>NC_090928.1:984107516-986507516 GCF_040938575.1 Ambystoma mexicanum | reverse complement strand
TCCTGTGCATCACGTACTGGCAGTGGGGCTACTTCACCTCCGTCTCAGTCCTCATCATCCTCACCCGGCCCATGCATGTCAATGTCAGGTGACAATGGTACATTTCTACGGACGCACATGTCGTGCAGCATGACACAGGCCATGGTGATCTTTGCCACCTTCTCAGGCCTATATTGGAGTGCCCCACCAGACCTGCTGAGGCAGTGGAACCGCCACTTCGACAGGCCAAAGGTCTGCTCAATGACAACACGGGTACGGGTGTGCACACGATTGTACTCCTCCTCAATGGCCTTTCTGCGGGTTAGGCACAGGGGTGTGTAGCCACGGCCTCAAGGCATATCCTCCATCACCAGCAAGCAGATTCAAATAGGTGTGTGTCACTCTGAACTCCCGTAATTCAGGGAGCACAGTCATGCCACCAGCTATTTGGTGTGGCCATGCACATGTCCCTGTTAGCATGAAAAAATGTTATCTAGGTGCAATCTGTACTGTCATGAGGTGTGGTAGTCTGGTTGGCATTCAATAGATTATGCAGGGTGTAATCATGCATGCTGAGGCAGATATGCTGTGGTAGTGCAACAATGTTTTGACTCAAATTCATGCTGATCATTATTTACTATGCATGGTCACACTGCCCACATAGCCACACTTTCCGTCCTGTTCATTCATGCATTGCTTGCCATCACCATGGTGGCCTGGTTGTGCCTCTTACTTGTTCTCATTGATATGCATTATTTGTGATCTATGGCCCAGTGAAGTGTCATGTACCGTTTGACTGGTTCAGGTCACGAGTGTTTGGCTCTGCATGCATTCTCCAATCACCGGCTATTCCGACCCAGGTGCAGTATTGCCCCCCCCCCTCATGCATCCCCCACATCAGTACCCCAAAGCACTGCCATGGGACGGTTGTGCAACTCACCAAGCAGCCAGGCACGTGGTCCGGCGTGTCGCTCCATTTGATGGGGTACCGTGGATTTACGCAGTAACATGGCATCATGTGTTGATCCAGGAAATCGGCCGCAGCAATGGGTGATGATCTTCCTGGAGTCACATACCATTTGCACATTAATGGAGTGGTGTTGTTTGCGATTGCGGTACACGGCCTCTATGGCATGGGGGACTATCAATTCCAAATGGGGGCAGTCGATGGCACCGACACAATTGGGCATGCCTGCCAGTGCCTGGGAGCCTACTTTGGTTTCGGCTATCTCCTGGGCAGTCCGTGGTAGGGATATGTGGGTTCTTGCGTGCTTCAGGAGGGCATCCAGCACTTGGTTCAGCATGCGTGGAAATAGTGGTTGTGAAATGCCATGCAGCTGGCCCACTGTGTGTTGGTAGGTGCCTGTGGCCAGGAAGTGTGGCACAGACACCACCTTTAGTAGTGGGGGGATGGCAGTGCATATTTGTATGTGGCTGGCAATGTCTTTCTGTATCATGTGCACTATGGTGGTGATGGTGTCACGGTCCAACCGGTACAGGGTGTGGATCTGCTCAGGGGTAGGGTTGAATGGGCTGGGTCTGGTGCGAAGTATTGCTGGCTGCCTACAAGGCTCTGGGGGCTGCGCTGGTGGTAATGGATGGGCCTGTCTCAACCTCCTTCTCCTCCTGTGTCTCCTCTGTGCTGCCTGTTCTTGCTGCTGTTGTTGTTGTTGTTGTTGTTGCTGTAGTTGTATCAGTATAGGCAGGTCCTCCTGCACCATGTTTGCAAATGCTAGTGGTGGCATTTTGGTGTAGGAAGGGGTGTGGTGTTTAGTTGTGCTCCTTTTGTACTGGGCAACTCTGCATTGCCTACACCAGGGGAGGGGGGTTGTGGTGTGTGGGTGTGCTCAGTTCATACTGGCACAGCCTCCTTTGACTCCACCTGTGGGGATTGTATGCACTTGTGGCAGCTGCCTTGTATCTTGCTTGCTGTTTGTGGGTGGTCTGGGATGTCTGTATGGCCGGCATCGTGCAGGCCGTGATTACCGGCTTCGCGATGCCGGTATTTGCATGTATGCGTGGGTTGGAATTACCCCCTATTACCGGCATTTGCTCCCTGAAGGTGCGCGTGTACGTGCTTATGCCGCTATTAGCGGCACCGTTGTTTGGTATGCCGCTAATACCGGGTTTGCGGGTCGGAATGCTACGGAATGGTAAATGATGCCAGTATTTACATACCGGCATCGTTTTTCCCTTACCGGCATACCTCGTAATGAGGCCCAGTAACAGCACTTCTCAGCAGGAATGTGTAACCTATATGAGCCAGCACTTTCTAGTAGAGCTAGCCATATTTGAAATAGGGCAATGCTGGTACTCCTCATTTAGCTCGCTATACTCTTGGTGGGGTAGTACTGCTGTTTCCCAACATAGCTTCTATAATTGTTGAATCTTCTCAGCTGTAATAATATGCTTTTGTTGAGGCAATGTTAGTTCATCTTAGTGGGGCTGCTTTACTTTTGATGAGACAACATCAGCACTTCTCAGTTGAGCTGCTACACTCTTACAAGGCTTAGCACTTCTCAGCCGATTTATTTATTTTAATTGGTTAATTATAATGCATGTAATAGCCAGAGGTTTCTAAGCGCGGACCGAGGGATCAAACCTGTGTTGCGCAAACCGAGGGATCGAACATGTGTTGCGCAGACCGAGGGATCGAACCTGTGTTGCTCCGTGTCGTCTTGCTTCCAAGGCGAGCATGTTGCCACGAGCTAACCTCCTGAAGATCTGAAGTACATTTAATGATACAGAACCAGAACTATTGAGCAAGACTGATATTATCTTCGTCATCATCAGAATAACTCAACACTGTTGTGGTTATACAAGAGCTAATATATTTAAGGGATGGAATTACTCAGAATGTAGCAGCACTATAGGGCCTCATTACACGGTAGGCGGTGAGCCATGGTGCTATTAGCGCCATGGCTCATGCCGGTAAAATACCGGCACCGCCTTGGCGGAAAGGGGATTTACCGCCCCATTCCAAGGTTGGAGGGGTGGTAAATCCCCCTTCCACCATTGCCCTTCCCCATTCCCATTTCTGCCCCATAGGGCTCTATGGGAATGGGGAAGGCGCTAATTACGGCACCGCAATTTTGCGGTGCCGTAATTAGCTCTGAGGTCCCTTAGCGGGTTGGATTTTAACGCCTGCAAAAAGCAGGTGTTAAATCCCCCAACCCGCAAAGGGATCTCGTAGTAAGGCGGTAAGGATTTACCGGTACCGGTATTTTACCGGTACCAGTAAATCCCTACCGCCATCCGTGTAATGAGGCCCAAAGTGCTTAAGCATAGTTAATGTGAAAATAGTACACTTCTCACCGTTGGCACAGTATTGCCACTTCTCACAGAGGCTTCTACACCTTTTATGGGGCAGCACTGATCCAGCCTACTGGACAGCTTCACTTTCAATGGCACTTCTCAATAGGGATGCTATACCTCAATAGGAAATGACCAACACTACCCCACATGGAATTGCATACTCTTGGTGCCACCGAAGCACCACTTCCACCCACCACAGCTGCTTTATTTTTAATGGCACAGTGCGTGTACTTCTCAGCCACTCTGCTTTACATTTAAACAGACCAAATCATCTTTTATCAGCAGGACTGCAACACTATACCATTGTGTTCTGTATGTCTAGTACTTCTTCACAACAAATGTGGATTCATGGCACTCTCCCAGTGTCTACATAGTAGATCTGGCTACATTCAATTGGCAACAGGCATGTCCCGAGCTGCCTGCTGTCCATAAGCTGCCGCTCAGGATGTTGGAAGCCATCATGGGGCAAGAGATAGAAGGCTTGAGCCTGTAAGATATCAGAATATATCATTTTCTTCCCAGATGGGAGACTGACTCCATTAATATACATGGGGTCACTGAGATGACCAAGAGTGAAACTGTACATTCAGTTGTGAGATTACCAGCAACAGGTGATGCTATGCTCCAAGGAGTGAGGTACCCACTCAATATATCACACTGTTTAAAGGTGTGAGACTCATCCTGAATGCTTGCCCAAAGAGCTTTGGCCAGAATTTCACACTGAAAAAGTGAGCATCTTATCTGGGGTCTGCAGCCCACACACACGCAGGGGATTCCCATGCTCCCACTTTCGAGATTTGCACCAAATTAGTGAGATTGTGCGCCAAGGTAGGAGGCACACGCACAGTCTTTGCTCTAAGGTTTGACACACTCACAGGATGGGGTTCCATGTTTTAAAATCGCAACAAAAATGGCCGTGTATACAAAATATTGTGGCAAAAATGCTGTGGTTTTGCCGCCACAATCATGTAAAGGATGCAGGGGACACCCTGCAATCCCTGGACCCATTATACTATTTAAGGGGACCGGGGACACTCCCGCAACCCTCGCTCCCCTTAAATTGTATAATGGGGTAGACCTTTACCGGGTCAAACCACAGCATTTTTGGTGCAATTTTTTTTACCAGCGAAATTTATGCCGCAGTTCTATTACCTGATACCCAAGATGGGCTGCCATTTCGTTCTCCCATTCTACTTGTGTTGCTCTCCCTTTTGAGGGCTACTACAACCTGGATGATTATAGAGAGGGGGAGTAGGGGCAGTGTTGGCCTACTGGAATACTAGTGGAAGGCTGAAACCTCCTTCTTACTAGACTTTAGTATATGCAGTACAAGCTAACCAATGTTTCCACTGTTCTGCGTACCACCTCTTTGCACCAAGTTGGCAACTACGTGAAAATGCATTCATATAACTGCCGGCGATGTCGCTTACTACCTTTGGGCACCCCCGGGAAATTCATAAATTGGCTCCCCTGGGATACCAGATGCATTGATGATGTCTAGTAGGGGTGTCATGTAGGCATTGAAAAGCAGAGGTGAGAGTGTGGATCCTTGGGGTACTCTCTAGGTAATTGGGTGAGGAAGGGAATTGCAGAATTGCAGGGGTAGTGGTTTATGTTCTTAGTGTGTACTTAGTGTGCTGTGCCCAAGCTTACACGAAAACTAGTCTAAGCCATTCACAACATGACACAACCCAATGGGCCTCATTACGACCCTGGCGGAAAGGGGTTTACGCCAGCGTTAACAGCGCCGACCCCTTCCGCCTTACTACGAGGTCCCTTAGCGCCATGGTGATTTTAACGCCTGCTTTTTGCAGGCGTTAAAATCCATGGCGCTAAGGGACCATGGAGTTAATTACGCCACTGTAATTTACGGTGGCGTAATTAACGCCTTCCCCACTCCCATTATGCCCTATGGGGCAAGAATGGGAATGGGGAAGGGTAAAATGGGGATTGGGGACTTACCGCCCCGCCAAGGTCGGAATGGGGCTGTAAGTCCGCCAACCACCATGGCGGAGTTGGCAGCTTAGTGCCATGGACCATGGTGCTTATAGCGCCATGGTCCTCCGCCATGGTCGTAATGAGGCCCAATGTCTCCAAATGTAACCCTCTCACCTTTTGTTGTTATCCCAGTGCTTAAAGCTTACGGCTTAACCATATAGGAGTTGATGGACAATGCAAGATACAACATGCATAATTTAAAGAGTTCAAGAAATAAAGATCTCAATGTCCACTGCAGGAGATCAAAGAATGGTTCAAGGTTTTCCGAAAAAAGTGGATCAAATTGAAGTTGTTCTCGGTCCATTGTCTTATGAGAGCACAGCATCGTAGAAGTTGGCATTAGTTCAGGGCGTGTCGGACAATGTTTCGAGGTCCCTGCTGGGCTCACTGTGATAGCTCACTTTCACTCCATGCCTCAGGGAACACATTGCTGTGTTATTGCCCTGGGTTAAGACCCTTCGTGTTTATCTAGATTCTTCATTAAATATGCAGAAACACGAGCCGAGTGAAAGCAAACTCTGCCTTCACTAATCGTCTCATAAGACAAATTAAATCTTCTTTTCTGATGCCAATACAGCCTCCCTCTCAGTTGCCCTGGTCAATTCCAAACTTGACTATGGGAACTGCCTGTTGGTAGGCACTTTCAAATCCAACATGAAATTGCTTCAGGTTGCCCAGAACAATGTGGTGCGTGCTGTAAGGAGCCTCTCCAGAAGACAGCATGTGACCAAAGCCAGTACCTCCTTGCACTGGCTTCCTGTCAAACTCTGCATCACGTACAAGGTCATACGCCTCACTCACAAATGCATCATGAGAAAGTGCCAGCATAATTTATCAATCGGATTAGGCATTCTCGTCCCGTTCACTCACTTCGGTCTAATCTTTCTGTCAAACTTGTTCCACCTAGATATAAACTAGAGCGTTATGGTGGCACGTCCTTTGATTCCATTGCCCCACGTCTGTGGAATCTCCTTTCTGGTTCTCTTTGTCTCTGGGAAGGACTATCCTCCTTTACAAAAGCTTTAAAAACGTTTCTCTTTGACTCTGATGACTAGCAGTGCTTCCTTTCGTGGTTACCCTGGTTCCTGATCTACCTTTCCTTCACATCCTACCTTCTGACTTGCTGCGCACTGAGGCCTTTGGGCGAGTTGCACCTTACAAAAGTTATATAACAATAACAATAGGATGCAATCTTGTCCAGAGATTTGAAGTAAACACACTTTTTCCAATGGCATCATCCCTAACTGAAACCAAGCTGGGAAATAATGGCTGGTGCCAACTGGTGCAGGGTCATCTTAAGCACTTTTGGGGTCCTGGGCACGGAAATCTTTGGGGCCCCCCTCCACCTAACCAAAGGAATTAAGTGATCAAGAATAGCTGGGCGCACCCCCCACACCCTCATCACGATCACAACCTATAACGTATAGGTTGATATGCTGCTTCAAAGCATTCAAAATAAGCTGTTTACTCCCTTTAAGTCCCCTTACCCTCTTCATTCTTGCTCTAATCAGAATGTTAAACACGTAGAATTAGAAGGCCAACATTAGCAGTCTATGAAAAGGTTACTTCTGTTCTAGTATAGATACAAGATACTTTTTATCAATAACATCCAGGAAGGTATGCAGCCTCTAGTATAAATGCAGGACCATATGTAAAATGTACCCATAACAAAGAATAGGCAGAGAACTCACATTAGCTGCCTCACAGAATGCAAAAGTGATCCAATCTGGATAGAGGAGACTAATTGGAAGGAACGAGAAAGCTACCCATACTATAGCATGGATAGTGGATGTAGATTAGAAGCTACCTGCAGGGTATCTGTATCCAGACAGACTGAGATTAGAAGTGGGACATGGTTTTCAAATAGTGTTGCCGTAGAAATCAAAAGATCATGTGCCTGTGGTGTGCAATATACCAATTCTCACTATTATAGTGGAAGCAATACTCTAGCCAGTGAGCCAATGAGTGAGGCTTTTTTGAAGATCATACCCTGAGAAGGAAATCCCTTTGATGGCTGACAATTTTGAAAGGTTTAGGGACTGGCAATGTTCAGAGGTTGGCAATACAAGATTAAATAAGATGCCCAGGATTTCACATTGGTTGTGGGGTGAAGCTGGGATTTGTGCCGACTCTGCAATTTCTGCATTTTAACACTTTCTTTTCCACTTCTTACCATTAGATTACTAAAATAATCTCATTTTGGAAAACAGACTTGGAAAGTGCACAAATCACCTTCCCAAACATGACAATTTTTTCAAACAAAATATTATAGAAGGATTTTTTTGCAAAATGGGAATTATTCTAGCTTCATTCTCTCCATCATCGAGGGAATTAGATAAGTACCAGCATACCAACTGATGTGATTTAACAGATTTAATCTGGGTTTGCCTTTTTTTATTTTAAAGCTTTAAATACTTCCAAAACACTGGCTTGTGAAATGACAGAAAAACCTTTCACTTTTACGAAAAAGCAAACATTTTTTGTGCCAAATGAGCATACCTTAAAATATGCTTGTAACTGGTTGCTCCGGGTGTTGCGCCAAGATCACTGAAAATGAAGTATCGTACTAGAAATGTCATATGGGGTCTTTATTGAAAGTGTGTCCCCTTAGTCCCATGTGTTTGAAGCTGACTTCCTTCTTTATCAAACTTGGGCACAAAGTAAACTGTTCTCACAAACATAAGTTAGGTAGCACACAAATTGCTAACACAGTTTAATGGTTGTACAAACCATTAGTGCACCTGGAATAGTGACAGACCAAAGTCTTGCTATTGGCCTAGCCTCGTGCATACGGGGGTACAATTACCCCAAGCTCTTTATGTACCTTAAAATATTCTGCCTACCACCCCTTCCACTCAAAAGGCATACATAACAAAAGGATCAAGTCATGGGTTAAACGATGTTACCAGAATGAGAGAAGGCAAACCTCACAGAAGACAGCGCACTAATGTAAGAGCTATTAGATGATTTGACCAAGATCACTGTATCGTCTGCTGGCAAAGCCAGGATACAAGCATGAACGCTTTGGTTCCATAGTCTTGAATTTGGATACTTATTCACCTCTTGGACTAACTGTTTATGTTCATTGCGCAAAGTGATTGCCTAAATTTTACAACACCCCATCTGAACAAACCAATTTCTAGACCTTCACCATACGGATGGCATGTTGGTTTTTATAGCAACTTCTATCTGGTGCAGGTACATTGCTGATAACATCACCTGTTGTGCTACAAAACCAAGTACATATACAGGCAGGTTTATAAACTTCAGTCATAGGAAAGGCTCAGCCAACCTTGCTGGAATGTGCTATTCTAATCTTGTATATGAACACATATCTCTGCAATGAGTGCTTAACACACTGAGCTAATTTTTGAATCATTGTGGCACTCAATTTATCAATATGAATTTCAGCTTTGGCTATTGTACACGATCAACCTAATTCCCCCATGAAGAAAAGAATGCTACAGGAGTTGAGCAGTAGTGAACACACATACTATGTATACCACAGTGAACACAGAAAACATTACATGATGAATTGATCAAGCTAGAATGTACTTGTCAACAACCGGCATGCAATAGGATTAGAGCCTCGCATGCCATAAAATATCCTAACGTGTGCTATTTAAGTCTGGGGAACAATGGAATCTTACTTCTTTAGATCAGACAGTTTTGTGGGCCCCCTCCAAGGTGGGGGCCTGGTGCAAGTGCCCCTTTTACCCTCCCACAATAATGCCTCTGAACGGGTGCCCCTTTCCATTTCCTGATCACCACTTGGCACTTCAAGGTACGGGTTTCAAGGAGATTGACAAAGCGTCTTCTACTGATGCCCTAGGATTTAGGCTGATGACATCTTCAAACCCTCTTCAGTGGAGGGGCTGGTCACCTCACAGATTTACTACTTCCTCATTCTACACAAAGACCACCCATGGCCACACTCATCAGAGTAACCCACATGGTACTGAAATGATTATTCAAACTTTAACTAGTTTGGGGAGCAACTCTTCTTCGCCCTTACAAGAACTGTTTGCAAAGATAGCTGTCATTGGCAAGGGGGTCAAAATTCTCAAAAAACAATGAAAACATTAGGATCAAAAGGCAGATTCATAGCGAAATTCTGATTCCTATTTGGTGGTGTGGCTACTAATGTGAGAAATCTGGAATATCTCTGAAATAAATTAACCAAACTTCAAGTGAGGAAAGCTAGAACAATGAGTTTGAAAGGAAAGCTTCCTGTAATAACGGTCATTTCCTATTGAAGCATTTGCCTCCCCACAAGGCACATTGGGAAATGTAGTGCTGATTGCAACTCTTCCCCTTTCCATTTCACAGTTGTCTCACTTGCACAGTGTGATCGTTTTTTAGATATGCCACATACAGGGCGTTAGGGCACACTGTGAAAAAAAGAGTATTTCCAGGAACTTTCATTTGTTCTGGAAAATCAGCACAGAGCTCGTGTTCCTCTTCCGGGCAGTGGGTAGACTCTTGCAAGTTAGGCTTCTTAAGCTTAAACTTAAGCTTCTTAATTTCATTTAATCCTTTCCAGACAGGGGAATACACAAAATCTCCTGGCTGTAACAACATTCTGCTTTAAGGCTCCAGTCTGTATAAACAAAGGCTATCAATATTACACACTTAACATACCACCATGCGACTCATTTAAAAAAAAAGTCAAAACAGCATGGAGAGGACCTCTTATGCTTACACTTGGAGGAAAGCGGTCATATCGATGCTACTTTGTTTTCTAAATCCAGGACAGAAATATTGATATCTGGTACATAAAAGGATATTTTCAAATAACTGCATTAGCTACAATTAGCCCTTAATCATCTACATGTATTCCAGAATCGTGCAGCCAGACTTCTAGATCCAAACAAGTCTGACTGCATTCCTCCTAGCCCAGTAATTCCTGCTCTGGTTCCCAAAGGTCAAAGGTATTACCTTCAAGACTATTTATTTAACACACAGAGTATATGGGGAGCATCACGGGTTGCACGTAACTGAGCTGCCATCGCTTTGCATGACATGTGTACCTGAGATGTGCTCCAGAAGTCACAATCTACTCTCTTTCCTTCTTCTGGAAACATTGTAGCAATAAGATGCTAGACTCGGTAGGTTGCAGATTCTGAAACATGAGACAGCAAAACGACTATGCTCTTTTGTTTAGACTCATTTCTATGAGGGACCTTACCAGCTTTCCATCTTTTGTGAACACTGCTCCTTGGGACATGTTGTGGCAATTTCTTTCACTGAATTCCCCGGATTCAAACCCCACTCTCTGGACCCCTATCTGGCTGAAGTCAAAACATATCTCCCAGACTTGTCTCCTCACCATCCTTCCTCTTTTAAATAGGACTTTCCCAACCGACATAAGCATTGAGAGATCTGCACCTCTGCCTGGAGTAGGGAAATCCTTGACACAACTGTCAGGCACAGCATCAGTCGCTAGCTTCCTGTCATTGAACATAGCAGGTGCCAGGGTGAAACTCTCTAACCTGGATATATTGATTTTCATTACGAAATATGAGGTGATACTCCATGAAAGTTGGCCGTTGGAGGCTCCCCTTCTGGATGTTTGTGCGTCTTATGCCATACCGGCATGTAAAAATAGTAGTGAAAGAGGCTTTGGTGGCTTAGCCATACGGATTAAAGCTTCACTTGACTGCAGGGTGGTTGATACCAAAATGCACTATTTACAAATGCTTATCCTGTCTGTGTGTAATGGCGGCTCTGTGGCAGTGTTAAACTTTTATAATAGCCCTGATAAGGTAGATTTGAACAGGCTGTCCAAATGTTAAGCTTTTTACAAAAGACGAGATCCAATAATGCATTTCTGTTGGGGGGTGGTTTTAAAATGAAAATGGGCAATGGTGTCCCGTGGATTTATTTGACATCAAACAGAACATGGCCCTTATAACTACACAACCTCAGATGCAGGACCCTCAGGCTTGCGGTAACCATTTGTGTTCTGGCTCGTACATTGGGGATTGCGCACCGTTAATGGATGCATTTATCCAAATATTCCTGGTCTTCCAACATTCAGGAACCATCAAGGATATTCTACCATTGATCATTTTTGCCTCTCGGTTCAACTTTGGGATAGGATCCTGGAGTTTGAAGTAGTGGGGTATCCTTGCATTGATCACATTCCGATCAGTTTAAGGCCCATGTGTTTCTAAGTATGCAAGGGGAAGATGTAAATAACTTTATAAACTTAGTTGAGGTTAATACGGTAGCCAGTAAAATAATTAAATGGGCCAAAATTGGAGAGTCCAAACTGCATCCGAATGTAATGGCTGAGAAAAGTACACTGATTTTAGCCACACTAGATAGCACTCACAATGCTCTTTCCATCACCTCCAATTTTCTGAACTAATGGGAACTTTCGCCGACTACTTTCAGAGGGTTTTTAAGAATAAAACAAAATGTATTAACAAACGTTGGTTAGATGAAACATATGTGATGGCAAAGAGATAGCTTCTGGAAGCTTTAAAATCCCCAGGAAGATCCAAAAGAGATATTGTTCTGGCTAGAGCTAAGCATCATATAACCCTGGATAAGCGGAAAGCTGAGCTGGGTGAGCAAGCATGTGCCAAACTGCTTGATGCTGTTTCTTCAAAAGACTCCAAGAAATTTGGGGATTTGGTGGCCAATGGGCCTGTTTACAAGTGAACCAAATGGGTAATGGGATCCCATGTGGATGCAAAGGCTTAGGTTGAGCATTTCTCTAACTATTCAATCCATTATGCGGAGCCTCCCTCATCTCTGTCCCTGTCGCTCAAGGAGGTCTCATTAGCAATTGCAAATCAGACATGTAATCGTGCCCGTGGACCAGACACAATCAAGACCTTTACCAATGCATTATTGACCTTTGGGCCTAGTTGTAGATGTTATTTTTTAATGCCTTTTTGGAGTCTGGCCAATTTACACTCTCGTGCAAGCTGGCTATTATCTTCCATATATTTAAGAAGGGGCGAGTGGGTGAATAAGTGGAGTGCAGTTACTGCAGTCACACGCTGTTTCCTTCCATTGAGACAATGGGCCTCATTACGACCCAGGCGGTAAGTTACCGCCTGGGTCGTACCTTTACCACCATGGCGTAAACTATGTTTACGCCATGGTGGTTGGCGGACTTACCGCCCCATTCCGAGGTTGGCGGGGCGGTAAGTCCCCAATCCCCATTTACCCTTCCCCATTCCCATTTTTGCCCCATAGGGCATAATGGGAGTGGGGAAGGCGTTAATTACGCCACCGTAAATTACGGTGGCGTAATTAACATCAAGGTCCCTTAGCGCCATGGATTTTAACACCTGCTAAAAGCAGGTGTTAAAACCTCCATGGCGCTAAGGGACCTCGGAATCAGGCGGTAAGGGTCGGCGCTGTTTACGCCGCCGTAAACCCCTTACCGCCTGAGTCGTAATGAGGCCCAATAGGATTTTGTTTGCTTTGTTTTGCTTGACCGCAACTTCTATTGTAGCGAAAAGTGACTATACAGCTTTAAGAGGAAAATAAAATATCATTAGGGGACGCTGTGTTGAACGGATGTGCTCCACCCTGTTCTTCACTACTTAGTCCCACTCACATCGCAAAGCAGCCACGAAGTGGGTGACTAAGAGGAGCATAGTTTCTGCAATCACACGCTGTTTCCTTCCATTGAGACAATTAGATTTTGTTTGCTCTGTTTTGCTTGACCGCAACTTCTATTCCAGCGAAAATCGGCTATACGGCTTTAAGAGGGGAAAAAAACAGCATCAGAGGACACTGTGTTGAGCGGACATGCTCCACCCTGTTCTTCACTACTCAGTCCCACTCACACCGCAAATAAGCCGTGAAGTGGGTGACTAAGTGGAGCACAGTTACTGCTGTTAAAGCAGTTACATCAGTTACATCAGCCTCGCCATATGCAGAGAGATCTCCTTTGAATAATACTCATCTGCTAATTAAAAGCAAGGTGCCCCGCGCTTGGAAAGCCTTGTGGGTGAGGTGGAGTACTGACGCAAGCTATTCCCTTGCCGGAACAAGCAGTGGGCTGATACCTGACCCTTCCTCACAAGTAAGTGTCTGGAAATTGTTAAAGCAGGATGGACCGCCGCGGCTGGGAGACTATGGGAGTTATCTCCTTTGATCCAAGCCGAGTCGAGCAGCTCACTTCCTTGACTCATTGAAATCTTTTTACTTGCTCACGCTGGGATAAAACTGACTGCCACTCCAATAAACTCCTTCGAAAAATCCCCTTCACTGAATGGCTTGGGTTGAGCACTTCTCCCCCTTATATCATCCCTCTAACTATTCAATCCATTATACGGAGCCTCCCTCATCTCTGTCCCTGTCGCTCAAGTAGGTCTCATTGGCAATTGCAAATCTGGCTCGTAATCGTGTCCATGGACCAGACACAATCAAGACCTTTACCAAGGCCTTATTGACCTTTGGGCCTGGTTGTTGATGTTATTTTTTAACGCCTTTTTGGAGTATGGCCAATTTACACTCTCGTGCAAGCTGGCTATTATCTTCCATATATTTAAGAAGAGGCAACTGGGTGACTAAGTAGAGTACAGTTACTGCAGTCACACGCTGTTTCCTTCCATTGAGACAATCGGATTTCGTTTGCTTCATTTTGCTTGATCGCAACTTCTATTCCAGTGAAAATTGGCTATACGGCTTTAAGTGGGGAAAAAAACAGCATAAGGGTACACTGTGTTGAGCAGACGTGCTCCCCCGCCCTCTTCACTACTTAGTCCCACTTGCACCACAAAGCGGCTGCGAAGTGGGAGCTTAAGTGGAGCGCTGTTACGGCAGTTAAAACAGTTACATCAGTTACATCAGCCTCGCCTTATGCCGAGAGATCTCATTTGAATAATACTCATCTGCTAATTAAAAGCAAGGTGCCCCATGCTTGGAAAGCCTTGTGGGTGTGGTGGAGTACTGCCGCAAGCTATTCCTTTGCCAGAACAAGCAGTGGGCTGATACCTGACCCTTCCTCACAAGTAAGTGTCTGGAAATTGTTAAAGCAGGGTGGACGGCTCGCGGCTGGGAGACTGTGGGAGTTATCTCCTTTGATTCCAGCTGAATCGAGCCGCTCACTTCCTTGACTCATTGAAATCTTTTTACGAGCTCACACTGGGATAAGACTGACTGCCACTCCACTTAACTCCTTCGATAAATCCCCTACACTGAATCATCTTCTTCCTCGCAAACCAAGTGGTGCGAGAGGGCAGGGTCTTTCAACTATGGTAAATACAGATGTAATCATTACAAAAATGCTAACAGGGGTCAGCGATGAAATAATTGTGACATCACACGAGGAAGGCATTATTGATTATCCGACTACCCCGAATGGTGTCACAACAGGAGCTGCGCCCTTAGGGACGTACATTGGATACATTTGAGGTAGCAACCGCAAATATTGGCGTGATTGTCGAAATTGGTCAAATAACAACCTCCTCTGACAATATCTTACAGCATGACAACATTCTTAACCCAAATTACGACTCAAGTCCATAAGAGGTACTAATTGGTTCATAATCCGTAAAAGAGGCGATTGGGATCTCATGCTCCTCTCCCATTGTAAGTATGGGCAAGGGTGTGGGTGTGAGAAATGCTTCAGAGGAAAGGGGCCGTAGGGGGGGAAAATCCCACTTCTCTCAATGGAGGGATATCACCCTGGTCGCCAAACCATTCCACACGATTTATAGGTTTGGCAAACCCCATCACGACTCGTTAAAAAAGATACCGAACCAACCCTCCCTTAAATCTCTTTGGAAACCACTGGGCCTCACTGCCTCATACTGGCCTCTAAACAAAGGTTTTTCTATTGGAGGCCATAGGGCATATCCAACATGGCCCCTTGGTAGAGAAGGAACAGAGACGAGAGTCGAAACACTTGGCTACCGGAAGAAGGTCCCACCAACTCCACAAATGCTGGCAGGAAGGAATGAATTGAGCCCATAAGAAAGATCACTGGAGGAACAGACTCAACACCACGAGCCTTCAGTTGGCTCAAAGAGGATCAAAATAAAGGAAAACCTGGGGATTCTCGGGAATGCCTCCTTAAATCACCATGAGAAAAACCTTTCGATGGACGACGATCTCCTGATGGATTTGGCCACCTCAGAAATGGAAGATCAGGCAGCCAGTAAGGCGTTGTTGGACACAAATGTAATTGCGACTATGACACTAACTCTCACCCCGTACATGAAACTACACAAGGCCCTCAAATGATTGGACTAGAAATCAATCAACTTTGCTTGCCATGATTAACTCTAAAATGGTGTTCTTGGAGGGCTTTGTGACTGCAATTCAGTCAAATTTATATAAGAATATGGAGCAGATAACCGCTATTCTCCACAGTAACATTGATCCAATCATACAAGACAAAATCAAGAGACGGGTGGTCCTGGACAAGCAGTCGGAGGCGGGAAGACAACTGGATATAGCTACAACTACTTCAGTGACCC
Source organism: Ambystoma mexicanum (assembly GCF_040938575.1). Lineage (NCBI taxonomy): Eukaryota > Metazoa > Chordata > Amphibia > Caudata > Ambystomatidae > Ambystoma > Ambystoma mexicanum. Next base: position 986,491,773 of record NC_090928.1, on the reverse strand, counting down.
CGGTAGAGTCAGAGAAGGAGCAGTCCCCTACTGCCCGCATAGAGACACTCACTTCCCAAAAGCACAAAGCACATAATTCAATTAAACAACTAGAAGGGGGAGAAGGGACATTACCTCCAAGCACGGACCCCTTGCCTCCTAAAGGAGCTGGTCTGCACAATGATTGTATTATATCACCCATCGCTGCCTCTGCTCCCAAAATCAATTACTTGACTCAGGAGGCAAGTAAAAAGGACAGGGGTCCACTTGATCCCAAAAAGAAATATGAAATCCTCTCTAAATTGGTATCAAATGCAAAGAAGGGATATTCACCTCAAACTAAAAGAATACTACTAAAAGGGCAGTGTCCAATTCCTCTAAGTCACAAAAAAGATTGAAAGTGGGCTGTATAAGGGGACTAATGAACCCTGATGACTCGTCTCGGCGAGTCACCAGAAATGCTCCGGCTCCAAACGCAGCTGGTCTTTCAAAGCAAGTGAGAACTGCAGATGAAGGTTTCACTGAGTGATACTAATGTTGTTGGAGTTCCAGAAGCTTCCCACCTTAAAAAACAACTCCCCACAGTCCATGTTCTGGTGGAAGATGACCTGGAAGAACTAATTAATCTCTTGACTTACACCATCACGGAAAGTGACAATAGTATCATAGATGAAGACTCTAGTAAATTGATCACTAGTTAAAACGAGGAAGATCCATCATACCATCTTGAGGTGGAGAGGAGCTTAGAGGAAGAAGGAGAACCATCGCCAAATCCACAGGCTTTGGCAAGGAGGGGCATAACCAAAAGGAAAAGTGTTGACTATGCAAATTCTATGGATTTTCAATGGGTATAAATATAGGCATTGTCCATTGGTGTTTGAAGACGATGACGATGACCTAGTGTCTTCCCTATTGCCATTTGTTGCAGCATAGTCCATGCAATCTTCATTTGAAGGTATGCAACAACGGAATAACTAACATTCAGAGTATTGTACAATGTGTCAAGAACCCTCCCTGATCTGATGAATTATATGATGGCCACACACACAAATGCCTCATCATTGCCACAGCAACTGGTAGCAATTCTGAGTATGTTCTAAAGGTTGCAACAATTTTGGACCATTAGACATTTCTAAAAAGGGACCTGAAAAGTGACCAAGAGAGATGGGTAGAAGCATGTTTTCTGCAAAAGCTCCAGTTATTTTTGAAATAAATGGGAAGGGAGAAATTCAAGGACCGTTGAAAAGTACCGAGCTCTCACTAATACGAATGTTGAATATGTGAGTCTTGGTAAAGTGGTTCCCTGGATGGATCATTGCTGCATGCAGGGGGTTTGGAACTTTAGTTTAGTGGTAGTTATATGTAGTGGAGGGGTTGATGGTGCTCAGTTGGAGCAGGGGGATATAGGTCTGTGGGGGTCTGAACATACTGTTTCTAAGTGGGGTTTGAAGAGAATGATCTAGGGTTAATTGACCTCTGGATTTAAAGGTAGGTGTACAATCTGTAAAAGCTTCAGGGTGTGCTTGATAAGGGTGGGAATAATGCAGTTTTTGTTGAAAGGTGGACTGGTTGTGGGGAAGCATTTCCTTCATTGCCTTCTTGTGTCTTTTCCTACTCACCTGCAATACATTGATCTCCTATTCGGATGTCTGTGGTCCTTGCATGCTGGGATTCCCTGGGGCTCTTCTTTGTATATATGGCTGTGTTGCACCTCAGGAAACTGGTGTTATTAGATGAGCACATGCACTGAAACCTGCCTGGTTGTCATCAGTCAGGCCCAAAATATATTTGCTAAACATCGCAGGTCAGCATGTTGTTTTTACACTTGAAATCTCATAATATAGTACTGTTGTCCACTATACAGAATAGCATGATGTAGTTAAATGCAGATCAAATGTGTCCTTTTAATACCTCCCTTCCGCACACAGGATCTAAACACAAAGAAAACACGTGAAGAAGCTGGCATGCAAATGTTGGGAACTTAGTCATGTAATGTAATGTAAAGTGGTCTTATATACCATCTTTCTGCCAATGAAGTTGGTGAGGGTGTTGTCCATTGTTGCTTCCAGATTTCCTACTGGGGCTGATGGGTTTGAGTGAGGGCCGATCTGGTCAGGCCAAGGGATTATGGTGGAGTTACAACGCATAGGATAACAGAGCATCAGTTCTGTTTTGTTAGAGTTGAGTTTTAGGCTGTTTGCTGTAATTCCTGTCTCCATCTGTTCAAAGCTGTTTTTAATGTCAGGGGCATTTGATGATCAGTGGTTCACAAACGTGCAGATTATTTGTGTGGCATCTGTGTAGTTTTAGCAGGGGATACCAGATGCATTGATGATGTCTAGCAGGGGTGTCATGTAGACATTGAAAAGCAGAGGGGAGTGTGTGTATCCTTGGGGTACTCTCGAGGTAAATCGGTGAGGAAGGGAATTGCAGAATTTCAGGGGTAGAGGTTTCTGTTCATAGTGTGTACTTAGTGTGCTATGCCCAAGATTACACGAAAACTAGTCTAAGCCATTCACAACATGACACAACCCAATGGGCCTCATTACAACCCAGGCGGTAAGTTCCCTACTTTACCACCATGGTGTAAACTATGTTTACACCATGGTGGATGGCGTATTTACCACCCCATTCCAAGGTGAGTGGGGCGGTAAATCCCCATTCCCCATTTACCCTTCCCCATTCCCATTTTTGCCCCATAGGGCATAATGGGAGTGGGGAAGGCGCTAATTACGGCACCGTAAATTACGGTGCCATAATTAGCACCAAGGCGGGTTAGCGCCTTGCATTTTAACGGCTGCTAAAAGCAGGCGTTAAAATGGTAATCAGGCGTTAAGGGTTAACGGCGCCGACGGCGCCGTTAAACCCTTAACGCCTGGGTTGTAATGAGGCCCAATGTCTCCAAATGTAAACCTCTCTCACCTTTTGGTGTTTGTCCTGTGCTTAAAGCTTACGGCTTAACCAAACAGGAGTTGATGGGCAATGCAAGATACAAGATAAATAATTTAAAGAGTTCAAGAAATAAAGATCCCAATGTCCACTGCAGGAGATCAAAGTATGGTTCAAGGTTTTCTGAAAAAAGTGGATCAAATTGAAGTTGTTCTCGGTCTGTTGTTTGATGAGAGCACAGCATGGTCGAAGCAGTCACTAGTTCAAGGCCTGTCTGACACTGTTTGGAGGTCCCTGCTGGGCTCTCTGTGTTTGTTCACTTTCACTGCATACCTCAGTTATGTGTTATTGCACCTGGGTTAAGACCCTTCGTGTTTATCTAGATTCTTCATTAAATATGAAGAAACACGCCAGCCAAGTGAAAGCATCCTGTGCCTACACTACTCGTCTCATAAGTCAAATTAAACCTTTCCTTTCTGATGCCAATACAGCCTCCCTCTCAGTTGCCCTGGTCAATTCCAAACTTGACTATGGGAACTGCCTGTTGGCAGGCACTTCAAAATCCAACATGAAATTGCTTCAGGTTGATATGATATGATATGATAGGTTATTTATAATGTGCTTAATACCCAGAGCTTTCTAAGCGTGGGCACAGGGATCAAACCTTTGTTGCTCTGTGTCGTCCTGCTTCCAAGGCGAGCACGTTGTCCAGAACAACGAGGTGCGAGCTGTAATTGGCCTCTCCAGACAACAGCATGTGACCGAGGCCAGTAGCTCCTTGCACTGGCTTCCTGTCAAACACCGTATCACGTACAAGTTCCTACTCCTCACTCACAAATGCCTTCATGAGAAAGCGCCAGCATAATTAATGAATCGGATTAGGCATTCTCGTCCCGTTCGCTCACTTTGCTCTAATCTTAATATGAAACTTGTTCCATCTAGATATAAACTAGAGCGTTATGGTGGCACGTCCTTTGATTCCATTTCCCAATGCCTGTGGCATCTCCTTCCTGGTTCTCTTTGTCTCTGTGAAGGACTATCCTCCTTTAAAAAAGCTCTAAACACGTTTCTCTTTGACTCTGATGATTGTGCTTCCTTTCTAGGCTCCCATGGTTCCTGGTCTACCTTTCCTTCACATTCTACCTTCTGACTTGCAGCGCACTGAGGCCTTTGGGCCAGTTGCACCTTACAAAAGTTATATAACAATAACAATAGGGCGAGAGCTTATCCAGAGGTCTGAAGTTAAGGCAGTTTCCAATGGCATCATCCCTAACTGAAACCTAGCAGGAAAATAATGGCTGGTGCCAACTGGTGCCCATTTCCATTTCCTGATCACCACTTGGCACTACAAGGTACGGGTTTCAAGGAGATTTACAAAACGTCTTCCACTGATGCCCTAGGATTTAGGCTGATGACCTCTTCAAACTCTCTTCATTGGAGAGTCTGGTCACCTCACAGATACCATTTACTACTCCATCTATCTGTTACAAGACCACCCATGGCCACACTAGTCAGAGTAACCCACATGGTGCTGAAAGATTGATTCAAACTTAATCCAGTTTGGGGAGCAACTCTTATTCTTCGTTACAAGAGCAGTTTGCAAAGAAAGCTGTTGGTGGCAAGGGGGTCAAAATTCTCAAAAAACAATGAAAGCATTATGATCAAAAGGCAGATTCATAGCGGAATTCAGATTCCTGTTTGGTGGTGTGGCTACTAATGTGAAAAATCTGAAATATCTCTGAAATAAATGAACCAAACTCAAATGAGGGAAGCTAGATCAATGAATGAGTTTGAAAATAAAGCTTCCTGTAATAACGGTCATTTCCTAGTGAAGCATTTGGCCCCTCACAAGGCACATTGGGAAATGTTGTACTGATTGCAACTCTTCCCCTTTCCATTTCACAGTTGTCTCACCTACACAGTGTGATCGTTTTTTTGATATGCCGCAAGCAGGGTGTTAGGGCACACTGTGAAAAAAGATTATTTCCAGCTACATTAATTTGCTCTGGAAAATCAGCACGGAGCTGGTGTTCGTTCCTCTTTCTGGTAAGTCGGAAAGTCGGTAGACTCTTCCAAGATAAGCAAGCTTGGAATGTTTTTAATTTTATTTAATCCTTTCCAGACAGGGGAATGCACAAAATCTCCTGGTTGTAACAGCATTCTGCTTTAAGGCTTCAGTCTATAAAGTCTATCAATATTGCACACTTAAAATATCACCATGCGGCTCATTTAAAAAAAAGTTAAAACAACATGGAGAGGACCACGTGTTCTTACACTTGCATGAAAGCAGTCATATCCGTGCTACTTTGTTTTGTAAATCCAGGACAGAAATAGTGATATTTGGTACATAAAGGGATATTTTCATATAACTGCATTAGCTACAATTAGCCCTTAATCAATTAGCCTACATTTATTCCAGAATCGTGCAGCCAGGATACTGGATCCAAACATGTCTGACTGCATTCCTCCTAGCCCAGTAGTTCCTGCTCTGGAGCATATGGGGAGCATTACAGGCTGCACGTAACTGATCTGCCATTGCTTTGCATGCCATGTGCACCTGGGATGTGCTCCAGAAGTCAACATCTACCCTCTTTCTGGAAACATTGTTGCAATAAGATGCTAGACTCGAAAGGTTTCAGATTCTGAAAAATTAGACAACAAAAGGATTATGCTCTTTTGTTCAGACTCATTTCTGTTAGTGACCTTGCCAGCTTTCCACCTTTTGTGAACACTGCTCCTTGGCACATGTTGTGCCAATTACTTACACTGAATTGTTAACTCTGGATTCAAACCACACTCTCTGGACCCTTATCTGGCTGAAGTCAAAACATCCCTCCCAGACTTGTCTCCTTACAATCCTTCCTCTATTAAATAGGACCTTCCCAACCGAGATAGGCATTGAGAGGTCTGAACCTCTGCCTGGAGTAAGGAAATCCTTGACACAACTGTCAGGCACAGCATCAGTCGCTAGCTTCCTGTCATGGAACATAGCAGGTGCCAGGGTGAAACTCTCTAACTCTCTAACTCTCTAATGAATATCTTGATTTTCATTACGTAATATGAGGTGATACTCCTTCAAGAAACGTGTGCCTTGGAGGCTCCCCTTCTGGATGGTTGTGCGTCTTATGCCAGTCCGGCATGCAAAAATAGTAGGGAAAGATGTTTTGGTGACTTAGCCATACTGATTAAAGCTTCAATTGACTGCAGGGTGGTTGACACCAAAATGCACTATTTACAAATGCTTATCCTGTCTGTGTGTAATGGCGGCTCTGTCGCAGTGTAAAACTTTTATAATAGCCCGCATACGGCCGATTTGAACAGGCTGTCCAAATTTCAAGCTTTTTACAAAAAGTCGAGATCCAATATTGCATGTCTGTTGGGGGATGCTTTTAAATGAAAATGGACAATGTTGTTCCGGTGGATTTATTTGACGTCAAACAGAACATGGCCCTTATCATTTCACAACCTCAGATGCAGGACCCTCGGGCTTACGCTAAAGGCCATCAATTTATTTCGCTCTTAGAGTGGGGCATGCACACCGTTAAGGGATGCATTTATCAAGTTATTCCTAGTCTTCCAACAATCAGGAACCATCATGGATCTTCCACCGTTGATTATTTTTGCCTCTCGGTTCAACTTTGGGATAGGATCCTGGAGTTTGAAGTAGTGGGGTATCCTTGTACTGATCACTATCCAATCAGTTTAAGGCTAATGTGATTTCTGAGTATGCAAGGGGAAGTTGTAAATGACATTATAGACTTAGTTGAGGTTAATACGGTATCCAGTAAAAGAATTACATGTTCCATAATTGGAGAGTCCAAACTGCATCAGAATGCACTGGCTGAGAAAAGTACACTGATTTTAGCCACACTAGATAGCACTCGTAATGCTCTTTCCATCACCTCCAATTTTTTTAACTAATGGGGGCTTTCTCCGACTGCTTTCAGAGGCCTTTTGAGGATAAAACAATTTTTTTTAACAAATGTTGGTTCAATCTCTACCCTGAGAAAAGCTCTGCACTGGTTGCCCGTAAAAGAGAGAATAGAGTTTAAGGTCCTCTGGTTGGTCTTTAAGGGTGTAAATACGATGAGACCAACATACCTATCAGATAAAATCAGAAGATACATTCCCACCCGACAACTGCACTCGGCAGACAAAAATCTGCTCCACATACCAGGCACCAAATGTGTGAAGAAAGGGGATCGCAGATTCTCTGTTTACGGGCCCAGACCGTGGAAAAAACTACCCAGAGAAATCCGCAACATTAAAAGCCTCTCGGCTTTTCGAGGGCTGTAAAGACTTATTTGTGCTGTTAGCCCTCTAATAGAGTAAATTTGCTAAGTGACTCTCATAAGACCTAGTGGACCATTCATAGACAAATGTCAATTGAAACATCTGCGCCCAGTCACGATTCAGTTCGTTAGGTGCGAGTTACAAATGCTACAATACAATACAATGAAGCACGTGTGATGGCAAAGAGATTGCTTCTGGAAGCTTTAAAATCCCCAGCTAGATCCAAAAGAGATATTGCTCTGGCTAGAGCTAAGCATCATATAACCCTGATAAGCAGAAAGCTGAGCTGGGTGAGCAAGCATGGGCCAAACTGCTTGATGCTGTTTCTGCAAAAGACTCCAAGAAATTAGGGGAGTTTGTGGCCAATGTGCCCGTTTAGAAGTGAACCAAACGGGTAATGGGATCCCATGTGGATGCAAAGGCTTGGGCTGAGCATTTCTCCTCCTTATATCATTGCTCTAACTATTCAATCCATTATTCGGAGCCTCCCTCACCTCTGTCCCTGTCACTTAAGGAGGTCTCATTGGCAATTGCAAATCAGGTGCGTAATCGTGCCCGTGGACCAGACACAATCAAGACCTTTACCAATGCCTTATTGACCTTTGGGCCTGGTTGTTGATGTTATTTTTTAATGCCTTTTGCAAGCTGGCTATTATCTTCCATATATTTAAGAAGGGGCATAGTGGATGACTAAGTGGTATGCAGTTACTGCAGTCACACGTTGTTTCCTTCCATTGAGACAATCGGATTTCGTTTGCTCTGTTTTGCTTGACCACAACTTCTATTCCAGTGAAAAGTGGCTATACGGCTTTAAGAGGGGAAAAAAACAGCATCAGGGGACGCTGTATTGAGCGGACATGCTCCACCCCCCTTCTTCACTACTTAGTTAGTCTCACTCGCACTGCGAAGCGGGCGTGAAGTGGGTGACTAAGTGGAGTGCAGTTACTGCAGTCACATGCTGTTTCCTTCAATTGAGACTATTGGATTTCGTTTCCTTTGTATTGCTTGACAGCAACTTCTATTCCAGCGAAAAGCAGCTATACGGCTTTAAGAGGGGAAAAAAACAGCATATGGGGACGCAGTGTTGAGCGGACATGCTCCTCTCCCCTTCTTCACTTCTTAGTTCCACTCGCACCGCGAAGCGGCCGCAAAGTGGGGGACAAAGTGGAGCGCAGTAACTGCTGTTAAAGCAGTTAAATCAGTTACATCAGCCTCACCTTATGCCGAGAGATCTCCTTTGAATAATACTCATCTGCTAATTAAAAGCAAGGTGCCCCATGCTTGGAAAGCCTAGTGGGTGTGGTGGAGGACTGCCGCAAGCTATTCCCTTGCCGGAACAAGCAGCGGGCTGATACCTGACCCTTCCTCACAAGTAATTGTCTGGGAATTGTTAAAGCAGGGTGGACGGCCCGTGGCTGGGAGACTGTGCGGGTAATCTCCTTTGATCCCAGCTGAGTCGAGCTGCTCACTTCCTTGACTCATTGAAATCTTTTTACAAGCTCACGCTGGGATAAGACTGACTGCCACTCCAATTAACTCCTTCGATAAATCCCCTACACTGAATTATCTTCCTCGCAAACCAAGTGGTGTGAGAAGGTGGGGTCTTTCAACTATGGTAAATACAGATGTAATCATTACAAAAATGCTAACAGGGGACTGCAATGAAATAGTTGTGACATCACACGAGGAAGGCATCATTGATGATCCAACTACCCTGAATGGTGTCACAACAGGAGCTGCGACATTAGGGACGGACGTTGGATACAATTGAGGTAGCAACCGCAAATATTGATGTGATTGTTGAAATTCGGTTAAATAACTACCTCTTCTGACAATATCTTACAGATTGACAACAATTACTAATTACTGTACTAATTAGTTCAGAATCCGTAAAAGAGGCGATTGGGATCTCATGCACCACTCCCATTGTCAGTATGGGCAAGGGTATGGGTGTGAGAAATGCTTCAGAGGAAAGGGGCCGCAGGGAGGAAAATCCCACTACTCTCAGGGGGATATACCAATAGGTCGCCAAAGCATTCCACACTATTTATATGTTTGGCAAACCCCATCACAACTCGTTAAAATAGATACCAAAACAACCCACCCTTAAATCTCTTTGGAAACCTCCGGCCCTCACTGCCTCGACTCTGAGAGACGAGAGTCGAACATTTGGCCACTTGGAGAAGGTCCGACCAACTCCACAAATGCTTGCAGGATGAAAGGATTTGAGCCCATAAGAAAGATCACTTGGGGAACCCCTACGGAGGAAGAGACTCGACACCATGAGTCTTCAGTGGGCTCAAAGAGGATCAAAATAATGGAAAACCTGTGGATTCTCAGGAATGCCTCCTTAAATCAACAGTGAGAAAAACCTTTCGATGGACGAAGATCTCCTGATGGATTTGCCCGCCTCACAAATGGAGGATCAGGCAGCTACTAAGGCGTTGTTGGGCACAAATTTAATTGCGACTACGACACTAACTCTCGCCCCGTACATGAAATTAGACAAGGCCTTAATTATCAGATTAGAGATCAGTCAATCCAAAAAAACAAGCACATAATTCCATTGAACAACTAGAGGGGGGAGAAGGGACCTTGCCTCCGAGCACGGACCCCTTGCCTCCTAAAGGAGCTGGCCTGCGCAACGATTGTATTATATCACCCATCGCTGCCTCTGCTCCCAAAATCAATGACTAGACTCAGGAGGCAAGTAAAAAGGACACCGGTCCACTTGATCCCAAAAAGAAATATGAAATCTTCTCTAAATTGGGATCAAATGCAAAGAAGGGATATTCACCTCAAACTAAAAGAATACTACTAAAAAGGGCAGTGTCTAATTCTTCTAAGTCACAAAAAAGATTGAAAGTGGGCTGTATAAGGGAACTAATGAACCCTGCTGACTCGCCTCGACGAGTCACCAGAAATGCTCCGACTCCAAACGCAGCTGTTCTTTCAAAGCAAGTGAGAACTGCAGATGAAGGTCTATCTGAGAGACTCTGTGATACTAATTCTGTTGGAGTTCCGGAAGCTTCCCATCTTAAAAACTCCACAGACCCTGTTCTGGTGGAAGATGACCTGGAAGAACTCATTATTCTCTTGATTTACACCATCACGGAAAGTGAGGATAGTATCATAGAAGAAGACTCTAGTAAATCAATCACTAGTTCAAACATGGAAGATCCATCATACCATGTTGAGGTGGAGAGGAACTTAGAGGAAGATGGCGAACCATCCCCAATACTACAGGATTTGGCAAGGAGGGGCATAACCAAAAGGAAAAGTGTTGACTTCACAGATTCTATGGATGCTCAAGGGGGAAAAAAATAGGCATTTTCCATTGGTGTTTGAAGACGACGACAATGGCCTAATGTCTCCCTTTATGCCCTTAAAACATCTGAGGTAAGATTATCGTCTGCCCCTTTCTTGACATTAGATCAAAAATGGAAGAATGTTAAAGTCCTTGGAGAGAATTGTTAATCTGGGGCAGCCAGAAAAGGCTATTAAACAAATGATAAAAGGGGCAGATGACTAGGGGAAAAACACAAAAATAATACTGTTCATCGTCTGTTCCTTCAGAGAATACTGCTATTTAACGATGAGCTACCTTTGAACAGGGCAAATACTTTGCATTTGTTGCACAGTGTGCACTCCTTAAAAACAGTAAGCTCCTCAGATTTATACTTGATTGAATTCCCGGAGGAGGAAAAATTTGACAAAGTCATGCTCTATGTTTCCACCCTAAATAAGAAAAACCTTTCAATGAAAGAGGGGAAAATATTACTATGTCTGGGATTCTCCTTAGCAAACTATGATGGAGTGGATGATCAGCCCAAACTCAAGACAGACATTAGTCATCTGTCAAGAAGGAAGATAGCAACTAATGGTCAAACAACTGCTCGAACTCCACCTACCCAGGTGGCGCAGAACTCTGGCAAATATGGGCATCAACCTCACAGGCCCCTTAGAAGCAGCCTGCAAATTACATTTTACAATACCAGGCCAGTAGGGGACACGTACCATCGCAGTCCAAGGAAAGGCGCTCAAGATCTGTTTTGGGCATGGCTGGCAGGGGTGCTAGCAAATGGCCATTGAGCGCATAGACGTTATCAAGAGATGATAGGACCGCCCAAGAAGACCTACCATGTGTCATCTCTTTAGTCTCCTGGAACACCAGAGGTTTTGCTCACCTATTTTATAGGGCTGCAAGCTCAATTTTGAAGAGTATGACATTGTGTACCTCCAGGAGACTTGGCTCAGTAACAAACCCCTTCTGTAGGACTTTACCATCTATATGAACCCTGCTATTAAGGGACCTACTGGCTGCCCCATGGTGGGTCTGCTGATCGCTCTGAAAAACACTTTAGCTAAAAAGGCTATTTTGGAAAAATGCCCGTCACCTTTGATCCAAGCTCTCCTAATATTTACGGGGACGTCGGAAGGTAAACAGGGGTGATATCTCCTCTTATTAAAGCTTTACTGGAACACGGCTTCACCCGCTGCTGAGGGATTTGCTAGTTTGGTCCTGGATTTAATCGAAGCAATGGCAACATGAGCAAGTTTGGACGTTATGATTTGTGGAGACTTAAACATCCATTGTTTTGATGCTAGAGCAGTGCCCATACTGGTCGGCTCTGATTCTCTAACACCTAAAGAAATTAGGTGCATAACTTGGAGGAGCGACTTGGAGGACAGGAATATCTTTATGGCCAATGGCCAGACGAAAGGAGATGTTCCTGCTTCCTGCACCTGAAGAAGAGTTGACGATAAAAAAAACATTAGATTATATTGTTTTGCTGTCGGTGAGGCCGTCTTTAGCAAGTGATCACGACATGGTGTCCGTTACCTCCAAGGACTGGATGAGGCTCAATTGGATGATGATTCACTCTGACATTACTGTAAATACACCATCCACCAACAGACAACAAAAGGAACTATCTCAGGCCCTTATTAAAAAGCCACCAACATTTTGTATGTTTAAAGAAGGGAGATGATTGGCCCACACCATCCTTTCGTAAAGCAAGAATTTTTCGACATGGAGGACCGCCTCAAGAAGAAAAAACTGAAAAAAGAAATCAAGGAGTGTCAAAGGCATGATCCCAGCAATATACTTGCCTGTAAAAAAACTCACTCAGTGATATACAAACTGGCTGAAAGGTCACAAGGGGCAAATTCATCAGCGGGATGGTGAACAATTATTTAAAACAATCGCAGACAATAACACATCACAAATGTGGAGACTTTTTAATAGTCAATTTGTTCTGCAGGCAGTGCTCACTTCGAACGCTGTACCATAGGATGTGTGGATAAAACATTTTCTTACTCTTTTTACATCAAACAACAAAGAAATAACCAACCAGGGCACGATTAAAGGGGACTGGTCATTCCCAACGGACAGAGAATCCATAGAGGACATAATTAAGGTAGCAAGAAACTCCAGAGCGTCCAAAGGTCTATGAGACCCAGAGAAAGGAAATAACCAGACCCAGGAAAACAATTCCTGAAACAACTATTGGAACTTCCTGGGTCAGCCCCTAATGTTGCTGTCCATACTGAATTGGGAGTGGGCTTTATAGAGGGTCATTGAAGGCTTTCTCCGATTTTTCATTAGTTGCGCTTATGGCCTAATGCCAATGCGGGCTTTAACCACTTCATTATTAGGGCCCTATTAGCCAGGGAAGATTGGTACAACATTCATTGTCTTTCTTTCAAAAAATAACATCTGTTACAGCTAAATGCACTTGGACTTTTTCCACCAAGTATGCTATTGCCACCTGAAGAACACACGTTTTACAAGAGCTCCTTTGTTTTGGTAGTCAGTGGATGGAGTCTACAGAAATATGCGTTAATGCAAATAGATCACACGCAGTCATTAGCCGGGTAGACTTCATGCAGCTGTATCTCACACTTCTCCCTGATGGCTACAATATCATCTCTAAGCTTCGCCCTAACCGCACTGGCAGTGGGGTTGCCTTGATCTTCCCTGAGTGAGTCCCTTCTTCTCTTCTCTCGTACCCACCCAGCCCTACCCCTCCTTTGAGAGCCTGGTCTGCAAGCTGGGCATCTCTCCTACTTTGTCCCTAACCATTGTCACTATCTACAGGCCACCTTGCTCTATCTCCCTGTTCCTCTAAGAATGGGCTGATTTTTCCTCCTCTCTGCTGACATCTAACTCAAAACACCTCCTCCTGGATGACTTCAACATCCACCTGGACTCCTCAATCACGGCTTCCACTGTCTTCCATGACCTCTGCACCTCTCTCACCCTCTCCATTCACCTGTCTGGTCCTACCCACTCAGCTGGACACACTCTCAATGCCTTCATCCATACTGATCTTTTCCTCTTTCCGCCCCAGTCTCCACCCCGCTCTCTTGGTCAGACCACTCCCTCCTCTCCTCTAACCTGGGTCCTCTTGGCCCTCTGCCCACACCTCCCCTGGTCTGCCAACCCCATTCGCGGACATCCGCCCGATGAAACGAGTGTCAGTTGCTGCCTTCACTTCCACCTTCTCCCCACCCTCTCCTCCCACAACATACCCCACCTCTGACTCTGCTCTCAGCAACTGCCATCTTGCCATCACTAACACTCTCGGCATTCTTGCCCCAGTCATGAGGATCCACCTGAAACATGCCACCAAGTGTAACACTTGGTACGACTCTGATCTAGCAGCCCATAAACGCAAGTGCAGAGCTGCTGAACGGAAGTGGAAGACCTTAAGCTCATCATCTGACAAACTGACCTGTTGCCTCTCCAAAGGCAGTATCGTCTCTCCATTCGTTCCAAGAAGAGGGCCCACATCCAGGCTCGTGTCTCTGGAGCATCCAACAACACAACACAGCTTAATTCTTTAAAATCTTTAAATTGCCAATCCTTCTGCTGTCTCCACCTCACCTCTTCCCTCCCACCTCTTCCCTCCCAGTCCCTCTGCACTGCACTGGCCACCCACTTCACTGAAAAAACTCTGAACATCCTGAGTTGTCTTTCTTCCTCCTCTTACCCCCCTTTTCCCATCCCCATGTATCCCTTGGCCTCTCATCCTCCCCATACACTCTCTCCTCCTTCTCTCCTGTCACATCCGATGAGGTCACTAGAGTCATCCGCTCTATGAAGGTCTCCTCCAAACAGGTTTCCCCCTGTTCTTCCAGAACTACTAAGGACAACATCGGCTCCCTTGTCCCTGCATTTGCTGATTTCTACAATCATTGTCTTGCTACTGGGTCTTTCCCCTCTTCCTGCAAGCACTCCCTTGTGCACCCCCTCCTGAAAACCCCATCTCCATCACTCCCTTCCTTGGAAACTTCTGGAGAAGTTAGTCTTCCCCCAACTAACCCAGCACACTGAGCTTGTTGGTTGCCTACACAACCATCAATCTGGATTCCAAGCATACAGAGGCATGGAAACTGCTCTCCTGAACACCTGTGAAGAACTGCTTGCATCTTTTGACTCTAACTCACCCGCTGTTCTCATTCTACTCAATCTCTCCTCTGCTTTCAATATGGTCAACCACTCCATCCTCATAAAACGGCTCCGTGCTACCCTTGGTATCTCAGAGCGGGCAATGGACTGGTTGACCTCCTTCCTCACTGACTGTCCCTTCCAGGTTATCCTGGGTTCTTTCTCTTCTACCACCTCCCTCTCCACTTGAGGCGTTCCCCAGGGCTCTAACCTTTCACCTTGGCTCTTTAACATCTATCTCGCCCCGCTTGCTCACCTTATCTCCACTTTCTCACTGCACTTCCAGTGTTATGCCGATGATACCCAACTCTTCTTCAAACTTCCCTCTGAACCTCTTCTTACTTCCTCTACCATTTATGAATGCTTATCTGCTATTCAGTCCTGGTGCACCTCTAATGATCTCTGTCTCAATGCCAGCAAGATTCAGATCCTTCTTATTGGGACTCCTGCTCCCTCTTATTATGGGCTCTCCCCCCTCTCATTCATCTGAATCCAGAAATCTTGTAGCCATCTTTGACTCATCCCTCTCCTTCCTTCCTCACATTCTGACCTCACCAAGAAGGCCCATATCAAACACCACCTCCCCAGAGGTAGCGTCCCTTTCCATATGCTACCTCAGAAGCTCAATCTCTCAAGAGCTTTTGTACTCTCTAGGCTGGACTACTGCAATAGCCTCTTTCTTAATCTACCCTATTTCACTCTCCATCCCCTTCAGCTAATCCAGAATAGAGCAGCAAGACTTATCCTTGGACTCAAGCCCAGGGACCATATCTCTCCAGCCCTAAAATCTCTCCACTGGCTCCCGGTTGCTGCAAGGATCAAATTCAAATCTGTGTGCATGATCCATACGGCTGTCTGGGGCCAGGGACCATGCCATCTATAACTTGCTCTCACCAAACAAATATCCCCCCTCGAGATCTCTCCTATTTTCTGGCTTCAACACTATGCATGTCAGGTGCTTCTCCAAGCAGCCAGCGGGCGGCCAATCTTTTTCTTCGACTGGCTCCCTCCTCTGGAACAGCCTCCACCTTCCGCTCCTTCTTGAGCCGGGTCTACTTAAATTCCACAAGTTCCTCAAAACTCTAATCTTCTCCTCCTTGTCCCCCCTCTCCCTCCTGTGTAAAACCTCTCAGTTGCTGAGATTGGTGGCCTGGGCCCTTATGTGTCCTTTTGGGTCATGGCCTTCTGTCCAATTGCCTACAGCCTCCGCCCTCCCCCTGCACTTGCGTTTGGGCTCCCACTGACCTGTGCAGTACCACAGACCTGCACTTATTGTATTGGCAGGTGTCCACTCTTTACCAAGTGGCTTCTACCAGGCATTTACCTGTTGCCCTGCAACGGACCCTCTGGCACGCCTTCCTCTGTGGGACCTCTAGCACTAACCCCGGCCCTGTCCCTTCTCTCTCTCTGCACTTGCACGTTCAGAATGTTCACAAGGCCTAGTAGGACTGCCTCTGTCTTTGTTCATCATTGCTATTTTGCTTGCCTTCTGTTGACTTTTCCCTCCCCCTTGCCCTGTGGGCACTTTAAAACACAGTTTCTTGATGTATAAACACCTTACAAATGCACAATAAATAAATAAATAAGTCATGATAAAGCTGATTGCTCGCTGATCAGCCCTGCCCGAATATTTGATTGTTTGTTGCTAAGTAATGATACTGTTAGCTGGAAAAATGTCCCTGATACTTCACTGTATACCTTGTGCAGGGATGCTGGGAAGATCTTTTGCACCTTGTGATGTTTTGTCCAGCCTACCAGCACATCAGAAAAGCAACTATTCTTCCTGAGCTCAGGCATTTAAATTTTAGGCAATGTCATCCTGCCTTATTCTTCTTCTGGATGATTCTTCTTATGTGGCCTGGGCTCTGTTGACTTTCTTAAATAAATATCCATGTACTTAAGAAAGGACGTTATTAATATGCATCTTAAACAGACAGATTTGGAGTAGGTTCCAATACCAGATAATATCTGTATTTAATTGATTTTATGAGGAGTGTATTTTAATCAGGATTTTGTTTTTTCTTTTCAGAATTATTTGATGTTTTTTATTCTGTGAATATTGTGCTTGTTTGGAGGATTTTTTTTATGCGAATACACATATTTTGATTGAAATAGGACCTTGGCTTTAACTTGCCTCTCAGCACCCCGACTGGGAACCACTACGTCTCTTGCCCCTCCATCTGCTCTCTCAGTCCTGGATTACCAACTTCACCAATGGCAAAAATCTTGCACGCCTCCAATCCTCAAGGCATGCATGAATGCTATGCTATTTTTGAACTATGTGCAACTTTGGATAAGGCTAAGTCTGACTACTCCACTCATATTATCTCCGCTCACATTTATGCAAACTCCCCTGTGCCCTTGGAGGGTATTCTGTCTTCTCTCCACCCTCATACTGTATCATTGTCTCTCTATGTTTTTGCTCTTTACTTATTTGACATGATCTCGAAAATCTGTGATGCCACAACCAACACTCTAAGCACCCTCATTTCACCCTTCCCGATTCTAGTCCTAACTCCACTCATCAATACCCCTCCACCCTTAAATCCTTCTCCCATGCTCACCTTCTAGACTGACTCCCATCTACCAGATAGCCAGCATCTTGTGCCGACCCGTGGACAGTGTCTCCACAAAATGCATGCACCCCTAACATGCCGCTATCACAAGGCCCTTTTCAACTTGTCCCTCTTTACTGAACCCTTTCCCATATGCTTCAAGGGAGCTACAGTCTTTTACCAGCATGGCTACCTCCAGACTAATAATGAGGCCCGGCGTGTTTGAATCAGTGGAGAGATGGCCAGCTTCTCCAGGAGTTTTCTCAGGAAGGGAGTAATGGAGAGGGTGGTAGTTAGCCAGGCAGGGGGCCGGCAGTTGACTTTTTGAGGATAACATTCGCAAGTGAGTGCTTGAGGGGTAGCGGGAAGTTGCTAGTGGTAGAGGAGTGATTACAGAAATCGTCCAAGGGTGGCGCAAGGGAGGCAATGTTGTCCTTGATAGTTCTGGCGGAGCAGGGTAGTACCTGTTTGGAAGAGACTTTCACAGTCCTGGCTGCTTCACACGTTGCCTATTGCCATTGATCTGGTTGATATACATAATACCTGCCACCACTAGCCCTAGCGAGTCTGGTGATCACTGGTTTTATTGCATTCCCTACTGCCTCTAGCCTCATTGTAATTTTCGCCACTTGCTGACACCAGCCCTAATGCAGTACACATTACCTGCTGCTTCTGACCTGATGTATTATATGTTACCTGTGACCACCAGCTTTAGTGAGCCTTAGTAACTACTAGTCTTAGTGGATTACATGCCACCGGCCCCACCAAGTTTTACTGGACTCCTCGCTACCTGTCGCCACCAGCCCTAGTGTATTTTATACTATGTATCTCCATTAGCATAATGTATTATATGCCACTTACTTGACTACTGCCACTTACTTAGTATTGTATGCACCACCCTCTCCCACCTAAGCAAATTACCATAGAAACTCTACGTTTACTTAGCCAATCACTTCTAGACCACTGCTCAGAATGTACTGGCTCCCCCTGACGCTCTATATCCCATTCCTGTCACTCATGACAACCACTAGCCCTAAGCCTTCTGCTTTCAACAGTTACACGCCGTTCACACCTAAAATACAGCATCCCGCTGCTTACCCCTCACATATATTTAATTCGACCTCCTCCTACATGAGCCACAATGCCTTTACCACATCCTCTGCCACTCAGTTCATACACACTACTGACCTCTCGGTTAACATGCCCAGCTCCAACCCGTATCTGAATTCACCAGCCCTATGGTTGGAACATTTCGCTACTAAGCACACGCCCAACCAACCTTGTGCTCTCCACCTCAGTAACTTTAGATTAGGTTCAAGATTCTGTCCAAAAAAACAACATCCACATTATTGTACCACTGCCAAACCCCACTGGGCCCAGGGTCACCCTACTACTATACCTGATCTCATTGTCAGCACACTCACAAACCCCTTAAACGTCCCCATTCTCCTTCATGACAGTCCCAATTTGACAAAAGATCACTTGAACTTGGGCCTATCCCCAATCAACAGATTCCATCGGCTGAACTATTATCAGTTAAATTGCTGATATACTATTCATCTCATCTACCGACCACCTGGACCCATTACCACCTTTACCAATGCCATCACATCTCTCCTTGCAGATAACACTAAACCTAAGTCCCAAATTATACTACTGGGGGAGCTCAACCTAGGATTCCAAGACCTGAACGATCCCAAAGCCCTTGATCTTGCCAGTACTCTAACAAACTTAGGATTCACCCATCATATCCACGTACCTACGCACAACAAAGGTAGAACCCTTGATTGGCTTTCAGCTCTGAACTGTAGTATCAACTCTGTGTCGATCACACCTTGCATGTGGTCTGATCATCCCAAAATTACCTTCTCTATTAAATCCTGCCACCAAAGCCCTAAACTTAAATATTGCCCCGTCTATCAACACCAGAAACAAGATGGACATCACAACAGAGAAACTGCTCCCCCTCATACTCCCCCTCCTCAACAAAGTATCATCATCCTGCTCAGACCCCACCGTACTAGTAGATACCTATAACCAAACTATCTAAAAAGCTCTAAACATCACAGCCCCACTGAAATTACAGAAACCTAAACCTTGCGCTCATCTTACTTTGTGGCTGACACCACACCTGAGAGATCTACGCAAAGCAAAAAGAAACGCTGAGGCGCGCTGGAAAAGTCTCCCTACAGATTCTAACAAAAGTTCCCTAATCTTAGCCTCCTCGAACTACAAAGAAGCAATATTCCTTGAAAAAAAATGATATTTACAACAAGCGCATCCTTCAGGCTGAATCCAACACTAAAGAACTTTCCAAGATTTTAAAAGAACTTGAATCTCCCATAGCCCCCCTTGGCAATTGTAACACGGACACCAATTGGTGTACCAATATCCAAAAAGCCCTCCTTGATAAAGTATCTACACTCCAAAATAAAATCAACACCAAAAAACACAGTCTTCACTCTAACTCGCTACCTAACTCCCACCTTAACAAAACACCACTAATGGCACATTCCATAAAACCTTTCCGCTTTACACCTCTCTCTATTGCAGAGGTGGAAAACATTATCAAAGAACTGAAACTGTTGAATTGTCAAGACGATTCCTGTCCCGCCCCCATTATCAAGGAAGCTGCCCATGACCCTGCCCCCTTCATCACCACCTTCATTAATGCCTCCTTTAAATCTGGGATAGTACCTGTCAACTTCAAGGATGCATGGGTCATCCCACTTATGAAAAAACACACCTTAGATGCAAGTAATCCTTCCAACTACCAACCTATTACCACAGTGCCTTTCTTATTGAAAATTTTGGACCGCACCACATTTCTACAAATTCAGAAATACTCTGAAAATAACAAACTCCTTGGCCTCCGACAATCTGGATTCCGACCGAGGCACGGAACTGAAACCGCCCTCATTGACCTAAAATCACAAATCGAAGATTTAAATGACAATGGCAAGATGGCCCTCCTATTGCTGCTAGATTTATCGGCAGCTTTTGATTTGGTCAACCACCAAATACTCTGCCACTACCTAAAAACTGCTGCCCACTTCTCTGATGAAGCTACCTCCTGGAGCAGGTCCTTCTTGGCAAACCAAACTATGCGGGTCTTCTCCCCATCTGCATCTGCCAAACCCTCTCCAGTCTTGTGTGGGGTCCCAAAAGGGTCCTGTGTCTCGCCCACACTATATAATGTCTTCACAAAGCCACTCTTTGATATCCTTGACTATCTGGGAGTCACCTACACCAATTATGCTGATGACACCCAGATACCCATCCCTATCACTGGTGACCACGTGACTGACTCGAAAGCCCTCAATGATGTTTAAATGAAAGTGGAAAAAGGGCAGTTTGAGGAGGAAAAAGAATGAAATGACAACAGGCTCGAGGTGGGGAGGGGAGACAGGGACACCATGAAAAATTGGTGAGTTGGGAAGGGCTTGGGTGACAAGTTCAGAGCTGAATCATTTTCGCATAACCAGGGTTATACTGGGGATAGCCGCGGTTATAGTAGAAAACGGGACCAGGAATGAAAGTGTATCACATGAAATTAACCCTGGTTATTTGTGGGTGTTTACAGATAACGGGGGTTATTTGTAATACTTTGCTAATATAAACGCGGTTATCGGAAAAACATTTTTTTAAAAAGAGAGGGTTACAAAATGTGATTAATAAAAGGAAAATTGAATTTTGGGGTACGTTGCTTGGCACTGAGCGTGATTGGGGGGTGATTTCCTGACTCCGCTCAAGCATGAACAAACATTTCAATTTTAACTAAGTAAATGGTACTAAAGTGTACCTTTTCTCTCGTCCGCAGAGCTATTGTGGCGAGGTGAGGAGGTGACAACATTATCCAGGGCTTGTTGAGGCAGTCGGCTTATGTGGCAGCTTGGACGCACTGAAGTGCAACAGGAAGGCCAACAAGCAGTGTGCTGCCATAATAACGTACCAGAGACTCCTGCTGGCGTATAACGTGAGAGGCACATGCTAAAAGAAGACATTTTCTTTAACAACACAGCCCATTTAAAGCAAAATCATGGAAATAACACCTACACATCTAATATCCTTACTCCGGGTACTGATAACTATTTTATTTTACCACTTTTGGTTTGGTCAAATTACTCAAAGGAATTATTTTCTGCTCCATGAAGAACAATCTTAAATAGAAATAATATCTTTATTCTGTATGAAAAGTTTCTTTTGACGCAATTCAAATATTTCAGAAGCTTAGTTCAAAGGCATAATAAGTGGAAGGTCTGCATATACTAAGAAGTGATATTGAAAGCTAATAGTACGCCATTGAAGTCTATCAATGCAAGACACCACTACAATAATGTTATTATGGCCTTGTCTAAGAAAAACCTTGGTAAAGACTCAGCTTCTGCCAACAAATTAAAAAGACAAAAGAGTGATTTGCCAACTCCCAATTAGGCAAATAAGGATCCAGCCATGCTTGCTCTATTGACTGAAATAAGAGCCCTAAAACTGTTTATGGAAGCAACCAATAACACATTACAGCTTTTAGATGACAAATGGTCAGCTTTTGAATCCAGAATAACTGAAGTGGAACGTAGAGTAAGTGATGCAGAGGACACATCTAACAGAGTTGTTCATTTGGAAAATGTGGTAAAAGTGCTTCAAAAGCACTCAGAAAACATGGAAAACAGGAATAGAAGGAACAACCCTCGTATAGTCCGTCTTCCTGAAAAGGCTGAAGGGGAAGATGCTTATTCCTTGCAAATATGCTGCCAAAGCTATTAGATATACCCCCTTAATTACAACTCAATATCCAAAGAGCACACAGGATTGGCCCTCTACAACCTTTAGCTAAGCCTCTAAATTCCTCACGAACTCTCATCTTCGCTCTCCTGGAATTTAAACATGTACAACTTATAATGCAAAAAGTAGAGGTGAAAAAGAACCTCAAAAGGAATGGGAACAATATTTTCTTTTCTCAAGATGCCGCAAAACTCTACTGCCACGAGAAGAAAATAACTCCTTGCTTTAAGGCCAGCTTTGAAACAACTTAATGCCAGATATGGAATGGTCCATCCTGCATCCTTAAAAGTAACCCATCAAAGACCAGACTACTCTTTTTGATGATCCTGCAGACCTAAAACAATTCATACAGTCTCAAAGGTTGGATAATATAGATGCTGCTGGTCCTTCTTCAAATAATCTACCTTAAAGTCTACAAAAATGACTTTATTTTTTAATCTCCAGCTATAACTTTGTGAGAGTGTTGCCTTGAAGCACCTGTTCTCGCTGGGTGAGCCACTCTCCTTTTTGACTTTTTCTTTTCAAAATGAATTGTTTTGGCTGTTTCCTGCTAGCCATACAGTTATGCCTTATTACTGGTTATCGTCTACTTGTACTCAGGTTCATGTGGTTGTTTGTCAACCCTCACTCCTTACGTTTCTCTGTATCCTTCAGTCACTTCCCCAAAGGTATGGTAGCAGTGATATCAATTGTTTGTTATATCAGAATTATATGGAAATCCTTATCTACACATTCTCCCAATTCTGGGTTTACTATTTATTTCAAGTTCATGTTGTTTTTCATGTCAAACTTGCAGCCTATGCTGATGACATTCTTTTATTCCTTAGGAATCCTTACATAAGTTTGGGAACTTTGCTTGATATTGTATCACGTTTTTCTTCAGCCTCCGGCTACAAATTGAACATGGACAAATTGGAAATTCTACCTCAAAATATTTATTGTACCAAACATCTTGTTCAACCATATGGCATGGGATGGTGCCCTAAGAACATCAAATATCTAGGATTACAAATGTATGTGTCTGTGAAGGATATTATTAAAGAAAATAGCAATATCATATGAACAAAATTAAAAATGTCATAGATTGCTGGTCCATATTATTTCTATCCTGGTGTGGTCGTCTTCAATCCATTCAAATGATGATTTCCCCAATCATCTTGTATATTTTATTCATGCTCCCTGTTTCAATTCCCAATACATTCTTTAACCATGTTGATTCATGTCTTGCCAAATTATTATGGGGGAAGAAAAAACAGAGGATTTCTCATAATAGAGTAAAGCAGAATGCCACGGGGGGTTGGGAGGGTTTTTCATATTTGACTAAATATCATTCTGCCTTTATATTAAAACAAGCACAGTGGTGGTTTCTTCAAGCTGAAAATGTTTTCACACTTTCATGGGTTCGGGCAGAAAGCAATATGGTCTGGCCTTTTTCTCTATCTGACTGTGATGTATTTGACACTAAAAATAGAATTATTAAATATAAGAATGTACAAGTCAAGTTACAGCCAAACAGATTAGAAGGTATTTCATGTTTTACAAACCTCTCCAAGTTCCTATCACCGTTCATATGGTTTAATAATCATATATGGATTATAAATTATTTGTTGGAAAAATTTGATACTTAAAGTAATTAAATATCTACATCAATTTTTTAATCAAGAGGCCAAAGGCTGTGCTCATTGGCCAAGACTGAAGGCCCTGGCAAGTGGCCCCAAAACACATGTATAATGGCCAGTGACCTGTAAAAAAAAACGGTTCTACGTTAAAAAATGTGAAAAAAACATAACAAGGCCCAAAAGACAAAAGTTTTTTTGGTCGAATTGTGATATTCTTTTTTGATTTTTTTTGCACTTTAAAAAAAATAATGTGGTGCAGCCCCCGTTCATCCCCCTTTCCCCTTACCTTAAATGATACCCTTACTCCACCCTCTTTTTATTTTATTTTTAAAAAGTGCAAAAATCCCACATACATTTTACTAAAAAATTGGTATCTTTTCAGCATTGTTTTTTGATTCATTTTTTTGTTTAGTTTTTTTAGCATTCTCAAAAAAGGTGCAATTAAGCTGTGTAGATTTTTCTCAACAAGATCCCTGAAATTCACCGGATGTGGGGAGTCATGAACAGCTTAATTCGGCGCACTATTATTTATGTCCCCCATAATGCCATGTCCCCCATAATGCCATTTTGTATTTCATTGTGAATCCCTTCTCTTATAATATGAATGTGCTCATGGGCTTTGCAACGGGAACGTGCTGAGTTAAGCTGATTGTGACTTCCCACATATGCTGAATTTCAAGGGTTTTGTTGAGTTAAATGTGTGCAACGTAACTGCACCTTAACTAAGGTTTTTTCATTGAATATATATATATGTATATATATATATTCTTAGGCAATATTTATATATGTATATATAAATATTGATGAGGAGTTATACACTTTCATTGGAGTGTAAATTTTACCTTTTGTACCATCTGTGTCTTTATTTTTCTTGAGGTGTTCCCCTCTTTTTCTATAATTGATTGTTGGTCACTGTTGCTGCTTATTTTTATTTTCATTTTTATTTGTGCTATGCTTCATTATTCTTTAGGTGAAATCTTGCTTCACTTATTGTATTCACAGGGTTCACCTCACCATGTTTGGCAATTGAGTTTCATGTGTACATGTACTGCAGCTTTTTGTTTGATGAGGATTATGTTATTCATACTGTATGTTGGAGGTCACCTTTTCATCCTGCTTTTTCTCATTTATTCTGGCAAATCGCTTTTCAATTTCGATGAAAAAAAAATTGGGGAGGTTCCCTCTACTTTTAGCTGACATGATTCCACGAGTAATTTCTGCACTAGCCCTTTATTCTTAGGCAGCTATGAACATTTGCACTTTATCATGTCTATTTGGACCATGTTGTGTATTTAATTCATGTTTGAGGGACCTTGTCTGTTTTAAAATTTTTAAACATCTTGATTGTGCATATTACCTGTGGATATTGTGATATTATGTATGTTCCCTTATGGGCAATAGACTAGTTTGTCCCACTTTGGGTTAATTTAGTCCATATTCGGTGCCCATTGGCTCAGTATGCGATAGGTATTTTATGCATTAGCACTTTTACTTTTGCACTTTAGCATGCTCAGTTACATGGGTGTAATGTTTCCATCTCAACCATTTGCACTTTAGGATCCTTGATTTTTTTCTCTCTTTTTTGAGGGAGGTAGGAAGTTAGTTATCTTGACCGTTTTGGTTGATTTATTGTTAACTTATAATACAATTGTATGATTTGAAAATTGTTTATGTATCATAATCTTCATTTTGTTTTGCATATAATGTCTTAATTGTATGCAATATGGCTTCCTTGCTATTGTTATATGCCTATTCCAACATGTCTGCCTGCAGTGAATGTTGATACACACTATCAGACATGTGTGTTGCCGACAGTAAAGAGGGACTATTCTTTTTAAAATGGTCCCGTTGGTCACATGAACCTTGTGTGAACAAGCACTCAGGAAATGCGAACCGCGTCAATTATTTTCCCCCATGTACGCTGCTATTGTCAGCTTCTATTTCGATACATCAAAACTCTGTGTTATATTTTTTTCATGACTTTGCCTCAATTGTTTCTGCCCATGAGTCCCTGGAGTGTGGTCCTGCCACTCTGCGGCTTTTCCTTCTTTTCTTTTATATAGAAATATATTACTGCAGTCATTACTGCTATTCTGCATGTCCTACGATTAACAGCTATCCCCCTCTGTTGATTTGGATCATTAAGTCCAAAATAGTCACGACATGGTCAGCATGCTTCTGATACACAGGTATTGTTTGGCACGTGTGTAACCAGTTATGTGCTTAGTGATGTGGTTTTAATTACTAGCAGATGGCTGTAGCACTACAGTCTGAATTGTATGAATTGTAAATCTAAGAGTGTAAGCAGGCAGCATGTGTTTAAAACAATGATATTCTTCGTCAGCACCCATGCATTCTATAGACAACAGTTAAGGCATTCTAACATGGCTGACATGGCTGACAGTGTGGATGTTTAGAAACCAGTCCTATAACCATGTTGCCATTTGGTTTGTGATCATGACTCCTCCTATAGGTATGCACAGGGTTTCACAGGCTCGCTATGTGAACAAGCGACGCGCTAGTCGCGAAAAGCGTATTGCCGGACGAATTTTCATTCTTTGCTTTGAAGAGCACTAATAAAGATATTTTGCCATACATATGGACTCTGTTTTCAGTGGTGAAACGTATTCTTCAAAGAGTGCAACTCGATTTGCTGCTGCATCTGCAGCAGCTTTTGGACATATACATATATATATGTTGACACACATATTATAGGGCAGCGGTAGCCGCCCTATAGTTAAGGTGAGTCGGAGACGCATAGGAACCCCTCAAAATTCTATTCTTAATAACCTTAGATTTGAGTAATGGATTTGGTCGGAATTTTAAAAAAGTGATTAAAATTCTACGGGCCCCTCCAGACTGCAAAGTTTCGTAAAGATTTGTTAAAAAATAAAAAAGATTTTAAGCCACAATAATTTTTTTTTTTTTTAAATGCGGCCTACTTCCCACTCATTTTCCCATAGACAAAAAAGGTAAATTTATGCCAGAGCGAACAGCGTAAACCACTGGATGGACTTGGGCCAGGGCCGAAACAACTTGAACACGAAGCGTCGACTTGCGATCCTTTTGTGGTTTGGGGATATACGGTGTCCTGCATTTGTTGTTTTGTTGTTGCTGTCTGACCTTTTCAATAAGCTCGTAATCATTTTTATTATATTTTTGTTTTGGGGCTGCAAGTT
Source organism: Ambystoma mexicanum (assembly GCF_040938575.1). Classification (NCBI taxonomy): domain Eukaryota; kingdom Metazoa; phylum Chordata; class Amphibia; order Caudata; family Ambystomatidae; genus Ambystoma; species Ambystoma mexicanum. The sequence goes on along the minus strand of NC_090928.1, from coordinate 986,465,024 downwards.
ATGGAGATGTCTCGTTTCCTCGCCTGGAGTCTGGTTTGTCTTCCTCCTTTTTTATATATATATAAAGTTATAAGGTGCTCTTCCTTATTTTACACTTCACTCCAGGCAGCATACTTTACTGACAGATGCAATGTGCTTGAACTTCCCTTAAACTTGCTGCCAGATTGATATATGCAAACAACAAAATGGGAAAAGAGTAATTCTTAGAAAAAGCAAAGGAACATCTCTGAAAGGTTACATCAGGGAGAGTTTGCCTCTCTTTGTAGAAACCACTCAAGCCCCTACGCTTCATCAGTAAGTAAATACAAGTATTCTCCTGCTCTGGATAAACCTCCAGGAAATTGTCCGAACGGAAGAATGCTTCTTAGCTCAATATAATTACAAATGTACCGGGTATATCGAAAATGCACTATAAAAAGGGAAAGGAAATTATTATTCTCATTTCAAGAGCTCACTTATTAACAGGGCGGTAGTCAAACATTACGTTTTCTGACTGGATGGGTATGTTTTACTTTTGCTTAAAGCGTGAATGGTCTAAGTTGTGGGTGTTCCTTACTTAAACTGTATTTGTGCAAAATAAAAAGGGACTTCATGACCACAGTCATAAGAAATAATATTAATCTTCAATTGAAAAGATGCATCTGTTATAAATGATCTCATAATCTGAAATTAATGTTAAAGTCTGGGGAAATCATGATTGCCTACTTATTTTGCTTACTCCTATTCTGTTGTCTGATTCTCCCCGAATTACATTTTCTACCTGTATCTCAGAGGGCTGAGGGGTATTATAAAAGATATGGGGCTATTTCTTGCCCGGAAAAGCCCCGTCTTACAGCAATTTTTTTGGGATGTCTGGACGACCTCCTGCCATTGTTTACTTCATTTGACAACAGGTATTTCAGTCAGGATTCGGCCCTGATTGTTTAAAATTCTTGGCCATTGCTCCCCTCCTGACTATAAACTTTGTGGGTCCATGATTGCCCAAGAAATAATAGGCCCAAGGACAGTGCACCATCAATAAGGAGATAGGGAATCTCTGCCCTAAATGAAGGACTGATTTATTGTTGCTTGGCGTTCAAGAAAATGTCATCTGGACCCAGGATGAACACCAAGAAACACTCTAATTATGCAGAGTTTTCAGCTGAGTTTGATACGCTGCACCACCAGCTCACTCTTGATAGACTATCATTCTTTGCCAGGGTCTCAGACGAAGCTATATAATGTTTCTCAGTTATCCTATTTAATATAGTTTCATTGCTGACAATAAAGGATATTTCTGTGCCAGAAAGAAGGAGATTAACTTTTGGAGTGTCATATGGTTCACTTCTTTCTTAAATTCTGTTTAACATCTTTCTTAATCCCTTGCATGATCTGTTGGCTAACTGATTGAATGATTGCTGGCACATGCTATATTTGGGAGAATTGGATCTGTATCTGACATAATTCGCTGTCGATAATATGGGGCTTCCCATTCTTCCAAAAATGAAAACTCTGGGTGTTCTTTAGAATCTTTAACTGGACACGACTGCCCAGATGAATGCAATAGTTATCTCCATTACTTACTATCTATTTGGGAAAATTAACCCTTTCTTCTCTGAAGCCAATCTATGCTACATCGCTTGAGCTGCCATAGGGGCAAAAATTGGTTATTGGCAAGCGCTTCTAGCTCAAAAAAGCGTATTAATCACCTTCAGACATTACTAAATCAAGAGGCCCATATTGTAACCAATGCTCTGTATTTGCCCATGCTACACCTGTTTTACGGGCCGTCATTGGTTGGCTGTAGAAGCTGGAATTCAGCTTAAAATTGCAGTTTGAACCAGTAAATGTCTGTCCAATTATACCCGAATTTATTTGAGTGTTTTGGTGGTTCCTTGCTGCCCCAATCGCCATTTCACTATGTGAAAGTGCTTTTCTCTAATTAGTACCAATATTCAAGGGTACCACACGTTTACTGCAAGTGCAAAAATGCTGAATGCAAAAATGCCTCGTTAGTTTCTTCTTATTTTCGCAGAAATTATATCTGGGCGGTGGGTAAGGGTGATTAATGAATGTAAGGTGGTTTTGGGGAAGTCTGCGGGTGGCCTCCCCCCACATATAATTGCTCAAACCGAGAAACAATTATTCACCATTTTTGCAGTCAGTATTTTTTACTCGCAGTAATCACATACATCCGATTCAAGTTGTCCTCTGCTCAAGGTAGAACCTTTGCAACGCAAACTGTGCACTAGTGGAATCACCTGCCAATTAGGATAAGAAGTACAAATGTTCGTTCTGCGTTTGTAAAGCATTTAGAAATCATCTTTGTATTGTTTCCTAAAAATTACTATGTTGTATAGGTTCACTCTTTAAGTGCTTTAAGTCCTATGAGCCTTTAGATCTATAAAAGTGCACAATTAAAAACAAAAAAAACATATTCTTCTATTAAAGGGTTTTATGGATGAAGAGAAGAAGGCAGACAGAGAGAGTCTGAATATTTGCAGATGTCTGCTGGTAGCTTTGTTAGACTCTGGAGCACTGGCAGCTGTGAAGCAAGGAAGATAGAACATTGAATCCTAGGACGTATTTAATAGATGAGATAATTATGGAGTAAATGAGTTGCGAATCTTTATGTTTATTGTCAAAAAAAAAATCTGGGGTGCACAGGATGAATTAATTAAGCAAAGGTTGTGGGTGGGTTCATATATGACGCCATATCAAAAGTAGAGAGGGAGGAGTGGGTCAGGTAGAAAAGGGTGGCTAAAGGAGGGTCTGAGGGATCAAAAGTAACACAACTCACATCTGGTGGGAGGACACTGTGTTTTCAACTATTTCCATGTTTTGCGCACCAGTTTCTCCCCATTGATTCCACATCAAATACCTCATCAGGGATACAACTTCACCTGTATCCTGGCAAGCTTTAAAGCGTTGCAGGGTTTCCGCGCCCAGATTGTACGAAGTTCCCGGTTCACGTCTCCATGCACAGATCGTTGTGTCCAATGACACGATGTGTTGGTAGCCCCATCTGCATGATTCTAATGGAGGAGACCCAGGCAAATCTCAGGGGTACCCCTAAAGGGACCACTTGTCTAAATCTAGTACCAATTCTAACTGCTTAATGGTGTGTTCCTTGAGGGTGAGTGGGATATGGATGATGCTGTATATGTTCATGACCTCTGCCTGCCTCAGATAGTGTGGGCTGTAGTTTCCAGAACCAGAAATGGTCAGATGTTTTAATCCACATCAGAGCAAATGTTCAGGAAATATTCAATGCGGAAGTACCTACTGATTGAGCAGTTGCCAATATTTGAATGGCTAGAACCCTGCAATTGTGAGCGACACCCCACTCCTCAGATCATAGCTTTCTGACAGCATGCACCCATAATTTGTTAATCCTTTAGAGGAGTCCCAAAAAATGACAAAAAAACACCTGAAGAGGAATCATGTCGAAGTTCTTCCTGGCTGCTTACTTGCAAGACCACTTCTGGTGGTAAAGCTCTGCTAATGTGAACTTCAGCATTCTTCATCTTAACCGCAGACAAGCCCTACAAGGAGTTCTCTTCCAAAAGCCCAGCAGGCACAGTGGAGTCAGCAGTTGAAAGAGCGTTTGTTTTCCAACGGCCTTTATGCTGTCCCTGTGTGGCTCTAGCACAATGCAATGTAGCCATCACAACAATGGGGGTCAATCAGTAATCAGCAACCATGGGCATAGGACATGGGGGGGTAGGGGGATACAATGGCATTTATCCCCCCAGTTTGTGTGTCTCTCTGGAGTCTTCAGGCATGTGCACTGATGCGTGCAAACCTCAGACTCTGAATTTTGCTCGCACACAGTTCAGCAGTAGGGGGTATTGGATTCTTGTTACAACAACAAGAACTCTCACTTGTGCGTTCCCCTCCCTGCCCCTCCCCCTGCGCCTGCACATTTGAGCATCACGTGCCCAGGCCGGGGACGGGGGAAGGGGATCATACTGCTCGTGGCAGCCACAGCCAGCCCCTGCGACTCGAGTGCGCAGTGCACTGCTGTGCAGCCTCCTCCTCACCTTCCAGAACCCACTAGCCCAGCAGGCAGCGACGCATGCTCGGCAGCTCCTGAGAGTATGACTAGACTGCTCCTGCGATGACGTCACGCCGACTCGACCTCCTGGAGTCTCAGTCCTGGCAGAGACTCGACGAGACCTCACTAGTTACTAACTCAGCTAAGGTAAGGCAAAGTGGGCGGCCGGGCCGGGCCGCGGAATCGGGGGCGCATTGGGTTTGAATGGGGAGGTGGGAGCCTGGGAGTAGTGCAGTGGTGTGCCTGCCTGGGATTCTGGTCAGAGCAAGTGCGTAGTTAGGCAGGGGGTGGGGGTGTGCGTGTGTGACTGTGTGTGAATGGTGAGGTTGGACTGTGGACAACATTGGCGACGAGTAAAGTATGGCCTGCCTGGGATGGGAGCAGCTCTCATTCTCATCACACATGACATAGTACTGGGATGGACCGGGCAGGATGCATTGGCGCATGCTATCTTCTACTCCCCGCATAGCTGTTGATATGGCACGGTGCCCCATGCACAATTCGGCGGCAAGTGTGCCAATTGTTGATTGAGCACTGCACACGGCAAGTGTGCCAATTCTTGATTGAGCATTGCACGCAAGCATTGCATGTCCACAGGGAGAGTGATCCGCTTTCCGGGAGACAGAAGATATCGGCGCAGAGAGTGGTGTTCAAGCAGCACTGCGTTGCTACTCCCTGCAAATTGCCACTGGCGCCCAGCTGCGGAACACGTCGCAGCAGGGCATTCTCTGAGAATGAACGGATGCAGGGGTTTTGTAGATACCATTGAGGGAAAAAAAGAGAAGTTTAGTTTTGCACTTGAGATTGAATTTTGAGTCCTGGAGTGGCACTTGAAGGTGGTCTGGTGTGTTGAAATAGTGCAACCTTCTGCCTGACTTCACTTGGTGCCATCAAGGGCAAAAAGCAGAGCTGAGAATGATCCTGGATCGTCTGTTGTAAAAGTAAGTGCCATGCAGATGGAGTAGTAGAAATTGGCATTTCACATTCGGCCTAATAAGAAAGCCTATCACCTATTCAAATCCCCGCTGCGTTTTTGGTGCACTGAAGTGTTTCCAAGGCTTCTTGCAGCACCAAGAGCAAATTCCAGACAGCAATGTTCAGGATTGGTGCGGGGGCACAGATGGACGCCCACCATCCACATTGTAGCGGTGGTATGTTGGAGGGCCATTATAAACAATGGCCAGCAGAGGGCATTAACCACTTACCCTTTATGTAATTTCCTGACTGGCTCATTGAATCAGGGTCAAGGATTTCTAGCAGAATTCCAAGCACTAAGTCTAATGCACAGTAGGCCCAGAGAATGTTCATTCTTGCCCGGCTGGAACAATTCAAAGGTCTTCAGTGTTCGGCCCTTTTCTCAGCCATAACCTTCCGGCCTCTTTCCCCAATCAGCCCCTCTTCGGGACTCTCATGGAAGATGCTGCCCGCTCCGCTTTGATGGGTCCTGAGGACACTTTTCTCTGCACGGCACTGCTTCCTCATGTTTGACTGCCCTACCTATTCAGTTCACTCCTGTCTGCATCGCTGCACCCACACAGATGCCATTGACCGCTCCATGCTGCAAGGATGCCATGTTTTGTGCCAAAAAGGTTTTTCACAGATTGGGAGTACAGCCACCCTCCAGGTGCTAAATGTTTTAGGGTAGCAGTCCTGGGCATTAGATGTGCCATAGTGCCCTCCTTAATGGACCTTGCTTCACTCATGTCTGTTGAGATGGGCTGTCCAGAACCTACTGCCTACATGTGCCACCCACAGCGGGCAGTAAGGCTTAATTACAGACCCTGCTGTGTTTGTCTTTCTCTCCCTCTCGCCCTCTATTTCTCTCTCTCAATCTCTCTGAATCCCTGCCGAGTGTCTCCCATAGCCAACCTTCCACCATATTTCAAGAAACTTCTACAAACGTTTTCTGTTTTTTTACCTGTCAAGTATTTGTTAATCAGTATTCATGGACAAATAGACAGTGTGTAAGCAGACCCCCAGCTACACAGCACGCTTCTCTCCTCGACCTGTTACCGAACCACCATCCCTTTCTCACTAAGGTCAACTTCTATATTTGAATCTGGAGTGCACATGATCTATGTGCATGTTTACAAGGTCTCCAGGTTGGAGTTGCTTTGAAACCAAATTCAAACACAAGGTATAACAAGTACACCAGCACCACTATGCTAGAACTCTGAAGGGGAAAAAAGGTGCAACACAAATTAACATCACTAAGGGAGGAGAAAACCTAAGACCCATCCTGAATGCCTACATTGATGTCTGCCCTCTGTTTGGGTCAGTTACAAGTACATAGTGTTTAAATATGTGAAGAGGTACTAACTGGTCTAGTTCTGACGCGCAACCATTTTCTCGGGAGAAGGAAACTCTATGGTAACACTCACTGCCTGATCTGAAGTGGAAGCATTATGTGTAGCAATCACAAAAACACAATCTACATGGCATAGGTGCGTCTGGTGATACACATTTCTGAATTTACTAGTGGGGCAGCCAGGTTCTGATTCTTCCTTAAGAGTCATATTATGTCCTCTTGCAATCAAAATAGATACATAGAGTGCAGAACATATTGACCATTAGGCAACATGAAAGAGACAAGATCTGACTTAGCCGGCATTCTGAGCCACGTAGATCATGTGAACATCAAGCGTCGCCTCAGGAAGGTAAGCTGCCCTCACAGTGCTTGGGCAACTCAAAACAAGGCAATTCTCTCCAGAAGGTCCAAGATCACATGTATCTCATTATCTCCTCACCGATTTTGCCATCTGGCCTTTGTGGGTCTACTAGTGGTGGTATTATGGCCCGGGGACAAGGGCCTGCTTGTGCAGCGAAAAGCGATGCTCTTCTTGCAATGAAACACATGCACCAATGCGTTCCTTTCTAAATGCCCACGTAGGCTGGAGTTCTCGACTTGCCCTAAACTAGTTAACAATTAGCCCCTTTTGTCATGTGCCAGGCACTTTACCCGAGCCCTGGCTTTTTAGCCCACATCACTTTGCATGCTGTGGCTTGTAGTTCTGTACTTATAACGGGAAATCTAACACTTGCGTAGCAGAATGAAAAGCGCTGTGGTTTAAAAGCCTAGGACTGATACATGTGACTTTAATGGTATGTGGTCGCCCGGTCGGGGGCAGTGTGGGCAACTGTGGAAGCCTGGCCGGCCCGTTCTGCAAAATTGCGCCAGGAGCTGCCGGTCACTGTTAGTCACTCCTTTCAGCAACCCTTTGCATACTATCACTTTAAAAATAAATCATTGTTGGTATAACGTAAAAAGTGGAACTGTTGGCCACAGGATCTGATGCAGGGCAGAACTAGCCTATAGGAAACTCTAGAGATTTCCCCGTAGGCCTCTGCACCCTGGGTCTCTTTGTGTGGGAACCTAATGAATTTTCTAATTTTCTCATCGCAAAAGGGTGGAGGCTGCTGAAAATGTGTAATATAGGGACACTTTGAAAAGTATTTCCAGGGCCTTCTTTGGTTCCCAGTCCACCCCAGATCTGATGTGCTGTTGGGCAGTTCTGGCTGAAGGCTGTGGGTGCCGCTAAATTACTAATTTTAGCATTTAATGTATTAATCGTTGCTGGCGATTATTCGTTGTTATTGCACAAGTCATATATATGCTTAATCCCAATTGTCAAACGAAACTCCAGCTCATAGTCTAGACTCTGATTGTATCTATTATGTAAACTGTATAGACCTAAATGGTATGAAACACACTATTCACTCGATCCAGCATCCAACACATTTTAACTCTTTGCAAGTTTTCCTCCTCTGCTTGTGTTCAATACTCTGTCGCAGTATTTCTTTTGGCGGAGGGGGCGTACAGCTTTTTCTTTTCAACATGTTTCAACCTTCAAACACCTTATGTTTTATGACAGTTTATAAATGAATGTATTGCGTAAAGGGGAGGGCCTTAACCAAACATGACTATTTGTGTGTAGTGTGTAGGATTTCATTTAGTACAAACATGCCAACAGTGCCCTGCCTGATGCCCCTCGTTTAGGTGTCCTCAGTCCTCCCCTGAGTCCCCTCCCAATCTGGTGGACATACAAGCAAGAGCAAAACAATTTATCGTGCGGTTTTTTGGACAAATGCTCATGATCATCACTCACTACAAAATAATTGACAGATCATTTTACTCTGTGGTTTGTGTCTGCAGCAAATACCCCGTTAAGAGGGTTGTACAGTTTGTGAGATTTGTGTACAAGCCAGGAATGGTGGGTGGACACCCAATCCTTTTGGGACGAGCTATGCGCACACCATGAAAGCCTTTTGACCTGGAAATTGGTAACATTTTTACGTGAACTGAGCCTCCTGATGTGAGACGCCAAATAAAAAGATTTTGTACTCTGAACTGCTTTTCTTTTTCTTAATTTTCTTGTTTTCTTTTCTTCTTTTCTCTTGTTTTATACAGTAATGATATATGTGATTTAATACATACTGCTATTTCAATTTTGTGAAAAGTCGAGTTCTTTGACTAAAACACAATAAATAAATAAATAAATAAATAAATAAATAAATAAAGCTGAGTCCCAAGGTGTCCCCTGTCCCCCCAGATTTTATGGGTCTCCTACGCCCCTGTCAGCAACACCCACATCCTCTGATTATTAAATAACTGAACTGCACTGATTGATTGGGTAATGTTGAATTTGGTGACAAAGAATTGAGGGTACTTCAAACAAGACGAAACAATAGACTAGATAGGCAACCTAGTCAAACAAAACACCTGACAACTGTCTATGGATAGCAGTTACACACACACACACACACAACTGTGACAGAAAATTATCCATCGTAGCCTTAAGAAAAATGTAAGCAATTGGTTGGTGTCCAAAAGTCACACCAAATGTTTCATATGTACCTGTATTGTTTCTGTATTCACCTTATGCTTTTCTGCAACAAGTAGACACAGCGTATATTTTCATACCATTTCGGTGTACCTTCCAATAGTGTAAGAAACATTGTCTTACACTGTACCTGTGTCAGCCCCTCCCCACACCTACGATGTGACCTTGAGTGCTTGACCACAGCTACCATGGGGTGAGCAAAGAAAAGCTTTCAAGAGACCCTGTTTACCGGGATTCATTTGCACACTCATACCTCGAGTACGTGGCTGATATAAATCATACCAACAGGATCTGGTGTAGAGCTTGAGGGTGGGGAGGGTGTTTGGATTGTTTATGTCTCGAGGAGAAAAATAATAACTGCAAAATAATCTGCAGTTTGAAGATAGGCTGCATGAGCAAATGTGGGGCAGTGATATCAGGGATGCCATTGTCTTGGAAACCATTGGGGTGGGTATAATTGGACAATAGAATTATCTGGAAATAAGAGAAATTGTATCTTTTGACATTTGCAAAAGGGAAACAACTGTGTATATATTTTATGAATGGTGGGGTTGTTGCTTGCTTAAGGATGATGAGTAGATGGGTAACATTTTAAAAAGGAACCTGTTCGTATAGTTGAAGGCACTTTGCATAAACTGGACTAATGTCATGGAGCAGATGGAAGGCAAGTCTAAATACGTAGAGTGATTTGAGTGTAACGCTCACCTGATTCTCGCAGAGGCGCCGGTCTTGACTGGGCGACTACCGTATCTTCAAAGGTGATGTGTAGCACCCGGTTGGCTCTTTGGGCTGGACCTCTGTGCACTGTATGCCTGACGTGTAGAGTAAGATGTCTGCAGATAGAAAATATGGGGTTAATGAACTGGGGTTATTGGGGTGTCCCTATCTCTTTCCTCTTCTCCTCTCCTGTAGACCCCCAAAGGTTAACGCTCTCACCTTAGGTAAGTGAATGCCGAGCTCTCCATCTGCCTCGGGGCAGGGTGCTGTAACCAGTTTCTTCACTGGATAGGTAGCGCAGGCCTCTTGACCTCAGAGGACTGCTGTCCGTCGTTTACTGCACGAACGGTAAGTTTCGAGTCATTCAAATGTCTTTAAAGTCTTTAGTAATGATGTCTCTTGTTTTGCAGGGTTCCGGCGATGGCGGATGACAGGCTGAAGTGAGTCGAAGATGGAGCCCGTGTGATGAATAGAAGCGCCTGGAAGCACGTAAGTAAGCGCTTGTTGCCTGCTTCACGATGCGCTCTAACTGTCTTTTTATTTTGCAGGTACGAGTTCGGAGCGGCTGCAGGGTGCCGGAATACCCACTGGATTAGATGTGGAAAGGAGTAATGGCACGTGAGTATTAAAGTTCCCCAACGTCTTTAAACGCACCTTGTTTTGTCTTTCAGATGCGGGATGCAGCGCCGAAGGCCTCCGGAGCGTGCGAAGAGTTGGTAAGCTTTTGTCTTTCAGATGCCGGAATGCAGTGTGAAGACCTCCGGAGCGCACAAAGAATAGGTAAGATTTTGCCTTTCAGATGCCGGAATGCTAACCTGTTCTTTCTTGTCTTTATAGGTGTTGCTGAAGACTGGATTCAGGATGGTAAGATTTTGCCTTTCAGATGCCGGAATGCTAACCTGTTCTTTCTTGTCTTTATAGGTGTTGCTGAAGACTGGATTCAGGATGCTAAGCCTTTTTCCTTAGGCCCAGGACCGGATGCAGAAGACACGATGAGCGTTCTGCTGCAGAGGTTGCAGAATAACGCAAAGCAAGATTCATCCACCGGGTGTGGTTTAAATAGCCTCCTGTAGTGCTTAGGTGTCTCCTTCCACAGCCACGCCTAAGTAAGAAAAGAGTTCCTGGTAAGAAAAGAGTTCCTGCCTTCCAGAAGAGTTCCAGTGTTCTGAATCTAGGGAGTGGCTCCAGCCCCACCCAACAGGAAAAGTAGTTCCAAACAGAAGAGGATCAGAGGCTCAACTGGCAGGCAAGTAAGCAGCATGGTCTGCTGAAGGTAAGTCCACCCAAGCATTATGAGCCCGGCGCTTCCAGCGCTGGGACTGGGCATATTTATGAGCCTGGTGCCACTGGCGCCAGGACTGGGTCCAAAAGGTCCCAATTGGGACTGGTTGGCACTCGGAACCTGGGTTATGGATCTGCTTCCAAGGGAGTTGGGAAAACCCTGACCTTTTGGAAGCAGATATCATGACATTGAGGCAGGGTGAATTTATATTGTTATTTTTGAGAGATATTGGTCAGTAGTTGAATGGGCAATAGTAATAGTCTTGTGGATGTGGGGGCGATCACAGAATAATCAATCATACAGTGGAACAATTGGAGTGAAGTGAAAATGTGGGATTAGGCAAGGATTTTTCATTTGTAGTGAATTGGTCTTAAGTCGGTGTTGGTGAGGTGATGAACAGAGAACATATGTGGCTATTGCAAGCTCTTGTGCATGGATGGTGGTGTCAAGATTGATGCTGATTGATGCTGATAAGGAGAAGCAGCGTATGAATGCTTGGGATAAAATTCAGAATGAAGTGAAAGCAATGTAAATCCCAATATCTAGGATTAACAAACTTTGTTTTATACTGCCTTGGTTGAACCCACAGTGCATCCAACACCATGCCTTTTTACAAGTATTTGGGCCACGCACAAGCAACCATCAAATGTAGAGCCACATGATATTGTAGTGCAGAGGCGTTGCTGGAGGGGACTGAAGGGACTATAGCCCCAGGTCTTTAGGTTGTAGCCCCGAATAGAAGCTCAGGGGCTACAACCAAAATGCTAGCTAGCACCTAGTCCCGGCAGTCCCAACATTAGCTTAGCCCCAGATCTTTTCCAGACCTAGCAACACCCCTGTTGTAGTGTACAATGTTGTACTCACTAACCCCAAGAAGCCTGGTATCTTGGACAGAGGACTGTGAGAAGGCCTTCCAGGCCTTAAAAGACTCACTCTCCTAGTCCCCAGTTCTCAAGGCCCCTGACTATAAGTGACATTTTACTGTCCAGACTGTTGCCTCAGACTCATATATGGAAGCAGTACTTTCCAAGCCTCATGGCAAAGGCAGGGAAGACAATTTACGATACATCAGCGAGCAAATTAAAGATAAGAAGTTGAGGTGGACTGCAGTTCAAAAAGAGTGTTTTGCCATTGTATGGGCCATCAGGAAGCAAAAACACTATGTTTTTCTTCAGGCTTCACTATCTAGCGAGATCATAAACCTCTGAAGTGGCCGATGAAGATGAAGGCTGAGAATCCTAGGTTGCTAAGGTGGCCAATAAGCATTCAAGGCTTTGACTTCACCATTAAGCATAAGACTGTGTATGCTCCAGTATGTATATTCGAATGGAACAAGAAATCCATTCAAGGGTGGGTTCGATTCCTGTCTCTACACTGGGTAAGTGACAAAAGATAGTACCGTTTTTTCTTTTTGCATATTTCATTTACATCCCTTGCTCATTTCACTTATTTTGGGGACACTGGTCAGCTCTTATGTTTACCAGTGCAGGGGGACTCAGCCCCTTGTGTGAGATTCCAGTATTGTTTGTATGTATCACACATCACCTTCTAGTGAAGTGCTGCAGTGGTGCTATGTATCCCTTTTTCTTTTGCTCTAGAAACATTTTTAGTACCTTTTGATGTGCTTTGGATGGGCTTGTAGCAGGGGATTACGTTATACCATTCTTTTCATTGGACTTGTGTAATGCCATTTTAAGTACAACATACTCAAAATGAATAGCCATAACATTTCCTTTTTGCCGTGCAGGGGTCTATCTTGTTCTTTCACAGTATTCCTTCGTACTCAGGTCAGGAATGGCCATAAAAGGAATATGCTTTGGCAGAGGCCAGCTTGGATTCCCAGTGTACGTGAAAGTATGCACAATTTGGCTGGCTATGGGGGATGGGACTGCCTTGCCCGAATCCACATTCCAACCAGGAGATGCTAGTCCACAAGCTGCCCATGATTGGGAAGCCCTGGATAGATTGGATGGTGGAGATGTGTTTATTTATTTATTGGTTATTTATAATGCGCCTATAGAGCAAAATGTGTGTCAAGGCACATCAAGACAAGGGGGGGGAGACAGGGAGATGAAGAAAAACAAAAACAGAAACGTTCCTCCTAGGACTTGAGACATTCATGTTGTGCAAGTACTATAAGATGAATGAAGGGGAGAGGCGGAGGGGAGTGGAGGAGGCAGAGGAGGAACAGGGATGAAGAAAAACAAAACAAAAACGTTCCCAATAGACATTATGATCATGCAAGTGTTGAACATGAAATGCAGGGGAGAGAGGATGAAGGGGGAAGTGCAGGAGCAGGGAGGAAGCAGCAATGACAAGAAGGGAGGGAGGAGAATGGTAAATTAAGTGCAAAGTGGACAGGTACAAAAGAGCACAAGGCTGTATTAAAGAACAATTAAGTATGAAGGTACAATAGGTTAAAATGCAACATTCGAATACTTAAAAGTGCAAGATCACATATGCAGGTTACAGGTGTTCTTAGTTAGGGTGACCAGATTGCCAAATCGAAAAACCGGGACGACCAATAACATAAAAGAGGGACTACCCCATCGCAGCCCACCAATTACCGTCCCTCCCACAACACGCCCCCACAACCACCACCCAACCATATTTCCAGCACTTCTCCTTTGTATAAACTGTATATGATCTCATTTGTGCAGTTTTGTCTGTGAATCTTGGCATGTTAAAATTCAAAATAAGCGTTAGCTCTAAATGATATTACATGGCTTGCTGTACAGCACTTTCCAAACCAGTCTGTGTGGCACAGTCAGCAAGTGTTGTGACTTATGCCTGAAAGGTTGGGGGTTCGAGCCAAGCCTCCAACTTCATAATTCTGGAAGTGCTGTGAGAAATAATTACAATTTTAATTACTGTAGCCATCCCACCATGCAAACCTCAGACGGGGTTTCTAAAATGAAATAACTCCCGGGACCCCGGACGGAGGGTGATTTCCCCCGACTGTCCCGGGAAAACCAGGACGTCTGGTCACCCTATTTTAGTAGTGTAATCTGGTTAAGCCACGCCTCATGGTGCAGGGGACTACATCAGGTATACAGATACATGATAGGTAAAATCGGGTAATGCACAAGCTGGCAAAGCCACGCCTCATGGTGTGGGGGGCTACATGAATAAGAATTAGAATTAGAGTGGGTGCGAGGACAGGATGAGCATAGACTCGATACAAGTAGAGTAAACCACATGGGCTGCAGGTGAAAATCAGAGAAATGTCAAACCAGGGGTTAAAGGTAGGAAAAAGTGAAACACAGCGCAGGGCAGCGAAATATCAATCCAGTGGTTCTAGACAGGCTAAATGTGAAACACAATGCAGGGCTTCGGAGTGTCAATCCATTGGTTCCAGATAGGTTAAATGCAAACACAGAGCAGGGCTGCAGAATGTCAATCCAGTGGTTCCATATGGGTTAAATGCAAACACAGCGCAGGGCTGCAGAATGTCAATCCAATGGTTCCAGATGGGTTAAATGCAAACACAGCGCAAGCCTACAGAATGTCAATCCATTGGTTCCAGATAGATTATATGCAAACACAGCGCAGGGCTGAAAAATGTCAATCCAGTGGTTCCAGATTCAAGATGGGTTAAATGCACTACACAGCACAGGTCTGGGAAATGACAGTCCAGTAGTAACAGGCAAGAGAAAAAATAGGCAGGTGAATACATACTGACAAAGCCTAACCTCATGGAGTGGGGGCAATGTAGATTGCAGCAGTGGGGCTGGAGAATGAACACGTGGGTAATGCCTACTTCTCAAGGTGCAATAGAGAAGCAGACAGAACAATGCAGCTGGAAACAGCGAGAAGGAAAGCTCGGACTTCCAAGGTATAGCGAACCGCCGATGCCATGCACGAACAAGGTGGGAATGGTGGAGGATAAGCAGATTGGAGGGAGGAGCAGGGCAGACTTCTACTCACACTGGCAAAAGAGGGTGGGCAGAGTAGGTACGTTAGCAGGGAGTCAGGGAGGACCTACAAGTAAAAAGCACACAGGACAGAAGGGGGCGTAGGGGGAGGGAAAGGTGTCTGGGTCGAAGGCATATGGGAGCCAATAGAGCAGGTGGATCGGCACTAAAACGGGACGATGATTATAGCCACTGCGTGTGCTGTAGGAATCTGGCAGGGCTTACCTTAGACACATGACAACGACGCCATGCGGCAAGGAAGTGGGAATCTTTGCCATTGGTGCTCTGGGGGCAGCCCCAGCCCACATTTGGAATGAAAGAGAAGATCCTGTAACCATTCACTAGATCTTTAACAGGAGGTAAGACTCTGAGGAAGACAAGCACCATGCTGAAGATCCTGAAGACTCCTTCTGATGATGATCAGCATTGCTAAAGCCAAATCTTGCTGACGCCCTGGCTCTCTTACAACAATTCAAGAAGAACCTTGTAAGTGCTTCTGCTGTCATAAGAGTCCTGGGACCACGCTGTGAGCATCAAAGTAAGGTGTGTGAGTGTACTTATTTGTTTTAACCCCCAATATCTCTATGGGGAATATATGGGCCTAAAGTACATTCCCCAATTCTCCCTTGCCTCATCATGATTGGTGGAGTGCTGGCCAGGTTCCCCCCAGTGTAACCTCTAATGTGGTGGGATTGGGCTAGGACCCCTAAAAACTTGCTTACATTTTAAACTCCAAATGTTCGTCAGCCTGGAACAGTGTTGAACCAGTTGGCTTTGCCGATTCTTGTTCTAAGGCGACATGTAAGTGTTGGTGCTCTCTACACAGGTAATTACCTGGGGCTGTGACTCCACTGAGGCACTAGGCCTAATTACCTGATGGGGAATGACTGCTTCAAGGTGCCTTATAACTGTAAGTCAAGGCATATAGATTCTGTTTAAATGTACTGGTTTATCGCTTCACTGCCTATATTTTTATTCTGCTTCATTGATTTTTCCTGCTTTCGCTGTGTTTAATTGTGAATTGTGGATGATCACACTTTGAGCTCACCAACTGTGTACATATATGTGTCGGTAGTGTGTTTTTTGTAAGAACAGTTTGACTTTCACTTTACCTGTTTAGAGTTAGCACCTAATACATTAGTATATCTTTGTAATCCTATGTTACTGGTCATATCTAAGCGCTTACCTAGCTAAAGTTTACCTATACATAAGTGCCAACTACCCTGTTCATCAACTAAATAGCCTCTCAGGCACATCTTCAAGGACTAGTTTTGAAAATTCATCTTAACAGGATGCAATCCATGCCCGCAAATTAAAATGTTTTTACAATAGAAAAATGTAGCCTCAACTAAAATCGTACACTTTAACAGAGCTGCACTTACCTACCCATGAATTTGTAAGAACGTTGTGTTCATAAATATGCTACATGTACAACATTTGAGTTAATCACATGTGTTCCCAAAACAACTAGATACCCCACCACATCCTCATCACAGTAAATACATCCAAAAACAGAAAAGCATGAACTTTCCATTAATAACTGTAACATATGCAGTAGCTCTGCTTCTTACACATTCATAGGAATGATAACCACAGTAGAAGTTTGTAGTGAATTAAAAATAGCTCATAAGTCAAGAAATGGTAAGTGTCCATGATTTAAGCAATGAACCCTGACATGCCTGGGCCATACATGACCCAATAATGTCCCCGTATGGAGGTGTTTTTATTGCTATTTGGATTCCAGCATGTTTTTCCAGGGTGCTAATAGTTTTCTTTTTAAGTTGAAAAATGGCATGGTTTCTGCTCTTCAAATTAAGAAAAACTGCAAAATAAGATGGGGGCCATGAACAAGGGAGACAGTAACTACATGTAGTCCCTTATCACTTTCCATGTCGGTCATTATCCCAGCTGGCAAGTGCCGGAAAACACTCAGTGTTCCAGGTGCTGGTGAGGCATGAGGCAGCTGTAGGTAAGTGGGGCTGGGGAAGTGGAAGGGCAGGTGGAATTTGGGAGAGTTTGGGGAAGGAGACACATGCTGATGAACCTGTTGACAGGAATTCTGAGGAGGCTCAGAATGCACGCAAAACCATGATGTAAAGCCTGGATTTTGAGATTCCTGATTGGTTGGGAGGTCCCCTTACCTCCCTTTAGGCGTGCTAATATAGAGAAAGCCTAATCCAAATTGGATTACAAAATTAACAACTGGATATCCACATAGTCATAATATCACTGGCAGACATTCTCTATCCCTTCTAAAATTATTTAAGGGGGCTTATTTAATCTATTTACGACGTTAGCTGCTTACGTTTTTGAGATAATTTTAGATATACTTTTAGGATATTGGCAGGGACGTCATTTCACCAAAATATCAGGGGTAGCAGAAGTGACATCACACGACCTTTGACCCCCTGATGACATCACAGGAAGTGATGTGATTTGACCACACCCTGGCGTGATAGTGCGGGAAGCGATGGAACACGACCTTTCACCCGTTGACAAAACAGGATGTGGCATCACATAGCATTGTACACTACGAAAAATATGGTTACGATAGCACTATAATGTGAAGTACATTTCATACAAGAATGGATCGCCATATGTATCGTTAAGATCAGTGTGTATAGGCCCATGTTACCAAATTACTGTGAATGCAAGCAGACCATGTGTTATTATATAGCACTTACCCTTAAGCGATTTATATAGAAAAAATATACACCCAATATCACCCAACCTGCGTTGGTACTCATATATCAACCTCAGAAGGATGGAAGGCTGAGTTGTGGCGTTTGAGAACAGACTAAATCAGTTACTCACCCCTGAAGTATGCCTGAAATAAACCTTTAATGAGTCTAGCAATAAGTGTATAGAATTCCAGAAAGACACATTATTTGGTATTCCTATTCTTTCTTATTGAGGGTCAGTGCTGAAAGTGTTAGAGTTGTGGCACTCCATGCATTACAAAAAAAAGAGGTCGCTAGGGAGACCCCAGAGGTCGCAAGGGAGACCTCAGAGGTCGCAGTTGCGACCTCTGGCGACGCCTAAATGACGTCCCTGGATATTGGAAACTGAATGATTTTATATGGTTTGTTATATTACGTATCCTACATACAAAGCTTTTATACTGTACTGAATAACTACATTAGTGTCTGAGATCGCTGAGGCTTGTCTGGAAGATGCTGTGTTGTGCCCTGCAAGAGGAATGCAGAATGTAGCCTGTGGACGAAGAGGAAATGAGATTGTTGAGAGCCAATGTAGGTTAAAGGGAGAGGGATAGTATAAGTGCATGTTGATCTCGCCAACATGGATTGTGGACTCGGAGTGCAGACCATGCAGAGGTTACATTTAGAGGTGTCTACTAGAGAATTGTTTGCTTAAATGTAACAGTTAAGAAGGATACATAACTATACATTTAGTTGGTGCCAGTGTAATGATGTTCTTAAGTGAGCCTCTTAACATGCGGAGGCTTTTCGTTTTGAAGGAATGTGTTAAATTTCTTTGTATGAACTCAAGAATATAAATATTGGAGCTGCCTAGCCTGGAAGCCAAGAGTGGTGAAGTTAATATAAGAGAATATGAATATAGAGTGAGAAAAAGTGGGGTGATATGAGTGTCCATCCTTATCTATGTAGTGTAGGCCTGGCAACCTAGTAGAATGACGAGGTATAGCTTGGCACTCTATTGTGTGAAATGAAAAGTAACAATACCTAGTGGAATGAGGTTAACGAAGGATAGAGTGATGTAGACACAACATTTAATTTAAACTCAAAAGTTGATAATACAGAGGGAAACAGCGAATCTGCCACCATGCGTTAGCTAATGTCAATATTAGTATGCTAACGAGAATAACCTTTGAAAATGTAAATTGCCTGCCGCCGTTTTCCAGTTATATCTCTTTATGCCACAGTAAGGTCCCCTCACAGCACTGGGGGTGAAGATCTGTGAGGCAGTGTTTGAGGCAGCAGGCCAACAATGTAAACACAACTTGGGGGCCACTCTGCCATGAATGACAATTGATGGTCAGTTCTAAAGTAGGAATATGTGGGTTCTACAGTAGGGATAAGGGTAGCTTTCGGGATGTGGTCTAGTTACTCTATCTAGATACTGTGACAAGGCTAAAGACTATAAGCTACTACCATCTATTATTATTAGAGTTTGGTTTGATATATTTGTTTTGCCAGTATGTAAATTATGAATTTATTCTTGCTCAAATGTGCTTAGAGATGTATAGTTATAGCTGGATTTAACTAATGATGTATACATGTTAATTTCGAATGCAAATATAATGGGAGTATGGTCTGCACTGATCCCTTTAAAGGTGGATGAGTATTGATATTACGCTAGGCCTTAATTGAGCATTGATTGTTTCTGTTTTATTCTTTTAGCATGATGGGAATCAGTTAAGGACCTTCATGGGTCCTTCTAGATATGGCTGTAAAAAGCTTTCAAAGTGTAAATCTTTGCACTGTCACTTTACTGCTAAGATCTTAACATGAGTTCCCTCCCAAAGCCTCGTGTTGAAGGTGAAACACCTGTCAGAAGGATATTGAAGGGCTGACTCCTGCTCTTTCAAAGTATACATTTAATAACATGAACTTTTAAATCACGGTAGAGCATGGTGGAAGTGCAATTCCTTTCATAATCTGTGTCATGTTGTGCGATACCCAAAGAGTAGGTCAATGTAACACACCTAAAATTAGAGTGAACTGCAATTACAGACACAAATGATAGAGCAATGTAAGTTACACTGCTGTACAGAAGCAAAATCAGAACAAAGGAGGCATGGTCCATTGAGTATGCCTGCAGAGTAGTATCACAGTTAAACAATGAGAGCTTATGCCACCGAAGGAGCCTTCATATTGAAAAGCCAGTCTAATAGTATGCCAACAGCATGCCCTTAGGTGAGACAGAACTATGTGCAGCTATCAGAAACTCTCAATCTGCAATCAATGCAATGCACCCTTAGTGCACATACAACATGAACAATGTACTCATTCAAACATACCTCTGCCCAACTAAGCACTGTCACTAAACTCAGAAGCCTCCACAAAACACAACGCCATTGATGTTATCTTATTTTAATCTACGATTATTACCTCTCACTGCTGCCAATTGCGTGGTCTTCAGGAACACTGGCAGATCTGAAAATAAGAGTGTAAGTGGTGGGTCTGTTAGTGTGAGGAGAGAGAGCAATTTTGCTATGTTGGTAGTTTCAGTTAGGAAAAACTGGTCAATGTATGTAGGTTTGCTTTTATGTAGTATAGGCTGGTGGATGTGTGGGTGCTTGAGCCAATATGGCAATATGGGAGGCATTGTCTGCCGGTGGTATAGAGATGAAGTTGTGTGGTAAAAGGACAGCCCCTGGGCAATGGAGATGGAGAGGCCATGGTTAGCCCCATTGTGAGAGTGAAGCTGATTAAGTGTGGAGTTCCATTTGAAATATAAAAGCCAGTACAAAACAGTGATTTTAACATAAGGCCTCGTGAATGAGCGAGAATGGGCCTCCCTCCACTCTGTTAGAATTTACAGGCACTCAGCGGAAAGAAAGTACAGCTTAGAATTGGAATATTGTTTACTGCGTCAAATAGGTTCCAAAAGACATTGGGCACTTCAGATGCTGACTTTGTGTAAGTGCCCACTTTAACAGATTCAAAACTGTAACAGGGCACTTGGAAGCTAAAAAGGAGGAATTATGCCTTACATTTGAAAAGCAAAAGCGAATGACTAATTGCCTTCATGAGGAATAAAGAGACTTAGGGGGTAATTCATAGAATTCAGCGCACAAGTGGCGCACGTGGCTGGCGCACGGTGTGCGCGTGCGAATCCCTGTGCCAGCCGCGTACGCCAAAATACATTTCCGCGCACAGCGTATTCATGGATTCCAGCCACCAAAACCAGCCGTGGCGCACAGTGGCGCAGCGACCCTGCAGCAGCGCCAGTTACACCCCCAAGAACGCCCCTTGCGCAGGGAAAAGCCATCAAAATCCCCAATCTAGCGCAAAGGGCTGCGCTAACCCTGTACCAGCACGGCAAGCGGGGTACGTGTATCACTGGGGTGCGCGGCAAGTTCCTCATGTTATTTCAGTTGGGTATGTGTATTTCAGGGGTGCGCGGGAAGTTCCACACGCGATTCCATCAGGGTACGTGTACATCAGGGGTGCGCGGGAAGTTTCACACGTGAATTCAGCAGGGTACGTGTATTTCAGGGGTGTGCGGGAAGTTTCACACGCGATTTCAGCTGGGTACGTGTATATCAGGGGTGCGCTGGAAGTTCCACACGCGAATGTCCTGGGTACGTGTATTTCGGGTGCACGGGAAGTTACACACGTGAATTCAGCAGGGTACGTGTATTTCAGGGGTGCGTGGGAAGTTTCACACGCGATTTCAGCTGGGTACGTGTATATCAGGGGTGCGCTGGAAGTTCCACACGCGAATGTCCTGGGTACGTGTATTTCGGGGTGCGCGGGAAGTTACACACGTGAATTCAGCAGGGTACGTGTATTTCAGGGGTGCGCGGAAAGTTCTACATGCGATTCCATCAGGGTACGTGTATATCAGGGGTGCGCTGGAAGTTCCACACACGAATGTCCTGGGTACGTGTATTTCGGGGTGCGCGGGAAGTTACACACGTGAATTCAGCAGGGTACGTGTATTTCAGGGGTGCGCGGAAAGTTACACACGCCATTTGCCCTGTGCGAGCATGGTACGTGTATTACTGGGGTGCGCGGGAAGTTTCACACGCAAATTCAGCAGGGTACGTGTATTTCAGGGGTGCGCAGGAAGTTTCACATGCGATTGGCCCTGTGCAAGCATGGTACGTGTATTACTGGGGTGCGCGGGAAGTTTCACACGCAAATTCAGCTGGGTACGTGTATTCAAGGGGTGCGCGGGAAGTTTCACATGCGATATCAGCAGGGTACATGTATTTCAGGGGTTCCGTGGAGTAGTACATGTGAATTGGCCGTGTGGGTCCTCCCAGGTGTTCGCTCCACAACCTACACGGCCCCTGCAGGCAGCCCACACCACGGGGGACTACCCTGCACCCCCACTCATGTCCCCCAGCCCCCTCACCCCCCAGCACTGTGGGGCACCCTCCACCAGGCCCCCACACATGTCCCCCTGCACCCCCACCCCCCAGCAGTGCAGGGCACCCTCCACCAGGCCACCAACTCATGTCCCCCTGCACCACCACCCCCCAGCACTGTGGGGCACCCTCCACCAGGCCCCCAACTCATGTCCCCCTGCACCCCCACCCCCAGCACTGTGGGGCACCTGCCAGCAGGACCCCACTCATGTCCAACTCATGTCTCCCTGCACCCCAACCCCTCAGCAGTGCAGGGCGCCCTCCACCAGGCCCCCAACTCATGTCCCCCTGCACCCCCACCCCCCAGCACTGTGGGGCACCTGCCAGCAGGCCCCCACTCATGTCCAACTCATGTCCCCCTGCACCCCCACCCCCCAGCAGTGCAGGGCACCCTCCAACAGGCCCCCAACTCATGTCCCCGTGCACCCCCACCCCCCAGCACTGTGGGGCACCTGCCAACAGGCCCCCACTCATGTCCAACTCATGTCTCCCTGCACGCCCACCCCCCAGAACTGTGGGGCACCCTCCACCAGGCCCCCACACATGTCCCCCTGCACCCCCACCCCACAGCATTGCTGGGCACCCTCCACCAGGCCCCCAACTCATGTCCCCCTGCACCCCCACCCCCCAGCACTGTGGGGCACCCTCCACCAGGCCCCCACACATGTCCCCCTGCACCCCCAACCCCCAGCACTGTGGGGCACCTGCCAGCAGGCCCACACTCATGTCCAACTCATGTCCCCCTGCACCCCCACCCCCCAGCAGTGCAGGGCACCCTACACCAAGCCCCCAACTCATGTCCCCCTGCACCCCCACCCCCCAGCACTGTGGGGCACCTGCCAGCAGGCCCCCACTCATGACCAACTCATGTCCCCCTGCACCCCCACCCCCAAGCACTGTGGGGCACCTGCCAGCAGGCCCCCACTCATGTCCAACTCAAGTCCCCCTGCACCCCCACCCCCTAGCAGTGCAGGGCACCCTCCACCAGGCCCCCAACTCATGTCCCCATGCACCCACACCCCCCAGCAGTGCAGGGCACCCTCCACCAGGCCCCCAACTCATGTCCCCCTGCACCCCCATCCCCCAGCACTGTGGGGCACCCTCCACCAGGCCCCAACTCATGTCCCCCTGCACCCGCACCCCCCAGCACTGTGGGGCACCTGCCAGCAGGACCCCACTCATGTCCAACTCATGTCCCCCTGCACCCCACCCCCCAGCAGTGCAAGGCGCCCTCCACCAGGCCCCCAACTCATGTCCCCCTGCACCCCCACCCCCCAGCACTGTGGGGCACCTGCCAGCAGGCCCCCACTCATGTCCCCCTGCACCCCCACCCCCCAGCACTGTGGGGCACCTGCCAGCAGGCCCCCATTCATGTCCAACTCAAGTCCCCCTGCACCCCCACCCCCTAGCAGTGCAGGGCACCCTCCAACAGGCCCCCAACTCATGTCCCCATGCACCCCCACCCCCCAGCACTGTGGGGCACCTGCCAGCAGGCCCCCAATCATGTCCAACTCATGTCCCCCTGCACCCCCACCCCCCAGCACTGTGGGGCACCTGCCAGCAGGCCCCCACTCATGTCCAACTCATGTCCCCCTGCACCCCCACCCCCCAGCACTGTAGGGCACCCTCCACCAGGCCCCCACACATGTCCCCCCTGCACCCCCACCCCCCAGCATTGCAGGGCACCCTCCACCAGGCCCCCAACACATGTCCCCCTGCACCCCCACCCCCCAGCACTGTGGGGCACCCTCCACCAGGCCCCCACACATGTCCCCCTGCACCCCCACCCCCCAGCACTGTGGGGCACCTGCCAGCAGGCCCCCACTCATGTCCAACTCATGTCCCCCTGCACCCCCACCCCCCAGCAGTGCAGGGCACCCTCCACCATTCCCCCAACTCATGTCCCCCTGCACCCCCACCCCCAGCACTGTGGGGCACGCTCCACCAGGCCCCCACACATGTCCCCCTGCACCCCCACCCCCCAGCACTGTGGGGCACCTGCCAGCAGGCCCCAACTCATGTCCCCCTGCACCCACACCCCCCAGCAGTGCAGGGCACACTCCACCAGGCCCCCAACTCATGTCCCCCCGCACCACCACCCCCCAGCACTGTGGGGCACCTGCCAGCAGGCCCCCACTCATGTCCAACTCATGTCCCCCTGCACCCCCACCCCCCAGCACTGTGGGGCACCTGCCAGCAGGCCCCCACTCATGTCCAACTCATGTCCCCCTGCACCCCCACCCCCCAGCACTGTGGGGCACCCTCCACCAGGCCCCCACATATGTCCCCCTGCACCCCCACCCCCCAGCAGTGCAGGCACCCTCCACCAGGCCCCCAACACATGTCCCCCTGCACCTCCATCCCCCAGCACTGTGGGGCACCTGCCAGCAGGCCCCCACTCATGTCCAACTCATGTCCCCCTGCACCCCCACCCCCCAGCACTGTGGGGCACCCTCCACCAGGCCCCCACACATATCCCCCTGCACCCCCACCCCCCAGCAGTGCAGGGCACCCTCCACCAGGCCCCCAACTCATGTCCCACTGCACCCCCACCCCCCAGCACTGTGGGGCACCCTCTACCAGGCCCCCACACATGTCCCCCTGCACCCCCACCCCCCAGCACTGTGGGGCACCTGCCAGCAGGCCCCCACTCATGTCCAACTCATGTCCCCCTGCACTGCCACCCCCCAGCAGTGCAGGGCACCCTCCACCAGGCCCCCACACAAGTCCCCCGGCACCCCCACCCCCCAGCATTGCAGGGCACCCTTCACCAGGCCCCCAACTCATGTCCCCCTGCACCCCCACCCCACAGCACTGTGGGGCACCCTCCACCAGGCCCCCAACTCATGTCCCCCTTCACCCCCACCCCCCAGCACTGTGGGGCACATGCCAGCAGGCCCCCACTCATGTCCAACTCATGTCCCCCTGCACCCCCACCCCCCAGCAGTGCAGGGCACCCTCCACCAGGCCCCCAACCCATGTCCCCCTGCACCCCCACCCCCCAGCACTGTGGGGCACCCTCCACCAGGCCCCCACACATGTCCCCCTGCACCCCCACCCCCCCGCACTGTGAGGCACCTGCCTGCAGGTCCCCACTCATGTCCAACTCATGTCCCCCTGCACCCCCACCCCCCAGCAGTGCAGGGCACCCTCCACCAGGCCCCCAACTCATGTCCCCCTGCACCCCCACCCCCCAGCACTGTGGGGCACCTGCCAGCAGGCCCCACTCATGTCCAACTCATGTCCCCCTGCACCCCCACCCCCCAGCGCTGTGGGGCACCCTCCACCAGGCCCCCACACATGTCCCCCTGCACCCCCACCCCCCAGCAGTGCAGGGCACCCTCCACCAGGCCCCCAACTCATGTCCCCCTGCACCCCCACCCCCCAGCACTGTGGGGCACCCTCTACCAGGCCCCCACACATGTCCCCCTGCACCCCCACCCCCAGCACTGTGTGTATACTTTTAGGATATTGGCAGGGACGTCATTTCACCAAAACATCAGGGGTAGCAGAAGTGACATCACACGACCTTTGACCCCCTGATGATATCACAGGAAGTGATGTGATTTGACCACACCCTGGCGTGATAGTGCGGGAAGCGATGGAACACGACCTTTCACTCGTTGACAAAAGAGGAAGTGGCATCACATAGCATTGTACACTACGAACAATATGGTTACGATAGCACTATAATGTGAAGTACATTTCATACAAGAATGGATCGCCATATGTATCATTAATATCAGTGTGTATAGGCCCATGTTACCAAATTACTGTGAATGCAAGCAGACCATGTGTTATTATATAGCACTTACCCTTAAGCGATTTGTATAGAAAAAATATACACCCAATATCACCCAACCTGCATTGGTACTCATTTATCAATCTCAGAAGGATGGAAGGCTGAGTTGAGGCGTTTGAGAACAGACTAAATCAGTTACTCACCCCCTGAAGTATGCCTGAAATAAACCTTTAATGAGTCTAGCAATAAGTGTATAGAATTCCAGAAAGACACATTATTTGGTATTCCTATTCTTTCTTATTTAGGATCAGTGCTGAAAGTGTTAGAGTTGTGGTACTCCATGCATTACAAAAAAAAGAGGTCGCAAGGGAGACCACAGAGGTCGCAAGGGAGACCTCAGAGGTCGTAGTTGCGACCTCTGGCGACGCCTAAATGACGTCCCTGGATTTTGGAACCTGAATGATTTTATATGGTTTGTTATATTACGTATCCTACATTACAAAGCTTTTATACTGTACTAAATAACTACATTAGTGTCTGAGATCGCTGAGGCTTGTCTGGAAGATGCTGTGTTGTGCCCTGCAAGAGGAATGCAGAATGTAGCCTGTGGACGAAGAGGAAATGAGATTGTTGAGAGCCAATGTAGGTTAAAGGGAGAGGGATAGTATAAGTGTATGTTGATCTCGCCAACATGGATTGTGGACTCGGAGTGCAGACCATGCAGAGGTTAAATTTAGAGGTGTCTACTAGAGAATTGTTTGCTTAAATGTAACAGTTAAGAAGGATACATAACTATACATTTAGTTGGTGCCAGTGTAATGATGTTCTCAAGTGAGCCTCTTAACATGTGGAGGCTTTTCGTTTTGAAGGAATGTGTTAAATTTCTCTGAATGAACTCAAGAATATAAATATTGGAGCTGCCTAGCCTGGAAGCCAAGAGTGGTGAAGTTAATATAAGAGAATATGAATATAGAGTGAGAAAAAGTGGGGTGATATGAGTGTCCATCCTTATCTATGTAGTGTAGGCCTGGCAACCTAGTATAATGACGAGGTATAGCTTGGCACTCTATTGTGTGAAATGAAAAGTAACAATACCTAGTGGAATGAGGTTAACGAAGGATAGAGTGATGTAGACACAACATTTAATTTAAACTCAAAAGTTGATAATACAGAGGGAAACAGCGAATCTGCCACCATGCGTTAGCTAATGTCAATATTAGTATGCTAACGAGAATAACCTTTGAAAATGTAAATTGCCTGCCGCCGTTTTCCAGTTATATCTCTTTATGCCACAGTAAGGTCCCCTCACAGCACTGGGGGTGAAGATCTGTGAGGCAGTGTTTGAGGCAGCAGGCCAACAATGTAAACACAACTGGGGGGCCACTCTGCCATGAATGACAATTGATGGTCAGTTCTAAAGTAGGAATATGTGGGTTCTACAGTAGGGATAAGGGTAGCTTTCGGGATGTGGTCTAGTTACTCTATCTAGATACTGTGACAAGGCTAAAGACTATAAGCTACTACCATCTATTATTATTAGAGTTTGGTTTGATATATTTGTTTTGCCAGTATGTAAATTATGAATTTATTCTTGCTCAAATGTGCTTAGAGATGTATAGTTATAGCTGGATTTAACTAATGATGTATACATGTTAATTTCGAATGCAAATATAATGGGAGTATGGTCTGCACTGATCCCTTTAAAGGTGGATGAGTATTGATATTACGCTAGGCCTTAATTGAGCATTGATTGTTTCTGTTTTATTCTTTTAGCATGATGGGAATCAGTTAAGGACTTTCGTGGGTCCTTCTAGATATGGATGTAAAAAGCTTTCAAAGTGTAAATCTTTGCACTGTCACTTTACTGCTAAGATCTTAACATGAGTTCCCTCCCAAAGCCTCGTGTTGAAGGTGAAACACCTGTCAGAAGGATATTGAAGGGCTGACTCCTGCTCTTTCAAAGTATACATTTAATAACATGAACTTCTAAATTACGGTGGAGCATGGTGGAAGTGCAATTCCTTACATAATCTGTGTCATGTTGTGCGATACCCAAAGAGTAGGTCAATGTAACACGCCTAAAATTAGAGTGAACTGCAATTACAGACACAAATGATAGAGCAATGTAAGTTACAGTGCTGTACAGAAACAAAATCAGAACAAAGGAGGCATGGTCCATTGAGTATGCCTGCAGAGTAGTATCACAGTTAAACAATGAGAGCTTATGCCACCGAAGGAGCCTTCATATTGAAAAGCCAGTCTAATAGTATGCCAACAGCATGCCCTTAGGTGAGACAGAACTATGTGCAGCTATCAGAAACACTCAATCTGCAATCAATGCAATGCACCCTTAGTGCACATACAACATGAACAATGTACTCATTCAAACATACCTCTGCCCAACTAAGCACTGTCACTAAACTCAGAAGCCTCCACAAAACACAACACCATTGATGTTATCTTATTTTAATCTACGATTATTACCACTCACCGCTGCCAATTGCGTGGTCTTCAGGAACACTGGCAGATCTGAAAATAAGAGTGTAAGTGGTGGGTCTGTTAGTGTGAGGAGAGAGAGCAATTTTGCTGTGTTGGTAGTTTCAGTTTGGAAAAACTGGTCAATGTATGTAGGTTTGCTTTTATGTAGTATAGGCTGGTGGATGTGTGGGTGCTTGAGCCAATATGGCAATATGGGAGGCATTGTGTGCCGGTGGTATAGAGATGAAGTTGTGTGGTAAAAGGACAGCCCCTGGGCAATGGAGATGGAGAGGCCATGGTTAGCCCCATTGTGAGAGTGAAGCTGGTTAAGTGTGGAGTTCCATTTGAAATATGAAAGCCAGTACAAAACAGTGATTTTAACATAAGGCCTCGTGAATGAGCGAGAATGGGCCTCCCTCCACTCTGTTAGAATTTACAGGCACTCAGCTGAAAGAAAGTACAGCTTAGAATTGGAATATTGTTAACTGCGTCAAATAGGTTCCAAAAGACATTGGGCACTTCAGATGCTGACTTTGTGTAAGTGCCCACTTTAACAGATTCAAAACTGTAACAGGGCACTTGGAAGCTAAAAAGGAGGAATTATGCCTTACATTTGAAAAGCAAAAGCGAATGACTAATTGCCTTCATGAGGAATAAAGAGACTTAGGGGGTAATTCATAGAATTCAGCGCACAAGTGGCGCACGTGGCTGGCGCACGGTGTGCGCGTGCGAATCCCTGTGCCAGCCGCGTACGCCAAAATACATTTCCGCGCACAGCGTATTCATGGATTCCAGCCACCAAAACCAGCCGTGGCGCACAGTGGCGCAGCGACCCTGCAGCAGCGCCAGTTACACCCCCAAGAACGCCCCTTGCGCAGGGAAAAGCCATCAAAATCCCCAATCTAGCGCAAAGGGCTGCGCTAACCCTGTACCAGCAAGGCAAGCGGGGTACGTGTATCACTGGGGTGCGCGGCAAGTTCCTCATATTATTTCAGTTGGGTACGTGTATTTCAGGGGTGCGCGGGAAGTTCCACACGCGATTCCATCAGGGTACGTGTACATCAGGGGTGCACGGGAAGTTTCACACGTGAATTCAGCAGGGTACGTGTATTTCAGGGGTGCGCGGGAAGTTTCACACGCGATTTCGGCTGGGTACGTGTATATCAGGGGTGCGCTGGAAGTTCCACACGCGAATGTCCTGGGTATGTGTATTTCGGGTGCACGGGAAGTTACACACGTGAATTCAGCAGGGTACGTGTATTTCAGGGGTGCGTGGGAAGTTTCACACGCGATTTCAGCTGGGTACGTGTATATCAGGGGTGCGCTGGAAGTTCCACACGCGAATGTCCTGGGTACGTGTATTTCGGGGTGCGTGGGAAGTTACACACGTGAATTCAGCAGGGTACGTGTATTTCAGGGGTGCGCGGAAAGTTCTACACGCGATTCCATCAGGGTATGTGTATATCAGGGGTGCGCTGGAAGTTCCACACACGAATGTCCTGGGTACGTGTATTTCGGGGTGCGCGGGAAGTTACACACGTGAATTCAGCAGGGTACGTGTATTTCAGGGGTGCGCAGAAAGTTCTACAAGCGATTCCATCAGGGTACGTGTATATCAGGGGTGCGCTGGAAGTTCCACACGCAAATGTCCTGGTTACGTGTATTTCGGGGTGCGTGGAAAGTTACACACGTGAATTCAGCAGGGTACATGTATTACTGGGGTGCGCGGGAAGTTTCACACGCCATTTGCCCTGTGCGAGCGTGGTACGTGTATTACTGGGGTGCGCGGGAAGTTTCACACGCAAATTCAGCAGGGTACGTGTATTTCAGGGGTGCGCGGGAAGTTTCACATGCGATTGGCCCTGTGCAAGCATGGTACGTGTATTACTGGGGTGCGCGGGAAGTTTCACACGCAAATTCAGCTGGGTACGTGTATTCAAGGGGTGCGCGGGAAGTTTCACATGCGATATCAGCAGGGTACAGGTGTTCGCTCCACAACCTCCACAGCCCCTGCAGGCAGCCCACACCACGGGGGACTACCCTGCACCCCCACTCATGTCCCCCAGCCCCCTCACCCCCCAGCACTGTGGGGCACCCTCCACCAGGCCCCCACACATGTCCCCCTGCACCCCCACCCCCCAGCAGTGCAGGGCACCCTCCACCAGGCCCCCAACTCATGTCCCCCTGCACCACCACCCCCCAGCACTGTGGGGCACCCTCCACCAGGCCCCCAACTCATGTCCCCCTGCACCCCCACCCCCCAGCACTGTGGGGCACCTGCCAGCAGGACCCCACTCATGTCCAACTCATGTCTCCCTGCACCCCAACCCCCCAGCAGTGCAGGGCGCCCTCCACCAGGCCCCCAACTCATGTCCCCCTGCACCCCTACCCCCCAGCACTGTGGGGCACCTGCCAGCAGGTCCCCACTCATGTCCAACTCATGTCCCCCTGCACCCCCACCCCCCAGCAGTGCAGGGCACCCTCCACCAGGCCCCCAACTCATGTCCCCCTGCGCCCCCACCCTCCAGCACTGTGGGGCACCTGCCAGCAGGCCCCCACTCATGTCCAACTCATGTCCCCGTGCACCCCCACCCCCCAGCACTGTGGGGCACCTGCCAACAGGCCCCCACTCATGTCCAACTCATGTCCCCCTGCACACCCACCCCCCAGAACTGTGAGGCACCCTCCACCAGGCCCCCACACATGTCCCCCTGCACCCCCACCCCCCAGCATTGCTGGGCACCCTCCACCAGGCCCCCAACTCATGTCCCCCTGCACCCCCACCCCCAGCACTGTGGGGCACCCTCCACCAGGCCCCCACACATGTCCCCCTGCACCCCCACCCCCCAGCACTGTGGGGCACCTGCCAGCAGGCCCCCACTCATGTCCAACTCATGTTCCCCTGCACCCCCACCCCCCAGCAGTGCAGGGCACCCTCCACCAGGCCCCCAACTCATGTCCCCCTGCACCCCCACCCCCCAGCACTGTGGGGCACCCTCCACCAGGCCCCCACACATGTCCCCCTGCACCCCCAACCCCCAGCACTGTGGGGCACCTGCCAGCAGGCCCACACTCATGTCCAACTCATGTCCCCCTGCACCCCCACCCCCCAGCAGTGCAGGGCACCCTACACCAAGCCCCCAACTCATGTCCCCCTGCACCCCCACCCCCCAGCACTGTGGGGCACCTGCCAGCAGGCCCCCACTCATGTCCAACTCATGTCCCCCTGCACCCCCACCCCCCAGCACTGTGGGGCACCTGCCAGCAGGCCCCCACTCATGTCCAACTCAAGTCCCCCTGCACCCCCACCCCCTAGCAGTGCAGGGCACCCTCCACCAGGCCCCCAACTCATGTCCCCATGCACCCACACCCCCCAGCAGTGCAGGGCACCCTCCACCAGGCCCCCAACTCATGTCCCCCTGCACCCCCATCCCCCAGCACTGTGGGGCACCCTCCACCAGGCCCCCAACTCATGTCCCCCTGCACCCCCACCCCCCAGCACTGTGGGGCACCTGCCAGCAGGACCCCACTCATGTCCAACTCATGTCCCCCTGCACCCCACCCCCCAGCAGTGCAGGGCGCCCTCCACCAGGCCCCCAACTCATGTCCCCCTGCACACCCACCCCCCAGCACTGTGGGGCACCTGCCAGCAGGCCCCCACTCATGTCCCCCTGCACCCCCACCCCCCAGCACTGTGGGGCACCTGCCAGCAGGCCCCCATTCATGTCCAACTCAAGTCCCCCTGCACCCCCACCCCCTAGCAGTGCAGGGCACCCTCCACCAGGCCCCCAACTCATGTCCCCATGCACCCCCACCCCCCAGCACTGTGGGGCACCTGCCAGCAGGCCCCCACTCATGTCCAACTCATGTCCCCCTGCACCCCCACCCCCCAGCACTGTGGGGCACCTGCCAGCAGGCCCCCACTCATGTCCAACTCATGTCCCCCTGCACCCCCACCCCCCAGCACTGTGGGGCACCCTCCACCAGGCCCCCACACATGTCCCCCCTGTACCCCCACCCCCCAGCATTGCAGGGCACCCTCCACCAGGCCCCCAACACATGTCCCCCTGCACCCCCACCCCCCAGCACTGTGGGGGCACCCTCCACCAGGCCCCCACACATGTCCCCCTGCACCCCCACCCCCCAGCACTGTGGGGCACCTGCCAGCAGGCCCCCACTCATGTCCAACTCATGTCCCCCTGCACCCCCACCCCCCAGCAGTGCAGGGCACCCTCCACCATTCCCCCAACTCATGTCCCCCTGCACCCCCACCCCCAGCACTGTGGGGCACCCTCCACCAGGCCCCCACACATGTCCCCCTGCACCCCCACCCCCCAGCACTGTGGGGCACCTGCCAGCAGTCCCCCACTCATGCCCAACTCATGTCCCCCTGCACCCACACCCCCCAGCAGTGCAGGGCACACTCCACCAGGCCCCCAACTCATGTCCCCCTGCACCACCACCCCCCAGCACTGTGGGGCACCTGCCAGCAGGCCCCCACTCATGTCCAACTCATGTCCCCCTGCACCCCCACCCCCCAGCACTGTGGGGCACCTGCCAGCAGGCCCCCACTCATGTCCAACTCATGTCCCCCTGCACCCCCACCCCCCAGCACTGTGGGGCACCCTCCACCAGGCCCCCACATATTTCCCCCTGCACCCCCACCCCCCAGCAGTGCAGGCACCCTCCACCAGGCCCCCAACTCATGTCCCCCTGCACCTCCATCCCCCAGCACTGTGGGGCACCTGCCAGCAGGCCCCCACTCATGTCCAACTCATGTCCCCCTGCACCCACACCCCCAGCACTGTGGGGCACCCTCCACCAGGCCCCCACACATATCCCCCTGCACCCCCACCCCCCAGCAGTGCAGGGCACCCTCCACCAGGCCCCCACACAAGTCCCCCTGCACCCCCACCCCCCAGCATTGCAGGGCACCCTCCACCAGGCCCCCAACTCATGTCCCCCTGCACCCCCACCCCCCAGCACTGTGGGGCACCCTCCACCAGGCCCCAACTCATGTCCCCCTTCACCCCCACCCCCCAGCACTGTGGGGCACCTGCCAGCAGGCCCCCACTCATGTCCAACTCATGTCCCCCTGCACCCCCACCCCCCAGCAGTGCAGGGAACCATCCACCAGGCCCCCAACCCATGTCCCCCTGCGCCCCCAACCCCCAGCACTGTGGGGCACCCTCCACCAGGCCCCCACACATGTCCCCCTGCACCCCCACCCCCCAGCACTGTGGGGCACCTGCCTGCAGGCCCCCACTCATGTCCAACTCATGTCCCCCTGCACCCCCACCCCCCAGCAGTGCAGGGCGCCCTCCACCAGGCCCCCAACGCATGTCCCCCTGCACCCCCACCCCCCAGCACTGTGGGGCACCTGCCAGCAGGCCCCCACTCATGTCCAACTCATGTCCCCCTGCACCCCCACCCCCCAGCGCTGTGGGGCACCCTCCACCAGCCCCCCACACATGTCCCCCTGCACCCCCACCCCCCAGCAGTGCAGGGCACCCTCCACCAGGCCCCCAACTCATGTCCCCCTGCACCCCCACCCCCAGCACTGTGGGGCACCCTCTACCAGGCCCCCACACATGTCCCCCTGCACCCCACCCCCAGCACTGTGGGGCACCTGCCAGCAGGCCCCCACTCAAGTCCAACTCATGTCCCCCTGCTCCCCCACCCCCCAGCAGTGCAGGACACCCTCCACCAGGCCCCCACACAAGTCCCCCTGCACCCCCACCCCCCAGCATTCAGGGCACCCTCCACCAGGCCCCCAACTCATGTCCCCGTGCACCCCCACCCCCCAGCACTGTGGGGCACCCTCCACCAGGCCCCCAACTCATGTCCCCCTGCAACCCCACCCCCCAGCACTGTGGGGCACCTGCCAGCAGGCCCCCACTCATGTCCAACTCATGTTCCCCTGCACCGCCACCCCCCAGCAGTGCAGGGCACCCTCCACCAGGCCCCCAACTCATGTCCCCCTGCACCCCCACCCCCCAGCACTGTGGGGCACCTGCCAGCAGGCCCCCACTCATGTCCAACTCATGTCCCCCTGCACCCCCACCCCCCAGCGCTGTGGGGCACCCTCCACCAGGCCCCCACACATGTCCCCCTGCACCCCCACCCCCCAGCAGTGCAGGGCACCCTCCACCAGGCCCCCAACTCATGTCCCCCTGCACCCCCACCCCCCAGCACTGTGGGGCACCCTCTACCAGGCCCCCAACTCATGTCCCCCTGCACCCCCACACCCCAGCAGTGCAGGGCTCCCTCCACCAGGCCCCCAACCCATGTACCCCTGCACCCCCACCCCCCAGCACTGTGGGGCACCCTCCACCAGGCCCCCACACATGTCCCCCTGCACCCCCCAGCACTGTGGGGCACCAGCCAGCAGGCCCCCACTCATGTCCAACTCATGTCCCCCTGCACCCCCATCCCCCAGCAGTGCAGGGCACCCTCCACCAGGCCCCCACACATGTCCCCCAGCCAACATGTCATCACAATCTAGATCCCTGGCCCTTATGGTCAGCCTCCAAATGCCAAACACCCACCCGAGTATTGCATCCACCCACTTAGAAATGGCAATAACATGATAGAACCCCAATTGCAAGTTTGGAAATGAACACATGTCCCTCACATACACCCAATGGGTGTCAGTGAATCTCAAAACCCATATCATGATATGCATGAAACCAATGAGATGATACTACACATTGAAGTTTGAACAAAAAATATGTATTAAAAGCAACATAAATTGAATCAAAAATAAACAAACAAAAATGGGAATTTAAAAAAATAAAAACCAGCATGTCCGTGAAATAATGCAAAACCACAAATCATAATCCAAAGGAAAGGTGTCCAAAGTCACAGTCCACAAAAGTAAATCCAATGGAAAATTAAAATCGAAAACCATTGCTCCATGGGTAAATCATAAAAAAAAATGAAAATCCAACAGTCAACTATATACAGATAAACAATGCAGGGTCCAAGATCCCAACAGAAGAAATGAAACCTATCTAATAACACTACCTAATAAAAAAAAACTATATACAAAAATGTGGCCCATTGTCCAAAAGGTCCAAAAAAAATGCAAAACCAAAGGAAACCTAACACTAATTACAGAACTATTTACAAGGGCAGCGGGCTAGTCCGACGGCTCACTTTTGGATGTCCCGGGCCAGGGCATCATCGAACTCCTGCTAAATGTCCCGGAGGCAGTCCTCCTCCATGGCCCCGAGGGTCCGCAGGGCCGTCGACGTGTCCACCTCCAACCCCCTGCGGATTGCCTCGAGGCACTCGGCCCGCCTCAGGGCCCTCCGCATGTAGTTCTCCGCCCTGACCATTGTGAGCCGTGCCTCGCCCGCTGCCACTCCGCATCTATGGCGTGGCCCAACCGCTGCCACACGGAAGACACTTCCCATCCTGGGTCCTCCTGCCCTCCGGCCGATGCCTGCCCCTCCGATGTCGAAGGCCCTGAGCCATCATGGCTCCCACCACGTTGCTGCTGCTGCTGTGCCTCTGCCCGTGCGCTGCCTCCTGCTGCCTGCACATCCTCTGCTGGCTGGGGTGCAGTCGTTGATGTGGCCACCCCTGCTGGATGTCCGACTCCTGACTGTGGCAGGGATGCCTCCTTAACCAGCCAGGCCGCACCGTTAGAGGCAGCTCCACAGGGCACCCAGGTGACTGATGGGTGGGAAGATGGCACGGAGGACGACTGACGCATAGGGGGTTCAGTTGAGGAGGGGGTCGTAGCAAGCCATATCAAACGGAGGAATCCGGCCTGGGTGACCTGTCCCAGTAGGCCGACGCGGTCAACGAGCCATTCGAGATGACGTGCAGTCTCCTCATGAAAAGACTGCAGGTCACCTCGCATGGCCCGTTGACGCAAAGCCACACCAGTCAGGACAGGCTCAACCCGGACCCGGATAGACACGTCCGCAGGCAGAGGAAGGCCAGTTGTCGTGAGCTCATCCCCTGCCTGAAAACGGGTCTGGACGTAGGCATCCCTGCTGGTGCAAGATGATGCAGTGACAGGATCAGGGACAGGATTGCACACAGGCACCTTCGCGGCGGCCTGTGCTGCCTCCTGTCCCTGGTCCTGCACTGCACCACTAGCACCAGTGGAATCCCCACCTCCAGACCCCATCTCTGTTGCTTGCACGGCCTCCTCCTCCACCAAACCCCCCACCAACCTGGATGACTCTGTGCCATCTTCCCCCGTTGGGCCCTGTGGGGTCCCAGCTGCCCCTTCTGCTGCCGAGGAGTCCAACTCCAACCTCCGCCTCTTGGACCTCCCCCCAGCAGCTGTGGCCTGGGACGCGGCACCGGACTCCTCACTCCCCGAAGAGATCACAACCTGGGAGGGGAGCCAGGCCTTGCGTCTCCGGCTAGTGTTGCGATCCCTGCCGCTGTGCTCCACAGCACCTTCTCCGCCCTCTTCATCAGTTGACGCTGCAGACAGTCAGAAATAAAACACAGGCATCAGGGCACTGTACAATGGACACATACACACATGACAGTTGTACATGAGTGGCATTGGCAATCCTCAGACATGCCATCACAATCCCCAACACACATGTCATTTCAACTTGCACACATGAGCCATACCACAGCCATATCGCAACTGCCAGCACCATCCATACACATACAACAGCATGAGCAGGCAAAGGTGAGCCAGACATCACATGCAACACAGGGAGTGCACTACACATGTACACACACCACCAAACTTGCATGCATGTGTACACCTCTGCCAACTGTCGCAGTGTTCAGATGGGCATCCATGTCACATCTGCCAATCAGGCTTCCACATTCCGCTGTCACATGCATCCATGTTGCATCACTGTTGCACCCTTGTCAAATACACACACATGCACATGTACACAGTGCTGATACATGCAGCTGAAAACAACATACATGCGTGACATCACGAACATGCCTACTTACATACACATTCATCCAAACATGTGTGCCCACACAACTGCATTTGGCATGCAAGCCTATACACACAAGCACCATCCATGTCTCACACATGACAGCCCTCGCATGTGTTAGCCTCACGGCCCTGTACACCCCCACCCATACTCGGCCCCATACAAACAGATGTGCAACCTGCACACTACAGGCACATCACCACACGCACAGCTTACAATCAGGATGCATGTACACTTACCGCTCGACTCCAGACGGGTCTGCCTCTCAAGGACCTGGACGTGGAGCGCTGGGGATATGCGTTCCAGGACCCTCATCTGATCTTCCGACAAGTGGGCCCGGCGCCCCTTAGCATCCGCTGCCTTCAAGAGGCGCCCGGCCTTGTTGAGGGTCCTGGACCTGAAGTCCTCCCAGCGCTTCTTGACATGTTGGAAGTCGCAGACTGCCACCCCCTCCGCGTTGATGGCAGTCACGATGTCCGTCCAGATCCGAGTCCGTACTTCCTTGTCGGCACGGGAACTTCCGAAGAGGGCATCATACTTCCCCAGGACTTGCTCCACCAGGACACCAACTTCCCTGGCACTGAAGCTGGTGCCCCTCTGCCTCTCTGGCCGGGGGTTGTCAGTGGTGCCAGATGTTGCAGTGCCCGACATCACAACCCCAGAGGCAGGAGTGGGTGGGCAACTGGGTCCTGAGGCTGGGCTGTGGAGCGATGGAATCCCAGTCGGGAGTCTTCGGTTCCAGCAGGGGTGGTCACAGCAACAGCACCCCTGGCTGATGTACAGGCAGCAAATAGCAGGGCACGTGGGCAGCAGGCAGTCAGGCAGCAGCAGATGGCAGGTGGGAGCGTGCTCGGGGCTCTGGGGGGCAGTAATTCGGCCTTCTGGGCAGGAGCATGGTCTTCCGTGTGCTTACGCATGGCCAGCTTGATACGGAGTGATTTGGCATGCGAAATTTCTGCACGTCAGCGTGTAATTCGAGGAAAGGCCCTTAGAGCGTAAGCGCGTCTGCACGCATACGCAATTTCATTGGACAGAAGGCCCTTCAAGCGCAAGCGCCTCTGTGACGTGACGCGCGCAGGCGTGCATGGGCGTTTCAGCGCGCGTGAAAAACTGCACGTCCGCGTGTAATCCGAGGAAAGGGCCCATGCGCGTAAGTGACGTGACGCGCGCGGGCGTTTCCCTCAGCACGGGTTAAAGGTGAGAGGGGCCAGCAGTTCGCTGTACGTGCCTTTCGTGGAGACTGACGTGTGTTGATGCTTCCTTTTTTTCGCGCACCATCACAACTTCACAGCTATCAAGGACGTATCTCTTCTTTTGGCGGGGGTATTGGCTTTGCTTGTTTTTCTGCATCGCGCTAGTGAGACGGTGAGTCGCACACGCTATTTTTCCCACTGCGGGTGCCCCTGTGTATCGCACCCATTTTCGATGTCATAGTAGCTTGTGTGTCCCACGCGTACGCGTTATTCATGTTACTGGGTGCCACCGCGTACTGCGGGAGGTTGAATCCACACACGTAGGCTGCACAGTTGCGTGCACGGTTTTACTACAGTTTTGGGGTGCCTGAGCATTGCGTGACCCGTCACTACATCACCGGGGTCACATACATCCTTGCAGGTGCAGGGGGGCTGTTAACATCTTGCTTCCCACCCCCTTCACCCCAATTGCCCAGGTCAATTGTGGTGTGCACCTCCCATTGGCACTACTCCATCTGTGCCGGCACTACTACATCTGTGCCATGGTTGGGAGGACACCAAAGGTGAGGGGTGCCTCAGCTGGGCATACTCCTCGTGGCGGGCATGGTCGGGGACGTGGCCGTGGTGACCAGGGAGTAGGGGGACTTCAGGGTGTCCAGGGCGGCCACAGAGGGGGAAGAGGCAGGGGTGCGCCACTTGAGCACAATGTTGTGCCATGTGTCGGTGCAGTCATGCCACCACCCCCTGTGGTTCCGGGGGATGCAGCTTCTGCATCTGGCACTGGCGCCCGTGTGACCCGGCAATCCGTTCCATTGACTGCCACGGGCCCAAGGGTAGTGGTAGCTGCAGGTGCAGCTGTGGACACCACCACCCAGGCTCAGGGTCTGCCAGCGCAGGCTGCGTTGGCACTTGATGAGCCCTTGGTAGATTTCCAACAGGCCAGGAGGGAAACCATAGGGGCAGGCCGGGCTGCTCAGACCAACACACGTGTCCCTGGGGCAGTTATGTCATATGCTGCCCCGAACAGCCAGGTGTTGGCAAGTGCAGGGGCAGATGCACCCAACAACACCCCGGTTGTGAGTCTGCCAACCAGGACCGTTGCGGTCAATGACCCTGCCACAGCTGATGTTGCTGCGCAGGGTCCATTAGAGGGCACCCAGATGCCACTGACACAAGTCAGGCCTTTGGTCATCCCTCCACCTGCCACTCCCTTGGCTCAATCCACCGAACCCACTGGCCATACTGGTCAGGGTGGCATTATCCAGCCAGGGTCTGCGCCACAGTCCAAGAGGAGAAAGGTTGCGCCTGCAGCACAGGCTGGGACCCCACACACAGCCACGACCTCCTGCACGTCGAGGAAGAAGCCTTTCTGTAAGCAGGAACTGGACTTCCTCGTGGGCTACGTGCAGGGCCACAGCCGTGACATGCTAGTGGGTGCCAATAGTCAGACTACGGCTGCCCAACGTGACACCCACTGGAAGCATGTTGTGGAACATGTCAGTTCATTCGGCCATGAGGTGCGCACGGCACAAGAGTGCAAAAAGCGTTGGAATGACATCAAACGCAGCACTAAGGCTAAGCGTGCCTCTAATTACAACTTGACTCTGGTGACTGGCGGTGGGCCTGCACCAGAGGAGGAAGAGCTCACTCCGCATGAGGCACTCGTTGCGGAGTTCATACCACCTGAATTGGTCGAAGGAGTGGGAGAGATGCTGGACTTTGATGCCCAGTCCTTTGAGTG
This sequence comes from Ambystoma mexicanum, assembly GCF_040938575.1. Lineage (NCBI taxonomy): Eukaryota > Metazoa > Chordata > Amphibia > Caudata > Ambystomatidae > Ambystoma > Ambystoma mexicanum. The sequence continues at coordinate 986,425,069 of NC_090928.1, read as the reverse complement.
TTGATGCGTGTTTGTTGAGGACGTGTGTGTTTCACTTGTGGGATGTGTTGTGCATGATTGCCACTACATGTGATGTGTACATGGTTCTGATGTGTGAATAATGCAATGCTTCCGTGATGCATGCCTCCTCTGCCTGCATGCGGGGACTCCATGTAGGCATGCTCCCTTGCCCCTCCTCCGCCACTCTGCACCCCAGTTCCACCTTTGCACTGGTCTGCTTCAATCTTGCCAATGTGTACTTTCCTGTTCATGCGTCCTGTGTAGATGCTAACTTCCAGCGTAGAATCTGCCAGACATATGCCGTGTGGTTCAGCCTTAGTACTTGATGCAGGGTATCTCACTTGTACTGTGCATAGGTCAGATGTCCCGCAGGGACATGAGTGCCCATTCATGCTCCATGTGCATTGCACACATGCCCCTATGTGTCCTTGACTGGATGAACACTGTAATACAAGTCCTGGGTGACATACATTGCATGGCATCTCATCAGCCTTCCCATGTCAACTGTGGCTCAGTACTGCGTTGCACACATGTTTAGGGTCTGACAATCTGTGTGGCTCACAGGCCTCAGCCTGTTCAATGGCCAATGACTCTGTCCAACTGTTGTTGTGTCTTCTTCACACGTGGGCGGCCTCCAGAGTTTTCATCATGTGTCCTGCTTACTGTCCCATCATCATTTGCAGTGTTGTCACTTGAATCACATTAAGCTGTTGATGCCAGTCAACACTGCCTGTCAATACACAGGTGTATGGTCAGCCTTTTGATACCATGCTAGGCATGCCTGCTTTTGTACTGGGGTGGAGGGGTGCTTGGCTTCTAGATATGGTACACATTGAATGCACAATGCACGTGATGCCTGAATTTGACCTTGCACTGCCTTCACATTTCCTGGCACACACCATGGAGTCCTTGTACATGTAGGTAGTGAGTGGCGTACACATTTTCTGCACTGCATAGACCCACTTCCATGGAAATTGCCACCTTTCAACAGGTCTGATCACAGAAGCAATTCAAAGTTGACCCAGCATGCATGCCAGGTTATATGTTGTGTGTCACATGTCTGGCTGATGCGTTTGTTGTCGGTGTGTGTGTGTGTTGCATGCTTCTGACATGTGTAGTGACCTTTTTTCTCTCTATTTTTCAGGTGATGACGCAATGGAGGCGGAGGATGGTGTTGTCATGCCAGACACAGGGTTGTTACCACTACATCAACCCGGCACAAGTGGGGGTCGTGGGGTGGTAGGCCACGAAAACCCCCAATTGCTACAGTCCATCTTGTCTCTGGCTGCCTGTGAGTCCAGCCTTGATGACGACTCTGACGTCCATGTTGAGTTGGATGAGCATCAAGTCCATGTGTCAGGGGTGAGTGATTCTGATGTGGACACTCCTCTGTATGCGACACCTGCACTGAGGGATCAGACAGTCTTGGTTCCTCCGCCCGTGGTGGATCGGGACGCAGGGTCACCCTCCACACCAGTCACTGATGTGCCTGGGACATCACGTCGACGGGGGCATGTAGTCGTGCAGCCGCGGGTGGTGCCAACACAACGAGGACCCCCGGTCCTTGGGTCCCGCAGGGGTCAAGCCCAGCAACGCGGTCGCCGCGCGCAACCGCAGTATACTGAGTGGGAGCAAGACATGACTGCCAATTCAGAACGGCAGTGGGCAGCAATGGAGAACATCGCTGAGAGCATGGAGCGTGTGGCCCGATCTGTGCTCCCCCCTGCTAGGCAGGTGCTTCTCCAGCAGCAGGCGGCACGGTCCACGGCCTGCTTGCTCAGGCTGGGCATGGCGGCCTCAGACAGGGCATGCCAGGCTGAAATGTCGTCTCTGCGTCAAGCAATTGCTGCTCATGCAGAGGCGCACATGGATGCCCTGAGGGAGGAGTATGCTTCCCTCAAATCCACTCTGGGTGTCCTTATGATGTCCCAGAGGCAGCGGGCAGAGGAGAGGTTTGCACAGCTTGAGCGTACCATCTCGGCTGAGCTACAGGCCTGCCGGGAGGTGCAGCGGTTGTCCAGCCAGGCCTTGCAGGAGGAACTCTGTGTTACACGTGCTACCTTGCAAGAGGAAGCACGTGTATCACGTGAGGTTCTGCATTCAGACCTACGTCACATCGCCACACAGAACCAGGCTCACCCGTCCGGCAGACTTGCTGCCGACGAGGGGCAAGCTGTGGCTAGGCGTGGCCAGGCTACTGTGCCATGTCCTCCTTTCCAGGATGAGCCAGACTCGGACGACCATCTATCTCCCACATAGGTCGGGCTGTGCAGGCGTTGAGCCCATGGAGGTTTTTTTTTTTGGCTCAGCATCATCGCATGTGGGTGTTGAGCAGCACCCTGTACCTCCCCCCTCCTGGGTGCCTCCCCTCCCCCCTGGGTCGTATGTGGCCATTTTTGATTTTTCTTTTAGTTTAGTTAGTTAAGTTTCTGTTTGATAGTTAGTTTAATTAGGTAATGTAGGTTTTTCATAGTTAGTGTAATTAGTTAATATAGTTTAAAATTGCTTGTCTATTGTGCTTTCATGTGACGGTGCGGTGCTTTGTGGCTTTTGAAGGCATCCACTGTCTGTTCCAGCTGGGCCCTTCAGGCTTGTCTTGTGTATGTGTTTGCTGCTTGGGGTCCTTGACTCACATATGCCACTCCTGCCTCCCTTATCCATGGGCTCGCAAGGATGGTTCGGTGTGACAACCTATTACACAAGGGCTTTGGACTGTCATATCTGTGGCATGTCTGGTGATGTGTGACTTGTGTTGACACCCCTAGTGGGGATGATTGCGGTGTTATTGTCCACTGTTCAGCTTTTGCTAGATGGGGTGTTTCATGATTAATGTGTACATTCATTGCTATGCATTGTGTAGTATGTCTCTTATCTTTACTGTACACGTGCTTGTTGCAATTCATGCCGTAGACGGTGTGTTCCACACTTTGGATGTGAAAGTTGGACTGATGGTGTGATTTCTGATGTAAGTCTCTGACATGGTCCAGTAATGAGATGCCTGAAGAGACACACACAGATGACTGTAAAGCATTAATCATGTGTTTCATGCCCTTTCTGCAGGGGGATGAGCCTCCATAGCACCTTTGCCAGCAGACATGGCCCATTGGACGTCTGAATTCTGGACACGTTTGTTGGTGCCCACATGCACATGTGTCATGCACAAGCAGAGGCACAGGGATTGCAGACCTACATCCTAGAACTGCTGACGTGTTCCAAGGAACTCCAGGCAAGGTGAGCAGCACAGGGGGGCCACAACACAGCAAAGCTTGCACCAGGCGAGTTGCACATGCAGGCTTAGTCACAGCACTGAGGGTGAGCTTGGACGAATATTGGTGTTGAAGCACACACTGCAGCTCAGATGTGTTGGTGGACTGATGGCTGTTGATTGTAAGGTTGTCTGGGACACCTGCAGGGGCAGTGGCACATACCCTCCGGTACACCAAGGTCCATTGAGGCACTTGTATCAACCATGTAGCCTTCCGAGACATGGAAAGGGGCAGCTCACAGGGACATACAGCAAGGGACATACTCGGGTGCAGTGCATTTAATTTCCATGTACATTTTGATACATGCACTGCCAACTTTGTTTCGGTCATGGTGGAACACGACTTGTTCTGAAGTCATGCCTTGCTATATGGGTCTGTCTGCTTACCCAGGGAACATTGCATGTTGTGTGAATTGTGGCACATTGGTGTTCCATTTGCCACGCACCCACCGGCGGCTGACTTACTGCATTGACTGTGTATGACCCATCACAGGGGTAATGTTATATATGGGTACGAAGCATCTACACCAGATTGTCTGTTTGTAGTTTGTTGCTATGGGGCATGTTTGGTGGTGTGTTTTTGTGTAATGGGCACGTACAGATTATTGACTGTGCCTCTCTTTGCAGCATTGCAGTGCTCCTGTAACCGGACCTGAGAGTGCGCAGGCAGGAGGCCAGCACTCAAAACCAGAGCTAAGTGTCTTGTTGTTTTTCTTTCAAACTGCTCTGCATAGGCTTGCTGGGGGGTGCACTAATGCATGGATGAATGTGTAATTCAATGGGGTATGTTTTTTTCCCCTAATCGCCCGGAGTCCTATCCAATTTTAAACCCTGTACCCTCTACCCAGTGTTCCTGCTTCCCGCACCTATCCAAGCAATGTTCCCTAACCCTCTTTCCCCGCTGGGGTTGCGGATGCCTGTGTAAGCCCCAAACTTGCAGGCGCCAAAACCCTAGAGGGGGTGGTTGGTTCGTGCCACTCCTAAGCCTGGACTACAGAAGGCCATGACAATGATGTCCAAGTTTGTTCGGATTGTGTATGTGTTCATGCAGGTAGTACATTTTCGTGCATTCCCTACTTTCATGTGTCATTCCTCCTCCCCTCTCCTGCCAATCATTCCAGTTATCCAGTGTGCCAACACCTTTCCCGACTGTGTATCCCTGACCCTCCTTCCCCACCAGGGTCTCAGAGGCCTGTGTGAGTTTGACCTTGCAGGCACCCGGGACACGGTGGGGGTGGTTGTTTCGTGACACTCCCGCGCCTGTACACGAGACCTGTGACAGTACACATCCGTTCATGGTGCATCATTCTATGTTATGTACCACACATGGTTCACATTCTGTTGTGACATTGTTTTACTGTGCTACCTTGGTTGTTACATCATTGTGGTAGTACTTGGCCTTTGTGAGGTACTGCTACGTCAAGTCATCTACTGGAGGGTGTTCTGGTTCGTTTTTCTGGCTTGAAATTTTTGATTTTGCAAATGAGGGTGGACTCTGAGGGTGCAGGCACCTTTTTACACACAAGGTGGGAGATGGTGACAAAGGGGAAGGGTGAGCCTGTGGCCAGGTGAAATTGAGGGTTGAAGGCTCCATGACCCAGGTGCAGTTGTTCAGTGGGTCATGATCATTTGTGAGGGAGGGTGGGAGTTGTTGTTGATATTTGCCTTGCCCTGCAGTGTGATGGGAACCCTGACATTGTAATGGTGGTATCCTATGTACATGTTGTGTTCTGCTAATCAATGCCTGTTCATGTGTTGTGTTTACCTTTCAGGTGTGAGGGGATAGTTGTGGTTTGACATGCTGGGGTGTACACATGGTGAATGTTGTAGGGGAGGACTGGCCGCGAGGCCCTCCTCACCTGCAGCCTTCTCCCCAGGTGAGGACCATGACTCGGTGGGCGTCCCCTCATGCCACCCGGGCCCAGGTGGAGGAGGGTTCACCCGCCGACGACATTGCCCACACGTATCTGTTCCCTGCATATACAAAAATTCAGTTAGGCCTAGAAGCCATCCTGTCTAGCAAAGATGGCGTGAGTTCAGCACACTGTAGCGCGGCCCCCACCTTTGGAGGGCTTTCCAAGCATCCCTGCCGCCGCAGCACCATGGTAGATCCACTGCGAGCGCGTTCCCATGAGAAAGCCGGGTATGAGCTAACCCGAGATGCTAACACTGTAACACTTCGTCGTTCACAATGTAATACTGCATCCCGTGTGACCTGGTCCGCGAGGCCAGGGCGACGCAGAAATGAATTCAAGTGGTGATATTAGTGAACTGCTCTTCTTAAACAGAATCTGCAAACTATGAATTAGCCATAAAAGTGAAATGTTTATATGACTTCACATTGTGACTGTACTAATGCTGCTAGATCACAGAGGGAGTGTCTTTAAGTCATATGTATACACATGAACCCCTATATGTCGTCTTAAGTCACCCATAGTGGCAACCGTCAATCTCTGTGGTCCATAACATAGTTCTACCTCATGTACCGTCGAATGTATATAAATACTTAAACACTGTAGTAGATATAATACCATGTAATGAAAAGGTACTCGGACCGAATGTATTGAAGAAATGTGTAACAAAATTGAAATATAAATGTGTGTTTGAAGAAGTATCAAAATAAGGCAAAACATTATAAAAGTTCTGCATTCAAAAGTCAGCAACGTACGAGGAAAAAACCTTTGTGAATATATGCAAGGCCATTCTCCCTCCCACCCTACGAAGCCTGCCAGATGAAGAAGCTAAGGCATGTGCCGCGCTCCCTCTCCTCCCCCAACCAAGCTGGAGCCGCTTCAGAGAATCAGAGGCCCCAGTACCGCACCCAAGGCCACAGCCCGCCACTTGTGTTATTTACAGCACGGTAATAAACTCACGTCTGAATCCACAGATCTACCAGCACCCTCTCGTAAATCCCATAACCCCCCCAGACCACCCCAAGAATCATGACCCCGTGCAAAGACGACCCCCAACGCCGGGACAAGACACAGAGACCCATTTATATAATACCTTCTAACGCAGCAGACAGACATGTATCATTCGGCCCAGGCCCCAGAGCCCAGCCCCTCGACCTGAAATACCAGACGTCAGAACACCGGTAAATCCAATAGATGACCACCAGACCCCTCACAAGGTGCATTCCTCCTGTGTTGTATTTCATTGATTGAAAGATTTACTGTAGAAGTTAGATATGGGGTTTTAAGTAACTGCAATGTGCATGATCTAGGGCACCCAAGTCAGGGAAGGTATTCATCTTTGTCACAGGCTGCCCCAGCGAACCAACACCGCCCGGATGACCTCAAGCCGGCCTGCCAGGCCCAACCCTACCCACGAGGCTGACCAGTGACGTCCTCCCACCCGGACCAACCAAGCTGCAGCAACACCTATAGTTAGTCGACGCCACCCAATCCCAATTAACTTGTGCCCCCTATAGTGTGTAGGTTCTGATGACGTTTTTTGTATTAGAAATACGCCTGTCTTTGCTATTGTCAGACAGAGCGCTCTCGGAGGTTGCAGAGTTCTTTGCATGCCATATTCTTTCGATAAACTCCCACTTACGCTCACCCGCACTCTGTCTTGGCCTTATTCCCATTACGGGAGTGTCCATTATTGTCTCCCATTGCGGGGAGGATCGTGCTAACTTGGGGGCGCTTCCTTTCAGTGGTGACCCCGATAGCGTGATATTTCCAAATTATTTTTCATGAACTCCTTTTAACGACCCCCTTTTGGCACGAGAATCTCCGGTCAAAAAGGGAAACGCACGGTGAGCCGGCTCCGGGAAGCTACCCGCCAACGGCGACCGGTACGCTTAGAAGTGCGCACTCAAACTAGAAGGGGTACGGGATCCCGGTTGCAAAATCCCCTTTGAGTACCGCTCGCCGGAGCCGGGGCTGACTGTTGAGCAGAAAGGCAACACCGCCTGGACGGACCCAGTTTCGGAGACTATCGGTTCAAGACGGGCACGTGAGTACCGAGTGCGAGCGATCATAAAGGGAAGGGGAGGGGAACTTGTGAACAGGAGAACGTGGGCAGATAGAGGAGGGAATCACGGGTGTCTACTAAAGACAGGTCTTAAAACTTTCTTTATCTTTTCTTTGCATATGGCCATTAGGAGTAAGAAGTAAGTGAAGAAGTAGAAGTGACGGGAACCTAGCTCCGAAAGGGGGTGGAAGGCGGCGCCGCATAGTGCTATCTAAACTAGTACTGGGAATATATGAAGAAGTAAAAAATAAGTTATTGGTGTCTGGCAAAGGGAGACACTTAGGATACTTTTAGTGATTGCTACTCTTTCTATTTCTTTTGTTTCCGTTCCACGGGGTAAGGGGTGAAAGTGAAAAGGGTATAAGATAAATATACTTGTAGAAGAACTATAAAGTAGGGAGCACATTTGTAGGAGTGGGGATTAAGTAGTGGCACGTACAGACGTGAACACAGTAACCTTAGCAGAAAAACAGGGACAGCTGGCCAGGGAGGAAAGGGAGGAAAAAGACGAGGTGTGAGTGGGAAAGTACTGTGAGGGGTGCGCGCACCGTGTGAGTATTGGAGACGAACGGTTGACCGCGAGGTGGTGCCAGAGAGTGTTGGCCATAACTAGTGGTTGATTAGTTGCAAGTGAAATCACATGAGAGTGTATGGGAATGGGAAGGAGATGAGTTGTGGTGAGTGAGAAAGGATTTGCGCAGTGAATAAAATTGGGTGATATCTTTGAGAGGTCCGCTCTTGTCTGTGCCATAAAGGTATACATACACATATCTACACCTAACTAAAAGTAAAGGAGGTGGACACGGTCATTGCTAGTGATTTAGAATATGAGGGCAGAAACTCCCTTGTCACATATTTGTACGAGCTTACCGGGATACGCTGAACGAATCAAGAAATACCACGATCAATGGGTAACAGAATTAAAAGGGGAAGGATTGCCCCAGATTTGGCCTGAGGGGGGGTCTTTTGAAAAAAGCGTTCTAGATATGGTACGAACGTGCATTCACCTCAAGTATAAGGGCAAACAGTGGCAAAACAGGAAGGAGATATTAGATCTCTGGAGACTATTTGAGGAAATACCCCCACCCAAAGCTCCGGCACCAAATATTGATCTACCTTCCACCACAGATAACCCATTGATGATTCCAAGAGAGGAGAAGGAACAACTAAATACAGAACCACCTGTAGAGGTGATTAGTTTGTACCCGATATTACATAAACCGGCCCCCGCAACAGGATATAGTGATCCTACTTATGTGCCTCCCCCTACAACTACTACACCCCTAAGACCAACAGCCCCCCCACCATACGAAAGCACTAGAGAGCGTGCCCAGACAAGCACGCAAAGAGGGGACATAGAAAAGCTAACGAGCGATTTAGAATCGAGGCTCTCGATAGCAAAGGATGAACTCTCAAGAATAAAAGACATATGTGAGCGTACAGCAGGCACTCCCACTCGATCAGGACGTGTATCCAGAACATCAAGTGAAAGTAGACAAATTGAGGAAGGATGGAAAAAGGGTGAAATATTGTTCAGAATTGAGGAAGAACCGACAAGAATAATACAGGTGGAAACACCAGAGGGGAGCATCGGTGATGTATCACGGCAGACAGGGATCAGAGAGGACCTGCTATGTGATGTCCGAGGCGAAATAGGTGAGAGTGATAGGTTGAGTATGGCAGTAGGAGGGGAAAGCGAGGAGCTGGACGGTGCATGCTCGCTAGGAACAATAGATGACGAGTGGATGGGACGACTAAGGAATAGAGTGGGGAGGATGGCGTCATTGGGGTCAGCGACGACCAAAGTGGGTGAGGGCGCAACGTTAAAAGCAAAATTACAACTTCCACTAATACACAGAGGGGGAGGAAGACCAAACTATATACCCTGGGCCCAGATGGATAAAGCTAATTTGATGAAGTTATTGCCCCCGTTGTCCGGAGGGGCGAGCAAGTGGATATATGCATTCGAGAAACATACTGCCGGCATACCGCTGGCAGTAGGCGATGTGAAAAGCCTACTAGTATCAGCAGTAGGAGATCAAGCAGACAGGGTATGGGTTAAGGCTGGTTTCCCGGCAGTGACATTAGATTGTGACCGTCATGATGGAGCGTCTTTTAATACAGTGCGGGCACGGGTTTGGGATGCGCTGCGGGAGACGTTCCCAGATACTCCAGATTTACAGTCAGTAATGCAGTGTACAATGAATGACGGGGAGGATGCTATGGATTACATTCTCCGGGTGCAGGAGATGTGGAGAGCGGAAACGGGCACACCCTGGCACCAATCCACATCTCTATTTTATTTTATCATTAAGAGAGGGCTCCCAAAAGAGGTGCAGAAGGCACTCGATAAAATAGCGGGCATTGAAGCAAAGGGGTGGCCAGAGATCCAAAGTATAATAGTGCACCATTGCAAAAGGATAAAAGAGAGAGAGAGGGAAGTAGCACAGAAAAGGTTGGCAGACGAGGCAAAGTTGGTACAATCAAAACTGGTGAAGGTTGCAGCAGCGGTAGCAGGGCTCCCACTCATGAGGGAGGGAGACGAAGGGGAGGAGGGGCAGATAGCAATACAAGGGAGAATAGCAGCTAATTGGGCCGGACAAGGCCAGCGACAGTGGAACGAGCAAGAGCAGAACGGAGGTCTAGCGTGGCAAGAGTGGGCCCCACGAGGGGGAAGAGGTGGGTACAGGGGCCGAAGAGGAGGACAGGGGTATGGAGGAATGGGAGGAAATGGGTGGCAGGGTCCCAGAGGTCCACAGGGGAGCTGCTGGAATTGTGGGAGATGGGGACATTACTCAAGGGAGTGCAGAAGCAGACAAAACAACGGGTTTCAGGAGACAGAGCAGTACGGTCACCCCCACCCAGGAAGCCCATACGGCCTCCCCATGGGACAATACCAGCAACCAGAAAATGCAGGACAAAGAAGTAACGCACAACTACACGGACATCAGTACAGAACACAAAACCACCCACAGAGTAATGACAATATACAATACACGCCAGGTAACACTTTCGCCACAGTAGCTAATGGAGCGCCTGCCCCCGCACCTTATAGCGGCGTGTCAGTAGTTTCGGGGAACATTTTTGATCAAGGGGGGGGCAATGAGACACCCCGCATAGGACAGCCCACAGAGAGCACTTGCGTGTCCAGTACTATCTACGACCCACAATGCATCAGAGGAACCATTGATAGGAGCGCAGATAGGAGACAAGCAATTCATATTCATGGTGGATTCGGGAGCGGAAAAATCATGTATTAAAGAGGGCCGGTTCCCGTTATCTAATAAAACTTTAGAGACGCAGGGGTTCTCTGGGGCTGTAATTGAAGTTCCTTACACAGAGGCATTGGATGTGACAGTGGGGGGTAAAACAGTGAAAGCACCCTTACTGTATTATGAACGCTCTCCCATTAATTTGCTGGGGAGGGATCTCTTAAGCAAACTAAATATGACAATATCATTCACAGAAAGTGGTATCGTATGTTCAACACCTGGCATATGTCCCCTCCGCATAATGGCAGTAATACATGGCCACACAATCATGCAGGAGATCAGAGGGTTACCAAGAAACGAGGAGATGTTTATTGAGGGCATGAGAACATTGGCTCTTATAGTACCAGAACTAAAAAGGATGGATTGGAGGATCCCAGCCGAATTCCTTTTCCGCCCCATAGTGAGCCCCGACACAGCTCCCGGGTCAGTGCTATCGTTGGATTTACACGCAGTACACGTGTCAGCAAACAGAATATGTGTGATTGGCATTGACATGGAAGGATGCGAGTGGCGGACAGTACTGTGTACAAATGCAAATACCCCACTGCGGGAGCTATCGGACGAGGAGCTATTTTCCGACACTGAGACAGATGGCGAAATAGTGATGGAACTAGCAATGCCGTGCGACATTGTAGTTACAGCCAGAAAAACTCAAGTTGAATTAATGGCAGTAGTAGGAGCACCACATGCATTTTTTGATGACGACATGAGGTTAGTACCCACTAACATATGGACAAATGGCCCCCATGATGTGGGGTTATTACATGGGGTTCAGCCTGTGGTAATAAAACTGAAACAGGGAGCAATTCTACCCCGGGTAAAACAATATCCATTGTCACGCGAAGCAGAAGAAGGGATCAGAGAGACAATAGATGCACTGCTAGTGCAAGGAATAATAGTGCCCTCAAACTCCCCATGTAACACATGCATTTACCCGATTAAAAAGGCGAAGGGAGGTTCATGGAGGATGATACAAGATTTACGCCCACTCAATGATGTGATTCAGAAGGAGTTCCCTTTAGTGCCGAACCCGGCGACAATACTATGCAATATTCCAAAGACAGCGTCCCACTTCACGGTCATTGACTTGAAAAATGCATTTTTCTCGATTCCCTTAGCAGAAGAGAGCAGGTACTTAACAGCGTTTACACTAGGGGGGAGGAGGTTCGAACATTGCAGACTACCACAAGGATATTGCGAGAGCCCAAGCATATTCAACAGGATACTACATGAAGATCTGGGGAACTTGTCTGTAGAAAGCACGGTGATTCAGTAAGTTGATGATTTATTGGTTTGTGCACAAACTGAGGAAGAGTGTAGAAAGGATTCAATAACACTCCTGATATTATTGGCCAATAAAGGGTACAAAGTGGACAAGGGCAAGTTACAATACTGCCTGACAGAGGTCCTATATTTGGGACAGCTGATATCAAAGGATGGCAAGCGGATTATACCAGACAGAGCACAGGCGATTAGAGCAGTTGGGGAGCCCAAAACAGTAAAAGAGATGCAGAAATTCCTGGGTATGTGCAACTACTGCCGAGCATGGATATTGGATTATGCAGCATACACAAGGCCCTTATTACAGGCACTCAAAGAAGCCCAGCAGGAAAACAAACACATAGAGTGGACAGAAGAAATGAACACATCATTTAACTCACTGAAAGAGCTGATATCAAGCGCTCCAGTACTGGCAAATCCAGATTATGGCCGCGAATTCTTCCTATTTTCGCACTGCAAAGGAACACTGATGACAGCAGTGCTGACACAAAAGACATCGTTAGGGCACAAGCCACTGGCTTACTATAGTGGCACTCTAGACGCAGTAATGCAAGGTCATTTCGCGTGCGAGCAATCACTAGCTGCAGCCGCGTTCGCCATTGAAAAAAGTGCCACGATAGTAATGGGCTGTCCTGTGACACTATTTGTGGAACACTCACTCTTTGCAATATTAGAGCGATCAAAGAGCACATTGACAACACAACGCGCCACAGCATATGAAATAATATTGTCCAGTGCAAACATCCATATAGTAAGATGCAAAACAGTGAACCCAGCCACATTCATCACAGAGGCGTGCACCATAGAAGACATGCAGAACCACAACTGTGCAACATACACAGGTGACGAAGGTCAGGACCAGGTGGTTTTTGAGAATGCCCTCAACGAAGGAGAGGTGTATTTCGTGGACGGGTCAGCCTCAATAGACATGGAGACAGGAGAGAAACATGTGGGTATGGCAGTGGTACGATTAGAGGAAGGTGAATACGAAACACTAGTGCAACACCGCCTCCCATCACACTATTCAGCCCAAGCAGCCGAACTAATAGCACTAATAGAAGCATTGCATGCAGCTAAGGGATGCGCAGTGACAATATATACAGACTCAGCATACATGACAACAACAGTACACGGAGGGCTGGCACGGTGGGGGCGGAGAGGGTTTCGACGAGCAGATGGAACACCGGTTCAGCATGCAGAATTATTGAAAGAACTGATTGAGGCCCTGCAAGAACCCACGGCAGTGGCCATCGTAAAATGCCAAGCCCACACTACAAATACAGATCTTATATCTTTGGGGAACGCGGCAGCAGACGCCGCCGCCAAAGAAGCTTCATATTTTCAGAAAGGTGAGGTAGGAGAGTACATGTTACACCACACAGCAAGCCAAGAGGTCCCCACAGGATACAACATGATGCCTACACAAGAAATAATAGAGCTGCAAGAGGGAGCAAGTGCAGAAGAGAAATTGCTGTGGAATAAGAGGGGATGCAGCAAATCGCCGACAGATTTATTGTGGCGACAAGAAAGTTCAGGAAAAGCAGTGATGCCAGTCACATTGTTAGAAATAGCATTTCAACAACTACACTTCCCCGCACATAACGCAAAACAACACATAATGGCGGAGATACAAGAAGATTGGTTTGCACCTTGCCTCCAGGAACACATCACAAGGCTAACATTGGAATGCACGACATGTCAAATTTATAACTCAGGTATGACATTGCGCACACTAAGAGGTACGATACCAAAACCAAATGGCCCATTTAGAGAGCTCCACATCGATTATGTAGACATGGGAGAAAGATGTAATGGGGCTCGCTACATGATTGTGGTTGTATGTCCATTTTCGAGGTGGGTGGAGGCAGGTCCCTGTGCGCGTCCTGATGCGAAGGGCGCCGCAAAGTTCCTAGTACGGGAAGTATTCCCGCGCTGGGGAATTTGTGAAGTTATTCGCTCAGACAACGGCACACATTTTGTTAATGAACTGTTCAAAGAAGTGACTACGTTATTGGGAATAAAGCACAAATTATGCTCGATTTATCATCCTCAAAGTAATGGCGTAGTGGAAAAGATGAACGGCCTGTTAAAAAGCAGATTGTCAAAACTGTGTTTTTCCCTTAAAAAGACCTGGATGTACTGCCTACCTTTGGCCCTGTTCGAATTGCGCAATCAGCCAAGTAAAGACCACCATTTGTCCCCGCATGAGATCGTCACGGGAAGGAGAATGCACACAGCGCACTCGCCTCTCCGTGAACGTTCTGATGCACACAGAAGCGCAGCGATATTGGGAGAGGAGTTCACAGAGTACTTGAAAAAACTAACACGGGCAGCACGCATTATAGCGAAGCAACTCGCCCCCCCCTCTACAAGAGAGGAGGGGAATACAACAGAACGGGTACCACTGCCTGACAAACAATTACAGCTAATGCCAGGTGACTTTATATATGTCAGAAGTTTTGTGCGAAGGTGGAATGCGCCACGTTTCCATGGCCCTTATGAGGTAGCGTTTTGCACGCCCACAGCAGTAAAGGTGAAGGGCCTAAGATACTGGGTGCATTTGACAGACGTACGCAGAGCCTATAGCGCCGTGGAAGGTGAGGTGCAGGACGAGGCACAGGCAACAGCAGACAGTGGTGTTATGGAGAATGAGTGAAGGTGATTTTGTGTATGTGCAGCGATTGACAATGAATGCAACTGATCACATGGCATTCGTACGGAAAAAGAAAAACCTTTTTTTTTTCTTTTCTCTTCTCTCAATTTTAATGTTTTTTTTGTTCTCTCATTTCTTGAAATTTTTCTTTCTTTTGAAGAAGATTTTATATATATTATACAATGATCTAAACGTATTGATTGCAAATACCCTTGTCTGTGGAAACAAACCCTTCCCCTACCCACGTCCATGCTTTATGAAAAAAAAAAAAAAAGTTAATAACGTCCGGGAAATGTTTACATGTCTGTACTTAATGCACTTTTGTATCTCAAACAGGAATTACCATGGCATCTAATGGGCAGCCTGCAACTAATAGATTTGTTAGGATTAGAGAAGTGTTGATAGATAGACTTACATATTCATACGAATGCGGATTGTCAATTTGTGTTATTGTATTCTTCCTATCAATATTTTGCCTGGTGACGTATTGGTTTATAGCGTTCATCTCTATCGAGATGACCGAGGGGGGAGGGGGGAGTAACATCACCCGAGCTCTGGGGAGCAATACAACCACAAGTGTAAATATAAAAGAAGGTGATTTTTTAGTATGGGATGGATCACACTTTGTATGGGGTTACTACACTGAACCACCAACTGTCGCCCTGTCAAACTCAAGAGGTATACAAACAGAGATGGAAAACAACACAATGTCCACACCTGAAATGTATAGCAGCCCCACTACCCTCCCCACCCCATTAGAAGAAAGTGATTTGTTGTTTATTGAGGAAGATGGGAATGTTATAACTATGACAGAACCTAAGGAAACATATCAGAAGTTTGACAAGGGGGGTGGGGAGGAGGAAGGGGGGCCCATTTTTTCATTTACCAAAAGCAGACGTAGGAGAAGCAAGGATAGTAGGCGGAAAAGAGAGACAAGCAGGAGGGGGTATGATGAGTACTATGGGTTAGGCTTAGACAAAATGGAAGACCCCCGGCACCCCCACCAAGCAAATAAATGGTATGCTGATATGAGTGCCACAGCCAAACAAACGACAAATGAGAGCTGTTATGTCTGCTCGCTTATTCCCCATGCATCAGGCACACCTAAAGTGTTGTTGCCCAGAGAATTGCCCATTGTAGATGCCCAGTGTCTCCTTCATCTCACGCTATGCCGAATAAAAAACACCTTCCAGGCACACGACGTCACTTTCAAGATTATACAGACGGAAAAAACGTGCTACCCAAAAGCAGCTGGAGTGGTATGTCTCAAAGAACCATTTTTTGCGATACAAGGGACACTATTTTCTGAAAACAAATGGAAAGATGAAGAAGTACTGTGCAAAGCGGAAGCACTGAGAGGTGTCCAACCAGCCAGGATGCGATGGATAGAAGAAACATGTACACCAGTATGGAAGGAGCACATTTCCAAACTGACATGGGTAACAGCAATGGAGAAACCCTTCAAACTACAAAGTGAGATCAAGAACGAACTATGTTTTAAGGGAGAAGGAAAAGTGGCAATAGGGACGAATAAAAGCTGCAACAAGACTCTCACCATCCCAGACATGAGAAAAGGAACAGCTGCATTAATGGACACATACTGGGTATGTGGGAACCAGGCCTACTTGCACCTTCCCCAGGCATGGAGCGGCAGCTGCTCGATGGCCACACTGCACTCGGCCCTAATGGTGATTCCAGAAAGCCACGTTGATGAAAATAAAAGGACGCCAGGGAACATGCACCAGGGTGCGGTTCCTCCTACTGCAAAATCACACCTCTATGTCCTGTCCTCCGGAGGGAAGGGAGAAGAGCTATCACGGAACAGACGGGCATCAAATTACATATCTCAAGCTTCATCCGATTTATTGGCACAGATCCCAGACAGGTACCGACTGTTCAGCTCTGTAGAAACATTCTTTGCCTCGCTGATTTCAAGTGTCCAAGCAAGGGCAAATGCAAAATGGCTCCAGATAACACGGTGGGAACTAATTCAATTAGCCAATGACACTGAAGAAGGGTTCAACATAATAAAAGTAGAACTGCGAGCTCTACGCCTGATGACCATGCAGAACAGGTATGTTCTGGACCTGCTGACTGCGATGGACGGAGGTGTTTGCCGAAAAATAGGAAGTGCCTGCTGCACTTTCGTACCTTCTGAAGACGCGGAGAATGGTTCCTTATCCCACGTGATCGAAGCAGTACACAATCTGGGAGAGAAGATGAAGATGGAAGGTGGAGCAGAAGCCAGCACGTGGTTCGACAATATCTTCTCCTGGGTTCCCTCTTGGCTTGGAATGACAATGAAATTTCTGGTACCAGCTGTGGTGTTTCTCCTCGTGGCGTTCTGCCTGTGCCAGGTGGGCCTCCGATGTTGTGCAAATGCGGTCCCTAACGGCGCAATGATGATGGTGACAATGGGCAACTCTGGTGGTACAATGAGGGCGACACAAGAAGTACATGTACAGACAGGAGCAGATAACACTCCCAGGTACCAGTTAGTGCCTATGTACCGTGATAAGTACATAGTAGACAAACTATGGCACACCACTATCAAAGAACCCCGAGATGTGGAACTGGAATGGTATGAGGAGGTCTGGGTAGACTTGGAAGAAAGTGGTGACTGTATATATTTAACATGTACACCAGACGAGTATGCTAGAAGAGGTGAGAGCTTGAGGGGGGTATGTAGGGCATGGATGCCTAGAAAAGGAACACCTGC
Organism: Ambystoma mexicanum; assembly: GCF_040938575.1. Taxonomy (NCBI): domain Eukaryota; kingdom Metazoa; phylum Chordata; class Amphibia; order Caudata; family Ambystomatidae; genus Ambystoma; species Ambystoma mexicanum. Next base: position 986,407,901 of record NC_090928.1, on the reverse strand, counting down.
ATGGGATGACGCAGTGATAGAGGAACAAGAATGTAGAAGATTGGAAGAGCTAAAGAATTCGTTACTTTAGTAACGAAAGGGGGGAAATGTAGGGGAGGACTGGCCGCGAGGCCCTCCTCACCTGCAGCCTTCTCCCCAGGTGAGGACCATGACTCGGTGGGCATCCCCTCATGCCACCCGGGCCCAGGTGGAGGAGGGTTCACCCGCCGACGACATTGCCCACACGTATCTGTTCCCTGCATATACAAAAATTCAGTTAGGCCTAGAAGCCATCCTGTCTAGCAAAGATGGCGTGAGTTCAGCACACTGTAGCGCGGCCCCCACCTTTGGAGGGCTTTCCAAGCATCCCTGCCGCCGCAGCACCATGGTAGATCCACTGCGAGCGCGTTCCCATGAGAAAGCCGGGTATGAGCTAACCCGAGATGCTAACACTGTAACACTTCGTCGTTCACAATGTAATACTGCATCCCGTGTGACCTGGTCCGCGAGGCCAGGGCGACGCAGAAATGAATTCAAGTGGTGATATTAGTGAACTGCTCTTCTTAAACAGAATCTGCAAACTATGAATTAGCCATAAAAGTGAAATGTTTATATGACTTCACATTGTGACTGTACTAATGCTGCTAGATCACAGAGGGAGTGTCTTTAAGTCATATGTATACACATGAACCCCTATATGTCGTCTTAAGTCACCCATAGTGGCAACCGTCAATCTCTGTGGTCCATAACATAGTTCTACCTCATGTACCGTCGAATGTATATAAATACTTAAACACTGTAGTAGATATAATACCATGTAATGAAAAGGTACTCGGACCGAATGTATTGAAGAAATGTGTAACAAAATTGAAATATAAATGTGTGTTTGAAGAAGTATCAAAATAAGGCAAAACATTATAAAAGTTCTGCATTCAAAAGTCAGCAACGTACGAGGAAAAAACCTTTGTGAATATATGCAAGGCCATTCTCCCTCCCACCCTACGAAGCCTGCCAGATGAAGAAGCTAAGGCATGTGCCGCGCTCCCTCTCCTCCCCCAACCAAGCTGGAGCCGCTTCAGAGAATCAGAGGCCCCAGTACCGCACCCAAGGCCACAGCCCGCCACCTGTGTTATTTACAGCACGGTAATAAACCCACGTCTGAATCCACAGATCTACCAGCACCCTCTCGTAAATCCCATAACCCCCCCAGACCACCCCAAGAATCATGACCCCGTGCAAAGACGACCCCCAACGCCGGGACAAGACACAGAGACCCATTTATATAATAACTTCTAACGCAGCAGACAGACATGTATCATTCGGCCCAGGCCCCAGAGCCCAGCCCCTCGACCTGAAATACCAGACGTCAGAACACCGGTAAATCCAATAGATGACCACCAGACCCCTCACAAGGTGCATTCCTCCTGTGTTGTATTTCATTGATTGAAAGATTTACTGTAGAAGTTAGATATGGGGTTTTAAGTAACTGCAATGTGCATGATCTAGGGCACCCAAGTCAGGGAAGGTATTCATCTTTGTCACAGGCTGCCCCAGCGAACCAACACCGCCCGGATGACCTCAAGCCGGCCTGCCAGGCCCAACCCTACCCACGAGGCTGACCAGTGACGTCCTCCCACCCGGACCAACCAAGCTGCAGCAACACCTATAGTTAGTCGACGCCACCCAATCCCAATTAACTTGTGCCCCCTATAGTGTGTAGGTTCTGATGACGTTTTTTGTATTAGAAATACGCCTGTCTTTGCTATTGTCAGACAGAGCGCTCTCGGAGGTTGCAGAGTTCTTTGCATGCCATATTCTTTCGATAAACTCCCACTTACGCTCACCCGCACTCTGTCTTGGCCTTATTCCCATTACGGGAGTGTCCATTATTGTCTCCCATTGCGGGGAGGATCGTGCTAACTTGGGGGTGCTTCCTTTCAATGTTCACATGTGATGTGTAGAGGACACTGATGGTCACTTGATTGCACATGCATATGTTGAGTGCATGTCCTTACTATTCTACACACTTGCACTATGATACACTACATGTACAACCAGCCTTGCATATCCATGTGTACACTGTTTGCCTTCTGGTGCCCACTGTGTCCCTGCAGCACATGTTCTGTGACCAATTATGGATCCTGTACATGCCTAATTTGCTTTTTGATGTGGTCTTTCAGTTAGATGTGATGCTCAGGGTGTGCATCACACACAATGGCTGTTCACTGTGCTGTGCGCTGAGCACTGTGTTGCAGGAGTTGGACACAGCACACAGAAGCTGCAGTGTTGATTTTGCAATGCACAATGTGCATGTAGACAGGCATTCATTGTTATGTTACATCTACAACTCTTGTAATGCATTTGGAAATGACTTATTTTGGGTGGGAGGTTGTTGGTCAGTCATTTCATCTGATTCCATGTCAGGCATCAGATGCCACTGTACATTTTTGACATGGCAATGTGTACCTTATTGGTACTGTGTTGGTGTATGGGTATTGCTTGCCATGTCATGTTGTGGTTTGGGGGGGTTTGAGTGACATAACAGTGATGGCCATGGCCTGTTTTGCAGGTGTGTGTGATTCACACCTTGCATGTCAGGGTCATCCGCTTCTCAAAGCAACTAGCTGGTGGTAGATCTCTCTCCGCGGCAGGGGCCTCCCTCTGGAACAGCCTTCCTGCCTCACTGGAACTTGAGGGGAACCATCTCCGGTTCCGGAAGCACCTCAAGACCATCCTCTTTGCTTCTGCTTTCTCTCTGCCTCTCCCTTGCAAAATTCTTCACTGGAACTGCACTGGATCTGCAACTGGGCCACTCTCACCGACCTCGGTCCCTGGCCCAGCCACTCTCCACTTGCACTGCCTCCCTGGCAACCCCTGCACTGCGGGACTGTCTCTCTATCCCTACAGCCCCCCCTTCCCAGCACTTGTCTGCACTTACCTTTGCAGTTGCCACCAGCTAGCCTATTTATTTGTTTTTTAGTCTACTTACCCTGTACTGCACTCCCCCCCTCCCCTTGCACTTTTCCCTTCCCCCTACCCCTGCACTTGCACAATCTAAATGACACCTGGCCTAGTAGTATCGTTGTCTGTCTTCCCTTGTTCCCCCCTCCCTGCCTCATCGCACCTTGAAATACTTGTGAATAGGCACGTTACAAATGCCATATCAGGTCATGTCATATGTGTGCCTTTTGGTCACACAGGATAGCTTGTGTTTAGGTAGCTAGGGATGCAGACAATGTGGCACTTCCATGGCAACTATCTCAGGGTGGTAGGGTTGTGACAGTTGACTGTCTCTTTGTCATCATCGATTGTCACCTGGTATGTGCCAGGCCTGTGTGCACTCCGCAGGGGTGGGAGTTTAGGTGAAAAATGTAGCCACAAGCTGGGTCCGGGCTTCCTCGCCACGTGCCCTGTCCCCTCCCATGGGCAGTGCCTGTGCCTGTGGTTGGGGATGTGGGGCACCACCATGTCCACCGGTACGCCCTGCCATGTTGCAACATTGTGCAGGACACATGCTGCCACAATGATCCTGCAAACTACTGGGGGTGCACAGAGTAGCTGCCCACCAGAGCGGTCAAGGGAGCGGAAACGTGACTTGAGCACTCCGAATGTGCGCTCCACTATGGTCCTGGTTGCAATATGGGTGGCGTTGTATCTTACCTGGGGTGGTGTGGTGGGGTTCCGGATTGGCGTTGTCATATGGTTGCTCAGAGGGGAGGCACTGTCCCCTGGGGAGGTGTAAATGGTTGTGATTATTGGGGTTTGTGTATTTGTGTTTGTGTGTGTGTGGCATGCATGCATGTGCAAGGGCATTTGTACTCACCTGGGAGCCATGTGTCGCCATGCTGCCCAGCTTCCAGGGCCCGGCTCAGGGCGGACATTCTGTATATGAAACTGTCATGGGTGGAGCCAGGGTAGTTTGCATAGACAGAGGTGATGATTCCCTTTGCATCGCATACCACCTGTACATTGATGGAATGCCAGTGCTTGCGGTTTCGGTAGATGTGCTCAGTGGCCCTAGGTGGACGTAGGTCCACATGGGTGCAATCTATGGCACCGAGCACTTTGGGGAAGTGTGCCACCCTGAAAAAATCCAGGACAACGGCCTGCCTTTCTGCGGGTGTTCTGGGCATGTATATGTGCCTGCGGACTGGGGGGCGCGCTGTCATGATTGCCAGTACCTGGTGTAGGCAGTGTGACTGCGTGGCCTGTGAGACCCCCCCACTATGGCAGTAGTCCGCTGAAATGACCCAGTGGCCAAAAAATGCAGGACATTGAGCACCTTCTCCAAGCAAGTTCTTGGGAGCAAAGGGTGGGGGATGTAAGGTCATCTTCCCACTCCCTGACCAGGTCTAGGATGATATGGGGTGGAAACCTATACCTGCCATAGACCTGGTCATCAGGCATCCCAAAAAGGCTTGTCTGTGGTGCGAAAATGCGTGCCCTGGCTATTCTCCTCCTCCTGCGGTGTCCCACGATCAGTGCTGCGACAAATGGGGCATTCATCGTAGCTGTATATACGTGTTTGTTGTTTGCGCACACTTTTATACTGTGTGCTGGGACGCTTCCGCCTGCCTTCGTGTGGCGGACGCGTTGACGCCTGTGTGCGTCTTTTGCCGTGCGCGGGTTTCCCGTATTCGAATCCATGAATACGGGTTGTTCGCGTGCGTGTGGGCGTTCCGTGTAGTTCCCTGCAGTACTTCCCCAGTTACGCCTTCTTTTTCACGCGTTATTCCCCATTCCGCGTGTTACGCCCACTGTTCCGCACACTTTGGTTGGCAGGATTTGGCGCACGGACAACGGGAAACACGAGAGTCTTCCTTGAATCGCACGTGTGCGCATGCGCTGGGTTTCTCACGCTTGCGCCACCATGCGCCTGCTTGCGCTGGGATTTTCGGCGCACGTTTGCTCCATGAATCAACCCCTTAATATCAGCACATGAAATGACAACATTTATAGGGAAAGGCCTATTTTGTTTTTGCATAAATGAACACTGGTTTCTTATGTTACTGTGGCTTATTTTGTGAAGAATACAAAGAGTGAACTTACTTCTGTTTATACAGTATGCAAAGAAAGATTATATTGTGAATAACAGGCCCTGCAGTATTGAAAGTTACATGTACATGGTTGGTAAATGTAATATGCTAGCCTTTCAGAATTGTGAACTGCAACCTTTTTTTCCCTCTGAGCTGAAACGTTGACCCCAAGACCTTTGAGGTTGGGCCCAGCAAGGAAACAGGTCTGGTTGTCAATATAAATGCTAAGATATACAAAGAAGTGTATTGAACTTATGGAATTTACAGATAACATGACCTACAGAAATGACCTTTAAGGGCAGGTTTCACATAAAAAGTGCATTATCTCCGAACAAAGACCCTTTGAAGCTCAGCAGATGAGGGTAGAATAAACATTGGTCCGAGCAGGTGGATGGTCACATGCTTATTGAGAAATGGAAACTTGGAGGAGAAATGAAACTACCTCTCATAGCATGCAGTGCCATTGATTAAACATTGAACAGGTTTTCCTAAATGAAAATAGCATTGTGTGTCCTGTCAAGCCCACCCGGGTATATTTTAAAGGGGATAAAAAGCCAATTGGAATCTGAGGAATTAGAAATATTGATAGATTAATAGACAGTGAAATTAATGTTGGAAGTATGTAGTGTCAGAGTTGTAGCTATTTTGGTGCAGCAGCAAACCGTGAAAAAATGTGGCCCGTCCAGGAAAGGCGTGCCGAAATAAAATTAGTCGTTTCCGCCATAAAATGTAGAATCCAAAAATATATAGATTTAGGTTGTCTGAAAAATTAGCATAGCTGTCATGTTATGAGATTTTCAGAACACAAAAAGGTTAAACCCACTTGTCATTTTGAGATGAAAAATCGTTCTCGTCCCTCAGCCTACATCGTACATATCTCCCAACTTCTGGTCCTATCAGCAGCCAGTGGGCATCTTGGTGGGAGGTGAAGGGAGAGTGCTAGCCAATCATTACCGTGGGAATTATGAAAATGTTGGGGTGTCATCAGCCCTATAAGAGGGCATGTTTACATCAGAACAGGGCTTTTCACTTTATTCCGGGAGATAGCCTGCTGACAGACTTTTGTGAGGAACAACTAGCAGAGAGGCCTAAATCCTTGCATTGGAGACCAACCAGAGGAGCCAGAAGGATTTGGATGCAGGAGAAAATCCTCGACTGAAAGCCCTTGACCAGATCTGCGCTGTCCTCAGAAGAGTCCTGCTGTTTTCCCTGACCAAAGCCTCCCATGTAAGTAGACCCATCCAAAAGCCATCAATTGTGTGGGGAGCTACCTGACATATCCCTTTCGATTAGTGTGTAGGGGGTGAAACTGGGTAAGCCCATGGCACATTGTATTAAGTCTGATTCAAAATGAATTCCACTATAGAAAATCACCCTATCCATTTAAATTGCATTGTGTTGGGAATAGCCCGCCTTAATCCTTTCCATTAAATTGTGGGGAAGGGAGAAGCTGTGTAAATCCTTAGCACCTTGAATTGAAGTTAAATCAATTGATTCCCACATCGAAAATTACGGGATGAGTGTTGTTATAATTCAAAACGAACAAAGTTCATGCCCAGTGTGTTAGAGCCGGTTTAGACCATAAAGACTTGAGTAACTGTCCTTCTGAAACCCCTGACTCCTGTCCCGAAGGGGAGTTCCCATTATCCCAAAATAAGTAACTCTAACACGCTGCTTTTCAAGTGAATGTGAGGGTGCAAAACACAATCCCCATGTATTCCCTTGTATCCCAAACCAGAATGACCAAGTATTGCTTCACATTTGAATTTGTGTTGAAAAACGATCTCCCCATTTGAATTCCTCTTCCCAACTGTGCCTTTCAAATGAAAGCCTAAAAATGAAATTTCCCATTGATCCCCTTGCCTCCCAAACCAGAATTCCAAAGAACTGCCTGTCCTTTGAATGTGCGTAATAAATCCATTGTATTGTGAATGTTTCTATTGGTTCAATTGAAATTAAATCGGTTGTAAGTTGTGATTGCATGTTTCAAAATTGTCCCCGTGTTGTTTTAAGAACAGAAAGTAATTTGGAGTTGTGATATTGGGTGTTGCCACAGCGTTGGTGGTTGATGCTTGTCTTCTTTGTGAAACCTTAAATAAATAAATATTTAAATACATAAATAAATATTCTTGATATACACCGGCATGGTTTCTAGTCCATTGGTGACACAGGGCATTTGTTGGGGTTGGTGCGAGACTGGTTGCAGGCCTCACCATAGTGAATCTGTATTAGCGCTTTGGGTGTGTGCCACCTTGCTTGGGGGGGAAAAGTACTCCCTGAGTTGAGTGTGACCATGGGTTACATTACCATTGTTAAGCAGTTTGCTGAGTAACTGGAACTTATCGTGACGTGGTCAGCTATTGTTGCTCTATCTTTAGACCTATTGCTTGCAGGTTAGCTTGAAAGGTCAAAGAGTCATGTTTTTATTGCTTTTCTGAAGGTCAGTTGTTACTCTGTTGTACGTATTCGTTTGGGGATTGAGTGCAGAGTTGAGATTATGAAAAGGACGATCCACTGTATTTCAGTTTCGAATAACGTTTGGGTTCAAGGCATACGTCATTGCTAGACCTCAGGGTTCCTAGTGGTCTGTAGATGGAGATTTGTTCTTAAGGGCATTCGGGTCATTGGTCGGGAATTGCTTTGTGAACAGTGCAAAGCATTTTGAAATAGATCCTTTTCTTGACTGGTAGTCAGTGTTGAAATCTAAGTGCTGTCGTGATGTGTTCTCTCTTGCTGACTCTCAGAAAGAAAAACAAATAATAAATTAGAATCAGTCATCTGCGCATGCTTAAAAAGTGAACGATTTTCAGAATTATGAGAGAAGTAGATTGGCCCATGAATCAACATCACAATGAAATGCTATGACCAGCCCTCATCACCAGGCAAACAAGCTGGATGATTAAGGCTGATAAGGGTTAAAAGGTCAAGAAGTATTAGTTGTTGATTTCACTTCCCTCGCTTGCACCACCAAAAGTCATAACACTTAAAAACACTTGCACCAATGAATTAAGTCTTAGCTAAACCAGGTATGTATAACTAGTCGCTCTAATGGCACAAGGCGTCAATTTCTGTGTCCAAGTAGCACATCACTGACGAAACGATTTGCTTATTAATGTTTACAACAGAGGAGCAATACTGAATACCTTGCTGAAATGTCATTTATGTGATTTTCAGAGGAAAACGATGCCTGTGCTGCCTCATGGGCGATTAAGATCCCAAAAGCAAAAGAGCTTGCTGCTTGCTTCAAATTTGTAAGAGACGCTTGGTGAGAGACTAAGAGAACATGGCATTTTGAGCCACTATTTTATTAGCCATTTTAGACTCATGGTGTACCCGCTCCTTTGGACTGATTGCCTTCCCCGGGGACCCATACTTGCACTACGTGTGTTTAACATAGGCACAGAGCTCCCTTCTTCAGCCTTTGTTCGCCAGCACAGTTCTTGTGCGCACAAAAGTTCGAATACCTTTTTTAAATTTTTTTTTTTTGTATTTGTTTCCGTTTAGGAAAAAAAGTGTTTTTTATACCAAAAACAGGGGTTGGGGGGACCCCCCCAAAAAAATGAAAAAATAATTTGAGCTTTTTTTTCTATCCTTTTGACTCAAAACTGTTGCATTTCGATCCTTTGGATTGGATCCTTTCACCTATAACCGGCGAAAGTGCTATATAATTAACACATCATTATCATCATAGTAGAGGTAGGGAAGCAAGTGAAACATGATAACATATGTTGAAAGCCTGGCACCCTAAAATATACGAAGCTCTCAGTTTAAACACAGATTGGCAATCTTACAACTTTTCCTAACCCAAATGGCACTGATGAAATGGCTTAATTGAATTGCCATGCAAACTCAACTCCATCACACGTGGTGAGCTTTTTGTAAGAGACTGTGATACAAATAAATAATGCCATACTAACAGACATCCAAGAGAAAGGGCATGCAAAGGAACCAAAGTTCAAATAATTAATGAAACACATGAAAAGTATACAATAGGTTATACAATATATAGAAGATACCACTGTGCATTACTTAAACAGAAGAGATGGTGCCAGGCCCATTGACCCACGGAAAGGTGATGCATACAAGCTAGGTCAAGTGTTCTCCCTTACAATAATAGATATTGGAAACTATACGGCTGTCAATTAGTAAATATAACTGCCATCGACTAGACAAGTGACTTCATTTTGAGACACCAGCACTTCAGAACTGCATGCGTTGTTCTCTTACTAACCAACAAAGTATTATGCATAGTTCGCTGTTTTCTTTTTTTACAACGGTCTTGATATATGTGTAGTGTGTGCAGATAAAGCATGTTTCACAAATCTTTTGCAAAGCACCATAGGTTTTCTGCCCATCGTCTTTAATTCCTCCTTTTTAGTTTCTTCCTTATGTTCTATTATCTTAATAGTGTTTTATACTGTGTCAAATCACCACTGTAGTAGTCCAGCCTAGCCCTGTCCGATAGTTGGAATATTGTGCCCCCGCCACCAGCACCCAGACCTTAGTTTGAGAAAGAAAAAAGAGCAGGGGAATGCTAAGGGGACCTGAAAGAGTGGCAAACAGCCACAGACAAAAGAAGCGGGGGATAGGAGAGAATATTCTGTAATAGCACCCTTGCATGCCAGTACTGCTAGACGGATCATAGAATGTATCATGATGAAAAGATGGGTTTATTGTTATTTGTATGGAAATAATTGGAAGGTGTTATATGGAGACTTCTAAAGTAGCACAATGAGTGCAAATTGTAATATTTAGATGGATGTATAGCGCCAAGTATGCTTGGACAATCGTAAAAGATTTGTTGGCTTATTTGATTGTGCCTAACTTTGTCAAATTGCTGAATAATAATCCAGGGACTACTAAGCTTAGCCTATTAAAGAATAGACGGTGCAGAAAGGTAAATGTTCGTGGCTAGCTGGTAAGATAGCTCAGCAGGTTTGGAACTCACTGCTGCGATCTGTGCATGGTCTTCAGGTCGCAGGCTCAAATTCAGGTAAAACCAACTCAGCCTTTCATCCTTCTGAAGTCGATAAAGGAGTACCAGCTTTGGTTGGGTGATATCATTTGTAAAGCGCTTTGGCGAAAGGGTGTCCAGTCAAAGGATCGAAAACAAAAGGATCTAATACAATAGTTGTGAGTGAAAAGGACCGAAAAAAAGTTCGAATACCTTTTTTATTTTTTTTTTTTTGTATTTGTTTCCGTTTAGGAAACAAAAGTGGTTTTTATACCAAAAACAGGGGTTGCGGGGGACCCCCCCAAAAAAAAGAAAAAATAATTTGAGCTTTTTTTCTATCCTTTTGACTCGAAACTGTTGCATTTCGATCCTTTGGATTCGATCCTTTCACCTATAACCGGCGAAAGTGCTATATAATTAACATATCATTATCATCATAGTAGAGGTAGGGAAGCAAGTGAAACATGATAACATATGTTGAAAGCCTGGCACCCTAAAATATACGAAGCTCTCAGTTTAAACACAGATTGGCAATCTTAGAACTTTTCCTAACCCAAATGGCACTGATGAAATGGCTTAATTGAATTGCCATGCAAACTCAACTCCATCACACGTGGTGAGCTTTTTGTAAGAGACTGTGATACAAATAAATAATGCCATACTAACAGACATCCAAGAGAAAGGGCATGCAAAGGAACCAAAGTTCAAATAATTAATGAAACACATGAAAAGTATACAATAGGTTATACAATATATAGAAGATACCACTGTGCATTACTTAAACAGAAGAGATGGTGCCAGGCCCATTGATCCACGGAAAGGTGATGCATACAAGCTAGGTCAAGTGTTCTCCCTTACAATAATAGATATTGGAAACTATACGGCTGTCAATTAGTAAATATAAAAGGTCCATATTAGAGGGCGCATTTAAGAAGTCATTATACCTTTTACCTAACTGCCTTGCATCTAAGAAGAATAAGCTTTACATGTTCTAACTCAGCATCAATTCCTTATTAAGAATATAGTTTGTCTGACCCTCTGGAAGATGATGATTTTTTCTTTATAACTCTGACACTTCTTTAGCTGAATTTCACACTTCACCCAGTCACTTTTTGAAGGTATCTTTACTCCTTTGTCAGGGCTCCTTTGACTACGTTTGGACGTTTAAAATATCATCTAAAGAATTGTATCCTATGTTTATGTTATGTTGTGTTACATAAATAATTTTTTAAAATCAAATTATAAACTTTACAGAAGCACACTTTTAAGTTGTCCTTCCTCATAATTTGCATCTCCCCCACCCTAAGAGAATTACAGGGACTACACATCCCAGCCAGAATACCCCTCAAATCTCCCTGCATCACATATGAGGCAACTACTGCCAAAATACAGCCTACCTAGCCACTAAACCTGCGTGCTCAGTTGGGATGTGCACCTCTATGCGCCACACCACTGTGAGGCTTGAGACTAAACTAGCACGCAAAGAGAACATGAGGAAACAGTCCTTTTCTTGCTATGCACAGCCTCCTGACACACCATCTCAGTCACAATCAGGGCCGCTCTATTGCCCTGTAGTTCAGGAAGGAACTCAAGGCCCTATTCTTCAGGGAACCCAGAGGGGTTACCTACTACTAGCTACCCCAAGGCATAATACCACCCTTGCAGTATGGGCTATCCAAGCTACTATAACCTGTAACCTTCACTTCCGCTGACCCCTTTAACTTGAAATGACTTATAAAACACTCTGTTACTTCCGACCTATGTTTCCGCTATATAAACCCAAATACAAATGTACTTAGTTGATAGTGAGGGAATACCTTTGGGCCTGTCAAATGTCTTCTTATACAGATATATGTGCTATTCATGTTATTTTATGTCACAGAGGGCTTCAATAACACACCAACTCTCGAAGAGTTTTCAAGGGTTTTCATTTTAAGAATGGTAAAGGGGCTCATTAAGGGCCATCCCTCTGTCTCCCATCAAGTGCAGGCCATTCCATCCCTATCCCATTCATCACGCAACCCCAGGATTGAATCTAGGGATTGGTAAACCCTACTACCCAAGAAGCTGTCTGTCTCATTGTGATGGCCTAAAGGCAAGCCCATGCTCTCTCTAACTGCCTCTGGGAACAATCCAGGCTGTCCCTGACTTATGTTCCCCAATGCAGTATAACATGAAGATTGGTAACTTCCAGACACTCAGGCCTCACTTGTACTTTCGTTTTGCGCCCTTGTATTCCTCTCCCTATGTCTCTCTTCATTTCCTCCTCCTACTCTCCTCCCTAATACTCCAACCACCGTACCTCTTCTCCCTCCCTCATATTCCCTCTTCTATCACTTTGAGGTCACTCTACTACCTACCTCCACCCACCTACCTAGCTCTCAACTACTCTCTCTCACTCTCCCTTCTCCACACGAGTGCTACTCTTTCTTCTCCAAACTACTTCTGCTAATCTCCTCTATCCACTCCACACACACCTTCCCTCACATTCACTTTCCTTTCATTTTCACAGTAACCTTCTTATTCACTCTCTACTCTCTATCTATTAGTTCCACTCACAAACCTTGTGTGCACACTCAAACCAAAGTATCACTATCTCCCACCAACTAATCCCTCACCTTGCACACTTCTTCAGCAATCCTCCTTCAAAGTCTTCTACACCTTCCTCTGCTTGCTCTGTTGGTCTTCCTTCTCCCCTGGCCTCACTCAAATAACTCACACCTTCCTGTTTCCTGTCTTCATTCTTATCATCTAATTGCCTATCCATTGGCTCTCTACCTCACATGGTTCCCCCCGGCTAACCACTGGCGTTCCTTTCGGGCCTACAGAGAAGCAAAATCATAAAAATTGTCAAAAGCCCTGCCCCTTTCTTATGCACAGGTCTGTCTGCTATAGCCACTGTAGGTGTCCTGCAGTGAGAATCAATGTCAATATTTCAGTTTGTGTGAAGGCTTTCTGGCGTGTGTGGGATGCTGGTTTGACAGTGGGACCGCTTGGCGACCCCGTCAGAGTTCCTAAAAGAGCCCCTCACTATCAGCATATTTTAAAAGTTCTGGCACACTTCTACAACACGCTTTTATTTTAAAGACGACAATGCAGTTTTCACAAGTAAAGATGTGGGACAACACTCTGCGCTTCCCTTGCAGACAAAGAATAGATACATTTTGTTTTGTGCCACTCTGCATGTAGAATAAAAAAAATGTAGAGTCTACTTGGAAGTACAAATCCGGCACATTCTAAAATGGGCAGGCATTGGCACAGAAGACAACTTTTACACATACTCAAACATCACAAGCCTGGTATAAAACCCTGGCTCTTACCATCCTTAAAAATGGCATCAACTCTAGTACTTTGTGCCAATAAATCACGGGTATACCATTTGGGCAACATGTGTGATCTTTGGCGAAAACTAAAATACTCAAATACTAGCATCACATTGCACGCTAAAAATATTTAATCAACTTTATCGGTGCTGTGAAGCTAAAACATTGCATTGTCCTCATGCAAATACGCAGCATCACAAGAAAGACAAGTGCCCCAAAAGTGCAGTCAGGGTTTATTTAATCTTTAATTTATTGTTTGGAACGGCTATAAGGGTGGGGTTCAAGCTTTAATATTGAAGTGTCTGATTGATTGTGTGAGTGTCTAATTGATTGTATGAGTGTCTGATTGTGTGAGTGTCTAATTGATAGTGTGAGTGTCCAAATGATTGTATGAGTGCCTAATTGATTGTGTGAGTCTCTGATTGATTGTGTAGCAGTGCTATAAACACTAAACACTTACAAAACCCATTACACATTTTCAACTTCTTCCAAAGCATTGTAGTCAAAATCTCAAAACAACACACACACACAGACACACACACAGAAATAGAATCTGGCACTACCGATATCTATGTGCTATCTTAGCTGACATGCATAACCACAGATGTTTCTAAGTAAATTATACATTTTCAAACACGTTATTAAAAGCGCACGTCTGTTTAGTTAAACATGCACAGCCTCAGTCTCAGAAAGGGCCTGTCTCATTGCATTAGTCAGAAGATTTAGAAAAATACAAAAAACAATTGTATTTACTTATTTTATTTATTTATTGCGCACTTGTAAGGCATTTCTACATCAAGTAAATTGTGTTTCAAAGCGCCCATAGGGCAACAGGGGCAGAACATGGGAATGAAAGGCAAATATAACAATAAAAGAGAGAGGTGATCCTATTAGGTCTTGTGAGCATTCACAGCGTGCAAGTGCAGAGAGAGAGAGGGATGAGGGGGTTAAGTGTTAGGAGTAACAAGGCAGGAAGTGCTAGGGAATAAGTTGCAACTGTTAAGGGAGTAGCATTGAACACTTGGTGAGAGTGGTCAACTGCCAATGAATGAGTGAAGGCCTGTGATAGCACAGGCCAGTGGGTGCCTAAGGCAAGTGCTGGGAGTGGGTGGAGGCTGAAGGCGATTGGGGGTCACCAGTCCCAGTGACCATGGGGTTTAGCAAAGGAGGAAGGGGAGAAGGAGGAGGTGAAAAGGAAAGTCTTGAGGAACTTCTGGAATTTGAGGAGATCCGGGTCAAAATGAAGAGGAAGGGGGAGGCTGTTCATTAGGTGGGAGCCTGCTGAGGAAACAGATCATCCACCAGCTCTCTGTTTAGTGAATCGCTTGACACGCAGAGAGTTGGTGCTGGAGGAAAGTGAAGATCTGGAGGGAGTTGATTCAGTGAGTTGTAGATAGCATGGTCTCTGGCACCAGGCAGCCTTATGGATGATGCAGAGGGATTTGAATTTGATCCTTACAGCAACCGGGGGCCAGTGGAGAGTTTTTAGGGCTGGAGAGATGCAGTCCATGGGCTTGAGGCCAAGGATAAGTCTCACAGCCCTATTCTGGATTAGCTGGAGGGGTTGTAGAGAGGAAGAGGGTAGATTAAGGAAGAGGCTTTGGCAGTAGTCAAGCCTAGAGAGTACAAGAACTTGAGAGACAATGAGCTTTGGGGAAAAAGTGTGAAAAGGAAGTATTTCTTTGAGGAGGTGGAGTTGAAAGTGGCCTTTTTGGTGAGGCCCTGGATTTGAGGCAGGAAAGAAAGACAGAAGTTGAAGATCACTCCACGGTTTTTGGCTTTAGATGAAGGAGAAGGGAGAGAACCCATAGAGGGTGGCCAGAGTGAGTGGAAGAAAGAGGGAGCAGTAGTCTAAATGGGAAGGATCTCAGTCTTGCTGGCATTGAGTCAGAGATCATTGGCGGCACGCCAGGACTGGATGGCAGATAGGCAGTCAGGAATGATGGAGGAGGTAAGGAGAGGATCAGAAGGATGTTTGAAGAAGAGTTGTGTGTCATCTGCATAACACTGGAAGTAAGGGGAGTAGGTGGAAATTAGGTGTGTAAGCGGGGCAAGATAGATGTTAAAGAGCCAGGGAGAAAGGTTGGAGCCCTGGGGGACGCCACACGTGGAGATAGAGGTGGGAGAGGAGAAAGTGCCCAGGATAACCTGGGTGGGACAGTCATTGAGGAAGGAGGTTAACGAGTCCAGTGCCAGCTCCGAGATACCTAGGGTATTGTACAGCCATTTTAAGAGGATGGAGTGGTTGAACATGTCAAATGCAGAGGAGAGATCAAGTAGGATGAGAACGGTCATAGAGTTAGAATGAAGAGATGTGAGCAGTTCTTCACATGTGTTCAGAAGAGCAGTTTCTATTCCTCTGGATGCTTGGAATCCAGATTGATGGTTATGAAGGCAACCAACAACCTCAATATGTTGGAACAGTTGGGAGATGACCAACTTCTCCAGGAGTTTCCCAAGGAAGGGAGTGATAGCGATGCGGCAGTAGGTAGCCACACAGGATGGGTCTACAGAAGGTTTTTTCAGGAGGGGGAGCACAAGAGAGTGCTCGAGGGAAGAGGGGGTTAGACTCAGTAACAAAACAGTGATTGCAGAAATCAGCAGGTGCAGGGGCAAGAGAGCCAATATTGTCCTTGATAGTTTGTGAAGAAAAGGGGGAGACCTGTTTGAAGTGCCCTTCATAGAGCGGATGACCCTAGTGATCTCGTCAGATGTGATAGGAGATAAGGAGGAGAGAGAGGTAGAGGGGGGGATGGGACGCCATAGGTGGCAGAAGAGTGGGGAGAGGGGAGGGGGACAGAAAAGGGAGGGTGCTCAGGATGTCCTGAGTTTTTGCAGTGAAGTGCGTGGCCAGTGCATTGCAGAGTGCCTGGGAGGGAAGAGGTGAGGTGGAGAATGCGTAATGGTTAGGTAGTTCCTTGCAGATTTTAAAGAGTTCAGCCATGTTGTTGGATGCACCAGAGACGTGAGCCTGGATGTGGGCCCTTTTCTTGGAACAAATCGAGAGTCAGTATTGCCTTTGGAGCAGGCAACAGGCCAATTTGTCAGAGGGTGAGCCTGAGGTCTGCACTTCTGTTCTGCAGCTCTGCACTTGCCTTTTAAGGCTACAAGTTCAGGGTCGTACTAGGTGTTGCGCTTTTAGTCATGTTTCAGGCGGATCCTCATGACTGGAACAAGAATGTCAAGAGTGTTAGTGATGGCAAGAAGGAGGTTGGTGAGAGTGGAGTGAAAGGTAGAGTCTGGAGTGGGGGATGGGAGGATGAATGTAGATGCAAAGGCAGCAGCTGACACTCCTTTCATCAGACGGATGGTTATGTACGAGGTTTGCAGGGCTGGGGGAGGTGCAGTCAGATGGCAGAGAGGGCCCAGGTGGGAGGAGAGGAGAGAATGGTCTGAACAGGACCAGAGGGGAGAATGGAGAGGGAGAGCGAGGTGCAGAGGTCATGGAAGAGAGAGGATGCTGTGATTGAGGAGTCAAGGTGGATGTTGAAGCCACCCAGGAAAAGGAGTTTAGAGGTGGACGAGAGAAGAGAGGAGGAAAAATCAGCCCATTCAGAGAGGAACAGGGTGGTAGAGCCAGGTGGCTTGTAGATTGTGGCAATTGTCAGGAAGGAAGTGAGAGAGATTACCAGTTTGCATACCAGGCTCTTGAAGCAAGAGTAGGGCTGGGTGGGGATGTTGGAAAAAGGGACTCACTCAGGGAAGATCAGGGCAACCCCACCGCCAGTGCAGTGGGGGCGCAGCATGGGGATAATCTTATAGCCATCAGGGAGAAGCCAATCAAAAGCAGTGACTGAGCTATCATTAAACCATGTATCCGTAAGAGCGAGGATGTTGAGGTAAAGGTCTTCAAGTAGGAGGCAGATGTCAGAAGAGTGTTTGATAGCAGAGCGTGCATTAAGCATGGCCAGATGCAAGAGGTCACTGACACTGAAGATTTTTTGAGGAGGTTTGCTGGGGCTTGGTACACCAGCCGGAGGAGGGGGGGGGGACAGAGAGAATTTAAGAAGGAGTAGCTGGTGTGGAAAGGAAGTTGATGAGGGACAGGAAACACCGGAGTCCATAGATGCGGAGAGGGAACAGAAAATAGGATATCAGAGAAAATCCACCTAGAAGTGATGCAGATGTCTTTGTTAAGCATTTTTCTTCCAGACTTCGTGAGCGAGGTAGGATAGGTGATTGTATAGCAGTTGGGAAAGATAGGAGTGTGTACTAGGACCCCAACTGGCCCATAAAGCTGGGGGTTGCCCAATAGCACTTTAAGATGAGTAGCAGCACCCGTGAGATAGATGGGGATGCAGATTAATACTCTCACATCGAATCAATAATGACAACTCACTAGTTTGGCAAAGGGAGTCCGTTTAATGACAAGTATAAAAAACGGGGAGTTCATGAACATCAGCAATCGCTCGATCTTCCTTCTCACTTCACAACTCACAACTCCAATGAACTTCATAAAAAACACATCACTTATACTGAAAACTCATCATCACTGACTTGCAATGCTTACAATGTTGCATGCAATTCTATTGGTTATAGGAAAGTAACTTTAATATAGGTACTATATCTGTATATGGTAACTAAATGAGAGGATTGGATAAACAGTGTCAGGTGGGGCATCTGAGCCCTTTCTTCAAAATGGCTGCTGTAGACGTCACTAAAAGTACGACATCTCATTTGTTCTATTAACTATAGGACCCTAGATTACTTGGTCTACTATGATTGGGTTGGTATCGACCCCACTCATACTTTTCCACCAGCCTAGCAGTGTGTAGAATAGCCGGCCAGGTGCAGGGAAGTTGTCCGCTCCCCCAGTCTCCTTCCAATTATTGCAACAATCAATCATCACTTCAGTGGTCATGTGTCAATTATTTCTTTGTATCTTGGCTCAAGACTGCTTCTTGGTCGGGGAAAAGTGAAGGCGCTGGGTATGGCACAATTCCAAGCGTAGGTGTGAAAGTCTCATCTCTTCTGCTGGCTCGGTCATGTGATTCCGACACTGTGAAAGTCGTCTTATTCTTCATGTTATTCGTGCATTTGATTTAATTTTGGCAGCCGTCTGCCTCCTGTGGCTTATCTTGACCTTTCAGAATGGGATACTCTGTTCTTCTCTCCATTAAATGTATCTACTGTTGGCCTGCTTCAGCTGGTATGACCTTGGCTTCTTGGCATGACTTGCCTTCGTCTGAGTTTCTGTCTGTCCTTAATTCTCGATTTAGATGCTGCAAAGCTCTCCTCGTGAGACCTTAAGTAACCTTTGGTCAGTTCTGCTCTTGTGCATAGTGAGGTAGATATGTATAGGTGGCGCTTGCCGCACTCTATTTTACTACTAAGCTTTAGCAATCTTCACAATTTCCTTAGCTTCTTGCGGTTCCTTGCATATGTATAAGTGTAAGCTGGCTGAATATCTGCATCACGTCCATTGCATAAGCATCTAACATTGTTATTTTGCTTGAAACTCAGGATGTCACTTATCCATGGTGTTTCATCTCTTTTCATCATTCATAGATCATCATATCTTTTATATGTGAGTCCGTCCAGTTTCTTGTGACGTCACCATTCGTTTCTTTTAGGACTTTCTTGGCTTCTTCCGGTATTGCATTTTGACAATCATCTTTTTGTCTCACTTGTCGATATGGTTTTCTCAATGGGTACCTTATTGTCCAAGGTTTCTTGGGTGCAGGTACTTCAACAGGTGCTGTTAGTCTGATAGGTACCAGACAGAGCCCCACTGTGGCTCTCTGCTGGTTTATTTGCTCATCATACGTCACATATTTCGGCGTGAATGTTCCTGGTACTTCAAAATGGGCGGTGGGGGTGCGAATCGTGTTTGGGACCTCCTCTACAGGAGAGATGTTGAAGAGTAGGATAGAGGGAAGTTAGAGGAGGGGCTGCACCGCACAGTACTCACAAGGTGGCCTAGTAACCAAGGGAAGCAAGAAAACAGCTGCAATGGGAATAATTTAGTACTGAAAATTGGGTGCAGGGATGTTAAAAAAACACCAGGATTCAAATAACACCAGAAGCACAGAATGCAATGCAAAATGGGATGCAGAGATGTTGAAAAACACACCAGGATTCAAATTACACCAGAAGCACAGAATGTAATGCAAAATGGGTGCAGAGATGTTGAAAAACACACCATGATTTGAATTACACCAGAAGCACAGAAATGCAATGAAAAGAAAGATTAAGTAGGCAAAGGAAGGCAGAATGGCATAGGTACACCTTGGTTCAACAGATGTTTAAGTTAATGAAAAAAAGTGATAGCATTGTCCAGCCATGATTCACAGGTATTAATGAGTGGTGCAAAATGTTCTAGAGGTCCAAGCTTGTGGGGTAACAGGCTGCATGCCTGGTGTCTGTTCTATGAGGTGCCGAGGGGGTGCAAGGAGGGGGGGCCCTCGGAGCCCACCATGCCCAGACAGGCACAGGCAGGGGCCTTGGTGCTGGGCCTTGGTTAGGGGCCGGCTTTGCCTGCCTACACCCAGATAGGCTATATGTGGCCACAGGCTGGCCAATCACAATCACTGTGGGGCTTGCAGAAGAGGCACTCCCGGAGGACAGATGGTGTCAGCCATCTTAGAATTGGAGCCCTTGTAAGCATGGTTAAAGCCAGAGAGGCTGGCAGCACAATTAAATTAAAACAGCACCCTTGCACCAAAGATGCAATGTCACCAATAATCTCAGCTGGCCCATGGGGAAATAAAGAAAGATGAATGTGGCTAAAGATGAAAAGCGCCATGAGCTCTCCACAAACTCCAGGCACCCCAATCCCAACTGTGCTTACCAGCGGACTACTTTGAGGGCCTAGTTCTGGTCCTTGGTTAGCGGGCCGGCTTTGCCTGCCAACACCTTGTTTGGCTATATGTTGCCACGGGCTGGCCAATCGAAATCACTGTGAGGATTGCAGGAGAGGCACTCCTGGAGGACAGATGGTGTTGTCCATCTTAGATTGGGAGCCTCTGGGAACATGGTTAAAGCCAGATGGGCTAGCAGCACAGTTTAATTCAAACTGATTTATATATCTGATCATTATAACAACTGAACTTTGCTTCTATAATCATGGTCTTATACTCCATTTCCTTGAGTTTCCATGCTGCCTGATTTTCAGGGGTTTTGTCTTTCAGCTGGACATGTTCCATATGTCTTTTACTAGCTTTAAGTTTCACTAGGGCTGGAGAAATCTATTTCTGATGATTGGGAGTATCCCTAGCTATTCTAGTTTTAAATGGGGCAACGCTGTCTAACATGTTTGTTATCTCCTTGTTATAAATACTAATAAGAGTCTCAGGGTCATCAGAGTTCTTTGTTTTGGTCAATACGACATTCAGACACTCAGTAAGAATAGGTGCTGTAATAGCTTTGTAGTTCCTATTTAGGACCTTAAGCAGAGGTTCTTGCACTTTTTGCAGAGGAGGTGGGAGCTGTAATTGGCGTAGAGTGGAAAAATGGTCAGACCATATGCAAGGTGTTGTTATAAAATCTGTAAGAAGAATATTGCAACTCCCCACCCAGTTAAGGGTGTGCCCTTTCATATGCGTGGGACCGAAATTGTGGGTGATTATTTTATTATTTTTAAGATGTTTCTCGAGCTGTAAAGCATTTTTATCTTTGGGATGTCCTTTCCAGAGATTCAAGTCTCCTAACAGGACCACTGCCGAATTTACAATTAACAGGGGTTACAACGTTTGCAAGATCATCATTGAATCTAGATGATTCGCCTAGTGATCTGTAAAGTAATATCAGATTGATACTATGATTGAAATTAGGAATTAGTTTAATATGTAATATGTTGCAGCCTTCACATTCTATCTCGACTTCATAAATGCCAAGCTCTTTTTTGCATAACACGGCAACTCCCCCTCCCGGTCCTTCCTCCCGGTGCTTCCCAAAAAAAGCATACCCAGGCGGGGTTGCTTGCTCAATGGTGGGACCATGGGCAGCAGTGAGCCACTTTTCCGTAATGCACATGACATCCACCCAATGTTCCAGGATGAAATAGTGCACATCAATCGTGTGCCTAAAGAGAGGTCTAGTATTTAGTAGTGGCAAAGTCAAGTTCGCTGCTAGAGGCACTTTTGTTGACATAGTATCAGCTTTTCAGCCCCTCTTCGAGTCAGAAAAGGAGGAAACCAAATGTGCAATGACATCCGAGGGGATGGGGCATTTTATGTTTTGATCAATAAGATGACACTTTTATATCTAAGAGTTTTGAAGAACGCAAAGTCAATCATGTGTAATGGCGATGGCATGGGAAGGGACTTTTTTTTCTCAAGCTGGCGTAAAGTGTTAAAAATGTGTCGGGAGCAACTGAAGGAAGACTCAATGGAGGCACAAATAAATTACTTTTTGCATGAATAATGGGAATGTGTTATTTGCTAATCACTGAAAGTTGTTTAGTGGAAAGAGTTGTATAGGTATACCAAGTTCATTGTACTTTTCTCAGTCTGATAAAAATAAGGCAGCAATCTGTCTGGCAGTAGTTTAGGAATTTTAGAAAAAATGGCTCTTGCTTTTATTGGTGTGAGTGTGTCAGTCCTCTTAGTCAAGGTGCTATTGTGCTTCTTTTCAGGTAAATGGGAAAAGTTGGAAAAATATTTATGTCTGAATTTGTTGTGAATCTAGAGCTTGACATCAGTTACCGTAAGCTTTTAAATGAAGGCCTTCTGTATAGACTGGGTCAGACTGAAATGCCCTGTCCATGAAAGGGGGAGGTGGATATTTAATACAATTACATCCATGCCAGTCCACTTCTCAGACCTGGATGCCTATGGGTTTCCCCTGTGAGGGAAAGGGAAACATCAGTTTACTTAAACTGAACAAGAATATCGTATCACCCCAAACATTAAAATCACTCAAAAGCAGGCAAAGCAAGTCACCAACAAACACATGTGCTCCCCACTAAGGGTCATTGCAACTCACTGACTAACCAACTCACATAGTAAGCCACTACTTTTAACTTTAATATATCAATTGGCTTTCTGCAGATTTGACTCCACCAACACTGTTCACCCCACATCTCTATATGCCCTCAAGCACACCCACATCTGTTTTTAAATCACGGCTGCCTAAGATGCAGTCGACCATGCCATACTCTTGACAGACAGTCTTAGGCATCTATGACAGTAATATCTACAGTCTTTTTTATTTGTAATTTTATCTAGTTATAATGAATTGTAAACAAACCAAAACAACATATACATAAGCACACAACTATTATAATGTCAAAGTGGGGTGCAATACCATTTATGATATGTTAATACATTGAAACTGGGACCAAATCTCCTCACACAATCTCATTTTCTGCAACTTTCCTTAAAGGACTCTTTCTACTAAAGACATTCTATGCATTTTCTGTATCCAATTTGTCTACAGTCTTGAGGTTCCTAGAATCTGCATTGATTGGTGCTTTTCCACCTCAGTCGATCTCATTGTGAGTTTGCATCACCTTAGTCTCAAATGTTCATTACCACTAACATATTCCCTCCATATTCATGCAATTGGCTGCTTCTTTACCATTTAATGTTGCATGTGCATTCTTACCCTGATGTGTGCCAAATCCACCAAGATTCAGAACATCTTCAAGCTTTCCGCCACTGACCAACACCTTTCAATGTTTCACATTGTTTCCCCCCTTCTCCATCTGCCCCGCAACTGCTCATGACCTTATTTATCTGGATAACATGGACCCAGCCCACCTCACCTTCCAAGATACTTATTAACACTGGGGCCCTGCAGCCCTAGGAGGACAGGACTTTTTTTACTTTCCTTGCAAAACCTGAACTTGGCCATTATTACCATTTCAGCCTAAGCACATCCAACTGCACATCCCTCTTCGTCAATTACCAGAATTGCTCAATCACATTGTGTAGTTGAATCATCTTCAAATTCCTCAAACTAGTTTTTGAATTCGACCACAGCCTGGTCGAATTTGCATGGCACAGATGGGTTCACGCTTCTACAGGGGTCCCCAACCTTTTGCATGGAATAAGCAAAATGAGCATATCAAAATAAATGGCGAGCATCATCCATTCTTCGACTGAACATACCAGCACTCAGTTGGTGAAAAATGATTGAAACACAACCTATAATTTAAGATTGCTAATAGAACATAGTAATTTGCAGTAAATAACAATTATCTAGATCAGTACATATGTAACCCTTTTACTGTGCAACCTATGCTATTGTAACCCTACCTACCTCTCCCTGTCACTGCCTTCCACTTAGCCAACCATCCCTTGTCTCCCCACTTTGATTTATACAGAATGACTAGTACATATGTAACACTTTTACTGTGCAACCTATGCTACTGTAACCCTACCCGCATCTCCCTGTCACTCCACTTATACCGCTCTGCATGACTAATTATGTTTGCACTTTTCTGTACTTGACTTGTATGTGCAACAGCGCCTCAATGCGTCTGGGCAGTATGTGGGCTTTACAAATGAAATAAATAAATAGACCATGTGCAATTCTAGAGCAGGACATCTGCAATGGTTTTTAGCTTAATTTGACATTAAATGCATTGCAAATACGTGGAAGGGGTCCCTGATGCCTACTGTTGCTCATTTGCTCATGGTAAAAAAAAGCAGCATACATGCTTGTATGCCATCCTTTTGTACTCTGCTCTGTAAATTGAGGATTGTGGAGAGGAAGGGGGTAGCAGAATCGTACGTTACACTTTGCCCCTCCTCTCCACATACACATTAATAAAAATGGGGCATGATGTGAAAAAAAGGTGTAAAAACATGACTCAAGGCTTTTACACCTTTCATTTACATTACAACCAACTCAACATAAGCTCCTGAGTGGTTGTTTACAGGAAATGTTCAGAAAATGAAGTAGGACATTTTTAGTTAGATGGGTCCATCCAAATTGTTCCACCATAGGGTAGAACTGAAACATTACCAGAGGCTTTGGGTTCTCGCTCAAAATATTTTCAAGATATTTAGTGCAAATGTTGACACTGTCAAATTGGTCAGGAATGGAGCACTGATCTTGAGGTGTAATTTGGAGTTCTGCCCAAGGAAAATGTGGGATCTGTAGTGATAAATGGTGCATTCATCACATAGAAGATGAGGAAAACTGTCCGGAACATAGTAGGATTTACAGATCACTTTACGAGGGCTTTGGAGGTTACCTGCTAAGAATTCTTTTGACATGTACTGGCAAAACATGCATTTCAAAGCATGCTGTACCCGTTTCATTGCTGAAAATGTGGTTAGGAATAAACCAAATATTTCTGAAGGATTTTGGGCCTCTTCCCTCCCCAAAAGCGATTTTCTACGACATTTTGTGGCAAACATTGGTCAAATGTTTGAGCCTTTGAAGAGGACTTCATAGAGAGGTGTGGTGGTATTAACTATATATTTGAATTAATTATTTGGCTTGTTACTTAAAATGTAGTAACTTGATTGGATTTGAATATTACCTATCCATCATCAAGTGTCAGATGGTCAGAGTGTCAAATGCTGACAGTGTTGTGTAGGTGACACTAAAAGTAATATTTCTGATCAATGGTGCCATCCAACAAACCTCACCCATACAAAAAGCAGCATATGCAAATTATTTAATAAAGGAAAGTTGGGTATGCATGCCAATTACTTGTCCGTTATGGAATTACTAGCAAAGGAACAGAAGATAACAATTTTCTCCAGGACACAAACATAGGCACGTGGTTACATTATTTTGCTTATTGATGCATTTGCCAGATGGGCAAAGTATCTGAAGATGACAACATTTTAACCATGACACTGCAATGAGTAAGTGTGGAATAATGGCTTCCCGTGGTGCACGAGATGCAAAGACAAGGGCACACTTTTGTCTGTTATAATCGGAAACAATTTAAAATACAGTAAAGGCTTACGTTCTTTTCTGTATGGATTCACAGAAAGGAATCTTTTACAAATTTAACAAAATTTAATTTTAGAATTGTCTGTTCTCTTTGGTCTTCAAACATAAATCAATAAAACATTGCCATTGTAATTCACAGTCATTACATTGTATATGGTTCACATTTTTTTAACACATTATATCAAAAAAATTCAGTTGCAAATTCATCAATTTGAAAAAAAATATGTTTAGGTAATATACAAAATCATGCACTTGAATAACTCCAGATATTGTCGATATCCTGATAGGATTTTTAGTTCAATGTTCTGTATTGTTGTTGATTCTTCTTAACAGAGACAACTCCTATCTTTACATTACGTATTTCGGGCTGTCTTTTAAACCTTCTTCAGATGTGGATAACAGATCTATTCATCGATTCATCTAAGCGTAATAGAGAATATTTTTGTTACTTTTTGTGATTATTTCCTATTCAGGCATAATAATTTCATGATTCTCTCGGCACTCGTTTTAAACCAACGTTTGAAATATGTGTCTAGCCAATGACACAAAGGGCCTCATTACACGGATGGCAGAGAACCATGGCGCTATTAGCGCCATGGTTCATGCCGGTATAATACCGGCACCGCCTTGGCGGGAAGGGGAATTACCGCCCCATTCCAAGGTTGGCGGGGCGGTAATTCCCCCTTCCACCATTGCCCTTCCCCATTCCCATTTTTGCCCCATAGGGCTCAATGGGAATGGGGAAGGCGCTAATTACAGTACCGCAAATTGCGGTACTGTAATTAGCTCCCTGGGTCCCTTTGTGGGTTGGTTTTTAAAGCCTGCAAAAAGCAGGCGTTAAATCCCCCAACCCGCAAAGGGACCTCGTAGTAAGGCGGTAAGGATTTACCGGTACCAGTATTTTACCGGTACCTGTAAATCCTTACCGCCATCCGTGTAATGAGGCCCAAAGTCTTGTGGGATCCCGTCTCGTGTGTTCAGTTTATTTGCTCTTTAGCTGCTACAGTTCATGTCTGTTCTGTGAAGCGGAGGACACTTTATTTAGTGAGTAGAAGTCTGTATTTACACTGCTTCCTGGTAATGTGTCTTGATGTGACATAATGTGGGACCAGTCGCTGTATAAGCGCTCGGTCCCACTCTTATGTCACATTTCGTTTTGAGATCAAAGGTACTTTCTGTTCTATTCAGAGAAAGGGGAGGAAAAAACTCACCACTTTGGCATATCGTTGTATGAACTGGATTCGTAATGGATTGCAAGCTGATAGTCAGTTCAGAACACTCGATTATAGTTGTCATCTGTCTCTTTGACAACACGCGGTTGTTCTGGATTTGTAACCTTCCTGTGAAGACATATATTAGCTAGATTTTAGTCGGACATCCGAGAGGATCCTAAGTCTGTTGATTGCTTGTTGTTCGCGTTCTTACCGGCGAGTCCTGCGCCGTCCTCTGCTGCTCAGTTCTGTCTCCCTTCACGTTTGCTTCCTTCTCCCGTGACTGTATTCCAGGTCACTGGGCAACCGAGTGACTAGTCCTTCTTCTCTTACTGTTCTCTGTTTGTTATAGGCCCAAATGATGCCACCATCTTGGGTGTATTGTTCACAGACTGTAACTTTCTAGAAAGGTCATTTGAGATCTTGTTTAAACAGAGAAGATTTATCACAGTTCACCAATTGTGGATTTAGATATACTTTTGTATGTTTTCAAAATGGCAATCCATTAATTTCCATTAGCTATGTAAGAATGTAGATGGGTTTCTTTCATGGAAAACACGTTAGATCCCATTCATGGTTCATACCATGAGGGTGCAGGCTGTCTAATTTCTCAATCCAGTATATTTCCCGCTGCTGCAGGCGTTTTGTTATATTACCACCTCTTTTGGGTATTGTTACATGTTCAAGGATGATAAATTGGATCTGGGCAATTGAATGTTTCAGTTCTTTAAAATGTTGTGACACGGGTGACTTAACTGATTTTTGCCTGATGTTTGATTTGTGTTCGACCCACCTGGTTTTCGCATTTGATCCCATATATCACATTCATCGTGTTGCATGTGGATGTGTGGGTAAGTGCGATTTTGTGTCCTTGACGTGGATGATTGATGTAGTTTCCTTTGATCATGTTGTTACAAAAGTTACAATTATTACATGGAATTGTTCTCTTGAAGGTTTTTTTGAGTGATTTTTTCGTAACCAAATCTGATTTGATTAGGTGATCCCGTATGGATCTACTTTTGCGGTATGCAAATAGTGGTGGATTAGGGAATAATGCTAACAATGTTGGATCCATGTTTAATAATTTCCAATGTTTCTTGATAATTCTTTTGATTCTGTTGCTTTGTAGAGAGTAAGTCGTAACATAAACCAATTCTGTCTCTTTATTTTTGATTTTGGATTTTAGGGCTTCTGGTCTGGGAATGTTCTTGACCTTTGTCGCACGTTTTTTCACTGTTTCTTCCATGTATCCTCTCCACAGGAATTTCTTCGTTAGATCAATTGCTTTTTTATCATATTCTTCCTCATTGGAGATGAACCTCCTATAATGTAGGAATTGACTTAATTGTATGCTTTCTATGGTGTTCTTTGGATGAAAGCTGGATGCACATAATAAACTGTTCCGGTCGGTTGGTTTAGTGAACACTGTCGTCTCAAGTTTGACTGCTTCTAAATATATCAAAATATCTAGGAATTCTAATGTTGTTCTGCTTGTTTTATGTGTGAATTTAATCCTTGGTGTTAGGGAATTGACAAAGTTGAAAAATTCATCAAGCTCTTCTTCTGTGCCTCTCTAGATTCCAAATAAGTCATCTTTAAAACGCAATAGGAATTTTAAGTTGTTCCTCCATTTGGTATTTGTTAGAATTTGTTAGAATTTGTGATGAGTAAGGACATTTTCAAAAAACCAACTCAAATCTTGCATCTACAAATATATAAGCCAACTGGAAATACAGCAGGCACATTGACTAACACTGGCTTGCACAGTCCAGGACTCACAGTCCTAGCTACACTGCTATTGATGTCTCATCCTTTCAGCACCTCCTTCTTGGCCTCCAAGCCATGAACTAGAACAATTGGCGAGCAACATTTTAGGGTGGTGTGAGCAACATGTTGCTCCTGAGCTACATGTTGGGGATCACTGCGCTACACACTTGTCAATCCCCATTTCCCATAAATCCATCAATAACTTGACAACTGCTAAATCCCTTTTGTCCCCTTTTGTTTCCTTGCATTTCCGGTCCTTTTCGCTCTGGGCGCCTCAGCAGCAACCCTGGACATTCCACGGGATGGTCACCTTCAAAAAGAGACACATAAACAGCTGTATCCTACTCCAGAACCCCTCACCGAATGCAAGGTCAACCTCACATTGACTGAGGGCATTATGATTTGTTGCCAGGTCCACTCTGTAATTGCAGGTCTCTCCTGTAATCTTGCATTGCCCCTACTCACATTCCAGGTCAGTTAAAAAGTGCAGTCACTAGTCTTATACACTGTTGTAGCCTAGCCATAGCATATAGTTTCACGATGATAAGCCAAATTAATAAAGTCAAAAATAAGTCTTGTGTGCATAAAACAGCCCAGCCATTATGCATTGATGGGCAATAGTATGTTGTGACGCTGGCCAGTGATATGTGCCCCGTCCCTTTAGGTTCATAGTTGCCTCTCTTTTGCCGCTATGAGGCAGATCACTGGTCTATGCTGTATATTTTAATGGATTGGCTGGGGACCACTGCACATCCATCAATATTCAATGCCAATTTGAGATTTTCCGATGAGTATCAGACAACAGAATAGGCGTAAGCAATATAAGTAGGCAATCATGATTTCCATAGAATTTCCCATTAATTTCTGATTATGAGATCATTTATAACAGATGCATCTTTTCAATTGAAGATTAATATTATTTCTTATGACTGTGGTCATGAAGTCCCTTTTTATTTTGCGCAAATACAGTTTAAGTAAGGAACACCCACAAATTAGACCATTCACTTTTTAAGTAAAAATACAAAATATCCATCTGTTCAGAAAACGTAATGTTTGACTACCGCCCTGTTTATAAGTGAGCTCTTGAAATGAGAATAATAATTTCCTTTCCCTTTTTATAGTGCATTTTCGATATACCCGGTATATTTGTAATTATATTTAGCTAAGAAGCATTCTTCCGTTCAGACAATTTCCTGGAGGTTTATCCAGAGCAGAAGAATACTTGTATTTACTTACTGATGAAGCGTAGGGGCTTGAGTGGTTTCTACAAAGAGAGGCCAACTCTCCCCGATGCAACCTTTCAGAGATGTTCCTTTGCTTTTTCTAAGAATTACTCCTTTCACATTTTGTTGTTTGCATATATCAATCTGGAGGCAAGTTTAAAGGACATTAAATCACGTTTTATCTGTCGGTAAAGTATGCTTCCTGGAGTGAAGTGTAAAATAAGGAAGAGCACCTTATTACTTATTAACTACATAGTTGGCAATAGCAAGCCTGTAGTCATTGTTTTATGGTTAAGTTACTCTCCCCATTTGAGGTGCATTTTTTGGGAGGCTTGCAACTTTGGCGCCATCCAGCAAATATGCACAATACTTTATAAAAAATATATGTAATCCTGATGGGATTCTTTTGGTAAATTGCGTGTTGTTTCATCTAGTTGGAGGAAAGTAATAAGGGGCTTTCAACATTTTAGAAGACAGTGGGCCTCATTACGACCCTGGCGGTGACGGTATGAACAGTGCTGGTAAGGCACCGGCACCGTTCATACCGTCCCGCCGCATTACGAGTTCTGCTTGCGGGTTCCTGACAGCCCGCCAGGTCTTACCTGGCAGGCAGTGCGGCACCTGCGAGCATAACTCGTAATTGCATCGGCACCGTTATTAACGGTGCCGGCGCATCCATGCTCCCCACCCCCATTCTGCCCAATAGGGCAGAATGGGGATCGGGATCCCGGCAATACCGTCACCCGCGAATGGGCAATTACCGGCCCATTCATCTTGTAATGAGGCCCACTGACTCGTCCTTGGAGAGAACGGTAAATGTTCTGGCCAAAAAACTGGGGATGTGACGTTGGAGTTAGGGAGGTGGGCGCGGGGCAGGGAGGGACATGATGTGACAGCGGGAACAAGAAATTCGATTGCACAAGGGAAAAAAGCAAGTTGTGCTCAACCCACATCCTGTGTCTGCGTTGTCTTTCTCGCCAGAGGCGAGGCTAGCGTTGCTGTCAGGAGCTCGGAGGTCCCGAGCTCACGCTGGTGACAAGTAGCCAGACGGGACTCACAGTGACTGGAGGCCAGCACACGTGGCCCGTGCACACGTGTCTGGGGACAGTCACTCCCGGGCACCGCCAGCAACAAGTCACCAGAGGCTGCTGTCGAGCATTGCAAATGCGTGTTGTTGTGTCTCCTGTTGCTAGGCCCGCCCCCCCCAGGCACGCATTTGGAACAGTGGACACCTCCAGCTGAAAGATTCCATGCCGGCACGCATCCACTGCAATAGGGGTAAGGTGATATCCCTTTTCCCCCTCAAGGACAAACAGCAGTGCACATGGGAGGCAAGGACATGACACAGAGGCTCCCACGTCACGCATGAAGCCCCTGACAAAGGAAATTTGTTTGTTATTTCAGCCCAACAAGGCACTAAACCTGGAGGGGTGCAAGAAGGCCTAGTGGAAAGTGAGGCCTGGATCAAAGAAACCAGTCAACCCCTAATCCCAGGGCTGCCACTCACAAGTGGGGGACAACCCAGAAAAGAAGGCTTAGTAGGAACAAAGGCCTCGCAGTGAACACCCACCATGTCAGATCCGGATATCACATCCATGTCCGCAGGGGGCACTGCAGGAAGCACCTCAAGAGGCGCGTCAGGACCTGCCACCTCCACTGGGGGTGATTGCAAGTATTACACTTGCCCCATGCATTTGACCTCTGCAACACCAGCAACATAGGGCCTCGATGGGCGACCTGGTTAAGGGATTTCAAATTCTATGTCCGAGCCATAGGGCTCACGGACGATGAACGGCTACAGAACATGCTGTCCATGGCAGTAGGACCTGCTGCTAGGGACATAGCGGGCGAATCACTCAACTTGGATACAGCACCATACCAGAACCTACACGAAAAACTGTCGGAATACTTTGCACCCCACACTAACATTGATTATGAGAGGCATATCTTCCACACGACGCGTCTGGACAAAGGTGAATCGATTGACAACTTTGTCATGAGACTAAGAAAAAACTAAAGTACTGCAAATTTCACAGATACTCCAATGAAGAAGACCTGCGATCTGAGGTCATAGCCGGCTGTGACTCGCAAACTTTTTGCAAGAAACTCCTGCAAAAATAGAAAAATAGAGGTTGCAGGAAGAAATCTTAGCCCTAGCTAGCATGGAGGCGGTGATGGAATCACAGCCTGGGCAAAATCATGATACAACAAAAT
The DNA here is from genome assembly GCF_040938575.1 of Ambystoma mexicanum. Classification (NCBI taxonomy): domain Eukaryota; kingdom Metazoa; phylum Chordata; class Amphibia; order Caudata; family Ambystomatidae; genus Ambystoma; species Ambystoma mexicanum. Next base: position 986,376,338 of record NC_090928.1, on the reverse strand, counting down.
CCATTCGACAGACGCCATCAATAAACTGTTCATCACACCCAATCAGCCAGGCAGATGCTCGGAGGCCATGTGTTTCAGATGCAGATATGAATATCCTCATACCAGAGAGTGCCCAGCCCTGGGCCAACAATGTGATGCATGCAGCGGCGATGACCACTTCAGGGTGGTCTGCAAAAATGCACCCGCCCCTACCCCCAGCAGGAGAGCTCTCAGAGAACGACAGAGAACTACACGGATAAGCCCTCAAGACAGCAGACATGAAAGCGAAGCCAGAGGCCAGAGGCAAGAAGAACGAGAATAAAGAAGCTCGTATGCCCAAGATGATAATCGACCACCTGATAGTTCAAAGAGCAGCGGCAGGAGAAGATTCATGTGATACACTGAAATGAAGTCACCCTCTAGCAGCGACTCAACACAGCCCACTCTTCAGGCTCCACGTCAATGGCAACCCAGTAGAGTTCCTCATTGACACAGGGATGACTGTCAACATAATTAGTCAAGAAGCCTATAACTTGCTCTCCAGGTCCCCGGAGCTCAAGAAGTCAATAGTCGACATCTACCCGTAGGGGTCCACCACGCAGCTTCCATGCAAGGGTGTCATTACAGCATTGTGCACACACAAGCCTCACAATGCAAAGCTACCGGTGCATGTCTTGAAAACGGAAGTCAACAGCGGCTGCATACTCAGCGTCAGGACGGCGGTGGAAATGGGTCTGGTACACATCCTGTATCAGCTAATGGCCCACAAAAACTTTGCGAAACGTGAAGACATTGAGGCTGCATTCCCAAATCTGTTCAAAGGATTCCGAAAACTGAAACATCAGAAAATACAACTGCACATCAATCCTTAGGTCAAACCGGTGACCCAACACTACCAGGGCATACCAGTAAATATACAGCGGCAAGTAGAAGACGCGCTTGATAAACTCATACTACAACAAGTCGTCAAACCACGCACAGGTCCCACCCTGTGGGAGTCGGCCATAGTACCGGTGCCCAAGAAGTTGCTGGATGGCTCAATAAGATTATGCATGGACATGCAGGGGGCAAGTGATTGAGCGTGAAAGACACCAAGCGCCCAGAATCACTGACATGATACACCTCCTGCATGGCGCAAAAGTATTTTCTAAATTGGACCTCAGAAAAGGGTACTATAAATTGAGATCGCACCGAGTCACGATATATCACCACTTTCGTCACTCAAATGAGTCTATTCCACATGGGTCTATTCCAGTATAAATGACTCCACTCCAGTATCTCGTCCGCCTCTGAGATATTCCAGAAGGAGATTCATAAAGTAATATGACATGTACCCAACTGCCTCAACTATTCGCATGACGTGCTTGTATTTGGCAAATCAAAAGAAGAGCATGACGTTGGCCCTACAGAGAGCCTGCTCAGCACTCGAAGCAGCAGGTCTAACCATCAACAAATCCAAATGCGAGTTCAGCAAAGGCTCCCTCAGATTCTTCGGCCACATCTTTTCGGAGAGAGGAATGCGGCCCGACCCGCACAGAGTGGCGGCACTCAATACTGCCCAACCACCCCAAACCACAACCGAACTGCGTTCCTTCTTAGGACTTGTAAGCTATTGATCATGATATCTCAAAGACTATGCCACGGTCAGCAACCCTCTCTGATAATTTACCCGCAAAGACCAACCTTTTGAGTGGTCAGTGGACTGCCAGCACGCCCTCGAGACCATCCGAAACAACATTGTCAGTACAGAGGATATGGCATACTTCATATTAGCTACACGAGGGACACACGCTACCATCGCAAACCCTCCTGGAACAGCAAGCGAAGAACAGAGAGCAGGAAGAGAAAAGTAAAATGAAGGACAAGGCGGATGCCCGACGAAGAGCCAAAGAGTGTGTCATTGAACCCGAAGACCAAGTGCTGGTACGCCAGCCAATGAGTTGGCAGGAGGACCCTACACACCGGAACTATTAATTGTGACCAGTAAAAAGGGCACCATGATAACAGCCAGTGGAGACCAACAACAGGCGATAACGAGAAACTCATCACACTTTAAGAAAATTACGGACACTTCACCCCTTTCATGGGAGCACACATATGACAGTCAAGATGACAGACACTCGGACGAGCCATACCAAGGGGATGGCGAACAATCTGAAGATGAAGCCAGCAGTGAAGGGGAACCCTCATCTCTGTCGATGCCACGCCTTCCGATGTCGCATAAAGCCTCAAAGACTGATCGAGGAAATGGGCTGACAAATTGTAAGTTATCTGTTACGTTAAAAAGGGGGGAGATGTCATGTCATGAGGGTGCGCGACATGGAGCCCTCTCACGTCATTGGCGAGGATGGCCAACGTTTGGGCTGAAAGACTGGGGATGTGAAGTTAGGATTAGGGAGGCGGGTTCAGGGCGGGGAGAGACAAGATGTGACGGAGAGAACAAGAAGTTAATTAGATTGCACAAGGGAATAAAGCAAGTTGTGCTCAATCCACATCCCGTGTCTGTATTGTCTTTCTTGCTGGAGGCGAGGCTAGCGTTCCCGTCAGGAGGTCGGCGGTCCCGGGCTCGCAGATGGATTCTTGCCAGACCTTTGAAGAAAAGTGGTGGTTTGGTTCTAAAAGCATGCTTTCGCAAATTTGCTGTTAATCCGTCCAGTGGTTGGTTTTAAAAAAGTTCCAAGAAGTAGGGCAAAAAAATATATATTGTTAACTTGCCACTGTCTGCAGTCTTACTTCATGGTTCAGTGTCAGCAGTCACCTACTGATCAATCAGAAGGACCTGTGTTATTTGCTAACATCACAGGTAGAAGCTGATTGGTCAACAGCAAAATGTCCAGAAAATAAAAAAAGTTTTTAAATCAATGCCATGTTTGTCTGTGGATGTTCAAAATCAGCGTGGACTGAAAATATTTTTTAAAAGAAAGCTTTACAATTCTGTTATATAGAAAGGTATCCCAGGGAGTATTGAGGTTGTCAGAATGGGGAGGAATATGTCTTTTTAAAGAGCCCATAAAGCAGTTGTTTTTCTACAACATATATGTGCACAAATTAGGGGTCACGGAAAGCACTGTCGACAATGTTCTCATACTTTTGGAAACAAAAACATTACAATTGTTTTACACACGAAACAAGCTCAGTGAGTATGAGAGGTGGCCATAATGGAGTGGAATATGTTAGCGTTATTCCTAAAAAGGTTTCCTATTTTTCAGCAGTATCCATGAACACAAACAAAGAAGTAAACAAATGTTGCGGAAATACTTCTGGTGGGAGTTGGTTGGTGTTTTGTTGGTCAGGTGGTTGCTCTGCAAAGGAGTTAATGTCTTCCCATCATCAGTGGCAGAGTAAAGTTGCAATGTGGCATGTCCTCAGGCCACACCCTGTGGTGACTTTACCTTAGCACTGACAATGCAGTTTGCTGGGGGCGGGGGGCGGGCCATGCTCCCGCACCCTCCGATTCAGCGGGCAGCAATATGCCTTCAGCAAATGATACACAGGAGCAGGGGTGTCTGAACAACCGTCTTTATTCCCTTACAACGTGAAAATAAACTTCCCCTTCCTTTCCCCGTCTCGCACCCTGCCTATCCCAACGTCATTTCCCCTCCAACCAGATGTGGTCCAAACAGGGACCGCCCACATAACGATGTCGGGCCAGGGGCCAGTCGCTTTGCAATGTGACATCTCCCTCCTTTTTAATGTGCTGTGTCGCCACTGCCCTCACCCCATTTCTTCAATGAGTCTCTGAGGCTTGATGCGGCATCATTGAGGTCTCGTGTGCAATTGCCTCGTCACTTCCCTTGGTCTCTTCTCCTTCCTATTGCTCACTATCTCCCTTATACGGGTCATCTGAGAACAGGTAATCTGCCAAGGTGTGCGACTGTTCCCACCTCTGGGACAAGCTGCCTGGGAGTTTCTTAAAGTGTGACATGTTCCTTGTTATGGAGTGCTGGTGATCTCCACTGGCAGTAATCATCATGCCATTCTTGCTGGTCACTACCAGCCGCTCAGGAGCAAAAGGTTGAGTCTTCCTTTCTCGTTTTTCTGCTGGCATAACACCACTTGGTCCCATAGCACTCCTTTGCTCGTCGCCTTGCATCAGCTCTCTCCTTCATTCTTTCTTTCTGCTCCTGATCTCGAGCTTGGACCAGTTGTTCTTGGGGTGTGATTGGAGATAGAGAGGGGGCTTCAGGCAGTCTCGTGCCAATGACTCGACCGAACATAAGGTCAGATGGGCTGACTCCAGTGGTGCTATGCAGTGTGTGGCAGTATTCCCATAAAAGTTGGTATAGCGCCAGTTCAAACGGTTTATTGACAAGGTTTGCTGTCTGCAGGGTCCTCTTGATGTTGGCCATGAACCGTTACATGACGCCGTTGGCTTGGGGCCAGCGCAGGGTTATCTTTCGGGGCCGGAACCCCATGTTGCGCGCAAAGTTCTCACAATCATGGCCTTTGAACAGCAGTTCCTTTGTCCTACTTCATTTTCTTTGGTATTCAATAGGTCTATAGCATGTGGTCGAGTGCTGGGATGATGCACATTGCTGCGGTAGATTCGATGATTTGTGCGTCTGGAAAGCGAGAGTGTTCATCAATTAATACCAGCATGTACATCCCATTGCGTAGCTGTCTGAAGAAGACTAAAGCCACTTCTTCCCAGATGCCTTCCGGGAGCGGGGACATCCGTAGTGGGTTGGGGTGTGGTGGTGGCACTACCAGTGTGCGCAAGTATTGCATCTGCCGACGATGTCCTCCACTAGGGCATCCAGTTTGGGAAACTGCACCTTTTGCCACAAGAGACATTTTGTGGAAACCACTCTTCTGTGGCCTTCGCTTGACTGTCCATTCTCACACCGAGGATGGAATGATGACCTGGCAGCCCTTCATGACGATGTGGTCATCCACTACCATTACTTTGTTTTTCACCAGCTCCAAAGATCTGATATCATCCCTCACGGATTCCAGCTCCTGCCTGGCTTGGTGTTTGATGTGGGACATTCTGCCCATCCAGATGCAGTGGGTTACTATCGCCAGGGCCAGGTCACTCGTTGATTCTAGTCCCAGGGTGTCCCAATCCACTGGCACAGGTTGCAGGTGGTGGATGATGCAGTTGATATATGCATCACTAATGGAAGGGCCCGTCTGTGGGGAGCCCGGCGGGTGCCAGGACAGGTAGTCGGCAGAGTTGTGTTCTTTGCCTGGGCTATGCACTATATCAAGTTTATAGTCCTGCAGCCGCAGCTTTCACCTGGCTATTCTGGGAGGCATTCTTGCCTTGGGGTCACCAAATATCGTCAGGAGGGCCTGGTGGTCTGTGATGGCTGTGAATGCCATCCCATTCAGGAACAGGTGAAAGTACTCACAAGCCCACACTACTGCAAGGCTCTCTTTTTCCGCCTGCTAGTACACTTTTTCAGTGGTCATGAGACTCCTGCTTGCATAGGCCACCATGAACTTGCCTTTCGGGTCCACGGGGGCCTGTTGTGTCAGAAAGGCCCCCAGGCTGATAGGGCTGGCATCGACTATGACCTTGGTCTTTCTGTCTGAATCAAAGTAGGCCATGTCCTCTGCCTTGGAGATGATATTGCGAATGGTCTCAAATGCCTGTTGGCAGTCCGGTAACCACTCAAACGACTGTTCCTTTTGCATCAGCTGGCGGAGGGGGTTGCTGACAGTGGCATAGTCTTGCAGGTCCCTTGAGCAGTAGCTCGCTAGCCCCAGGAATGACCACAACTCTGAGATGTTTTGGTGCTGCCTGGCTGTGTTCAGTTCTGCCACTTTGTCTGGGTCCGGCCTCATGCCTCTCTCAGAGAATATGTGGCCAAAGTATCTGAGGGAGCCTTTCCTGAACTTGCATTTGGCTCTGTTGAGTCTCAGCCCCGCTGCCTCCAGAGCTGAGCAGACCTTGTGTTGAGCCTCGTCGTGTTCTTCCTTCGACTTGCCAAAGACTGGTACATCGTCCGAGTAGTTCAGGCAGTTCGGGACATGGTGGATGACCTTGTGGATTTCCTCCTGAAAAATTTCTGCCGCAGACGAGATGCCAAAGCTGAGCTATTTATATTGAAATAGACCCATGTGGGTGACCAAAGTGGTGATATACTTTGACTCTGGCTTGATTTGGATCTGGTGGTAGCCTTTTGTGAGGTCCAACTTTGAAAAAAAACTGGCACCATGCAGCAGGTGTATCATGTCCGTTATTCGGGGTGTCTGGTCTCCATTCCCTTTCTATCGCCACATTGGCCCTCCTCATGTCTACGAATAGTCTGATAGAACCATCTGGAGATTTCTTTGGGACGGGTACTATGGGGGTTACCCATGGGGTGGGCCCTGTCACAGGCTCTATGACATGTTGCTTTAGGAGCTTGTTGATCTCCTCCTCGACCTGCCTTTGGCTATTGATGGGTATTCCCCTGTAGTGTTGGACGATGGGTTTACCTTCTGTATTGATGTGGAGTTGGACTTTTCGGTTTCTCAGTTTTCCTAGTCCTTTAAATAGGTTCAAGAATGCCGTTTCAATGTCCTTGGGTCTTGCAAAGTACTTGTGGGCCATCAGTTGGTATAGGATGTGCACCATGCCCATTTCCACTGCCGTTTTGATGCTGAATATACAGCCGTTGTTTACTTCTGTCTTGAGGACATGCAGTGGGATCTTTGCTACATGAGCCTTGTCTGTGCACATGGCAGAGATGACGCCTTTGCATGGTAGAGGCGTAGTGGAGCCCTATGGGTAAATGTCGACTGTGGCCTTTTTGAGCTTCGGTGCTACTGCAAGGGTGTTGTATGCCTCTTCGCTGATTATGTTAACCATGGCTCCAGTGTCAATCAGGAACTCCAGCTGCATGTGATTCACGTGAAGGGTCATTTGAAGGGCCAGCACCGGGTTGTGTTTGGTTGCAGTGCTGTTGTTTAGGGCCCAAATGTATCCCTTTTTCCTTTGGTCTTCGTCCTGATGAAGGTGAGTCGCTGATAGATAGTGACCGCATTTCAATATAGCAGTCCTCTTGAGATAAGCCTTCTTCTGGTCGCGCTTGTCGTGGCGAAGCCATCTGGATTCATTGTCGGGCCACCTTCGCGGGGGCTGGATCATGCCGTCCTCCTGCGGTCATGCATGTTTCTCTGGCTGCCCGGGGGAATGGGTGCATTTTTGCACATGGCCCTCAAATGGTCATCGACCCCACACGCAGCGCATTTTAGTCCTAGAGCAGGACATTCACCCGTGTGAGGTTATTCACAGCCGCACCTGTAGCACATGGCATCTGTGCATCTGGGCGGTTGATCTGGCATGGTGAACAGTTTTTTGACGCTGTCTTGCTCCGAGGTCTTTGACTGTAGTGTGACTGTACACAGGCTTTCCAGCCAGGACTCGACTGCTGCTTCCATGCATGCATGCATGCTAAGGCCAGAATTTCTTCCAGTGACCATTGCTTCTGTAGGAGTTTCTTCCAAAATGCCTGGGAGTCATACCCAGCTATTACCTGTGACCTTAGGTCTTCCTCATTTGAGTAATGGTGGAATTTGCAATGTTTTAGTTTGATCTGCAGTCTCATTACAAAGTTTTCTAAGGATTCACCCTTGTCCCGGCGCTAGGTGTGAAAAAGGTGTCTCTCATAATCGACATTGGTATGGGGTGTGAAGTATTCCGACAACTTGGTATGTAGGTCCTGGTAGAATGCTGTGTTGAGGCTTACCAGCTCGCCTGCAATGTCTCTGACTGCCGCTCTGACAGCCATGGATAGAGTGTTTTTAAGGCGCATATCATCATTGCTGTGACAGGTATAGCTCCTGAGAGCCGCCGCCTGATGGGGGCACCTGTCCTGAGGATCCTCCACCCGATGCGGATGAAACCTCTGCATCGGACATGATGATGCTTCCTGGAGGGGCTCTGGTGGCTGGTTGGGCACTGGTGGGAGCCTCTCTGAGGTACTGGTCTGTGCGGGTGTAACGTGTTGGGTGGCTGGGTCAGCTGTCCATGTAGTCAGGCTCAGGGCTGTGTGGGTTGCATTTGCATGTTCTTCTTGGCCCCCTGGGGCAGGGTGGTGCTATCTGATATTCCCTGGTGCATGCCCCTTGCTTGGCCTGCACAGCCTTGTCACTGTCTCATGGATGGGGTGGCTCAAGGCCCTTGATGCCTTGCCTCTTGTGTGGCAGTTCCTTTTAACTTTATTTGGGACCTCTCCCCCACACAGTCGTGCTGGGGGACTGCTACATGTGCCTGGCGCTCCTCGAGCATGTGGCGGGGCATTGCCTAATGATGCTGGGCCTCCAGTGGAACTTTCCCCTTGTCTCCTACCTGGGGCCCTTTGAAGCAGAGGTGTGTCAACGCACGTAAACGTGTCTGACAACACCCTCCGAGGCCGCACAGCAGGGGAAGCACAGGCGGTCTTCTGGGCCTCACGTGAGCTGGCCATAAACTGGCACGCTCTCCGGGACTGGGCAGGCTCCGGCGTGTGGTCGTGTCGACCTTTGTCGCCAGTGTCGGGGGGGCGGACCACACTCCCACACCCTCCGATTCAGCGGACAGTAGTACGCCTTCAGCAAATGATACGCGGGAGCCGGGGTGTCTGAACAACCATCCTTATTACCTTATAACGTGAAACTAAACTTCCTCTTCCTTTCCCCCATCCCGCCCCATCCCTAGCCCAACGTCATTTCCCCTCCAACCAAATTTGGTTCAAATGGGGACCACCCACATAACGATGTGGGAGGGCAGGGGCCAGTCGCTTTACAACGTGACACAATGGTTGTAGTGTTGTAGAGAGGTAGTCTAGTGCACACTCAATGTCAGGGTAAAGAGTCTTTGGGGAAAGATGGACACTTACACTTGGTCATGTTTGCAAATATTTTATAAGAAAAATAGTTAAAACTTCCTGTTATTATCAGTGGTAGGGTAAAGGTCACACTAAGTGAACACCAGGTCTGGTAAGTGTCCACCAGGGTTAGCATGAATCGAGGGACTAGAGGTTCTACACTGGGTTGTGAGTGTTTTGAAACTGCCGCAATATTTAGTGGGTGTGCTAGTAGTTCTGTGGGTATGGCCATGCTCAGTTGCTGGGTGAAGTGACTATACGCTAGTAAGTCTGGGAAGGAAAGAAAAAGTAATTGTAAATGGAAAATGTTCTGGAGACATTATAATTGTAAGAACACTTATTAAATATGAGATATGCTACTGTTTACCATACACACCTGTATATCCATTTTGGTAAATGAATACACTTACAATGTCAAGTGTATAGTTAATGAGCTGTACACTATATACTATGTTATTCTTACTGTGTAGCGTACATACTTGTACATTATATTCGTAAGGACAGGTATTAAAAAATAAAATATCTTACTGTTTTCTGTACACACCATTGTGCCATAATTGTAAGGACATTTGGAACTACTGCATACATTTGTATTAACATTTTGTATATAGTGCTATGAATAGTATCCGCATTTACTTTTATCTAGCATTACAAACAAAACTGAATTTAGGGAAGACACACATTGAAGCTATGCAGCATATGAAGCATATGATTTCTCAGAAAAAAATAAGTAGTATATCCCTATTCTCAATATCCAGTTCCTCCAGATCTACCATGACGTCATAATCACTCTCACAAATTATACTTTCTGCCTCTCCTCTCTGAACCTTATTTTTATGAAGAAAATGGAGTGTAGTGCCTATTTCACCGTTTGTTTAAGCCTGATTTTCAAATTTGGACTGGGTCTACTTTTTAGATTTTCCTCTGGAATCTTTAGTACTATCCTTCACTGTGTCATCCAAATGTTGGGAACCTCCATTTTCAACTCCTTGGGAGTGCAATAGCTGAAATCCAAGCTTCCTCAGAAACTTGTGGGAGCCACCATTCCTCTTACGTTTTTGTGCTTTCATATTTTTAGGCTTCTTCCCCAGTATAGTAGCTGCTGAGGAGCGACCCTTCGGCCGGTATCACATGAAGCAGTAGATGTTTTCCTTTGGCCACAACTCATTCGTGGAGCATCATTATTTATTTCCTCAACAGAAGCCTACCGGGGCTCAAGGAGACTCTCGTCATCTATCAAAATATGCTCAAAGTGTGAAGCAGTACCGTGTTCCTTTTCCAGAGGTACATATGGTTTATACTGATCCACAGGAGAAAGATCCAGCATAACATCACAGAGAATATTAGGTCGAATTTGGTTCGGTATCAGCGTATAATCATTATTCCTGGCAGTGATAAATGTGAAGGATCCTACTGATCCCTAACTGGGATCCCTTTACTTTGACTTTGAAACATCAATAACTGATTTGAGACATTTCTTCCTTTGGTTGAACATTAGAAGGCGTTTCCTTGAATATTGAAAATCAAAATTACCCAGGACCTTAGAAGGTCATTAAGAAACTGTGAATGTTGCTCATGTTATGTCATATTGCCATATATTTTCTTTGTCTATTTATTTCTTAGTGTGAGGGCCAGATATTATGTGTTAGAGTGCTTTCCCTTAGCTTTGGTTAAGCAAGGAAATCCTCAGCAGAGTAGAGATAGTGTGTCATTTTACTATATTTATTTTGAGAATGAAATGGCATATTTTGATAAATCATCAAAAAGTTGTCCACCTCGCATTACTGACCCCTCACATATAGCCTTCCAAAAAGCTCAATTTGGGGCTATAAGAGCTCTGAATTATTTTCACCTCTCTGATAACCAAACTAATATTTTCTACATTTTCAGTATGAGTTCAAGAGAACATTTGTAGCCAAACTTGCTGGATCTGAGTCTTTCAGGTCGGAAATTGTATTCAAAGCATAGTTAATGTCATCTCCCGGGGGTTCAAAAGACAAGTCCCTCTCTTGTAAAAAGGATCCTCTTTCATGCGCTGTTCCAGATACACAGACACAGAGGTACCGCAACGCTGCACCCCACTACTAGACACACAGAGGTCAGCTGCTATGTTGCAGTTACAGATGTCATTTAGCTAAACTGACTGTTACCACGCAAAGGAGTTATTCATTTTCCACTGCATATAAAGGGTGCATACTAATTAGGCTAGACAATTTAGCTTATACGTGGAATGCGCCATTGCAAGGCACGCATGTATTGTTCCACAATCCCGTGCATGACTTTTGGCTGTGTTTTCAGAACACCATATACTTTTCTGTGCAGTGTGTTTTACAGCACAATACATTCAACAGGCTTTGAGGAATCTACATTCACGTCATGGTGGAGGCCGTTACATTGGAGCTATTCAAAATGCAATAGGCCGAACCACTATTGTGTCGACTTTTGTTTGTCTTTTCAAGCCAATGTGGCAGAAAACACTCCATGTTTAATTCTTTATTGTTTCACTGTTAACCTGTTAAAAAACAAGGTTGTATATGTAAAGAATCACCAGACGATTGAAACAATTTATGAATTGTAGTAACTGTTTCTTTGATATGAATGTGTAAGGTTCGCTATATGTCCTAAAGGTATGTCTCACTTATGAACTTATTTGCATAAAATAATCACATTTTGTGTTTGAACAAAAAAACTACTGACTGGTCAGTGCTTCTTCATTGCTGTTAACTCCGGGATCGACCGGACCAATTGTTTATATATACCTGTTTGATATGCAGACCGCTCATGGGCATCATTATAGAGCAGAGAGCTGCTGACAGGCTCCCATGAGTCATGTGAGTGTGAATGAACACCAAACAGCTCAATGTTTTCAAGAGAAAAAAAGACTTTGTTTTGCCGAGTGGGGCAAGACCTCGACCTCTTGCTTGCCAATAGAAGGGAGGAAGAGCATGGTTCCAATGGCAAATGAACATGCTTAGATAGTTCTTGAGAGATAACTGGGGCAAAAATGGATTAGAAACCAAGCCTGTAACAGGCTGCAAGACAAAATCATTGGGAGGGGAAAGACTATCCCATAAGGCAATGTCATCCACAGTTACTTCAGCCCCTACATCTCTCGATCCCACAGCCACCGTCTGTGGGCTATGGGACTCCTCCTGTGGACTATGAAAGTAACCTGTTATTGTATTCAATGACACACAATCTGGGATAACGGATAAAGATTTACTTCTGGATAGTCTAGCTGTGCACGTGGTTAAATCACTTGAGTTCACCAACCCTGTGACCAACAGAGCAGAGGGGGCAGCTTTTTGAATATTAACCTTGCTGCATAGCTCATAAGCAGCATGCTAAGAATAAGATCCTTACCCAACACTCCCACAGACAGTGGATACTAGGGACCCCCACCTTTGCTGTGTGAGGCTAGCACAGAGCAATCAGGGTGATCCCAGGAATGGCGAGAGAGGAACAAGATAGAGCTAATCTAAGCAGAATTACTGCTGCCATTTCTCACCGCCTAGGTAGCCCTTTCTCCGCTCTCACTTCTACGCTCTGCCCGGTCAAAGCCTTGTTCGGCACCAGCTCGCAGAACCCACCATGAACCTTGGGTCCACTGTTCTACACGGCACAGAAGCTTCTGTAGTCAGCACCGCTTGTCACACTTACAGTTTTCGGGATCTCAGCTGAACACACCCTGACACAGTGGCACACCACTGCCTGAGCCAGAAACTTTGCTCTCTGCTCTCCACTCCACTTTCCACTCATAACAAAGAAACGAGGAACAGACCCCTGTACATGTCAAACCATACCTCAGCGATTCAGGGGAAGATGCTTCCAACAAGTCAGTCAATTCACAATCTTAACTAAATCCTGCTGGCATTTCATTCTTGAATTAGGATGAATGTTGTGGGTGAAAGACGTAATCTTTACATTAAAGAAAATCCACACAGAAAACGTCAGTGAACAAAAGAAGACACTGCCTCATTATGACCCTGCCGGTCCGGAAACAATGGTGGCGGTAAACATGCCGCCACCATTGTTTCCGGAACGGCAGATTAAGAGTTCTGCAGGCGGGTGGTGTCATACCTGGCGTCAGACTAGGTCAGACCTGGCGGGATTAACGCCAGCCGCCTGCAGACAGAAATGGAAACACTGGCACCGTTAATCAGGGTGCCAGTGTTTCCATGGTCTCCATCCTCATGGGGAGTAACGTTATCCTCCGTCCGGAATTACCGGAATATATATACATATATATATCCGAAAATGGATCAGGGCGAGCCCGAATAAAGTGTGACCCACTCTTTTAATTCATTTATCAGAAACAGTAAACGTGCAGGTTCAACAAACAAATTTAGTACAATACATCCAAAGTGTGACACAGGAAAATATACGACATACGTTACATGTATAGAAACAATAAACAGTACTTATTCACACAACCTACAAGGAGTAACTTGTATAAATGCAGAACGACCCATTTACATCCTCTGGGAGCCGTATAACAATAAACATGTGTAATCACTCAACCGATTATACAGTGTTAAGAATGGACACTGTGTTAATATTAAGTTGTCGACACAACTGTGTTTCAGCATTTAATAGCAGTTGAGAGGTGCTGTTGTTACATCAGCCTTCATCAGAACAAGAAATAAGAATGGAGTCTCATTCAATGGGATATCCTGTGGTCGTGGTTGTGCATAGTGGAATCTTGCACATCAGAAAAGAATTTGAAGGCTGTGAGTCTGGAATCTAAGAGAAAATGATGCAAGGGTAATGGAATCTACTTCACATATGCACGATTGTGGGAAATCCAGAATCCTGCATCTGTGAAGTGGATTCCATGACCCTCATGTCATTTTCTCTTAGATACCAGACACACATCATTCGAAGTAAATAATATTTAATAAGACAAATCCATCATTTAAGTCATTACACACAACAATGTTCTCTGATGTTCATATCCCAAGTGGCCACATATCCCTTCATAAAACGATCAGAAGTAACAATCAAGCACTCAAAATCACACATATTAACGGAAACGCTGGTAGGTCACGTATTGTTTTTACCTGTGCACACATAAACTACCCGCCAATCCATCCATTCATCCAATCACAAACAGATCATAAGAAACAGGACACTTTATCATTATTGGTTACTAAAGCTCGTACTATCACAATACAATACATGACAATACATCGCCCAAATTCAAACCCATACCACATTATGTTGCTTAAACTGCACACACTAATATCAGTGCCAAAATATCTCCCCTCACTTCCCCCATACATCAGAGACAATTTCTTACTCTAATCATTCTCAAAGTAATATGCACAGAACAAGAAACCAATGTGCAAACAATTGAGGAAATAATGCATGTGTATTTATAATCTTGGCACTCCAATATACTATGGCAACATAATTTACAAACATTGTATACTACATCAAAACAACGATGAGCTCATTACAAGAATGTTTTAATAAACATATAAGGTTGTTATCAATGAAAAGTTGAAGCCTATAAACTGTAGGACTGTATCTATCATTAAACAAAAAAACAACTTTAACACTAAACATAACTTTAAATAAAATATTGGTGGAACATTAAGTCAGCCTTCCAATTGACAACAAAAATGATATCTGAACATAAGTGTATCTTTCCAATGTAAACCTACAATAATACAACAATAATACAACATACATAGCAAACATTCCATATTTATCAAAAACACACTGAATATAAAACTATACAACTATATTAAATTAAATATTATTATTAAACATAAACATAGGGCCTGATTTACACACATGTTTTAACATGGGAAGGTCCATTGAATTTTTTTAGTAAATCAGGCCCTTAGAATCACAACTTACATTAAATTATTTCAACTCATGCACCCACTATTACTAAAAAAAAAACACCTTGTCAAAATCAACTCTAGGGCCTCGCTATGTGTTTGGAGATAATTCTGACGGAATTTCCCAAAAATGTATTTACCATTACTGCCAATTGTAATCAGGAAAAATCTGGCTGATTTGAAGTACATTTTGGCATCCATGTGACCCCATGAGGACTTTGGAGAAATGTTAGTAATTCCGCCACAGCAGTTCCTCATGTTTTTGGCACTAATGTGGAGGAAATACCTTCAGCTAAGTGCTGGGTATCTGGAGGTATCTTGTACCCATTAAGGTACTATGCTTGTGGTGTAAATGTGGTGGCAATTCCATTACCGCCACATTCTATTATAATCATGTTCTTTACGCCCTCTCTGTGAGGTCTTTACTGGGCCAGGTAATGCCCGGGCCAGTTAGAAGCCCAAGCAAACATTTGCTGTTTCTTGAAAAATAATATTATGGCTGCCACAAAGTAATGAGAAGGGAACTACGTGTAGTCCCTACTCCCTTTCTATATTGGCCTTTGCGCAACAAGATGCACTGGGAAGACCGAGTGTTCCCAGCACCAGTGAGGGACAAGGGACTGCCAGGTAAGTGGGGTGGGTGGGTGACATGGAAATTGGGGTTGGAGGTAAGGAGGTACAAGAGTGACGGGCTGCAGCGCCTTACCTGACTTCCCAGTGGGGAATATTGTCGGAAAGCATGAAATGTTACTAAGTTTATAAATTGCATAAGTGCTGTATATATTGCTGTTATTTCCTGAAATAAATGTTACTAAATTGTGTTTGTTCTATTGTAATCTTTGTTGTTGTTTAGTGTATGTTTTCTGTTTAAGTATACTAGATATTGCATCTTATGTTATGGTTATTGTTACTGAATTACATATTTCTAATTGGAAAATGTAATTTTGTTTGTGATGCCATTTATCAAATTAAAATCTTTATATATAGTGTTTTGTTATTTTGGATATTAACATTACTATTTTAATTTAAAATATGTGCATAGTATTTTATTTTTAAATATAAGTGGTATTACTATAAATTATATGCATAATATGTTTCTAATTAAGTATTATTTTTGTATTGTGAAATAAGTTGTGGTGGTTTGTTTAATGATGTATCAACAGTGTAAATTGAGGGGGCGTGGCTTGGAGCCGATGGAGGGCAGAAGCTGATCTGCCGGGCTCCGGCCGAGTCGCCGCTTCCTGATCCTTTTTCTCCGGTACAAGAGTGGTTGCAGCCAGCGGAAAAGCACGCATCGGTGGGGGAAGTGCTCCCCATTAGGAATTACTCGAGTGTTGGAATTTTCGGAGCCCCCGTGAGGAAGAGCGGGCTCCGGATCCCACCCTCCCCTCCGCCGCGCATTGATCCAAGATGGCGCCTGGCACAGCTTCACGCAGCCCCTGAACCAGCGTCCCCTGACGGAGCGCTTTGGGGATCGGCAACAAGGCCGACCCCTGTCTGACACTGGCTCGGAATCGACACAGGCCCCCAGGCCCCTGACTCCGTTACCCCTGGGCTGGCCCAATTTATGCAACGCGGACTACAACTAGAACCACGTGGATGGCATCACATAAAGAGAAACTCGCCACCTCTGAGAAGCAGCACCCCGCCCCACGGCCATCACTCGAACGACCTGATTCCAGCCGAAGCACTCGGGGGCCCTGAAACTCAAGGTGCGTGAGCCTACATAATACTCTTTGGTGGGCCCCTGACCACCACTGCACCCTTGGGCCGCCTGCACTTGGCTCCCCGACTCGGCTGCCCCGGGGCACGCACTTGCCCCTGCATGCTCGGCGATCTACGTCCAGCGGCTTCAAGATGGCCACCAAGAACAAGAGCAGGGCCGCCACCATGGACTCCTTTGTCTCGACCAAGGCGAAGACCTCCACCCAGTCCAGACCTAGCCTCTCCGAAAACACTCATCCGAACGAAGGGGAGGTCAACGACAATCGCTCTCAGATATTGGATGCCATCGCCTCACTGAGAACCCACATTGACTCCAAGATTGATGAGTTCAAAATAGACATACAACTCATCCGCCAAGATGCCCGCAACTTGACGGAGAGGGTAACGACCGTCGAGAATTCCACGACAGAGCTGTCCGGGGCCACCACAACCCTGAAGTCCGAAGTCTCCGATCTAAAGAGGAGGGTCGCCTTCCTGGAGGAAAGGGCGGAGGAAGCCGAAGGACGGGCCAGACGGGGGAACATCAGGATCCTGGGTATCCCGGAGGGAACAGAGGGCCTAAACACCACATCCTATGTCGAAACCCTTCTGCTACAAGTGATCGGGGCCGGAAAACTAACCCAAGGCTTTGCGGTCGAAAGGGCACATAGATCCCTCCAGAGACGTCCTCCCCCCGGCTCACATCCACGGCCAATGATAGCCAAAATATTGAATTTTCAAGATAGAGAAACCATCCTACGCCACTCCAGGGAAGCAGGTCCCATTGAAAGGGGGGACTCAAAAATTACTATTTACCCCGACTACACCCAGAAAGTGCAGAGGGAAAGGAACTCATTCGTCCCGATCAAGGCGAAGCTTCGCTAATTGGACATTAAATACAGGCTGCTGTACCCCGCGCGCCTGAGAGTTGTTTATAATGGGCGAGCGATATTTCTCGAAAACCCGGAGGCGGCCAATATGTGGCTAGAAGATAATAACCTAGCTGATGGCAAGGATCCTCCTCGGAAAGATGATTAAGTCCCGAGTCTCCTCGCACCACCAGTACCCGGACCCCAGCAGGTAATCCAAACAACAGTTTAACTTACGGAAGCGGCCCTCGCATGGCCCTGCCGCCTCGCACCAACCCTACCCCCAGCAGAAAATCCAATTGGGCCAGTTAACCGCCCGACCCAGCTCACGCCCGATTCCCGGATGGGTTCAGACGGCTCGAGAGCGCCTGAGCACCGCGACAGTGTTGTAGTCGCTGGGCGCACCAGTTTGTGTTATGTTATTAGTTTAGTTAGTTTCGCAGTCTACGAATCATCAATGTTGGTAAAGTACAAGATGGTGGCAAGTTACGACACAAGACTTCATGAACCAGGGGCCCCCCGCCCGCAGAACGCCACCTGTGGTTCGTTGTGCCACCGGGCCAGCGGGCCAGAACTCCAAGACGAATTCAGAACACCGATCCGATGGCGTCGCAACTTGTTGTGATGACATGGAATGTGAGGGTAATGGCTTCATACCTCAGAAGGAACCGCGTGCAGTCCTACCTCAGGAGGAAGAAGGTCTCGATTGCACTATTACAAGAGACCCACCTTACAGCGGACTCCATGTCTAAGTTAACAGATCGATGGGATGGGACCACGAGGGGGTCTCCTTACTCCAAATATGCGAGAGGCGTACTGATATGGGTGAACCCGAATGTGCCTTTCCAGCTAGAAGGCTGGGATTCTGACAAGGAAGGGAGATATACATCAATGTGGGGCACCATAGAACAATCCCCAGTGTGCTTCATTAACACATACTTTCCGCAGCATGGAATCCCGTCATACTTAAGCACGTTGAGTGCTAGACTGGCACAACACCGAGGCAGGACCTTCGTGTGGGGGGGAGACTTCAACTGCGTCATGGACTTAAGCAAGGACAGATCGCGCCCTCCTCCTCAGCCAAGCAAGCCCGCATCCACCTCCTTGACGGAAACACTCCACCAGCTCAACCTGGTAGACATCTGGAGAGTGCAACATCCAGAGGCCAGAATTTACTCACACTACTCAGCTCCACATGGCGTCCACACAAGGATCGACTACTTGTTTGTTGATAAGGAACAATCTCCACTGGCCACATCCACTGAATATTTGGGGAGATCGATCTCCGACCACTCCCCGCTCGCCATGCATTGGCAGCTGCGTGGACCCAAACCTCCAATTCCCATGTGGAGGATGCCTGCAGCAACGTTGGATGATCCGGAGTTCAGACAGGACCTTGCTGAGAAGCTAGAGGAATATGTCGAAATCAATAAGGGATCGGTGGCTACCTGGTCCACACTGTGGGAGGCCATGAAGGTGGTTACCAGGGGAGAAATCATTTCAAGAGCGGGCGGAACCCGCAGACAACTACAGTCCTCTCTTGAGGCCCAGGAATTAGAGATCGCAAGACTAGAGTCCGCCCCTGACATTTCCTCAGAGTCCGAGAAGATCCTTAAAACAGCCCGTATAAAATGTCAGGAATCATGGGTCAGACTGGAGAAATTTGACTTCGCAACACATACCGCCAGATCCCACAGCGAGTCTGATAAACCCGGCAGATTGCTTGCCTGGCTCTGCAAGCGGGAACACCCTAAACACCTACCAACAGAGATAAAGGACGAAAAAGGAGTAACATACAAGACGCAGATGGAGATCAACAAGACTTTTGCTAAGTTCTACTCCAAATTGTATGCCCACGAGTCCCAGGTGCCCGCCGCAGTATTAATCGAAACATTGGAGGAGATAGGCCTCCCTCAAATCTCCAGCGAGCAGAGGGAGGAACTGGACTCGGAAATCACTTCCGAAGATGTGACAGCGGCCATCAGATCGCTCGCTAATGGCAAAGCCCCCGGCAGTGATGGTCTCCCGCCCGAATTCTACAAGACCTACGAACCCATTCTCACCCCCATCCTGCATGAAGTT
Source organism: Ambystoma mexicanum (assembly GCF_040938575.1). Taxonomy (NCBI): domain Eukaryota; kingdom Metazoa; phylum Chordata; class Amphibia; order Caudata; family Ambystomatidae; genus Ambystoma; species Ambystoma mexicanum. The sequence continues at coordinate 986,357,057 of NC_090928.1, read as the reverse complement.
TATCAAGAAGCCTACACAAATGGCATCCTGCCCAACACCATGAAAGAGACCATAATTATCCCAATGCTCAAGCCGCACAAGTCACCCACCGACTGTGATTCTTATCGACCTTTGGCCATGCTGAATTACAACAGCAAGATCCTCATTTCTATATTAGCCAACAGACTCGCCAGAGTGGGAGGATCCATAATTCACGAAGATCAAAATGGATTCGTCCCAGGACGCAACACCACGGCCAACCTCTGGAGACTACAACACATCCTGGCCGAAACCCACGACCGAGAGGAGGACCTGGCGATACTGTCACTTGATGCCATCAAGGCCTTCGACTCTATCTATTGGGAGTGGCTTGTGGAGGTTTTGAGGGGCTTCGGCTTTGGTCCGGGCTTCATCAGATGGATCCAGGTACTTTATAATTCGCCAATGGCAAGGGTTAAAACAGGCAGGATTGTCTCGGGATCCTGGGCAATACAAAGGGGCACGAGACAGGGGTGCCCACTCTCGCCCATGCTGTATATATTGGGCCTAGAACCAATAGCCATATACTTTCGCCAACAGTTTTTTGATGCGGGCATTAAGGTGGGCAACGTTTACAACATAATTTCATTATATGCGGATGATGTACTTCTCCACTTGAGGAACCCTGAGCTCAACGCACCCACAACGCTAGAAGTTCTCGACAATTATGCAAAGTACTCAGGGATACGATTCAGCAGACACAAATCAACAGCATTCCCCCTAGCTAGCCTGAGGGGCATTGCAGCAGACGACCTCCCGCCTATCGGAATACAGTGGCAACCTGACAAGTTCCGGTACCTGGGAATCAATGTGGGTCACACCCCGCTACTCACACACGAACATAACACTATAGCAGCAGTCACCGGCCTTCGGCGTTCAATCAAATTTTGGTCCAAACTACCACTGTCAATGGTGGGTAGAGCGGCGATTGTCAAAATGATAATCCTTCCTCGATTCCTGTACTTCTATGCCAATATTTGCCACTACGTTCGCCCGCCTTTCTTCAAGACACTAGAGGCCATCATCAGGGACTTCTTGTGGGGTCCGCGCAGACACAAGCTCACACTGGCCACGCTGTCTCTCCCACATAAGGAAGGTGGAATAAAACTCCCGGACCTTCACCTTTACTATTTGGCGGCCCAGCTCAGTCACATTACGAAGTGGCTGTCTGATGACACATCGGCCGAACTGGAACTACTCAGGCAATCTTCCACAAATTTAATCCCCAAAGAAACTCTATGGTTTCCCCCTCGTCTACCTCCCGAAACTCCGCTGATTGTCGAGCTGGGCAGGCAGATATGGGCCAGGGCCTGTCACATAAGGCAAGTGAAACATCCGTACTCACCGGATAACCCCATAATGGTGGATGTGTGCAAGTCGGAGGCGGAACTTCCCACTCCCAGGAGATGGGAGGAAGCAGGCATATATACATGGGGAGACATGTTCACTGACGGGGAATTCAGGGACTTTGAGTCGTTACAGAGCATTGAAGGACTATCCAAGGGCCAGTTCCTCTGGTACCACAGGATCAAACAGATCGCTAAGAAGCAGTGGAACAGCTGGCCGGAAGAGCCCACCCCAGACCCACTGCTACAGGAAATGCACGACCTCTCAGATGGATGGAGACCAGTTTCCAGACTTTACAACAGACTCATAGACAAGCCTAACCCCAAAGGTCAGGCACTGAAGGCGAAATGGGAGGCAGATCTTGAATCACCACTTACTGACAAGGAATGGGAGAGAGCACTGATCTACCCCAAGAAAGTGTCCCGGAATTCCAGATTCGGACAAATACAGCTGAATGTCCTTTACCGGACATATATGACTCCCCACAGGATTGCCTCATTCAACCCGAAAATACCCCCGACGTGCCCATGGTGCGGAAATGACAAGGCAGACATGATCCACATGTTCTGGTCCTGCATCAAAGTGAAATCACTCTGGTTCAAAGCCAAACAATCCTGCGCAGAAGCTGGCATGGTAAGATACGACTGGACGCCCGGAGAGTGTCTACTAGGTACATATCCTAGACCGGGCAAATTTAAACATTTGGTGAAACTAATGGACATCTCATGCATTTTGGTCAAGAGAACAATAGCGATGGCCTGGAAGACTCCAGCGGGCCCCAGCCATGCTCGGTGGCTGAGCGAACTGGCGAGATGGACGACTGCTGAAACCAGGGCCTGGCAAGACGGGATCACAACCAGCGGAGAAGCCACAAGTGGAACCCTGGACTCCTGGAAAGTCCTCCTGAGTGACATGCGCTTCAAGGCAGACTATAAGCCTCCCTGAGGGACTGTAGCGTCCTACAACACCCGATTTTTCATACTGATACAGAGATGGAATCACCCGAATCTGTTCCCCTCGCTTCCTGTAACATCGGAACTATAATTCTTACTTGCCACCAAACATCTCACAATTAACGCTACATGTAGACTGCTGTTGTTTTGGTTGTTGTCACGTTACTTTTATTTGTTGTATAGTTTCTTTATTACCACACTTGCAAGTTTGTAATGTTTCTCACTTTCTTGAAAAAACCAATAAAATACTTTACAAAAAAAAGAAACAGTGTAAATTGAATTATGTTTTCAATACTTTTACTTTATACAGAATTATTTGTTTGTTTGCATATTATTGTATGTATTATATAATAATTTTTGATGTTTTTGGGTTAATGGGTGAGGTAAAGATACCATAATATTTGATTTAAATATCATATATTTTCAAAGATATTGGTAACAAATGTTTATGTTGTTACTTTGATGTTATGATTTCTTTTGCTTGTAGACTTTAAGTTTTTGTTGGTTGAGCCGTAACTCTTCTGTGAAGAAAAATGTTTAAAATAGTTTTCTGTGTTTTTTAAGGTTTTGTAATAGTAAAATATTGTAAGTACTATATCATTTTATAATGTATTATGTGTTACAATATGTTTAATTTAGATATATAAATGATTGTTTTAATTGTGTTTTTTATATAGTTGTGTACATTTTGAATTATTTATATTTGTGAAAATGTAAAATACATTTTTGTGACATTCTCCATATCACCCCTTAAAGCCTTAAAGCCTACCCTTAACTCCAATGTTAATAAGAACTTTTGAACAAGAGTCAAATTAAAAATACCAAATTTGAAATTTGAAAAATTCCAACTAGATTTTATGTATGTATAATAGCTTTTGCAAAAATACCAATAAGAGGTTCTTCAAGTTAGAATATGAACATTTGTATGAACTTTTGTTATGTGCATCATTACAGAAAAAGGCCATCAATTGAGAAAGTATGTAACAATAATCTTACATGTTATTAAGATTAAAATAATATATATTTTAAACATTGATTTTGTTTTATTGATGTTGGTATGTTAAAAGCATGTAAATTAGTAAAACCTTTTTCCAGTGTTAGTATGTTTTGCACAGCAGGAAGCAAAATATACCAATGTAACACAATTATATGGAAAGTACATACTACATTTTAATTTTATGAATGAAAATTATTTTATTTTTGTATTATAAGTAACTATATTAAAAAGTTGCATATGTTGGATTTAAATTGTCTTAAAATATATAATTTAATTTTGGCCCTATTAGTTGTTTACTTTAAATGAATGTTTTATAAGTAATGATCCAAGTTTTGTGGTATTTATTTTTGCACCATTTCCATCTGTATGTATCCATATTTATTGTCCAGTCATCTTTTCAGTATTTTTCCATATTTCTATTTTGTTATGTTTGGTTATGTATGGTTATTATGGTATTTATTGAGTGCAGACCTAACTTCGAGCAGCAACGGAGCACTTAACAAAGTTATACAACAATACATATGCATGACAGAGAACTTTGCAGAGGTATACAACAGTACAGATGCATAACAGAGTGCTTTTCAGAGGTAAAAGAACAGATATACAGCTGGGTAGAATACAGAGAGGCACAGTGGTGAGGTACATCTGTACAGGGTGGCAGTGAGGAGAGGGGCGGACAGCATCTAGCAAGTCAAGTTGTGTGAGTGGCGATGTGATGGCCTAGCTGCTGAGGAGGAGAGACTCCGTAAATTGTATGAGCCTGGGGGAGAGTCTGTTGCTGATGGGGAGGAGGTTCCATTGTCTTGGGACATAGCAGAGAAAGCTTGTTTTCTGGTCCTTTCGTTTTTGCAGCAACAGATTTCAAGTCTGCATGTGTCCTGGCTTGTGGTGGTGCACTGTCCAAAGATGTTGAGTTTCTCTGCGATGTAGCTTGGTGACTTGAGGGTGACTGCCTTATAGATGATGCAGTAAGACTTGAAGGTGATTCTTGCATGTAGTGGGAGCCATTGAAGGCCGATGAGAGCCGGGGTGATGTGGTCGTATCTGCATAGACCCTTGATGAGGCATGTGGCCGCATGCAGGGCACTTCTCAAGGGCACAACGGAAGATGATGGGAGGCCTTTGAGGAGGGTATTGCCCCAATCCAGGTGGGATAGGACCAGTGCTTGAAAGGTGGATCTAAATATGTCCGGAGGCAGGAAGGGCTTGACTTTGCATTGGAGGGAGAGCTGATACCAAGCTGTCTGAGATGTCTTAGCTATCAGTATCTTAAAGGAGAGGTGTTTGTCGATTTGGAAACCGGGGCACTTAGTGCAGAAGGTGACCTCAGGTGTGAAGCCCTCAGGGTTCATGGTTGATAGCCAGGTCTGTATGTCTGGGTGTTCATTGATGTTGTTGGTGAAGAGTAGGTGTTCGGTCTTGGAGGGGTTGAACTTCAAGTATACACTTGACATCCAAGACTGGATCAGCTAGAGGCAGGTTTTGAGTCTGTGGATGTCCTTGATGGAGTCAGTCTTGAGGTATATCTGTGTGTCGTCAGTGTATTGGTGGATGGGTATGTTGTGTGCCGTTAGAAGGGCTCCCATTGGCTCCATGTGTAGATTGAAGATCCCTTGGGAGAGGATGGAATCCTGTGGGACTCCAAAGGTGACGGGTAGCATTTGAAATCTAGAGAAGTTCATCTGAACAAACTCCTGGCAATATGGGAGGTAGGACTTAAACCAGTGCAGGCAAAGGTCACTGATCCCCATGCACTGATGTAGGGTGTCCGTGAGTGCCTGGTGGTCTACTGTGTCAAAAGCAGCCGAGAGGTTGAGTAGAACCAGTAGGTAGGGGGCCGTCATCGAGGATGTTGAGTGTGTTGCCGACCACCTATATAGTTGCTGTCTCCGCGCTGTATCTAGGTCTGAACCTGGATTGGTAGATTTGGAGGAGATTGTTGGTGTGGATATGTTGCTGCAGTTGCGTGGCTACCTCTTTCTCCATGATCTTACCTTGGAATGGAAGATGGGTGATGGGTCGATGGGAAGGTACCTTGAGTTAGAGAGCTGTTGATGATCTCCAGGTAGGGAAGGAGAGCTTCTGTAGGGAGGGTCTTGAGAATGGATGCCAGGAGTATGTCGTCTTTATACAATGTGGCTTTGAGGGCAGCCAGAGTTTCTACCAGGTCTTCTGTAGAGAGGGTCTTCAATGTTGACCAGGCTGTGGAGATTTCAGGAGGAGGGACTTCAGGCGGCTCTTTGGATGCAGAGCTTGTATCTATGTGCTGCCGACTCTTGCATATTTTGTCGACGAAGAAGGGGTTAATGGCGGTGGATTATTTGATGAAGGGTGGTATGACAGGGTCGGGATGCGGGTTGATGCAGTACTTGGCTAGTTTGACGAGGGCTCTGCTTTTGATTTTGGCTTCCGCTATGGTGTTCTGATAGTAGGAGGCCTTGACTGTGTTCATTAGTTGTCAGTGTGTTGCTTGCAATTTCTCGAAAGAGCAGCACTAGGTTTACTCTTGTTTCCTGATGACTCTTTTCTGCAGTTGAGTTATTTCATGTACCAGGTTGCTGATGTATTCGGTTTGCAGGTGCGTTGTTTCAGAGGCATGTATCAGTCGATGGAGGCTAATAGGGTGACATCGATTGCTTGCAGTACAGAATTGCAGTTCGGTTGGGGGGTGTTTGGTCCATTTGAGGTAGGGGTTGGCAAAGTCTTCCGTAAACCAGAAGGTCTTGAAGGACCTGAAGGTTTGTCTGATGGGTTTCAGCTGGGAGTGTTTGACTGGGGTGGTATGCAGAGTGTTGACAGGCACAGCCAGGTGGTCATACCAGTGAAGCCGGAGAGGAGAGCTGTAGATATATGTACCAACCTAAACCTGACTACAAAATGTCATCCTCTAACTAATTACGTGGTCAAGGGTTATACCTGGTGAGTGATCTGTGAACAAAGGCTCAATATCCGAAGAAAGTGGTGAATAATCAGGTTGCTTGTGCTCAGGACCAAGAAATATGTGGTCACTGAAAGGCACACTCTTGGTTTCAAGATCTTTGCCTTCCTCCTTCTCCCATTTGTCATAGGGCAAAGGCACTCGTTTCAGGTGCACTGCATGAATCCAGTGCTTTTTCCCATCCACTCGAATAGCCATCTGAGTAGCCAGTAGCACCAGATAGTGTCCTTTCCAGCGAGCAGCGAGACTGGATTTCCACTCAAAGTGTTTTATGAGGACGTAGTCGCCAGGCTGAATGCGATGACCAGGTCCCTCATATTTATCAGGCAATGCTGCACAAACCTGTTGGTGAATCAAACGGAAATTTTGAGTCAACTGGTCACAGTAATCAGACAATAGTGGGTAATCGGACAAATGTTTAGGTCTAGGTGTGTTCCATACATTAGCAGGACTCCCCATGACTATTTCATAGGGAGAAAGTCCAGTTCTTGCCTGGGCAATCATTCTCATAGATAACAGAGCTAATGGTAGGGCATCTGGCCATTTCAATTTATTTGCTACGTGCACACACCTTCGCTAGCTTGTTCTTAAGTATGCCGTTGTGGCGTTCAAATAAACTGGCACTCTGAGGATGTCTTGCGGAATAGAAAAGTTTCTTAATCTGTAGCCCCTCACATACCTGTAGTATGATAGCGGCAATAAAATGATGCCCATTATCGGACCATGTTACTCTAGGTAACCATATCTAGAAAAGTACTCTTTTAGCATGACTATTGCCGTGGACATGACAGTGTTATCTTTTAAGGGCAAGGCCTCAACCCATTTGGTAAATGCACATATCACTACTAACACATACTTGTAGTTTTGGCATTGCTTCATCTCAATGAAATCAAAATGAATCACTTCGAATGGCATGGAAGGAGGTCCAAAACTACCCTTAGGTGCTGGTGTTCCCTTTCCAATGTTGTGTTGTGGACTATTCATACAGTTCTGAACTAGTTGTTCTGCAATTCTTGGAATATTATCATTATGCCATACTGGGTCTAGATGTTTACAAATACCTTTGGCACTAATGTGAGCTGGTTCATGTGCCATAGTATCTACAGCTGTTACATAAGTGTTGGGCAGCATCCACCTCTGTTTCTCGTGATGATCCCAACAACCCTCTTTATCCAACCCTCCTGGACCAGAACCCCATCATTCAATATCCTCTGCGGTGGCTTCGGCCTGAATTTCTTTCACAATAGTAATGCCCTTCTCCATCATCCCAGTTTCAGCACCCCACCTAGCAGGGTCTAAAACATACATTCTTGATTGAGTGTCTGTAGCAGTTGGCTATCTTGTCTGCAAATGTGTTCCCCCTCCCAATATCATCAGTCACTCTCTGGTGTGCTGCGCTTTTCATAATGACTAGTTTTTTAGGCAGAGCTAATGCTGATAATAGTTGTACTATCAAAGGACCATGTTGAATTTTAGTACCATGAGATGTTAAAAATCCCCTCTCGGCCCATAATCACCCAAAGTTGTGAGCCATTCCAAAATCATACTGACTGTCAGTATAAACATTTACTCCAAGCCCCTGGGATATCTCACACGCTCTAGTTAAGGCAATTATTTCTGTAGCCTGTACAGAGTTGTGAGGAATTCTCCTGCTTTTGATAACAGTGTCTACGGTGGTTATTGTATAAGCGGTGGTAGAAGTACCATCTGGGAGTTTGAAACATGAACCATCACAAAATATTTCCCCGTCAGGAGATGCCAAGGGTGTGTCACTCAAATCAGTTCTCCCTTTGGTGTCTCCTTCAGTGACATAAAGACAATCATGGGTCATTTTATTAATACTGTCCTCATTTAGAGGAGCTAAAAGTTTGGCCGGATTCAAAGAACAGCATCTCTTAATTTTGATGAGGGGTGCAAATAATATAAGCTTGTATCTCGTGAACCGGGCAGAAGTGAGATGCTGAGTCTGCATTCTATTCAGTAGTACATCTACCGATTGAGGCACCATCATGGTTAAGGTGTGACCCAAAACCATGTCTTCACTTTGTTTTACTGAGGCAGTGGCCCCAGCTTGAGACATTTTGGCAAAGCGCATGCAACAGGGTCTAACGTGGAGGAAAAATAGCTGCATGGCCTGTTCCTTCCTCCATGTTCCTGTGCCAAAACAACCAAAGCACATCATCCGTCTCTTCCATGCACAAACAACACAAACCCCTTGCTATAATTTGGTATGCCCATTACTGGTGCGGAACACAGTGCAGATTTGAGCAGATCAAATGTTTTTTGACAATCTGTATCCCAAGGTAGAGGTAACAGTACGTCTTTGGAATTCATTGCCTGCAATAGGAAGCCATTCCGATAAAAGACCTAACTTCTTTCTGTGTATTTGGTGTCGCCATATCAGAGATGCTCTGTATTCTTTCAGGTACAAGGCACCTTCCCTCCTTCAACAGGAGAGAGCCTAGATAGGCAACCTCCTGTTGACAATACTGACATTTCTTTAAAGACGCATTATGACAATTTTTGGCCAGATATTTCAGTAACAAAATAGTACCCTCCTTTCAAGCACTTTCTGAATCTGCAGCAACAAGTAAGTCATCAATGTACTGCACAACTGTACACGAAGAAGGTAATTCCAGCATGTCTAGTTGTTCCTTGAGGGCCCTGCTGTAAATGCTAGGACTCTCAGTGTACCCTTGCGGTATTCATGTGAAAGTAAATTAGCGTCCCCCAAGGGAGAAAGCAAACAAGTACCAGCTAGCTGGGTGAATGGGGATGCTAAAAAATGCATTTTTCAAGTCAATGACTGTGAAATGCGTTGCCGTTGCAAGAATCATAGTCAGAATTGTGGTGATGTCAGGAACAATGGGAAACTGTGGTGCGACTACCTTGTTAATCGCTGGAACATAACAAAACGGTACAGTAAAGCATTGTCACCTTTCTTATTAACAGGTAAAAGAGGGCAATCGCATGTTCTACCAGAGTTTTCTTCTATCACAACTTGATGTATTAAATCAGAGACAATACTTTTGAGGGCCTGCTTACCTTCGATTGAAACTTTAACTGCGGAATGTGAGGTAATGAAATACCAGTTTTTAAAACAATTTGCACAGGTTTAACATCTATAATTCCTACATCATTGTTATTTATCACCCATAAATGTGTAGGTACAGGGTGCAACTCACTTGGTAAAGGTAAAGCCATGAATTGTGAGTTGGAATTCTGGTGGGGAGAGATGGTCAAGTATACTCCATCTGGAGAGCAGTAAATCACTGCGTGCAATGTTTTCAATAAATTAAATCCCAGCAAATTTTGACCACAATTGGTTGTCAATAAGAAAGAACATGAGTCAGTGGATGGTTTTAAAAAAAACTGGCACCGGTTGAGATACCGGGCATACTACTGGAGTACCAGAGAACCCTACTGATATGTTTTGTTGTCCTAACGGGTATATCTGGAACCTTTAAGTGGTCAATAGAGCATTTTTGCACTCACGTATCTACCAAAAATGTGTGCGCCCTATCCACAACTTTCATTTCTATGTAGGGTCCTTTCTGGTCTACGGGGTAGGAGTAGGTTCCAGACCCTGCTTCGGGCTGTCCTAGCGGAACAAAAGATCATCAGATGTAAAGTCTTCAGAAAAATATATGTGTGTAGCATTGTCATAAACGTTTGTACTTCTAGTATTTTGTTGCCCATCTTGATTCCATGCATTGTTATCATATTAATGGTTTGGAAAACTGATTTCTACTCGGTCCTTGCATGCCATTGCTATGTGCTCTCAACCTTCTGCCTGGCATTCATTTGCCTTTTGCTGGAGGATCGGACATTGTGCCCTTCAGTCCCTGTTTGTGGGGTAAACTGTCATCTCTGTTGAGCATTTCCTCTGCGTGGTGCTCTTGCAATTTTCTGCAAGCGCACCCTTGTTTTAAAGTCAAACTTTTTCCTCCCTCTTGCATGCATGCAGTTAATTTATCCCAAATTATTCTTTTCTCAGGCACCAAGGTCTTGAGTTTGGTTACAATGTGGTTTGGTAATATCAATATGTTCTGTGGAGGTTTCTCGCCAGCCTTTCTAGACCTATCAGCTAGTTCGAGTGCAGCCCATGTATCGCCCATTTCAGATACATTGTCTACAGACCTACCCTGTTTCCATAAATCTGCCGGGAAAAAGACAGGAAATAGCAGGTCTTTGGGCCTCATTACACGGTAGGCGGTAAACCATGGCGCTATTAGAGCCATGGTTCATGCTGGTAAAATACCGGCACCGCCTTGGTGGAAAGGGGAATTACCGCCCTATTCCAAGGTTGGCGGGGCGGTAATTCCCCCTTCCACCATTGCCCTTCCCCATTACCATTTTTGCCCCATAGGGCTCTATGGGAATGGGGAAGGTGCTAATTACGGTACCACAAATTGCGGTACCGTAATTAGCTCCACTGGTCCCTTTGTGGGTTGGTTTTTAACGCCTGCAAAAAGCAGGCGTTAAATTCCCCAACCCGCAAAGGGACCTCATAGTAAGGCGGTAAGGATTTACCGGTACCAGTAAAATACCGGTACCGGTAAACCCTTACCGCCTACCGTGTAATGAGGCCCTATGCCTCCCAAAGTTAAAACCTACGAGTTTAATGCAGACTCTATTTCTTTATAGAACCCTGTAGGGTTCTTTCTAATGTCAGGGATAGACTGTTTAAGAGTGTTTACTTCCTGCCTTGACAAAAGGACATGCACAAATTGCAAGAAATAGTGCGCAGGGGTAACTGTTGCAGCGGCGCCATTAATGCTTGCTACCTCTTTCTGGGCCACAAGAGTAGGTGGTAATTTTCTTTTGGGTAGCTGCACAGTGGGAATCTCAAATCGTTTATTAAGGAGCAAAGCTAACTCAAGGGACAATGAGGCTAGCGGAGTGTCATTAGAAAACATGCGTCTGTAAATGACTATCATATCTGCAGGACAGCATCATTTCTTTTTTAAAGACATTCATCTTGCAAATATTCAACCATAACCTGTAACACCTTTCTCTGCACGGAGGGAGAAAATGGACTAAAAGTGTCATGAATGTCTATAGGCGAGATAGATGCATCTGTAATCCATCTAAGTGCGTCTGTTGTGCAAATGCGCATTTCTTCACTATCAGTTTTTGGGGCGGTTAAATATCTTTTCTGGTCATAGGATGTCTGTTGTATTTCTCTACCTAATTTTAATTGGTGCAGCTGATCTAGTTCTCGTTTAAAGGAAAATAATGTTGACATAAGTTCTCGTATTTTCAATAGTGTGTCTCTAGTACATGACAAGAAATTCAAAGCCTGCAACTCCTGTGGGACAGCGGAATCAGTAAGATCGCCCCAAATCTGAGCCAAGTTTTGTCCCATTTGTTCTAGTAGTACCTTTTGTTCAGACATAACTCCATTATTTGATAGAGAACCTGAAGCGGCTGTTTCGTCGCCGTCCTGTATATATAATTCTGCCCATTGCTGTAAAGACTTTCTCCATCCAAGGAGTACTGCACAATGGGTTACAGTTCTCTGGTTGCTAGGCACTAAAAGAGGAGTGTTGGAAGTGGCAGAGGTTGCTGGTGGAAACCCCTGGAGTAATTCCTGTGCTGTAGGGTGTTGTGGCCAACCGTCAGATCGTGTATCGGGTGCTGGTAATGGTGGCTGTTCTGGCATAACATACAGAGGAGGTGCGGTAGGCGGTGTTCACCTTTCATTCAGTAGTTTGTTTATTAATTCATCAGATGCATGCAATTCTTTTGATGGGTATATTTTCTGTACCTCTAATTGTAACCCCTTATTCATTCCCCTCATAGCCTCCTCTTGCTTCTGTTGATCGTGCGCTAATACCTTTTCAGATTGGGTAATGTGTCTACGTGCAAATTTCACCCTACTTTTGAGGCATTGGGTGGCTTCTTTTTGCCAATGCCTAACCACGTCAAAGGCAGCAGGTCTCACTTTCTTCCTCAATAGTACTGACTCTAAGTACTGTATTCTAATCACCTCAAAAAATCCCAATGAAGGCCACTGAAAGATCTGCCTCATATCTGGTCTGGCAATGCCAAATACTTTTAAAGACTATAGATCCCAATCCATACTTTATATACATCTCATAGACAGGTGACCCTACCAGCAGTGCCGTCTGACTATGTTCTACGTCATTTTGTTGTCTTCTCTTGCAACAAAGCGTTGCCCAACAAGTCGACAATTTACAGAAACTAGGCATATTACCAAAAACAATAATTATTACCTGGCAAATATTTTGCGCACATTTCTTTATCCAAACAGTTCGAGTTTAAAACAAAGTCACCTGATCAAAAAAGAATCACTCCCTCATCAATTCAAACAAACCCCTTTGTGTCTGGTTGTCTCCCTAAAAGCTAAACACAGTCGCTGCATACGGTCCAGGAATCTTGCTGCAATGACCTCTGGGCGAAGCTGTGAACAGATGTTACAAGTAGCAGACCACAAGAAACAGAGTCTCCTGTGCAGGGACCACCAGTACTCACTGGTCTCGGTCCGTCCACTTCGTCCTTGGAAAGCGATGGGTCGTCATCGGAAGATGCCCTACATTGGGCGCCATTTGTAAGTCCCAAATCTGAGTTACTGCAAGCAAATGATGAACACAGCAGTCACAAAACAAATATATAACAATATTTTTATTCTTGCTTGAAGCCGGTCTCAGGTTCAGCTATGACCACGAACAGCCATAAGGAAACTCAGCATTTTTATGGGGGATAGACAACCTTAAGTACACTTCAAAAGCGGCTTTGGTGGCTGAAATAATACATAGTTTACGACCCACGTAACGCAGGCATTTACCATGGCAACATATGGTACCTTGCTCTGCATCATCTCTGTACAATTTACTGTCTCAGAGCACTAAGGATCACCCGTTCCCAACGCACAGAAACATTCCTGGCTACTCTTATCTGTTTATCCTTCTTCCAAGAAGGACACTTCACATTTGGTACTTCAATTAGCCCTACCAAGGATGTGCATGGTACGCCATATTTCCTAAACATTGGTCGCACAATTAGCTCCGGCAATCCGGAGACAGGAAGAGACATAAACTATTTGTTATCTCTCTCTCTGTCTGTGTCTGCATGCTCAAGGCTCAGAGCTGGTAGATTCCATTAGCTAAGCCTTCTTTACAGAGATGCATTGACCAGCCTTGCGGGCTACGATCCTTATTCTGTAGGCAACATGAAAACCGCATGAGTGGGCAAAATAATAAAATGGAGTCTGAGGACCGTACTTCAATGTATGCATCTAGGCTAACTCAAAATGGATGTGTTTTCACAGAGGTCTTCTGTGAAACAGAAGTTCTTGAAGGACCTGGAGGTTTGTCTGATGGGGTTCTGCTGGGAGTGTTTAAATGGGGTGGTATGCAGGATGTTGAAAGGTACGGCCAGGTGGTCTGACCGGTCAAGCTGGAGAGTAGAGATATAGCAGCGGGAAGGCACTGCAGTGATGATTAGGTTGAGGATGTTACCTTTCTCGTGCATTGGGTCTTGTATGTGCTGTGTGAGGCTGAGGGTGTCAAGAAGACAGAGGATAGCTTCCTTCATCGGTTTAGTGGCCCTGCTGCCTGGGAGGTTGGGGTTGCCTAGGACAATGCTGTTGGCATGCATTAGGGACCTGGTGGTGACCAGGTCAGTGATGTCCATCATGAAGGTGGTGTTGGGTTTGGGTGGTCTGTAGATGAGATGGAAGGTGGCTGTGTCCATCGGGGAGAGTGCGAAGTGGCAGGAGAGGACTTTGAAGGAGCCAATGTTGTGAACGTCAAATCTGGTGCAGGGCCACAAGGTCTTTTGAATGACTGTGAGGCCTCAGCCTGTCTCGTTCGGTCAGTCTCTGTCTTGGATGCTGTAGCCATTGTGGAAAAGGACGTCTAGGATACGGCAGTCAGCTAGGTCTCCGGAATGAAGATGACGTCAAGGTTGTGTGTAGTGATGAAGTCAGCAATGTCAACTGAATGCGTGATAGCTGAGCAGATGTTGGCAAGAATCAAATTCCGTGTTGTGTATGGTGAGGTAGTGTTGATGGGCTTGAAGCTGATGTGGGTGAGGTTGATGCATTGCAGAGTCCATGCCTTAGAGGAGTGGCAATGTCGTTGATGTTGGCATTAACTGGTGATGGTGGGGATGGCCTGTGGGGACAGAGGGAGGAAACACATGTCAGTGCGTGCTTACCTGTTCTCTGAGCAGGGTCCTCCTGGTCTGAACAGGCCCAAAGAGTAATTGCCCTTTTCTTCGTCAGACGTTCACTTTGGGCGCCCGGGTGAGAGACCCCCTTGATCTAAAAGTTACGAGCAGAAAGGAAGAGGCAGAGCTAAGATGGTCAGTGGGCTTTAGGCCACCTGACCCAGATCCACTTGCACCTGCTCACCAACTGCAAAGAAAAAAGGCTGGAGGGCTGCTTAAGTAGGGAAAAAGGGCAGCAAAACAGGAAGGCAAAAACAGTTTAGCAGTGATTGACAGGTGGGTGGGGCTTAGGCCACGTGACCTAGATCCACCTGCACCTGCTGACCAACTGCAAAGGAAAGGAGGCTAGAGGGCTGCCAAAGTAGGGAAAAAGGGCAGCAAAACAGGAAGGCACCAACAGTTTAGCAGTGATTGACAGGTGGGCAGGGCTTAGGCCACGTGGCCTAGATCCACTTGCACCTGCTCACCAACAGTTAAAAATAAGTTGTAACTAGTATTTTTCCACATTTATTTACATAAAGAAAGCACATTAGTACTTGGATTCCTGTAATGAGGAAACTCTGAGAGCTGTGTTCTTGCTCGGCAAATCAAGCGCTGCATATTTGCAGCCATTTAAACAACTTAAAAAATAAATCCATTCCTTTTTCGACCTTTTTGTTATGTTACTTTTCACAGCCACTGACCTGCCATGTATGTTTGACAAGTTAAAGACCCAATCAAGAGACATGCATTTCCCTGTTTATCCATTTTTGAAAAAAAAACTGAAAGGAAAAAGAGTGATTTCGGTCTGTCTTTATCTGTAAAAAATCTGCCAAAACGGAAAACTGGGAGCCTTATGTATATGTTGTAAACGTAAGCATGTCCAAAACATCCTAGAATATGTTTTACAGTTATATATTCAATATATGTTAATGTATGTCAATGTAACATAATTTATATAAAGTGCATACTTCTGTTTTTTTAAGAGTTTTGAAAAATAAGATTTTTTGTGGCATGATTTAATAATTTAAAAAATATATAATTGTATTTTACTTTGGAAATATACACATATTGTGATGTAATATATGTATTATTGATATAGAAATATTTTATTGCAATACATTAATTATTATTAAAAAGCAATGGCCCACATTTATGAATATTCAGCAAAATACAAATTAAGAATTGCATTTTTTATATAAATGCTATATTGTAAGAAACACCTTGTTTTAATAAATATGTATTTTTTTAAAGTATGTCTTAATTAGTGATATTTTATGTTTTGCAGGCGAGTAGCCGCATTAGTTTCTCATACTGTAATTATTGTTCCACATTTTAAAGAGCCTTGGAAAAAATAAGCATACTCTGGATCAATTCTTGGTAAACCTGGAAGTCACCCAGAATTACCAATTTGATATGTTTTCTGGAACTTTTAAGGGTACAGGTTCTTGCCTTTTTTTCTACAATTACATTTCCTATAGGTTTGTTTTCTTATGGTATTTTGTTTTTTAGTTTACTAACTACAGTAGAACTGGATTTTTATAGAAGCGTGTTTGGTTGTTTTACTTTTATAAACATTTTTAAAATATAATTGCTCATGTTTATGTCGCACATGTGCTAACATTGCTAAATTTCCTAAGTTATATTTTTGAGGGTTACCCCTTTTTTTAATATTGCTTTGCAGATGGTGCAAATTACTTGAGTAACATTTTGCACATCTGGTACAGGAGTTTCAAAGTAGACACTGATTCAAGATCTTAATTTATTTATTTATTGTGCATTTGTACGGCATTTATACATCAAGTAAATTGTGTTTTAAAGCGCCCACAGGGCAATAGGTAGGGAACATGGGAATGAAAGGCAAATATAACAATGAAAGAGAGAGGCCGTCCTACTACGCATTGTGAGCATTCAGAGCATACACTTGCAGAGAGTGAGACAAGACAAGGCACAATCACCATACACTAAGTGATACAACAGACACGAGGTTCGATTTCCAAGTACTAGAGTTTATTGCAAAGCAAATACTCTCAGTCGGCCGACTGGGTCTAATGTCTCGCAACGTGTGTCACCCAGACCTTGTGAGACGCAAGAGAGCAAACATTCTATAACAGTATCATAAATAAGAAAAAAACAATCATACAATCTCTTTGTGACACCTCAAAACCGCCCATAATGTATCTTCTTGAGCTAGGGTTCGGTAATTGAAAATGATGACACATTATGACACATTTCTTACCCAATCTATATTACTCGTTTTAGCAACAGTTGCAATTTGCAGTAAGCAGACATAGTTCTTTGTTATGAAGAACATAAGGCATTTGTTCAGTGAGGATACTGTGTTCGTAAGAGAGACACACTCCAAAGCGTGTTATCTACTGGTTCCTATTCATGAACTAGGGGTCAGTCTGATCTAAGGAGCGCCCCGAAGGGGGGCCGCTAACAAAGTATAATTCATGCTTTAACGGCCTGATTCTACAGCTTCAGCAAGGCCGGCCGGCACCTGGGCCACTGATTAAATGCCTCTCTGCTCGCCTTCAAGGACTTGTGAGGGAGGAAAACAATGTATTTCTTTACTATTTGGCATTTCTGTCTGGGCTGGTCTCTCAACATGTAAAGTGTGGCCTTGCTCCGTGCATGAGCTTTCGAAATAAAATACATTTTGCAAAGCATTTACAAGAAAGGAAGAGAAAGTAAATGGCGAATGTTAGAGCACAAAATGGACGCCCTATGGTTATGCTGACTACTCCCTATTGGCGATGTAGGGCATATGATGTGATTGGCTTTCGGCCAACATAATATACCTTCTTTACTTTGTTAGGGTACTTTCTAGACTTACAAGGGAGTGAGAGTGCTAGAACTAAAAAGGAGGGATGTGCTAGGCAGTAACATGCAGACTTTTAAGTGACTGGCAGAGATAACCTGGTAAGAGTGGTCAACTGCCAATAAATAAGTGCAGGCCTGTGATAGCACAGGTCAGTGGGCACCTAAGGTAAGTGCTGGGTGTGGGTGGAGGCTAAAGCCGATTGGGGGTGGGAGGCCAGTACCCAGATGGTCTCATAAGGGTCCTGGTCACCAATCTCAGTGACCGTGAGGTTTAGCAAAGGAGGAAGATGGGAAAGAGGAGGTGAAAAGGAAAGTCTTGAGAAGCTTCTAGAATTTGAGGGGATCCGGCTCAAGACAAAGATGAAGGGGGAGGCTGTTCCATACGAGGGAGCCAGCTGAGGAAAGAGATCATCCACCAGCTCACTGTTTAGTGAATTGCTTGACATCTAGAAAGTTGGTGCCGGAGGAACGTAAACATCCGGCCTGTATTTAGTGAGAGCCGGTTGTATATATTGCTGTCCCAGGCCCCAGGCAGCCTTATGGATGATGCAGAGTGATTTGAATTCTATCCTTGTAGCAACTGGGAGCCAGTGGAGAGTTTTTAGGGCTGGAGAGATGCAGTCCCTGGGCTTCAAGCCAAGGATAAGTCTTGCAGCCCTCTTTTGGATTAGCTGGAGGTGACTTAGAGAGGAAGAGGGTAGATTAAGGGAAAGGCTATTGCAGTGGTCAAGCCTAGAGATTAACAGAGCTCTGGAGACATTGAAGAGGGGGAATTGGAAGTCAGCCTTCTTGGCAAGGTCCTGGATGTGAGGGTTGATGGAGAGAGGAGTTGAAGATGACTCCAAGGTTTTTGGCTTCAGATGAAGGAGAAGTGGGAGAACCCATAGAAGGTGGCCAGAGTAAAGGGAAGAAAGAGGGACCAAGAGTCCCAATGGGAAGGATCTCAGTCTTGCTGGGATTGAGGCAGTGATCATTGGAGGCACACCAGGACTGGATGGCAGATAGGCAGTCAGGAATGATGGAGGAGGTTAGGAAAGTAACAGTGGGAAGTTTGAAGTAGAGTAGAGTGCAAGCAGGGCAAGATAAATGTTAAAGAGCCAGGGAGAAAGGGTGGAGCACTGGGGGACGCCACAGGTGGAGATTGAGGTGGGAGAGCAAAAAGAGCCCAGGATAACCTGGTAGGGGCGGTCATTGAGGAAGGAGGTCAGCCAGTCCATTGCACGCTCCGAGATACCTAGGGTTTTGTGGAGCCATTTTATGACGATGGAGTGATTGACCGTTTCAAATGCAGAGGAGAGATCAAGTAGAATGAGAACAGCAGGAGAGTTAGAATCAAGCGATGTGAGATGTTCTTCACGGCTGTTCAGAAGAGCAGTTTCCGTGCCTCTGAATGCTCAGAATCCAAATTGATGGTTGTGTAGGAAATCAACAAGCTCAGTATGCTGGGTCAGTTCAGGGAAGACCAGCTTCTCCAAGAGTTTCCCAAGGAAGGATGTGATAGAGATGGGGTGGTTGTTAGTCGGACAATACAGGTCTGCAGAAGGTTTTTTCAGGAGGGGGCACACAAGAGAGTGCTTGATTGAAGAGAGGGAAAACCCAGTAGCAAAGGAGTGATTGCAGAAATCCACAAGTGCAGGGGCAAGAGAGCCAATATTGTCCTTGATAGTTCTAAAAGAACGGGGGAGACCAGTTTGGAGGAGACCTTCATAGAGTGGACGACTCTAGTGACCTTGTCAGATGTGATAGGAGAGAAGGAGGAGAGAAAGGCAGAGGAGGGATGGGACACCATAGGTGGCTGGAAGGTGGGTGACGGGGAGGGGAAAATAGAAGTGAGTGGCTCAGGATATTCTGAGTTTTTGCAGTGAACTGTAGGGTAGTGCATTGCAGGGGGGCTGGGAGGGGTGCGGTGGAGACTGCAGAAGGGTTGGCTAGTTTCTTTCTGATTTGAAAGAGTTCAGCCATGTTGTTGGATGCACCAGAGATGCCTGGATACGTGCCCTTTTCTTTGAATGATTGGATAGTCAGTATTGCCCTTGGAGCAGGCGACAGGCCAGTTTGTCAGAGGGTGATCCAGAGGTCTGCCATTTCCATTCTGCAGCTCTGCACTTGCGTTCAGGGCTGGAAGTTCAGAGTCATACCAGGTGTTACGCATGGAGGCATGTTTCAGGCATATCCTCATGACTGGGGCAAGAATGTCAAGAGTGTTTGTGATGGCAAGATGGAGGTTACTGATAGGTAGAGTCTGCAGTAGGAGAAAGGTGGAGGTGAAGGTAGATGCAAAGGCAGCAGCTGACACTCGTTTCATCGGACAGATGTTCATGAACGAGGTTGTCAGGGCTAGGGCAGGTGCAATCAGATGTCAGAGAGGACACAAGTGAGAGGAGAGCAGAGAATGGTCTGACCACTAGAGTGGGGTGGTGAGTGGGGAGGAGAGTAAGAGATCAGTGTGGAAGATGGCATCAAGAGTGTGTCCAGCTGAGTGGGTAAGACCAGAGGGGAGAATGGAGAAGGACAGCGAGATCCAGAGGTCACGATGGAGAAAGGATGCCTTGATTGAGGAGTTAAGGTGGATTCTGAAGTCACCCAGGAAAAGGAGCTTAGAGGTGGCTGAGAGGAGAGAGGAGCAGAAATCAACCCATTTAGAAAGGAACACAGGGCTGGGCCAAGTAGCCTGTAGATAGTGGCAATGGTCAGGGAGGAAGTGGGAGCGATGACCAATTTGAAAACCAGGATCTCAAAGGAAGAATAAGGCTTGGTGGATATGAGGGCAGAAGAGACCCACACAGTGAAGATCAGGGCAACCCTACCACCAGCGCAGTTAGGGCACGGCATGGAGATGATCTTATAGCCATCTGGGAGAAGTGTATAAAAAACAGTAAGTGACCTGGCATTGAACCATGTCTCAGTAAGAGTGAAGATATCGAGGTCAAGGTCTTCAAGGAAGAGGCAGATGTCAACAGAGTGTTTGATAGCAGATCGAGCATTACGCGTGGCGTTTTCTGAGGAGGGGTACATGAGCATGATACACCAGTCGGAGAAGGCAGAGAGAGTGGAGGAAGGAATAGCAGGTGTGGGAAGGAAGTTGATGAGGGGTGGCAAGTGCTGGTCAGAAAGGATAAGGTTGGGTTGAGGACCGTGTGCAAAGCCAGTGCCATTGTGGTAGACATTAATGATGCACCTGGATGATATGAAGCCTGCCAAGAGTTCTTCCCATCTAGTGCCACCATTAATGGGTGAAGATGTGAGAGGAGAGAGAGTAGAGATAAGATGATGAGTACATAGATCTGGAGAGGGGACAGAAAATAGCATATCAGTGCGAATCTGTCTGGAAGTTGCCCTGACATATGTGTTTGCGATAGGTAAGGCAGGGTTAGTGGTCAGGATGTCTCTTTTAAGGATTTTTATTTCATACATCATGAGATAGGGAGGATAGGTGATAGTAAAGCAGTTAGAAAAGATAGAGGAGATGGTGAGTGCAATAGGGGTAGCGGAGGATAGGAGGAAGATAGTGGATGGGCTGAACAGCACAGTACAAGCATAAACTCATAAGGTGGCCTAGTAGCTAAAGGAAGCAAGAACACAGATGTAATGGGAACACTTTAGTACCAAAAATGGGGTATAGAGATGTTAAAAAACACACTGGTGCTCAAATATGCAGAAGAGACACATAATACAATGCAAAACGGGGTGCAGAGACGTTAAAAACACACCCGGATTCGAATTACACCAGGAGCACAGAATGCAATGGAAAGATGGGATGCAGAGATGTTAAAAAACACACCAGGATTCGAATTACACCAGGAGCACAGAATGCAATGCAAAATGGGGTGCAGAGATATTAAAAAACATACCGGAATTCAAATTTACACAAGAGGCACAGAAAAGCAATGAAAAGAATGATCAAGTAAGACAAGGAAGGCAGAATGGCATAGCCAAAACCTCGGTTCAACAGCTGTTTAGTATAGTGGAAAAGGGATAACAATGTCCAGCGCTAACTCACAGGTATTCTTGAGGGATGCACAAAGTTCCACAGGCTCCAGTTCATGGAGTAACAGACTGCATACCTGGTGGCTGATCCATGAGGTACTTCGGGGGTGCAATGAGTAGGGAGCCCGCGGAGTCCTTTAAGGCACAGACATGCTCAGGCAGGTGCCTTAGTGGTGGGCCTTGGTTTGGGGGCCGGCTTAGCCTGCTGGCTTCTTGATCGGCCTTATGTGGCCATGGGCTGGCCCATAGCAGTTACTGTGGGTCTGGCATGGGAGGCACTCATGCAGGACAGATGGTGTAAGCCATCTTAGAGTGGAATTCCCAGTAATTGAAGATGAATCCAATCTGGGCGAACAGTACACTTCAAAAGATTCTGCACCCTTGCACCATAAGTGCAATATCCCAGCAATAACAGCAGACGCCTCTGGGATGTAAGGAGATGATTGTGGCCAAAAATAAAAAATCACTGTGAGCAATCCACAATCTGCAGGCACCCCAACCCAATGGGGCTTACCTGCAGATTAAATGCTTTGGGCCTCATTACACGGACGGCGGTAAGGGAATAACGGTACCGGTAAGCGAATACCGGTACGGCTAAATTCCCTATCTAATTACGACCCGGACTTGCCGCTATTAGCGCAACCGGTAAGTACAGTGCCACTAATAGTGGCAAGTCCGCGGGCGCGCGACCCCCAGGTCGCAAATAGCGGCATGGCGCTAATAGCATCCCATCACAAGCTAGGCGGACTTGGCAATAGCGGCCTGGGAAAGACCCAAAAACCCCTTACCGGCATGGCACAAATACCGGCACCCGTTAAGAGACCTGAGCAGTGTTTCCACCTGCCACAGGTGGACACATCCAGCACAGGTGGAGGCGATGGAGACTGTGGCAGCACAAAAGAACACACCACACCCCTTCCCACACCCCTTCCCACACAAAAATGCTTCCAATACTGCCAGCATTACATGGGCTCGAGGACATGATTGCAGTGCGGCAGCACCAACAACAGGCAGCACAGATGAGACACAGGAGGAGGAGGAGGAGGCAGAGTAGGGCAAGACAGGTGCAGAAAGCACCACCAGGGCACCCAGAAATACCACAGAGCCAGCCACCAATCTCCAGGATCCAAGCCAGTCCATTGAACCAGACACCTGAGCACATACAAACCCTGTACCGTCTGCACTGGGATACCATCACCATCATCGTGGATAGGATACATGACGACAGCGTGAGACTCATAGAAATCAGAACTGCAATCTCCCCTCTAGTGCAGGTGTTGACTGCGCTCCACTCCCTGGCCACAGGCTCGCAGCAGCATAATGTGTGACAGATGCATGGCATCTCACAACCAGTATTCCCATGCACGCTGAACCAGGTACACAATGCCCTCCTGAAGCTTGGACATGAACACATATTCCTGCCTCAGACTGCCCAGGAGATTGCAAACACCAAATTATGCATCTATTCACTTGCAAACATCCCAAGTAGCATCGGGGCCAGCAACTGTACCCATGTGGAATTGGTGGTCCCACATCACAATGAAGTAGTCAACAGAAACAGAAAATATTTCACCCAATCATTTTCCAAATGGCATGTGATGCAAACAAGACAATCACACATTGTTGCACCAGACATCCCGGATCAACGCATGATTCAATGGTCCTGCAGAACTCAACCATACCAAGCAACATGGAGCGACAAGCTGGCCAACGATCATGGCAACTTGGTGAGTAGCAGGCCATGCACAGGGTGGTGTGATTGGGGGGGAGAGAACGATACACCAACTGTGAATTGTCTGGCATGCGTGGGACAAATGGTCATACAGATGTACTTCAATGTCCATTGGGGGACTTCACAATGTACTTGATAAGACCCCACATGAAATGCGAAGCTGCACAACATTGCATACATTCCAACATTTCAAAGATGAGACATCCATCCACAACCACATTTCGCATCATGCCACACCACATAATACACAAATCATCATCTTGCCCTCAGGACAGTCATACAGAATTTGGGCAGCACAACATCTTTACCACAATGTGCCCTAGAATGCATGCAAAGGAATCACCCCTAGCAATGGCATATGACCACAAACCCATAGCACCACTGAAGTGATGCCCCGCAGCACAGCAACATGGATGTAGGGAAGGCTGCACACTGGCATAGCGGTACAAAATTTGCCTGGGCCCAAGGACACCTGAGGCCTGGCCTCAGCCAGGACATTTCCATTACTTGTGGAGGCATGTTTCGGGCATGTTGACTTGCATGGGTGAACCCAGCTTTGTACATTGCAGTCACGCAGATTGTCTGCATGCATGCTGTCAGTTGTGACTTCCAATCACAATGCAAAGAAGACATGTGTGACATGTACAGTCCACAGCAGGGTGGCCGGTAACAGGTACCCATTCTTCACCCCATACAGGCAAAGCCGGCCATCCCCTGAAGAGGTAGCACCTAACCCTTGAATGGAACCCACAGAACCAGCATGAAGAGGACAACAATATTGCACACACCCGTACCTGCGTTGTGATGGAGCAGGCATTCGGCCTCTCCAACACACAGCTCCGGTGCCTAAGCCTGCCGGGTGAGGCTGTCCTGTACGACCATGACAAAGTGCTGAAGATAACCATGTCATGTGTGATGCCGGACTAAATTTTCATCAGACGGAATGTGCCTATGCCACCTGACATGCAAGTTGCCTATGCCACCTGACATGCAAGCGCCACATGAGGATGCTGTGGATGGTGATGAGCATGGGTCAAAAGGCCCGCAAGGACATGCAAGTGGCAATGTCCAGGAGGGACACGATGTGCGTCAGCATCTGATGTATCAGATTCCATGACATCCAAGGTATGACTATTATGGATGCAGATGGGTATTACTGCCCTGATGCATGTGGTCAGTCCCACAAAGAACCATCTCCCCAATACAGTACACACACATAATGATGAATACCAAGCCTGTGTTTCAACTTTTCAACAGTGTATTGTGAACAAAAGACAATAATTAAGTGCATGGCCCCAACTGTGCAAACGACTTTACCCCCCTCCCCCCACAAAACTCCCAAGAACACCCTTACCCCCCTCCCCCCACAACACTCCCAAGAACACCCTTACCCCCCTCCCCCCACAACACTCCCAAGAACACCCTTACCCCCCTCCCCCCACAACACTCCCAAGAACACCCTTACCCACCTCCCCCAACAACACTCCCAAGAACACCCTTACCCCCCTCCCCCCACAACACTCCCAAGAACACCCTTACCCCCCTGCCCCCACAACACCCCCATGTGAGCCTCATGGTGTGAACGTGTCCTTCTCCACATGTGCCACCTACTCCTTGCTGGCCCTAATTGTCAGTGCCTCCTCTGCCATTTGGTGGTTGGGATGTGGTGTGCCTCAGGTTGCGCAGAGACCGGCGTAGGGGGCTAGTTTGCTGGGAACTCCCAGAGGAGATGGTGCCCGGTTCATCCTGTGTTGTGAGTGGGCATCGGCTCTCAATCGCGTCTGCTATACGGATCATGGCCTGCCTGAGTTGGGCCATTTCATTGCAGATCCTGTTGGTGCATGCCTCCATGCCCTCCCTTGTCTGCCGTGCATACATACTGAGGTCCTCCCTCAGACGGCCTGCCTCAGCCACATGCTGCCCTACTAACCCAGTGATCTCTGCCTGCCTCTGGATGATGGATGAGAGGTCATGTTGCATGCTAGGTGCTGGTGGGATGACTGCTGTGCCATGATCCATGGCACTGGCATCAGGTGAGAATACCTGGGGGCTCCATGCCCCTTCCAGGGTGGGGGTGGGTGATCCTCCATGGCTACCCGGACCTGATGACAACCTTGGGCTTGCCAGAATGGAGCGTGTTGGTCTGGGGGTCTGGCTTTGATCCACAATGCAATGTGCTTCCTCCTCATCCGAAAGTGGAGCAGTGGCTGCTGCCTCACCAGTTGAACTGGTGCCAGCAGGGTGCATGCCCTCCATGCTGGTTTCACTTGCAGGGAGACACACTACCATGGGTGCTACGATGGCAGCAGGCATGGCCTCAGGCTGCGTGGAACTGGTGCTCCTGCTGCCTTTGTCCCTCTGGTCATGGTCACTCCTCCCGGTTCCCCTTGAGGCTGTGGCGGTGTCCCCTGTGGAATCTCTCCTGGGTATTTTGGTGGATGGGGGAGCAGTTGTCGCAGTGTGTGCCTCCTCAGTTTCTGTGTGTGATCCTGTAGGGATGAGAAATGGGGATATTCATCATTTATGGTTCGACCTGCCTTATGCTGAATGATTACGTCATGCCGCTCTATGCATTTGGGCCTCTTTATTGTGGATTCAGGTAATGGGGATGTTGGGTGGGTCATGCATGAATGGTTCTGTGTTGCACGTGTATGTGGTGATGCATGCATGTATGTTTGTGGCTGGATCCACGGCATTAATATGGACACATAATTCGGGGGCCCCTCACACTTCACTGTGCATTTTTTGATGCATACACTCTCCTCCATCGGACGAAGTGGCCACGCCATGCTCCATTTCTCCAACTCCCTCTATGGATTCCACTCCAATTATGGATGCACAGGTCTCCTACCACTCGCAGAGTTTAATAGGTGATTCGCTGCCTACTCCTGTGCCCATAGCCAGGTTGCGGTTCGCTGCCAGTATGTTCCTCACACAGAGCCGGAGGTCGTCCCACTTCTTACGACAGTCTTTAACTGTGCGGGTGGTGGTGCCCACCGCGCTGACCTTGTTAGCAACCTCTGCCCAGATGGCCTTCTTCTTGAGGATGGTCCCCCGCCGCATGTCATTGCTGAAGACCACATGTGCATTTGCCGCTAGTGTCTCGGTCAGCATTATGAGCTCCTCGTTGCAGAATTTTTCCTTACGTTGCTGCTCTGTAGATTTTTTTACGGCCTTGGGCATCTTTAGGCTGTCCTGGAAGGATTTTTGTCCGAGTTTCCTGGAAAGGTGTCCTGTATACGGAGGATGGCAATGGATTGTGTTTTTAAAGATGGCCGCCGCGCTCTTTATCATTCCTGTGAGATGACGCTATTTCCGCTTCCGCGTTTTTACGGTGACCGCTATTAGCGGTGACCGCAAATAGCGGTGACCGCAATTTGCATGCAGTAGGAAGGCAGAGGTGCTATTAGCACTTTGGTCGAATCCGTTAATGGACTTTTTGGGGGCTTTTACGACATGGCGGTAGGAGGATTACTGGCATGGCGCTATGCTCGTGTCCGCGTACTCGTAATAGTCCACAATTTGCGGGCTCTTGCGAGGGCGGAGACGCAAATAACGCCATGCCGGTAAATGCCTTTTTTTACCGCACAACGTGTAATGAGGCCCTTTGTCTTGTAGAAGTCTCCTTTGAAGTAACCTTGTGGTGAGGAGGCACACCTTTTTCTGCAAGGTCCCTCGATGCAGGTTGGAATGGATGGAGCCAGGCCATGGAGGGTTTACTGGTGAGCCTTGGTCCAGGGGCCGGCTTAGCCTGCTGGCTTCCAGATTGGCATTATGTGGCCATGGGCTGGCCAATAACAGTTGCTGTGGAGCTGGCAAGGGAGGCACACATGCACGACAGATGTTGTCGGTCATCTTAGAGTGGAATCCCCAGTAATTGAAGATAAAGTCAATATGGGCTAACAGCCTATCTAACAGGGATAGCAAGGAAAGACTTCCCTATCCCTAAACTTCAATAAGCACAAATTGAATAGATAAAAAAGAATTGAATTGTCCATAGCACAATGCAAAGAGTACTACTGGTGCCCATGTGCATCAATTAAAAAATGGAGAACTGGTCTTCTCTTGTAAAAACAAGGATACCCTGAGAAAGGTACTCTACACAATTTTATTCTGCCTCTTTTCTCAGATTCGTATCCCAAAAGCAACTCCGAAAACTACCACCTAGGTATGTCACAAACACCCCGGTGGTCTGCCAGTTCTCAGCAATTTACCCCTCAATATTAAAAAGGATATTGTTTGTCATAGTCGGCATGGTGTGATAGAGAAGTGGGCCGGTTTCAGTGTGCCATCTTACTTATGCCACCTTCTTCAGGACCTAGCAATGGAGATTGACTGTCTGTCGTCTCCAAACTCTCTTGGAGTGCCACCGGTATTGAATCTTGGACATTTTTCTTCATTCAAGATACATGAAGCATTTAATATTTGCCTGCTGTGATGGTCCACTTCATCCCTTATAATGAGGGTGTATAGTGTTTGTAATTTCATTAGTCTCTATGAAGTTGTAATCAGTTCACCTTATGTTCACCCGCATTTTTGACTTCCTGCAGCTTGTCCGCTCATTGTCTGCTCCCTTGCCGATGCCATTTGAATAAGGGAGCCGACAATGAAGCCTCACTCATTGCCTTCCGCAAAGCCATGAAAACCACGCTGTTCGCCTGATCAGCACCACAGCCCTATAGGACTTCTCACCACATCTCCTGATAAACCTGCAAATGTACCTGCAACTAGCTTACTGCATTATTGTGCTACTAATATAAAATATGTAAAATATAAAATATGTATATTGTAACTCCCTGTAACTAAGTTTCCTGCAAGGAACAGCGCCACAATGCCCATGGGCTGTTAGTGCGCTATACAAATGTAAAATAAATCAAAAACGAGCGGAAGAGCTGTGGGATAGATAGTGACTGCTTATCTGCAGTACCACTAATAGGTAAATTATGGTTTTTTTAGTGCGCCCAGTTAGATATACTTGTTAAAATATTACAACTTGAAATTGAAGACGTTTTACATTATTTCTTGCTGATGTAACAGGAGTTGCCATTAGAACATCAATAATTTTAGATACATGAGAAGGTTTTGTTTTTCAAATAAAAGTAGTCCGAGTGCAACAATGTTGTTTTTTATTTGGCTGAATACAAGTATTTTGCACCCTTGAAATGGTACTAGTAGGAATACATCTTCTTTAATGACAGTTTGTACTTTTTTAATATTAGTAGTAGTAGTAGTAATAGCTAATGCATTTCTGCTATTGTTTTGAATTTTTGTACTTTGAAAGGTTGGAATAATAGTGTGTTTAATATTAGGTGATGCATATTTTGTTTTAGTTGGTATAACAGCACTTTCAATTATTTATGTAGTGCTAGAACTGGTAATAGGCAATGTAGGTTGTATTTTCATTTCAAAAGGAGACGGTTGTACTTTAGAAATACATTCAAATTTAGACTAAGTGTTTTTAATTAATTTTAATGTGTTGACTTTAGGTTTTCACATGTGAATGTAATTGATGAGATGGGGTACTGTTAGCCCAAGTGGTAACAATAGGAGTCTTGTAAAGTATATCACGATTTTCAGTTGTTTGTTTTAAAGGATTTGTGGATACAGAAAGAAAGACTTCAACCAGTGCAATAAATGTTGTTGTTTCTGCACTAACATGTTCTTTAAAAAATATATCTTGGACTATTTTTTCTGTGACATTACCAACAGTTGGGTTAGTGGAAATCTTTATTTCATCTTCCTGTTGGCTATTTATATGTTTGCTTTTCTGCACTTTTTGTGTACATTTTTGGCGGAATGTTTGTTGTGTTTTTCCCATGTTTTCTTTTACTGCTTTCTTTTCCTGGTTTTATTTTCCACACTAGAATGAAACAGCAAATGACAATTTGTTTATTAAAGGACGATGTTTTTTGTTTTTAAATAGATTTTTATATGTTAATGTTTAAATACAATCGTGTTTTTTGTTTTTTGTGAGAAACTTACATTTTGTTTTACCCTGCTGTAGCCCCAATTTTGTTTTATTTTTTTTATAATTGCACATATTTGTATTATTAAATGTAATGTAAGAAAACACAATGGTATTTTAAATGTGTTGGACAGAATACAATTTGGTTTTACTTTTATTAACTTTGCAAGTTTTATTTGTAAATGTTTTTATTTATTTTTACAATAAATTATCCTTATAAGATTTATGATGATGTTCATGTTCTTTTTTCTCAATATTTGGTGGAATTGTTTTGTCATCTTCTCCTAATGTTGATGTTTTACCTATAAAAAAACACATGTTATAATAGCAAAATATGTATATGTTAATGACAATGTCTTTATTTCGGTGTGGTATGCCATTAAAAATTCACAATAAATAATTAAATCTGATATACATAGTCCAAAGAGCAGACACTGATATATATAACAATCAGAGTATTGCAGTTGGTCATATCTTTTAATCGCCAAGGTTCTGGGAGACCAAAATCCACCCAATTTTTGTTAAAAGTGTATTCACACATTACACATGATCCACATTTATAATGGCCAATTCCAGGTTCAGACCACCACAATGAGGGTAATATCTGAGATTCTGATGGAAACATAGGTTGCTCAAAGCTCTTATCAAAGTAATGTTTCCAATTGCGATGCACAATTGGAAACATTGCTTTGATAAGAGCTTTGAACAACCAATGTTTGCTTTCAAAAATGGAGAGAAAATCAAAGATATGATCGTTCATAATTATATACAGAAGATTCCATCTGAATCCCTGACACAACCCTCATTGTTAGGGTTTGTACCTGTAATTAGCCATTACAAATTGGATTACTACATATGGGCCAGGAAAACTGGTGTTCATGGATAGAGTAATGCTAGGTCACAGGACTGTAGATTTCACTTTGACAAGGTGGCTTGTCATCCATTATCAGAGAAGTACAACAGCTGTTCAAGACCACCTATGAACATTGTTTCTGGTACACCTGAGGAAGGTCCAACATTTAGAGTGCATAGGACCAAAACATGCATATGATTGGGGTTTTGATCAAATAGGTTGGGGTTGATGTTCTGAATGAGTTACATTAGGATGTAAATACCCACATAATCCAGTGGGATTGATGGTGCGCCATTGAATTTCCTTTGTTTCCATTCATCTTTTGTATGCTTCTCTTGAAATTATGTGTTTTGTAAAAGTGATTTTAATTATTTTTGACATGCTTAATAAAATGTATTTTAACCTATATAATTGAACCACTGAAGTTGAGTTTATTTTTCTCCTTAGTGTTTTTCCTTTTTGAGCTATGCCTATTATTTCAAGCAACATTATGTATATATGAATACACCTATGATTTGAAGTGTATCGTTCACAAGCTGTACATTGTGTATTATGCTATTTTAGCTGTTTTGTGTATACACTTGCACATTATAATTGTAAGAATACTTGTTAACTATGAGATCTGGTACTGTTTACCATATACACCTGTACATACATTATTGTTCAATGAATACGCTTACAACGTCAAGTGTACAGTTGCTAGAGTTACCAGGAGGGATTGGAAAAGTGTCTGCCGCAGAGATGCATCAGAAGCCGGAGTGGTGAGGGAAGTAGCTTTGCAAGGCATAGCCTCGCAGTCCAGCTCTTCTATGGCAGCCAGTAATGCAATCGACAGATCTGCCGGCAGCTACAGCCAGACAGGTCACAAAGACTCTATATGGTGGTCCTTGGACTTGCAGTAGTTCTTCCTGGTGACATCTGTGACTGTGGCCAGTCACCCATGCTGCTCACAGTACATCAATGGCGTAGAAGTACATTGGGGACTCTCCATTGAACAACACCCTTGCCAACCCCAGCTTTGTCATGAAAATGTTGTTCAGCTAGGAGTGCTTCAGATACTTTCTTTCCTTCCCAACCAATGAGTATTGATTTAATCCCTTCTGCCACTTTAGGCTGAAGTCTCATAACAAATTGTGACACTACTGCTTGCTGGGCTGTAAGTGTTGCGTTTGGATTTGGTACGTTGCTTTGTACTGTTTGCTGCCCCTTTTAAAAATCGGATTTGGGTGTTTTAGCATTGCTTTGAACCATCTGCTTTGCACTGTTTGCTGCATCATTTAAAAAGAAATCGAACTTGGGTATTTTTAGCATTGCTTTGTATCATTTGCTTTGCACAGTTTGCTGCCCCATTTAAAAAGAAATCAAACTTGGGTGTTTTAGCATTGCTTTGTACCATCTGCTTTGCACTGTTTGCTGCCCCATTTAAAACTCGGACTTGGGTGTTTTAAACATTGCTTTGTACCATCTGCTTTGCACTGTTTTCTGCCCCATTTAAATGAAAATCGAACTTGGGATTTTTAACATTGCTTTGTACCATCTGCTTTGCACTGTTTGCTGCCCCGTTTAAAAATTGGACTTGGGTGTTTTTAGAATTGCTTTGTACCATCTGCTTTGCACTGTTTGCAACAAAAATGAAACTTGGGTGGTTTTTTAGCATTGCTTTGTGCCATCCACTTTGCACTGTTGGCTGCCCCATTTAAAAAATTGAACATGGGTGTTTTAGCATAGCTTTGTCCCATCTACCTGGCACTGTTTGCTGACTCATTTTAAAACAAAATCAAACTTGAGAGTTTTTAGCATTGCTTTCTACTATCTGCATGGCACTGTTTGCTGCCCCATTTAAAAATCGGAATTAGGTGTTTTTAGCATTGCTTTGTACCATGTGCTTTGCAATGTTTGCTGCCCCATTTAAAAAATCGAGCTTTGGTGTTTTAGCATTGTGTTGTACCATCTGCTTTGCACTGTTTTCTGTCCCATTCTGTTTGCTGTGCCATTTTAAAAAAAAACATGGGTGTTTTTATCATTGCTTTGTACCATGTGCTTTGCAATGTTTGCTGCCCCATTTAAAAAATCGAACTTGGGTATTTTAGCATTGCTTTGTACCATCTGCTTTGCACTGTTTGCTGCCCCATTTAAAAATCGGACTGGGTGTTTTTAGCATTGCTTTGTACCATCTGCTTTGCACTGTTTGGTGCCCAATTTTAAAAAACTAAACGTGGGCGTTTTTAGCATTGTTTTGTAAAATCTGCATTGTACTGTTTGCTCCCCCATTAAAAAAAAATGAACTTGGGTGTTTTAGTATTGCTTTGTACCATCTGATTTGCACTGTTTGCTGCCCTGTTTAAAAAAGAATCGAACATGTGTGTTTTAGCATTGCTGTGTACCATCTGATTTGCACTGTTTGCTGCAACATTTAAAAATCCAATTTGGCTCTGTATCACTCATCAAATGTATTTCTACTTCCTCTGGGTTTCTCTTATTCTCCCCAACCTCATTCTATTAGGCCTCCTTGTGAGTTCAGCCTGAGGGGTGCTTTTACAGGCCCTAAACAAAAATCCCTGTCACCTGAAAAGTTGCATTAAACATTGCCACCAAAAACGGCTGTACTTTGCTTTTCCTGGCACATGTCGAGCAAGCATTTGAACATTTCACCAAGAATGGCTCTGCGTTGCTTTTCATTCATCTGAATAACAAGATGTTATGCACTGCATTCAAAACAGCCCCGCGTTTGCTTTTCTTTCATCTGAATATCAAATAGTTATGCACTACATCCAAAAATGGCCTTGTCTTAATGTTAATTCACCTGAGGGGCAAGGATTTCAGCATTGCAACACGACACAGCTTTTGTTTTCCCTTTCATATGAACAGCAGTGCTCTAAAACACTGCAAATGAAAAAAACAGCTTGGATTTTTCTTTTATTCAGAGTCAAATCAAAGAACACTGTGCAGGGACCTAGCCCTCTTCAACGGACCATCAGCAGATGCAAACTCACTCAAAAAGGATACATTAAAGAATCCCATGACCTACAGAACAGCATTTCAAACGTTAGATGTAAAATGGCTTGCACACGTGTGAAATAAAGAAAAATGACTTTTAAAAGCCACTAGTGAAAGGATAGCTTTGCTTGCACAGAAAATGTCAGTGAAATATGTTGTGGGTGGAATTCTGACTAAAGCCATGTACATTGCGTTTTCCCCACAAGACTTCAATCACCTTGGAAGGGGCTCAGAATACGAGAAAACCCAGTT
Source organism: Ambystoma mexicanum (assembly GCF_040938575.1). Lineage (NCBI taxonomy): Eukaryota > Metazoa > Chordata > Amphibia > Caudata > Ambystomatidae > Ambystoma > Ambystoma mexicanum. Next base: position 986,324,017 of record NC_090928.1, on the reverse strand, counting down.
TTTTGGAGCTCAGGCACAAAACTCAATTGAAAGCCTTGCCTCCCACTGGAGGTCACACATATAAGTGAACTATTCCACAGTGACATGTGATTTGCCTAAAGGCGTTATAATTCCCTGCTCTGCCAGACTTGAAGGCAGTGCTAGCAGGAAGGACAAAGAAAGCAAGTGTGACTAGAGCTTGACCAGGAATTGTGAGTTCCTCCTGCACCCACGACCAAGAACAAACTGACAAACTTCAAAGGGTGTAATAAAAATCTTTGGGCACCGGCTGAGCCAGGGAAAGACAGTTGGCTGTGGGGATGAAGCACCACCCTCCCACATGTGAAAGTTCATCCACATTGAAATTAAGGGATTGATTCATTTCAGGTATTTTTCGCAGGACTCAGAATAAGAAGTATTTTCGTTTTCTGCTATTTTTTCATGTGATTTTCAGGCGGTTGTTTAGAGACTAAGTGCATGTTACTAGGACTTTGTGGACTGAAAGGGCCAGTACAGACTTGTTTCTGACTGATTTAAAAATGTGAAAAGCATGAGATTTGATGGAAAGATGGAAAATTAGATTATGAACATGCTTAATCATTTGTAGAGTTATAACTGACATATATTTGCTACCTCGCACAGATTTGGTGATCAGCTTACCTAATTCCTTATGATTAACTGAAACCGCATATCTATTTCTTATGGCAGTGGCTAGTATAAATATGAAGTTAGGAAACATAAATCAGTTTTGCTGAAAAGTTGACATGAGAAACAAAGAATTGTAACAAATGCCAAACAGACAGATGGTGCTCCCTTCCCTTTAACCAATTATGCCAGGCGGCGAAGAGAATACACCCCATAGGTTGTAAAGTGAGTGATGTTGTTTGGGCTATATAAGGGGAGACTGTTCTAGGTTGAAGACACACACAAGGAGACAGAAGAATCCGGGGAGACATGAGAAGGAAGGCAAGAGGAGGCAGCTGAACCATATCAAGGAAAGTGCAGAGACCAGACCCTTTGCCTAGCAGTCCAGAGTGTCCTGAGATCCAGCTGGCTGTCCACAATCCCATCGAGAAGCATGCAGAGACCAGACCCCTTGCCTAGCTGTCCAGAGTGTCCTGAGATCCAGCTAGTTTCCATGATGTTCTCATCAATCTTTCAGTTCTCTGTATAAGTCCTTACTATAATTTTGAAATAAATCAACAAATTCCCCCCTTGAAATTCATGTTCAAAATTGTTGCCATTCGAAATCAAAAACCTTGTCGAGTGTTTTTATTAGCTATAGTCATTAAAAGATAGCCTCAACAGGATTAGTCTCTGTGTAACTGAAAATTGAATTTGACCGTGTATTGTATGCATTACCCCACAAACTCCTAATTTGCTCTGTCCTATTGAAAACCCCAAACCGTAGTCCATTGAAAGCAATCCCTTTTGCCTCGAATCCTATCTGTTATATGCCTCTATCCTTGTCTTTGAAAACTGTTTTACGATTTTGAAAGCTAAACCCTTTCTTTAGCTACCTGTCATTGTAAATCCTGTGTGAAACGAATTTCCATTTTCTGTTTGTATGTTTTCCTTTTGCATTTTCTTTCTACCCAAAATCTATTTTCCTACCTCATTTCCACGTTTTTCTGTGTTCTGATTAGTAGTCTCTAAGCTTCCCTATCTCCTCAAGTGTAGCAACATGAATTTCCTGTATTCTGTCCCACAGCAGTTGTGAGTAGCATGTGAATAATAATCCAAGTCGATTCTGCCATTTTGCTCCAAAAATGGGTTTTCACTTTCTTTTCTGGCTTCCCATCTTGGGTGGTGGGCTTTATTCCAAATCCGATTATTCTCTCTCTATCCTTACTCCTTGCCACTGCCTTCCATTCAAAGGAATTAAGTTAGCTGATGTTTGGGGATGAGTGTTGCAAGGGGAGAGCTAAACCTTGATGCTATCACTTGATTAAAAACTGTTCTTTTTCCTGGTTTGCTATTCATATGTGTAAACTGTGATAGGATATCTGAAACAAATTGCTCTTTAGGAATCATTGCATTTGTGTTGCCACATTTGGGGCTGTTGTATTTTGAATATTTTTCCTTTTTCCTTAACCTTTTAACTGCCATGGGTCCCCCCCCCAGTGGCAAGGCCTTTTTTGGTGATTTTGGTATTTCTCCATTCAATGCCTTCTAACGTTTTCTGTTTCATTAACCCCTTAAGTGACAAGGACGAGGTATCTCGTCCTTGGCAACAGGGAGGTAATCCCGAGGAAGAGATACCTCGCCCTTGGCACTTAAGGGATAATAAATTAATAAATATCTTATTAATACACACCGGCCTGGTTCCTAATCCATTGTGACACAGGTGTTTATGAAGGTTGGGTGCGAGAGGGATTGAAGCCTACACATAAAGAATCCATTTTCTATTAAAGATAAAATGCGTTTTTATTGTGCGTGCCACATTCATTATCGGGAAAGGCGTCCATGACTGGAGTGTGCTGTGTTATAAAAGAGTGACAAACTGGGGGATCCTCTGGGATTGAGGCTAGAGTTTTCACCCGTGACAGTCCAAGACAAAAGACTAACCCATTGAAGGTAGTGTTACTTTTGGTAGTTAGAAAGCTGTGTTACACTGTGAAGGTGACATCCAACAACCTGAACCCTAGATATCAAGCCTGTGTATCAAAATAGAATATTGTAACCATAAACTAGGCAAGAGCAGGGTAGAGATGTTGTCCTTGCATAGATAACCAAAGGAAGAACACTCTTCATACTGAGCACCGTGAAAATTAACATGGCTAGGCTGCATCTTCTTTTCAAGTTGTTCATTAAAGGGGAATTGGCAGAGCAAGGGCAGGAGGCCTGGCTATCCAGTATGATGCAACAGGTGACCTCTATAAACATGGATATGTGGCAGGACAGTGGCCTGCTACATCAAGCCCTGACTGACTTTTACATGACGCAGACCATGAAGGATGAGCAGATTAAGATGTTCTAGCTCACTGAGTACATGTACTTCCACATGATAGTCCTGGAAGAAAGATACCAAGAAAGTGCAACCTCTGTGCAAAATCAGTTTGAGCGTTTAAATCAAACACAGAATGAGTTAAGGCATGTAGAGGAGAAAATAAGAGAGAGACAAAATTCTAAGTTAGAATTAGGAAACCTCATCAAGCAGCTAAAGGAGGAGTTGGCCGTTTAGCAACAAAATAATTCATAACAGGAGGCCCAATTATCTGCATTAAAAGAGGAGTGCCAAGAAAGGGTTGACTCTCTAGAAGAGAGTCAGATAAAATTGAGTCAACAGGTGATGTACAATAGAATTTGCTTCGAGGATATATGCACTTTTGCAAACTCAGATTAAGCATGTAAAAGAGGAGAATGACCAGTTAATCATTGAAGAAGTCCATTCGAAAACAGATTTTGACCAGGAACGCCAGAAGTTGGGTGCTATAAAACAACAGAGAGAAAACCTGACTGAACAGATAGGCACAGTGTATCAGGAAAAAGATGCCCTATGCCAGGAAGTGTGCAAATTAAAAACAGACCTGGAGAAAAGTGAGTCATGTTTCAGGAACTGACCAACATATAATTAGACAATGAAAAATTAATGGGGCACATAAAACAAATAGAATGTGATCTGGAGCAGAAAATACAAAAAAAAGTGAGGAGATGTATCTCCTGCAACAGAGATGTTCTGAGTACTCCCAGACAGTACAAGTAGCCCAAAAAGAAACTGAGGCTCTTTGCGATGAGAACAGGGGAATCCAGAGCCAAGTAGTAGCACTTGCTGAAAAGTTGACATGAGAAACAAAGAATTGTAACAAATGCCAAACAGACAGATGGTGCTCCCTTCCCTTTAACCAATTATGCCAGGCGGCGAAGAGAATACACCCCATAGGTTGTAAAGTGAGTGATGTTGTTTGGGAAGGTTATAGAAGCCAGTCAAGCACTGACAGCAGAAAACAAGGCCCAGGCCTTTGCCTACTATGAAGAAATAGGGGCTGAGAAAGAGAAATCTGAGAGGTTAAAAACAGAGTGTGCTAGGTTAAATAAGGACTTGAGGAACCTCAAACAGCTACAGAGTGGCAGGGCAACCCCTGATCACAGTGTGATGCCCTCTGTACCAAGGGCCTCAAGCCAACTTTCCACCTTGTATGCGCAAGGCGCTGCTAACTTCATGTCCACAGGTTCACAAGAACCGGGAACCTTGAGGCAACTGGACTCAATTAGGCCCAGCATGATTGAGCCAGCAGGCCGGCGTCCATCAGAAATTGATGGGCTTGCTTCCCTGTTTAGGTTTAAAAATATTGTGTCCAATCTATCTGACCAAGAATAGTCCTATGAAGAGAAAACCAGGGAGTTAGACTGGCAGAAACATCAACTACAAAGGAACCAGCTGGTCCACTTTGCAGATAAATATAAGTCTGAGTTTAGGCCCACAAGAGTATTCTGAAAACCTCCACCCAATCAAGGAGGTGGAGGGAGTTCTCCACCAACCCCGGAAGAAGGGAGGAGTCAGATGACTATTCCTCTGTACGAAAGTCCAAGGGAAGTGACCCAGAGAGCCCACAATACAACAGGAGAGAAGAGACTATGCCCCGTCATTCTGGGAGAGACTCCCAGGCTCAAAGAATCAGGTAACGCCTAGAGGATAGGGATGGGACCTCAAATAGCAGCAGCTCTGAATCTGAGGGCGAATGGAGTCAGATGCAGCGGGAAAAAAATGGCTGCCAAATAAAATAGAACTCTGGTGAAAGACCCCATTAGACAGATAAAACCCATTAGAAACTTCATGACTTTGTACCATAAAAATGCAAATACACAGTCTGGGAGCATCTAGATCTGTATGACCAGATGATGACGTCATATGGCATTACAAATGAACAGAATACTATGGAGTTTGCCAAATGGACATTCTCCCAGAATACTCCAACTTCTTTGCTGGGCTGGAGAATCAAAACCATTCAAGGTGTCTACCTACAAGGTGCCATCTTGAAGCACTTCTCCATGCACAGAAACACCCAGGAGGCTCGCAAAGCGGCCTACAACCTGCAGTGCAGAGAGGTTCAGGCCCGAGAGAATTTGTCCAGGAATTCAAGCAGGCATTTGCACAAACCACTAGGCGGGTGGGCACGAACAGTAGGAAGTTCATCAATACCGATTTCCTTGCACTCCCTAAGCACTTTATGATGCAGCTGGTTAGGGACTTCCATGATGAAAGGACCCTGCACTGGGTAATAGAGCAAGCTACCTGGATCTATGAGGTCCAGAAACCAGTAGAAAATAAGAATTCCTCCAAAAAACCCAAATAAACCAACACCCCCGCTGCTGCCAAGGTGGCGGAGGTGAAGGTTGCCCTCATTATGGACCTAGAAATGGGAGGGGGTCCTAAAAATGCACCTCCCACTAACCAATCAAACCAGAGGCAGAGAAGACCCTCTGACCACTCCCAAACAGGTGGTAGTTGGGCAGGGTACCCCACCAATGTGTCACCTGACTCTGCCATCTACATCAGCCCCAGGTACAAGGGGAATAGACCCATCTTGGGGTATGTATGGACTCCCCCGGCTCAGGGGAGATCCAATCAGGTGAGTACGGTCCCAGGAAACTTCCCTCCAATCTTCCCTCCAAACTTCCCTCAGAAGGGCAGTAATCTTCCATGCTCTAGTTTAAGTTTCTTTCCCAGGTACCTTCAAAACCCCAATATTCCGAACAACCCTCCTTTCTCTCCCCACTTTCAGGATTCTAGACCACCAAATCAGGGAGAAGGAAGACCAAGAATGGAGGGCTATCAGGGAAACCTTCCATATCAAGGCTACTATGGGAAAAGGGACAGTTACCCTTCCCGAGAGCAACAAAGGGTTGACTTAAGACCTCCATGTCTGCCCAAGGGAGTGTCACAACTGGAGTGCCAGGTCCAGAACTTGACCCAAGACCTGAGTCGCGTGTTGTGGGCTCAGCAGAAGCCTCAGATGAACATGGCTGCTCAGAACAGCTCGAATCCAGGGTCTGGCACCCCGGAACAATGACAGGGAGAGAACCCCGACAAAAAGCTGGCTCCAGATCAGGAGGATCAGGAGGAAGAGCGATGCAAAGCCCTAGAGGTAGCTTCCTTCCTCACCCATGAAAAGCCCCTAGAAAACTCTGAACCTGAACTCAAATTTCCTACCCCCCGAAAAGCTGCAACCTAGGGAACAGAAGGTAAGTAGGAGAAAACAAGGGACAAAGAAGACCTATTTTATGGAGGAAGTCAGTGTCCTCCAGTTTGAAGGGGAAGAATCCTTGTTTGATTCTGTGAAGAAAGTCTTCTCTTTCTTCTCTTTCAAGGATGGGAAGATTCCTCCCAAAGAAAAATGGGTCCCAAAAGACCATAACTCGCCCATCCCTGAAACCCTGAAATGTCATCCTGAGAGATCAGAATTGAATGAGATATCCTCCCCCCTCAAACCGGTTCAAGTGACTGTCTCTGGGAAAAGGGGGACAGCACAGAATCAAGGGAAAAGGCGGATTACAAAGGTTCACAAATCTCAGGATGCCAAATTTTCTTCACAGATTCGCAAACTCCGACACAGAAAACGGCCCAAGATCCCACAGTGTCGAAGTCTAAAATAAAGAAATTAACTCCCAGCTGGCCCAAAATGCCCATTTCCTTTGCCCCCTAGATGAGAAAGAAGGTAGGTTTTATGCCCCCATCTGGGTGCAAGGGCAGTGTTCAATTTCAGCGCTGGTGGACACCGGATCCCAAGTCACTCTTCTCTCCAAAAAGGCAAATTAGCAACTTAATTCAGGAAGGGGGGAGAGTCACCAAGTTCCCCTCACACCTCTTCCTGGACAACTCCAGAACTTCGACGGAATGACATTCCCGTCGAGGGGACTGCGGATCTGGAGATCAAAATTGGGCGACACATGGAGAAACACACAGTTATAGTCATTACTCCAGAGGGGACCTCCTGTCTCTTACGGAATTACCTCCTTTGGAGGTTGTCACCCCTAATAGACTGTGTGAACAAGGTCCTTTGGACTCAGGCTTACCGGCCAATAAAATTAAAACAGAGCACCAACTATGTTATCCTAAATAGCACATGTCACACGGTTGAGCAGCGGTCTGACAACATTGAGTTCCATTTTAGAAACAATCAAGTCCCCAACATCACTGTAATTGCTGTAGGACAACAAACTGGTGATGTGAACCCTTCTCCATTCCTGATCAAATCAACATTCCATCCAGTTTTAAGTGGCATTCCACACTGGAAGGTAATACCCTGAAATTCTACACTGATCCACAATTTGAAAACCCAAATCCCATGAAGAAAAGTGATGAGAAACCAGCTCAAAGCTTGGCTGATATTCAGAAAAAGGGTGAACAGCCATTGCTCCCCATTCAGGTAAATGATAGGGTTCGGGGGGCTGTTCTCACCAGAGTATACCTGAATAATGGAAAAAGCTTCATCAGTGAAGCGTTATTCAGGAATCTCCCAAAAGATCAGACCATTCCCACATTTAAATTAATTGAGAAGTGGGAATTGGGCCTGGAAAGCCCCAATTCCAATCATCTCCTGCCTAGCGGGTGCATGCAAAAAATGTCCATTGGGGATAAAAGCATAGAGGATAATTGTTGCGAGATGTCCCCTATGCATTCTACTTAGGTAGTGACATTCTCAATCAGTTCGCAAATTAATTTGGACCTCATTAATTACAAAGTCTGGACCCGTCTGGGGGGCAACACCATGGGCTTTGACAATCGAGAAAAGGCATTTCGGTCAGCGCAATTGGAGAGGATGTCACCATCCCAGGACGGATCTGACAATTCCCAATCTCTCTAAAAATCTCTAGAACTCCATGCTAGTTCACATTAGAAACCTGGTGTGCTCATGACTGAGTAACGTACAAGTGAAAGAACAGGGGGAAGTCCTTAAGAGCTGCCATTTTGCCAGGCTTTGGTAGACATTGCCCATAGGTCTCCATGTTACCCCTATCTCCCCGGTTCTTTGACTTGTGCATTACTGAGTCAGTGAAACAAATGAAGAGAAGCCTCTCACAAGCACCTTGTCTAGCTTACCATGTCAAAAACATGGAGTTTTTCTTGGGGACGAGGTTCTCGAATACGTGCTTATTATCAGTATTATACCATAAGCATGACAAGGTCAATAAAGTAATCTCCTATGCATGTAAGACGTTAACCTCTGTGGAGGAAAAATTCAATGATTGTGAGAAGGCACTCCTGGCAACGGTGTAGGAATTGAAAAATTACTGCCCGTTCATCCAGGGGGAGCACAACATTGTCGAGACTCCTCACCACCCTTTGCAATACCTCCAAAGTGACAAAATCCGGGCAGGGAATGTGAGTAATTCCAGAATTACTTCCTGAATTCTGTCCATGAAAGGCTTTCCTGTGGTCAGATATGGCCAAAACAAGAAGAGTCCCTGTGCAAGGTTTGGCTGATTTACATGATTGTGCCTGAGAAAACTGCCTCGAGGACGAAAGTCTCAAAACACAAGACAGCATGGAGGCGTACCTGAATTCCCTGCACAAAGTTTATGAAGAAGACACGTGCAAGGGGATGCCCAGAGTTTATGTGGACGGGTGCTCCTACAATGTTGATAACAAGAGGGAGAAGGAGCTGGTGGCCGGCGTTGGGAATGCCTGGGTGAATGATGCACCGGAGCCCTCCACTGGGTGCAATATCGGTCTCCGAAGTATTCAGGTAGCAGAGTTGAAAGCAGTTCACCAGGCCATCCATACTGCCGTTCAACACCAACCCCACGAACTGGTCATAATCACCAATTCAAATTATGTCTGGAACGGGTTCATGAAACACCTGATTAATTGGAAAACCAGAGACATGCTGTGTGCAAAAAATTAGCCACTCAAGCATGACAAACTAATACAATCCATTGATTATCTGGTCACCTCTAATGGGATGACCATCTACAGGATGAAGATGAAGGGTCATTGCAGAATACAGGGACCGGACAAAAACGAAAATTACCGGGCTGACCAGTGGCTAAAACCAGAGCCATCCAGGAGGATCTTCTTGAGATCGAGTCCCTGTTGGGGGAAATCCAGGTTTCTGCCGTCACCAGGTCCCAAGCACTTGCCCAAAATGAACTCTCAACTGCCCAGTGGAGTAAGGGGAACCCTGATGCTGATTTGATCACGGCACAAAAAGGGGATCCGATTATTGGGAAATGTTATCAACACATTGAAGACGCTGTGATTTTTCCTCTGACCGAAACTGATTAATTCGGGAAAGAGGATCTCGGGTGTTGATGAAATTTCTCTAAATGTTCTGAATCCAAGACGGTTTGTTGGTGAGGAGATTCATCTCTAGATGTGACCAGTGGGGTGGTACCTAACTCATTCAAAAGCCTGATGCAAAGTCATGCCCATGATGCGGCCAGAGCCACTCATCAGGGGTTTCATATTATTTTGGAAACCTTGCGATAGGTCGCATACTGGCCACACATGGGTCAGGACCTCGAGCAATATTTGAAGGGGTGTCTTGTGTGTGCTAAGTTCGCTCACACACAGAGCTCCCTGTAGAAAAAGGGGATAACACTGCCTGATGCTGATTTGATCACGGCACAAAAAGGGGATCCGATTATTGGGAAATGTTATCAACACATTGAAGACGCTGTGATTTTTCCTCTGACCGAAACTGATTAATTCGGGAAAGAGGATCTCGGGTGTTGGTGAAATTTCTCTAAATGTTCTGAATCCAAGACGGTTTGTTGGTGAGGAGATTCATCTCTAGATGTGACCAGTGGGGTGGTACCTAACTCATTCAAAAGCCTGATGCAAAGTCATGCCCATGATGCGGCCAGAGCCACTCATCAGGGGTTTCATATTATTTTGGAAACCTTGCGATAGGTCGCATACTGGCCACACATGGGTCAGGACCTCGAGCAATATTTGAAGGGGTGTCTTGTGTGTGCTAAGTTCGCTCACACACCGAGCTCCCTGTAGAAAAAGGGGATAACACTGCCTTGGTCAGATTTTCAAGTAGATTCCATCGGGCCCGTGATTCGCTCCTCTAGGGGAAACAAGTACATGTTAACAGTAACATGCTTGTTTACCAAATAGGTTGACTGTCTCCCAGCCCCAAGGTAGAAAAAGCAGCTGCCCTGATGATCAACCACATCTTCTCACGTTTCGGCCTTCCCCAAAGGATTGAGTCATACTTAGGAAGTCACTTCACCAGCATGGTGATGACAAAGATGTGGGAGATACTTGGGGTAAAGAGAAAACTCCATATTGACTACAGCCAAGCCTCTATTGGGGGATTTGAGAGGTACAATAAAACAATTGTAAGAATTCTTAAGCTTGTGGCGGACTCTGGGCCGAGTTGGGACCTCCGACAACTGCTTGTCCTGATGGCCATCAGGTCTACACCATCTTCTGCGGCCAAAATGTCTCCATTTGAGCTAATGACCGGATGAAAAATTGTGCTTCCCCAACATCTGCTCTACAGAACACAAGAGCAGACACTGATTAACGCATCCACAACACATGAATATATTGTAAATCTTAGAAAACACCTTCAGCATGCTTTTGCGTACGCTCAGCGGAATCTGGAGAAATTGGCAGAGGGGATTTAAACCCATTATGATTTGAAGACTACTAAAAAAGAATATCAAGTAGGAGACAGGATTTACTTGCACAACATTTTCAGAGGAACCAGACCAAGGAGTAGAAATGTCTACCCTCCTGGCGCAGCCCCTTTGAAATTGTAGAGAAAATCTCACCTGTCGCCTATAAGATCTGCATTCCCAAAGGAGAACAGGCAGAAGAAAAATGGGCCCACATCAATCAGTTGAAAAGCTGTCAACCCAGACACGCTAAGCGACTGATCAATGAGCCAGATGAAAGTCGAACAGAGGAACCATCTGAAGAATGAAAAAAAAGAAGAAAGGAGAAAAATCAGACGGAAGTATTTATATATATATATATATATATATATATATATATATATATATATATATATATACAGCCCATGGTAGTGGCTGTGTAGTTATGGTTAAATTGCTAATCCCATAGGAAGAGCACTTTTTGGGCGGCTTATAACTTCGCTCCCCCTGGACGAATCTTCACCAAACGTTCCATATATATATATATGGGTATATGGCCCACTCTGAATGCTTTTGCAAATTTTAGTGAGGTTTGGTACAGGGGGGGAAAAGTTATAGTGGGGGTCCCAAAATCTCTTTTTTTCCCATAGACATAACGGCAAAAAACTTTGAGCACGCCCACAGCTCAAACCGCTGGATGGATTTCCACCAAATTTGTGACAAGAGCGGCGGCTTACTCCCGAAAGTGTGCTTTTTAAATTTGGTGTATATCCGTCCAGTGGTTTTCTTTGAAATGGCCAAAGCGTAAGGCAAAATAATTAGTGATATATATGTCCGCTCCGTGGACACATTTACCTGTTCGCTCCGCTCCGTGGACAGGACACCGATTGGTTAATCGGCTTGCATCATGTCCGTGGATACGCAACATGTTCTCTGATTGGCTGGGATGAGGCGTGAGGTGCGTCACATTGTTTCGATGCGCCCGCCGTCTTGGATATGCTGACAGCGCGGCGACAAATAGAGGCAAAATGCAATTTTGGGGAGTGTGTTGGTGTGCAGAAGTGCTTGGGGAGTGTGGGGGAGTAGTAGATTGGTCAAATACTGTATTTGTTTAGGTGGCAGGTACCCCTGATGTGTCACCATGTCTGCGGCCATCGTGGTTGTCTGCTAACATAATAAGTGTACTACTGCCTATTTTACTTTATTATGATGTTGGTTTTGGGTTGTTAGTAGAGGATTTATTGTAATTAATATCCCCTATAAGCAGCTTACATACCACAGTCAAAATGTTTGTTACTATAGGTGTGTTATGCTGCTATGGTTGTGGCCAGGGCCTAGAGTCTTGGGTGCATGGCCAAAGGCCGTAGGCCATCGGCCATGCACCCAAGAGTCTAGGCCCTGGCCACAACCACCACAGCATAACACGCCCATAGAATCAAACACCCATCAAATATCCACAACCAAAAAGTTTGTGTACTGTTTCATTTGTAGAATTTGTATGTGAAGTTTTGGCTAGGTTATGCAGTTAAGATTGTGGAGTTTGTAACAAGGAGTGCAGTGTTTCTGAGTTTATTTAATGTATACTTACTGGTTGAGTTTTTTGTGGTTGTATGCAGTTTTTTCATGACATGGCTAACTGGACCAGACATACGTTTTCGATCTCTGTGATAAAAGAAAAGATCATATGTTAGAGCAGGTAGTTCATAATGAGTTATTGCATTGCATAATAGACATTTCTGTATTTTCTTACCTTCATATTTAGTACTTTACAAGTATTATAGTTCAAACCAGTGAACTGTGCAATTTGCTCAGTTTCTGTGTATGTTTTCTAAATCATTGGGTCTGTAGGAAAAAAATCTATGCTGGATTAAAAAAAAACTTCTATGTTGTGGTACAATATATTTCTTTCATTGTTTCACAGTTTATTTCTTGTTTCTTGCTAATCTTCTATCTTTGGCTTGTTGCACATTTTTGGGGCAATTAGATACCTGTTGGCGTATTCTAATTGTTTATTTCTACTTTTATGCTATTCATCTATCTGTTGGGTTGTTGTAGATTTTTTTGGGGCAGTTAGATACCTGTTGGTGTATTCGAACTGTATATTCCTTGCTTGATTTTAGTGGTATTTATTTATGTGTTTGCTTATTGCAGAATCTTGGGGCAGTTAGATACATGTTGGCGTACTCTAACTGTGCACAGTTTTGAAGTTGAAGTTTTGCTTATGTTCATAGAAAGATTAAGTATTAAATTTTGGTTTTAAGAATATTAAGTAAGCATTTACAAAATTTGCTGGTACTATCATTACATTCGAACCATCCACAATTCTTTTTTATTTGTGCAGTGTAGTGACCTGCATTGGTTGTGGCTCCTGCGTGGTAGATTATACCTATTGTTGTGAAGGTTTTCTTACAAAGTGATACTTGACCATGTGTGAATCCAGTCAGCTTACAGTTGTTTTTGATACCATCTGCATTGTAACGTAAAAGCATTACTATTACGTATTTACTATGTGTCTGTATTTGTAAGGTGGAGCGATTATCTGAAGTGTAGGTAGTACATAATCTGCCATGGTTTGCATTTTGTACAAGTTGCTGAAATGGAATGGATTCACAGTTAGTTTTGTACATACACGATGCATACACAAAGCGTTCATTAGGGACTTCTTCCTGTGCCACATGGTTGCAGAGAGTACATCTATGTTTCCACATGTATGAAATCTGATAGATTTCATTTATAGGTATGTTTTTGTTTTCCAGTACTTGTAGTAAGTACATTAGAAATTCTTGGTGATCTTCTTGTGAGTTTATAGTGAATTTGACTATTCCAGCACAGTATTTCAATTCTTGTCTTATTCCATGAACACTGTAAGTGTTATCAGGATTGTTGGTTGCATTTCTATGAAGGACTAACATTTGCAAACACAATTGGTCTGTACTGTGTAAGTAAATGTTCTCAATAATTGGTGGCAATTTGAATTGTTTATTGTGCTACATTTGCGTAGCAATTTAAACCAATTGTATTTGAAAATTTGAATGGACCTGACAGTTCTGTGTCGAAGTGCTTTGTTCAGAGTGTGTGTTGCTTCTTTGAAGAATTAGTTGAGTTACTTTGACAAGTAGATTCTTCTTTTGTTGTGGTACTTGATGAAGTATTCGTCCTGTTTCAGTTTGAGGTAGTTTTCTTTTACAACATTTTGCTTTTTGTGGAACAGGATAGGTTTTTAGATGGGAGTGTGGAGTGAACACAGCCTATTTTATTCTAGAATGCAAGGAATATCTGCATTTACTTTACTTGCATCAAAGTTGATTAGAAATAGTCTGTCAAGTGTACGTAAGCGTAATAGTGCTACATAGCTCATGCCTTCTTTAAAGACTGTGCTACCAATATCTATTAATGCTTTATCTAGGGTAAGACATTGTTATTTGTGAATGGTAACTGCGTATGCTAGAGTTAGTGAAAATTGTTCTCTGCATACATATATGTCTTTCAAAAGAAGGACGCGGGCTGTTGAGCGTCCTATCCTTTTAACTTCTGATAGATTGTTGTTGTCATGTGGTTATGTTTGAAAGCCAACAACTGTACCAAGTGCTCCATTAAATAGTCCTTTCTCCACGTCAAGGTTACGTTTAAGCATTACTCTACAGTTTACAGATAATTTTAATATTTTCTCCAAACCAGCTGTGTTGGAGATAGAGTTTTCTAGTGTATTTAGTCTTGTTGTGGCTTGTTGACACATGGGTAGTGTCATACCATTTACATTTAGTTTATCTGTGGAGCAAATTTCAATTATTGGTTGCATTTCTTTTTTCAACATTGTTTCATTGAATTTTGAACAGCTTGCAAGAGTTGGCATCAAGGACATACAATTGACATATTTCTGTGTGCTAATTGTTCCATGACACTAGTAGCCCATGGGTTATAGCCATAGAGTGCATGGATGTGCCTGGTTTTTAATATTGCTCTGCTTCATAAGATAGTACACCAACTCTAATACTTTTTAAAATGTTGGGGTATGTGAGGTCTGCAGACGGGTGCGTGTATTCTGTTAATTCTCTGTATTGGAAATGTTGCCAAAGGTTGACATTTCATATGCTGCCAAGGGTTCTACGGCACAGTTTGTGCCCTACGTTTTTAAAAATAGATTCAGCTTTCACTGGTGTCAATTGAAGAAGATCTCAGAAAACAATAATATGTTTTCCTCCAAAGAGCTGTTTGTAGTCTGTTTTGCAGACCTCTTGTAATCTGAGGTGAATCAAAGCCAACATTAGGTTGGAGACCATGCTCACCTCATCTATTAGCAGCATTTTCATTTATTTGAAAACTCTGCGTAGTTCCATTGCAGCTTCTGTGGTAAATGTGTAATAGTCTAATTTGTTTTGGTGTTCTACTGGAAGGAGTAGTAATTGGTGTAAAGTGACACCGCCTATGTTATAGGCAGCTAAACCTGTGGGGGCAGTTACAACAGTGGACAGTTTGTTGTTTGTCAATTGTTGAAGGAACTTGCTGATGATTTTGATTAAGAATGTTTTGCCTGATCCTGCTTCACCACTCACGTATAGTAGTATAGGTTTGTATTCTTGGCAGGTACTGTTTTTATTTTCATGTTCCACACCGTGCTGAATTTGTTTTGTTATTTTTTGGAAAATGCTACGCTGCTCATTGTTCAGTTGTGATTTTAGTACAGCGAAGTCTTCTGTAGCTTGTTCATACTGACACATGGTGTTTTTTTACTTCTATCATGGCTAATTCTGCCTTATTTGCTATTAGTGGCAGTCCAAGTGGTTGATTAATGTCGGGCGTGTCCACTTGTATTTGGGCCTGGAGTTCTTCTTCGTGTTGCTATTCACTGTGCAACATTGTTTGGTACTGTGTAAAGTTTACGTCTTTCATAGTGCTTTCTTTTGCTTTGAAAGCCTCTTCATAGGACTCATATGTATTCAGCAACTCTTCTTCTTTTCTCCATGGTTTAAAAAGTTGTAGCAGGGACATGTAATACAGTTATTTATGTTGAGGAGTTTTTAATGACAATTTGATATGATTAATTAAGCTGCATTTGGTAAGTTTCACAAAGCTGCCTTCACAATTTACCACTCTGTATCTATCTTTCTTCTCATCTGGTTTAACATTATTTTTGTATGTGAAGTTTTGGGCTACGTGGTAGAGACACATGGTTTCCAAAGTGGTATTCCTGTTTGGGTAGTAGGTGTCTAGTAAATAGTTTTTCAAAATGTCTTGGCTGTTGGGATCATTTTTGGCTATTGTTTCTATGTCCTCATATGATTTGAGAACTCTTTTTCTAGATTTAGCAGCACCAAGACTTAGCAATAGTATATTGTCAGATTTTCCATACAAGGCAGTACCGGTTAAATGGTCTGCAGCTTGATAGCAGCCAAATTCTCTATGAGAGAGCATTGTTATGCCTAAGCTGTACAATTTCTGTGATAGTGTTTTGTCAGATGATATGTCATCCCAGAGGTCCTGAAGCTCTGTTTTCTCTGCTTTAGTTAAGTAGGCTGTGACATATTGTGCAACTGCAGTGGAATTGTCTGCCATGTACTGCACATCCATGTTTGCATTCCATAGGAGGGGAATGAATGCATTGTAATCATGGATGTATTTTGATTCTTCTGTTCTTTTTATGTAATATGTGTTCTTAGGTGATTTTCCTTTGACACTATGTCTGAATGAAGACATGAAGTTGTTTACTTGACCCATTGCTGAAACTGGTCTAGGGAAACCAAAGCGGCACTTGGTGTAGAAATTCCATTTTTTATATATATGCGTCAACAATATTTCCCACATTTGTGTCTTTGAAATTTTAAAATGTGTGCATGAATGTCAATATGTGTAGTTTGTGAAGGGATTTCACAAGTGACATATTTTTGGATGAACTGCAAAACTGTGGCATTACTGTCCTGACCAAATTGAGGAGCATCTTTAATCCATAATAGCATGTGGATGTGTGGTGCTCCTCTGGCTTGGTATTCTTTTCTCCAAAAGAAGTGTTGAACTTCTGCGGGGGGAGGAACAGTCTTATTATAAATAAAGTGTAGCATAGCAATGAAGTGATGATGGAAATATCTTGATACATTTACAGGATCTAGAGAGCAGAGTTCTCCTGGTGTTTTTATATCTATGTTTGTTTTATTTTTTTTTGCTATGCGTAGGAAATCATGTAAATCTTCCCATGCGTATTCTGCACAACTTAATGTAACAAACCAAGTGGGTGGGACAAGGTTTCTTATAATACAGCGTACATCTCTGTGACGTCGGAACCAGTATTGACTGTAAAACGTCATCTTTTTCTTGTAATGTTTGTAATAATTGAGTAGCTGACATATTTTGAAAATGGGTACCTGATTTTAATGTGTGTGCAACTCCGTAGCATAGAGTTGCTAGTTCACTTTCAAAGAGAAGGTGGAATATATATTCCACGTTTTGTCTGAATCTAGGGTCGTCAGAATACATTCGTAGAGAGTGATATTCTGATGCTGTTATCTGTGTGGGTCTATCATCGTACCTTCCTCCTTTTCCAGTAGGAAAGAGTAGAGGAAAGGGCCGTGCTTCTATACTTCTTTACCATATGCTGATTGTAGATCCTTTGGCTTGTCGCATTTGGTACATTTCCAGTGCATCATCTATAGTGTCTTTGGAGTGTAAAGGATGAATTGCATAATGGTCTAAAATATTGGATTCTGTAGCAGGATTTAGAAGTTCATATTGACCAGTTTCTGGTGACTCTTGAATTATTTCAATGGTTTCTCTCATGTTTTCTTCAATATTAACTTCTTTGTATTATTCATTGTTGTTTTTTACATATTGCAGGGCTTGTCTAACTTTATGTAAGTCCACAAGTTGTTGCCAAATTGCTTTGTCTTTTGTAGGTACACAATTTTCTAAGACATTAAAGAATGATCTATTGGCCGTTGCACTCCTGGAGTGTGTACATTTTCTTTGAGATCTAATGGTAAAGAAACTACTTTGCCACAAATGCCTTTGACTAATTCAGAGGGAGGTAATTTTGCTGTTTTTGGTTGGAGGCGTATTATTACTTGAAATGGGTGCACTGTTTGAATTATGATGCTCTCATATAAATTTAGTTGTTGCATTGCTTTTGGTAGTGGGAATAATTTCAAGTTATTTGTGATAGCAGATGAGGGTGTTTGGTTGTTGTCAAGTTTTGCAGTGCAGTAATTGCAAAGTATTAAGGAGTCAGTAATGGCGTATTTGTTTTCTACTATAAGGTAGAGAGCTAATTGGAACCATTTCAAATCTTCATTGTCTTCTATTTTGTACGTTATGTCTATAGTTTTTGTGGTACTTTTATAAGAAGTCCTGTGGCAACAACCACACACATGGTTTGGTACTTCAGCGGAGGTACTTCGAAACTTTAGTATTTCTTTTTTGTATGTGTTTAATAGAAGGTTGCAATTTGTACAGTAGTTGCTAGTTTGTTGTACATCTGTTTCATTTTGTAAGTGGCTTTCAATTCCAAAACATTTTCTCTGTATATGCTCTATTTCTTCAAGTAGTTGCTTGGATGTACCATGTAGAAGATTGTTATTTAAATTGGCTAGTGCTAAAGCAGGACTTTTAGCCTAGTAGAGTTGTTGGACTAGATTTCTTATAGTTGAATGATGTGTTGATATCATTTTGATATGATGGAAGGTGTTTTTGCAGATAGGTCAAGAAATGCAGGCTAATGAATGTCCTTGTAGGCCTGTGTATTTCCGCACTGAACAGGCATCCATATTTTGTAGTAGTTTCATTTTGATTTTGGCTCTGCTTTTTAAATACTGATTGAGAAACTGGCGTAAAGATTTGGAAGATTTTTTGGCAATGTTACACATTGATGTGCACGCCATTTGTAGACTGGACATTTGGGTTGAGTAGAATGGGGAGTTTTCTGGGGATATTTTTGTGAGCAGAGTTTCTTGTTCTATACTGGTCTACTGCTATGTATGGCAATTGGGTTTGTTTGCTTTTGTTTATATGCTTCTTCATTAAAATATGGTTCTGTGGTCGTGGTGTGACTCCATTCACCTCCACAGATGTTTAAGAAGCTATTTTTGTTGATATTCCGTTTATTGAGAATTCTTTTTTTTGTAGTTTAGTCGTTCATTTTGTAAGTGGTTTCATCCTGTTTAAAACTAAAATAAATAACTTACTTTTGAGAAGGATTGCACTGTCTACGAGAGCTTCTAGGATTCATTTTCTACGGTAGGTTTTAAGGGTTGTGCAGGATTTCTCTCCTGTTTTTAAAAGGTTCTGAAGGACTCTGTAGCGGAAATTTTTTGTGAAAAAAAAATGTTGGTATGCTTATTTGCCACATCAAGAATTATAGGTGCAGCGTTAGAAGTAGTGGTAGCTGAAGTCTTTTTTATCACTTTCTGTTTGGTTTTACATTTTGATAGAGGAGGGAAAGTTTCTGTACTGGAAGCTTGTTTTGTTTCGCTTAATGACTGTATTAGCTGTTTTGTTTGGATTTTTGTACAAAATCTGCTAGAGATGGATGCTTGTTTTGGACACTTTTATTTTGATTTGCTCTACTTCTGCGTTGCTTTCTATGGAGTTGCTTTTTGGTAGGCATTCTTTGGGGTCTGTTGGAGAGAAAAACAAAGTGTGGGATGGGCTGTTGTGCAGTGTATGCGTGCTTTGTGCATGAGTGTCTGAGTATGATGGTAAGTATGCTTTGGAGGTGTGTGATTGTGCAAGGGCCAGCTACATCAAGTTGGGAAGGCTATTTTGTATCTGTGTGTTACTATACTGGCCTTCAGTTGGCAATATAAAGTATGCAACTGGTAAGGGGAAGCACTAATACTACATCTGATGGTAAAGGGTTAATATATTTGTTTCTTCTACAATACTAAAATGCTAATGTGTTTGAGTAACAGTTAGAACATTATGCTAGTTTTGTACTTACTTTTTTGTATGGAAAGTGTAGGTTTCTTCTAAGTCTTTGTTCGTACTTCAGACGCTGCTGCTTTTCAGGAGAGTGGTCTTTACTGAAATTGTAAAAGAAAGAAGTTAGTGAATATGTGTGTTTATAGCACTTTTGTTAATGTGCACATTGTTTTGTACTTTCCTTTGCCTATGTGCATCCTGTATATTTTATTTAGAATCTGTTAGTTGAATATGTTTTTCAAATTAGTATAATAGTAAACGTATAGAGCACACTTGTTTTTTTAATGTTATGTTAATGAATGTTAAGAGATAGAAGAAATAACCATATGCATTTTTTGCAATTTATACAGGGTAAATGGCAGAGATTGCACATAAAGCATTCAATGTATGGCTTTGTGAAGGTGTGGGAAATAAAGCAGAAGGATTTCATATAGAGGCAGTGGTTGTGTTTGATCTGGGAGCCTTTCTAATGATATTGCCTGCGTGTGTGCTTGAATGAAGATGTATGTACTCATCCTGGCTGCGTGTAATTTTGTAATACACTGGACAGTCTTTTTTCATAATTATTCAGTTATTTTTCCCATCTTATAATATGAAACCATATTTTTTAGATAGGTGTGTGTGTAAACAAAAATGTGGAGAGCTGAAAGGTTTGCAATTGACACTTCATCATAGCAGATGGGAGAAATGACAGTAAGTTAATTTTACAGTTTATACAGGGTAAGTGGCAGTTACTCTGTTAATATTTTTATTTATTTTATTTTACATTTTTAAAGTGCGCCTGCAGGCATCGAGACGCTGATACAGGAATTGTTTGTTTTTTAGTTGCATAATTATTTTGTCTTAGTTGCATATTTATAATGCGCTTAAACACCAAGCGGTTTCTAAGCATGGACCCGGGGATCAAATCTGTGTAGCTTCGTGTCGTTTTACTTTCAAGGCACGCACGTTGCCGCTGAACTATGCTCCCGGGATGTATGGTATTACTAGAAGAGGTGTACATGTACTGTGTAGAAAATATTCATACCTGTAGTCTGTGTTCATGCATCTGGATGTCCATGACTCTGCAAGTAGAAATCTTGGGGAGTTTTATAGTAGTTGTTGCTGTAGGTCCTTTGCAGTCACAGCCAAATTGTACTGAGAGTGATCAATAGTACATCTAAAGTGCTGATCTGTGGTAACAGAGTTAGATGTAGAGTTCTTGGATGTGATTGGTGGATGATTGTGTGACTGCTTAACAGTAGCCAATGAGGAAGTGGTGCACAGAGTCCAGTAGAAACGGTAGAAGGGCTGCCCCAGTGTTATTTACGCATTCCATGGACAGCGCGGTTGTTCGCAGACAGGACATGCCACATCCGGGGTTTCCGAGCATGAAGTGGGAGTGTATTTTGAGGATTAGTCAATCAGATGTTGAGTTCTGCTTTGTATTGAGGGGGGCTGTGTGTAGTGAAGATGGCGGAGGTGCAGAAAGTCAGGGTGTTGGTGGTTGGAGATATGTTTGTGAATGTTTTGGAGCAGTATGCTAAATCTAGGAATGTGGCTAACCATTTTGACACAAAAGGAGTGGATGTGGTGTGTAGCACTGTGCCTGATTTGAATTTGCAGGCAATTCTAGTAGTTTGTCAGGATATGGCTAGGTTTCATAGTCCACATATAGTTGTCCTACACTGTGGTGTTGTGCTTTTGGGCTATGTCAGTACCCCTATTTTGTTGCAAGATCTGCAAAACATGGTTCAGTCAATCATGAAAGTCCTTCCTAATGCCAAGGTTATTTTGTCTGCTTTGTTACCTAGAGCAGTATGGGACAATAGTTTTGTTTTTTGTCCTCAGCAAAATATTGCTAGGTGTGCAATCAACTGAGGCATGTTTGCTTTCATGCTTAGAGCTGGTATGTTCTTTTGTAATAATGAGAACATTGATTCTGGTGACGTTGTTTATTTTAAAGAAGATGGCATTTCTTTATCTTTTGTGGGAAATGCCATGCTATTTTGGAACATAAGGGTTGCTTTGGAGAAGCTAAAGGAAAATAAGAAAAGAAAAAGAAAAAAATACAGAATAAAAGTTGTTTCTGAAGCATCTGCAAAAAAACCAAAAAAAGGCTCTTTTCAGAGTCAACCTCAAAGGGAAATGGGGCATAGTATTTAAATTTTCATTCCCCATGCTCAGATTTTTCAATTTGTCCGCAGACAGCGCGGTTGTTCATGGACAGCACATTTTACATACAGGGATTTGGGTTGAGAGGCATGCAAATGAGACTGAGCAGAGAAGGGATTGGTCAATAAGGTTTACTGGGTGTATTGTGTAATGAGAGAGTTTGTCAGTAGGTGTTTTTCCTGAGAGAAGAGCAGCAGATAGCTATGGCTGTGTGTTTCAGAAAGCAGATTGTTTGGATTTTGGGAGATTTGTGGATAAACGGTTGGAGGTGCATGCAGATCACTGTGGAGTGGCTGCACATCTTGGATTCTCTCACATGGAAGTGCACTGGCATGGAGTGCGTGGAATGAAGTGGGTGGATTTGGTACCTCTCTGTGCTTCTTTGGTGACAGAGCGTCATCCAGACATTATTATTATTCATTGTGGAGGGAACAGTTTAGGATATGTGTCTGGAATCTCTTTGCAATTTGCAATGAAAGAAGGACATAGAAAAGTCATGGGCATGTATCCAAACTCCAGAGTAATTTTTTCCCGTATTGCGCAGAGACAAATGTGGCTGTGTTCTTTTTTATTTGGTCCACAAATGGAGAAAGCAAGGCACAATGTTAAGAAGGCTGTTTGTGGCCTTTTGAGAGATGTTGGTATGTCCTCTTTTCAGAATGAAAACATTATGTTTTGAAGCCCACACATTTTTTGCAGAGATGGAGTACATTTTACTTATTCCGGCAATCAGATTTTTCTGCGAAATGTACAAAATGCATTGCAACCTTTTTTGGAATTACAGCAATCCATTTTGCAGTAGGTGTTGACCATTTGAAGTTTTTGAAACACAAAAAAAACACAAAAAGGCTCTTTTCAGAGCCACCGCTTCCTCCCAGAGAAAGGTGCAATGGTTGTGACAGGTCAGCAGTGCACAGATTTTAGATGTCCGCGGACAGTCTGCAGACTTCTAAAAAATGCACAGGGCCCTGCACTATTTATTTGTCACTTCTGTTTTTAAACTGTGAAAGGCGGCTCTGAAAAGAGACTTTGGTTTTTTTTGTTGCTTTATTATATTTTTGGAGCTTTTTTAAACACGACGCACAGGAAAGGAGGGGAAAGGAGGGTAAGGAAGGGACACCAACCACAGGGATAGGAAAGTGCAGATGGAGAGAGGAAGATGTAGGGTGGGCCTTGTTCAGGTAGGTCGCAGACCTTCACATGCTCCTTGACCACAGTCTTGAAAGCAGTTTGAAGGTTCTCCCCCCTGCAGAGTAGTGCATCGCAGTGCATGCACAATATTGTGACCATCAAAAGGTAAGGGTCAACAGCATCATGAATGGCCTGTGAGGCAGCTGGAGGGATGCACTGTCCCACAGGAGTGTCTTTTGTGGTGACAGGAGTGGAAACGGAGGATGCTGCAGAGGAACTCAACCTACTACATTTATTATAAGGTACAACCTTACGAATAGCCCCATTGTGGAATGACTTTAGGGGCCTCATTACAACCCTGGCGTAGGACCATGGTGCTATTAGCACCATGGTCCACGCCGGATTCCGCCATGGTGGATGGCGGATTTACCGCCCCATTCCAAGGTTGGCGGGGCGGTAAATCCCCATTCACCATTGCCCCTTCTGCATTCCCATTTTTGCCCCATAGGGCTCAGTGGGGATGGGGAAGGCGCTAATTACGGCACCGTAAATTACGGTGCCGTAATTAGCACCAAGGTCGCTTAGCGCCCTGGACTTCAACACCTGCAAAAAGCAGGCGTTAAAGTGTGAATCTGGCGTTAAGGGTTTAACGGCGCCGCAGCCTTTTACAGCGCCGTTAACCCCTTAACGCCAGGGTTGTAATGAGGCCCTAGGTGTCGCTTCATTGAGGTAGTACCAAAGCTATACGAACCAGGCTTGCCACGGCTCAGCACCATGTGGCAATGAGTGCAGATCACCTTGTTTGCCTTAGCTTTTGACTTTCCATCAACGATGGGTAATAACTGCCACACCCAAGACTCACGATGAGTGCTAGTAGTAGGGACTTCCACTACCTCATTCTCCTCATCCTCTTCAGCCGTCTCATCTGCATCCTCACGCTTGTTCCCTTCTGCAGGCCCTTGGTGACGTGGTGGAGGGGGTGGGGATGCTGATGCGAAGGCAGTAGCAGCAGAAGCAATTTGGGATGCCATTTGGAAGATTAATAACCAGGAACTAGGAACCAAGAACCAAGAACAGCGACATGCACAATTGTCCTGTTGTAAATCTTGGAAATCCAAAAGGCGAATGAGGATCAGCTCTGGGGTGGGGCCTTTTATAAGGGTGCTGGGGCACGTTTCGCAGACACCTGCGCCATCCACGAACACTTCGAACACCAAGAACGGGCTCAAAAAGTTCCAAAAAGTATGTAGATCAGCAGGGACATTGTCTGGGACATGTGCAATGATATGATATGATACGATATGGCATTTGTAATGCTCCTATACACAAGTGGTGAAATTTTACTGTAAAATACCTTGAATTGCTCAAAAAAGCACTTTTTAAATGTTCGGGGGGCCGGACAGTGTCCACAAATAAGAACAGGACACCAAATGCGCAGTGACAGTTGTGTGCATGGGCACGGGTGTTCTACCGACAGTGTTTGGGCCCCCAAACTAATGAAAAGTGTGACACACATGTAGCAGACAGTTGCGGAGAGGCGTGATGTTCGTAGGACCCAAGTGTGTGATGCGCATGTGCGCGGATGTTCTATGAACAATGTTGAAGTCCCCGAATAAAATAAATGAGCGTCAAAACTTTGCGGACAGGCGGACGGGATATGTGTTCTACGGATATATTCATTCTGATTGCAGAGATTAAGAACAGCGGGGGATTTATTAGGACATCCCCATTTTGGGTGATTGTGGAGAGGTGGACATCCTGTGTGTTCTAAGGACACCTTAATTTTAATTACGAACAGTACGAACAGGTATATTGTCCTTGGGACACCTGCATTTTAGTTAATTACGGACAGGCGAACATCTTGTGTGTTCGAAGGACACCTCCGTTTTAATTACACACAGTACAAACAGGTATAGTGTCCTTAAGACACCCCCATGTTGTTTAATTGAGGACACCCCAGACAGCCACGCTGTCCACGGACACCCTAACTGCCTTTAAAAAAAAAATAAGACACAAGCATATACTAAGAACACACTTCAAATTGTATTATTGTTTAACAGTAGAAAAATTAGGAAAGAGAGGGGGAAGCGGAAACTGAAACAAATACAAGGGTTTTAGGGGTTTGGACGTGATGTATGGGAGGGGAGGAAGGGATAGAAGTCTCATTGTACCATTTTTCTTGGTGGGGAGGGTTCGGGGATAGTTGGCTGGGACATGGAGAGGAGGAACAGGTACATGTGGGACAGTAGTATTTAATGTTGTCTTTAATGTGGTCCACAATACACTCTTTTAGTTGATCGAAGTGTTGCAGTAACACATCCATTTTTGGTTGCATTTGTTTCAGAGGATCTTCTAATATCTGTTTAGTACATTATTTTTATTGGTTGTCTGGACTGTTAAAAAAATATGCTAAGTACACATAAAGTAACGGTTATTAATTGGCTTATATAGAGAAATGTTGTGTCTACCATTATTATCCCTGTCTTCACTCATTTCCTCTTGTGGAACATTTTCGTCCAGCCATTCCAAAGTACTGGACATTTCTGTGCTAAAAAAGATAAATATAAGTTTTAGTGTACATAATACAGAAAATGTATAAGTATATGAAATAAATGTATTGTACTTAGTACTTTTTTTTACAAACGTTTGCTGTTACTGCTGTGTAAGTATAATCTTGCTTCTTGCTGTGCAGTTTCTGTGAGGTAATTCAGTTGGAGGCATATTTATTTTGTTTTGGTATATTCCATTATATTGGAAATGCTACTTCGGTGGATGGTTGGTGTCTTACATATACAGTTTCCACTTCTTGTTTATTATTAAATGTAATGTATTTTTCTGGTGCTTTTTGAATATGTTTGGTGTTTTATTGTATGATACAATAATGTAAGATACCACCCTGAGTTTTTGGATAGTGCTGATGGAGACCGCGTCTGCCCGCGGACATGCGCGTGGTCCGCGGACATCAAAATCACTAGCAGGACAGGGGGGTTAGTATATTCTATGTTGTATAAATGTAAGGTAAGGGAGTCTTAGTAAACATTTATCACATTTCCATTATCTATATTTATATTCAGTGAAACAACTTAGTTAAAGGGACGTTATGGTTAAGTTGCGCTACTACAAACCTATGAAATTCAGTGAAAAGAACGTAGTTAAAGGGGCGTTATGGTTAAGTTGCGCTACTAAAAACCTATGAAATTCAGTGAAAACAAGTTGTTAAAGGGACGTTATGGTTCCAAGTAAAACCGAAAAAAAACCTGAAATTCGCCAGACAACAACACATACAAATATGAACATATACAGGGAAAATGAAGTAAACAAAAAAAACGCAGTATTACCAGACAATCTTCATACCCTAACTGATTATCTTCATGCACAGAAATTATTGCTCTGCTTCAAAGGTACTACTTTCCTATGTATATCTATCACATAATGTGACTGGACACTAAGGAAAGTAGTGTGAGTACAATGTATACAAATATGAGCATATTCTGTGAAAGTACAGTAATAAAAGAACAGCAGAACTATAAGAAAGTGTTGATAACCTTACTGAGCATCTTCATACATGGAAAGCATTGCTGTGTTCCAAGTCTGTGTTTTTCCATATCTATATGTTTCATATGCTGTGAGTGAACCCCAAGTGAATTACTGTAGGAACATATTTGAAGTATAAGTCTACAAATATAGTACTTTTTGAATTTTTTGTTCCTGACTGTTACTGGCCTAGATATGTCAGTAAAGGAAAAAAGAGGGAGCCAGATATGTGATGTCATCAGTCATGTCATCAATGGCTTTTGTTATGTCATCTTTGATGTCCTGGGTGTTAGTCTTAGCAGGGCACGGTGGTGGTGCGAGTTATGGTTGCTTAGCTTACCATAACTGGCGAATTTCAGGGGTTTTTCGGTTTTACTTGGAAGCATAACATCCCTTTAACAAAGTTTTTTTCCCTGAATTTCATAGGTTTTTAGTAGCGCAACTTAACCATGACATCCCTTTAACAAAGTTTTTTTCACTGAACATATATATATATGTATAACAGGGGGTAATGGTCTTGGTGTTGTTAGAAAAATGAAAAGGACAAGTAAAATGGTATGTGAAAAAAGAATAAAAATAAATGTTAGGTACAAATTGCAAGTTATTGTCGTAAGATCCTTGTAAATCTTCTGGGAAAAATGTCATTAAAAAGTACTAAAACTTCTATTAGAAAATTAACATCCTTAAGTTCCAGCCTGGAGAGGAATGCCCCGGGAACCTGGAAGGGAAGGAAGGAAAGAGGGTGTCGCACCAGACTCTCCAACCCAAAGACACAAGGTGATCCTGGAGTGCCACTCCCTGATGAAGGAAAATTACGCCGAAGGAAACCACACTCTGTCCTACTCTTCCCCAACAAAAAGTCATGGAAGAGGGGAGGAGGGGGCTCTGTGGGGTACATTTACAGGCCCTAAACAGAAATCCCTGTCACTTGAAAAGTTGCATTAAACATTGCCACCAAAAACGGCTGTGCTTTGCGTTCCCTGGCACATGTGTGTCAAGCATTTGAACATTTCACCAAGAATGGCTCTGTGTTGGCTTTTCTTTCATCTGAATACCAAGAAGTTATGCACTGCATTCAAAATGGCCCTGCGTTTGCTTTTCTTTCATCTGAATACCAAAATGGTATGCACTACATCCAAAAACGGCCTTGTCTTACTGTTAATTCAGCTGAGGGGCAAGGATTTCAACACTGCAACCCGACACGGCTTTTGTTTTTTCTTTCATATGAACAGCAGCGCTCTAAAACACTGCAAATGAAAACAACGGTTTAGCTTTTTCCTTTATTCAGAGTCAGACCAAAGAGCCCTGTGCAGGGGACCTATCCCTCCATGTCAATGGACCAACAGCAGATGCAAACTCACTCAAAAAGGACAAATTAAAGAATTCCATGACCTACACAACAGCATTTCAAACGTTAGATGAAAAACAGCTTGCACACATGTGAAATAAAGAAAAATTACTTATAAAAGGGACTGTGAAAGGATGGCTTTGCTCGCACAGAAAATGTCAGTTAAATATGTTGTGGGTGGGGTGTTGACTAAAGCCATGTACATTATGTTTTCCCCACAAGACTTCAATCACCTTGGAAGCAGCCAGAATACCAGAAAAACACATTTTTTTAGCTCAGGCACAAACCTCAATTGAAAGTCTGGCTGTCATGATGCCTACCCCCGGGGACCCAGACCAAGTCCAGCAACTCCGTAAACAGGCATCAAGTTACCCCAAGCAAGCCCAACAAGCCCTGCTAGGGGCTATTTGGGTGCAGCCCTGGCACCTATGGCGCCAGGCTCATATGGAGAGTCAGTCCTGGCGCCATAGATGCCAGGCTCATAGATTAAAAGTTACCTGATGCAGACCATGCTGCAAACTTACCTGATGCAGACCATGCTGCAAGAGCTCCAAGCCAAAAGAGGCTTGGAAGGGACTATTTTACCTAGGGACTATTTTTTACTCGGGTGGGGCTGGGGAGGAATACTTACCACAGCAGTCATGCAACTACCTCCAGAATACCAAGAATTCCAGGATGTCTTCCAAAAGGAACAGGCAAACACCTTACCTCCTCACAGATTGTACGATTGTCAAATCGATCTCATACCCGGTGCACAACCTCCTTGTAGCAGGATCTATGCCCTTACGGAACCTGAGAACCTTCACTTACGACAATACTTAGACCAGTACCTTGCCAATGGCTTTATTCGCCCATCCAAGTCCCCTGCATCTTCAGCTTTGTTCTTCATCCAAAAAAGAAGGTGACCTCATAACGTGCATAGACTACCGCGCATTGAACCAGATAACTGTTAAGAACCGATACCCATTGCCTCTGATCCCTGAACTACTAGACCAAGTGAAGGACGCTTGTATATACACTAAATTAGATCTCCGGGGGGCACACCATCTGGTACATGTAAAAGAGGGTGATGAATGGAAGACTGCTTTCCACACTAAGTATGGGTTATTCGAATACCAGGTGATGCCTTTCGGGTTTTGCAATGCACCAGCCGCCTTCCAATACTTCATGAACGATGTCCTTCGTGAACTCATTGACCTTTGTGTTGTTGTGTATATCGATCATATTCTAGTATACTCCTCTTCCGAATCTGACCATGTGAAGCACGTCCGAGCAGTTCTTGAGAAATTGCGCCAGCACAAACTATATGCAAAACTAGAGAAATGCGTTTTTCATGCCACAGAAGTTGAATTCCTTGGGTTTATCCTGACCCCAAAGGGAGTCCGAATGGACTCACGAAAGGTGGACGCAATCCTTAAGTGGCCATCACCAAGTTCAGTTAAAGGAGTACAAAGCATGCTCGGCTTTGCCAATTTCTACCGCGGATTCATCCCAGATTTTTCACATGTCGTACATCCCATCACAGCACTCTTGCGAAAAAATAAACGCTTTATGTGGACTCAAGAAGCTGAAAATGCCTTCCAAGAGCTGAAAGCGAAATTCACGTCTGCACCTGTGTTAAAGCACCCGCGCCCTGACCTTCCATACATAGTGGAAACTGAATGCATCCAGTCTAGCCATGGGAGCTGTCCTGTCTCAAAAGGACCCTGATACTGCCAGCTTCACCCAGTAGCATTTTGGTCCAGAAAGTTCTCGGCACGCGAGTTAAACTATGCGGTTACCGATAAGGAGTTATTAGCCATTAAATCCACCTTCAAGGCTTGGCGGCACTATCTTCTCGGTGCCAGGCATACCATTACTGTGATCACCGATCACCGGAACTTACAGTATTTAAAGACAGCCAAGGCCCAATTGTCACATCAACTCCGATGGGCATTGTTCTTTGCCAAGTTCGATTTCGTGATAACCTATCGACCAGGTTGTAAGAACGGTAAAGCAGACGCCTTATCCCGAATAGGGATGGGAGAGGCAGAAGTGAACCCTGAACCAGTACCTATAATTCCCAAACAAAGGATTCTTGGCATGACTACTCTACAGATTCTAGAGGACATTCAGGTAAAGATCCAGCAACTCTTTGATCCTACAGCCTTGCAGGACTAGGTAAAGAAAGACCCGGACTACTCTGTCACCAATGATCTGCCTTATTACCAAGGATGGCTATTTCTGCCACACAAGCAACTACAAGAGCTAGTCATTTCCCGTTATCATGATACCTTAATGGAGGTGCACCCAGGTATTGCAAAACCTGAAGCTAACATTAAAAGACAATTCTGGTGGCCCACCTGGGGAAAGGATATTAAATCATTTATGATGTCTTGTGGCATTTGCGCCCAAAACAAAAGTCAAAAGAAAAAACCAGCTGGACTCTTGCAACCTTTACACATTCCGCCTACACCACGGCACACCTTATCGTTAGACTTTATTACTGATTTACCCCCATGCAATGGATTTAACACCATTCTAGTTACTGTGGATCTTTTTTCCAAGATGGCCCACTTTATTCCTTTAAAGGGATTACCTTCTGCTTCAATCCTGGCCAAGGAGTTCCTCGAAAATATTGTTCGCATACATGGATTTCTGTCCGTATTGGTCTCTGACCGGGGCAGTCAATTCATTTCACATTTTTGGAAAAAATGCTGTCAATTGGCGCAAATCGATGTGAGGTTATCGACCGGTCACCACCCCCAGACCGATGGTCAAACGGAGTGGACCAACCAGACTCTCGAACAATACCTGCGTTGTATGTTACATCAGACGGAGAGTAATTGGAAAGACATTCTTTGGATCGCCGAATATGCATACAATAATTCAGTACACTCTGGAACTGGACAAAGCCCCTTTTATATCTTACATGGGCACCCTCCTCGAACCTCAGACCTTGACTCACCCCAACACTTAGAAATGCCCGCAGTGGACCATCTGCACGCTATGATTACACAAGCCTTTAAGGAAGCAACTACACATTTAAAACAGGCGAAAGAAAAATACAAGAAAGATGCTGATCGGCATAGAAGTGATTCTCCACAATACCAAATAGGGGACCAAGTATGGTTAGCCACAAAACATATACCTCTAAAGGGAACACAGACCTTTAACCCCAGATATTTGGGACCTTACTCTATTAAGGCCATTGTCAACCCGGTGGCTGTCAAGTTGGACTTACCTGCTAATATGCGAATTCATCCCGTCTTTCATGTGTCACTTTTGAAGCCAGTAAAACCAGGGACAAGACTAACCAAGCCACCAGACCCCATCCTTGTAGACGCAGAACCCGAATTTGAAGTTAAGAACATCCTGGACTCCAAGCTGATAAAGTCAAAACTTTTTTATTTAATCGACTGGAAAGGTTACGGACCACAGGAAAGGTCATGGGAACCTAGTGACCAAGTTCATGCAGCCCGATTGGTGAAAAAATTCCACCGAAATTTCCCAGACAAACCGAAGCCACAGGGAAGAACGACTTTAGGAGGGGCATTGGGGGGGAGGGCTGTCATGATGCCTACCCCCGGGGACCCAGACCAAGTCCAGCAACCCCGGAAGCAGGCATCAAGTTACCCCAAGCAAGCCCAACAACCCCTGCTAGGGTTTATTTGGGGTCAGTCCTATGGCGCCAGGCTCATATGGAGAGTCAGTCCTGGGGCCATAGGTGCCAGGCTCATAGATTAAAACTTAGCTGATGCAGAACATGCTGCAAACTTACCTGATGCAGACCATGCTGCAAGAGCTCCAAGCCAAAAGAGGCTTGGAAGGGACTATTTTACCTAGGGACTATTTTTTACTCGGCTGGGGCTGGGGAGGAATACTTACCTGGGACTACTTTGGAGGCTATTTAAACCAGGCCCGAAGAGCAGCACACGCTTTGCGTTATTTGCCATCCAGCAGCGTAACGCTCACCGTGTCTGCAAGCCTGCATCCAGTCTTCTGCCACGCCCGCCTCGAGTCTGCAGCTCCTAGAAAAAGGGAGGAACAGAAGAAGAAGAAGTTAGAATAAGAGCAAAACCTTCGATCCTTACCTGAATTCCGGATCCACCACGCCTTTGAGCTGGAAGAAAGAAGCATTTTATGCGCGCTGCCTCGCCTGCTGCAGTGCCGTGCTGAACTCACCGGCCTTCGCAGCATCCGACGATCCACCGCATCCTTCTGCATGTTCCCGCCACACTCTGGCACCTAAGGGGAACACAAGAACAGCAAAGGTGAGCCAAGGGAATAAACAGAGGCAATAGTAACTACCCCCATGGGCTTACCTGATTACCGCCGGGGGTACTATTCCTCTTCACGGGTCGGCGGAGTCTCCATTGCATCCTCGCCGTACCCCGGCCCCTGAGGGGAACAAAAGGACAACAAGGTGAGACAAAAGGACAAACAAGGGGAACTCTTCTCACCACAACAGACTTACCTAATTTTACCACCAGAGGCATTATTCCCCGAACTTCATATTTGCTCTCCACACCTGAATAAGGGAGCAAGCCAAGGTTACATTCTGGCCTTATTTTATTGAACTGCGTAGGATAAGCCAAATCCTCACCTGCACTTCGTCAGCTACCACGAGGAACTCTTCGCTGGGGTCAAGCTGCAAACTGCAAGGAATCGGACAAGAGTGAAAGTCAAACATGTGAACTCTTACGAACTACATACTTTCGGAGTCAATATTGTCCTGGAACTCACCAATTCCTTGGAGCCAGTGAAGCAACTGGTTATCAACGCGCCCCTGCGCTCAATGCAGGATGGAGAGCTCATCTTTTCAAACCATCAGGTGAGACTATAAGAGGGGACATCAAAGGTGATCGGTGGGGAGAACAGCGGGGTAGGGGAATTTACGCTCAACTCCACGAGTGATTAATTCCCTTTCTCCATTTGCAGAAGAATTTTCCTATGGGCCAAGCAAACGAAGATAGGTGGGCCAGTCCAGTCCGGCATCTCGGCCCTACGCGTCACATTGGTGGAGACCGCAGCTGTCCAGTTCAGATCGACGCCTCTGTGGGAGCCAGGTGAGCGTAACACTGGCCTCCCATTGCAAGTCACACCTATAAGTTAACTATTCCACAATGACATGTGATGTGACTAAGGGCATTCTAATTCCCTGCTCTGCCAGACTTGAAGGCAGTACTAGCAGGAAAGACAAAGAAAGCAAGTGAGGCTAGAGCTTGACCAGGAAGTGTGAGTTCCTCCTGCACCCACTATCAAGGGCAAACTGACAAAATTTAAAGGGTGTAATAAAAGTCTTTGGGCACCGGCTGAGCTAGCGGAAGACAGTTGGCTGTGGGGGTTGAAGCACCACCTGTCATGATGCCTACCCCCGGAGCACCAGGCCAGGCCCAGCACCCCCAGGAGCAGGCATCACGCCCCCGGGTAAAAGCCCAGCGTCCTTTTATAGGGGCTCTTTGGACATCAGTCCTGGTGCCATAGGCACCAGGCTCATAAGGGGAAGTGTTTGGTGCACTTACCTGAAGCAGACCATGCTGCACACTCACCTGATGCATGAAGAACCAAACCAAATGAGGCTTAGGAGGGACTATTTTTCTGAAGGAACTATTTTGTTACTTGGGTGGGGCTGTGGAAGAATACTCACCTGGAACTTCTTCCAAAGCTATTTAAGCCACGCCCGGACAGCCACACGTGCTTCGCATTGTTCTGCATCCCTGCAGCTGAACGCTCACCGTGTCTGCTCCTGCACCTGGACTCCAGCCACGCCCGCCTCGAACCTGGAACACCTGTTACAGATAAGAGAAGAGAAAGGTGAAAACCAAGAACTTATTCAACCTTCTTACCTGCATCCGGAATCTTCATGTCAGCATTCCTGAAGGAAGACTTCCATTTAAAAGAACCGCGTTGCTCGCTGCAGCGCCGCGCTTCACTCACCTGTTCCCGAGACGCCGCCCGGCTCCATCGCGGCTCTCAGCACCGGTCGCCACATCTCTGCACCTAGGGGAGAGAAGAAGAGACAAAAGGTGAGCAAGGGAACACAAGAGGAAAGCCGAATTTTCAGCCATGTTACTTACCGGCTTTTCTTGGTGAACCATTCCACATCTCGGGTCGGCGCCGCATCTTTCGCAGGTACCGCACCCTGGCCCCTATGGGGAAAGGACAAAAGACATTACTGGGGAATTATAAAGACATTTAGAGGGGTCCCCCCATCACTAACTCACCTGATTTACCACTGGCAATTTAACCCCTCAACGCATCGCCTTTGTTCTGCACCTGAAATAAAGGACAGAAAAAACAACATAAAAGGAGGCTCACACTTGAACTTTTGCATCTTCATACTTACGGCGTATCGCTCAGAAAAGTCAAGTGGATGTGCCAGCGCCATTCTGAAAACCAGTGAAGTAACTGGAGGAACGCGCGCCCCTGCACCAGAATCAGGATGGAGAGTTCATCCTTCTAAACCATTAGGTGACCTTAAACTGGGGGTTTTGGAGGAAGTCAGAGAAGAACGAAGGGGGAAAGGGGAGAGCAAGAACACTGTTCAGCAGACAGTTAATCCCCTTTCTCATCTGCAGAAGGATATTCCTACGGGCCAGACAAGCAAGATTTGGGGGTCCTGTTCAATCGGTGGTCCGAATTCTGCGCATCACTCTTGAAGAGGCCACAGCAACCCAGACCAGACCAGCGCCTCTGTGGGAGCCAGGTGAGCGTTACACCACCCTCCCATATATTGCAGATCCTCCAAATTGGCATTAGAGGATTGATTGATTTTAGGCATTTTTCGCAGCACTCAGAATAAGAAGTAATTTCCTTTTCTGCAATTTTCCCATGTGATTTCCAGGTGGTTGTTTAGAGACTAAGTGCATGTTCCTAATTTCTGGCTGATTTAAAAATATGACAAGCATGAGATTTGATGGTAAAATGGAAAATGAGATTACGAACATGCTTAATTATTTGCAGAGTTATAACTGTTATATAATTTATGAAAAGGACAAAAATGCCCCACAGGGCCATGCTACCTAGCACAGAGTTAGCGATCAACTAACCTAATTCCTTATGACTAACTGAAACCGCATATCTGTTCCTTGTGGCGGTGGCTAGTATAAATATGAAGTTAGGAAACATAACTCAGTTTTGAAAAAAAGTTGCCCTGAGAAACAAAGAACTGTAATAAATGCCAAACAGACAGATGGTACTCCCTCACTTTGAACCAATGATGCCAGAGCGCGGGGGGATGAATGGTAGATTGTACTATCAGAGTATAGGGGTAATCATAGCATACTCCCACTAGATTGTAAAATGAGTGATGTCATTTGGGCTATGTAAGGGGAGACTGTACTACATTGAGGACACACACAAAGAGACAAAAGAATCTGGGGAGACAGGAGAAGAAGGATGGAGAGGAGGCAGCTGAACCATACCAAGGACCAAACCCTTTGCCTAGCTGTCCAGAGTGTCCTGAGTTCCAGCTGGCTTTCCAGAATCCCAAACCAAGGCTTCCTTTGTAAATAGCAGATATCTCCATTGAAAATCCCATTGGAAATCCCATTGAAACCCCATTGAAAATCCCATTGAAAGTCCCAAATTTCCAGTATAATTCAGTATAATTCATTTACTTTTCTATAGAATAATCTGTATTAGCCTGTGTATGTTAGCGTATTCCTTTGATAAATCTTTCAGTTGTCTGTATAAGTCCCTAGTATCATTTTGAAATAAATCAATTAATTCCCCACTTGAACTTCATGTTCAAAATTGTTGCCATTCGAAATTAACAATCTTGTTGATTGTTTTTTTTAACTATAGTCATTAAAAGATAGCCTCAACAGAATTAGTCCTGTGTAACTGAAAATCTATTTTTCCCATGTATTGTGTGCATTACACCACAAACTCCTAATTTGCTCTGTTGTATTGAAAACCCCAAAACGTAGTCCCATTGAGAGCAATCCCGTTTGCCTGGCCAGCTTCTCAAGTAGCTTCCCAGGAAGTGGGTGATGGATATAGGGTGATAGCTGGCAGAGCAGGTAGGGTCAGAGGATGTTCTTTTCAGGAGTGGGGGCACAAGGGACTGCTTAAGGGAGGAGGGGAAAGATCCAGTGATAAAGGAGTGATTGCAGAAATCAGCGAGAGCAGGGGCAGGGGAGCCAATGTTATCCTTGATGGTCAAGCATCCCTGCTGGATGAGCAAGGGAGGACCTGTTTAGAAGAGACCTTCATGGAGCAGACAGCTCTGATAACTTCTTCAGGTGTGACAGGAGTGAAAGCAGAAAAGTGTGAGGCCAGTGCATTGCAGAGGGCCTGGGAAGGAGAAGGGGACGAGGAGACTGCAGAGGGATATTTCCCTGCAGATTTTGAAAGGTTCAGCCACGTTATTGGATGCGCAGGAGACACATGCCTGAATGTGGGCTCTTTTCTTTGCATGGATGGTGAGTCTGTATTGCCTTTGGAGCAGGCGGCAGGCCAGTTTGTCAGAGGATGAGCCTGAGGTTTGCCACTTCCGTTCTGCGGCTATGCACTTTTGTTTCAAGGCTGCAGGTTCTGTGTCGTACCAGGTGTTATACTTTTATGCAGATGTAAAGTACATCCAGGGGCACATAAACTGCTCTTCTGAACACCTGTGAAGAACTGCTAACATCTCTGGACTCCAACTCCCCAGCTGTCCTTATCCATCTCGATCTCTCCTCTGCATTTGACACAATTAACCATTCCATCCTCATACAAAGGCTCCATGATACATCTGGTATCTCACAACGGGCACTGGATTGGCTGTCCTCTTTCCTCACTAACTACTCTCCCCACATCATCTGGAGCCCCTTCTCCTCTCCTTCTTCCATTTCCACCAGAGGTGTCCCCCAGGGCTCTATACTCTCCCTCTGGCTCTTTAACATCTACCTTGCTCTCATTGCACGCCTCATTTCCTCTTTCTCCCCAACTTCCAGTGTTACGCAGTCGACACACAGCTCTTCTTCAGAATCCCTGCTGACCCTCTTGCACCATCCATTATCCCTGACTGCCTATCTACCATTCAGCCCTGGTGGGTCTCCAATTATCTCTGCCTCAATGCCTGTAAAACCGAGAGCATTCCCATTGGGACCCCTGCTCCCTCCTTCTCCCTTCACTCTGGCCTTCCTCCTTGGGCTCTCCCTCTGTACCTTCAACTGAACCCAGAAAACTTGGAGTCATCTTCAACTCCTCTCTTTCCTTTCTGCATCACACTCAGGACATTGCCAAGAAGTCCATCTACCAGCTCTTCCTTCTCAAAGGAATTCTACTGTTTCTCACTTTCCCTCAGTGGCTCAATGTGACTCAAGCTCTTGTTCTCTCTAGACTTGACTACTGTCACAGCCTCCTCCTGAACTGTCCTTCTTCCACAATGCAACCCCTCCAGCATATTCAGAATAGGGCCTCAAGACTTATCCATAACCTTAAGCCCAGGGAACGCAGTTTTCCTGCACTAAAAAGTCTTCACTGACTCCTGGTTGCTGCATGGATTAAATTGAAATCCCTCTGCATCATCCACAAGGTTCCCTGGGCTGGGGACCACACTATCTTCAACTCTATCTCACCAAATACTTTCTCTCTAGACCACTTCGCTCCTCTGGCACCAACTCTTTGTGTGTAAAGCATTTTGCCAAACAGAGGGCAGGTGGTCACTCCCTCCTTTGGTATCAACTCCCCCTTCCCCTGTGCCTGGAGCAGGATCTCCTCAAATTCCGGAAGCTCCCTAAGACTTTCCTCTTTTCCTCCTTCCCTCCTTCGCACCTCTGCTAATCTCACAAGTTGCTGAATCGGTGTCATTGACCCTTATTCATCTTTGGGGCCTTGACCTCCCACACCACTTTTTCCAAGCTCCTGTCTCTCCTCAGCACTTTCCATCTGCATTCTATCTGCTCTGGAGACTCGCACTTACACCTCTCACAGCCCAGGCCCTGTAGCACTCAACATTCTAGCCCTTCGTCCATGGCTTACCAAAGGGCTCAGACTCCCCAGCACTTACCCCCTCTTCCCTCTTCCTTCTGCACTTGCACCTTCTGAATACTCACAAGGCATAGTAGGCTCGTCCCCCTCTGCTCTTAAATAGTGTCTTGTAATTGTTGTAATGTACTTCCCACTCTCCCTCCCTGCCGTATGGGCGCTTTGAAACCGTATATTCTTATTGTATAAGCGTCTTACAAGCAAACAATAAATAAATAAATAAATATACTATGCGCTACAATTGTAAGGACATTTGTTGCTACTGCATACATTCATATTAACATTCGGTATATAGTGCTATGAATAGCAAGTGCCTACATCCATATTTATTTATATATAGCATTACAAACAAAACTGAATTTAGCAAACACACAGAATGGAGCTATGCAACGTATGAAGCAAAATATTTTCTAAGAAAAAAATAAGTAGTTATCTACTGTTTGAAGCTGTTTTTATTGTTCTATTGCATTGTTAAATAAATAACTCAAAAGATAGTTTTTTCATTACAAAATAAATTACTTGTAAATGGCAATTTTATAAAAACATAACTTTACCAACCTGTCTCTGTTAAACACCCTAGAGGAGTTGTTGTGGTTGACATTTTTAATGAAAATTATATATAACTTTGTAAAGGGTACTTACCTTGCATTGGCAGTGGCCGTTGTCTTCAATTGAAGAGTTTGATCTTGTTAATAGGCGTGGTTTGGAAGGATCTGCAGGTTATTTCTGCATGATGATTGGTTAGTGTACATTACATATGCGCAGTTGCTAATTATTTGTACATGCCATTTGTGAAAATAAAAAAGTGGGGATTTTTTGTAAAGAAGTTCACATCAAAATGGAACACCAGGTAAGTGTATAAGGAAAAGTGGTGCAGATGTTTTATGTATACTTTTAAATATTGTAATTACTATTAAGTTGTTACATTTTTGTATGAAAATGTTATACATACGCAATGTAAGTGTGTTTAGCCTTACGCATACATGCATATTTGTAGTGTTGCAGCATAATTCCAGTCACGTCAATACAAGTATAGGTGCAACGTTACTACAGTATACTGTTTGTATATAAAATTACAGGCATTGTATGTTAGGCATGCGTTCCTGTATGGGGTATTGTATGTTATTGTAATTTTAATTGTTTATTTGTACAGCGCTTATACACAAGTGAAGTGCTGCAAAGCACTTCAAGGTGGGATGGAAGAAGGGGAAAAGATTAGTCATTTTTAGGCCTTGAGGTTGCCTAATGATCTAACAAAAAACGAACTAGCGTACTAGGCCTGACAGCATTTCTCCTAGTGCAAGTGCATGAAGTGTTTCAGGTGCAACCAACTAGGAAGGGGAGACAAAGGGGGGACAGGACAGAACATACTAGGCCTAGTAAATTCAGGTCATGCAAGTGTATAGACTGAAGTGCGAGTTGGGGGACAAGTACGCCCAGTCCAGCAGGGCCCTGGGTTAAGTGCACAGTGGTTACCCCTCTCATGGAACGTATGCTGAAAGTGCAGTAGTGCTGAACTTAGTGCAGAGGCCCACAGGCAGGTGCAAACACTGGCAGGGGAGACTGGGACCTGTGTGGCTATGGAGGTGAACCAAGAGACCAGTCAGAAAAAGCTGAACAGAGTTAGGGAAGAGAAGGAGGAGTGAGGCAGTAGAGAAAAGAGGGGAGGTTAGCAGGGGAGAGGGAGAGATGAAGAGAAGAGGAAGGTTTGAGGAGTTTCGGGAACATAATGAGTTCCGACTTAAGGCAGAGAGGAGCAGGGAGGCTGTTCCAGATGGAGACACCTGCAGAGGATAAAGCTCTACCCCCAAATCTCTGCTTGGAAAAACGAATCACCCGCAAAGAGTTGGAGAAGGACAAGCGCATGGCTCTAGAAGGAGAGTATTTAGAAAGAGAGTGTTGTAGATAGTGCAGGCCCTGGCCCCAGAAAGCCTTGTGGACTATGCAGAGGGTCTTGAACTTGAGCCTAGCAGCCACGGGGAGCAAGTGGAGGGATTTCAGAACGGAGAGATGTGGTCCCTGGGCTTGATGTCAAGGAAAAGTCTTGCGGTTCTGTTCTGGATGAGTTGTAGCAGACGGAGAGTAGAAGTAGGAAGATGGAGAAAGGGGCTGTTGCAGTAGTTGAGCCTAGAGAGAACGTGGCCTCTGGAGATGGTGAGCCTTTGGTGGAAAGTCAGAAAAGATAAAATACCTCTGAGGAGGTGCAGATGGTAGTGGGACTTTTTGGAGATGTCAGAGAGGTGAGAAGAGAAGGAGGGAGTGGAGTCGAAAATGACCCCCAGATTTTTTGCCTCAATAGGAGGTGGGGGCGCAGGGCCAAGGAAGAAAGAAGAGAAATTGGGAAAGCGGGAGCTGGGGTCCCAATGAGGATGATCTCGGTCTTACTGGTCTTACTGGCATTGAGGCAGAGATCCTTAGCAGCACATCAAGGCTGAATTTTGGACAGACGGTCAAGAATAAGCGAGGAGGAGGAAGAGACCGAGGGTAGCTGGAAAGAGCCTGAAAGAGAGCTGCATGTCATCGGCATAACACTGAAAGTTAGAGGAGAAGGTAGAAATCCAGTGGGCCAGAGGGGCCATGTAGACATTGAAGAACCAAGGGGATAGGTTAGAACCCTGGGGTATACCACAAGCAAAGGGAGTGATAAAGGAGAGAAAGGACCCAAGTTCCACCTGGGAAGGACGATCAGAGAGAAGGGAGGAAAGCCACACCATGGCCAGATCTGTGATGCCCGTTGAATCACGAAGACAGGAGATCAGGATGTTGTGGTTTACAGTGTCGAAGGCCGAAGAAAGATTGAGAAGAATGAGGACAGAAGGAGAGTTCGAGTTAAGATTCGAGAGCAGGTCTTTGTGGGTGTTCAGAAGAGCGGTTTCTGTGCCTGTGGATGCTCTTAAGCCAGACTGATGATCATGGAGGCAACCAACAGATTCAGTGTGGAGGGTAAACTGAGGGATAGCTAGTTTCTCCAAAGGGTTTGCCCAGGAAAGGAGTGATAGAGATCAGGCGACAGTTTGCTGGTATAGAAGGGACAGCAGAGGGTTTTTTGAGCTGAGGGTGCACAAGAGAGTGCTTGAGAGAAGTGGTGAAAACTCCAGTGGTGAAAGAGAAGTTACATAGGTCGGCCAAGGCTGGGGCAAGAGAATCAATGTTGTCCTTGATGGTTTTAGGAGGGCATGGATCAACCTGTTTGTACCAGGCTTTCATGGACCCGACTTGTCCAGAGTACTTCTCATGTGTGACGGGAGAGGGAGGAGAGAAGAGCGGGGAGGTGGCCAAGGGGGGGCCGAAGAGATGTGGGTTCAGGCAAAGGTGTGGGGGAGAGAGAGGACAGGATTTCCTGTGTTTTTGCAGTGAAATGTGCAGCCATTGCCGAGCAAAGGCCCTGTGTGGGTGCAGTAGAGTAAGAGGCTGCAGTAGGATTGGCCAGTTCCCTGCAGACTTTGAAGAGTTCAGTCGTGTTGTTAAATGCCGCTGAGATGCAGACTTGAATATAGACTCTTTTCTTGGAGTGGATGCAGAGTCTATAGTGCCTATGAAGTGATCTTTGTTTAAGGGCAGCCAGCTCGGAGTCGTACCAAGATTTGCACTTTTTGGAAGGCTTCAGACAGACCCTCAATGCAGTGGCAAGAATGTCAAGAGTGTTGGAAATGGAGTGGTGAAAGTGAGAGAGGGATTTGTCAGGGTGGGAGTCAGTCACAGGAGTAGATAGAGGAGAGGTAGGGGGAGTCAAAGGCAGCCACTGTCACTCTTTTCATGAGTCATAAGAGAAGAGGAGAAGAGAGCTTCATGTGGGAAGAGAGAAGAGCATGATCAGTCCAGGAGAGTGAGGTAGTGAAAGGTATAGAGAGAGGGAGGTCTGTAGAGATAAGAGCATCTAAGGTGTTGCCAGCGATGTGTGTCAGGGCAGAAGGAAGAATGGAGAGAGAAAGAGAGTTGCATAGGTTGTGGAAAGGACCCGAAGAGACAGGAGAATTGTAGTATTCTGTATTCTGTGTAGAATGTTAGCTCCCCGCCTGTGTCATCTGAGAATGTTTGTGTATGAAATGGGCAGTTGAGGAGAGAGTGAGCCGTGGTTGCAGGCGGTCGCAGGGCGGGGTGGCGGTGCTGTAGAAACTTAATAAAAGCTTTCTTACAATTGCTGATTGACACCCGTGAATACTTCATTTGGCGACGAGGATCCGGCTTCCCACGA
Organism: Ambystoma mexicanum; assembly: GCF_040938575.1. Lineage (NCBI taxonomy): Eukaryota > Metazoa > Chordata > Amphibia > Caudata > Ambystomatidae > Ambystoma > Ambystoma mexicanum. The sequence continues at coordinate 986,282,261 of NC_090928.1, read as the reverse complement.
ATCCACGCTGGACATTACAGGAGAGAGCTGGAGCTCTGAACGAACGCGGCCCCGCGTTTGTTTGTGCGGAACATACAAAACAGCTTGGGCCCTTTTCTAAGGCAAGCGGGTTCATTACACGCACCCATTGATCGCACTGGTGAGTGACTTCTCATCACTTCCCGGCGTCCAAGCAGAACCGCTTAGCATCGCGCGTCATAAGAATAAAGGACCCTCCAGCGCTCATGTGATCGTGCACTTTGTGGGACCAGGAAGTCTGGGGAGGATGAGGATTAGGCATCTTCATCCTCGTCCCAGTACTTAGGGAAAAAAAAAGGATTTTTTTTTCTTCCCTCTTCTCCCTACATGAAGATTGACTTTTGGCATGCCTGGATGCCCACATAAAGATTATTATGGAATTTAAGTCCAGTTATGCTCAGATGCCATTTGGGTTCTGAATTACTCAACGACCGCAAGACAGTGTCATAGTAACTCTACATCTCCACACTTGCACAACTCTGGAGAGGCCTTTTGGGTTACAAGAATGCAGAGCATAAGTATTCAGCCTCCAGCAAGTTTTTTGCCGACTCCAGGACAACCAGCAGTTGTCTGGTCAGAGTGGAAGGAGTTTTGGTTAAACTATATTCAAGCTGTGGAACATGAAGAACTCACATCCCGCAAGAACAAGCTGCTTTTGTTGAAAAAAGATGCTAAGTTTGTATCGAGTGATGATTTCGATAAGGCGGTTGGTTGCATAAAAACAGAAATATGTAACTCTTTGAAGTTGGGAGGGTTTGAGTTTGGTAGGATCACTAAGATCACAGTGGATGCAAGAAGAAGCTGCTTTTGTTGCATGGCCTTGGTTTAGAGAGTCAGAGGAAGTTTAGAGAACTTCCAGAATTGAGGAGAGATGAAGCTGGAGATGCTGACGAACATGACAGGGCCATAAGACAATTGGACAAGTACTATGCTCCGGAAACTAATGTGGCTATAAATAGATATACATTTTAAACCAGAGTGCAAAAAGAAAACGAGAGTATTGAGGAATATGTTTCAGCATTGAGGGTCTTATTGTGGACCTGTCAATTCGGCAATGGCATCACCCTTGATCAATTAATACGAGATCAGATAATTATTCACTCAAAAGATAATATAGTTCAAGACAGACTGTGGATGGTTGGCAATCCATCACTTCCGGAGACTATAGCCATTGCTAAGCGGGTGGAGCATATTCAATTATGCTCCAAGGAGATGAAATGCAAGAAAGAAGAAGCTGTACAGAGCATGTAACGTCACACTACCAAGATGTTACAGGAACAAGAGGAACAAGGCCAGGTTAATGCACTGCGATCCAAAGACAAGACTGAAGCCACTCCAGGAAAGAGCAATAAAGCAAGAAATCCAGAGTACAGAGGAAGTTCAAATAAAGTTCAAGGAAGAAATTGGACAAAGAATGAACCTTGTACACAATATGATCAAAGATTTCAGAATGCTCAACCAAGAGATGGAAACAGGTGTTATAACTGTGGCAGAATTGGTCATTATGCGAATGCAAAACAGTGTCCGGCACTGGGACAGAAATGTGGAAATTGTGGCATAAAAGGTCATTTTGCAGTTGTATGTAGAAAGAAGAAGAAAGTTTCTGTCATCATGGATGAAGAGGAAGAGTCAGAGGAAGAAAGGGTGTTCTTCATACATGAAACTCCGGAAGGAGAATTTAAGTGCCCGAGTTGCAAGGTGGTTCTAGATAATTGGAAGCTTAGAGTGAAGGTGGATAGTTGTAAACCATGGACAATTATTACTAAGAAAACATGGCAGAACCTTATGACACATGGTCTCAAAAGCGAGTTGATTTCACCAGACATTAGAAATCCTGGTGGATTTGAAGGATCAAAGATCAAAATGATTGGGTGGTTTTCTTGTATCATTCAATTTAAAGACAGACGAGCCCAGGTTAAGGTTTATGTGGCAGAAAAAGGTGTGAACATCATAGGATGGAGAGACCAAGCTGGCTTGAGAATCAGGTTAGATCCATGTACGGAAGAACAGATTCTGCTGGTTAATAGTAGTCAACAATGAAGAAAGGAAGTGTCAGCGGAGAAAAATAAAGTTAAGTCAGAGTTGGGTTTATTAAAGGATTTTGCGCACAGAATTTGCCTCAAGAAAGGAACTGTACCTGTTAGACACACAAAGTCTAGACCGGTTCCATTTATCATTGCTGACAAAGTTGAGCAGGAGTTGACATTGTTGGAATCTGAAGGTGTTATAGAAAAAATTGCGTCTTCTGAATGGGTGAGCCCCATTGTTGTGGCACTAAAGAAAAATAGCAAACTCAGGATTTGCGTGGACTTGAGGGATGTCAACAAGAACATAATAACTGATATTTTCCCTCTTCCCATTATTTCTGAAATGTTGAATTGTATTGGAAATGCGGATGTGTTTTCTACGTTAGATATCTCAAAGGCCTATCATCAAATTTCACTTACTGAGGATTGCAGAGACGTTACAGCTTTTATTACACCCCATGGTCTGTATAGGTATAAATGCATGCCGTTTGGTTTAGCGTCCGCGGCAGCTGTATTTCAAAGGGTTATGATGCATGTTCTTAAAGGTTTAAGTGGGATCTTTGTGTATCAAGATGATATTATTGTGTTTGGAAAAGGAATTGAAGAACATGATAACAGGTTGAAAGATGTGTTGAAAAGATTAGAAGATGTTGGTTTGACATTTGAGCAAAGCAAGTGTAAAATTGGAGTTGATGAATTAGAATATTTAGGACATACTGTAAATGGCAAAGGGTACAAACCTAAAAGGGATGCCATGGAAGCAATTAAGGAGTCTCCTAATCCTAAGAACAAAGATGAGTTGAGATAATGTTTGGGGTTATGTGAGTATTATAATAGGTTTGTTAAAAACTTTGCGAGTGTCACAGAGCCTTTGAGAAAATTGTTGAAAAAAGATGCTAAGTTTGTATGGAGTGATGATTTCGATAAGGCGGTAGGTTGCATAAAAACAGAAATATGTAACTCTTTGAAGTTGGGAGGGTTTGAGTTTGGTAGGATGACTAAGATCACAGTGGATGCCAGCGGGAATGGTTTGGGAGCAGTTTTATCACAGATTGATGAAGATGTCAATGAGAGAATAATCAGTCATGCCTCAAGAGCCATTCCAGATGCAGAGAGTAGATGTTCAGTAATTGAAAAGGAATTACTGGCTTGTTCTTGGGCAGTGAATTATTTTAGGAAATATTTGTGGGGAACAAAATTTGTGATTCAGACGGACCATAAGCCATTGATTGAAGTCCTTGCGGTCAAAGGAATGTGCAAAGCCTCGCCGAGATTAGCAAGACTTAGGGCCTCATTACACGGATGGTGGAGAACCATGGCGCTGTTAGCCCCATGGTTCATGCCGGTAAAATGCCGGCACCGCCTTGGCGGAAAGGGGAATTACCGCCCCATTCCAAGGTTGGCGGGGCGTTAATTCCCCCTTCTACCATTGCCCTTCCCCATTCCCATTTTTGCCCTATAGGTCTCTATGGGAATGGGGAAGGCGCTAATTAAGGTACCGCAAATTGCGGTACCGTAATTAGCTCCCTGGGCCCCTTTGCGGGTTGGTTTTTAACACCTGCAAAAAGCAGGTGTTAAATTCCCCAACCCGCAAAGGGACCTCGTAGTAAGGCGGTAAGGATTTACCGGTACCGGTAAAATACCGGTACCGGTAAACCCTTACCGCCATCCGTGTAATGAGGCCCTTAGTCTTAAACTACAGGATTATAATTTTGTAGTGAAGTACGTGCCTGGAAAAAGGAATGTTGTTGCTGATTTTCTATCTAGATTAGCGTTGGGAAGTAGGCAGACAATGATGGAGATGGATGATGAGAAGGTGGCTGTTGTGTTTGAGGTTACGTCCAGGGATACCTGGATTGAGGAGTTGGGCAAAGATATTGAACTGTTACAAATCAATGAATACACAAAATCTGGATGGCCTGAAAAGAAGGCAGTTAGCGAAGCATGTTTGAGATTCTGGGAGGTGAGGGATGGATTTCTAGTGAGGGGGGACAAACTGATTCCCCCACGTTATATGATGAACTTATTGAAAAAGCACACCAGGGTCATCCTGGCATTACGGGCACAAAGAACAATGTGAGATTGAAATACTGGTGGCCAGGTATGGATCTGATGATAGAGAGAGCGGTTAGAAATTGCTGGCCATGTCAGAACAGTGACAAGAGTTGTAGAATTGTCAAGTCTGAGCCTATTAACATTTGTAAGGGTGAAGCACCATGGGAAATGGTAGGGATTGATATTGTTGGGCCATATCCAAAGTTGATTGGTGAGAAGAAGTTCTTAATAGTTTTGGTTGATTTCTATTCAGGGTAGCTTGAAGTAAAAGCAGTGAGTAGAGTTGATAGTCACGAGATTATGAAATTCATAATGCAGATTTGCAGAAGGGAACGGTTTCCCAAAATAATAATCAGTGACAATGGAGTTCAATTCAAAAGTAAAGAGATGAGAGAGTTTGCTAAGAGATCAGGAATTGAGTGGAGGTTTTCAGCTTTATATCATCCCCAACCTAATGGATTAGTGGAGAGGTGCAACCGCGTAATAGTAGAAGCTGTGGAGTTGGCCTTAAGTAAAAATGTGTTTGTGGATGAGGTTCTCAAGGAGAGAGTGTGGTGTAGTAGGATGTCTCCTAAGAGAGGAATGGATATTTCTCCTTTTGAATGAATGAGGGGAAGAGCTCCCAATACTTTGCTTAATCCAGAAAGGGTTAATAGTAGGAGAGTTGTACATGATGAAGGACAAAGTTTGGTTAAACATAAGAATAGTGTGTTTATTAGAGAGCCCAAGTTGAGAATTGCACCATGAGATTGTGTGCGAATTAAGATTGGATGCAATGTGAGGAAAGGTGACTCTAAATATAGTAGTCCAGTTAAGGTCATAAAAGTGTTCAGGAGAGCAGTTAGAGTCACTGGCGGAGCGATATGGAATTTGGATAGGGTCAGTAAATGGAGATGGGAAGGTAAACCTGAGAGAGGTAGACGATTTGTTGAAGAAAGAAGAGTGACTGATTTGTTTGGAGATTATGAATTGTTTGGAGATGGTTATATTCAGTATGGTGTGGAGAATGTTAATAGGGATTTAGTCAGACAAGGTGCGGAAGTAAACATGAGACAAAGTAATAATGCTTCTGGACGCACATTTGTGCACAGTTCAAGAGAAAGGAGATTGCCATATTGGTCCAGGGATTATGTCATGCAAAGTTAATTTTATGTGTTATTTTCTTAGATTCAGAATTTCATTTATATATGCTTTAAGATCCTTATTATATGTGTACTTTTCATGTTTATATCTTACAATGTTTTGGAATGTATTTACATAATATTGCATAATATTGAAAGGGGGGGTGGTGTAGTATTCTGTATTCTGTGTAGAATGTTAGCTCCCCGTCTGCGTCGTCTGAGAATGTTTGTGTATGAAATGGGCGGTTGAGGAGAGAGTGAGCCGTGGTTGCAGGCGGTCGCAGGGCGGGACGCCGGTGCTGTAGAAACTTAATAAAAGCTTTCTTACAAGTACTGATTGACGTCTGTGAATACTTCAAGAATCAAGATGGATGCTAAAATCCCCTGGTAAGAGGAGTTGGGAGGAGGTGGAAAGGAGAGAGAAGATCAGGGCAGCCCATTCAGAGAGGAAGAGAGTGGGCTGGCCCGGTGACTGATCGAAGGTGGCCAAAGTAAAAGAGGTGACAGGAAAGAACAGGGCCACTGCCCCTCCTGGCCTAATAGGCCTGGGTACAGAGAGGATCTTGTAGCCTTCAGGGAGAAGTGTATCAAAACTCATGACAGAGCTGTCCTTGAACCATGTCTCAGTAAGGGCTAGGACATCGAGATCCAGGAGTCCAAGGAGGTGGCAGATATCAGAGGAGTGCTTGACAGCAGATCGGGAGTTAAGAGTGGCAACGCGCAGCAGATTGCTATTTTTGAAAGATTTACGAGGGGGGTACAGGTGATCGTGGTCCCCCCAGTAAGCAACGAGAATGCCCGAGAGATAGAGGTAGGAAGGTGCAGAGGAGCCAAGGCTCACAAGGATGTCAGTGAGGGGAGTGTAGGCAAGAGAGTCTGTACAGTTGCAAGCAACAAGGGAGTAGTTGTGAGAGAGGTGGTGAGGTTGGTAGGAGGCAAGGCAGCCAAGGTGGACACAGCTGGCAAAGGAGCCTGGTGGCCATAGAAACAGATGGCAAGGAAGCCTGTGCGGAGGAAAGTGGAATGTTGATAAGGCAAGGAAGAAGCCTATCACAAAGTAAGAGGTTGGGTTGAGGCCCTTGTACCAGGATGGTACCCTTTTGATAGACATTTATGATGCCCCTGGAGGTGGATAAGGAGGCAAGAAGGACCTACCAAAAGGTGCAACCATTAATGTGTGAGGAAGAGTAAGGAGAGAGCAGAGTGACAATTTGCGGAGTCCATAGGTCGAAAGAAGGAACGACAAAGAGGATGTCAGTGAGAGTCTTTCTGGCGGAAGCACTGACGTAGGTGTCAGTGATAGGTAGGCCTCAGTTGGAGCCCAGTGTGCCCCTCTTGAGTTTCTTCCTGCCAGACTTAGATGAGAAGGATAGGAAATAGAGAAGCAGTTAGAGAAAATAGGAGAGATAGAAAGCGCCATAGTGAGGGGCACAGAGTGTGTTACACTTAAACCAGGCAGAGCAGGTGAGGTACGTGGGAGGAAGTAGGCAAGGAGGGAGCAGGCGCCCAAGGAGGCACAACAGGACTGGGAAGAAACAGTGGGAACTGAGGTGGGTGTGGGAACAGAAAACAGACCAGTACAGATGGCAAAGGGAGTAACTGTGAAAATGCAGGATGAGCACACACCTAAATTAGATTTTTAACTAAAAGCAAAACAATGCAGGAAGAGCACACACCTAAATTCGATTTTTAACTTGCAGCAAAACGATGCAGGATGAGCACACACCTAGATTCAATTTGTAACTAGCAGCAAAGCAATGTGGGATGAGCACACACCTAAATTCGATTTTTAACGAGCAGCGAAACAATGCAGGGTGAGCACACACCTAGATTCAATTTGTAACTAGCAGCAAAACAATGTGGGATGGGCACACACCTACATTTGATTTTTAGCTAGCAGCAAAACAATGCAAGATGAGCACACACCTAAATTCGATTTTTAGCCAAACAGTGCAAGACGAGCACCCACCTACATTCGATTTTTAGCTAGCAGCAAAACAATGCAAGATGAGCAAACCTAAATCTGATTTTTAGCTAACAGCAGAACAGTGCAAGATGAGCACACACATACATTCAAATTTAATTAGCAGTAAAACAATGCAAGATGAGCACACATATATATTAGATTTTAACTTGCAGGAAAAGAATGCGGGATGAGCACACACCTACATTTGGATTTTTAGCTAGTAGCAAAACAATGCAAGATGAGCACACCCCGTAATTCGATTTTTAACTAGCAATCAAACAGTGAAAGATGAACACACACCTACATTCGATTTTTAGCTAGCAGCAAAACAATGCAGGATGAGCACACACCTAAATTCGATTTTAGCGAGCAGCAAAACAATGCAGGATGAGCACACACCTAAATTCGATTTTTAGCTAGTAGCAAAATTGTGCAAGATGAGCACACACCTAAATTCTATTTTTGCTAGCAGCAAAACAGTGCAAGATGAGCACACACCTAAATCCAATTTTTTGCTTACAGCAAAACAGTGCAAAATGAGCACACACCTAAATTCGATTTTAGCTAGCAGCAAAACAATGCAGGATGAGCACACACCTACATTTGATTTTTTGCTAGAAGCAAAACAATGCAGGATGAGCACACACCTAAATTCTATTTTTAGCTAGCAGCAAAACAGTGCAAGATGAGCACACACCTACATCTGATTTTTTGCTTACAGCAAAACAGTGCAAAATTAGCACACACTTAAATTCGATTTTAACTAGCAGCAAAAAAATGCAGGATGAGCACACACCTAAATTCGATTTTAGCGAGCAGCAAAACAATGCAGGATGAGCACACACCTACATTCGAATTTTTGCTAGAAGCAAAACAATGCAAGATGAGCACACACCTAAATTCGATTTTTAGCTAGCAGCAAAATTGTGCAAGATGAGCACACACCTAAATTCTATTTTTGCTAGCAGCAAAACAGTGCAAGATGAGCACACACCTAAATCCTATTTTTTGCTTACAGCAAAACAGTGCAAAATGAGCACACACCTAAATTCGATTTTAGCTAGCAGCAAAACAATGCAGGATGAGCACACACCTACATTCGATGTTTTGCTAGAAGCAAAACAATGCAGGACGAGCACACACTTAAATTCTATTTTTAGCTAGCAGCAAAACAGTGCAAGATGAGCACACACCTACGTCTGATTTTTTTCTTACAGCAAAACAGTGCAAAATTAGCACACACCTAAATTCGATTTTAACTAGCAGCAAAACAATGCGGTATGAGCACACACCTAAATTCGATTTATTGCTAGCAGCAAAATAATGCAAGATGAGCACACACCTAAATTCAATTTTAACTAACAGAAAAACAATGCGGGATGAGCACACACCTAAATTCGATTTTAAATGTTTTGGACAACAGGTATTGCAGCACCAGCAGTACAAAGGTGTAGGCAGTGGAAATGTGAGCACAGGAAGGTAGACAAAGTTGGTGTTTATGACCATGTGGCGCTGGGAAGAAATGCCATTTTAGAGAGAAAGTCAGGGGTGGTACAGGCACAGAGTCAGGAGAGATGCAGCAGGCAAACAGAGCAACAGTCAACACTCACGTGAAAGCTGAAGGGGGGATCCCATAGCCCCCGGGCACATGGATCAGGTACCCAGCCTCAAGGCGCATCTTGCTGATTGTAGAATGTAAAGGGGTCCACAAAGTCCAGCCAGGCTCGGACAGGCACAGACAGGGCCCTTTGGTGAGTTGCTTTGATTGTGGGCAATCTGCTGTTGGCTGTAATGTGCAGACTGCCAGCCAATCAGGCTGTTTGTAGCTGCAAAGGATGAATATGTGCTAATTTAGGTGTTAAAAAGGCCAGCCCCACGAGCCTCACTGCTCTAGTGGGAGAGAATGCTAGAAAAAATGCCATGTGCAGTCTGAGCTCACCGTAGCTTCCAGGAGGTGAGGGGTGGTTTCTGGAGCCTGTTGATGAAAGGCCTCCTTCTTCTTCCAACCAGAGGGTAGTGGGAGCAGCACAGACAGGGCCCTTTGGCAAGGTCCTTTGGTTGTGGGCCAGATTTGCCTGCTGGTGGCTTGCTATTTTCTATGGCAGCCATGCAAACTATTATAGTATACTTGTTTCATGGTAATGTGTATATTTGTATGCACATATTTTTCATTATCGATGTACTTGTATATGTATTTTTTTGATAGTTTACTTTTTGCTTGCTTTACTTATTTGTAACTACGCATGCATTTGTCTATACATTTTTCCACTTGTGTACGGTGATTGAAAGCACTTAATTTTCTTCTTTAAATCTAGGGGGAAAGGGTGTTAATAATTGGGGACTCCTGGATTTTTTGCCTGGAGCATTACATTTTTCAAGTGCTAACCACTTCACCATTTGCATCTTTGAATGTGGAATGTCATGCTAATGCAGTAGAAAATGGAAAGACACAATAGAGAAACGTATTGTGCATCATGACAGTAGCAACATCTCAGATGTCAGTCAATCGATCATCTTTATTTCGGCTGTGCACCATAAATGCAAGACAGATCAGTACAAAATACAAAAATATTAAAAGAATCAAACAAGAAAACCATTAACACAATTTCATAGGCACAAGACCAATAACCATTTTCACAGTTTAAAAAGACTTCACAATGCAAGGAGTGCTAGACAAGTAATAAGTGCTTGGTCCAAAAATGTATAATCTCAACAAACCACCATTAGTGAAAATCAAATCCATTGCCTACTGATTTTTTTTTTAAAATGTTGCCTTTTTCTGAAAGCAGCAAACAAAAACATTGAGACCACATTAAAATACCCGGTTTAAGAGCATAGTATCAAAATGAAAAGAGCCTCTCTTCTAGTGCCAACCACAGATGGGTAAACAATGGCTTAAGCCATTTTTGTCTCAAAGTTTCATACAACAGATAAAATAACATAAAATGCTAATCATCTTCCACTGATGTGTCAAATGCTGAACATAAAACAGATATTCCCTTCCCCCAATGTTTAGTCAATTTAGCAAGAGAAAGAATGCCCAAGAGAAACTTTATAAACAAAGATTTCCTCTTCATAGGTAGTTTAAATAAGGCTCCTTTTCTAAATTAGATTTGATCACTAAATAGTGTGCTGACAGTCGACCCGTAAAGCAAATGTCCAATCTAGTCCCTAGAACCCAATCATAAAATGTCCCCTTGAGAGCTGCCTTAGACTAGAGGCTGATGTTAAGTGGATTGGCCAGAAAGTACTCCAGATCCAGAGTCATGAGCAAATGCTTAACACGTTTCAATCACGGTAAAGATTCACCACCACCCAAAATTAGAACAACAACAAGGCCCTCTCTATAGGGGGTAAATTCACCCGAGGTCCAAATCCTAATCCAGTATAACAAGGGTTTAATCATCACCTCGTATTTAATTTCAACATGCCCCAATTTGAGGGCTACTGATGATGAAGAGGCACTACAGGGGAGACCCCAAAAGATGCTTCAAACATTTGCTTTCAGTCAGCTGTAGAGGGATGGATGGCACAAGACTCCTGAGTTCAACAGAAACACTCGTGGACAGACACGTTATGAATGACATATCAAACTATTGCTGGATTTGCCTGAATCCTATATACCAGCATAGCTGAGGAAATTGGCCTTCCACCAAAGCGAGCTGAAAAGCCAGCCACCACACCAGTATGTCTAGCAGCTGTTCAATTACTCTTTTCGATCTGCTTAGCCCACTTCAAATTACTGGCAAACGTTATTCCCACATATTTGAAACTATCCACAGATATCAGCCGGGGCTTATTCAAATAAAATGTTGGCCGTACTCGAAGAGGGCCACCTATAGGGATTCACATCATGACTTTTGTTTTAGATGTATTTATAGTCAGACTTAAAATCGCACATAATGTTCCAAAGGTCGTAAATTGGTGTTGTAGACTCACAGGATTTTTGACAGCAGCACTGCATTATCTGCAAAAAGTAGAAGACTCCACTTAACAGGACCCAACGTCAGGGCGTCTCATGCTACAGCAGACATATCTAAGGCCAAGCGTTTAATATACAGCAAAAATAAAAAGTGAGTCAATATGTAACCCTGGTTTACGCCTATATTGACTGGGAAGGAATTTGTTAATTCACCCGCTTGGCTCCATGTGGCGGGTGCATAATTACTAGAATACAAGGCCATGATTGGATTGCTAAGTGAAAGAGGCACCTGTAGATTAGACATAACCTTCCATAATGTATTCTGTTGCACAGTATCAAAGGTCGTCTGAAGGTCGATAAACCCCATGTTAATAGGCTAGGATTGAAGTATGACACATTTGAGCAAAATAAGATCCAGCCTAAAAGCCTAGTCAATAGTTCACACTCCCTTCCTAAAACCTGCCTACAAATGGGACAGTATATTTTGTTCCTCAAACCATTTTCCAAGGAGCGCACTAAAACTTTCACATACATTTTAGCAAGTGAGTCAATCAGGTATATGGGTCTATAATTCAGCAGAAGTTTCAGATCTCCTTTCTTGTAAACTGGAATTATAGCTGCCCCTTCCAACTATCGGGGCAAATCAAGCAGCTGGTTATTTGAGGTTGAAAATGTACTCAAGAAGGGTACCCATATACCCGGACTGCTCTTTAAAATATCAGCTGGAATAAAGTCAGGTCACCGGAGCTTTACCATAATGTTGAGAAAGGACAGCCATCTCTACTTCTTCCGCAGTGAAGACTGCAACCTGGAAAATGTTCTCACCAAAATATAACGCTTTGGTCTTATTTATATTAATATCCTCTGCCTCTGTCGGAATTGGACTATGATTTAGAGAATACAATTACCGAAAATGATTTACCCATGCATGAGGCGAAATGACACCTGAACCTAGACGCTCAACATAGGTCAGGCGGGATCTCACTAGATGCCAAAAATCATTACTATGCTATGTCTGAATTGCAGAAAGCAAGTCTCCACATACTTCACCTCTATACCTGCCCTCTTTTTCTTTGAGAGCTTGCACACAGGCAGTTGTGGCTCTTCTGCAGTCTTCATCCTACCAACCATGAACCCTATTAATTCTAATCTGCTGCACTTATTTTTTCTCATCAAAATAGTAGAGAGCCTAGCCGCTAAAGAATGATAAAATTCTATAGGCCAGATTTAGAGTTGGCATATTGTTCCAGGAGTGGCGTAATTGACGAGTTTAAACTAGGAAGCACATCCTCAGCAATGATAGAGGACAATGTAACACGTTTCAAAATAGTTAAATCATTAAATCTAGAAGGACATTCAGAAGAGCATGACTGCTTATACCAATCAATGCCAGAGGCAAGATTTACAATTAAAGGATTATGCTCACTTTCCCTGCACTCTAAAAATGTTAATGTGTCAAGTAGGCCTCAATGCTTTTCAAATAGCATGATGAAATCAATGACACTGAATTTACTCAAAGACAGAAAGTACGATGAACTGGGGAATCTTCAGCAAAATGCCCATTTCATGCTCTTAAACCATAAGTATACACGAGTGACCTAACTACCCCTAAAAGGGGTTAGGAGGCATTGATTGCAAGGCCGGAATACCCCCGACTTCATCTTCCATAAACATGTGAAATGAAATCAGACACTATCTTTAAATTGGCAGTTTCAATCGCCTAAAATTAATAAGACACTATTCAGGGACTCTGCCATTTATTCTGAAACTTTATTAAAGGCTGCTTCCAGTTGAGAAATTGCATGCTGATTTTGCACTAAATATGCATTCAAAAAGAAAACTTTAAGACCCCCCTTGAGACCAACAACCACACATAGCAGATCTGGGGACTCTATAACAATCTGTTTACAGAAGATACCTAAACTTCCATGGACCCAAAGCAGGAGACCACCTTTGTCTCTACCCTTGGAGGACTTAATAGCTGGACAATGAACAGTGCGATGCCCAGTTTTATGAACAACGTTTCCTGGAAACAATCAGCATATTTTTATCAATTAATTAAGTCATGCCAATCAAGTTCTAAAAATATTTAATCTAAATTCCATTTATGTTCCATGAAAGGTTTCCCACTGGATCATTACTAGATACCATAGGGGCAATAATCCCTTCTGAGATAATGTGGTAGTCACAAGGAGGGTCACATCCTCACTTTGTCTCAACTGTGGGTCGAGCACAAACACCACGTTTTTCTCCCCTCGTCATTTTTATCTGGGGTCGATCTTCGAATTGCTTTTTATTTTGTAGCTTAGAAATACTTTCATTGGCTTTTACAAATTCAATAGTTAAATCAATATGGTCTCATGAGATTTCACCTGAGCTTGCAGACATACTTACAATCGATGGCATCAGGGGATTAGGCCTCAAGATAATAACAGAGTTGGCGGGCAGATATGTCCAATATTCTATGGATAATAATCGCAGTATCAGATGTTTGGAGATTAAGGACACTTCAATATAATCATATTTAGGTTTTACTGGATTAGAATGTCCAGAAGGACTCATTATATCAGGATGAATAATTGCCAGGCAACCCTTAACATGCTGAATCCAATGCAAGATTTTATTAATGGGTTTTCTCTCGAATTCATAGACACCTTTTGCACATTTTATTTTTTATTGGACATTTGTATGGTACCTATATACATGTGTTTCCAGGCAACCCAAGACACGAAGAGGTGTGGTGGGGACAAGGGAATCAAGAGCATAAAGGAACCAAAAACAAGAAACAGTTATATTGGCCGTGTGACAATCCTACCGTGCAAGTGCTTGAGCAGGTTGGTAAGTGCAGGGGTGAGGGAGAAGAGGCAGTAGTCCAGGGGTGTGGTGCCCCCAGGGAAGGGGGCAGGGAAGTGCTGGGGGGCAGAGGCAAGTGCCAGGGGAAAAGGAGTGCTGTGGGAAGGGAGGACCAGGTTGGGCTAGTCCGGGAAGTGCTAGGTGCCAGGGGAAGGGGGAAAGGAAGGATGAGTGCTGTGGGAAGGGAGAACCAGGTTGGGAATGTCCAGGAAATGGAGGCTGGGGGCAAGTGGTGGAAGAAGGATGCAGGGACTTTTTAGGGTTGGTCTGGCCCCTGTATGACATTGAAGGCACCAGTCCCCACAGAGGGGGAGTTAGCAGGGGAGGGAGAGGGAAGAAAGAGGAGAAAAGGAAAGTCTTGAGAAGTTCCAGAATTTTAAAAGGTCTGGCTCAAGTCGGAGGGGGGGAAGGAAGGCCATTCCAGAGGGAGGAGCCAGTCGAGGAGAAGCGTTTCACCTGCAGAGAATTGGAACCAGGGGACCAAAGGACTCTGGACGGGAGGTATTTAGGAAGGGAAAGGTCCTAGACAGCCTTGTGGATGATGCAACAGGTTTTGAATTTGATCCGTGTGGTCACCGGGAGCCAGTGGAGAGATTTTAGGACAGTAGAGATGTCATCCCTGGGCTTGAAGCCAAAGATAAGTCTCACAGCCCTATTATGGATTAGTTGGAGGAAAGAGGCAGATTGAGGAAGAGGCTGTTGCGGTAGTTAAGCCTAGAGAAAACCAGGGCTCTGAAGACATTGAGCTTCTGGGGGAAGGTGAGGAATGGTAGAATGCCCATAAGAAGGTAGACCTGAAAGTTGGACTTCTTGGCAAGGTCTGTCATGTTTATTTCCTCACAGGTGGGTGAGGGGTTGGGACCCAAGGAATCAAGGAGCAGGCGTTCCAATGAGTAGGACCTCAGTCTTACTGACATGGCATTATGGGGGGATCATTGGCTGAGCACAAGGCCTGAATGGCAGTAAGGCAGTCAGGTATGAGGGAGGAGGAGGAAGAGGTAGATGATAGCAGCTTGAAGGAGAGCTGTGTGTCGTCTGCATAACACTGGAAATGAGGTGAGAAAGCGAAGATCAGGTAGGCTAGAGGGGCCAGTTAAAGGGCCAATAGCGATACAATGGAGCCCTGGGAGTCTCCACAGTTAGAAAGTGTGGTGGAGGAGAGAAAAGAACCCATTTGCACTTGGTAGGGTCTGTTTGAAAAGAAGGAGGTAAGCTACTCCAGTGCCCTGTCCATGACGCCTACAATATCATGGAGACAGTGTATGAGGATGGAGTGATTGACAGCGTCAAAGACAGAAGAAAGATTTAGGAGGATCAGACCAGAGTGGGAGTTAGAATGCAGGCTGGAGAGGAGGTCTTAAGTGTTGTTGAGGAGAGCAGTTTCTGTGCCTCTAGCAGCCCTAAAACCGGACTGGTGATATTGGAGCAACCGGCCATTTCCATGTGGAGGGTCAGTTGGGGGATGACCAGTTTCTCCATGAGTTTGCCCAAGAAAGGGGTGTTGGAGATATGGCGATAGTTAGCTGGCAAGAGGGTCAGCTGATGGCTTTTTAGGAGAGTGTGCACAATACAGTGCTTGAGGGGTTGGGGAAGGAGCCAGTGGCAAATGAGTGGTTTCATATGTCAGCCAAGGCTGGAGCGAGATAGGCAATGTTGTCCTTGATGGTTCTGGAGGAGCAGGGTAGCAACTGTTTAGAGGAGACTTTCATAGAGTGGACAACTCTGGAGATCTCATCCGGCACAATGGGAATGAAAGAGGAGAGTGTGTGCGGGTTGGGGGAGCAAGGGAGGTGAGAGAGGTGGTGGGGGAGTGGAGTGGGGGAGTAGAAGGCAGAGAGGACAGGATTTTCAAAGTTTTGGAGAAGTGTGCAGCCAGTGGAGAGCACAAGGCCTGGGTGGTGGGAGGGGAAGACAAGAATGCATTAGGATTGGCAAATTCCTTGCACATTTTAAAGAGGTCAGCCGTGTTGTTAGTGACTCCAGAGATATGGGCTTGGACCTGAGCTCTCTTCTTGAAGCAGGTGGAGAGGCAGTATTGCCTTTGAAGTAGGTGCCAGGCCAGTTTGTCAGAGGATGAGCTTGGCGCCAGCCACTTCTGCTCTGCAGCTTGCACTTGCTTTTCAAAGCGGCCAAGTCAGAGTCATACCAAGAGTTGCATTTGGAGGCAGGCTTCATGAAAATCCTCATGACAGGGGCAAAGATGTCCAGTGTGTTGGAGATAGAGAGGTCATATACAGTTGTCTCATATACTGAACGCTTTGAACCTACTGGGTCCAAATTCGGGGAAGTCAAGCAAGATGGGGCACGCAAAACTGATATTTTCAATAAGGGAAGCCTGGGAACAGAAAAAAAGCAGAGAAACTGGCCCATGTAAAACTGATCTTTTCAATAAGGGAAGCCTGGGACCAGAAAAAAAGCAGAGACTCTTGACCATTGCTAGTCCCGTTCCCATAATGGCCATTATGTCTACTAGTTGACAAAATGGAAGTTTATTTGTTTGTTTGTTTAGTATTTATTATGCGCACCGGACCCTAGGGTATAAGGGCGCAGGAGGTAAGAAAACGTACAGATTGGTGCAAGGTTGCAGGTCACATAGTGTCATTCATACGAAAGGATTAACAATCTAACAATTTAGTAAAATCAACAGTAAAGAGATAACAAATGTGGCAGGCGTATAGGTAAAAGTAGACGGGAGCAGGTTTGTGCATTCATTTAACATTTGTCGCTATCAACCAACTGATCACATTTTGCCTGAATTTGGTAAAGGATTGTTCTGCTCTCAATGTGATGGGTAGCTCATTCCACAATTGGGTGGCTTTGACTGGGAAACTAGTTCCGCCTGTAGTGGAGAGTTTGAATCGGGGTACCTGAAGGCAATTGGTGTTTGCTAGTCTCCTTTGTCTAGTAGATGTTGTTCTAGAGACTCTGTCTGCTAAGTATTGTGGGGCTTTGTTGTTTAGAGATTTGTATGTGAGGGACGCAGTTTTAAGTCTAATTTTCTCATAGGTGGAAAGCCATTTATGATTCCTTCTTGATTCCGACATATGTTCTCTCTTAGGAATGTTCAATGATGCTCGACGAGGATTGTTTTGCTGTATCTAAATTTTGTTGATGGTGGATTTAGTCGCTCCAATAAACAGGGCATTACAATAGTCTAGTTTAGAGATGATCAAAGCTCTGGCTAAAGTTAGGCAACTGTTCTGGGATAAGAATTGTTTGCCCGCTCTAATTAGTTTACATGTATAGGCTGTTGATGAGGCTAAAGTATTTACCTGTCTGGTGAATGATAGGGTGGAGTCAAGGTATATACCTAACATTTTTACTTCCTTGGCTACTTGGATACAGTTCTCATCGATGATGAAGGAAGAGTAGTTCATGCTTAGTTTGTTGAGGA
This sequence comes from Ambystoma mexicanum, assembly GCF_040938575.1. NCBI lineage: Eukaryota > Metazoa > Chordata > Amphibia > Caudata > Ambystomatidae > Ambystoma > Ambystoma mexicanum. The sequence continues at coordinate 986,264,905 of NC_090928.1, read as the reverse complement.
GGGATGTGGTGCCCAAGATGAGAAGCTCTGTTTTATAATCGTTCAGACATAGGCCATGGGTGGCCATCCATGCCTGAACGATGCTGTGTAGGTGATACTGAGATGGTCCAAGTCATCAAACAGGGGCTTAGTGAAGATGTTATATAGCGTTGGTGAAATGCATGAGCCCTGTGGCACGCCACAGGTGATGGGGATGGGGTCCGCAGCTGCTGTTGGTGAGAAGACCCTCATGGTGCGGTCACTAAGGAATGATTGGATCCACACTATTGCCTCAGTGGAGAAGTGTGCTGCTGTATCTTAGTGGTTGCAAAGACCCTTGTGATCCACTACGTTGAATGCTGCAGATAGGTCTAATAGAAGGAGTAGTGCCGGTTTTCCAATGTCTCGTAGTTTATCTATTTGGGCTTTAAGATCAATAAGGGCGATTTCGGTGCCATGTAAGGGACGGAAATCGAATTGACGAGAGCCTAGTAACTGGTTCAGTTCTAGGAAGTTCTGGATTTGGATATGTGCCACCTTATTCAAAATCTTCAGCAGGAACGGCACAGTTGTAATCGGTTTATAATTGGTAGGTATTGCCGGGTCTAAGGTTTGCTTTTTGAGGAGTGGGAGCACCTATAATTCCTTTAAATTGCTAGGGATAGTGCCGGTGTTAAAGGAGGCATTAATCAGCTTAGTGATAAATGGTGCTAGGTCCTGCGCGGCATCTTTGATCAATTGTGCTGAGCAAAGATCTCCTTTGCAGTTAGAGGGTTTCAGTCCAAGTATTACTTTCTCCACCTCTATTATAGAGACTTTAGGGAAGTAGAATTGGGTGGAAGGTTTAGCTTTGGTAGGTGTTATTGTATTGGGCAAAGTGGAGGTGGCTAATGACTCTCTCTTTAATTCTATTTTCTTTTGGAGGTTAAGGACTTTGTTGGATAATGCATGCTGGATTTCAGAGCACCATTTTTTATCTTTAAGACAGTTGTCTTGAGGGGTTATTGGATTTTCCAGTTCTCTAAGTATAGAGAACAACTCTTTCATGCTTGAGTTTGCTTGTGTAATTCTGTTATTGTAAGTTTCCTGCTTTGCTGAGAGGATCTCCTTCTTATATTGTGATGAGATGTTGATTAGTTTCAATTTATTTTCCGGAGTAGGGTGAAGTTTCCAAGTATTTTCACATTTTCTTTTTTCTAGTCTAATGTTTTTTAGGAGGGGGTGAACCAATTGTTCAGATGACTATGTGGTTTCCTGTTTCTGAGCTTTAAAGGGGCACTATTATCAAGGGTTTTATTCATGATTTTGTTGACTTCTTCAACTAGAAAGTTGGGATCTGTGTTGTCTGGTAGAGCATTTAGAGTAGGCAAAATACCAGGGAGTAATTTGTCTATTGTCATGTTTTTTTTAAATTTCTGGTAAGTGCTGTTGTGGTTTAGGAGTTTTTGTATCTAATGTGAATGATATCAGGTGATGGTCTGTCCAAATTTGAGGTGAGATAGTTAGGGTAGAAATATTGCAGTTGTGGTTGGCAACCCAGTCTAAGATTCTCCCTTTGATGTGAGTAGGCTCATTCACTCTTTGGGAGAAGCCCAGTTCTGTCAGAATGTTAGATGCTGCCGTAGCTTGTGGATCATTAATGTCATTAAAGCCTATATTGAGGTCACCAAGTAGTAATGTTTGGGTAGTGTCTTTTAGGTTTTCTGAGAGAATAGTGGACAGGTCTTCTATGAAGGTCTTGATGGGACCAGGAGGTCTGTATACCAAGAGAATATTCAGAGTTTGAGAGTTGGCTGTGGGTATTTTAGTAGACATTATTTCGCAGGATTCAATGACAGGTGAGGGAGAAAGTCTCATGCCAAGCTTAGTTTTGGCAATGATGGCTAGTCCGCCGCCTCAAGCTTCACATCTATCCATTCTAAGGATAGTGTAATTGTTCGGAACGGCTAAGGACAGTGCTGGGCCTGATGCCTCGTGGAGCCATGTTTCAGTAATGTCTAGGAAGTCGTAGTCTTCAGTGGAGATAACTTCAGATATTTCTATAGCATGGGCGACTAGAGATCTGGCTTTTATTAATACGCCTTTGAGTTTAGGTATAGATTCGGTTGGAGGAAGTGAGGTGGTACTTATTGGCACTGTAGGGCTAATAATTCGGTCTCTATTTGAGGGTTATTTTGCCTTTTATAATTATAAGAGTTAGATTTGAGAATAGGTTCAGAGGCCATTTTTGTTCGGCGGGTGTTAGTTGCATATTTGATAAGAGGATTCTAGGTAGTCGTTCACGTAGTCTAGCAATCCTCAAGGCTATGTTGCATTGTGTAGTTAACTGTTGTAAATTATGCTGATGGCTAGCTGGTGTAGGAGGCGATAAGTGGTTATTGAAGGTGTCTGTTGTAACTGCTGATGGGGACGACATAGTGTGAAGTAACACTAGTGTGAGTAAAGTGCCCAGATATGCTAGGTTGGTCAGTGTTAGGTACATTGTATGAGGTGTGATGTACTAGGTGAATGGTCTGACTAGGCTATTAGTGTTAGTCAAGTAGAGTAAAAGGTCACGGGTACATTGGTGATAAGTTCAAATAGAGCAATTACTTGAATCAGGGCTATAGGACTGCTTATGCAGCAAAGTCCAGAATTAATTGAGCAATTGCAAAGTCCGGAATTAATTGAGCAATTGTCTAGGCTATTGTCTAATCTTAAGCTGTGTGCCCACCTAGATTTGAGTTTCTATAATGCAGTAGAGATAACAGTTGTGTCTATATAACAGTCTCTAGAATGCCTAGATTCGATTTTCCTTAATGCAGAAGAAATCACAATTATATAACATTCACAGGCTGTATGTGTACCTAGATTTGAATGGTCATAATACAGAAAAATCAAAGATGTGTCTATATCACTATCTCTAGGATGCCTAGATTCGAATTTCCATGCTGCAGCAGAAATCACTATTATGTCTATGTAGGAGTTATCAACAGTTCAGTTACCCTATATAGGTTATAGTACTATGTACTGGCAACTAGCAGCAATTTTTACAGGGAGGCAGAGGTCATGCTAAGTGGCAGTTGCTGAGGGGCAAACACCAATTATGTGGGCGCCACTAGTGTTTCAACAGGATGTGCTCTGCTAGGTAGCGGTTGCAAGATACTGGGAGCAGTATGAGAGTATAATGTGAAGCTTTGCCGGTCATGCCAATGGTACACAGTTTAGTTCAGCGTAGGTCTGGGTGCGCAGTGAGAGACATGTAGAGTTAGGCATGGTAGCTGAGCATTATAAATCAAGTGCAGGTGCATGACGAATGACGACAAGCAAGACAGAGTATGATTAAGTTTTGTCAAGTGCAGCGGACCGGAGAGCACATGGCTAATGCACTTAGCAGAACTGTTCATGTATAAAAGTACCTTGGCTTTGTGTATCTGGGAGAACGAAGGGAGTCCCAGAGAACACATACAGGGGTCCTGGCTGACAGCTGGGAAGGCCAGAGACAGGCTGGAACAGGAAGTTTGCCTTTGTGCCAGCCTTTGTGCTATAGGCCGGCTGCGCCTACCGGCTGGTGATTGGTCTTTTTCAATGAGCGGGCCACCAATAGTGAGGCATCGGTGGCATGGGAGGGCCTAAACAGGCCAGGCAGAGGGCCTGCAGCAGGCGGGCAGCCATCTTTGAATGGCAGCCGCAGGATCCTCAATAGTGGGATCACGTTGGATAATTATGAATTATCCCTGAAGAACGTAGGGCGGAGATCGGGCCGATAATTCTTCTATGAGGAAGCAATCGAGGGCACTCATCTGCACTATTTCCTCCAAAAAACGGCTTTGCAGATTTAGGGTGCGTAGAGCCCACTGGCCTACCTCTGTGTGGGTGGAAGCTCCAGCTTCACATTGGATCAAGCAATCTACAGGATCATTGATTTTCAACAATTGATGAGAGTGTTATCATGTCTGTCTACTGAACCCGTTTTGCTAATATATATATATAAATATATATCCAAAAGCAAAGAGGAAAAGGCGAATTGCACTCCCGCGGGCCAGATGCAAAAATGCAGACTCCAAGAAATGGACAAGAAAACACAGCGTAGTAAAAACGGAAGTTCTTTTTAATGTTTAAAAAGTTGCACATCAATATACAAAAAAGCGAGCAGCAACACACACACAGACAAAGCAGGACGCCATAGTGCACGACCTACAGACCATATATATATATATATATATATGGTTCTATGTCATTTCATCAGGCATTTCAAAGCCTGCAATTTAAATGTGTTTGACAGTTCATCAAATATTTTTTGGGGCGGGTCCCCTGACCCCAATCCACCCCTCCTACACCTATTTTTACCTATACCCAACCCCCCAACCACTTATCTGCCCTTTCCCACCTCACCCCCCATAAAAAATTAGATGAATTGTCAAACACGTTTAAACTGCAGGCTTTGAAATGCCTGACGATGAAAGAACATTTTGCAAGTAACTGAATGTTTAGATATTTTTAACATCACCCTATGATCATTTAGATCCCCAGAGATGTTCTAGTATCCATTGAGCAGAACTAAAGGCAGAGGTTTTCTGAATTATCAATGCATACAATGTTCTCACTCATCTGCACAAAATATGTCACACTGTCACGCCAGGCTAGAATGCCAACCATGCCTAACTGCAAAGAAGAACACTGGCATGGATGGCTAAAGGCACACAGAACACGTTTCTAAAGTAAAATGTTTGCAAATCGCACAGGATACTGGCACACAATCCCAAATTCTGTGCTGTCCTTTTAATAACCCAACAATAGAGCTCTTGGATCGGAAAAAAGCTGCAGAGCTTTGCCATTTTTAAATGCTTAAAGCATCTACACCGTGTTTTCTTGGCAACATTTTCTGTGAAATAGCCACTTCTATTCAAACATTAGGAATCATTGGCTGGCAGTTTGGCTCACAAAAAACATTGTTTGTACAGCACTCCTCAACACGTTTTAGGCACACTCGGACCCCTACACGCCCGACACCCATGCAATAAAAACATAGGTACTGGAATACCAAATGTTTAATGTATGCAGCATTGCTTGACTAACTGAGCAATAAGATATGCCTAAAGCCCTATCTCACCGTCAATGCAATTTCCAAAAATAAGTTGGATGATGTACACGTTACAAGCTAAGTGTGTGCGAGAATTGAGGTTCTATCAGCCTTTATTCGGGACATTTTTCTTTCTGTTAACAATGTAATATCATTGATAATGGTGAATGTAATAGAGAAATAACGAGGAAGGAGGGAAGGAAGGAAGGAAGGAAGGAAGGAAGGAAGGAAGGAAGGAAGGAAGGAAGGAAGGAAGGAAGGAAGGAAGGAAGGAAGGAAGGAAGGAAGGAAGGAAGGAAGGAAGGAAGGAAGGAAGGAGAACTAAAGACATAAGGAAAGAAAGAAGGACATAGGAAAGAAAGAATGGAGGAAATAAAGAATGAAAGAGGCGGAAATAAAGTAAGAAAGAGACGGCAATATGGAAAGAAAGAGAAGGCAATACATAATGAGAGAGAAGCAAAGAAGGAAATGACGAAATAAATAGAAGGAAATAACGAAAAATAAGAAAAAGAAAGAAACAAAGTATATAAGAGGTGAATAACTGAGGAGTATGTCAAAGGATGAATGAGCGAAGGTCAGAAGAAAGAAAGGACGAAATCAATCAATCTAGAGAAAGAATGGTAAAGGGATGAGCTGAAGAAAGAACAATGCTGTCAGGGCAAAGAAGAAATACATAAAGGTATCAGTAAGAATGGAGTTCATAAAGTAAATATTTAAAGGTGGAAGTCTAATTGAAGAAATAAGGGAAGAGAGAAAGAAGGAAGGAAGGAGGAAGGAAGGAAGGAAGGAAGGAAGGAAGGAAGGAAGGAAGGAAGGAAGGAAGGAAGGAAGGAAGGAAGGAAGGAAGGAAGGAAAGAAAGAGGGAGGGAGGGAGGAAGGAAGGAAGGAAGGAAGGAAGGAAGGAAGGAAGGAAGGAAGGAAGGAAGGAGGGAAGGAGGGAGGAAGGAAGGAAGGAAGGAAGGAAGGAAGGAAGGAAGGAAGGAAGGAAGGAAGGAAGGAAGGAAGGAAGGAAGGAAGGAAGGAAGGAAGGAAGGAAGGAAGGAAGGAAGGAAGGAAGGAAGGAAGGAAGGAAGGAAGGAAGGAGCGATGGAGGAAGGAAGGAAGGAAAAAAACATAGGTTGGGTTAAAGGTAGAAGGCAATATGGGTGGAAGTCAAGGGCGACACAAACACCTTAAATTGTTACATCTAAACCTGTATACAGCTAGACAGATATCATTAAGTCAAGGAATATATTGTTCGCAAACAATCAAGTTCTACAGCAGAACAATGACATGTTTGCAGAAAGTACCCTGATGTGCTCGCATAAGTTCCAAATGGCTGTGTGATTGAAGTCACAATGCTCGCAGCCATGCCCACCAGGGCCTCGTGCGGCTGGAGCGTCTGCGAGTGTGTGCTCGCCTCTCTAGGGTTGCAGCTGCTAGTACAATAGGATTAATTTGCCATCGACCAACTCAATTTCCCTTCTGTCTCATCCTCTTTCCCCACCAGAGGCAGTGGTGACAGCATCTGTTACGCTGTTATGATTACATAGCCGAGTCACATTGAGCAAACTAAACTACACCGCAGTCTGCTAAGAGCCGAGTGCAATAGCAAACACGAAAGCACACAATGCCAACAAACCACGTCTATAAGTTCCATCAATTATTAAACAAACAGCCGAAATGAGGAAACTTACAGTAGCAGAGAAAAATAAAACTCGCGCAAACACTCTAACCACACAAACACAGACGCCCAGCGCACAGAAAGATGTTAGTATTGAGACAAAATGGCGTCCTGAGAGACCAATTTGGGTCATGTGCACCTCGGCACCTCGAGGCAGGCGTCCAATGGGCAGCTTCTCGTATTATCTTCAAAACCTTTTGCCACCAACATCCTGATACAAGCAGAGAAAATGAAAAGTGTATATGCTGAGGGCTCTGGTTAAACAACCCGCAGTGGCTCGTATTTGCATGAGGTTTGAGCGAGCAGATGTACGATTGGCAGGGGCCATGAGCTGGCTGTATTGTTTCAGAGAACCAAGAGCCAAGGCTGGAAAAAGACACATGAAAAGCTTCATTTTTTCGCGTTTGCTTTTTTTTTTTCCCTCCATGCCATTTCACTTGTATGAGATTTCTTGGAGGCACCCCGGCCAACACAGACCGGGTTGGTCTCTGTCCAAAAGACATGTGACTCGTATCAGCTGCTCGGGGATAGTCGCCGGGCGAAGCCGGTGGCACGAAGCGGCTACACGCTGTTCGCTCACTTTCGTGGTATCGGTCACTGGAAGAAGGGCAAACAAAAAGGGAAGCAAGTGGAGAAGCAGCCAACAGCACTAAAGAAACATTGCAGCTGGCAGGCTATAACTTAGATACTTACAGCTGCCGTCACCTAGTTCATGCGCGTTTTTAATATCTTTTGGCAGCAGCCGGAGTCACAGCAAAACGCGAAAAGTTGGCACCTGAACACACTTTGTTTAACATAACTGAAGCTAGTGCCCAGCTGATACCTCCACCGGCGGCTCTGCCTAGCCAAAGGAATATTTCAGCAACAAAAACTTTATTTCTGGGTTCCTTTTGAAAAACATACTTTTATGCGACAAGCTACAAATAATATTGCCCCGGGGGCAGGTGGAACCTGCAGATCTCTCTGCGCAATGTAGCTGACAGGTACATTGTGCCTAACAAAAGGAGATAAAACGGGTACAAACGAAAAAAATAAATGCCAAAATAATGCATTGCTTTGCCAAAATGTTTTCATTTACAGCCAGCAGCAACAGTGAGCTACCGAGGGATGTCTCCTACTTTATTTACCAGCAAGCAAAAGTTTCACCGAAATCACACATGCCTGACAAACACATATATTACTGCAATATAACAACATATATCGCCCACAAGAGAAATGAAAGAGAAGAGAAAATGAAGAAAAGAGAACCAAGGCTGGTCTATAAAAGAAAAACTATAGAACATGCTGTCTCCATAGCGGAAAAGAGATCAAACTTCATAACCATATTAAAAACGTCTACCTCCCCAAAATCATGCTTGCGATATGCCACCATCAGAGCACACCTTTGGCCATCACTCATACGATCCACTACTGCACCATTGGTTGTGTCTCTACCACGTGCTTCACAACCTGACACCCTTCCTGAACGATTCGTCCGGAACCCCTTTTGCGGCTACACTGGCACAGTGACACAAACGCAGGGTGATTTTCGGGGTAAATCTCTTATTTTCAAGTACAAATTCTTACATAACTCTCATGAAACTCACTCCAAACCACACTTCCCTCCACTTAGGCTTTAGTCTGCAATGCGCCTGTCCATGGCGCCATCCCTACAAGGTGGAACTAATGACAGATGTGCACTGTATACACGATAATGAACATAACATACCATTAAACATCACACAAGCACCCTGAATATTAGATCTGAAGCACTGACTGCGATTAATGGCTCTAGACCTTCTGCAAATGCCCCAAAACGTGACTTTTTACACAAGATTTATAAACAAATATTAGCCTAAATCATTTTTTAGCGACTCAGTAGGTGCCCTAATGTATCCGACTGACAATTCTGCGTGCACTGTATCTATGTAACTGACTCACACATCTGCGTTTACTGTAACATATGTATCTGACTCTTGCTGTAACCACCGCCTTGATCCCTCTGGGTCTGTTGCTCTATACAAATGACAAATAAAATAAATAAAAAATAAATAAAAATGGTTTTCGGTCTGATTTATACCACAATGGAGCACAACAAAGTTATGCTGTCATGTGTAGGTGAACTCATCTGTTTTAGAGCTACAGAAGTATGTATATAAACCTACAGCATCATAACACCATCTTTGCACATGTGATAACAAGCACAACATGTCGCATTGATCAAGAAACTGATGTCATTCATGCATGTACACCTAACAAGCTATGTCCTTAATAGTTATGACCCCCCACAGATACTGGGTACAGATCCCCAGTAAATAATGCAATGTGCCCCCAGTGAGCAATCTTGGTGTGAAGTGATCTTATCATGGAAAAAACTCACAAATATCTATAGACATAAAAACATATATATATTTTTTTTTTTATTATTACTTGTACATAATCAACTAGAAAAGCATGATTTTTACAAGGGGTATCAGTTCATAATTTCAATAAAATTCGAAGACCCACACAGGTGCAAAAGGCGGCGATCAGACGAGGCGTTGGAAAGTTGCGATCAAGTCAAGGTGGAAATTTTACAGAATAAAGGGGGATATTCAGCCGACGCCTGATTCGCCAGTTGAGACTTCATGTCGTGCATCTGTGTGGTCATGTTGGTATCCACCATGCACCTCCGGTAAGGAATTCGAGCTTTGGTTTGCAATTTTGAGAAAAGCCTCCTGAATTATTTTTGCCGTAGCCGTTGCCCAGCGGGGTTTTTCACCAGAAATCAAACGGCACCACCATGTGTTTTCTTCAATCAGGGTTGAGTCGTGCCATAGTGGAGGAAGATAGGCCAGGCGTTCTCGGTTCAGCGAGGGGCAGTTCAGCAAAAGATGGCGTATTGACTCCGTGGAGTCAGGATCATTACATAGCCTGCAGGTAGTTATGGCAGTTAAAGATCTAATCCCCAGGATTTCTCTTGTGTGGAGCAGGTTGAGACGTGCTCGCAAAAATATTCCTCGAAGTTTTTTGTCTGGGAATTTAACACAGTAACTTAGGGGCGACTTCAACTTGTTAAATGTTGGCGGGAGATGTCTTAAGCATTTCGCTGCTGCCGCTTTTTCTATGGTGGAGGTCCAGTCTTGGGTCTTTAATTTGTCGCTTACCCTTTGGGGGTTCGAAATTAGGTCAAGTTTGGAACATGACACTTCCTCCAGTGTGTGTTCTTGCCGACGCACCCAAAGCAGAACGGCTTTGGAGGACGTGGAGGACAGCTCTTGGCTGATGAAGTTGCAGATTTGAAGGCCATCTTTTATTAAGGTCTTTCTAAACAGGGCAAGCGAGGCCACATTGACAGTCGCGCCTAACGAGAGCAGCCCCAGCTCTCTTCTGACTGCTTCGATGGGAATTGCATTTGGTAAACCCAAAAGTGATTTCCAGATGTGGCCCTCTAGCCTTCGCCATAGTTGGTGTGGAATCGTGAACATTGCGTCCATGCCGTATGTTAACGCTGGCACTATTTTCCCTTTATAGAAGGCAATGGCCGGGGAGAGTGAGTATTTGCCAAATTTCCTGTCGATCGCTTTGAGTTGAGAAGTCAAAAGCTTTGTTTTTGTCCAGAGGTGAGCTTGCATTTTCTGTTCCTTGCTTGAACCATCGATTACCACCCCCAGGTATTTGAAGTGGGAAACCACCTCAATTCTGATGTTGTTTACTGTCCACGATGTAGGTTTTTTGTGAGGACGAATGTCTTTTGAAAAAATCATGATTTTGGTTTTGGCCTGGTTTATTAGTAGATTGTTGGCTGACATATAGGCTGCAAGATTATCGAGCTGCCGTTGCAAGCCGATTGGCGTCTGATCGAACAAAATCATGTCATCCGCGTAGAGGAGTCGAGACAGAACCGTGTTTCCAAGCTTTGGCGGAAAGGAGCGGACAAGCCGCTCAGAGTCTTTGTAGTCACCAAGAAATGCGACAAAAAGGGCTGGAGCCAGTGGGCAGCCTTGCTTGACCCCTCTGTTTGCACTAATTTCCCTAGAGAGAGTGCCTTGTCTGTTCAGCCTGACCTTGAGAGTGGTGTTGATATGCAAGGCCATTAGTGGATTTAGGACCGATTCTGGGCAATTCCAGTTTTTTAACTTGCCCCATAATTTCCTTCTGTCGACTTTGTCAAAAGCCTGTGAGAGGTCGATAAAGGCAGCATAGACAGGCTGAGAAGTTTCTTTCGTTTTCGCTTTCAGCAGGGATAGTATGAATATATTCAGTGTAGTGCTCCCATGCTTTTTAAAGCCCGTTTGAAGAGGGTCATTGCAGGGGGCTGTTTTGACCCATTGTTGAAAGTGGCCTAGGAGGAGAGACGCAAAGATCTTGCCCATGATGTCCAGCAAGGCTATCGGGCGATAGTTGCCCGGGACGTCTCTGGGTCCCTGTTTGTAAATGGGAATAATGATGGATGTGCACCACGAGAGTGGGATCTTTCTCGTTTGTCTGCAGTGGCTGAACAAATTAGAAATGAAGGTGGACCATTCATGGTGATGTTTTTTTAAGTCTATGTTAGACAGCCCATCCGGACCTGGCGCTCTGGACGATTTAAGCCTTTTGATTGCGAGAGATATGTCAGATACGGCTGAAAGGTCCACCCATGGGGAGTCTGGCATGGTGATACACTGAAATTTTTCTGCCGATGGACTCGCAAAAAGGTCGGTAAAGAAAGTAACCCAGGCTTGCTCCGGAACAGCGTTACTCATGTTTGAGGAGGTTGTCGCTTGCGTGTGGTTTATTAGAGACCAGAAGTCTGCTGTCTTTTTAGTTGTGAGGACTCGGAGCATAAGTTCAGCATCCCGCTGGTAGATGCCTGCCCGTCTGGCTCTTAACGATGCCTTATACATTCGAAATTCGTTGGCCCACTTGTTCCATGCTTCGACGGTTTTGACAGCTTTGACTTGTCTTTTTAGCTTTCTCAATGCTGTTTTTTTGAGTGCTATTTGTTTGTCGAAGTGATGAGTGTGGATCTTTTGGGCTTTTGGACCCAACGTCGAAGAATACTTGTAGGATAGGAGGAGTGGGAGGTAGTTTGGTCTAGCAAGAGATTCCAAGGGTGACTCCGCGTTTTGGTTTGTCACGTACTGAAAGGTGATTGCCCTTATATTTGCGGCAGACAGACGCAGGCGCGTTTGTTGTGGATTGAGCTCCACCTCGGGGAGGTAGCTGCCGTTCGAGAGCGCTGTTGAGGCCCAAGAGAGGGACAAAAGGTTATGGTCGCTTGACATGGTTTCCAGCACTTGGAAGTCTTGGACTTGTGCACACAGGGCTGGAGAGGCAAAAATGTAGTCCAAAGTGGCCGACCAGTGGCCTCTTTTCCATGTTGGTAGGAGAGGCTGGCCTTCTCTGATCTTGGCGGCGTTATGTAGGTTCCTAGAGGACATGAGTGTCATCCATACTTCGCCTCTTCGTTCGGCTTGCGTGGGTTCCGTGTCCTTCGAAGAGATCTCTTTCGGCTGGTCGCACTTAGCGTTGAGGTCACCACAGATGATGATCCATGGCGTCTCCCATTCTATACAAATGTCGTCGATTGTTTCCTCCATAGTTTGGCAAAAGAGAGATGTGGAAATTCTCTGTGGGTTCCAATAGGTGGTGATCAACGCAAGGGGGGGCGACAGGCTTGGTTTAGAAGATGGTTTGAGGGAGTCCGACGGGCTGTTCCATGCCAACAGGACCGCCAGAACCCCGTAGGAGTTAGCAGTAGTTTTGAGAATTTTTAAATTTTGGTCCGATCTCGCCGCTATTAAGAGACCCCCTGAGGGACGACCCAGAGGACCCTTTACCGCCGGTGATGTCACAGTTTCGTATCCATCCAACACAGGTTTGTCTAGCAGCCATGTTTCCTGGAGGCAGAGGATATCGAACTGTTGTAAGTCTATGCAGTTTTGAGTCGTTAAGTGAGTATGTCCCCTTGTGTTCCAGGAGGCCAGCGTTAAAAGTTTTGGATGTAGGGGGACGTCGGCTTCCTCTAGTGATTGCTTTTTTGCCTTGTTTGGAGCTAGGACTTCTTTAATCCAATGCCATGGTCCTATTGGCCTTGTAGTGGGTTTCGCTGGTGATAAGGCAGAAGTTGAGTGTCGGTGTTGAGACCTGTAGGCACGACTATCACTTTGAGGTGAGTAGTGTCTCCGGGCATGTGCTGGTCTATCCGTGCGTTGCCTGTCTTGCTGGTACTGAGACAAGCCGCGGGTAGGTGTGGCTTGCCTGTGTTCGCTGTGACAGAGGGACCTTTGGGGTGATGCGTCTACCCAGGCCGCTTTCAATGAGGTTCTGTATTGAGAGAAGTGGTCCCGGGTAGGGTCTGCCCGATGTTCATGGGTCTGGTCAAAGGTTGACTTTTTTCTTGATGGGACATTGAAGTGAGACCTTAGCTTGTCTCTGCGCTCATGGAGGCGTCTAGATGGGCTCTGGTCGTTGTTAATTTTCTTCTTTGAGTGTACCCCAAAAGGGGTTGGTCTGTCGGCATAGGTTTTTATTTCTGAGAGAAGGAGCCCCATTGCCTTTAGGTCTTCGCCCGCTTGTTTACAGATATCTTGTATTGCCGAGCTATAGATGTAAAGGTGCGCCTTGGCCTTGTTGTCTCTGTGGTAAGGTTCGACCCGCTGAAAGTGGTCCGATTTCAAATGTTTTAAGGCGGGTATTGACGATGATATTTTCAGCACAGTTCTTCTGTTGAGAATTATGTATTTATCTTTGCTTGAGATCTGTTCGATTTTGAACAGGGTTATGGTTCTAGTTGTCTTAACGTTGGACGGGTTCAGTTCCGTTGGCTTGGGGGTCTTGGGTGGCTTTGACGGCCTTGTTTTATCTACCACACTATTTTGAACGTAGTTAGTGTTTCGTTTGGTCGAAGTGGTTGGAGCAGGCGTGGGCAGATGGTGAATCTCGAGATGCTTCCCAGCCGGCTCCCATGTTGAGGTGGATGGGGCATCAGGGAGCGTCTGTAGAGTGGGCAGCCGGCAAGGGGTTTGTCCAGCATCTTGAGTAGATGAGAGTGCCATAGGCAAGTCGTCCACTTCTTGGGCTGAGGTTGGAGATAAAGGACTTGAAACGAGAGATTCTTCAGAGGTTTTCGGAGACTGAGCCAAGGCTGTTGTGGTTTGAGGCCGTGGCCTGGGCAGATCCAAGGTGTCCGTTGAGATAGAATGGCCGGAGTTTGTTAAGCCGCGTTCTGACAGAAGATTGCGGGGATGGATCGGCGGGGAGGATTGACGATCGCTTAGCGCTAGTTTTAATGTCTTTTTGCCTTGGAGTCTCCGTTGGGTCCGGTCCTGGTTTTGAGCGGAAGTAGGGTGGAAACTGGAAGTGGGCGTTAGAGCCACTGACGTGGGCTTTGGTTTGCTCGAAAATATTGGAGCAAGATCAATGAAGGAGGTAGTGTAGGACGTCTGTGTAGAGCTGTCAGCACAGAACTTTTGAGGAAGGATCGTCGTCCTTATCGCAGGTGAGTGTGGTTGCTGTGGGGCCAACAGTGTTGGGTCTTTTGAGGTGTTAAATATGTCGTGTTTCAAGTCGATAGCAGTGATGTAGCCTTCGAGGAAGGTGAGTTTAGACTGAATGGAGGCCAAGATGGCCGTGTTGTCTCTTGATGCATCTCCTAATGATTCATAGAGTTTGCAGAAAGGGGCCATTGCGATGGTTATTGCCGACATAATTGTCGTTAAATCTTTTCTGTTGCCCGATGTGTCTTTTTGAGGTGTAGAGGCAGGATCCAAGAGTGGTCTATTATTTCTTGGGAAGTCTCTGGGTCCTAAAGATGCAGGGTTCGCCAGGGAATGCCTGCGCCTTACTGATCTTCTTTCGAGTTCTGCGTCGTTTGAATGTCTCTCTATGACCGGGCTCTGGTGTTGGTCGCTGTCGTCTTGTATGATAACGCTGGGTGGCGAATCTGCCAGCGACGCCAGGGGGGGAAGAATGGGTAGGTGGGTTTTCGGCCACGATTGTGTGGACTTTACTTTGTATGAAGAGACAGGCTTGGGCTGTAATAAGTCTAGAATGCCCGGGAGACCCTGGTTAGCCGGGCAGTCTTTGAGTATTAAGTGAGGAGATGAGCTGGGTTCCGGGTTTCTAGAAAGGGGCTTCTCAGCTTGGATATCTGGGGCAGTGATGAGTGGAGCAGAAAGTATCCGCTCGGGGGTCAACGTGACTGGTGTCGGGAGGTCTTGTAGGTTGTCTTTGGGGTCTGTAGGACAAGTGGGTGGGTGGGGGCATTCAGTAGCTACAATTTTTCTGGTTTTTAAGGCAGGCGCGGCTTCGTCAAGCGCTTCTAGAATTTCCGCATCAGACAGCTCAGAGTCGGTCGATAGTTTTCTTTTCCCTTGGATCTTAAAGAAGTTCAGCAAAGCGGATGACAAGAGAGGTGTGGGTAAAGAAAGTTTAGAATCACCTCTCTTTTTCCGAGACTGGGGTCGGGCCTCTCTTAGTGGGTGCTTGGAAGATTTTGCTGGTGCAGACGCCAGGACTTGGTGTTTTTTTTTTTTTGTTGGTACCGTCAATTTATTGAGCGCTTGTGTCGTTGGCACAGGTTTCGTTCTTGTATTAGTTTGGTTTTTGTGCGTTGGTCTTATTTGGGCGCACAGTTTTTTGTGCGAAGCAATGTTCGGAGAGATGGAGTCCTCATCTGAATCTGTGTCAGTTATTGATTCCAAGAAGGAATTCATTAATGTGTCTTTGGGTTTGTTTTGAGATTGAGATTGTGAATCTGAAGGAGGTTTGAGAAGAGAAATCTCAGCTGTAGATATATTGTCTTGCAGAATGCTAAACTCAATATCGGATGTTTGTGTGAGATTGACTGAGGTCAGGTCCGGTGCCAGGCAGAGCGCCACTGGGGCCTGAGCGGAGGCTAATTGTTTTTTTAGAGTCTCGCGTCCAGCCGTATCCGATAAGGTCCTGGGGTCGTCCGTAGTTATATGAATCATCGCCTCGATGGTTATGTTGGACGTGCATGGCTGGGACTCAGAACAAGGATCAGAGACCGATGACGGCGTGTGGGCCGAAGTCAAGTTGAAAGAAGTGTCTGATGGTGCCGCCATGTTGTTCAGCTCAGCCATGTCGGCTGATACAGCGGGGTCTGGCCGGGCTGTGCCGGGTGAGTCAACTGGTGCGGGCGCCCTCAGACCCACTGGCAGGGACCCTCCGGTCCCTGCACAGGATGGGTCACTCGCCGAAGCGGTGAGAGGGCAGGTCGCGTCAGGAGCTGGAACCAGACAGCTGGCCGGCGCTGTGGCGTTAGCTGGTCCACCTTTATGCGTTGTAAGGTGCATATGGACGATCCGGGACTCAGGCCCAGGGGGGGCGCCCGGCTTCACAGGCTCCATGGGTGCCGATGACTGTGTCCCAGAAGTTATGTTAGTTCCATGAGTTTGGCTCGCCAAAGGAAAAAGAAGATATTCTCGAGGAGTCGAGGCAGGCGACGGCAGCGTAGCGGTCGCCGTCAAAGGCCTCGAATGATGTAAAGAGGTTGGGGCCGAGGCGGCCGACGGTGCATGTAAGTTCTTACGCACTTTGCTTCTGAGTCTGCGCTGATCTGAATCTTCCTCCATGGGAGGGGGAATTGGGGAAGGGGGGTGGTGGGGGGGGAGGGGAAAAGGGTCACAGTGAGGTAGGTGGAGGAGGGAAGAGAAGGAGGGAAGAGAGGACACGGTAGGAAGTGATTGGCGGGTAGGAAAGGAGAAAGAAGAAGGAGGGTGAGAGAACAGAAATGGGTAACCGGTAAGGAAAAGGTATAAGCAGGAGGATAGTTGGTAGTTGGTAGTTGATAGATTTCGTGGACAAGTTAGTTGTAAAAGTTACCTTGGGGCTCTTAGACCGTCTGGACTCTGGAGCCTTGTCCCTTGTCCTTTGTCCTGGCGCGGACTGGAGCAGACTGGAACTCTGCCCGAACTCCGCGCGCGCTCCGCGCGCAGGGCAGGTTTTTAAAGGTGATGCTGGGAAAAAACCTTAAAGGCACAGCAGCGTCAGCAGAAGAGCGTAGAAAACACGTCCTCACTCGTAAGTCACTGGAGCAGACTGGAACTCTGCCCGAACTCCGCGCGCGCTCCGCGCGCAGGGCAGGTTTTTAAAGGTGATGCTGGGAAAAAACCTTAAAGGCACAGCAGCGTCAGCAGAAGAGCGTAGAAAACACGTCCTCACTCGTAAGTCACTGGAGCAGACTGGAACTCTGCCCAAACATATAGATAATCAATAACATTGCAGAATTTAAAGTCTGCAAAAAATGCCCATTGTTATGGTCTGTATGATCAGTCGTTAACCAAACCATGCAGTAATTAAAAGGAGAGAAACATATCTTGCTGTATTAAAGGGTGTCACAAGCATGAGAACATAAAAGTGAAGTAGAAACGGAATTAGCAAATAAAGTTTACTTGGTATTGGGAGTACACTTAAGGCAGAAGAATTTATTTTCTGTGCAGTGTTATTTTGAAAAATGACACTGGTTATTTAAATTGACATTATTTTCAGGGTATGAAGCGGAGGAAATAACTTCCTTCCTTTTCAACTGTTGAGGGCTGGAAAACTCTACTCAGGGGTTTTCTTTTTTGTAAACTATAGTTTTCACAGATCAGGAAGTCTATTAATAAATGAAATTCTGTCAGCCACATAGAACTCCATGCTCAGAAACATGGATATAAATTGCACCTGTGAAAACTCGGGGAGTTAACGAAACTTGGTTACTGTCAATGACTATTATGCTCTGCACAATTCCGTATTCTAGGGCATTCTATGTTAAATATACTTCCACAAAATTTAATTCATAGCTCATGCCCACTCTAGTGACATGGCATGTAAACAGTGTTCCCCCAAAACACTTTGAATTGCTATCTGGGATTACATACATTTGTGGTACGTGTATCTAAATTCACTGAGGTTTTTGTGCTCACTTTTGTTTTGTCTTTATAAAGGCCCAGGATAGGTGGAGACATCAAGTGCCCCAGGCCACATCTTTAGGTGGGCCTTCCATTTAGTCTGTTGACTTCACTGAGATCCCTTTCTAACAATCTATTTCTGTCTTGGAAAGGCGTATGCATTGTGTTTCCTCTAGAAAAGGCCTTCTTATGGACGATTTCCATCAGCTATATCCTGGTGCAACTCCAAACAACTCTTCTGTTGGACAAGCACTCTTCCTCTACAGTTTTACCAAGAACTCTTGCAACTTCCTATGCTTTTAAATTTAAATACTCAACAAAGTCAACCCAGGCAGCATCATTTGTAGTGACATTTTGGATTGGAAGTGGCTTGTGATTGTTACCCTCTGCATACTTACAATACCTAAAATCCTCCTGTTTGTTTTGACTGGCTCAATACATTTTGCCATGTCACCATGAGAGGCATTTTACTGCGTGTTAACCCTTTCCCTCACAGCGTATTAACAAATTGGAGCAAAATATGTGTTGCCCAGTGTAATTTCTTGTACAAACCTTTTTCGGTTTTACTTGGACCCATAATGTCCCTTTAATAACGTTTTTTTACTGAATTTCATAGGTTTTTAATAGCGCAACTTAACCACAACATCCCTTTAACAAAGATGTTTTACTCTATTTCATAGGTTTTTAATAGCGCAACTTAACCATAATGTCCCTTTTAAAAAAGTTATTTTTACTGAATATATATATATATATATATATATATAAATATATATTACATGGCCTGCGGTAGCAGCCATGTAGTTATGGTTAAGTTGCTCATCTCATAGGAAGAACACTTTTTGGGCGTCTTATAACTTCACTCCCCCTGGACGAATCCTCACCAAACTTTTCAAATAAAGTATATGACCCACTCTGAGTTATTTTGCAAAGTATAGTGAGGTTTGGTCCAGGGGGGGAAAAGTTATAGGGGAGGTCCCAAAATTTCTTTTTTTCTCATAGAGTGAATGAGGAAAAAATGTTGCTCATGCCTACAGCTCAAATCGCAGGACGGATTCTCACCAAATTTGCGGCAGGAGCAACGGCTTGGTCCCGAAAGCGTGCTTTTGTAAATTTGTTGGAAATCCCTCCGGTAGTTTTTTAAAACGACCAAAAAGTAGGGCTAAAAAAATTTGTGATATCTATGTCCGCTCTGCGGACACACTTCCCTGTTTGCTCCGCGGACAGAACACCGATTGGCTAAACGGCTTGCATCATGTCTACAGACATGCAATGTGTTCGCTGATTGGCTGGGATGAAGCGTGATGTGGACACATTGTTTTGATGCACCCGCCATCTTGGATCCGCAGACATCCGCGGACAGCGCTGCATCGAACGGGGGAAAAATACAATTTCGGGGAGTGTGTTGGTGTGTAGGAGTGCTTGGGGAGGCTGGGGGAGTAAGAGATGGGTCAAATGCTGTATTTGATTAGGTGGCAGGTGCCCCTGATGTGTTCGCTATGTCCGCGGCCATCGTGGCCGTCCAGGGACATAATAAATGCACTAGCTATTTTACTTTAGTATGATGTTGGTTTTGGGTTGTTAGTAGAGCATTGATTGTAATTAATATCCCCTATAAGCAGCTCACATACCATATTCAAAATGTTTGATTCTATGGGTGTGATATGCTGCAGTGGTTGTGGCCAAGGCCTAGCGTCTTGGGTTCATGGGAGAGGCTGTAGGCCTTCAGCCATGCACCCAAAACTCTAAGCCCTGGCCACAACCATCGCAGCATAACACACCCATTGAATCAAACATCCATCAAATATCCACAACCCAAAAGTTTGTGTACTGTTTCATTTGTATAGTTTGTATGTTTTTTACTGAATATACATATACATAGTGTGAATTTGATAGGTGTTTTCTAGGATTCCCTTAGTTTATATACATGTAACATAGAACTGTGCGTATATTCGTGGACGGACGTGCTCAACATCAACAATATCCAAAAACTCAGGGGCTATCTTACATTGTTGTATCTTGCAATAGAAACACTGAACAAGTTCAACAAGCAGCACATAAACACATTATATGTAATAATAAATAAGAAGTGGAAACTATATATGTAAGACATCAACCGCCCATTTAAATAACATATGCACCAGAAAGGAATATACCAAAACAGAATATATATGCCTCCAACATAATTACCTCACAGAAACTGCACAGCAAAAAGAAACAGCAGACCTACACAACAGTAAAATAAAAACTAGTAAGTAAACTTCCTTTTTCTTATATATTTGTAAACTTTCTGTATTAGGTACACTAAAAGTAATATATTTATTTTTACACAGAAATGTCCAGTACTTTGGAATGGCTTGAAGAAAATTTCCCATGGGATGAAATGAGTGAAGACAGTGATACTAATGGTAGACAGAACACTTCTCTATATAAACCAATTAACAACCATTACTTTATGGGTACTTAACAAATGTTTTTTCTTAACAGACCATGCGAACAGTGAACATAATATACCAAGAGAGACATTAGAAAATGCTCCGCAGCGAATGGAACAAAAAACGGATATGCTAATGAAAAATTTCAATCTTTTATAACATTTTGTGGAGGACCACATAAAAGAAAACATTAAATATCACTGTCCCACATGTACCTGTTCCCCCTCTCCATATCACAGTCAACTATTCCCAAACCCTCCCCACCAAGAAAAACATTATGATGAGACTTCCATCCGTTCATCCCTCCCATCCATCATCTTCAAACCCCTAAATCCCTTGTATTTGTTTCAGTTTCTGCTTCCCCCTCTCTTTCATAAATTGTATATTTGTATACAATAATAAAATAGTATGTGTGTTCTTACTTTATTCCTCTGTGTCTTATTTTTTTAAAAAGGCAGTTGGGATGTCCATGGACAGCACAGGTGTCTGGAATGTCCGGAATTAACCAAAATGGAGGTGTCCTAAGGACACTATACCTGTCCGAACTGTCCGCAATCAAAATGGAACTGTTCTTAGAACACACTCGATGTCCAGAATGTCCGTAATTAACCAAAATGGAGGAGTCCTAAGGACACTATACCTGTCCGTACTGTCCGCAATCAAAATGAAACAGTCCTTAGAACACACTTGATGTCCGGGATGTCCGTAATTAACCAAAATGCAGGTATCTTAAGGACACTATTCCTGTCTGTACTGTCTGCAATCAAAATGGAACTGTTCTTAGAACACACTCGATGTCTGGTATTTCCGGAATTAACCAAAATGGAGGTGTCCTAAGGACACTATACCTGTCCGTACTGTCCGCAATAAAAATGGAACTGTTCTTCGAATGCACTCGATGTCCGTAATTAACCAAAATGGAGGTGTCCAAAGGACACTTTACCTGTCTGTACTGTCCGCAATCAAAATGGAACTGTTCTTAGAATGCACTCGATGTCCGGGGTGTCTGAAATTAACCAAAATGGAGGTGTCCTAAGGACACAATACCTGTCCGTACTGTCCGCAATAAAAATGGAACTGTTCTTAGAACACACGTGATATCCGGGATGTCCGCAATTAACCAAAATGGAGGTGACCTAAGGACACTATGCCTGTCCGTACTGTCTGCAATCAAAATGGAACTGTTCTTAGAACACACTCGATGTCCGGGATGTCCGCAATTAACCAAAATGGAGTTGTCCTAAGGACACTATACCTGTCCGTACTGTCCGCAATCAAAATGGAACTGTTCTTAGAACACACTAGATGTCTGGGATGTCCTACGAATATTGTGCCTGTTTGTAACTGTCCGCCGCACATGTGTCACACTTTTAATTAGATCAGGGACTAGAACACTGTCCGTAGAACACCTGCACGCATGCACACAACTGATCATGCACATTTGGTGTCCTACGGACAGCCGTCCCATTCACGAATAAAAGGTCACCATTGCACATGTCCCAGACAATGTCCCTGGCGATCTACATACTTTGTGGAACTTTTTGTGCCTTTTTTTGGTGTTCGATCTGTCCGAGGACAAAGCGGCTGTCCGCGAAGCGTGCACCAGCACCCCTATAAAAGGCCACACCCTAGAATTACTCCTCATTGTGCTTCTGACTACCTGACAGAGCATTGCTTCTGACCTGCATTCACTGCATTCCTGCTGACTTCTGCCTGCTATCCATCAGATGGCAACCATGGCTGCTTCGGCTTCATCAGCACCCCCAACCGCTCCACCACCACCTCCTCAAGGACCTGCAATGGGGACCAGGTGTGAGGATGCAGAGGAGATAGATAAAATGAGACAGATGAAGAGGATGAGGTAGTGGAAGTCCCTACTACCAGCACTCGCCGTGAGTCTTGGGTGTGGCGGTTATTTACCACTCTTGATGGAGTGCCAAAAGCTCATGCGAATAAGGTGATCTGCAATCAGTGTTGCATGGTGCTGAGTCGTGGAAGGCCTGGTTCTTATAGCTTTGGAACGACATCAATGAATCGACACCTGAAGTCGTTCCACGGTGGGGCTATTCGTAAGGTTGTACCTTGCAATAAACGTAGTAGGTTGCAGCAGCATCCTCCGTTTCCGCTCCTGCCACCACAAGAGACACTCTTGTGGGACAGCGCATCTCTCCATCTACCTCACAGGCTGTTCATGATGCTATTGACCCTTACCTTTCGAGGGTCACAGTATTGTGTATATACTGCGACGCAGCATTCTGCAGGGGGAAGAATCCTCAGAGTGCTTTCAAGACTGCGGTCAAGGAGCATGAGAAGAACTGCCCACTACCTGAATAAGGCCCACCCTACATCTTCCTCTCTCCACCTGCCCTTTCCTATCCCTGTGTTTGGTGTCCCTTCCTCACCCTCCTTTCCCCTCCTTTCCTTGTGTGTCGAGTTTAAAAAAACCAAAAAAAATATAGAACAACAAAAACAAAATAAAAAAGGCTCTTTTCAGAGCTGCCTTTCACAGTTTAAAAATAGAAGTGAAAAATAAATAGTGCAGGGCCCTGTGCATTTTTTTTTAAGTCCGCGGACATTAACATTTTTAAGGGGCTTCCCTATTAGAACTATTGCATTTTTCTCTGAAGGGAAGTGGTGGTTCTGAAAAGAGCTTTTTGGTGGTGTTTATTTTTTTTTTGTGTTTCAAAAACTTGAAATGATTAACACCTACTTTTATTATTGTAATTCCAAAAAAGGTTGCAATGCATTTTGTATATTTCACAGAAAAATCTGATTGCCAGCATAAGTAAGATGTACTCCATCTCTACAAAAAATGTATGTGCTAAGAAACATAGTGCCTGATTCATGGAATTATTAGCGCCGAAATCGCAGATTTGTGCACCTTTCTGCCGGAAAATCCCTGTTTAAAGTATGGGGATTTTCAGGCAGAAAGGTGCGCAAATCTGCGATTTCGGCGCTAATAATTCCATGAATCAGGCAGATAATATTTTCATTGTGAAAAGAGGACATACCAACATCTCTTAAAAAGGCACAAACAGCCTTATTGACATTGCGCCTCGCTTTCTCCATTTGTGGACCAAATGAAGAAGAACGCAGCCACATTTGTCTCTGCACAATACGGGAAAAAATTACTTGGGAATTTGGAAACATGTCCATGACCTTCCCAAGTCCTTCATTCATTGCAAATTGCAAAGAAATTCCAGACAAATGTATTAAACTGTTCCCTCCACAATGAATAATAATAATGTCTGGATGACACTGTGTCACCAAAGTAGCACGAAGTGGTACCAAATCCAGCCACTTCATTCCACGCTCTCTATGCCAGTGCATTTCCACATGAGAGAATCCAAGATGTGCAGCCACTCCACAGCGTTCTGCATGCACCTCCAACCAATTTATCCATGAGTGTCCCAAAATCCAGATAATCTGTTTTCTGAAACACACGGCCATAGCTATCTGTTCTTCTCTCAGGAAAAAGACTTTCTGACAAACTCTCTCCTTACACAACACACCCAATGAACCTTATTGACCAATCCCTGGCTCTGCACAGTCTCATTTGCATGCCTTCCAACCCCAAAATCCCTGTATGTAACACGTGTTGTCTGCGGACAACCGCGGTGTCCGTCGACAAATCGAAAAATCTGAGCGTGGTGAATATAAATTTAAATAGTGTGCCCCATTTCCCCTTTGAGGTTGGCTCTGAAAAGAGCCTTTTTTTGTTTTTTTGCAGATGCTTGAGAGACACCTTTCATTTTGTTTTTATTTGTTTTTTTTCTTATTTTACTCCTAAAATCTTTACATTAGCTTCTCCAAAGTAACCCTTATGTTCCAAAACAGCATGGCTTTTCCCATAAAAGATAAAGAAATGCCATCTTCTTTAGAATAAACAACATTACCAGAATCAATGTTCTCATTATTACAAAAGAACATACAAGCTCTAAGCATGGAAGCAAACATGCCTCGGTTGATTGCACACCTAGCAATGTTTCACTGAGGACATAAAACAGAACTATTGTCCCATATTGCCCTAAGTACTAAACCAGAAAAAATAACTTTGGCATTTGGAAGGACTTTCATTACTGCTTGAACCATGTGTTCCAAATCTGCCAACAAAGTAGGGTCACTGACATAGCCCAAATGGAAAGCACCAAAGTGCAAAACTACTACATGTGGACTGTTCACTCTGCCCATATCTTTACAAACTTGTACAATTTCCTGCACATTGAAATCAGGCAAAGTGCTCCACACCACCTCCACTCCTTTAATATCAAAATTGTTTGCCACATTCCTGCATTTAGCATACTGCTCCAAACCATACACAAACATATCTCCAACCACCAACACCCTGACTTTCTCCACCTCTGCCATCTTCACTACACACAGCCTCTTTCAACACAAATCCACAACCTCAACACCTGATTGGCTAAACCCTACAGTCCTATTTCCATGCCAAATATGTTCAGGGGTCCCGTATGTGGCACTTTCTGTCAGCGGACAGTTGCGGTGTCCAGGGAGCGCGTAATTCTTGTGTAGCCCTTCTGCCCTTTCCACTTCACTCTCTGCCCCATTTCCTCATTGGCTACAGCTAAGCAGTCACACAACCATCCACCAATCACATCCAAGAACTCTACATCTAACTCCATCATCATGGTTCAGCACTTCAGATGTACTGTTGATCACTCTGAGAACAGGTCTCATGTCATTGGAAAGCACCTACTACAAAAACTACTGTGCAAGTCTCCAAGATTTCTACTTGCAGCTTCATGCATATCCACATGCATGAATACAAACTACAGGTATGCATATTTTCTACACAATACATGTACAGCTCTTGTATAAATGCATATAAACAGGGTAAATGCCACTTAACCTGTATAACCCACAAAATTAACTCACTGTCATTTTTCCCATCTGCTATAATCAACTGTCACTTGCAAACCTGTCTGCTCTCCAATTTTGTTTTTACACACACAGCTATCTAAAAAAGTGTAATTTCATATTAAAAGATGGGAGAAATAACTGTATAATTGTAGAAAAACACTTTGTAGTGTATTATAAAATTACATGCAGCCAGGATGAGTTCATGCATCTTTATACACTCTTTATACACTCACACAGATAGGCACTATCATTAGAAAGGCTCCCAGCTGAAACAACACCACTGCCTCTACATCAAATCCTTCTGCTTTATTACCCATACCTTCACAAATGCATACATTCCTTGCTTTTCTATACAGTTTCTGCCATTTACTCTATAAAAATAGCAAAATATGAATATGATTATTTCTTCTATCTCCTAACATCCAATAAAACAGCCTTAAGAAGCAAAGTGAGCTTCATACGCTTAGTATTATACTAATTTGTAAAGCATGTTCAACTAACAGATTCCAAGTAAAATATACAGGCTGCACATAGGCAAAGGAAGCTGCATGTACACACTAGACTCAGTTATCAAAACACACTGCTACTACAAAAATATAAAAATAAATGTCTAAATTAACAACAGTGCTATAAACACACAAATGTACTAACTTCTTTCTTTTGCAATTGCAGTGAAGACCACTCTCCTGAAAAGCAGCAGCATCTGAAGTACAAACAACAACTCAGAAGAAACCTACTCTTTCCATACAAAAAGTAAATACAATACTAGTATAATGTTCTAACTGTTACTCAAACACACTAGAATGTTAGTATTGCAGAACAAACAACTGTTTTAATTCTATACCATTAGATTTAGTATTAGTGCTTCCCCTCACCACTAGCTTACTTTGTATTGTCATCTGAACCCCAGTATAGTAACACACAAATACAAGAATAGCCTTCCCAACTTGTTGTAGCTGGCCATTGCATGATCACAAACATCCACATACATGCTTACCAGCCCAACCAACACTTTCATTTTTCTCCAACAAACCCCAAAGAATGCCTACCAAAAAGCAACTCCATAGAAAGCAACACAGAAGTAGAGCAAATCAAAATAAAAGTGTCCAAAATAAGCATCCATCTATAGCAGAATTTGTGCACAAAGTTAAAACAAAACAGCTAATACAGTCATTAAGCTAAACAAAACAAGCTTCCAGTACAGAAACTTTGGCTGCTCTTTCAAAATGTAAAACAAAACAGAAAGTGATTAACAAGAATTCAGCTACCACTACTGCTAACACTGCACCTATAAATCTTGATGTAGTGGCAAGCAACTATACCTAAAAACGTATTTTACAGAAAAATGTTCTGCCAGAGAGTCCTTCAGAACCTTATCAAAACAGGAGAGAAATCATGCACAACCCTTAAAACCTACCGCAGCAAATTAATCTTAGAAGCTCTCATAAACAGTGCAATCCTTCTCAAAAGGAACTTATTTATTTTAGTTTTAAACAGAATGAAACCACTAACAAAACTAATTACTAAACTACAAAAAAGACTTCTCAATAAACAGAATGTCAACAAAAATAACTTCTTAAATATATGGGGAGGTGAATGGAGTCACACCACGAGCAGAACCATATTTTAATGATGACGCGTACAAACAAAAGCAAACAACCACAATTGCCATACATAGCAGTGGACGAGGGTATGGAAAACGTAATAATACCATAATGGAACAAGAAATGCTGCTTACAAAAATATCCCCATAAAACTCAGTATCACCTCTCCATTCCACTGAACCAAAACGTCCAGTGTACAAAGGCCGTGCACGTCAATGTGTAACATTGCCAAAAAATCTTTCAAATCTTTACGACAGTTCCTCAATCAGTATGTGAAAGGCAAAGACAAATTTGAAATGAAACTACTACAAATATGGATACCTGTCCAGTGTGCAAATACACAGGACTACAAGGACATTCATTAGCCTGCATTTCAGGACCTATTTGCAAAAGCACCTATCAAAATTATATCAACACATCATTCAACTATAAGAAATCTGGTCCATAAACTGTACTATGCTAAAAGTCCTGCTTTAGCACTCGCCAATTAAAATAACAATCTTCTACTCTCAGAGTAGTTATACAATTTATCAATTTATCAGTTATACAATTTATCAAAAAGTATGGCACTTGTGAAATTCCTTCGCAAACAACACATAGTGACCTTCATGCACAAATTTTACAATTTCAAAGACACAAATGTGGGAAATATTGTTGTTGCAAATATAAAAACAAAGGGAAATACTACACCAAATGCCGCTTTGGTTTCCCTAGACCAGTTACAACAACAGGTCAAGTAAACAACTTCAGTTAGACATAGTGTCAAAGGTAAATCACCTAAGAACACATATTACAAAAAAGGACAGAAGAAGCAAAATATATACATGATTACAATGCAAAAATTGCACTAATATGGAATGCAAACATAGATGTGCAGTACATTGCAGACAATTCCACTTCAGTTGCACGATATGTCACAGCCTACTTAACCAAAGCAGGAAAACAGAGCTTCAAGAACTCTGGGATGACTTATCATCTGACAAAACACGGTCACAGAAATTGTACAGGTAAGGCATAAAAATGATCTCTCATAGAGAATGTGGCTGCAATGAAGCTGCAAACCCTTTAACCGGTACTGCTTTGTATGGAAAATCAGAAAATATAGTATGACTGAGTCTTGGTCCTGCTAAATCTAGAAAAAGAGTTCTCAAATCATATGAGGACATAGAAACAATAGCCAAAAATGATCCCAAAAGCCAAGACATTTTGAAAAACAATTTACTGGACACATACTACCCAAACAGGAGTACCACTTTGGAAGCCATGATTCTATACCACATATCCCAAAACTTCACATAAAAAATTAATATAAAACCAGATGAAAAGATGAAATCTTCTACATGGTACAGCCAAAGAACTACTCGAAGAACAGCATATCCAGAGAACATTTTTTGGAAGTGAAAGCCATTTACAAAATGCAATAGCTTTACAACAGACTAGCAACAATTGTACAGATGGTAACCTTCTACTACACATATACAAAAAAGAAATACTAAAATTTAAAAGTACATCCGCTAAAGTACCAAACCATGGGTGTGTGTGTTGCTGCAGAACCTTTTATAAAAGTAGCACAAAAACTATAGACATAACGTACAAAATAGAAGACAATGAAGATTCCAAATGGTTTGAATTAGCTCTCTACCTTATAGCAGAAAACAAATCCGAAATTACTGACCCCTTAATACTTTGCAGTTACTGCACTGCAAAACTTGACAACAACCAAACTCCTTCACGTGCTATTACAAATAACTTGGAATTATTCCCACTACCGAAACCCCTGCAAAAACTAAATTTATATGAGAGCATCATAATTCAAACAGTGCACCCATTTCAAGCAATAATACGCCTTCAACTAAAAACAGCTAAATTATCTCCCTCTGAATTAGTGAAAGGCATTTGTGGCAAAATAATTTATTTACCATTGATCTGAAAGAAAGTGTACACACTCTGGGAGTGCAACGGCCAATAGATCAATCTTTTATTGTCTTAGTAAATGGTGTACCTACAAAAGAAAAAAGAAATTGGCAACAACTCGTGGACTTACATAAAGTTAGACAAGCCTTGCAATATCTAAAAGACAACAATGAATACTACAAAGAAATTAATATTGAAGAAAACCTGAGAGAAACCATTGAAATAATTCAAGAGTCACCAGAAACTGGTCAATTTCAACTTCTAGATCCTGCTACAGTATCCAATATTTTAGACCATTATACAATTCATCCATTACACTCTTAAGACACCAAAGATGATGCACTGGAAATGTACCAAATGCGACAAGACAAAGGATCACCAATCAGCATATGGGAAAAAAGTATAGAAGCGCGTGCCTTTCCTCTACTCTTTCCTACTGGAAAAGGAGAAAGGTACGATGATTGACCCACACAAATAACAGCATCAGAATACCGCTCTTTATGAATGTATTCTGAAGATCCCAGATTTAGACAAAAAGTGGAATAGATATTCCACCTTCTCTTTGAAAGTGAACTAGCGACTCTATGCCACAGAGTTGCCTATACATTGAAATCAGGTACCCATTTTCAAAATTTGTCAGCTACGCAATTACTACAAAAAGTGCAAGAAGAAGGTGAGGTTCTACAATCAAGCATTGCAAATCTTTTAGCAAACATGCGTGCTACAAAAGAATACTGGTTCAGACGTCACTGAGATGTACGCTGTATGATAAGAAACCTTGGCCCACCCACTTGGTTTGTCACATTAAGTTGTGCATAATATGTATGGGAAGAATAACATGATTTCCTACGCATAGCAAACAAAAGCAAAACAAACCTAGATATACTAACAGCTGGAGAACTCTGCTCTCTAGATCCTGTTAATGTTTCAAGATATTTCCATCATCGCTTCATTGCTATGCTACACATTATTTGTAATAAAACTGTTCCCCCCCTCGGAGAAGTGCAACACTTCTTTTGGAGCACCACATATCCACATTCTTTTATGGATTAAAGATACTCCTAAATTTGGTCAAAACAGTGATGCCACTGTTATACAATTTATCAAAAAGTATGGCACTTGTGAAATTCCTTCGCAAACAACACATAGTGACCTTCATGCACAAATTTTACAATTTCAAAGACACAAATGTGGGAAATATTGTTGTTGCAAATATAAAAACAAAGGGAAATACTACACCAAATGCCGCTTTGGTTTCCCTAGACCAGTTACAACAACAGGTCAAGTAAACAACTTCAGTTAGACATAGTGTCAAAGGTAAATCACCTAAGAACACATATTACAAAAAAGGACAGAAGAAGCAAAATATATACATGATTACAATGCAAAAATTGCACTAATATGGAATGCAAACATAGATGTGCAGTACATTGCAGACAATTCCACTTCAGTTGCACGATATGTCACAGCCTACTTAACCAAAGCAGGAAAACAGAGCTTCAAGAACTCTGGGATGACTTATCATCTGACAAAACACGGTCACAGAAATTGTACAGGTAAGGCATAAAAATGATCTCTCATAGAGAATGTGGCTGCAATGAAGCTGCAAACCCTTTAACCGGTACTGCTTTGTATGGAAAATCAGAAAATATAGTATGACTGAGTCTTGGTCCTGCTAAATCTAGAAAAAGAGTTCTCAAATCATATGAGGACATAGAAACAATAGCCAAAAATGATCCCAAAAGCCAAGACATTTTGAAAAACAATTTACTGGACACATACTACCCAAACAGGAGTACCACTTTGGAAGCCATGATTCTATACCACATATCCCAAAACTTCACATACAAAATTAATATAAAACCAGATGAAAAGAAAGGTAGATACAGAGTGACAAATTGTGATGGCAGCTTAGTGAACTTTACCAAACGAAGCTTAATTAATCATATCAAATTGTCTGTAAAAACTCCTCAATATAAAGAACTGTATTACATGTCCCTGCTACAACCGCTGGGACAGACACTAATAGCAAATAAGGCAGAATTAGCTATGACAGAAGTAGAAAACACCATTTGTCAGTATGAACAAGCTACAGAAGACTTCACTGTACTGAAACCAAAACTGAACAATGAGCAGCGTACAATTTTACAAGAAGAACAAAACAAATTGAACTTGGTGTACAACATAAAAATAAAAACTGTACCTGCCAATACTACAAACCTATACTGTTATACATCAGTGGTCAAGCTGGTTCAGGCAAAACATTCTTAATCAAAATCATCAGCAAGTTCCTTCAACAATCGACAAACAACAAACTGTCAGCTGTTGTAACTGCCCCACAGGTCTAGCTGCCTACAACATAGGTGGTGTAACTTTACACTGATTACTACTCCTTCCAGTAGAACACCAAAACAAATTAGATTATTACAAACTTTCTACAGAAGCTGCAATGGAACTACGCAGAGTTTTGAAACAAATGAAAATGCTACTAATAGATTAGGTGAGCATGGTCTCCAACCTAATGCTGGCTTTGATTCACCTCAGATTACAAGAGAGACTACGAAGAGCTCTTTGGAGGAAAACACATTATTGTTTTCGGAGATCTTCTTCAATTAACACCAGTGAAAGGTGAACCTATTTTTAAAACCTTAGGGTGCAAACTCTGCTGTAAAACTCTTGGAAGCTTAGGACATGTCAACCTTTGGCAACATTTCCAATACAGAGAATTAATGTTATGTTATGTTATGTTATTATGCATTTATATAGCGCCTTATATACCATTGGTATGGTTTGAAGGCACTGCTAGGTTGAACGCCCTTGGGAACCGAAGTTCGGGTCAGTAGAGAGAGTAGAGAGAGTTCAAAGATGCATGTGCACACCAGGTATGTGTGCAGCTGGTGCGGAATTCGTGTGGTAGCTGCTTCTTAGCGGTAGGTGTGGGGGTTGAGAGATCAGGAGTATGTGTTCGGTCTGGCAGGATTTATCCAGACCGAGTGTGGCTGCGTTAGGCCTGAGGAGAACGCCTGGCTGGGGGGTGTGAAACCAGCAGTGTTTACTTAGAGTGATGGGGAGTGAGTGGTAGATGTTGATATGAGAACAGTTATACCGAATGGTGTCATAGTATCTCTGTGTTCTAGTTGAGTGGTGGTGTAAAGAAGAGAGTAGGCGTGGGGTGTGGTATGATATATGCCCTTTCAAATGTTCCCTGCATTCCAAAGCATATTATGTACGTCACGCAATTCTATGCAATCAGGTCCGTTCTATGTATTTTTATTCATTTCATGCGTTCAGGATTGCCCTACACACTCCTGTCTGCCCGACACTCTCACGCACTCTAGTCCGCCTTGCATGCTCTAGTCTATCTCTCATTCTCCAGTGTGCCCCACGCATGCTCTCATGTATTCCATACGCATGCACTCCTGTCTTCCCCGCGCATGCACTCCAGTCTATCCCGCGCATGTACTCCTGTCTGCCTACGCACTCATCCGCTCTGTATACTCGTCCGCTCTGTATTTTCATCCGTTCTGTGTCGCTCATCTGCACTGTATACTCATCCGTTCTGTATGCTCATCCACTCTACACAGTCATCCAGTCCACAAACTCCTCTGCTCAACATACTGCTCGTCTGCTCTACGTACTACTCAACCGCTCTACGTACTACTCATCCGCTCTACGTACTACTCATCCGTGTTACCACGAAAACAAAATAACTATATACATCAAACGAAATTGTGAAAACACACACAGTACAAATATAAGCAAAAGGATACATGTTGACACTTCTTCTCGCATATCCAAGCGGATCATAACTGGTCATCCACTAAAATAAGATTGATAATATATCAAATCAATAATATATAAAATCCTTTTTTTTATGCAGCATCCCTCTTCTGGGTCTCACACCAGTAATGTCATTGTTCACTGTATCTGCATGAGTTATAGGTTTACATGATGAAGGCACATCCTCTTTAAACACATCTCCACAATCTACCCTGCTTGCAGCATTGGAACTTTGTCTGTCTCTTTCACTTGTCATGACAATGTCATTACATGACCACTTGCTGCCATCCTCCAATGTCACAGATTTCTTTGAACAACTCACAACTCTTTGTGGTGAACGATATTTGGACTCTCCCTTCATAACTCTTCTGGGCTCTTTCACTCTGATCCAATCTCCCTCCATTACTTTGCTTTCCTTCACATGCTTCTGACTGTCATAGTATTTTTTATAATCTTGTTTTTTCTTTACCCTTTTTACAACTGCTTCCATGTCTATGTTCTTGTTCTTTTTCAACGTTAACCAAGCAGGTCTAAGTCTGTTGGTGGCAATTCTTCCCCTCATCAAGGTGAAAGGTTCCACTTCCGTTGTAGAATGGGGGGTGACTTTATAAGTACTCAACGCCTCTTTGAGAGTTTCTCTCCATGGCAGGTTGTTTGCTACAGCCAACTGAATGACATCCTTTATGAAGCGGTTCATTCTCTCTACTAATCCATTGCCCATGGGATGATATAAGGCTGTGGTCTTGTGTTTGATAGCTCTCTCTTTGAGGAACCCTTGCACCTCTTCGGACATGAATTGTGCACCATTGTCTGATATTAATTCCTGAGGCTCACCCTCTATGTTGAAAATTTCCTCCAAAAACGTTTTAAATTTTATTGCAGACACTGACTCTTCTACAATACCACACTCTACCCACTTCGAGGTGTAATCAATCAAAACAATGATATACACTTTGTGCGGTTCTAATATCTCATATGGACCTGAAATATCAATGGCCAACTTTGTCCAAACTGAATCCGGTATCGCTATGGGTAGTAGTGGTGTGGCTCTGGTAACCTTCCCTTTATCACTTATTGCGCACGCAGAACACTCCTTCACACAATGTTTTCCAGCTCACTCAACATGTTGGGCCACCAGAATGTCTCTCTTACTCTCCTTTTCATTAGGCTTCTCCCTATGTGTCCCTCATGCGTGATTTCCATAATCCTCTCCCTTAAACTTGCGGGCGGAACAATGCGATCTCCACGATAAATGCAAACTCCATCATACGACATTTCATCCTTCATCTTTTCCCAAGATGAAATTCCTTCTGTGACTTCCTTCCATCCACTGTTGACTGCTCTCCTTAGCTGTTCCTGCTCCACATCCATTTTGGTGGCTTCAACCCAATCTTCCTTGGAGAAACTGGGATGTATTTGTGCTATCACAGTGTCTGTTTCCACTTCCTCAACATTTACATCTTCATCATTTGAACAGCATGGCAATCGAGAGAAATAGTCAGCAACCTTATTCGTTCTCCCCGGGGTGTAATTAATGGTCACATTATATTGAATTATGATTAATATCCACCTTCTAATTCATGGGGAGGTTAAGTGTGGGTTCTTTGGATTCAAAATATGAATGAGCGGTTTATGGTCAGTCTTAAGTTCAATGGGAATTCCCCATATTAGCCCCTTGAAATGCTCCAATATCCACATCACAGCCAAAGCCTCTTTTTCTATCGTGGAATAATTCTTCTCCGTACCCCTTAATGTCCTGGAGGCGAAAGCAATCAGGACCACAATTCCATCTTGAACCTGCTCCAGTACACCTCCCAATCCTATATTGCTCGCATCAACTGATATTAAGGTTTTTGCGCTGCGGTCGAACATCTTCAATGCAGGAGCCTTGTTTATCAAACGTTTGATTGTTTCCAACTCATTCTTGCATTCATGTGACCATTCAAACCTAACCCTTTTGCCCATCAAACTTCTCATATGGGTTGTCTTGTCAGCATAATGGTCAATAAATTTCGAATAATATTCAGTAAGGCCAAACAAAATCCTCAGTTGATCTTTGTTGGACGGTCCAGGAAGTTTGAGAATTGTATTTACCAGAGTTTCCTTAGGCTTGATCCCATCAGCATTAATGCAATGTCCAAGATAGGTCACCTCACTTTTCTTTATCTTGCATTTTTCAATCCCATCCTCATCGCCATATGTTATTTTGTAACGTTATATATATATATGAACATAAATGTATATATGTAGCACACGGAGTCTTCTGTACTTTCGAGTATATTTATTCGTAGGAGAGTTCCCCCGAACTGCCGCAGCTCCGGTGTCGTTCTCTTCCCGTGTGTCTCTCACATTCCAGAATCACACGGAAAGAGATATCACCGAGAACTGAGAATGGAAGGTTCTAATAACCTCAAGATCATAACAATCCGCTCTACGTACTCATGCGTTCAACACACTCATACGCTCAACGTACTCACCCGCTCCGCACACTTATCGGCAACACACACTCAACAGAAAACATGCACCAGTCTGCAGACCTCACATAAGCCAACATTTTAAAAAGTATTTGAGTTGGTGTATTATCTTAAGAAGCATAAGCAATATTAAAAAACCAGGCACATCCATACCCTCTATGGCCATGACTCCTGTGCTACTGATGCCATGCAACAATTTGCACACAAAAATGTCAATTGTATGTCCTTGATACCAACTCTTGAAAGCTATTCAAAATCCAATGGAACACCTTTGAAAAAAGAAATGCAAGCAATAACTGAAATTTGCTCCACAGACAACTGGACGTACATGGTATGACACTACCCATGTGTCAACAAGCCACAACAAGACTAAATACCTTAGAAAACTCTTTCTGGAGAAAATATTAAAATTATCTTTAAACTGTAGAGTTATGGTTAAACGTAACCTTGACATGGAGCAAGGACTAATTAATGGAGCACTTGGCACAGTTGTTGGCTTTCAAACATACCCACGTGACAACAACATTCAGTTTGTCAATATTCTCTTTGACAAACTATCAGAAGTTAAAAGGATAGGACACTCAACATCCCGCTTCCTTCATGTATGTACGCAGAGAACATGTATGTACGCAGAGAACAGTTTTCTCTAACTCTAGCATACGCAGTCACCATTCACAAATCACAAGGTCTTACCCTAGATAAAACATTGATAGATATTGGGAGCACAGTCTTTAAAGAAGGCATGAGCTGTGTAGCATTATCTTGCTTACGTACACTTGACGGACTATTTAATCATCTTTAATGCAAGTAAAGTAGATGCTGATATTCCTTGCATTCTAGAATACAATACACTACGTTCACTGTACACCCCCCACCTAAAAACCTATCCTGTTCCACAAAAAGCAAAACATTGTAAAAGAAAACGACTTCAAACAGAAACGATACAGGATCTCACTGCAATTCCTCCAAAGAAAGTAAAAGAAGCTAATACTTCATCAAGTACCCCAACCAAAGAAGAATCTACTGCTCAATGTAACTCAAGTACTTCTTCAAAGAAACAACACACACTCAGAACAAATGACTTGGACACAGAACTGTCAGGTCCATTTAAATGTTCAAATACAACTGGTGTAAATTGCTACGCAAATGGAGCAATAAATATTCTATTCCAATTGCCACCAATTATTGACAACATTTACTTACACAATACAGACCAATTGTGTTTACAAATGTTAGTCCTTCATAGAAATACAACCAACAATCCTGACAACACCTACACTGTTCATGGAATAAGACAAGAATTGGACTATTGTGCTGGAATGGTCAAATGCACTATAAACTCACAAGAAGATCCACAAGAATTTCTAATGTACTAACTACAAGTACTGGAAAACAAAAACATACCTATAATCTTCCAGATTTCATACATGTGGAAACATACATGCACTCTCTGCAGCCATGTGGCACAGGAACATATCTCTGATGAACGCTTTGTGTAAGTATCCATACCTAACTGTAATCTACCATGCAGGAGCCACAACCAATGCACGACACTACACTGCATATATAAAAAAGAAATGCGGATGGTTTGAATGTAATGATACTACCATTAATCTAAAACAAAGATTACCAGCAAATCTTGTAAACGCTTATTTAATATTCTTAAAACCAAAATTTAATAACTAATCTGTGTATAAACATTAACAAAACTTCAATTACAAAACTATAAACAGTTAGAATACGCCAATAGGTATCTAACTTCCCCAAGAATCTGCAACAACCCAACAGATAGATGAATAACTTGAAAGTATAATTAAAAAACTATAACCAGTTTAATACGCCAACAGGTATCAAACTGCCCCAAAAATCTGGAAAAAGCCAACAGATAGAAGATTAGCAAGAAACAAGAAATAAACACTGAAAACAAAGAAATAAATATGATGTACCATAACAAAAAAAGTTTTTTTTTTAATCCAGTATGGATTTGTTACCCACAGACCCAATGATTTAATAAACAAACAACAGAAACTGAGCAAATTGCACAGTATACTGGTTTGAAATCTAGCACTTCTAAAGTACTAAATATGAGGGTCAAAATAATGCAGAAATGTCTATTATGCAATGCAATAACTCATTATCTCTTTCATCTGCTTCTCACTGAGGGTGAGGTCCTGTTTCCACCCTCCTGGCAATCTGTTTTTCTCCTACACATGTGGGGTTTGTGCCTGGCTGCAGACCATTCCATTAGGTAGGTGCACTTTCTGTGCATTACTGCACCTCCAGCGGGAAATATTGAATATTGAAAAATCGAAATTGGAAAAAAAGAGAAGAAAAAGAAAAAAACTAAAATTGCATATAATTGTTGGAAAGGACTGTTTTATTTGGCATTTTCATTGTGCTGCCATTTTTTGAGCTTTTTAATACCTGGAGCTGCCTTGCTATTTTGAAAGCACAAGTGTTTTCCCACTATTTCCTGCTTATTTGACTGTTTTTTGACTCTTCCAAGATGGCTGCGGTGGTTTTCTTTGTTGTGTAGGCAGGCTGTGCTAAACCACCTCTCCCTGTGCTGCACTCCCATTGGTTGCTGAGTCTTTTCTTCCATCCAATCAGGGACTGGCAGGCTTCAGCCGGCCCTCTCAGCAAGGCCCACTGGCTGGAACTGGTTTCTTTCATCTGCTTCTTTCTGAGAGTGAGGTCCTGTTTCCACCTTCCTGGCCATCTGTTGTTCTCCTGCACATGTGGACTTTGTGCCTGCCTGCTGACCATTCCATTAGGTAGGTGCACTTTCTGTGCATTACTGCACCTCCAGCGGGAAATATTGAACCTGAAAAATCGAAATTGGAAAAAAAGAGAAGAAAAAGAAAAAAACTAAAATTGCATATAATTGTTGGAAAGGACTATTTTAATTGGCATTTTCATCGTGCTGCCATTTTTTTGAGCTTTTTAATACCTGGAGCTTCCTTGCTATTTTGAAAACACAAGTTTATTTCCCACTATTGCCTGCTTATTTGACTGTTTTTTGGCCCTTCCAAGATGGCCACCGTGGTTTTCTTTGTTGTGTAGGCAGGCTGTGCTGAACCACCTCTCCCTGTGCTGCACTCCCACTGGTTGCTGAGTGTTTTGTTCCATCCAATCAGGGACCGGCAGGCTTCAGCCAGCCCTCTCAGCAAAGGCCCACTTCTAAGGCCCCTGTCTGCTCCCTGTCCGCTTCCGGAACGCTAATTGGGATCCTCCCTGCACAATGATGCTGCCACCTCACTAAGAAATCGACTGCCTTGACTTTGCCTCCTCCAGAACTATGGGTTTGTTCCCTCCTTATGGACTCACTCCTACCACCTTTGACTATCACTGTTCTTTCTGCTTGTTACTCCCTTGTTGTCATCCTGATGTGCAGTGCATCCTAAAACCCTTTGCCACAATCTGATTCCAAGATTGAAAAGTCAAATCTTGCTGATTTTGCTTTGTTTAAAAAGTCAAATCTTGCTGTTTTTGCTTTGTTCAAAAAAGTCAGACCTTGCTGTTTTTGCTTTGTTCTAAAAAGTCAAATCTTGCTGCCCATTGCAAAATTCTCTGTATTTTGCTTGTATACTGTTTCTTCTCTGTAATTTTCCAGCCAAGTGACTTCACCACTCTCTTTTGTCCCACACCTACCTGCCTTAGGCCCCTCAGTATCTCCATCCTCTCCTTGCTTCCACCCCAATGGCACTTTCTGTTTCTTCTATCTTTTCCAACTACTTCTTCATTGACTATCCTTCCCTTCTCACTAAGTCTGGTAGGAAGAAGTTCAAAAAGGATATCTTGGCCTCTAATCCTGGTCTTCCTATCGCCGACACCTACTCCAATGCTTCCGCCAGACAGACCCTCACAGACATCCTCTTTGTTGTTCCTTCGCCAGATCTATGGACTCCTCATATGGTCTCTGTGCTCTGCCCTATCTCCTCCTCTGCCATTAATGGTGGCACTCGATGAGAAGTTCTCATGGCTTCCTTCGACTCCTCTAAAGTCATCATTAATGTCTATCTAAATGGCACTGTCATTTCATCTTCTGACAAACTGGCCTGTCGCCTGCTATAAAGGCAATACCGACTCTCTGTCCTCGCCAAGAAGAGAGTCCACATTCAAGATTGTGTCTTTGCAGCATAACAACTCGGCTGAACTCTTTAAAATCTGCAAGGAGCTGGCCAATCCTGCTGCAGTCTCTACCCCTCCTGTTGCCTCCCAGGCTCTTTGCAGTGCACTTTACTCTCATTTCATTAAAAAAACCCAGGACATCCTGTCCACCCTCTCCACCTACACCCCTCCTCACCCTTCTCCATCTGTGCTTGCTGACCCTCCTTTAGCCACCCCCCCACCATCCTTCTCGTCCTTTCCTCTTTTCTCCCATGATGAGGTCGCTAGACAAGTCCGATTCATGAAAGCCTTGTCAAAACACGTTCATCCCTGTTCCTCTAAAACCATCAAGGACCATATTGACACCCTCGCTCTGGCCCTTGCTGGTTTTTGCAATCACTCCTTTGCCTTGGGATTCTTCCCCTCCACTCTGAAGCACTCCTTTGTGCATCCTCTTCTCAAGAAACCGACAGCTGATCCTTCTTGTCCAGCTAACTATTGCCCAATTTACATTACTCCCTTTCTGGGCAAAATCCTGGAAAAGTTGGCCATCTCTCAGCTTAACCTTCATTCCAATTCTGTTGGCTGTCTCCATGACCACCAGTCCGGCTTCAGAGCTACCAGAAGCACGGAAACTGCTCTCCTGAACATCCGTGAAGATCTTCTCTCCAACCTTGACTCTAACATTCCCTGTGTCCTCATCCTCCTCGATCTCTCTTCTGCCTTCGACACAGTCAAACATACCATCCTGCTCAACTGTCTCTGTGAAAACCTGGGTATCACTGATCAGGCTCTGGCCTGGCTGACCTCTTTCCTCTCAGATCGACCCTCCCAGGTCCAACTTGGGTCCTTCCTTTCATCTATCTTCCTCTCTACCTGGGGTGTTCCCCAGGGGTCTAACCTCTCGCCCTGGCTTTTCAACCAATACCTGGCAACTCTCGCCCACTGCATTGCCACTTTCTGCTCAAATTTCCAGTGCTACGCTGGTTACACTCAACTCATTTTCAAGCTGCCCTCTGCCACCTGCTCTCTCTCTCATCTCTGATTGCCTAACTGCCATTCAAGATTGGTGTGCCGCCAATGATCTTTGTCTGACTGCCAGCAAGACGGAGATCCTCCTCATCAGAACACCTTCACCATCTTTTCCCCTCACTCTCTGGCCGGCCTCCCTTGGCCCTCCTCCTACCCCCACCTGCGAGAACCTCCGGGTCATCTTTGACTCCACCCTTTCCTTCTCCGCCTACATCTCTGGGGTCTCTAAAAAGTCAAATTTCCTACTGCACCTCTTCAGAGCTATTCTGCCTTTCCTCTCCGTATCCCAAGCTCTGGTTCTCTCTAGCTTGGACTATTTCTAAATCTACCTGCCTCTACTCTCCGCCCTCTGCAACTAATCAAGAACAGGACTACGAGACTCGTCCTTGGCCTCAAGCCCTGGGATCGTATCTCTCCAGCTCTGAAATCTCTCCATTGGATCCCAGTGGATGCAGGGATTAAATTGAAAACCCTCTGCATTGTCCACAAGGCTTTCTGGGGCCTGGGTCGAAAATACCTTCAGCTATCCCTCCGCAAATACCTCCCCTCTCGAGTTCTTCACTCCTCTACCTTCAACTCCCTCAGGGTCAGTCATTTTTCAAAGCCACTCTAAAACCTGAGGAGAGCCAACTCCGGTTCTGGAAGCACCTCAAGACCTTCCTCTTTTCTTCAGCCTTCGGCCTTCGCTCCCCCTCTTCCCTGCTGATCTGTTCTCTCTTGGCACTGTGCACCTGGCCACCCTCTGTCCTCTGGGCCCAGGTACCTGCTCACCCTGCCACCCTCCCGCACTGCCTCCAGGCCACCCTTTGCACTGGGGTCTATATCTGTACCCATACAGCCCCCCTTTTTCTTCCTGCACTTATCAGACCTACCCTGTCTGCTGCCTTAAACCTAGCACTTGCAAATTGCTGGCTGCACAAACACTGGTTGTTGCCTTTATTATTTATTTATTGTTATTTATCTGTTTCTCCTCTGCTTCACACTTTCCACTTCTCCCCCCTTCCATGCACTTTTCCCCTCCCCCTCTCCCATGCACTTGCGCATTCTCAATGTCACTGGGCCTAGTAAGATCGCTGTTTTGTTCTCCCCTGTTTCCCTCCCTTGCCTTGTTGCGCTCTGAAACACTTGTGTACGAGCGCGATAGAAATAAAATATCAATATCAATTATGAACTACCTACACTAACATATCATCTTTTCTTTTATCACAGAGATTGAAAAAGAATATCTGCTCCAGTTACCCATGTCATGAAAAAAATATATCCAATCACAAAAAGTCAAACAGTAAGTATATAATAATTCGACTCACA
This sequence comes from Ambystoma mexicanum, assembly GCF_040938575.1. Classification (NCBI taxonomy): domain Eukaryota; kingdom Metazoa; phylum Chordata; class Amphibia; order Caudata; family Ambystomatidae; genus Ambystoma; species Ambystoma mexicanum. The sequence goes on along the minus strand of NC_090928.1, from coordinate 986,223,804 downwards.
AATACTGCTTCATAACACAACCATTCAAGCAAACATCTAACCATACACCACAATCCAAAATATTTACTTACCAAACTCTACAATCTTAATTGCATGACTTAGCCAAAACTTCACATACAAACTCTACAAATGAAACAGTACACAAACATTTGGGTTGTGGATATTTGATGGATGTTTGATTCAATGGGTGTGTTATGCTGCGGGGGTTGTGGCCAGGGCCTAGAGTTTTGGGCGCATGGCTGAAGGCCTACAGCCTCTCCCATGAACCCAAGACTATAGGCCCTGGCCACAACCTCTGCAGCATATCACACCCATAGAATCAAACATTTTGAATATGGTATGTGGGATGCTTATAGGGGTAATTAATTACAATCAATGCTCTACTAACAACCCAAAACCAACATCATACTAAAGTAAAATAGCTAGTAGTGCATTTATCATGTCCGCAGACAGCCGCTATGGCCGCGGACATAGAGAACACATCAGGGGCACCTGCCACCTAATCAAATACAGCATTTGACCCATCTCTTACTCCCCCACCCTCCCCAAGCACTCCTACACACCAACACACTCCCCGAAATGGTATTTTCCCCCCGTTCGACGCAGCGCTGTCCGCGGATGTCTGCGGATCCAAGATGGCGGGTGCATCAAAACAATGTGTCCACATCACGTTTCATCCCAGCCAATCAGCGAACACATCGCATGTCCCCAGACATCATGCAAGCCGTTTAGCCAATCGGTGTTCTGTCCGCGGAGCGAACAGGGAAGTGTGTCCGCAGAGCGGACATAGATATCACACATTTTTTTAGCCCTACTTTTTGGTCGTTTTAAAAAAAAATACCAGAGGGATTTCCAACAAATTTACAAAAGCATGCTTTCGGGACCAAGCCGCTGCTCCTGCCGCAAATTTGGTGAGAATCCGTCCAGCAGTTTGAGCTGTAGGCGTGAGCAACATTTTTTCCTCATTCACTCTATGGGAAAAAAAGAAATTTTGGGACCTCCCCTATAACATTTCCCCCCCTGGACCAAATCTCACTAAACTTTGCAAAATAACTCAGAGTGGGTCATATACTGTATTTGCAAAGTTTGGTGAGGATTCGTCCAGGGGGAGTGAAGTTATAAGACACCCAAAAAGTGTTCTTCCTATGAAATGATGAAATGAGCTACCGCAGGCCATGTAATATATATATATATATATATATATATATATATATATATATATATATATATATATATATATATATATATATTCAGTAAAACAAACTTTGTTAAAAGGGACGTTATGGTTAAGTTGCGCTACTAAAAACCTATGAAATTCAGAAAAAAAAAAACTTTGTTAACGGGATGTTATGGTTCCAAGTAAAACCGAAAAACCCTTGAAATTCGCCAGTTATGGTAAGGTAAGCAACCATAACCCGCGCCACCATTGCTAAGACTAACACCCAGGACATGAAAGATGACATCACAAATGTCATTGATGACACCACTGATGACATCACGTTTCTGGCTCCCCCTTTTTTCCTTTACTGACATATCTAGGCCACATGGTTTTCTTCAGTAACATTACCAAACTAAAAATTGAAAACGTACTATATTTGTAGACTTATCCTTCAAATATGTTCTTATAGTAATTCCCTTGGGGTCCAGTCACATCATAAGAAACATATACATAGGGGAAGACACAAGCTTGAAAGACAGCAATCCTTTCTGTGCAAGAAGATAGTCAGTAGGGTTATCAGCACTTTCTGATAGTTCTGTTGTTTTTTTATTGCTGTACTTTCTCTGTATATGCTCATATTTGTATACATTGTACTCACACTACTTTCCTTAGGGTCCAGTAAAATCATGTGATACATATGCATAGGGCAACTACCAGCTTTGAAACAGAGCAATGATTTCTCTGCATAAAGATAATCAGTTAGGTTATGAACAGTTTCTGCTACTACTGCTGCTTTTTTCCTTACTTCAATTTCCCTGTATATACTCATATTTATATGTGTTGTTGTCTCTTTGTGTTTTGTCTGTAATAATGCAATTATGTATTAAGTGGGTTTTATTAGCTACTTGTTACATGTTTCACAGTACGCAAGACTCTAATAAGAAAGCAGTTATCATTTCACTATTCAACGTGACAATATTATAAATATTGCACCTTCATCATGTATGCTGGACACACTGCCTATGTTTCTGCATGAGTAGCTTAGTGTACTGGATAGACCTTCATAATAGAGTGCAATTTATATCAATGCATTGCTTAATGCACTAAGTAGCACATTATATTTATTCCAATTATCCCTGAAACGTTTTGGTGAACATTATAATAAGAATCCCTTCTACAGAGTTTTTATGAAAGGTAAATGCACATGTGATGTCATCAGTGATGTCATCAATGACATTTGTGATTTCATCTTTCATGTCCTGGGTGTTGGTCTTAGCAGTGCACAATGGTGGCGCGAGTTATGGTTGCTTACCTTACCATAACTGGCTAATTTCAAGGGTTTTTTGGTTTTACTTGGAACCATAAGGTCCCGTTAACAATGTTTTTTTAAGTGAATTTCATAGGTTTTTAGTAGCGCAACTTAACCATATCGTCCCTTTAACAAAGTTGTTTTTGCTGAATTTGATAGGTTTTTAGTAGCGCAATTTAACAATAACGTCCCTTTAGCACATTCTTTTTACTGAATTTCATAGATTTCTGGTAGTGGCACGCAACCATAATGTAAACAAACATCTGACTTCATTGCACACCGTCCGAAGAATGCCACATGACCATATGCTGGCGCACAGCATGGTGACGTGTCCGAAAACCCGTACACACTTCACAATAAGATATGTGCCTCGTGGACAGTGTGGAAGTACATTTTGTACTGCTGTAGGAACTTACAACTTCTACATTTCCCTTGCACAACTCCAACACCTATTCGTATGCAGCCTTTAACAATGTAGTACACAGTACATACTTTTAGCAAAACTGCTATTTATCTTAAAACGACATCAGCTAAGGGCATCCTTTCTCCCCAAGAAAGAGCACCACTGCAGTAATGATAGAGCATGAGAAACACTGCCCCTAGCTTACAAATAACACATGCACAACATTTTCCCCCGTCCACCTACCCCTCATATTACTATTTGGTGCCTCTTTCCTCATTTCCATCTGCAACTTTCGTTCTTAGCTATCTTCCCAAAAAAAGCCATCCATAAACAAAATAAATGTTCCTTTATGATGCATCTTTCACAGGTAAAAAATGGAACTAAAAAAAACCGCATAGACTTCATCTACTTTATATTTTGCAGTAAAGTACATAGACGCGATAAGATTTTCCAACATTTCCATTTGCAGTTTGTGTAATGCTAATGGGAATAGTGTAGAGTTCATCCTCCGCTCCAGGGACTGGAACGGTGGATAAAGGGCCAGCAGGCCAAGTTATCAGCCCAATCTCAGCGAGAGTGCATAACAAGGTCTCTGGATCATTACCCCCCTTACCCCTCTAAAATGGAGGATGAATGCCATCAACAATCTAGATTTCCAAAGCAGTAACCCGTTGAACAGTAACCCGTGCTACTAGAAAAGATGATTTTTTGTCCTGAACCGGGACGCCAGAAGGAAAGAAAATCCTTTTCCAAGATGGCCACCATAGAAAGGAAAGGCGGGTGTTGCAGACATGGCACTTCTTCACTTTCCATTGCAGCCTGCAAAAGGCAAAAAGGAAACCCTGTGACAATATTACCATGAGCACATTTTTCTTCCCTTTCAAATGTATCCTAATGTGCAACAACTTTACCACAAAGCCAGTCCCAGGCGACATGGCCACTTTAATCCTATGTTTTGTCCCTTCCGGTAATGGCCAGTAGCCACATTGTCCGGTTCATGACCTTATACCATGACCCCGACATTCTGCGCACTGCCCATGCATGGCTACAGCCTACCCCTCAGTCACTGAAGCTGTACCGCTATTTTTTTAACTACATTATGACACTTGTCAAATACGAAAACACTGCCACATCTCCAACACCATGCTTTTCGGTCATTGCCAATCAGCCTTATGCAAATTTACTGTAAATCCACCCATGTTTTTTTTTTTCAAAACTGTCAAAAGAATACACAAATGATTTGTCATATTAGGTGTGCACAAAATCCCAACAAACTTTGTAAACTCATTCGCAATCACGTCAGAAGTATTCCAACCATCAGCAATAACCCTCACCTCCCCACACATTATTTCATAAATTTCACGAGTGCAACGGTCAGAGAATATTATTATCCCGAGGGTTCGACCATGTATTTTTTTACAAACATTGATCTATCGCGTCGCAAACATTTTCAGTGCACCTTACCTCATTTTTCCTCTTTTAGAAACATACGAAATCTGACAGCAGAGCGCCTCCATCTTGTGGTAATCTTGTCCATTGCCGTATCTGGCTAAGATAAATTGCCCCGACGTCACTAAATCATATGGCCCGCCCCTGACCCTCACATAACCAACCCTAGTGATGTTGAACACCTTTCTCGATGACGTTACTCTCCAGCGTAGGCAAATGCGCCCATAAGCACTGACATGCCGTGACGCAGAACCTGAAAACGAACACACATTGACTTAAAACATAGCACATCACAATTGGAAATAATACACTGGTTTTGTAAAGAAAACAGTAACACTATACAATTTGTAAAGTACTTTTATTTCACAATAAAGTGTCTGAGAACATCGTACTATTTCCATATGCAAGCAAATTGCAAAATTGTTTCTGCGCTCGTGATCGAAAATGTTAATCGTGAGTCACACGTTGTTCTTTTCCCATACACAAAGTATTCGTTTTCGATAAAGGAACCGCTTCAGTCACACAGTGAATTCCAGGGTGTCGGCATGAACTTGGGCCTATACCACCATAAACGATGTGATGTTACTCCTAAGCACCAGTGCAGCGTATGAACACATGGGCCCTGCGCGATCGTCCTACAAAATAGTCACAGTGATGCAGCCTTTCACGAGTATGTGCACCTGGCATGCAAAAAATCCATCACTTGGCATCTGGAATCCATGGCAATAGCAGTAAGGCATCATGTAACTATTTGGAAAACATAACAGAACATATGTATCAATACCCACCCTTTATTACAATACATCTATTGATTTCTTAATTCGGCATACAGTTTAAAGTAACGATTACTACACACAGCAAACAATTTCAAAAACAACTAAAAGAAAGTGGAAACTGATACACAAATCGATGTGGTCATACATGACATTTTAAAGAAATATTAGCGTTAAACATGGATGAATCTAGTGATAGTCTACAAACGCCAAGATTCTGGACTCCCCATAACTACAAAAAAATGACAACTACACAGAAAGATAGTACTTCAGTTACATTACCAAAATTAATGTTCAAGTAATAAAAAAATAAATCTTGTTCTGGTGTAGAGTCGTCAAAAGCAAACTTACACAGTCTCCAGTCTCTTTGTGAAACTCAGACAGCAATGTGCTTGCACCAAAGAATCTTCATGAACTGATATTACATGTGCCTTACAAACGTTTGGAATGCATAACCTTATCAAATTTGCCTTATTGCAAACTTCCACTCTCTGCATTCTTACTGAATATTCCATTTCTCTCAAAGTCAAAAAACAATTGACCCTTATGGGTTCAGTCCCATGCGTGGGCCTCCTGAGCTCGCAACCAAAAAAGCAAAGCCAGTGACCTTCACTCAGAATCCAAATACATTCTCACTTTGCAACAACATGGCTAAACAGATTCATGAGAACTGGTACTCCCACACACTTGCAGACCCGCTGTTTCCATCAAACACTGCAGGTGGCTGCCTCAGATTTCAAACTATAGGGTGCCATTCTGACTGCAATAGTATTTGAAATACATTGTAACACAGACATATTAATTCTTTGCCTGTACTTTACGGACATTATAATGAGCAACAACTTCAAATGTACTGTATGACTTTCATGACAAAAAAACACCACTTTTTTTCTTCCTGCTGCCACATCCCATCCCAGCCTCATCAACCCTCACCTTCCAAGACTTTATTTGATAAGTTTAACAAGTGCAATGTTGTGTTTTTTTATATGTTTTAGCAGCGATATCCTCAGACACCAAAACACGGATGAAAGATGGCGGGCGCATCGGAACAATCTGACGCCCTTCATGCTCTTCACCGTCCAATCAGTGAATGCGTCACATGTCCGCGGACATGACGCGAGCCCATTAGCCAATCGTTATCTTGTCCGCGGAGCAAACAGGGAAGTGTGACCGCGGAGCGGACATAGATATCACTAATTTTGTGAGACATACTTTTTGGTCATTTTAAAGAAAACTACTGGACTCCTGCCGCAAATTTGGTGAAAGCCCGTCCAGTGGTTTGGGCTGTAGGTGTGCACAAAGCTTTTCCCCCATTCAGTTTATGGGAAAAAAAGACGTTTAGACCCCCCCTATAACTTTCCCCCCCCCTGGACCAAACATCACCAAACATTGCGTTTCAGAGTGGGACATATACTTTTTGTGCAAAGTTTCGTGAGGATTCGTCCAGGAGGAGCAAAGTTACAAGCCGCCCAAAAAGTGCTCTTCCTATGAGATTAGCAACTTAACCATAACTACTATCGTGGCCGTGTAATATATATATATATATATATATATAGCACTTTGCAGAATTCAAATCTAGTCTTGGTTTTTCAATCGAGCAAAGGGTTCAAGGTTAGAGCCGATTATGCATTTTCAATATTTTGGCTCTTTTTAAATGCATTTTGTATACAAATTACTGTAAATTACGTATTTTGATTGGGGCTTTGAGATTAACCAACCAAAATGTGTTGACAGATCACCTGTACCAAAGGCTTATTTTAATAGGATGCTTTCCATGAAGCCGACACCTAATGGATGATGCCTTACTTCACTGTTAGGTGAGGGTTCAGGTTTTATGTGAACATCTGTTCTTTTGACGTGGCAATTACGGCTTACCATACATCCTGAACTCTAACCTTGCTCGCCTCATAAAATAGGTAGCTCCAAGAAAGTTTGAATTGGGAATGTAATTAGCATATTTTTCCTTTATTTTCCATGAAAGCCTTTGGTTCAGAGTGCACATACCTGCAACTATTTATCTCAGTTGATGTGGTAGTCACTGGTTAATGGGGAGGTTTGTTTTACAGAAAGCTGGCATCTGCATTTTATTCCTTGAGATCTGAGCCCTGGATAAACACATCTCAGGTTTATCTGTAGCTCAACCAAAATTCCCATTTTAAAGTTATAAGTGAAAGGGAAATGCTCTGTGTGTTCCTATTGATAATTGACAATAACAATGTAATAAATGTAGGCCTCGTCAATCTATGTAATATACAAAGCATTTTGACTTGTTATCATCTTGAAGAATATTAAAATACAAATTATTTAACATTCATGTTTTTAATACAACATGGCTACACACGTGAAAACTCTCTTTGTATCAGCTAACAGTTTCTTTTCAAAGGCAACACTTATTGCTATTCTATTTGACATTCATTTACATACCATAGAAGGTCATTCAAAATGCACCTTATTTCAGGAAATGCATCATATTTATTTAAGTGATTATTACAGATTGGTGCACAAACATCCTTCAGGCTTAACCAAAAAGCACATTTGCACGCACCCTGGGTGCTATTAATATTAAAGCCTTCCAGGGTGGACAATTCCCGGACATTAAATGGACCAGTGATATTGTTTAAGGCATTAGTAAATCTAGGCCTTTAATTCTATTAGAGCCCATTGTGATTGCAGTTGAAGCAATAATAACGAATATCCAAATTGGAAACGATAGCAACATACATTGTGTTTATCTATTCAAATCACTCTTTATTCTCATCAGAAATTATTGTGCACATACATGGGGCAATACGCAGGCCTCAAACACACAATTAATTTGTACACATGAACATAAACTTTAATGTTATTATCATTTTCTGGTGATGCCGTTTATTTCCGCCTTACTTTAGTTTACCTGTATGTGCCTTTGATTTGTATGCATTGTTTGTCTTCAATGTGTTGTTTGTACTAGCACAAGTGTGTAGTAAGTGTTGAATTGTTAGCTAGTTATTACACGTTTAACATTACTCAAAACTCTGATAAGGTAGCATTCATTATAATTTTATCCAAAATTACAAGATTATAAATATGGTACTTCTATGGTGCATGCCGCAGCCATTGTCTATGATAATGTATGATTAGGTTCCTGTATTAACAACAACACTCCAAATCAATGTTGTTTAGATAAGTACATTCTTTAATAGATTAAGTAGTTCATGATAGGTCTCCCAATCACCCCTGACATCTTGTTACCAACATTATAAACACTTTCCCTTTTAAGGACTTTTCAGCAAAATTAATTTCACATATGATGTACTCATGATGTCCTCGGTGTTAGTTTTAGCAGTGCACAATGGTGGCGTAAGTTATGGTTGCCAAGCTTAACTTGTAACCATAACATCCCTTCACTGAATTTCATAGGTTTTCATTAGTGCAACTTAACCATAACGTCCCTTTAACAACGGTTTTTCACTGAATTTCACGGGCTTCTACCAGGATACCCTTAATTTTACTACATGTCCCTGACATCATACCGCCCTCCTTGACCCATCGCAATAGCCACGGAGTCTGTAGACTGTGCGGCTGTCCGTGGACTTCAGACAGCATACACACTGCCCAAAAGCACAGCGGTTACCTTACATTGTTCTATCCTGCAACTGGCACATACATGTACATGAAACAATAACAGATATATGTACCACATCCAAAAATAAATATATATAGGAATTCTGTACTTGAGAAACCAGATGTATGTTGCATAGGTTGCACAAAATAATTGAATCCACCAAGCACAAAGGTCAACTGTACACCTAGCAGTATCACCTCAGTGCAGCCTTCCTTACACATAAGAAGCAGCTGGCAGGTATTTCAGAACAAACCCTTTGAAAAATAGTAAGTGCACTATATTTCTTTCTGTACCATTACCATTTGTTATGTATACATAACCTGTAAGAAATAGCAGTATTGTTTCCTTTCCACAGAAATGGCAAGCACACTGGAGTGGTTGGAGGAACATTTCCCCCATGACAAAATGAGTGAAGGAGACACCTCTAATGGTATAGATTACAATTAAAAAAAAAGAAAGAGTGATGTCATTTGTTGACATGTCACTAAAACATGTTTTTATTTTTAACAGTACATAGTGCGAATGAAGAAAGTGGCCCGAACTACTATTGAATGACCCAGAAGATGGCCCCTAACTCCAAATGCAGAAAATGAACTACTAAACCTATCTGAAAAGATTGATGAATTAAACAATAATTTTGTGCAGTTGATGACATTTGTTAAAAATCATGTCAAAGAAAATATCCGATATCACTGCCCAACTTGTACCTGTGCCCATTCACCCTGTCCCAACCAATCATCCCCATCAAATTCCCTAAATGAGACAGTATGATGAAACCTTAATTCCTTCCTTCCCTCATTAACCGTCTGTAGAAAACCCTGATTCACCCATATATGTTTCCCATTCTGCTACCCCATCTCTTTCCTAATTGACTGTATTTCTTACTTTTAATAAATATGAGTCTGTGTACTGTTGGTGTGTGTGTGTGTTTTTTTAAAAAAAGACCAATCTGGAGTCTGCAGACCATGCGTCTGTACAGGCTGTTCGTAACCAAAATGGAGGTGCCACCCAGACATCTCGCCTGTCCGGAGATGTCCACCAGGTTGTGTCACACTTTTAATTAGTTTTGGGACTCAGCCCCTGTCCTGCGGACACCAAGATGCATGCATACCTGATCGCACTGTTCCCCCGGACACTGCGCCTGTCTGGACGTGCCTGCTCAGACGTGTCACACTTTTAATTAGTTTGGGGATTCCGCCCCTGTCCTGCGGACACCTGTATGCATACGTACCTGATCTTGCTGTGCCCCCGAACATGGCACCTGTCTGGACCTGTCCTCCTGCACGTGTCACACTTTTAATTAGTTTGGGGACCCCAACCCTGTCCTATGAACACTGGCACACATGCATGCACCATCTCCTGTGCAATTGGTGTCCGCAGGACAGCCGTCCTATCCGCAATCGTCCGTAGATGTCATTGTGTGACTGCATGTGTGCTGCACTTTGGGAGTATCCGTAGATACTGTCAGTACCCCCAGACAATTAAAAACTGTATTTTTTGGCCAATCCACAATGTTTAAAGCGTAAACCTCACCCTTGCAGAGGTCCTATACCATGTCTTAGTTGATCTAGCGACTTTTTCTAACTTTTGGAAGCCCATCTGTGGATTGAACTGTCCGCGGACAGTCATGTGGTCCGCGGACAGCCCCTCTAAAGGGACCCACCCACTGCTGCTGCCCATTGTGTTTCTGGCTGTCCAGGAGAGAACATCTGCCGCTGATTTGGAATATTGCTGTTTCTGCTTTTATGCTTCTATAGAGAATGGCATCCATGGCTACTGCAGCTACCCCAACACCACCACCATCTGGAGGGCCTGAAGAAGGGAATAGACGTGGTGATACAGCGGTGGATCAAGAGGAGGATGAGGATGAGGTAGTGGAAATCCCTCTCACCGGCTCCCAACGTGAATCTTGGGTGTGGAAGCTTTTTACCACCATTGGGGAGTTACCTAAGGCTAGTGTGGACAGGGTTAGATGCACTGAGTGCAAGGTTGTACTCAGTCACAGAAAACCGGGTCTGTTTAGCTATGGGACCACCTCCATGTGGCGCCACCTCAGGTCGAATCAGAGGGGAGCGGTGTGAAAGGTCGTAGCTTTCGAAGGGGTGAGTAGGTTGATATCCTCTATCACACCCTCAGCATCTGCTCCTGCTACCACAAGAGACACTCCTGAAGGGGGCAGAGGATCCCTGCGGAAGCCTCGCAGGCCATACATGACACAGTGGATCCTTACCTTTCGAGGGTGACAGTGCTCTGTATGTACTGTGACACACTGCTCTGTAGGGGGGACCAGTTTCAAAGTGCTTCGAGACTGTAGTCAGGGAGCATGAGAAACACTGTCCCCTACCTAATTAAGGCCCACCCAACATCTTCCTCTCTCCACCTGCCTCTTTGTTCCTGTGGTTGGTTCCCATTCCCTCCCCAACACTCCCCTCCCCACCCTTCTGTTTCCTGTGAAAAAAGCCAAAAATATATAAAACACAAAAAATAAAAAAGGTTATTTTCAGAGCCACCTTTCACAGTTCATAAATAGAAGTACCAAAAAATGTTTAAGGCCCTTACGCAGCCAGTGAAATCCGCGGACAGCGCGGTAATCCGCAGACATCTATAAAAATTGGGGTGATGGTGGCATCAAAATCATTCAACTCTTTTGCATGGGAAAGTGCTGGTTCTCAAAAGAGCCTTTTTCTGTATTTTTTGTTTCTAAAAGTTTTTCTTCAGGTTTTAAAGTAAACTAAGCAACATTCTAGTGAACTAAACTTTTTCTTTCAACTTCAAAACAGTAGGCATTCCGTTTTCACTGTGCTTCCATGCAATTTTTTGTCACCTACTGAAAAATGTGTTCTATATTTACAAAAAGTGCTTCAAAGCATTTTGAATATTTTCCAAAAAAAGCTGATTACCAGCATCAGTTAAATGTACTCCATCTCTGTGGAAAATATTGGCAGTGTCAAATTTAACATTTTCATTCTCGAAAGACGTCATGCCAACATCTCCCAAAAATGCACACACAGCCTTGTTGACATTGCGCCTCGCTTTCTTCATTTACGGACCAAATTAACTAGAGCGCATCTACATATGTCTCTGGGCAATCCGAGAAAAGATTAGTCGAGAGTTCAGGAACATTTCCTTCATTTTGCAAAATGTCTCCTTCATTACAAACTGCAGTGAAATTCCAGTTACATACCCTACTGTTTGTTCCCTCTGCAATGAACAATAATAATGTCCGGATGTTGCCGTGTGAGCAAATTGACTCAAAATGGGAGCTTCCAACCACTTCATGCGTGCACTTCATACCACTTCACATGATGAAATCCCAGATATTCAGCCACTCCACACTGCTCTGCAGACACCTGCAACCAATGGATCCACGAGTCCCCCAAAATCCACACACTCTGCCTCCTGAAAGACATAGCCATAGCCATATGCACTCCTCTCAGCAAACAGACCTTCTGCCACACTCTCTCCTTGCATACCACACCAGGAAACCTGATTGGCTAATCCTCTGGACTGAGCAGTCCCATTTCCATGCCTGGCATCCTCAAAAGACCTGGATGTGGCACGTGCCATCAGCGAACTACTGCACTGTCCGTGACCATTTGAAGGGGTTGGGGACAGAAATTAAACATAAGGTAAGTTATTTACATTTTAGTGGTGGCTCTGAAAATAACCTTTTTTTTAAGGGACTTGTAAACAAACACCTTTATTATAAACATGTTTTGCTTTTATCTTGTTTTTTTTCCTTACAGGAAACCCATTTAATGCATTCCTTACATTATAAAGGAAGATTGCATTTCTAATATTTGAAAAGTGAATTCCATCTGGAGAAATAAAATGAACACCCTGAGAATTGATGTTATCATTCTCAAAAGATGACATTCCAGACCATACAAAAAAGCAGATACACCTCTATTTGGCAATCTGTCTTGAAAGTTTATTTGACATCTCCATGTGCGTCTCTGTTTTATTTCCGAAAGAATAATCTTAGCAATAGGGAACGGTTCCATAAGGCTTAAAAAAAATCCTTCAACAAAACTTGCAGAGACACTGGAGTCACAAACCCCAAACTGTCCCCTCCACAATGGACAATCACAATATCTGGAATTTTAAAATATGCCATACTCTTACAGAAGGAAAGCAAGCTTGCCCAGTTTGAACCACAAACTGCGTGCCAGGAAACCCCCACTGCTGGCAACCCAATATCTCCAAGAAAGCCATGATTCTCAGCATGTACCTTCAATGAGTGGATTGAAGAGTCCCCCAGAATCCACACACTCTGCCTCTTGAAAGACATAGCCATAGCCATCTGCACTCCTCTCAGCAAACCCACCTTGTCCCAAACTCTCTCCTTGCATACCACATCCAGAAACCTTATTGGCCAATCCCCTGGGCTGCACAGTCCCATTTCCATGCCTGGCATCCTCAAAAGATGTAAGTTATTTACTCTTTAGTAGTGGCTTGGAAAAGAAGCTTTTTTCGAGTGTTTTGATTTTTTTGGGGGGCTTTTCAGAATTTTTTTCCTTCACCTAATAACATGCACTCTACATCATTTTCACAAGAACTTTGTGACTGCATTCTGAATATTGGCAAGAAATATTGCATTGCCACAATCTGTAAAATTGATGCCATCACTAAACAAAGAACGTCCCCCATCCACCAGAATGTTCTCATTTTGGAAGGATGACATCCCAACACTGTACAAAAAGGAACACACCCCTTTGTTGACAAGGTGCCTTCCGGCATCTTGTTGAGGATTGAAGACATTGGCGCATCTCTATGGTGCCTTAGGAGGTATATGTGAAAATATTACCTTCCCAAATGGAAACAGCTGCGTTAGTGCCTTCAGACATTATTTCAATGCACTCTGCAACCGTATTGCACTAATATACTCCAAACTCTGCGCTCCACAATGCACCACAATGGCATCAAGAGCTTGGAAAACGGACATATTTTTGCAAAGTGCAAATAAACACTTCAAGATCTTGCCCAGGCACACCACACCACAAAGCCTCCACTCCCTCCAATCCAAGGTTAGCAGAACATATTTCTGTGTACCGTTGCAAATTAACCATGTAACAATCTCCCACCATCCACACACTAAGCCGTTTCATCTCTGCAACCAAAGCCATCTTCCCTACACAGAACAATGAAAATAAGTGTTACCCTCTCTTCCTATAAAGCACAACCAGAACATCTGATTGGCAAATTCTTACTGTCCCCTTTCCATGCCAGACATCCTGAAATGACCCGGATGTGGCACACCCTGTCCGCAGACTACCGTGGTGTCCACAGACCCCGTAACACAGGGTAGCCCTTCTTCCCTTTCCACTTCAATCTTTGCAGTACTTCCTCATTGGCTACTGTCAAGCAGTCACACACCCGTCCACCAATCGCATCCAAAAACTTTACATCTAACTCTGTCATCTCAGTTCAACACTTCAGATGTACTGTTGAACACTCAGTACAGGTCTCCTGTTATTGCTAAGCACCTGCATCAAGAACTACTATAGAAATCTCCAAGATTTCTATTTGCAGTTTCAACCACATCTGCATCTATCAACACAAATTACAGGTATGCATATATTTTGAAAAAGAACATTTGCAACTCTTTTACAAATGCATATGAACAAGGTTCCTGCCACTTTGCATAACCTACTCAATAATCATAATCTCGTTTATCACATCTCCTGATATTAAGTGGGAGTTACTTACAATGCTATGTGCTTGGAAAGTTTTCTTTTAATGAGAGCATTTTCATAACAGCTTCAAAACACATATTTCCAATTTCAACAGCACTGTTTATGTCTTTTTTTAAAGAAAGGCAGACCACATTTAAAACATTTCGACAGCATGTTTAAGTGCCAGATCCTGTGTGAAAGTTCAATATATTACCAGGACATGCGTACCATATCACCCATTATAATGTACAAACTGTTATTTTCTCCTTTCATTCTGTCACTTTTAACACTGCTTCTCCCACTAACAAAGTCCCACAATGCAAACTCAAAATGAAGACTGTATGTATGCTACTAAAGCATGGCATATACATGGAATGAAAAATGGCAAAATGCAATGTGTTTAAAACTATTAATTTCAGCTCCATTTCAAGTAAAACAAATAAATGCATGTATACATTTACAACAGCGCTGTGTGTACTTTATAATACATAAATGAAAGAAAATTGTAACAATTTCTCCAGCATATTGCTATAACACTCAGTGAGTCAAATTTAATTAACTTTCCCACACATGTATACTTGCAAACAATCTCCTGTTTAATCTGTACATTCTTTTGGCCATCTCAATTTTCTCTGCTTTCTTGGACTTGCAGTGCACCTTTTCTTGTGCAAATAGTGCAACCACAACTCCCACAATACAAACAAAAGAACCATTATTTAATAGGCAAGGAGAGATTACAATACATCCCATTCACAAGTATGCATGCACTGACAACATAACAAACCTTCACACAAATGGCACTTGAAAGTGTTGTACAAATATTTTCAATATACATTTCTTTCTTTAGAAAGAAGTTATGCACAGTGCTGCTATAAATCCCCAAAACCACTTTTTATCTTTCATGTCCAGCCTCCCAAAAATGACAGCTTTTTAAACACTCAGCATTTTCCATTTTCAAGTATATAAATATGTCACACTTTCTTCCTGCGGCCCTGTGGGGCATACTTATCAGCCCCATTAGCAATGCTGCGAGAGCTCCTGTGTCCCCATTCCCATACAGTGCTATGCAGCTCTACAGAAATAGGGACTAACATTTTCCACCACCTGACTTTCCAGGCCAACATGACCTGTAATGTCCTGGTGCCACTGGGCAGCTAGCTGCCAAAGAATTATTACAAATCTGGTGGCAACCCATCTGCAGCGACGGCAAGGTTACCACCATACTCGTAATCACATCCAGTGGTACTAACTCTTCTTTCCAACAACTCCTCCTACATTGCAAAATAATATCTTCTTGTACTAAACTTACTTCACCATTACCATACATGCCCACTAACTTTCTTCTTTCCCAATTGCAATGAAGAACAACTTCCTGGAAGACAACAACCTACCTTCTAGAAGACAACAACCTGAAGAAAACTACTCTTCACATTCTACAAAGTAAGTGTGCTAGTGTAGTAGTATTCTTTCTGTTACTCATACAGTGCAGTGTAGCCGCGCACTAGCCTACAAAATTCCTTTCAAGCCAAAAACATTTACTTCACTCTTATTCATTGCACCTCACCAGGTAAAATATTTGTATTCTCATCTGAACACCCACTATTATCATGAAAAAATTGTAATATCCTTACTTATTCATGTACACTACCACTCTCTTACCCACTACCCCAAGCCCTTCATACATCTACACACACAGTTACTTTTACATCCTACCCAACTGGAAATAGCAGCCCATTGCACAATCACACATCCCTCTATTTATCTCTGCCCTCATATTCACACACTCATTCACAGTGCACGCAAAATATTCCACAACTTTCAAACCCACACTTTCTTTTTTTCTCCAAAAGACAGAACAGTATGCCTACTAAAAAGCAACTCTGTAGAAAGCTAAGAAAAAATAGCGCAGATAAAAATAAAAGCATGCAAAATAATCATACGCCTCTAGCAGAATTTAGAGCAAATGTTCAAACAAAACTGCTAATACAGTCAGTCAACAAAACAGAATCAGATTGCACTAAAAAAAACTAGGTCCCCTCTTCCAAAAAGTACAAATAAAAACAAATGTATAAATAATAATACAACTGCTAATAACGCTACAACTATATCTAACAATGTTAACATTGCCACATTTAAGCATTGCAAAAAATTAATTTTACAAAATATATTCCACCGTAGAGTACTTCAAAAACAGCAAGAAAGGTGACGCTCAACCCATAAACCGCAGAAGACTAATCCTGGAAGCTCTCATTGACAGCGCAATGCTCCTCAAAAGAAAATTGTTTATATTAATTTTAACCAGAATGAAACTACTAACAAAAGTAATCAGTAAACTACAAAAAGTACTTCTAAACATGCACAATGTCAACATAGATACCTTTGCAAACCTCTGTGCAGGTGAATGGATTCACACAAGCAGCACATAACCATATTTCAATGAAGAGTCTTATAAACAATCACTATGTAAAAGTAAAAGACAAAACGTTTGTATTAGAGTACACACTTTACAAACCATGGACTCCTGTCCAGTGCACCATTACACTGGACTGTGAGGACATTCAGTAGCCTGCATTTCAGGACCTGCTTGCAAAAGCACCTTCCACCATATCAAAATGTTAGCAATACACCATTCCACTATACAGAATCTTCTCCAGAGACTGTACTATGCAAAAAGTATTTTTTTCTTCCAATTGCAACATTCTAATAACATTCTCCAACATGGGACAGCCAAAGAACTCCTTAAGCAAATAGACCACATCCAAATTATATATTTTGGAAGTGAAGATTGCTTAGAAAATTCAGTAACTCTACAGAACATTAATGAAAATCTTGCAAATGCCAATCTTCTAATAAACACGTACAAAAAAGATAAAGCAAAGTTTAAAAGCACATCTGCTGAGTACCAAACCAAGTATGTGTGTGTTGTCGCAGAAGCTTTTTTAAAAATAGCACATAAACTGTGGATATGATTTACAAGATAGAAGACAATGAGGAATCCCAATGGTTCCAATTAGCTCTATATCTTATAACAGAAAACAAATACAAAATAACTGACCCCTCAGTACTTTGTACATACTGCAATACAAAGCTCGATGATAACCAAATGCCTTCACGGCTATCACTAATAACTTGAAAATATTCCCACTTCCCAAACCTCTCTAGCAGCTTAATAGATGTGAATGTATTATAATCCAAACTAATCCAAACTGTCCACCCAGTTCAAGCTATGATACGCATTCAACCCAAAACTGCCAAATTGCCTCCTTCTGAATTACTAAAAGGCATTTTTGGCAAAGTAGTTTATTTGCCATTAGATCTTAACAAAAACATAGAAACTCTAGGAGTGCAACAACCAATAGATCATTCTTTGATTATCCTAGTTAATGGTGTACCAATGAAAGACAAACGCATTTGGCAACAACTAGTAGACTTAAACAAAGTTAGAAAAGCCCTACAATATCCAAAAGAAAACAATGACTACTACAAAGATATAAACATTGAAAACCACCCAAATAATTCAGGATTCCTCACCAACTGGCCAATTTGAACTTGTGGATCCTATTACGGCATCCAATATTTTAGACCAGTATACAATTTACCCACTGCACTCCAAAGACACCATAGACGATGCATTACAAACAGCAACTGTGTCAAGCCAAAGGATCTCCGAGCAGCATATGGAAGAAAGCAGCAAAAGCCTTTCCTCTACTCTTTTGAAGAGGGAAAATGGAGACCAAATCCATGCCCCCGCACCCCAAGCGCCCCAGCGCACCCATGGGTGACAAATATGCTGAAACACACCCACTTCACCAACAGTGCAACTTCTATGCTACATTAGAATCAATGCTGCAATATCAGAATCTACAAACACAAAAATCCCTGTTTAAAGGCTTGCAAATGCCTATATGAATTAACATGGTCTAAATGCACAGTGTAAAGCTATGTTTCAGGAAAATTACAGCTAAGTTCATTTCACTCACTGAACACTGAACACTGGCTGCGGGAGCCTTATCAACATTCCTCTCAAAAGAAGTCCGAACTGCCAAGGCCGCAAATTCAAGATAAAATTGCTTTCTGCAGACAGACATTTTTTAATTATCCACAAATGCGAATAAACCACGGCAACCCAGTGTGCTTTTTTTTTCTTTCTGGGAAAGAAAGACATTTTCTCAAGGACACGCACAACATTGAAACATAACTTGTAACAAGCCAAAGCCCAGGTGCGAACTGCTTGTTAAGCTAAAATTTATGGGAACAAAGTCACATTGCAACAAGATTAGAATTAGGTAATGGGGGCTGGCACAGCTAAATCAACCCACTGACGCAGGAGGTTAATATCCAATTATCAGGCTCTCTATAAGGGCTACATATGTAACCCACCACTCTGCAGCCAATAACAGGAGGAGATAGGTTTCTGGGAGCTGATCCAATTCTGTGAGGTCAGCCTGCAGTGTGATTATAAAACTTACTTGCAAGACAGCCCCGGGGGAGACGGCGCCTGAATTCGCGGTGTGCACGATGCTTGTGTGTTTTTTTTTCTTTTCTGTGCCAGAAATAAATGCAGTTTGAAAACATGATGCTGCCTGCTTGGCACTCTGTTGCATTTCTGGGGGCCATATGGGAGGTGTTGGGGCCTCCCATAGCTGGTGAGGCTATGGCTGCTGGCCCCCCACTGCCCTGGGGGTGGGGGGGATCCAGCTTCTCCCCGACAAGTTGGTGCCCTCTGTGAGGCTCATTGCTCATTGTAACATGGGTAATTGAGCTCTGCCTGCGCAAGCTCTACGATGGACTGAGCTCCCTGCCGCCGACTCAAGGAAGCTGTGAGACCCTCGCCTGCACCTGAAGACCACCGGAAAAACGCGTAACCGGCTAAAGGCTTCGGGGGCCACTTGGAAATACCCCGCTTGAGGGCAGGTGAGAGCCCTGCAGGAGAAGGGGTCCGGTGAAGCGCATTGAGGGAGTGTCCAGCAGTGGTGCAATTGCCAGTGCAGCATAGGAAAATGTAAGTAAACCAGCAACATGGGCTCTGAGGGGGGGAAATGTTTAAAGTAGAAATGTTAAAGTGTTTTTTTTTTTTAATTTTTTTTTTTTTTTTTTTTTAGGGAGGGATTGTAAATTGGGTGGTGGGTGATTGTACATTGTCACAAAATTCAGCGCATTGGTAGTGATCGGCACGTGAATTGTAGTTGGGACTGGGGTGGTGGCAGTGGTCCCTTCTTGTGTTTTTGAGCATATTGGGTGGGGTAGTGACTCCCTACACATAGAACAGGAGTGCCGCGCTGATTGGTCTAGAACAGGAGTGCCGCGCTGATTGGTCTGGATGGTGATTTCATGTACGGGGTCTGGATTTCCTATGAATTGACGTTATAGATCAATGAGTAGATGAGGTTCCCTGCTAATTGAGCGTTTTAGTTCAGTGAGTGGATGATGTTTTCCCGCAGGAGGTAGCTAGATTGTTCCCGAGTGCGGAAGATAGTTGGCTGGTTAAGGTCCCCTGGTGAGGAGCGTATCATGCACTAGGCGACGCAGTGTGTGCAGTCCAATTATAAGAGTTTATTGTGGTTTACCTTGTTCCAGTTGAGACAGGAAGACAGCTGTGGGGATTGTGGGGTTTTATTTTGGGATTTTTTGTGGGGTTGGGAGAAATGGGTTATTGTTCTGTGTATGCACATTTGTCTTTTCATTTGCATTGTGTTTTTAGTTTGGTGACGTCACCTTCAGATTGATGTATAAGGACACAAAGTTTTGATGGTGAGGAGATAGTGGTGTGGTTTTGGATTTGGAGAATAGGTGACCAAGAGGCGGTGTGTGGAAGACACATGCGCAAGATTGTGGGGGTGTGCCGGAGAAGGCAATGGTTTGGTGAAGATGGATTGCACGTGGAGTGCACTGGCTAAGGTGCGGAGCAAAGAAGGCTCACAGAAGTTGAAAAAATGTTCAATTATTTTCTAACTTTTGCTCCCTGAACAGCGGACTACCGAAATTTTCGAATTGAATAGAGGTAAAATGTATCACACAATACAGAAATGACACCCCTTCACTTGTTGTGTAGCACACAGCTTCCATGCTGAAATAAGTCAGTAAAACATAGTGTGCAAAGATTCAAAAGTACTGAAGGTAAATTAAAAAGACCATGGCTGCTCATAGGCGGCTTCTCCAGAAGCGTGCAGCAATCGCTAAGGACACACATACACAGCACTTACACGGGAATAGCTTTAAAAGCACATGTGCAGCAATCGCTAAGGACACACATACACAGCACTTACACGGGAATAGCTTTAAAAAGCACATGGCTACAGTTGAACTGTGTGCACAAAGGAAAAGGAAAATGCGAGGGGTCAGCTGATGTTGAAAAAACACGAGCAGAGGGAAGAGGGGACTCACCCTTCTGAACCTCCGGGAGTGTAATATTTGATGACACAGGGGCAGAGAAAGGCAGATGAGGACAAGTAGGCACAAAATAAATCATTCAAGCATGCGATGGGAGGGGCAGTTAAAAACAGCTTCAACACACACGCACAAGAATCACAATAGCAGTGTCAACAATCACCACAATATGAACCGCCCATGTGGGGAGGATACATGGGGCAGGATGGGATCATTTCAGCAGACACCACAAGCACCAATGCAGGTACTGTCACCACTACATGTACAGACACAACAAATGACAGCACCACTACCCCAGGACTGACTAGAATAACAACACAGGGGCACTGCACAGCAGCCAGCACCCATACAGAACACTGACACAATAGCAATGGTACCGGTTACATGACTAGGTGGGGTCTTCCTGATGGGGAACAAATCTTTCAAAGGACATAGATTGACATTATACCGCTAATAGGACAGCCCAAGGCAAACTTGATTTGACTCACTCTGCCACACACACTAATGATCCGCTTCACCGACAGAGCGGGCGTGACGCGCGCCGACACACACACTCACGCACACTCAATAATGCAGAGGACAATTGCATAGGGGTGGTGATAGGTATCAAAACATTTTCTTTTCTGGGTGACAGTGGGGCGACTAGGCCATGCATTAGGGAAGAGACATTTGTGACATCATGAGCAATGTGGATATGACCACCTTATTAACAGAGAAATACATAACTTGTTAAACACCAGACATACACATGTTGAAAGTAAGGAGGATTGTTTAAGAATAATGGGGGTGCACGGTGCAGAGGGGGGTGCATAATGATAGCGCATCACAAGAGAGTACATTTAGCTACATTTTGAGCACACATCTTTCAGTGAGGAGACTGGGCTCATGAATACACGATTAACACAGAACAATTAAATGAGACACACAAGGTGGAAGAAGGTGCACTTGAGGGGGGAGGACTACATTTCATTGACAGTTCACCACAGGAGGAGAGAAATAGGGGTAAAGGGTGGATGATCCATGTTCCCAACAGAATTAATTTGGCGACAAAATAACAGTGCAAGTGGTACTGCCACTAGCGCTTTTGAAAATAACACTGGCACAAATGCATTAGCCAACACACATAGGGAAAGAGGTCATTGCTGCACGAACTGGAGAATGATGGTTGTATTAAAATTTGAAAGCAGATATTGGGGGGAGAAATATATATTGTTTAAATATAACAGTAATTAGAAATATATATTGTTTAAATGTAACAGTAATTAGAAATATATATTGTTTAAATGTAACAGTAATTACAGTAGTGGAGTAATAAAATACTAGACTAAATGAGTAATTAACAGAGTAGGTAAGCTTTAAAAAGTGGACATGGGGTGGGATAGAGAGAATGGGAGCAAATTGGTAGCGGATTTCATTAGTACCAGCTTAAAGTGCCTGCAGTTAGTACCAGCTTAAAGTGCCTGCAGTTCACTGCGAGGCACGCCCTGAGAAGTGTGAGAGGAGCCATAGAAAAATAAATGAATAAATAAATAAATTAAAAAAAAAAAGATTTTAAAACCCTGCGATTATCTTAACTAAGTAACATGGTGCACTTAATTTAGAAACACAGCCACCCTATATGACAAATGTACCACCCTAATGTTTCCCTATTTAGCTTGTCAGTGCCTGATGCCCCACGGGACAAAGGCACACACTATAAACAGCTTACAACAAAAGCACAGTAAATACAAAGATCCAAAGGCCCATTTGTACACTAGCACCCAATTTGCATATATATGATCCAAGTGTGTAATGAGTATCTTCACATAAATTAAGTGCCTACCAATTTTCTGGGTACATTCCGAATTGTGTAATAATTTACAGTCAGACCGCCATTGAACGCCACCAGGTGGTGACAGGATGGTGCATAGGTGTACCATTGGCTCCTCCCACTAGGACACTGAATAGTGTGAGAGTAGTAAGGGTGAAGATATGATGAAAGACCCACAAAAATAACAGCATCAAAATACCGCTCTTTATGAATGTATTCTGAAGACCCCAGATTCAGACAAAATGTTGAATAAATATCACACCTCCTGTTCGAAAGTGAACTAGCAACTCTACGTTACAGAGTTCCACACACATTGAAAACAGGCTCCAATTATTTAAACATGCCTGCTACCCAATACTTCAAAAGATAAAAGACAAAGATGACGTTTTGCAGTAGAATACCACAAATCTCTTGGCAAACATCTGTGGTACAAAAGCATACTGGTTCTGACGTCACGCTGATTTACGGTGCATTCTAAGGAACCTTGGCCCACCCACATGGTTTGTCACTTTAAGAAGTTGTGCAGAATATGCATGGGATGACTTGCATGACTTCCTATGCATAGCAAACCAAAACAAAGAAGGGATAGACATAAAAACACCAGGAGATCTCTGCTCTCTTGACCCTGTAAAGGTATCAAGATACTTTCACCACTGCTTTATTGCCATGCTGCACTTCATCTAAAACTATCCCTCTGCTCGGAGAAGTGGAACACTTTTTTTTCTGAGAAGAATATCAACCCAGAGGAGCACCACACATCCACATGCTTTTGTGGATAAAAGATGCTCCTAAATTTGGTCATGGCAGTGAAGCCACTGTTTTGCAGTTTATTCACAAATACATAACCCGCAACATCCCTTCAGAAACCACACATAGTGAGCTACATACACAAACTTTACACTTCCAAAAACATATGTGTGGCAACTAATGCTGATACAGATATAAAAACAAAGGTAAATACTACACCAAATGCTGCTTTAGTTTCCCTAGACCAGTTTCACCAAAAGGACAAGTAAACGGCTTCATGTCTTCTGTTAGACACAGTGTGAAAGGCAAATCGACTAAAACATATACTACATTAAAAGAAATTGAACTTCAAAGTACATCAATGATTACAGTGCAATCATCGCCCTCTCAAAAATAGATATACAACATATTACAGACAATTCCACTGCTGTCGCAAGATATGTCACAGCCTACCTAACCAAAGCTCAGAAAACAGATCTAATAGACCTCTTGGATGACATATCATCTGACAAAACAAAGTCACAAAAATTGTACAGCTTTGGCATAAGAAAGCTCTCCCAAAGAGAATGTGGATGCTATGAAGCTGCAGATCGTTTAACAGGCACAGCCTTATAGGGCAAATCTGAACACATAGGATCTAATTACGACTTTGGAGGCAGCCATAGCGCTATTAGCGCCATGCTGCCTCAAAATCGTGTCCGGGTCCGGTCTGGTGGAGTGGGGACTTACCGGGACATTCCGCCCTAGGTGGACCCGGTAAGTCCCCATTCCAAATGCCATTCCCCATTCCCATTTGAGCCCCCATAGGGCTCAATGGGAATGGGGAAGGTGCTAAAATCATAACTAAATGATGAGCAATTTAGCATTTTCCTAGAAGTGACTAAGGAAATTGAACATGGTTTGCAGCATGAAAGTAAAACTTGTAGCTGTCAAAATTATAAACCTGTACTCCTCTATGTAAGTGGTGATGAAGCTGGTTCTGGAAAATCATTCTTAATAGAAAATCATCAGCAAATTCCTACAAAAGTTAACAAACAGCAAGCTTTCAACTGTTGTAACAGCCCCCACAGGTTTAGCTGCCTACAACATAGGAGGTGTAACTTTACGAGTATTGCTCTTTCCAGTAGAACACCAAAGCAAATTATAGTACTAGAAACTATCAACAGAAATGGCTACTGAAGTACACAGAATTCTGAAGCAAATGTAAATGCTCCTAATAGATGTGGTAAGCATGGTCACCAAACTAATGTTGGCTTTAATTCACCTCAGATTACAAGAAGTCCTTAAAACGGACATGTTAGTGTTTTTGGAGATCTCCTACAATTAACACCAGTGAAAGATGAACCTATATTTAAAGCCTTAGGACACAAACAGTGCCACAACACACTTGGCAACATAGGAAATATAAATCTCTGACAACATTTCCGATGCAGAGAACTAACTAAAAACATGCGTCAGTCTGCAGACCTCAGCTATGCTAACCTTTTAAAAAGCATTAGGACTGGTCTTCTTTGTAAAGATGCACAATCAGTCTTAAATAGTAGACTCTTCCATGAGCTTTATGGGCATAACACATCTGCTCCTGATGTCATGGAAAAATTAGCACAATAAAATGTAAAATGTATGTCCTTAAGCCATCCCTAGCAGGCTGTATACAATTCAATGAGAAAATGTTAAAAAAATAAATTGCAGGCTGTATACAATTCAATGAGAAAATGTTAAAAAAATAAATTGCAACCAATAGTGCATATTAGTTCCATAGACAAACTGGAAGTGCACGGCATTACACTCCCTATGTGTCAAGAAGCAACAGCATACCTAAATAGCTTATAAAAATGTATCTCCAACAGAGTTGGTTTGGAGAAAATGTTAACGTGTTTAAACTACAGAGTAATTCTGAAAGGTAACCTTGATGTGGAGCAAGGTTTAGTCAATGGAGCAATTGGCACAGTTGATGGCTTCCAGACGTATCAACATAACACCAACGTTGAGTTCGTCAACATCCACTTTGACAAACTTTCAGAAGTTAAAAGGATAGGGCACTCAACAGCATGATTCCTTCTTTTCAAAGACATGTATGTATGCAGAGAGCAATTCCCTCTGTCTCTTGCATGTGCAGTCACTATTCACAAATCACAAGGTCTAACCCTAGATCAGGCATTGGTTGACATTGACAGCACATTCTTTAAAGAAGGTATGAATTATGTAGCACTGTCATGTCAACGTACACCTGAAGGACTGTTTGTAAACATTGCATCATAGAGTACAACAGATTATGCGCACTCTACACACCCCATCTCGATATGTACCCTGTCCCTAAAAAAGGTAAACTTTTTAAAAGAAAATGAATGCAGACTTTAAAAGAGATCTCCCAACAATATCACCAAAGAAACTAAAGACAACCGCTACTCCATCAAGTAGTACAATCACAAAACTATCTAGTGCAAACGCAAGTGCACACCCATCAGCACAAAAAAAGAGAAATATGTCTTCTTTAAAAATAAGTGGAGGTCCAGCAAATGACACAGAAACAGAACTCTCCGGTCCATTTAACTGGTGTATGGCCATGCACCAAAGAATCTAGGCACTGGCCACTACCACCACAGCATAATACGGCCATGCACGAAAGAATCTGGCCACTGCCCACAAGCACCACACCACAACTTGTCCTTAACTTCCCAATTGAAATTACATCTACAGACATCAAACTAGACCGCCACCCTATTTTTCACCTATGCCAATATCCCCATATCATCTAGATTCTACTGCCCTACTCTAACAAGCCTTCTTGTAGTCACCAAATAACCCTAAACGTGTTTCTCCAACTACCCGCCGAAAGCATATTATTACAAAGGTTGTGGCCATGTTCTTGGTTGCATGGCCATATTATGCTGTGGTGGTTGTGCCAGTGCCTAGATTCTCGGGTGCATAGCCTATTTTTCACCTAGGCAAACATCCCCATATCATCTACATTCCACTCCGTACCCTAACAAAACCCACTTGCAGTCACCAAATAAGCTGCCCACCCAAGACCCTGTCCACGGACTACTGCGGTGTCTGCAGATTGCCACACCCCGTCACTCTTCTTTCATCTAAACAAATAACCCCATATCATCCTTTTTCCAATCCCCTGCCCTTCCCAGCCCCTCTTTCCAACACCAAATTAGCCAAAATATGTTTCTCAGCATTGTTATCCACTGCACTGTCCGTGGACAGCTGCGGCTATCCGCAGATACAACATGGCAGGCGTTTTGGAAAAAAATGACGCACCTCACGCTTTTCACCAACCAATAAGCAGGCACATTGGGTGTCCTCAGACATCACGCCACTCTCTGGGCCAATTAGAGGCCTGTCCATGGAGCAAAAAGGAAAGTGAGTCTGCGGACCGAACCCAGATATCACTAATTATATTTTTATCTGCTTTTAACCCATTTGAAAGAAAGCTACTGGACAGATTTACACCATTTATATGGAATGAAAAATGGAAAATACTGTGCATTTAAAAATGCTTCTTTTTATGAGCATTTTGTTCAATGTAAAAAAATGCATGTATGCATTTACAACAACACCGTATATAACTTTTTTCTAAAAGAAAAAGCAGATGCAAAAAATGTGTAGAACATTGTTAAGTGGCACTTGGTGTATGGAGGTTTAATATGTTGGCAGTAAATGTAAGTAACTGCCACTTGATGTGTCCAGGTGCAGAATGCTGCAATACATGGGATTTGATAGAGTGCTTATCAAGAAACTTATAGGGTCACAGCAACCATGTATATATATGTTTGTGAACATTTTGAAAAAATACTTTAAAAAAACGTAAGCATACCTGTATTATGTCTTGTTAGATGCAGATGTTGTTGAATCTACAAATAGAAATCTTGTAGAGTTTCACAGTAGTTTTTGAGTAGCAGGAGATATGTACTCTGAGAGTTCAAGAGTACATTTGAAGCATTGAACTGAGATGACAGGTTTACATAGTTAAGTTGGTCAACTCATAGAAAGAAAACTTTTTGCGTGGCTTATAACTTTGGAGTTGTTTGGCAAATCCTTACCCAACATTGCAAAAAAAGTATATGGCCACCTTTGAATGGTTTTGCAAAGTTTGGTGCGCTTTTGTACAGGAGGGAAAATGTATAGGCTCATGCCATTTCTGAAGTTATATAGTAGGTGTGTCAATACTCTTCCAAGCAGGTGCTCTCTCCTGGACTGCAGATGGAGAATGACTAAGAATGGGTTTAGGATCTGTGGAAGGGTAAACCTTCAACTCATAACTTCCTAGATTGGCTGAAAATGCATTTTCAAAATGTCCACAAAGCATGGAACAGTTCACAGACACGTCAACACGCCACACGTGTGCAGTCACGTGACGCTGTCCGGGGGTGCATGCAATGTCGTAAGACATTCACGAACGCCAGTGAACAAATAATCACATAGAAAGTTGATAGAAGTGTTAGGAATGTTGCTAGGAGTGGGGACTGGCACAGTTTTCACTTGAAATGTCTTATATCGACCAAAATGCAGTTTCTAAATGTCCACAAAGCACGGACTATGATCATGGACATGTCATCACATCGCACAGGTGTGGCCACGTCATGACGTCCGTGATCGGCTGATGGCGTCCACGGACCTCATCGGTGAGAGATGCCGGGCGCAAGTGCAGGGGTGTTCGTGATCAGAGGTACTGTCTGCAGACTTAAAGGTGTGTCACCCAGCACCAGACACCCCCTGACTCGGCGTCACATCTGTGAATGTCACCCCTTGCAAGACTGGTCTTTTTTTAAAAAAAAGAACTGATGGCAGAATAATATACAAGATATTTGTAGTATACAAAATACATTTATTTATGAAAGGGATGGGGTATCGTAATGGGAAACATAAATGGGAGAATGTGGAATTTCTATAAAGTCATAATTGGGGAGGGAGGAAGAGAGGTTTCATCAAAGCATCTTTAATTTATCGTTTCTAAATTTGATTGGGGTGATTGTTGGGTGAAGGTGGACAGGTAGAAGTAGGATAGTGATAATCAACATTTCTAATAACATGATTTTTAAAATAATATAGAAGTACTTTAAAGTGTACTGGTAAAAACCTATGAAATTCAGTGAAAAAACTTTGTAAAAGGAACGTTATCGTTAAATTGTACTAATAACAACCTGGCCATGAACAAGGCAGGCCCAGTGCTCACTTAGGCGACATGTGGACTAATCGCCCCAGCTGCCGGCCATACACATTGGTCACTATGAATGGATTTGGAATGCTCTTTTTGAGAATAAAGGCTGTGCCCTGACCACAGCCTGTGTCCACTTAAGGGCAAGTGGGCCACTAGCCACAGCCACGTCTCATGACCAGTGCCCAGTACGTGGCACTTTGAGGAAACTTAGGGAAGTCTCAAAGGCCCTACTTGGGCAACACGCCCAGGAGGCACAATAGATGGCTTGGGAAGTCATGAAGAAGATGTGGAAGATGTGAAGTCGCTTCCACCGTCAAAGTCGTCAATTTGATTATCAGGTCTACCAGCTCATTAGGAGGTTCCAGATGCAGAGCAGGAATATTTGTTCCAGTCAAAGCTGCCACGGAGCATGGCTTCTTGTGGTCCAGGGACAGGGCAGAAAGCCATGCTCCAATTAAAGGCATGTTCGATGTTCTATATTCCAATGCAAAAACATGCAGGTAAACTCGGGTCCAAGAGGACTTGTGCAATGAAACAGACCTGAAAAGAAGAGGAGATACTGGAACTGATTAAGTACATTTTAAATAATAAAGCAAAGAACAACAAAAAATACACCATATTAACTATACAAATTAAAATGTTTTCAGATTTTCCAATGGAATTACCATACTTAGAGAGAGCATGAGCAACGAATGGCGGATGGACACTTTTTTTACAATGTCTTTGGCACAGTTATCGTTCGTTTTAAAATCCATAAACAGTTAGAATTCCAGCATTAGGGTTTAACATGAAATAAAAACAACATTGCTGAAATCTTAGTTTATCCTCACAAATTACAAGTGAAAAAGTAACATTGGCACATGGGTATATCTTTACAAAATACACTAACAACAAAACACAATGGGGCTCATTACGAGTTTGCTGGTTTTCTGGCAGTGAATCTGCTGGAATACTGGCAAACAGAATTACGATTCTTGGTCAGGTGGTATTAGTACTAGAGGTATTACCTCTATTAGTAATGCCGCCTGATTACAAGTGGAGGTTTGCCAGTGTAAATCCCCATTTAGTGGGGTCCATAGGACTCCATTGGGGATTTTTGCTGGTACTGCCGCCAACAGTATTACCAGATTGTAATACTGGTGATTTTATGAGGTAAGGGGGAGGAGTTACCTCCAGTTTGAAGCCCAGCATGAAGCTGGAAGTAACTCCTCCACCTTATTTATTTATTTAAAATTTGTGTATACCGCGCCACATGCTCGTGGGCCTCATGGTGCACACATACAACAGACAAACAAACAAAGCATTACAGAAAAATTGTCAATCTGAGAAACAGTCAATCTGAGGGTCGGAGGACAGCAGAGACAGGAGCTGGGCAAATAGTCAGGTGGTACATCAAAGAGAAGTGTTTTCAGCTTTTTCTTGAACTCTACCGTTGTCAGAATAGCTCTGAGGCAAGAAGCGAGCAGTTTCCAAGTAGATGGGTTCTGAACATTGAAGCTGCGCCCACCGGCCTTCACCCGTTTGTATCTGGGCTGTACAATTTTAAGTAGGTTCTTTGACCTGAGTGTACAGGCTGGAACCAATGGCTGAAGATGTATTTAGGAGGCAGGTTGAGGAGACATTTGTGGGTCAGGGTAAGTACTTTATGTCTAATTCTGAGCTTCACTGGCAACCAATGCAAGTCCCATCGGTACGCAGTAATATGAGTTCATCTTGACAAACCAAAGACAGCCCAAACTGACCCATTCTGTGTAACCTGAATAGAAGATATATTAGACTGCGAACAGCCACTCATGAGGCTGTTGCACTAGTCTAGTTAAGAGTTGATAATGACTGTAGCCAATGTTGCTACATTTCGTGGCTCAGAAACGGACGAAAGTTTGATAATCAGGCCACAGGGGGATCTAGTCTGGGCAACATGTTGATTCATGGTGAGCTCGTCGTCTACGACATCACCAAGAGTCTTCACCTTCTTAGCAACAGGAATCGTGGAGCCAAGAATGAGAAAGCTCTTGCATTCCGGTGAGAGAGATTTCAATTTTGAGCTGGAGGCAACAATCAAGAGCTCAGTCTTGTTGGCATTAAGCGCAAGAGAGACGGTAGCCATCCAGGCATGAATTGAAGCATGAATAGTATTGAGGTTGGCCAGATCCTCAGAGTAGGAGCCAGAGAGATTTACGACAACCTGGGTGTCGTCTGCATACTTTGCATACTGGACACCCAGGCTGTGAAGAAGTCTCAGAAAAGGGTTGGTATAAATGTTGAACAGCGCGGGGGAGAGACATGACCCCTGCGGGACACCACACGTAATCGGTATAGGTTTAGAAAAAGACTCACCCACACCCACTATGGCATTCCTAGAGCACAAAAAAGAGGTGATCCATTGGATTGCCTTAGGCAAGCATCCAACTGCTGAGTGGAGTCTATCCTCAAGCAACATATAATCGACAAGATCAAAAGCAGAGGACAGATCCAACAAAATCAGTACTGATAGTTGCTCATGATCAATACTCTGCAGCAGGTTAGCCTTAAGGTCTAGCATCATGGCTTCTGTGCCATGCCCCTTTCTGAATCCAGACTGGTCTGCCAAAAGAATGTAATTACCCTAAACAAAGTTCTGAAATTCAATATAGCCCACTTTATCCAAAAAATGTAAAAGAAAGGGGACATTTGTGATGGGGCGATAGTTATTCTACTGAGAAGGGATCAAGATTAAAAGAGGGGTAACCCAGGCTTCTGTTAAAAATAACAGGACATTCCCCTCTGCAAAAGAGTGGTTAATAAACTTTGTGACCCATGGACAGAGCACATCCAAACATTTGATGAAAAGACTAGATGGAAGAACATTGCCCTGACAGGAAGTGGGCTTCATACTCGAGATAGTTTGTCCGATTAATGTTTCAGTGCAAGGGATGAAGTGGGAGTAGATATGGTAGATCCCCCTTCTATACCACCCACATGAGGCGTAGCCATGCTATGGCAAGCATCCCTGGTAGACTGAATGTTGGTTTGGTGCGAAGTGACCTTATTGATAAAGGAGTCATGAATAGACTGACACCACTCTTTGCCCTTCACTGGGGCCTGCAGAGAGCGAGGCTTACACTTGAATTCGCATAATTTTGCAAAAAGTTGCTTTGAACTGGATTTAGCATTCAGAATCCTATCATTATATGAGGAGGATTTGACCATGACAATGGCGTCCTTATATTGTTTCACCAGGATTTTATAGTTGGCAAGAGTTGTTGCTGAGGGGTTTTTACACTAGCAACGTTCTGCTGTTTGTTTCTTGAGCCTAATTTGTATTATGTTGTCATTAAACCAGGTTTTTGGCAGGATTCACGTTTGATGTGCCAGACTTTTAGGGGCGCTAACTGGTTAGTGACTTCCTCAAGAATATTTGAAATGTGGTGAGCTAGGTTGCTGTGTTGCCAACGTTCTCCAAAGCACCCAGCTTCTCATGAAGCAAAGGGGAGAAGTTTTTGGGGGTTAAGGACTTCTGGTTACACATGCGTACAACAGATCTCAAATTTGTATCAAGTCTGGCAGGAGGGTCTAGGAGAACAATGTGGAATGACAGCAGAGAATGATTGGACCAAATGCATGGAGAGACACTCAGGTTGGCCAATGAAAGACAGTGAACCAAAAGCCATTCAAGGGTATAACCAGAAGCAGGGGAGCAGACCATTTGTGAGAAACCAATAGTATCAATGACACAAATTAATGAGACATTGTCATCGTTGGGGGGAGCATCGAACCAGTGGTTAAAATCACCCATCACTAAAACCGGTATCTGGGCCTTAGTAATATTGTTTAAAAGCTTTAAACATTGCTCTTCAAAAGAGGGAAGAGCCCTCGGGGTCTATAGATGACAAAGATGGTAAGCAACGTGTTATCTGCAATCTTCACTTTCACCAGGATAGATTCACAATCCGCTAGTATGGACAGCACGAAGACGAGAGTAGCCATTGGGAATAGCAACAAGTGCTTTTGACGGTGTGGCTTTGTCAATCCAGTACTCACAGCAAGTAAATCGGGGCTAGTGGATAGTAGGAGGTCAGCAGCCTCCATACCATGAAGAAGTGCCGCTTGAAGAAAAGGTGTACCACTGCTGGTGTCTGTAGGTAGGGTAATGTGGGATATGGTTTGTAGAGGCAGATCCACCTTGGCCTCAACAGGTCTGCAGGAATCCACCATTTCCGTATTAGAGATGCCTTGGGGATTTATAGCAGTAGCCATCATGGGAGGTTGATTGTCAACATAGGGCTTGAGATTATCGGAGGCCTCAGGACTGACATCCGGGTGTGAGCTTACCTTCAAAAATCACTGTTATTACCATTCAGCAATACCATCAGCGGTAATACCTGCACATTTGAGTTTGGTGGTGCTGGGAAAAATTGAGGTATATGGTATTACCTTTGCTTTTTGACCACAGTGCCAAACTCGTAATGAGCCCAAATGTATTGTATGGAAAGCCCCATGCAGAAAATAACAGGTTTTCTTGAGTGATCATTTTAAGGATGAAAATATTGATGACACTTCACCATATCTGGCATGCGTTTTTGGATTTGGCCATATCAGTTTCATACCAAAGTTGGTGACCTTCCATGGCGAGAACAAAAGTTACAAAGGAAAGCAGGAGAAAGATACAGGAAGATTATAATATGAGATGTGAGATCTGTATACTGAGTAATAGTGAGGAGGTTGTTGACATGAGTGTGCACTGTTTCCATCAAATGTGTGCTACAGAAGCAGGACCTAGTGGGTCCCAGAAATAATTTGTCTCCAGGTAAGTTGTGATGTGGTTCAACACCCATACGGAAAAAGTTTGGAATGGCAATGGAGAAGGAAAACTGGTAAATATAGGTGACAAAGTTGTTGGGGGTCAGAAGATCATTTCTTCAGAATGTGCTCTACTTGAATGGCCACCTAAGGGCTGGCTGAAATTGCTCTGAGGCTAGCAATAGATTAAAGGGGCAGGGTAGGTGTGAGCAGGGTAAGGGTACCAGTTCCATAACTGTCTTTGGGTTGAAACGATCTGCAAGAACCCAGGAAGGGTTGGTAGATCAAAGAATAGGCACCAGTTCAGTAGTGGTAGTGGTGGGAGAGAGACTACAGAAGAGACTGTTTGGGTGATGGCTGTGAGAAAGAGGAAGATAGGGGGAGAGGAATGAGACCAGTCGCTCGTATTTTTGCATTTTTATAATGGAAGCCATAGACAAAGTCATCTTCTGGCAGTGAGAAGAAAAACGGGTAGTGGCAATTGGAGACATGTATGGACCACAGGGTAATGGATAGCTTGTAGTGATGAGAGCAGGGAGAAGGGCAGATGTTAGTGTAGTAGAGGATAACGACATAGTCTAGATTATGGAGTGCTTCTTTGAAAATGGCAATGCATGATGTTCCTAAGTTGGATGTCTGGAGAGATCCAGCGTTAAGGGCAAGAGAGAGTTAAAGAGCAAGTAGGATAGTGGTATTCAAAGATGAGGCTACTGTTGATTTAAAGTCTGGGAAGGCCTGCTTAATGGAACTTCCAATAGGCAGAGAGTACTTAAATAGAAGGCCTGGGTACGTAGCCAATGAGCCAGGTTTGAATGTGTGTTTAGTGATAGGGGAAGAAAGAGTGCATGCTGGGATAGACCCAATGTAATTAATGAGGTAGTGGTCAGAGGGTAATGAATCGATCAAGTGGTAATATAAGTATAGGGGAGTGGTCAGAAATAATAAAGCCAAGCTGAAGCAAGTGTGTCATGACCATATTCCACAGGTTGAAAACTCCTGTGGACAGCACTGGTTCTTCAGAGGGTCGGAACCTGAGTAGAAGGTTGACATCATAGAAACAATTGAGAATGTCAGTGGGCTCGTAGATGGGGGAAGTAGTAATAGGGGTTGATGCAAGGAATTTAACAGCAATATATCCAAAGGAAGAAAGGAGAAAGTCAAAGGAGGGCAGAGGGGCAGATGGGCAGGCCCTGTTAATCATGTGCTGCCATACCTGTCTTGGCTAAGTGAAGGGAGTGAAAGAAGGTCGCAGAATCGTTGTGGAGGGCTGCAAGAGTAACTGTGTTTTGTGAGATGATCCACCTTTCAGTAATAGCCAGCAGCCACTGAGAGATGGGTGCTGCGGGAGTGATACTGGTCAGTAAGAAAGGAGGCCCTGATAAGGATGGACTGACAATTTCATGGTCCCAAAGGAAGATTGGTGGGAGAGTGGAGAGAGAGCATTCTCTAAGCAGAGGAGATGAACTTAGAGTGAGGATGGTTGGAGAGAACAGAGTGCCATTTAGGGCATGTTGGAAGGATGGGGAGATGCAGTCGAGTACATGGAACACTCAGTTAAAAGATATAGAGAGGGTGGAAAGAAAAAGGGGGATTGTGGAGGAGTACGTTAAGTTTGGGGGTAGAGGCAGGCGGTGTTACAGCTGTGGGCAATAAGTAAGTAGCACTCAGAGTACACGGTGGTAGCAGACAAAGTCTAGTCAAAAAGACAGTATGAGGGTTTTAAAAGAGGGATCATAGTGGGAACATGCCATAATAACGTATGTCAATACATCCAATGTCACACATAAAACGAGTTAGGTTCAATGATAAAGACTGGAAAGTAGGTTTGTGTTGGGAAAGGAAATAGCACGTGTCATTTATTAATGTTCCAATCTTTATAATCACAATACACAACATTACAATTATCATCTTTGTTGTCATATTAACAATCCATATTCATACATAAAAAGTATACTGAATGATGTGCAATTGTCTTTATGGCCAAACATTGTTGGTCACTAACTCTTTAAATGCAAAAAGAACTAAGGTCAATGAATGGTGAGGTCATTAACGATGAGGCTAGCCACATATTTTCTGTAAAGAGACCATATGTCCTAACAGCTTTTTTCTAATCAGGGTTAGATCACAGAAAGCAGTTTCTACATTAGATCACCATATCAAGTCTCTTGTAACCATTCTTCTTCAGTGTTGATATGTGAGACCAGGACTGAAGAATACATCTTTTAGCTAGTATTGGCATTAACGATATGACTCAAGAGACAGTCCACAATTACTCCCCATAAGACATGTCATTATATTATGAGGTGGCTCTGTTGAAAGTATCAGTGGTATCTTGGATACTATCAACAACCAAAATCACTGCATAAGGCTAAACTCCCACATTAAATGAATAAAGCCTGTGATGTTCATCTTGCATGTAAACTCATATTTCATTTGTTTTTCTTTGGGGTGATATTAGCCTGATGAAGCACTGTAAATTGTATCAATTTGTATTAGGAGTGAAGAGAGACCTTTCAAGTGTAGTTGCACATATTTTCCCCTTTAGTTTCCTCAATTGGCTCCCCTATAATAATTTCCAATTTACATTTCATTACATTACCCCTGAGAGGGAGCACATCTTACACCAATGTATATATTGTGGAAAAAATGCTTTTGCATCCCACTGATAAAAAAATGTATTTTAAAAGTGGGGATTGTGGTAGCTCATAAGGGAAGTCGGGGCTCCACACATGAAAGGCATTACACGTGCCAGCATATGAAAGGCATTACATGTGCCAGCATATGAAAGGCATTACATGTGCCAGCATATGAAAGGCATTACATGTGCCAGCATATGAAAGGCATTACATGTGCCAGCATATGAAAGGCATTACATGTGCCAGCATATGAAAGGCATTACATGTGCCAGCATATGAAAGGCATTACATGTGCCACATATGAAAGGCATTACATGTGCCAGCATATTGGAATGAGGAAGATAAATGTCATCCAACTTTGGTGACAAATGTGTCTTTAGTGACAAAAGTGCTGTTGGAGCACATGACGCACAGGTATTTTATACTCAATCTGTTCCAAGACGTTTTCATCCAGTTGTTGCATGTCGGGCTAATTTCTTCTATGTTTCATAAGCAAAGTTTGAAAGTAAAGGAGCTTTATACCTAGGTGATTGTGCAACCTCTTCCGCGCATATACAGTGCATCTAAATGGATTCAATTTATAGTCGTTAACAAGAGAGTCAAACATTTGTTGTGCCCGTAATGAGTTGGGATCACCAGGATCCCTTTCAATGTGAACATGTGGAAGATTTACCGAACCTGGCATCCATAATGATGAAAATGATGGTTGCGCTGCTAGGAAGTAAATTTCAATATGTAGGGAAGATATTCATCCACAGTGAAATGGACGAGTCGTTATATCCCTTTTGATATGTGAATTTTGTGGTGCCCAGACTAAACAAATTAATGATGAAATGATGATCTCAGTTTCTCAAAATAAATGTCCTGGCCATAATGGGATATTCTGAAAAAGATACAGAAGTTTAGGGACCACAAGCATTTTAATCAATGAAATGTTGCCATGGTTCTAGAGGGGTAGTGCAACCCATTTGAGATTTTGGATGTCAGTGAGTCCCAGAAATTATAATGATTGTCTAAATGTAGTTTGCAATGGTCTCTATTAATTTGAATTTCTAAGTATTTCATGGAATCTAGCTTCCACTATATTCTCTTATATTAGTTGGTTTACAGTTCCTTCATTCAATGAATAGACTTGGATCAATTAATCCAAAGTCCGGAAAACATTCCAAATTCTTCTATTTCTTGGGTGAGCAGCATTAAATTATTGTCATGGTTCTTCATATAAATCAGGATATCAACTGTGTACAGAGGAATGAGTTATCTGCAGACCCCCCAGTTGCCAGATTCTAAGGGCCAGGCACTCCATGACAATCGCAAAGAGTAGGAGTGGTAGGGGGCATCCTTTTCTCATTCCTCTGTGTAAATTGCATCAGGAGGAAGTGATCTCCATAACACATGTCTTTGCAGCTGGACAAGCATACAATAATGAAATACAATGTACGATGAATTCCGGTTTATTACATTTTCTTGAGTATACAAAAAAGGAATGGCTAAAATAAAGAATAAAATGCTTGTTCTGCATTTATATAAGAAGCGGCAGCCTGAGTACTGGGATCAATTTGAGCCAGTATTGCAAATAATATATGTAAGTTCAATGCAGCGGATCTGCCTGGGAAGAACCTGGATTGATCCCAATGTATCTAGGATGCCCCAGATTTCAATAAACAGTAGCCAGGACTTTAGCAACTGTGCTTGTGTCTATGTTTAATAGTGAGATTGATCTATAATAAGCACAGCTCTCCCTGTCTTTATTGGGTTTTTTAATTATTTATTGTCTTTATAGTGGCTTACTTCATATATGGTGGCAAATAGCCAAGCCTTGGTGCTTCTTCCCAATCTCGTTAGGTGGTTTGGTGTTTCTATCCTCATAAAGGATTTCATAATACTGATGAAATATTTCCAATTTTTCCTCAAGGGATGCGCAAAGGTTCCCCGAGGCATCATGAAGGGCTCAATCTCTGTAACATGTCTCTGCCCTTTGTTTAACCATGCTAATGTACATCCTGGATGCTCACTCTCACCATATTTATGGGCTTGGACTGGAGTAGAAGTAAATGTGATCTCTTGATCCACAGTGGTCTTCAAAAGATCTAGTTTGGGTTTTAAGGTGTGGTGTAGCACATTATACGTGTTTGTTTTAGCTGACGCTCCCGCTCCCAAGCATCTGTCTCTAGAGTCATCAGCTATTGTCTAATTCTTTTTACAATTCCACCTTCAGTACTGAGACATATACCTCTGATGTAGTATTCAAAAAGGGTATCCAAACCCATTTTAGACTAAATAGAATTGGCTATGGCAGAGGTTCCATTGCATTGAAGGCCACATCTAGAAAGACAGGGGATTTGAAATGCAATGGGGGACGTGGAAGCGTCAAATTGTGAAGTATGAAATCCCATTTTATGGGTGAGTGGTCTGAATATATTCTGGGTAATAATACACAGCTTGGTGCTGAGTGCAGTATACTAGTGGTAGTGAGTATCTAATCTACATGATAACAATCTCATCAATTGTTGAAAATCAATGATCCTGTAGGTCTCTGCTCAAAGTTACTTCTTACTTGATGTGCTTTGCCCTCTGAAGTAAACTGCACTGGGAATGGGTGTGTGTGGCTGGCTGACATACCCGGTAGCAGACGTGGTGGGGAGGAGGCGAGAGTTAGTGTGCTGCAGCATACTGGGACCTTCTCTGTGCTCTCCCCACCTGTTGCATCACATGGCATGGTGCAGTGCATTGCAGTGCAAATATCTTGGAAACACAGCATCCTGGGGCCTTGAAACATGGTTTTCCTATCAGTTTTGTTCCTCGCGCCAAGACACCTAAAATGAGCTTTGTCCGGTCCTTCCCAGATTGATGTTTTGCGGATTTCAGGCAGCAGTGTCATGTGTGAAGGGGCTGAAATCCAGGGAAAGTGGTGGGGTGTCCAAATGTCATGTAGCCAGTAATATCTGCAGGGTCCTAACAGGTAACTATGCAATTTGTGGGGCTGATTGGTGGAACAGTGTGGAATTGTACAAGGAACAAGGTAACAGATGCTCTGATTTATATGTATAGAGATAGAGATGCGCGAGTACATATCATGAATGGAGGAGTAATAAGAGAAGTCTATTGTTTCTCTGTACAGTACACGCCATAAGTCTATCAGATTGAAAATGTAAATACTCTTATGTATTTAATGCGATGCTAGGATAAGGGTTCAAAGCGCTGAACATTAAAATGAAAACACCTTACAAGAACAATGAGTAGGCAGTTACATCTAGATGGCAATCACTCAGGGTGTTGAAGTAGGTATGTTTTTAGAGAACCACGGAAAAGAGAATAGACAGTAATAGAGTAAAGAGAAAGTGGGAGGTCATTCCAGTGGAGAGGAGCAAGAAGTTCAAAAGAATGAAAACGAGACCGAGCACAGGGGGGGTGAGGAACCAGGACTCTAAAGTTGGAGGAAGACCGCAGAGGGTGAAAAGGAATGTAGAAAGATATGAGTACATTAAGATAGTTGGGAGAAAGGCCATAAAGAGATTTGAAAACAAGGCAAAGAAAGTTAAATTTAATTTGAGAGCAGAAGGACAGCCAACCAAGCGTTGCGAGAGATGAAGAAATTGAATCCTGATAAGAAAGAAGACACAGTAGAAGGATAGAAGAGTTAAAGACTGATTTTAAAGGGGCAAGACAAGATCTGGGAAGAACAAATAGAGTGGTAAAAGAATAGAAACGTTGAGAGAAGATCAGGGAGGAAATTCAAAGTTTAAGTTTGAAAAGTGAGAAATGGGCAAGCTTTGCAGATGTTGTGGCGATGAAAATGACAGGAACGCGAAGTGAGGTAGATATGATGAGAAAAATAAATGTTTGAGTCAAAGTGGAGACCAAGATTACGAGCTGTGGTTGATATTGAGAGCTTGGAAAGTGGAAAAGATATGAAAGGAGGTGGAAAATGAGGAGGAAGATTGTTGGCGCGGAAGAACAAAACCTCATTCTTCCCTGAGGGGCAGAAAATGAGAGAACATCTAAGATTTAATAGAGACACGACAGGCTGAGAGAGTGTGATGAATGTCCAGGGA
Source organism: Ambystoma mexicanum (assembly GCF_040938575.1). Lineage (NCBI taxonomy): Eukaryota > Metazoa > Chordata > Amphibia > Caudata > Ambystomatidae > Ambystoma > Ambystoma mexicanum. The sequence goes on along the minus strand of NC_090928.1, from coordinate 986,183,848 downwards.
AAAGGAGGAAAAGGATAGAAATAGTTGAGTGTCGTCTGCATAGAAATGATGTGATAGACCAAAGGAGGAGATAATGGCAGCCAGATGTGATGTGTATAAGGAAAAAAGGAAGCGGCCAAGAACTGACCCTTGAGGTACCCCATGATCGAGCCAGAAAGATGTACAAGTCTTATCACTTGATGCATTCATGATCGTATTAAAATCCTTAGCTCATATCATTTGGGTGTCTGCATATTTTAAACATCAATCTGCTAAATCAGAAAAGAACTGGAGGAAGTCAATGTTAGGAGCATATATGTTGATAAATGTAAGTTTCGTGCCAGCTAATAATCCAGAAATTATAACATACTGACCTTCGTGGTTGATTTACAAAGCTGTTACCTCAAATGGAAATGATTTGTGACTAACACTAAGCACGCAGTTCGAGTTAGATGAATAAGTTGTAAAGAACCATGTAGGACCCCATGATTTTGCAAAAGTCAGATTAATGAAGCCATTTCGATGTGAATCATGAAGCATGAGATGTTTGAACCCTGACGTTCACAAAACACTTTGATTCTTCTGGCTTTAATCACATTATTCAAACATCTAACATTCCAGGACGTTAGTGTGATATGGTCCCCTATTATGAGTTCAATTGTTTACTATTCATCAAATGAGAAAAGGGCGTACTATACTGATGTGTGTGATTTTTGGCAAATAGTGGCGTGTTTAATTTTAATAATACACTATCTAATGAAGATAACTAAATATTGAGTTTCATCTCACCCTCACTGCCAACCCCCAATTTGCTATGTCAAACCCACATTTAATAAACCTTGAACATATGAGAAACCATAACCATGGGCTACCACCAGAAGTTGTCAAATGTGCCATTTCCAAGATCATTACTAATATCTCCTGCTTAGGGGGTACACTTAAATCAATGAAATATAGGGTGGACTGCCACAATACATTCATAAAAACATTTATGAGATTTGTGGGCAAATCCTACCCTGTAACAACACAAATAATGTATTAAGGTACCTTATCGTGAGATGACCAATTCTACATATGTTGAAGGTAAGGCATCAAGGAATATATGGGTTTCCTGAGGGGTGATAAAAAAAGAGTTTTGGTTTTATGAATGACTGGTAGCTTGGAAGGGAAAAGCATTTCGCCTTTATGGCCAAAGCAGAAAGACAAGCTTTTTCAGTGGCCAACTTCAAATCAGGATAGATCTTTGTTATGTTATGTTATGTTAGAAGCATTTCCAAAGTGCAGCCTTCACCAGCTAGGGCGTCATGGCGATAAGTGGATAGAACTGTATAGGAGACTACTGGAAGAACACAAAGCTGGACACAAGCTGAGAACAGAAAGGTCTTTAAGACACGCCAAATAGACAGATGGTCAGAAATCTTATGAAGGAACAGCAGGATGGAGATCCACAACTAAGCAGTGGCCACTGAAAAAGAGCGACCTCCCACACAAGAGTACTTACAGCAAGTAACAAACAGGAATCAATGGGGCCGTGGAGCACCAGGGAGGGAGGGGGAAAATACTGACAGAATTTTTCTTGAAGATATTCAGGCCCCATTTTGTAAAAGGCCATGTGAACTATACAGAGGGCCTTAAACGTGATCTGTTTGGACACAGGCAACCAGTGCAGGGCATTATGGAGGGGAGAGGAAGACGAGTAGCGAGCAGTGCCCCTCTTTAATTTATATCTTCAACCGTTGATGGAGGTCTTGAGGCGTCACAGGATGAGCTATCATTCCTACACTGAGGATACCGAGATCTTCATCAAATATGGTGACTTTGAGGAAACCTTTACTATGGTTAAACATTGTCTGGAAGAAGTCAGTGGGCCTCATTACCACCCAGGCGGAAAAACATGGTGCTAATAGCACCATGGTCCATGCCAGTAACTTACCGACTCCGCCATGGAGAAAGGGGGAATTACCACCCCATTACAAGGTTGGCGGGGCGGTAATTTCCCCTTCCTTCATGGCCCTTCCCCATTCCCATTTTTGCCCCATAGGGCATAATGGGAATGGGGAAGGCGGTAATTATGGTACCGCAAATTGCGGTACCGTAATTAGCACCAAGGTCCCTTTGCGGGTCCATTCCTTAACGGCTGGTAAAACCAGCCGTTAAGGTGGGAACCCACAAAGGGACCTCGTAATCAGGCACTAAGGGATTACCGGTACGGGTACCCTTACCGGTACCGGTAATCCCTTAGCGCCAGGGTCATAATGAGGCCCAGTGAGTGGATGTCTACTAACCAACTCAAACTGAATGTGTCCAAAACAGAGTTTGGCCTGTTTGGACCTAGACATGAATTGTCAGTTCGCAATCCTTTGGGTGTAAAGTTAGGCTTTGCACCCACCGTAAAGAATCTGGGATATATTTGGCAAGACAATCTGGGTAGTGAAGGTAGTGAAGGCCAAGTACAGGCAATGTTCTACTCATTGAGACTGATATGGCAGGATTGCCATATATTCCAGATGAAGATCATGCAACAGTGCTGTGGGCATTAACGAATGCCCATATGCAATACTGTAATATCCTGCTGATGGGCATTCCAGCTAAACAATTTCCTAGACTTCAAAGGGACCAGAATGCGGCCATTAGATTGTTCTGCAGGCTGAGTAAGTCAACTCATGTATCTCCATCTCGCAGATCACTTCATTGCCTGGCAGTGGATGAGCGTATCAAATTTAAGGTGACATGCCTTATCTTTAAATGTCTAAACGGATCGGAACCAGTCTACCTGAAGGACAAGATTAGCCACTATCAATATCCAAGGTGCTTATGATCAAAAGACCAACTGCTATTGAGTGTTCCTTCATCTGTCTTTGTGTATTGCGGAGATGATTGGGCCAACCAAGAATGGCCTCTGGAGGCCAAAAGCTAGACACTTTTGTCAAGGCTCAAGTAGTCATGAAAAAGGAAGCGAGCACTCACGGTGGATTCTCCTCAGGAGATCAAAGGGCCGTTTCACGGAAGACCTGGGCAGAGTGTCACTGTTAGCAGATCTTAGACAGTTGCAAGTTCCAGCGGGGTTGGATTGGTCCGTCCGTCAGCCATTCTGCCCTGGCCGGGCCAAAATCATTTTGAGGGCGAGGCCCTGGGGGCCAGTACCACGCTCAGGCCAGTTTGGGGGTTATTACGCCCCCCCTAGTTCCCGCTCCCGAGCATATTGTTCGTCGTTCCCTCTTTCCTGGGCATGCACTGCTGACTGTATTTTGGTGCAAGAGTTTCATACATTTCACTGTTCGCTCAGATTTGTCTTATACTTTCTTTGTTGTTGTGCTTCTTTTGTTTGGACTAGCAATCACGCTAGTCTAACGAGATAAACAAACACCTACACAAACATGCCTTGCGAATGATGGTGTGAAGGATGGATGCAGGCGCTGGACCAAAACCTGAGCAAAGTCTGCCTAGCAGCTGGTTTAGGAAAGCGACTCAGCAACTACAGTAGAAACCGTCTCCATGGACGGTTGGCTCATCTTCCGTATAATGCAAATACCCAGACTTGCAGAATGCATGCTTCACTTTCTTTGTTCCAGTGGGGGTGACATGCTGTAGCATCAATTCATGCCATTTAAAATACCCCGCACAGTGCAGCTTCTGATCTCCTTTAACACAAACACTGGGAAATGGCCATGACTAGCTAACGCCACATTAATCAAAGCCAGGTCTCTAAAGAATGGTTCAAGTGTTGGGGAATCACCTGCTCACACTTTCTGTCGTGTGACCAACCAGTGCACAAAAGATGTTTCAGAGCGTGGGCCTCTTGATGCCATCCATTTCTGCATTTGATACACCTTGAGCTAAACACACCCTGGGCAGGCAGCTCCTTCTGCATAGTCAAGTTCTCTCCCAAGCTCGAGGCAATGTTCTTTACCATAATGGAGAATGTGAAAAAGCGCAGGGCTGCAAGGCTGGGGGATGGGAATGGAGGGAAAAGTGCACTACGCTTGGGGTACACTGGAGATGCCGCCCCTGATACCTGCAGTACTCCAAGTCCCTTGAAATTAAATTCGACTATACACTGCACAATGTGCATGGGATTCTGTTATTCAAGCAGCACGCGACTAGTAATTTGCAAAAAGTAAACTTAACGAGTTCCAAGAAAAGGTTGTCTTGCACTCCATAAGAATTTGATTGTTTTTGTTTTTATGTTCGGTTGGTAGACATCATTTTTCTTTGCGATCTTACAGTTTCATGGTGCTGTCAGAAACAAACCCCAATACTCGAACTGCCATTTCTCTGCCGCGGTAATGCACTGCAGTGTGTTTCAATGTAAAGTCCACATTGTAATGTCATAATTTTAGAACGCCACCGCTCCAACATTTACATTGGGAGCTATGTTGAATTCTACATGCATGTCAACTCTCTGCATATGTTTAAGGTAGACATTACCACTCACATGGAGTAGTGATATTGTTTACGTGTGTCCCTCCTAAATATATTTAACTTCCCGTGAAATATTTGATGCAATACAATGCATGTATTTTAATGCTGAGATAGACGGGCTTGTACAGCTATCGGTGGGTATGTTGCTGGTGCTTGTTCTTGGAGGTTCGAGTAACACTGTTCAAAACCAGTTCATCGCCTTTTAAGAGTGGCTAAATGTTTGAGGTCCTACGAATTACATTAGTGTAGATATGAAATTGTCGATTCTCTGACCTGAGTCACAGCAGCAAACTGGTAATTGTTACTAAAAATGAAGAGCAAAAGCAAACTAACATAGCCAGGCCTGTTCGGGTTTGACCCTCTTATTGCTGTTTTCTGAGGTTCATGAAATTCAGAAGATTTCAGCATTGACAATTATGTTAACTCATAGTCCCCACTCCCGCTGCTCAGCCCATGACACATGCATGAGATCACAGGTCGGGGATGAGGGGGCACCAACGATGCTTCCTGCCTGGGGTGCAATCTGGTGTAAGACCGGCCCTGTCCATGGGAGTCTCGAGGGTACTCATCTCTGCGGTGTTCTCTGTCGAGGTGCTTTCAAAACACACAGAATCACTCGCCCTTTCTAGAACAGGGTTCCGCTGAGTTTTGTGCATTGTGGAGAGTTGTGGCTAAGGTTTCAGAGGAAAATGCAGTGATTGTTTCCTGTTTGTTTTGGCCATAAATGTTTTGCTGTTTAGACATATCTGTGAAGAGTATTTCTTTCTAAGGTATAGTAACAACATGGACAGCAGGCCTCCTTTATTATGTGGGTAACCCACGGGTGTCGGGTGATCAAGGAATCCAGGGTTCCTCAACCAAGAGCTACATGGAGCAGCTTAGCATGTGTCAGTCCGTGTTTGGAAGGTTATGTTACCAGTCCCACCATCGTTGAAGCAATTAACTTGAACCCCCTTTAAGTTTCTTCTTTCAGTATGCCCTACCACGAGATAGTCGGAGAGGGGGGAACACAGTACTCCCTGTTTCCCACCGTAGGCGCAAGGGACGGTAGTTTACACCAGGCTCACCGGCCCACATGGGAGACCGGACGGGCCTTACGGAGTAGTTAGTGTGCTCCTGGTAACTATTTCCCCCTGATGTAATCGGTCAGAGGCTTACCGAAAACGATAGGGGTTCCATCCTAGAAAAAGGAATGGAGCCACGCCGGTCGGTGCGCTGGGCATCAGATAACTGACGGCACAGCGCAGCAGTGCCTCTGCGAGATCTCAGGCTGAGCCTCCCGGACCTTTGGTAGATGAGTCCAGCTCGGGGCGCAGTTTGCGTTCCGGTTGGCTTCATCCCACTAGCGCAACCGAAACCCGGCCACCCGAGTGCAAAGAAGTGTCGCTGGGCATTTGAGGAGGGAATTTACCGCTAACTGATGTGTCCACTGAAAAACGACTTTTGATCTGTTTTCCTCACAGAGCTTCGCAGCTAAGCTGTGATCTTGGGTAGTGACTCTCTGGTGCCCAAGCATGTGTTATTTATAATGCATGGAATAAGCGGGGCTGCTGATGTCTGATAGATGAATGTCGTGATCTCAACATGCGCCCTAACATTTTTGAAATATGACCTAACTTTTATCACTCATGACTTGGAGGTTCACACAATAAACATTGAACATTTCCCGTCAGAATGCGATTAATATAACTGATTAAATAGCAAGAAAAGGAAGGTGATGTACAGTGAAGAGAAGAGAGCGCTTGTAACTTTGCATGAAAGCGACAATGCTGCCAAACTAGTGCTCTCGTGGTTCAACCAGGAAAATCTAATACAAAATAATAGCTATGCAAATGTATTTCTATGCAGAATGCCATCTTTTCTCTTGTTGGGAAATATAACAGCATCTAATGGATTTAGTCTTAGCAAAAATGACTTTGTAGGATGAAGGGCATTCAGAGAAATGTAAGTTGCCAAGGACTACAAGGTTAAGGTGTGGGCAGAAAGCTGAACGGAGGACTTTACTGTTTAAAAGCACAAACAACAGTGGCTTTGATTAAAGTTTTCGCAATAAAAATGAAGTGGATAGTGTGAGGTCACTGAAACATTTTAAAAGGTATTAGTAAGGAACAAGAATCCAACCCTACACAAATCATACACGGCCTTGCAAACAGGTTCAATAGCAAAGTTGTTTTACAAAGATAAGTTCATGAAGACGATTTATCCGAATTAGAAGCCCCAGGAACCCTATGTGTGTTCGCAAAATAGCAATTAAATGTTAATTAACAATTAATTCTAACGAAAAATGTCATGAATGTTTGAATACATCATGTTTTCACGTATTCCTTTTACATCCTCCTGGAAAAATGATACTGCTACATGTCCCATAGGGGATAGTTTTCAGAATACAGTCTGAGAAGCACTATGTAAACGCCTAGAGGCACTTTCATTTGTGGGCACATTTCCACAAGGCCACGACAATTGGTGCTGTGTACCCCCTGATCTTGGAGCATGCAACAGATTTGTATCTTTGTTCTGTTCCCTCCCATGTGTTTTTAAAGAGCCCACTGGATGAAGCGTTGCCCCATCAGGGGCTTCTCAAAGCAGACAATCCACCATAAAACAAGAAACAAGAAAAGAAAGCAAAATGATGCATAGAAAAAACACCTGTAGAATGGCGGGAACAAATAAAAAGTGTAGGAAAGAAGTCCAAGAGTGAGCCCCATCAGTAGATCCTAGGTGAACAGAACATGTCCCAGCTGACAATTTAGCCCTGCAGTAGGAATCGATAACTCCAGGTCCATGCCTTCTGCTATGCACATGAGTGTGACATCCCCCAATTCAGGCCGATCCACAAGCCTTTGCCCTCAAAAGGTGTAAAGGAAGAGAGGGATGCTATGATACATTTGTGGTAGGAGGACAGAATAGTTAATCCAGGGGCCTGGGGGAGAAAGAAGAACCCAGAGCCAGCCGAAAAAGGCAAGGACCCAACAAGGGTCTCCAGTCCTCCTACTGTGCCCCGGGAGGCCTGTCAAAGAACATTGTAATGGATCTCAAGAGTAGGTTGGAGGGAAATACAATGAAACGTCACACAGTGGTAGATGTTGTGTTATTTCAACTTATAGATCACTCTACTTCCACAGGTGAATTTTGGGGGAAGAGATGTCTGGCTGTAACATCTAGAGTTGTGTTCAATTGTGTTAGTTACTGAATGTGCTAGATTTGTCCCTCAGAGCTAGGTTTGGAATATGCTTTGGCTGGGTGGTTTGGACGTGAACTGGATTTAGTTGCCATTTTTAGCAACATTTAGAAATATGGATGGTGACATCTCAAGATCAATCACTTGACTGCCCTAAAGATATATGTATACATCCTATGAAAATGGCCTTGTTTTACCATTGGTCATATGCTAAGTTACTATGCTTTTCTGCTGTACTACACCACCAAAGCAGTAGTTTTTCTCTCTCCCTGGTGTGTATGGGAGTCAATTCCTAGCAGCCTGGGACTCTGGGCCCCTGTGGGGACCAAGGCGAAAGGGTTAAGTAACCAGTGTGAATCTCACTGATGCCGACTGCATCAGCCCTATCTACTGTCACTGTGTCACATGCTCAACCAGTGCTGCATCAAAAGTACAGCAACCAAGTATAATTATCCTACCTAAATGTTCCAGCTGAAGCTGAGTAATGAAACTCTTTTTTCCCCGCATATCGACATACTGTCCCTTTCGCACAGTTCCTGGTTGTTCTAGCTACTCTTAAAAGGCAAACTGGCCATTTGTAGCCGAAAACATGAATGAATGTATACCACTAATTCAGGCACGATTTATAAGGTTTTACCCCAAAACATTAGAAAAACAGGGGCGTGGCATTATCTTGAATCAGGGGACACTTATCTAAGAGTGACAAATGTGCAGTGCAGGTTCTGGGATCTAGAAGGGCCTGTGTGGCAAAATACGTCTGTGTCTTTTTCTTTGCTTAATGTATCAACCTCACCAAAAATGGACTAACAGCACGTGGCATTAATGGAGTGACATCATTCTTTCATACACAAGGGCATCATGGGAAGTTATTTTACACAATGTTGCCTTTAAAAGGCCAAGAGCCAAATAATGTTGTGATGTGCCATATATGAACAATTTGTATTATTATAATATATCGGAAAATACTAAGAGTGAGGTTATTTCAAACAGCCTAGAGCAGGACGTGCAACCTTTGGATCTGCACACATGTTGGACTATGACCCCCACATAACGCCTCATGATTGGCTATGCTCAAAAGTACTTATGAGGATTGTAGTCAAAAACATCTGCAGAAACAAAGGTTGCACACCCCTGACCTAGACTACGAAGATAATCAGTACTATACTACATGTTTGGGCAGACAATGCACAGTGAGATAAAACGATTTATCCAGGATCACACACTTCAGTTAAGAGGGGAAGTTTGGATTTGAGATCCGTTTGCAACTTCGACTCTGTACAACATATCTTCTCAGGTTTAATTTGTAGCAACATGTGTTAATATTTGGCTTTTAAAAATACTGCTTTATAGAGATGACTTGAAACATATATATCATAATACAACCTGACAAATACAACAATCCATATTATAATATATCAAGCAAAAATAGTATGATTTTACTCATCTTTTTTGGAACATACAAGTACCAGAATGCAAAGTAATGTAAGGCTCATACATTTCTCTGGTTTCAAAAAATGTTTGTTTCAAGACTCAGACATACAATATAAAATGCTGTGTAATAAGGTATATTTACAATATGCAAAACAAGGGGGGTTCTGGGAACCTCTCTACCAGAACGGACACAGCCCAATGACCTGTTCTTGGGTGAATAAACCCTGGGAGAGACTCTACCAAGTCTTTAGCTCAGTGTCCCTTTCACAGAGAAGACATTTCCTTGCATATCAGTCTTTGTCCTGCCCAGGGGCAGCCCAGCACCGAAATACTAGGCAATTCTCCTCTGAACATGAGTACCAACAGCAACCCCATACATGTGTTTCAGCCTTGGTGGGCAACATAAGTGAGGTGAAGCTGTGCCTCTCTAAGAACAAAGAGCAAAGGAAGGAATTTCTGGAAGGAACTTGGGGTTGGTCACCCTAAGTTGCCTGGGGGCAACCAGACGTGGACTCCCTGCTCACTGTGCTCAGAGAGGCACAGCTTCACCTCACTGATGAGGCCCAACAAGGCTGAAACACGTGTATGGGGTTGCTGTTGGTACTCTTGTTCAGAAGGGAATTGTCATAGCATTTCGGTGCTGGACTGCCCATGTGGGCGCGACAAAGACTGATATGCAAATGAATATTTCCCATCTGTGAAAGGTACAGTGAGCAAAAAGCAGATGGCTGCAAACTCTCAAAGTGGTTCAAAACCTCTGAACAGGTTATCATGCCATGTTCTTTCAGAAGAGGGGCGCCTGCTACCTTTTTTATATTTACAATGTGTGTAAGATACATTTCTGTGGTTATTTTGGAGAATGGGGTTGGGGGTGCCAAGGATGCTTACTGCGTGGGTGCTGTCACTCCCTGCGTTTCCATCCACTGAACCCATCCCAAGGAGACCTTGAGACCTTGCAACAGCTTCAAAAAGGCGAGAATGGACTACTCTACAACCAAGCACTCATAGATCACAATAGACATATGAGGGTGTCAGTTAGCAATGCCAAGTGCATAGCTGTAAAAAAGGACGCAGAGTTGTGCAGGGGATGACTGGGTTTTGGTACTGCACACCATTGTAGTGTGATGTACATAGTACTTTGATGTGGTAGGGGTGGTTTAGGGTGATTTGCCATCATCCCACAATGATGAAATGCACATTGTGCATTAGCATACATTGAAACTGATTTTCAAACATGGAAAGTGCACTCAAGTGAAAATTGAGTTTTACGATAATTTTCCCTTTAAGTGTTACTACAATCCGGAAAAGAAAAGTGCAACATGGCTTTCAGAGATGCATTGAACCATATCATGGCAAGGGCACTTTGCATGTCTCCCGGGGTTAACAATGGATGTGAGACGTGTTGCACTTGCATAGGCCGCAATCGAACATTATGAAATGATGCCATTATAACAATGTCCCCTGTTAACAATGACCATATTGACAACACACATCTCTGTACTTCTTGCAAATGGTATCATGATAGTTGGCTACACAAAATATGTGATATTATAATGAATGGATCTGATTTCATTCATGTATTATTTAATTTTGATTGTATTGGTGTTATGAGTGTTACAAGTGTAATCAAAAGGTTCTATGTTAAAATAGCGAAAATAAAATAATGAGGCCGAAAATAACGGGAATATATATTTGAATTGCAGGAGGGCAAGGAGACCCACTCATGCCTCCCCCACATCCACCCACCTTTATGTATACCATTACCTCACCCCTATATATTTATTCAAAAAGGATACCAAAATACTGCAAACATTTTACTTTTAAAACTTCCTATTTTCGGCCTCGTTATTTTGGTTTTCGTTTTTTGGGGCTAATACCAGTATCAGGCCTCAATGTAAGAGGCAGGCTCTAAAGAAGCAGCTCTGTGGCAAGTCCCCTGCTTTATTTCCTATTTCCCCACATGCTTAATTTCCTCACTGTACTCTCAAAATCAGGCAAAGTTTTGATTTAGCTTGGGGGGATGTACGAAAGGATTCAGCGTATGTAGGGGAGTGAGGCAGGGATGTGTTCTGGCACCCCTGCTTTTTAACATCTATGTCCAAGAGATCATTGACGCCCTGTTAAAAGAATGCCCTAAAACAGGTGAGGTAAATCTCACCTTCTGGGTGAAAAAGATCAAAGGGGAAGTGCCTCAAAGAATGATGTTGGCACAGAACCGTCCTGAATATTTTAACGACGATATGGCCCAGGTGCCTGTCTCAGTATGGACCACAGGCCCCTATGACGTAGGCTTATTGAAAGGAGTCAGAGAAGTAAAAATTAAACTGATGCCAGGAGAAATTCTACCAAAACCACGACAATATCCCATGTCCAGGGAAGCAGATGAAGGGATTTTTAAGACAATTTTGGCTATGATGGAGCAGGGCAGCTTAGTGATGTCAGAGTCATCATGCAACACTGCGGTTTACCTGATTAAAAAATCAAAGGGAGGGTCTTGCCGTTTGATCCAGGATTTACGCCCGATAAATGATATTGTAGAGGCGAGTTCCCTTTAGTCCCTAACCTGGCTACAATTCTATGTGATATACCTGTTGAGGCAAAATATTTCACAGTGATTGATTTGAAAAATGCATCACAAGATCTGACGTCATTTACGTTCAGACAAATGCATCTGAAAAGCATGAGGCTACCCCAGGGGTGCTGTGAGTCTCCTTCTATTTTCAACAGAGTCCTGCAGATGGACGTAAGCAATATTTGCATTAGAAAGTGTTGTATTATTTTCATCATTGTTTCACTGTCACTGACGATTAGAACTGCATTTTCTAATGGTGCACAAACCATTCCAATTCCAGTGCACCCACCTAATGATGCACGCATTAAGCCTACAAAGGCACCCAGACCTTACATAGTAATTCCAGTGCCTAGGAGGTCTGATGGTGGAATGAATTAACTTGAGATGGATGTGATTAGCAATGACACACAAACATTTATGGCAACAAGCCAATTGAAAAGCCGGAGATAGGGTCGGCAAAGTATGAATGGAAAAAGGTTACCGACAACCACACGCATGCAAACATTGAATGCACACACACCAGGCCTAGTGTCAATAACTGCAGAACCACAGGCCAAAGAAGAAAGGAAGGTTGGACAACCAACAATGAGACGTTCTATGATTGGCAAAGTTAAGAGCCACAGGAAGAAAGCGAATCCCATGAAAAGACAAAAAGCGTTGGGGAGGAAACCAACAGAAATAACATTAATGAACACCCTTGATACAACACTGATGGAGACAAAGGGAAGCCCAGAGGAAATCTCACAGGCACATATGATAGCAGAATCAATATGGTCATTCATAACCAGAGCCAAGAAAATACAAGAGGACAAAGAAAGAATTGCCAGACTTTCCTCCACTCGACTGGCACAGATGAAGGTACCTGCACCATGGATCCGGATACCTGAGAATCCTCCAGCAAGAAGAAGCCATACAGATGCATTCAAGGATGTAGTTGTAGCAAACTACATGAAAAGCTTACGAATCAAGAGAAGCATACAAGGAGATGACAGTGAACTAAATGATTACTTGGACAGCATAGCACATTTGGGAAACAACATCTGGTACCAACACATGAAGGAAGCTGGAAGACGAAGTTCAGAGGGGGAATGCTTTGTTTGTGCACTCCTACCTTACAGAATGGGGAAGTCAAAGATCTTCGTAGCTGTAGAAACTGATGTCCAGATAGCACACTGTCTGTCGCACGTGGCAATGTGTAAGAACAGAGGCCAGTTCATGGGTAGTGATGCCTCACTTAAAAGGGCAACTGAAGCAACCGATCCAAATGAAGACGACTATGTACAGGACATAAAAACAAGAAACAATGGAAAGACAAAACACATTCTGCCTCATTACGACCCAGGCGGTAAGTTACCGCCTGGGCCGTGACTTTACCACCATGGCGTAAACTATGTTTACGCCATGGTGGTTGGCGGACTTACCGCCCCATTCCGACCTTGGCGGGGCGGTAAGTCCCCAATCCCCATTTACCCTTCCCCATTCCCATTTTTGCCCCATAGGGCATAATGGGAGTGGGGAAGGCGTTAATTACGCCACCGTAAATTACGGTGGCGTAATTAACTCCATGGTCCCTTAGCGCCATGGATTTTAACACCTGCTAAAAGCAGGTGTTAAAAGCGCCATGGCGCTAAGGGACCTCGTACTCAGGCGGTAAGGGTCGGCGCTGTTAACGCTGCCGTAAACCCCTTACCGCCTGGGTCGTAATGAGGCCCAGTGATCAGATATGAGAAGCCTGGAGTTAAGGGGACAGACATCAAAAGAGAAGCGAACCAGAAGATAAATGTCCAAGGAAAATCTCCAGAAGAGGCTTGAAGTTGGAAGAACAGAGGCCAAATGCAGATTTGGGGAACAGTGCTTTCGCCAGACAAATGGGAGAAAGGATTAGTGATTTGCAGAGCATGGATGGTCATTGGAGCCTGCAAAGAAGCAATTGAAAATGCACAAAGGATATGCAAGCCATTGTGGCCAAGGCTTGCAAAGCTGCTGACATGGGTCAAAGATAGAGGTAGAACCCTGCAGATAGTATCACTGCAAAGCTCAAAACTGTGCTTCAGGAATAATGGCACATGAAAGATGGGAGAGAATTAGAACTGTGGACGAGTCTTTGATGCTCCAGGAATGTTGCATGGAACTGCAGTAATTATGGAACATTAGTGGGCATGTGGATCCAAAGCATACATCAGACTGCCGAGAAACTGGGGAGGTATATGCACATTAGTGAATGTCCATGTTCCAGCGATGGTGATTCCAAAAAGTTATCTGAACATTGACAGTTTCCCGAAAGCAGTTGCTCACCTGAGAAAGAAGAGATCTGTGAATCTGATGAACCGAATTAAGAGAGAGAATTACTTTTCTGCAAAATCAGAAGAAACTTTTCATGCAATCCCGTATGAACACAGGCTGTTCAGCCTCACCACATCAGTGTTCACGACAATCTTCATGCCAAGAATTCAGGTTGGGGCTAATACTAAATGGTTGTAGGTAATCAGATGAGAGTTACTGCAAACCATCAACACGACCATAAAAGGATTCAATGCAGTTAAAGAAGAGTTAAGGGCAATACGACTGATGATTTTCCAGAACAGATATGTACTTGACATGATCACAGCAATGGATGCAGGTGTTTGTGCAAAAATTGGAGAATCATGTTGCAAATTTATACCATGGGCCTCATTACGACCCTGGCGGTAAGTTACCGCCTGGGTCGTACCTTTACCACCATAACGTAAACTACATTTACGCCATGGTGGTTGGCGGACTTACCGCCCCATTCCGAGGTGAGTGGGGCGGTAAGTCCCCATTAATCCATTTACCCTTCCCCATTCCCATTTTGGCCCCATAGGGCATAATGGGAGTGGGGAAGGCGTTAATTACGCCACCGTAAATTACGGTGGCGTAATTAACAACAAGGTCCCTTAGCGCCATGGATTTTAACACCTGCTAAAAGCAGGTGTTAAAACCTCCATGGCGCTAAGGGACCTCGGAATCAGGCGGTAAGGGTCGGCGCTTTTTACGCCGCCGTAAACCCCTTACCGCCTGGGTCCTAATGAGGCCCCATATCACGATGAAGAAAATTGAACTCTAAGAGAGGCTATAGGTATGCTGACAACACTACAGAATCAGATGATTGATGAAACTGACGAAGTTGACGAAGACAGCTGGTCTGGATCACTAGTTTCATGGGTTCCGCTATGGATGGCAGATGCATTCAAGTCCCTAGGAGCCCTGCTAGTGTTGATATTGCTTGGATTTTGTGTTATCAAGGTAACAATCTCTCAGTGTCAGAAAACTGCAAAAAAGCTATAGGGATGAAAATCATGATTGATGTCGAGCCAGGATGGAAGCCTAAAGACTTGACTGATGAAGAAATAAGAGACTTTGCGAAGGCCAGCATTCATGCACCAGAAGGAACAAAGTTTCAATATCCCAGGAAGCATTGAAATTATGTGGGATGATGGTTCTACTGCAGCCAAAATGGACAGTGTCAACTAATGACATTGAACAAGGACGAACACGTGAGAACAGCAGGAAGTTTAAAAGGAGTCTTAAAGATATGGACCCCAAACAGACATTTCTTAGACCCAGAAAATGAAGAAAGAATGGACCCAGGCGATGAAATGAAGGTGAATACAGAGGAACCAAAGAAGATGGATCCAAAGGAAGAGATGAAAGTGGTTGATGAATCGCCCAGAGGGGGGAGTATAGAGTAGGTCCCAAGTCCAGCCCACACTCCAACCGTCCATGTTGAAGTACCAGGAACATTCATGCCAAAGTATGTGACGTATGATGAGCAAATAAACCAGCAAAGAGCCGCAGTGGGGCTCTGTCCAGTACCCATCGGAAGGACAATGCCTATTGAAGATCGGCTAAGTACAGTTCCTGAAGAAGCCAAAAAGGCCTTAATGGAAGACGAATGGTGACATCACAAGAACCCGGATTGACTCACATATAGAAGATATGACGACCAGAGAATGACTTAAAGAGACGAAACGCCATAGACAAGGGACATCGTGAACCTAAAATGAAAGAACAATGTCAAATGCAAGAAGCCTATGCTCTGAGCATGACGAAGATGTTCAACCAGTTTACAAATGTACATATGCTTGGAACCGCAAGAAAGCTAAGAAAATCGTGCGGCTTGCTATGCTTAGTAGAAGACAGATTGCGACAAGGGCCACCTATACATATCTACCTCAAAAGAAGCATGTTATAAAGTATACTTCAACTATGCATAAGAAGCAGAATCAACCAAAGGTTACTAAAGGCCACACGAGGAGAGCTTCATATTTAACAAATCAAGAATAAGCGGCAGAAATGAAACTCAGCAGAGGCAAATCATGTCAAAAAAGCCAAGGTTGTATCAGTTAAAATAGACAAACAGTAGCTACAATTAATTGAAGCAAAGAACAGAATATCCTGCTCAGAAAGGTCAAGATAAGAAACTGAAGGCAGGTGGTGGATAAAACGAAAATCAAATACACAAATTACATGAAGAAGAGGCAAATTCACGGTGTCTGAATCTGACCAGCCGAGCGAGAAGAAGTGAGACTTCCACACCTACACATTGCATGGCAGTGGGCCCGGCCAAGATAGCAGAACTTTTCCAGACAGGAGATGCAGTCTCGAGACCAACCACAGTGAAATAATTGACACATGCCCACTAAAGTGATGATTGATTGTAACAATAATCGGAGGAAGGCCAGGGAGCTGGTGGGCACCCTGGACCTGGCTGACCATTCTGTGTGCTGCTAAGAAAGGTGGAAAAGTATGAGTGGGGTTGGTGCCAACCCAATGATAATGAACCAAGTAATCTAGGGTCCTATAGTTAGTAGAACCAATGGGACGTCATACTTTTAGTGATGTGTACAGTAGCCATTTTGAAGGAAGGGCTTAGATGTCCCACCTGACAGTGTTTACCCAATCCCCTTACTCTGTTACCATATACAGATATAGTACCTATATTAAAGTTACTTTCTTAGAACCAATAGAATTGTGTTTTCAGTATAAATGTTATGTGTTTTATGAAGTTCGTAGGAGTTGTGAAGCGAGAGAGAAGATCACACATCCGTGATATTCATATGACTCCCCGTTTTTTGTACTTGTCATTAAATGGACTCCCTTAGCCAAACCGTTGAGTTGTCAGTATTGATTTGATGCTTGAGTATAAATCTGCATCCCCATCCATCTCACGGGTGCTGCTATTCCATCTTAAAGTGCTATTGGGCAAACCCCAGCTCTATTGGCCAGTTGGGGCTCCTGGTTTGCAGAAAGGAGTGGTTAAGGGAAAGAAAAGGGTTAAACAGGTTCTCGGAGCATGTGAGCACTTACATCTTCCAATGAAGACAAAAACCTTTCCCACCAAAAATAGTTAAAAACCAAGTTATCACCCCTGAGGGACAGTAAATATCTAAGTCAAATGGGCTAGAAGAGTCTTCAGGGATCCAGGACAGACAAAGTCAATTGGCGCACAGCCTATGAAGCTGAGGCACTTCTTAGATAACAAAGTCTTGCACAAAGTTAGAGAGTTTGTTGAAGACAAATTACTGTAGGGTCACAAGCTATTACACTTTTGAAGGGTACAGCTGAAATCAACTTTAGCAAAGTAGCTACTGCAAGGCAAGGGTCTACTGAGAAGAGCAAAACTAAAGACACAGAGGTAAGTACCTCAAGTTGGAATAGTACCTTTGCTTAGAAGAAGAAGAGTGGTCCAGCTGGCTTCTGTCTGGTTGCAGTGATGCAGATCCTGGGTTCCTGGACCTCAGTCGTGGGGACAAGAGGGAGGACGTTTGGAGGACACCTGTGGCAGCAATTCGGAGGTCGGGGGCAGCTACAATCTCTTTTTGTGTCAGCGGCACTTTGCGGTTTCAGCGCTCGGTAAAAAGCACCATCGCGGATCTTGGACATCGGTTGGGCTTCCTTCACTCCTTGAGTCCTGCACTCTGGTGAGGGGACTCTAGCTCTGGTCTTCCTTCTTCTGGAAGGTCCTGGGGAGACCCCTGGTGCTTCTGGCAGGATTGCAGACATTGCACTCGACTATGGATTTCTAGACACCTGGCACTCGGTTCCTGCAGAGAAGTACAGCCAGTCAGGGAAGATGGTCCAGTGGAGTTCGTCTCAGGGTTAGTTGGTCCCACTAACCCAAGGGAAGAAGTTGTCCCTTCTGGAGCTTCTCTTGTCGATCAGAAAAAGGAGTTTCAGCACAGCAGCAGGGTTTCACCGCGCAATTCAAAGATCCAGGAGGATGCAGCAAGCTACGTTCATGGTTTCTGCATCGGGTTGTTCTTCCCAGTGGTTGACTCTGTCTTCAGTCCTGAAATCCTCGCCTTTTGAGCAGGTTTCTCACATTCATGCACAGCCTAGCTGTCAATCAAACAGCAGGGTGGCTGTCCTTTCACCAGCCAGCCAGTCAGGACTGGGTGCATTCAGGCATTCCTAAAGACAAAAGACAGGGGAGCTTCGGGAACCTCCCTCACTTCCTGCCCTTCCAGACACACTGGAGCCAGAGACGGGTTTCAATACCGAAGCCCGCCAAAGGCAAAATAAACAAAGGACTCAAACCTGGCTTGGCGCACAGAGTAAAACCCAAGATGACCTCATAAACAGAAAAATGGCAAAAAAAGAAGACCGGGGCCATTTTGACAAAAAGATCACCCATGGGTGCTATACTGCAGCTGAGGATTCAGTGTGTGGTAGAAAAGCACTTGGTAGGAACATTAAACCACTGCCACCAGCCACCATTTAAAGTAGTGAGGGTAACATAACATTTTTTACATGAGTAAGTAGGATAAGGGGCTACTAAGTAACCCCCCCCCAGCACTCCACATAGGATGGTGTGTGCTGGAGCTACAAAGAGAAAAAGTAAGTCAATTTCACTTTATTGTTCTTGGGAACAGTAGTTCACACAAGAAACTGTATTTAAACCTTAGGAGAAATCTAATGGATTTCTCTGTGACACTGCTGCACTGGAGGTGCTGTGTGCCACCATACAAAAAGTGGATGCCTATGGAGTCTGTCAGACTCCAAAAACAAAGGAAACACATAATCCAAATCAGGTCAAAACACATGAGAGAGTGAGAAAAAGGGCTCACTCACTCCAGAGTTAAAATTGAAAAGTCCTAAAGTCCAGCAAATGAGATGGGGGTCTCTAAGGTTGAAGCAAATTAGCACCGAAATGAGAGTTCTCCCTAACAGGATGCTTACGGTTGCAAGAGTCCCTAATCTTTGGACATCTCAAGCATCGTTCATGTGTCCATTATACAAGACCTCCATAGAAGATGTAATGCATTTTAAGGTATTCTGCCAAAATAATTTCGCAGATATTTGAGACCAACTTTAATTTCTGCTGGGATTCATAACACAAGAGAGGCGTTGATATTCTTAAGTAACCCCCAAAGTGTTTGTGTGGTATTCGCCACAGCTCGTTATATTCACAGAGCTTCATTATTGAGGGCAAGAGTGTTGAATAAATAGGGGGCTAACACCCTGAGATGAATAGTATGAGGAGACAATAGCAGTGCTCTCCTTATGGTTACTCTGCATATATAAATTGTAATGTTTTAGAATATCGTGATGGATTTATTAGTTTTAATGTTGTGTAAATGAGTTATCATGTCATTTTATGTATTGTTCTGTGTTGCTTTTTGTTATAATGTGTCTTATGTATATCGGTATATATGAATCGCTGGATGTTTTTTCGCATAGGTTTTTTACCGCAGTTTGCTTAATAGAAAAATCCCATCAAATCTTTTTTAAATTATGGTTGGGCGGGTTCCCCTCCCAGCCCCCCATTCCCTTTAATTTTTTATTGTATTCATAAACACCACCACCCAGATATATAATTTTCTACCCCCCCCTAAAAAATGTGATGGGTTTTTTCATTATAAAATTCACGGTAAACAACCCTGCGAAAAAACACCCCGCGGTGAAAGGACGTTGTACCATTTAAATGGTGCCAGGTAGGGACAGTGTGATGTAACTAACAATCTAAGTGGAGTGTTATGTGTTAAAAGGGTTCCAGTGACAGCCATTGTTCCTTTAGTCAAGAGGGAGGCTGTGCTGGGGGTTTGTGTATTGTTACTCAAATAAACGGTCGTAAAGACGTTCCCGTGTAACATTCTTACACTTCTATGGTCTTATGACTGAACAAAAAGATTTAGAAAATATTTTTTTCTATTACCCCACATGCTTTATCTTGTGTCTTTAGACTTTTCCGTGCTGAGTCCTAATTCCTAGAGTTTATCAGGATGGGCTATCTGGCCTTCATATTGCTACTGTTCCTCCTTCCTCCATACCAAGACACGCCATGCCTCTTTACAGTTTATACCCCTCCTGGACGAGTGCCATCTTTCAGATGTTTTGTAAAACTTCCACCCTGGCAGAGTACTTAATTTACAGAGAGCATATCGGTCTAACCCTGACTTTTCACAACCAAAATCTCCCCTCCAGAAAGCACGTCAAGCCCCAGGTCTCATTTACACTGTCTGAAGGAAGACAACATCAGTAAAAAAATCCAAAATGATTCACAGTGTCATAGTGTGCTCTCTTTATCGCCTGTTCTTGGAAATTGACCAACATGTGAAGTCTTCTGAAACTTCAAATATGTTACATTACGATGTGCCTAATCCAAGTGGTGGGCCACCGATGTTAATTCTGAAAGTTCAATGCAATTTTTTATACCTCTAGTAGTTCCGCCAGTGTAAGCCTGTGAAACTTGTTTGAAACGGTCTGATCTCTGTTTCGACTCATGATATCTGCCCTTACATGCGGATATCTGATATTTTTCTGCCACTTACAGAAAACCAGGCCAAAAGAACTGTTCTCATGTATACAAAATGGCTCCTGATTCTTTAATGAGATATGACACCTATTCCAAAATGAGATATCTTGATGCAGACACTAGCCCTTAAAAAAAGTTCTGCTGTTTTACATCCACTGTTTTCCGATCATCAACCTTTAAAGCTTTATCAAAAGCCATGTCAATGGGCTCCACCTTGGTTGAGCATGACGAGCCAACTCTACTGTTTTTATTGACAAAGACATGTGCAAGAACCTAAATTGTGGCATCGCCATTCTTTATTTACACTTCTGTATCCCTTTCTGCAAAGCATTTTTTTCCATTTAAATTATATGTTACTGTTCATATGTACTCGGGCAAGGAATTAAAATATCCACAATATTCACACACAATCTCAGTTCAGTACGTGTACAACTTGTGCATATACCTCCTCCATTAACATGTTTGTTTCATTATATGATAGGTTATTTATAACACGCTTAATATCCAGAGGCATCTAAGCGCAGACCCGTGGATTGAACCTGTGTTGCTCCCTGTCTTCTTGCTTCCAAGGGGAGAAGGTTGTCCCTGAGCTATCCTCCGGAGACCCGCAAAACAAAGCATGTGCTTTGTCGGTTGGGTGATATTGGGCCTCATTACGACCCTGGCAGAAATCCATGGTGCTAATAGCACCATGGTCCATGCCGGTAACTTACCAACTCCGCCATGGAGAAAGGGGGAATTACCACCCCATTAAAAGGTTGGCAGGGCGGTAATACCCCCTTCCTCCATGGCCCTTCCCCATTCCCATTTTTGCCCCATAGGGCTCAATGGGAATGGGGAAGGCGCTAAGTACGGTACCGCAAATTGTGTTACCGTACTTAGCACCAAGGTCCCTTTGCGGGTCCCTACTTTAACGGCTGGTGGAGACCAGCCGTCAAGGTCGGGTCCCACAAAGGGACCTCGTAATCAGGCGCTAATGGGTTAACGGCGCTGCAGCCTTTTACGGCGCCGTTAACCCATTAGCGCCAGGGTCGTAATGAGGCCCATTGTATGTAAATAAGTGCTCTGTAAAGCGCTCTGGATTAAGGCGCTATACAAATATCATTACTTAAAGTCTATTATAAATATTACAACCCAGGCAGTAAGTTCCCTACTTTACCACCATGGTGTAAACTCCGTTTACACCATGGTGGATGGCGGATTTACCGCCCCATTCCAAGGTGAGTGGGGCGGTAAATCCCCATTCCCCATTTACCCTTCCCCATTCCCATTTTTGCCCCATAGGGCATAATGGGAGTGGGGAAGGCGCTAATTACGGCACCGTAAATTACGGTGCCGTAATTAGCACCAAGGCGGGTTAGCGCCTTGCATTTTAACACCTGCTAAAAGCAGGCGTTAAAATGGTAATCAGGCGTTAAGGGTTAACGGCGCCGACGGCGCCGTTAAACCCTTAACGCCTGGGTTGTAATGAGGCCCATTGGGCCTCATTAGGACCCAGGCGGATTTCGCGGTGCTAAATGCACCGCGAAGCACGGCGGAAAGCCGTCGATAGCGCCATGGGGGTTGGCGGATTTACCGCCCCATTCCGACCTCGGCGGAGCGGTAAATCCCCAATCCCCATTCTGCCCTTCCCCATTCCCATTCTTGCCCCATAGGGTATAATGGGAGTGGGGAAGGAGTTAATTACGCCACCGTAAAATACGGTGGCGTAATTAACAACGAGGTCCCGTAGCGCCATGGTTTTCTCCGCCTGGTAAAACCAGGCGGAGAAAACCTCCATGGCGCTAAGGGAACTCGTAGTACGGCGGACGGGTCCGCCGCGATTAGCGCTGGCGGAAACCCACTCCGCCTGGGTCCTAATGAGGCCCATTGTCTTTTCTGAAACTGTCCTTTCCTTGTTCCACAAAAACCCAGGCTTTGTGCAGTTCTTTTTCTACTCGTGTGCTCGCTCTGTTCTGCAGCAGGGAGACCAGCAATTGAAAGGCCTTTTTAGTTTAGCTATTAGGTGGTGCTTAAACAGCACCTGTAAATATTGCAGCACAGGTCGGATAGAGATGACATGTTAGGTGGGACACACAGGTTGTGGGTGCTGCTTGTTTACCCACCCATTAACTGCCCACGGCCATGTTAATCATTTTACCGGTCCCATTGCGCCCAAAACACATCCACCTGGGATCTCCTTGAACGTTCTTTATCAAGCAGTAACATCACATGTTAGCCTGCCAGAGTTATTCTTTGCACCATGCTAAGACTCTTAATTGCAGCTGCAAAATGACTACGGGTGTAATAAAATATCAGTTCCTTGTTCTGAAGTTTAGTTAAAAACAAGCACTGACAAAGCCAACAGTTTTTGCTCGAGGCCTCTTATAGGCATTTTCCAGATACTGCCATCATATGTCCATTACTCACTGTACTTTTCAGCTCTTTTGATCTGATGGCCAGGCAATATCATTATATCAGTGCCTAGTAAATGCATATCCCGTACCAGAACTATACAAAACTCCAAACTGTTGGCTTTGCCAATGCGTGTTTATTGTCTCCCGCTTCTGGGAGATCATGTGCCACACATGCCACTCCCCACTACCAATCCCCCTGTACCCGCTCTCTACTGCCCATACAGCCATTTCGGAGGTGGCATTATGGCCTCGGATCAGCCAAGGAACACAGCACCACCATGGATCATGGCAGTACCGCATTCAGCAGAACCCTCCATGCCCAGTAGCCAGGGCTCTGCCAGCGTGGCGTCCCCCATTCGTTGTGCTTGAACCGCCGCTCTCTGAAGAATTGTTGGCTGCAGGAAGAAAGCCCAGAAAGCCTTTTCCCAAAGTCACCCCACCCCACATCAGAATACTAGCGACGTTTCTAGAATAAGACACTAAGATACATTGCATAATGTGCAAATGGTAGAATTCAATTAATAATGATCTTCGCATTGTTCCTACTTCAGTCAATCCTACAAAAAGAGAAGTGTAACGCCAGCGTACTTTGGTTTCCTCTCTTCTTAGAACGGCTGCTCTCCACTAATGCATCTTCAGAAAGGGCCTGCGCCTGAAATCTCGCAGAAGGGACCAGTCACTCTGACATTTCTGTTCCCTTCTCTGAAGAATGCCCGAGCATTACACCGCGGAGTTATGCCCGTGCACAAAGGAACGCTTGATTGCCTCGCCAGACCCTCTCCTGCGGCGCAGCCCCTGCATTAAGCTCTTTCTTTCCGAGCCTGAGGTGAGGCTGGGACTTCTGAGAGGGAAGCGGTGCGACTGCACTGGGGGACAAAAGGAGGTTGGAGCTGCCTAATGAAGCCGCCAATCAGAAGAGAGCGCAGCCACACACACAATGTCCCCATCTGACCAAGGAACAGTATTTGATGAAATCAAAACCGCTTTAAACGCGGGCCGGTGTTAATTCAATAGGACGAGTCTTCATGTGGATGTGTTAGGTTTTGAACAGGATGAAGGACACAAAGGCACAATTGCCATCAAAGTGGGGCTTGTAAGTGATACCAGACAAAGGGCAATTGTGACAATAATTGATATGCTTTTCCCAACCCTGAGCCTGTGTGTAGACCAGACAGGTGGTGGGCATGTGTGTCTACCATGCGGAGCTATCTGATTCTTGCCACTGTAATGCCAGCTATAACTACGCTGGCGGCAGCATTCCACCCCCTTTTTTTATAGGCTCCCCACCATACCACTTCCACTCACCACTGTCTACTACCCTTCCCGTTACCCATCATTTTGCTGGAAGCAACCAGGAACACTGTTGCCGTCTTGGGGGGATAGCTCAGGGCAACGTGCTCGCCTTAGAAGCCGACAGCGCGGAGCAACACAGGTTTGATCCCCGGGTCCGCGTTTAGAAACCTCTGGGTATTAAGCGCATTATAAATAACCAATTACAAATTTACCACTACCGGAATGCACGATCAGCTCTGCATCAAGCAGACGGGCTGTGCTCCACACAGAGGACAGACACAGCCGCTCTACTTTTACCCTGGTTTATTCAGTATGACTTCTTGACTGAAAAATGAAACACGCATCTGTAAAACCAACAGTCATTTTCCAAGCCCTGCCATAAGGCTACTTCCTAGCCATAGGATGGCAACAGCTGGCAAATGGCTTTAGCAGCTGTGCATACTATGGCAGTGCTAGCTAATGTATTGCATTTATATTCAATGCTTTTAGCTCACAAGGAACTTTTCACATCAATAAAAATGAACAAATACAAAACTGTTAAACATGACTTCAATTAATCCAATAAAATACCATAGTTTGAAAAACAAATTGAATTTAGGAGAACTCTGAAATCAGAAACATTTCAACTATGGTCCAGATTCGATATAAAGCAATCTGGAGGTCTGTTAAACCAGAATTCTAACAATAAAACAACACATATTTAGGCTTCATTGAATTATGATCACACACAAATGATTCCAGATTAGACATATAAACATCTCCCAATCTCATAGCCTTATTCAAAACAAGTCCAGGGGTCTCAAGTACATGAGCAAGTTTTACAATACCTCATGTTAGGAGATAGGCCCAACCTAGGACCAATAAGTTAGAGGACCTGGAGTCGATTTGTGCGTAATTTCAATATTAACCTTCTGACTTTTGAATTCAGACTTTCCAATTAGCTATTTTAGGCCTATGCAAGTGCCAAAACAGCTGGCCTTTCAATTGTGCTGTAGGCCCACTTGATTAAGGCATTTCTGTTATGGCTAAACAGCTGCAGTTAGTTAAGCCATTGCACCTACGCCACTCCACTTAAACGCATAGCACTAAGTCAGAGATCCCAGATGTCCGTCTTTTGGGTGGGGAGGGGCAGGTAGTGTGTGGGACTAGCCATAGGGACTAGCATGAGCCTTGGCGTTCAATGGGTGAGCAAAAGCCAAACACCCCCCAGAATCAGCTTGTCCCTCCCCACCTCCCATGTCTCAGCTACCTTCACGTCCCATGCCAATAGTTTGGTTTATAGGCAGTGCGTTCAGTGCCACCTAGTAGCCAAAACTAAAAGGGGCAGGATGCCAAACTGGGCGACCTGTTGCTTCCATACACCCTCCTAGGAGTAGAATGAACCGCAGTAGAAAGTACATTTTGGGCTGGTTGTGCCACTCAACAAACAAAGAAAACAAATAATATGTTCACTCTCATATTACGTGTCTGTGAACTCGAACGACACAGTATCACGTATGTTTACATGTCAGTGAAGGACAAGGCTACTAATAAAGCCAAGATGCGCCATCATAAATAGAACCTCTCTAATAAAAGACAAATCAGAAATGCAGCTACGAAATTGAAATGCAAGAGCTAAGACGTGAAATTAGCAACACATTCACAGAAGGAAAGAATAGTATACTGGAGAATTAAAGAGAACAAAAAGAAAAAGTGTAACAATATTCAATTCTACGTAAGTAGAGCTCTCACATTTCCCCATGCATGAGACCATCATCGAGTTTTGATTTTTGCTTTGCATTATGGGTCTTGTAGTGCTGAACTACCTTAAAATAAGAAAGTTAACACTAAAGTCCCGGAATGCAAATAATAAAACCAGGACTGGGTAACCTACTCAGGCATGGCAAGGGGAAGCCTAGGATACTATCATGCAGTTGTGAAATTAATGGATTCCTATTGACTCTGCCTTTGTTTTCATCTGGTCAAAACCAGGTGGATTCCATAAGAATCCGTTAGTTAACGCTGCCTGCAACACATCAGTGATTACTTTTTCATGAGACATTGGGGAAACACGAAAGAGTAAAAGCTATTGTGCGTCGTTTTTACTCTTTCCTTCTTGCCTGCTGAAGTTTGTATGCACAGTACCCCGCAGCAAACACGTGCTAACGTTGCTGGTCTCCTGCATGCAATTTGCATTTCTTGAAATATTCGTCTGAATGTGTATTTTGACAGTCACCTTTTTATTGTTGCCATCAGGGCACCCATTCATTGCAAAGTGGTTTTATATGTGTGTGTCTAGTCTCTTATTTGGCGCATGCTACCTTTGTGATGCTGTTATGCTGGGTTACATTATTATTTGTCTGCTATGCTACACTATGCCTAGTTTTGGTACGTGGCGATTCTATGCTAAGTTATTCTATCTTCGCTTTGCTCTGCCTTTCTTTGTAAATGCTATCCTATCTGAGGTTTGATGTGGTGCGCTATGTTATGTTGTCCGACGCCATGTCATATTTAAACTGCTGGGGCCTGGTGTGAAAAGTTGGTTCTGTTAGGATCTATCCTGTACACACCTTCCTTTTGCTTTCCATCGGGGTACCCCTCTTAGACCGTGCAGGCCCCAGTTTGGACTTCCACTTCCTCGGTCACCTTATCTATAGATAACCCTACTCCACACTTTGCTTTCCTTTCTTAATTCTACCTTCCCATTTGCGAGCTTGTAACTGATTTTTTGGTTTAGAGTTTTTTTGGGGGTTCTTTTATGGATTTATTGTTCATATATTATTCTTTGATATTTTTGGGATTTTATACAAGCTGTTATTTTGTACTAGTCTGTCATATTGTTTCACATGGATGTCATGTTGCTCTGATCAATGCTGGCAAGCACTTAGAAGCATGGGCGTAATTTTAGGGGGGACAGGGGTGTTTGCCCCCCAACTTTCATGGCACACCATTTTGTCCCCATTCATTTGGCTGGGGCACCTTTTCTGCAGATGTCATGTCCCCCCCAACATTTTCAGCAAAGTCCCTCCACTGCTTAGAAGCAACCAGGAGGTGACATGTAGCACTCCTAAAATACCCAAGTCAAGAAAAGCTACGGGCAAGCAACACTTGAAAAAGGCCATTGCTCCAAAGGTAGACCTTCAAATAAGCTGGTAAGCAGACTCCACACCCCAGCTGGAACTAAGGTCCCCCCTATGCTTCCCTCTCTTAACAGGACAAGGTAACTGCATCCCAGCTCGAGACGGGTAGACAAGACTGCATTATGCATATTAATGTGCACCCTCACACCGAAATGATTCCTGGCTCAAACAGCATTATACCCATCACCATAACGTTCCTACCAGACCTCAACTTCCAGGGAGACCGTCCAGGGCTTTGCTCCCAAGGGAGCCACAGTACAAAACCATCCGCCTTGTAAGAGTGCCCACAGTTTCTCCCAGCTTTTCTGACCATAGAACGTGGCAAGGCAGTGCCTAGGGGAGTAAGTAGACGGGATATGTTACCCATCTTTCTTGGGCATGGTTTTAACATGTCCACGCGCACAATGACACCTCAGCAATGTGTAGTGCTTACGCGTATGACCTTTCCTGAGGCAGAGTTGTGCTCATGAATTGAAATGTTTTTCACAAAAGGACAATCCTCGGTGCTCTGAGACCACCATGGTGGTGAATTGTGCAGTTTAACATAACATAAAGAAAAAACAGGAAATGTTTTCCAAAATATAAATGTAAAATGTTGCCCATTTTTTAGAGAGTCTTGAAAATGGCAAATAAGCATTTCAGACACACAAGCACTCCCAACTGTTGTTATCAAAAGAATTTTTTTGGTGAAAACTGCCCTGATCACCAATTCTTTGTCCAATGAGTCCGTTTTGTAGCACGTTCACTTTTATTTCACTCCCATTCTCTCCACTTTCGCTGGCTGTGGTGCCCATGTATGTTAATCTTAGGACGCACTGCTGTTCAGGTTGTTGGCTTGCATCCTGAAAGAGTCCCTCCCTGCTCCTCACTGCTGTGATGTGGCCTTCTTGTGATTTAAGGTACTGTACTAGCAACAAAGTGTGTCATATCCTTACATTAACAGTCATGTAACATAGGCAGCTCCCTGCTCAAGAACCCGGAGCTGTGCAGTGACTGCACTTGCAGAGAATATGTCATCAGAATAGCAAACGATTCCCTTCTCCTTCTTGACAGGCTTGACACATGTCCTAGAATGTGTCCATGGATCCATGGCAGCCCATGGAGCAATTTGTGGAGTGCCAGAGCGTAAATGGAGGGGCTAAAGACAGGCGTAACAAAGGTATGGCTGTCTTAACGCCTCCATTCACCATCTGTGGGATTTTCATTGATTTTAAAGGCGGAGGGCAGAGGCGGGATGGGAGTTGCATTTCCGCCTCCCGTTTGCCCTCAGCCTTCAATAAATGAACTGCCTTTGCGTCAGCGTGACATTTTCATGACATTTGGGTTTTGCTAGTAAGCTTTGGCAATGACGGCTGCATGATTGATTGTGTTGCAGAAGGAACCTTTGCATGTGGACTTGCTCCTGGCGTGCGTCAACAGTGTGGATGACACACTCACTTCTGCTATTCACATTTAAAAGAGGCTGACAGGTATTTATACACCTGTGCCGGTGTAGAGGGATTGGACTTTAAGTTCTGACTGTAAGTTCCTGGTTTATAGCTCTTACTTCATTTGGTGTCTGCAAATGATCATTTTTGAATGTGACTCCTTTTTCAGACGTGTCTCTGTACCTTAGAATTTGAACAGTAAAGTGAACAGATAACAGTATTGGAAATGTTTTGTTTAGTCCAAGTTAAAAATAGGTATGTGCATGAATAATAATAAGTGTCCTTTCACATGGTATGTGTCCAGTGGTCTTTATTTAGTTTCTTGGTTTTGCTCCACAGTTGTGTCCTGACGGCCCTGAGGAAGACAGTAGCACTGTTTGTCATTGTCGAAACTATTGGCTTGTTTGGGTAGCTCTACATTTGGGTTAGATGTGTAGCCTCTGTTAGAGCCTTCTACTACAACCGGTATTCTTCTGTTGCAGTTGACCACTAGTTGGCCCTGTGTACCTTTGGTGCACGGTCTAGTGCACTTTAGATGTACAGTGTTTGGATGGTTTGTGCCATCACACGATTGCGCCTCCATACCAGTCACTTGAGGTATATATATATATAATATATATATATATATATATATATATATATATATATATATATGCATATATATATATATATATGAATATATATATATATATATATATATATATATATATATATATATATATATATATATATTACACGGCCACAGTAGTGGCTGTGTAGTTATGGTTAAGTTGCTGTTTCCATAGGAAGAGCACTTTTTGGGCGGCTTAAAACTCCGCTCCCCCTGGACGAATATATATATATATATATATATATATATATATATATATATATATATATGTACCTGATTTGATTTGTATCTTTTACGATGTCTGATTTTAGTGCTTTTATTATCTTTGAGATTCAATAAATATCCCCCTGTGCCATCCCATTGCTCAATCATGAAAATCATGAAACTAAGAGGGTCTAGAACCAGCTTTTTAAGTCATGATATGTTTATTCATCCATCCATTTCTCTATGGAGATATTTGTGTTGCAATTATTAGTATGTCCTGGTCTTTATAGTATGTTCAGGACCCCTGGTGTTATATGTTTGACATTGATCTACAGGAATGCTTGAGTAATTACAAATTCTCTGCTGTACCTCTTTCAATGTTCAACTTAGATGGTACAATGACTTTAGCTGCAACCAAAAGCAAGTTGATGAAGATACTGGAAGAGTAACAACATACAGAGGTTTCTAACATGACAGAGGTCTCTTCATCTGTTACTGAGGACAGATTATCTGTACCAGAGCAAACATATTCAGCAGCAGTCCTTAACGTAATGGCAGAATTGCAAGCCTGCAGAGACCATCACAGAAACCATCACATGTGAAGACATTCCGTGACCTTGCAATTGAATTCAATGAGAAAATAGAACCTTATCTGCCCAAGTACAATGAAACTCATTTATTATTTGATACCTGCCTAGAAAATTCATTGAAGAACTCCATGCGAACGAAAAGAGCAGGAAAAGCAACACCTATTCAGTACAAAATCACAGATTATACAAATATTTCAAACATTTCCATGAGAACCCTCCTATTGCATTCTAATACTAAAGATGAGTTAAGAGCTTACCCCTCCAATAAAGCAATTCTGCATGCATACAGAATAAAAAGAAACCTGGTAGCCAGTTGGAAAAACTAAGCCAAGTCATCAGATGGAAATGATGTTGGAGACACTGAAAGCAAACATGAGGAGGCAAACAAAAATATCTTCACTACCTTTATGTATCACATCGTCATGCTACTACCCTCCACCTTTTTCCACTTGATACCAATGTTTTTGTCCTTTCAATGTGTGGATCACTGTTATTCCCATCTGACAGCATGTTTGTCACAGGAGTTGGAACTAATAGAAGATGTATAGATCTGAAACATGTGTGCTATTTATTTATTTACTAATTTCTATTGCGCCGGTAATTCGCAAGTCTCGGAGCGCAGATACATGGACACAAGAGACAAACAGAAAAATATAACAGGACAACTCTATGTGGAGGCCTTAGATGTCCGAGGTATCTAGGTGCATTGGATTCGTTGAATAGATGAGTTTTCACCAGTTTACGAAAGCGTTGATAATTCCGTTCTTTCCTCATGTCAGATGGCAGGTTATTCCAGATGCCTGCTGTGATGACTGGGAAGGATTTACCCAATCCCAGCTTGCGTGTGTGTGTGTGTAGCTACTGCAATCCTGTTTTGATCCATTGATCTTAAACTGCGGCTGGGAGCGTCTGTGTAAATTATGGATTTCAGGTGGCCTGATGCCTTCCCATGAATTCATCTATGAGCTATTTTGAGGGCCTTGAAGTGGGTTCTACTTTCCACTTTGAGCCAATGTAGCTCCTTCCTAGAATCACTGATGTGGTCGAATTTAGATTTGCATTTGATAATCGTGACTGCATTGTTTTGAATGATCTGATACACCTGTAAGCTTTTTTTGTTTGCTCCTACCATTAATGCATTACCGTACTCTAGGCGGGATAGAATAGTTGCCCTTGCCACGGTAGCACAGTTGTTCTCAGAGAGGTATGGTCTGATGGATTTGAAAAGTTTTAGGTAGTAATTAAATGTTTTTTAAATGTATTGTGTCTGAGCTTTGGTTCGTAGGGATGCTTCCACCATCATACCTAGGGTTTTCACCTTCTCGAGTACTTTGATGTTTGTGTCTTCAATCTGGAAATGGACGTAGTCTGGAGAGAGAGAAATTCTGGCTTGAGAGGACTCAAAAACCATCAGCTCAGTTTTCTTGCCAGTCAGGCACATCCAGTTTGAGTCCATCCATTGTTCAATGATATTGTATATCCTAACTTAGTTGTCATTGTCTTTTTTATGGTCCCCGCTAAGTTCTAGCACCAGCTGTGTATCGTCAGCGTAGTTAGTAAAAAATATATCTACATGGTCTAATAAGTATCATAGAAATCTGATGTAAAGATTGAAAAATAGCAGTGACATGCTGACTCCCTGAGGAACCCCACAAAAACACCTGTTGGTATATTATTGTATGCTCCCCAGTAGGCATGCCTCCCCTTCATTTAAAATCCCACAGACCAGGTTATTTTAACAGATGCCCCTCAACTACAAGGGCTTTGCTCCCATGGTAGCCACACTACAAAACCATCCATCATTTAAGAGTGTGCATCATTTCTTTGAGCTTTTCTATCCATAGAACTTTTCCATTCGCTTCCTAGGAGAGTAAGTAGAAGGGATTTGCTCTCCTTCTTTCTTGTGCATGGTTTTAACATGGCAACGCTCAGAATGACAACTTAACAATGTGAAGTGCTTACAAGTTTGACCACTGCAGAGACGAAGTTGTGCTCATGTACTTCAATATTTTGCACAAAAGGACAATCATAGGTGCTCTAACACCACTGCGGCAGTGAGTTGGTGCAGTGTAACATAACATAATGAAAAAAACAAGAGGCTTTTCCAAAATGAAAACATAAACGTTTGCCGTTTTAGGGAGTCGTGAAAATGGCAAATTTGCATTTCTGACACATAACCACTCCTGACTGCTGTTATCAAAAGGATTTCTAGCTGTACAGCTGTCCTAATCACTGATTCTTTTGCCTGTGACTCAGTTTTGGAGCACATTCACTTGTGTTTCACGCCCATCCTTACCACTTTGGATGGCTGTGGTGCCCTTATATGTTGATCTTTGGACACACTGCTGTTCAGGTTGTTGGCCTGCATCCTGTAAGAGTCCCTGCTCCTCAGTGCTGTGATGCAGCCTTATTGTGATGTAAAGTGCTGTACTAGCAACGAAGTGTGCCATATCCTTACGGTAACAGTCATGCAACACAGGCAGCTCCCTGCTCAGGAACCCTGAGCTGTGCAATGATTGCACTTGCAGAGAATATGTCATCAGAATAGCAAACAATTCCCTTCTCCCTCTTGACAGGCTTGACACACGTCCTAGAATCTGCCATGGATCCATCGCAGTCAGTCCTACACTTTTGTTCTCTAACCACATTCATCTTTTGAAAACCCGGTCCTAGACCAACCAGACCATTCCAAATTACTATTTGGGAGTTTGCCCTGTGGAATAATTTTAAAGCTAATCCTGGGTCATTTAAAGTGGGTGGCTATTGCACCCTTTGAGCCAATCATGCAGGGAAACACTATGGAGCTCATTTTGGAGTCCCGGAGCGTAAATGAGGGGGCGAAAGACGAGCATAATGATGTTATTTTTGTCTTTAACACCTCCATTCACCCTCTGTGGGATTTTCATTGCTTTTAAAAGCAGAGGGCAGAAGCGCAACAGGAGTTACATTTCCACCTCCCGTTTGCCCTCCACCTTAAAGCAAAAGTGTTTTACACCAGCATGACATTTTCATGCTGGCGTAAAATCTATGATTTCCTTTGCAACCCGCCTGCTTTTGGCACCATTGCCATGCATGTGTGGCAGGCAGCATTTACTCCATTTGCACATTTGCAAATTTGCACTTCACTGCAGACATAAGGCCCCCCGTCCAGGCATTTTACGAATTTTACAGAATTAGCTCCTATGTGGTTATTTCCTTTCTAAACAGCTTCTCATTTAGATCTGCTTCGTGGCAGGTCCATAGGAGATTGCTATATCTCCAAGGTCGGGTTCTACATTTTACACTAAATTCACACTTTCCGAATGCAAACCTTCCTTTTGTTGTGAACACTGCCATGCTTTCTGATTCTCACATCTACCAACACAACAACTAACTTAATCAGGGAAGGGCTCTGAGGCATTTTCTGCGCATTTTATAGATATATATAAGGAACTACATTCCTTAGGTAACTTTGGACACAATATGTTGCCATTGCTGCGTAACTCTAAAAGAGCATCTTATGCCTCTAGGTAGAGTAAAACAGTTAAAAATGTAAATAAGGAACATGGTTATCATTAAACAACCTCAGCTCTATCTAGAAGATAGTCCATATATAGTGGACTAAGATCCATTTACACTAATACGAAGAATTTCCCCCTGCCTGACTGCCTATCTGCACCTGACTGCCTACCTGTGCCTCACTGCCTATCTGCGCCTCACTGCCTACCCGTGCCTGACTGCCTACCTGTGCCTGACTGCCTATCTGCACCTGACTGCCTACCTGTGCCTCACTGCCTATCTGCGCCTCACTGCCTACCCGTGCCTGACTGCCTACCTGTGCCTGACTGCCTATCTGCACCTGACTGCCTATCTGCGCCTGACTGCCTATCTGCGTCTGCAACCCCTTGGGGAAAAATACACCTGGGTCAAGGATAGGCGCTTTGAAACTACTATAGAAGTACAAAAGCACAGCAACATGACATACCATAACTAATGGGTTTAGTGCTCTGTTAGGGCATTTCAGCCCCATGATGAGGGCTGTGCAAGTCACTCTGTATGTGCCTCTACTACCCTGTTAATAAGGCACAGGAGATAGACATGTAATAGGCACCACAGCCCCCGGCTGATGATTCATAACGCCTCTAGGACATTCTAACCATCATGGTTGCACTAGTAGGATATTTTATTGGGTGTGAACAATACTATTCTAAATAAAATAAATACAATGTGTACGAATGATGGATTGATTTTGTATTGGATAGGAAACATACATACACATACTGTCTGGTATTCCTATGCCTGATTTAAAGATTGTTAACATAAGACACAAGTAATTAGATCCACCTTATTTTTCACTTTTGCTACTTTGCTCTGAATAGCTATGTCATTGTAAGGACTATTTCTCTTAGCTATAGGTTCAGGGTGTGATAGTACACACTAATCAACTCAAGATCAACAGACCTTTGCTTCCTGAGAGCCTTTATGCTGCCACTATGCAGATTCTGAATAAAGATGCAGGTGGAGGCATTGAAATTATGAGTGCCAGTAATCAACAGGGCATGACACATTTGGCTACAAAATAACTGAACTGAAGTGGGTCGTCTTGAACCTGGTGCCCTCTGGAAGCTTTTGATGGCATTGCTCATTGCGCTGGGCCTGGTGAAGAATTGAGTTCACCTACATGGCAGAGACCCTGTAACTGTCTGAGTCTGAAGACGGCAGTAATACATTAGAGTCTTCTGCAATGGTGGCAGCAAGACTTTCTCGGGTTATATATGCAGGGTAATGCAGCTGCTCAAGTGCCACTCTTAGAAATGCTGCTGGCATCACTGGCTTTCCAGTGCTTTCCTGTCTCCATAGTGCTTCTGCTGGGGATAATGAACACCTCCTACATTTCCTTAGCTCCTGCTCTTCTTGTGTGACTCTACCCTGTATCTCTATTAGTTGCATGATTGACAGCATATTAAATCCCTCTCGTATCAGCATGCTTCTATTCAATACTTATTTCATATTTTCAGTTTCGAAACTCAAAATTATGGAAGAATAAACAAACCCTTTTGGCTTCTATGTTTCCGGCTTCATTTATGCAAGAAATAAAGTCTGTTCGTTTAGTATGAACTGCACATTTTATGACCGAAATGGCTACTGGGAGTTGTAGTGCCTTAATAAGCCTGTCTAATAAAGACGCACGTTGCACTGGAGTCCCATCTGCGCAGAGATAACCTCTCCTTGTCCAGCGTGACAGCCCTGCGTGTATGCTTGACGTCACATAGGTGGAGTCACTGTACACTGTCACTTCCTGACCTTTGTGTTTCTTGAGTGCAACAATAAGTGCTACTAATTCAGCTGCCTGTGCTGAAAAATGGAACGGTAGTCTTGCACTCGCCACTACCTCAAATTCACCATTTAATCTGGGTCTTAGAATTGGCATCCTGAATGCTTCTCCCTGCTTGTTTGGTTGATTTTT
This sequence comes from Ambystoma mexicanum, assembly GCF_040938575.1. Classification (NCBI taxonomy): domain Eukaryota; kingdom Metazoa; phylum Chordata; class Amphibia; order Caudata; family Ambystomatidae; genus Ambystoma; species Ambystoma mexicanum. The sequence continues at coordinate 986,148,405 of NC_090928.1, read as the reverse complement.
GAAGAACCATCAATGAAGAGCATCACCCCTCCCGATAAAGCATTAATTTTGTATGGGATATATAATCATAAAATTCCACATAATTAGAGCAATCGTACACATGATCACCCTCTTCTACAGGTTCTGCTACCAATGTGGCTGTGTTTACTATTTTGCACCTTACACATTTTATCACTGGATTAGAAATCATAGCTTCGTATGCAGATGCTCTTTGTGATGTCAATGTACCCTTGGGTTACTCTAAAATGGCAAATAAGGTGTGCTCCACGTATAGCCTCATGGCACAGCCCATGGTAATACTTGTAGACTTCTTAATTGCAAACACGGCAGCAGCCAAAGATTGTTCGCATGGAAAATATCCTCTCATAACTGGATCTAAAATTCCTCTGTAATACGCCAAAGGTTAATACCCTAGGGTTGTTTTTTGTGTGAGTACTGCAGTCATCACTATTATCATTATTACTGACCCATTGGTGTGTGAAAACAAATCAAATTCTTCACTATAATAGGGCATTCCCAAAACTGGAGCCGTACAGATTGTTCCTTTTATTTCGTCAAATCCTTCCTCCATTTCATCAGTCCATTCTATCTTTTCCTAACCGACATGTTCTTTCTTAAGTACTTGCAAAAGTCGTTTTGTGCATGTGCTATCATCAAACACCTAGACCCTGCAATAATTGCATAAACCCAGAAATCACTACATTTGTCTCACTGTGTTTGGCTTTGGTGTTGTAATGGCATCCTAAGCTCTTTCAGGTGTCACTTTCTTTCCTTCATGTGAAATTAACTGGCCTATGTACAACATCTCTTTCTGGCAATACTGTAATTTCTCCTTGTCTTCCTTCTATCCCTTGTCTGCCTATATATTCATTAACTGAACAGCGTCCTGCCTACATTCATCCTCTGTGTCACTGCAGATTAAGATGTCATCTATGTACCGAATAACAGTACTCTTCAGTAAAATGTTGCCTATATCCATCTGTAGGACCCTGTTAAAGATCGATGGGGACTCAGAGTACTCTGGAGGCAGTTGATTATGTTTTAGTCTCTTTTGTCTCAAGATAAAAGAAGAAAGGTCTTCAAATCGATCACTGTGAAGTCAACTGGGATGCTACACAATATTGCACGATTCAGAACTAATGGAAACTTTGTTTTTCCAATATGATTAAATGGGCACATGTCCTGGATAAATCTCTACAACCTCCCTTTTGATTTTTTAATCGGATACACCACAGTATCGCATGGCACTAGGATTCCCTGATTCATCAACACTGAAATAGTCTTAAATATGCCTTCATCAGCTTCTCGAGACATGGTGTACTGTTTTGCTCAGGGTAAAGTTGCTCCTGGCTTGAGTTTTATTTTAACCTCTCCTATTCCCTTCAAAATGCCAACGTCATATGGGACCACAGTCCAAAAGACACTTGGCACTTTTTCTAAGTCTTCCTGAAAGAACACTGGTCTTTGGCGCATGAGTGCCATTTGCTGTGAGGCTTCCCTTTTCTCAATCTTGATCCAATATGTAATGCTTATAAAAAACACTACCTCATCATCGATACATTCATCTCTGAAGCTATCTTCATCTGTTATTTCAGTCTATCTGTATCCCTCTTCAAGAGCTTTCACTGTTCTCCATGCTCTGCCTTCATCATCTACCCCTTCGAGCATTGTTATTTCTCCTCATACTATATCTGCTTCCAGTTCTATAGGAATAGTCTGCCCTTCTTCCTCATTCATAGGCACTTGCGGTCTAAATAAATATTCATCAGGTATAGTCACAAAATTCCCAACTAATCCAGGTACTCATGTTAATAATATGCTCACTCCATACATGAAGCCATCCAGATCTACCGTGACTCCTCATAGAGCCACTTGTCCTGTGAATTCCAGAATAAACTCTCCTATGTTTAAATAGTGTATTTCAGGAGTGGAGCACACTATTCCTTGATCAGTGAATTAAATCGACATGTTAGTTTCATCATTAAATCTCTACCCAGAATGTTAACTGGCATTTGTCTTGAATATAACAAGGGGACATACATGTCACATTCCCCTATAGAAAGAGGTAATGTGTCCATAAAAGGAACAACATTTGTATCTCCAGAGAACCCTAGAACATTCGTGGCAATACCTGACATTAGGTACTTTCCCTCACTGATGCAAGAGCGAGTTGTCCCAGTGTCTACAAGAAAAGAAAAAGATTTGCCTCCTATCATCACATCGACCCTTGGTTCCTCTTGGGGGTCTGGTGATACTGATAGTACTGAACATATCAAGTTACCCTGTGAGCTGTCCTATTGAGGGTACACATTTATCCCTGTCCCCGTGAAAGGATTCCCTCCTATCACAATGACACCCCCTATTCTAGGTGTCAGTCTTTGCCCTGCATTCGCATTCTGTTGTATTTGCATAGGTGCTTGTTGTGATTTCCCTTGTGGTGGGTGCATTTGCACTTATCCCTGTTGCTGTGCCTGCTGTGCTTGTGTTACCTGTGTCTGATAGGATGTGTGATCTTTGACATAGCCCTCTCATGTTTATGTGTTGTATGGCGGTGGGTGACCTGACCCCCCTCTTGAATTTTGTCAGTTCTGTTGTATGTTTCCTCAGCCTCCACATACACGCGCAATATGCCATGTTATCCAAAAATTCCAACATATTGGGGGTGGCCCTCTGGCAAACCCACCATTATATCCTCCCTGAGTACTCTGACTTCCACCCTGGGCATTTTGAAATCCACCTTGGGTGTTCTGAAATTTACCTTCGGTGTTTTGAAATCCACCTCCTCTTCCTCTAAATCCTCCACCTCTACCTTGTGGCCAAAATCCACTGGGTGTACATTATTCCCCTGCGATGCCCCCGTTATTTCTTGCATTCCTACTCCTTCTCCACTGGTCAATACCGCCCCTTCTATAGCAAAGTTTGACAACTTCTTCTGAACTAACTTGGCTTCCTCAATCTTTCTGTTCTCATCTTTCTTTCCGCTCTTCTCTTGTAATATTCAGCAATGATGCACAATAGACCACAGGTTTGTTCCATTCCTACTTGTTTCTTCATTTGTCTCTGTACTTGTTCTGGCAATCCCTGACACAAAATATGATAGAATAGCACCACTGTTTCTCCCACAGTTCACGTGTCTCAAGCTGCCATCTATCTTGAATATCCTAAATATAAGGAATGGGGTCATCATCTTCTTTCACTTTACGTGTCATAATTGAACCCATGTGTGACGAATCGGGATTCTGTACCCTAAGAGCCCTCCAAACGTCTGATATGCAATTATTAAATGGTGCACTATCATGAGCAGTATTTTGTGAATAATAGTAATAACTGACTATTGGCCCTTTGGCTTTAACGAATTTTGCCATGAGGTCTAAATCTCCCTGACATTTACAGGATTTACCTTATACCTGTAGGTTACTGAGTCTGCTTGTGCAAAGCTGACACAAATATCCATCACCTGGCTCATTACCCCTCTGAAGAATACTTGACTATTCATATTTGAACTGTAGTAAATTGACCCAAAATGAGGTCTAATGAGTTATGCGCTCCCCTGCAGTGACTTCAGAATGCTCCACCCAGTAAGTAATCCAATTATTACTTCCATCTCCCTCTTTCTCGTCCCAGTACTTGGCTGTGAGATAGACCAAAGTTAGAATGACAGGCAAGGGACCTATGACTAATAGCCACACCGACACAGCATTGAATGCCCAACCTCCCCATCACTATCTTTATTGTGCTTCTGAAAACCAGAGAATGCAGCACTCATTGTCACACAGATCTGAGTGCCCCACTCCAAAGGATGTGTACCTGGAACCCTCCACATTCAATTGGTAGAGTTTGATACATGTTGATGCTGAACCAAGATATAGCCCTACAAATGTCCAGTAGGGTAACACCATGCATACTTGCCCAAGAGGTGGACAATCCTCTCCTGGATCTCACCTGGATCAGACCCTTAGGACACTGGTCCGATTGTTTGTTACTCATTAGAATCAGAGATTTGATCCAGCTACTGATGGTAGCTGTGGAGGCCTTCTGACCACACACCTCCAACTCAAAACAAACCAGTATTTCATCAAATTGTATTCATTAAACAATTATTTAGTGCTTTTATCCAAAGTGCTGAACAATGCAACATTTGGTACAGCTAAATATGTAAACAAAGACACAAGACAACAATCTAGCACAGCAACAATGTTCCCTGGGTAAACTGTAAAAGATGGAGTTTCATATGGTTTTTGAACTGAGAAATAGTGCAACAAGACTGAATCTGAAGAGGGGGATCATTCCAAAGTGAAGGAGCAAGAAGTTGGACAGAGAGGAAACAACTAGAAGCACAGGGTGTACACAGAACAGAAAGGTAAAACTGGGAGGGCAGAACGCAAGTCTCTCTAGGGTGATAAAACGAAATCAAGGAACATAAGTAAGGGGGTGCCAGAGCATGAATGAACTTAAAGACGAAACACAAGACTTGAAATTAAAATTGTTATTTGATTGGAAGCCAATGGAGCTGAGCAAAGTAGAGAGAAATACTAACTGACCAGGGTAAACAAAACAAAATGTGAACAGCAGAATAAAGAATGGAGTGCAGAGGAGGAATAGCAAAGTGGGGAAGACCAAATTAGAGGGAGGCGCAATAGTTAAGACTAGATATAGAATAGTTTGGAGAATAATTTTAGTAGAAGTGAAGGTTAAACAATGTCAGATCTTTTTAATATCAAAAAAATGAAACCGTTAATTTTACTTTTACATTTGCAAAGCACTCAAACCCACAGGTATCATGGCGCTGGTAAAGAGTTTGTGAGGAGAGGAAAATACTGACAGTACATACCTTGAATTATGCATAATAATACATTCAGAACATAGATAAATTATGCATACTTATTAAACAGTCACATTTTAAAAAGTTTTCTGAAGGCAAGGTGAGATGTTTCATTTCTTATGTGACCATGGAGAACGTTCCAGAGGGTGGGCACAGTGACGCAAAAGCTGGAAACCCATACATGCTTGCAGTTGAATCTAGGCATGCATAGCTCCTGGTAGGACGAGGAGCGCAAGGGACGCACAGATGCTTTAGCTACGATGGGTAGAGGGGACATTCTGGTGTAAACAATGGTGGGTGATGCACAATGTTTTGAATTCAATTCTTGCTTTAAACAGAAGCCAGTGGGCTTCTCTTCCTATGGTGGATATGTGGTCAGAGAGTTTAAGACCTAGTGCTGCCCTTAGTGCCTTATTGTGTAAGAGCTGAAGTTTAGCAAGGTTCTGGGGTGCCTGGAAAAAGAACATTGCAATAATCAAGCTTACTGCAAATGATGGTGGGTGCAAGAGTCAGGTAGTTCTTTGGGGAGATGGATTTTCTATTCAGGGTGATGAGTATGGCAGGATGCAAGAGCACTGATATGCCGGGTCATGCGGGGTTCGGCATCAAGGTATACCCCCAGCGTCTTTACATGTTTGGAGACTTGGATGAGTGTTCCATCAATAGGAAAGGAGTAAGAAGGGTTCAAGGAGTTTAGGTGGTGAGACGAGCCCACGTGTAGCAGGTTAGTTTTCTCGTTGTTAAGGTAGAGATTATAGGCGGCCATCCATTTCTGAATGACACTGCATATTTGGTTGATTGCTTTGACGTCCAGGTCGTAATTCCTTGACATTAGAAGCAATATTTTCAATTTCGTCTGCAAAGTTTGTGTGAGGTATGCCGAAGGAATCAAGGTGATTGAAGAGGGGCTTAGTGTAGGTGTTATAGAAGGCAGGGGAGATGCAAGCCACCTCATATGGAACAGAGATGGGGTTGACAGTGGCGGCGTCTATGAAAACCCTGGAGGTTCTCTCGCTCTGAAAGGATTTAACCCAGAGTGCTGCTTCTCGTGTAAAGTGAAAGTTAGTCCCAAGATGCTGCCAAAGGATGTTGTGGTCACAAGATCAAAAGGTCAGGGAGAAGCTGGATGGCAATGTTGTCTGAGCCTCAGAAGTAGTCCAGTTGAATTTTGAGGTCTAAGAGAGCAGATTACGTGCTGTGTTGAGGTCAGAAACCTGATTGTCCCCATTAGCATTTGTTGTTCAAGATAGGTTAGAAACCTGAAAATATGCGATGTAGTCGAAGATTTTCAGGAGGAAAGTTACTGAAGTTATAGGCCTGCAATTTGTAGGGAGGGTTGGGTCAAGGGATGGTTTCTTGATGAGTTTAGAAATGCAGGCTTCTTTGAGGCAGGTGGTGACATTGTTGGCAGCAAATGAGGCATTCACGACATCCGATATAGCTGGTGCAAGGGTAGTCGCACAAACTTTGACAATGTGGGCTGGCCATTGGTCCCCTTTTCAGTTTGAGGGTTTAAGGTGCTGCACCATGGTAATGATGTCTTCTGATGTACCAGGAGAGAAGAGGAATTGAGTAGGTGGGGAGTTGGGTGAGGGCATGGAGAGGGGACAGAGCAAAGGGTTTGTATGAAATTTGTAGTTTCTTCTCTGTAATTTTTAGTGTTAAGCATTTCAATTTTATATGCAAGGGCTGATTGGATCGTTAAACACCCATTTATATTGATAAGGATAGATGAGGGGATGGGTGAAAGGTTTTCCAGTTCTTTAAGGATGGCAAATAACTTTTTCGAACTGGAGCTTGGTTTGTTGATCCTATTATTGAAGGAGTTAGCTTTGGCCGTGATGAGGGTACTTTTAAAAGCTTTATAAGCAGTGAGAAAAGTGTTGTGGTTTAAATGTGAGTTTTTTTATCTCCAAGTATGCTTACTGGCTCCTTTGAGCCTGAGTAGAGAGATAAGGTTGTCAGTAAACCAAAAGTTTGCCCTTCTGTCAGGTTTGGTAGATTTGAGCTTGAGTGTTGCATGGTAGTTGATAGTAGGAGAGAGGGCTTTGATTATATGAGAGGTGTGAGCAAGTGGATTATTAGGCTGGGGGAGAGGTTGGGCAAGATGTTTGAGCAGAGTAGTAGCAAAAGTGTCTTCAATGAGTTTGAACGTGTTTCGGGAGAGAATAGATGTCTGAGTCTTAGCTGGCTAACATTCAGGAGGAGAGTGGGAAAGGCATAACTCAATGAGGAAGTGGTCGGACCCTGGCGGGGGAAAACTAGACATGATATTAGCAGTCATATTTAGTGTGAGGAGCCAGTCCACGGTGTGCCCTTTGTAGTGGGTGTGGGGAGTGGATCATACAACAAATGCAGTTTGAGGTTGCAATGAAAAGGACTAATTAAAAATAAACCCAAGATTACCCGCCTGAAAACCAACAGAGAGCTGCAAAAGTGGAAAACACATAGTAAAAGGAAGGGAAAAAGAGGAATGAGCAGGGAAAAACAAGATTTCTGTTTTTTGGGATTAAGACAAGGAAACAAAGAATACATCCAAGATTTGATGGCAGAAAGACCAGAAGAAAGGTGTTGATGAATGGAATCATTAAATGAAGTGAAAGGAAAGAACCCGAGTATCATCAGCGTATAGATGTGCCTGGAAACGAAAATCAAGAATCACAGAACCCTTCTATGAAACTGTGAATTAACGGTTAGAAAGATGTGAAAGAATGTGGGGTTAACCGTTTTAGATCAATAGGCTCAATAGACTCACAATTCATCCTTTCTAATATATCCAGGACAAATCCCAAGGAGGGTCACCAGATAGCTCCACTGTTCTTGTTACCATTACACTCTTAAGCTGTCTGCTGACCTGTACCTCACCTAATCAATGAACCCTTCCCTGCTCCATCATGAAGGAATTGTAAAGTGTCAGGGAGCCCACAGTCTAAGGCCGGGAGATTCTTTCTGCCATCCCAAGCTATACAATTTGCCCAGTGGCGGTCATAAGATTTATGTTTAGATAACTGATGAGCCTTTGTTACTGCTTTTGCCACCCCAGAGACCAAGCTCCTGCAGTCCCCTCCTCCCAACTTAAAAAAACCCTGATTGAATAGAAGGGAAGAATGATCAACCCTCTTCTTCCTGCAGAGGGGATGGCCATATAGGCACCAACAAAAGGGCATCCATCGTTCTAGAAGTACTAGGATCACCTCCTCCTGTGCCAACCCGGGGACCACCAAAATTGCAGTAGTCATGAATCCACGGAACCGGTAGCAGGGTTAGATTTCTTCCGTAACTTGACCGCATGCTTGTCAGCTTCGAAGACCTTGTGGACATTGGTCTCCAAGGCATCTCTGAACAGCTTCTGGCCCTCAAATGGGAGCTTTAAGGGCTTTGGCTTCTGTGATCCCCCAACTTCCAATCTATGAGGCATATGTGATGTCTTGCAGAGAATGTGATGCCCATTACCATAGCTGTTCCTCTGACACCATGGTAGAACAGGTTGGACATGAACTCCACCTGCTTCTGCTTGTCCAGCAAAATCTGTGCGCAATCACTCCTTTTTCCAGGGACTGTTGGAGTCTCTTGAAACCTGTTAGTACCACGACTGCTGCATAGGAGCCATAGGTATTCAACCTAAGTGCCAGACGAGATCCTACATAAGTCTTCACGGCCGTTTCCACCTTCTTGTCCACCGAATTGCTTCTCCAGCAGATATGGAGGATCGCCCCACTAGCCTGGCCAGGATATCCTTCACTTCCACTACTGTTGGAAGACTGGTTTCCGCCCTCTTCAGATGGTACAATTTGGACAAGAACCTAGGCATGGATATATGTTCTAGGCCAGTCCATTTCCTCAAGATCCTATTCCTAATCTCAGAGATCATGGGGTGGCCCACCATAGCGGCATGCTTGTAATGGTGTATCTTTGGATCCAGGGATTGAGACACTCTGCTTGCTCCTTGAATCCAATGGGCTGGTAAATCTGCTGCAGCACTGTCGAGGTAGCTCCTTCGTCCTCATCTTCAGATGAGAATGACTAGGTGCTAGATGCTGAGGAGTGTGTGAAAGAGGCGGATGAAGATGAGGAGGAGGGAGGAGAAGGGGACTTCATCTTCATCCCCTTCCTTGTTTCATGCTCTGCCATGACCTCTTTGAACAGTAGCTGCAGTTCCTTTCTGGTCATGGAACCCGACTTCTCCTCCACTGTGGTATTCTTGTCTTCTTACTAATAGGCTTAGAGGAACCAGTAGACTCCAGCTATGTGTGCTTTCTTTTCTCTGAGCACTCCTCCATGTTTGTGTCGAGAAACAGACAACACGTTGTCTGTTGGCATTTTCAAGTGCCACTGCGTGCCTTGCCACTCTTCAAAATGTTGCTCATCAAGCAGGGAGCATAGACGTCCCTCTGCTCTGAATGCTCCCTTTGCTGCCTGGCAACTAGTGAATGTGAGCGTACCGCCACCCAGGCACAACCCCTTGTTGCCCCACACACAGGGATTGAGAGTGTCATGCTGCTTTGGATGTTGGCCTACGATTGGCTCTTGTTTTTTTAACCTGATATATTGGGCACGGAACACACCCCGGGAAATATGATCACCAGGAGCGCCAGCCCGAAGAATGCTTGATGGAGCCAGATGCCGTCGGGAACCTCCATTATCATGGCCCTTAGTCTCCGGCTCACCTCTGACACACCCTGCAGTCCCGGAAAGATATGGCAGGCATCTTCAAGTCTCGGTGGTGCTCAAGTCACACAGGAAGGTCGACGGGATAAGGGTCGCCAGCAATTGCTCCTCTATGCCCCACACGTAGAAGAGGCCTGAATCCAGGAAGGATCGAAAGAACTGAGGTCTCATGGGTAAAGAGGAGGTTAAACCTCCTAAGGGGGGCAGAGCCACAGGGAGTAACGGATTAAAAGGGAGGTTCCTGGGAGGGCACAGGCTCTCAAAGGTAAGTACTGGGACGAGAAAGAGGGACGTGGAGGTAACGGTGTGTCCTAATGCACAAGATAGTAAAATGACGTGTTCTATTGCACCGTTTGTTTAAAGTACAGAAAGCTGAGGTAAACTGTAAACCGGAAGTAAATGGCTGGGCATTCCCAGTGGGTTAAGTGAACATGGTAGTGCACTACAGTCCAGCAAACTGTGCATTGGAGCGCTACTAGGGCGTGTTGGCTTGCAATGATATCATTTATCAAATAGCTCTGAGCATATTATCGTGTGTTTATCTTCGCCCATTTCTGCACTGACAGTATTTAATTGTCACATTTTCAGCCTTCCGTGGCAGCAATTCCTCAATTGCCTGATGTGAATGTTTACATGCAGATTTTATCTTCAAAGCCCTAAACACATTACTCACATCTTCAGGCGACATGAAATCTGAAATTGCATTTTTATCTGTCCACAATTCCTCGTGCAATATGCTGTCTCTCAGAGAGCTTACTCCAACACTCCTTTATTTGTGAGCAAATGTGGGCTGATCAGCAAGGAAATGAATTACATCTGTGAACATATCTTAAAAAAAAGGCCAATTGTAGATGAGCTGATCCTGGCCAGGCGCTCTTCTTGAAGTCATTCGGCAAACATGCTGCCAAGCATTCTGCAGGGCTTGGCAGGTCCGGAACAAGTGTATTAAATTTCCTTCACAGCTTTGACATTTATAACAGTGAGGAAATAAATCTGATTTACATTTATGTAGTTAAACAGGTGTAGAGTACAGCCTAAAGGCCACCTTATAAAGTACTAGCTTAATTTCCAATTGATTGCTGCTCAATCTGCTGGCAGTAATGACTCGTGCCCAGCACTTCACTGAGCCATAGAAGTCCCAGGATTCCTTCCACTTGCATTTTAAAGAATAAATTGCTTTTCTTTTATGTGCAATCGCTGCACAGCATATGTATATCTAAATATGTAAATTGGCAAAGGATATATATAATACACAATATAATATATATATAAATACATAAAATAAGCATATATAAACTTATATTACACATATGTATGCACGCCCCATGCAAATCGATGCGGCATGTGGTATACATTCCAGTGTGTCTGTGTGTGCATGTGTGTGTGCGTGTGTCTATATATATATATATATATATATATATATATATATATATATATATATATAAACATGTATCGCATATGTGCAGATACATCAACATAAATAAGCATTCATTCACATATTTTAAACGTATATGGAGAGGGCTTAAGGATAATGTAAGCGAACAATGTTCTATTGCTCTGTAGTGAAAATGCAGGGGCAAAAGGCAGTTGTGCCTGTCTTAACACCTCCCTTCACTCTCCTTTGGAATTCTCATTTTTGCAGGAGGGTGCGGGCAGAACAGGATTTACATTTCCCCCTCTCGTTTACTCTCCGCCTCAAAAAAATAACTGGGTTTCACGCTAACATGAGATTTTCATGCTGGTGTAAAACCAATGATTTGCCGTGCAACACGCAGGCAGAGTCCTTAGGAAGTCATTGTAAACGCTGCCTGCCATGCGTACATGGATTAGCGGTTCTGCATCCTTGAATCTTCATCTCGAAACCCCAATGCTCGAGTACTTTGTGATGCTGGAGAACCCAAGGATGCGATCTGACTGCGCCAGAAGATGAATGTTGTGCTTCTATAGCTTTAGCGGAAGGAATTGGCGTCTCAAATGGTGCTCTTTTTTTTCCTGCCTCTCAATTTCTGGCGCCGAATCGATGGATGTCAGTTTTGGGTCGTGAGGGTTAGCAGCTGCTTCCCCTGGCAATCGCCTTATATCCATTGGCACTGCATAGAGAGCAGAAGAAACAGAGGCAAAGCTCTTCAGAGGCATGGGGTGGAGACTCCATGCCACTCACAATTTAACTAATCTGAATTACCCTTTTCCTTTGACATATTATTTACAGAACCCTCTGGCCAACGGAGGCAGATATGATACAGGAAAAATAATGAAAATGAGAATGCAGAATAATGGAGAAAGAAAGGAAAGACAGGAAAATAATAAGGGCGAGACTCGTGGAAAGGGGGGAGAAATAAAGAGGGGAAGACAAATGGGTGGAAAGAAGCAATAGAAAGGAACGACTGATAGGTAAAGGGCTCCACTGAGAAAGTAAAGGACGGAAATAGCCCCAGATTTAAAGAGTGATGGGAAGAAATGGAGTAAGGGAAAAAAAGAGAAAACATTAAAAGAAAGAAAAGACGAGATGAAAGAATCAAAGAAGCAAGGAGCAAAAGAAAAATAAAGAAAGAAAGTCCGAGAGACATAAGAAAGTAAATTACAGAAAGGAAGAAGAAAATATGAGAAAAGGTCATGAATAAAGTAAGAAGAGCAAGATAGAAGGAAATGGAAAAAATGGAGGAAAGGAAACGTGTAAAAGGAAAGAGTGGAGCAGGCAGAAGGAAATAATAAAATAAACAAAGCAAGAAAGAAGGAAACACAACCAACTGAAGAAAAACGATGGTATGAAAGTGTGAAAGAGACCTAGCAGGTTTGAAGGCAGTAAAAGAGAAGTTGAGGGAAAGGTTGAAAAGGCATTGATAGAAGATAGATGAAGACAAAATAGAAGGGGGTCGAAAGGAGTGGACAATTATAGGGGATTGATTAGAAAGAGGGGAAAAGATAGGCAGATAAGAAAGAGTGTGGGAAGTAGGGGAAGACGCAGGAATTCAAGATGAATCCATGGAAGCGATTTGGTTACGGTGACAACTGAGAGGGATGTGAACTGATGGGGCACGGATGATATGAGAATTGAGAGAGTGCCATGTGAGGGAGGTTAGGAAATTAAGATGAGGTAGGGCTGGCAGTCAGAGAAACTGAGAAGGAAAGGTAAGGAAAAATGAGTTTGCGGTAGAGAAGAGAGATGGGTGTGAGTTATAAATGTGAGGGAAACAGTGGCATCATGGATGTGAAGTGAGGGAGATGCGAGGGCATATAAGAGAACACATGGACTCTGTGTGAAATGGGGTGGAGAAGGCACTCAGAGGGAAGTGGAGACATGGAGGTCGAGGATAAGAGAGGCGGAACTGTGAGGGAAGAAGAAAGTGATTGACGCCAAATGACCACAGAATGATTGGGAAGAGATGGAAACAGAAAGGAAGAGTAGACAAGGACTGGCATTGAGGCTTAGGTAAGGGGTAAACAGAGAGGGGAAAGGGGAGCCATAGGTTTGAGAACATGTGAGAGGTAGAGGTGAGATGAGGAGGTAAATGAATGGAGGAAAGAATGCGAGCGTCATATTTGGAGGAGAAGGGGAAGTAAGAGTGAGGCAGTGAGGAAATGTTTGAGTTAGAGATTGATGTAAGAGGGAGAGATGTTGAGTTTGAGGTCTGAGGGGTTGTGCAATATATTTGTGAAAGGGCAGGAAAGGGATGGATTTATGCAACTTGTGTTGCTTTTTTGGTGTTTTTGTCAGACTACAATGGGAATCCCTTTGCAGTACCAAATGGGACAGGAAAACAGAGCGATGGGGAAAACAGAATGCTGAAAATTGTGGTAAAAGGAGGTTTTGCCACAGCAGAATTGGTCAAGGGAGAATTAATTTAATTCTATTTAACGGTTTTTGCTGCAAATATATGTGGGGGGAGGGTTTAGGTTAATAATGAATTTCCGGGGCTATGTGTGACTGTGGGGGGGTCTCCTCTATCAATTCGATAAAATCGCATAGAACCGACAACTAGAGAGTGGGGCTAAGCCTGGAGACCGCATCTCTGTCTGTGACCAATCAACTTCCGGGGCAGCGGTGGTCCATGAATGAATATCGGTTTCTAAACCATCAATCAGCCCCACACGTCTAGTACACCAGGGGAGCCGAGCAGATTGGAAACACAAGGAAATGATAAACCTCCTTGTCCAATTTTGGTAACGTAGACGTAACAGCTGGCTTATCTCTGCAAGGTCATGGATCACTGGTTAGTTGCAATACAGCAAAAATACATTTATTACCCAATAATAAAAGAGACTGTCCAGTCAAGGTTGTATAAAAATATCTACTTTATTATTATCACAACAGACAGTTTTAGCACACTACAAAATACAATGCACCCTGTAAAGGAATGCAGAGGACAGACAGTATCAAGAAGGAAAATGGATACACTCTGGATACTGACAGGAGGATAGTTGGTAAAGTAATGAATCGCGCTAGTTCAAGGATACTTGGTTTCAACACAAAGGGAGCAATGGGTCATAAAATGTCACTAGGGGCCTTCGGGTAAGGACCAGGGGGGCAGTACCACAATGTACCCTGTGCTGGTGAAGAGGAAGTGTCAGACATCGTCTGCACTCCGGCCACCCTCTTCGAAGTGCCAGGAGCGTTCACATCAAATTATGTGGTGTATGGAGAACAGATAAACCAGCTGAGAGCTGCAGTTGGGCTCTGCCCAGTGCCTATCGGAATAACAGCACCTATTGAAGTACCAACACCTAAGCAAACCTGGACAGTAAGGTACCCCCCTGAGAAATCCATGTCCACAGACACGACAAAAGAGCGGTTATCAGAATACCCGAAGAAACCAAGAAGATACTAAAAGAAGACGACAGGTGACATCATGAGAGATCGGACGGACGCACATATACAACATATAATGACCTAAGAATGCTGATAAAGAGACGTAATGCCATGGATAAGTGACATCTTGGGCCTAAGGGGAAACAGGTGACTCCAAGATGAAGAAACGTATGCCATATGCACGATGAAGACATTAAGCCAGTTTAAATGTGTGCGTGTGCAGGAAACCGCAAGAAGTGAAGAAATTGTGGAGCTTGCTTATGCTTAGTAGAAAGCAGATTGCGGCAGGCACCAAATATACATATATCTACTGCAAAAGCACTTTATAGAGGAGTGAAAAATCCACTACGCATATGAGCAGAGTTGAATAGAGGTTACTAAAAGTTTCAAGAAGAAAAGGCTGCAGCAACAAATCAAGAAGTAAAGACGGAGAGAAACCCTGCTGAAGGTAACCCTGCAAAGAGGTCACTGGTCGTATCAGGCTGAAATAGGTTGGCGATGCCAACAACTAGAGATAAGAATAACAAGAGTCTCCTGTTCAGCAAGGTCGAGATAAGCTGCAGATGGTATATGACTGACAGAACTAAATCAAATACACAAAACTGCATGAAGAAGAAGCCGATTTCATGGTGTCCAAGTCACATGGCAAGGCGGCAGAAAGGGATGAGACTTTCACACCTACGCATGGAGCCTTGTCGTGCCCATACTCCTTAACTTTCTCAGACCAAGAGGCAGACTCAAGGCCAAACTACAAAGCAGTAATTGATACACGGCCACTGAGGTGATGTATGGTTGTACCATAAATTGAAGGAAAGCTAGGGTGCAGGCTTACTCCCTGCACCTAGCCAATTATTCTTTATGCTGATAAGCGCAAGTGGAAAAGAATGTGTGGGATGCATGCCAACCCAATCATAGTGGACCATGTAATCTAGGGTCCTATAGATAGTAGAGCCAATGGGACATCGTACTTTTAGTGATGTTTACAGTAGCCAGTTCGAAGGAAGTGCTTAGTTGCCCCACCTGACATTATTACCCAATTCCTTCTCCCCGTTATCATATACAGATATAGTACCTATGTTAAAGTTACCTTCCTGTAACCAATCAAGTTGCATGTTAAGTTTGTAAGATTACACGTCAATGATGATGAGTTTTTGGTATGAAGGTTTTGGTTTTTCTGAAATTAATCGGAGTTTAAGGAAGAACGAAGATCGAGCGGTTGCTGATGTTCATTGAATTCCCCGTTTTTTGTACTTGTCATTAAACAGACTCCCTTTGCCAAACTATTCAGTTGTCATTATTAATATTTGATGCAAGAGTACGAATCTGCATCCCCATCTATCTCAAGGGTGCTGCTGCTCATCTTAAATGGCTGTTTGGGGACCCCCAGTCTTAAGAGCCAGCTGGGGTCCATCCAGTTCACTTGTAGAGGTTCTTGGTGCTCGACAGGGTCGAGTCAGTTTCAGGGTGCTTTACAGCTCCTGCAACAGAGTCCAAGATGGGAGACAGCTGAGGATATCAGACAGCAGGCAGTTTGGTGAGTAAGGCTAGATGGACGGCTGCAGGCTGTCCTACATGGTGACTCAGGGTCACGGAATCGTTGTCTCACTGCTGTTTGGTGGTCTGAAGCACTGGTTGAGGTGTCTCGGATGACAAAAGCAACTGTTAGTGATGCAATCTGTTGCAGCTCGAAGGGCGTGATTGGCTCGAAAATGTCATTTAGGACAGACGCTGGTTGATGCTTGTCTATACACTCGCCCTAGCTTCTTCCCCGGACCTGTGTTGTCCTTTAAGGAGGACGGCCTAAAGCTGAGCAGAGTGTTGCAGGCACCAGCCTTGTCCTGGGGTTGGTTCAAACACTCTCTGGCACTTCCCACCTTGGAAGCCTGCTTGTAGAGTCTAGCAGGGCACACTTTGTGCTGGCTGGGTACCAGTTTTGGATCTGCTGGAGGGTCTTCCAGATTCAGTATCTACCTATGTTCCTTAGGAGATGTTTAGGGGCGGGATCTTGCCTCCCTCTCTGAAAATCCTTCCCTTCCTTCAATCTTCACTGGCAGAAGCTGTAAAGCAGACTGTTCCTTCAGCCAGGGTCCAAATGAGTCCTTCTTGTTACTCATTGCAAAGTCCTCAGATGATATGCCCAAAAGAGGGGTTCAGCCCTCTTTTTAAACCAGATGGGGCACAGTGATTGGTGTAGGCTAAGCCTACCCTTAAAGACCAATCCTGGGTCCCCACCAACAATCACCTGTATCCAAGACGTCATATACAGAGTGCTTTGCAAAAGAAAGGTAAAGGGGTGAAAACATGTAATACTAAGTCCCACCCATTGTCCTGTCTATTGTCGATCAAAGGGTCTCTCTGTGGTTACTGATTAAAGCAGCAGGTCTCCCTTGAAGTTGCGGTGAGAACAGACTTTCTGTCTCCACCAATCCACATAGCCGTACCTTCTGAATGGGGTCCCTGAATTGCCTACTGTAAACACACAGTCCCAGACATGACAGGTCACTGCCCTTGATACTGAAAGGCGGGAGCTAGCTTCAGGTTGACACAGTGCATATCAAAGGTTGTTGGGGATTACCTGTCTATTGTTAGTCCTGCGATCATGCCTCCGATGGGCCTGCTTGAATTAAGTCTGATTAGTATGCAAAGCTTCCACCAGCAGCTAACAAAAGGCAGGGTGGATCCATGGAGCCTTTATTAGTTAATTAGGCTGTCCATGACAGGAAGAAGGTTTTGCCCTCCCCTTCTGAGATTTCTTGATGTACTCTTAACTGTCATATTCCAACTAAATATGACACGGGGGACAGCGTGGTGAGCATAGGAAAATGTGTGCGGATTAGCCCCACACCTTATCCAGAGATTTGTGTACCATCATTCAATTGATTTTCAAATTTCAGAAAAGCCCAGGTGAGTGCAGACCCACCATGCGGGTGGTCGAATTACTCACATTGTACCTGTCAGACAGGAGTGTGAAAGGGACACTGTGGGACAGAGGAAAGAGGGCAAGAAAGTACCTCCCCATCTGCTCAGCAGTCTTATATTTCCTATGGAGGAGTCTGGGGAGGGGCAAGTGGTGAGAGTCTTCTTTGTGCCCTCATAGCATTAGCCTCAATCAGAGCACATGGTGCAGAAAGGAAGAGAAGGACACAGTGTGGGGTATTGCGGCATTGCTGTTTCCTTCCTGCCTGCTGCCAGTTGCATGTCAGAAGCTGTCACGTGGCTTTCTCTAACCTCCTAATGCCTATCCCATCATGGGTGGGGGAGGTGGCTTGAGGCGCATAAGAGAATTGAGGCTGTACTTGTGCAAACAAGGCTGAACTTTAACATGTGAGTGTGCACTTCGGAATATGATGCCATTAACTGAGCATGTGAGGCAGTATCTTGCACTCAATGACTGCAACTAACATATGAGGGTATGCCAGAATAAAAGTGGAAGTACCTAGGAAGTACCACAGCAGTAATAGCAGTAGGTAGGTGCACACGTGCTTCAGTTGCCATACGACAGCACGACATGGGCATGTGATGATGTATCTAGTGGATGATGACAAATAGGCAATGAATGACTTGCAATAAGAATGCAGTACCTGATCCTGTAAGTCTGAATGTAGTGTATAATGTCACTATCTATACATGTGAGGACCATCTTGGCATCTGCTAGCAGTACCAGTTCGCATGAGGCTTTTTCCAGTATTTGATGCCTGCCATATGATACTTTAACTGGCATGGATTAACAGTATATTGGCAAAATAGGTTTACTTGACAGCGCAACTGTCTGGTGTGTGTATTTTCTGGGTCCTTGTAGGGTGCTTGTGCAATGCAATGCTTGGTTTAGAACTTGATGGCAGACGGGAATGTATGATTTTTAGAAAACAGTAATGGAATAAGAAGAGGCAGGAAATGAGTCCATGAGAACAGTAATGAATGCAAGTATTCACTTAGTTGCATGCTTGGACTGGGCTATAGGACAGCATGCTACTGTGGGCCAGTTTCTGGGTCAAGATGGGCCAGTTGTGTAGCCAAGGAAGACCAATTTGATGAGCTACTGTACTGTGCAATTGGTATTTCTGACCTGTGTTACTAATCGAAAATGCTTCAAAATTGTTCATTTGCAACACATTTTACCAGAAACTCCCCATTGGGCGTACTCAAACAGCCATGTGCAATTGTGGGCCACTATTTAATCAGTGCCTGGGCAAATTGTATGTCCCAGTCCAAAACTGCTTATAGGAGAGAAATAAATGTGTTTTTAAGGATCTGCAGAAGTATTATTAGTATTTTTCCCCTCGTATTTGATACTTGGCATATGGTGAAAGTGTGACCTACGATGTCAAGGGCCGTCCTTCCCTCAGAAGCATAATCCGTGAACGGGACCTTAAACAGCTTTTCTGGATATGCTAGTTGCATGGCAGATTGCAGCCTTTTGCACCTTCAGTCCAGCTGAGTGTGTTCCTTCTGGGAAAGTGAAAGTGCCCAGTGCTGCTTTCACTTTCACTACGTCATGGCGCTAATGGGACTGGAAGGAAGCAGCCACCAGGGCCCTGGTCTGATCACTATTCACCCCTTCTGTCGCTTGGTGACAGGGAATTGGGCTTTCGGACATGGCCCCCAAAGAGGCATTGCTATAATTGAATAAAGCGTCCAGGCGTCTCTGTGCATAAAGTTGCTCCTGCACAGGAGTGATGCATTTCCTGCACTAACCCCATGGCTCTCTTCCACTCCGCTTCTACCTTTTGCTGCAACTATATGTCCCTGACTGCTCTCTCCCAAAGAACGATGTGATTCTGTATTGGGGATCTCATAAAAACACGTTGGTGGAAGCACATGAAGTAACAAGGCCCAGCTGGTGCTTCGGTCATTTCATTGCCAAACGTCGGCAAGTTGCCATGCCAATGCTATGCACTGCTCCCGAACTCCCCTTTCGCCTTTCATTTACTGTACCAATGTTATGGCGATATTTGGTGGCTTAAGCCTTCAGAAAGCGCCAAAACCAAAAATGACTATGGGCATCATTACGAGTATGGAGGTAGCCATGCCGCTTTTAGCCAAAAATGGCTACCCCTATACCGGGTACCGGGTCCGGGTTCCAGGAATGAGGAATTACCGGGCCATTCCGACCTTGGAGGGCCCGGTAATTCCCTTTCCTGGGACCCGGTGCATCCCCATTCGGGAGGATGCTAACAACGGGCCCGTTAACGACGGGCCTTGTTAGCACCCTGGTCTTATTAGCGGGTCCCGCTAAGGACGCCTGGTTTTACTAGACGTCCTTAGCGGGACCCGCTAGCAGACCTCGCAATGAGGCGGTAGAGGGTTAACTGCGCCGGCAGCTCTACTGGCACCGTTAACCCTCTACCGCCTTCCTCGTAATGAGGCCCCATTTCTCGCATTTTCTGGAGCATTATGATTGCTCTTTCCTTAGCACTGGCAGTGATATGCCAGGTATTCCAGTGACCTCACAGGTGTCCAGACGAGTGGGCTATGAGCATACTTTCTTGTTAGAGGGGGTTCTGCCAGCAACAAAGGTCTCGGACGGTTTTGTTTCCCAACTGTTGTATTTAAATCAAAAAGGTTTCAGCTGGATTGATCTTCCATTCCGGGTCATCATGTACTGTGGAATCTGTTCAATGCAGTAGGTTGTTCATGCTTGGTTCCTGGGCCTTACAAACAGTCTCTATTAATTACCATCTTTACAAGCATTGGCAAAGCCAATAGTTTTGACATGTACTGCTGTTCTTTGCATTTTGCATAACTAGGCACCAGGGTGCAAGGAGGAGAGTGCAAAGTGCAAAGTTAGGGTGGGTGTAGAAAGAGTGAGGGGGGTTGGTGGGTGGGGGTTGAGGGGGAGAGGTATGGTAGAGAGAGTGCGGGTAGTGTGGGTGGGGTAGGGAGAGTGGGGGTAAAGTGGGTGGGTGGGGTAGGGATTGGGGGTACAGTGGGTGCGTGATAGTATCTGGTGGGGCCAAAAAACATGAAGAGCAAAGCAGCCTCAGGAAGACTTGTCAAAAGTACCCCTAAAAAGTCGAAGAAAAACTCAACCAGCACATGCAATGGGGTTGGGAGGGGTGGATAGGGGTAGAGAGAGTGGGAGTGGAGCGGGTGGGGGTAGAGAGAGTGGCTGTGGGGTGGGTGTAAAAAGACAGCCTTAGGACGACAAAAAACAGATCTGCCATCAAAAGTAGCCTGACATAGCCTAATTGTCTGCTATAAGTAGCCCAAAATAGCCCAATATAAAATCACTGTGCAGCTGGGAAATGGAAAGCCCAGCACCCGAGTTGCTTCTTACAAAGCTGCTGGTTGGAGTAAATATTGTTAGGGAACTTCTTACTAGGTAGTACGGCAGAGGAGTTTGGAAAAAGAGATTTTATTGATTTGGCGGTTTAATGCCAAAACTTTGGCTGTTGCTGTTGCTATGCCAAACAGACATTCTCAGTCCAGAATCCCCGTTTTCTTTCTCTCGTTCGCTCATGTAACAATGGTTTCAGCAATTATATGGCGCAAAAACGCCACAAAAATTAGCCAAAACCAAAATAAAGGAGCCTAACCGTAACCAGCCAAGCTGTTGCCATTCTTACTTGTAACTGGTAGCACACTCCACTTTTTTTCACATGGCTAGTCTCTTCTAGGCTGCTAGATTCTGTGCAAACACCTTTTCCCATATCATTTGTGATTCTGTGTGGGTCTGGGTACTAGAGAACAGGATCAAAATGTGGGGATACAATTCAGAGGTCTATTTGGCATTTATGGATTTGACTTGTGTCGTTAACTGCCTAAATAGGGAAATATTGTGGACCCCTCTGGAGTCCAAGGTTATTCCCAGTTGCTCTCTGGAAATCCTGAAGGGACTCCACTCAGATTGTAAAGTTTCAGTTATGTTTGGGCTCAATGGGAATTTTAGCTCTCCCTTTACATTTTTGAAAAGGGTCAGACAATGCCCCTATTGTTCAACCTTTATATAAATGATCTTGAGGAGAAACATTGGGCTATAGGAGATGTACCACATATGGCAGGGTGTTTGATTCCCCTCTCATTTTACGCAGATATCCGCCCATATGTGTGACTATTCCCATGACCACTCCAGACGTTAGTGGATATATATATTAATGTTATGTCTAGTAGAAACCTGGCGCAGTATCACAATTTGAAGCCATGGCTATTGGTGTAACTTTAAGGGTTCCCAGACCTATGGTGGACAGCCGGCATGTAGAGCAGATGCACTGTTACGTAGCTCTCCTGCCCAATCCGATACACTTTGATCCTGTGAACAGCAGTGCGAACAAATTGCAGCAGAAGTGATCCCAAATGGCCCGGCAGCATGAGAGCAGCACAGGACTCTAATTCTTGTGAAGGAAGTGGATACGCATGCTCTACATGAAACCATCAGCGAGAGTCCTCACAGGCAAAAATATATCGGATTCATTGCCGACTCGTAGAGGCACTAAAGAGGGCTGCCTGTGGTCACCGCTATTGTACATCTTAGCACTAGAACCTCTAGCGATCTACATAAGAGAATAATTCAAGGTCACAGGACTACAAATAGATGAGACCACACACACCATATCCCCCTATGCAGATGATATACTGTTGTATATAAAACACCCAGAGGACAATTTAGAGATGTACCTAGAAGTGCAACACAACTTTGCACAACTATCAGGAATTTTCATTAGCAAAACCAAATCCTGTTTGTTCCCCCTAGCAGGATGGGCAGGCAGATCAGAAGATCAACTTTCTCGTCTTTATCTCCAATGGAAACCACACACGTTTCGCTACCTGGGCATAAATATATGCCATAACATGGAAAACACCCACATAACCAATCCACTGAGAGAAAAAAAGGGCCTAGAAGCATCCATAAAATTCTGGGAAAAACTTCCCCTGTCAGTGATGGGACGGATTTCGCTGGTAAAAATGATAGTCCTCCCCAGATTACTGTACCATTTTCTAAATGTGCCATACCTCATACCAAAGGCCTTTTTCAAAGACCTAAACTCAATGCTAAGTAGCTTCATGTGGGGGAATGGCAAGAAACGAGTAGCCATGGAAGTACTATGTAGAGATTATACAGAGGGCAGAGTGCGCCTCCCACACTTCGAACTATACTACCAATTGGGCCAACTCCACCACGTCGCAAACTGGCTAGCAGACATGGAAAAAATAGAACACACCCTGCAGAGCGCCACTGTCGCATATCTTCTCAAAGAAGTGCTATGTCTGGAGAAAAACAGAATTGCACAACCTCCAACGTTTTTACAGCTAGGACAGCAGATATGGAGCAGGGCAAAGAAGATACTTAGGATAGACGAACCATACTCCACTCAGATACCACTAGCAGCACTGAATGCAACCAGTAGAGAACACCCTCAGCATAGCAGAACCCACTGAGAGAGCAAAGGACTGATTACGATAGAAGACCTAGCCCCTGCAGGGACAATACTAGAATTCCTAGATCTGGTTGACACCCATGAAATAAGCCATGGTCAATACATAACCCATGCAAGACTCACCACACAGCTAAAGACTAGATGGCCATCATTGACGGCCCTGCAAACCGAGAACCCTGTGCTAAGCCTACTGTACAATGTCACCAAAGGAGGACATATGGTATCCAGGTTGTATCAAATACTTTTAGAAGAAATACCCAAAGACCCAATCAAAGGGAGTCAGATATGGGAGGCCGAAATAGGAAGAGAAATCACGGATAAAGAATGGTCCAAGGCAAAGCTCTACCCAAAAAAGATATCCAGAAACACCAGACTAAAACAGTTACAATTCTGTATACTCCATAGAGCATATTTGACCCAGAAAAAGATATCACATTTCAACGAAGCAGATACACAGAGCTGCCCAAAATTCGGAGAAGAGAAAGCAGACATGGGACATATGTTCTGGCTCTGCCCAGTGATTCAAAACTACTGGCACAAAATAGAACAATGACTTTGACAGAATGGAATAAAGGGCCAAGAATGGACAATCGACGCTTGCCTCTTAGGTCTATACAATTATCCAAATAAAGATAGAGCAATGAAAAGGATCATAGACCTGGTGTGGGCATTAGCTAAACGCCGAATAGCAATGAAATGGAAGGCCAAAGAGGGACCAAAAGTAGAAACATGGCGGAAAGACCTGAAAAGGGGGTTAACGGCAGAGACGACTGTATGGTACGAGGCGCTGAGAAGAGGAGGGAGAGAAAGCTTTGCAGACATCACATTGTGGAATAAACTAGTACAAGAAATATTCATCTCGCCAGACGACAAACCCCCCTGAATATACCCTGTGGCAAAAGGACAAGAACAAATACCCAGAAAGACACAAAATTTCTAATGAACCAAAGCGCACATCATCCTTAAAGCTAATTTGATCTGGACTATTTGCACCTCTAAGAAAGTGAACCCTGTGACTTAGTTAACATTTAAGTTGGGGTTAGGGAGGGCACCACGGGGAGAACGGGAAAAGGGAACCTATATATTTGAACAATGATTGAATATGTTTACCTGTACCTGTACAACTTTAATAAAAAGACATTTTTAAAAAAGGGTTCCCAGACCTATTGATTGTGACAGTAAAACACTGAAATGCTTGGAATCGCATGATTATTTGGGTATTACATACTTGAAGTCCATCCCTTGGTTAGGGTGTGTTATTATAAAAGCTACTAAGATGAAGCAAAGTAATTCAACAATTTTTAGATTTACTAAAAGTGTTGCCAGCTATCCAGTTGAACCCTTTTTAATTCTTTATAGGGGCAACACAAAAGAAGCAATCATATATGGACCTGGGGCTGGCATTACACAAACAGTGAGCAATTTGTGCAGCTTGGAAATGTATTTTTCAGAAGGTTTCTTGGGCTACCATAATCCGTATCCACGTGTTTCCTGCCGGTAGAGCTAGGAGCGGAATACATTGGCGACTATTTCAGATTGGAACCCTTACTCTTATGGTGCTCTTTGTGGGCCAACCCAGTGGCCACATTAGCAAGGAGCATCCCAAACGTCCTACTTTTGAGTGATGCATGCCATACAATTCCATCATTAAAGTGTGAACACAGTGGCTTGGGAAGGTGTGGACCTCAATCATGGTATCTGAACCTGGAGCAAGTTGACTGAAAAGGATTGAATAGACTGAGGGCCAGATTTTGTGATCTGAGTGAACAAAACAGAGAGTTGTCCCAGGCACGCAAACCAACAGTGAGGCGTTATCTGTTACCATAGCCACCTGAAACCCACGCCAAATACCCTTACGTGGGGTAATAACATGTATGCAAGATCTTTGCATTCTAAATTTCAGTTGAGTTGGGCATCTCTACTAAATAGAAGGCGACATATTTGAATGTTGCATGTTGTGTATTTGTCATGGTGTCCTGCAGGATCTACTGCATATTTTTACAGTGCAGACATGTAAAAGACAGAAACTATTACACACGTTTAAAGTTCAAATTTCCAACATTTATTTTGTCTAAATATTTCTGCACTTACCATGAGTTGAAAATTGCGTGTTACGGGTACAATGGACCTATTACTTCAGCCAAACCTTTGGCAAATGTGCGTGACTACACATATGCACCCTGGCCACCCTGGTGATGTGTGCTTATTCCCTGCTCTTGCATGTTTCAGGAAGTGTGCTTTGCTGGAAAGTGTACGTCCTGCATGCACCCTAGTTGCAATTGGTCGCATCTGCTGTGGTTTCATTCAAAGAGTCCCAGATAACCAAGGCGTGACTGTTCACTGTATGTGACATCTAGTGCAGCCAGCAACTATGCTATGAGTATGGATAGGGGTGAATATAGATTGTACTTACTTTCTACCGTCACAGTGCTTTGAATGACTAGACCATTGCCAGCAACATCGTAATCTCCAGCATAATGCTGGCATGCAGAAGTGAAGCCTTTCCATCTATGCACCAGCCTTTGCAACATTGTGCCACTGCATGCCATGACGTTGTTCTGCCACTCACCTGCTGTGATGCTTCCCCGTAGATGCTTGTGGCCATAGAGCTCTGCTCAATAGCACAGTATACTGCTTTTCACCATTCCCAGGTGCAGTATTGTTTACAGCCCAAATGTGCCCCAAGCTCCACTTACCCCATTCGCCGCTTTTAACAGCACTAGCCACAGCGGTGGTCATGCTTATTTTAATTCTCTAAGGGAGAGTCCCTAATAAAAGTGGATACCTGGGTATAGGATTCCTGCTCTTCATCATAGACAGACAACACAGAGTTGCTGATTGCAGAAGCGGAGTGCTGACTGATGTCTCCTCGTTGCTATCTGTTCCTTACTGCACTCCTAATCCATCTGCTGCTGCTACAGCAGAAAGCAGAGAGTGGCATAGGAAAACGGAGGCCTAGAGATATGGGGGCTAGCACTGCAGTAGTATTTGCTTGGATATACTGGTGCTTTACAGTGCTCCTGCCCTGGCAGACTTCTGCAACCACTTCTTCACCACAGGAGGCTTCCCCTCCCCCCTGAAGCCCTCAGCCGACCCCTCCTGCCCAGCTAACTATCACCTGATATCCATCACTCCTTTCCTGGGCAAACTCCTGGAAAAGCTGGCCATCTCCCAGCTTAATCTTCACAATGAATCTGTTGCTTGTCTCCATGATCATCAGTCTGGCTTCAGAGCAGGCAGAAACATGGAAACTGTTCTCCTGAACATCCGTGAAGATCTTCTCCCTAACCTTGATTCTAATCTCCCCTTGGTCCTCATCTTACCTGATATCTCTTCTGCCTTTGGCATGGTCAACCATGTCATCCTGCTAAATCGTCTCCATAATAACCTGGGTATGACTGATCAGGCCCTGGCCTGGCTGACCTCGTTCCTCTCTGATTGACCCTCCCAGGTCCAACTTGGGTCCTTCCTTTCCTTTATCGCACTCTCTACCTGTGGTGTACCCCAGGGGTCTAACCTCTCTCCCTGGCTGTTCAACCAATACCTGGCACCTCTCGCCCACCGCATTAGCGCTCTCTGCTCCAACTTTCAGTGCTATGCAGATGACACTCAGCTCATTTTCAGGCTCCCCTCTGCCTCCCCTTCTCCTCCTCGCAACTCTCTGACTATCTGCTGCTATCCATGATTGGTCTGCCACCCGCAAACTCTGCCTTAATGTCAGTAAGACAGAGCTTCTCCTCATCTACAGACCTGCACTCTCCTTTCCTGTCACTCTCTGGCCGGCCTGTCTTGGCACTCTTCCTGCTCCCACCTGTGAGGATAAGAACCTAAGGGTCATCTTAGACTCCACACTCTCCTTTTCTCCTCACATCTCTGACGTCTCTAAGAAGTCACACTACCAACTGCACCTACACAGAGGTATTCTTCCTTTCCTCTCCTTCTACCAGAAGCTCACTGTCTCTAGAGCTCTGGTACTCTCTAGGTTTGACTACTGCAACAGCCTCTTTCTAAATATGCCTGCTTCTAACTCCACCCTCTGCAACTCAGCCAGAACAGGACTGCAAGTCTTGTCCTTGGCCTCAAGCCCAGGGATCGTATCTCTCCAGCACTGAAATCTCTGCATTGGCTCCCAGTGGCTGCAAGTATTCAGTTCAAGGCCCTCTGCATTGTCCACAAGGCCTTCTGGGGCCTTACCTCAATACCCACAACCTCCAACAAAGGGAAAAACCAATAATGCAGCTGCCTTAGCTGCACACAGGTCCTGAATAAAGCAATAAACTTCTTATCTGGCTTCTTTGTGGGCAAACTCATCAAATTGCATAAACTGTGGGTTGGTACAATAATACCTTGTTCAGCCTGTCGAAAGATAGGATTTTCTGGTACACATAGCAAGGTATTGGCAGGATTTAGAGTGATTTTGACTGGCTCAGCATTGACCATATAACCAGCATCACATGTATGGGTTGACCATAATTTGACTTGGACTCGCTCCAACAGTCCCTGTCGCAAGAGTGTCAGCCGGTCTCTAGGGTTTGAATGGGTAATTTCCTGCAATACTGCCAGTACATCATGTGCTCTGTGAGCGGGGATGTCAAGATATATAACATCAGGGGAACAGTAAATATAGCAATTTAGCTTACTCAGTGCATCTAATCCAAACAATTCACAGGAGTACAGGGACTTATCAAGAATGCATCTAGGTCAGAATTAGGACCTATCGTGACCATAAACGGAGTAGACACAGGGTGAGGTATTGGTGGACCCCCTCTACCTACAGCAGTAACAATGTAATCAGAATGCATCATTTGTGAAAACTCAGAGGATTTTAGTGCAGAGCGTGATGCTCCAGTGTCAACCAAACATGACATAATTTCAGCAGCAATAACACATTCAACATACCGTGCAGTAGGATCAATCAATATGAGTGGTGCAACAAGTTCTGAGGCCCCTTGGCAATCCTAACCATCGGTCTGAAGTGTCATTCTGCTTGGTGCTGTTGTCTGTCTGCCTCGATCTTCATACTAAGGCTGATGTTGACACTCAGATTTCCAGTGTTTAAACTCTTTGCAGTAATTGCACTGGTCACTATACTTATTCGACTAATACCTCTCAAAAGTTTGCACTGGATCATATCAATGGGGTGCTCCTCTTCCCCATGTTTGCCCATGCCATCATGGCGTGGTTCAGAACCCTCCCTTTCCCTGGGAAGGTGGTAATATATGTATCTGTATTCTGCATTCTGCATTCTGTATTCTGTATTCTGTATTCTTTATGTCTTTCAATCATTTCAAGAAAGTGTTGTGCAGCTAATAAAACCTCTAGCCAACCCTTTCCTTCCCATCTCATCAGTACTGCCTTAATTCCCTCTGATACCTTGGGTTGCAAACCCATAACAAACTGAGCCACCACGGCTTATGGTTCTATAAGGGTTCAACTATGATCCCAGAGTATTGTTCAAAGCATTGTTTCAAACTCTCGAGATATTCCGCAGGATTTTCACCTTTTGTTTGCTTGTGTGCATTTCAGTGATACTTTGTACCAGCCTATCAGTAAAGGTTTTCAGTTACCTAGCAGTGGAAGCTTCTTAAGCTGGCCAGTTGGCATGCACTTTCAGCAGGGTAAAAATATCTGTGGGCAGCACTGCTCGCAACAATTGATTCAAATCAACACATGTAGGGTGATAACAGTATATTGTAACTGGCAGCTCCACTTGAAACTTAACGGGATCTTCTCGTATCTTTGGAAATCTTCGAACGATATTAAACAAACGAGTAGTGCTCCAAGGGGGCATGTACAATAGCTAAAGTATTGCATTCTCCAGGCAACTTTCCGAGCAGGAATGCAGCAGTACTTGTATTGGGTGCTGAATTTGGGAACCCTTCAAATGTGTATGAGGAAGGCGAAAATAATTTGGAGAGCTGAGCTTGTATTTCAGGTGTAAACGAGCCAACCATAGAATTTGAACTTGCCAGCGAATTTAAGTGTCCAAAATATCTTCAGGGCTTTCCTTTGGCGTGGGCCACCCTTGTATTACGGGATATAATCATGTGCACCAGGCTTTGTGAAACGGTACCTGCAGGTTGAATTACTCCATTTTCAGGGACTTAACTTGCTCCTGGAGCTTTTCTTGAGTGTCTTTTAGTGTACTAGTCTAGATAGCTTTCCCATTGTCATTGGTGTACACGTGCACCTTTCTTCTTTAACGTCTTGCACAGGTTTGTTATTTATCTAAGACAAATGTGCCTTCCTGGGGAAAGTGTCTAGGTGACTCACTCTGTGTATATGTGTGCCATTTATCCAGGTGCAGGAAGTGCGCTGGACTTCCTTTATGAGGAAGTGCCACTTGTCTAGACTGACCTGAACCCATTCTCACAGAGGTAAGATAAGGTATGACTTATCATGGATACAGGTCCGTTCCTCACTTCATCTGCCTAGGGACGCTAACGTGTCCCGCAGCTGGTGGAGTTGGTATGGCTAATAGCTGACCATTCTGCTACATCTATCCAGAAGCTCAGGTGTCACCACCTGACCTCTCTTTCTCCCCTATACAGAAATGTCAGTGACACCCACACCTGTTGTAAGATTCAGATGACTTGTGGTTCACAGCCAGGATCCCCTGTTACGCTACCCACAATGAAGAGCATTATTTCAGCTTTTTACAGAAATTTGGCTAGGTGAGAGTCAAAGACAAGATACATAATTGGTAGGGACAAAGCCTGTTACAGCTCCTGTACTAGGACAGAGGAGAGTGTGAAATATAAATCAGGGTCGCAACTGAGTTGCCCATTCAAGGTTTCAAGTGTCAAGGTACGGGATAAGAGAGGAAAATCATGGGGCTCTCATCCAAAATATTTCTTCACACTCATGCAGAACACATCGATCCTGGTCCCTAATCCATATTACACTAATCTGACCAGCGCAGTGGTCTCATGTTCTCTGAAGTCAGTAGGGAGAATGGATGCACTATATTTGCTTTTTATTCTAAACTGCGGTGGCCAACTGCTTTTACCTTTTCTTATTCAGATAAACAGTTCTGTAGGCAGGGTAACTTCCCTCCTGTATTCTTGGATTATCACCACAGATTTCAGATTTCAGAATTCTTTAACCAGAGACAAACATTTACCCAACCCGTTTCAGAAAATACTATACAAGACATGACAATAGACTGATGCAATTACCTGTTTTCACCAACCCACTATTTTCTGCGCACTCTGATCAGCTCTCCTCTCTGATGAAATCATCTCTCCTGGGCCCACAGGGATCACTGGTAGGTGCGCTCATTGGTCCTTGGACTTGGCCACAGGGCAGTGGTATTCCTAGTCATGGCACCAAACTTGTTGTGGAAAAATTACTGGTGGACTGGTGAACAACATATTATTAAAAAGCAAGCAACAGAACAAAAAACAAACTAACAACAGTACGAGACTTTGATGCAAGTGAGCACCTCCTCCTTCCAAGCACTTCTCTTGCGCCTAGGAACACTTGTGTACAGGCATGTTATAAAGGCCACATCATATCTTATATCCAAAGGAACACATGCATTTCCATGGAAGGGAGAATCCAGAAAGGGCAAGGAATCATACTGAAACAATGTTTCATGCAGGGAACAAAGTCTCTTTATCCAAGTCTTTGATACCAGCTGCATTCTTACATGTAAGACAGTGTTTTGACGTAGCACAGCATAAATTGATACATTAAGTGGAGATTAATATGTTCATCAAAAGTTCACACACGGTCTGAGGCAGGCGAGCATGCTTACAGTATGATGATTTCTGTCTGCTGAAGCTGCTTTTCCCAAAAAAGAGGAAGCCTAAAATGCGCTTACATATGCCAAAAAGGAAACAAGTCTAACGTCGGGAGGCAACAGGGCGGGCTCTCCCTGTTGCCTCCCCACGTCAGAAAACCCCAACTCCCCTTCCCCCCACCCCAATTTACCTGCGGGGCCAGAGCCTTGCACTCCAGTCCCCAATGCTCCTCCTTTCTGGCTGCCACCATCGAAATAGAAAAGGGACTAGGTCCATTTTAGGATGATGGCAGCCATTTTGGAACATGTTTTCCATGGGTGCCGTCATCTGAAAAGGGACCTAGTCCCTTTCGCATTTGAATGGCGGGAGCCATTTATTTTTTTGCATTTTTTTTTCACCGACGGGGGATAGGTTTGTGCAGAGCCCATCTCCCGTCAGTTGAAAAAAATAATAAAAACTATCCACACCCAAGTAAATCCTGAGGTACGAATAGCATTCACTCCCCGGCCAGGGAACGGACATGGGGTTTAACGGCCCGCAGCCCGAGCTCAGGCTGGTGGGCTGTAAAAACCATGTCCACCCCACAGCTGGGGCGTCAAAGCTATAATATATTCACTATGGAACAGGTTCTAGAATGGAAGAACAGTCAAGCTGTCTGCATGCCACTGCTACCCTGAAGAGAGCGAGCACCCGCATTGTTCCTGAAGGATAAATGCATAGTATCTTCCCTACAAGATGTCACCAGTGAAAAAACAGATAATATAAGCAAAAGGGAATGCATGAACTGTGATGATGCCTTTCAGTGAGTCACTATATAAATGGCTCGGGAGGATAGCTCAGCTGCAACGTGCTTGCCCTGGAAATAAGACGACATGTAGCAACATGGATTTGATCCCAGGGTCCACGCTTAGAAACCTCTGGGTATTAAGCGCGTTATACATAACCTATCATATCATATCATAGCTGGCCTTTTGTCAGAGCCCTGGACATGTCCACCAGCCTTACAGGCAAACTGCTCCAGACTTTCCATTAATGATACCGTGGGCCTGCTTGTGGGGCGTGCGTTTCGCATTGCATGGGTAGCCAGGAGATGCCCCCTCAATACTTGACTTATAGATTCAACTCCACTTGATCCGTTCCTTAACATGCTCCTTAACAAAGCACATGGCATGCCACATCCTGACCGGCCCCCACCATCACGTGTGCAAAATGTCCATGATGATTATGCCGCTGCAGGGGCATGCACTACTCCAAGTTTGCAATCAGTTTTGTAGGGTGTAGGGTAACTCATGGAAAAATGTACAATAGATGAAAGTCACCAAAAGTGCACAAATGCATTTCCCAATGCATTATCATGCCAGTCCCTTCAATATATGCCAGTATAAAAAACATGTTCATGCTGGCTGTGCCCATAAATGTCCATGCTGGCTCCACCAACATATGCTAGTATTCCAATATAAGAACATACACATGTTCACTTTGAGATGTTTTTTACAGTTTCATTACTGGCATTAGGCACAAAGTTGGCTCTGCCAATATATGCCAGTACTCATATGTAAGAAAATACTCCTGTTTGTTTGGCCATTAAAAGTGACATGTCACAATTAGAAAACATGTCCAAACTGGTTCCAATTTAAGCAAGTCTAGACCAGTAAGAACACTTATCATTCTTGCTTCATATTAGCTGCTCAGTTAATAAAAGGTCAGGCTATAGTAAGAAATATGGTTGTATACGAATTGTTCGAACTGCAATTGTTCGAATCACAATTGACCTTTGCACAATTGACCGAATTGTGAAGGTCAATTGTTACATATATGCGGGGGGAAACACCCCGCAACCCCCCATTATATATATAAATATATATATTTATATATATATATATAGAACCAAACACACACACACATATATATATATATATATATATATATATATATATATATATATATATATATATATATATATATATATATATATATATATATATATATATGCAATCAGTTGTGCAAATGTCAATTCGGACCCTTGACTTTCGGTCAATTAGGTCATTTGAACAATTGTGTTCAAATAATTTGGGTAATACCAAAAATATACAGGTACTACACCAAAATGTCAATCTAGTGAGGTAATACTACTTATCATGCTTGCTTTATCAAACATGCTGAGTAATAGATGTCATGCCACAGTAAGCAATGTCTAGACCGGCTGTACCAAAATGCCAATCTAGCGAGGTAATGACACACATGAACTTGGCTTTGCCCGAAAATACCAGTAAAACATGCAAAGTCAATAAAGGATGTGTCAAAAAGGCTCAATTGATCCACAGTCTCCCAGGTACTTAGAAACACACACACTCAGGCATCCCCTGTCACCCACCTATACATCACCTCTCACATTCATTCACACTGCATTCACCACACAGGCATGCACCCACCCACCCAGAACATTCACACACACAATCATATTCACCCACCAGTCACTCCCCCATAATATACCTTCCCTCACATACACTTACACTGGCACCTACAACATTTAGACACACACTCACATTTCTACTCACTCACCCACCATTCACTCACCCATAAACCTCTTACTTCTATTTGCACTGCATTCTCCACACAGGAACGCACCCACCCACCCAGTACATTCAAACACACACTATCACATTCCTACTTATTCACTCGCCACTCACTGACCAAATCACCTTCTCTTGCTTCCACTCATACTGCATTCTCCACACAGACACGTACCACTCCAGAACATTGACACACACGATCACATTCATACTCATTCAACCTCTATTCACTCATTCATTTACCTTCTCTTACATCCAATCTCATTGCATTCTCTACACAGGCACACCCCCACCCACGCAGAACATGCAAGCACACACACTATCACATTTCATCTCATTATCCCATCACTCACTGACCCATAGCCACTACATACATCTGACACTCACTTCACACATACAAAACACACATCATATGTTTTGAAAAAAGCCTTCTGTCCTGTTTTTCCAGCTTTGGTCCGTCGCTCCAAGCCACCCTCAACTCCTCCATGCTGCTCACAAACAGGAACCAGAAAGCTTGGAGAACTTCCTTGTTCCTGTATACAAGCCACAAGGAAGCCGGGGGAGAAGGGGTTGGAGCTAAACGTGGCACGTGGCAAAATGTCCCGGTCGGCTCCAACCCTTACTGAGCGCTTCCTTCTCGTGCTGCAAGCTCCGGCCCTGCCTTCCCCATGATGGGCGAAGACTGCACTGGGGCACCCAAGACCTGGTGTGGCGATGCCCAGCAAAGCAGGGGCTCCCGCTACTCCAGTAGTCTAAGTTTAAAAAAGTATATATATATATTTATTTTTTTACAGGGGTAGCAAGGGAGATTGTAGGGATAGCAAGGGAGAACACAGGGGTGGTGGCTGCAACCCTTGGCGACCCCCAAATGACATCCCTGCACTTGAGTACAATTCCACAGTAAGGAAATGCAACACTCAGGGCCTGATTTACAATAGTGTTTTTCAATGGGAAAACCCCATTTAAAAAAGCTTTGTAAATCTGCAGAAGCCAGTTTATTTAACCATGGTGCTGTTGATGCTACCAAGCTTCCTATATATATTGCAGTCCTGCACCTAGAGGTCGTCTATATTTATAGTTTACTACACAACCTACCCACTCACTTAGCATGTATTAGTAGACACTAACTTTTTTATACTGTGTGCATAATAAACAGCACTTGGCAAGAACATACAATTCTATATACTGCAATAGTTCATGTTGAGTCAATCAAGCTTCCATGGGCATGTTAACAAGTCCCAGAACTCCACAGAAAGCAGGCTACCACAGACCGTATTACCAGGCACGTCCCTGTAATAAACCAGGTGGATTTGGGAAGTGTTTGCAAGGTCCACATCTCAGACCGCGATGTATAAAACCGTTCTGCCAGGTTTCACTTAGATCGTGTTCTTGAAATAAAGAGCAGAGGGCCTGGACTTATAATCCTAAGTGAAAACTCTTGTCAGCATTCATTACGAACATGACAAGTTCTCCACTTGAAAAAAATGCGGGTACGGGGACCATATTTCATTTTAGGGGACATAAAATGTCCACTTACCGCAGTAAAAAAATGAATAGTAACATTCTTTTTCTGGCCATAACACAGAAAAATAGCCTACGTTAAATGTTCCTTGCACTTCTATAAGGCGAAGGGACTAGATTCCAAAACTATGGCTTTTATAATTAAAATGCCAGAGGCTTGAATTAATTCTACGTCTGAATTAGCATCTTGCAGAATTGTCAATTTTTTATAAGAATTATCTCAAATGTAATCTAAGTGTGTGCTATAATGCTAGCTCTAATTAATTTCTGTAATTTGGCCCATTGTCTAGGTATTACCATAATCGTAATGATAGCGCCAGCTGATGTTGCTTGTGCTTCCATGGCAGATGGTACAGTTAGTTAAACCTGTCCAGAGGAAACACTCCCTCTGCATTATTTTTGGACCATTGTACAGAGCAATGTATTGGTACAAGGAATTCATACACACAGCTCAACCAGCCTATGATGTGATACCAACATCATATTGCATGCATTGGCTTTACAGACTGCTTTCTATAGAAATTAGGACCCCAAATTGGGTTTTTACAATTTCATATATTTACATATTTCTGAGGTATACATTATAGATTGTCGTTATCCTCAAAGTTAACCTGACTGTATTTGACTATTCATAAGGCGTTTCTAGAAAGTGTCTATCGCCATGATTTTTATTCTTATTCTTAGGGTATTTATTAAGCGCAGAACTAGCTTCGGGAGTCAACAGAGCACTTTACAATCATAGGGGCAAGAACACAGTGAGGGAAGCAGAGAAACAAGGGTGCAGGGTGTTAACAAGAAGGGAGGCGGAGGGTAGGCAATCTGACAGCAAGGGATCTACAATCAACCAGCGGAGAAAACAGTGGGCAGCAGAACACCTAGTCTAAGGTGGGCAGTTGGGGAGTGACAGGTGGGTAGACCTAGGTATGAGGGAGCAGACATTTCTTGAAGAGGAGGGTCTTGAGCTCCTTTCTGAACTGTATAAATTAGGGGGCAAGTCTGATGTTGATGGGGAGGAGGTTCCAGAGTTTTGGGGCATAGACAGAGAAGGCCTGTCTTCTGGTTATTTCCTTCCTGCACAGGCAGAGTTCAAATCTGCATGTGTCCTTAATTCTGGTGGATCAAAGGACACCATACATGCTGAGTCTCTCAGTGAGGTAGCTTGTCGACTTGAGGGTAACAACCTTGTACATGATGCAGCACGTTTTGAAGGTAATACAGGCTCCCAGTGGGAGCCAGCGCAGTTTAATGAGGGTCTAGTGATGTGTTTCAATTTGCAGCGTCCTTTCATGAGTCGTACTGCAGCATTCAAGAGACATCCCAGGAGTGCCAGCCGGAAGGCCTTCTAATAGGGCATTGCCACCATCCAGGTGAGAGAGGACCAAGGCTTGGACAGCAGATCTGAAGTTGTTTTCTGGAGTGTCGGGCTTCATCTTCCTTGCTATGTGAAGGAGAGGTGTCTATCGATGTTGAATGCAAGTGTCTTCTTACAGGTGGCCAGTTGTGACGTGAAGTCCTTGAGGTACAAAGCAGAGAGACAAGTCTTCATGTCAGAGTGTTCAGTGTTGTTGGTCAGGAGTAGGAATTCAGTCTTGGAGGGTTTGAGTTTCAGGTAAGCACTGGACATCCAGGACTGGATCAATGTGAGGCAGACATTGAGCCTGTGTTTGACTTCAATGGAGGCTATCTTGAGGAAGCGTGCGTGTGATCTGCATATTGGTGGATGTGGATCTTGTGTGGAGCAAGGAAGGTTCCAAGCATGTCCTTGATTGAGGCGCAAAAGACCCAATCACACCAGGTTTTGAGTATAATGACTGATTTCTGTAAAAAAATTACTCCATTGAAACGTGTTTTGCTGGGACTTTCTGAAAACATGGAGTGGATGAGGTGATGGATGTATTCACCCTCAGGTGGTGGTTAATGGTTTGCAAAAAGTACCTCTCCGCTTTATCCCCCCATCTGCCAACGGCTGACTCACTGCATTTTGAGTTGGGACATTTTGTTGCATTTTATCACAGTAGATTTGGGGCAGGTATGTGGTAGGTGTGGTAGAATGGGGTTGTGAGAGGTGCGAAGGGTAAGGGTGGAGGAAACAGGGTTTGGGGTAGGGTGCACCCCATAAAAAAAACACTATAAAATGTGGTGAAATGTTCAAGGAGGCTGGATTGGTGTGACGCAATAATAATTCTGTTTGGGGGGGTTCTGCTAAGCAGCAGCGAATATAGCAGCTTGAGAGCTGAGCTGTGAGCCCAGAAACATCCTGAATGTACTTAATCCTGTCTTCTGCCTGCGGAATCGTTGATCACAGCTGTGGCGGCTGGTGGGAGTGCATCCTGCAAGTTCCCAGCAGGGAGCGTGCATCGCTTCCTGCCAAGCGATGTTGCTGGCTCCCCGGGGCTGGGCCGGCACAAGTTCCTGGCTTTGTGGCAAACTGCTGATAGCGGCCGCGGAGTGAGCAGAAAGGCTCACTGTGATCCTTGGACAGTGTGGGTGGCTGGTGATGAGAGCCTGGTGTGTCTTGTAGCTCCTGATCGTCCTCCGCTGAACATTATCAGGCATCGGGAAACTCTTGCTGCTCTTCAAGTGGTCAGTTGAGAGCTATAGGATTTCAGATAACAAATCCCTTCACCCACGTGGGCAGGTTGAGCTGATGATAGTCTCCGGGACCAAAAATGCTTGGGGTAGCGGGCCGGGTCTGTGGTGGCCTGCATCAATGAGCCTGCAGGACATTTTCAAGTGCCTACATTACCATTACCAGCAGGGAAACTGCAATACTGGCCCATCTGACTTACCAGGTACTGTTTGCCCTTTATATTTGCCCTTTATACCTGGTGGAGGGGTCTACACTGCTTCATTTCATTTTTTTCTTAATACACCAAAATATATCTCTGGTGTGTCCTGCTGGAAGTCATGAATAACTGGTGTTATCTGTGTAGCCGCATGTGCTAGGCAAGTGCTGTGTCTCACTGGTGTTGCTCTTTACTACTATTTCAACACAGTGCTGGGATTTACCTTGCTCCTCCATATTCTGCTTTTATAAGGACAAAGGGAGCTGTGAGAAAGCATGGCCCATTGGACTCCTTTGCCAGCACCCCTAGTAGGGAGGTGATCAGTGTACCCGCCACCAAAGCGGTCCCTATGTGTGGCATAGCAGCACCTGTGTGTATGAAACCTCTGATGGCTGTGATGCAGTCTGGCTTCACCTCAGTTAACACCAAACTGGATGACATCATAGCTCCCTTCAGTGCAGACTGGATGAAGAGAGTGGGTGCATACATGAGGTTGAAAAACAGATTGGCAATCTGGAGAATACAGTTAGATCTCATGTTCAACTGCTGCGAATGGTCAAAAAGGAACTTATTTCCGCTGGGGCAAAGTGTGAAGATTTGGAATCACGGTCTTGCCGTAATAATGTTTGCATCGTTGGAGTGCCTGAGAGCGTGGCGAAGGGGCCCATGGAGC
Source organism: Ambystoma mexicanum (assembly GCF_040938575.1). NCBI lineage: Eukaryota > Metazoa > Chordata > Amphibia > Caudata > Ambystomatidae > Ambystoma > Ambystoma mexicanum. The sequence goes on along the minus strand of NC_090928.1, from coordinate 986,110,435 downwards.
AGTTTGTGGAGGATCTCTCAAAGTCTCTTTTTTGGGGTTGTTCAATTTTCTGCGCAGTTCTTGGTGCAACGTGGCCATTGGGCACTGGTGCCTGCTACTAAGCCTGGCCCACCGCCATGCATGATTATTGCTTGACTGCTGAATTATCATTACAGAGATCAAATACTATGTTTATTTCACTCCAGTTTGCTTCCAGTAGCATCCATATCTACCCAGACATTTATGCTGGGGTCCAGGCAGCTAGGAGGTTGTATGATCCATTAAAGCGCCTGCTGCCCGACTGGCAAATTAAGTATGCCATTCTTTTTCCGTTTAAGCTGCTCATACAACATGGAGGGAGAGCACATTCCTTTGAAAGTCCTGGGGATGCTATGCAGTATATCGAGGCATCAATTCCTGTCCCTGGCATCAGGCCTACAATAATACATGACTTGCCCTTAAATCACTGCTGACTACATCTCCTATTGGGGTTTGACATCAAACTATACAATTGCTGAAGTTTCTACTCCTATGCAATTTAAGAGCTGGAAGAAGTATATTGTTTTTATACTGGGTTGTTCTCTCATTTCATGTTGAGTTTCTGCAAGCACTGTTTTTTCTCGATTGTTCAAATGGGCTGGCTGGAGGGTGACACTGTCTGGTTTTAGGAGACTATGGGGGTGGGATCTAAGGGCTGGTGCAGGGGTTAATTTCAAATGTTTGGCAAACGCAATGAGTATTGTGATGTGGCAAGATGATCTGGCGTGGGAGGTGCAATGGGAATGAGTAACCACACATGGCGAGCCATGACAACATTGGTGCCGGGAAGTCATGTATGGGGTTGCTGATGATACTCTTGTTCAGAGGAAAATTGCCTAGCATTTCGGTGCTGGACTGCCCATGTGGGTGGGAGAAAGACTGATATTCAAATGAATATTTCTCCTCTGTGAGTGGTGCAGTAGCTAAAACATGGTTGTAGACCCTCCTGAGTGAGATAAATTCCATAGAACAAGGCATTGTATCCATGTTCGATCTCTGTAGAGGGGCTTCCACACCCCTTTGTAATTTTGTAAAACTTGGGGTTTCACCCTACGTAACCCAAGGTAATACAAACGTGGACCACTTGCTCACTCTGCTTAGACATGCACAGCTACACCTCACAGATGTAGACCCACCTGAGTGGAGAAATTCCACACCCCTTTGTAACCATGTATTTTCATAGTTCCACCATGTCCTGAAAGGCAAGATTCAGCATTGCCAGTACCTTTTACAGGACTTCCTATGTCTGTAAGTCTGTCTGTAGGTCTCCACGCACCAGCTTGACTATGCCGGATATAACCTCAGCTCCACATCAGGTGAAAAGAAGCACTCAGCAGCTTAATGTATCCACCACCACACTGCCCAAAGGTTTGGAGTCCCTCAACAGTTTATTATCTTCATTGCAATCATCCAGCCTCAACATTAGCAAGCACACTCGCTTTCCATCTCTTAATGCTGCAGAATGCCGCACGCCACCCCGCGACAGAAGTCAGCCAGCTCCTCTTACAACTCCTCATGTAGCTTCCTCCACTGCTCGGACAACAAGTCATTCGGTATTCAGATGAATCCAACCCCAATCTACCCCCATTAACCCACAGACCATCACAGCAAAGTCCCATACCTTAAAGAAGCTATATATTGTACATCCTTGGATCAAAATAGAAGATTAACACCCAATGATGATGAACCTAACAGAACACTTGACAGCTGAACCCCTAGAGGACTGAATGGTTTCACATGAAAGACGCTACCCAAACCATTTTGTTACGTTTCATCCTGAACTTTGGGAAGCATATTCTCGTTAGGGGATCAAGATGCACTATGCTGTAAAGTCCTACCATTCCAGAACCATGTGAATATCATGTAAGGTAGGAGGTAGGAAGTATTGTGATGAGTTGAGGGAAGCCCAGTCTCTCACAGGCAACTATATTGAGAATGCATAGACAATACATAGTCCTTGCAATGGCTTCCATCTCACAGTTGACTCTAGGTCCAATAGTAAGCAATATAAATATGCAACCATATATAAACTTCAGACTCTTAAAATAAGTCTGCCTTAACTACTTTACATTAAATCAACCCACTACAAAGAGATCTGAAGGTTTTTAAACCATTACTCTGGCCAGACAACATTTTATGCAAGGTGAATAATCAGTTACTCTCTATCTCATCTCCCCAACTCCACTCATTACATTGAGACCACCAGTGATCACAAATATGACTGAATGTCAACACCTGTGACCACCTATAACCAAGACTCTTTGGGGCATCTGCATCGGACAGTGTACATCTGGTTACATAGGGTTTTCTTGGGCAAGCAATCCTCTTCACTGCACCAGGTAACCTGATCATGCAAACCTGTATGGATCTGTAAAATATCTACATCTTCTCCGCTGATATTACAAACAAAGCCCCCCAGCTCTTGAAAGTCTTTGCCCTACTTTTACTTTTGCATGCCACATGAACCAGGGCGTCCAAGTGTTTGCTTTGTATGTTCAAAAGAGAATGATTGCCTGAAAACCTCAACTAGGAATAATGGAATAAGGCTGTGGTTATATGCCAGTAGTTTGCAGAACTCTGCAATGCTTAAGAGGGGTGGCTGGGGGCATTCAAGTTGTGCACAACCGTTACAATTATTGGACAAATGCAAGGCAACCCAAAGAAAAGATTTGCCAGTAATCTTGTCATTAATCTAGCATTAAAGTCGAATGTTTGAAGTCAATAAGATACTGTTGTAGTTTCAACCATAAACAATGATGAATAGTGATCTAGCAGAGTTATTCTTATGACCTGCCAGTGCTGAGACGTTTCCAAGATGGAGTGTGTTTGCAAAACTGATAATTTAATGCATCAATGGAAGTGCACCCCAGGAGTGTAGCCTGTAGTTTAATTTAACTCAACACTAGAAACCTCAACCCAGGCTGGACACAGAAAGTACTGACAGATTGTTAGCTGTTTCTCGAAACTGGATGGGCTGATACATAGTCACTCGTTGGTGCTAGATTGATTTGTCTGGTGTATGTAAAGAAATAAAGATTACTCCATTCTAACCAGCTAGATGATACCCAGCGGTTGGCTTTCAAGTTCTTGCAGTCAGAAGAGGCATTCACACCTATACAAAAAGTTGATCAAGGCCATCATGTCATACATACTAAATTTCTTAATTCACCCTCTAAAGGCTCATAGTTTGTTATTTGCAAAAATACATTTCTTTATTCATGTAGTAACAATTTAAACATAGGTACTACTGTGACACCACTCTATACAATGTTCACATTTTCAAGCACAAAACAAAACCATTGTTCTCAACTTAAGACCCCATCAAAACCTGGATCCAACATATATGTGTATGATATAAAAGAGCCCCTGACCCATTCAGGGACTTCTACAGAACTCGTTAATTCTTCGTTTTAGTGCACCTGCCCTTTGTTTGCAGTGTCGTGGTTACTTCTTATAAAAGATGACACAGTGTGTTTCGGCTGTCTCTGGAGTATAACTTGTAACTCTTATCAATTGCAGCATTCATCGGGACATAGTCTTTTTTATATTCCCAACCAATGTGTTTCTGTGTCTACAAATAACGAGGAAAATTTTATATGTACAAATTAAACAAATGAGGGTGTATGACATATAATTAAAAAGCAGACGTCTTATTACATCTGGAGTTATTTAATTCATCAAATTATAATTCGCTCTGCTGCCTACCTATTCTGTTGTAGCAAAGCCACTGCAAGGGTTTAAATATCCCACTCCTTCACTACAGCCTTCTGCAAAGTGTGCCAGTATCTGTGAATGAATATAGAGCATACCATCAGTATACCTCTACTGTGGTAGGTAACTAGTATCCTCAATAAATGACAGACTTCTTACCTGTATATTAAGCGAAAATATCACTGGGTGAAGCCTCTGTAATCTCCACACAAGACAGCGTAGAACAAGAATGGTCTTACAAAGGGGCGGAGTGAATCCTACCACGTCAGTTGGAACTTTGTTGGAAAATGTTTCAGTATTAGTAGATGTCATCTCTGTATCACACCCATTTTAGTGGTGCATATATTCCCACCACCAGTGGTGTGTGCACTACAGCCCATGTGCCCTACACCAGGAATAGTGTCCCCCCATTCAGCCATTATGCATGGTGCCCGTCCGTCATTTAACGATTATTTTAAAATCAATCCCAACCATCTCCAGGAATTTGGGATAACTTCTGAGCACTGTAGTTACAAATCAAAAGCAATCTGCGCTCAGCGAGTATGGCCGCCCACAGCAGGGAGCTAGGTCCTTTAGGATCTATATAGGTGACAGTGCACCACAGCCACACATATTTGGCACTAGTAGGTCTGCGATACACATAGGCTGCAAGTGTGTTACACTGAACAGATAAGTGTGTGTCGACAATCCCTGTGCAGCTTTACATATCTTCACCTTCAAACGCTTCATGAAATTGGCCAAAAATATTTGTAAACTTCAGAAAGTTGCAATGTTTTTAGCGGCCACCATCAAAATTTGCAAATCGGGTTCGGCAAATCGGGTTCCGCTGGTATTTAAGTATGGATATGCTTTTATCAGCATAACAAATCGTGCTCTGGAGATGCTCCGTTTTGCATATTCTGCTAAGGTTATAATGGTAGAACCAGGAAGTGCGTATGGAGAAATATATTCACAAAAAAACACTTAACTGAAACTATTTCCCTCAAACCAATTCATTCCAGGTCAAACAAATTATAGCGGTATATTTAGTATGTGTATTATGCAACACTTCCACTTCCTGTTTTTCTCTTGTAAATACCATGGAGTGATGACATACTTGTGATGGGGAGAATCCGGATGCATTCCTTTGGTTTGCTGAGTGTACATTTATTAGAATGTATCCGTTAATTATCTGTGAAAGTTTTAAAATGTTTTTTGGAGGAATGGATGCTAGGCTGGAGGAAGCCTGTGCCAATGTACGATTTGTTTGTGTTTGCATAGTAGTCTTCTACACAACAGAAGAGGTAGAGGACGGGGAGTCAGTTCCCGCCCGGGCCCACCGCTCAGAGTGGCAGGGGAAAGGAGAGTAGGGTGCCTTGATTTGAGCTGCGGAACTGGAAGCTATATTGTATGTTCACCTACTTTCATTATTCAGTAAACTGGCAAGCTACCCACTGCTAGGCTGTTTCTTTTCTATTTGGGGATGACAGGCAAACCTCGAGGCTTTAAATTAAAATATGAGATTATTTCAAAATCATTAGAAGGTGAATACCAATGAAACATATAAATACTATATAGACATTTGTACACATTTCTAGAAACTACGTGAAGAATAGAAAAAAATATACCATTTATATTTCATTTAAATCACGTAGGTTTCTAAAAATGTATTGAAGGATAAATATAACACATCGGACCTTTTTAACTCTTTGCAATGATTTTTTGTAATTCATGAATTCTTTGTGAATAATTATATTAAATTATTTATTTGTATACTTCTTAATCGTATTACTTTATTTTACATTCATAATTTTAATACTTTTCATTTATATATTTTTGTGAAATGCTATTAACCTTCATAATTATTTCTGATCAACATTAATTTATTTGTTTCTACTGTATTTTTCAATGTTTAGTATTTTTTAGTAATCTACATTTGTCATATCAATATTGGTTATTATGTCTGAACAATACTAATTGCATTTGTTATTCCTATAAGATTTTTTATGAATTACTCAATTGTTTTGTTCATATTTTTGATCCATAATCATTCTATTTGTATTACTATTTTATTTTTAATGACTTATTATTAATCTTGATTATCTTTTCGAACCAATATTAAATTCATAGTTTAATATTCTGTTTTCACAAATTAAGGTACGCTTTTATTCATCTTGATTATCAATTCTGATCAATAGTAACTTTATTTTATATCACTATTATATTTCTCACTTTAAAACAAAAAAGACATACAATTTGTGGAATGTAGTGGGAATAATCCCAGGGGAAGCTGTGGGAGAAAATCGCAAAATATCATGGAATGAATGTTAAATGAAAAGTAAGAAAGAAGAAAAAAATCCTGTGACTTTGGCAATTTTGTAAAATTTAAAGCAGTGCACACATTTACAGAATTGGTGCAATCAGTAATTTGTCCATTTCACCGCTCACTAACTGACGTAACACAAAGTTTGAGGGCCCCCCTGCGAGCCCCTCCAACTCTGCAACAAATCATGGGTCATGCCACACTCTGGGCTGGCCTAGATTACCACGCTTGCACAATACGCACAAACGTGCTGATGCAGGGCTATGTCGCACACTGAACTAAGAGAAAGATATAAATATGATTTATTTTTTATGTATTATACAGCACACTTTCTGAGAAAAATGTGCTAAAAGACCAGAGCATTTGCAATTGTTTTGTAGGGTAACACCAATCCGAAAATCCAGTAAATGCAAGACCAACAGTGCACAGGAACATTGTTGCTTTAATTAAAATCATGGTTTGCTATTGAAAATGCCATGCCACAATGAAAACATGTCCAACTGTCTGCCCAATCTAGACCAGTCCAGACACCTAATCAAATATTACAGTAAAGCATCCTACGCCACATTTGAACATGCCTAGACTGGTTGCACCAAAATGCCAGTCGAAGCAATAACACTTATCATGGTTATTTTACAGAGATGCCCAGAAAAATATACACTGCTGCAGTAGGAAATGCCTAGACTGGCAGCACCCATATGCCAATCTAGCCAGGTAATTACACTTAACAGGACTGCTTTATCAGAGATGCCCAGTTAATAAAAAGTCAAGCTAAATTAAGAAATGACTAGACTGGTTGCACCAAAATGCCTCGCTAGCCACTGATACTACATATCATGCCTGATTAGCCTGGACATGGATGACCATTATGGCTTATCACACAATCACCATTCCACCCCACCCATCCCCCCTCCTTTCCGCCCCATGCTCCAACCCCCAAAATCAGCTTCTCTGCCCAGAACTACCTCTACATCTCTTGTCCTTGTCCCAGTGCTTACATATGAGGTTCCTTGCCTCATAGGTAAGTACTGGGATGAGGAAGAGTGGGACTAGGAGTGATGAAGTTTACAGGTAACTAAGCCAGGCATTACCTCCATGTCCCTCTACCTCATTGCAGTACTTGTGTATGAGTCAAAGTGCCTCATACACAAGCACGGGGACGAGGAGGAATAGGGCTATAAGTAATGAAGATTGCTGATAAGTAACCAAGGGGTTAAACACAAGTAGTGGTGCAACACTATTGAGCTGACTGGGCTTCATCCCTCCCCAAATCCCCCCTTTAAAAGTAGTGCTATGTTGACTCAACCTGGCTGACCTACAGAGCCATTGCCGGACAGAACAGGACATTGATGATAAACTGCAGCTGGGTTTCGTGCTAACAAAGGCCCAGCAATTACTATTGTAAAGCATTTCACGGTTAGTTTTTAGGCAGTTCAAATCATGATGTAAGTTTAGTACTTGAATGCCAGGGGAGTGATTGGAAGGGTACAGAGGGGACAGGAGACTGCTTATTCTCACAGCAGTCCATAAGTGGGTGCTTTCAGTGCTTGATAAATTGAAGCTGCACTAGAATAGTCTAATTAGAATGCATAAAGAAGTTAGATGCCCCACACAAATAAGTTTGCCCCTCCCTCAATGCCTGTGAAGTTAGCACCTCTCCCAACATTTGAAGGGTTAGCACCCCCTGCCTCCTGAAATTGATGTTTTGTTGCGCCCCTGACCACAAGCACACACACCATTCACCATACACACATGTGCACCCAAACACCCATACATTTAAGTGTGCACCCTTTCACCATACACTCACACACACGTATCATGGGGTTGAGGGGAGCCCAATTACTTCAAAAAGAAATGGTTTCTTTTTGAAGTCACTCTGCCTTCATAAAGAAATAATTTCCATTAAGGACCGAACCATAATAGAAATAACTTCTTTATGAAGGCAGGGTGATTTCAAAAAGAAACTATTACTTTTTAAAGTCATAGAGCTCCCCCAACCCATGACATGGAGGCCTCCAGCCTAGAGGCTTCCATGTCATGGGGTGGGAGGAGCCCTCGGACTTCAGAAATAAATTGTTTCTTTTTTTCAGTCACTCTGCCTTCATAAAGCAATGTTTTCTGTTACAAAGTAACAAAAATAATTTCTTTATGAAGGCAGAGTGACTAAAAACAATTACCCTAAAAATGTATTATTTGTAGTTTTCTAGTCCAAGAGGGCCCCTCCCTCCCAGGACATGTGGTGGTGAGACCACCAGCACCGCAGAGGGTGCAGGACCCCCCGTTACACCAGTGCTTTGATGCAGACAGGTCCAGCACCTCAGTCAATTTCAAAGGCATAAGACAAATACATATTTCTCACTTGGAGCGCAGATGCATGCTTTTGTTTTCATTTGCTTACCCAGAATGCATTGCTCAGTGGTTGACGACTGTAGGTGACATGCTTGCTTGTTGGATGAAATGGCCTAATCAACTCTCACATTTCAGGTAGAAGGTTTTCTACATGCATTTTTAAAACCCACCATGACTTTGACGGTATTTAGTAAACATGCCTAACGCTCCAACCACAATGTGTATCTGGATGTCTGCATCCTTGAGAGTTGGCTGTCCTAGATCGTTAAAGCTATGTATATAATAGTGCGGCCCTATAAGACAATGGCCCTCATTACGAGTTTGGCGGTAACCATGCCGCTATTGGCGGCATGGCTGCTGCCGAAATCGTGTCGGCGTCCGGGTCCTCGGAATGAGGACTTACCGGGCCATTCCGAGTTCAGAAGGCCTGGTAATTCCTCCCTCCAAGGACGCGGACACGGTCCTTCTCCATTCCCATTTCAGCCCCCATAGGGCTGAATGGGAATGGGAGAGGGAGCAAACAACGGGCCATTACGAGATGGCCCGTTGTTTGCCCCCTTTTCCCCTCACGGGACCCGGTAACCTCACGGGACCTGGTTTTCCCAGGCGTGCTTACCGTGTCCCGTGAGGGGAACTCGTAATGCGGCGGTACGGAGTGAACGGCGCCGGCACCTTTTACGGCGTGGTTCACTCCGTACCGCCAGGGTTGTAATGAGGCCCAATATCACTTACTCAAATGGAACAAAAATGTGTACTTTTGAGCAAATGTGCATGCCCTCAAAGGATTGCTCATTTGCTCAGAACTGAGGTGAACTTCCAGGCATGGTTACTGGATGGCGCTGTGGCATGTGTGCTTGTTAGCTGAAATGGCTTATCCTATTCTCACATTTGAGGAAGATGTTTTGTTTCCTCAAATGTATTAAACCCACAATAACTTTGATTGTGTTTGGTAGAAATGCCCAAATGTTCCAACGAGAAGGATGTCAGACTGCACCACACTGATGATCCTTAACGAAGGTAAAATGTGCATGTGATTGTCTGCATCCTTGAGAGTTACCTGTCTTGGGTTGATAAAGATAGGCATAAAACAGTGCTGTCCTATAGAATAAACACACCTTTCACATATAGAGCAAAAAAGCATGGGTTTGAGCTGCTTTGCAAACACGCAATGCATTGCTCAGTGATTCAGACATGGCAATGTACTTACAGGCATGCCTACTGGTGGGCACTGTGGCATATGTGCTTGTTAGCTGAAACGGCCTATTCTTTTTTTTATTTATTTTTTTATAAATGTTGTAGTTTTATTAAAAAACTTTTCATTTATCCATAATATCATATAATACCGAAATTCACAATAATAAAAAGAAAGAGAAAGGAAAGAGAGAAAAAAGAAATAAGAAAAAGCAAGGTTTTAGCACACAGATTTCCCCATTGTCCATCCTCTCCAAAGCATCTACGGTCACTTCCTTACTACATTGAAAACTGCTATGAGTAGTAAGGTTAAGTTCTCTTCATCATGGTTATATGGTTCCAAAATTGAATTATAACCATAGTAAGGCTCCTGTTGTTCCCTGACAGTATTAGATTCTATCTGTCCTGGCAAGTGAGTTCATGCCCGGGTTTTGTTATCATTTCTCGAAACCAGTTTCTTTTTTCGGCTAATGCAGGGCAATTCATTATGATATGATGGATAGTTTCGAGCATCTGTTTATTCTCACAGAATCGACAGAATGCTTCCTCTTTCAGGATTTGTCTGTTATTTGCCATCAATTCCCGGGTCGGTAGTTGATTTAATCGTAGTCTAATAAATGTGTCCCTAATTTTCCTATCTGGAAATTGCTTCAAATACGCAGGTAAAACATTGATAGCGCGATTGTCCAAGTCACAGTGCAAGTTCATCTGATAACTTGATTTCTCCGTTAGAGTAGCTATCCAATCATTTCGCTGTAGTCTTTTTTTGGCACATTGAGGGCGATTCACAAGCATTTCCATTGTTATGCTGTTTACTGCCATCACGCTTTCCATTGCATCCTTCCATAATGCTAATGCCGTGTTCGCCACCCTAATGTTTCTTCGTTGGAATAGTTTGTATGCTGGAATTTCATCCTCATTGATCATTTTTCTGAACAGATCAAGTTTTTTCCACTCGACTATTGATCTTAATGATTGTGTTGCAATCTCATGTCTAATTCTTTTAATCGGGAATGAGTTCGCTAGTCCAAGGATTTTCCTATTCTACTCAGGCAGAGATCATACATTTATCAAATAAATCACAATATGTATACACGGTCCTGTACATATTTCATTTTCCAAACAAACTTCTTCAAGCAAGTTCCTACTGCATAGTGTATTCATACTTATATTGTTTTCCCTTCCATGCCCGTAGTCTGGTCAATCAAGATGTGATTTCCTGAGAAGCTGAACTGAACTGTGGCTCCAGGAAAGCAAACCAGAGCAAGAAAGACTTCACCCACCTCCAGGAAACCAAGTCTGTGGCTCACTCTGGAATCCAAACATACCAAAAACGTAACTGGTGCAATCACTAGTACTGGACCTAGTAGTGAACATGAAACTGCTGATGAGCCCATGGGGGTCACCCAGATTGAATTATAGGGAAGGGAAGGTGACTGGCACAGTAGAGCTGAGTCGGTCTTAGGAAGTGAGATACAGCCACAGGAGGAGGCACAAGCACTAGGAAATAGGCAAGGGCGTGCATTGGTGTTTGTAGACAAGGCAATCACTCTGAAGAAGGTGGGGATGACAGTGAAAGCAAGTGAGGAAATGAGAAAGAGCTGCCATTCCTTACCATCTCCTCTGTCAAGCAATGATGCCAGTGACACTATATGGACTGCTACAGGCCCTGGGAAAAGGAGAATGCAATAATCGACAAGCCACTCTAGTGGTGCTAATGGTGCTGCAGGTAGTCCTGGAGGTGTGGGTTCAAGAGCGATTGAGAGGCAACAGACGCGCATCACACAGCAAACAATGTCTGTGTTACCCATCAGTACCGTATTTTTGATGAAAAGAAACTAAGCCACAATAGAGCAGGTATTCAAAGTACGATAGGAAGCACAGTGTCAGCAACCGGCATGGGTCTAACAGCTCTAAAGGTCTGGGAATGTACTATGTCCACTATTGAATAGCCAACACCACCACCAAAACAGGAAGCTCTGTCACCGACGTTGCCAGTGTGAAAAAGGCCACACCGCGATTGATAAGAACAATCACAAAAACATGAGTCATGGTAGGCCAGGCACACACTATGGTACTTTTGTTCTGTAGAGCATAGATGGAAATTGAGTGCTCAGCATAAAAAGAGTTAAATTTAGTTGGCAGCTGAAACGTCTTCAGAAAGTAGAGTGCTCATGGTCGAGGAAGAGGATGATGATGGTGAAGGAACTGTGAGAACACTCCCCCGCTACGTTCTAGGTGGTATTGGGATGTCACTCTTGCACATTGATAGTCACTAAGCCAGGCACTTCTGCAGGCATAGACGCACAATTTCACAGTCTCTTTAACAAGCCATCAACAAAACGCAACCTAAACCTCTTGAGAATATTGAATGCCCTGACACCAAGGTTCATTAAAAGTGAATACCTGCAATTTGTATAATACTTTTAATGTATATGTCAGTATCATCATCCCAAATGTTTCAAACATTACTTTCTTCATCAAAACTTTACAAATCTTGTATTGATCGCCTAACTCCACAGGATCTGATCATTGGATTACAATAGATGCTCCTTTTATACAATGCCAGAAAACAGCAGAATTTGTATTGTTAGATGACCCAATCTGTTTTTTGTTTGGTTAGAATGCTAAAAAAACAATAGCATTGGTATTCTAGTGACACAATCCATCCTTACCTTGGCTAACACATGTTTTGCATAGTCGCAAGTACAACATCCTGCCTCAGTGCTTCCTCGGAGCCATTATGCCAATATATACAGAACAAATATAAACTATTTTCAAAATATGATGATTGGAAAATAATTAAAAAGAGAAATGGGAAACAAAACAGGCAAAGAAGATTTTTAATTAGTTACTGAACTAAATTGAATTGCTAATAATCCTCAAGAAAAACATGCGATAGTGAGAACTGTATATTGTACTATTCCAATCCATAGAGTTTGGTTTAATATGATCCTTTCAAACCATCTTGTATAGATCACTCAATTGATTTGTGTATAGCAATTGTCTAACCTATGGAAGAAACCAGTGCACTATAATTTAGTGGTAAGTACTGCAATAGTACTTATGTACACATTTATATACGATTCAATGTTTAAAAATATTCTTATGATCACTTATTGAATTTTCAGATTTTAGTTTTACCTAGTTTAGTTGTACAACATCTGTAAGTGTATTGATTCCAGATTCAGGTGCTATAAATTGCAGTCCTCATGTTCAGGATTTCCTTATGGTTAATGGTTATTTGTATTGTGTTATCCTGGAAATAAATTATAGCTGTGTTTGGGTTTGTTGAAGTTTTTATAGTATTTACTTTTATACATCTACACCAAAAGAACGTCCTACTACAAACTGAGCATATTTTGATGTCTTACCTAAACCGTTACGTTAAGCAGTTGACGCTGCATATGTTTTAATGCGTGTTTGCTTTCTGGCTGCAACCATTTTGAGATCCAAATACCTGGTAAACAATATCAATAAAAAATTGACTAATATTGACATGTCCAGGGTACCACCATCTTGGAGTATACCACAATCCCCATTACACCCTTAATTTGGTTGGGCTATCCCAGTCTGATTATTGTACATAATTTAAGTTACACCCACACAGCATCAAAACACTTTTCACCAAATCCACAAAGTATCACAGAAACTATTCCTTGATGTGTTTTTAAAACGTGAAGGATGTGAACAGTTAATCTCCTGCTCTATTCTTTGCTGGGCTCCAAAGGATTCAGGGCAGCAACTCTTCCAATGTTTCCCATGGAGAAGGTGCCCACAGTAGCAAATAGCCCAGTAGTTCTCAATGTCAGGTTTTTAAGGTGACTTAGATCAACATGATTTGCGATAGTTTTATTTGTCAGAGACAAAGGTACAAACATTGTGCATGTAATGGTGGCTAACAATTACTACTGAGTGTTTGAACCCCATGGTACAAGGACACAGAGGTTGTCAACAAAATGTCTGTATGTAAAATGTCGGTCAGAGCCCAAAAGACAGTGAGAAAAAATCACATTTCTATTGGCTTCTCCCAGCTTGGCCTGACATAAGAGGATTCCTATTCCTGTCAGTGGAATTCTGCCTTAAATATGCTTCAATAACCCTTGCAAACAGCACACGGCCAGCAGTAATTCTGTGATGCAGCACAAAGGTAAAACGGCATCGTCTGTGCCTTTTGCTCCTAGGGAATGGGGTATTGTGAAATGACTCATTAAGCTTCTAGTGCCTTTTGAATATGCTACATAGGTTGTTAGCACTGATAACGCTCCCGTCAGTGATGTGTTGCCTCTGGTTCATGTGCTCAAACACCAGATTGTGACTACTACAACCCACTACTATGGGGCTGTAAACTGGGGAATTAGCAGATTGTGAAGCCTTGGGTCTGGCCAAACACCAGATTGTGACTACTACAACCCACTACTATGGGGCTGTAAACTAGGGAATCAGCAGATTGTGAAGCTTTGGGTCTGGCCAAACACCAGATTGTGACTACTACAACCCGCTGTAAACTAGGGAATCCGCAGATTGTGAAGCTTTGGGTCTGGCCAAACACCAGATTGTGACTACTACAACCCGCTGTAAACTAGGGAATCAGCAGATTGTGAAGCTTTGGGTCTGGCCAAACACCAGATTGCGACTACTACAACCCACTACTATGGGGCTGTAAACTGGGGAATCAGCAGATTGTAAAGCTCTGGGTCTGGCCAATCTAACTACACAGCTCTTAGAAATAAATACCACGATCAGAACAGACATAACTGGCTATGAGGAGTTCCTCTATGCCACCATTTTTAAGTGGGCTACAGAGCTCGATTGTCTGTTTTGGTGTGTGCCTCTTATGAAGGGTGATACGGCAAAAAACAAGACATGGATACTGGGTTGAATTGCAGCACATGATAGAGTGATATCTCACTTGCAACGTCCCAGAAAAGGAACTGAAGAAACAGCATCTTCTTCCTACCACTAGCATCGCCAAATAATCCAGAAATAACAATGAGATGAGCAGCACATATTCAAGTGTGTTCTTTTCTGCAGGTGCTTCCCAAATTCAGTCAAAAGCCCAGAAATATATTTGGAAACTCAAGACACAATGAACAGAACAGATGTCTATATCAAGAAGGACAGGAGAGGCAGTGCTCCCGTATTAACAAGTGATTATATGCTGCTGGCTATGGTGGATGATTCTCTGCTTTATTGGTGCAGCAAATTGGCACAATGACCAATACTGAGCAGACTAGAAATGTGATATCTACAGAGATGTGAGGCCTAGCTAGCATACTTCATATTTGAGTTGCTTTGCATGTTCGTGGGCGGGCTACCTTTGAGTTGTATCTCGGGGCTGTGAAATGCTATAACAAGATGAGGAAATTATGTACTGTAGCTGGGTGCTCGCCCCTAGTGGGAACCTTTGAATGAATGATATGAGGGGGAGGAAGATGAGGTGAGCAGTTCTTGAGCAGTGCATAAGCAGTGCTTCCAGGTCATATTGGCTGATCTCTGCCAATCCGAGTGTTCCCTGTGGCACACTCAGTTATGCTGTATGCTGGGGGCCTGAATTATAAACAAAAAGCTGAGGAAACGATGTGCTCTGGCACAATCCTGGCTGGGAGTGGGAACCTGTGAATGAAGGAGGTGAGTATAGGCTACAGTCGGCAGCTCACTTTGGCTGTTTGCTCCTTCTGGAGATTGTGTTGCTCTTACCTGGCCAGACGTGTGGTGTGCCCCTCCTACCCAGCAACATTTAAAAAACGAGATGCACGTGAAGCGCGCAAAGTGTGGAAAGTGTAGGCTGCAGCCGGCAGCTCACTTTGGCTGTTTGCTCCTTCTGGAGATTACGTTGTTGCTCCCTGGTGAGAGCTGTGGCGTGCCCCTCCTACCCAGGATCATCTAAAAAACTAGATACATGCGAAGCACACAAAGTGTGGAAAGTGTAGGCTGTAGCCGGCAGCTCACTTTGGCTGTTTTCTCCTTCTGGAGATTACGTTGTTGCTCCCTGGTAAGAGCTGTGGTGAGCCCCTCCTACCCAGGATCATTTGAAAAAAAGAGATGCACGAGAAGCGCGTGAAGTATGAAAAGTGTAGGCTGCAGTCGGCAGTCTGTGGTTGGTGGTGGAAAAAAATCTCAGCTGTTAATGCTATTAGGTAGTGTTTACAAGATTAACAGGTTAACTGTATATTGCACTCCGTTGATTATCTTGGACTCATCCTGTTTTGGTCTACTTCTATTAATGCTTTGCTTGATTTGACCAAGAAAGGGGGAGCAACGCTGGAGTAATTGGGGTAAGATTGGCCCGACGCACATTGGGTGCTCATTCATTTCTCCTTAATTTGAATATAGGCCTTAAAAAGGTTCCACCTAATATGTATGAACTTAGGAGCAAATCAGTGCCTAACGACAGCCTATTACCCCTCACTAATAATCCAAGCGACCTTCCAGAGTCTGAGGCTGTATTCCCTGTGATGAACACAGAGACCGCCTCTCTTGAAACATTGTCTGAACTGACCGCCTCTGTTAAATCAACCCCTCATACGACCACCCCAGTCCATCATATTACTGAGCCAACTGTGGGGTCTGCTGTTTGTTGTGAGGAGACATCCAGTTTGAGTATGCAGAGAGTAGAGGAAGACTTGATTATGGCAAGAAAATGCGGTTCCTACCCAAAAAGCAGCAGAAATATGTCACTACACCAAAAAAGATGAATGATTTGCATCCCTCTGCCGGCACGAGTATAGAGACTCGCCAGCACTTAAAATCAAGACTTTACTCACAGGAAGAAAGCAACTTTATCAATGAGGTGAGCATATTAGAAGTACATCTTTTTAATGAAGAATTACATCCGAACTCGAACTGGATGACATCCAATCCTTTGTGATTGAACACCATTTTTTGTAAGACAGTGATGCAGTAACAAATGGGAGGCCTAGCACAGCAGAGGGGCTACACAATACCCTATGGGGTTTAGATCACACTGTGAAATCGACAACGCATTCTGTCTAAGTGCTAAAAGTGTTCCTGAGTTTTGTTTGTCTCACCTTATAATAACATTAAAGCAGATTTGAAGGCGAATATAATTGAGTTAAGTGAAATAAAGTTGAAATTGGAAACAATGGATGGCACCCTGAGAAAATCTAATTGTAATAGTACTAACAAAGAAGCGTCCCAAAATGTACAATCTACTACTTTAAATCCAATTGCTATAGCACCCAAAGAGGTACATCTTGAAAGAACCCCTGTCATAAAAGTCAGAAGGGTGGAAAACACAACCAGTTACCGAAAAAGTCAACTAAGAAGTCAAAAAATGGGTAAAAGATGTAAATATCTAAGCAAGATTCGAGGAAGTTCTTGCTTAACCTTCACCTGACCAAAGAAAATGCAACCATGGCAATGAAAATAAGCCTGCACAGTCATCAAGAGTTACTACGAACAAGATATATTGAGCACACTATAGAAAAAAGGGGTAAACATGGCGCAAACACCCAAACAAATGTGGATAAATCTGCTTTCATAATGATGAGTCGTTTCAATGAGCCCAATACCACCAGTTTTGCCTACCATATGGTTGTCAAGTATGAACAAAGAAACACAGACAATAAAAGAAGCACCCTGAGAGGGACCTGAGGGCGTTCTCACTTCTTTTCCCCCTGTATCCTCCTCTCAAGTGGCCATGGTAAGGCCATTGCTCTTGGATCCTGACCTTGGGGGTGGATATGCGAGGGAGGAACACCTGGGTGGAGGAGACTTAGGGAGTGGGCAGAGGATGTCCTTAGATGAGACATGGTACCCCCATTTCCTTTTCACCATGTACCCTCTATCCCACAAGACTTCATAGGCTATTGTCAGCCCTTTCCCTATACTTCCCAGGGAAAAGACCAACTAAAGCAACACATCCTCATTTTATTAATGCACACACATATAGATCTCAGCTATGTACTGAGACGAGGAGGAGGACAGCACGAGTAAGGCAGGACTGGCGTTTCAGCAGTGAGCGGTCTAGTTCTTTTTGGACCAGCATTGATGGCGGGAACTTTAAAGTGCAGAATCATTGTGGAAAGGGAGGCAGCTGTGGAAGCAGGGCTACAAACTGCTGGGTGCAGGCAGATCTTTCCGGGTCAGCAGTGTGGCAAGCAGAGTGCTCCGCACACATTAGAGGATGCAGTGGGAAGTGAAGCTGAAGGATATTGGAGGCCGGTGGCAGACCGCGAGAGGGAGACCAGCGTGATAGAGCAAAGCGGTCGCAAGAATACCTAGCTGCAGGAGGAGCATTCCTGGGTGAGCAAAGCCACAGAGAACCCCTGGGAGAGTAAGCGAGGCACTGCACAATAACGCGAGAACCTGTGATGGCAAAAGATCTAGAAGAAAATCTGTAAGCTCTGACCGGTGAGTGCACCAAGAAGGGGGAACACCGGGCTGGCAGGTGAATATGCAAAACAAGCAATCAACATTGATTTGAACAGAAGTAAGTGTTTCTCTGAGTACCTATTTGAGTGAAAGCGATTATAAGTACTTTTGAATACCGAACCGAGTGAAAGCAATTATCAGTACATTTGAATTCTGAACGAAGTGAAAACAAGTCTTGAGCACTCTTAAATATTGAGTGGAGTGAGAGAAGCTTTGTGAATCTAGCTAATACCACAAACTGCATTATATGAGAAAACAAGCATTGGCAAAATCCAAGAGAATTCAAAAGAACTGCATTATATGAGAAAACGGGCATTGGCAGCAGCCAAGATACAAGGAACTGTATTACCCGAGAAACAATTATGGGAAAAAGCCAAGAGAATACTAAGAATTGTATGGTATGAGAAATCAAGCAGTAACCAAAGCCAAGAAAATTCAAGGAACTGTATTATGTGAGAAACTAAGCATTGGCCAATGTCAAGAGAATTCAAGGAACTGTATTATATGAGAAAACAAGCATTGGCAACTGCCGAGATACAAGGAACTGTATTACCTAAGAAACAAGTACTGGCAAAAGCCACGCGAATACAAAGAATTGTATGGTATGAGAAACAAGCATTTGCAATGGCCAAGAACATTTTAGGAACTATATGTAATGAGGAAACACGCATTGGCAAGAACCAGGAGAATACAAACAGTGTAACAAGTGCAAGGTGGCTAACCAAGCCAGGGTTCAGTGTCAGGAGAGTGTGACACAGCTTAATAAATCAAGCATCACTGTCAAATCAAAGCAGTGGCCTAGTGGTGATGGAAAAGCAGCAAAGAAGGGTTATTGGATGCGTGACCTCTAGTGGGTAGACCGTATGGTCCGAAAACTGTGCCTAGACCGAGTGCCCTCCTGTATGGAAAAGCCACTGAAAGCACCAATAAAGAAGCTTGTGTTTTACAACAACCTCTTATATGATTTTGATGTCAAGAAACTGAACTGCCTATGTGAAATAGTGAAAAGTAACAATATCATAAGAGCAGGGAAGTGTCTCCCGGAATTGTGTTGTTTTGAAAAGCTGGAAGATTTGAACTCTTGGGGAAGGGAACCCCTGTGCCTTATGATCTATTTTGAACTTAGGGAATAGGGTGCTGATTACAAGCCAAGAGCTGGAAGAAGCTCTGAACTTTATTTTGAACACTACTCATGTTGACGCTGACATCCTTAGACATTGTATACAGTTAGCAGTATCGATTTTGGACACAGACATTTGCTTTGGATTTCCTGACAAGGACTATACCTTAGCATAGGGCAAGTTAGGCCTTACTCCAACCTGCCTTTTGAGTTAATAAAATTGTGTGAACCAAACTTGAACCTGTTGTCAGTGTCTGCTTTGTGATGCCTTCACAAGTGGTGTCAAAGTGGGATACTCTGAATTGGTACAAATTAGGGAACCCTTATGCTTCTGGTAGTCCAGCAACCCTCTGGGAAGCAAACAATTACAAGAGTTCAGGCTTAGGAGAAAGTTTCAACAATCAAAACGTTAATTTCCACGCAGTTGTAGATTCCGATTGAGTGTCAGGATTTAGTATATGGATCACAAATCCTGCTTGACACTCTTTCCCCTGACCGCATATCAGCTGAAAAATGGTGAAAGAATCCTTTTAAATATCAGGAAACCACAAGTATTTCTTCGACCCAGGGCCTTTGGTTCCTTTAGCTCTGGAAAAGAATTTTCCCTCTCCACTCCGCCTCACCCTTGTCCAGAGGTAGTCGGTGTCAAAGGGGAGAAAACAAACACATGTTTACACAGCCCAACTGAGACTGATTCAAGTCTTGAAACAGACAGGCACTCAGAATTTGTTTCTCTTTCTGATTCTGAAGAAAACCCAAGTAAAACCATTTTGCATCAAAATGCCATGGCATCACTAGAAGAGGTGTTGGGCCAATTGGCAGCGCACAAAATACAAGCAGAGAAAAACTTTCAAACAGGGTTAGAATGGCTGATTGTCACTCAAGAGAAACCAAATATCTTGCAGGGGGTTCTTCAACCCTTTAAAGAGGGGGGTGATTTAGGAAAAAAAGATTTAATCTTTGAAAGGCTAGAAACCCAATTCCAATAGGGGGATGAGTTGAAACTCTTTTATCTAGGTCCTTTATTAAAGAGGGAACTACAAACCTCCTACCAATTACTGAACCTCCCAGGAACAGCCACCTTTGCTGAAATCAAGGAAAGTGTCTTACAAAGAGTAGGATAAACCAATCATTTCTATCATCAAACATTAAGAAGTATTACATTACACCCCAGGGAAACACCAGTGGAATTGGGAGAGTGAGTTACGAAAACAATGGGCCTCATTACACGAATGGCGGTAAGGGTTTACCGGTACCAGTAAGGGCACCAGTGCCGGTAAACCTTTACCGCCTTACCATGAGGTCCCTTTGTGGGACCCTACCTTAACGGCTGGTTTTACCAGCCATTAAGCACGGGACCCGCAAAGGGACCTAGGAGGTAATTACGGTACCGCAATTTGCGGTACCGTACTTACCGCCTTCCCCATTCCCATTGAGCCCTATGGGGGCAAAAATGGGAATGGGGAAGTGCCATGGTGAATGGGGAATTACCGCCCCCACACACCTTGGAATAGGGCGGTAATTCCGCCATTCACCATGGCGGACTCGGTAAAATCCCGGCGGCAACCATGGCGCTAATAGCGCCATGGTTACCGCCGTCCGTGTAATGAGGCACAATGTCTTCATGGTTGGGAAAGAAAACATTGCTGGAAGTGCTGGAAGTCCTAAACATAGAACAATGTATCAACTCATTGCCTCCCTCACCTCAATGGGCCATCTTACAACTGAACAAGCCCAACCTCTCTTAAGCAATTGAAACTGCCCAAAATGTTGCTGATGCCAACAAACATTTCCATCTGTTCCACTGAGTGGAAGAGAGGAAGCAAAATAGGGGATCCTTCCGTACTAATTTCCACTGAGAGAGAGAATAAATATTACCAATCGACCCAGGTACTTTAATAGCGGGGAGAGGTGGAAAATAGAAAGAAAACCAGATCCCAAACTAAAAGACGAATTAAGGAAGGAAGACAGCAGACCAGTTAAACCAATGATCCCTATATGTTTTTCCTGCAAAGAATCTGGACATCTAGCAAGGAATTGCCGCCCACAAAATAAAAGGGACGAACCCATGGAGATTGGGTGCATGGTAGGGTAAGAATGAGAGAAACCCAAAGTAAATCCTTATTTGGGACATCAACTAATTCCGCTTAAAAATCGGTTCTTGAGAAAGGGATCCTGGTACAGGGCCTGGTAGAATCTAATAGTAAACAAACGGCAGTGCGAGCCAATCTAGTGGCCCCTGAGAAATTGAATGGTAAGAATTACTTGTGTCCATGGAGACCAATAGATCTACCCTAAAGTTGCCATTTCCATACATGTGAAAGGAACAACTACCATTTTTCCTTCAGCCATTATTCCAGTTCTACCAGAAGAAACTATCATTGGCACTGACTTCCCTAGCTTCCCATCATTAATACAGGAAGTCAGTCCATATCCTTCACAATTTTCACCCTTCAAAACTTGGAAAATAATCATCATTTATACCAACAACTTCTGTTTGAGATTATTTCTCAATCTTGGTAGACTCACAGCAACGCCCCCTCCCCTGAGAATCCATCAGCATATGTCCCTGGTGCAGGAGGCCCTATTTGTAGGGGAAGTGTATGTGAGGAACCTAAGGGCATCCTCACTTCTTGTCCCCCTGTATCCTCCTCTCCAGTGGCCAGGGAAAGGCCATTACTCTAGAATTCTGACCCTGGGGGTGGATATGCTAGGGAGGATCACCCGGGTGGAGGAGACTTGTGGAGTGGGTGGAGGACGTCCTTATATGAGACATGGAATCCTCCATTTTCTTTTCACAACAAACCCTCAATCCCTCAAGCCTTCATAGGCTATTGTAAAACCTTTCCTTCTTCTTCCCCTAAAATATTCGCCAATAAACATCAGTACGCTACTGGGATGAGGCCAACTAAAGCAACACATCCTCATTTTAATAATGCACACACATATAGCCCTCAGCTATGTACTGAGTCCAGGAGGAGGACAGCAAAAGTAAGGCCGGACTGCCATTTCAGTAGTGAGCTGTCTAGTCATATTTGGACCAATCATGGTGGTGGGAACTTTAAAAGCTGGAATCTTTGTAGAAATGTAGGCAGCTGTTGAAGCAGAGAACCATGTAGAAAAGTCATACGCTCCGACCAGTGAGTGTACCAAGAATGGGAACACCGGGCTGGCACATGAATATGAAAAACAAGCAATGAACATTATTACCAATTTGAGTGAAAGCAATTATAAGTATTTTTGAATACCAAACGAAGTGAAAGCAAGTTTTGAGCACTCTTGAATATTGAGCAGAGTGAGATAACGTTTGTGGATCTGGCTGATACAACAAACTGCATTATATGAGAAAACAAGCATTGGCAAAGGCCAAGAGATTACAGAAGAACTGCATTACATGAGAAAATTAGTATTGACAACATCCAAGATACAAGGAACTGTATTACCTGAGAAACAACTATGGGCAAAAGCCAAGAGAATACAAAGAACTGTATTATATGAGACACCAAGCATTGGCCAACATCAAGAGAATTCAAAGAACTGTATTATATGAGAAAACAAGCATTGGCAACTGCCCAGACCCAAGGAACTGTATTACCTAAAAAGCCAGTATTGGCAAAATCGAAGATAATACAAAGAATTGTATTATATGAGAAACCCGCATTGGCAAGAGCCAGGAGAATACAAGAAAGTGGCCTAGTGTTGATGGAAAAGCAGCCAAGAAGGGTTATTGGATGTGCAACCTGTAGTGGTTGGACCGTGTGTTCTGACAACTGCACCTAGACTGAGTGCCCCCCTGTATGGAACAGCAACTGATAGCACCCAAAAAGTACCTTGTGTTTTACAACAAGCACTTATGTGATTTTGAAGTCAAGAAACTGAACTGCCTATATGAACTGGTGTAAAGTAACAATATCATAAGAGCGGGGAAGTGCTTCCCGGAATTGTGTTGCTTTGAAAAGCTGTAAGATTTTAACTCTTGGAGAAGGGAACCCCTGTGCCTTATGAACTATTTTAAGCTTGAGGTAGGGGAGGCTGATTAAAATCCAAGAGCTGGAAGCTCTGAACTTTATTTTGAACTCTACTCATTTTGACGCTGACATCCAAACACATTGTATACAGTTGGCTATGAGGGCAAATATAGGTTTTGGACACAGACAGACATTTGCTTTGGGCTTCCTGACACAGGCGTTCCTTAGTTTTCTTTAGGCAGGGAAATCCCTCCTTAGCATAGGGCAGGTTAGGCCTTACTCCAGCCTGCTTTTTGATTTAATATAATTCTGTGAACCAAACTTGGACCTGTTCTTGGTGTCTACTTCCTGATGCCTTCATAACCCCACTGATATCTGAACTCAACTTTCAAAAAGTTGGACATCAACCTTCCATTATTGGGAGTTTGGATCAGCTGCCCACAACATCGGACTGGGCTAAAGGGCATAAGGAGGGCCCTTCTGGCAGCTGTCATAGAGAAATACTTAACTACGATCTCCCAAAAAAAATATTGTTGGAACTTATTATACACACCAATAGTGATGGGTTCCATGTCTTAAAATTGCGGCAAAAATGGCTGTGAATACAAAATATTGCGGCAAAAATGCTGTGGGTTTTTGCGCCACAATCATGTAAAGGATGTGGGGGACACCCCCGCAACCCCTGATCCCCTTAAATGGTATAATGGGGTACACCTTTACCGGGTCAAACCACAGCATTTTTGCCATGATTTCTTTTAGCGGTGACATTTCTGCCAAAATGTTATTACCGGATACCTAGTGATGTTGTGTTAAACCGTACCAATGTACTGAAACTGCAGCATGAAGTACCGTCCCTCAGAGTACTAACATCAATAGATATTGAGGTATTTATTAGATGATGTTAGAACAGAAATAGTCCAGTTAACGATTCCTTCTAAGATAGTGGTGAAGAAACTGCTGGCGGAAGTAGTGTTTATTAAACAGATGGCTATAGCATCTCGCCATGCTATGATGGCACAAGCTATAGGAGGGAGTCGGCTGATGTTCACTTTCAGCTAAAACTAAGTTATGCAGGGAGATTATGTAAAAATCACCTGTCAGAGGGATACTTTTATTTACATGTGCTGTCCAATTAGTGAATCCTGTGAGTACTGACGATAAACAAATACCGGATGATTGGGCAAAGCTGGCCATAACGTGGCCGGAGATTTTAGGAAATTGAATTCCCGAGGCACAGGCCATTAGCTCCAGAATGAAGTACGCTAATTTGACTTTGCAAGTTTGGAATACAAAAGATTTCAAAAGCTTTTTAACTAATAAGGATATTGGAAAATGTTTTCTTGAAGGAAGAATGGCTGCAGACACAAATAGTTATGAGCGGATATGATACCTCCCAGCAATTGGCGACGTGCTCTTTCAGGTGGCCATCTGATGGTCTTATAATTGCTATAAAAAGTGAGATTATCAAAAAGCATGATGCTTACATTTTATTGGCAGTTAAAATTATACTGAAAAAGGTGACTACGATAAATCCAGTTCTTTTTGTAAATGTTTATTGGAATCCCTTGAACTCCAGCATAGTCGAATTCTCGGATAAGCTGGCTGCTATTTGTGAGGATTTTTTGGGTGGTGGGTATAGATATTAGAAATGTTATATTGGCAGGTGATTTTAATTCAGATTCCACAGTATCTAGCTGCAAATTTGGTAAACAATGGTGCAATTTGCTTTTTTATACATTTTGATACAACAAATCTGATACCTGGACTCTACATATGGCCAATGGAAGTGTTAGAGCTGGTATCCAGTATAAATATACTTGGAAAAAGGAAACCTTCTTTTTATCATGCATTGATTACCTGTTGTTTTCTACTTTTATGTTTGATGTATGTAACTTCTGTAACACCGTGGACACAGTAACCATAATATCCTAACGGCTATTTTTAATTTTAAAAAAGTGGCTGAAATTGACAAAGCAACTGGACATGTAATAGTTTATCCAAACGGTCACAGGATAGCCTGGAAGATCCACAATGTTAGGAACTTCAATAATCGTCTAAAACAAGTTTTTCAGGAGACAAATCAGGGGAAAGAATTGCCTCCTTTACTTCGGCAAATTGTATGTGTTTTATTGTAATGACAAATCTAAGAATCATTGTATATATGGGCATAAATAAACAAAGCATAGTTTTGACCTAGTAGTACAATCCGAAAAACAACCTTACAGTGAAAATTAAGGCAATTAGCTAAACTTGACTGTAGGGATGAAGACTATAATGGAAAGCTCAGCAGCTCAAGCAGATATATAAGAGCATATAAAAACTTATTAGGTAATTGTTTTAATTTATGCAACCTTTTCACTATACATGATAAGGAAAAACAGCTAAGAACACCACCAACAGAGCATCTATTACATTAGATTAAAACATGCTTATTTAACAAAAAATGTAATTAAAACATATAAGACTAATCACTTACTACCTGTGAATCTGAATTCCCAACAGCATAAATACATCTATTAACATCCAATAATAACTAAGCAGTTTAGGAATACTATTTCCAAACATTAGATCTGACCATAAGATATTGTCCCTTTCTATAGAATGTAGATCCCCAATGTATCTAAAGTGACACTGCTTGATATGTCTTCTAAACTGACATTAACGTATCACGTACTTAATTGTCTTCTGACAATCAGATCTTTTGCACAGCCTACATAAATGGTTTCATCGTGAGCTGTCTCCAAGAGAGAGCTTGGCGTAAGGATGCAATTCCCTTTTATGTTGCAATGGTGGATTTTTCCCAAGAATTCGACACAGTGAACAGAGCTTTACTATGGACGAAACTGAAGGAGTGGATGTTACCCGATTCCCTACTAGCAATTCTAATCACTTTGGATAAGGATACAACTTTGCAGGTTACGTTTAACAGGCAAGGTGGACTAACAAGCGAATTTATAACACATGGGGGACTGCGGCAAGGTTGTGTCCTCACCACTTGCTTGTTCAACCTTTATCTATCTGATTTGGGGGATTTCTTGGACGCATCTGCATTTGCTCCACCCAGAATTGGTAGCCTCCCTATTTTTTGGTTGACATATGCAGACGATGTTGCCCTGTACGATGCACAGGTAGTACTATAATGCCTTCTTAATGCCATTAATGATTAAGCTGCAAATAACAACTTGATAATCAATGGTTTATTTTTTTCTAAATGCAAAAAAAGCTTATGGCTACACATGGAAGATTGGTACTTCTACTCTGTCCCCAGTATTACATATCATCTATCTGGGGTTTAATTGGGATGCTATGCAAAATAAAGGATTGGTCTTGTCCAGTCTAAAAAACAAAGCTATTCAATGTGCTTCCGAAATGTAGAGAATTCATACTAAGCTTTGTAGATTCTCCATGTTACCACTTATTGGGCCTCATGACATGTTTGCCAGTGGGGTGGCCTGATTTACCTTCAGCCAAGAGCTGGAGCTAGTCAAGTACCCCACCTGCAAAAACAGCTGGTATTACTGGCACCGATCTTACCGGAGTTGTTAATACTGTACATCTGCCCATGTAGTCTTATGGGACACCATGGAATGGGGATTTACATGCCCTTACTGGCACCTATAATCTGCTGATTATACCGGCAGATCAAGAGCTGGTAACGGTATTATCATCTGGTGGTACCTCACCAGATATACCGGCGGGATACCACCAGAAGTGTAATGAGGCCCATTGTCTTTTATAAATTAAAAGTTATTCTGGCAATGTTGTATGGTCAGGAACTTGCCAAAGTGTCCAGATCAATCAATCTCAATATACTTGAAGTGATCATCTGGATGTGAGGACTTCATTTGTCTAATCGCTTACCGATTGTATCTTTAAGATACAAACTGGACTTGATTTCTATGATGGGATGCTAAAATGGAAAACACTTTCTCTATATGGGCATATTCTGAATCCAAAACCAGCCTCAATCTTTTCTGGATTCAAAACCTAATGCATTTGCTAAAGACATTGGTGGAATTGTTGCCTTTGAGAAGGTAGCCAAAGATAATCTGAATGCAGACAAACGTCGGATAATTTGCTGGTGAATCCCATGTTAGTTAAAAGAACATTATTTCTGAGATACTGGATTTCCTGAATTGAGATTATGAACAGTTACAAACTGTATCAAAGTGTTACTAAAGGGGATAAAGGTCTGGACAACATTCAAAGGTATTTACAAGCAATCCCGAATTCGTTTCCTGCACTTTAGGCTCAATGTTTTGCCTTCATGAGAAATTCAGGCTATTCTGTGAAAAAGCAACCCAAGCACTAATGAGGATGCTATCGAAAACAGGGAACATATGCTAACCTACTTTCCGGCCTTACAAAATCTAAGATTGCTATTATTTAGTAGATTTACACCTATTGATGTGTGGCTACATACACAAGAATTCGAGGACAGATTATCGAGTGGTCATGAAACGTTGGTGACTATAGCTGTTCTTACATTTTTAAATCAATTAACTCAAGTGAATATGTTCACAATAGGATGGTAACTAACTTTTTGGAAAAGATTTGTAATGTTTACATAGTGGATTCACATATCCATAATTTATTATTATGCACTTTATTTCAAAATGACACTTAGCACTTTGTGAGACAAAGCCATGTGAAACTCAATGTGGATGATGGTAAAATAATCATCTTTCCAAAAGAACGATATGATTTTTATCACGAGACATTGTCATTTTGATTTCAAATAGGATATCATGCAAAGCTCTACTATGAACTTGACTTTGCTTAAGAGGTGTTTTAATTAATTTCATTTGGGTTTTTCATTAGCTGAGATGTCATTTATGGGTAAATTATTGATGATGTTGATATCTTATTCGATTATTGATTGGGGAATTAAGAATGCATTTTTTTGTGTGATTATGTACAAAAACAGGTGAGCTGGAGGAGGGCAGTGGCATTGTCCACTGCTTCTAGGTCATGTGGGCTGATGCTGTTCTAGTCAGGGCTCATCAGGGGGTGGGCACAGTCCATGACATTTGTTGGTGCACTTCAATGGAAGAATAAGCAGAGGAAATGATGTTCTATGGCTGGACACAGGCCACGAGTGGGAACCTGTGAGTGAAGGCAGTCCCTCTGAATGCAAGACTGATATTGATCCAGGGTCCAGTTCCAACAGTTGCACATTCCATGAGATACATTCAGAGATGCCTGCTGCATCCTTCAGGTGCGGGCGTGTGAGTACAACCTTCCTTCATATGAATTGCGGAGGGCCCACACTTGCAAACGTTTCAGAGGGAGGACACAAAATAGATTTACCAGCTGAGCATGAGGGAACAAGTACAATTGTCGAAATACACTTCCTATGAATCATCCCACTGAAAAGGACACGGCAAAGACTATGGGTGAAACCAGGGTCTCCCAAGGGGAGGTACTTGCTGTACCCTGAAATGCAGACGTGGCTGGCTCCTTTAAAAGGATGATGTAGTAGAGCCACAATAACAACTTTGTGGATGGCCAATGCTACTCTGTAGCATGTATGATATGATAGGTTATTTATAAATACCCAGAGGTTTCTAAGCACGAACCGGGGATCGAACCTGTGGTGCTTAATGTCGTCTTGCTTCCAAGGCGCCCCTAAGCTATCCTCCCGGGCCTAAACATCTTGGCATTTGATCTTTTGTTTGAGAATGTTGCCTTTGTTGGTGAAGATGGATTACAGCCCATCTTTGGCTGCTATTCTCGTGGTGTGACTCTGACGTAAATTTAAAATTGTTAAAAAGTCAAGTTGTAGCATTTGTTTATTGCACGCTGTGGCCTTGTAGTACTCCTTCTTACATCGATAGTTTTTGTTATTCTCTTGCTTGGATTTTACAGACCATCTCAGCTCAATCATGCCCTTAGTTTCACTGGTGGCAATCAAGATTTCTTCCAGTTCTTTTGATTTCTGCGAGTTGCCTGTTGGACTACTTGTGAACTTCTTTTCCGTGAGATTTACATTTCTTTCATTGCGTGGGAGAGTTTATCTAGAGTTTTAGCACTGTGGGTTTGAAACTGTGCGACTGGAGTGCAACTGGACAATAGCATGTTTCTTTTGATGATTTGGAGGGAGAGAGCTTTTCTCCAAAGTCTTCAATACATAGGTTTTCAGGTCAGAGCCATCCTACATCAAAAAAGCGTTATAGTTGGGGTCATGGTTGCTGCCCCAGATTGTAATTAGATAATGGTGGTCAGATCTGAATGTTTAACATATCTTCGATTCTATCAACTCGATGGGCCTCATTCTAAGTTTGCAGGTCCGGAAACAACTGCGCTGGTAAGCTTACTGGCACAGTTGTTTCTGGACCGGCAAACTATGGGTTTGCCTGCCGGAGTGCTGTGCCCGACAGATCTGTCCCTGCCAGGCACAGTGGTCACGGCAGGCAAAGCCGGCATGGAAGCACTGACACCATTATCAACAGTGCCGATGCTTCTGTGTCCTCATTCCCATATTCCCATAGAGTCCTGTCGGACTCTATGGGAATGAGGATTAACGGAATTGCCAGCGCCTGACTTCCCAGTCGCCGGACTTGGAACAGCCCGGTGGCACTGGGAAGTCAGGCAGTGGTAATTTTTTCCACTTCCGGCGGCAAGCTGCTAGTAGCATCAGCAGGGTTACCGCAGGACCCGTAATGAGGCCCGAAGTCTCAGGTGAAGATCAGGTTGAGTGTATAACCTGTTTTGTGTGGTGGTGAATGGACCAGCTTTATGGTGCTGAAATTGCTCATGGTAGTGCCGGGTTGATGTGCATCCAGGGGCTATCTTGGGATCAGCAATGTCCACATATTGCCACAGGAGTAACTCAGGGGTACATTAACCCTTCCTTTTCTTAACTGCGGTATCTGGCGAAATTTGACCACCTTGGTTTCCCAATTGTAAATCAGGAGTGTGTTCATTGGCTGAGCGTAAGATTGTCCTGATGCTTACAGGTTGACCTTGGAATCTATGATGTGAAACACAGTCGCAATTTCTTCACAGTCTCCGCCAACCCCCCCTGAGGAACACAGAATCATACACAAATAGGCAACGTTTTGTGTAGAAAACAACACAATAATGTGGATGTTAGCTCACAATCAGGTCTTCTCAGCTGAAATGCGAGCCAGAGGCGTTGCTAGGGGCGGCTGAGAGGGCTATATCCCTGGGTCTTTTGGCTGTAGCCCCGGATTAAAGGTCAGGGGATACAACCAAAAGTCTAGCTGGCCCCGAGTCCCGACCGTCCCGACATTAGCGCAGCCCTGGATGATTTCTAGACCCAGCAACACCCCTGATGCGGACCCAGCTGTCAAACACTCAGGTAGGTACCTTGTGGTTGGGGCTCCTATGCTGTTAATTCGAACTGTTGGGGTAAATAACTGGCATGGTCCTGTCCTGTGTGTTGTGCGTGCCCCTGTAACTCTGGGTCCTGCTCAGTTTGCCAAGGTTTCTGTGAGGATGAAGCAACAAAGAGCCTGTACAGGACTGCTTGCTGGGGTAAGGAGCGTTGCAGAACCTTCAGACCGACACAGTAAGGAAGGTGGCACAATTGGTAGAGTGCAGCCACCAACAGATGGTGGCACTGAGTAAGCCAATGTGTCCACTTTTAGGGTTGTCTTTTCCTGCTGCAGGGGATGGGTGTTCTCATTGATCCTCTCTTCCAGTGGTGGACTCCCTTCCCTGACCTTGCCTGGTGAGGCCCAAATGGCACACCGGGCAAGGCTTTCACCTTGGCGGGTCCCACAAAGACTTGGGAACTGAGCGCAAGTCCTGATTATACTCTGGAAAATCTGGATTCCCATAGTACCAGGCACAGCCCTGCTTTCATGGGGTCTTGGGGGCTCCTGTGGGTTCTGTCGCAGGGTTCGTCACTCCATACTCCAGTCAGTCTTTTTCCAGATGCTTCCAAGTAACTGAAGCAGACCTTCATATTTATGGGGGGTTTGGGGCAGAGTACAGATTCTAAACCCTTTTCACAGGGTGCATTCAATCAAACATACTGGTCACAAGCCAATCAATGGTTCTTGCAATGAGCATCTGAGTGGGCATCTTCACAGGCATAGTCTCAGACTGTGGATTCACTCAAGACTCTAGACATCCCAGTCTCATAGACCAGCTATAGCTATTACACCAGCACTAGCTGTGCAACTCAAGGCAGGCAAGTCCTGGCCACATTAGGGTTCCATTGTTCCATACACCTATGTCAGGTTTCTTCCATATGATTCCAAGTAACTGCAACAGACCCTGCATAAGGATAGAAACTGCCCCCAGCCAGTGTGCACTCATCACAGCTAGCCGTGAGAAGTTACCTGCCTGAGGGACACATCTAGAGTTCGGGCTCAGGGTGAGCACATTAGGTACTGGGTTATCACTGTGCTCTAGTCAGGACCATCAATAAAAAGAAATGAAAAACAGAGAGGCAAACATGCAAGGCTAGGCTGAGGATTAGCAGTCTAGCACCTGGCAACGTCGAAATAAATGTCACTGTGCAAAAGCTAAAACTGTTGGCTTTGCCAATGCTTGTCTGTACACCGCAGTTTATTAAAAAAGACACTGTATATTGAGACTGCTAGAAACCTGAATTTCTTGTTAAAACGATGTCAAAATTCGCAAATGTATATAAATCTAGCTATTTTTTTTTTTATAACAAACTTCTATATTGGCAAGTGAGCCCTTTGCTTGAGCACCAATGCAGGTGTTGCTATCTTGTATTGGATTAACTTGAAATGTTATGCAGATATGGAACAATGCATTAGCTTCTAAAGTCCCACAGACTTCTTCATTTAGTGGTGCAGCACGAAATGCGTGGCAAACAAGCCAACGCAATGGATAGTTCCTTCTCGAAGAGCACGTTTAGTTTACACTTCATTGGGTTGAGGAACAGCATTCATGTAATGCATGCTTGGGATGGCTGCCCTGCCCAAAGAACCATACACGTGGAAGCACATATGACAGTTTTAATTGAAAGCCATTCATA
Organism: Ambystoma mexicanum; assembly: GCF_040938575.1. NCBI lineage: Eukaryota > Metazoa > Chordata > Amphibia > Caudata > Ambystomatidae > Ambystoma > Ambystoma mexicanum. The sequence continues at coordinate 986,078,399 of NC_090928.1, read as the reverse complement.
GGTCTAGCCAGCCGAGAGTTGCTTTTTATGAAAACAAAACCTTTTTCAAAAGCAAATGTTGAATGGAATATTTTCCTAAAGTTAGACACATAGGGGCCGATTCATGGAACAAACGTGCGCCGAAAATCCCAACGCAAGCAGGCGCAAGGAGGCGCAAGCGTGAGAAAGCAAGCGCACACGCACGCGTGCGATTCAAGGAAGGCACTGCGCTACTTTCCCACTGGTTGTGCGCCAAATCCGTGCATGGCGCACACTGGCGCACACGTCTCTAAACAGCGTGCGCTAAGCGCACAGCGAAAGCGCACATAGCGTGGCGCACACAACAAAAGTAGGCGGAACAGGGGGCATAACATGCAGAATGGGGAATAACACGTGAAAAAGAAGGCGTAACTGGGGAAGTACTGCAGGGAACTACACGGAATGCCCACACGCACGCGAACAACCCGTATTCATGGATTCGAATACGGGAAACCCGCGCACGGAAAAAGACACGCACAGGCGTCCACGCGTCCGCCACACGAAGGCAGGCGGAAGCGTCCCCGCGCACAGTATAAAAGTGCGCGCAAACAACAAACACGTATATACAGCTACGATGAATGCCCCATTTGTCGCAGCACTGATCGTGGGACACCGCAGGAGCAGGAGAAAGCCAGGGCATGCATTTTTTCACCACGGACAAGCCTTTTTGGGATGCCTGACGACCAGGTATATGGCAGGTATAGGTTTCCACCCTGTATCCTCCTAGACCTGGTCAGGGAGTGGGAAGATGACCTAACATCCCCCACCCTCTGCTCCCAAGCATTGAGCCCCTTGGAGAAGGTGCTCAATGGCCTGCATTTTTTGGCCACTGGGTCTTTTCAGCGGACTACTGCCATAGTGGGGGGCGGGGAGGTCTCACAGGCCATGCAGTCACACTGCCTACACCAGGTCTTGGCAATCATGACTGCACGCCCCTCAGTCCACAGGCACATATACATGTCAAGAAACCCGCATAAAGGTAGGCCATTGTCCAGGACTTTTACAGGGTGGCACACTTCCCCAAAGTGCTCGGTGCCATAGATTGCACCCATGTGGACCTACGTCCACCTAGGGCCACTGAGCACATCTAAACCGCAAGCACTGGCATTCCATCAATGTACAGGTGGTATGCGATGCAAAGGGAATTATCACCTCTGTCTATGCAAACTACCCTGGCCCAACCCATGACAGTTTCATATACAGAATGGCCGTCCTGAGCCGGGCCCTGGAAGCTGGCCAGCATGGCGACACACAGCTCCTAGGTGAGTACAAATGCCCGTGCACATGCATGCATGACTCACACACACACAAATACACAAACCCCAATAATCACAACCATTATCACCTCTACAGGGGACAGTGCCTACCCTCTGAGCAAACAGATGATGACGCCAATCCGGAACCCCACCACACCACCCCAGGTAAGATACAACGCGGCCCATATTGTAACCAGGGCCATAGTGGAGTGCACATTCGGAGTGCTCAAGTCACGCTTCCGTCCCCCCTTGACCGCTCTGGCGGGCAGCTACTCTATGCACCCCCAGCAGTGTGCAGGATCATTGTGGCAGCATGTGTCCTGCACTATGTTGCAACATGGCAGGGCGTACCGGTGGACATGGTGGTGCCCCCACATCCCCAACCACAGGCACAGGCGCTGCCCATGGGAGGGGATAGGGCACGTGGCGAGGAAGCATAGACCCAGCTTTTGGACAGATTTTTCACCTAAACTCCCCACCCTGCGGACTCCACACAGGCCTGGCACATACCAGGTGACAATCGATGATGACAAAGAGACAGTGAACTGTCACAACCTTACCACCCTGAGATTGTTGCCATGGAATTGCCACATTGTGTGCATCCCTAACTACTTAAACACAAGCAATCCTGTGTGACCAGAAGGCACACATGCAAGGTGTGAATCACACATACCTGCCAAACAGGCCATGACTATCACTGGTATGTCACTCAAACCCTCCAAAACCACAACATGACATGGCAAGCAATAGCCATACACCAACACAGTAACAATAAGGTACACATTGCCATGTGAAAAATGTAAATTGGCATCAGACAATGATGCCTGACATGGAATCAGATGAAATGACTGACCAACAACCTCCCACCCAAAATAAGTCATACCCAAATGCATTCCAAAAGTTGTAGTTGAAACATAACAATGAATGCATGTCTACATGCACAATGTGCATTGCAAAATCAGCACTGCACCTACTGTGTGCCGCGTCCACCTCCTGCAACACACTGCTCAGCGCACAGCACAGTGAACAGCCATTGTGTGTGATGCACACCCTGAGCATGACATCTAAGCGACAAACTACATAAAAAACCAAATTAGGCATGTACACAATCCACAAATGGTCAGAGAACATGTGCTGCAGGGACACAGTGGGCACCAGAAGGCAAACAGAGTATACACGTGGACATGGAATTGTGGTTGTACATGTTGTGGATCATAGTGCGAGCATGTGGGTCAGTAGGGACATGCACTCAACATATGCATGTGAAATCAAGTGACCATCAGTGTCATCTACACATCACATGTGAACATTCACCATGTGTATACCCCAGCATGTCAAACCACAACTATCCCCTCACACCTGAAAGGTAAACACAAAACATGAACAGGCATTGATCAGCAGAATACATCAGGATAGGAAAGCACAATTACAATTTCAGGGTGCCCATCACACTGCAGGACAAGGCAACTATCAACAACAAAACACCCCCCCCCCTCACAAATCACCACGACCCACTGAACAACTGCATCTGGGTCATTCATCGTACATCCTTGAATTCCACCTGGCCACAGGATCACCCTTCCCCTTTGTCACCATCTCCCACCTTGTGTGTAAAAAGTTGCCAGCACCCTCAGAGTCCACCTAGATTTGCAAAAGCACAAAATCCAAGAGAACCAAAGCAGGACAACACAGAAGCCAAGCAAATACCCTGCAGGCAGTAAAACAAACCAGAGCAGCCTCCAGTAGATGACTTCAAGTAGCAGTACACCACAAAGGCCAAGTACGACCACAATGATGTCAACAACCAAGGTAGCACAGTAAAACAATGTCACTACAGGATCTGTACCATGTGTGGTACATAACATAGAATGATGCAACACGAAAGGATGTCTACTGTCACAGCTCCCGTGTACAGGCCCAGGAGTGGCACAAAACAACCACCCCCACTGTGGTCTGGGTGTCTGTAAGGTCTAACTCACAGAGGCCTCTGAGACCCTGGAGGGGAAGGAGGGTCAGGGATATGCAGTCGGCACAGGCATTGGCATACTGGATAACGGGAATGAGGGGCAGGAGAGGGGAGTAGGATTGACACGGGAAAGTAGGGAATGCACCAAAATGTAGTACACACATTAACACATACACAAATCGACAAAACTTGACACATGCACATAGCAGCAAATTACTCAAATGGAAGTCAAAGAGAAACGTATCTCTGGGGTAAGTGCTGACCTCCTGCCTGCGCACTCTCCGGTCCGGTAACAGGAGCAGTTCAATGCTGCAAAGAGAGCCACAGTTAATAATCTGTGTGTGCCCAAAACACACAAACACACTACCAAATATGCCCCAAAGTCAGTGCTTTAAGTGGGGTAAGAAATTGAGGGGGGCCCTCGTTTGGGGGCGTGGCTGCCATTGTGGGCATGGCCTAAAAGTGCACAAATCATAGTAATGTGCGCAAACAAATATATAAATGTATTTGAGCATTTATATATTTGTTTGCGTACTACTATGGTTTGTGATTTTTCAAGCATTCTTTTATATACATAGCAATGTAACATATGTTTATGTTTATAAAAGACGGCTTGAAACGTAGGTATCTTTTATAAAGCGTTGGGGACGGACAAACCCCAAGGTGGCTTTGTCCGTCGACAAAGCGTTATAAAAGATGCCTTGAATTGTGTACGATTCAAGCAGTCTGTTATAAACATAGAAATATTTCTACGTGTATACAAGATGGCTTAAACGTACACAGTTGAAGGCATCTTTTATAAAGCCTTGCCAAAGGAGAAAGGCGCCTCGGGCTCAGTGATCTCAGAGATCACAGACCCCGAGCCGTCTTTCACCCTCTGCGAACCCGCGGGCTCCGTGATCTAATCTGCAGATTAGATCACGGAGCCCGCGGGTTCGCTGAGGGTCAGTGACCTGGCGAGGGAAAACTAAGGGACTCTAGTCTAGCTTCCTCTGATAGACCCTCAGATGAGGGGTCATCAGAGAAAGCTACAGTGACTGACGGAAGTGCCATCCAGTCACAGCAGCATTAAACGTTAAAGTGGCGGGCGCATCTCCCGTCGCAGCTGCTGCCACGGCGGGATAATGCGTCCTGCCATGGCGTGGTGGGGCCGCGGCTCAGCCCTGCTTTTTGGAGACTGCCGGGGCCCGGACCCGGCAGGCCCCGGCCCACTTAAAGCACTGCCCAAAGTAACAAAATACACTACAAACAGACAAACTTGTGTGGATGCTTCATACCCATAAGTAACATTACCCCTCTGATGGTTCATACACAGTCAATGCAGTAAGTCAGGCGCCGGTGGGTGCCTGGCAAATGGAACACAAATGTGTCACGATTCACACAACATGCAATGTTCCCTGTGTAAGCAGATAGACGCATATAGCAAGGTCTGACTTCAGAACAAGTCCTGTACCACCATGACCAAAATAAAGTAGCCAGTGCATATATCAATTTCTACTTGGAAATTAAATGCACTGCACCCGAGTCTGTCCCTTGCTGTCTGTCCCTGTGAGCTGCTTCATTCCCTGTCTCGGAATGTTACATGGCTAATTCAAGTGCCTCAATGGACCATGGTGGACCGGAGGGTATGTGCCACTGCCCCTGCAGGTGCCCCAGACAACTTTCACATCAACTAGCCATCAGTCCATTAACACATCTGAGCTGTATTGTGCGCTTCTACACCAATATTTGTCCAAGTTCACCGTCAGTGCTGCTACTAAGCATGCATGTTCAACTGGCCAGGTGGAAGGTTTGGTGTGTTGTGACCCCCCTGTGCTGCTCATCTTGCCTGGAGTCCCTTGAAACACGTCATCGATTTTCGGATGTATGATCGCAATCCCTGTGCCTCTGCCTGTGCATACATGCGCATGTCGGCAGCACCAAACGTGTCCTAATTCCAGACGTCCAGTGGCCATGTCTGCTGGCAAAGGTGGTCTTGAGGCTCATCCCCCTGCAGAAAGTGCATGAAACACATGATTAATGCTTAATATTCATCTGTGTGTGTCTCTTCAGGCATTACATGACTGGACCATGTCAGAGACGTACATCAGAAATCACACCATCAGTCCGTCTTTCACAGCAACAGTGTGGAACACACTATCTACGGCATGATTTGCAACAAGCACATGTTCATTAAAGATAAGAAACATAGTACACAATGCATAGCAATGACTGTACACATGAATCATTAAACACCCCATCTAGCAAAAGAAGAACAGTGGACAATTACACCCCAATCATCCCCACTAGGGGTGTTAACACACGTTCCACAGCAGCAGACATGTCACAGATATGACAGTCCATTGCCCTGTGTAATAGGCTGTCACACCGAACCATCCTTGCAAGCCCATGGATAAGGGAAGCATGAGTGGCATATGTGAGTCAAGGACCCCAAGCAGCAAACACATACACAAGACAAGCTTGAAGGGCCCAGCTGGAACAGACAGTGGATGCTTTCAAACGCCACAAAGCACCACACTGACACATGAAAGCACAATAGACTAGCAATTTTAAACTGTATTAACTAATTACACTAACTATGAAAAACCTACTTTACCTATTCAAACTAACTATTAAACAGAAACTTAACTAACTAAACTAAAAGAAAAATCAAAAATGGCCACATACGACCCGGGGAGGCTACCCAGGAGTGGGGAGGTACAGGGTGCTGCTCAACACCCACATGCGATGATGCTGAGGAAAAAAAAAACCTCCATGGGCTCAAAGCCTGCACAGCCCGCCCTATGTGGGAGATAGATTGTCGTCCGAGTCTGGCTCTTCCTGGAAAGGAGGACGTGGCACTGGAGCATGACCACGCCTAGCCGCAGCTTGCCCCTCATCGGCAGCAGGTCTGCCGGACAGGTGAGCCTGGTTCTGTGTGGTGATGACATGTAGGTCTGCATGCAGAACCTCCCGTGATACACGTGCTTCATCTTGCAAGGTAGAACGTGTAACACGGAGTTCCTCCTGCAAGGCCTGGCTTGACAACTGCTGCACCTTCCGGCAAGCATGTAGCTCAGCCGAGATGGTACGCTCAAGCTGTGCAAACCTCTCCTCTGCCCGCTCCCTCTGGGACATCAGAAGGACACCCAGAGTGGATCTGAGGGAAGCATGCTCCTCCCTCAGGGCCTTCATGTGTGCCTCTGCGTGAGCAGCAATTGCTTGACGCAGAGACGACATCTCAGCCTGGCGCGCCCTGTCTGAGGCTGCCATGCCCAGCCTGAGCGAGCGGGCCGTGGACCGTGCCGCCTGCTGCTGGAGAAGCACCTGCCTAGCAGGGGGGAGCACAGATTGGGCCACACGCTCCATGCTCACAGCGATGTTCTCCATTGCTGCCCCCTGCCGTTCTGAATGGACAGTCATGTCTTGCTCCCACTCAGTATACTGTGGTTGCGCGCTGCAACCACGTTGCTGGGCTTGACTCCTGCGGGACCCAAGGACCGTGTGTCCTTGTTGTGTTGGCACCGCCCGCGGCTGCACGACTACATGGCCCCGTCGACTTGATGTCCCAGGCACATCAGTGACTGGTGTGGTGGGTGACCCTACGTCCCGATCCACCACGGGCGGAGGTACCAAGACTGTATGACCCCTCAGTGCAGGTGTCGCGGACAGAGGAGTGTCCACATCAGAATCACTCACCCCTGACATATGGACCTGATGCTCATCCAACTCGACATGGTCGTCAGAGTGTTCTTCAGGGCTGGACTCATAGGCAGCCAGAGACAAGATGGACTGTAGCACTTGGGGGTTTTCGTGGCCTACCACCCCATGACCCCCACTTATGCTGTGTTGTTGTAGTGAGAACAACCCTGTACCTGGCATGACAACGCCATCCTCCGGCTCCATTGCGTCATCATCTGAAAAATAGAGAGAAAAAAGGTCACTACACATGTTAGAAGCACACAACACACACACACACCGACAACAAACACACCGGGCAGACATGTGACACACAAAATAGAACCTGGCATGCATGCTGGGTCAACTTGAATTTGCTTCTGTGATTAGACCTGTTGAAAGGTGGCAGTTTGCACTGAAGGGGGTCTATGCAGTGCAGCGAATATGTATGTTACTCACTACCTACATGTACAAGGACTCCATGGTGTGTGTCAGAAAATGTGAAGGCAGTGCAAGGTCAACTTCAGGCATCACGTGCAATGTGCATTCAATGGGTAGCATATCTACAAGCAAAGCACCCCTCCACCCAAGTGCAAAAGCAGGGATGCCTAGCATGGTCTCAAAAGGCTGAGCATAGACCTGTGTATTGACAGACAGTGTCAGCATCAACAGCTTCATGCGAGTCAAGTGACAACACTGCAAATGATGATGGGACAGTAAGCAGGACACATGATGAAACCTCTGGAGTCTGCCCACGTGTGAAGAAGACACTACACCAGTTGGACAGAGTCATTGGCCTTTAAACAGGCTGAGGCCTGTGACCCTCACAGATTGTCAGACCCTAAACATGTGTGCAACGCAGTCCTGAGCCACAGTTCACATGGGAAGGCAGATGAAATGCCATGCAATTAAGGTCATCTTGGACTTGTATTACAGTCATCATCCAGTCATGGACACATATGGGCATGCATGGAATGCACATGGAGCATGAATGGGCGCTCATATCCCTGCGAGGCATCTGACCTCTGCACAGTCCAAATGAGACACCTTGCATCAAGTACTAAGGATCTACCACAATGGATATGTCTGGCAGATTGGCCACTAGATGTTAGCATGTACACAGGAGGCATGAACAGGGAAGTACCCAACGGCAATATTGTAGCAGACCAGTGCTAAGGTGGAATTGGGGTGCAGAGCAGGGGGTTGAGGGGCAAGGGAGCATGCCTACATTGGGTATCCCCTTGCAGGCAGAGAACACATGCACGTCAGTCATGCTATGCATAGTTTCTGGGCTGAGAGGAAGCTCACCCCACGCTTCATGCAGAAGTGCCAGTGAGCTGGAACATGGACTGGAGGGGCAAACTGGTAACCAGCATGTGAGCAGGATGCAAAAGTGGTGATGTGGACAGTCCCCGTCTGCTCCACAAGTTCACCATCCAGCAGAGTAGACATGCATCAGGGAAGCATTGCATTACTCACACATCATAACCATGTACACGTGACATGTAGTGGCAGTCATGCGCATCACATCACACAAGTAAAACACACACGTCCTCCACAAACACGCATCAACACTCACTGGACTGTGCATCTCTCCCACTCCTTCGACCGATTCTGATGGTATGAACTCCGCAACGAGTGACTCATGCGGAGTGAGGTCTTCCTCCTCCGGTGCAGGCCCACCGCCAGTCACCAGAGTCAAGTTGTAATTTGAGGCACGCTTAGCCTTAGTGCTGCGTTTGAGGTATTTCCAACGCTTTTTGCACCCTTGCGCCGTGCGCACCTCATGGCCGAATGCACTCACATGTATCGCAACTTGCTTCCAGTGGGTATCACGGTGGGCAGCCGTAGTCTGACAATTGGCACCCACTAGCATGTCACAGCTGTGGTCCCGCACGTAGTCCATGAGGTAGTCCAGTTCCTGGTTGCAGAAAGGCTTCTTCCTCGACGTGCAGGAGGTTGTGGCTGTGTGTGGGGTCCCAGCCTGTGCTGCAGGTGCAACCTTCCTCCTCTTGGATTGTGGCGCAGACCCTGGCTGGCTGATGCCGCCCTGATCAGCATGGCCAGTGGGACCGGTGGATTGAGCCAAGGGAGTGGCAGGTGGAGAGACGACCAAAGGCCTGACTTGCGTCAGTGGCAGCTGGGTGCCCTCTAATGGACCCTGCGCAGCAACATCCGCTGTGACAGGGTCATTGACCACGACTGTCCTGGTTGGCAGACTCACAACCGGGGTGTTGGTGGGTGCATCTGCCCCTGCACTTGCCAACACCCAGCTGTTTGAGGCAGCAGATGACATTACTGCCCCAGGGACACGTGTCTTGGTCAGGGCAGCCCTGCGTGCCCCTACAGTTTCCCTCCGGGCCTGTTGGAAATCTTCCAAGGGCTCTTCAATTGCCAACGCAGCCTGCGCTGGCAGACCCTGAGCCTGGGTGGTGATGTCCACAGCTGCACCTCCAGCTACCACTACCCTTGGGCTCGTGGCAGTCGATGAAACGGACTGCCGGGTCACACGGGCGCCAGTGCCAGATGCAGAAGCTGCATCTCCCAGAACCACATGGGGTGGTGGCATGACTGCACTGACACATGGCACAACATCGTGCTCAAGTGGCGCACCCCTGCCTCTTCCCCCTCTGCGGCCACCCTGGACACCCTGGAGTCCCCCTACTCCCTGGTCACCCCGGCCTCATCCCTGACCACGCCCGCCACGAGGAGTACGCCCAGCTGAGGCGCCCCTCACCTTTGGTGGCCTCCCAACCATGGCACAGATGGAGTAGTGCCGGCACAGATGGAGTAGTGCTAATGGGAGGTGTACACCACAATTGACCTGGGCAATTGGGGTGAAAGGGGTGGGATGCAAGATGTTAACAGCCCCCTGCACCTGCAAGGCTGTATGTGACCCCGGTGATGTAGTGACGGGTCACGCTACGCTCAGGCACCCCAAAACAGCAGTAAAACCGTGCACGCAACCCTGCAGCCTAAGTGCGTGGAATCAACCTCCCGCAGTACGCGGTGGCACCCAGTAACACGGAAAACACGTACGCGTGGGACATGCAGGCTACTATGACCTCGAAAACGGGTGCGATACACAGGGGCACCCGCAGTGAGAAAAATAGCGTGCGCGACTCACCGTCTGACTAGCGCGATGCAGAAAAACATGCATAGCCAATACCCCCACCAAAAGAAGAGATACGTCCTTGATCGCTGTGAAGATGTGATGGCGCGCGAAACAACACGAAGCAGCTACACACGTCGGTCTCCACGAAAGGCACGTAAGGCGAACTGCTGGTCCCGCTCACCTTTAACCCCTGCTGAGGGAAACGCCTGCACGTGTCACGTCACTTACGCGCGTAGGCCCTTTCCTCGGATTACACGCATTCACACGCGGACATGCAGTTTTTTACGCGCTAAGGGCCTTTGGTCCAATGAAAACGCATATGTGTGCTGACACGCTTACGCGCTAAAGGCCTTTCCTCCAATTACACGCTGACATGCAATTTTTTCACGTGCCAAATCACTCCGTATCAAGCTGGCCACGCGAAAACACATGGAAGACCACGCTCCTGCCCAGAAGGCCGAATTACTGCCCCCCAGAGCCCCGAGCACGCTCCCACCTGCAATCTGCTACTGCCTGACTGCCTGCTGCCCACGTGCCCTGCCATTTGCTTCCTGCACATCAGCCAGGGGTGCAGTTGCTGTGACCACCCCTGCTGTAACTGAAGACTCCCGACTGGGATTCCATCGCTCCACAGCCCAGCCCCAGGACCCAGTTGCCCACCCACTCCTGCCTCTGGGGTTGCCATGTCCAGCAGAACACCATCGGGCAGCACTGGCAACCCCCAGCCAGAGAGGCAGAGAGCCAACAGCTTCAGTGCCAGGGAAGTTGGTGTCCTGGTGGAGCAAGACCTGGGGCAGTATGATGCCCTCTTTGGAAGTTTGCACGCCGACAATGAAGGACGGACCAGGATCTGGATGGACATCGTGACTGCCATCAACGCGGAGGGGGTGGCAGTCCGCGACTTACATCATGTCAAGAAGCGCTAGGAGGACTTCAGGTCCAGGACCCTCAACAAGGCCCGGTGCCTCGCAAAGGCAGCAGATGCCAAGGGGCGCCGGGGCCAGCTGTCGGACCACCAAATGAGGGTCCTGGAACGCATATGCCCAGCGCTCTACGTACAGATCCTTGAGAGGCAGACCCTTCTGGAGTCGAGCGGTAAGTGTACATGCAGAGTGATTGGACGCTGTGCGTGTCGTGGTGTGCCAGTAGTGTGCAGGTTGCACATGTGTTTTTATAGGGCCATGTAGGGATGTGTATGAACTTGGGCGTGAGGCTGCCGCATGTGTGTCCTCTCATGTGTGAGACACATTGATGGTGTATGTGTTGGTAAGCATGCTGGACAAATGCAGGTGTGGGAGCACACATGTTTGAATTTCTGTGTATGTACATTGGCATGGTTGTGGCATGGATGGTGGTTCCTAATGCATGTATCTGCACCGTGTACATGTGCATGTGTGTGTACTTGACAAGTGTGCAACTGTGATGGAACATGGATGCATGTGACACTGATATGTAGAAGGCTGAATGGCAGATCTGACATGCATGGCGATCTCATCACTGCAACAGTTGGAGGAGATGTAGACATGCATGTAAGTGTGGTGGCGTGTGTGCATATCTACTCCACTCCCTGTGTTTCATGTGATGTCTGGCTCACCTTTGGATGCTCATGCTGTTATATGTGTATGGATGGTGCTGGCTGTTGTGATATGGCTGTGTAATTGCTCATGTGTGTGAGTTGAAATGACGTGTGTTGGGGATTGTGATGCCATGTCTGAAGTTTGACACTGCCACTCATGTGCAACTGTCGTGTGTATCAGTCCATTGTAGAGTGCCCTGATGCCTGTGTACTATCTCTCCCTGTCTGCAGCGTCAACTGATGAAGAGGGGGGAGAGGGTGCTGTGGAGCACAGCGGCAGGGATCGCACCACCAGCCGGAGACGCAAGGCCCGGCTCCCCTCCCTGGTTGTCATCTCGTCAGGGAGTAAGGAGTCCGGTGCCGCATCCCAGGCTGCAGCTGCCGAGGGTAGGTCTAAGAGGCAGAGGTCGGAGTTGGACTCCTCAGCAGCAGAAGGGGCAGCTGAGACCCCACAGGGTCCGACGGAGGAAGATGGCACGGAGTCATCCAGGTTGGTGGGGGGTTTGGTGGTGGAGGAGGCCGTGCAAGGGACAGACACAGGGTCTGGAGGTGGGGATTTCACTGGTGCTAGTGGTGCAGTGCAGAGGCAGGGACAAGAGGCAGCACAGGCCACCGCGGAGGTGCCTGGGTGTAATCCTGTCCCCGATCCTGTGAGTGCATCATCCTGCACCAGCAGGGATGCCTACGTCCAGACCCATTTTCAGGGAGGGGATCCGCTTACAACAACTGGCCTTCCTCTCCCTGTGGACGTGGCTATCCGGGACCGGGTTGAGCCTGTCCTGAGTGGAATGGCGTTGCGTCAACGGGGCATGCGAGGTGACCTGCAGTGTTTTCGTGAGGACACTGCACGTCATCTCGAATGCCTCGTTGACCATGTTGACCTACTGGGACAGCTCACCAGGGCCGGATTCCTCCGTTTGCTGGACCTTGTTCCGACCCCCTCCTCACCTGAACCCCCTATGCGCCAGTCATCCTCCATGCCATCTTCCCACCCATGTATCACGAGGGTACCCTGTGGAGCTGCCTCTGACCCTGCGGCCAGGCTGGTGGAGGACACATCCCTGCCACAGTCAGGAGTCGGACGTCCAGCAGGGGTGGCCACATCAACAGCTGCACCCCAGCCGGAGGAGGATGTGCAGGCAGCAAGAGCCAGGGCACAGGCAGAGGCACAGCAGCAGCAACAAAGTGTGAGCCATGATGGCTCGGGGCCTTCAACATCGGAGGGGCAGGCATCGGCTAGAGGGCAGGAGGACCCAGGACTGGAAGTGTCTTCCGTGTGGCAGTGGTTAGGCCATGCTATAGATGAGGAGTGGCGGCGGGCGGAAGAGGTGCGGCTCACCATGGTCAGGGTGGAGTTCTCCATGCGTCGGGCGTTGAGGCGGGCAGAGTGCCTCGAGGCAACTCTCAGGGAGTTGGAACAGGCCATGAGTACCTCCCTGTGAGACCTCAGGGCCAGAGTCCCTCCTCCGGGACATCGACATGGAGTTCGATGATGCCCAGGCCCGGGACACCAGAGTGAGCCGCAGGACTTGCCCGGCGCCATTGTATATAGTTAGATAGTGTTAGGTTTCCTTTCCTTTTCTTTTTTATTTTGGTTGCGCTTGGACAATGCACCACGTTTTTGTATATAGTTTTTTATTAGGTAGTATTTTTGGTAGGTTTCATTTCATCAGTTGGGCTCATGGACCCTGGATTGTTCATTTGTACATAGTTCACCATTGGATTTTTCACATTTTTTTTATTTTCACCATGGAGCAATGGATTTCACTTTCTTTTTTCCTTTGGATTTGCTTTGTTGGACTGTGACTTTGGACACCATTTCTTTTGGATTTCTTTGGATTATGATTTCTTGTTTTTTATTCCTTTATGGACATGCAGCATTTCTTTAATTATTCCCATTGTTGTGTGTTTCTTTTAAATTACATTCATGTTGTGTTTAACACATTTTTTTCTTCATACTTCGATGTGTGGTATTATCTCATTGGTTTCATGCATGTCATGATATGGGTTTTCACATTCACTTGCACCCATTGTGTGTGTGTGTGTGACGGACATGTGTTCATTTACATACTTGCCTTTGGCGTTGTATCATGTAATTGCCTTTTCTATGTGGGTGGATGCAATACTTGGTTGGGTCTTTGGGCTGGGGATGCTGGCCATAAGGGCCATGATTGAGGATCGTCATGACGTGGGGGCAGGGGGACATGAGTGGGACATGAGTGGGGGCCTGCTGGCAGGTGCCCCGCACTGCTGGGGGGTGGGTGTGCAGGGGGACATGTGTGGGACATGTGTGGGGGCCTGCTGGCAGGTGACCCGCACTGCTGGGGGGTGGGGGTGCAGGGGGACATGTGTGGGACATGAGTGGGGGCCTGCTGGCAGATGCCCTGCACTGCTGGGGGATGGGGGTGCAGGGGGACATGAGTGGGGGCCTGCTGGCAGGTGCTCCGCACTGCTGGGGGGTGGGGGTGCAGGGGGACATGTGTGGGACATGAGTGGGGGCCTGATGGCAGGTGCCCCGCACTGCTGGGGGGTGGGAGTGCAGGGGGACATGTGTGGGACATGAGTGGGGGCCTGCTGGCAGGTGCCCCGCACTGCTGGGGGGTGGGAGTGCAGGGGGACATGTGTGGGGGCCTGCTGGCAGGTGCCCTGCACTGCTGGGGGGTGGGCGTGCAGGGGGACATGAGTGGGGGCCTGCTGGCAGCTGCCCCACACTGCTGGGGGGTGGGGGTGCAGGGGGACATATGTGGGACATGAGTGGGGGCCTGCTGGCAGGTGCCCTGCACTGCTGGGGGGTGGGGGTGCATGGGGACATGAGTGGGGGCCTGCTGGCAGGTGCCCCGCACTACTGGGGGGTGGGGGTGCAGGGGAACATGAGTGGGACATGAGTGGGGGCCTGCTGGCAGGTGCCCCGCACTGCTGGGGGGTGGGGGTGCAGGGGGACATGAGTTGGTGATCAGTAGTGCAAGCTGACATGTGGCTTGGCTGGGGGGCATGCCCATGGTGGATGGGCTGCCTGCGGGTCATGGCCAGGGGTGCAGGGTAGTCCCCTGTGGTGTGGGCTGCCTGCAGAGGCTGTGGAGGGTGTATAGGGAACACCTGGGAGGACCCACACTGCCAATTCACGTGTAGGACTCCCCGGGCACCCCCGAAATACACGTACCCTGCTCATATCGCATGTGAGACTTCCCGCGAACCCCAGTAATACACGTACCCCACTCGCACAGGGCCAATCGCGTGTGAAACTTCCCGCGAACCCCAGTAATACACGTACCACACTCGCACAGGCCCTTTCGCGTGTGAAACTTCCTGCGAACCCCATTTATACACGTACCCCACTCGCACAGGGCAAATCGCGTGTGAAACTTCCTGCAAACCCCAGTAATACACGTACCCCACTCGCACACGGCCAATCGTGTGTGAAACTTCCCGCGCACCCCCGAAATACACGTACCCCACTCGCACAGGGCCAATCGCATGTGAAACTTCCCGCGAACCCCAGTAATACACGTACCCCACTCGCACAGGGCCAATCGCGTGTGAAACTTCCCGGGAACCCCAGTAATTCAGGTACCCCACTCGCACAGGCCCTTTTGCATGTGAAACTTCCCACGAACCCCAGTAATACACATACCCCACTCGCACAGGCCCTTTCGCGTGTGAAACTTCGCGTGAACCCCAGTAATACATGTACCCCACTCGCACAGGGCCAATCGCGTGTGAAACTTCCCACGAACCCCAGTAATTCACGTACCCCACTCGCACAGGCCCTTTCGCGTGTGAAACTTCCCGAGAACCCCAGTGATACACGTACCCCACTCGCACAGGGCCAATCGCGTGTGTAACTTCCTGCAAATCCCAGTAATACATGTTCCCCGCTTGCCGTGCTGGTACAGGTTTAGCGCAGCCCTTTGCGCTGGATTGGGGATTTTGATGGCTTTTCCCTGCGCGAGGTGCGTTCTTGGGGGCGTAACTGGCGCTGCTGCAGGGTCGCTGTGCCACTGTGCACCACGGCTGGTTTTGGTAGCTAAAATCCATGAATACGCTGTGCGTAGAAATGGATTTTAGCGCACGCGGCTGGCGCAGACAATCGCACGCGCACAATGTGCGCCAGCCTCGTGCGCCACTTGTGTGCTAAATTCTATGAATTACCCCCATGCAGTCTTAAAGCGGGCCCATTGGCGGACTGGTCACTAGGGCAGTCTGGCGATTTCCCACTGATCCTCGATGCCATGAGCCTATTTTGTGAGGACACTGGGAATGTTTTACATTTCCGGATACAGCACGTACAATTGAGAAGTCATGATCGCTTTCCGTGTATAATATGCGGCCACCTTGAAAGAAATCATCCAGGGCATCTTTTGATACCACTGAATGGGCCCCAGCTACTTCCTAAAATTATTGCTATTCATTTAGAAACATATTCATGAAATATTTTTAAACACACGATTGGAAAGCAGGCTTTGTCTTTCATTATCCTCGCACTGTGTCTTAAATGATGGTCTGCAGTCTCAATGTAGTGTCAGAACATTGTAGTCATTTCATTACAGCTGCTGATGTTTAATACTATTTGAGATTAAGCACCCATGGTTTCCATAGTTGATGTCCTCTGTTGTCAGAACATTGTAGTCATTTCATTACAGCTGCTGATGTTTAATACTATTTGAGATTAGGCACCCATGGTTTCCATAGTTGATGTCCTGTGTTGTCAGAACATTGTAGTCATTTCATTACAGCTGCTGATGTTTAATACTATTTGAGATTAGGCACCCATGGTTTCCGTAGTTGATGTCCTCTGTTGTCAGAACATTGTAGTCATTTCATTACAGCTGCTGATGTTTAATACTATTTGAGATTAGGCACCCATGGTTTCCATAGTTGATGTCCTGTGTTGTCAGAACATTGTAGTCATTTCATTACAGCTGCTGATGTTTAATACTATTTGAGATTAGGCACCCATGGTTTCCGTTGTTGATGTCCTGTGTTCTAAACCCATAAGGGTTTCTGGACAGTCGGGTCAAACAGTTATTGCTGGGAGGTGGTACTGGAGGGTTGTCTTCAAGCTTTGTTGATGTGATTGCCATGCTGGCCCTGGACTCAAAGTTGACCATAGTGTGTCCTAAGAGCACCAATTAAATCAAAGTTAAAAAAACAAAGCAAGTGTATCCATACAAGGCATGGGTGCAGCCGAGCAGCATCCGAAGACTATGGGGCAGATTCTGAAAATTGAGCTGCGATTTATGTGCTTTTTCATTTGCTCTCATTGCAGAAATGCTAGTTACCTTATTCTCAAAGGTAACCTGCGCATTTCAAGGTGGATGGACAGCAGCGTAAAAGATGCGCTTACCAGCCCCCTTGCATGCATTAGCATAAGGAGCTAACGTAACACTGGCTCAACAAAGACACATTCCTGTGAAATGTGAAGAAAAAAAAACATTTCTATCCCTGTATGTAGGATAGAAATGCAAGTGAGACAGAAGCGGATAATACTGGTGCTGGCACACTTAAAAAATGTGGAACAGGGACGGGCTTGACCCTGGCAATGCCCATCCCGCCATTAGTCGTTTCCTGTATGCCTGGACAATGTCACACTAAAGTAGGACATCTTTCACGTGGTCCCGTTTACTGAGCATTTGAAATATTACCTGAAAGCAAATATTTAGCGTGAAATTGTATCAGTGCTGCCCAGGTCCTGATACCAAAACCACCGATTTCTGACATGAAAAATAAGCATCGCTTCACAAAATCCCGCCCACTGTGTGGAAAATGAGGACGCTCTGCATTGCAAAGCCATGATTGGGGGAAGTGGAATTAAAGTCCCGCTGGCCCCATGTTCTCAAACATCTCACCCTTTACGATATGATAAAGCATCACAGGCTTTTGGATTTTTCAAGGAACCGCGTGCGGGCGCGGGTACAATGCGCCCACGCCGTCCCACTTGACTCATCCGCGCACGTGGCGTCCCGACGCGACCTTGAACAATTAGGCGAAGCTGCTCCCTTTATGAGATTGTCAGCCGCAATCCTTCGTACATTGAAACATGAAAAAAAGAAATCCCATTCTGATGCACTGTTCTTCTTGATCAGGTGGGCACGGCCGGCTGGTGATCTTAAATCGCTGCAAGTCAGAGCGGCCTTCTTTTTTTTCCCCACCCTGACGGGGGGATTCTGGTTCAATTTGCACAGATGATCTGATGAGTTTGAATTGTGCGTCCCCAGGAGCTTCAAGGAAATTGCTGTTTAAAGACCCAAAGGGTAATCTGGTGGCATTTGCTTGCCCGCTGCCACCAGAAGCGCCTCTGAAATCCTCCCAAGGCGGAGTGTTCTCAGAACTGTTTGATGGCTGGCAGCACAATAAGCAGTGTGTTGTCCCCGCCCTTTACAAATCGCACAATGTCATGGATGCGCGGACAGGGATGTCTGCGGTCCCCTTGATCCTTGCTCATCCCTTCTGGTGAAAGGGCTGCTCCTGGATGAATCGTGCTAATGGGGACAGTGGGCACTGCTGTCTGGCACCCTTGTCACGCTAATGGCTTCTGACTGCTAAATTGGTCAATATTATTACCTTTGGGCAGCAGGTTTGAAAACCGCAGAAAGAACGGACAGGCAGAAGTCTTCACGTCGATTGTACGCGGATGGATGCCACGCAACGTGATGTGCGTTTAGTGTCACAATTCTAGATATATTGGGCCTCATTACGAGTTAGGCGGTATTCCGGTGGTAAATATGCTGGAATAGAATATAACGGAATTACTGTTACCGCCACTTGGTTCAGCCGAATTACTGCTGAATTACACGTGCCGGTAACTGAATAAATCCCACTTTTTTCAGAGTTCTTTGGATTCTATGGGAATTTTTTGGCAGAATTACGGCTGTGGTAATTCTTCTGATTTTGCCGATTTTTCAGCAGACAATGGTAGGACTTTCCTTCAGCATGACGCTGGAGATAAATCTCCCACTCCAGGGCCATACAGGGAAAAGTGCCAGTAATTCCCATAACGACCCTTTTTTCCCGCACCGCCATACTTGTAACGATCCCCAATTATCCCGTACGATAGCATAAATGGCTCTAGGCTGGCAGTCAGCAAAGATGTTAATGTTCAATGTGTTCAGAGGCCACCATCTCTTTATAGTGTCTTAGATGTTATCATGGCGGGTTTTGTGTTTTCTTTGTGCTCAATAGAATTTGGAGGCTATTAAACTTAAGAAGTTAGGACAGTAAGTGAAAGTTCTGGTTGACAGATGCCTCAGATGCCAGTCCGATAGCACAGCGAGTAGAGCACCCACTTTGACATCTGTTGACATCTGTGCAGATCCTGACGCAGGTTCGAATCCTGGCAGGGCCAAACTCAGCCTTTCATCCTTCCGAGGTCGATAAATGAGCACCACACACCGTGGGTAATAAGCAGTGCTCAGATACCTCAGGGTTCTTAGCGCTATATAAATGCTAAATTATTAATGAAGCAGGAGAAAGCAAAAGTGCAGAAGTTGTTATGCCCATTGTAACTATTCCCCCATAAACAGGGCCATTGTCAGGGATTTCAGGCACAGGCAACTTTAGTCCCACAAATGAAGGTACCCCAAGATTCTCTGATTGAGCCTCACCACCTCTTTGTCACGACCACAAACCATAGCTTGATATATTGCCCTGGCAGCAATTAAAATAAGAATGAGAACTCAGTTGAGGTAGCTTTACCCCCTTTATCCAAGCTGGAATTAGAATGATGAGCAAGTGGCATTTCAAGGGCAGCAGTGGCTGTCTATGATGAGGGCACTTGTGTTCTAGCATGGGTACAGGGCACATTTTAACACTAGCAGCATCGAGGAAGGGATACTGGCTGCAGTATAGATGGAGGGCACAGGTCGGAAATTTTATGAAAAATGCACACAGACAACCAACTCATATTAGCAGCCTCTCCGAATGTACCAGTGCTGAAGCACGGACACAGGGGACATATTGGGTGCAACAGTGCCGGATTGGGGCATACAATTGTCTCGGGCTCCAATGAAAAAGTGAACCACAGTGGCAAATGGCAATTCACTCCTTTTGTGACAGACTGTTTGGGTTGTACTCAAGGGGGAGGTTGTTGATAAAATGTGATGCAAATTGTGCATTTAAAAAAAAAATGCATTCAGTAACACTGGTCAAAACTACTAGCCGCATGGTGAAGGGACTTAAACTGGCCGACATGGGCCAAAAAAGTGGCCCACTTTGTCCAACAAAACTGGCCCACACTGCCATTTTGTGTTTTTGGATCGGGCATGGCCCTATTGCCCTATAGGCCAGTCCGAGACTGGCAAGATGAACATAACATAGCGTGGATACCGACTTGAAGTTACCAGACCAGAAACTGTGATAAGAAGAGGCCCATGCTTTTAAAGGGATGTTGCTATGAATGAGCCAAGAAACACATTTTCATGTGAAAAATGCCAATGGTCACTATTATTATGCATGAAACTAAACTATAGATAGTCAATAAAATCGTGAATGAGGTTTTGTGACGAGACCTACACAATTTTAAAATATAGGCACTGGCAATTTTGGCACATGAAACACTTTTCCCAGTTATTGTAATACAGAAAGGTGCACGTATTTGGCATTAATTATGAACTGTAAATAAGTCTTGGTTTTATAGTAAGTAACTTGGAATGTACACAAATCACATGATAAACCAAAATGACACTGCGTTTATAAAACTTTGTATAGAAACGTTTTGTGCAGAGGGATATTTATTGTACTATTTTTCTATCATAAATGTAAATTCTTCAAGTTTTACTATACTAATTCATATGAACCTAAAAGATCTCATCTGGGTTTTTCTACTGTGTTTTAAAGATTTAAATATACCACCAAAAGAAACTGGGTAATCCGTTCACCTCCGTACGGCGTATAGTCAATGTTTGTCACAGTCTTGCAGATTGATAATCATGATGTGAAGAACAGCATTTGAAATTGTAGTAGAAAAAGGACAAACCATGTTTTGTATCTAATAAGCAGGCGTGAAAATAAGCTTCTCAGACAGATGCCTTTGACTTTTCTGGTCGATGCTCTTCTGTCTAGGACCCCTTCCACTCTATGTGAAAAGAAAGAGAGGCAATGAAGTACACAATGCCTAAGAACGTGAGAAGACAAACCCTTTTACTGCACAGATCATAGTACTATACAGTGAGATAAGATGATCTGTCAAGGATCACAGTATTGTCCAATAGCAGAGCCAGGATGCTATGCCACTTTGGCTCGACTGTTTCGAATTTGGCTATGCAATCACCTATCCCAACTCTTTGCGAAGGGTGGCTGTGAGGAATTCAACCATCCGCACGGCAGCTGTGCACTCGCCTGGGATTTTTTACATTTTTTTTAAAGAAATTGAATGATGGGAGATCAACCTCGGAAAATGTGTAGGGGTAATCCACACACATTTTCTTATGCTCACCACACAACAAACACATAGTCAGGTGTACTCTGGGCAGACACAGCCTACAGGCACAGTCCTCCCGTCATGTTCAGTTGGAAAGTGACAGCCAGGAGTACCTGAAAGCAGCAAGAGGAGGAGGGCAACACATTCCTCCTGCCATGGTGTGGGATGTTTTTACCCATGCATCCAAGCCCTACCATAAAACTGTGCATTACTGGCATTGAAAACATCATGATGGCCAGAACTCCCCAGAGAGTGCACAGGGAAAACATGAAGTATAGGCTGCCACCCATTTTTGCCTATGCTGTGAGCACAGGAGGGCACTGCCTAAAACCACCATTGGGCTACACACACAGTAGCCTGAAACCATTGGGAATGGCAAAAGCAACCCAGAACTGTGGGGAATTAATTTTCTTAATGTCAAAATGGATGCAATACTGGTGCTCACCACTATCAGAAAGCCGGCGTTTTAAAACCACCAGACTTTGGTGTAAAACTGAACAAATGAACCCAAACCAGGCCAAGGAAAGACTTGCTAAGAGGTGGATACAACGTAAAACTATATTCTGAAATGACTTGAAGGAAGTAATTATTTAATGTATATATAAAAAATAGCTGGGGATATCAGCAGCTTAAGGGAAATTGGATTTAAAACCACTAAAATCGAAATGTTTAAATTAAATGAGTGACCTACTTTTGAGTGTAACATAGTTTGCAACTGTTGAAATGTCATAGTCTTGAACTTAGAATCAGCATTCTAGCTGCATGTGTAAAACATTTTCAGTTTGATTTGGATGTAGAAAACTGGGAACTAAAGTGACATTTAGCTGAATTCTGTCTGACAACTACCCCCGACAGGAGAAACCGGCTCAGCCACTCTTCCCAGGCCTAGCTGCATCCTGCTGCCCCTGCCAAAAGGAGATGACACCTCTCTGATTGGGTTAGGGGAGGAGCACCTGGGGACTGCAGGAAGTTGAACAAAGCCCTGTCCTGGACTCAGGCAAATGTTATATTGGGGGGGTCGTAAAATGGCTTCCTCTTGGGAGAAACTGGGAGGGGCAGTGCCTCTGCTAGCAAGCTGAGCTTGGGGGAAGTGGACAAACCAGAAACTCCACCATGTGCTTGGGGGAAACCACACCCCTTTAGGCCAGAGCATAATTTTTAAAAAAGATGGATAATTCATAGTACGGACTTGTCAGAATTATATAAGTAATATCATTATTCTTGGGATTTTTCTGTGCACGTTTTAAGAGGTGTTAGGACCCTGTGGTGTATTCTGGGGGGTTGCTAGCGGAAAATAGGGTCTTACTCCAAATGTCTGCATGTTAAAAATCTGACACTTCATCAATTAATGTCCATACTCCTTGCGCACATTTATGCAATTTTTGGTAAATGTCCGATATTGGTAAACCGACCAAAAAGCCCAAAATGTTGTCATTTCTGAATCCCAGCTCGCAGGAACATGGGGCTTGAACAGAGACCTGTCTTAATTCATCTGTAATATGTACATGTAATGTCAACCACTTGTGTATCTGGGAAATATGTATTTGAATCAAATATAGATTTGTGGGCAAATTGACTAGTGGAGGATCCTCTGACCCATAAACAGACCTCATCATGATGACAATCCATTTCCTTTCCCCAATCATGGGAGAAGGGAGAATTGTGCCAATGCCAAGTAGAGAGGGGCAGGCTCAGTTATGCCACACACACACCCAGTTTATAAACACATAAAAGCAGACAGTGCAGGACATGTAGGGACATTCACTTTCCACTTTCTTGCGGGACGCTTTGCCGGGAGACTTCAGACTTCACATCCAGAGATCCAGACTTCAAATCCATCAATCTCCAGAACTTGTAGCAGAAATTAACTCCAGAATTTGTAGCAGAGAGGCCTGAATCCACAAGCTGAATCCTCTTCAGCAGGCCTCAAAACCAACCAAACTATTCAACAGCCGGGCGAGCTGTTTGAATTTTTTGCCAAGAACTTTTGCAAGAACCTGTAGCAGTATCCAGAAAGCAGTGCTGTATCCGGAACCAGAGAGAACCACAGACCAGACTGTTGTGAGCAGAACCGGTGCTTGACAGGCCCAGAGAGCAGAGCTGACCCAGATAGCCGGGACTTCAGAACCACCCGCCGGAAGTCCCGTCCAACCTGACCAGACCTTGACGGCTTATTTAAAAAATATAGTGTGAGTACTCACTGTGAAAAACCAATCTCTTAGTTTAAAATAATCTAATCCAAACTATTTAGCCTATTAGAACTGCCTCCTAGAATCGTGTCATTCTGTCATCTTTAAAACTGAAAACTGTCATCTGTCATTCTGAGCTTTAAAATTTAAAATCCGAAAAACTACCTTTAATAAATCGGCCGTATCTCCGGAAACGTTTGTTCTAGGAGCGAGTTTTAACTGTCATCTTAAAACTAAGATTCTAAGCTTTCCACCGAGCCTAGACCGACTTCCTACTCCTTATAGTGCCTCCGTAATCGCGCTCAACGCACGTGACTAAATTTGCCGCGATTTGACATTTTGCTCAATTTCAGCCACATGTAAAAATATTTGTCCATGCTTTGCTTGCTGAAATTCGTGTGCAACCCGACAATCATTCATAGAGCATTGCTAAAGTGATCCTGAACTGATCCAAAGTATCTATCAACTACCCTGAACCCCCTATAGGGAATTAAAAGCCTTTTTAGCATATTTTTCACTTAATTGCAACCACATCAAAGTATCTTGCCTGTGTTAAAACTCATACCTGTTTTCCTCTAAGCTTGCTAGGGGGGAACTGAATTATATTTGATTGCATTCCTGAGAACTGTGTGTCTTCTTTCCATCTCATTATATTGCATGAAGGGGGGGGAGTGAATTGTCAAGGAAAAGTGATTACATTGTCTTTTGTTGAAGCCATGTCAAGTTATTTTCTGTACTGCATTTCATTAATCATTGCGTTTCCTGGAACCATATAAAGCATTCTTTCCCACCTCATTCTTCTGTTCCTATTCATAAGTAACCAAGAACTGTCCTACTGTAGGATTACCTCTTGCTGATTACTGCTCATATTCACAAGTGTACTATCCATTATCAATTTATTTATAGAAGTGTGATATATATATATATATTGTTTAATTTTTCAAATAAACCTTTTAAATTTGCAAAACACTACTTCTTGGCTCAGTGGGGTCAAGGGGGATTCTAAGAGAGGGGTGTTATACAAGGGTTCATCATCCAGATTATAACTTGCCATATAAATACATAAATAAGGGCTTCCCTTGGGCATCCCAGACAAGGCACTGACTTAGTGGGATTGCTTGATTGGAGTCACTTACAGAGTGGGGGCTCGTAGCCGGGTTCTTCTGGATTAGATTTACCACTTGTGCAGCTTAATACAGTGTGTCAACTGACGGGATACACATATCCGGTTAGATCACCACGCTGTTTTACACTGTGAAAGCACCCCTCAAAGGAACGCTCTAAGGAAACGGTCTGTTTCGCAAAATAAAATACAAACTTCTGTAAGTCAGGAAGGAACTCAAATTCCAGAATGACGACACTGGTAGACATCAAAATAGCCAGAGAGCACTTCTTACATAAGCTATTTGTGAGAGGTGAATGGATTGAGCAGGGCCAGGATGCGTGGTTGCAGGCAATCACGAAACAGGTCACTGCAACTGGGTTAGATAACTGGAGAGATCAGGGTCCCTTACATGTGGCCCTGAGTGAACTATACATGGCTCCTAAAGCTAAAGATGAACACGACAAGATGGTTAGGATAGCGGCATATTTGTATCTATATATGGGAGCCATGCAGGACAAATGTGCTGAAGGCCAAGATCTGGCAAATAGGCAACAGATCGCGTTAGAGAAGGCCCAATCTGACCTGGTCTCTTCTGAGCAGAGGATGCACAGAAGCCAGGAGTCAGAAAATGAGAGCAGACAGTATCTCAATACAATCAAAGAGGACATGTGCATCCTGCAACAGGAAAAGTCTGACCAGGATACCAGATTTCTGGCCTTGCAGAAGGAGTACCAAGAAGGTTTGGATTCCCTACTGCAGAGCCAGAAAAAGCTGGAGCAACAATTAGATTTCAATAGGGCATGTGCTGAGCAGGTAGTCACCCTGCAAAGCCACCTAGATAGGGAAAAGGCAGAGAGCAATAAACTGATCCTGAAAGACCTGGATACCCAGGCAGAGTTTGATCAGGAGCGCCAGAAAGCTGGTGCCCTTCAAAGGCAAAGGGACGACCTGGCGGCACAGATGCAGACTCATAGTCAGGAAAGGGACACCTTAGGCCAGGAAGTCTGCCATTTAAAAAGAAAAACTGAAGAAAATCACTTGGCCCTCCATGGGCTGGGTTACCTCCAAAAAGAGCATCAGAAGCTGTTAGAGCACACCAGGAGGGTGGAAGAGGCTCTGGCAAGAAAGGAGCAAGCCAATAGGGATGGGACTCAGTAGGTAACCCTCCTGCAGCAAAGACTGACCCAGTGCTCCAGGACCAATCAGGAAATGCAGAGAGAGAATGAGGCTCTCTGTCAGCACAACGATAGGCTCCAGCAACAGGTAGCCATGCAGGAGAGACTGATAGAGTCTAGTAAGGACTTAGTTGAGGAACTGAAAGTGCAGGCTCTTGCATGGCAACAGGGAGCAGGGGCTGATAGAGATGAGGTTCGCTGGGAAAGGGAAATACCTGAGCATAACCTCAGGAGCCCTAGTACCAGAGGCCTTCATCCCTCCCAGTCCCTGGACTCTGCCACCCCCATGTTCCCTGGCGCACATGAGCACGGGGCCACAGGGAGGGCAGATTACTATCCAGCTAAAAGTATGGGGCTCATAGGCCAGTACCACCCAGGAATGTAGGGGCAGGCATCCGGGTATGGGCACCCAAGCACAGTGCAATTTAGTGGGGAACCCCAGGAGAGTAGGCCAACTAAGGGCATCCTGAAAACCCCTACCCAGTTAGGTCAGTGGGGGGGTACCTATCAAATCCTGTCAGCAAGGAGGGATCTGAAGACTCCTCTGAGCGTCACAGGACACAGGAGACCAGGTTCCCACATTCTGCCAGCCATTCCCAGGCTCGCAGAATCCGGGAAAACCTGGAAGATCAGACGGGCACCTCTGGGAGCAGTGCTTCTGAGTCGGAGGATGAATGGACCAGGGTTACCCGAACCAAAAAGGACAATAAGGCAAAAAGGGCCTTGCTTAAGGACCCATTGAAACAAATAAAGGCAATAAGGAGTGTCATCACGCCTTATCATAAGAACGCCAGGTATTCTGTTTGGGAACACTTGGAGCTCTATGAGCAAATGATGGAGACTTTCCATTTGAAGGACACCAGTAGCTGCATCCAGTACGTCAAATGGACATTCTCCCCAGAATACTCCAGTTTCTTTGTAGGGCTGGAGGACCAAAACCATTCAAGATGGTCCGCATATAGGGCGGCCATCTTGAAACATTTTTCTGTTCATAGAAATCCCCAAGAGGCTTGTAAGGCAGCCTACAATTTGTAATGTGGGGAGGATCAGGCCCTCACAAGAATTTGTGCAAGAATTGAAGCGTGCCTTTGCGCAGACCACCAAAAGGGTGTGCACAGACAGCAAAGAGTTTGTCAATACTTTTTTCCATGCCTTGCCCAAATACATCATGACCCAGCTAGTGAGAGATTTTCACGAGAAGAGGTCACTAGACTGGGTCATTGAACAGGCTACCCGGATCTATGAGGTGCAGAAACCCATAGAAAATAAAAATAATGCGCAGAAAAACCCCAAAACCAACAGCACCCCTGCTGCTGCCAAGGTGGCAGAGGTAAAGGTTGCCCCCATTTTAGATTTGGAGATGGGGGGGCCTAAAAACCTGCCTGCACCTAATAACTCTAACACCAGAAGGCCCTCGGGCCAGTCACAGACAGGGAGTCAAGGAGGTAGTCCCACAAATGGGGTCCCTCGCTCCCCTGATTATGTAAGTCCCCGCTACAAGGGAAACCGACCCATCCTGGGTTATGTGTGGACTCCTCCAGCCCAAGTGGGGGGATCCGGCCAAGCACCTAACCCAGGGAATTTCCCTGCTAACTTCCCCCAGGAGGGCAGAAATTCACCAAACCCTGGGCAGAATTTTTTCCCCAGGTATCCACCCAACGTCCAACCCCAAAATCATCCATCCTTCTTTCCCCAATTCCCTGAGCCCAGACAACCTAATCCGGGAGAGGGGAGGCCAAGGGTGGAGGGGTACCCAAATCTTCCCAGCCCAGGGTATTACCAGAGAAGGATAGCTACCCATCCCGGGATCAGCCCAGGGGGGAAAACAGAACCCCGTATCAGCCTGAGCGGGTTTCACAACTTGAGCGCCAGGTCCAAAACATAGCACGCGTTCTGGGTCACATGCTGAGGGCGCAACATAACCCTCAGATGGGCATGCCACAAACTCTGGACCTGGTGCTCCTGAACAATGACGAGGGCAGCACCCCGATATCCCACCGGTTCCCAGGGAGGAGGCACAAAGGGAAGGGGGGTGTAAAGCCTTGGAGGAAGCTTCCTTCCTCACTTGTAAACAGCCCCTGGAAACCCACGAACCGGAAACAAAATCTCCTGCCCCTGAAAGTCTGCCTCAAAAGGAGCAGAGGGGGGGGGGTAGGAGAAACAAAGTACCCAAACAGGCCCAGTTTGTGGAGGAGGTACAGATCTTCCAATTCGAGGGAGAGGGATCCTCAGAGGATCCTGGGAAAACAATCTTCTCCTTTAGAGATGGGGGAACTCCTCCCAAAGAAAAATGGGTCCCAAGGGATTCCAATCCAGACTGGGGAGATATGGAGACTGAGCTACCGCCGCCCATCATCTCATCCCAGAACCCACAATACTGAAATCCCCTGGTTCAAACCCATCATGGTGACTGCCTCCAAAAAGGGGGGGGCAGCCCAGAACCGGAACCAAGGGAACCCACAATGGCTCTGATCTCCAGTTGCCAACTTTTTCTTTTAGATTCCCAAGGCTCTCCACAGAATTCTGCCCAAATCTCTTCTCTTGCAATGTCCAAAACCAGAAAATTGGCCCTCCAGTTGTCCAAAAATGTGCATTATCTGTGCCCCCTTGCGGAGAAGGAGGGAAGATATTATGCCCCGGTACAAAGTACAGGGCAGGGTACAATTTCAGCGCTGGTGGACTCTGGATTTCAAGCTACCCTTCTGTCCAGAAGGGCCTTTGATGAACTGAATTTAGGAAGGGGAGAGAATTATCGTATTCCTCTCACCTCTTTTCCTGGACAACTCCAGAACTTTGACGGGAAGGAAATTCCTGTCGAGGGGACGGCAGATTTGGACATTAAAATTGGGCGTCACAGGTTGAAACACCGGTCATAGTAGTGACTCCAGAGGGCATCCCTTGTTTACTAGGGAACGACCTCCTGAGAAGGTTGTCACCCCTAATAGATTGTGTAAACAAGGTCCTCTGGACCCAGACTAGCCGACCTATAAAACCATGTTAGTTTAAATAGCACCTGCCACATGGTTGAACAAAAATCTGACCAAGTAGAATTTCACTTCCAGAACAACCAAATTCCAGACGTGACAGTAATAGCAGTAGGACAACAGACTGGTGGTGGGGGGTCCTCTCTATTTCTGAAAATCAACCTTCCTTCCAGTTTAAGGTGGTATTCCACACTGGAAGGAAACACTCTGAAATTCTTTACCAATCCACAATCAGAGACTCCCACTCCTATAGTCCAGAAAGATGTGAAATCATCTCAGAGCCTAGCTGATATTCAGCAAATTGGAGAGCAGTTGTTCATCCCTGTTCAGTTAAATGATGGGAAGGACTCTGTTCTCGCCCGAGTGTGTGTGAACAACGGTAAGAGCTTCATCAGCGAAGCCATGTTCCGCCAACTCCCAAAAGATCCAGCCATTCCCACATTCAAACTGATAGACAAATGGGAAATGGACCTGGAAGCACCTAATTCCAAATATCTCCTGCCAAGCAGGTGTATGCTCAAAATCTCGATTGGCAACAAGAGCATAGTCCATAATTGTTGGGTCGTGCGAGACGTCACTGCCGCCTTTTACTTAGGCAGTGACATTCTCAATCGCATCGCCATTACTTTGGACCTAATAAACTTCAAAGCTTGGTCCCGATTAGCGGATAATCCCATGGGCTTTGATGATCAAGAAAAAGCATTTAGATCAGCTCAATTGCTACCTTATGCAGTTGAAATTCAGCTTAAAGAGGAAGTCACCATCCCAGAAAGGACCCGACAATTCTCCCTGTAAGTGAAAGTGAAAAGAGGACAAAAATTGAAAAGCCCTGATGCTTATATTCATCTAAATGCTTCTCTCCAACAGCAAGGGTTGGGGGTAAACCCAACACCATTAGTCAACATAGAACATGACACAATTCCAATAGAGGTGGATAACAGCGACTTAAAGAGTATTACTCTAGCCGCAGGCACCATTATTGGAATGGCGGTTGATGACTGACATTTCTCCATTGATTTAGGAAATTAACTGTTAGGACCAATCCCCAAGGACTGTTTTGACAGTGACAGTGATGACAATACAACGACAGACAGGATTTTCACCCGGCATGGGGGGAACTTCCTGGTGTACACTTCTTGCCCTTATGGAAAGGAAGATGTGACTTGTGACTTCAGGAGGGATGAGGTGATGTTCCAGGTGCATGAGTGCTGCCTTTCCCACCTGAAGCCTCCTGTCCAAATCAACACTCTGACCAGGGACTTCTCCACCCAGCTGGAGGAGGCCGCTGAGATAGCAAAACCAGAAGTGTTTCTAGGCTTCAGGCAGATGGTGGAAGAGAGAGTCAACCTAGATGATGCCTGTGTGACTCTGGAACAGAAGCAAAAGTTGAAACAAGTTTTCTTGGATTTCCAAGATCTCTTTGCGGTAGACTCATATGACTGTGGTCGCACCGACATCCACACCACAACA
This sequence comes from Ambystoma mexicanum, assembly GCF_040938575.1. Taxonomy (NCBI): domain Eukaryota; kingdom Metazoa; phylum Chordata; class Amphibia; order Caudata; family Ambystomatidae; genus Ambystoma; species Ambystoma mexicanum. The sequence continues at coordinate 986,048,473 of NC_090928.1, read as the reverse complement.
ATTCCCACGGACCCTGGAATGACTCCAGTGTTTGTGAAGCAATATCGTTTGCCTCTCGCATCCATGGAGTCCCTTACTGAAATAATTAAGAACCTTGAGTCCTGGGGAATAATCCGTCCAGTACACAGCACCTTCAATAATCCGGTGCTGGGACCGTTTGAAATTATAGACAAGATCTCCCCTGTAGCGTATAAGATCGGCATCCCCAAAGGTAGTCTGGCGGAAGGGGAAGACAAGTGGGCACATATAAATCAGCTAAAGTGTTGCCATCCCAGGCACACTCTGCAGCAACTGGAGGAGTCCTCTGCAATACCAGAGGGGACCGCTCCAGATTAATTAAGTTCCCATCCTAAAATATCCCACATATAGTCTCTAAAATATTATGATTGGAAAAAGAAAATGTTTCATGATGATATCTTTTTTTTCAAAATAAGAATGCTATGATCTATTCTCGTGATTTATAAAATGTATATGTCGCCCCACCATTAATAGTGGAAAAAGTTCTAGGAATGTGTATTGCCGCTTTGCTTTGTCATCCTAGGAGAAAGAAAACCCGGAGACTGACCACGGAAGGCGACCTGGGGACCGGGAGCGAAGATCCGAGGGGCCCGGGGAACCGCCCAATCCTCCCATCAGGACCAGCAAGGAGAACTGATTGATCGACTGGAGGGAGGAAAAGATGCTGAACTGTGCCATCTACGGAATTGGAAGAAGATGAGGCGAACATCCCAGATCTTGCGAGTTCCATCAGTGAAAGTTCAGAATGGCCATCGCAAGAGGGGGGGCTTGTGGGATGTTTTTACCCATGCATCCAAGCCCTACCATAAAACTGTGCATTACTGGCATTGAAAACATCATGGCCAGAACTCCCCAGAGAGTGCACAGGGAAAACATGAAGAATAGGCTGCCACCCATTTTTGCCTATGTTGTGAGCACAGGAGGGCACTGCCTAAAACCACCATTGGGCTACACAAACAGTAGCCTGAAACCATTGGGAATGGCAATGCTGATTGCCAAAAGCAACCCAGAACTGTGGAGAATTAATTTTCTTAATGTCAAAATGGATGCAATACTGGTGCTCACCACTATCAGAAAGCCGGCGTTTTAAAACCACCAGACTTTGGTATAAAACTGAACAAATGAACCGAACCAGGCCAAGGAAAGACTTGCTAAGAGGTGGATACAACGTAAAACTATATTCTGAAATGACTTGAAGGAAGTAATTATTTAATGTATATATAAAAAATAGCTGGGGATGTCAGCAGCTTAAGGGAAATTGGATTTAAAACCACTAAAATCGAAATGTTTAAATGAAATGAGTGACCTACTTTTGAGTGTAACATAGTTTGCAACTGTTGAAATGTCATAGTCTTGAACTTAGAATCAGCATTCTAGCTGCATGTGTAAAAAATTGTCAGTTTGATTTGGATGTAGAAAACTGGGAACTAAAGTGACATTTAGCTGAAATCTGCCTGACAACTACCCCCGACAGGAGAAACCGACTCAGCCCTCTTCCCAGGCCTAGCTGGATCCTGATGCCCCTGCCAAAAGGAGATGACACCTCTCTGATTGGGTTAGGGGAGGAGCACCTGGGGACTGCAGGAAGTTGAACAAAGCCCTGTCCTGGACTCAGGCAAATGTTATATTGGGGGGGTCGTAAAATGGCTTCCTCTTGGGAGAAACTGGGAGGGGCAGTGCCTCTGCTAGCAAGCTGAGCTCGGGGGAAGTGGACAAACCAGAAACTCCACCATGTGCTTGGGGGAAACCACACCCCTTTGGGCCAGAGCATAATTTTAAAAAAAGATGAATAATTCATAGTACGGACTTGTCAGAATTATATAAGTAATATCATTATTCTTGTGATTTTTCTGTGCACGTTTTAAGAGGTGTTAGGACCCTGTGGTGTATTCTGGGGGGTTGCTAGCGGAAAATAGGGTCTTACTTCAAATGTCTGCATGTTAAAAATCTGACACTTCATCAATTAATGTCCATACTCCTTGCGCACATTTGTGTCATTTTTGGTAAATGTCCGATATTGGTAAACTGACCAAAAAGCGCAAAATGTTGTCATTTCTGAATCCCAGCTCACAGGAACATGGGGCTTGAACAGAGACCTGTCTTAATTCATCTGTAATATGTACATGTAATGTCAACAACTTGTGTATCTGGGAAATATGTATTTGAATCAAATATAGATTTGTGGGCAAACTGAGCAGGGGAGGATCCTCTGACCCATAGACAGACCTCATCATGATGACAATCCATTTCCTTCCCCCAATCATGGGAGAGGGGAGAATTGGGCCAATGACAAGTAGAGAGGGGCAGGCTCAGTTATGCCGCGCACACACCCACTTTCTAAACACATAAACGCAGACAGTGCAGGACAGCTAGAGACATTCACTTTCCACTTTCTTGTGGGATGCTTTGCCGGGAGACTTCAGTCTTCACATCCAGAGATCCAGACTTCAAATCCATCAATCTCCAGAACCTGTAGCAGAAATTAACTCCAGAATTTGTAGCAGAGAGGCCTGAATCCACAAGCTGAATCCTCTTCAGCAGGCCTCAAAACCAACCAAACTATTCAACAGTTGGGCGAGCTGTTTACATTTTTTGCCAAGAACTTTTGCAAGAACCTGTAGCAGTATCCAGAAAGCAGTGCTGTATCCGGAACCAGAGAGAACCACAAACCAGACCATTGTGAGCAGAACCGGTGCTTGGCAGACCCAGAGAGCAGAGCTGACCCAGATAGCCGGGACTTCAGAACCACCCGCCGGAAGTCCCGTCCAACCTGACCAGACCTTGACGGCTTATTTAAAAAATATAGTGTGAGTACTCATTGTGCAAAACCAATCTCTTAGTTTAAAATAATCTAATCCAAACTATTTAGCCTATTAGAACTGCCTCCTAGAATCGTGTCATTCTGTCATCTTTAAAACTGAAAACTGTCATCTGTCATTCTGAGCTTTAAAATTTCAAATCCGAAAAACGACCTTTATTAAATCGGCCATATCTCTGGAACCGTTTGTGCTTGCAGCGAGTTTTAACTATCATCTTAAAGCTAAGGTTCTAAGCTTTCCAATGAGGACTTCCTACTCCTTATAGTGCCTCCGTAGTCGCACTCGACGCACGCGACTAAATTTGCCGCAATTTGACATTTTGCTCAATTTCAGCCATGTGTAAAAATATTTGTCCATGCTTTGCTTACTGAAATTCGTGTGCAACCTGACAATCATTCATAGAGCATTGCTAAAGTGATCCCGAACTGATTCAAAGTATCTATCAACTACCCTGAACCCCCTATAGGGAATTAAAAGCCTTTTTAGCATATTTTTCACTTAATTGCAACCACATCAAAGTATCTTGCCTGTGTTAAAACTCATACCTGTTTTCCTCTAAGCTTGCTAGGGGGGAACTGAATTATATTTGATTGCATTCCTGAGAACTGTGTGTCTTCTTTCCATCTCCTTATATTGCATAAGGGGGGGGTGAATTGTCAAGGAAAAGTGATTACATTGTCTTTTGTTGAAGCCATATCAAGTTATTTTCTGTACTGCATTTCATTCATCATTGCGTTTCCTGGAACCATATAAAGCATTCTTTCCCACCTCATTCTTCTGTTCCTATTCATAAGTAACCAAGAACTGTGCTACTGTAGGATTACCTCTTGCTGATTACTGCTCATATTCACAAGTGTACTATCCATTATCAATTTATTTATAGAAGTGTGATATATATATATATTGTTTAATTTTTCAAATAAAACTTTTAAATTTGCAAAACACGCCTACTTCTTTGCTCAGTGGGGTCAAGGGGGATTCTAAGAGAGGGGTGTTATATAAGGGTTCATCATCCAGATTATAACTTGCCATAAAAATACATAAATAAGGGCTTCCCTTGGGCATCCCAGACAAGGCACTGACTTGGGATTGCTTGATTGGAGTCACTTACAATGGCCAGCCTAATTAAATATCAAAGGCTCCATGGATTCACCCTATCCTTTGTCTGTCTGCTGGTGCAGCACATACTGATGAGAGTTAATTTAAGCAAGTCTGCAGGTGGCCTGGTTGCAGGACTGACAAACAGGACAGGAAACCCAACACCCTTTTGATATGTATCTGTGTCAACTTGAAGTCAGCTCCCGCCTCTTAGTATGAAAGGCAGTGAATGTCATGTCTGGGACAATTGTTTACAGTGGGCATCCCTGCAGGGGGACCCCATTCAGGAAGTCAAAAGTATGTGATTTGATGGAGACAGAAAGTCGGCTTTCGCCATAACTTCAAGGGAGACCTGCGCTTTGATCAGGAGCCACAGAGAGCTCAATTAACCAGAGAGACACTTTGATCCACAACAGACAGGAAGATGGGTGGGACTTAGTAGTACATGTTTTCACCCCTTTACCTTTCCTGTTGCAAAGCACTCTGGTTATGACCTCACACATGGGGACACAGGATTGGTTCACTAAGGTAGGCTTAGCCTGCACCAATCACGGGGGGCCCATGTGGCTTTAAAAAAGGGCTGAACTCCTTTCTTAGCAGATCAGCTGATGACTTAGACAGGAGTAAAAAGAAGGACTAATTCGGTCCCTGCCTGAAGTTACAGTCTATTTTACAGCGTCTGCCAGTGAAGGAAGCCCAGGATTTCCAAAAAGGAAGCATTCTGGACCTCTGGGTATCACCTACACTAACTATGCAGATGATACACAGATTCTCCTCCCGCTTTCTGGGAATCATTGTAAGGACTTGGCGCTGGTGAATAGGGTATATCTCATCATCCAGGCATGGATGGCCACTCACGGCCTATGCCTGAATGATGACAAGACAGAGTTGATCATTTTAGGTACATCAATAAATTAGGTCACAAATACTCATCATTTACCATTGATGGTAACATTATCAAAGTATCCAAGGAAGTAAAAACTCTCGGATTCTATCTGGATTCGACTATGTCCGTTGATAAACAACTGAAAGCACTGGCCTCTACCACAGCATACACATGTAAGCTCATCAGAGCTGGTAAGCCGTTTCTATCTAATGAAAGCTGCATTATCCTGGCTAGAGCATTAATCTTTTTCCAGGTTAGACTACTGCAATGCTCCCTACAGTGGTGCTGATAAAGCAAATATCCAGAGGTTACAAATCTTACAAAATAATGCACTAAGAGCCGCATTAGGCATCAGCAAAAGAGTACATATCGCCTCGACTAGACGTCAACACAAGTGGCTCTCCACCTACAATAAAATACAATAAAAAATGGCCTCCCTGACTCATAAAGCCTTAAATAATGTGGCCCCAGCTGCCTAATAGACAAACTGTTGAGAAGAACCTCTAACAGGCCCACAAGAGTCAGTAATTCTAACTGCCTCGTGGTACCAAGATTTAAACTCACCAAGATTGGTGGCAATAGGTTTCCAGAAAGGCTGCTAAACTTTGGAACTCCTTGCCTCATGACTTGAGAGTAGACCAACCTTACTTACACTTTAGAAAGAGATATATCACCCATCTCAAACGGACTGAAGGCTAGTTAGACTCCAACAACTGCCCATACAAAATTAGGCTAAGCTAATGATGCCTACTACTGTAATTTTAGCTGGATCGGTACTGTATAGATGTGAACTGTATATAATCTGAACATATTGTCTTATCTTCTGCCCATAACCAACTTTTACCCATACTTTTAAATGTCTATTTTGTTAATCATTTGAAACTTTGTAAGCTTTGCATTTTCTTATTGTTGCGCCCTTTTACCTCCGGGTTTGGTGTGCATTACAAATAAATAAACAAACAGACAAACAAAGAACCCTCCCCTAAACATCTCCCAGTGCAAGAGAGAGATACCAAAATCAGAGGGCCCATCCAAAACCTCCAGAACCGGAACCCAGACAGCACACAGCGTGCCCTGCCAGGTTCTACCAGCAAGGTTCCTAGATGGAAAGTGGCAGGGAGTCCCTGAAAGAAGGACAAGGCCGTTGCCTGCAAACACTCTCCTCTGCTTTGGGCCGTCTGCCTTACAGGATGACACAAGCCCAGGGAAGAAGCTAGGAGGAGTGCCATGACAAGCATCCACCAGCATCCATCTTTTAAGGACATTATTGATGCAGTTGAGCCCTGGTACCGCGACTGGCTACACGTCCGTCTGTTGTCACGCTGCAGTCACTAAAGCCATCCAAGACTCCTCGACCAGCGTGCCAGATCTGCCAACCAGCACAGAGACAATTATTCTTGACCCCGAGCCACCGGGTAGGCCAGCCTGCAGCTGTCTGTCCACCTTTGCTTGCCAAACTGCCTGCCACCTGATACCCGAAGCTGTTTCCCACCTTGAACTCTGTCACAGGAGCTGCAAAGCATCCTGGAACTGACTTGACGCTTTCGAGCACCAAGGTCATCTCAGGCACCGGGTACATTGTGGTTCTGTCCCAATGGTCCTTGTCCGAAGGCCCCTAGTGACATTTACGACCCCTTGCTCCCTTGGTGCTGAAACCAAATAACCTTGAACAGTTAAGACTGATTGCTTTACCGACTACCCTCCTGTCAGTATCCAGAGTGCACCCCTTTCCTTAGTGAAACTGTCTGTCTTCTGTGTTCCTTTACAGGGTAGGTTGTATTTTGGAGTGAGCTAGAACTGCCTGTTATAATAATAATAAAGTACATTTTTTATACAACCTTGACTGACCAGTCCTTTTTATCATTGGTTAATAGTTGTATTTTCGCTGTGTTGCAACTAACCAACAATCCACGACCTTGCAGATATAAGCCTGCCATTCCGTCCACGTTCCCAAAATTGTACAAGTAGGTTTATAATCGACTTGTGTTCCAATCTGTTCGGATCCCTTCTGGTGTGCTAGAAGCGTGGGGCTGATTGATGGTTTAGAAACCGATATTCATCCCTGGATCACTTGTGCCCCGGAAGTTGATTTGTCACAGTGGCTTCACAGTCTTTGCAAGTCCTTGTTTGGTGGGACCAAGCTCTAGACTTGCACTTATATCGATCCTATGCAAGCCCCGTAGGTGTTACTCTCACGAACGTTTGTCTACTCGAGTTTGTCAACTTCAGAGGGAGGAAAGGCTAAGTCTGCCTTGCTTGGATTAGAAACTATGATCTGCATAGGAACACAGATATTTGTAATCAAAACTGAGCTGTCTTCTGAATCACCATTTGGTTATTTCTTGTGATGAATGTATTACCCAAAGAAAAGTAAAAATGTTGCACAAGTTGTTCTATAGTAAACAGACACATTTTCCTTTTTTTGTCAAAGTGGGTTGTCAAAGTGGGGCACTTTTTGGGCCCATGTGGGTCATTTTGATAAGTTCCTTAAGATGCGGGCTAGTAGTTTTGACCAGTTATACTGAGTAAATATTCTTTAAAATGCACAATTCTCATCACATTTTACCAAAAACCTCCCCCTTGGGTGCTGCTGAAACAGTCTGTCACAAACCGAATGATTTACCATTTGCAACTGTGGGACACTTTTTCATTGGTGGCCGAGACAATTTTATGCCGCAGTCCGACCCTGGCTGGAACATTTCTCTGGATATCTGTCCAGCAGGCAGCATCTCTAGCTGTGAGCCCTAAGACGTGTGAATACTCCACGCCAAGAATCACTAGAATAAGCTAGGGCATGGTTTTCACTGATGCGTGCATATTTCTAGTTTGATATGAAGTCACCCATTATATTTGGAGGCATCTGTATATTATACACCACTCCTGTCTTTCATTTGAGCAGAAAAAACGGTGATTGGCGTAATAACGTGCAGATCAGTCGTTTATTGTCATGCACAAGAGGGACTCACATGCCCCATCATAAGTACTCACACAGATCTACTCTCCAGCAGAGAGTGGGCTCAAATTTCCTTTAATTGGTTATTTATAACACTCTTAATACGGATTTGCCTTTTAGCTATCCTCCGAAGACGCAGCAGTCACATATCTAAAGTAGACAACGCTGTGGCCTTACTGTAGTATACATTGTGAAGTGTCGCTGGCTCCCTGAGCTCCCCTCCCACCAACAAAGGCCACACACACACACTTGCTGCTGGGTCGGGCTCCATGGTCGCTCTGGTGCGGCCGGGAACGCCCACTGTATCTATATATCTATATCGCACACGGCGGAGTGCAAAGTCTCTCCACCACGTGCCACGTGCATGTGCCCTTAAAGGCAGTACCACATACATGAAGCTCTCTTTAGTACTTGCAAAGGTCCTACCAACACTGACACAGCTATCTCCAGAACTGACATTATCCCTCGTAAGCACTTAAAGAGGTCTATCCAAGCTCAAACTCTGCTTTGCACTCTGGGAGTTCTCTTTAGGACATATGCATCGCTATTTCACATTAGAGTTCTTAATGGACACAAACAGTTCCCCAGCACTCGCACAGCTCTCTTGATTAGCAACACTATTCCCTTGTTCAGAGCAAACGCAGCTCTCTTGTGGGCATCAACAGCATCCAGAAGGAACTGGCATCCCCTGCCAGTGAACGCATACTATTTTCCCACTCATGCATCAGGTGACCGGGACTCATCCGGTGTCCAGTTTAGATATTGGCAGACGCTCCATGAGTTCACCGTCCACTTGTCCCTCCTCTGACAGTCCTTCCAAAGCCACCATTTTGGCAATGGCTAGTAAATATGTTTTTTATACTTAAAAGTTCTGTTTATGTGACAAAGGTAGGAGGATACATTCTTCTTGATACATATTTACGGGATTTTTGTGGCAATATGCCCCATTACGATTTCAGAGGCATGGTAAAAAGTAGTGGTGATTCCGTTACCAATTTATTTTTGATGGTAAAGAAACTGCTGCCATGTTAACTGCATCGTGAAGTCGCGTTTGACCTTGAAGTAGATGATGCTGGAGCCAAATCCTACACTTTAAGTAACTCTATGTAACCAAATCGCTATCCATGTAACACATTATGGAAGAACTATTACTAATTAATGTTTATTCACGACCGGGGGGTCAAATATATTAGCATAAATAAAATCATTGCTAACACAATGGAAGGTTGGATGCAAGAACGGCCTAAAGCAGAGGTCATGATTGTAAGGGATTTCAACGCTCACTGTGACTTAGCTAAAATAGAAATGGCGAAATGGGAATTATTGGAAGGGGAAGTTGACTCAATGACACCACTAGGGAATGGAATTAGAGGAGGACAATATAAGACGACCAAACAGGTAGATGATGGAATTGCCTGGGAATATTTCTTCCAGAATTACGATATGGAATATTTAGAACCAGATAAGAAAAGTAAAAGAGAAACTACCTGGTCTGACAGCAAGGTAAGCTACCGTTTAGACTATGGGCCTCATCACGAGTTGGGCGGTAACGCCTGCGCTATTAGTGCTGGCGTTAATAGCCCTACCGCCAACCCCCCCGGCGCTAATAGCGCCGGATCACGGGTTTGGTGGAACGGGAAATCCCCATTCCCCATTGAGCCCATTCGGGAATACCCCATCCCCATTGGGCTCAATGGGGAAATTTTGCACTCTTATCACCGGCGGATTTCCCGCCGGCGGTAAGAGTGCAAAATTTCGGCAGATTTCCCCCCAGCTAAGAGCTGGGGGGAAATCAGCCGATGGCGTGATTTGGCGGACCCTTAAATGCGGCGGTAATAGCGCTACCGCCGCATTTAAGGGTTACCGCCAAACTCATGATGAGGCCCTATATGTTTGTGACCAGAGGGCTCTTGCGACATATATCTTGTTTTGAACACGTAGATACCTTGTTGAGTGACCACAAAGTATTAAAATGTAAATTAACCAGTAGGCCAAACCTTAGTTGGCAAGAGGGAATTATTCAGAATATGCAAAGCACGCTAGCTTTGCATATATATGGAAACAGGGTAAGGTGGACAGAACAAAATTTACAGAAATTTGATAATATGTTTAATCGCTTGCCTCTAGATGGACAAGAAATAGCTCTAAATGGTTGAAATGTGATAAGTAATCTGTTGGGTATAATACAGAAAAATAATAGAAACTGGAAAGTGGTACAAAAGGTGGGGAAAATACATAATAATGTTTTTGATAGCCAGATTAATCGTCAGAAAAAGGAATTGAGAGATAAGATAAGAACAATTTTAAAAATAGAGAACATGGAGCAAAGATGGAAGAAACAGGAAACATCATCACTTAAGACCAAATATAAGAACTGGTTAAGAGCATATAAACAGAACATCAATAATGCGAATTGGCGTATTATATTTTTACTCTGTAGGACTCTAAAAAATGTTGGTATTTGTGTCGACAATACATTTTAGACGAAAGAGGTGCTGATATAAATGGGGTTGGCCAAGAAATGTGGATAGAATATATCTCTCGACTCTTCTTCACAAACAATAGTAGTAAAATACTGAAGTTCAGAATTGGAAGAGAGACAGCCCACCTTTCCATTTGACCAACAAGATATCCTACAGGTAACTGAGAAAATGAAATCCTCCCACGCCCCCGGCCCGGACGGGGTGGCAAATATAGTCATAAAACAAAACCCCGATAAATGGGCCTGGTTACTGTTCTACCTATTTTCGCCTATTTGTGAAAGTGGGAACATTCCAGAGAGCTGGCAAAAAAATGTTTTGTCCCGATACACAAAAAAGGGGGCAGAATGTCCCCAGGCAACTATCGAATTTTTGCTATGGCAGACAGTAGCTGTAAAATCGTCTGCTCCTTGCTATTGAGAAATATCAATAGGTGGAGTAAGGAGAACAAACTACTGTCTATTCAACAAACGGGTTTTAGACAAGATAATAGCACCTTAGAAATCTGGTTACATTAAACTACATTATATTGGATACATTGGGTAAGAAAGGAACCAATCTATATGTGTGTTTTATAGATTACACTAAAGATTTTGACTGCGTTGATAGGGACAAATTGTGGGGTGAATTGGCCAAATGGCGAATATGCCCATTTATATTTCATTTCTTAAAAGAAATGTATAGGGAAACTACTGCGGTAATATGCCTGGACAAAGGATCTAAATACTCCCCACCCATTAGAATTAATATGGGATTAAAATAAGGCTGCATCACCTCCCCAGTGCTCTACAATCACTATGTTGCAAATATGTGGGAAAGATTTATGAATTTATATAATTTCCCCCCAAAAATAGGAAAAATGTTTATTAGCTGGTTGATGTATGCTGATGACACCGTTTTATGAGATAAGACACCGATGGGCCTGCAACGAATGCTAAATGTGATACAACAGTATTCAAAAGAAAACAGTCTAAGCATTACTGTTGGAAAAACCAAGATTATGGTGTTTAGGGGGAAGAAAAGTAGGTTATCTAAAACCCCTTATGTATGGAAAACCGATTCCAAATAAATTGAGGTGCTTGAAAACTATCCATATTTAGGAATGCCTATTCTAAATAATCCCCCACATAATTTCTATTTCGATATGATACAGCTGAAAATAACCAAATAATTGAATCTGTTTTGAAGCTTTATGAGCAAGAAAGGGGGCTATTCAGTGGAAGGTCTTTTGGAAATGTATAAAACCTGCATAATTCTGGGGTCCCTATATGCCTTGGAAACTGTGGGAGAAAAAGTATGGGGAATCTTGGAAAGATAGAAGGGAAAATGTGGAGAACGGCATGTTTACCTAGATCAACGCCAATTGAAGCAATCAGATGTGAATTGGGCATCACCTCACTAGAAACACTAAGGAAAGTAAATTGCTGTAAGCTATATGTCAAAATCGTGGTCCAGAATAACAAAGAGTTAACTCCGATGAGCCAAATAGGAGAAGACATAAGAAAGAAAAGGGTTAATATATTTATCCAAAGTTTAAAATCCACAAGCCTTAGATTCCTTAGTACTGTTAATGTGAAATTACACACAATGACCAGTGGTATTTGGCCGCCAATGTTTAAAGAGCTTAAAAAGAAAGCCTATATTTGGGACGCTAGTGATAATTCAACTAATTTGAGTAAAAAGCAAAGGTATAAAATGTATTCAACACAAGGACTAAAACCCTCTGCTCCTCGCAATTATTTAATGAAGGTCAGAAACAGAGAGTTTATGAGATTTATAATAATGCTGCAGTTTAATATATTACCCTGCCATGAATATATTGATGCATGGAAAGACATACCAAAAGAGAAAAGATTTTGTAGGTATTGTTGTAGAGAGATAGAAACTTCGAGGCATCTGTTGACAGAGTGCCAAGAGCTTCAAGAATATTATGAGTGAGGTTATAAAGATCTGACATGCAACACAAACATGATTGTAACAGACCAATTCTGTTCTCATATATATATGGCAGACCCGTAAATGTATATAGGGGCAGCATTTTATATCTGGAAAAGAGTTCTGGTGAACAAAATACCCAAAGTACTGTAAGGATTGTGATTGGAATAGATGATAACGATGAATTTATGATTCTATATTTGATACATTTTAATAGGAAAGGAATTGCGGGGAATGTGATTTGATAATTATTTGATAATGAATGTAAAAATGTATAATTGTAACTCTAATGAATTATTGTAATTGCTGTTTTTCTTAGAATTTTGTTTTAGTGTATAAGGTTTTAATGAACCAATTTGCACTTTAAATAAATATTTTTTTTTTTAAAAGTAACACATTATGTACCCAAGCATGTAAACCTACATGTAACAGCACCACTATGCCTCTGGGGTGTTTGTGCACTTTATAAATGCAAATTAATAGAGTGCTCACAGTAAACACGCCAATAATCTCCATGGGGTCCTGTGGAATTCAAAAATGTGGATTTGCCTTGCCAACACTAGTATTCCCATGGTAAGCCCACAGGAGCAAGTGGCGGTAATGGTAAATGATTTTCAAAGTAAATCAGTGAATTTACCACCATCTTACCACAAAACTCATAACGAGGCCCAATGTGCCCAACAAAGAAGAATCAGTGTATAGCGTCGAGAGTGCACCAGGTGTTTGCTCTATTTTTAGCACCCGTTGCACAATTTCCGATTTCAGTGAGGGCACCAGCTGATTGCACAGTTATTTCAGTTATTTTGAAGGTGAAAATCAGGACTTCCCCCATGCAAATGAAGGAATCCCTTTTCCTATAAAGGAATCCCTTTTCTTCAATCACATGTTTGCAAAATGTCCACCAGCCAATGAACGAGACCAGGGACAATGCGGGCTGACTCCTTTTGGACCTTGCAAGGTGAGGACAGAAATCCTGCGTGTGACGCATGGGCCGCGCTGACTGGATTTTCCCGTCTGCACCATGTATGTGACCCTTGAATGAAGACCATTAGGGGTTTCCAGCACAGATGTGTACTCTGGAGTAGTGGGGTTAGCACGACCGCACCATGCCCCTTCGCTCTGCGCATGCCCTGCAGCCGTTACCAACCAAAGTCAACCACTGGACAGCACACTTGTTTGTTAAATGTGATGCAAGACATCGATTTGCCTCTGTTACTAACATCTAGTGTGAGCAAACTGTGCCTTGTGCCACTTTATACCACACCATGTTGTCTCTTTTTTTATCGGGCGCTTTGACACTCTGACCCAGCACCCTGAGCAACAGGTAACCTATCCAAGAGCAAAAGCCATAGTTCTTCCACTAGCCAAGTAGAGTAGCGCACTTCGATGCGGATATCTAATACCTTAATTGATTTGTAAGGCCTGCTTATGCCAGGTGGCTTCTTAGCGCTTTGACACCAGAATCCAGTCTAAAGATCCCAACTCCTGCTAAGATTGATGGGGAAGAGTTACTTTGTAGGGTGAGGGTAAGGAGGGCGAGGGTTGAAGTTGGTCTTCACTTGCCGTGAATACATATGGGGTGGTTGTTCCATTGTTTGTTTGTCTGAACATGATAAAGACTAACCTACATTTCATTGATTTTAAAGCTTGGAATAGTTCATGAATTTCAAGCTGTACATCTGAACTTTTAGGGCAACGTGCATATATTTGTCAATAGAGAAAATGGTGGGTCGCTACTCGCTACGTTGTGAAATGCTCTGTGCATTCTGCACACTGCCTTAAAGGCTGCTCCTGTGGACACATGTGAACTCTTTCGGTGCCTGTGTACTGATATATTGGGTCTCATTCTAAGTTTGCCAGTCCGGAAACAGTGCCGGTAAGCTTACCAGCACTGTTGTTTCCGGACCGGCAAACTACAGGGTTGCCTGCCGGAGCCGCTGTGCCTGACAGGTCTGACCTTGCCAGGCACAGCGGTCACGGCAGGCAAAGCTGTCATGGAAGCACCGGCACCATTAATAACGGTGCCAGTGCTTGCGTGTCCCCACTCCCATAGAGTCCTATGCGACTCTATGGGAATGGGAATTTCAGTTTGCCGGCGCCTGAATTTTCCGGGCCGCTGCGGTTATAATCCCTTAGCGGAACCAGGAAGTCAGGCGCAGATACATTTTTACGGGTCTGGCTGCAAGCTGCCGGTATCACCCGCACAGTTACAGCCGGACCCGTAATGAGGCCCATTATATTTTATTTGTATTTACATTTATTGTGTTATGGCTTGTGTTGGGAAGGAGAGAGGGTCTTCCCACCCACCTAATCGGTTCTGAATGAGAAACAAACGGTAAAAATGTACACAAAGGAGTGGTGGGGTGTATACACAAGAGAGGGTATGATTGCATAGTGCATGCATTAAGAGTTATATAGTAAAGGCGAGTGTAGGCGCCACCTTGGTTATTGGCCCAAGCACGGCAAAAGGCACCAAATGTGTTAGTAAGAGATTTGCATGGCCCACAGAGACATAAAACCCACCACGAGTAAGCTTTGGTGAGTTACAAGCCTGCCATTGTCTCGGAGGCTGTAGGCCATCGCAACCCGCAAAGAATGTGCTCTGCAAGGGCACAAGGAGGCGGCAGAGCATATCCTGGGAGTTACCATTCCACGATGCAAATAGCATGACCCCTCAGCGCCAACAACCCACACGTTAGAATTACAGCCTCCCAATGCTTTGATCGCAAGACCCCCACATACCACCACGCCAACCAGACCCACACCACTGGCAATAAAGCTGTAAGACGCCCGACTGATCAGAAAGATCAGAAAGCAAGGCTATCCTGCCTTCACAATTGGATCACGTGATTTGTGCTACGAGGTGTCAAAAGCAAGGGTGGAGAAACTTGGAGGCTGCTAGCGCATCTGGAAGCGAGTGAAGTGTCTGCCAGGTGCGCCATTACAGTGATACAGAAGTGTTCCTGTGTTCATGTGGCAGATGAAGGAGTTGCTGTTTTGGGCTCAGATTGGTTGCGCTGATTCTAACGCGTGAGTTTTTGTGCCTGGAATTCCTGTAATTGTGCCCTCTCTTTTCCCCTACCCGTTCGGACCTTTCTTCACGCTATACCAGAGTGCCTCCCTACAAACTGGTCACTTTATTTGGCGGAATTGACTGTCGATTGGAAGATTTAGTAGTGCTCTCTCTCTTTTCCTTTTGACTCTTGAGTTGCCCTCTGCGGTCTGGGTGTTCTAAACAGGGACTGCGGGTCTCTCACCTTTGACCCAATCATTAAACACATTAAAGACTGGACCTCAGGTTGTTGGGGCAGGGGCCCTTTGCAAGTTCTGTGTTATCAAATAAAAGAAGGGGAGGTCTCTCAAATAGTCACGAGCAGACTAAAATCTTACAATCTTCGCAGCACTTCTGCTGCCGCTGAGCAGCCAGCCCCTGAATGGAAGGAACCATATGCCTGTGATGATCCTCCCCTGTGTGTGCACAGTCTGTTATTTAAGCCCCTTCAGATTGAAAGGGGTTGCTTTCAGGGCAAAGAAGTATTTTCCCTGTAGATGGCCAATTGGCATCAGGCTCCGGATTAACTTTCTCACCTCTGCTGGATTGTAAAGACTCCGGTGTGTTTACACCCAACGCCCACCAATTAAAAGTCAGCCTGACAGCCAATCGGGACTATCCTCTGGCGGCTACCGCGATAAAAAATACAATTCTTAATTACATCCCAATTGAAGGGAGGGATGATGGAACTGCCTCTCAGGCTAAGGGTGGGGGGCAAGAATCTTTTGATTCTTGCAACTGCCTGCTTCCCCATGGATGATACCATCATTATGGGTGATTTAAATTCATATTGCCTTGAACCATGCCCCTCTTTACAGGGAGAGGACAGTCGAAATACAGGTGATGGTAAGGTCTGGTGTCATGTCATGGAAGAGTGGGACCTGTAGGTACTTAATGGTACTGTGACTGGTGAAATCCCCACGGGTCCGACTTGGAGGAGGGGACCTCTCCAGTCAACTATTGATTATGTCTTTGTCTCCAGTGGTCTGTTTGAGCGATGTAAGAACTTTAATGTCACACAGGGGGGTTTGAGTGATCATGATATATTCGAGGTATTGTTTGGGGTGGTACTGGAGTGTGAGTTTCGCTGTCAGTCTAAGAGCTTACTTCTTAATTCGGTGGGAAAAAGAGTGGTAAGATTTAATAAAGGGGTTAGGTCCTGAATAAGAATCTAGAAAGCTATGTTGAAAAGCTATCTGATGAGGATCTGTCCCGGCAGTGTGCCCCGCAATCCTTCGTAGATCTGCTCTTGTCCCATAACCCCCGGAATACTAAAACTCAGAAGCTTAGGCCCCCGCATGTACATTATTTGGATTTGCAAATTCTGGAGAAAAAATGAGAGAGGAGAAGAGTGCTGAGACTCATAAAAAGAGAGTGTGAGTTCTCTGATCTTCATCGTAAAGGACCGATTAGAAATATAAACAACTCATATAGGAGTTGGTTGTTGAGATCCCAGGGGTCCCTGAGATTGGACGGGGAGGAAATGTTGAAGGCTAGCTGCCTTAAGACCTCACAAAACTTTTGGGCTCTGTTAAATCCAATGGTCAATGAACTGCAGGATGAAATAATGCAAGAACAAACTTGGGTCGATCACTTTGATAAAGTGTATCTTGGCTCTGCTTGTCCTGAACCAAGGAGTCCCTCTGCTTCACCTTGGGTTCTCACATCCTCTCTTGAGGAAATTGCAAATTTAATAATGAAATCCTCGGCGTCCGGAGTGCCTTGCCCCAACGGCCTTACCAATGCCATATTAAAGGCCAATCCATTGGTCTGGGCTAGATTGCTTAAGGGCCTTTTTGATCAAATTGTGAAGACCAGAAGTTTCCCAGACTCCTGGAAAAGTTCCATCATCGTGCCCATTTTTAAACGTGGTGACCGTTTAGTGGCCTCGAATTACAGTCCCATATCGCTTTTGGATGCGGGCGGGAAAATATTTGCGGACTTGTATTAAGGGACCTTGAAGCTTGGGCCAAAGAGAATACGATACTCTCTAAATTTCAGACGTGTTTCAGAAAGGGTTTATCCACTTCACTAAATGGCCTAGTCCTGAGCTGTGTCACGGTGGTATGCTTTGAGAAGGATGGGAAACCTCTGTTTGGAGCTTGCGTTGATTTAGCAGTAGGCATTTGATACCATCAATAGAGGCAGGCTTTGGGCAAAGCTGAAAAGCTTGGGTATGCCAGACAACTTGCTGGCAATTTTAATTGAATTACACCAGAACTCTACACTATGGGCCTCATTACACGGATGGCGGAGAACCATGGCGCTGTTAGCGCCATGTTTCATGCCGGTAAAATTCTGGCACCGCCTTGGTGGAAAGGGGAATAACCGCCCCATTCCAAGGTTGGCGGGGCGGTAATTCCCCCTTCCACCATTGCCCTTCCCCATTCCCATTTTTGCCCCATAGGGCATAATGGGAATGGGGAAGGCGCTAATTACGGTACCGCAAATTGCGATACCGTAATTAGCTCCCTGAGTCCCTTTGCGGGTTGGTTTTTAACGCCTGCAAAAAGCAGGCGTTAAATTCCCCAACCCGCAAAGGGACCTCGTAGTAAGGCGGTAAGGATTTACCGGTACCGGTAAAATACCGGTACCGGTAAACCCTTACCGCCATCCGTGTGATGAGGCCCTATGTGTTAGATTGTCAAAATCAGGGGATTTATCTAAGAAAATCAAGATAAATAGAGGTGTCCCCCAGGGCTGTTTAGTTGCGTCTTTTCTTTTTAACCTTTTCGTGGCTGACTCCTTTGATTGGCTTCAAGGTCTACTTTTGGACAGCCCCAAACTAGGAACAACAAAGATAATAGGGCTAGCCTATGCAAATGACAATGTCATCTTTGATTATACGCAAATAGGCCTGCAGCATTTATTAAATGCCCTGCAGAGTATGCTAGAATAGACCAACTAAAGATAAACCCTTTAAAATCTAGCATTGTGATTTTCAAACGACCTTAGAAAAAGCTAAAGCCCTTTACCTGGCAACTGGATAATGAAGTCGTGCTGATAGCGAATGAGATTACTTAACTGGGTTTTAGAGTTTTTGGGTATCCAACTAAAAAGTCTGTCCTCCACGATCTGGATATCAAGATCTTGAATTTGGGGTCACAGATGATTAAAATGTATAAGCAATGTTGTACGCTTTCCATCTTACCCCTTGTTCAATATTATGTAGGTAAAGTAGTGCCCACTTTACTATTTGCCATGTAATGTAACGCCAAGAGTTTTGTAATCGATTGGCAGAAATTGGAATCTAAGCTCTGGAAGAGAATGCTTAATCTACCCAATTCAGTTTGCATGGTTTCCGTGCATTATGAACTGGGCCTCCCATCCCTTTTGGCATGGATGGAATGGAGATGGAGTTCAGTGTTTAGATGGATTCTTGTCCCACCATCTCTGTCCCTCTATGAGGATATGTCACTCCAATTACAGAAGGGAGATAATCGGTTCCTGCTTGCCCTAAGGGAGAGATCCATAGAGATTCTTACTGCAATGGACTCTGATATTGATACTCTGCTGCAGAATCTGTTAAAAACCAAAGATAGTATAAAAAAACGGAACTGGATCCGAACAATTGACCAAATGAGATTACTAAAACTCTCCTCGTCCTTTTCCATGTGCGATAAACCTAGATCCTTTTTGGCCACGTATCTGAGGAGGTCCGCAGACCCTAGTGTGCAAATTAATTTCCTCAGAATTAGCTTGAATATGTTGCCAACACTAGAAATCCGGATGCGGGGGGAGAGAGGTGGGCACCAACTTGTGTTAATCCAAAGTTTTTCTAATTAGTACTTTGTTAATTGTACTTCTGGAGCAGCCGGACAGATATAGGGTCCTCTGACACCAGGACCCTGTGTCCACACAATGTACAAGATGAAGTTGGATAAGACTATCCAACTATGTCTGGCGCTCTCGGTAAGGCTCGTGATGAGCTATGCTAATTGTGCAAGTTTGTCCAATTATGAGAAACTTCAAAATGTACAAATATTCCTTGAGTTATGCTCAGGTTGAAAGTACATTGAAAATTAGTGGTTGGCAGTCAACTAGGTGAAAACCAAGAAGCAAAACCGGTGAGATTGGTGTGCAGTTAATTTAATGCCAATGCATTTCGGAGTGAAGCTCCTTCTTCAGGGCGTTAACCACACTATTGTATTCAAAATGCATACAGGTAGACAAATCAAGAATATAGTAAATCGCATGAAAGAAAACATATCAGGAATGAAATACATTATTTAACACATAATGCCTTTAAATTATATAGATTTGTGGATAAACATAATTAAAGTGAGCCGACATATAAATAAATAGTAAGTATTTGAGTACATACCCATTGCCAACAGTGATTGATTGTTTTTAGTATTGGATGAGAAAAAAAAATAAATACAAGGGAAAAACAGAGAATGTTCGGTTGCTTTTGTGGGCTGTGACCCATTAGAGCTAACCTTACTACATGCATCAAATGCAACGTTTCTCTATTTCATTCAAAGTACCTTAATAGTCTTTCATAAAGGTTTGCACTACTTCCTTATGAGAACGTCTTTCTCTAATAGCTGTGCTGTAAAAAAATGAGTAATGTAGGCTTATGACATCGTAGCATGCGTGGTACTGGCAACGGGTACAGTGAATGCTAGAGTAGAGGCTTACCGATAGGTGCTTCTCTCTTGAATCGCTGTACTGTGAGAAATAAATTGATGTGATCTTAGTGCAATAGTTATAATAAAGATAGTAGCAAGTGCAATGGATCAACTGGTAAAAGCTTACTGATGCGTACTGTAGACGGTGACAGCGAAAAGGACGTTTGTCAGCGTATGCGCGTGCCACTCTTATGAAGTTGGTTATGTTGTATTCAGCTCCCTTGGCAACCCAGCGTGGCGTAACGGAACAGCAGCAAACGTGCTGACATTCCCACGCCTTGCGTCCCGCATCCCCGTGGAAACAGGGAAACGGGACGGACGGGGTGCTCAAGTCCTGCTGCAAACTGTTAACTGTTGTAGGTGTATAATGGTGCGTTCAAAATCATGAATTGTGAATGTGAGTGTGTTGATACTGAAAAACCAATGGTAAATAGCTGTAATGTAATTTGCATATAACATGTGTAGATATGCACTATTTCAATTTATTGCAAATAGTCTGGCAGTGAGCCGTGTCTGTATCTTAAAGAGCTTAATGTAGTAGAACATAGTGTGTATCATACATGTATATATATTTTTATGAGGATTACACACTGGGCGGTGGGAGAACATGTCTCTAACTGCCAGTGTGGAATCGAGGTGATGGGTAGATCTATCAAGTGGCTGGTGCTGCAATGAGAATATGCAAATTGTACCTTGTGGCATTGTGTAAATCTTACTTACTTACTGCATTCTAAGTGTTTTGCACTATGCAGTGAGAGAGTATTTCTCAATCTGCTCGTGTAGATTTAAGGTAGCGTTTGTAACTATTGAGTGGTTGATACAGCTGTAAACCTATACCGTAATGTGCATTATGATATTGTATGAGCACTACATTAATATATGCTACAAGGGTTTCACATTGCGCAAATAAGAAAACATTTCTAAAAACACTCGTAAAGAATCAAAGTAACAGATAGATCCATCAAGTTGCTAGTGCGGCTATAAACATGTATAATATCTAATGTCCTGTATAAAATAAAAACTGTAAGATGCATAAATTCTACACATGTATATTATGGACAATCTTGTTTGGAAAACCTGGTTGGATATACTATAAGAAACTGTCAAGTGACTCCAATCAAGCCCTCCCACTAAGTCAGTGCCTTGTCTGGGATTGCTCAAGGGAAGCCCTTATTTATATATTTTTATGACAAGTTATACTCTGGATGATAAACCCTTATATAACGCCCCTCTCTTTGAATCCCCCTGACCTCAATGAGCCAAGAAGTAGGTGTGTTTTGCAATTTAAAAGATTTATTGAGAAAGTAAACAAGATATATATATCACACTTTTATGAATACATTAATAATTGATAGCACACTTATGAATATAATGTTGATCAACAATAGATAATCTGACACTAGCACACTTCTTTACAATCAATGAGGAGTTAGTATAGGAAGGATAAGGTAGCAGAAAATACTTTTATGGTTTCAAGGAAAAGCAATGAGGGAAAAATGCAGCACAGAAATAAACTTGATATGATTTCAACAAAAGATAATATGATCACTTTTTCTTTGACAATTCCCTCCCCCCCTATGCAAGATAAGGAGATGGAAGAAGAGCACACAATTCTCAGGAATACAAAATGCAATACAAATTTCCAGTTCCCCCCAGCGAGCGTAGAGGAAAACAGGTATGATTTTAAAACAGGCAAGATCCTTTTAGATGTGGTGGCAATAAAGTGAAAAATATGCTGAAAATGCTTTTAATTCCCTCTAGAGGTTCAGGGTGAGTGAGAGATACTTTAAATCAGTTCAGGTCAGCCCTACCAATGATTCAGGGATGGTTATCAGGTTGAAAACGGGATTCAGTAATGGAAGCAAAAGACAGATATTTTTACACGTGGTTGAAATGAAGCAAACTGTCAATTCGCAGCACTTTTTTCCAAGTGTGTCGATCGCGATTACAGAGGAGCTATAAGGAATAGCAAGTTTAGGCTTGTTGAAAAGCTTAGAATCTCAGCTTTAAGATGAAAGTTAAACCACGTTCCTAGCACCTACGATTCCAAAGATACGGATGATTTTGTGGAGATAGATTTTCATAAATTAAATTAAAGTTTCAGAATGACAGATCCGCTGTGGAAGGTTTTGAATCAACAGGATTGACACACGATTCCTTATGATGCAGTTCTAATAGGTTAAAATAGTTTGAATTAGATTATTTTAAAGTAAGAGATTGGTTTTGCACAGCTCTGGCTGAGTACTCAAACTATGAATTTGAAATAGGCCATCAGGGTCTGGTCAGCAGGTTTGGACTGGACTCCGGGCGGTTTCTGGTACTGGTTCTCTGGTTCTGGATCTCAGGTTCTGGTCTCTCTGGATACAGCACTGCTTTCTGGGTCTGCTACCGGTTCTGGCAAAAGTTCTTGGCAAAGAATCCAACAGCTCTGAAGGCCTGCTGAGAAGAGTTCTCAGCCTGTGGTTTAGGCCTTTGCTTTAGGTTCTGTAGTCTACCTGGAGTCTAAGTTCTGGATGTTCCTTCTAGATGTTGTGTGGTCCAGCAAAATGCTCCGCAAGAAAATGAAAAGTGAATCCCTTGCCTGTCCAAGCAGTCTCTTTTTATGTGTTTTGAAAGTGGGTGGGTCGGCTCATTCTGCATGCCCAACCCTCTCATGATTTCATAGGGCAAGGATTCTCTGTGACCTGATTTGAGAAGGGATAGTGTGTCAGAGTGAGTCAGAGTCTTACAGTCTATTGAAGAAACGCCCCTTTGCTTTTACTTAGAAAATTAATTTTTCATAACTAACAGGTTTCCCAGATGCACATGTCATTGAAATTACATACACATTTCACAGATTAATTTAAGATACACTCTCGCCCAACTCCGATCCCCCTCAGAGCCTGGGTTCAAAAATGGCAACATTTGTGCTTTTTAGTGACTTTCGCATATTGGTTTTTCCTCAAAATTTACACAGACCTGCACCCCTTCCCTGAGCATATTACTGGAAATTACTATGTCTCTATCCTAAACACAGTGTCTGCAATATTAATAAATAGCGGGGTTCGGTCCCAGAACACCGTACAAAGTGAAATTTGGGCTCAAATCGTGAGGGCATTTTTCATATTCAGGATCCCCAAATTGTACGTTTCTGTGAGCTTAATACAATATTTTAGAAGCATTTAACTTAAACATATATTTTCTGCAATATGAATCGACAGTCCTGTCTGGCCTGCCCCTAGGAACTGGGGAAGTCAGGGATCACATGTCTCTCCTTCCAGGCAGAGCTCTGTTTACAGCCCACACCCAAAATCAGCATACCCCATTCAATTGAAAAGGGTCTATTGTGTTGGGTCCAGCAGGCTGCAGGGAAGTCCCCTCCCTCTCAACAGGGCCATGTGATAGCCTGCCTCCTGGTGTGGGTCTCTGGGGTGTTAAGATTTCTCAGGAAAGGCCAGTCTTTTGAACTTTTAATTACATAAGACCCCCTTCTGTTCACTGCACAGTTCTGCAAGATAGCTCTCCTGTCAGGATTTATAGAGCGCCAGCGCCGGTCAGTGTCCAATGCCGGTACTGCACCTATTTTTGACAGCTGTCTTGAATTAATACATTTCAAAAAGAAAGGATTTTACTTGATAGTATATGATCCTTGCTTGACATGGCATTGATGTGGATCTGTAGTAGAGTAAAGTAAAACACTCAACCATAGTTGGATTTTTGTTTGGTGGTTCCGGGCCCATGATCTTAGCAATTTTTGACATTAATTAGAACGGGTTTTGAACAGAACCATCTTCCTTTGCACTGGTGGGTGGCAGGTCAGGGGACCATTTTGGTGTGCGCAAAACTGCACGGTTCTCCTGGATTCTGGCGCAAATGTGGGTTTTTCGGCCATCTTGGATTTTCTGAGCCCACAGCACCAAATGTTGCAGCATAATAGTCCAAACATGGGTCAGGACACCAAACAAAACATACCCAGTTGATCTCTTCATTCAATCCACGGGGAGCCAGAGTCCCCAAATGTTCGATCCAAAAACATTCCCTTCTGTCTGTTTAGTCTGAATGTTTTCATGTGGCTCATTTTTCTGGACTACCTCTAGTATTAGGAAACAAATTTGCACCAAATTATGTCTCTTATTGAGCCAGTGTCTTGCGACAGCTGAATTCAAGTTATTGTTGTGTATACAGGAGCAGTGTTTGTTCCAACGAAGTTTGGCTTTTCTTTGTGACTGTCCAACATAATATTGTCCATATGGACATTTGATTGCATATATAATACTGGGTGTATTGCATGTAGCAAAGGATCTCAACATGATTTTTTGCCGGTGTGGGAGTGATTGATGACATTTTCTTTATGCACATAACTGCAATTGCTGCACTGTAAGCACAGGAAAATTCCAAAGCGTTTCGTGTT
This sequence comes from Ambystoma mexicanum, assembly GCF_040938575.1. Lineage (NCBI taxonomy): Eukaryota > Metazoa > Chordata > Amphibia > Caudata > Ambystomatidae > Ambystoma > Ambystoma mexicanum. The sequence goes on along the minus strand of NC_090928.1, from coordinate 986,024,211 downwards.
CAATTGTTTTCTGGGTTGTCATGTCTGTACCAAACGGTCTCTGAAATGTTTGCTCCGTTGGTAGGCAAACGTAGGTTGTTCTTTAAATAATTCTTCAGTGCTTTGGTCACAAGACAATACCTGTCATTGTTTCTTAATTATTGATTTTATATGACTGCTTTGTGTGGAGAATCTTGTGACGAATACCATCAGTGTTTCGGTTTTGGATTTTCTTGATGCTGTTAGTAGTTGTTCTCTGCTTTTCTGTTCCACTTTCTGTATGCTCCTGTAATTTCCTCCTGACTGTATCCTCGTCTGATAAATTTATCGCCCATTCTATGTAATTCAGCATTATAAGTAGTAAATCAAGCGTTTCGAGCTAGAAAAGTCCTCTTTTTTAGGGGGCTGTGTGGCTGAGGACAAAATGCAAAATGTGTATAAACAGGAATGCCACTAAATACAGCTACCCGCCTAAACACATGCTAGGTGTGACTAGTTGCACCAAGTGTTAACAAATCATGTTGGTCTATAGATCCAAACAGGAAAAAGGGATAGAGATAAACATATCTTAATTAGTACATAAGAAAACTCGACATGTTAAAAAACAACAATGCATTTCGTTTACACAAAACATAAAAACATATTTTGAGAATCAGCGTTTTTCCTAACCAGGAAGACAAAAACTGCAAACATCATTTTTAAACAGTGTTGTGGGCTTAGTACAAGTGTGATATTGACAATTCATATATCCTCAATAGTTGTTATTATTTGTCCTTGACTCTGACGACACAGAGAAATGTGTTTCTGGGTACCAGCGGATGTTGTTAGAAAGAAAACACTCTCTAGCTGACGTTAGATTGCTATGAAACGTGTGCTGACCCCGTCTTCAGGACAGTATATTGTGAGGCCACAGGATAAGTCTCAGGGGCACAGTGATAATGCTAAAAACCAAAACACAAAAAAGCGTGTTAATGGTACCTTAAAAGCTGGGTGAAAATCTCTATAGGTATGCACGTGCAACTATTAGCACTAACCTTGCAATTGCTTTGTTGCTGTGTGTGGCATCGGATTTGGTGACCATGTAGACCGAATTCGATAGTGGTAACTGTGGGAACTCACAGTTAGGATGACTGAAATGAAGAAATAGATTTTAGCTGTTTGTTAAACAACATATTTTATATTTTAATTATTGAATTATGTGCGAAAAACTGCAAAAACCCTAAGTAAGCAGCTTATGGCATTGAATTTTGATTCTTTGAGGGGTGTCCGTTTATTTTAGTGATAGTCCTACGGTTAGGGAATTGAAAGGGCCTACATATTGACGTGCAGAATTTTACGAACGTGCTGGTAACGATTATTACCTTCATGCCCAGGCGGAGTGTGCCTGTTCGTTGGTGTCAATTGACACGATGTTAGCCGGAATGGTGTAGCTAATACGGAGTACGCTGTGTGGCTGTTTCTTTAAAGAGAAGTGGAAAAAGCCGGTAAATGACTTGAAGCGCTGTTTGAGGCCTGGTGAAAGCACAAATATTCTGTCTTCTTACCTATTAGGAAACCGGAATTAAATGCCAGAGGATTGCAGACTGTCACAGTGCCGAGCGCTGAATGAAACACTGGGAGATGCGGATTGGGTGAGGCCATATTTGAATGCTTAAAAACTAGACCGTGAGTGTGCTACCAGAATGGATCACGTTAGACGCCATCTTGGATGGAAAAATGGCGGATAAGAGTACTACGGGGTGTAGTAGATTTCGGTGAAAAATACATTGTATTGTTTGTCACAATGTTGCTGACAACCACTGATAGATTTCTGTGGGTGAAGAGAATTTCTGAAGTTCTTAGTAGTAGCCACGGCGCAAGGAACTGAAGTAGTTCCAATACAATTGGAAATAATTGTCATGCACATGGACCCCTCTGTGCGAGTGGACTGCATAATTTATTTTTAGCAAACTGGACAATGTAGTGAATGTTGAGATTGTCACGCTGCCACAAAATAATTGATCACATGTGTGGTTATGGGCAACTAGTGTGGGTGACACCTGTAACCAGACAAAAGAGATGGATCATTTGTGGAAAAACAGACTCCATTCTATCCCGATGTTTAAGCCAGCTTGGACTGTATTCAATCTGTAAACCCATTTTTGCTCAAGCTGTCTTAATTTTCGGTCTCTATCTCCCCCGCGGGGTGTGGTGGTACTGTTTGAAGTATGGCCCACTGGATGTCTTTGACAGTATGTTTGGCTTTGACAAAATGAGCCACTAATGGTTTTTCAGGCACTGCGTTTTTTACACATGAACGATGTTCGCAGATCCTTTGTTTTATAGCTCTCTTTGTTTTGCCAATGTATATAAGCCCGCAAGGGCACGTGATGGCATAAATGGCCCACGGTGTGTTGCAATTCCTGAACTTCTTGAGATACCAAGTGAAACCATTTAGATTGACAGATTTTAGGTTGTCAGTTAGTTCACATACCGAATAGTTGCCACATTTAAAATGCCCAGTTACTGGCGGTAAATGCCATAATGTTGTTTGTGATGTAGTTAGAGGTGTCTTTGCAACCTTATATGTGTGTACTAGTTTGTCACGTAAATTGGGCATACGTTTGAAGGCGAAATGTGGTTTCTGTACAAAGAAATCTTAAGTTTGTATTAGAAACCAATTTTTCAGGATGCAATGGCGCAAGTCGTTGCTAATTGGCGAGAAAGTGGACACGCAAGTGATCTTGTCCTCTTGTGCCCTATCTTGGTTTTCTAAACAACGAGATCTTTCTGTGTTCCGTGCCCTTTTCATAGATCGTCTGATGATGTGTGGAGGGTATCCTCGTTCTTTTAGTCTAAGAGGCAGATTTTGACTACAAACCCCACAACACTGTTTAAAAATGATGTTTGCAGTTTTTGTCTTCCTGGTTAGGAAAAACGCTGATTCTCAAAATATGTTTTTATGTTTTGTGTAGACGAAATGCATTGTTGTTTTTTTAACATGTCGAGTTTTCTTATGTACTAATTAAAATATGTTTATCTCTATCCCTTTTTCCTGTTTGGATCTATAGACCAACATGATTTGTTAACACTTGGTGCAACTAGTCACACCTAGCATGCGTGTAGGCGGGTAGCTGTATTTAGTGGCATTCCTGTTTATACACATTCAGTATTATAATCCATTGGGTCACTGATAATGCGTTTGACTCTGAGCATTTGACTGTATGGCAGGTTCTTTATCAAACTGGGTTGGTGGAAACTGAGTCTGTGAAGTAAGTTGTTTTGATCCATTGTTTTAGTGTAGATTTTAGTTTTGTAATGGTTATCCATGGATTGTATGTTCACATCAAGGAAATGGATGTTACTGTGAGAGTGTTCGTGGGTAAATTGGATTCTATTGTCAATTGCATTCAAATACATGAAGAACTCCATGAATTTCACCTCTGTGTCTGTCCAAATTCCAAAGACGTCATCAATATAACACATCCAGATTGCCAAATGTGGTTTCCATGTTTGATGGTTCAGTATATGGTTTGTTTCAAATTTGTACATGCAAGTATTTGCATATGAAGGTGCCATAGTGGCACCCATTGCAGTTCCTGTAATTTGCATGTAGAATTGTTTCTTGTATTTGAAGTATGAATTTGCTGATATGAAGCGCAGTAGAATGATGATAAACTCTTTGTTGGCTTCTATATTTCCTGTGTTGAAGAAAAGCCATTTGATTGCTGCAATTCCTAGATCGTGAGGGATGGATGTGTATAAGTTCTTCACATCTACTGTAAATAAGATATGTGAAGGTGAGTGTGGTATTGTGCCTAATGATTGGAGGAAGTGTGTTGTGTCTTTGATGTAAGTAGTTGTCTTCTGAATCAGGGGTTGTAGAAAGTAGTCGATGTATTTTCCAATCTGTTGTAATATGCTGTGTATTTCGGCCACGATCGGTCTCCCTGGTGGGTTGATGAGGTCCTTATGTGCCTTTGGTAACATGTAGAAGTTCGGAATACGAGGATTCTTGTTCATTAAGAATTCATGTGTGGTGGTTGATCCATGCGTTTTCTTCTGCCTCATCTAATGTTGCTTCCAAATTTTGTTTGACACTCATTGTTGGGTCCATGTCCAGTGGTTTATATGTATTGGTGTCCGCAAGTTGCCTCCTGCATTCTTTGTCATAGTCTTCAGAATTAAGAATGACCAGTGCTCCACCCTTGTCTGCTGGTCTGATCATGATTGATTTGTCACTGTATAGGTCTTTCAATAATCCCAGTTCATGGGGTTTGATGTTTTTGTGTTTTGTACTTCTGAAATGTATCTTTTCCAAATCTTTCAGAACTTGCTTTTTGAAAATGCCAACAGCTGGTATGTTGATTGGTGGTATAAACTTACACTTGCTTTTGAATTCTTTATAGGGTACTTCTTCTGTGGTGGTTTGTTGCTCTTCTACTTCATTGAAAAATGTCTTAAGTTTCATTTTTCTAATTAATTTGTAGAGTTCTACTTTGGTGTCAAATAATGAGGTGTCAAATGTCGGGACAAAACGTAGCCCTTTCTGAAGTGTCTCAGTTTCAGCAGAAGAGAGAATTCTAGATGACAAATGCATTACTAAGTTCTCTTCTGTTGAACGCGTGTTTGCGGTCCTCCTCGACCTTTTTCTTTTGCCCCTATGAGTTCTTTTGCTCCTATCCTAACAAATTAACTCCTGATGGGCCTCCTCTGGCCAGTGTTGGTTCAGAATTTCCTGTGTGTTGGCTCTCACCTGTTGTGGGAGTCTCACTGGTTGTTTCCAATTCTGAGCTGGATGTATTGCGTGAATTGTTCTGTCGTGGTCTTCTTACAGTAGCTGCATACTTTTCCATCCAGGAATAGACCTCATCATTGATGTAATCGTAAGTGTCTCTCTTAAATTTTCTGATTTTCTTATTTTCCAGTTCAGATTTATAGTCTGTCAATTAAGAGTTGATCTTCACCAGTATTTCCTCTATCTCTTCTTTTTTTTATTTGAATGAATTGGCCAACTTTTTCCCAATTTCCTTAATTTCCGTATCAATTTTTTGAAGGTTGATAGTGAGTTCTTGAATTGTTAACAAAATCAGATCCAATGAGCATCTGTTGAAGATGCACGTTAAATAACAAAAATTTAAAAAGGTAGCATTATTTTTCAAATAAGTAATTGCTTGTTAGGCCTGTTTTATCATGGATGACGAGCCTAGCATCATCCACGTGGACGGAGACGGACATGAAGGCTGGGTACAATGGCCTAGTATCCTGTATGGAATGGGCCGCCCATGAATAGGGTCACTCAAACGAGCCTGGCAGGTTTTTACTGTATATGATGATGACAGTGATGTCACCAGGTGTCCTTTTAAGTTGCTGCAAATTCCCAATTGGCCAGAACGTTCGGTGGCAGCAGCGTTCTTTGCTGATGCATTTGTATTTTGTAGAAATAAATACTTGCAAGCAGTGACTTGGGCCTTTTTCCCTAGCGGGTGTATTTTTTCTGGAATGACCGTACAGGGCCATCCCTTCATTTGGTGACCCTGACGTGATTCCAGTGACCACCGTGCTGATGAAGGCTTGCAGGCCACTTCTCCAAACGGGCCACGCCCACCTGCAGTGTCCAGTCTCAGACGTATCAGTCCTAGAAGTGTGCAGGAGCTGTTTTTACAGAATTCCTGTCTACTCTTTGAAGCGGGGCACGTCTCCAAAGAGAGTGCAGGCCATTGTTGGAACCCCGTGATGGAGGAGTTTGGGTGAACATGCTTATGTGAATATACCCTTGCAAGTGATAACAAGTAGGGGAACGGTGCACATGCATGAAAGACGGGGATTGTGTGAATTAGGGAAGGGAGTGTGTGATTGTGTGGCAAAGGAGGATTTGGGTGTTTCCATTTATTACATTTTTTGAGAAGAACAATAAGGAAGGAAAATAAAGGAGTGTAGGTAGCCTTCCACTCTTCCATGAACTGACACCAGACCTTACCTTGTGAATACAGAGGTAAACAAATAGGTGCTCCGCATGATTAGTGGGCTCGGATATAGTAGTATTTGTTGTTTTAGTGTTGGTTTAGTGTATTGCGATTTTTTGTTTGTACTCAATACAAGTCCGGCAGTAACCGTTCCGGTGATACCGGCAGGTTGCAACCAGGCCTGTAAATATTTTCCAGCGCCTGACTTCCTGGTAACACCGGGGGATTACAAACCCAGCAGCCCGGGAAGTCAGGCACCAGTAAATTGTAAGTCCCCATTCCCATAGAGTTCTATCAGACTCTATGGGAATGGGGACCACGGGAGCACCTGCACCCTTGTTAACGGTGCCAGTGCTTCCATGACAGCTTTGCCTACCATGACCGCTGTGCCCGGCAGGGTCAGACCTGTCGGGTACAGTGGCTCCAGCAGGAAAACCCATAGTGTTCCGTTCCAAAAACAACAGTGGCGCTAAGCTTACCGAAACCGTTGTTTCCAGACTGGCACTTATAATAAGGCCCATTGAGTGAGCGTGTTGTGGCAGTGGGTGTGCGTGAAAGGAAAGGGAGAGAAATTTGACTGATGGTGTCAGGGAGGAGGGGACAGAAACAAGGTTCTGACTTTGACAACTGCAGTGTGCGCAGCACACGAGAATAAGCTTAGGAGATTTGAGCATGCTAGTAGCTAAAATGGGAGAAAGGACTCAGCTAGAATACATATATAGTGCACTGCCATTATACAGGTACAAAATTGAGAGTACCACAAGCAGTGGATGGTGGAGACACGAGAGGGCATGCCCCACTCCTGGCCAGAGCAGGACACCCATAATAAGGGAATACTAGAACACATAGGTACAACTACAGAAAAGGAAAGAGATTTTAGATCTCTGGAAAATGATTGAGGCTGTAAAGGATCCTGGTGAGGGAGGGGGGCAAGATATCCTTGAAGGAGCTACCATAAGAGAGGTGGAGCGAGACATCAGCAAGACAAAAGGGACTGTACCCATTAGTGGCTCAACCAGCAATGGGCTACACTAACCCGACCTATGTGCTTAACCCAGCCACTGCCCCCCACCACCATACATCCCTAACCCAGCTACTGCCCATCCCAAAAAAGTAAGGAGACAAAGGAATTAGAGGAAATGCTGGAAGCGTTGCGAGTAGAGCTGGCACAATTACAAGCAGTGCTGACGGAACAACGAGTAAATTGAAGCAGACTAGAAGAATGGCGGGCTGGGGACATCTTATTTAGGTTAGACAGTATGGCAATAAAAGATGTGCACGTTCAGACAAAGGAAGGTGAGGACGGGCGAATAGGGAGTGCGGGATATGGGACAATAAAGTTGGAGAGGGGAACGGACAGAGAGTCTAGAGATGAAGAAAGGGACACAGAAGACAAGGGTGAGGGTGGTGCAGAAGAGGGACAGCAGCACCAGAAATAACACAGAGGATAGAGAGCATGTCGAACAAGAGGCTAAGGAACAGGTTTGGCTGAGTGGCAGTGGCAAGGAAGAAGGGAAGGAAAGGAAGGAAAGGAGGGAAAGGGGTTGGCACATAGATGCCAATATTACACAAGGGCCCAGGGAGAGCACATTGTGTACCCTGGGCACAAAAGGATAAAAATGACTTGATCAAGGCAGTCCCTCCTCTCACTGTAGGCACTGGGAAATGGATTTACTCATTTGAGAAACAGACCGCAGGCGCCTCTTTACCAGTAGGGGATATGAAAAGCTTGTTGGTAGCAATTGTTGGTGACCAGGCAGGAGACATATGGGTCAAGGCGGGATACCTGGGAGTGATATTGGACAATAATGCACATGATGGAGCACCTTTAAACAATCTTAGGGCACAAGTGTGGGATGCGCTACAGTGAACATATCCAGGCACCCCAGACTTACAGTCTACAATGCAATATACTATGGGAGAGGATGAGGACCCCACGCAGTACATTATTAAGCTGCAAGAGATGTGGAGGGCAAAGACAGGGGGCCAGTGGGACCAATCAGTTCCTCTTTTCGACTTTGTTATCAAAAGGGGCTTACCCAGGGAGGTGTAGAAGACGCTGGACAAAATAGTGGGCATTGAAGCAAAAGGGTGGGCGAGATTCAGAGGATAATAATACACCATTGCAAAACAATTAAGGCGTGTGAAAAGGAAGCATCGCAGAAGAGATATTTATTTATTCAGATTTGTAGAGCGCACGTGAGCCAGGGGGCATCGTGGCGCTTGTTACAGACAATGTCTTAGTTACATAGGTTACAATATTTGCAAACAATACAATATTTACAGTAGATATGTACACATTAGCAATGCAGTATATTTACAAGGATTTAAGAGAGTTGCCTATTATTTTGCACGGAATGCGGTTTTCAGTTTCCTGCGAAAAATAGGGAGGGAGTTTTCGGCTCTGATGTCTGCCGGAAGAGCATTCCAGGTCTTGGCTGCAATGTAGGGATAGGCAGAGGAAGAGAGATTAGTACAGAAAAATCTAGCTAAAATAGCTGTACAAGGGGCGGAACCCACACCTGCACAGATAGAAAAAACAGGATATCTGCATTTTGGCCAGGAGGAGAACAAGGACAATGGGGAGGTGTACTTCAGTACCCCTACCCATAGTGGCAACAAGGAGGTCAGCAGCGTGGGATGGGTTGCTTTAGAGGAGGAAGGGGAGGATTTGGTAGGATGGGACCTCGGGCGGGAGGCATGGGTCCTTCACAATGTTGGAGCTGTGGAAAGTATGGATGTTTTTCAAGGGAGTGTAGAAGCAGATAGGGGGTGGGATATGGCTCCTATACAAATTATCATCCACCATCCCAGCCCTAACCGCAGGTACCAACACCAAGGGTGAAATCCATTCTCTATGAAATACATCAAGAGTATACCAAACTGCCACCTCGACCACCAGGCGCACAAGGTCGTATCCCACAAATTCAGCAGCTACCAATGCCGCAACAGCACGCCATGTATGGCAGTAGTGTGCCAGCAGCTAAAAGTGTGCCAAACTGCACCATTGTACCCTATGGAGGAGTGAGTGTGATGGGGCAAACCCTTTCACACTCCCAGCGACCAACATATACCCCGATTAGAACAGCCCACGGAAAGCTCTTGCGTGCCCAGTACTATCCATGACAGTCCACCCGGATGAGGAGCCCTTGGTGAACACTGAGATAGGAAACAAACAATTCATCTTTATGGTTGACACAGGTGCCACTAAATAATGCATCAGTGAGGGAATTTTCGGGTGGCACTCTTGACACTAAAGAGCTTAACATTAAAATAGGGGGAAAGTGGCGAGGGCCCCGTGTTATATTCTAAAACTACCCCAATAAATTTGCTGGCCCGCGACAGTGGGATAGTATGTGCCACCTCAGGAATGTGCACCATAAGGACGATGTTGATCATATGTGCACAGGGGAGGGGTGGTTTGCAGGATTTCTGTGGATCCAGAGATGTTCATGTACAGGATAACTGTGCTTCTTGAGGACATACCCCAGATTGGCAAGGGTTGCTGGCGAGTGCCGGATGATATCATTTTCCATCCTCTGATGTCCCCTGAGTTGGAGACGGGAATTATACTGTCCCTAGATCTGCAAGGTTTGGTGATTTCGGCAAAAAGAATTGTTGTCTTAGGGACTGACCCTGATGGTTGCCAGTGGCGCACGGTGCTGAGGGAGGTAATCGATGCAGAATTGTTTGAGGACCAACCTAATGATAGTGAGATTGTATTGGCTATTTGTATCCCCTGCGAAATTGTGATGCAATACCACAAAGTACAATGTACCCCCATTGCCCTTGCTGCCCCACCCCACTTTATTGGTGTAGACCTCGAACAGGTAACTGAGCAAATTTGGTCCACAAATGCCCATGATGTAGGACTGCTGCAAGGAGTGACCCCAGTACGAATAACACTGAAATCAGGTGCTGTTCTGCCCTGAATGCGACAGTATCCCCTGGAGGCAGAGGAGGGGATTAGGGATACCATCACTGCACTATTAAACCAGGGGATAATAGTGCCATCCTCCTCCCCATGCACCACAACCATCTAGCCTACAATAAAGGCAAAGGGGGGCAGTGGGAGGATGATCCAGGATTTGCACCACCTAAATTACAAGGTACTGCATGAATTTCCTGTGGTCCCGAACTCTGTGACAATACTCTGTAACATTCCCAAGGAAACAACCCACTTTACTGTAATGTATCTCAAAAAAGGCTTTTTTTCTCCCTTCCACTGGACTCCGACTCACAATATCTAACTGAGTTGATGAATGGGGGGATGAGGTTCGAACACACTAGATTACCTCAAGGGTAATGTGAGTCCCCCAGTATTTCTAACAGAGTACTACATGTAGACTTGGGGAACATCCAGGTAGCCAGCACCATTATCCAGTATGTTTATGATCTGCTGTTGTGTAGTGACAGCGAACTCCAGTGCAGAAAATATTTGATAACACTCTTGCAGCTCTTGACCTGCAAGGGGTACATGGTTGACAATGCCCAATTGCAATACTGCCTGCAGGAAGTACTGTACTTGGGGACATTGATATCTGTCAATGGAAAAAGGATGATCCCTTATTGCGCCGCATCTGTGCGCGCCACTCCTCGACCCACCACAGTGAAGGAGATTCAAAGGTTTCTAGTATTGTGTTAGTATTGTAGGGTCTGTATATTCGATTATGCAGCATACACCAGGCCCCTCCAACAGGGCCTCAAGAAGGCCCAAAAGAAGGACAACAGGATTGTATGGACAGAGGACATGCTCACTGAGTTCGAAGTAGTCAAAGTAGTGATTTCAACAGCCCCAGTGTTAGAGACCCCAGACTGGAAAGATCAAAATCCACCCTGACTACTGTTAGGACTGATTTTCTATACTCTGGCTGGTGGACAGATGTATAGAAGGTCAACCTATATTGTGACGGGACACCTCTGGGGAGCTGTAGCCAAACCAGTTCAGGTAGAAGTGACAAGCGGTCTAGGCTAAGTTCATCAGAGGTGGCGAGCTTGTAATGGGTCCACAATGAGTTCACACAATGGGAATCGAAGATTACACTTAGACAGGATGTATAAAAATACAATTATCATTTATTGGCCAAACACACTATAGACAAATTACTACTGGCAAATAGAGTTATCACACAACACTATCAAAATAGATCAAATTTATACATTCACTTATCAGGGGCGATTATATACATCACAAACTCATTCAAAGGAAAGGTAAGGTTATATTACACACTTAAGGTCCACAGAGAAATGATCCCTAACTTACAATGTCCAGCCCTAAGTTGTCTGGGGCCTTTTGCCCAATACTTCAGGTAAGTTCCACAGATTCTTTGAGGCAGGAAAAAATGCAGGTAGCGTCCCTGGGGTCCAGTGAAGGGTTCTAATTGTCAGGGTACAAGTCAAACTAGCTAATAGAAGTAGACCCCAACTTTCAGAGGTCTTGCACAAGCAATCAATGGAAAAGACAATATTGTTAGAATACAGTTTATTACATAGACTTATAATGGGAGTTTAGGGGTAGGTAAGAATCACTATTACTTACCTGCCCATACTCCGATTCTTCCCCAGACTTGGCAGGACAAAGGAATAGGGTCTAAGGGTTACTTTACCTGCCATTAGTCGCAGTCCTCGATTTGCAGGGGTTGCAGATTCTAGCTCATCTCCAGCTGGTGTCTTTCACTGGTGCAAGGACTCTCAAATGAAGAATGCAGCGAAACTCAATGCAGGACCCCTCTCAGGACTGCACTTGGTTCAGCTAAGTGATATCGGACTGTGTCATGGCAGCACAGCGACGGAAAGGGACTCAACTGCCACAGTCAGTCAGACTTTCCCTCCTATCTCGGGGCCCCTTGGAACTAGGATGCCACAATTTCACATAGGTGAGTCTTGTAGGGCCAGCTGAGGATACCCAAAGTTCCAGGTCAAAACTCAGAATGGTAATGTTGGTCAGCCAACAGACGGTTCCGGGGGCACTTCCAAAGGCTCTTCTTTGCAGGGTACCGAGCAGAAGTCAAGAATGGATGTTCCCTCCACTCCCAGGGTCGCAGCTCCTTTGCAGGACTGCTAAAGATCTTCAGCAAGACAGTGCTCCTCCAAGACATCAACAGAAGTTGGTAGCCAGGCTTCCTTCCGATGGGTCTCCGGTTTCTTCGCAGATCTCACAGCTGGATAAAAGTCTTGGCTCCTTCAGATTTCTCCAGGATCTCTGAATAGTTGGTGCAGTGGTCCCCTTCTTAGCCTAAAAACCAGGTAAGAGCAGTTGCCCTCACTAGCCAATTACAGAAGTAGCCCACACACACACCCTTCTAGTAGTCCAATCAGGACCACTGGCAGGAACACTCATGCATATGACTCAGACATACTGACACCAGTTTGTGTATTGTGACCAGAAAGTCCCAACCCACATCCTGCCAGCAAACACTCACAGCCCTCCAGTAGCCCGCCAAAATCTTTTGCTTTCCTGGGCACTGGAAATCCTTATAAGGATTTTCCTGGCCTCTCAGGCCAGGAAGAAGACTAAAGAACAAAAGGCCCTAAAATAAGCGGAAAAAAACATGTGGCACGGCCATGTTTGGACACAAGCCACAGTTAGTAGCCAAATGCGGTAAATGCTATAAGGCTAAAATGAGAAGTCCCAAAAAGTGGGGAAGAAGTCACTGCTGCCAACTTCCTATCCTTTTAGCACACCTAGAGTAACTAAAAACCCTCTGAGTATAAGTCTAGGGTAAAAAAGTGTACCCCATTGTACTGCAGTGTAAGCTGTTTTGTACAATGATAAAGGTTACCACAAGTGATACAAAGTAACCAAAAGTAGTAACACAGTAACACAACTAAGGGAAACAATGTTTCCCAGTACTGACAGCCTGAAGGACATGTCAATTTCCCCATAACATATGAGAAAAAGCCAGTATAGTGAAGCTTAAGGCTTCACTGCGCTGCAAAAAAAGTCAGCATCAAAAATAAAAGCAAAATGTTTGGGGGTTCCATAAAGATGGAAGGAAAGGTGCAGTAAATTCTTTCCAAACAACTACCCAAAGAGCGTTTACGTAGGAGATAATATTGTCCAGCCCAAACATGCACATTGTAAGATGCAAAACGGTAAACTCTGCAACGTGTATGACTGAAACATGCACAGACGAAGATATGGCCCAATATGACTGTATTTCATATGAGGGGGAGGTGGACAATATTCCCAAGGCAAAAGACAGTCCACTCGGGGGGTGGGGGGTCCTCTTTGTTGATGGGTCAGCAACAATTGACCAGGGTGTGGTTTTGAGACACACTGGGGCAGCTATGGTGTGCCTAGTGGACCGAGAATATGAAACATTAGTGCAAAAAAGATTGCCAATGCATTTTTCAGCTCAGACAGTGGAGCTCAAAGTGATCATAGAAGTGCTACAAGCTTCCCAAGTATGCCACGTGACCATCTATTCAGATTGGGCATATGTCACTACAACAGTACACGCCAATCTCTCATAGTGGAAGAAGAGGGTATTCAGAAGGGCTGACGGTTCCCAGTACAGCATGCCGCTTTGCTACGCAAGTACATTTTTGCACTTTCGCAACCATCTGCAGTGGTGTTTGTAAAATGCGCCGCCAACACCAACAACACTGACATAGTCTCTCTCAGTAACCTGCTGTAGGCACAGCATCCAAAATAGCTGCATATCTCCCAGTACCTCAATCAGCAGAATGCCCTGTGCTACTCACAACATCGAGCCGCCCTGTGTCCCTTACAATGCCCTGTCAACTGCGCAATTAATTGAGTTACATGGGCAGGCCCCAGAGGGAGAAAAATAATTGTGGTTAAAAAGAGGGTGCAAACAGTCCCCTACTGACTTATTATGGAGACAGGAAATAACAAGAAAAGCAGTCATGCCACACAAGTTATTGATAGTAGCCTTTGAATTAATTCATCATTTGTCGCATATCTTATCTCTAAGCAGCACATCACTGCAAACATCCAAGAACACTGGTTTGTCCTAAATCTCCAGGAGCAATTGACCTGTTACTTTATCAGCTGCAACACATGTCAGAGTTACAGCACCGGAATGGCACTGCGAAAAATAAGAGGCTCTCTGCCCCGCCCTACTGGACCATCCCGTGACCTGCATATAGACTATGAGGATATAGGTGAGAGGTGCAACGATTCCCAATACTTAGTTGTTGTTGTTTGCCCCTTCTCCCGATGGGTGGAAGCAGGACCTTGTGCACATTCAGATGCAAAATATGCAGCTAAATTTTTGGTACATAAGGTTTTTCCTCAATGGGGTGTGTACAATGTATTAGGATCAGATAATGGCACACACTTTTTTAACGAATTGTTCAAAGAAATTGCAATGCTGCTTGGCATAAAACATCCAATGTGCACTATTTACCACCCCCAGGCCAATGGAGTTGTGGAGAGGATCAACAGCCTGCGCAAAAGTAAACTGTCAAAGCTTTGCACTGCATTAAAGAAAAACTGGGTGCATTGCTTGCCGTTAGCGCTTTTCAGTTTGCACACACAGCTCTGCGAGATCACTATTTATCTCCCCTTAAGGTGGTCACTGGTCATCGCATGCATACACCCCTGTCTCCTGCTAGAAGAGCATCAGACAGACACAGAGTAGCATCTGTGTTAGGAGAAGAATTTTGCAATTATTTGACCACTCGAAAAAGGGCCATTAAACTTGTCTCTCGACAGATTGCACCACCCCAATCAGGGATAATACCAGACGCCGCGGCTGCTGTACCATCAGATTCCTCGCCCACACAACTGCACCTCCCAGGCGACCTGAGTTACGTGCAGAACTTTGTCTGCCATTGGAGCGACCCCATGTATAACAGGTCATATAGGGTCATTTTCTCCACTCCCCTTGCTGTGAAAGTTAAGGAGCTGTGTTACTGGATCCACCTATCAGATGTCCGGAGAGCACCCCTGAGCACACCATAGTACTTTACTTTACTTTCGCATTTTTAGCGCACATCCAAGTACCCGTGGGTTAAGGGCGCAAACACAGAGACAAGACTGACATACGGATGGAAAGACATTTAAACAAGCCTAATTGGGTTGCAGCAGATTTATGAGTCTAGTAAAATAGGAGAGTGTTCAATTTCTTCTTCAACATGTTTGTAGATTGTGTTTCTCTCGGGTCAAGTGGGAGTTTATTCCAGGACAAAGGGGCCGCTATACTGAAAGGCCCCTTCAGAGTTTTGGAAGTTTTACAGAGACGGATTTGTATCTGAGTAGCGTTATTGGATCTGAGCTGTCTCTGGCTTTGCTTCACCACAATACATTCCTTCAGATAAGCTGGCATTAAGCCTGTCAGACATGTATGTGTGATCAATAGCATGCAGAAGGTGATTCTTGCTTTTACTGGAAGCCAGTATAAACTACGCCGAGCCTCTGATATGTGGTCCCTCCATTTTAGGTTTTTGATTACTCTAACTATACTGTTTTGTATGACCTGCAAGCGACCAATCTCGGCTTTGGCAACACCCATTTGGAAGCTGCAATAGTAATCTAATTTAGCGCCTTTAATGGCTCAGGCTATTGTCTCTGCTATGTCTTGTTTTATAAAAGGGCGTAGAGGTGTAAGTAGTTTTATAAAATATGCTGCGGATAAGACAACACTGCCCACTTGTGCCTTCATGTTAAGGCATTGATCTAATGTAATTCCTAAAGTTTTTACTTTGCTTTGAGTGTCTATTTTGTGATTGTCTACTGTGAAACGACTATGGGCCTAATTCACAGAAGCGTTGTATGATGGTGCATTTCCATAGGAAAACACTCTGTGAATCAGACCCTTTATAGGGGGCTTAGCTTAGCCAACTTGTTACCTGAGCCGACCACAATGAGTGCCGTTTTTGCACTGTTGAGTGCCAATCCTTTTTACGCCATCCAATTATGTATGATGTCATAGATATTGTTGACACTTTTTTCATCCATACTGTGCTATCCGGTCAGCAGGATGACACACTGCGTGCCATTGGCATAGTTTATAAACATGATGTGGTTAAGGGCCAGAAGGTCAAGGAATGGGATCATAAAAATATTATATAGTGTGGGCGAGACGGAAGCTCCCTGCGGGATGCCAAAGTTCAATGTGACCGGTTTGGCTTCTGCCTCAGGGCTTGCCACTCTACTTTGTCTCTCACTCAAGAAGGATATCATCCATTGAGTCACTTGTTCTTAAAAGTGGGCAACGTCTCTCAACCTGGTGGCCAAAACAGCATGGTACTCCAGGTCGAACGCAGCTAAAAGATCCAAAATCATTAGCAATGAGATGGCACAACTATCCATTCTTTCCAGAAGCTTGGACTTCAGGTCCACGAGGGCTGTCTCAGTTCCAAGCCTTTGCCTGAATCCTGATTGGAGATTGTTAAGAATCGAATGATTATTAAGATACAGGGTGATCTGACAGTAAGCAACCATATCCACAATCTTAAGGAGGAAGGGTGTGTTGGTAATGGGTCTATAATTGGTAGGAGTGGCAGGACATAGATTAGGCCTTTTTAGTAGTGGGGTAACCCATGCTTGTTTGAGTCTAGCCGGGACCACGCTTTTTTTCGAAAGAGACATTAACGAATTTGGTGAGTGCCGGCAATAGGGTGTCAGAACATTCCTTGATAATCATAGCCGAGCACGGGTCACCCTTACAGCTGGTTGTTTTAAGGGATCTGATGACTGTTTCTAGTTCTTCAGAAATTGGAGTAAAATAGAATGGCAGGCAGGATCTCGCTTTATCTATGAACTGCATATTTTCTACAATGTTCTGCATTATTAATGAATCTCTTTTGGCCTCAATAGCCTTTTTGATGGTTTCCAGTTTGTTTGACATTGCCTCTTGCATTGATGTACACCAACCCTCATTTTTAATCAGAGGATCTTTATTAGGGCCCTTCAGAGTTTCCTGTTCTCTTAAGGTTTTAAAAATGTCTTTTGTACATAAGGTAGACTGTGCAATCCTGTTATTGACTTTCTATGCCCAACAGCTCTTATTAAGACTGTGCTGAGACATTCTACCTACCTCCTGTCAGTGCCGCTACGACACACCTGAACTACACAGCACTTGTTTGCATAGAGGGTGCCCTCTCCCACACTCCTAAACTCTATTTTCCCATCTTTATCGCTCTCTCTCTCTCTTTCTCTCTCTCTCTCTCTATCTCTCTCTCTCGCTCTCTCTCCCTCTCTCTCTCTCTCTCTCTCTCCCCTTTTCTCTCCCTCGCTTCCTATTTCCCTTTTCCCTTCAACACCTTTCTCTGAATAATAAATATTGCTTTTCAGACACAGCAGAAGATGTTACTGGCACCCTCAAAATACTCATTGTATATTAAAAATAGAGTTATATTGCGGCGCTGTTTGCACTATCAATGTTTGCATTAGGTATTTATTTATGAGATGATTTTATATGGGGGCTCATATAAAAAGGGGGGTCTATATAAACACCACTGTTAATAATGTACTCAATGCAAATACAAATCTAAATATGTCCCTATTTTCTCAAATACTGAACACCAAGGCCACATTTAATTATCTTCCTGCCACAAGTGTACCAACTAGCCTGGGGTTTTTAGATTTCATTGTCAAATCCCTATTTTTTCCATAATATATTTACAATTCAAGCTGCACCAATAACACCAGTAGTTGTAGAATTATTAATGGATATATAGAAAGCACTAGGCCCACAAAAAGACAAACGAAGAGGGCAAAATATGACGCCTATCAAGGGCCTGGCCTAGATGCTATAGAAGATGCGCGCCATCCAGAATTGCCCAATAATTGGTACACAGACATGAGCACTGTGAGGATGCAGAAAGTAAATGGGAGTTGTTATGCTTGTTCATTGATACTGCATGCATCAGGGGCCCCAAGGTCTTAGTGCCACAGGAAGTACCCATTCTAGAGGCTTAATGTCTGATACATCTAGCGCTGCGTCGGATACAAGGTACTTTCCAGGCACACAGTGTAAGGCTCGAAGTATCGGACCAAACCAACTGCAGTGCAACAATAATCCGAAAAGTGTGTCTGCTGTAAGGATGGCATGGTATCAAACAGTAAAACACACACAAGTGGCCACAGTTCAAGGGTGTGCAGTAATAAAATTGCGGCAAAAAAGTCGTCTGTAAAAGATATCATAGCAAAAATGCTGTGGTTTGATCTGGTAAAGGTCTACCCATTATACCATTTAAGGGGAGTGGCGGCTGCATGGGTTTCCCCCGCACTCCTTAAATGGAATAATAGGTCCGGACGTTGCGGGGATGTCATCTCCATCCATTACATGGATTGCTGTGGCAAAAGCACAACCTTTTTTCTGCGATTCTTTGTGTAAACTGCCATTTTTTTCCACAATTTTAACACATTGAACCAGTTCAAGGGTGTTTATTGAACTTAATTGGGTTTAAAAAATACCTCCCTAAACCTAAATCTAAAGATGGGAGCAAGCTACGACCTTCAAATAATAATAATGCAATCCTAGTGGTGTCTTGTGAAAATAACAGGGCCTATTAATAAACCTAATGCCAATCCTTACTTCTAAATACAAATAGTGTGGGAAACAATGTTATGCAAAAGAAAAGTGTTCAAGAAATGATATGTCAGGATATCCAAGTTTTCCGCATGGGACAAGGTGGCACACTTGAGCTTAGCACAGTCTCTGGCTTCCCTAGTATGAGGGTGCAGTTCAAAACTTCAACATTATGGCCTTCTGTGACAAAGTCTCTTTGCCATTCAAAGTCTCTTTCTCAGAGGGCCTGATGCAACACGAAAAACCTAAAAGTCCTTTCTTACTAGGATTTTACATCTACCAATTTTCGGGTGATATTCTGTTCAACCCGGGTTCCCCTCTTCCGGGCTCAGACCCACTTTAACAGAAACCCATCTCGGGGGATTTTCGCTTCACCCCGGGTCCCTCTCTACCAGTCTCAGACCCACTTTAACACAAAATCTTCTCGGATGATTGTCGATTCACCCCGGGTCCCCCTCTGCCGGGCTCAGACCCACTTTAACACAAATCTTCTAGGGTGACTGTTGCTTCACCCCGGGTCACCCTCCGCCGGGCTCAAATCCACCTTAACACAAGGTTTTCAATTGATCTCCCCCTGCTGGGCTCGGACCAACATAATCTACTTTGCCACAAACTTGCTTTACTGTATTAACATCATCAAAGACTTTCGACTGTGCATGGAATTTAGCTTGACCCATCGTAGGACCACCTTGATTTCCAATTCTCTGCAACTCTTTCACTTTCAGCTGGATACCTTACAGAGACCTTCGATGAAGCACACACGCAGTGCCAGACCACTCTGTAAAAGGTATTGTATCTTGGTTTCAAAGTTCAATCACTCATCAGCAGTTCCAATTTACTTGCCTCTTTTATCGTATGTATTTCAAACAATGTTCGTTCCAGCGCCCGCCATACAATGTTACTGCTTGCAACCTTTGCTTCAACACAGACCGATCTTGTACTGGTTTTCCCAAGGCAACCAGTGTGTTGATTTCACTGACGCTGCTTTGTTCTTGGAGCCAATTACAGTACCATGGTGGCTGATGATTCTCCCCACCTTGATTATCGGCGCGGGAGTGCCCCGGGTACCTCTGGCACACAATGTAGGATTTGTCAGCCTGTTTTCCTCGTCTTATGCTTTCCAATCCCGAGGGCTCATGAATGTAACTGTTCTTTGTCGAGAAGGCCAAGGGAACTTCCCTCCTTGCGATCCCCTTCTGCTTTGCCATCTTTCTTCTCTTGTTAACTTGCCATCTTGGAACTGCTGTTTCCTCATGTGTTTTGCCTCGCTCAGAGTGTGCTGTCATGCTCCTCCTTTTATCCATATGGGACGTATAATGGAAGTCATG
Organism: Ambystoma mexicanum; assembly: GCF_040938575.1. Classification (NCBI taxonomy): domain Eukaryota; kingdom Metazoa; phylum Chordata; class Amphibia; order Caudata; family Ambystomatidae; genus Ambystoma; species Ambystoma mexicanum. The sequence continues at coordinate 986,004,453 of NC_090928.1, read as the reverse complement.
TGTGAGTGATTGTCGATAATTGCCTGACCATGGTATTGGGACATGTCAGTATATGGCTCAGGTGTTAGTCTGTTTTCCCTTAGATCAGGCTGTTAGTGAGAAAGTGTTTGTGTTGTAAAAAGGGGGGGGGTAGAGATCCTAAATATCCTACCGGATAGCGCGTCTCACCATCCGGTGTCCCAATCCCACTACTTGAAGAGCCCTCATCCAGGTGATCCTCCCACACTGGTCCACCCGCAGGAACTGGATGCAAAAGCGATGGCCGTGTCCCGGCCACCCGGATGACAGATCCCCGGACCAGTGGGTGAGACACCTTCTGGTTTCTCACACTGCTGAAGCCACATTTGGTGGTACAAGGACTGAAATATGTGGCGAACAAATGGCAAGAAACAATGCTGAGTTGCATGGCGGGAAGATTGGTAGGGTTTGTAGAAAAGATCCTGGTCCAAGTAAATACAGCACATGCACCATTCTGGATTGATCATATTGCAAAATTGACGTCTCTAGAGGCAATGGAGAAACCCGTGAAAGTGCATAAAGAAGAGATTTATGGACTTTGCTTCTACAATAAAGGGACTGTTTTGGTGGGGGCCAATGAGCGTTGTAACAAGACCTTGCTCATCCAAGACCTCAAGAAAGGCACAGAGACAGTGATGGATTACTAATGGGTGTGTGGTCAGCAGGCATACTTGCACCTCCAACCATAATGGAGGGGCACTGTTCACTCACTACCTTGCACTCAGCACTGCTCATGATACCAGAAGAGCATCTTCAAGGGTGGGCCGGCAGACTCATCCCCACCAACAGCGGTCCCCACCACTGATGTGCCTACCAGAAACCCATTGCAGGCCTGGAGTTCCACATCCTTCCTGAAAGCGAAAGAAAAGAAAAATTGTGGTGAAAGAAAAGATCTGACTACCTATCTCGCAACTCATCCGAACTTCTCAGCGAAATACCTGATGAAAACTGGCTATTCAGTGGTGCAGAAACGTTCTTTACGTTACTTTTACGGCCTGGGACCCAAGCAGCTGCTAATGCCAAGTGGTTGCAAATTATCCGCTGGGAGCTGATACAGCTGGCAAATGACACTGAACAGGGGTTCAATTCCATAAAAGTAGAATTGCAGGCCCTGCGATTAATGACAATGCAGAACCACTGTGGTCTTGACCTCCTCATGGCGATGGAAGGAGGTATGTGCAAGCAAATAAATGGTGGATTCCTGCTTCACATTCCTGCCTCCTAATGATGCAGAGAACAACTCCCTCACACAAATAATCGGGGCGGTATACACACTGGGAGTGCGAATGAAAAAAGAGGCTGTAATACAGAATGATGACTGGTTCGAGAAAACATTCTCATGGGCCACTTCCTGGATGGGAGCAATAGTGAAGATGCTGGTACCGTGATCTTGTTCATGCTGGTCATCTTTTGCACCTGCCAGTTGGGCCTCAGATGTTGTGCAAAAGCAGTGCATAGTAGCGCTAAAATGCTGGCCTCAATTGGGGTATCCAATGCACCGCGCAATGCCACAGAACACGGTACCCAGACAGATGACCCAAACAAACCCTGCATGGTCCGCATTGAACATAGTTTGCACCCTGCTGGCACTACCACTACACCCCCACCAGATCCTGAGAACTATACCGAGCATTGGGTTGATTTAGTTGGAGATGGAGGATGTATATATATATGACATGTATTGCATTCTTGGTGAGGGACTGTTTGTGATGACACCTGCTGCAGTACCTACGCGCCCCGTTAAATTAAAAGGGTTTGTCCATGAGAGTTGAGGTGATGTTAAAGATCTTGCGTCGCACCAGGTTTAGCTACTACGGAGACTTAGAGTCCCTCCACTCCGTTTGTGACAATATATAATGGTTGTGTTGAGCTATCCCTTGATAGTGCGCCAAAAAATAATGGAATGGCAAGTAGTGATGATTAATCAATTCCTGTTTATTTTTGTGATGTTAGAGCCTTTGTGGATGACACGTGTTTCGGCAGAGCTGCCTTTATCGAATCCAGGCTATATAGATAGCTCATAAGTCACTGCATAATGCATAAAGGTGCTGAAGTTCACAGGGATGAATCCCACCTGATACAAAGAAGTCCTCCGTATGTACGAGTGCCATAGGAGTGCAAGGAGGGATGAAGTTATAGCTCAAAAGCGAGGGTGGATAACCTTGGAGGCTGCTTGCGCATCTGAGAGTGAGTGAAGTATGCAAGATGGTATGACCTTGGCTCTCCCCCTGGGCCCGGCCCATATCTGTGTCTGCTAGGTACACCATTACAGTGAAAGAGTAGCATTGCTTTTAAATAAGTAATTGCTTGTTAGGCCTGTTTTATCGCAGATGACGAGCCCAGCAGCACCCACGTGGACAGAGACAGACAATAAGGCTGGGACCAATGGCCTGGTCTCCACTATGGAGTGGGCCGTCCATCTACTGTATATAATGACAACAGTGATGACGCCAGGCGTCCTTTTAACTTGTTGCACATCCCCAATTTGCCTGAACGTTCGGCGGCAGCCAAGTTCTTTGCTGATGCATTTGTATTTTGTAGAAATAAATACTTGTTATCCTTGCAAGCAGTGACTTATGATATGATATGGCATTTATAACGCGCCTATACGCAAGTGTTTCAAGGTGCCTTTTTACCTATCGGGTTGTATTTTTTCTGGAGTAAGTGTACAAGGGTGTGACTTCACGTGAAACAAACCTTTCACAAACGTTATATTTATACAGAATGTGTGCAAATTGTCCAGAAAGAAAAGTGCAGAAATGTGCATGGTATGCAAAATGTGCCACTCATTACATTATACCTTACAAAGCTATTAATAAAGTGCTAAAATGTTCCAGTTCTTTTATCAAAGCTATATTTGGCTATGTGATTTCTACTTGCAAAATTGTACAGTTGCATACTCCTTTTATTTGAAAAAATGAAACTTGTATGAAGCCTAATTATGATATTTTAACCCAGCACAACAAGGTAATAAGAAGCTGCGCATGGTAAATTGGCATGCACTTGACACTGAAAGGAAACTGACCGAGCCCCAGTCATGTCACTGAAGTTTTGCAAATTAACAGCATCCATTTATATTCTAGCATCAAGATTTGTGGAGAGGTCAGGAAGTACAGTCTACACCAGCTGACAAGGTTGTAATTTTCTAAGCAACATAGGTTGAAGCGTGCCACAGTAAGTGACCGGAATGCATCATCCCACCTTTAGACAGCTGTAATTAGCAGTAATTAGTCAATTCTTTACTTGATATGCAGTACTTAAATGAGAGAGAAAACATGATCTACTTTCATGGCTGACAAGTGGCCCCAAGTCGTGTGTGACTTTATCAGCAAGTTAGAATATTATGAATCCTGAATCAGAAATTTCAGATATTTTAAGAGACATGAAACATTTTGCTACAGTATATCCCGAAATGTAAAAATGCTAGACACGTTTCAATTTTAATTAAAAAAAATGTCAATGCAAGTTTGCTATTCCCATCTAAGCATAAGGTTGCATACTAGGGTAGCTGGTCACAATTTTATGATGAACACTATGAATACGAGAAATAGGCTTCCTTGTGAAAAACTTTCTGGACTGGTGCAGCAGTTAAGCATGCAACCGCGTGCACATGCATGGACCCACACTTCCCAGCGGGCAGAACGCTCTGCGCATGCTAGGGACTTTGGCAAATGAAGAGATAGAAGAGCGTGCGGAGCCGGAGAACCTGCACCCCTCCTGCACAGCTCCCGCACTGTTGAAAGCATGCGCACATGATAACAAATCTGAGGTCACTGCCAGCACAGGAATAAAAGCCTCTTCAATTGATTCAATTTTCATTATCTTTATTTTATTTCATGGATTCACCTCACAACAGTGATGATGAGTTGGGATCAAACAGAAAAGTCATCAATCATGCTGAGAAAGATGCAACAATGTGGATCAAGTGTTTACAACAGAGCAAAAAAGGAGGTAATGGTCAGGTGCGTGTCGGGGGTAAGGTAAAGGAAGGCCTACAAGAAAGAACTAAGGCACAGCTGCAGAGGTTTTTAAAGTATTTATTCGAATGTGGTGTGCTTGACTCGACTTGCCTGACTGAATCTTGCACCCCCACCATGGGGGCCACATAGAACTCTGGGACAATGGGCAATGGACAAGTCTCTCCTGCCAGCAAGAATGGACTTACCCAAGAAGGATTCTAAAAGGGAGTTCATTGAAGGAAAGACAGTTAGAGGTGGCATTTGGAAGAAGGGGAAAAACAGAGCATGGCAGACAAAGATATTTGGAGAAACAGGCAAGGAGAAAAGAGGAAAAAAGAAGAAAGATTAGCACTTCATGAGGGAGAGTGGCCTCGAGCGGGACCCCCAAGTCATCAAGAAGGTGGCTGGCCAGACTGTGTAAGCAAATTGCATCCTGGAAAAAGATCAAAAGCCCTGAATAGCGCACAGGGTGCAGGCATCCCCGCGCCCAGGGGGCAAAGGAAATTGACATATGAAGCGCCGCCACCAAGGAAATAAGGGTGCAGAGGCCCTAGAATGATACTTGAAACACTGCACCATCACAGAGGCCAATAAGAGTTTGATAAGCCAAACAAGCAGTTATCTATCTACATGTGCATTGCCAAAGAGAAAAGGTTTAAAGGAATAGTGTGCTCAAAAATATTATTGTCCCGAGCGATCGGGCATGTGGTTTTAAGCATACGTTGATCGATCGTGAAAACATTTCCTATGCAGCTTACTGTAATTTTCCTCACTTTTACACATGCAAAATCAGGCAGCAGGGCGTGGCCATCTTGTGCTAATCTTATCTGTTTATCCATCGCCCTAATGTGACCTGCCCTGGCGGCACTAAATCAAATCCCCGCCCCTGAAGCAGACATCACCATTCCTAGTGATATTCTCCACCTATCTCCATGTCGTTGCTGTGCAGCGTAGCCAAACGGGCCCAGTCATCACCTACGTCTTGACGTCAGTTGATGGAGAACCCGGAATATCAACACACTTCCTCTCACATCAGAGCATGTCCCAATTCTGAGTACAAAACACTATTTTTAAAGGAAACCGCAATACTCTGCAATTTAGAATGTGCTTTTATTTCACAATAAACACTCTTGAGAACATCTGCCGATTTCCATATTCAACCACATTGGTAATCTCTTTCTTTGTTCTCGATCCACCAATGTTTATCATGAGTAACACGGTGTTTCTTTGGGTATAAGAAGCACATTGAATGTACCATGAATCGCAAGGCTTTGGCATCGGCTGTTTGCCCCTGATCACTGTGGTAGAAGAAGGTCAAATACTGCACAAGAGTTAGTCAAGTAAAGGATTGATTCAATACGAGCAAATGCTTTTTGTAAAAACCAACACCTTCTTCAGGTGATAGCTAAAACCAAAAACAACCCATCCTGCCCAAAATAAGACCCGGACAATCCGTTCGACCCAAATTAAAGAAAACACTGAAAATCACCAAAGTAAACGCAAATGGACACAATGCAAACTAACAGAAAGTGAATAAAAACACAAAGACTAGGGAAAAATAACAATATTTTATCTTGACCTGACAGTAAAAAGAAAAGATCTTAAAGGAATAGTGTACTCAAAAATATTATTGTCCCGAGCGTTCGGGCATGTGGTTTTAAGCATTTGTTGATCGATCGTAAAAATATTTCCTATGCACCTTACCGTAGTTTTCCCCACTTTTACACATGCAAAATCAGGCAGCAGGGCACGGCCATCTTGTGCTAATCTTTTCCGTTTATCCATCGCCTAAGGTGAACTGCCCTGCGGTACTAAATCATATCCCTGCCCCTGAAGCTGACATCACCATTTGTAGCGATATTCTCTGCCTATCTCCATGATGTTGCTGTGCAGCATAGCCAAACGCGCCGAGTCATCACCTAAGTTTTGACGTCAGTTGACACAGAACCCGGAATATCAACACACATCCTCTCACAGCAAAGCGTGTCCCAATTCTGAATACAAAACACTATTTTTAAGGGAACCCTCAATACTCTGCAATTTAGAATGTGCTTTTATTTCACCATAAACGCTCCAGGAACATCCGCCGATTTCCATATTCAACCACATTGGTAATTTCTTTATTTGTTCTCGATCCACCAATGTTTATTGTGAGTCACACGGTGTTCCTTTGGGTAAAAGAAGCGCGTTGGAAGCACCGTGAATCGCAAGGCTTCGGCATAAGCTTGTTGCTAGACCACTGTAAACAATGGCCATCCACCCCGCCTCCAGTATCAATGGCAGTTTGCACCTGTGGCCGTGCCCTCCCGAGGGGGCAGACAGGGCGGGAATGGCCAAGGTGCAAAACACCATGTACACTTCAAAGGTATTTTCCGCACAGCAGACATTGACACATGGCCTAGCCAGACCCTGTGTCTACTGGCACTCATTCACTTACGCACCCACGTTTCTAATTATTTATAAACCCCTTGACATTTATGCTGAGAACATCCGTGAGCACTAAAAGTCAGCTCGTCATCATGCTACCTGTGAACATCTGTGAGCACTGAAAGTCAGCTTGTGATCGCGCTACCTGTGAACATCTGTGAGCACTGAAAGTCAGCTCGTGATCGCGCTACCTGTTCTCCTGCTACTAACTACCCTGTTAGGTGAATCTAACTGTTTGTTAGTCAAGGTAAGGGCAGGTCACATAATCATAATTATCTCTTTTTGATCTCTAATTTTCTATCTATTTCGAATGAAAATACCCAGTAGTGTAATGTTCGTACATCTCATTGCCTTTACCATTTTCTTCTGTTTAATTTGTTCTGTTCTCGATATATAGCAAATGTCATCAGTGTAAATTGGGATAGAATTGCATACTTCGTGGACCATGTCTATAAGCATGTTTCCTTTTGATGCATTAAAGTATATTCAATGTCACATCAGTCAATTCTGTATGAAAATTATCCTAGTGTATAGTCGAATACGCTACACAGGTTTTGCTTCTGTGACCAAAACAAACATTGCATTATGATATAATTCCATCTTTCTCACGCATTCACGTAAAAACATTTTTGTAACTATGTGTAACAGATTTATCAAGAATGCCTGCTTGTATGGTTGGCGGTTGCCGTTCTAAGACCCATAACAAACCTAAGGGCACAATATTGCATACATTCCTGAGAAATATTGATGAAATAAGAGAATGGGTCAGATATTGTGGAATTGTGCCAGGTGAGCTTGAAAGTAGAGCCCAGGATGTCTTGGGGGACTTGAGGGGCAATCAATTCTGCATCTGCAGCCTGCACTTTACCGCGTATATGTACGACCAATCGCAGTACACAAAGGAACATCAACCCAGAAAATCTCGTAAATTGCTTCCAAATGTAATTCCAACTCTATTCATGCACACGCTGGACCAGGTGAGTCCCGGATGATCAATTAGCTGTAGGAATGGGGGTACTGAACAGGTAACTACATGAACGGATTGGTGCTTTCGGTATAAATGTTTCTTACTAAACTTTGCATATTTACCAGATTGTATTACTTTATAACTATACCACATTTTTCTAGACACCTGTCCCTGGTTTTAGGAGCATCATAGAAACTAATTATGTACATAGAAAAGTATGCCATAGTGCCCTTCGAAATAAGCACAATCTTTTCATAATCGGTTGCTTCACATGTCCATTCTTTTAGGTGAGCATATTGACTGAAGCAGAGACCATTGGTAGTGACGACATCACTGATACGTCCAGTATACCAATGGTGAGCCATACAGACTTGCAGACGGTGATATTATTGAGAGTTGGATCATACCACATATCTAATGCAAATCTATTTTTACCTTTAGCACTTAGTGACAATACACTGAAAATGTAGGAGCAAGATTCTGCATCCATTTCTTTTCAGGAGTCAACGACAACTCTGAGCCCCTATCAGGTAGTTTTATTTCGCTTTTCGATTACGGGAATGTATTATGCATGGAATTTTAAATAATATGAAATAGTTTACGTATCCTATCGTTTGTTTACATAATTCCTCATTTACGGGTTTTTATTTATATGTACTATTGTCTGCATCCAATTGTCTTTGTTCAATTTCACTGTTTTCATCCATACCAAAACAAGTAATGTGTTGCAGAGGGGTGGTGGTACTACAACTACAACTACATCATCCTTTGGAGCTGGTCCAGAGTATGAGGTATGCGTACTGACAGTTCCCTTGAATGAAAGAAAGTAAATCCTATATCTGATACTATTAGACAGTGACATTCATGTAAACGTGCAATGTTTCAAGCTTTTATCATTTCAGTTCTAACGTTACAATTTCTACCCTAATGCACAATACAATGCAAAATCCTTGAATGCAACATTACAATCAGTAGGTTTTGCACGTTGATCTCTGATTGAGTACACTTGCCATCAATCATGTGAAATTCAAATTGTCTATTTTGACTAAATGACATACACTGTTTATGAGGGTAAGTAAGCAATGTGTGCAATGAAAGAATTTGATTTCAAATACGATTGATTTTTTAAAATAAATATTATATTCAAGTATTCGAGGGATGTATACAAGGTTGGGAATTAGAAGAGAGTGCACATGGATCAGAGGTGGTGGACCAGCTTGCTGGTGTGGTCGTTACATTGAAGAACACGGTTTCACAGAAAATCAAGAAAACAAGGGTAACTTACAAACTATTTTGTTTACGAAAAGTGTTTTGGGCTGGTATTGTCTTCATAACATTTTTTTTAATCTAAAGTGCTATATGCTGTATGTTGGATTTACATTGAACATGTTTTTACAACCCATCTCCTAGAGGCCCAGAAGGAAAAGAAGTATGAAGACACAGGCAACAAATGAAACCAAAGATGCTGCTTGCCAAACAGATTTCACCATGGAGCAACTATTATTAAAGGCGCAGCGTGGTCCAGTCAATAAGCAGACTCAAGATGCTTATGTCCAATGGCCAGAAAATGAATTGAATGTGACCAGCAAGCAAGTAAAGTGTCTTTGGACCATTGCTACAGTGTGAGAACTCGACAAGATGAAGAAGAAAATGAATATAAGGAAGATGCTTTTGAATTACTCAGTGACCACTTCACGCAATCTACACCCACAAAAAAGGGCCACCCAACAAACAATCGACATTGATGGTTTCTCCAATTTTTGTGCAAATAACACAAGCTGAAATAACAGACACTGAAGCCTCAACGCAATGGACCATGGAACTTGGCAAAGATCTCGACTTCAGTGTGTCTAGTTTGCACGATATGTCCACCACAGTGAATCACAAACCACATTCATGCAGGATGATAGTCTAATAAAGGAGCACAAATACATTCTATTCGACAGCTGCCTAGTACAGATTATACTGATGCTGATGTGTGTCCATCCAGTGAGGGGGCAAGTGTACAGGGAGCCATTGGTGAATGTGACTCGTGTATCACAAGGCACTAACTTTAAAATCCAAGCCACCTGTTCCCTGCTCCATGCTACATTTTCATGGTCAGCTGAACCGATGCTGGGCAAAGTGCCAGCTGGAAATCTACTGTGTGCAGCAGTTTTACTTTTCAGTGGCTCTACTTTTAGTAGGTTGTCCAGCTTCTGTCAATTTGTGGGACCTCAGTTCCTTTCTAGAATGCAGTACTATAAATATCAAAGACAATGTTTATCCCCCGCTATTAGTCAAGCCTGGAAAATTGAACAAATGTCTATTGAAAAGACATTCTCTGGCAAAAGGTTCACACTAGCTGGCAATGGACAGTGTGACAGCCCTGGATTTTCAGCAAAGTACTGCACATACCACTTTCAGGACATGGAAACTAAAAAAACTGTGAGTTTTGTGGTCGTGCACGTGTCCCAATGTAAATCCTCAGTGGCTATGGAGAAACATGGTTTTATACAATCCCTGGAAGATCTCCAATCGAGGGGAATGCAAATAGACCTCAAAGCCACTGACAGACATGTTTCAATAGCCAAGACCATGCGAGAGCAGTTTCCAAACATTCGCCATCAATTTGTTGTATGGCACGTTGCCAAATCAATCAATAAAAAAATCACAGCTGCTGGTAAAAAAAAGGGTTCTGAAAATATTTTACAGTGGTCCCAGTCTTTCAGCAACCATCTTTGGTGGCGCTCCAAAGCTTTTGATGGATCTTTCAAAATTGTACTTGAAAAATGGCGCCCATTGATGCACCAATGTTCCAACGTCCACTCGTGGACAGAAAACCTACATTTTCACCAATGTGCACATGCGCCGTTATCGGAGGAGTAGGAACACAAGAAGAAGTCATTGGTTCCATCTCCACCTCCACACAAAACTCTTGAGAAGATCGTGTTTGATAAAACTCTATCAAGAGATCTGAAGGGACTCACAGAATTCTGTCAAATAGGAGATTTGTAGGTGTTCCACAATATTTGCCTAAAGTACAGGCCCAAGAGATTGCATTTCGGCATAGACAGGATGCAATATCGAACATTACTAGCGTTATTAGCGCATAATGAGTATGTCGGGAGAGAACAATCGAGTACTGCAGGAAACTTTGGGATGCTTCGTTACACAATGTCCTCGGCAAAAAGAAGCAAAAAAATGGGTGGTCAAGCCAATATGTCAGGAAATGGAATTCGATTTTGCGAAAGATCTCACTTTGATTGTGTTGGCCATTGATGCTCATTGAATCGCTCATGATTTTGTTCCTAGGACACATACATTGCCACAAAACATTGCAAACGTGCCCTCTCCACTGAAAACAGACCTCATGGAACAGTTCACTTCCCGGTTCAAATGATTAGATGCTATTTATATGTTCAACAATGTTTATACATTGTACATGACCAATGGAAATCTATTCAACTTGAATTTCAAAGCTATTAAAAGTATAAATTGTCCAAATACAGTGTCCAAATTGTCTTTTCAAATGTATCCTCTTTGTCAATTGTCTAAATAAAGCATCCAAACTGTCTTTTCAAATGTATCCTCTTTGTCAATTGTCCAAATAAAGCATCCAAATTGTCTATTCAATTGTATCCTCTTTTCTTTCTCAATTTATTTTTCCAAGAAGTGCCTGTTGGAGGGTGCCATACAGTGTAACTCTGTGCTTTCACACTCCCTGCTTTCGTCAAGCTCTTGTGGGTCCTTCACTGATGGGGGAGGGTCAGATGGGTCAGCATGAAAGCAACTGTGGGGTCTGGAGTTGCCTTAGCAAGCACGTGTCCAAATTGCTGAATAAATACGCGTCCCACCAAGGAATGAGACCTAGGCTAGATTGCAAACTTGGCATGCAAGAACTACTGACTGTAAACAAAACAACGCATGAAAGGGGGCTGTTGGTGTGAAATAGGTGCATTCTGACCTATATGTTTTCATGGGGCCATGTGTTAGGGGTTGTTGCTATCGGATGCCTTATCAGAAGGGCCAATCTTTGATTTGCGGCCTTTAGAGTCTAATGATTTGAAACACAGTGGGGATAGGTGTTAGTGTTATCAAAATATATGACCATTCCAGATTAGGTATGGGAGGTGAATTCAAGGTGGTGTGGTGGTAGAGTCTGGGGAACAGATGCGTTCAAAGGGAACAGGGGTCATGGGTTCAGGGGACCGCAGCCTGGCACGAGGGGGTTGGAGATGGATTGTGCAGAAAGGTTGGAGCAGGGCTTGGTCTGACATTCTCCTACAAGTACATTTTGTCAGGGCTCGAGATTCAAGACTTGCAAAAATGAATAGCTGCATTGCTATGATAACAGGAGACGGGCTGAGCAGACAGATGATGGGGGCTGGTTGTGCGAGGTGCTGGGAGAGTGAGCAGTTCACCAGAGGGGCAGAGGGACTCTAAAAATAAGGCATTTGGAAGTAAACAAAATGAGGTGCAATACATACACATTGAAACATGGGTGATGCAAATAGGTACAGGAGTGGGGGAGGTGTCCCCCACCTTAGCTTAGACGTCATTTGACCGGTACGACAATGGTTCAGGGGGGCAGGATATACCGCCTCTTCTCCAACATGTGTTAGTGCACAATGGGGAGGACACTAACTGGATCTGTTTTCATAAAATAAGTAAATCACTATAAACTTTGCGCAGCATTGGTGGATGCTAGCAAACAATTTGTTTCGTTTTTGAAAATATTTCAATGCCATAGTGGTCTGCAGGGCTAATCGCTCCCATGGGAGTGAAGGTCACCGCGTTTGATTTTTGCTTGTGAGCTGTGCACACCCACGCATCATAAACTGTATGTTTCTGATTTGTGGCTTCCCTTCACCAAAAGAAAACTTAGCATAGGCACGTCTAAGTAGGTGCGACTATTTTTCGTCCTTGGAAGAAAGGGAGGATTTGCAATGGAATGAATGAAGGGAGTTATGTAAAACCGTCAAATATGATAAGGTTCACCATACCAAAACTGGACAAGGGAACATGTAATTTCATTTTATGAAAATTCGTTGATCTGAACGGACACTCTACGTTATGACGAGAGAATGGAAATGGCGAATATTATGTAAGTTTTACTGTAGACGAGTTTATAGACGAACGAGTCAAGGTTTCATTTTATGGCCGGTGTTGCTGGCTAACATTATAATGGGTTGTTGATTTTCGCATATTGTAACGACACGCAAAAACAACCTGTGTGTACTTGTCTTTGTACCGGTCACATGGGATGTCCAGCACCGAAAGGCATGTAGTGCATGTCTGGGTTCCCACAGGATCCACCAACGCCAAATTCTATGCTAATATTTTGTTAAAATGCTGTCTATGGAGGTCATTACAACCCCGGCGTTAAGGGTTAACGACGGCGTTAACCCTTAACACCGGATTCCCACTTTAACGCCTGCTTTTGGCAGGCGATAAAGTCCATGGCGCTAACCCGCCATGGTGCTAATTACGCCGCTGTAATTTACGGCGGCGTAATTAGCGCCTTCCCCACTCCCATTATGCCCTATGGGGCAAAAATGGGAATGGGGAAGGGAAAATGGGAAATGGGGATTTACCGCCCCACTCACCTTGGAATGGGGCGGTAAATCCGCCATCCACCATGGTGTAAACATAGTTTACACCATGGTGGTAAAGTTGGTGCACTTAGCACCAAGGTTGTAATAACCTCCTATGTGTTCTTTGAATTCTTCTGTCAGCTTCTACATCGGCATCCCATTGCGGGCTAAACATACTCCATAGCACTAACCTCTCAAGCACATCGTAGACTTCAACATTCCACAATGTGTTCTCTGTTTCCAATTTTTCACATTCGTGTTCATCATTAGTTTTCGCACAGTGCATAATGAATGTGTAAATTGATAAATTAGAGTAAAGAACAGCTACTGAGACACATTTCTGTTATGTTTTCTACAGAGCTACATCCTCCCATTCTGCAAATGTCATCAGTTTCAGATGCCAATGGATGGCTTCTTCAGCAGACAGTTCTAGATACACCTCAATAGCTGGCTTTCCATCACGCTGTTTTGGGACAATCGCCCAGGGCCGATATGCTCTTTCGCGGTACCAGCGACACGGAGCAACTTTACATCGTTTACGGTGGTCTACAACAAGCTAACGCCGAAGCCTTGCGATTCAGGGTGCGTTCAATGCGCTTCTTATACCCAAAGGGACACTGGGTGACACACGATAAACATTGGTGGATCGAGAACAAGGAAACTAATTACCAGTGTGGTTGAATATGGAAATCAGTGGATGTTCTCGGAGCGTTTATTGTGAAATAAAAGCACATACTAATTTTCAGAGTATTGCGGTTTCCCTTAAAAATAGTGTTTTGTATTCAGAATTGGGATGCGCTCTGCTGTGAGAGGATGTGTGTTGATATTCCGGGTTCTGCGTCAACTGATGTCAAGAAGTAGGTGATGACTGGGCGCGTTTGGCTACGCTGCACAGCAATGTCATGGAGATAGGTGCAGAATATCAGTAGGAATGGTGATGTCAACTTCAGGGTCGGGGATATGATTTAGTGCCGCCAGGGCAGTTCACCTTAGGACGACGGATAAACGGATAAGATTAGCACAAGATGGCCGCGCCCTGCTGCCTGATTTCGCATGTGTAAAAGTGAGGAAAACTACAGTAAGGTGCATAGGAAATGTTTTTACGATCGATCAACTTAAGCTTAAAACCACATGCCCGAACGCTCGGGACAATAATATTTTTTAGTACACTATTCCTTTAAGGTCTTTTCTTTTTACTGTCAAGCCAAGATAAAATACTGTTATTTTTCCCTAGTCTTTGTAGTTTTTTTTCACTTTCTGTTAGTTTGCATTGTGTCCATTTGAATCAATCCTTTACTTAACTAACTCTTGTGCAGTAACTGACCTTCTTCTATCACAGTGATCAGGGGCAGACTTGGAAGGGGGGCATGGTGGCCTCAAACTTTTCCCTCCACAGTGGGTAAGTGAGAGCAAAAAGAGCCTAGGCATCGGGGCATGTTCATATCACCCAGCGGCAATGTAGACATTTAAATGACAAGATACTATGACCCTGGAAAGTAATGCTGGCATCACTTCAGGCTATACGCCTTTGGTCTGTTACAATCATCAGCAGTTTATCACGACTACTACTTGCCAAGGAAGTAAAGGTGCATATCTTAGAGTTTTTTGCTAAATGTTTTTCTTAAGAATGCTTCCCCTTCTTGATCCCTGGTGAGTTCATTACAAAAAGACTTTAATGGCACCCTGAATAGCACTAACACACATTACTATATGGAGCTTGTAGAAATGGCTGTTGGATTCTTTGTGGTACTCACTATTGGACACAGCTGAATAATACGTACACAAAGATGTGACATTCAACCATTCATTTTTACTAGAAACTAAGGGGGCATTCAGAGTTAGGTGGAGTTTATTCATGAAATACCACTGGAGAAAGTTACCACTTCCACCAATGGCATTTGTGAAAATCTGTCCAATTCACAGTTTACAACCTGCAGAGATGCTATTTTTGGAATACCTCTGGAGGTATTTTAGAAATATCACCTCTGCAGGTGGTGACATAAAAAGGTGTTTTTAAAGAAAATGTCAGCCATTTTCACCTTCAAAGTGAAGATGCAAATGGATTATGTACATTAGTGGTTTATATCACTACTGTACATTTGTATGCATAGAATGGTCTATTCTGACCCTTTTATGCAAAACATGGCTAAGGTGATGGAGAAGGGCACCCGAGATTCCCATCCTTTCACCTCCTTACCAGGGACCTTTGTAAAAAAAAAAAAGTCACTCTATTGAAAGAAAGTGCCTACAACTGTAGAGGAAAAAAATGTTCAAACAATTGTGTCAAGTTTGCCTTTTTTATTCCACCTTTCAGGTGGAGGTAAAAATAGGCAGAATTTCAGCGTAGCAGAAAATCTGCTTCAAATATTGCCTTCGGTATTCCCATGGAATATTGCCTGTGGTATTTGGTCAAACCCTAAATTAGGCCAACTGTAATTATATATTGCCAAATACCACTACTGTTACCATTGCCACCCAACTCTGAATTAACCCCCGAACTCCCAAGGTTTTCATTTTTTGTCTTTTCTAGAACATTCTCATCTGGTTGACCAACAAAAGACACACATCCAAATCAACAACATTTTCACACATATATACATAGTCACAGGAACACAGATGCATTCTTCCACATATACTTTACTAATTTGCAAAAACACTCAACCACATCACCACAGTCACACAAACCAAACATAAACACAATTACCGAAAGACCCTCCTCCTTCTTTGAAAACACAAATTAATATCGATCTGACTCCTTCTCCGTCGACTCACCCGAGACAGACTCTCCTCACTGTTCCCTCTGGTTCCATTGAAGTATGCAGCCGACTTTCAAGAAAGTGGATCTTGGGAGCACAATTAAAGCCAAGCCACCTCTACGTCTTTTGCTCTGCATTGTTAAAGAGCAGACGCCATAGCCACATTTACCAGCGAGATCAAGACCACAGATTCTCGTCATGTGTGGAGGAGGCTGATTAGCAAATCAAGGTGGTCAATTGTCTACATGTGAGCCATGGCAATGGAAGGGGGCTTGTGACAAGAAACCTTTGACTGATCACTGTGGTCAAGTAGAGAGGGTGCAAGGGAAGGGGATTGACTTAAGGTTTAAGGGATAGTGCAAAAGGGGAAGGGAAGTCTTAAAGTTAATTGTATGAAAGATGCTGAAGGGGCATCAAGGGTGCAGTGCAACGGAAAAACATGTGAAGGTGAACAGCAAGGAATATAGTGTAAATGAGACAAAGGTATAAAATAAATGTGAAAAGGGAGGCCAGCAGATTGAATATTCCTGAGAAATGTGCCTAACTTCCATGTCACTGTACTACATTGTGATTTGATTTTTTGATTTTTGATTTTGAGGATTTCTAACGCGCACCAAGCAGACTGATCTGCATTCGGTCGCAGATGATTACTAAGGTTTGTATCGATCAGGGTGACCAGAATATTCACAATGTAGCGGCTGGCGTATAGATTTCTTAGGTTTACTTAAAGAGGAAGGTTTTTAATGCCTTTCTAAAGCTTTCCAGTGATAAGCATGAACAAATGGTAAGTGGTAGATGATTCCATACCCTTGGACCAAAGGCCGAGAACCTCCTATCCCCCTTTGAGACCTGCTTAGTCTGGGGTATGGACATTCACATTTTATCTCCAGATCTAAGCTCTCTGGATGGCTCAAGGTGGTGAATCTTCGCACTGAGATATTTTGGTGCATTATTGTAATAGCACTTGTGCATCAGACAGGCTATCTTAAACTTTACCCGATCCTCCACCATCAGCCAATGAACAGATCTCTGTGAGGCCGACACATGATCTCTTTTTCCCAAATGTGGTATCAGCCTAACTGCTGCATTCTGTGCCCTTTGAAGTCTCATCAGATGTTTGGTGGGAATCCCTGTCAATAAGCTATTAGGAGTAGACGAAATGGGAATTAGTCAACGCCCCCACGACCACTGCACCGTCTTCCGCTGCCACAAACGGAAGCAAATTCCTAAGCATGCGTAGTGAATAGTATACGGCCTTCACCTTGGTGCCTACCTGGGCTTCACTGCCCAGGTTTTCCTGCCATATACATCCCAGATTCTTTACTTTCTTTGGGAACTGGATGTCTTCTCCTAGGATCTGTGGGGTTGTCCCTTGTTTTTTGGCCCTCAGCTTACTTCCTGCACTGAATATGATTACCTCTGTTTTGGCCGCATTAAGCTGCAGCTGATTGAATGCCATCCATTTTTTTTATTTCCTGCATGCACTGATCAATTTTTTCAAAGGCCTCCTCTATATTCTCTGTTTCCACATAAATCTGGGTGTCATCAGCATAAGAATGGAATCTCAATCCATACTTCCGTAAGATGTCAAATAGTAGCCGGATATATAGATTGAAGATCAATGGTGACAGTGCTGACCCCTGTGGGACTCCGCATTTTAACCATAAAAGTTGTGGGCAAGTTCAACCTCTTTCATTTGTCTTGCAAAGTGATGCATACTTGCCTTATGAACATACATTTCAATTAAGGCATCTCTTATATTTGGTCATGTTGCTTTGTCATGTGAATTGGCGATTTGAAAACCAGATTTATTGAACAGTGCACTAGTTTAAGCCTTGGAAAACAACTTTGCAGAAAGAGTTTTGTTGGTTCTGTCATTGAAGATGGAACTGGAGAAGATGAAGTACCCTCCGCTGTCTATGTTTAAAATTGTGGCACCAGGAAAGCAGGACTTAAATCTTTGCTTACCACAATTGACAAATTATGTTACCTGAGTAAATCACGTTTTATCTCTGTGCCTTGTTTTCCTTGAGAGTATGCAGGGAAAGTATTACTCATATGGGTTTATAATCTATAGTGTTACTCCATATATAAATATTAACCATTTATATAATGCATACTGGTGGGGAGGCCGTATGTCAATTGAGATTCTGGTGTTGTGGCGGGCCGTTAAACAGGGTACAAGGGTATGGCTTTGGTGTTGTGCGGTGGTGAGGCAGAAAGCCAGGTATGGATTGTTTGTTGTGCCAGCGCTTGCATGGCTCTCAGATTGAAAGCAGACTTTCTGACTCAGCTCTACCAATGGAGACGTAGCCTGTTTTCCATTTGCAAACTGGGACACGAGAAACCTGGGCTCAAATCCCAGGTTTCCCATTTTACCACATTATATTATCCTGGTGAAATAATTTTACTTGGTTTGACATGGGGGCATGTTCCCCGGGGCCTGGGTCTCTAAGAAAACATGAACATAACTGAAAGATATGTTATATTAAAGGAAAGCCATGCCAATGAGTACATGGGGCAGAGGTTGGCATTAAGTTTAGTTGTTCAGGAAGTCGGCAATGCTGCTTTGTGGTCTTCGGTCACTGCACCATGGGCTACAAAATTGTACTTGCCCACGAAGGCTACAAGTTGCCAGTCCTCCTCTGACAGCGATCACACTTTATGGACACAAGTAGGTGGGAGTAATGCTGGGTATGAGAGGACTAATTTCCTTTAATTGAGGTGCACTTAAGACTTGCCCTCCCCTTTATATTCAGGCTCACCTTGTCTTGAAGCTTTCCAGTGTATTTGACAACTTCTGGCAATTTTTGACAAGTGGATACAATTGAGACTCACATGACACATTCTTGGAAACTCTATTTTCAAAAATATCAGTGGATAATTCTCCAAAAAACCACCATATAAGTGTTAGAAGGCAGATGAATATGTCATCCAAAGCTTATGCCCCTTCTCTGCGCCAATAACCCAAAGGTTAGAGAGGTATTGTTTTCTCTTTTTTTCCATTTGTATAAATGCGCAAACCCCAGGGGCATCTAGGCCATGGTTATAGGCATGTTAGGTACAGTTTCATAAAGTTTAGTTAAAGAGATGGGTCTTTAGATGTTTTAAAAAGCAGAGGTAGGATCCTTCAGTGTGCATGGGTACGTTTTTCCAGAGGTTGGTTGCCAGGGTAGGGAAGCTGGAGCCCCCGGCTCTTTTGCATCTGAATCTGGGTTTCACCAGACAGTGGCTCTTGGCAGATCTCAGGGGTCTGGATGACATGTGAATAATGGTCTTCTGGGCAAGGTAGAATGGAACATGGTTAGACAAACATTTATGTGTTGATGAAAGGATTTTGAAAGTGATCCTTTCGCTGGCTGGAACCAGTGGACTGATTTCCTGGCTTCAGACATGTGGTCAGACTTGAATGATCTATAGTTGAAGAATGATGCAATCCAGTTGGCTGCTTCGTGGGAGAAGCCTGCAACATTGCTGAGATGGTTACAGAGGGTTTGGTGGTTGACTAAGTTGAAGGCTGCTGATAGGTCCAGGAGAAGAAGGAGAGATAGCTTTCCTGCATGATTGGCTTCGTCAAGCAAATTCTTCAAGTCAAAGAGTACTGTTTCTGTCCCATGGCAGGGACGAAGCCCGCACCATTGGTGAGATGGTTACATAGGGTTTGGTTATTGACTAAGTTGGAGGCTGCTTATGGGTCTGGAAGAAGAAGGAGAGATAGCTTTCCTGCGTGATGGGCTTTGTCAAGCTGATTGTTCAAGTCAAGGAGTGCTGTTTCTTCCCATGGTGGGGGCGGAAGCAGGATTGGCAAGGACTGAGGATTTGGTGGGTTTCCAAGAAAGCTTGTATTTGATTGTATGCCACTCTATCAATGATCATTTCAAGAGGAAGGGCACTGTAGTTATAGGTCTATATTTAGTTTTAACTGTTGGGTCCAAAAAGGGTTTCTTGATGAGTCGGGCAATCCACAACTCTTTAAGGCAAGTCGGGATGGTGCAGGAGTCGAATGAGGAATTGACAATTGCGGTGATGAGTGGGATCACAGGGTCTGCGCATTCCTTTCCCAAAACGGCTTAGCAAATGTTACCCTTGCAGCGGGATGGCTTGAGAGCTTTGATGATTGTAGCTAGGTCTGTCTCTGAGATGGGTTTGAATTTGAATGGTTGGCCGATGGTGGTCAGGTTGGTCTGGGAGTGACCTGACCAATTTGATGAGTAGGTAGCGGCTTTAGATTTGATTTTGTCCTTTAGTTTTTTTACTTTGTTGATCAATGCTTCTTGGATTTTATTGCACCACACAGTGTCTTTTATAACATTAGAGGGTGGAATAATGGGGGATTCTAGTTCATGAAGGATGGATAACAATTGTTTGGAGTTTGATGAGGGCTTCGGTGATCCTCTTGTTGTAGGCTGTGGCTTTGGTCTTGTGGATAGTTTTTTTGTATTCTCCTCATGCATCTATGAAACATACTTTATTGAGGCTATTAGGGAGTTTCTGCCCGGCGGCTTCTGCTGTCAGTTTTTTTAGCACGTAGAGATTATAGTTCGGCCAGGAAGAATTTCTGTGCCTGGGATTCTTAGATTTCCGGTGCTTTAGAGGGGCGAGGGACTCAACTGCCTCGGTTAGCATGGTATTGTAGTGCACAACTTGTGCATTGGTATCTAGGTTAGTCAGTGTGTGGGGGCTGAAAAAGGGGAGGTGGCGGTCTTTGGTCAAGTTGCGGGAGCTGCGTACTATGATAGGGGGCCTTGGTGTGGGCCTTTTGTGGCGGCTGCTTATGGGTCCGGAAGAAGAAGGAGAGATAGCTTTCCTGCGTGATTGGCTTTGTCAAGCTGATTCTTCAAGTTAAGGAGTGCTGTTTCTGTCCCATGGTGGGGGGGGGGGGGCGGATTGGCATAGACTGAGGATTTGGTGGGTTTCCAAGAAAGCTTGTATTTGATTGTATGCCACTCTATCAATGATCATTTCAAGAGGAAGGACACTGTAGTTATAGGTCTATATTTAGTTTTAACTGTTGGGTCCAAAAAGGGTTTCTTGATGAGTCGGGCAATCCACAACTCTTTAAGGCAAGTCGGGATGGTGCAGGAGTCGAATGAGGAATTGACAATTGCGGTGATGAGTGGGATCACAGGGTCTGCGCATTCCTTTCCCAAAACGGCTTATCAAATGTTACCCTTGCAGCGGGATGGCTTGAGAGCTTTGATGATTGTAGCTAGGTCTGTCTCTGAGATGGGTTTGAATTTGGTTGGCCGATGGTGGTCAGGTTGGTCTGGGAGTGGCCTGACCAATTTGCTGAGTAGGTAGCGGCTTTAGATTTGATTTTGTCCTTTAGTTTTTTTACTTTGTTGATCAATGCTTCTTGGATTTTATTGCACCACACAGTGTCTTTTATAACATTAGAGGGTGGAATAATGGGGGATTCTAGTTCATGAAGGATGGATAACAATTCTCTGGAGTTTGATGAGGGCTTCGGTGATCCTCTTGTTGTAGGCTGTGGCTTTGGTCTTGTGGATAGTTTTTTTGTATTCTCCTCATGCATCTATGAAACATGCTTTACTGAGGCTAGTAGGCAGTTTCTGCCCGGCGGCTTCTGCTGTCAGTTTTTTTAGCACGTAGAGATTATAGTTCGGCCAGGAAGAATTTCTGTGCCTGGGATTCTTAGATTTCCGGTGCTTTAGAGGGGAGAGGGTCTCAACTGCCTCGGTTAGCATGGTATTGTAGTGCACAACTTGTGCATTGATATCTAGGTTAGTCAGTGTGTGGGGGCTGAGAAAGGGGATTTGGCGGTCTTTGGTCAAGTTGCGGGAGCTGCATACTATGGTAGGGGGCTTTGGCGTGGGCCTTTTGTGGCAGCTGGTGGGAATGGGGATGGTGAAGCTAATACAGTGGTGGTCGGTCCAAGGGCAGGGTGTGACATACTTGAGATGTTAAAATTGTGGTGTAGGACCCAATCAAGTCTCCGGCCATGTACGTGGGTGGAGTGAAGACAGTTATGGTTTTTGCAGGAAATGCTGCTTCTTAATCAGTGGGGTCATTGTATCCTAGATTGAACTCACCTAGGATGATAAGCTGGTTATAAGATTTCATTTTGCCTGATAAGAGCTGGGTGAGGTCATCTTCAAATGGCGTCATGGCGTCATGGCGCCATTGGCGCGCGATAGATGATGTGAAATGTGATGGTTGCATTAGGTAAGCAGGCTAGTTTAGCCATGAGTGTGCAGTATGGGATGGGGGAGAGGGATGTGGGCCGGAGGGCAAGGGAGTTTTTATAAATGAAGGAGACTCCTCCTCTTTTGCCAGAAGGTCTGTCTTCTTGGATAATGGCATGTCCAGGTGGAACTGCAATGGAAAGGGCTGGGCCCAACGTTGGTTGAGGCATGTTTCTGTGATGGCGAATATGTCAGTGTTGTTGGATATGATGAGGTCATGAATGTCCACGGCGTGGGCAACAATCAATCTGGAATTGATCAAGATACAATAGAGTGTTGGGGTGGTGGTGGGCAGGCAATGTTTCTGAGTGTGGTTGGTGGTGGCTGCTTGCATGGTGTGTGGTGGACACAAATGCACACTTAGACAGGATGTCCCACACAAGGCCAAGTACAAAAGGATTGCCCTGTCTCATGGCCTGGGAATGAGGGGTGGTAACTTTTAATTGAAATAAGAACAGTTCATGGGCCTCTCTCCCCCTACTCTACATCTGGCTCATATCTTATTGGCCTGTCAAGTGTCCAAGGTTGGCTAGCAGAGAGCCAACTTGTCAGAATCCCTATAGTCATGCCGCCCATCAAGCAGTATGCCAACCAACCACTTGTCATGGAGATATGTATTTTAACCTTTATCAATATAGGGGTAGTTCCAGGTGAAGCCATCAGATATTTGTAACCCAATGAAATGTGTAACCCCTATAGAATCTATATGTAGCCAAACCCACTAACCTATGCACATTCCCCATAAATTATGTAGACTGAGATCATGTTATGACATAATTGATTTCACGTTTGTATTACTTAAGCAATTGCTTTTGATTCACATGCTGAGAGTGCCAATATTTGAATGCTTGAATGCTGTCCCGGTTTTGTTTTGATCATAATAAAGCTGTATTTTGCTGTGCATTTTGTCTACTCCGTCATTGAGTCTGGTTTGTACTGACTCCGATTTCTCTGGGCCCACATAGGAATTTGGGGCCACCTTAACAGAAGCATCCGATTCAGCCATAGTCAGTGTCTGCCCATTTTCTCATGAGTGCAGGGTTTATCCCTGCTGTTAATTCTCTCCCATTTTGATATCTTTGCTGATAAGGTATGGTTTCCTTTTCCTCTGCTCTCCTTACCATTTCATGTATGCATATGATGTGCAAAGTTCTATGGAAAGGTATTTGACATACATTGGAGATAACAATGCTTACATGTTTGCCACTTGTGCTATAAAATGTGATGATAGCAAGACGTCATTATGCCATCTTTGATGATAGCGGTATATGCTCACATTCTCGCTCCTTCCATAACACCCCACATAATGTTTAGTAGCAAATAAAGGGAATGCACCAAAGCAGCCCTTCACTAAAAAAAACAACCAGCAGAGTGAAGCAGGGGCAGGGTGAAACAATAGTTCTACGACTAAAGTTTGTCCAACAGTAACAGTTTTAGGCTAGACTTCTAGGAGGTCTGTGTACCCCTTATCATGCAGTGGATGCCAACAAACAACATAAGGAAAATAGTTCAACACTCATAATGAGTATGGTCATTAAAAACAAGCAGTTGCTCAAATAACCCTGTTCTTTACTATTGCTTTCATATGCACAATAAGCCCCTTGGTCAAAGGGTTAGTGTGAGGAATGTGAGGGCTGTTGAAGAGGGGTTGTTGACGAGCGAGGCAACTTTCCAAAACCTATGCTATGCAAATGCTCTATAATACAACAGTAACTATGGCTATTTTGTACATGCATGTTTAATGCATGATTGCTTTGAGAGTTGCACACATCTTAAAGCACATCAGCATCCAGTGAGCCAGTGAAAGAGATCAGTAGGTTAAGCCCCTGCTTCAGAGATTTGTGTGCCACTTGTAATCATAGAATCACAGCAACACTAAATCGTTGGTGTTGAGCCCTTGACTGCGGCTATGATTACACATTCAGAAATTGGAGGAATCTGGCCTACAGCACTATATGATGCGCAATATTATTATTAACCATTCACTATGTGTATGCTAGCATTAGTGCTGGAAAGTCATAAAGTCAGCCATCTTGTAAACCCATCATGGCATCCAGTACATTAATTGTCTTACTCTAGTTCTAAAAGGAGGGCACTTGGCAACTCCCTGACACTGAAAACTTTACAAAGTATTTGTTAAAAATAGGCATTTGTGAGCTTAGCGCTAAACTAAGCCGTCACACGCTGTACCTTGTCTCTGTAAGGCTAGAGAGAAGATTCTTTTTACTATGTACAGTGTTTGTTGTCGCTCCCATTGATGCCCTGATGCTTTTTCCCCCTCAAGAGAATAATGAAAGTAAAAGGAAAGTTCATTGTTTCCCTGACAATTTTCGAAAACATCTACATTTAAAAATTGAAGGAGATTTTTCATTTACATCTCAAAGTGAGGAGAAGACGTATTGTTAGGTGTTGGTAATGTAAAAACATAAGTATGCTGTTATTGGTGTAATTTGTTATTGCTTTCATTATGTGTACACTCTTAATGGCCATAGTATTTATGTATAATTACCTTAATATTCACTGAAATGTTCCAAGTAGCTCCCTAATTACCTGTCTCAAATATATAATTGCATGGCATCTTTACACAAGACATGCCTAATTAAATTTAGTTTCACCACTTCCTTTGTGGCGGCACATTATTGTGTGCTCTTTGCATCATTCTTCTGGCTCTTGGTAATTCGCACTTTGTAAAAAAGATAAGATCCAGAATTAGAAATCTTGCACGGCCAAGTGGTCCACCGATGTCATCAGAAAACATCTCGTCTTGGAAAACGAAGACTAGCAGAGCAATTACAGCTTGTATTTCTATGGCGACCTGATGGAAATATTAAAGGGGAAGCATTGTTCTCCAGAAAAAGACTGATGATGGGGAGGGGAAAGACGGGAAGGGATACTGTAAAGGCGTGTTCTAAATAATAGACAGAGCTCATGCAAAGCAGGAAGGCTTCTTCGACATCTTTCGCAAGCATCAATTTTGCCTGACAGCCATTTCACCACCACAACTGCTCCATCCACAGTTTCCTTCCAGAGCCCAGTATTAATCCAGCAATTTCAAGGGTTGACCTTTTCAACCCCACCCACCTTCAAATAAAGCACAGATTATCATAAAACAAATCTCAGCTGGGAAGCGTATTATTTTGAAAAACAGGAAGGGAAAAACTGAGCAAAAGGTGGAAGATTTGATGAAGCAAATGGATAGGTTTGCCCCAAGGGAGAGAGTAACCTATAAACTGACCAACAGATAAGAACACCTTATGGCCATCTGACAAGAGTGCCTGGAACTTTATGTGGAATAAGACATTTGCCTGATGTATGTATTGCAGTGTCACCAATAAACTAGTCTTCCTTTTTCTTTAACAGTACCTTGGTATGGCCTGAGGACCAAACGCGTGTTTCTTGATGTGGCAGAGCATAAAGAAAGCAATGTGTTATTCGGGTCAATGGTGGATCAGGAGCCTCGCAATCGAGTCCGGGAGGGTACCTCAGGGGCATGTCACCCGCCTTAGGAACAAGAAGATGCTATGTGAGATGGGTGCCATCCCCAGTGCCGAGTGTAGAAGAGGAAGCAGTCTAGCACTAAACGCAATATAAATCACAAATACAATCAGTAAAAAATGTACAATTATGATTGTAATTTTTTTTTATCCCTATTATAAAATAAACATACACAGCACATTACAGTAAACATAAAAGAAAGAAAAGTGTTTCTCAATACCCTAGGACTCACTGAAAGAATGAGGTATCTGACCCATTACGATATTCCGCAGGGGAATTTATGGGCAATTGAGTCAATAGCAGAAGCATCAGAGTGGGCGATGGGGAACTGGTTGGCATAAATATTTCATTGCAAACAAGTGATGCCCTATGGCTTTATAAACACCTGCAGCCTCTCCCAGGATAGCTATGGTGTCCTTTAAGCAGTCCCTGGACTTTTCTCCTTTTTTGTGAATTTTGTTTGCGTTGACCAGAATGTCCACACTACTTTTGCAAGACATTTTTAGGAACATCCTGGGGCCACAGAGAAATGTGGCATTACGGAGCCATGGAGCCTCTTGCAGCCTCAACTAGTGTCTGTGCAGGGTATGAAGCCATGCTGTACTTGGAGCCACAGGCGGTGAGTTCATTTTTTGAAAGTAACAAAGCCTGGCTATTTATTGAGGAAACAAGATGTTTGGACCATAAACTCTTACAACAGGAACAACAGTATTCTCGTCAACAATGGATCATGTGCCTTCAAGAAGAGGAAAGGCTAATGAGCAAATGAGTGGTTGATATTGAGTAATATGTGACACGTTACATAGACCAGGAACTGTACAACATTTGTAACAGGTAGAAGTCGAGAGGGAAAGGATTGGTACGCAGAATGGTCCTAAATACACTGGAGCTTGAGAATGAGGGGAACAATGTGACGGGATGGGGAACTGTCTGCAAGCCTTCATGGACTTCTCGGCTGCGTTTGACACTGGCTGCCCATTACACACTACTCATCCCCCTTGCAAACAGGATGGGCGTCACTGGCATGGTACTTACATCCTACCTATCAGGCATGTGCCAGGCTGTCCTGATGGACTCCCTCAAGGTCAAATGCTGACCTGCCACTTGTGGAATCCCACAAGATTCCATTCTCTCCCCATTCATCATTAACCTCTATATGGCACCCCCAGTGTCTAGGATCACTTATAGATGGCCCCAACATCGCAATATACTAGAGATCAGGGACGCACACGATATTGATTGGCTTTGCTCATGCCTCGCAACAATTCAAATGTGGATGACAAGTACCTTCTTAAAAGCTTAACCCTACTAAAACCAAATTCATACTCCTGGGCCACCCCTCCAGGGAGGAAGCCACTGAACGGTGGCTGGCCGAAATGTTCTTCGGCACGGTCAACCCTCAACTCATCCATTCAGCAAAAGCCCTGTGCTTCTTTGTTGATAGAAATATAGCCTTCTAACAACACCGCACAAAACGGCCAAAATTGGCTGGTATCAGATCTCTCTACTCACTAAGATCAAGCCCCACCCCCACTCACCAGCACTAACGAATAAGTATGCAGGCCCTAGTGATCTTGCATATCAAAAGGGGATGATTCCCTCCTCCCAGGGATCTTGACTGCTCATCTGGCCCCCCTCGAAGCAGCCAAGCATGCTGCATCTCACCTCATCACCGGCTCTAGAAAATGTGACCAAATCACCCCCTCGTTGCACACATTACTCTGGCTGCCATCCCAGCTAGGATAAGCATGCTGCATCTCACCTCATCACCGGCTCTAGAAACTGTGACCAAATCACCCCCACCTTGCACACATTACACTGGCTGCCATCCCAGCTAGGATAAGCATGCTGCATCTCACCTCATCACCGGCTCTAGAAAATGTGACCAAATCACCCCCTCCTTGCACACATTACACTGGCTGCCATCCCAGCTAGGATAAGCATGCTGCATCTCACCTCATCACCGGCTCTAGAAAATGTGACCAAATCACCCCCACCTTGCACACATTACACTGGCTGCCATCCCAGCTAGGATCTGGTTCAAAATCATATGCCTCAACTACAATGCAATCACTGTTGGTATGCCGGACTGCCTAATGGCCAAACTAAAAGTATTGAGTGGCATGCAGTCATGTCGCAGAAAGACCATCAGAACAATAGAAACTAGACAGGCTTGCAAGGAGAAAACTAGGAAACAGTCTTTATCGTGCTACTCTCCAGTCCTCTGGCACTCTATCCCAGTGGCAGTCCAGACTCCTCAAGTACCCTCCAGATTAGGAATGAACTAAAGACCTAGCTATTTCAATAACTTGGTGTGACCTAGATTCTTGCGATCGTGTGCACACCCCTATGCATATATTGTACTGTGATCATCATTTCTAATGTTTACTTGATGTTGTTAAATTCTCACTACCAATGTTTTGCTGTATAACCTGAGCAGCACTCCTTTATATAATATTAATAATAATCTGGCAACAGATTCGCTATATAAGGACTTAGAATTCCTACTAACGACATCTTTTAACAGTCTCCACAACATATTAGTTAACTAGTGTAAAGTGACTCTAGCTAAATTAAATATCCATGAGTATATGGTATTAACAAATCCATTAAGTGTAAAAAATAAATTGTGTGAATTTGATTAAGAAGAGTCTCTACAACAAGTACATTATTTGCTGGTTGTTCACACGAGGGTGCAAAATATAGCATAATGTTAAGATACTCGAACATATTTCAATGCCCCAAAATATGAAACTACTTTTTAAGATTTTGCCCAAATAGTCTTCCCATCAAACAAGTTTTAGCCACTAGACCATGAGCGATAACTGTTGACCACTATTGTAGATTTTGCAGCCGGAGGTCAAGGATTGGGTTCCATGTGTTAAAATTGCGGCAAAAATGGCCATGAACACAAAATATCATGGCAAAAATGCTGCGGTTTTGACGCTACAATCCATGTAAAGGATGCAGGGACACCCCCGCAACCCCTGGACCCATTATACCATTTAAGGGGAGCAGGGGACACCCCTGCAACCCACGCTCTCCTTAAATGGTGTAAGGGGGTACACCTTTAAAGGGTCAAACCACAGCATTTTTGCGGCAATTTCTTTTAACAGGCGATATTCTTTGCCGCGATTTTACACTGCATACCAAGGATTGAAATCCTGGTGCATCTGATTTTAAAATGCCCAGGATCAATGAACATTAGAATTAAACATTTGGGAAGATTTGTTTATGATTTGAGCAGTGTTTTTACTAACGATATATGGAAAAGAATTCGAATAGAAAATGATTTACCACATAATGTAGCAATAATGACATTTTTGGGAGAAATGTTGGATCATTTTAAAAAGATGAAAGAATGGTTGTTTTATATGGAAAATGTGTATGCTATACATGAAAACGTTTTGCAATGTATATTTTCGTGAAAGTTATGCAATGTGCCAAAAACGCAAATACATTAAAAAATAAATTAGTATGTGCAGTGAAATGAAATTAAATTAAATGATATTTTATTTATATCGCGCTCGTATACTAGAGTTTCAGAGCGCGACCAGGCAAAAAGGGAGGGGAACAGGGAGAAAAAAACAGAAAAACAGCGATCTTACTAGGGCCCGTGACATTTAAGAAAGCACAAGTGAAAAAGAAGGAAAATGTGACATTTAAGAAAGCGCAAGTGAAAAAAAAGGAAAATGGGGGAAAGTGCATAGAAAGGGGGGAGTGGAAAGTGGGAGGCAGAGGAGAGGAAACATAAATAAATATTAAATAGAATAAATAATAAATAAGGGTGATAAACCATGGTAGTGCAGCCAGCAAGTGGCAGGTGAAAGTTAGTCAGAGAGGTATATCTGATAAGTGCAGAAGAAACGTGGGAGGGGAGCTGTATGTGTACAGATACAGAACCCTAGTGCAGATGGTGGCCTGGAGGCAGTGCAGGAGGGTTGCATGGTGAGCAGGTACCTGGGCCCGATAGAACAGAGGGTGGCCAGGTGCACAGTGCCAAGAGAAGTAACAGATCAACAGGGGAGAAGGGGGGCAAAGGCAGAGGCAAAGAGGAAGGTCTTGAGAAGTTTCCGGAACCAAAGATGTTTTTCCTCAAGTTTCAAGGTGGACGGGAGCCTGTTCTAAAGGGAACACCAGCTGAAGACAGAGATCTACCCCCAGCTCGTTCTTTTGCAAAACGACTAACCCTGAGGGAGTTAGAAGTAGAGGAGCGAAGGGCTCGAGAGGGGAGGTATTTACAGAGGTATAGTTGAAGGAATTTTGGACCCAGGCCACAGAAAGCCTTGTGGACAATGCAGAGGGTTTTAAATGTAATCCTTGCATTCACTGGGAGCCAATGAAGGGATTTCAAGGCTGGAGAGATACAATCCCAGGGTTTGAGGCCAAGGACAAGTCTTGCAGTCCTGTACTGGATTAGTTGTAGAGGGTGGAGAGTGGAGGCAGGTAGATTTAGAAAGAGGCTGTTACAGTAATCCAATCTGGAAAGAACCAGAGCTTGGGAGACAGTGAGATTTTGAGGGAAGGAGAGGAAAGGCAGAGTACCTCTAAGGAGGTGAAGTAAAAAGTTAAATTTTTTGGAGACATCAGAGATGTGTGCGGAGATGGAAAGTGTAGAGTCAAAGATAACCCCGAGTTTCTCAGCCGTGCAGGTGGGGGTGGGAGGAGGGCCAAGGGAGGCCGACCAGAGAGTGAGAGGAAAGGATGGATATGGTGTACCAATAAGGAGGATTTCAGTCTTGTTGGCATTTAGACATAGATAATTGGCGGCACACCAATTTTGAATGACGATTAGATAATCGCAGATGAGGGAGGGAGAGGAGGAGGCTGACGGAATCCTGAACATGAGTTGGGTCTCGTCAGCATGGCACTGGAAAGTTGAGCAGAACATTGAGATGCAGTAAGCGAGAGTTGCCAGGTAATGGTTGAAAAGCCAGGCCGAGAGGATAGAATCTTGGGGGACACCACATGTGGAGAGGGAGATAGAAGATAGGAAGGACCCAAGTTGTACTTGGGAGGGTTGGTCAGAGAGAAAAGAGGTCAGAGATTAAGGAGATTACAGGTAGAAGAGTAATGGGAGGTAGTTTCAGCCAGGTAAGGGGGTGAGTCCATAAATAGATATGGAAACAAGCAGTAAACATTGGAAAAAGGACCAGTGTTTCATAGTTATTCATCTGACATGAATACAGTGTTAGGAAGTGGGAGAAGAGCTGGCAGGTTATAGAGTGTGCATATGGCAGAGTTGAGTATTTTGTTGAGTGGGCTGAGTAGAGGAGGAGATAAAGGAAGTTAGCACATAAGTCAAGACAAATGAATACTAGAGTTATTATGGAGCAGTTGTAGCAGAATGGTCGGTAAGGAGAGGGCAACAAACAGTGGTAGTGCAGCCAGCAATTTGCAAGTTCTAGGTTTAAGGCAGCAGACAGGGTAAGTCTGATAAGTGCAGGAAGAAAAGGGGGGGCGGTATGGGTACAGATACAGACCCCAGTGCAAGGGGTGGCCCGGAGGCAGTGTGGAAGGGTGGCAGGGTGAGCAGGTACCTGGGCCCGGAGGACAGACGGTGGCCAGGTGTACGGTGCCAAGAGAGAACATGACTGGCATGCCACCACCACACATCCACCAGAACTAGTCACCTATTGTAAACCCAAAATTCAAAATGTGTGCATAGAAGATATTTGTATCATCAATTATATGTATTCCTGCATATCTGAGTGGAATCCCATGTAATCCAGACTATGAGTCTTGCATCAGGTGACATCACCTCCTGCAGCCATCTTTGATCAACCCCATCTTCAGACGAAGTATCAGACAGACCAACCACTGATGGACTAGGCGATCAGGTGATAAGAGCATGTGTCATCCATCTGGATTTTGGCTTCACTTTCTGTCTGGAACTTCAGTTCCAGCCGCCACCTTGGATTGGTGACATCACTTCTTGTGGTCATCTTGTATCAGTGGCATCACTTTCTGCAGCCATCTTTAATCAACCCTTTCTCAAGCTGCAGGATATGAGAGCCTCATCTGAGAACACCAATCAGCAAGAAATCGTCTCATCGCAACACCAGGGACAATATCAGATAGACCAACCACTAATGGACTAGCTGATCAGGCGACATGAACGTGTGTCATCCCTTCTGAAATTCCTAGCAGCGTTCAGCCAGGGGCGTCCCAGTTAAGGGTGGAACAATGAAGGGTGAAGACCATACATTGACAAGACTCTTTGCCTCTTCGCCTACGAGCCTTTGCTTTTGCTTTTCTCCCTGTTGCACCTGTGTGTACCCCAGGCATCCTAATTACTGTGCTGTCTATCCACACAGTGCCACTCAGCTAAAATGCATTCACTCCTGTTCCTCCTGTTGCTCCCCCTACTCACATCTCCATATGCATTCTCCAATCATGCTCTCCTTTCCCTACCCACCCCACCCCCTCTGGTCGTCTGTGATGCTGTGTGTGCCCTCCCTGGTCGCCTGTGATGCTGTGTGTGCCCCCACACCCCCGGTCACCTGTGATGCTGTGTGTGCCCCCCAACCCCACTGGTTTCCTGTAATGCTGTGCGTGGCCCCCACCCCCCCTTGGTCACCTGTGATGCTGTGTGTACCCCCCACCCTCTCTGGTCGCCTGTGATGCTGTGTGTGCCCCCCCCCACCCCACCTGGTCGCCTGTGATGCTGTGTGTGCCCCTCACCTCCCCATGTCAACTGTGATGCTGTGTGTGCCCCCACCCCCCTGGTCGCCTGTAATTCTGTGTGTGCCCCCCAACCTCCCCTTGGTCACCTGTGATGATGTGTGTGCCCCCACCACCCCCCAGTAGCCTGTGATGCTGTGTGTGCTCCCCACCCCACCTGGTCGCCTGCGATGATGTGTGTGCCCCCCAAGCCCACCTTGGTCACCAGTGATGCTGTGTATGCCCCCCACCCCTCCCTTGGTCACATGTGATGCTGTGTGTGCCCCTGACCCCCCCTGGTCATCTGTGATGCTGTGGGTGCCCCCTAACCCCCCACCCGTGGACGTGTGTGTGTGTGTGTGTGTGTGTGTGTGTGTGTGTGTGTGTGTGCTACCCCCCTGGTCACCTGTGACATTGTGTGTGCCCCCACCCCTTTTTCTTGCCCTTGATGTCCTCCCCCTCCCACATCCTTCCAAGCTAATAGTGCCTCCAATTAATGTTCACCTGTATGCTGCTGCCACCCTGCAACATGGGGTAGGCACCATGTATTGTCCTTTGCTGGACTTTCGTATCTGTGTGCTGCTGCCACCCTGAAACATGGGGTAGGCACCATATATTTGCCCACTAATTTGACTTTCGCATCTGTGTGCTGCTGCCGCCCTGCAACATGGGGTAAGCACCATGTACTTGGCATTTCTGGACTTTCGCATCTGTGTGCTGCTGCCACCCTGCAACATGGGGTAGGCCCATGTATTTTCCCATTTCTGAACTTGTGCATCTCTGTGCTGCTGCCACCCTGCCACATGGGTAGGCACCATGTATTTGCCAATTGATGGACTTTCACATTTGTGTGCTGCTGCCGCCCTGCAACATGGGGCAGGCACCATGTATTTGCCTACTGATTTGACTTTTGCATCCGTATGCTGCTGCCGCCCTGCAACTTGGGGTAGACTCCATGTATTTGCCCATTGATTTGACTTTCGCATCTGTGTGCTGCTGCCGCCCTGCAACAAGGGGTAGGCACCATGTATTTGCCTTTTGTTGGACTCTCACATTTGTGTGTGATGCCGACCTGCAACATGGGGCACGCACCATGTGTCTGCCCTCTGATTTGAATTTGCATCTTGTTTTGCTGCCGCCCTACAACATGGGGTCAGGCTCTATAGATGCGATAACTATGTACTTCTCCTTTTCACTTTGTGTATGATGTATTACCTTTGCACGCTCCACAATGTTGTAATGCACTTCTTACGCTTTCTATTCTGTAACCTGAAGCACTGAACCCAATCTCTTAAGTTTAAGCGCCTAGATACCTCAGGGTTTTGTGTGTTATATAAATAAATAAATAAATAAATGCTAGAACTTTCTCCTTTCCTATCCCTATCAGAAAACTCCCAACTCGAAACTCGCACTACTCCATCTCTCTTCCACCTTCTTTCAAAAAACAAAGCCGACAAGCTAACCATACCTCCTCTAACACCTATCCACCTTGCCTCACTTCCTCTGAGACTCACCTTATCTACTCTTCCTTACCTCATCAACTGAACAATGCACTCTGGAATGCTCAGTCTGTATGCAACAAAACGACCTTCATCATTGGCTACTTTCACTCCAGCTCTCCTTCCCCAGACCTTCTTTCTATCACTTCAATCCTGATTTCTCCACCTGACACTGCCAAACTGGTGCTCCTACACAACTCCAAACTATCCTTAATTCACTCTCCTCGACTAACTGGCAGAGGTAAAGGTATCAGACACCTACTCTCTTCCCACCTCAATGCCTCACAAATCTCCAATGCCACATCCTCTCATACCGCTTTTGAATTCATCATGTCTACTATTGCTCTGACTCACTCGGTTCACATCATCTATCGCCCTCCTGTTCCCACTGGACCATTCTTTGATGATCTTGGGCAACTCTTTTGGTTCTCTTTCCCCATTCTTTTAGGTGACATTAACCTTCCCTCTCCAACCACTTCTCAGAAATGTGAACTTCAGTCTTGTCTTAGTGACCACACTCTCCACTCTATCCACAACCTACGTAACCACAAAGGGGTTAACTATTTGGATCTCTTATTCATTTTCACCTCTCTCTCAGCCAATAATACTGTCACACCATCCATATCTGATTACTTAATTGTTTCCAGCACCATCTCCTTTCCACCCTATGACCTTTCCTCACCACTTGCTTCACATATTACTAAAAACAGATTTAAACCATCTGCAATTCCCCCCTTTCTCTCCAACCTACAATTCTCGCTCTCCTCCTTCACATCCAATTTGCATTCCACTAACACTGCCTTCTCCAGCTTCCAATCCCTACTATATGACTCATTCTCCTCTCACTTCCCACTGCTTACTTTCACCCCCAAATCTCTGCATCCTCAACCATGGGTCACCCCATTCATACGCTCTCCCTGCACAGAAATGCATCGGCTGATTGGCAAATGGAGGTCTTCCAACTCGCATGAGGACCTGCAAATCTACCTGTCTGCCCTGAACTCTCTCAAGTCCACTCTTGATAGAGTAAAAAGGGATTTATACATAACCCTCTTTGACTCTCACTCCAACCATCCTCGCCGGTTACAGGGCACCCTAAACCCACTCCTCATTCCTCCTAAGTCAATGACTATCAACTCCACTCTCACAGCTGATGACCTAGCTGAATGCTTTGCTGCAAAATGTCCAAAATTAGAGATTCTATTCTGACCTTCCTCACACTCCCTTCTTTATGTTCTGCCTACTCTACCATCATCCTCTGCCTCTATCTGCCATTTTAGTCACACTAATACTGACGAAGTGCTATGTCCACTGAAGAAGGCTATCCCCTCTTGTGCCCCATCAGACTCTCTTGCTCCTCAGCTAGTCAAGCCTATTGCCCCTTTAGTGGCCTCTCCCCTCGCAGAACTCTTCAACCTGTTCTTCGACTCCACTTGCTTTCCCTCTGTTTTCAAAACAGCCATCGTCATCCATCTCCTAAAAAATCATGAGATAACCCAAACCTACAGGCTAACTTTCACCCTTTACCTCCCCTTCCCCACTACTCTAAAGTGCTGGAAAGGGTTGTGTTCAACTGTGTTACCAATTTGTTAGACTTCAACAACTTTGCAGATCCCCTAGAAGCATGTTAACGCTCTTGTGACTCCACGGAAACTGCTCCCATGAATCCGCCCAGCTTCATTTCCACTGCCAAGCACTCCAACCTATCCTCTATCATAATTCTCCTTGACCTGTCTGCTGCCTTACTCTGATCTTCTCAATAATCTCTTTCTTTTTGGGATTCGCGATCAAGCCCTTGCACGATTGAATCCTACTTTGCACCTCACCAATTCTCTGTCTCCTGTAGCAACAACACCTCTGAAATCACTTCCCTAACTGTTGGTGTTTCACAAGGCTTTGTCTTGGGTCTGCTCTTCTTTACACTCCACACCTCTGTTCTTGCAGCACTAATCTCCTCCTTTCGGTTCTCGTACCAACGCTTCACAGGCAACGCCCAAATCGTCTTCTCTTTTGCTGAACTCTCTGATCTCTCTATCAAAATTTCCAACTGTCTCTCTGCCATTAAATATTGGATGGTTTTGCACTCCTGAATGTTAAACACTACCAAAACAGAGGTGCTCTTCTTCTCTGCTAAAAGGTCTCTCTCATCTCTTTCCCTGCCTATCCAGTTCCCACCTGAGACTCTCCCCTACTCTCCCCTACTCTTCTTCAGATAGAAACCTCAGCATCATCTATGACCCTTCTTACACCTTCTCAACTTTCATCTCCAAAGCTTGAACAGCAGCTTAGCTAAACCACCTAAATATTATGAAAATCAAGCACCTCCTTCCTTCCAATACTGCCAAGCATCTCCTAAGCACTCTTGTCTTCTCTATACTGGACTACTGTGCCAGCATCCTCTTTGGTCTCCCCAGCTATGCTTTCTGTCCTCTAAACAAGATAATTAACTTTGCTACCAGGATGCTCTTTAAACTCCCTCACTTCACACCTACTTCCTCGTACCGTCACCAGGCTGGATGGCGGACGATGCGAAACAAGGGCAGATTTAAATTTCTTCTCCTGGTTCACAAATCTATCGACAGTAAGGCACCACTGTATCTATCCTCCTCTATGCAACTCTACAAGCCTTCTCATAATCTCTGCTATGGCTCCTTAACTACCCTTGTGTCTCATTGCCTGCCCTGTGCTTCCTCTTGCTTCCACTCTTTCTCTCTTTTTGCTCCACTTTCATGGAATTCTCTTACCCTGGACATCCAACAAATAGTCCACACGTACTTGTTCAAAACCAAACTAAAACCCTAAATCCTCGCCTTTGAGTTACCCTCTAAACCTACCTCCCATCTGCCTGATAGCTAAAATGTTTCCCTCACCTCTACCCTGCCTCTGTCCCTCACTACCTCTGCCTCCACTCTAACACTTCACCCATCATCGTGACATCCTAAGCACAGCTGGCCGTACCGCCTATGTGCACTTAAAAATGTCCAGTGTTATTTGTCCTTAATCTATGTATTGTAATTGGTTATTTATAACGCGCTTAATACCCAAAGGTTTCTAAGCACGGCCCCATGGATCGGTCGTCTCATTTTCAAGGCGAGCGCGTTGCCCCTGAGCTATCATCCCAAGACAATACCCAAAGCTTTCTGAGCACGTATGTCTCCTTATGTATTGTCCCGGTGACTGTTCCAGTTACTCCCCTCCACAACCTGGTTATAATGTCCCTCAAATTCACCTCATTGTATGAAGCTCATTGCTTCCCCTAAAATCTGATTTCTTATCTATTGTACGTTCTTTTGTGACCAAAAGAGCATTGTACATAAATAAACAAAGTGAATAAATAATGGAGAAAGTACCTGCACATTTGTTGTCAGAACCTGGCAATTGTGTGAATACCTAGTGATTTTATGACAAAGACTATGCAATATTAGTACCCGGCGAGGGCGCAATCAGAATGAAAGAGCCATTCTGATTGGCCCTCGCCGAGTCATTACCAGGCCAGGAATCCCTCTGTCGGGATTCCACAGCCTTTTTTCCCGAGCGGGGGCCGTGGCAGCCCCTCAGCCAATGAGGATGCTCGAAGCGGGGCCATCCCCGCTCCGAGCCTCCCCTCGGCTGAGAGGCTGCCTTCGCCCCCTGTCGGGGACTGAGGTAAAGCTTTGGCTTTTTTTCCCCTCCCGAAACTCCTCCAACCTCTCCTTCCGTTCGCACCCCACTTACCTTCTATCCTTTGTCCCCGGTGGGGGACGATGGCAGCCTCCTGCTGTGTGGAGACTCAGAGCTGGGCCATCCCCGCTCTGAGCATCCACACGGCTGGAGGCTTCTATCATCCCCCACGGTGACCCAGGTAAGTTTTCTTTTTTTTTCTCCGTTCCCCTCCCTCCCAGCCTCCCAAATGCACTTAGCTTCTTTTTTTTTCGGGAGCGGACGCGCTGGAAACGCTTCTGTTTCCAGCGCATCTGCTCCAGATGGCCGCCATGGAAAGGGGAAACGGACTCTGTTTTCCCTTTCCATGGCGGCCATTTTCTTTGATGTCTTTTTTTTCTGCAGCGTTTTGGGACAAAAAAAAAACTTTTAGTGCCCCGTTCACACAGTTTTTACAGGCCGGGGTACTAATAGCTATATGACCCTCGTGGCGGGGGAATTACAGCCTCTGGTAATACCCCGGGGCCTTTGTTATGGGCCCCGGGGCATTACCTGAGTCGGTAATGCCCCCGCCGCTCGGGGCATATTGCTTAATTAATAACTACCTCTGATATGATATGAATAAATGTTATGTTATGTTATTTTGCATTTATATAGCACCTTATATACTATTGGTATGGTCTGAAGGCGCTGGTAGGTTGAACGCCCTTGGGAACCGCAGTTCAAATCAGTAGAGAGAGAGAGAGAGTCAAAAGGTGCATGTGAGCACCGGGTATGTGTGCAGCTCGTGCGATATCCGTGTAGTAGCTGCTTCTTAGCGGTAGGTGTGGTGGTTGAGAGGTCAGGAGAATGTGTTTGTTCAGGCAGGTTTTATCCAGAACGGCTGTGGCTGCATTAGGCCTGAGGAGAACGCCTGGCTGGGGGGTGTGAGACCAGCAGTGTCAACTTAGAATGATGTGGGGTGAGCGGCGGATGTTGGTATGAGAACAGTTATCCGAATGGTGTCATAGTATCTCTGTGTTCTAGTTGAGTGGTGATGTAAAGGAGAGAGTAAGCATGGTGGTGTGATATGATGAGTTATATGCTCTTTCAAACGTTCTTTGCATTCTAAACATACTATATACGTCACGCACTATTTATGCGTTCCAGTCCGTACCGTGAACAGCTATCCATTCTATGCACCCCAGTCAGGTCCAAATACACTCTGGTCCGCCCTGCTCGGTCTAGTCTGCTCCGCGCATGCGCTCTTGTCTGCCACACGACTGTCCACTTGTCCGCACCACTCATGCCCTCTTGTCTGCCTCCCGCATGCACTTTGACTGCCCCATGCATGCACTCTTGACTGCCCAAGGCATGCACTCCTGACTGCTTCATTCTCTACGCATTCAGTAGCTCAACGTACTCATCCATTCTATGCACTCATCAGTACTGGATGCGTCAGTGCTTGTTCGTTCTATGTGCTCGTTGGCTCTACGCGACGCTTCAGTTCACTCTGGGTACTTGATCGCTCGAGGTACTCATCCGCTTTATGCCCTCACGCCTGCTATGCATTTACCTGTTTTACGCACTTATCCCCTCTACGCACTCACCCCCTCTACGCACTCACCCCCTCTATGCACTCACCCCTTCTACGGACTCCCCTCTACGGACTCACCCCCTCTACGGACTCACCCGCTCCACGCACTTAACCGTTCCACGCACTCATCCTCTCTGCACTCATCTGTTTTAATCACTCGTGATTTTCACGCATCCAGAAGTAATATCTTGTTCTATATATTCATCTCTACACTCATCTGTCCTATACCTTCATTTACTCTGAGTATACCTCCACTTCATTTATTCATCTGTTTGATACGCCTATCTGCTCCATACTCCATTCGGCTTCATACACTCAACCCCTCCATTCACCGATCTGCTGGCTGCATACCTTCATTTACTCTGAATATACATCCACTTCATATATTCATCCGTTTCATACGTCTATCTGCTCCATACTCCCCTCGGCTTCATACACCTAACCGCTCCATACACCCATCCGTTCCATGCACCCATCCGCCCCATACATCCATCCGCTCCATACATCCATCCGTTCCATACACCCATCTGCTCCATGCACTCATCCACTCCATGCACTCATATGCTCCATACATTCATCCACTCCATGCAATCATCCGCTCCATGCACTCATCCGCTCCATACACCCATGCGTTCTATACACCCATGCGTTCCTTTCCACTGTCCGTTCCAAACACTCGTCCGCTCCATACTCTCATCCATTCCATACACTGATCCACTCCCTACACTCATCCACTCTGTACACTCATCCACTCCCAACACTCATCCACTCCCTACACTCATCCACTCCCTACACTCATCCGGTCCATACCCTCATTCGCTTCCTACACTCATTCACTCCATACATTCGCCAGGTCTGTACAATCGTCCGCTTAGGCAATAAACACACTCTCTGCACTTCCGCATTCATCAGCTATCCAGACTTGTTGGCTCTACTTACTCATCCGCTCCATATTCTGATCTGTTCTACACACTCATCTTGTTTTCGCTCATCCGTTCTGCACATTCATCCGGTTTGCACATTCTTGCGTTCTAGTCGCTTCTCTTAAATTTACACACTCATCCGCGTTACGCACTCACCCCTTCTATGCACTCACCCCTCTATGCGCACACCCCCTCTGCGCACACACCCCCTCTGCGCGCACATCCTCTCTGCACGCACACACCCCCTCTGCGCACCCACACCCCCTCTGCGCGCGCACAACCCTCTGCGCACACACCCCCTCTGCGCACATACCCCTTCTGCGCACACACCCCCACTGGGCACACACCCCCTCTGGGCACACACCCCCTCCAACGCACTCATCCGCTCCAACACACTCATCCGCTCCAATGCCCTCATCCGCTCCAACGCACTCATCTGCTCCACGAACTCCTCTGCTCCATGGACACATCCCCTCTCCGCACTCATCCGCTTTAAGCACTCGTGCTTTTCACGCATCCAACAGCAATATCCTATTCTATATATTCAATCTCACACACTCGTCTGTTCTATGTCTTCAACAGCTCTGCCCACTCATCCTCTCCATGCACCCATGCGCTCCATACACCCGTGCGCTCCATACACCCCTCCGCTCCATACACCCCTCCGTTCCATACACCCCTCCGCTCCATACACCATTCGTTCCATACATCCCTCTGCTCCATACATCCCTCCGCCCCATACACCCCTCCACTCCATACATTCCTCCGCTCCATACACTCTTCCGCACCATACTCTCCTCCGCACCATACTCTCCTCGGCTCTATACACTTGTCCGCTCTATACACTCATCCGCTCCATATACACATCCGCTCCATACACTCATCTGCTCCATACACTCATCCACTCCGTACAGTCATCCGCTTTGCACTTCCGAGTTCATCCGCTATCCACTCAATCATGCGCTTTACTTGCCTCTCTTATGGAAACCCGCAGACTATGCCCTGGAGCTGTCACATGCTCTACAAACTCATCCGTTCCACATGCTCATCTGTTCTACACACTCATTCGGTTTACAGTCATCTATTCTTCACACTCATTTATATTAGGCACTCATCCGTGTTACACGCTCGTTCGCACTACATACCCGTCCGCTCTACACACTCATCCGTTCAACGTGTTCATCCATTCTGTACACTCATCCGGTTTACTTATTCTTTTGATTTCTACACTCATTCGCTATATAGCTGTCTGTTCTTCCACTCATGCATTCTTCGACTCAGCGCATTCATCTGTTCCACCGGCTTCATCAATTCTAACTATATCATTCCAGCCATCAATTCTAACTATATCATCCCAGCCATTCACTTCGTTTACGCCACATGCAATCTGTCAATTTCAGCAGTTTAACTTTCTTTACTGTTTTCGTATGATTTACTCTTATTAACCCTTATACTGCTTTGATCTACTTTATTCATTTAATTCTGTTTGTCCTTCTAGTTTAAGGTAAGGGTTATTAGTTGTCAATTTCTCGCATCGGTAGTTTGTTGGATTGATGCCATTGAGTTGTCGTTAGTCTGTTTTGGGATGGTATGGTGCGGGTTGGTTTTATGGAAAGAGCCAGGTTTTGAGCAGTTTGCGGAAAGACGTTAAATCCTCAGGCGGATGTGGGGTGAGAGTGAATTCCATAGCGTGGGGGCCAAGGCTGAGAATGATGCTCCGCCTAGCCTGACTGAGTTTGTTTTTGGCATGACTAGGAGGCCGGCTGAACTCGATCTTAGGGTGCGTGGGGGTTGATAGGGTTTTAGTTTGTCTTGAAGATATTCAGGTCCAGTTTTATGCAGTGCTCAATGGGAGATGTGAAAGTCACCCTTCAGGCTACTGGAAGTCAGTGAAGCGTCTTAAGGGCTGGGGAGACGTGGTCTCTTGGGCCAAGCGCAAGTAGTAATTTGGCTGCCACTTTTTTTGCCCTTTGGAGTTTATTCAGTTAGTACGCATGGATTCCGAGGTATACGGGGTTTGCGTAGTCCAGTCTTGATATAACGATTGATTGGACGGCAGAGAGTCTGTTGGGAAAGGAGAGATATGGAAAGATGTATCTAAGGGTTTTAAGGTGGTAGTGGCAGGACTTTGAGACGTTGTTGACTTGGCGCGAGAGAGTTAGGTCAGAGTTAAGGGTGCACCCAAGATTTTTCACTGATTTTGAGGCGGTCGGTGAGTTGCCCATGGCGGATGGCCATGGTAGTGGGTGCGGAAGGAGTTCGGAGTTGCCAAATACCATGATTTCCGTTTTGGAGGGGTTTAACAGGAGGTGGCTTTGGGTCATCCAGAGTTCTATGTCAAGGAGGCAGGAGGCCAGGTCAGGTCCGAGATTGAGTTTTGAGTTCAGGAGTTTTAGAATTAGCTGAGTGTCGTCGGCGTAGTTGTAGCACAGGATGTTGTGTGAACGGATTATCGGTGGGAGGATGGTCAGGTAGAGATTGAATAGGAGGGCACATAGGCATGCTCCTTGTGGGACTCCCGTGTTGACTGGTCAGGCTTGGGAGGTATAGGTGGAGAGTATCGTTATTTGGTAGCTATCTTTGAGGAATGAAGCAATCCATTTAAGAGCGGTTCCACAAATTCCTAGGGATTGGAGGCGGTCTAGGAGGATTGAGTGATTGATCATGTCAAAGGTGGCAGATAGGTCGAGA
This sequence comes from Ambystoma mexicanum, assembly GCF_040938575.1. Classification (NCBI taxonomy): domain Eukaryota; kingdom Metazoa; phylum Chordata; class Amphibia; order Caudata; family Ambystomatidae; genus Ambystoma; species Ambystoma mexicanum. The sequence continues at coordinate 985,962,058 of NC_090928.1, read as the reverse complement.
AGGATTAGCGCGGCACATCCCGCGGAGTCTGCCGTCATTTTAAGGTCATCCCAGATTGATGTTAGGGTGGTTTCAGTTCCGTGACGGGCTCTGAAACCTGATTGGGCGGGGTCTAGGAGATTGTTGGCTTCGACAAAGGCATTTAGTTGGGAGTAGGCGGTTCGGTCAATGAGTTTGGCAAGGAACCTGGTGTTTGAGATGGGGCGATAGTTTTTGGGTTCGAGAGGGTCGAGCGAGGGTTTTTTTATTAGAGGTTTGATGTGAACCGTTTTGAATGCGTCGGGAAAGATACCAGAGGAAAGGGAGGCATTTATGATGGATCTTGCGTGTTCTCCTGCGGAGGTGGATGCGAAAATTTCTTTGAGGGTTGTGGCTGGGCAAGGGTCGAGCGGCGATCCAGATGGTTTGCGGGCAGATAGAAGTTTGAGAAATTGCTCTGGTGATATTGGGCTAAAGGATTCAAATGTTGGTTGCATAGAGGTCGCAGCTGGTGGGCTGGGCGGTACAGGCGGAGAATTGCCTGGTGGATGTAAGAGAGCCAGTTTGGTAGTTAGGGTTTTTGTTCTTTCGAGAGCCGTGGTGTAAAAGTGGAGGGAGAGTGAGTCGCACAATGATTGTGAGGGGGTCGGGACGGTCGTGGTGCAGGCCGGATTGGTGAATTTGGAGATGATTTTGTGGAGTTCTTTGCTTGGGTTTTTGCAGTTTAGGATTCGTGAGTTGTAGTGGGCTTTTTTTGCTTTCCGGATTTCGGCCTTGTACTGATAGAGGTGGTGGGCCAAGGTGGCTCTGTTCTCCTGTGTTTTGTCTTTCTGCCATTTGCGTTCTAGGTATTTATATAGTTGTTTAGTGATCTTCAACTCAGGAGTGAACCATTTGGGGAAGAGGCCACGGCGGGCTGATGGTTTGCACGGGGGTGCGAGCCACATCAGAGATGCGTTGAGCCATGAGTCGAAGGCATCAGGGGTTAGTTGTTTGATGAGAGGGTTGGTAGGTGGTGGAGACTGGAGGAGTGCCTCGGCTAGGTCCGGGGTGATTATTAGTTTTTTCCAGCATTTGCCTAGATTCGGAGGTTCAGATTCGAGAACGGGAAGGGGGTCAGGTGAGTGAAAGGTGAATGAGAGAATAAAGTGATCGGACCAGATGATAGGGGTGGGTGGTTTTAGATAAATCAGAGTGTTGGAGGTAAAGATGGCATCAAGAGTGTGTCCTTTATAGTGAGTCGGGCCATTTAAGCAGGGTTGGAGGTTAATTGCGTCTAAACCGTCAACCAGAGAGTGTGTCATAGGGTTCGTGGGGATGTCCAGCCATATGTTGAAGTCTCCAAGAAGGGTGAGGTTGGGATGGTTTAGTTGAAGGGTGGCAATAGAGTTGCAGAGGTTGTTTGCGAATTGTCCATCGTAGCCAGGAGGCCTGTCGATTATTAGGAAGCTGTGTGAGAGCGATGGGGAGATGGATAGTTTAACGAGGAGAGATTCACAGGCAGGAATGGAAGGTTGGTTGTCGATGATTGAGGCATGGAAGAGAGACTTGAAGACGAATGCTATTCCCCCTCCTCTGGAGGGATGGTTCAGTTGGATGAGGGAGTAGTCAGGGGGAAAGGCTTCATTAGCGATTGGGGCAAAGTCGTCTGAGAACCAAGTTTCGGTGATGAGAACAAGGTCTGGTTTGACAGAGGCAAGGAGGTCGAAGATGCAGTGTCTGTGTTTTGCTACAGATCGGGCATGAAATAGGATGCAGTTCACATCGGCAGGCGAGGTTGGTCTCGGTGGTGGAGTTGGAGGGGGTGGTGGTGGAGAGAGTGGAGGAGAGGGAAGATTAGGGTGGGTGATGCTCGATGGGAATAATGGGCGGGCAGAAGAATTTGAGTGAGGTTGGTTGGCTGGGTGTGTTAGGATGATTCGGTTTGATTCGGGGGATTTGAAGGTGGGGTGTGGGCGGTTAGGAGTTTCAGTTGCAGTTGATGAGAAATCGAGGGAGAGGGGTTTCAGGAAGGGTGAAGCCGCGGGGGAAGGAGGTGATTGTGGGAATGAGGTGGTGGGTCGAGACAGGTGAGGCGAGGAGTGCTGAGAAAGTGAGGGGGACCAGGAACGTTTCCTCTTTAGTTTCCTTGTTGTGATTGGGGTGTGAGAGAGGGTAGAGGGGTCAGAGGGGGAGAGGGATGCAACTTCGGTTCTAGCAAGGGGTAGGCGTGCCGTGTTTAGGGAGAGGAAAGGGTGTGGACCGGGGGCAAAGGTGGCAGGTGTGTGAGGACAAGGCAGGGAGTGGGTGATTTCAGGGCGGGGTGTGCCAGGTATGATAATGATGGGAGCGGGCATGGTTAACGATGGCTGGTCGGTGGTGGTGTTCAGGGGCGGAGTGGTCTTAGGGTGGTTGGCTCGCCATCGTGCCCCTCTGGCTTGATGTTTGGAGAGGGGAATGGCAGGGAGTGCGAAGGAGGGTGGGTGGTTTGGGAAGGGGGGACGGGAGGGAAGGCAGATCGGGAAGTAGGGGCGGTCCACGGTGGTTGTTCCCGATGAACTCTGGTGAAGTGGGTGCACTCATGCTTGGTACGCACTTTTAGGTGGATTTTAGGAGGGCTTTCTAATTGTAGCTCTAAGTTCCGTGGGGCACGGTTTTAGGCACACTTCAAGTTCAATTACACAGAGACGATACTAGAGTATTCGGTGCACTTCTAGGTTGAATTGTACACAGATGATATTATGCTACTAGTTATTAGTTAGGTGCCCTTCTAAGTTCATCTGTACATAGAAATGATATTAAGTCTATCTCTAGATTCAATTTTGTATAGTGGGGATATTAGATTATTGGGCACAGTCCTAAATTCTACCTTACACAGATATACTTTTAGGCATACTAATAATTAGGATATTTAGGTACGCTTCTTAACCTCACTGGTGTCGTGTACACTTTTACGTTGGACTAAGTGCGGAGAGGCTAAGTGATACTAGCGAGTTCGATTAGGGTACGGTAATAGGTGCACTTTTTTTTATTCAGCTTTATACAGGGAGGGTATTAGGCATACATCTTAATCGGTTTTGCACAGGGTGGTTATTAGGGAGATTAGTCGGTTCGGTCCGGCATGGTATTATACTATAAGGATATTCGGCGTACTTCTAGATTCCACTTTCGCAGAGAGTCTACTGGGCACACTTGTACATTCAACTTTTACATGGAAGCTGTTTGACACACTTCTAATTCAGTTTTCACAATGAGTTTATTGGGCCCACAATAAAATTCAACCTTCAGACTGGAGCTATTGCACACATTTCTAAATTTGGCTTTTCACAGAGAGGTTGTTGGGCACACTTCTAAATTCAACTTTTCAGAGTGGCTATTGGGAACACTTCCAAATTCAACTTTTCAGAGTGGCTATTGGGAGTACTTCAGGATTCACAGAGAGGCTAATGGGAACACTTCTAAATGCAACTTTCCTAGAGAGGCTATTGGGAACACTTCAAATGCAACTTTCGCAGAGAGAATATTGGGCACACTTCTAAATGCGACTTTCAGAGTGGCTATTGGGAACACATCTAAATGCAGCTTTCACAGAGAGGCTATTGGGCGCACTTCTAAATGCAACTTTCACAGGGAGTTTATTGGCGCACTTCTAAATTCACACAAAGGCTATTGGGAACACTTCTAAAAGCGACTTTCACAGAGTGGCTATTGGGAACACTTCTAAATGCAATTTTCACAGAGAGGCTATTTGGCACACTTCTAAATTCAACTTTCCAGAGTGGCTATTGGGTACACTTGTAAATGCAACTTCACAGAGAGGCTATTGGGCGCACTTCTAAATTCATAGCGAGGCTACAGGGAACACTTCTAATTGCAATTTTCACAGAGAGGCTATTGGGAACAGATTTAATGAAGTTTTCACAGAGAGGCTATTGGGGACACTTCTAAATATCACTTTCACAGAGACGATATTAGGAACACTTCTAAATTCACAGAGGTGCTATTGGGCACACTTCTAAATTCAACTTTCAGAGAGGCTATTGGGAACACTTCTAGATTCACAGAGAGGCTACTGGGAACACTTCTAAAATGCAACTTTCACAGAAAGGCTATTGGGAACAGTTCTAATTGCAGCTTTCACAGAGAGGCTATTGGGAACACTTCTAAATGCACCTTTTACAGAGAGGCTATTGGGAGCACTTTTAAAGCAACTTTCACAGAAAACTTTTCTAAATGCAACTTTCACAGAACACTTTTCTAAATGCCACTTTCACAGAGAGGCTATTGGGGACACTTCTAAAAGCAACTTTCACAGAACACTTTCTAAATGCAACTTTCACAGAACACTTTCCTAAATGCCACTTTCACAGAGAGGCTATTGGGGACACTTCTAAAAGCAACTTTCACAGAACACTTTCCTATATGCCACTTTTACAGAGAGGCTATTGGGCACACTTCTAAATTCCACTTTCAGGGTGGCTATTGGGAACACTTCTAGATGCAACTTTCATAGAGAGGCTATTGGGCGCACTTCTAAATTCACAGAGAGCCTATTGGGCACACTCCTAAATTCAACTTTCCAGAGTGGCTATTGGGAACACTTCTAAATGCAACTTTCACAAAGAGGTTAATTGGGAGCACTTCTAAATTCGACTTTTACAGAGGGGCTATTGGGAGCACTTCTAAAAGCAACTTTCACAGAACACTTTCCTAAATGCCACTTTCACAGAGAGGCTATTGAGCGCAATTCTAAATTCCACTTTCACGGTGGCTATTGGGAACACTTCTAGATGCAACTTTCATAGAGAGGCTACTGGGAACACATCTAAATGCACCTTTCAAGAACACTTTCTAAGTGCAACTTTCACAGAACACTTTCCTAAATGTCACTTTCACAGAGAGGCTATTGGGCGCACTTCTAAATTCAGGTTTCCAGAGTGGCTATTGGGAACACTTCTAAATGCAACTTTCACAGGGAGGTTATTGGCATACTTCTAAATTCACAGAGAGGCTATTGGGAACACCTCTAAAAGCGACTTTCACAGAGTGGCTATTGGGAACACTTCTAAATGCAATTTTCACAGAGAGGCTATTTGGCGCACTTCTAAATTCAACTTTCCAGAGTGGCTATTGGGTACACTTGTAAATGCAACTTCACAGAGAGGCTATTGGGCACACTTCTAAATTCACTGAGAGGCTACTGGGAACACTTCTAAAATGCAACTTTCACATAGAGGCTATTGGGAACAGATTTAATGAAGCTTTCACAGAGAGGCTATTGGGAACACTTCTAAATACCACTTTCACAGAGACGATATTGGGAACACTTCTAAATTCACAGAGGTGCTATTGGGGACACTTCTAAATTCAACTTTCAGAGAGGCTACTGGGAACACTTCTAAAATGCAACTTTCACAGAAAGGCTATTGGGAACAGTTCTAATTGCAGCTTTCACAGAGAGGCTATTGGGGACACTTCTAAATGCACCTTTTACAGAGAGGCTATTGGCAGCACTTTTAAAGCAACTTTGACAGAACACTTTTTTAAATGCAACTTTGACAGAATACTTTTCTAAATGCCACTTTCACAGAGAGGCTATTGGGACATTTCTGAAAGCAACTTTCACAGAACACTTTCTAAATGCAACTTTCACAGAACACTTTCCTAAATGCCACTTCCGCAGAGAGGCTATTGGGCACACTTCTAAATTCCACTTTCAGGGTGGCTATTGGGAACACTTCTAGATGCAACTTTCATAGAGCGGCTATTTGGCGCACTTCTAAATTCACAGAGAGGCTACTGGGAAAACTTCTAAATGCCACTTTCACAGAGAGCCTATTGGGCTACACTTCTAAATTCTACTTTCCAGAGTGGCTATTGGGAACACTTCTAAATGCAACTTTACAGAGAGGCTATTGGGCACACTTCTAAATTCAATTTTCCAGAGTGGCTATTGGGAACACTTCTAAATGCAACTTTCACAAAGAGGTTAATTGGGAGCACTTCTAAATTCGACTTTTACAGAGAGGCTATTGGGAGCACTTCTAAAAGCAACTTTCACAGAACACTTTTCTAAATGCCACTTTCACAGAGAGGCTATTGGGCGCACTTCTAAATTCCAATTTCAGGGTGGCTATTGGGAACACTTCTAGATGCAACTTTCATAGAGAGGCTACTGGGAACACTTCTAAATGCACCTTTCAAGAACACTTTCTAAGTGCAACTTTCACAGAACACTTTCCTAAATGTCACTTTCACAGAGAGGCTATTGGGGACACTTCTAAAAGCAACTTTCAGAGTGGCTATTGGGAACACTTCTAAATGCAGCTTTCACAGAGAGGCTATTGGGCGCACTTCTAAATTCAGGTTTCCAGAGTGGCTATTGGGAACACTTCTAGATGCAACTTTCATAGAGAGGCTATGGGAACACTTCTAAATGCACCTTTCAAGAACACTTTCTAAGTGCAACTTTCACAGAACACTTTCCTAAATGCCACTTTCACAGAGAGGCTATTGGGGACACTTCTAAAAGCAACTTTCACAGAACACTTTCTTAAATGCCACTTTCACAGAGTGGCTATTGGGGACACTTCTAAAAGTAACTTTCACAGAACACTTTCTAAATGCAACTTTCACAGAACACTTTCCTAAATGCCACTTTCACAGAGAGGCTATTGGGCACACTTCTAAATTCAATTTCCCAGAGTGGCTATTGGGAATACTTCCAAATGCAACTTTCACAAAGAGGCCATTGGGCGCAATTCTAAATGCAACTCTTACATGTATAGGATAGATTCCAAATGCAAAATATGTTACAGATATAACAAGTTTACAGTGGTGATGCTTTGTTAGAGGCGTGGTTGGGTAGTATGGCGTGAAGTGATTGCTTCTGGCCCTGCCCTTCCCACACTTACTTATTGTTGGCTTCTTGCTTCTCCTGCGGATACCTGCAGATACGACCAGGAGCCGTCTTTGTAGGGGCCGTCCTTTGCCTCAGGTCCTTAGCCAATGGGCTGCCAGGCAGGGGCTGCCCTAGGGAAACTGGTAATGGAGGCGATTCCTCTCAGCCGGACCAATCAAGGTGGGATGGGCGGGATGGGAGGCGGGAGGGAAGGGAAGGCAACGAGGAAGTGGAAGGGGACGGAGACGGTGCACAGAGGGCCTGGGGGCACACAAAACGGCCACAAAAGTGATAAAAGGCCTGAGAGGGACTGGCCCAGGGGATCACACTCACCTGCTCAGCTCTGCTCAAAGAAGCGAGCACGGTGCACTGAGGGTCGTTAGGCCCAGCAGCTACGGCACAGAGACCAATCGGGGATGGGGGGAGGGCTGGGAGGCGGGCTGGGAGGCGGGAGGGAGGGGAAGGCAACGAGGAAGTGGAAGGGGATGGAGACGGTGCACAGAGGGCCTGGGGGCACACAAACGGCCACAAAAGTGATAAAAGGCCTGAGAGGGACTGGCCCACGGGATCACACTGACCTGCTCAGCTCTGCTCAAAAGAAGCGAGCACGGTGCACTGCAGGTTGTTAGGCCCAGCAGCTACGGCACCGAGACCAATCGGGGATGGGGGGAGGGCTGGGAGGCGGGCTGGGAGGTGGGAGGGAGGGGAAGGCAATGAGGAAGTGGAAGGGGATGAAGACGGTGCACAGAGGGCCTGGGGGCACACAAAACGGCCACAAAAGTGATAAAAGGCCTCAGAGGGACTGGCCCACGGGATCACACTCACCTGCTCAGCTCTGCTCAAAAGAATCGAGCACGGTGCACTGCGGGTTGTTAGGCCCAGCAGCTACGGCACCGAGACCAATCGGGGATGGGGGGAGGGCTGGGAGGCGGGCTGGGAGGCGGGAGGGAGGGGAAGGCAACGAGGAAGTGGAAGGGGACGGAGACGGTGCACAGAGGGCCTGGGGGCACACAAAACGGCCACAAAAGTGATAAAAGGCCTGAGAGGTACTGGCCCACGGGATCACACTCACCTGCTCAGCTCTGCTCCAAAGAAGCGAGCACGGTGCACTGCAGGTCGTTAGGCCCAGCAGCTACGGCACAGAGACCAATCGGGGATGGGGGGAGGGCTGGGAGGCGGGCTGGGAGGCGGGAGGGAGGTGAAGGCAACAAGGAAGTGGAAGGGGATGGAGACGGTGTACAGAGGGCCTGGGGGCACACAAAACGCCCACAAAAGTGATAAAAGGCCTGAGAGGGACTGGCCCACGGGATCACACTCACCTGCTCAGCTCTGCTCAAATATGCGAGCACTGCGCACTGCAGGTTGTTAGGCCCAGCAACTACGGCACAGAGACCAATCGGGGATGGGGGAGGGTTGGGAGGCGGGCTGGGAGGCGGGAGGGAGGGGAAGGCAACAAGGAAGTGGAAGGGGACGGAGACGGTGCACAGAGTGCCTGGGGCACACAAAACAGCCACAAAAGTGATAAAAGGCCTGAGAGGGACTGGCCGATAGGATCACACTCACCTGCCAATGATGGTGAAAGCTAGTTTATAATGAATGCCTGGAAAATGCTGATATGAAAGTCAAATCCAGCCCTGCCAATCTTTCTTTGCATTGGTTTTGGAATCATATAAATGGTAACAGGTATGCTTGGGTGTGGAACTGAGCCTTTGGCAATGTACTATGGTACAATGTCATTGGGCCTGATCACGACTTTGGCGGTAACGCCAGCAGTATTACCGCCGGCGGTATTGGTCCTACCGCCGAACTCCCTGGCGCTAATAGCGCCGGATCACGAGTTTGGCGGTAATGTAATTCCCCATTCCCCATTGAGCCCATTCGGGAATGCCCCATTCCCCATTGGGTTCAATGGGGAAAATTTGCGCTCTTACCGCCGGCGGATTTCCCGCCGGCAGTAATATCGTGAATTTCTGGCGGATTTCCCCCCAGCCAAGAGCTTTGGCGAAATCCGCCGAAGTCCTGATTTGGCGGACCCTTACATCCGTCGGTAATAGCGCGACCACCAGATTTAAGGGTTACCGCCAAAGTCGTGATGAGGCCCATTGTCATTTTGCAGCAGAGCACATTGCGAAGCATGGGGATGGGTTCATGTGCTTCTACATTTCTCCTGGCTTCCTCTTCACAGCGTTAGTGGTGAAGCAGCAAGAGCATTTCCCTCCAGTGGCAAGTAGCCCAGGTAGGAGCAGTGGTTGACACACATCCACCAACACCTTTAGGAATTGGCATTTTTTAATGCATTTTGCTGCTTTTATTCTTTTATTCTGCATTTATTCTGATGCCTTCAAGCAATTAAATAACCAAATGTTAATAACACATAATACAAATACTAGTTGAAAGTCTTCACTTTCTTAAAGTACCTTTTAATGTCAGGATTTGGTGGTTGTTTTGGTGAAGATGTTAATTTCCTGTGGTTTTAATTTGGTTTGAACCTATGCACATGGATGCAGCCTATATAGGTGAGCATGGCCTCCTTGAATTGTATGATTTTAATGATTTTAATGAGCACATTGAAGAAATCTGAGGCACGGTAAGAGTAATCTGTTTATTCTTGACGCCGAGCAGGCAACAGCCGGCAGGGACGCACAAGAAAACAAAACTGACACGCCAGGAATGTTGATCTACGAAGTAGACCAACATTCCACGCGTGCCCGGCTATAACATATCTTCCCCCCTTAATACCCAACACAAAATTTGAGAATCAAACACAAGAGAATATGTAAAAGAATTAACAGTGCATTACAACTTTGAAAACTATAATATAACAGTGTATATCAACCTTTGCACATATATCCCATAACATTAACAAAGGAAAACAAAAGTATATTAACGCACTTAATCCCTGAGCCTAATGGGAGGCCCACGGATTCTGACTGGATGCCCTACACCACCACCAACTACTTCACCAGGCAGACCATTACCATTGTTCATATGCATTCCATCACTGGACGACTCACAGACCTCACCACCCCCTTCAATGTCATGGGCAGCAACCAGCTCTCTCGGCCACACCACATTCTCCACCAACACATTCCCACGAACTTCCTGACACTCTGGATGATAATCCAAAATTATACCATCCCCACAAGGAACCGGGACAATATCCGTAGGTACCCCATCCTTACTACTATCCAGAACCACAATCTGTTTTTTGCTCCATCTTGAACCATCATCCAGCTGTACATACCCAACTCCACATTTCACAACTCTCATGGAGGGTAAAAATGCATTCCTTCCTTTCGGCACAAATCTGGGATTCTTGACACAAACCACATGCCCCACATTCACCTGTAACTCCTTCCTACCACTTTGACTCATCATCAAAGCCTCCTGACGCGCCAACACCCTCTGTTGCACACTTCCTAAATCTATGTCACATGGACCGCCACCACCCAACGCCATGGTCCTTAATCTCAACCCCGGCTTCCTCCCCCTCATCAATTCAAAATATGTCTTTCCAGTGCTCACCGACGGAGTCCCGCGATACGCAGACAAATATTCTGTGACTTCATCCTGCCAATCAAGCCCATTTGCAAGAGCAAGTTGAATAGCACTCTTAATTACACCATTTACCCTTTCCACCAAACCATTGGCACTCGGGTTATATAGAGCAGTGCGATGATGCTCAACACCAAACTGCCTCAAAAAATCCTTCATGAGCTTGGACACAAATTGAACACCATTGTCCATCACCAAACTGGCCGGCACACCCTCTCTGTCAAATATTTTTTCAGAAAAGCAATGGCATACTCTGTCGTCACTCTGCCAAATGCTGCCACTTCCACCCATTGGGACGTATAATCCACTAACACCAACAAAAATCTGCACTCTAGTTGTAAACATTCAAATGGACATATAATGTCTAAAGCCACATTCGACCAGACATCCTTAGGAATCTCCACAGAATGGATGGGCTGTGGATGAACGACCTTGCTCTTGTCACTGAGTGCCCACGCACAACAATCTTTAACCACCATTTCCACCTTTTGATCCATAGATGGCCACCAATACTCTTCACGCAACCTCCTCTTGGTTAAAGATCGACCTAACTGACCTTCATGGGCCAACGCCACCAACCTACTTCTTACAGATGCAGAACCAATCTCTCACCTCTTGACACACCCCACAGACCAACAGCCAGCTCATCCAGCACCTGGGCATAGCCTTTACCCTCTGGTTTACCTCTAACAGCATCCCAACCTTTGAGCAAACCCTCCTCAACCCAAAACAACACGGCATCCTTTTCATTTTCTATCTCCAATCGTCCTTGTCAACCATGGGGAGAATACTGGCAACCTGTATATCCTCCTCCCCAACAACTTCTCCTTGTGCATTCACTGGCCTTACCGCCGGGAAACTGGTTAAACAATCAGCTACAACATTTTTCTTTCCAGGTAAATACTCCATGGTGAAATTGTACTCCTGTAATTCTAACACCCACCTGGATATTCTTGGAGAAACCGATACAATACCCCGGGTGGAAAACACATTCAACAGTGGTTTATGGTCGGTCCTGACCACATAAATGTTCTAAAATGCTTGGATGCCCACGTCACCGCTAGAGCCTCCCGCTGAATCACTGAATACCTACATTCAGCATCCCTCAGGGCTCTGGAAGCAAATGCCACCGGCCAACATTCTCCATCGCACCACTGCTCCAACACAACATCAAGCCCCACCTCGCTAGCATCCACGGTAAAAATTGTCTTACATTTAGGGTCAAAAGATCTCAAACACGGAGCATGGTGCACCTCATCCTTTACCGTATTGAACTCCTCCTGACATTTGTCAGACCATTCAAATCTGATACTTTTTTTGTAAGGCTCTCATGGACACTGTCTTTTCTGCATAATTAGGAATTAATTGTACATAGTACTCTGTTAATCCTAAAAACGACCTCAACTGGTCCTTGTTTATGGGCGCAGGCTTCGATTTCATCACCTGAACCAAATCCGCTTTAGGACTGACACCACCAGCACTGAGGGTATGCCCCAAATATGTTACTCTAGCCAGCCCCACTGGACATTTTGACAATTTCACAGTCAATCCCTTCAGACTTAGCACTTTCATGACTGCATGTACCCTATCATCATGTTGAGCACGACAACTACCCCAGACCAATATATCATCCTGAAAATAACTCCCGCCAGCCACACCACCAAACAATTCTTGCATGAGTCGTTGAAATACCGTGGATGCCGATGCCAACCCAAACGGCATGCGGCAAAACCGGTAAGCATCAAATGGAGTTATAAAAGAGGTAAGAGGTCTAGAATCCACATGTAATTCGATCTGGTGGTACGCAGCTGATAAGTCAAATGTTGAAAAACATGTTGCTTTGCCCAGAGTAAGCAGTAACTCATTAATATTTGGTAACGGATGGCGATCTACCCAAAACTGGCATTTAACTCTCGAAGGTCCACACACATCCTCAGACCCCCATCACTCTTCTTAGCAAGTACCACTGGGAACAACCACTCGGAACATTCTATTTCTTCTATGACTCCCTCGGATGCGGGGACCATCGCCTCCACCCTTCAGCTTCCCGGTCTTTGCTGTGGGGAAGGCTGGTAATGAGAGCAGCCTGCACCTGGTCGAATGAGGGGCTGCGGGCCACATCGGAGCTGGTGCTCTGCATCTGCGAGGAGATCTGGGTGCTGACCATGGCGGCGGAGGCAGCCGGCACCTGGTCGAAGGAGGGGCCGTGGGCCGCATCGGGCAGCCTGCGCCTGGCCGAAGGAGGGGCTTAGGGCTGCATCGGAGCTGGTGCTCTGTGGGTGCGAGGTGATCTGCGTGCTGACTGTGGCGGTGGAGGCAGATGGATGAAGGACTGTGGACTGCATCAGAGCGGGTGGCTTTGCGGTCGTATGGCGGCCTTGGCACCGTTGGGTGCATTTCTTCGGTCCTTGCTCCGAACCAAGAAGATTTGCCCAGCCGTCGGAGGAGGTGTCGTTGTGGGCAGCTGAGCGTCGGCGTGAGCTCACATTGTGGGCGTTCCTGGGCTCCCCATCCCCACCCACAGAAGTACCGTTGTGAGCCCTCTGAGGGGTCGTGGCAGGCACATGGGCGTGATCATACTGGATTCGTAAGGGGCATTCATGTGCTCCTTATTGGTCAATAAGAGTTAGTTGCTTTGTCTTCTAAGCACGTTCATATTCCTACGTCTGCTGAGGCGTATCTTGAAGGGAGCAGGAAACAAGCAGCGTGACCCGCTCTTGGACAAGGTTGTGGAGATCGTCAGGGCCATCGAGGCATCCAAAGCTAGTGTGCAGATTGTCATTGAGAAGGAAGGTCCCAAGGACACTGTACAGGCTATTTTACCTCAATATAAGAGGAGTGGTTTGGATAATAAAAAGAGATTGGACAAAGGGGACAAACCAGGTTTGGAGGATGTCCAAGGGTAGAGAACCATGCAAAAAGTATGGTTGGTTTAGTCATCAAACTGGTTAAAAAAAGAATCCGGCTATTACCATTGAATGCAGACGATGTAAGCGCAAGGGACACTATGCACGCATGTGCAAGGTCAACGGTGAGATGCAATCCAAAGGGGTGATTGGTATGGTGGTACCTGATTGTGGTGGAGTAGGTCAGGATGTTGGTACGCATGACAAAACCAATCAAGGGGTCATACTTCATGTGGAAGGTGATGCACGGAAGGGTCCGTGGGTGACTGTCTTGGTCAACGGTCACCCTTTGGAGATGCTAGTGGATTTAGGTTCACCGTACACTACTGTGTCATCCGAAACATACAAAGAGAAGTTAGGGAAGGAGATATCATTTTTATGTGCTTCTGACCTAAGTTCCAGTGCCTATGGGCAAAATCCCATCAAAGTGATGGGGTAATAGCAAGCGTGCATTGAATTTAGAGGTCGTAAGCTCTAGGTTGCACTCAGGGGTACCAGTGTGTTGGGTTGGGATGAGCAAGTTGCTTTAAATATTGAAATTCACCCAGGAAAGGAGGTACCAGTATTAAGTATTCAGGATGAATCTGGTGAAGAGTCTGGGTTAACATCTGAGTTGTTGAGAGATAAATACCCAGAAGTGTTCTTTGATAAATTGGGGAAACTTAAAGGTTTTTCCCACTGCATTGTTCTCAAGAAGGGAGCTCAATAATTGAATGTGAAGGGTATCTATTTGTTTAAATACGCTGAAGGGTTTATCCCTAAAGGGGTGCAATTGGGTGACTCGTGTTCTCAAACGAGTCCATGTTTTAGTGAGCTTTAACACATCCTCACATAAGTCACCATGTTCTCTGGGGAAAAACAGGCATATGGGCAGCACAGATTCCATCTAGCGCCACACCGAGGAGGCATTTCAGTTATGGACAGTAAATCAAGCAGACGTCATGCATCAACAGGTCTTGCATCGTGGCAAAGAGCGTGTGTGTTTCGCCTGATATTAAAACTGTCGATGATAGGTACCACAGGACTGTTTATGCAATGTCTACGTCCATAGTTAAGTATAGGAAGGCATCATAATGGGAAAGGAGAAAAGGGGGTGTTGCAAATGTCCTTATGGATGCAGATTTGAGGGGTAATCCAGGGTTGGTGGTGAGGTACAAAGGGAGTGAATGGTTATGAGAGCTATTAGTCCTCTAAGGGGCAGCTGAAATCCTGGTTAAGGTCAGGGAATGGAGAAGGCATTGGGAGTGGCAGGAGATAGGAAAGACATTTCCGCTTTGGCTAGGTAGGGTGCCCGGGAATCAGGTTTACATTTCCTTAGGAGACTGATGCAGGGGTTGCGGGGGATTATGGTGGGGGGGCTGAGCTGGGGAGGAACAATAATATGGAAGTGGAGCAATGATTTGCCCCGGTCATGAGTAGTCAATAGTGACAGTAAGTGTATAAAGTGAGGAGAGGAGGCCACGTTTGAAAGAGTTACATTGAGAAGGAGAGGTTAGGTCATGAAAGGAGGGTTGGGAGAGTCAAGTTTGAGTTTGTGGGTAGAGGAAATGTTGGGGTGATTAAAATTGCCCATTAGTACTATAGTGGCTTTGGTGGAAATGGGGTCGAGGAGAAGGTCAAGAACAATAAAAAGGTGCTAAGAAGGTCAGGGGCATGAAGAAGGAGGATAGTGGGGAGGGTGACAGGTGAAAGGAGTTGGGTCACAGTGAACTCAACAAAGAATTAGAAAGTCAGATGATGGAGGGGCATAGTGATTCACTTTGTGAGCATTAGGCCAACCCGCCACCTCTTTTGGCAGGGCAGCTGGGGAAGCAGAGACTTAAGGGGTGATCCAGGTTTCATTTTATGCTAAACACTCTTGAGTGGGATATTGAGAGTGGGTAAATGATCTATGAATAAGGATGTTTTTTCACAAACGAATTAGGTGTTCTGAGCTCAAAGAGAGTGTAGTGTTAGTGATTGGGGTAAGGAGGGAATAGGAGGGGGGGAGGGGAAGGGATCGATGAAAGTAGTATGTTTTCATCAACCTGAAAGACTTTTCTGGCTGGGGTGAAAGACAGAGATGTGACAGGAAGCCGGGAAACGTGCATTGAACAGGATTGTCAATGTACCAGAGGGAGTGAGGTAAGAGTAGGAAGAAATTGAATGTTAAAAGTAAGGGGAGTGTGGGATGTATTGTACAATGATGGAGAGAAAGTTGAGTAGAAGAGGAATAGCTAATGGGGTGTTTGGTAGGGCAGTGGGCTGCAAGTTACATTTACCAAAACATCATTTAAATAGGTAATTCAGGGCCAAGATGTAATTTAAATGTGTTCAAATATATAATATATAATACAAAATAAATATATAATACTTGTAATTGCAATAGGTAATATAGGGCCACTAGGGACACAAGGGACAAAGGTACAATATAAATAGTAATACAGAGCAACTATCTATCAAGATGTACTTCAAATGGAGCCAAAAGGTGGACACTAAAAGCCAGGCCAACAGTTGCATAGCTTTTATTTATAGCTAGATACACACAAGCTAAAAAATAATCCATGACAGATGCAAACTGTCTAATTTAAAGAATAATCTGGATAGTTTGTCCCAGGTTGACTTCCAAGGTAACTGACCAAATGGGTAGGTGGGAAAGTTGTTCTCCCAAGGAAGGAAAACCAAAAGTTTCTCTGAAACTCACCAAACCCGGATCTTGACATATTCCTCACTGCTTTGCCACCACAAAAGTCACTTCAAGAAAATGTCTCTCGGAATTATCCAGAGAGATGCTTTCTGTTTTGTTTCAACTCACAGTCCCAGGAACAAAAGTATCCCCACACTTCTTACTTTCAAGATTTCTTAATGTCTACTTTTTACCTGCTTCAGTGGGGACACTGACACTCAGTCCCTGATAAGCAATTACCAGTTTGGGAACGCTTAATGTTACAACTGGGCCAAATCTCACATGGGCCCAGAAATGTAGCCAAGCAGAGAGCTACAAGGCTGGTTTCAATGGGTTGTGTCCAGGAATGTCTCTACCTCATTGATTAAGGGTTCTGGTTCTACTGCCCACCACCCTCTCCTACGCCCCTCTCCAACCTCTGCCCACTTGCTTGTAACTAAGGGAACCGGACCTATCTCCTCTCCACCCCTGTGTCACATGCCCCTCCTCAATGCTCTGCCATGTGCTTGTTGCTCTAGTCCCAGACGCACCTTTCACAGCTTTAGGTATTGCTTTACTTAGCTCGCTCACCTTAGCGTTCAATGGGCCTGACACATCAACTCCTCCAACCTCCTCCTAAAGTCTCTCCTTTCCTCTCTCCCATTCACCACCTCCTATCTATTTAGTCTGCCTCACCCCCATCGGACTCAAGCTATTCTTCATCTCCATGTAGCCTCTCCTTTCAACCTTCTCCTACCTCCTCTTGATGTTCCTCCTCTCCTCACTTTTGTCACCTTCCTCTTAAACTGTTATTTCTCCTCTCTTCCTCTCCTCCATCCCTTCCACCATCTTCCTCTTACTAGGTAAACTTCCTCCTCTACTTCCTTCTCCTTTCTCCCTCTTCCACCATTTAGTTGATCTTCCTCCTCTCCTCTCTTTTTCTCCCCCCTTTTCTTTCCAACAGTTCATCTTCCTCCTCTACTCCTCTTCTCCTTTCACACAGCTCCTCCTTCCAGTGTATCTTCCTCCTCTCTTCTCTTTTGCCCCTCCTCTTCTCTTTAGCCTCTGGATCTCTATCTTCCTCTTTGCTCCAGCCTCCTCCAAACGTTTTATGTCTCCTAACACCCAGACTCTTCTGCCCAATCTCCATCCTTAGTGTCCTACCCCACCACCTGGGACCTCCCCATGCTGACAGGACTCGAGTATGGTTCTACATGTTCTACATGTTTGCAGTAACATCATTGGACTACACAGATTCATTCTCGTTCTCCTGTTCCTGTGAGAATCTCAGCGGACTCTGAATTGGGCTTGTACACAGTGTCTCCCGGGGCCCATGATCTCACAGTGGATATTCGCCCCTGTCCCCTATTGTGACCCCGGCCATGACCCATATGGACAGGTTTAGTGCTTCATCATGACAGGTAATTCAGAGCTACAGGACCACAGCCAACTGTAGCGCCACCTATATGCTAAACCTATTGCACTGGAGTACAGATAGCAGGTAGATGAGATGCGAGGAGTGAAAACAAACACTTGTTTTTTTACCCACCAATTGGCTGCCTGTGGCCATGCTAATCTCCATGGTCCTTACCACCACTAACTGTCCCCATCCAAAACACAGCCTCCCGGGATCTCTTTGAGCTGGTTCTATCACACACTAGCATCATACGTTGTGCTGTAAAGATCCTGTTAGTATTGTTTCTGAATATTCTTCTGTGAGTTAATGGCTTAACTGCAGTTGCAAATGCACCTCTTGTATGATAAATATGTCTTAAGCAAGTGCACATCCAGGTACTTGATTTGTAACTAATATGTGTGACCTCACATCTATTCTCTGCACTGACCCCCTGTTAAAAACAAGCATTGTGAAAGGTAAAAGAGTTGACTTGTGAATATGCATTAAATAGGCATTTGCCAGGCAATGTTATCATGTGCAAAGGTGCTTACCTCAATTTCCAGCTGTTGCCATTTTATGTACGGGAAGTACCACCTTGACAGTGACTAGCATATCGCTAACACAAGCCTACACAAAAACGTAACTCTTGGTTTTGCCAATGCCTGTTTTTGATAGGTTTTACCTATTAGATGTTGAATGTACAACCTTAAGCTTAGGTGGTTCTTCTTGCCTCCTAATAACAATTAGCATTTTGTTCCAAATATCATATAATTTTGAACAAGGAAGGTTTCAGCAGGCAGGAACCTCAATTGCACTGCCTCATACTCTTTCAAGAAAGAATGGTATCAAATAATTTCACATGGCACAGGGCGGATAAGTGATGTCACCCCAAGAACATTTCCACAAGTTTCTCCACCCTACAAAGCCCTTTAAATATCAGGTAGTAATCATTTTAGAAAGCCAAGACTACTAATATATAGATGCTCACCATCCTTATCCCTAACAATACTCTCATTAACATTTGCCATGAAGAACACTTGGTAGGTGTTTGATTGGACTCTCCTTGCCAGTAGAAAGAAATCAATAACATCAGATGAACAAGGTTACACATCCCTTGTGACAGTGTGAGATGCAGTGAAGGGCTTTCTTAGAGGACACGTGATTGCTTACACAATACCACAAAGATCAGAGGGATGGAATTCGGGCATAATATTGAAGAAGAAAGTGTGGGTTCTAGGCACACAAGTGTGGGTTACTGGTACTCATTTATAAATTAATCCTGATTTAGGTTTTTAATAAGGGGGAGTTGTTGAATGCAATAGTGGCTATTGCACTCAGCAGCCGGGGAGTGGTTTAGGAATGTAATGGCAAATGGAGGCAAGTTCTAACTGTGTACATTTGGGAAACATAAGTGGCTAATAGAGTTCAAACTGTTAGAATCAATGAGGTTTCGTTTATGTATTGGTTTCATTTATTTTTGTTGTTGCAATGCACTCAGTACCATGAGTGATTTTGAAGGGTGTGAGCAAGAATGACATAAACATAGGAGTCGAGGGAAGGGGGTTACCTGTTGTGGGCCAGGTTTTCAAGCATTTCCGGAATCATATGTAGAGGAGACCCCAGACGTGGCCTGCACCCCTCCCCCTCGCTTCGAGGTGCCAGTAAAGTACTCACCAAGGTATGTGACGTACGAGGAGCAGCTGAACCAACAAAGGGCTGCAATGGGCCTCTGCCCTGTGTACATTTGAAGATCAATACCTGTTGAAATGCCCATAACCAGGCAGCCCTGGGCAGCACGGTACCCAATCAGACAACCATACCAGCCGTTGATACGGAACGAGGAGGAATGCCTACACACGGTCCCTGAAGAGACTCCAAAAGCCATAATGGAAGGCCAGTGGAGAAGAAACAAGGACCAGAGCAGCTCCAAGAACGAACTGAAGGAGTACTGAAAGCATGCATGCCAGTACTGACAACTGTGAGGATAATTGTAAAGGACAAAGGGGAGAGACACTGTGAAAAACGTATGAGAATGGTGCCATGAGACAAGATGGAAGCAACCGCCTTATTGAACGTGTGTAAATAAGCTTGAAACGCAAGATGCTAAGTAATCGATTCTGCTTGCAATGCTTAGTAGAAGTTAGAGCGGCAAGCGCCGACTGTATACATCTACCTCAATACAGCACAACGTACACGTGCAACTCCATTTTGTATAAACAGAAGTACTCCCAGGCGGCCAAGGCCTGACTCGCCAAGTTTCATACCAGGCCCAAGCTGAGGAAAGGAGCGTGATCGAAACTTAACAAAGGATGGCTCATGCCGGGGAAATCGAGGTCAACCAGAGAAGGGAGGTGAGCATGAGCTCACGAGGCTCCAACTTCAGAGAATGCCAGCCCGCCCGTGAAAGTCAAGATAAGAGAGGCCCATGCAGGTGGCTCAGCGCATACAGAATTAAATGCACAAAAGGTTGGAAACTGAAGCATATTCACGGTGGACCAACACGTGACCAGACAGGCGCGAAGATGTACCACCGCCTGATGTTATCCAGAACCAGAGGGTGCCATAACTCTTCCTGATAAGAGACTACAGATCCGAGGCCATACCCAGCCAACTAATTGACACATAGTTCTAAACCACTGATTGATGGAAGGGAGGCAGGGTGAATCTTGGGACACTAGGCACCTGGGTGTCTATTCTGCATGCCGCTAATTAAAATGGAGATTTATGTTTAGGGGTGTAACTTGCCCAATCACAAGGGACCATGTAATCTAGGGTCCTATACACATTGTAACCAATGAGACGTCGCACTTGTAGTGACGTCAATCACGTGCGGTGTAGAGGGAAGGGCGTAGACACCCACCCGATAAGAGTTATCCAATCCACTTGCATTATTTCCATATACAATTATAGCACCTATACTTAAGTTACCTTTCCCAACCAATTGTATTGCATGATGATTTTTTGTAGAATTAGACGTCAATGATGACGGATTTTGCCCATAAAAGAGGCTGTTGGACTAATGTTCGAGGAAGTCGGGGTGAGGCAGGTGTTCGTGATGCTGCTGATTTCCATAAGCTGATGTATGTATCATTAAATGGACTTCCCTTTGCCAATTTACTGAGTCCTGATTATTGATCCTTGCCGGAGTATGTGAATCTTGCACTCTGTCCTCGCATGGTGCAGTTATCTTGCATTACTCGTTTTCGAGGGTGAGTGCTGACCAATAGGCCCGTCAGTAATTACCTCTCCTCGTCAACACATACATGGGTTCCAAGCCAAGAGTGGAAGGTAGAACGTTGGATAACTTGGCTCGAAAAAACAAGAAGGCTGTCTCCTTTGGTGACCTATTTACACATTAGATAGAACCCCAGATAAAGGCTTTTGCCGAAATCACCACAAAAGGAGCTAAGGCTTTTCCAGTTCTGACTGGGGAAGGGAAGGGAAGCATAGGAAAGCAAAGGAAATGAAATGAAAGGAAAGGAAAGGAAAGGAAAGGAAAGGAAAGGAAAGGAAAGGAAAAGAAAGGGAAGGAAAGAGAAGGAAAGGAAAGGAAAGGAAAGGAAAGGAAAGGAAAGGAAAGGAAAGGAAAGGAAAGGAAAGGAAAGGAAAGGAAAGGAAAGGAAAGTAGCGTGAGGATGGTTACGGCCATTGATTATTGATAATCGATTAATATAGTTATAAGACACCTGTAAAAACCGACGACACGAAGTAACTCTGGGCCTTCGGTTACATCACGAGTCCTTTCGCCATTCCGACTGAGTAGGCTGAGAAGCTCCCCGTGGACAATGATAGTGTAATCATTCCCAAAAAATCTGCAGTGGGTCTGAATGAACCCGCCTTTCCAAGCATAACCCTTCTCATTCCCACGGGCAGCGGATCAGACGGAAAACCTTAAAAGCAGGAAGAGGAAGGGGCGGTGATCCTGAAGTTCCAGAGAGGAAAAGAGTCGATTGGTGAGTGAAACAACGAAACTCGTTATCCTGGCAAAGGTCTTATAAAAATAATACAGCTAGAAGCAGAAAAGACTGTATATATATAGGGGGTAAAAGACCTGGTCACCTGAAGGAACTGGGGTAAGGAATACCAGGGGGGCACCCAAGATTAAAAACTGTAAGGAATACCGGTTGGGCACCCGAGATTAAAAACTGTAAGAATTCCCTGGGGGGCACCTGAGAGAAAACTGTAAATTCGCCTTGTTCCTGCACTTTAAAGAGTGGTCAAAAGGAACTTGAACCCAGAGCCCACAGAGGGGGGGACTGTAAGGAATACCGGGGGGGCACCCGAGATTAAAAACTGTAAGAATTCCCTGGGGGGCACCTGAGAGAAAACTGTAAATTCGCCTTGTTCCTGCACTTTAAAGAGTGGTCAAAAGGAACTTGAACCTAGAGCCCACAGAGGGGGGGACTTCAGGCTACGATGACGTTTAAAGACGTCATAAAGGTGTTAGTTCAAATCCCATGACAGGGTGATAATTAGAAGGCAGGTATACGTTGACCAGCTGGTGTCCGTCTAGTCTGTCAAGCGTCTGTCATACATGTTCTGTGTATGCTGAATGTGGAATTATTGTGATATTAAATGATGGCAATGCATTTTGGTTTTCGTGATTCTGTAAATGACAGGGAATCGCCACTGAATTGATGTGTTTCGAGTAAAACTGTTGGTGTAAAAAGTTTGCTTAAAAGTTGGATTGGAGTTTGCGTATGTGGTGCTCGCTCATAATAGTGTAAAGTTGCAACACTGTGTGATCATTGTTGGTACAAAATTAAGAATGGAAGAAGTTACCCCACTTGCACACTTGTGCAAGCAATTGCCAAAACATGCAGCAAAGCTGAAGAAATACAGCCAGGAGTGGGTTAAGGGCACCGCAAATAAAATATTTATGCCGTGGCCCCAGAATGGGTCATTGTCTAAGGCTGTCTTACAGCACATGACCATGTTCCTACATGCCACATATAGCAGGAAGAAACTCGAGAAACGCCTTGCCGTTCTCGAGCTTTGGAAAATGTTTGAACAAGTAAAGGAAGAAGAACCTCCCACAGACTGGATATTAAATGTATGTACGGAGGGGGGTGAGATGCCTACCGCGCCACCTGCCACGTCGAAACCAGTTGTGGAGGGAAGTAAGTCGGAAGGCCTTTACCCACTACGAGAACCTAAGGCAGCCACAGGTTATAGCAACCCTGCATACGAGTCACCTGCGTGTAGCAGTGATGAGGCGAAAGAGAAGGAACAGGAAATTCACTCGGCCTCCACGATCCCGTGGGACAAAGAGAGGCGGTATGAAGAAAGAAAGGGCCAGGCACAAACGAGTGCACCTCTCGATAGAGAGAGAGAGAAGGAAAGAAGCGGAAAGGAACCGATGAGGTAACATTTGCAAAGGACGAATGGATGGGAGGGCAGATACTATTGAAATTAGATGGAAAAGGAAGTGATGATGCAAGGCCGAGTGAACGGTCTGTTGAGGCGCAAAGTAAGGGAAAGAAGAAAGAAATAGCTATGAGAGACGAGAGGGCAAGAAAAATATGCAGCCTATGAAAGGTGCAGGCAGAACATGCTAAAGTTGGAGGAAGAAAGGAGGGTGCACGAAAGGAAAGTGAAGAAGAGAGAAGATGAGAAAAGTAGAAGGGAAAAAGAACGTAGAAACGAACGGATGAGGTAAGTAGATAAGGCTAGAGAGGAGGCGAAGAAGCAAAGAGAAATGGATGAGGAAGCAGAGTGTACACATAGGCAAAGGGTGCGAGATTTATAAAATTTGCAGCGGGAAGTGAAAAAACCCAATCCTGTTGTAGACTGGGAAGACATAGAAGAGTTCTTTCCAGCAAATGATGCAGTACCAGGTACAAGCAGGACAATTATTGATGATGACTTCGACACCAGAAGCATCGGGGAAGCGATTGATAAAATATATGATGAGATGGGACTGGAACGAATCTCCCAAGAAGGAAGGGAAGATGAGCGCTTAGAGAGCACTCAGTTATACGATACTGAGGATGTCACCCGAAGTAGTGAGAGTAGGGGACGTTCCCTAGATAGACTAGAAGTTGGGCAGAATGAAGATGATGCGAGAAGCTGTGCGAACTGGGAGTATTCAGAGTCTGACTCAGATGGGGAAGCGGAGGAAGTGATGTATGACGAAGGGAGACGATGCGAAAAGGGAACCGAGAGGTACAATGGTTAGACGCGAGCAGGTCCATAAATAAGACATCGAAGTCCGCTGGACAGTCCAGCCGACATGAAGAGACACCCCATGGTCAGAGGGGGGTGCCAGGTAGAAAGCAAGGTGGGAACGCCACCCTAGCAAGAGACCGAGGAGGTAAAGAAAAGGAAAAGGAGGATTGCGCATTCCAATTCCCACTGCTAGAAAAAGGGGGAGGAAGACCGCAACATATTCCATGGCCACACATGGACCGAGAGAATCTCAAAAATAAGCTTCCAATGTTGACATCGGGAGCCAGGAAGTGGATTCATGAGCTAGAAAAAATGACAGGGGGAGTCATCCTAGCCATAGGGGACATCAAACGTCACCTAATTGCTATACTCGGAGAAAGAGCAGACGATGTGTGGAAAAGGGCAGACTACCCTAGGGTAACCATAACTAACACCTTTCATAACGGAGCACAGTTTAATAACTGTAGAGCAGCAGTATGGAAAGCGCTACGTACGCTATATCCAGACACATCTGATATGGGAGCTATAATGACTCGAAAAATGAAGGAGTCGGAGGATCCATTGCTTTATATCCAGAATTTTCAAGACGCGTGGGTGCTTGAAACGCATGAGTCTTGGACGAAATCTATCCCTGTATTCTATAATATACTGTGCCAAGGGTTACCAGAAGCGGTGCAAAAACAACTAAAATAGAAGCTAAAGCGTGGGCCGAAATCCAGTTGACAATTGCCCATTATTGTAGGCTGTTGCAGGAAAAGAATCGAAAGAAAGAGGCAACGCGTAAGGGAGAAGAGGCGAAGCTAGTGCAAAGGAAGCTCTCGAAGTATGCGCTCGAGGGAGCCATGCTAACAAGCCCAGCCGATTCGAGTGTGCAATGTGCCACTTACCCGCCGCAAAACAATCAGGGTAACGCAGGATATTATCCGAGAGGAAGGGGATTTGGAGGAAGAGGATGGTAGGGTAATCAGGGAGGCTTTAGAGGTAACCAAGGAGGTTTTCAAAATGTTCAAGGTGGTATCCAGAGCGCACCAATGGGCAGTCCAGCTATGCCAGATGGACAGATGGCCCGACCACCGCCAGTTTGTTGGCTGTGTGGAGTGCCAGGACATGTGGCACACATGTACAGAAGCCAAGGCATGTGACAGAACAATCAAGAGATGGGGCAGGCACGGTGAATCAACCTGCTACCACATGGGGAATGCACCACAGGGACAACCCCAGCAGACACTGTCGCAAGTGGCTGAGAGCACTAACTCTAGTGGGGGAAACCCACAGGTATACAGTGGACCGAACCTATACATGAAATAGGACGGCTCACAGGGATCTCTGATGTGTTCTATCCTATCAGTGACACCAGACCCTAACAGGGAACCTAAGGTAAATGTCACCATAGGGGGGGGGAAGAATATTCCTTCTTAGTTGACACGGGTGCAACGCGCTCGTGCATATGAGAAGGCAAGTTCTACTTGTCCGGTGAGGCAATAGACACCCAAAGTTTTACTGGAGCTCATAGCAGAGTTCCCTTTACTGATGCACTCCCAGTCTCAGTGGGAGAGTGCAACATGAATGTACCTTTATTGTATATGCGTCAGTCCCCGGTGAATCTCATGGGTCGGGATTTGATGACGAAGTTGAATATGGCCATCTCGTTCACTGAGGATGGCATAGTGTGCTCCACCCCAGGAATGCATTATTCAAACATATGTGAAATGATCAGAGCCTACTCTGGACGTGCAATCATAAGAGCTGTACTGTTGGAACCAGAGGTTTTCGCATATGGAGTACAAGTGCTCATGGCAGGATTGCTAGGCCTAGCAGACAAGACTATGAGAACCCCCGATGAGTTTCTATTCAGGCCAAGAATACCCATGCACGAAGAGGAGGGACAGGTGTTTCCCTTAATGATACAATCCGCCGCGGTGCGAGGAAAGGTAGTATTGGTTGAAGGATGTGACGACAAGGGTAGACCTTGGTGTGCAATTGTCGCCATCGAAGAAGGGTATCGAGTGACTGATGTCACCGATGACGATCTGTTCGAAGAACACCCTGACCTAGAAGAGACATGGGTGCAAGTGAGTCTCATATGTTGGGTCAAAATGATCAGGCGAGAGGTACCACAGAGGATGATGTTAGCGTTAGTACGCCCAGAGTACTTTGATACCGCCATGGCCCTAGTGCCGGCCAAAATATGGACTACAGGGCCCTATGACGTAGCTCTCCTGAAGGGAGCCGGCGAAGTAAACATTAAATTGAAACCAGAAGCCATTCTGCCATGGGCACGACAATATCCCATGTCCAGAGAAGCGAATGAAGGGATTGCAAAGACAATCTCTGCCATGATGGAGCAGGGCATTCTAGCAACATCGGACTCATCCTGCAACACAGTGATTTATCCTGTCAAGAAATCAAAGGGAGGGTCCTGGCGTTTAATCCAGGATTTACAAGCCCTAAACGACATAGTCGAAGCTGAGTTCCCTTTAGTCCCGAATCCATCCACAATTTTGTGCAACATACCCACTGAGGCAAATTGCTTCAGGGTGATCGATTTGAAAAATGCATTCTTCTCAATTCCATTGCACCGTGACTCACAAGACCTGACGTCATTTACTTTCAGACAAATGTGCCTGAAAAGTACCAGGCTGCCACAGGGGTATTGCGAGTCTCCATCTATTTTCAACAGAGTCCTGCAAATGGACCTAAGCAATATTGCGGTGGACAGTGTTGTTTTGAAGTATGTCAATGACATTCTAATCTGCAGCATCACTGAAGAGCAATGCCGACATGACTCAGTCCAGCTATTAACTATACTGGCTGAGAAGGGATACAAAGTGGACAAGGACAAGCTGCAGTACTGCCAACGGGAGGTGTTGTACATAGGGCAACTGATCTAACATGAGGGGAAAAAGGTAACCCCAGAAAGGGCCGAGGCTATCATGAACACAGCCAAGCCACGCACAATAAAAACAAATGCAAAGCTTCTTAGGCCTGTGCAACTATGTCAGAGCATGGGTCTTCGACTACAGCTCATATACCAAGCCCTTGTAGCAGGCCCTTAAAAAGGACCATGCGACGAGGGAAGAAATTGAAAGGAATGAAGATCTGGAGAAGGGGTTTCCCGAACTCAAGGGGGCAATTTGTAAGGCCCCAGTTCTCGGGATTCCTAATTATCCTGAGGAATTCTATTTGTTTTCTCATACTGCTGGCAACTTTATGATGGCAGTGCTCATGCAGCGAACCTCATTGGGATATAAACCCCTAGCATATTACAGTGGGAGTTTGGACCCGGTAGTGAAGGGCCACTTCCCATGCGAACAAAACCTAGCTGCTGCCGCGTTCGCCATTGAGAAGGCGTCATCCATTGTGATGGGGTGCTCCATGACATTATATGTTGAGCACTGGCTATTTGCCATACTAGAAAAGCCAAAGGGCACACTGACTTCTCAGAGAGCATCAGCCTACAAGGTGATTATTCCTAATCCATCGATCAAAATAGTGCGATGCCAAACTGTGAACCCTGCCATGTTTATAGCTGAGCCAGTCACAAAGGGAGAACCTGTGCATGACTGTGCGAACTATGAGGAATTTTATGATGAAATCCCCAGGGTAAAGGAAAATGCCCTGGCAGGTGGGGAGATTGTATTTATTGACGGGTCTTCTAGAATCGACCAAGACGACGGACAAAGATATACAGGCATGGCCGTGATCAAACACATAGCGAGTGGAGAGTTCCGAGTACTTGTCAATACACGAATACCATCTCACTATTCGGCACAGGCTGCAGAGCTAGTGGTGCTGTCACGACTCGCTCCCTTCGCTCCCGTTCCCACCACTTGGGGGCATGTTTTGGGGCTTATTCCTTGCTGGACATTTCCTCCGAACCTAATGCCACAGTGCTGTAATGAATTGGGAGCACTAAATCCCTATTTTCCAAACTACTTCCCTTCCGGATCCATTCCAGGTTTTTGGCAGCCAGCATGCTTCTTTAACCAAATGACTGTGCTTCCCAGAATGCCTGGCCCACTGCTCCACCTCCACCCTTGCAGGACAAGGTTGGGTGGAGGATAGGCAACACCTGTGGCTGCAGGTGCAGCAGTCAGCACACCTGAGGCGTGTGCTCGTTAAACAGCTTTAAAAGCCTCAGTCTCACTTCAGTCCAGCGCTGGTCATCGTTTGCAGTGTTCCTGTTTTTTGACTAGTCCCTGGTTCCTGGTTCTTTGCCTTTGTACCTACTTCCTTGTTCCTGTTTTCTTGTTTCCTCCGCCCTGAATTTCGGATTCATGCGCTAATTGATTTCTGCTCCCTTGATTTCCCTTTTTGTCTTCCTCTGTTTGCAGGCAGCTATTCTCAGTGCTTTCCCCTTTTAGATGCAGCCCAGTTTGTCTGTGTTCTATATTTCTTTGACTCTGTCCTTTGCTGCTGTTACCCATTTACCTTAGCCTTCCTCTTAGTTTAGTTTCCTGTCTTTTCCTTGGAGGGGTAGGGAGAAGTTTGCATAGGTTATTTCGTTTTTTCCCTGCTCCTGATCCTTACTTTCTAGAGGATCCATTCCATGTTTTACACTGCACTTCTACATTTATTTTCCCTTTGATTATTAGGTGTGGTGTGCGGTAGTAGCTAGCTCCTGTGTGAATGCTTATGTTTTCCTCACTATTTTGTAAACACTATTCCCACTTAGGTATTTAGTTTTCCTTCCAGTCTCCGCCCTTGTCCTGCCGGGCTCTCCACATTGCAGCGGATCTCGCTCTGCTGCCTTCCAGCCTCCGCCCTTGCCCTGCGGGCTCTCCACATAGCAGCGGATCTCGCTCTGCTGATTCCCAGCCTCAGCCCTTGTCCTCTGGGCTCCCTGCCCGGCAGCCTGCCTCATTCCGGCTGCCTTCAGCCCTTGTCCTCTGGACCTCCCTACTTCTCCCATTGCTGTTATAGCCTTTCTGGGTCCCAGATTCATCTACAGGATTCGTGGGCTAGCTGACATTCAAGAGGTGTATCTCGTCCTCGTGAGTACAGTTCCTAAGTTCCCTTATGTAATACCATCAAGAGTGTTAGTACACAGATCCTGTCATTGCTGGCCCTCCACGTGGGTTTAGCGCTGTCAGTACCTGTAACAGCAATTGGGGGTAAGGTGCTTGCCGACCTTCCTCGCGGTCAGGTGCTTACCCCACATCCCTTTTCATATACTGGTTTTGATGTCACACTCTATTTTGCACTCCTGGGTTCTAGCATACCTGAGTCGTTGTTCCTGGGTGCACATTTCCCTTGCCATATTCGCTGCCTTAGTACTCGCCTGACTAATCCTGACAGTATGACCAGCCCAAAATTCCCATTGAATATGGCAAGTTTAAGAAAGAAAGGCAGCAAGGCCTCTAACAAGCTTGTACAGAAAGCTTCCCCTACATTTACCTGTGACAATCAAATCACTAGTCTTGGCTTAAATGAACTCCTTGTCACGAATGGGCATTTACGAGCAAAGTATTTTTCCCATAGGATGGCACATCCTACA
The DNA here is from genome assembly GCF_040938575.1 of Ambystoma mexicanum. Taxonomy (NCBI): domain Eukaryota; kingdom Metazoa; phylum Chordata; class Amphibia; order Caudata; family Ambystomatidae; genus Ambystoma; species Ambystoma mexicanum. Next base: position 985,933,033 of record NC_090928.1, on the reverse strand, counting down.
TTGCCTGATCCTAGTTCGATCTTTTGTTCTGATCCCGATTCTATGTCAGCGCAAGCCTTAGCCGCAGAAAACAACACACTGTTAGACTTATTATACAAGAGTACCTCTGTGGTTGAACCCCATGATTCCAGTTGTGCTTCACCTCAGATAGAACAGTTTCATGGTACAAACATAACGAATGGAGGGGTTCCTTGCATAACTTCAGTTTTCTACCCTCAGTCCAAATACTTCTTTGCACAAGTACATACGGTAGTCCCTAATGTCAAGAGGTCTAAGGTCAATAGATTGCTTAAGGGTAACACAGACCAAGTTAGTATGAGAAAGTATAAATCTCAGAACCTGAAAGCAGTTGAGGATAATGCACAATCGGTGCACATCCAGATTGCTAGTGCAGGATCCAGCCCTGATGCCACTATGCCTCCCCCTGTGCCTACTGATAGTGATGTACAGTTAATGCAGGGCATGCTAAGAGCTAAGCTTGAGGAGTTAACACAAGAATTCATTTCTGTACAAGAGGAGAATAAGATCTTGCACGCATTCCTGAATACACCTCAGACTTTATCCATTGATGTTGATGAAGTGAACACAGTTCAGCCCCTGAGTGCAGAGACTTTGGTAAACCATGATAATTGCCAATATGTTAGATCTATTGGAAGTGAAAGTCTTTCTTCTAGCACAGCGCTCAATCTGGGCACAGTTTCTAACAATTGTTCTGCTGATTGTCAGGGATTGCAGTTAGCTGAAGATTTACAAGCCACTCCTTTACCTAAAGTTTCCTGTGTAGCAGTCTGTCATAATTCTGAGCTAGCACACATACAAGCTTCTGATCTCCAAACACAATACACAAAGGTGGCATACACAGATTCAGTCACTACAGTAGGCTTAGGTCCTGCTCTTGATACAGCTGCTGAGACTGAAGTAGATGTTAAAGCTGATGTGGAAGACGATCTTACCTCTGGGTTCACTCTTCCTTCTGCCAATTCTGATCAATACGAACAGTCAGAGACAGTACAGATTTCATGTTCTGATGAACTCATTCCACAGTATACAGAACCAAAAGACCAGCAGGCGATTTCTGAACTGTTGATTGTTAATCTGCCTCTTTCAGAAGCTAAGACAGAGGAATGGACAATTGACGAAATCCTGATTAACAGAGACTTTACTATGGTGATTCCACTGGTTGATTTTGACTTCCACAAAGAAAGAGACTCTGTGTCACCCACTAAAGAAAAGGACTGCAAGGGTACAGTTCAGTCCTTGGTTACTGGAGCCAAGGAGTCTAATGCCCTAAAGGTGCCCTCCATTCCTGAGCCCCTAATGTGTCTATCAACTTCTGAGACTTCTGTGTGTCCTCCTACAACCATTGACTCTTCTATGATCCAATCCACAGCCCTGCAGTCATCTTTGGTAAACGTGTCTTCAATCAATGAACCGCTGCCATGTCGGCCATTTAATCAAGAGCCTCCACCATGCACGGGGTTAGTCCCAAAGACCCTGACATGTTTGGATTCAGCTACCGAGATGGCTCCAACTCGCATGCCTTCAGCTTCAAAGTTTCCTCTGGCCTGCCTGTCTTCAGCTACAGTGACTCATCCAGAAGATCATCCTTCAGCCAGAGAGCCTCCGGTAGTCCATCATATGTGCATGTCTTCAGTTCCAGAGTTTATTGCTTGTTTGCCTTCAGTTCATGATACACCGGTATCCTGCTTAGCTTCGCTTCCAACATCAGAGGTATACCTGTCTACACCATCAGATCCTGCTATATTTTCTACTGCTCCAGACAGTCCTCCTGAATCCCAAACATTTACTGTCGATGAACGTTTAGATTGCCTTTCTTTTGCTTCAGGAGGAGCACCAGAATGCCTGCCTTTTCCACAAGACGATTCTCCCAACTGCTTCACTTTAGCATCAGAGCCTCCTAAAAATGCAGCATCAGAGTTTGAGACTTTTGCCAGCTCCCGCTTCAGAGTCATCAAGCTGGACCAAGTGGTGAGTCAGAACCACTCACCTGGGTGTGCACAGGGGGTGGTGCAGACCGGCGTATTACCTACAGAACCTGTGCAACAGAATTCCGCCAAGAAGCACCAGTTGGGTGCTAGTAGCCAAAGGAAGGGAATGACTGCTGCAGTTCAAGATGTGTCTGTTATTGCTCCTTCTGCAAGTGTGCCTGAAATACCAAGTACTGTGTCTATCACTCCTATCAGTATGCCAAACGTCCCTGCTGTTGTATCCAACGTGCAACAAAGTGGCTACACGACTGTCACCAGGAGTACCAGCCTCGTACAACCCATGGGACTTCCAGGCATCCAAGGCGTAGAATATGTGCAGTCAAACCTTAATCATTTTCAACCACAAGCCTTTTCCCAGATGGATGACAGAAAAAGATCTGAACCTCTACCCCAGCCGCCACCTTTTCTAATGGCTGAACATGAACATTTCCTGAAGCCAGCAACTTCCTCACCTCCCGCATGTCCGCTCTCGGCGGAAAGGCTAACAGAACTTCTACCATCGTCTAAGGCAAGTTACACCAGCCTGCCTCCCTCCTCAAAGACTTACAAGGGTCCACTCCCAGTGACTGAGCTTCCTGGACCTTCCAACTCTGCTCCAGGTCCTGCAAGTTCTTCATGCCTTTCTTCGAACCATGAGTCTCTTCATCACCAGAAGTCACCGTTTCCATCAGTATCACCTCCAAAGACAACACACTCCTATCATGGAAGCCCATCTGCCTTTGCCCACAAGCCACCATTTCCATCAGTGCCACCTCCAAAGAAAAAGCACTCCCATCATGGAAAGAAGAAGTCTCGTACGGGTGGCGGGCACCCGAAGAGGGCCGTAGGAGGGGGTATACTGTCACGACTCGCTCCCTTCGCTCCCGTTCCCACCACTTGGGGGCATGTTTTGGGGCTTATTCCTTGCTGGACATTTCCTCCGAACCTAATGCCACAGTGCTGTAATGAATTGGGAGCACTAAATCCCTATTTTCCAAACTACTTCCCTTCCGGATCCATTCCAGGTTTTTGGCAGCCAGCATGCTTCTTTAACCAAATGACTGTGCTTCCCAGAATGCCTGGCCCACTGCTCCACCTCCACCCTTGCAGGACAAGGTTGGGTGGAGGATAGGCAACACCTGTGGCTGCAGGTGCAGCAGTCAGCACACCTGAGGCGTGTGCTCGTTAAACAGCTTTAAAAGCCTCAGTCTCACTTCAGTCCAGCGCTGGTCATCGTTTGCAGTGTTCCTGTTTTTTGACTAGTCCCTGGTTCCTGGTTCTTTGCCTTTGTACCTACTTCCTTGTTCCTGTTTTCTTGTTTCCTCCGCCCTGAATTTCGGATTCATGCGCTAATTGATTTCTGCTCCCTTGATTTCCCTTTTTGTCTTCCTCTGTTTGCAGGCAGCTATTCTCAGTGCTTTCCCCTTTTAGATGCAGCCCAGTTTGTCTGTGTTCTATATTTCTTTGACTCTGTCCTTTGCTGCTGTTACCCATTTACCTTAGCCTTCCTCTTAGTTTAGTTTCCTGTCTTTTCCTTGGAGGGGTAGGGAGAAGTTTGCATAGGTTATTTCGTTTTTTCCCTGCTCCTGATCCTTACTTTCTAGAGGATCCATTCCATGTTTTACACTGCACTTCTACATTTATTTTCCCTTTGATTATTAGGTGTGGTGTGCGGTAGTAGCTAGCTCCTGTGTGAATGCTTATGTTTTCCTCACTATTTTGTAAACACTATTCCCACTTAGGTATTTAGTTTTCCTTCCAGTCTCCGCCCTTGTCCTGCCGGGCTCTCCACATTGCAGCGGATCTCGCTCTGCTGCCTTCCAGCCTCCGCCCTTGCCCTGCGGGCTCTCCACATAGCAGCGGATCTCGCTCTGCTGATTCCCAGCCTCAGCCCTTGTCCTCTGGGCTCCCTGCCCGGCAGCCTGCCTCATTCCGGCTGCCTTCAGCCCTTGTCCTCTGGACCTCCCTACTTCTCCCATTGCTGTTATAGCCTTTCTGGGTCCCAGATTCATCTACAGGATTCGTGGGCTAGCTGACATTCAAGAGGTGTATCTCGTCCTCGTGAGTACAGTTCCTAAGTTCCCTTATGTAATACCATCAAGAGTGTTAGTACACAGATCCTGTCATTGCTGGCCCTCCACGTGGGTTTAGCGCTGTCAGTACCTGTAACAGCAATTGGGGGTAAGGTGCTTGCCGACCTTCCTCGCGGTCAGGTGCTTACCCCACATCCCTTTTCATATACTGGTTTTGATGTCACACTCTATTTTGCACTCCTGGGTTCTAGCATACCTGAGTCGTTGTTCCTGGGTGCACATTTCCCTTGCCATATTCGCTGCCTTAGTACTCGCCTGACTAATCCTGACAGGTGCTGATACTCGCCATTGAGAATCATGCAGACCAGGCAGTAACAGTATACAGCGACTCCGCCTATATGACGTCAACAGTGCACGCAGGATTAGCGTGCTGGAAAAGGAGGGGCTACCTCCGAGCAGACGGCATGCCAGTGCAACACGCAGCCTTATCGGACAGGCTGATAAAAGCACAACAGCTCCCAGTGGGCATAGCGGTTGTGAAATGCGCCGCTCATACCAAAGGGACAGATTTTGTGTCACGTGGAAATCATGAAGCGGACACGGAAGCCAAGCGCATGGCATCCAAAACTGAAACAATCATGGACGTGGATGTGGCACGTACCCATGAGCGTATGATGGTAGCGCGAGCCAAACCAGAAGCCTACAGCAATATGGGGCAGTCTCAATTAATGGAGCTCCAGTGGGAGGCACCTCAGGAGGAGAAAAATCTATGGAAGCGTCAAGGGTGTTCCTTAAACCCCTCAGACGGAGTGTGGAGGCAAGACAGCACTGGTAAACCAGTAATGCCTGTCGCCCTCCTAAAAATAGCTCTAGAACAGCTCCATTACCCAATGCATATGACTAAGGAAACTCTTGCCGCAACACTTGCCGAAGACTGGTTTACACCGAATTTAGCAGAACATGTGGCATTCTTTATGGTCAACTGTATTATCTGCCAGCATTCACTTCTGGGCACACATTGAAAGTAGTGAGAGGAGTCATCCCCAGACCAAATGGACCTTTCCAGCACCTACATATTGATGATGTCGATATGATCCAGGTGTGTAATGGGTACAGGTATTTACTTGTGGTGGTGTGTCCCTTCTCCAGGTAGATAGAAGCAGGTCCCTGTAAGCACCTCGATGCCGCCTGTGCTGCCAAATTCTTGGTGAGGGAGGTCTTCCCTAGATGGGGGGTTTGTGAGGTTATGAGATCAGAGAATGGGCCTCATTTTGTGAACGCAGTGTTCGAACAGATTAGCTTGTTGCTGCGTATAAAGCATAAGTTTTCATCGGCGTATCACCCAGAGGGAAATGGGATATGTGAACAAATCAACGGCTTGCTTAAGGAAAGGATAGCCAAGTTGAAACTCACATTAAGAAAGGGATGGATGCATTGCCTACCACTGGCATTGTATGCACTTCAGAACCAACCAGGCTCCGACTATCATCTTACGCCGCACAGAATAGTTACTGGGAGAAAGATGAGGACCCTTATTACCCACCGAGACAGAGCTAGATGTGATGCCCAGTCAACTAGGGAGGTTCTGGGAGATGAGATGAAAGCGTACCTAGACTGTCTCGTAGCCAGCACCTCTATCATTTCAGGCCAGCTGCTTCGACGGCGGAAAGGGGACAGCACAGCACAAACCACAACAGACAATGCTGATGCAGGCGCAGCTCTCAGCCTTGGCACACCCCTTGTCTTCCCTGGATACAGAATTCTTGTGAAGAACTTTACGAGAAAGAAATGGGACGAACCGAGGTTTAACGGCCCCTTCATTGTAGAGGACTGCACCCTGTCCGCTGTCAAGCTCGTGGGCCGAAGAGCCTGGATTTTCATGAACAACATCAAGCTATTCATAGGAGAGGGCACTCCTGCTGCACCCAGCAATGAAGAACCTACAGATAAGGAGGGAGAACCTCAGCATGTGCAGACAAGATCTATGGTGAGGAAGAAGGATGCATAAGTAGACAAGTAACGAGAACGTTAGGAAAGTGAGACTCATAAAACAAGACATTTCCTCGAGCCAAGTGAAACGTGTCAAAAGAGCAATTACACAAACAAGTCAGTATAGCCAACAAAAGAACTATTGTGAAAATTGTGCCTGCGACTGAACTTTTTCATATAGACTAAAAGAGACAATAGTAAGCAAGCAAACACTCTGTGCAGCCAAAGGTGCAGGGTAAAGGAAGAAAATCATGTACTCATATCAGCAAAAGCGTTAATCTCATGAACATTGAAAGCCACACAAAGCATTTAAAACCTAAGACTCTGATAAGAAGTAAAAGTAAGATCAAGACTTTGTTCATGGACATATGGTTCATCCCAGCAGAAGCCTCACGTGGGATGTGCTAACCTACTTCCAACTGGTGGCACTGTCCCACCCTTCACTTATAGGCAGAGAAGCCAGAGTTACTGAATTCATTCAAGACCCTGCAAACAAGAAGGTAATCTGGCAACTATTGACTGTCATCGCAGAGGTCTTCGCCGAGTTGCCCGAGCACAGTGACTCAAAGACCAATGCTCCCGCCTCAAGTAATCATTGACGAGATCACATATACTTTGTTCTTCCGCATCATCGAAGAATGTCCAGGACTTATCGGGAGAACTACAGATACATTGACATTCATTAGAGATCCAAAAAATAATTACTTCCTCAACCAAGTGTGGTACAAGATGAACCACGTGGTTGCAACTCATGCAGCAGTAAAGTGCAAAACTTGTTTGCATCAAAAGAAGGCACTGTGATTAGGACCCAGCACACGAGACAAATGTCCCTGAGGATACACGGCTGGCACACAACGTTTTATTTCGATTAGTCACAAACTATCCGGAAATGGTGGGGAGACCTGCAGATGTTGACGTCATCACCTTTCTTAGGAATCCGGCCAACGCCCCACACATGGGCGCACTCCTCCAAGGCATCATGCGCCAGGTGGAGCTGTCCAATTTCCAGCGAGAATTCCTGAGGAGATTTCAGTGACACTAGCCGACGAGAGACAGATCGAAGAGAAAAAAAAACCCAACTGAAAGCACACTGCGAGAGAAGGCCTGTGACTTTAGAGCCAAAGAACCAGACAAAAGTCATTAACACCGGAAGACAGTTGGTATGCATTTCGCGTTTTCTTTCATCTCATTGAAAACCTTCCAGAACTAGTGGGCAGACCCCGCAACATTGATGTGCCTACTTTTCTTAATGATCCAGCAAAGAATGCCCAACTGAACAGGCTCCTAAGAGCTATTGCATCACAATTAAGAAGCAATTATGGACATCCGCTGCTGAGGCGAGCCTTAGAAAGGAGAGATCCAAGATAAACCCTTTAGAATCCCCAGCCGGGGCCGAACAAGAAAACAAAGACACAGTTCTTCATGCTTCCAACGTAGAACGAATCGAAAGGGGATAACTACATCTTGAACTTCTTTTCCAATTTTTCTTATTTTTCCCTATTTTGTGCATTATCATTCCGCAGTGGAGTAAATGGGGAAGAGAGAGACTGTTCCTCAACTCGACCTCGAACGACCAAGTGAAAGGAACAGCGACATGAACTTCACTGCCGTGTTTACCTTTTTCAACCTTTTTCTTATTTTTTCCTACCTCCTCATATGTTCACTTTTATTTTTGTTTTTATTTTTTCAATGGTTTATCTATGCATGATGTGTAACGAAGCCATCATTTCATGGTGTCACTACGAACAGATTCCTGCCTGTCCTCAGGGTCAAGGCGAGTTGGAATAGTGCCCTGGGACTACGTTTATCATAGAAATGCAAAATGAATTGTGATGTGTTGAAACGATAGTCTAACCTTTTTCCATAGTCTAGTAAAGGAACTGTACTCCATACTCAGAGACTATCATCATCATCACTCGTAAGAGGGGGGACATTGAACTGCACTTGTCACTTTAGTGTTTATTGAACCTTGAACGACGAAAACAGAATAAGAAGAGAAATAAACTATTGACTGTGGACGTATTTGAGATGGGGGTCCAAAACAGTAATTTAGTTGTGCCACCAGCAGAAGGGCGCCCACGGTTCCCTGGAAGGAGATGCTGCAAGCTGTCTTTCAAGGCCGTCATATGTATATGCATTGTGATTATTGTAGTATTTGTATCGTTAACTATTAGAACTGCATTTTTTATTGGTGCATGAAGCGTCCCAATGTCTGTGCATCCACCAGGTAATGAATATCTGGGGCCCACAAAAGCACCCAGACCTTACATTGTCAACCCTGTTCCAAGAAAAACTGATGATAAAGCAAATGATTTACAGTTGAATGCAATTAGCAGTAACACGTATACACTTGAAGTAATGAATGGTGAGAAAGGCTGGAGACAGGGTCAGCACGGAATGTATGATAACATAGCACTGTCCACGGCACACACCCATACACTGAGTGCACATGAACAAGGGCAAGTGTCAATGGCTACAAACCCGCAGGCTAAACCAACTGAAAGAGAAAAATCACCTCTGGAACAAGCAGCTCCAGAAGGCAGGGAGCAACGCGAGAAACCAAACCGAAGTGAAATAGCAAAATCACTTTATAGAACAAAGGAAGCAACGAAAGAACTCACTGAGAAAACACATGCAATAGCTGAGTATGTGTTACCACTCATACATAGAGCAAAGGAGCTACATGAGGAGCTCAGCAAGACAACTAGCGCAACTATGATAGCGAGCACACCAGCTCCAATGTTAGAAGCAACTACCGAGCCTACGACACTGCCGCGTGTTGGAAGAATGGTAAGCCAGATGTGGTGGGAGGAAATCTACAAAAGAATGCACGAGGGAAGGAAAAGAAACACAAAACCTCCCCCTGTTACTGCAGGGCAGGAAATGAAACCTGCCCCTCCAAGGATAATACCCGGGAAACTACCTGAACGAAAGAGCAGTACAGACACATTCAGAGACATAGTGATGGCCAACTACAGAAAAACGTTAAGAATCAAGAGAAGCCCATATGAAACGGACAATGAACTAAACGACTACTTGGACAGCACAGCCCATCTTGGAAACAACATATGGTACCAGCACATGAAGGAAGTTGGACGAAGACAATCAGAAGGAGAATGTTTCGTCTGTGCACTCCTGCCATAAAGCATGGGAAAGTCCAAGATCTTCGTGGCTGTAGAAGTAGATGTCCCCACAGCCCACTGTATGTCACACGTAGCTATGTGCAACACCAGAGGACAATTCATGGGAAGAGATGCCTCATTGATATGGGCCAACGAAAAGGGCTACCCTGATGAAGACTTGTTTGTCCAGGACATCAAAACAAGAAATAGGGCGCACACCAAGAATCATGTGATTAGATATGAAAATCCTGACATCAAAGGGTCAGGAATAAGGTGGGAAATAAACTTAAGACTGAACGTCCAGGGGAAAATGGCAGAAGAAGTTCAAATTTGGAAAAACCGGGGCCAAGTGCAGATCTGGGGATCAGTAGTGTCCCCTGGCGGTTGGGAAGAAGGAGTCGTAATCTGCCGAGCTTGGATGGTCCTTGCAGCCTGCCAAGAAGCAATACAAAATTCACAAAGACTTTGTAAACCATTTTGCTCAAAATTGGTAAAGCTGTTAACGTGGGTCGAAGACAGAGGAGGCCCCCTTCAAATAGTACTGCTGGAAAACCTGAAAATGTGCTTTAGAAGTAATGGCACAAGGAAAATGGGAGAGAATCAAAACTGTGGAAGAATATATGAAGCCCCAGGAATGGCACAAGGAACCGCAGTCCTAATGGACCATTATTGGGCATGTGGATCCAAGGCCTACATAAGACTACCAAAGAACTGGGGAGGCATATGCACACTGGTGAACGTCCACGTTCCTGCACTAGTGATCCCAAAAAGTGAACTGAATTTGGACAGCTTTCCGAAAGCAGATGCTCACCTGAGGAAAACGAGGTCTGTGGAACTAAAGTCAAGAATAAAGAGCGAGAATTATTTCTCCACCAAATCAGAGGACGCATTCTATGCCATTCCCTATGAACACAGGCTGTTTAGCCTAACCTCATGAGTATTTACAACAATACTCTTGCCGCATATCCAAATTGCTGCAAACACCAAGTGGTTGCAGATAACGAGATGGGAGTTACTGCAGACTATCAACACCAAAATAAAAGGGTTCAATGCAATCAAAGAAGAGCTGAGAGCAGTCAGACTGATGACCCTCTAGAACAGATATGTGCTTGACATGATCACCGCAATGGATGGTGGTGTTTGCGCAAAAATTGGAGAATCATTCTGCACTTTTATACCATCACATGATGAAGAAAATGGAACCCTCACAGAGGCCATAAGCATGTAACAACCCTGAAAAACCAGATGACCGAGGAAACAGATGAAGTAGATGATGACAGCTGGTTTGGGAACCTATTCTCATGGGTCCCACAATGGATGGCCAATATATTCAAGTTTCTGGGAGCCTTGCTAGCAATGCTTCTGCTACGATTCTGTGTTATCAAGATAATCATCACACAGTGCCAGAAAACTGCAAAGAAGGCCATCGGAATGAAAATTATGGTCGATGTCGAACCAGGCTGGAAGACCAGAGACCTGACAGATGAGGAGATAAAGGACTTTGTGAAGGCCAGTGAATTTGCACCAGAGGGAACAAAATTCACTTATCCCAAGAAACGAAGAAGGTAGGAAGGCAAATGGATTTACTTCAGTCCAAATGGACAATGCCAATTGATGACCTGGAACAAAGATGAGCATGTGAGAAAAGCAGGAAGTTTGAAAGGAGTGATAAAGATATGGACACCCAAATTGCATACATTCACGCCATCTTGTGTAAACCCAGGAGACGATGAGCAAAAAGCTGAGGAATCAAAGAAACTGAATATAAAGGAGGAAGCAGGAGTGGTCGATGAACCGACCAGAGGGGGGAGTGTACTGGAGACCCCAGACGTGTCCTGCACTCCTGCCCCTCGCTTCCAGGTGCCAGCAAAGTACACACCAAGGTATGTGACGTACGAGGAGCAGCTGAACCAACAAAGGGCTGCAATGGGCCTCTGCCCTGTGTACATTAGAAGATCAATACCTGTTGAAATGCCCATAACCAGGCAGCCCTGGGCCGCACGGTACCCAATCAGACAACCATACCAGCCGTTGATACGGAACGAGGAGGAATGCCTACACACGGTCCATGAAGAGACTCCAAAAGCCATAATGGAAGGCCAGTGGAGAAGAAACAAGGACCAGAGCAGCTCCAAGAACGAACTGAAGGAGTACTGAAAGCATGCATGCCAGTACTGACAACTGTGAGGATAATTGTAAAGGACAAAGGGGAGAGACACTGTGAAAAACTTATGAGAATGGTGCCATGAGACAATATGGAAGCAACCGCCTTATTGAACGTGTGTAAATAAGCTTGAAACGCAAGATGCTAAGTAATCGATTCTGCTTGCAATGCTTAGTAGAAGTTAGAGCGGCAAGCGCCGACTGTATACATCTACTTCAATACAGCACAATGTACACGTGCAACTCCATTTTGTATGAACAGAAGTACTCTCAGGCGGCCAAGGCCTGACTCGCCAAGTTTCATATCCAGGCCCAAGCTGAGGAAAGGAGCGGGATCGAAACTTAACAAAGGATGGCTCATTCCGGGGAAATCGAGGTCAACCAGAGAAGGGAGGTGAGCATGAGTTCAAGAGGCTCCAACTTCAAAGCATGCCGGCCCGCCCGTGAAGGTCAAGATAAGAGAGGCCCATGCAGGTGGCTAAGCGCATACAGAATTAAATGCACAAAAGGTTGGAAACTGAAGCAGATTCACGGTGGACGAACACGTGACCAGACAGGCGCGAAGATGTACCACCGCCTGATGTTATCCAGAACCAGAGGGAGCCATAACTCTTCCTGATAAGAGACTACAGATCCGAGGCCATACCCAGCCAACTAATTGACACATAGCTCTAAACCACTGATTGATGGAAGGGAGGCAGGGTGAATCTTGGGACACTAGGCACCTGGGTGTCTATTCTGCATGCCGCTAATTAAAATGGAGATTTATCTTTAGGGGTGTAACTTGCCCAATCACAAGGGACCATGTAATCTAGGGTCCTATACACATTGTAACCAATGAGACGTCGTACTTGTAGTTACGTCAATCATGTGTGGTGTAGAGGGAAGGGCGTAGACACCCACCCGATAAGAGTTATCCAGTCCACTTGCATTATTTCCATATACAGTTATAGCACCTATACTTAAGTTACCTTTCCCAACCAATTGTATTGCATGATGATTTTTTGTAGAATTAGACGTCAATGATGACGGATTTTGCCCATAGAAGAGGCTTTTGGACTAATGTTCGAGGAAGTCGGGGTGAGGCAGGTGTTCCTGATGCTGCTGATTTCCATAAGCTGATGTATGTATCATTAAACGGACTTCCCTTTGCCAATTTACTGAGTCCTGATTATTGATCCTTGCCGGAGTATGTGAATCCTGCACTCTGTCCTCGCATGGTGCAGCTATCTTGTATTACTCGTTTTCGAGGGTGAGTGCTGACCAATGGGCCCGTCAGTAATTACCTCTCCTCGTCAACACATAGATGGGTTCCAAGCCAAGAGTGGAAGGTAGAATGTTGGATAACTTGGCTCGAAAAAGCAAGAAGGCTGCCTCCTTTGGTGACCTACTTACACATTAGATAGAACCCCAGATAGAACCCCAGATAGAGGCTTTTGACTGGGGAAGGGAAGGAAGGAAAGGAAAGGAAAGGAAAGGAAAGGAAAGGAAAGGAAAGGAAAAGAAAGGAAAGGAAAGGAAAAGAAAGGAAAGGAAAGGAAAGGAAAGGAAAGGAAAGGAAAGGAAAGGAAAGGAAAGGAAAGGAAAGGAAAGGAAAGGAAAGGAAAGGAGCATCTAATAGTTTATGGCGGCAGATGCACAAGCAGATGAATGCACACACTTGGACTCTGATAGACAGATATTTGTCAACAAGGAATTGGTTTGGCTATGTCTGGGCAGCTGCAAAGCAATTCTTGCACATCCAGGGGTGTTGATCGATTGCAGATGAGAAAAAAGGGGGTGGGGCACTCAGATCAACAGGTTTTGCTCTCAAGTAATTGCAGGATCTGGGAATCATACGTGTAAACATGCTTAATACATCTAAATGAACAGTTCATGTCAACCAGCGATTTAAAGTAGAGAACATGGGGAGAATACAAGATGCCTAGAGACATGAAATCTGTGACGGTCAAGGGAAATGAAAGGATAGTCAAATCCTTTGAGATCTAAATGTCAGGAAGGATGATTGCCAATTCACGGTGGACCCATGAGAGCCATCCAAGATGAGATGGGAAATGTTCGAATGGGAGTTGGTAGTTGACTGAGTTGCATGCAACTGAGGGGATCAAGGAGCACCAGAGCACTGATTCTGAAAGAGTTGCATTAAAGGGGTTTTTGGAGTTGCTTATAGATAGCACACTCAATGAAGAGCAGGTTAGACATAGGTTGATAGAGAGGTTTGTACAATCCATCCAAGGTTTTAATAGCAATGGAATGACAATAATTTTCAGATGGGAGGGACCCTGCCCGAGGACTGTGTTAATGAGAGTGGATGCTCAGGAAGCATTGTTATATGCAATGTCAAATGGCTTTGGTGATTTTTCATCCTGGTCAAGGGATGAGCCGGTGGTCTTGCATTTACATGCTACATAGTCAAAGTGATTGATGAATAAGGGAGAGAGGTTAATAAACAGGAGGTGGTCTGCTCAGGGAGAAATTAACTGACAGTGTATGAACATTGGATATATGGATGGATGTCACCTGAGTAGAGATATTGAGCTGGATGGTGGATGGTGTAGATTTTGGTTTAAAAGAAGATGAAAAGATCATCCCACAATTGAGTGGGAATTTAACACAATTCCACAGTAGAGAGTTTAAGGTGAATTTGGCAACGGGATTCTTTTCTTGGAATATCAGGATTGGTGGATGGATGCACTGGAAAATCTGAATTGTGTGATATATGCACATTTGTCATCTGGCATTAGGCATTTCCTCCAGTCAATTGGAATGTCTTAGTCTTGGGGTCTTGCAGATAGTGTTTGAGCCATTTTGATGGGAGAGATAAGTGTCCTGATCTTTTGGTTTTGCAATGTCAGAGCCAGGTATAGACAATGCCCACTTTCCTTCGAGGGCTTTGTTTAAAAACACAGTTCACAGGGGTATGTACTCCTTCCCTTTTCTTCTTCTATTTTCACACTCAATCTGGTTCACTAACCTGTCAGACACTGTGGTTTTGAAGATTAATGTGTGTGTGAGTACTGTTGCTCAACTAGTTTTTCTAAGGATTTGTTTCAAAGGTCTTGGTTTTATGTCTCTTACAGTCCAAGCCAACCTGATACACTAACCTGCCAGGTGCTGTGGCTAGGGAGATTTCGTTGGACACAATTTGTCAGCATTTGGGGGTTCCAGAACCTCATTTGTCCTCCTTGTGCCTGTAACATATCTGGTGCTTTCACCTCCCAGGTGCTGCCACGAGGAAGAATGCCTTGGATGCAATCTTCATATGGGTGCAGGTCCCAGACTCACTTTTCTTCAGTCTTCCACTTTGTTGTGCTTCCGTTTATTCCAACAGTGTTCCTGATGCTGTATTCGGGGTCCCTCCCCTTCAGGTAACCTCAACTACTACTTCTTCTTTCTCCTCCTTGTGCCTGTAGCAGACCTGGTGCATTAAGCTCCCAGGTACTGCCATGAGGAAGAATGCCTTGAATGCAATCTTCAAATGGGTTTGGATCCCAGGCTCATGTTTATTCTGTCCCCCACTTTCTTGGACTTAATTTTAGTCCACCAGGGTCACTGACCCTGTATTTGGAATCTCTCCCCTTCAGGCAAGTTCTGCTACCACTTCTCAGGGCCCCCACATCCATCCAATAGCATGCATACCTTGCTTCTTGGTCCGCGATGGCAGTGGGTCTCTCTCGACGCCAGTGGTCTGCTCTGGAGCTCAGTCTGCGTTCGCCATCCGGTGCTCCTCCGTGGTCCAGCAAAGGTAAGTGAGGCTTCAGGGAGGCATCATTGCTTCCTTGCATGTCCTTGTGACCAGGCCCCCCAGGAGCTTCTGCTTCCTTGTGCTCAGAGTGGTTTCTCTCTCTGGGGCAGGCTTCTTTCCTTCTTGCTACCTTGTCAGTGTCCCGCTCTGCCTGCCTTACGAACTTCCTCGTGCAGCGCTTCTGACTGCAGTTCCTCCAGTGAGGATTTGACTCTGTGTCAAGTCCTTCTTCTATCTTTATACAGGTAAGCGTTCTCAATTGTCCACATTGACTAGAACACGCCGTTACTGCTCGCGCGGCATTCATCATTCATCTGCGCTTCCTCTTGGTCCCAGTAGTTTTACTCTGATGTTCATTTGGGTAGCTCTGGTTCTTCTTTGTATCAATACATGGTGTATCATTTGTGTAATCTACCCTACAGCATAACATGGGGGAGGTGAGAGCTGTGATACCCTGTGGGGGTTTTAAGGGTATGGGGGTATCTGAATACCACATTCTCCCCACCATGTCGTGCCTCATCACATGAGGGATATCCCTCCCCATGTGATCCTCTGCTGCGTTCCACCCCCCGGGGGATTATTGGACTGTGGCCACATGAGAAGTATTCTGCCCCATGGGAGAAGGGACAGCATCACATATGGCAACTAGGAATCTTCATTAAGAAAGCCATACTCTCACTGACTGTGCACTATTATATATTATGTGAAACTATATTAAAAAATAGCAAGGGGCCTACTTTACCTCTATTACAGGAAACCATGAGACGTACACTCCAGGCATCTCATGCTGGTTGCATTAAAAAGGGAGTTGTTTCAGCACCAAATCTGAACACAGGAATAGTATAAAAAATTCAGGAACATTTTGCCATCTGTACTATTTGGAATTGTCATATGAATGGTGAAGTCTATGCTGATTCCTGCAGGAGGAGTGCCATATCAGTCTTTAAAGGTCCTCCTGCCCAGCAACAAATGTGCCTTTTTGATGGCTAGTTCCCTCAATAATGGGGATGCTGATTTGTTGGCTGATGAAGTAGCAATGGTTATACTTTTTATTTCTTTATACATTTAATGTTGTTTCGTTTAAACATTTGGAGACTAAGGAATTGATGAATGTGGGGAGGGGAGTCCCCAGGAGTCTACAAAATTGCAGGTTGTGTAATAACAGTAAGGAAATCGAAAAACGTAAGCATCTTTTAATTTTCTGTGATGAACTTGACTTTGTACAAAGAATGTGCGTGATTACGTTTGTTAGAGATCCTACATTTTTTTTAACAGAATGCTTTTGGAGAAGGATTTTACATGGGAATCGCATAGCCATATCATTGTCCATTTTATCTTCTGGGGGCATAATAAGTGATCAATAGCGAGTGATTGAAAATAATGTTATGATAAATTGTGCGATTATATAATATGCATATGTATTTTGGACTTTAACGCATGATTGTATATACATTTATAAACCTTTGGATTTATAGTATGTAAGGCTTGCTATTTTGCCGAACGTGCTCTATAATTATGCACACATGAATAAATACAATGTTATATGTATTTTGACATCACCTTGGCAGGATGTACTTACACCCAGGATGGACACAGACAAGCATGCCAACATTTCCATGTAAACCCTGGACAGATGATGAGAAGACATTTAAGTGGTTGTCATCAAGGCTTGTATTGACATCAATTCAGCAGTTGGGTGTAGGGGTAGAATTCATAACTTGAGCTAAAGGCTTATATCTTGCAGCCATTGTCAATGTTCTACTGGTTATACAAAGATCCAAAACCTGTTTGAATGTAAGAGGAGAACAGCAAGGATGCTCACTTTCGCCATTGCTATTCACATTTCACCTTCCAGTGATGAGATGTTAATTAAAATGACATGGCTTCTAGTAACAACAGGAGATAATCACTATATTTCCTACTGAAATAGCGCACAAACTCAGTAACAAATTAAACTAAATGCATCTGTCACTTTAATCTGCAGATAACTGCAGGTTCAAAGGCGCCAGTGTTGATGGGAAACAAGCCTTATTATTATATAAGCTGTCAATGCAATTCCTTAATAGACTCCTTTTTTATTATGCACAGGTATCACTTGATGTCTAAATCAGAACTTCAATATGTAAACAAAAAACCTCATTAAGTTGTGAAAGCTAATTTTAAAAACAATGCTAAACATTTGGATGAGCATTTTATCAGTTAACATTTTTATTTTATTTAACACCAACAGGAAAGAGCAAAAATACATATTTAGGCAAAACAATCAAAGCGGATCACTGATAGAACCCTATAAACCTACTGGACAAGCTAATCGTATCATTCAACTTTGTGAGCATAAAGTGAGCAAGAATGAGGAAGAAAAAAAAGAAATTAACCCAAACATCGATCACATAACATGTTGTATCAGTGTCACCACTGTTACCCACCCATCAGGATACTAATGTAAAATAAGCAGTGCAACCAAGTCATATTGACAGTACACATCAGGGGACATTTAAATAACACATATTTCATGAAGCATTTAAGTAACACATCGTTCAAACATAGGTATCCAAGAACAGGCCCCAGAGATCATTGAATTTATCAGATTCCCCTCTGTATTTAAAAATAGCTTTTTCGTAAGTGGACACAGTCACCAGCTCCTCCACCCAGTCATCAATGGTGAAGCAGTTGGCGGATTTCCACACATGCAGGGTCATTATTTTCGCATGGATGCAGCCTCTTAATATCCACATTTCTTCAGGAAATGAGAGGCCTTTTAATAGGGCGCCATCCCCAAGGATCAGAAGGGAGGCCTTCCTAGGGATTGAACACTCCAGCACAAGGCCCATCCGCTCACTTACTCCCTCCCAGAAATCTCTGTTATTTTTTTGCAAAAATAAGTAAGTGGCTCAAAGTGCCCACTGATCGATTGCACTTCAAGCATTGGTCATTGTCTGAGAGGTTTATTTTAAACATTCTTTCCGGTGACCAATATGCCCTAAAATGTAGTTTAGTCTGTGAGGCCCTCAGACCCCAATCCATGCTTGAAAAGTGTACATTATTACAGCACCTTTGCCAACATTCAGGACTAATTTCTTCACCCACTTCACCAGCCCAGGTATTTGCAATCGAGACCCCCGCTCGATTAGATGCAAGGACATTGTACACAGTCGCAGCTGGATGATTTGATCGGGCACAGAGTTCCAGCATTGACAAGGCAGCATTTGACCCACCATTCTGAGATGTAAGCTCCAGCTTAACAGATATTAGACCTCTTAATTGTCTGTTTTCGGCATAACTGCAGTCTATCAAACTGAACTCCCTTTGTAGACGTGTAAATGGAATCCAAGTGCCATTTTCAAGAAGGTCTTTGATGTATCAAATTCCACTCAGGTAACAGGATGGCCAGATCGATGCTTTTCCTTGTTTGGTTAATGATGGATTCAACCAAATGGATGCTTCGGGAAAATGAAATTGGTCTCTACCTAGGCGAGAGAAAAGGAGAACCAGCATTTACGCAAGAATACAGTAAGATGACTCAGTTGTCGAGATCCCTTTGAGGTCGTACATATCAAGGCCCTGGGTTCCAGTTGAAACACACGGTTGTATTCAAATTCAGTCCTCTTGTCTGGTACAGTCACCACCATGCGACACAGATGTCTCATTGTGAACGCTAGGTGGTATTAAAAGAAAACAGCAAATTCATACCGCCCTGCTTCAATGGTAGTTGCATCTTCCTCAGTGCAAGTCTAACATGCTTGCCATCCCATAAGAATTCCTTCATTAGTGCATCAAGCTCCTTAAATACCTGTCTGGATGTTTTCAGTGGAAGCATGGATAGGACATAGTTCACGCTTGGTGCCATATTTATCTTGATGCAATTTACCTTGCCTCATAGTAAAAGTTTCAAAAGCGATCTTCGATCAGTATCCATTCTGAGTTTCGATATTAGGCAATCAAAGTTGATCCTCTGCAAGGATTTCACCTCAGGGGGAATCCAAACTCCTAGGTAGTTTATCCACACATATTGGTCTCGGCCTAGTATGCAGCACACAACTGAAATGCGTATCTCTTTATATTATATAGATTGAATATTGAGATGGTACACCACTCATATCACACCCCCTTTTCAAATACTCCAGGTCACAATGGACCATGAACCAGGCTGGTTGGTAAAATACAATATTTATTTATTTATTTTAAAATTCAAAAGAAATCATACACTTTTTAATATGGGGCAGCAATCACCAATGGGGTGATATTTACAATGAGAATGTGAGCAATGCACAGGGTTTAACCTTCCAGTGGAACATATACACAGCACAGCGAAATATGAGCACTTTTTGATTTAGGAAAGATAGCACCCAAGTTAGAATTTCCCCCTGAAATGTTCCCTCAAACCACAAATAATCAATTCTGAGTGGATAAACATAAGCACCAGGTAATCAGGAATAAGAAGCAGGAAAGGGAGTACAAATCTGACTTTCCTTCCCCAAATAAGAGAGAAAAACAGATTTTAAACCCCTTGCAATGTTATGAAATGACCCTCGGAAATTGACAAATAAATAATGAATGTGTGTTAAAAACCTTAAAGCAAATATAATTTCTCACTAAAACAACAATGCAAAGACACTAATAATGGCAACTAATGGATTACCAAGAGCATACAGTTTGAAAATGAGTGGAAAGTTTAAAACAGATTGCAGCAAAATGACACGTACACAAACAGTCTTTTATAAAAACAGGTGAAATACACTGATTTGGGTTTGGGTATAGAGGTATATCCCAGGGATATTCTAGAAGTTAAAATAAGTCTCTAGCTGGTAAATTTGAGGAGGTATACAAGATATAAAAAGGTGCGCTTTGAGTAAAATTAAGCTGTGAAATAGGAAATGAAATCAGTTGTGACAAGATCAGTTTTACTTTAAATTAGAGTATTCAGGCTAGCCCACCAAAGAGGGACACAGTAAGATCCAGGGTTGATTCGTGATTTCAACCCTATCACCCCAGAGCCCAACCCTGCAGAAACCAGTCCGATCACTCAAAATAGGACCAATGGCTTAGGATTACACAAGACAAAATTATTAAAGAGATGGCGCTAGCACTAGAAATCAAGGGCAGGATTGAACAAATGAGTCTGACAGTTTTAACAAATTATCAGGATAAGGATAGGACGACTTAGAGAGTGCAATAAGGACGAATGCAGGACAAGATAGGCTGTGGGTTTCTATGGGGTGGCGATTATAATCACAGTCCACTTTTTAGTTTTGGGATTTCTGGACTGTCAACAGGTTCTGGTCACTACACAGCAGCGCGCCTGGCAAACAGCTGGGCAATTCTGGTCACTGGATGGCACTTCTGAACTGGCAATTCTGGTTACTGGATACTAAAGGTCAGCTGGATGGCAGGATTGCAGTGGGAATGCAGTTAGGGGGCAGCAAGCCAGGCTGATTCATGATGCTTCCCAAAAGAATACCACAGCTTTCCCCTTTTTAATGGGAGATTAGTGGGTTTTCAGGATTGAGGCCTTGCTGGGAATAGGATCAGCACTAATTGGGTGTTGCAGTGGGCCCCGGAGTATGGTCAGCAATGTTTTGGCCTTGTAGTTGGGATCTGGAATCTAGATGATGAATGGAACAGAACGCTGGTGCAATAAAATCAGGAAGAGTGTGTGTCTAGAGTCTAGTCAGGGACTCTTATTTATAATGCATAATGACATCATCAAAGTATATGACTGGGGCAGGCTTAACTAAACACGCCTCTAACAACTGGATTGGACAAGGGTGATAGTCTCCGCCTCGCTCTCAGCTGGTTGGATTTCCAGAAAATGATGTCAGATTTATGATGTGAGTTTTACAATGTCCGAAACCTCCCACAATTACTTTACTTAAAATCCATTTTTGCCCTAAATGGCACCTTCATACAGTGGAAACATCTAAACACTTACATAAGCAGGTTACATATTTTATGCAGCACATAGCAGTCCAATCCTCCGGTTTGTGAGACCTTGTTTCACCCTTCTACCAGTTTTTTGTGCTTTTCAATGGGATTTATACTACCCAAAATTCTATAACTTTATACATGGGTGTGGATGATCATAAGGGATGTATGTACAATTTGCATTTATAACATGGATGCTTTTCTTGTAATCCGCAATACTTTGCCATTTCTATTCCCAAAGTGTCAGTGAATTGAACCATGCCTTCAATGAAATCCCATAAAATCATATTTGAACTATAATATTTTCAAATTTTTACAAATTCCTGCTGCAGAGATATAAAGTCTTTAAAGTTTATTTATAAAATAGTCTTTGGCAGCAAATGGCAATCCTTTGTCTATTACTGGACCATTTGTTTCTTTCTTCAGCTGCCACCAACTCTCACTTCAGCCCTGTGTAGGCTGGGGGTTCCCAGTTTGATTGAAGGTTTTATGGCCCCCTCCACTTCACAGGTTAGTGTCCTGGAACTTCTATTGTCCCAGCTTGGAGCACAGACGAATGTCTGACGAGCATGTGAACTTTCTTTGTCTTGGTCCATTCAAAGTTTTTCAAGCTAGCAATTATCACTTTTGTGTCCTGGAAGTTTATGGTGGCTCCCTTCCTAGGGGGAAGCTTTAACTCTGCCAACCGGAATAACCTGTTATTGACGGCTTGCAAATCCAGCCAAGGAGGTTTAAAACCTTTATTTTATGATATTTGGTCCTGAATTAAAACAAGCCTGTGGAATAAAATAGCCCATGTGTGTATTATAACCAGCAACCAAACCCCTTCACATTGCTAGATAAGGCAGGCTTTCATTCAACAGTTTACTTTTTAAGAGGGCATTTTTAGATAAGCCGATTTTTGCACATGTGGTGCAAGCTGCTAGCATCTCTTTAAATTCGGTTTTGCATCTCCATCAGATTCCCACACTGTCTTGCAGCTATAGTTCTTCTCTTGTATGCAGGAGTTTGGTTTGAAGCACAGATGCATTGAAACTGACATGGCTCAGGTAGCTGTAGTCTCTTTTGAACTACTGAGCTTTGATACATTTGTAAAGAAATTAAAGTGTTTTCCAGTGCGGGAAAAGTGATGCTCCTTGTTGATTTTTCTCAAAGTTGGTTTGACAGGGCCTGTCATTCAGAAATCATGCCTGGTTTTGCTGAGGCACAATGAGATACTGGGCATGACAGCACCTTATTAATCACAATGATTTATGGAAGAACAGATGGAAATAGCATCAGCAGCATTATTTTAAATGTGAAAAGTTTCCTTTTTAATGGAGATCTTGGGCTTTCAGCAAAGCAGTGCTGCCTTTTCACTCCATTTCTTTTGTATAGGTAAGAACACACTGGCACGCTCCCTTAGTGTGTCCCCTTGTTCCATCCTGCCCCATGTGTGCTTGGCAAAATGGTGCAGCCATCTTTTTGTTGCTGCAAAATGCAGTTTTGAGGTCATGGTGCTCACAGGAGCCACTGCAGCTATTTTGCTATTTTTGCGCAAATGCAGCTTGGTGATGTAGGGAAATACTTTTGAGTGGGTCAATATATCTCACAACCCTATTCAGCCAAAATGACTCAGAGACTAATCCATTAGTCAGTACACTTGCAGTTGGACCTGCATACAGTAGTCCCACCCAAACTAGAAAGGTTTGTCCAAATCCCATTGCCTTCAGACTGTCAAACAGGTACAGGAATTCCATTCTATTGAAGGCCTTCTTCGCATCAAGTAAGATTGCTGCCACTGCAGCCTCCATCTTACTACCTTCTTCAATGGTCAAAAGTAGTTTCTGCATATTGTCGGCCACAGATCTCCCAGCAACAAATCCAACTTGATTCTTGTGTATCAGTATTGGCACAACAGTCTCCAATCTTTTAGCACCTCATGGGACAGTCACCAGTGCATGTTTCATTGTGGTTGGTAGCATTACTTTCTCAAGTGATGCAGAGTACACACCATGCAGTAATTCAAGTGCACTATCGGACAGTATCAGGTAAAATTTGGTTGTAAGACCATCTACCGCAGGTGTTTTATTACCCTGCAATCCTAACATTGTTATCTGGATTTCCTCCACAGAGATTGGGGCTTCTAATGGGGCTGCAAGATCATCTGACAGTCTGGGAATTTGAATCTGACTTAAAAAAGTGGCAATTGTATCGGGCTCACCCCTTGAGTCAGACTCATATAAGTGCTCACAAAATTCTTTGAATTTAATACTAATGTCCTTGTGTGCTAGCAGCCGTTTATTGGAGTCATCTCTCACCGTTGCAATTGTCCTCTCACTTTCTGCCACCTTCAATCTGTGTGCAAGCAGCCTCCAAGCCTTTTCAAGATTTTCAGAGTAATTAATCTTACTCCTGAACAATGCGCACTCTGCTCTATCAGAAATGATCTTATTCAATTCCTATTTCTTCTTTCTCAATTCTGCTCGTACTTCTTGTTCTCTATTTTGAACATAGTTCCGTTCAAGAAGCTTTGCTTTCATGGTAAGTCTCTTCATCTCTTTCTCTTTCCTGAACCGACCAGTCCTTGACATCAGGTATCCCTGCAAATAGCATTTCAGTGATTCCCAGACAGAATAAATGGAGACCTTGTCCATTTTATTTATTTCAATGAAACTATCAATTTCTTTTATGACTTCCTACTTTATCGGCTCATTATGTAAGACAGAGATATCCATTCGCCATAAGAACATCTTACTCACCTTGGAATGGGGCGGTAATTCCGCCATCCACCATGGCGGAATCCGGCATGGACCATGGTGCTAATAGCACCATGGTCCACCGCCTGACTTGTAATGAGGGCCATAGAAACTTGGGGTCACATGCCCAGAAGTAAGAAAGAAATCAATTCTTGAATAAACATCATGGCCAGTTTAACCAGTTCAAAATTCATTTAACATGTTCTCCCTCCTCTAGGTTTCCCATGTATAAATACATCCCAGTTGTCCCTTCCTCATATATTTGCATTTAAAAGTAAAATATTCCATCACACATCACCCAGTGGTATTCCCACACCATCTAGATGGCAGCATCTGTGTGGTATGAGCCATCCATTAAGAATGTGATCTATATCCCTTCATACCGAAAAGGCATATCTTAAGGGGCATTATTGCATATTGGCACTTCCAGTAAATGCCATACAGAAAAAAACAAAACGGGCTCAGCAGCATTCAAAAGTAAAATCACATGCATGTCAGAGCATAACGGCAAACGAGATTTGATATTAGAGCCCAGGAGTACACCAATTCCAATGCACAGAACAATGCAAAACAGGCCCTTGTCAGTATTTGCACTCACTGATGGTGACCATGTTAATTATGCGCCGCAGATCACTCGCAGATGAAGGGAGGGGGAAGTTTATAATGATCGGAGCATGGAATGCATAGGTGGGGCCCCATGATGCATGATTAAATAAAAAGGCTAAGGATTGATCTTGCAAGCCCACTGTGCAAGGTGCTAGCATGGCCACTGAAAGTAGGCAAAACAAAAGAGGTGATGGCTGGAAGGTTTAGAATGAATCTTAATATCTGGCATTGCTCTGGGCAACCCTCCAGAGCATTGTTCTTCACCTGCCAAGCCATTACATGAGGGGAAAGACCATATGCAAATCAGGCTTGGCCCCACCCCCAAAGGGGTAGTCCAGCCCGAACTGCTAGGTCACATCCCTTCTGCACGAGACCACAAGCATCCCCAGACATGTTTCAGCCTTTTGTGGTCACAGTTTGTCTCACTATGTGAGAGAGGGTACCTGCCTGCCTCGGCCTGAGGCACCTCTTGTGTCCCTTGAGTCTCGGCCAGTCCATCCGTCTCGGTGGTGGTCCATCGCTTGGCTCAGGTGCCGGAGGGTCGACTTCATCTGTTTCGGCAGATCCCACGCGCTTGAAAAATGAGACGTTCCTGGTGACAGTTCCACGTGCGTTGGCCGCTGTGACCATCGAGCCTTTTACATGCGTCACCCCCAGGGGCTGTGTTTCGTAGGTTAACGAAAACTTCCCTTCTGCTCTCCTGTTTCACACCAACACGGTATCCCCCACCGCAATCGGCCTCTCCGAGAGCTTCCTCCTGATCGTCTCATTTTCGTTCCGCCGCCCTCTCCGTTCGCACGTGATCATTTTCAATCTCCCCCGGCTGGCGGACTTCCATTTCCGGCAGGAGCCCTCTTGGTACACGCTTAAAGAGTGCTTCGGCTGGGGCGACCCCGGTTGATTGATGTGGGGTCGAGCGATACTCTCGAAGGAAGTCAACTAAGTTGCGTCGGAGGTCTGCGCCTCCATCTGCTGATATGCGGAACACTTTGTTGAGCGTTCGCATGAAGCGCTCTACCGCCCCATTTGCCCTCGGCCAGAGAGGTGTGATTTTCCTATGGCTTATTCCCCCCTCCTCACAATATTGAGCGAAACCTTGCCCCCGAAATAGTGCCCCATTGTCTGAGCATATCTCCACCGGAAATCCATGCGTGGCGAACATTTTCTCCAGCGCCATGATGGTGTGGTCACTCGCCGTCGACTCCACCAGTTCAACCTCCGGATAGCGGGACCACTGGTCTGTCACCACTAGAAAGTAGAGCCCTCGGCCGGTGGATTCACAATCGGCATGGACCGTCCCCCATGGCTGGTCACTTCTCTCCATAGTTTGTATTGGCGGGGCCCTCTCCACCGGGTGTGCTGCTTGGCAGGGGATACACCTTCTCACAAACTCCTCCACTCTACTTTCCAGGTCGGAGAACCAGACCTTGAGTCTCAGTCTTGCTTTCATCTTGGCCATCCCTTGGTGCCCATTGTGTGCGAGCTGCAGAACCTTGTCAACCAGTGTTCTCGGGACCCCTTAGCAGGAGGCCATCCTCGGCTACCGAGAGCTCATGGCGCGCTTTCCAGAGGGCCTGCAGGTCTTTCTGAGCCCCTGCGTTCCTTTGGGAGTTGTCCTGGAGGACCTCTCGCCATTCTCCATTTGCCATTGCAAGCTTGATCCTTGTGAACGTCTCGTCCATGCTGGAGTCTTCAGCGATCTCCTGGCGGGATAGGGCAACGGGCAGCGCCGATTCGACCGCGAGATGTATTGCTTCAATACCCTCTGCCACTTCCACTGTGTCCTTTGGCCTCCCCGCACCTGGATGACGGGACAGGTAGTCTGCCGGGTTGTCAGGGCCTGGTCGATACAGCAGTTTGACCCTGTACTCCATTAACGACAGCATCCATCTCTCTATTCTAGGAGGTGGTTTGGATGACGTTCCGGACAAGATCGGGATGAGAGGCTTGTGGTCGGTTACCACCACGACCGGTTTTCCCAGAATATATATCCGGAAATGCCTGCACCCCCATAGGATGGCCAGAGCTTCCCGTTCAATCTGAGAGTACCTTCTCTCCGTCTCTGTTAGCGCTTTGCTGGCATATGCGATGGGCCTCATGGTTCCTTGATTGTCGGCCTGCATGAGGACAGCCCCCAGTCCTACAGGGCTGGCATCGACTACAATTTCAGACTCCCGATCCGGATTAAAGTATGCCATCATTTCTTGTTCCGATAGGGCATTTTTGATGTTGTCGAAAGCCCCCTGTTCTTCATCCCACCAGTTCCAGGAGATGTCGTTTCTGGTGAGCGCTCTCAGGGGTTCGAAAGGGATGCTAGATCGCGGATGAAGCGACCACAATACGTCACCATACCCAGGAAGCTTCTGACTTCAGATGGTGAGGTTGGTGGGGTCGCTTCCCAGATGTCTTTTACTTTTTCGGGATCAGGTGATATGCCCCCCGCGTGGAAGACGAACCCGAAAAATTTCAGCCTGTCTCTCAGGAACTCACACTTCTCTTTGTGCAGTGTCAACCCTAGGTCGTGCAGCCTCACCAGTGTGCTTTCCAGGCGCTTTAGGTGTTCAGTCTCGGAACGGGCAAAGACCAGAATATCATCCGACATGTTTATCACTCCCTTGAGTCCAGACAGGGCTCCCCTGATGGTATTCTGGAAGACCTCTGCCGCGGAAGAGATACCAAAACTGAGTCTTTTATATTGGTATAACCCCTCATGAGTCGTAAACGTTGTAATGTATCTTGACCCGGGGTGGAGCTCTAACTGATGGTACCCGGATCTCAAATCCAGTTTTGAGAACACTTTCACCCCTTGAAGCTCCCCAATGATGTCGTCCAGGGTGGGTGTTATGTGGCGCTCTCTTTTGATCGCTAGGTTGGGAAGCCTCATGTCCACGCAGATGCGTACCGCACCCGGCTGTTTGGGCTTTGGGGCTACCACGATCGGGGAGACCCACGGGGTGGGGTCCTCTACCTTCTCAATGATGTCCTTGTCTATCAGGGATTGCAACTCGCGTTCCACCTGTGTCCTCAAATGGAAAGGGACGCGGCGGTGTTTGAGAGCCGTTAGTCTCACAGACCCATCGATGTGGAGGCGTATTGGGTCAGCCTTTAGTTTCCCTATCCCTCGGAATATCGTTTCAAAACGACTCAACAAATTTTCCAAGTCAGTGTGGTAGACCGCAAATGAGAAGTGTACAATGTCCAATGCCTCAGCCGCAGCACAACTCAGAAAGGAATGCGGGCTCACATCTGTGACAAAGAACCTCGCCCTTATTCGATTTTGTCCACAGGAAGCCGCAGAGCCGGAGAAAGAACTGAGCATGATCGAGAGAGTCAGAAGACAGCAACCGAGACCAGTGAACCCATGGTAGAGGGTTGGGGGCACTGGGACACCGGATGGGAATCAGAGAACAATGCTTCCTAGTAAAAGCTGGGCCTGGGACCTGCACCAAACAAGAAGGGAATGTTTCCTTCATGGCAGTACATACGATATCTAGACACCGGGTCTGCCCTAGACTGAAACAGTAGAAGAAACAATCAGCTGATAAGGCTTTGGGACCTGAGAAAAGTGAATATTATAAAGTGAAAGAAACTGTCAAATGGGCAAGAGAATATACCTGGCAGGTTAGTGAACCAAGTATATTTGGTGCTAGAAGTATAAACCACCTCCAAACTCATCTTCTCTGTCGCAGTACCTGGTAGGAGGAAACCAAGCCTGCTAACCAGGGTCAGAGACCCACCAGAGCTTGGGAGTGCATCCAATCTATTCTTCTTTGTCGCAGTGTCTAGTGGGAGAACACCAGGCCGGCCAACCAGGGTCAAGGAACCACCAGAGCTAGGGAGTGCATCCAAGCTATTCTTTGTCGCGGTAACTGGTGGGAGAAAACTAGGTCTACCAACCAGTGTCAAGGACCCACCACAGCTTGGAAGTGCATCCATGCTACTCTTCTTTGGCACAGGTGCTGGTGCAAAGTAATCAGGTGTGCCAAACAGGTTCTGGCACTCACATGAATCAGCAAGAGACCCCGAAAGGAAGAGAAACCTCAGAAAGCATGGGGAACATCACAGAGGGAAATTAGAATAGGGCAAGGGAGTCATTCCCCCTGGTACTGTGTGACATGTGCCAAAGACATCCTCTTGACCTGTAAAGTAGAACTTTTTGAATGGTATCTTGGTGAATTGCAAAAACCAAGGAGGGAGAGAAACATCCTCTTGGGATCTGTAAAGAAATAATCAGGAGTGAACCAATGGAGAAGAGCCATACCCCCTGCTATGTGGTAATTTGTTTGATACTTTGAGGACTGTCAGGAAGAAGGAGACACTCCTGAACTTTGGGTTTTGAATCTTCGTTTGAGTACCTTATTTTTGGAACTACAAAACCCTGGAAGCTACAGAAAATCCCCTGTTCACCTTATCCTTAGTTTAAAGTGTAAGGGACAGAAATACGTTTGGACATAGGAGGGTGGACACTTTCTGATTTGGATCTCCTGACTGAAACATTAGCTTTTTTGGTTGAAGCAGGGAAATCCTTCTTAACTTTAGGAAAAACTAGGAGTTTCCCCAAACCCTTTTTACTTTCACTAAAAGTGTATGCCAACCAAGTTACCACTCCTGTGCCCTTCTCCTATCTCTGCACCTTTACACTATAAATACAAACAAAACCCCACAAAAGGCTATCGAGCCATGGATGAGATGACGCCGAATCTCAACTTGTTTTTGTAGTATTGATTTAATATGACACTGATCTATATTAATTTGGGTAAGGTGTATTGGTTACATGATATACAACCTATTTGTGGATTATGCTGTCTGTTGTGACGTTGTCCTGATCCTATTTGCCTGGCGCCATCAAATGATGGGTGCTAAAGGACCCAAATGCCCAGCATGCACAGCGTTTGCAGATCTAAATGCATCCAGTGACACATTCAGGTCCACAGACCCACTAGAAAAATCTGCAAACTGGCAGTAAAGGTCTGAAAACATACAAATGTATTAAAATACAGGAAAACGTGCGGAACAATAGAGGAACAACATAATCCGTTTTCCTGTGGCATCTCAGGTAAACTTACAAGATCAGCATGGTCATGATGGCAGCATAGTCAGGCAGGCAGCTATGTCTGAGAATGCTTAGATCTTAATTGAATTAAAAATGACCACCAGCCTTCATATAAACTCAGGCCAGTACCCTTGTAGTCCACATGGCAATTAATTCATGGTCCGATAAGGAGACAGCCCCGTCCCTACTACACGGGTGCATTCTATGGCAAGAGGAACCACCAAGAGGGAGGAGGTATCAGCCATTAAAAGAGAGCCAGACCAGCTGTGAGAGCTACATCAAGGAATGAAGTGAGGCCATAGAATACCCCTAGCCGGGAGAACTCCTGTGAGCAGAGCTTTGCCGTGGAGACCTTTGATCAGGTCGACTGTTGTGTTGTGGTGAGGAGGCTGAAGGGTTGTAGAGTGAGGGAGAGAGTGCCTAAGATGCAGAGTTGGTGACTTGTCCAAAGCTGAGTAGTGAGAGTGTGGAGCAGTTAGAAAGTCCTGGTTTGTCAGAGCCAAACGAGAGAATTGTTTGGGACCTTAGACAGGGCGGTATTATCTGGGAGTGAAGAGTAAATGGTACCAATTGGAAGGAGGAGGGAAAAGAGTAACCGAATCTGGAGGAAAACAGGCAAGAATATTGTGGGGCAGATGCAAGGCTGCTTTATATTTCACAGACGATCAGGAGGGTAGGCTGAAAATGTATCCTGATGACAGGAAAAGAGTTATGGTACAGAGGAGGGACACCAACCGGAGAGAGCTGAAGGGAATGAGCTGCTTGAGATGGGGGTAGAGACATACCACCTGTGTCAGGAGAGAGAGGGAGAGACTATATACCCATCTATCTAGCACACTGAGGTTCCAGAGGATCTTGCTGGTCCAGCGGCAGAGTTCATAGAGATGGGAAGAGGAATGAAGTAGCAACATTTTCCTAGGGGAAAGGAAGGTCAGAATGGGAGACAACCGAGAGAACATCAGGACGGAAAGTGTATGGGCGCAAAGAGTAGGGTTATGCTTCTCCACAGAATTCAACAAGGGCACTCCAATCCAGCTTGCAAGCACCAACTTTGTGCCCTACCAAGTGTAAACGGGTCAGCACTTCTCCAATGAGCCCGAACCAAGCACCTTGAACCGTTGTGCAAGTGGCAGCCGTGGACTACGTCTGGCAAGAAGCGGCTGGCCCTCATTCAGGAGAGAGCCCTGAAGTAAAGGCCTAGGAGAGAGAGAGCGGTGCATAGGAACCCTGAAACTCCTGTCTGTTCGTGGACCACATGCCTACAGCCTAGGGAAATCTGCAGCCTAAAGGGGAGGTCTGAGATGTCAGCAATCCTTTTACTGGAAGCCTTGTGAAGGGATGAAATGCCCTCCTTGAGGAGAGACTTTTATGAACACTTTTCTTGCTTTTGGAACACTGGAGGATTTGTTGCTAAAACATAATATCCTACACTGCGCGGTAGACTCTCCTCTTTGGAGCTACAGTAGAATTCCCTAATCTTTTGAGACACTGGCCCTTCCCCCACACCTCTGGAGAAAGAGGAAAATCCCCTATTTGTTTGGGGCAACTGGGAATCCCATTACCCACTTTCTCACCGTATACCCAGAACCAAAGATCTATAATGCTAACACCTTGTTGTTTTGAATTGTGCAAGCACTTGAGATTCATACTTTCAGGCCCTTTTAATAAAACCTTCAAACTTCACTCTAGTGTGTCTGAGTCTCAGGTCTGAGAACACAGACAGAGTGGTTGTTCAAGAGGCCGGTTGTACACAGAATATATTTCTTCATTTACAAAGTCAATTATTCAAAAGATGTATTGATTTAATTAAACAATTGAGCTATATGTGGTCACTATAATTCAATCAAAACTATCATTCTGACAGTGTTTTTTAAGTATTTGTTTTCAATCAATTCCCTTGCATGCGCCTTTAGTTTTTTTTTGTAAGAGACTGGTCTTTGACTATTCAGCGTGGTGTATTGACATGTTTTTCATCATACCCTATTTACCACAGTCTAGCCACTGCCCCAGAGGCAGATTCTGCAGCAAATAATAGTGCTATATCTGATACAGGGCTTCAGAGAGTGTTGGGCATTTATGGCTAGTGAACCCTCAACTGAATGACCCCCAAAATGTTGCTCATTGTTTACCCGTGATCATGGATTGTATTTTGCAAGTATAGGCATTAGATTATCTTCCATTAGCTCATCATAAATTAGTCGATTTTTCTTAGGCCGATGGTCTTTGAGGGTCATTTTGTAAAACTGTTGAGTTCTCGCACCACCCACTTACATGCTATTGTGTCATCCACGTGCAAGTCTCAACTTAAACAAAAAAGGAGTTCAGAAGAAAATAATAAAAACAGAGAGCATCGCCTTTACTCTTTGTCTTTACCCTCCATTCTGTAAAACATGTAAATGCCAGCTGCACATTATTCTTTGAAGACGGAAATTGCAAATGGATTCCTAAGGAAATCTGCCTGGTTTTTGCAGGTGTTAAAAACAGATGATTCCATTCCAGGGAAATCCACTCCTTGTAAGCATGTTGCAGGTGCAAACCCAGGAGGCATTTGAAGAAGGAGAAGGAATGCATGGCGGAAATGCTAAATCTATATTGGGCCACTACTCCTTCTTCAAATACACTGAACATCTCCTTCAGTGTTAAAGCAAGGTGTAAACAGCATTCTCTTTGCTTTAAGGCCTTACTTTTGCCCTGCGCCCCTTATAAAATGACCACCTTGGTTTAATAATTGAATATTGCTGTTTAAAGCAATGCTGCATTAGCATTTATTGTATTATACATCCCTAGTATATTAAAAGGAACATCTATAAATATGAATATTTTCTTAGGAACTGAATATTTCTGTTTACATACAAGTGCATATTAAGCGCAAACACGAACAGCACTATCATCAACTGCCTGGTACATTTTGTAAACTAGGCATAGCAGAGGAGACCTCAAAGTATGTTGCATGTGTAGGTGTCTGCAGACCACAAAATATATAACCCAATATTATCTTAGATGTGCCTTGCCTTGTAAGAGTCATTCCATCTGCTGCCTTGCTCTGCTGTTGTGGACTGGAGGCTGTCCTCTTTTTGGACTTTTCATCACTGCCATGGGTTACTGTGCTTGGCCCTGCCCTGCCCTGCCTGACGTGTAAGAGCAATCACGTGTGGGTCATGTGACTGCTATTCCAGGAAGGTTCCCAGGAACTGGGCTGCTCACCCTGCTGTGGTGAGCAGAGAAGATCTGCAGTGTGTGCTTGCAGCTCAGCCCCCTCATTCCATCTGCTGCCTGGCCCTGCTGTTGAGGACTGGAGGCTGTCCTCTTTTTGGACTTTTCATCACTGCCATGGGTTACCTTGCTTGGCCCGCCCCTCCTGACATGCAGGAGCGGTCACGTGTGCGTCACGTGACTGCTATTTCAGGAAGTGTCTCTATGGCATCCTAGCCCTGCGCGTCCCATTCAAAAGGCGACCTTCAAAGGGCTCTGACTACTCCTGTTTTCCCCTGTCTGCACATGACTATACACCGATCAACTATCCATCTGTTGTATCTACTCCTCACATTTCTAGCTGTTTTCTTGCCTTCATTCCTTCTAGGATTACCCACCGTAATTTCCCTGAGTTATCGTCTGCTCACACCTGCGATCATTCTTATCTTTCCTGTCCCCTAATCACTTCTGACTCCTTGCCCCTGTATCATTTTGGTCTTCTTAATGCTTGCTCAGTCTGAATCAAATCTTATTCAATTCTTGATTTATTTTTTCGCTCTAATTTTCATTGGCTCTGTCTAACTTGGATTACCCCTGATAATTCTGTTACTCCTGCCTCCTTTCATACTGCTTCCACTTCACTCCGCACAGCCCTCACCCACCCAGGCACAGCGGGAGTACTGAGGTTCTCTATACCTCTTCTCTGACCCTTTTACCTCCCCCTTATAGTCTCCCAATCTTTCCTATCATCCTCCTGGTCTAGCTACTGATTTTCTTGAACATATGGATCTCCTCTTATCTATCCTTCTTCCTTCTTCCTCACCTCTTTTTCTTCTTAGAGACTTTAATCCCCCTTTCTCTAACTCATCTTTCCCCTTGCTGCTTTCACTCACCGATTCTCATCATCAACATTTCCTTTCTTCTCACCTTCTCATCAGTCTGGTTCTTGACTTGATCTAATCTTTTCCTCATCTCCCTATTCTTTTCCCGTGTTATCTTGTCCCTTTTATACTTCTGATCATTTACTACTCTGATATGGCTGCTAGTATTCTGCACTCCTCTGTGCTATCTGTACTTGATTCAATTTCTCCTCTGTGCCCTTTTTCGGCCACTCATAAAGCTCCTCAACGATGTCTCTCTCTGGACCTCATTTCTCTGCACCACCGCCTGTGCAAAGCGGAATGTTGGTGGAAAAATAATCGATCTATGTATGACAACTGCTGCCTTTGCTTCCCCCAAATCAGCATTGGCCCTGGGCAATGCACAGACTGCCCTTGTCTCAGACTGGCACTGAGGTCAGCTGGGTGCAGTCGTCATTTTATTAATAGGCCTTGCGGCAACATGATGTGAAGAATATGGGACATTCCATAAAAATCAAACATGTTTTGAGGTGTCAAATAAGCAACCATGAAAATATGAGAGACCATTTAAATGTTTTCCGTGGAAGACATTTTATTTGTCTAACTGGAGCCTTCTGTTAGATTTCATAAGACACATTCACCTATCACAGAACATATCACTCAAATGTTCATTCTTTTTAGTGTCTTGTCTCAATGGTTGAGCCAATGGAAAATGAATAGCAAAGAGCTTCCCATTTGAATGCTCTGGAATAACACATACAGTGTTAAGTAATTAAGTATTTGTGAGGCGGCAGTGGAACTTGCACAGCCAAGTCTGCTGGACATGCGTGTGGGGTGAGGAGGTGTGTTTTGGGCCTGGTGAAGAGTGGGGTGGGAGGAGGAAGGTGTGTCTCCAGGACTAAGAAAACAGCAGCTTCACCACCAGCTTGACCACGAGCACCTCTACCCCCTTCATGCCATTTCACAGCTGTTTTCTGCATTCATGTGCACAGTGGTGGGATGAGGGTCGGGAGTCGAGAGGTGTCCAGGTCTGGAAAATGCACACTAGGGTTTTGCCCAAGAATGAAGTCAAAACAACAAACTATGCAATAATAATATCAATTACCTAAATGAATAACACATAGCTGCCAGGTAGCCCTTGCTTTGTTGAATACATTATGCTATCCCATGCTTTTGAATCAAAGGTCTTCTGTTCAGCATGAGTATAAGACTAACACACCTTCTCAGCCCTCACACGTTTACAAACCAACAATTATCCCAATCATCGAGTTAAAATAGGTACAGCCAAGAGATATACCTTATTGACCTTTTGTGGTAACCTGGGCCGAGGAAAGGCTATATTCTCAGAAGGGTTGAGAATGCGATCCAGTAGCGACACAAACAGCAAAGTATAATATTTCAAAATAAAGGAAGGTTCAATCAAGTTTCTATAAACATGTATATACTTTAAACACCATATGCAATAATCAAATAGAAAAACACTACACAAAACCCACTTCTGTGGAAAGAATACTGAATATGCTATAGATAGATGCAGCACTCTGAGTAAGAAAGCAGCGGTGAAAGGCAATCAAAACCCAGAATGTTTTTTTAAAAGTATATATCTTTCAGTGAAAATAACCAGTCTCTAAGGCACAAAGATGGACTAGGGAGGCATTTGTGGGTCAAAAGTAGCTTTTTGCTGTTGTATGGCTGTTTTACAGCATCAGAGCAGGCTTTGAGCAGTTGTGCAAATGGAACGAATCAAGTTCGGAAGTGGTGAGTCATATTGGCCCAAGCAGTGAGCTGGCACCATGAGTTTGAATGTGATGGCTCAGAGTAGCACAAAGGCAGCGTTCAAGCGATGCAGGTCGGAGTGCCACCAGGATCGGTTCAGAGTTGAGTTGGTTCAAGACATGGTATAACCTCTGGTTAGGGTCAGCAAATGCTGCTTCAGTATTTCTAGTCAAGGCCTGGTGATGGTTTAAAGAGGTGATTCTGATGTTCCGCTGTGCTGTTCAATGAAGCAGTGATACGATGTTGACCCGGTTCCAGTCATTCAGTAACTGCTGGTTTAGGTCTGTGAGTGACACTCCATTGGGTTGAGTTGAAGTCCAGTGATAAGCAGTTGATTTGAGCAGGTGATTGGCTTTGTGAGGATACAATGCGGCTTGGAGCTGGTCCAAAGTTGCAAGCACCTTGGTTTGAAGGATCGGTTGACTGCCAAAAGCAGCACTGGTGGGTTCCTCTGGTTCGAGTGCAATGCACAAAGTTAGACTGCGGATTGACCAGTTGGATACAGCTGAACAGAGCACCTTAGCTAATCTGGTCATCCAGATCTGTGAAACACACTCCTGGGGCTCTAGAATGGGATGAGTCAGTTCAGGTTCTGCTCGCCCAGCCTAGGGAGGTTTGGTGCAGAGTGGCAGGTCCTTATCCTCAGAAAGAGTGACCCCCAATCTGCTCTGAAAGTGGGTATGGAGCAAAGCTTGACTCTGCCTTGGCTCCTTCTTCACTTCAATGGACCCCAACAGAAAGCATTGGAAAGGTTAATGCTCCCGAAAGAGAGGTCCATATTAATTTCTCCTTAAGTGTTTGTCCAAAGGGGAATCCGAGAAGGAGTGGAATAGACCTCTTCATTTAAAGGCAAACGTGTGTTTGAGATAAGTAGCCTTTTACCTTCTGACATCATGCCCAAAGCTTTTGTGTTAAAGGAAGTGGAGGCGACAAGAAGAAGGGAGAGAAATAGTGGAAACACAGTGGTGGATTCTTCCTCCAGTGACGCTGAGCTCCCTCTGCCTACACTAACTCTGCACTTCCATTATCAATGGCCCTTTTGGTATGCATATCCTTGGTGTGAGGCTAGTCTTTTTGGGGATCACTGTGCCCTTTGATTCTGGTTTCCCAGTGCATCCCCTGCTGGGAGGTGGTTCTACTGGAGAGGCCGAGCCATTCAGTCTCCTGTCCTGCAGTCTGAACAGAAAACACAATCTTTCCATGGCTGAGCTAGACCCACAGGGCTGGTCCATGTATGATAGCAGTCTGGTGTGGCTTTAGTAATTATAAGAGATACTAGCCACCATACCTAAAACTCGGGTATGGCTTATAGTTAAAGTTTACAACTGCCACCAGGAAAGTAACTGTTGTATTTATGAGCTTTGGAAACAGGTGCATATCTTAAAGGCAGACCTGACAATGGAATGGTGTGGCTGTCTCTGCAGCTGTCAAGAGTGCACCTGTGATGCTTGAACCTGCTCTGTGCCACTGGAGAGCTGGTGCTACAGATCAGGATACCAATTCAGCAGGGGATCTGGTTAGCAGGACCTCCTTACTTATACAGAATTACCAGAATCATTTTATGATCAATACAAAAATAATCCAGGGCTTCTGGTCAGATGGTATCATGGACTGCTGCGTGCTAATGCTTCGTACCTGATGTCCAGTTGAAGAGGCTAGGATGTTGCACCAGGTTTAACAAGCCTATCAGAACTCGAAGGCTTGTGAAAGTGGATAGCCAGAAAGACAGCCCAAAACACTCTTATGTGAATGACACATGGAGAGAACCCGCCACCGGTATCCCCCCACCAGCAAATGAGACCCCGGCACAATTTGGTGCAAGGACAGTGCAAGCACTGGACCTGGGGCACCAACGATATCAAAGAATCAGAAGACTGAATAGAAAGTACAGGAAGCAGAGAGCAACATGGAAAGCAGCCACCAAACAGGAGCAAGGCAAAGAGGAGGCAAGAAGAAATGGGACCAGCGGGCAGGGAGAATGCAGAGAAACAGAATCAGAGCTCCAAGAACGGAGATGGAGGATAGAGGGAACAGGAGCAAGCGAAACACAACTGAAGGACATGAGAAGCAGGGAGCGTGGTCTCAGCAAGGCTTCAGTAGCCCGAAAGCTGCGTCTGCATTGTTGCTGTTGGTTGACAAGCAACTGTCACCAGGGAGCGTGAGCACATGCAAAAGATGGGGCTGAAGGTCTCCCTGCATGCACTATAGAAGAAAGATGGCAGAGCCCAGTTGCCGAGACTGCCGTCGACCGTGGAATGGACTTCATTCATAAAAGGCCCTGGTTTTCCATTACAGTCTCCACTTGCCTCATACATGTAAGGATCCTTTCAGGCCCTGATGTCTAGGGTCTGGCCACTTTGGGCGCATGACAGATGATAATCCTTCACAGTAAGGAAATGTGACAGCCTGAGAAAGCGACGGAGGAAAATGTAGACATTGCCTGTGTGGGAAAGAAACAGATAATGAAAAGTAAAATACATTGGACAATGCAAATACCTACTGCAAGGCATGCAAATGACTGCAGGGTAATGTGGCATTTTGGGAAAGAACAGAAACGACTGAGCAGGAAGGCCTGCACATGTTCCCCCTTGATGCTGAGCCCTGGTGGGAGCCTTGGGGACTGTAGAAGTGTACTAACTGGTTTTGTTTTTTGACATTGTGCTCTGTGCTCTCTGAGCTGTATGTTTAGGGAGCTACATGGGCTCCTCTATGGCCACTTAACAATGATAGTGGCACCTGCATGAGTTGGAGCGGTGAAATTCTGTGCAGTGAGAAAAGCCATGACAACTTTGTGAGCGAAAGCTGGGGGTGATCTTGGGAGAATGGTAAAGGAGAGGTTTCGAGATCTTTGAGGCAAAACTGGGCCACCAGGAAAGTTCCTGCCTGGGGCTGCAGGACCCCATAGAGTGCACAAGCAAGTGAAAGCTGATACGTTTCCCCCTTTGTGAAGCTGGGAGAGCATGCAGTGTGGAGCCTGGGTGGATAGCAGGCAACTGGCAGAAACAAACCGAAGGAGACTTTTTTGAGCCCTGTGCTAATTTACAGAGCAGCTTATGGGTATTGGAAGAGACGGGTCAGATAGGGCTTAGATCACTAAGGGTTCAGAAAGATTATGGGGTCATTAATGTACTGCATGGAAAACATTGATAAACTGGAGCCCACTGTGACACCTGTTACATCCGAACTGGACTTTACGGAAGGCCATATAAAGAATAATGAAAATGAGATTGGAAAAACAAGGCAACAGTAGCGGTTTTGAATGCTAGAGTTACTGGCAAGAGGCTGTGGTTAAGGAGTTTGGGAATATTAGAGCTACAGCGATAGACTCCTGCACCGGAAACTTGAAAACTAAGAAACCCATACCAAAATTAAGATTAAAAAAGCATGAGCTAAAAGCACCTCCTGGGTATCGCGCATTAACCAGTGAGCAGGAGCTACCACTGGAGAACAAGGAGC
Source organism: Ambystoma mexicanum (assembly GCF_040938575.1). Lineage (NCBI taxonomy): Eukaryota > Metazoa > Chordata > Amphibia > Caudata > Ambystomatidae > Ambystoma > Ambystoma mexicanum. The sequence continues at coordinate 985,894,390 of NC_090928.1, read as the reverse complement.
TAGTGCTTAGTGTCCTGCCAATCTAAATTCCACATACAGTGCAAACGTCTCATTTTTTGCCGTTCATTATTAGCCTTTAAGCTTTAAATGTTTTATAGATATATTCTAATGTTTATTTATGGATTTTCCCAAACACATAGTTCACATAAGTGTGTTTGTTCGGCATCAGATGGCATAGGGAGTCAAAAGTAGCTCCTAGTTGCTGCTGGTGTCAAGCTAACTACGCTCTTCTAGCCTACAAGTAGGGGTTAAATAGCTCCCAGCTCCCCTAATTTTCAAACACTGCCATAGGAAAGCTGTAAATATTAGAGGGCCGGGAGCTCCTGCGACAATTTCTTAGTCAGTCCTATGTCCCACATCACAGTCGTGGCTGGCTGTACTTGACTTTGGTGGGCCATGGGGACGCAAAACCTATTTATGTTAGAAAGGCATTTCATCTACCTTCCATGAATCCCAGTGTGAGGGGCAGGCAAGTATGATGGAGCTAAGGTCATAATGATTATTTGGGACGCCGACAGTCTGGAAGTGGTTTTAAATAGAGCTGTTGACAATGGGAGATGTAGGCTCCTTTTCCCAGATTCGGCTCCGGACTCCATGCATAAGCGTAAACCCCTGTCAGAGGTGTGGAAAGGTTCACCACTCTGAGGCAAAGTATCAGTCTAGTCCCCAGCAACATTGAAGGACTAATGTAAATATGCAAGATATCTCTTGATGGACTGCGAGGAGACTATAACGTTTGTGGAGAAGTTCATTGCAGAAGCTTCTACCGGATCATCTATGGTGGACCGTGTTTGCCTATGTATGTAAATAGGGTTTGGCTAGCCCAGCAAACTGCACTCGTTGATCATGCTCTTGATTGTTAGTTAGCAATACGGGGAGGATGTTGGGAGTCAAGGGTTCACTTATGTACACTAACCCCTTCTACCCTATTTCCCCTATTTCTAGGGGGATATAATTAGGCTGGTGAAAACATGTGTACATTGCACACAACTGAGTTTTTGTCACTTTTTTTAAGGGAAAATCCTGGTCTCAAGGAATTGGATCAACAGTGAACCGCCTACCTATTCTGTACGGGACAATGAACTTCTTGAGTCTTTTCATGTGAAAAAGATGTACATGCTGCTAGTGGGATGAAAGGTTTTACAGTGTCCTAGTCTTGTTGTAAAATCACCCAAACTCCAGGTTGTGATACTTTCGATTGGACTAAATGCATGATCTTTCTCAATCCCATTGACTTCTCCATCAGATGGTAGTCAAAGTCTGAAATTAGCCACCCTGTGCATTACCAGTCGCGATGGAGTGGTGGTCCCTAAGGTTGATGAGGTCAGCAGGGTATTCTATGACTTTTATAAGGACCTCTACTCACCCCAAAGCGTAGCCACAAGCAGTGAAATAGATGAATGTCTGGCTAAAATACCTATGACGCTGCTCTCGACGGACAAGCGCAATGCACCGGAACCACCCATAATGCTAGGTGAGATGAAAGAGGCAATAAAGAGCCTGCCCGGGGCCAAGGCCCCAGGCTTGGACGGGCTGGGTGTGAAATTCTATAAAGAATTCATGGTCACACTGGGCCCTCGCCTCCCATCTGTGTGGACTGAAGCCCTGGAATCTGGTATTCTACCGGAAACTATGCGAGAAGCGGTCATAACCCTATTGTTGAAACCTGGGAAGCCACCTGAAGGCTGCGGGTCGTATCGGTCGCTATCCCTTATCAACACAGACATGAAGATATTTGCAAAGTTATTAGCCCCTCGGCTTAATCCGTTGATTCCTTACATAGTGCGTGAGGACCAGGCAGGTTTTGTACAGGGGAGATCGATGGCATCAAACATACAGAGGTTTTATAATATACTGGCAAGAATTCCTTGAGATACGCAAGGGGTAGCCATACCCTGGACATGCAGAAAGCCTTTGACACTGTAGTCGGACCGTTTCTGTTCTGGGTGCTCCATAACTACAGATTTGGTCCAAATTTTATCAGGTGGGTGCAACTCCTATACACACAGCCGTATGCTAGAGTGTGTGTGAACGGGGTATTGTTGTTAGTGCTGACACTGGCAGGAGGCACCAGGCAAGGATGTCCACTTTCCCCCCTGCTTTTCGCATTGGTAACAGAACCACTGGCAGACCTTATGAGGGCATTTCCATTGCTGGGCGGGTGGAGTAGATAACCCTATACGCAGATGACATCTTGATGTTTGTGAGGAACCCCGGTTAATATCTGCAGAGGGTATTACTCGCAGTTCAGGAGTTCGGGAAATACTCCGGTCCCCACTTGAATACTAATAAGTCCAAATATTTCCATTAAATGATAGGACGGAGGAGCCTAGTAATCTGTTTGGACTGCGATGTATGCCTCAACAGGTGCGATATTTGAGGTTAGAGAAAGCACGTTCAGCTAATCTGGTGTGCACCCTTAATTATGACACGCTGGTCACTGCACTTTGTGGCAAACTCGAACGCTGGAATCAACTCCCCATTTCACTCATAGGTCGAGTGGCACTGGTGAAGATGATCATACTGCCCAAGCTGTTCTATCTCTTTAGCACAATACCATTGTGGGCAGGCAGATCCTTTTTCACAAAGATAACCGGAGCAAGCTCTGCATGTGTGTGGAAGGGCAACATAAGGGTCAGTTGGAGCTGTTTTACCCTACCGTACAAGCAAGGGGGGCCAGCAGCTCCAGACTACGAATTGTATTATCTAGCAGCACAAACATACTATGTGATACATTGGACAGAGGGCGGCCTACATACATCTTATGTTGACTTGGAGAGACAGTGGAAAGGAATGAATACACTACTGCATGGAGTAGCCAAAGGAAGGTGGGGTAACGGCAACCACTTGGACTCAGTACTGGCTACGCAGCAGGCATGGTCGAGACTAGTTCAACAACCCCACAACACATTAATGTACATTATGGGTATACCTATCTGGGACGCACCTTACCTGGACCCATCACAAGACGTAGTGCTGTCAACACACTGGCAGGTTGCAGGTATATCACAATTCGGTGACCTATACCGAGATGGTCTGTTTGTGACCTGGGATGAGGTTAAGACGCACGTAGGAGACACTCCACTACAAAAACTAAAATGCCTCAGACTCCGCTCGCGGTTGCGCTAGTGTGGACTTGTATAGCTTGATCATTGATCCCATCGATAATCCTCCTCCTCTTCTCCCAAAGGAGTGAATGCCCTCCATGGTCACGTTGGCCTTCTATTTTTTCGGAACTGAACTTTGTTGGAACAGAATTATAATTTGAGTATTCCTGAATTGATCCAAGGGAAGGGAATACAACCTTGGTCACAAGGAGTACTTTCAAGACTCATTTAAGTTTGAATTGCAAAAATGTTTGTTTTGAATCAAACTTCAATCATATTTGCCTTGTATACTTTGATTGTATGTATTAGTTTGAAGGACAGAAGGATTTTGGACATTGGGTCAATTTTCTTTAGTTTTAATTTGTTAGTCTGGGACCACTCTGTTAGGTTAGGGAAAGCAAAGCAATTAAAATAAAAACTTTTACTTTGAATAAATGGCAAACTTTGAGAAAACTTTACCTTTGTGTCCTTCTCACATTTCTGACCCCTCATATATGGTGTCAGAGATGGGATTGAATTCAGCTAAAATAAACTGGGGATCCTTGAACAATTGACATTGTTGCCAAGTCTCTTGCATGAGCACCCCTGTTTATCAACCAAGAGTTCTACATTGTCTGTGTTCCTTTTTAATGGGGCAGGTTTTTGCTCTTCCTAACTAGTTTGTTTGCATTGATTAAATTCCTATTGCAATCACTCTTGACATGGAAGAAACTGGATCTATTTAGAAAAATAACCAAAGAGCAAAATATTCCAGCACTACGGATATTTAGCACAGAATCTACTACATCCCACACTACTGCATTTGAAACATGGAAAATGCACATTGAAGCAATACAAGTCGAAGCCGATATTTCAAAGGAACTGCTGCAGAGAAGACCGCAGAAAGCTAAAAGGAAAATTATAACCAACAACTGGATTAAAACAATTAAACAAAAGTCTAACTATAAGGCAAATTTAAATTGTAACCTTGATAACAGACCAATCAACACTCTACCAAAATATCTGCAAATGTTCCCAGTTAGACATATAAGGGACACCTACTGAAGACTGCGCTTAAATATTCTTCCGACCAAAGAACTTATGGCAAAGAGGAAATGAATATCCAATGGCTTGAATTTGTGCCAATTTTGCAAAGTTACAACTGTTGTGGAAACACTAGAACATATCTTTATGCAATGTCCAGCTCTATCTGAAAACAGATCTGTCTTCAGAACTCTTTATATGAAATCGTCGATACAACTATCGCCTGAGGAAAGATGGGCAAACTTTCTTTTGGGCAACAACAAAAAAGACATCTGTACACTGGTGAAATTCTGGGAAAGTATCATCGATACTGAATAAGGATCAGAATATAAGAGAAGATGAAAGGTTTTGCAAACAAAACCAAATCATCTAAAAAAAAATAATAATAAATTCCTTGATTGGGCATTCGTTTTTTTAACCATTGCACTAATGCTGTTTGATTGCTACAGTTGTCAGTTTATACTACTCCTGAAGACATACCCTGCACTCAGCCCACATTAGAAAAGAAATTAATGACGTATACCTTTCGGGCTAGCCACTACTCATCCTTGTACTCTTGCAGAGCAGTAGTCATTTTGTCACGGGTCCCAAGAAAGGCTGTTGTATCCGAGCAATGGGAGGAAAAAGTGATTGTATGTGCTCCAAGGTGTTTGTCAAGTTTGTATCTAGGCTAAAGGTGTCACACAGGAATAATGCAACTCCAATTCTCTCAGCATCTCATCGGTAGTTGTGCCTATGTGTTTTGCAATTCAGCATCAACCTGGTTGGAGAGATCATCTACAGAATTGGCGAAGCTGATCAAGTTATTATTAAGAATGAGGGACAGGGCCTAGAAGTAGGGCTGGGAAGGGTGGGCTTTTGTTCTGGGGATCTACTATCTTCACCTTGTGTGTTATAAGGGGGGTGCAACTGTTGATTGGCCTATATTGTCTAGAAAATAGGATCCCATTTCTGACACGATATGTCACATCAGTGATGAGGCTTAAATGACTAAACAAAAATACAAACTCAAGTTTTGTATGATTTATTGAGGGTTATTTACAGTGTGAGATAACATAACAAATGGGAACTGACTATTGATTCATTGATCATCTCAATTGAACCAATGGTCATAACATAACAAAGTAAATTATCTGGAATAATTAAACATAAAAAATGGCTTGTCTTCAGTCATGGGTTACTCCTATGGTTGCTTTCTAAGTAGAGGTCTTGCAAAAAAGTCTCTATGCAAAGTACCTGGGTTTTCACAATACCTGGCTCTCACCTACATTCTGGGGCTCTTTGGAGACCACACCCGAGTAGTAGACTAAAGAGAATGACTGCCTCCTTTTATTCTTACTTTTGTGGGACTTTATCTTTTGAATCCATCATGCTTTGTCTAACAACAATTTGATCATAAATGTTATCCTCTGCTAGTAGCTTGAGCCATCAAGGCAAAGTAAAGAGGGCCCAAGGCAGGGTTTTCAGAAACTCCCAAAGCTTCATATGAGTGCCAGGTTAGTTAGGTCTATTAGGAGTGTGGCCAACTGCTCTGACTATACCTTTCAGTCAAGGGTCACAATTCCAATGCCCAACAACTTGTTTCCTTTTCCTTAATTCAGTACTCTCCCTGTTCTTGGCCCTCCTTCCTCTTCATGCGCTCATGTACTCAAAGTTTAACTCAATACCCTCACAAGTCACTTTTTTTGGTCTTTCACTTTCTAGCCTCAAGCTACCTTGCATCTAAGTTAATATCTCTTTCTCCTTGCAAGGTTCTTTAAACTTCTTCTGGCCACTTTCCCCAACATCTTCACTTACCCCCCTCCCAGTAAATCCCAAGACTAGTCTCAACCTCCTCCCTATCAAACCACCTTAAACTTGAAATATTCCTCCATGAGAACTTTCACCATTTCTCTCTGGTATTCACTGCACATTTCCTGCATATTCATCTCCTCCCTTGTTCTTAGTACCCTCTGGTTTTTCAGTTGTCTATCAAAGACCTCTTCACCCAGCTTGACTACTTTCTTGATCACACCCACTGCTTCTAGTTCTCCTGATCACACTCCAGTTCTCTGTTGTCCCATATTTCTCTTTAACTCCTCCACAAACTCCTTGTCTCTTTCCTTGAATGTCTTCTCCTTTCTTAACCACATTTCATCAATTGATGTCTCACCCCCGCCCCCTGTTCTGTGTGTTTCCTTTCATCTTTACCCTTTAGGGTAACTCCTTTTTGTCAATTAATGATCTTACTATCGTATTCTTCAACCCTTTATGCAAAACAAAATAGGTGATGGCTGGAAGGTTTGGAAATAATTCTAACCTCTGCCATTGCTCTGGGCACCCAATACCATCGTTCTTCAGCCTGCCATGCCATTACACCCCTTCAGTAATCATTATCCTCCCAAATGCCAATGATAGTTCAGTCTTCCTCATCCCTTTGTGCAACACTCATTTCCTTATTCTTGGGGCTCCTTCTCACCCACACATTTCTCTAGTCTTCCTTCACTCTCCTTGTCCGCTGTGTACTCCAGAGACCCCCGGCCGGCCCATAGAGCTGAGGTTTTCTCCAAAAGTACTTTACTTTAAGATGAGATAGCTGCACCCTTGAGATGGATGGGGTGCAGATGTAGTACTCCAACACCAATCAATAAGGACAACTCAATGGTTTGGCAAAGGGAGTCCGTTTAATGACAAGTACAAAAAAACAGGGAGTGATGAAAATCAGCATTGATGCAATCGTCCTTATCGCTGCAACTCCAACGAACTTCATAAAAATCATAGCATTTATACTGAAAACTCATCATAATTGACGTATAACACTCAAAAGTTAATATGCAATTCTATTGGCTAGGAAAAGGTAACTTTAATATAAGTACTATATCTGTACATGGTAACGGAGGTTGTATACGAATTGACTGAGTTACAATTGTCCGAATGACAATTGACCTTTTGCACAATTGACTGAATTTTAAGGATCAATTAGTACATATATGCGGGGGGCAACCCCCCGCAACCCCACACCCTATCCAAAAAACCCTGAAACCCCCCACCCAAACCCCTTGTATTATTTATAATATAAAACCAACCCATTATATGTATAAAAAAATAAAAGGTCAATTGAGCAAAAGGTCAATTAGGACCATTATAATTCGACCAATTAGGTCATTTGGTCAATTGTATTCGGTCAATTTGGGTAATACCATAACGGAGTGAGGGGATTGGGTGAACACTGTCAGGTGGGTGTCTAAGCCCTTCCTTCAAAGATGACTACTGTAGACATCACTAAAAGTAAGATGTCCCATTGGTTCTACTAACTATAGGACCCTAGATTATTTGGTCCATTGTGATTGGGTTGGCACCAACCCCATGCATAAATGTCCACTTTGCTTAGCAGCACGCAGAATGGTCAGCCAGGTGCAGGGTGCTCTCTAGTTACCTGGCCTTTCTCCAATTAAGGTTACAATCAATCATCCCTTCAACAACTATGTGTCAATTATGTTACTGTGGTTGGCTTCGAAACTGCATCTTCTGTCTGGGAAAGTTGCTATATCTCTGCCTGGGCGGATGCCAAGCGTAGGTGTGAACTTGTGCTTCTCCTCGCTCGGATGGTCACGTGCTTCCCACACCGTGAATTTGTCTAGTTTCCCTCAATTGGTGCATTTGATTCTTATTCAGCTTGCCACCTGCCTGCGCCTCCTTATCTTGACCTTTCAGAGACAGGATAGTCTGTTCTTAAGTTTCAATTATATGTAGCTACTGTTCGTTCCTTTTATTAGTATGACTTTGGCTCTCCTGGCACGAATTGCATCTGCCGAGTTTCGATTAAGCCGTTTCTTCTCGTTTTGCTAGAATATGAATCTCTGCTCATTCGACATTTAGTAACCTGGGTTAATTCTGCTTCGTTTGCAAAGTGGAATTACACTTATAATGCTGTGCTTCGTTTTGAGGTAGATTATGTATAATGGCTCTTGCCGCACTATTCTTCTACTTAACATTGCAAGCCGCTTTGTTTTCTTAGCCTTCTTGCGGTTCCGAGCATATGTACAGGTGTTAGCTGGTTGAATATCTTCATCCTGTTTACAGTTTAAGCTTCTTTGTATTTCAACATCGTTCTCCCCTTTTAGGTTCACAACATCCTTATTCATGGCGTTTCCTCTCTGGGTGTCATTCTCGAGTTGTCATTTCTTCTACTCATACGTCTTTCCGGGTCCTTGTGACGTCACCATTCATCTTCCATTAAGGCCTTTTTGGTTTCTTCTGGGACTGTACTTAGGCAATCTTCATTTCGTCTCATTTGCTGGTAAGGGTTCCGTAATGAATACCTTACAGTCCATGGTTTTCTTGGTATCGGTACTTCAATAGGTGTTGCTCTTCTGATAGGTACTGGGCAGAGCCCTACTGCGGCTCTCTGCTGATTTATCTGCTCACCATACGTCACATAATTTGGTGTGAACGTTCCTGGTACTTCAAAATGGGCGACTGGAGTGCAGGTTTTATTTGGCACCTCCTCTACACTTGAATCTGTTCCTTCTAGTTCCCACCTTCCGACAACCCCCAATCCTTCTTCACTGAACACAGTATCACTTTAAATATTCTTTCTCCTCCTTCCCTTCTTCTACCTTCGTTCACTTTATGTGGCCACTACTTTCCAACTCCTTGCCTCTTGCTCCAGCCCTCCTTGCTTATTTATCTGTTGGGTTGAGTGTCCCCTGCTTCTCCTGGAAGGGCCTTGCCCCGTTGGTCAGGTATTGGCTGTTCCATATTGGGCTTTCCATGTCAGATGTTTTAGCCATGCGTGAGTGGGTGTTTGGCATAGCGCAGACAGAGGAGCTCAAGTCATAATCCGCCATCTTGGATTGACACTACTCTCTCGGGCAAACATGCACGTGAGTGCCGGGCTCTGATGGCACAGCTCGGTCCCCTCTAGCATGAACATTGACCAAAATAAGATTTCACCCCAATCCATTTTTCTTTTATCTCTCTGAAAGTATTTAAGTATTCCGCTACACCAGGGTATCCGGTGACAGGGTCCATGTGAATTTACTATTTAGGCCAATTTCTGGAGTTTGTCCCATGTGTCTGACACCCGCTAAACAGCAGGGACAATGTAGTGTTGACCAGGGAACCCGCCCCATACCACCGGGGTCTATCATTTCTTAGATTTGAAGGACCCTTGATACTTTGTCACCCCAATCACTGTCCCCATAGTCAGGCAGGGTACTTTGTCACAGCACTAAGAGATTTGTATGATTCGATTGCAATACTGACGCTATTGACGATGTTGATGTAATGTAGTGTAATGAAGTGTAATGTAAAGTGATCTTTTATAGTGTCATTCTGCACATTTTACGGTACTTGTGCATGGCCCTGTAATAAATAGAGAGGCGTGTTTCGTAGAAGGAGAGGCAGATGGGAAATGTATGGGGTAGATGGGTGCTGGCTGGAAGTACCTGAATCATGAGCACTGTTCTGTTTGTTTCGGTGTGACAGTGATACTTGGATATCTGGGAGGGAAGTTCGAAAGATCTGATGAATTACAAAATTTTGACCATCCTCTGCTGTGGGTGTGTGATAGAGCGAAAGTGCTGAGCTTCTTTCATTGATGTTGATGTAGTAACTGATAGGCTTGGGGTCGCCATGTGAGGTGCAGGGGGTGTCTATGTGTCATGTAATATGGTAGGAGATTTTAGAAAATCATCAGTTAGTCAAGAAGAAGTGAGGACTAAATAAACAAGGCTTACATGTAGTGCAGAGAATCAAGAAGTTAGGCACCATCCGAGAATGAGATAATCGGAGATCATACATGGAGATGATTAGGGCTGTCTGTTAGATAATTGTGGTAGAATTCATTCAATTCCATTTAGGTTACATGGAGTCCGTTCTTAAATAGTCCATTCTCTAATAAATCTTTATGCATGCGTATTGTGTGAGTCGGTGGTATGCTTGTATATCTCGCTGGGTCAATACAATAAAGGTCACATGGCGTTTTATCCAAATAAATGCATTCTCCAATAGTCCTTTGTCAGCAAGCTGCTATTTGTTTTATAATATTGTCATATTATTTTAGGGGGTGCGCTTCCATTCCATTAATGGCAAATGGAGCCCAACCTGAAGTAATGGTATCCAGTGATTTTAACGAAAACATTTTAGAGAATGATTTTTTTAAGAAATCAATTATAACAAAAAAACATTGATTTTATAAATATATACATGGCGGTGGGGTAAGGGGTTAAAATGGGTGAGGTGGGGGTTGAAGCGGGTTTCAAAGCATAGGGAAATAGAGGCTTGTGAGGGGACCCCACAACATGTTTTGTTATAATTGATTAGTTATAAAATACCTCTCTGAAAATTATTTCTGTAAAATCACATCGAACAGAAGTAATCAGTTCTCCAATAGTCCTTTGTTGATTGGTTGCTCATGGTGTGTTCATACAACTTGGGAGTAAAGGCTCCCTCAGATCAAAATTACCAATGTGGTGATACACTTTTAGTTGCCCCTTGTTCCCCGGTACCCAATTGAGTCAGGCTGTCCTTTGCTTTGTTTTTGAACTTCTGCAGAGTCTCCTTCCAATTCATCCGAACCGAGGACCACAGGGTGGGGCTGTCCCCCTGCACTGTTCCTATCTATCCCTGTAACCCACAACACAGGGATCTTCTGGGCCTCAACCAGAGTTCCTGGGGAGCGCCCTCCTGGCTAATGGGACTGAAAGTAGTGTCCACAGGCTTCCCATGGTGGTGGACTCAACTTATACTTGCCTTTATTGCCCCACACTTTCAAAAATACTTGCCTCCAAGAGGGTCGTGAATTCCCTGCAATACTCCACAACCTCTCCAATACTCCACAACCTAGGCACAGGGGCTCGGGTCACCTACCCCAAATGTGCTCCTGTAAGCAGTCTTCTTACTCCCAATCACAGAACTTTTCACAGCCTTCACCTTAGTCAGTTTTGGTCGCTGCCTGCAGTGCTTCCATCAGTGCCCCGCCCTGTCACCTTGCTGCAGCCGGCCCTGCATCGTCCACACCAGAGTTTACTGGTGTTGCTAAGCAAGTATCCCCCGCTCAAATTCTTTGCCTGTGGCCAATGCAGGTCTCCTGACCACACTGTTTGAATTTTCAATGCTGGTCTCATGCTTGTGTTACTTGAACACCAATGTTTGTAGCAGTTTTCTGAAGAATGGGTTGTCTGCTTCTGTGTCAATGTGTTTGAGCTTTGTTGAGATGAAGGAAAAGGAAAATCCTCTCTGCCCTTTTAATTTGAAGACTGGCACCATTACTCAGGCACTGTTGTTTGGTCGAGTGATTGGTAGTGGGTGCATTTTCTTTATGATGGGTTCAGGGCTCCTGCTGAAGAAGGTGTGGCGAGCAAAGTATATAGTTTCATCAGGAGCCAGTGGATTGTAGAGTGGGGTTGGGACATGTGTTCATATCTTTTCCGTTTCAGGAGCAGTATGGATACCATGTTTTGGGCACTTTGTAACCGGTTTAGCAGGTTTTCTGGGAGTCTAAGATAGAGGCTTTTGGTATAGTTTAGTCTTGAGTGTTTGAGTGAGTAGGCGCCATGGTGCTATGTGTGATGGTCAAGTATGATGCATCTAATCATTCAGAGATTAAAGAAACAGCTCCTTACAAGGGCTTTTACATATGGTACCAGTTTACGGTCATTGTCCATCATGAGTCCGTGGTTGGGTGGGTTGAGTTTAAGTCTGTTTGTAGTCATCCAGGAGTCCACCTGTGTTAAACATGTGCTAAAATCCAGTGTGATTGTTTCCGAGTTATTTGTGATCTTGAAGTTGATTTGTGTGTTTTCTGCATAGATGAAACATGTGAGGCCTGAGTTGCTAATAGGTTCCAGTAGTGTGGTCATGTAGATGTTGGAGAGTAAAGGGTAAAGTGTGGATCCTTGGGGATCTCTGCATGTGAACCTGTTGGGACTTGATGTTTGAGGGCAGGTGTGTGTTTTTATTCCTATTGATCTGGAATGAGATGATGCAGAGTAGTGCAATTCCTTTTTCTCCAATATCATCTACACTTTTCAGTAGGATATCATGGCTAATAGTGTCAAAAATGCTCGAAATGGCCAACAGAAAGAGCATGTGGGATGAGTTAGTGTCCGTGTTGATCCTCTAGTTAGCCTGAATTCATGATGTGAGAAGGCTGTTTTTACTGTATTCCTGTAGATTGGTAGGGATAATATTTATATATATTGATCTTTTACATTAAGAGGGCACCCCCAGGAGGCCACCAGGCATGAAGAAGATGTCCGCCCAGTGATTGAGCCCTGTATCCCTCACCAAACAAGCAGGGTTTTGATCCCCCTGTCTCCGCCTCCTGAAGGCCCAACTACTGACAGTCTGTAGTAAGGTGCTGTGGGCAGAAGGCACCCCAAATGACCGCCTGGCGCTTAAGTGATGGCATCCACTTGGAGCAGACTTCAAGGAGGTGAATCCCCAGGAAGAAGGGGACAGCCGGGCTTCTGTGATGGCGGGCCATTGCGCCTGCAAACCGTCCGGGATGAACAGAAGCGACCTGCAGCCTGAAGATGATCAAGGAGTGAACCACCACAGGGTACCCGATCTCCCTAGACCTGTCTAGCAGCAATTGCCGATGCTCGCCATTGAGACATGGGCAGGCACTCTTGATCGAGGTCCCGGGACCTGGGGGAGAAGTGAGGTCCATCCAGGGGACAGCAAAATCCAGCGCCACTTTTATGGAGGAGTGATCCTCAGCTCAGGTGGTTCAGCTGAAGAGAATGTGCACAGGGCTCTGAGATACCAGAAGGGCATACAAAACAGGAGTCTCACATAAAGAGTTTTGCAAGTGAGTGATCTCACTCTGCGAATGGACTGTACAAAGAGAAAGAATCCCTGATGAGGACTGAGGTGAGGGGGTAGGTTGGTCAGCATCTCAGGCCTTGGAGGGGGGCAGCCTCCCACTTATATCTGTTTGTGGGGTTTTTGATGCTTGATAATAGTGGTCAGGAGCTCCCCACCCTGTCTGTGGCAGAAAGTGCAGGGCCCAAAACAAAGTAGAGATCCACAGACACTGCATTGGGCACAGGCAAAGAATTTGAACGGGGATACTTTCTCAGAAACAGCAGTAAACTCTGGTGTGGACGAAGCAGGGCCGTCTAGCAAGGTGACAGGGCAGAGCACTGATAGTTCTGGATTGAAAAACTGGACTAATTTTCCCAGAACGGAAGTAATGAGGAATTTAACTACTTATGTTTTTTTTCAGTAACAATAGTTGCATTCTCACGTTATCTTGAAAAGATGTACATGAATTATGACAAGGGCTATAACACCTCTTCAGTGAGGTGGTCCCTGTGGTATCACAGTTTTGGCAAATGGTTGATCTTGAATTGTATGCCAGTATTCACACTGATTTAGTATACACCATCCTTAGTCTCCTGTAGACTATAACATCACATTTGTCCCAATGGAAATACACACCTCTAGGTACTCACAAAAATTACATACCTGGTTTAAGGATTTCATGCTTTATATATTGAATTGGTGTTAATATTGGAATTGTTTTTTTCATATTGCTCAACAATATTGCAAAGGTTTTTCAGTACTGGCGTAAATTGAACATTCTGTTCAATAATGTCATTTATTGTTAATTTATATCAAATGTATTGTGTTTTTGGTTATACTGACATTGCTCTATATATATTGCTCAACAATATTCCAAAGGTGTTTCAGGACTGCCATAATCGGTAGATTCCTATCAGTAATCTCATTCCCTTTCGATTGTATGTGGTTTTAGAATACCCACAAACTGCACAACCTGTGTGTTAATTTCATAATTTTTTCGACCCACTAAAGGGTTGTTCTGTGATTATGCATGTGATCCCATATGTCCAACCACATTGTTAAGCATAGTTTTGAGGTTTCCTCCACAATTTGTCTTTTCTGCAAAATTTACATTTTGACCTCATATCCCAGTAGCCTTTACTCTTGCAGCCGCCATCAAGGGGTGGGACGCGATGACGTCAGGCTGTATGTGCAGTGACGTCACGCCGCCAACAGCACTTAATCTTTCAGGAAGATATGGCTGATGCTCCTGCACGGCCTCCATACTAAATATACTGACTCCACATAGAGGCAGTATTGATCTAAAGCACCAGGTAATTATTTAAGTTACAGAAGAACCATCAATATAAAGACCACACAGAGATTCTCTCTAGATGTATGATGCTTTTATTTTGTAATTCTTTCCTCCTTTCCTTTTTGGGTGCTTAATACACAGCGCCTTAAGACAACAACCACTTGGTGGGATGTCAAGACTCAGGTAAATCTGTTTACGGTTTGTCTGTAATTCTACTCTTAATTATCAATGTTTATGAATAGGCATCTTCCGATTCCTTTATGTTTCATTTTCTTCTATGTCTTATTTTTACTTTTGTAGTATTATATGAGGCTAAGCTTTGACCGCAGGTAAATAAGCAAGGCATAATATATTTACTTTGACTCATTGCTTCTGAGAAGAAATGGATATTAATGAGAATTACCAATTTTCTTTCTCCAATTTTCTCTTTCTTTTCTCTTTTTCTTTTTTTGCATTTTATCTATGTTGTACATACAATTAATTTCCTTTTGGTGGACTATGTATGATAACATTGTACCACAATACATCACATTGGTTGTATTTATTATTGTTCTACTGACTATATCATTAGTTGTAAGCCCTGAAGCCGGAGACCACTCCGAAATGCATTGGCTTCTGGACTGCATACTGCATTTTAAAAAGATGGAATAAATACCCACTCAGTTTTACCTTTTTTTTGGTATAGTGTTGTCCTTGTGCTAAGGATTTTTCACCTGTTTGCTCCAGAAATTTTGGTTCCTTTTGTACAAAGAACCTGTTCACAGATTGAATACAATTATTATATAACTTGGTAGTGCTCACCTTTACCATTTCTTCCATGCACACATGCTACACATGCATTATACAACCAAAGCCATTGTGATTATATTTTTTGCATTCTGTCTTTACCTCTTTTCCAATCCTAGCATTATGAAAAGTGGCAATGCATTGCACACCTGAACCAGTATATGCTAATGTGACACCTGTTTCCCTACCAACTGAAGTAACAACCTCACCCCTTACTAGTGCTGCCGAAGAGATCAAGTGGCACAAGCGAGGCATCACTAAGAGCTTTGAACATGTAACTGCCTACATGACCAGTTCTGCCCATATCACCAATAACATGTGGTACCAGCACATGACCCATGTGGGGAGAGAGGCATCAGGGGAGAGCTGCTATGTATGCTATGTTTGCTCACTCATTCTCTATGCGATGATCACCTGCAGGGCATTCATAGCCACTGCAATCACAGCAACTAGAGCCCAGTGGCTAATGCATTTGGAGCTTTGCACCACTGGAGGACACTGGAGGACGATTTCAGGGGAAGTGGGCTGCACTAAGATGGATGCGTCAAAAGACATTTCCATATGAGGATAGTTACATAAAGACATAGAAAATGATGGAGAATAACTGGAGCACAGACAAATGCTGCAATACCTACTGGATGGACCCCCCAGAGGGGAAGCTAGGATAGTGACACAGAATGAGCTGCAATGCCCAAACACTAGAAGGAGAGAGATAGGGGGAATGCCAGAATGCTGGGAGAGATCCCAACTGTTAGTATATGGACAGGTATTCACCGGACAAGAATAGGTCGAAGGGATGATGGGATGCAAAGCACATGCGCTCTTGACAGTTCTAGTGGACGTTTGGTTTTGATTTTGAAGCATTTGTATAGCGCACTTGATGAACTAAATCACATCTAGGAGCAGATTTAAAATAAAGCAGCATGAGAGGAAAAAACTAAAACATGTTACCAGGACGTCAGTCCAAACCAGGCGATCAGTCTCCATTAGTAGTTCCCACCTGTCCAGATTACAGGTGGGTTTGAATAGCCTTGCGAAACTGGCAAAGAGATTTAAGGGCCTAAAGCTCAGAAGGGAGCCTGTGTTAGACATTGTTAATCACGTTATTCATCAATGCAGTTTGAGCAGTACTCTAGTGCAAAACACCTTGCCTGTTCTCCCTGGAAATCCAGATCCGATCCAAGGTGTATGTGGAACAAGTCCCAGAAAACCTATCCTGAGTCCTGTTAATAAAATAAAGCATAGGAGGTGCCCCTGGGGCCAAGCCCAAGTCTCCCGGGGAAAAACCCCCAAAGGGGGAAAAACCCTGTATAGGTATTTTTGTCTCCCAGCAGGTGAGCTTGAAGATGCCTTTTGTAGTTCTGAAGAAACACAGTAGAATCCAATGAAGCGACAATCCTTCGATGACTCCGGATGTGCAAGCAGGGAGAGTACACCAGAAGAGAAGGGGAAGACCCTTACTGCAGTAATCTCTAGTATACTGTTCGGAAAAAAGGATGAAAGCGTTCCCCCTATGGCAGGAGTAGGGAAATGGTCATGGCAAATACAGGCTGCTATGAAAGCTGAGCAGTGTGATAAACAACGGCAGGTAAGGTGTGCAAAAGATAAAGCTCCAGAACAGCTGAAGAGACTCTGGCAGGCACAGATTGTCTTAGGAAAGTGCAGCTGAGCCACAGGAGAGGTTGCAGCAAGCAGAGATTTCAACAGGAATATGCCACTGAGCCGCGGGATACAATGCAGCATGCAGAGGATTGAAACAGAAACATTCTGCTGAGCCGTGGGATACAATGCGGCATGCAGGGCTTAGCATGAAGAAATTTCACCAGTGCCACGGGAAGAACGTGGCAGGCACAATATGCTAGAGTGTAGGCAAGCCCTGGAAAGGTAGGGAAAAGGAGGCAGCAAGGAAAGAGGAGGTATCCAAACTGGAGGTTCCGGTAAAAGAAGTAAGCCCCGTAAAAAATGAGCCAGGCAAGGTAAGGGCGAGGATTGTCAAAGAGAATGCTTAATCAGCGAAGGAAACTAGGGTATAGCTTTGAAAAAGGAAAATGAAGAAACACACCAGTTCCTCTTCTAACACAGCTATAAATGAACTGGTGTCTGATCAGCCAGCTCACAGCTGCCCTCTGGTGGAACAACTAGAGGGATTGCTTTGATCAGTTTCTGAGGACCCATTCGTCGCCATCTTGGGAAGGTGTGATTATCATATGGGTGTCTTCTACGCCAGCACTGGCAGAGAGGGAGAATTCCTTACAATCTGTATACTCCGAATCTGCATTCCCCCCTGAACACACAGTTTGAGAGGGGAATTTTTAGCAGCATTTTGTCGATTGATTGCAACTGCTAGGTTGGATAGTAACAACAGATTTCTGGAAGTGGTGCAGAAAGAGAATGATGAGGGCCTCAAGGAATGGGCTGAGTATGCAACATTTTTTACCTGGTTAGAAAACAAAGCAGGGCCCCTACCCAAAACACCCCTCAATAAGGCATCACTATGTTATCAGGATGATGGTCCAGTAAAGGTTGGAGGAAACAGAATGATGGTCCAGTGAAGGTTGGAGGAAACAGAGGCTGCAAACACATTTTCAAGATACCTGGCATGGGAGTAGGGATAGCAGTACTCATGGGCCACTATTGGACCTGTGGTCCCAAAGCCTACAAGCAGAATCCCCCAGACTAGGGAGGTATATGTTCCTTGGTACTACTGAACACATCAGTCCTGGTAGTACCTCAGAAACACATTAAGATAGATGGGTTCTCCAAAATGGATACACACTTGAGAAAGAAATGGTATGTGGAGCTGAACAGAACAAAGAAGGGAAATTACATCTCCAAGAAAATGGATGCAGCACTTAACGCAATACCAGAGGAGCACAGACCGTTCACCAGGGCGTAGATGTTCTTCGCTTCTGTTGTTCCTGGAATACAAGCGAACGTGAATGCCAAGTGTTCGAAGATTATGCAATGGGAAGTGCTGCAGACAACCAACTCAACAGCAAAAGGTTTCAAAGCTATAAAGGAAGAGCTATGATCCTTGAGGCTCATGATTATTCAGAATAGGTACGTTCTCGATCTCATTACAGCAATGGAGGGTGGCGTCTGCACAAAGATCAGACCGTCCTTCTGTACCTACATACCTGCCCATGATGAATGAAATGGAACTCTCACAGAAGCAATAACATTGCTGTCAGACTTACATGAAGCGGAGGATGACTGGTTGGTGTGTATATCTTTTCCTTGATTCCATCCTGGATGGCAAACAGTCTAGGTCCTCCTAACTGCACAAGTGTTCGTATTATTAGGATTTTGTGTCATCAGAGTAGCAGTAGCACAATGCAAGAAGACAAGCCAGAAAACATTTGGAATTAAAATATGAGTAGACATCAATACAAAGGCGTATGGGAACACACAAACATTTGGAGTCCTGCAGTCACACCTGAAACAGAGTCCCCTCTTTCCTCCAGGTACGTGGGATGAGGGGTGCTCTGCAAACCATATAGGGGGTGCTGCTATATGTTCTGGAGCATGGGTGAACATATCAAGAAGTCAGGCGACCTGAGGGGAGTGACGAATGTGTGGATCCCCAAGATGCCAAGCAGTGGGGAAGGGCCTCCAACCAGTGTGGTCGCTGACTCGACCAGAGGGGGAAATGAAGAGAGACAAATGAGCATGTCCATCATTGCATCGGCCCACCCTCATTCCGACAGTACAGACACAAATGGTGTACCTCACTCATAGCATCTACCCGCTCCCCACCATTGTTCTGCTGATGCGAGAGACAATATTCCCTGAGACAACCTTGCAGGACCTACTCAGATGATGTCAGCAAAGCAATAAATCTGCAGGCAATGGTACCCCTGGATGAGCTGTGATCGTGAAAGAAACAAATGATGCTGCAGCTGAGGCCAGCACACATTGGTGCATTAGACACAAAGCACATACGCATCCAAACACAAAGCTACATGAACACTAGGTCAAATTGCACTTAGCCACGAAGAACATGCTTGCATCCATTAGGTTAGAAAACATATACTGTCCTTGCTATGCTGAAACGCAAGTCGCACGAGTATACACATAAAAGGTTGATTACCACAGAATGCAATTAGAATAAGTGGCCATGAAAACCAAGATGGAGGATGCAATCATGTTAGGTGAATGTGAAACATTGAGAAGCCGTAAAACAGCAGAGAAACCATGCCTTGCTAAGCCAGCGAAAAGAGCTAAAGCCTTAACAGCACAGATAGCAATGTGCACAGGTTGCCAAAGTTAGTGGGGAAGGCAGGTTTGAACCTGTATTAGAAACAAACAGGCGGTAATCAGATCCCAGACGATGGAAATAACTGTAATGCTCACCTGATTCCCGTAGAGGCGACGGTCTTGACTGGGCGTATACCGTATCTTCAAAGGTGATGTGTAACACACGGCTGGCTCTTTGGGCTGGACCTCTGTGCACTGTATGTCTGGCTCGAAGGGTAAGATGTCTGCAGATAGAAAATATGGGATTAAGGAACTGGGTTATTGAATGTCTCTCTCTTCTTCCCTTTCTCTTCTCCTGTAGAACCCCAAAGGTTAACGCTCTCACCTTAGGTAAGTGAACGCTGTGCTCTCCATCTGCCTCGGGGCAGGGTGCTGTAACCAGTTTCTTCACTGCTGTCCGTCGTTTACTGCACGAACGGTAAGTTTCGAGTAATTCTAATGTCTTTAAAGTCTTTAGTAATGATGTTTCTTGTTTTGCAGGGTTCCGGCGATGGCGGATGACGGGCTGAAGTGAGTTGAAGATGGAGCCCGTGTGATGAATAGAAGCGCCTGGAAGCACGTAAGTAAGCGCTTGTTGCCTACTTCACGATGCGCTCTAACTGTCTTTTTATTTTGCAGGTACAAGTTCGGAGCGGCTGCAGGGTGCCGGAATACCCACTGGGTTAGATGTGGAAAGGAGTAATGGCACGTGAGTATTAAAGTTCCCCAATGTCTTTAAACGCACCTTGTTTTGTCTTTCAGATGCGGGATGCAGCGCCGAAGGCCTCCGGAGCGTGCAAAGAGTTGGTAAGCTTTTGTCTTTCAGATGCCGGAATGCAGTGTGAAGACCTCCGGAGCGCACGAAGAGTAGGTAAGCCTTTGTCTTTCAGATGCCGGAATGCAGCGCGAGGCGTTGGTGACAGCCGATGGACCAGGTAAGTGAAGAGCTGTCACTGAAGACCGTAATGCTAACCTGTTCTTTCTTGTCTTTATAGGTGTTGCTGAAGACTGGATTCAGGATGGTAAGCCTTTTTCCTTAGGCCCAGGATCAGATGCAGAAGACACGATGAGCGTTCTGCTGCAGAGGATGCAGAATAACGCAAAGCAAGATTCATCCATCGGGTGTGGTTTAAATAGCCTCCTGTAGTGCTTAGGTGTCTCCTTCCAGAGCCACGCCTAGGTAAGAAAAGAGTTCCTGCTTTCCAGAAGAGTTCCAGTGTTCTGAATCTAGGGAGTGGCTCCTGCCCCACCCAACAGGAAATGGAGTTCCAAACAGAAGAGGATCAGAGGCTCAACTGGCAGGCAAGTAAGCAGCATGGTCTGCTGCAGGTAAGTCCACCTAAGCATTATGAGCCCGGCGCTTCCAGCGCTGGGACTGGGCATATTTATGAGCCTGGTGCCACTGGCGCCAGGACTGGGTCCAAAAGGTCCCAATTGGGACTGGTTGGCACTCGGAACCTGGGTTATGGATCTGCTTCCAAGGGAGTTGGGAAAACCCTGACCTTTTGGAAGCAGAGATCATGACAGTACCCCCCCTCAAGGCCCCTCCCAAACCGGGCTTCTCCGGGGGTTTTGGCTTGTCAGGAAATGTTCGGTGAAATCTTTTGATTAGGCGAGGAGCGTGGACATATTCAGCAGGTTCCCAGTATCTCTCTTGGGGGCCGTAGCCTTTCCAGTCAATTAGGTAAAATAGTTTAGATTTGGAGATCTTGGAGTCCAGAATGCTTTTGACTTCAAACTCGAGTTCTCCATCAACTAGGATAGGTTTTGGAGATTTAGTTAGTCGGGTTTGAGGTTGCACGGGTTTTAATAGAGAGACGTGGAAGACCGGATGTATCTTCATGTGCGGGGGCAAGTCCAACTTGACCGCTACTGGGTTTACTATGGTAGTGATGGAATAGGGACCAAGGTATCTTGGCTTGAATGTGCGTGGCCCTTTTAGAGGTAGATATTTGGTGGATAACCAGACTTGATCCCCTACTTGATATTGAGGGGCTTCCTTCCGATGTTGATCTGCTCCTTTCTTGTATTGCTCTTTAGCCCTTTGAAGGTGAGAAACAGCTTCCTTAAAGGCTTGGGTGATTGTAGAATGCAGGTAGTCTACTGCTGGTGTTTCAAGATCTTGGAGGGGATCCAACTCCGAGGTTCGAGGGTGACTGCCATACAAAAGAAAAAATGGGGTTTTCCCAGTTCCCGAATGGACAGAGTTATTGTAGGCATATTCGGCTATCCAAAGGATGTCTTTCCAAGTTTTTTCAGTTTGTTGCAGCATGCAGCGTAAATACTGTTCCAGAGTTTGATTGGTCCTCTCGGTTTGTCCGTCGGTCTGAGGGTGGTGACTGGTCGATAGTCTCACATCAATTTGAGCCGACCGACAGCAACTTCGCCAAAAATGAGAAATAAATTGACTACCTCGATCCGAAATTAGAACCGAAGGAAAACCGTGCAGTCGGACGATGTTTTCGAGAAATTCTCGGGCCAGAGTTGCTGCTGTTGGCAAGCCTTTGAGCGGAATGAAATGCACCATCTTGGAGAATAAGTCCACGATTACTAGAATCGTATTGTATCCGGAGCATGGAGGTAGATCGGTGATGAAGTCCATAGAAAGCGTATGCCAAGGGCGAGGTGGGATGTCAATAGGGCGTAAGAGGCCTGCTGGTCTTTCCTTTTGACTCTTGTTTTGGGCGCATACTCCACAGGACATTATAAAGTCTCTGATATCTTTTTTCCAAGACGGCCACCAGAAGTAGCGCTTGATCTTTTCTGAGGTCTTGGCCATACCGGGATGTCCTTCCATTAAAGAATCGTGATAACAAGAGATTACTTTTTTCTGTAAATCTGTGCAGGGTAGGTATAATCGTTCTTGGAAATACAATAAGTTGTCCTTTACTGCAAAGTCCTTTCCCTGCAGATGCCAATTCTGTATGTCTGCTGGAGTTACAAGTTGCCTGGCTTTATCCTTAACTTCCTCTATGGATTCTGTGGCGATTACACCCAGAATTCTTTGTTCGGGAATGATTGGTACAGGTTTAGGGTTGATCAAGTGTTCTTCCACTCCCATCCGAGAAAGGGCATCAGCTTTACCGTTCTTTGTACCAGGTCGATAGGTAATTATGAAGTCAAACTCGGCAAAGAATAATGCCCAACGGAGTTGTCTAGAGGATTGGGCTTTTGCGGTTTTCAAATATTGCAGGTTTCGGTGATCCGTAATCACAGTAACGGTGTGTCGGGCCCCCAGCAGATAATGCCGCCAAGCCTTAAAGGCAGACTTTATAGCCAGAAGTTCCTTGTCAGTAATCGTGTAATTGATTTCAGGAGGCGAGAATTTGCGGGACCAAAATGCCACGGGATGCAACTGATTGGTTACCGGGTCCTTTTGTGATAGAACTGCCCCCATGGCAAGGCTTGAAGCATCAGTTTCCACGATGTAGGGGAGTGCGGGGCGAGGGTGTTTTAAGATTGGTGCAGAGATAAATTTAGTCTTCAAATCCTGGAAAGCTTGTTCCGCCTCGGTAGACCATTCAAAACGTTTGTTTTTCTTTAACAAGGCAGTGATGGGCTGGACTATTCGAGAGAATTCGGGGATAAACCTGCGGTAAAAGTTAGCGAAGCCTAACATGCTTTGCACACCTTTTACGGAGGATGGTGATGGCCATTTGAGAACTGCATCGACCTTCTTTGAATCCATGCGCACTCCGCCAGGTGATAATATGAATCCCAAGAATTCAACTTCAGTCACGTTGAAAACACATTTTTCCAACTTAGCGAAAAGTTTGTGTTGACGCAATCTTTCGAGGACCATTTTCACGTGTGTCCGATGTTCAGATTCCGATGAAGAATAAACGAGGATGTTGTCAATGTAAACAACAACACACACATCTATGAGCTCTCTGAGGACATCGTTCATAAAATATTGAAAGGCGGCCGGGGCATTGCAAAGTCCGAAGGGCATGACCTGATATTCAAATAGCCCATACTTGGTGCGGAAGGCCGTCTTCCATTCATCGCCCTCTTTTACTCGTACCAAGTGGTAAGCTCCTCTAAGATCCAGCTTTGTATATATGCATGCTTTTCTGACTTGGTCCAGGAGTTCAGGGATCAAAGGTAACAGATATCTATTCTTAACGGTGATCTGGTTCAGGGACCGATAATCTATACAAGTTCTAAGGTCTCCTTCCTTTTTTGGAACGAAGAACAAAGCTGAAGAAGCAGGGGACTTGGAAGGACGAATAAACCCAATTTGCCAGGTATTGATCCAGGTATTGTCGAAGGTGAAGGTTCTCAGGCTCGGTGAGGGCATAAATTCTACTACAAGGAGGAGTAGATCCAGGTATCAGGTCTATCTGGCAGTCATAATACCTATGAGGAGGTAGAGAGTTAGCCTGATCCTTCCGGAAAACATCTTGGTATTCTAGGTATTCGGGAGGTAACTGGGGAGTCTCTGAAGAAATTGCTGCCAGTGCAACACCAGGTGGAGGGTGACAAGTAGAGACACATTCTGGAAACTGGACCGTTCTTGCTCGCCAATCGATGAGAGGATTGTGTTTCTCTAACCAAGGTATTCCTAGAATAATCTGAAACTGAGGGGCCTTGATCACATCGAACACGATCTTCTCATGGTGTCCATCTTGACTTACTAGCGTCACCTCTTGAGTGGTATGCGTTACTGGCCCGGAGGCTATCTCCGTACCATCCACCGTAGTAATGACGTCCTTTACAGCCTTGGGACAAAGAGTTAGATTCATCCTCAAAACCATTTCATGATCCACATAATTGCCGATGGCACCGCTGTCGACGTAAGCTTCAATTGCATGTAATCGATCCGGATTATCAGGGCTAATGAGGACCATAGGTATCATGAAATGCGAGGTCACGGAACTGGTTTTCATGCTCGGCAAGAGGACCTCTATTCTTGTCGGGCGAGGTCGTTTCCCTGCTCAGAGTTTGTAACTTTGGTAACTGCAGCTCCTACTGCCTTCTTGGCAGGTTTCACCGGGCAGTCTCGAAGAAAGTGCCCTGAGTTTCCGCAATAGAGGCATAATTGCAACTGTTTTCTCCTTTCCCGCTCCTTTTGTGTTAGAGGACCTTTCAGACCCCCTATTTGCATGGGTTCCCCGGAGTCTACTCCTTTGGAAGGAGTTGGCGGTTTGGAAAATACTCGAGCATCAAACTTGGAACGATCGGCCTTCCTGTTCTGCAGTCTGTGATCTATTTGAACGACTAAGTCTATATAGTCCGAACAATCTTGTGGGGGATTCACTACTTGGGCTAACACATCTTTGAGCTCTCCACGTAGACCTCTATAAAACAGCGTAATCCTTTTGTCCTCAGGCCATTGAGTTTCCACTATCAGTCTGTTGAAAGACGCAATATAAGCCAAAAGGTCTTGATTACCTTGTCGCAACGAAAGAAGCTCATTGTCCAAGGCCTGCCCCGGTGAATGTCTTGCGAACAGTTTTTCCATACTGAGCTGAAAAGCTTGAAAATCATGGAGGACCGGATCATCTTGATTTACTGGAGGGATCGACCAGTCTGCCGCATTGCCACTAAGGTACGAAAGCACGAAAGCTACTTTAGCTTGATCAGTTGGAAAGGCTGCTGGCCGGCATAAGAAATGCAACCGGCACTGATTGATAAATACTGCAAACCTCTTTGGGTCACCAGAAAATCGTTCGGGCGGAGCCAGAGGTACATTCCCAGGTAGGTTGATCTGCACTGGATTCATAGAGGATGTAGAAGGAAGATTTCCCCCAGATGCGGGTAACGGGGTCTGTCCGGCTTGTGACTGTAGCAATTGTCTAGTGAGATCATCTGTTCGCTCCTTGGAAATAATCATTTCCCTTCTTAGAGCGTTCGTTTCCTGACGGGCTGCATGCACTTCTGCCCTTAGTTCCCCAAGTAACTGGGCTAGCTGGTCGGTATCCGAGGTTTCCATAGCGCCTGGACGGGAGTTTTGTGGTAGGCTTTGCGTTCTGTAACGCTCACCTGATTCCCGTAGAGGCGCCGGTCTTGACTGGGCGTATACCGTATCTTCAAAGGTGATGTGTAACACACGGCTGGCTCTTTGGGCTGGACCTCTGTGCACTGTATGTCTGACTCGAAGGGTAAGATGTCTGCAGATAGAAAATATGGGTTTAAGGAACTGGGTTATTGAATGTCTCTCTCTTCTTCCCTTTCTCTTCTCCTGTAGAACCCCAAAGGTTAACGCTCTCACCTTAGGTAAGTGAACGCCGTGCTCTCCATCTGCCTCGGGGCAGGGTGCTGTAACCAGTTTCTTCACTGGATAAGGGGAGCAGGCCTCTTGACTTCAGAGGACTGCTGTCCGTCGTTTACTGCACGAACGGTAAGTTTCGAGTAATTCTAATGTCTTTAAAGTCTTTAGTAATGATGTTTCTTGTTTTGCAAGGTTCTGGCGATGGCGGATGACGGGCTGAAGTGAGTTGAAGATGGAGCCCGTGTGATGAATAGAAGCGCCTGGAAGCACGTAAGTAAGCGCTTGTTGCCTGCTTCACGATGCGCTCTAACTGTCTTTTTATTTTGCAGGTACAAGTTCGGAGCGGCTGCAGGGTGCCGGAATACCCACTGGGTTAGATGTGGAAAGGAGTAATGGCACGTGAGTATTAAAGTTCCCCAATGTCTTTAAACGCACCTTGTTTTGTCTTTCAGATGCGGGATGCAGCGCCGAAGGCCTCCGGAGCGTGCGAAGAGTTGGTAAGCTTTTGTCTTTCAGATGCCGGAATGCAGTGTGAAGACCTCCGGAGCGCACGAAGAGTAGGTAAGCCTTTGTCTTTCAGATGCCGGAATGCAGCGCGAGGCGTTGGTGACAGCCGATGGACCAGGTAAGTGAAGAGCTGTCACTGAAGACCGTAATGCTAACCTGTTCTTTCTTGTCTTTATAGGCGTTGCTGAAGACTGGATTCAGGATGGTAAGCCTTTTTCCTTAGGCCCAGGATCAGATGCAGAAGACACAATGAGCGTTCTGCTGCAGAGGATACAGAATAACGCAAAGCAAGATTCATCCATCGGGTGTGGTTTAAATAGCCTCCTGTAGTGCTTAGGTGTCTCCTTCCACAGCCACGCCTAGGTAAGAAAAGAGTTCCTGCTTTCCAGAAGAGTTCCAGTGTTCTGAATCTAGGGAGTGGCTCCTGCCCCACCCAACAGGAAATGTAGTTCCAAACAGAAGAGGATCAGAGGCCCAACTGGCAGGCAAGTAAGCAGCATGGTCTGCTGCAGGTAAGTCCACCCAAGCATTATGAGCCCGGCGCTTCCAGCGCTGGGACTGGGCATATTTATGAGCCTGGTGCCACTGGCGCCAGGACTGGGTCCAAAAGGTCCCAATTGGGACTGGTTGGCACTCGGAACCTGGGTTATGGATCTGCTTCCAAGGGAGTTGGGAAAACCCTGACCTTTTGGAAGCAGAGATCATGACAATAACTCTATCAACTGAAGCAAAGAAACACATGTTGCAGGAAGGTCAGGCTCTCACCAGCTCACACCTGATACCAAGAGGAAAGGAGCTTGAATAAGTCTCTAGAGGCCGAGGAGGTAATAACACCTACAGTTAAAAGGGCTAAAATCGACACAAATTACATGGCAGAATAATTCAAAATGCACTGTCCCCAAACGTGGCCCCCAGCTGGCATAGAATACCTATTCATTAGAGCCAGACATAGGCAGACAGAGACTTTTGTTCCCATCCATCTCACTGGGAAAAAAGATACAGCAGAGTAACTGTCCTGGCTTGTCGCCTAGGGAATCAGGGATTGGTAACTTTAGTGGGACATGCAGCACCATGGGGCCATTCTGATCGCCTTCAATTGTTGTTCATGTGCTGGTAACAGTATAAACTACCATGGCTGAGAAAGCTTTCCTTGTCCAATCACCATCCACCTCTTACATTCACCCTAACAGTGTTTCACTCGCCAATCATAGAATACCCTGATGATCTGTTCCACATGTATCTTTTTGTAGATGGTGCCAGGCGAAGTTACCTAACAGTACTGGCCCAATTAGGTTACTAACCAAGTATAGAATATGTAGTCGACCATTCTACTCACCCAATCCCACCCCACCTGGGTTTATGCAATGTATCATGTGTTTGTGACATCACATGTGATTAAAACTCATCTGCAAGACAGTACCAAGACGAGAGAGACTGGAATCACCTGATGTCCATTACTGGCCCTGTTTTATTTCTGATTTTATAATAAAACAGTGCCTTTGCCAACTTACTGAACACTTCCATTTTTTGGGCATGGGATGCCCCCTGCCTGTTCGCTGAATACCCAAGAGGGGTTATCTTCCCCAATCTCAACATGTTGAATTGCTATTGTTGGCCGTGGTGAGGAAGTCTTGGGTGGAGAAGTGATAAAAGGCTGTTAGCGTTGGGGTAGGTGGTTTTCTTTGTGCTGTTTCCCTTGTTAGGCAAGATGGAGATGGCCCTTGAAGCTGTCTATTATAGGACACTTTCTCTGTAGGAAGGGAACTTCCTCGCCATATTTTCATAAGCCTTTAGTTTTCATATTTGATGAGATTAAGTTCGGGGGTAAACCATTTGGTGACTTGTTTCTTTAAAGAAAATGTGATATGCTGATTAGGTGTTGTGCTGTCAAGGATGTTGTTTATTCAGTTTTGATTTCATAAAGTTGATCATCCATGGTCCTAACATGGTTTTCAAATGTGTGACGGGCATTGGCAAGTTCATACTTTTCCAGGAGGGTGTACCGCATCCCTTTCCAGGGTCTGATTAACATTGGGGGAGTTTTGGTTGATTGTCCAAGTTGTGGTGCTTCATTGAAGATGCTGAAAGGGTGGAGGTATAGTCTCTCCAGAGTAAAGGCACTGGGGGGATAGGTTGGTTAAATTGTTGTTGCAGAGGATGCCATCAAAACTCTGTCAAGCATAATGGTTGGATCCTTTTATCAGTTGTTTCTGGCATAACCTGACAAGGTAAGTGGAGATCAAATTTGTGGCTGTGTTGTCCTCCTTTTCTACCCAGATGTTGAAGTCTCCCAGGATGAGCTAATTTAAAATGCACAGGGGAAACAAAGGACTGGGGAAGCCTATTTTGGCTGTTCTCTTGACTTAAGGAACATAAAAGTGCACCAGGAAAGCAATGTAACAATGAGTGGGCTTTGGATTAAGAAATGAAAAACTGATGCATATTAGCTAAAACGATGCTACATACACTGAAGTATGGCACTGTCTACCAGCATCGCTTTCTGAAGCTTAGACTTCCAGAACAAGGGTGATATGAGGATGATTATTCAGAGGTGGAAACCGAGCAGCTCGGTACAAACAAAAAGGGAGAATTACGGTTTGTATGATGAATAACTTCCTCTCAAATGTGATGACACTTGCTGTGATGCCGTGAACTAAGGGAAGCGGAAATTAAACTAATGTTATTGGAATCTTTAGTAGAAAATTGAAATGTAAAAGGTCTAGCTATAAAAAAAAAATCCAAAGGTGTTTGCCCATGTGTGTATATCTTTCGCTGTGTTGTAAGAATTGATCATGTATTCTGAATTGAACTAACAGATTTGATTTAATGTCTGTATGGTTGCAATTTTCAATTTGGTATAAAAAAAATCACAAATAAATTATAAGGCATGTTTTCAGGGCGCCACTCCCAGATAAATAAGTAACGACAGATATTGACTAGCCAACTAAAAATCAGAAGACATGATTCTTGTTTGATCGCCGGCCCAATGTGCAATGGCTAGTTTACAACCTTTGTGCACTGTCGAAAGTTTCCTCTTTAGCAGCATGGAGCGGGCATATAAGGTCTAATATGGCCCTCGGCAGCAGGCTATGCTGCTCTGTCTGTGTCTCTGTGAAGGTCAGTCCTCTTCCATTTTTTTGCCAGAAACGTACAACCAAAAATATCTTTGCAAAATGTTATTGTATTCATTTTGTTTGCGACAGCAATCTCCCGTAACAGCACTTTTCCTGTTTGATATGAATTGTTATCACAGTTAAACATGTAGTTTATTTGAAAAGATGGCTCGACTGAATCAATGCATTGTTTATAGCAATGTGCAGCCAGGATTATTCTTAAAAGGAGAGCTATTTCCAGACTTTTAACATTTTCCAACTTGCTAGAAATTAGATAAAGAAATGTCTCCTTATAATGTGTAATGCCTAAAATGCATTCTTTATTATATTCGAGAGACGAACATGAAAATGAAATAATGGATTTGATGCTCGAAGAAATGGTGTGTACTACCAGAAAAGTGGTTACTAGAACAAGACAAGCCGTTTAATACTCTAGGTTGAACAGAATAAAGTTTGAAACGTGTACTTTGTTCTTAATTTGCAGAGTGCTTCCATAACACTGCACTGAGTAATGATATGATATGATATGATATGATAAGATATGATATGATATGATATGATATGATATGATATGATATGATATGGCATTTATAACGCGCCTATACACAAGTGTTTCAAGGCGCGACGAGGCAAGGGAGGGGGAACAGAGGGAAGACAGAGACAATGATCTTACTAGGCCAGGGGTCATTCACATCGCGCAAGTGCATGGGAAGGGGGAAGGGGAAAATTGCAGGGGGAAAGAGGCGGGGGACAGTGCAGTACATGGGATAAATGGAATAAATAGATCAATAAATAAAAGATACAGCCAGCTGGTGGCAAGTGCAAGGGTAAGTGCAGACATCAGGTGTCAAGTCCTGGTAGGGGGACTGTAGGGATACAGAAAACAGTCCCAAGTGCGGCGGTTGCCAGGGAGGAAGTGCAGGTGTGCAACTGACAGGGGAGGGGACCTGGGCCCAATATCAGAGGGTGGCCAGGTAACAAGTGCAGTATCAGTATAAGCCAGGAATTCAGCAGGGGAGAGGAGGAGAGAAAGCAGAAGCAAAGAGGAAGGTTTTGAGGTGCTTCCGGAACCAGAGACGGTTCCAGAACCGGGGTTGAATGTATTAAGACCCCAGGCTCCAGAAGGTCTTTGCACAATGCAGAGGGGTTTGAACTTAATCCTCACAGCCACTGGGAGCCAGTGCAGAGATTTCAGTCCTGGAGAGATACGATCCCTGGACTTGAGGCCAAGGACAAGTCTCGCAGTCCTGAACTGGATGAGTTGTAGAGGGCGGAGAGTAGAAGCAGGCAGATTTAGAAAGAGGCTGTTGCAATAGTCCAGCCTAGAGAGAACCAGAGCTCTGGAAACAGTGAGCTTCTGGGGGAAGGAGAGGAAAGGAAGAATACCTCTGAGGAGGTGCAGCTGGTAATGTGACTTCTTAGAGACGTAAGAGATGTGAGGAGAGAAGGAGAGTATGGAGTCGAAGATGACCCCAAGTTTTTTAGCCAGTTGACTGGTGTTACTAATTAGCAATTGAACATTGCTAACCTGTTACTTGTTTAGAGCACTACCAAAGAGAAAGTGTGTCCTTCCTGCCCCAAAGTAATTAAACAAATCATGGTTTATATCTTCATAACAACAAAATGTACTGCTGTAGCTGTACAAAATGTGTATGTAGAGATATAATTAATTTCACTCATCTTTTATATTACGTTGGATGCTGACAGAATTTTTGGAAATATTCGGTCACCCTTCTGCAACTGCTCATTGCCCCCTCTTCTGTGTTCCTTGTCACAGACCTACTTACTTGAGGCATCGACATCCCAAGCCAGATATTTCATAATGCTCTTTCCAAGTACAACATAAAGAGAAGCCTGGCCTTGCTCCTTAGTCCCTCCTCTATGTTCTTTTTTCTGTCAAGCACCCTATTAGAGTATTATGTACTGGAAAGGGAAGGTTTTTCAGAACGGCACAGGACAGAAGATAACCCACATGACACCTCATTCAGCCTGAGCCCCAGCCTCTGAATGTCACATGCATAGAAGATACAATGAAAGCACACTCTCAACATTGTCTGGCCGGCCCTTCATCATCACGCACCGCCATTGCATGCATCACTCAGGATGATCAGCAGGACAACCAGAGCACAGATCAGGGCACCACATAACATGGCCTCTCACTCCTGACTCATGCCGCAGTCACACTCTCGAGCAAACAACCAGTCACTCCTGCTGCCAATCAGACTTTTTGACCAAACAAAGAGCCAGCCTACATCAGGCCACTTCTTGGTTGTTTGTCTTTCCGCTGTACAGACAGATATCTTTACCTTTATTATTACTGTTGTGTATTTTCCAATACATTCATTTTTTTCACCAGCGGGTATTGCAGGGGCTTCCCATATAGAATGACTTAAGGTGTCCTTCATTATATGGACTAATAAAATGGGTTGGCATGCTTGTGCCAGGTCTGGAACATTCTGTTCACTTAGCAGCACGTAGGCCCAGACCCAGGTGCAAGGAGATGGGACATGATACTACCTCCCCACCCAATTAGCCCAGCATCTGTTATCGCCAATGCCTTCTGCCATGGAGATTGTCTTTGAACTTGGCCTTACAAAGTACAAAGTATCCTTGTCTTTTGTAATACATGGGAGTGAGAGCACTCACTATCCTGTTCTGGGACTCCAAGTTTCGAAACTTCATTTTCATCCTTGGCTCACATGACAGGAAAGCAAAATTTGGTCCACAATTTGGTCCATTTTGCTGCTGTTAAATGCTTTAAATGAATTAAACTTGGCACTCTTGGTGTTCTTTCTTTGCACCTCAACAAGAGATGATTCATCCTTCGCTCATTTCCAGAATAGAATAAAATAGATAGCCGACCATGGCTTCTTCATTCTTGACTCCAGGTCAGACAGTCTGGTCTTGTAACTCCACGATTCTGCTTATTTTTGCTCCAACACAGTTTTTCCTTCCCGCTTCATGGGTCCTGGCTTGTTAAATTCATGATACCGATGTCCAGCTTCTATATAATGGCAGCTTTGCCTGCATTCTATTCACTACGTATAGCCATCTTCTATGATGACTTGGTCTACCTTGCGTTTCAGTATCTTTACATTTATTGAACGGTTGATTTTCTATAGCACTTTGTGCATGTGCACTCTTCTTTTTCGTATTTTAAAGTTCACTTGACTCTTTACTTCGTCATTAGTTTCTTTAGGATCTATACATTCTCTTCAGTCAGTATCTCGGGACGTTGTGCATACCTTGTATGACGTCGCTTGCTTCTTTTCTCTGCTCTTTCTCATATTCCTTCAGGGAGTTCCTCCCTTAGCTTGTCATCTCTTCGAGGATACATCTGGTAGGGTTGTCTCAATGGGTATCTTCTTTCAAAGACACACTGCGGTATCGACACAACTGCTTGTGTCAAACACGGCACGGTCTCAGGTCTCCAACATATGGGAGGAACGGGGGTAGGGTTTCCTGCAGAAGCATGCAGCTGCTCCTCAACATACCCCCATCTGGTCGAGTCCTCGACCACCGCCTCGATTGTTTCTACATCCTGGTATTTTCTCTTGAAGAAGTGTTTCTTAGGTGTCCATATCTTCATCACCCCCCTCAGTGTACCTGCTCATTGACATGTTCATCTACACTCCAGGTCATGTAGTTATATTGTCCATTCAGGGTACAATAGACCCATCATCTGATGTACTTCTTATGATTGTTTGGATACAGAAATGTAGGTCCCTCAAGTGCTACAATGCTGGCCTCTATGTATTTTCTGATGGCGTCATCAGTCAGCTCCTTAGCGTTTGGTTCATTTTTGACAT
This sequence comes from Ambystoma mexicanum, assembly GCF_040938575.1. Lineage (NCBI taxonomy): Eukaryota > Metazoa > Chordata > Amphibia > Caudata > Ambystomatidae > Ambystoma > Ambystoma mexicanum. The sequence continues at coordinate 985,861,508 of NC_090928.1, read as the reverse complement.
CAATCATGATCTTCATTCCTGCCATCTTCTTTGCCGTTTTCTTACATTGGGAAATCACCATGCTGACTATACAGAATCCAAACATTACTAGCACCAATATTACTCCAAGAACCTTGAATAGATTTGCCAACCACTGAGGAATCCATGATAACAAAGAGGTAAACCAACTGTCATCTTCAATGTCATCTGTCTCGTCTTCCATCTTGCCATGCAGGTCTGTCAACATCGATATGGCCTCTGTCAAGGTCCGATTATGGCCATCGTGAGAAGGAATAAATGTGCAACATGATGGCCTTATTTTGGTGCAAACTCCTCCTTCCATTGCTGTAATGATATCAAGGACATACCTATTCTGGAGGATCATCAATCGTATGGCCCTCGCCTCTTCTTTAATGTCATTGAATCCTTTTATGGTATCGTTGACTGTCTGCAGAAACTCCCATCTGGTGATTTGCAACCATTTGGCGTTTGCCACTGTTTGAATTCTAGGAATAAATATTGCTGTCATTATCATAGCAGTTTTGCTGAACAACTTGTGCTCTTCATACGCTGTTATTGACTTGGTTGAGAAATAATGTTCTCTTTTCATCCATCAGTGTTCAAGTGATCTTTTTCTCAAATGGTCATCCACTTTTGGAAATTCACCAATGAGGAATCACTAATGCTGTAACATGGATGAGCACCAGGCAACACACTCCGCCCCAGTCCTTGGGCAACTTCATATAGGCTCTAGATTCACAAGCCTAATATCGATCCATAAGGACAGCTGTCCCTTCTCTCATTCCAGGAACATCAACTGTTGTTTTGCATCCTTTATTATATCCCACATGGTTCTTTCCATGGCTTCAGAAACATATTGTCGCATTAACCAATGGGATTACAACTACTGGGCCTGATTCGTCTGTGACCCATGTCAGTAACTTGGAGTGCTTGGCACACGACTTTAAGCATCCATCATTCACTCTCTGCACTTCAAGTACATATTCTGTTTTCAGCAGATGAGCTGCAAAGGACATCATTCCTGCTTCGCATCCCTTCTTGGTAGACACTTGTCCATAGATCAATAGTTGTGTTAGTTCCCAACATCCAGGCGATCCTGCTACTTCTGTCACATCAGGAAAATTCATTCTCTTAATTTCTTCGACGATCACCTCATCCTGTCCTGCAGCAGGATACACAACCATTTTGTCTTTCCATCCAGGCTCCTTTTCCATTCGTATGGTCTTGATATTGTCATCCTGGTATGGAAACGGCCATCTTGATCTCCATCGCAAATGTCACCCAGCTTCCTTGGAACTTTCCTTGCGTTGTATGCTGATACCTCCTTCGAAATGAAAGACCTTACTGTATTCACGGCATAGAGGATGAGAGAGCAGACATAGTAACGCTCATCAGATGTTCTTTCCCCCACCTTTTTCATGTTTTGATACCACATGTTATTCCCCAGGTGCGCTGAATTATCTAGATAGGTATTCATCCCTTCATTATCCTCCTCTGCATCCCTCTTATGTCTCCTAACACACTTATAGAGATCAAGGAAACTGTCATCATCCGTCCTCATAGTTGGGAGAATCATGGGAGCTCTTTCTTCAGTAGAAACATTAAGATAATATAGAGACTGTGAAAAAAAGGAACAAAAAGATGACAAGAAAAATCATGCAAATATATATTATGCATAGAAATCTGGAAAACCATTTTTTGTGCCATCCTACTGCTTGCTGGACTTGTGATATCTCTAAAATTGTATCATCTTCTTCATTAATCATTTTTAATACAATCATCTAGTATCTTTTACATTTGTAAATGTACAATTTGTTCAATTATAGCATTGATGAGTCTTCTTATCACTGGAACATTTTTAGGATCCTGGAAAAAAGTGTGAATATTAACATCTCTTCTGACAAGAGCAGACTAAGATTGAAGTATAAACACTAAGACAGCAACCATAAGTCGATGAGCGTCACTATCAGCAGGTGTCATGAATTTTTTATCACCTAAAACAGATATTCTCCACGCAATGAATCTGGATATTGCTCTCTCTTCCAATTTCTGATCAAGAACTGATGTTTAGTCATAATTCTGAGGCATTATTCACTGCTTCAATACATTTCTAAAAGTTAATTTCAAACTCTGGAATTTCTCTGCAGGTCCTTGCACTCTCTGCTAAAATACATATAAGGAGTGTCTATTGAATTCCAGTCCAAATAATGTATGTGTTAATCACTTGGTGCTTTATTGTCTTCTTTGTAGTCATTGATCGAGTCTGCACACGCAGAAATTCTTCTTCTTCTCTTGCTACTGGATCATCATCTGTTGCCTTTATAAATCTTCATGTTGTCCAGATGCAACCAAGCTCGTCTTACTGAAATCTTAACAGCTGAAGGGGAAACATCTTCAACAAGGAAGGGACCATTAAATCGAGGCTCATGCCACTTCCGGGTGAAGTTTTTAATCAGAATCAGGTCCCCAACATATGACCTAGGTGTTGGTAATAGTTCACTCGGATTGGTCACCAAATTATCTTCTTCCGTGTTCCTAGACCACCCCCGCAATACTTGACTTAATCTGAAATGAAGGAAATACTGGCAGTCATACATGTCAAATAATCGTGCATCTCATCACCTAGAGTTTTAGCTACACACTGCGTATCACTCCTAATCCTAGACGGAGGTGTAAGGGGCATTCTCATTCGACTGCCCATTAATATGTTGTGTGGGGTGAGGTGGTAGTTCGAGCCTGGCTGATTCCGAAGGGCATATAAGGCCAGGGGTAGGTGATACAGCCATCCTTTTTTCAAAGTCAAATTAATCTTGGCGATCCTCTCTCTCACATATCCCATTCACTTGTGACTGATACGCAAAAGGGGACTAAATAAAAGCCCTATCTGTTTGAATACCTCATTGACAAAATGTGACCCATTATCTGATCTTATTACTTCGCACACGCTCCACCTCGGGAGTGAAACATGGCGTACTAAAAACTTTGCTGTGCAAGTGGCATCAGGGTGTGCACACTGGCCCGGCTCAATCCACCTGGAGAAGGGGCACACCACCACTAATAGATACCTATAACCATTACATGTCTGCAGCATATTGACATAGTCGATATGTAAATACTGAAATGGAGCATTTGGTTGAGGTATTACTACTCTAATCATCCTCAGTGTATGCCCAGCAGTAAGCTTTTGACAAACGATGCAATTCACCATAAACAGTGCAATACTTTCTCTAGTTATATGTACATGGTAATGCAGCTGTTCAAGCGCGACTTTCAACATCTGAATTTCCAGTGCTGTCCTGTTGCCATAAAGCTTCCATGGTGGATAAAGAACATCCCCTTCGCTTCCATAGTTATTGCTCTTCCTGAGGTGCGCTTCCCTCAGTATCTGTTAATTGGGTTATTGACAGCATATTAAACCCCTCCTGTACTAACATAGTTGTAGCCACATTTTCTTTAATACCCCCAGTATCAAAACTCGAAATTCCTGGAGACTAATCAGCCCTTTTGGCTTCTATGGCTGCAGCTTCATTCCCACAAGAGATAAAGTCTGTTTGTTTAGTATGTGCTGCACATTTTACAACCTCTATGGCTACTGGGAGTTGTAGTGCCTTAATAAGCCTATCCAACAAGGATGCATGCTGCACTGGAGAGCTGTCTGCACGGAGATAGCCCCTCCTTTTCCAACATGCCAACCTTGCATGTATGGTTGATGTCACATAGGTGGAGTCACTGTAAAACATCACTTCCTGTCCTTCATGCTTCTCAAGCGTGACAATAAGGCCACTAATTGTGCTGCTTGCACTGAAAAAGGAAATGGTAGCCTTGCACTCGCCACTACCTCGAATTCTCCATTTAATCTGTGCCTTACTACTGCAGCGCCTGAATGCCTTTCCCCGCTAGTCAGATCAATTTTTGAATTTCCCATCCTGCCAAAGCATTCTCTTTCACACAGGGTATAGTATCATAAAATTCAACATAATTGGCACAGTCCTGCACATGATCACCTTCTTCTACGGGTTCAGCTATGAATGTCACTGGGTTCACTATTTTACATCTTACAATGTTAATAGTTGGATTAGAAATTATTACCTCATAATCTGATGCTCTTTGGGATGTCAATGTGCCCTTTGGTTTCTCTAGAATGGCAAACAGGGCATGCTCCACATAAAGGGTCATTGAACAGCCCATGACAATATTTGTGGATTTCTCAATTGCAAATGCGGCAGCTGTCAAAGATTGTTCACAAGGGAAGTGTCCTCTCCTAACTGGGTCTAAAATCCCACTGTAATATGCCAAAGGTTTGTACCCCAATGTGGTCCTTTGCGTAAGCACTGCTGTCATTACTGACCCATTTGTGCGTGAAAACAAATACAATTCCTTGGGAATCCATCAAACTGGGGCTGTACAAATTTCCCTTTTTAACTCCTCAAAACCTTACTCTATTTCTTCGGTCCATTCTAGTTTTGTCTTACCAACTTGTTCTTTCTTTAATGTGTGCAGAAGTGCCCTTGTGTACGTGCTGTAATCAAACACCCAGGCTGTAACGTAATTGCACAAACCAAGAAACTGTTGCATCTGTCTCACTGTGTTCAGTTTTGGTGTTTTCATGATTACCACAGCTCTCTCAGGTGTCACTTTCTTTTCTTTATGTGAAATTAACTGTCCTATGTACAACCCCTCTTCTTGACAATACTGTAATTTCTCATTTTCCACGTTATATCCTTTCTCTGCTAAAATAGTTATTAGTTGGATAGAGTCATGCCCACACTCCTCTGTTTTACTGCAAATCAATAGGTCATCTATGTACTTTATCACTGCACTCTTTAAATCGATTTTGCCTAGATCCATCTGTAGGACTCTGTTAAAGATTTATGGGGACTCACAATACCGTTGAGGCAAATGAGTATGTTTTGGTCTCTTTTGGCAAAACGTAAAGAAAGTCAAGTCTTGTGAGTCTTTGTGCAACGGGATCGAGAAACACGCATTTTTCAAATCGATCACTGTGAAATACTGAGCTTCTACTGGGATACTACACAATATTTTTGCAGTATTAGGAACTAAAGGAAACTCAGCATCTACAATCTCGTTGAGAGGTCTCAAATCCTGGATGAATCTCCACGACCGTCCTTTAGATTTTTTTCAATCGGGTACACAGCGGTATTACTTGATGACTCTGATGTCACCAGAATTCCCGGTTTCATCAGTGCCAAAATAGTCTGAAATATACCTTCATCAACTTCTCAAGACATGGGGTACTGTTTTGCTTGAGGTAAAATTGCTCCTGGCTTAAGCTTTATTTTAACTGCCACTATCCCCTTCAATAAACCTACGACATCGGGCCTGTGGTCCATGATATGATATGTTATTTATAACCCGCTTAATACCAAGAGGTTTCTAAGCGCGGACCCGGGAATCAAACCTGTGTTGCTTTGTGTCGTCTTGCTTCCAAGGCGAGCACATTGCCGCTGAGCTATCCTCCTCATCTCACTTCCTTATCCATTTCCTGGCTTCCTTCAGGGGCGCACGCGCTCCCTCCTTCTGCCCCAAGACCGAACTCTCTGTCCTTGTCTGACATTTCCGACCCCAACTAGTATGACTATCATCCTCCGCTCCTTTGTCTAGGTTTAATCTGCTCAAAGAAAATTCTCAACGTTCATCACTAAACAGTCTTCCTTCCTCACTTTGTGATTTAGGTACTGGGGATCAATCATCAGTCCCTCGAGCCCCATACTCGCTATCTCGTCTTAATTGCTGATAGACCTTATCAATCCTTTCCCCAATGGTTTCCGCATCATCTCTTTCTCCTTCTAGGGCTACTCTAGATGCTGATGATGTTACTTCCTTTATTGGGAGAATCTCTTGCACTCTATCCCATCGTATTTCTCAGCTCAGCCTCATTTGTTCTTTATGAATAAGACTGGTATCCAAACCTTGCTGTTTTCTTCTTTGCTTTATTTCTTCTTCTCCCTTTGCTTTCTCGTATCTCTTCTAACTCTTTCTTCCTCCTGCCTTTGTTCTTCCCTCCTTACTCCTTCCCTTCTTTCCTCTTCTTCCCTTTGTTTCTGTAATCTATTAGCCCTTACCCTCTGTGCTTCTTCCTCTTCTCTCTTTTTTCCTTTCTATCCCTCTCTTCTGTCGCTCTGTGTCTATTGTTGTACTTTATTTGTTCCTTTCAAAATCCACAGGACTGTGACAGCTTCCATTTCGATCTTAGAATACCTTTACTCTCTTGAGGCTAGCAAAATGCTGGTGTGACGTTTTTGATAGCTGTCTTTGCTCGGGTGACAGCATGGGTGGTTGCATGGGATGGTGTTTATGAAGGCCTCTGTGACCTTGTTCACATCAAAGTATGCCATTGTAGGGTTCCTGGGGTGGTTTGAAATGCTGCTGCTTCACAGTCACTCATTCCCAGTGATGCAAGACTTTATTTGGTTTTTCAGGGGTCTGTGATTGTGGCAAGGTGCAGGATGAAACAGCCACAATTGTTGGCTATGCCATGGAAGGCATGGCCAACTACCACGGCTTATGATTATGCAAGGTCGACATTTGTGCCCTTCTCTTCTTTGAAAGAGAGAATCTGTGTTTGTGGAGAATGTAGTTTCTCAAATTGAATTGTGCATCTCTAGATTTGTAATTTGTAATTGGGTATTTATAACGTGCTTAATAAACAGATGTTTCCAACCATGGATCTGGCGATCGAACCTGTGTTGCTCCACATCGAACCTGTGTTGCTCCATATCATCTTACTTCGAAGGCAAGCGCGTAGCCCCTGAGCTATCCTCCCGGCCCTAATGATGATCTGTGCACAAATTTCAACATTTTCATGCACCAGCATATGTTGTATTCTACTGCAGAGGCCTCCTATTTAGCCGTGGTGCGCCCTAGTTGTGGGCCGCAGGCCTGACTGTGCAGCGCTAATGAGATGCATCACACTCGTTGCTCTCTCAGCCCCAAACTGCCAGGTTTCCGGCTTCCCGGGTTCTTTATTCAGACATCACATCCCGCCGTGCATGGCGACGTCACACTTACATAACATTCCTCATTTTTCCCCAAATAACAAAACTTGTACTAACTTTAAATCACATGCATTATGCTTCTATTGTCTAGTCCCAACAAAAAGAGTCCATATTAGCATACATAGTCTCTCATCTTACCTGGGGCCGCAGAGCTACCCTCACGTCATACCCACTGCAGCACTGGTGAGGCATGGGCTCTACAGTCTCTTCCTCTTCTGGCTCACCCTTCGTGCTGAGGGGCATCTCCACATTGTCTGAATGGCCCTTGAGGCCATGGTCTTGCTCACCTTCCCCCTCGTGATGTTGCCTCAGGGTAGGTGATGTATCTTTGCTCTCTGTTTGTGGATGGTTCTGGTCTTCTGTCCACAGGTCCTTCGGGACTTGCTTGAACCACAAAGCATTCCTTGTGATGGTCTCCTCTCGTGGCTACAAGACCACTGCTTATAGACCTCTACCCCCACCAACCGCTTATAGACCTCCACCCCCCACCAACCAATCAAGCCTGTTATGTGACAGCACACTATTGTACGAGCAAGAACCTATAGGATACCTATGCTTTTAAAGAGCAACATTACCGTGTGCATTTTCTAAAGAGTGACCTTTTAGTCTTCTGTCTCCTGACAAATATTCACCATCAATTGGAACAGAACTGAAACATGTTGAGTAAAATGCCTAGGCCAAACAGCTTAGACAACACGAACAGCACTGAGACAAGTTCATGTCAGTCAAGAACATAAATTCTATATGTCTTGAGAACCATCTATACGACTACTTAGAAGTGTGTTAGACTTTTGTTAAGATTTAGTCACCTTTTTAGATCTCTATTATTGATCATTAATGTTCTACTGTAGTTCTCCAGAACTCGATTCTTAAACCTATGGATATTTTAAACATTATTTTGGAAATAATGCAATTTATACCTGTTTGATTAGTTAACTGTTGTCAGACATTCCTGGTCACCACTACAGGCTGGGATTACTCTGCTTCCTATTGTTCAATATAAGGTACCCTATCCGGGAAGGGGTAGAGAATGCATGTTTGGATTAATAAACATAGCAATCCGGATCTCCCTTAGTTTACTTACGGGCATCAGTTTCCGCAAGTTGCAGCACCACGGAGCAGTTCGCCTTACGGGTGGACTCACTATAGTATCAAAAACAGTTATTGAGTCAGGCCAGCCATGAAATACAGTGCGGTAACAGCAAGGAAGCATTGAACACCATGTCAAAGGCGGGAGGACTTGGAAGGCAAAATCCACCAAGTGGCCATGTCAAGGCATAAGCAGGGGCTACAGGCTGCATCGGGAGGCAGCAGCCTGACAAATCAGAGTGCACCGGAATTACAGCCAAACAACGTGGTCTGGGAAGTAAAGCAGTCAGCCAACGTAGACAGCTTGATCGCAGGTTGCTGTCTCCTATCTTGAATGCAGGGCTAGTCAGATGGTCAATGGTGCAACACAAGTTATGAAATTGGGGTAAGCATATACACATACAGGAGGGCAATTGCTGCCTGTTCCTGATGCTTAATGTTGCATGGCTGTGGCGGCCGGGCCATACTTTGAAATGAGCGATATACTTGCATCACTGCTTGTGATGCTTGCGTGAATGTGTGTATGCGGCAACCTTGTACACAACATAGGTCACTGTTGCACAGAGTGAAGCAGACACATATATATTTCTCTCTGCCATAGATGTTGAAAGAGGACTGCTGTTAAAATCACGCAAAAAGCTAACTTTTTTTTTTTTTACAAACTGAGGCAAATCTTCCCTCTTTAAATTGGGGTAAATGTTACAGGAATAGTCAGGTAGTTTCTACAGCTTATGTCATTTTACCTACCTTTGAGTTCATTTTCTCTTAATTTGAGACATATTTAAGAGTCTTACAAACATTGCAAAGGGGCTGTATGGCATACTCTGCTGTTGCATGCATAATTGCCATAAAATAAAAACGGCTATGTTCTTGCATGTACATTTAAGACTGTCTTATTGTTTCACAGTAGGATTATTAATGGTGGTATGTATTTATATGTAAAGCTATCTGAGCGCAGGTACGGGATTCGAACTACAGATTTTGCTCATGTCAGAGAACACCGCTTTACTCATGACGTGGCTATCCACCCGTCGCATGCTGTGCTGTAAAATGAGGCAGCCACGTTAGAGCAGCCATGGGTGGGAATCATTTCCTATGAGCAGCCACATCTTCAGGGGGCAGAGAAGGAGCTGTCTTATGTTCATATTTTCTACCCTAACCACTGAATTGCGCATTACTAAAATGTTTATCCGTTTGGTACTCACGTTACTTTCACAAGTGATTGCGGAATGTGGAACTGGGGAGCAAACAAAGAACGCATGCGCAGTAGAGAGGCTACTCCCTGACATTCTTGGTGCCAGGAGCCGTGAGTGGTTTCACTTCATCACCGCACTTTGCTTTCTCCAACATAACTTTGAAGACATAGCAACACAGATGTGCGCTGATGTGTATCTTCTGACCATATATATGTGTGACCCAACAACAAGATGTATAGAATGTTAAAAAGAAAAAGAATAAACATGACCGAAGAATCCAAAGTACTTACAAATAAATCATGAAAAGTTCAATTCCACCATCACCCTTTCTGGCAAGCCCAGGAATTCCACTTGTACCATGGTGAATTTCCTGACAGAAAGAAACCAGGCCATGGTTTTCTTGTTCTGTTTAGAATTTCGTCAGGGCAACTTCCGTCCATGAAATCAATGATGTGCGCCATATAGTGTCAGATTTAGCACACCATTCCATTGTTCTCTGTACACAGAAGTATCTGAAATTGATCTGACTCTTCCAATGCTGCTTATCACATGCCTCCTCTCTCTGTATACCTACTGTTGTCATGGCCTCTATCTTCAGTTTCCTCAACTCTTCCTTCAGGACTACTGTGACAAGGCAAGTGCCTTCACCTTCTCTGGAGGTGCGGGGGGCAGACCCTAAATTCACCCAAAACTCATGCCATTGTGTGTGTGTGGAGGCTCTCTCCTCACTCCTTACTGCGAAATCCCGTATGAAGAATTCAGATGAGATCCACGTGAAACCTGTGAGCGGACACCACGGCCACCTCTCTTCGGCCCGAGAGGAATGGCGAGGAAGGGAAGCAGGTGGTGGTGCTTCTGGATTCTGGAAGGTGCTGCTGACCGGAGAAGCAGCTTGGGCTCCAGGGTGGATGGAGTGGCTTGGGATGAGACGCTGCCCCCAAAGCACTGCAGAGCTTCTAAGAAGAACATAAGGGGACGGCTACCTGGCATACCTTCAGCATGGGTCCTGCGATGTCGGTGGTGTGATGGGGAGAGGTCCCAGGTCACTGGGCAGAAACGCCAGACCCGCAAACTGTGGAGGAGGGGCCAAGCATCCCTGATTGACTGGGTGGCAAAGCACACCTAGAGCCAACCCAGACATTTGGAACCCCGAATGGAAGAGCCTCGAGGAGAGAAGGAGTGGGGGTTATACCTCTATTACAACCTCTCAGCCACAGCTAAACCTTCCGAGATGGGGAGTATAGATTGGGGGAGGAGAGATGGTCAAATCCCGAGGAGGGGAGGACATTTAGGGCCTAATTCGTAGAAGCGTTATATAATGGCAAAACCCCATTGGAAAACGTTCTGTGAATCAGGGCCTTGGGAGGGTCTGGAGCAGGCAGAGTTGGGCCATTCGGTGAGGTTGGTGATGAAGCCTGACAAAGTTCAAGAGGCCATCAGAGAGTGGGAGAGGCAGATATGTGGTGTAGACTGGTGCAGCAAACCTCGTATTGGGGAAGGAGCCCATCAGGGTCTACTTTGTGAATATGAGTGTGTGTGAAATAAGGACACAGAAAGGAAAGTATAAGGAGTCAATGTGAGAAGGTTGATACAGAGTGGTAGGTGTGTGAGTAGTGGAGTGGGAGGAGTGGTAGTGGTAGAGAAAAGAGTAGTAGTGGTAAGAGAAGGAGTAGTAGTGGTAGTAGGAGGAGTGATAGTCATAGGAGGTGGGGTGGCACTGGTAGTTGGTGGGGTGGCAGGGGTAGTAGGAGGTGGGGTGCTAGTGGTAGGAGGAGGAGTGGTAATGGTAGAGGGAAGAGTGGTAGGAACCGGAGTGGTGTGGTATGAGGAGGGGTGATGGTGGTAGGTGGCAGGAGGAATGTTACAGGTAGGTGGCAGTAGTGGTAGGGCTATATGAGGGCAAGGGAGGAGTAGGGAAAGGAGTACTGATGTCAAACAGTGGAGGCAGAGGAAAAGGAGATTGAAAGACTGAAGGGATAGAGGAAGAAGCAGGGTGGCAGGACGGGAGGAAGGATTAGAGGGAAAGGCGTATGTGGGCGCAAATGAACAAACCTGAGTCCAACTGGACGAGTGTCAGGCAAAGTCCGAGATCCCCTTACAACACTAGTTTAGACCGCCTGTTCTTAGGGAGTCACCAGTAGTGAAAGCTAGCACATAGACAGTAGGGGTTACCTATCAATAAACACTAGCCTGGGACTATGGACGCCTGGGTTAGGGAGGGATCCTGAGGGACACAAGAGATAGGGACAGACCTGGGGCCCTCAAAGTTCAATAAACGCCTTTGCACTGTGCTGATGTCTCTGTGTGGTCTGCCCCTCGACATCACTACTCTGATTTTCAAACTTTACAAATCCCAGAAAGTAATGTTGTATAGTCTGAAAACCAATCTAAGAATGGAGGACAAACATATATTTACAAGCCTTCAGCACATGTCCTCCAGAGTTCAGACAATGACAACCTCACGGACATGCGAATGGAGAAAAGATGTTCTGGTAAGGGAAAAGATGTTCTGGTAAGGGAGGATGCAAAGGATAATATTCTACCATAGGCAACCAGGCAATCATGAATCAGTCGTGGATTTCACAGTTGATTTGCGCAATGTAGTACTATAATGCAACTTTGGAAAATGTAGATAAAATTATAGGGGCATAATAACAGTACACTGCAAAGATTCCAAATAGAGGAAATGATACTTAACACTCCCTAAAAACCTTTTTTGGGTAAACGACAAACAACCAAAAAGGCAATTACAAGCTTCACGAAAGGGGAAAACAAAGGACCTGCAGCTCAAGTTAAAAAGGTCACCAGTCACCAAACTTAGAGGAACAGGCGGCAACCATAGCGCAGAGAAAACTACAAGGAACAGGCAGGCATGACACTACCACAAAAGAGACCACCAAAGCCATTTAGCTTACAAACGAAGACGCCAGTAGTAAATGAGGCCCCCTTGTTTGCAATGTTAAATTTTTGACAGATAGGAATGCCCGCTGGGTGTCTTTAGTCCCACACACTTATGATATGGTTTAATATCAAGTTGATATACATTTAATATAAAATTAATATCAAAGATGATATTTATTTTATATAAAATGTATATTTTTTATATGAAGTGTGTCTGTAGTTTGATATGATGTTGGGATGAGTTGATATAAAGTATACGTGAACATGTGGGCTAGGAAGGCTTGTGTGTGCTGCTGCCTGTTGGAGGTCAAAATGAGTTGTGAGGACATAGACTGCGAATGTTAGGGTTTTGTCGTGGTGATGCGTTGATGACGTTGCAGTGGGTTTGGCTTTGTATATATTATTGATAAGCCTTTTAAAGTATTTGAAATTATTTCATGGATTTTCATCATTTTATATTATTTGTATATAAAGTGGGCGTATATTGATAACAGTTTTATATAGATGTAATATAAAGTTAGGCAGAGTGTCAGACACTGTTATTTTAAAACAGTTTTTCTATAGATTTAATATTAAAAGGAGGTTGTGGTTTTTAAGGAACACAGTCATAATTTTAAAATGTAAAGCAGAGGCTTAAGCTGTAAATAGGTCTGGAGGGTTTTGGCATTTTAAAGCAAATAAAAGTGAGATAAAAAAATGTATAAATGTGAATAATATTTTTAAAATATTAGGATGAGCCGGGGCAGACATGCCCGGGTATGCCCAGACATGAAACCATTAAAAATATAGGCCAACCAAGCAGAGCTATGGGTTTACATGGGCGCTTTACAGGCCTGAGACAAAAAAGTTAAAAGCTATTGCTTGTGGCAGTGTAAAATTTAGTTTTACAGATTAACACATTTTGCATATTTTAGCCAGCCAAACGTGTCTTTAAAAAAAATAAAAAGTGAAGATCTAATTTCAGGGATGCAAAACACAGACCGGTGTAGTCATAAACAAAAGGACAGAATGCTGTGGCATTGAATTTTGCCATTTAAACAAACACAGTGTTCACAAAAACACAACTGCAGCCCCATAGGCAGACATGAAACCATTGACAATATAGGCTGACAAGCGGCGCTATGGGTTTAAAAAACAGTTAAGATGCCAGGCCTGAGAATATTAATTTTACTAACATTAAAACATGTAAGAATGAAAACAGAGTTTGTTAAACAAAAAAAATAGCAAATACTGCTTTTCATGTCTGACACAAAAAAAGTTAAAAGCTATTATTTGTGGCAGTTATTTGTGGCAGTGTAAAATGTGTTTTACAGATTGAATCATTTTGCATGTGGTAGCCAGAGAAAAGTGGTATGCCATTTGAAACTTTCAGGAATGCAAAACACAGTCCTATTCAGGCAGAAGAGAACTAGGTCTGGTGATGCATACATACATACATATATATATATGCACGTACATACGTACACATGTACCCACACACACACCTGAGATAGGGCTCTTATCTATAATGCTCACAGCTGAGCCAGCAAATTCACACATGACGACACAGGCCCATGTGGTCTGGCTCAGCTGAGTTCTGTTTTTAGGCAGCCAGCAGGATGATATAACCATTAGTCTGCAACTATGATTGCAAAAACATATAGGCAGGGTTTGTGTCCACATGCTGTGTTATCTCCAAGCGTCAAGGTGTTATCTAGAAAATGTTTCTGCAGAAAAAGCGTTACTAATGAAACAGGGCTGAGTTATATTATATGTGCAGAATATGTCAAGGTTTAGACTGCTGATAAAAGGACACAGAGGGTTTGGGGCCAATTGATGGCCCTTAAAAAGCAAACTTTGGAAGCCAGCCAGAAGTATTGCTGTGAAGACACGGAGGATTGTCATGTGTCCTGGAGCATTGTAATTCTGCTACCTACAAGGACTGTGAGAGAAGAGGCCCCCAATTGTCTGGGTTTTATAAAGAACATCAAGGTAAGATGTATTTCACATTCCAAATGAGGGGCAAAATGTAAAACAAATGTATGCATGCTGTTTATATTTTAGAGCCTATTTTCATGTATTAGAACACCTTAGTGGTATTTTCAAAAATCTGATTGGCTTATCTGTGGGCTATACGACTGGTATAGCCTGCAGATTGAATGTAGCCGGAAACTTTAACTACCCCATAACTCTGCCACAAAGTTGAATTGCTGCCGCCATTCATTTTCGGTACCTGCACTGGCAACAGTTAACTTTTTACGTTGCCATGTGTGTGTGCCTAACATGGCCCCATTAAAGCTTCTTGGTTGCAAACATCACACAGGGAAGAAAAAAAGCAATGAGCAGAAAACAAAACTCCATTAAAAAAGGTTCATTTACTTTATTAAACCTGCTCCTAGGAAAGTTCTGTTAGTTCTGTGTTAGTGTTTATTAACACATTGTCAATATCTCCCGATAACTTGTAGCATTTAATGATAGATGGTTATCTGAGGCCATTCCAGCTCCCAGAAAAGAGCCTGCGACCCACAACGAATGAAGATCACATCAAAACAGTTGCTTTAAAATCCCCTATAAGCCAAAATATGCAGAGAAGTGCACATGTAACATCTAGGTTTTGGAAACGTGACATGGACAGTGCTAGCCAAGATTCTCCTTTGCATACGAGAATGCATGACTGGCCAAATAGTCTTTAATAATATATTATTGATTTATGTGTAACTGTCTAATTTCACATAGGTGTGGGGTTCCACTTACTGATCACACAAGGAACTAAGAATCGTTGCCTACACATAGTGCGAGCACTGATCACCATATTTGTGAGAAAGTCAAAGCAGGTGGCTCTCAGTCACATCTCACACAAACTTATTCAATTCTAGTAAATCCCTGTAGTCTAAAAACAATGGATGCCAGCACTAACAGCCCTATTTAATCCCAACAGGGAACACCTACTAAATGTTATTTAATCACTCATTTATATACTTGTATAAATACTTGTATAAATACACGTTAGATTTGCTTTAAAACATTCTTACTTTACCCCTGCATTCCCCTGCCTGATTAAAACAACAAATATATACACATACATTTACTTTTCCCATTTAAAATCTCCACCCCAATACTAATAAGCTGCTTTATTAAACCAAAAAACGATTACTCACACCTGCCTTTACTTTCCCCATTTAAACAGTCCACCCGACAGTGCTTATAACCTGCTTGATAAAAACAAGGAATAAGTACTCACACTGGCATTTACTTTGCATTAACTTCTACAGCATTTATTAGTCATTTGTATCTTTTTCTGATTTAATAAAATACTGAGGGCGTTCTAATAGCTTTATAAAAACTGCTGCTCGGGCCGTACCATTCATTATGGTCCCTCATAACTTGTTAAAGGTCCTTGCTCCGCTCAGGCCGTTAACTCAGTCTTCAGGGCCCATAATGCCCGGTATGGCCCTCACTGCAGGTCTATAAAGCTATATTAAAATTACAGAAATATAAAATTGTGAGCCAGTGTTACTGGCAGGACCCTATGGAAAGTGCATCACATGTCCCCATTGAACGGCACTCGGTCCGTCCATCAGACCTAAGAGCCATAATTTTCACGACATCTCAAAGAGACAAATGAAAATTTGACCCCGCATCTTGCACAATCGCGGCATGGGCTGCAATCAGCAAACAGCTCGACATTGACACACTCTATGACTCACAAGCCCCGTTATGGAACTCTCCAGGCATTAAACCAACATGCAAAATTAGTATACAGAAGACATGGCTCCCGGAATACGAGTTCAAAATTAAAGCTATGTTTCCAGACGGCAAATTTGTAACCCGACAGGATTTTGCAGACACAGTAGGGAGAAACCAACTTGTCACCCTACAATACCACCGTATGAAGGCAGCATTTAAGAAACAATGGCCAACATTCCCACTAGAACCGCCCAAACACCCATGTTATCAATCACTGTATGCACAAACAGGTACAGGGGTGTCCATACTATACAACATAGTTCAAACACACACAAAATCGGCTAAAACCATCAAGGCCTCATGGGAGAAAGACATAGGTGCAACAATAGAAGAAGGAACATGGTCCAGGTACTGTCTCCTTACTAAGAAAGTATCGCTGAATGCGGGCCTAAGACTCATACAATTCCACATATTGAACAAACTCCACTATACTCCAATCAGAATGGCGAAATTCCATAAATCCGCATCCGGAAACTGCCCGAAATGCAACAACCCCCGTGCAGATGCATTCCACATGTACTGGGCCTGCCCCTTAAAAGCCGAATTCTGGCGTGAAGTGGCGCGCATCTTAGAGGATATAACACAAATCCCAGTGCAGCTCAAACCCCAAAAATACCTCTTTGGCGATATAGGGAAAACCCCAGAAAAAATGTGGAGATTGTTTAACGTAGCTTGTGCAGCAGCCAAGAAGTATATTCTTCAAAATTAGAAGAGCAGTCATGCCCCACGAACAGAACAATTCCTTAGAACCTTAACATACATTAATGAATGTGAGGAAACTTACATAGGAATGGTAACCCCATCTTGCAGACCGAACGACATCTGGGCTCTGTTTAGAACGTACCTTGGTGCCACCCCACCGGACACGGAGAACTCTGATAGCGAATTAACTCATAACAAATCCCACTAATCCGTAACTGCAGTATAACCAAATTGTTGTAAATATTTGAATGTGTATGTTCCTGGATGCACTGGGGGAAGGAGAGAGGAGAACATTTATTGATAAGTATATACATTTAGATGTAAGAGAGTAACTGAAGCGTATGTGATGTGATATGCAAACCAAAAATAAAGTTTATAAAAACAAAATTGTGAGCCAGTGTTAAACAAACGTGATCATATAAGATTGCATGTTTGACCGACTGCAGAACGTGGGCTGTGGGAGCGATAAGGCAGGCTTACAAGCCTGTATTTTAAAAAAACGATATGTGGACTTTAGTTAAAATGTATTTAGGGCTTTTTGATGTAGAACTAAATATATCTAGGCTTGGGCTCTGTATTATCATAGCTTAAGAATATTTTTGTGTTTTTCTATATGCATATTTTGTGGCTTACACGCTGAGTAGAATAATGTATAGAGGTATTTGCCACTGGTTATGGCACAACTAATTAATCAGTTCAGCACTTAAATATTAAAGCTTGAAATGTTATTCCTGATATCTCTGTATAATTCTTTAATTATAAACCACTTTAAGTATAAAAATGGTTAGGCTTTTAACGCTATAAATGTACATTTTGATAGATATGCACTGCAGTCCTTTGGGGGCTGGTGTGTAAACAAAATATAGCGTTTTTTCATGGATTGCACATTCCAAATGAGGGCTAAATGTTTTATGCGTGTCTATGATATGTTTCTATTTAGAGAATGAGAGCAGCTGGGAAAGATTCAGTATTTCTTGCTAACTTGTTTTTTTATTTTTCTGCAGCTGTGTGAAGGCATTTTCAAATAAACAGCTATGTTTTTCTCAACTGGCAGCCTTTGTCTAGAAGTGTGAAATATTTATATACTCTTTTAATCTAAACAACATTATTTTTTTAGTGCTGTGATGATGTTTCAAGGCGCTAACACGTGTTTTTGACTTTGGCAGGCTATCTAGGGTAAGGTGTGAAATGTTTGTAAGTGTTTATAGCTCTGTTATTTAATAGTCCGTCATCTAAATATTAAATCCCCTATACTCACAGGGTTTAAAATTTGAAATAGCATATTCTTGATAGATACACACCTAGGCCCTTTGGGGTATGGTGTCTGAATAAAATATAGATGCATTGAGAGGCCAACAAGCTGCAGCATGCAAGGATGACATTGAGTTTATTGCTAAACAGCACACATGGTGTGGCAAAAGGTGTAGCTTTTATTTTTATATAAGGGATGAAATTGTTGATTTTTAAACACAGCATAAGAAGTATATGAGGAATATTCACATTCTGTCTTTGAGTTGTGTCTGGCTAAATAAGGCAGGCTCGCACTATACACTTTTATGTGCTATAGAGTTCTGGCAGCCTACAGAAACAATGTTAAGCTTTATTTTGAAGATCTAGAAAATGCCTCGTGTGTTATAGTGTACACCAGTAAATATTCAGGGCGTGGTAAGAGGACAGTGCACAATATTGATACCATTTTTAAATTACATTTTTAAACCCAAAATGATTTAACATTTTTAAAAATGCCAAGCCAGGCTATAACCTGTGAAAGCATATGTGTACACAAGATACATGGGGCATCGTGAATCGTGAACTGGCAGATGACACATGTTTGTAGACACTTTTTTGTGGAAAAACTGTAAAAAAAATTAATTTTGATGTCACAAAACCAAATGGAAATGTTGCTTTAAACAATGTTACCAATGCATTCAGGGTTGGGCCATGTATGAACACATTTTAGAAGAAAGAAAGACAATATCAAAGATAATTGCTGTGTCCTTTATATAGGCATAGTGAAGCAGAAATTGAGAACGTTAGAGCCAAGACTTTATTTTTAATAACTAAATTAGTGTTTTTGAAGAATAGTCTGCTGCATGTGAGCAACCTGATTTTAAATACAGGGCTGCAGAAAATATATTTTTAGGCAAGCTCTACATGTTTTGAGGGCTGTCCAGAATTCTAGGCTGATGTATTAATTACATTATATTAATCTAGACTTTGGGCTTGGTTGGAGAGCCCAATTTATAAATGGGGTCATAGCTGCTTTAATGGCCCAGTTGACCAATGTTTTGCAATAAGAACATTATATTAATTTAAACCTCGGGCTCTTGGGATTCATGTGCAGTTTGTTTTCTTAATTGTGGGTCATGAATTTAAAATATATATATATATATATATATATATATATATATATATATATATATATATATATCTGCAACGTTTATAAAATATTTTTTACAACTTTTGCCAATGTCTCACAGATTAGACTGATGATTGACATTTTTAAGGCTGCCAAGAATCAGTGTGTTATATTTGCTTCTCGAGGTGTGCTTGGTTGTTATAAGGGTTTAAGATGTTGAACATTGAGATACGCTGAATATTAAAATATATCTCTATAGACCTGCAGCAAGGGCCGTACTGGGCGTTATGGGCCCTGAAGGCCGAGTTAATGGCCCAAGCAGGCCCTATTCTGAACTTGGCACAGTGAATGTGCTAAAGAGCAGGATTCACTGCACCAAATCAGGGCGCCCAGCCTCCACCAGTATTTTCAAGTGGGCCTGGACGTCCTCGTAATGCACGACAGTGAACCTTCAGGATTGCGCCTGTTTTTGTCATAACGGGCGCAATCCTTAAATCTCAGCAGCATTTTTGTAAAATAACAACATATTCGTTGTTTTCCAAAAATGCTGCGGTGCACACGGGTGTATATAAACACTTTCATACACACCAAAGTAAGTAGCTGCATCGTTTCACATACAACGTTGAAGCTGCTTGCATTGGTGTATGTGAAAGTGTCCATATACACCCGTGTGGTCTATATGAACACCTTCATATACACCAAAGCAAGCAGTTTCAACATTCTATTCTGCAACGTTGAAGCTGCTTACTTTGGTGTGCATGAAAGTGTTCATGTGCACACTGTTGCAGAATACATGTTGCAGAATAGAACGTTGAAGCTGCTTGCTTTGGTGCCGCCAGCACACGTAAGTAATTACAACCCGATTTGCGGGCTGTAATCAATCTGCTGGCTATACCAGTTCATATAGCCCACAGATTGACCAATCAAGATTGTGAAACACCCATTAGGGTGTTATAATATAGCTGTATAGACCTGCAGCGAGGGCTGTAGCGGGCATTATGGGCCCAGAAGAGTTAATGGCCCGAGTGAAGGGAGGGCCTTCAACGAGGTATGATGGACCATAAAGCCCGGTACGGCCCGAGCTGCAGGTCTATAAAACTATTAGAACACTCTCAGTTTTTAATTCAGTGTGACTTGTACGAAAGATACCACCGCTTACGTGCACTGCAGGCTCTTCTTTGTAATTTTTGCTGTTTGCACTACAAAGTGCAATACATGCCATACATCCAGATGAACCCACATTTACGTTCTTTTTTGCACTTCATGCTGCAAATAAGTATTGCCGCCTCACTCATGCATGAATGGAGGGCATCATATAAGATGTATTTCTATGGAATTTAGCTACGGCTTTAAGCTGAGACATTCCATAGGAATCCAATGCTTTAAAACCAGCATCAAAATCTGATGGTCGCGTCAATGCATGTGTTTTTGGGAGGCAGAGAGAATGTGGGGAATCAGAAATACTTATTGCCTTCCGTGCCCTCCCTCATATTGCCAAAACTGCCCCAGGTTTTTAAAACAGGTATAAAATTGTGCAGAAAGCTTCAATTCATGCTTTTCAGAGCTGCTGTATCAGTTTGGTCACTTACAAAATGCCCGAACCAAAAATGAAACGGCAAATGGGGGCCAGTTTTCATGGTCAAAGTGAGCCACTTTTTGGCCATTGTTGCTGAATAAATATTCTTTACATTGCACAATTTGCATTACATTTTGTCAATAACCTCCCTTTGGGTACTATTCAGTCTGTCACAAAAAGAATGAATTACCATTTTCAACTGTGGGCCACTTTTTTATTTGTGCCCGAGACAATGTTATTCCCCAATCCCACTTTGACACACACCTTGTTAATGGCTGATGTGTAAGCTTGCTCCTCATTGGGGGTGAGGGTTTTCAACTGGATCAGCAAAGGTAAGCACATTCAATTATTTCCGGGCTTTATTCAATCTGCGGGCTATACCAGTTCATATAGCCCGCAGATTGACCAATCACGTCACTGAAAACACCACTAGGGTGTTCGAATGTGTAAAATATGTTTTATACCGATTGTACATATTTCATGTTTTTTATAGAAATGTCTCTCAACAATTGGATGTTGCACCAGACCGCTTCTGGTAAAACAGCCTGCGGAGGTGGATGTTTTGAGGGCCCGAAAATGGTGCTTGGGGACCGATAAACCATCCTGGGCTCTGCGCTATTCCAGTACTGTGTGTGGTGTGTGACCCCTTGCAAATGGTGAATGCTGATGCGGTGGATCTAGGATGTAGCATGGATTGTGCAATTTTGCAAACATCAAGGCATGAAGAAATGGATCTAGGAATGTCCATGGATGTGTCGGATGAGGTAACGCAAGCAACGAGGATGGATCGTCGTAGCAAGGATTTATAGAGTGTGCCATTCTCTGGTTCTCAGGGGACTTCAAGCCACAATGGCCGAGGATTGCCACTACCAATGGAGAATGGCTTTTGGGCTACTTTAAGGAACCCCAGCAACAAAGGTTATTGAAATGTCTCGAGAAAAAAAGCAGTTTTTTTGGACACTGTCACTAACCGCAAGCACAAGGTATAGAGGGATTGGTGGACCCCATTGATTTCTCATCACCAATGGTTATACACCAGAGGAGCTGTAGCTACAAAGATATCTATCAAGGGGTGCTACAGCTGGTGGTTCTGATCTCTAGAACTGGCACTACAGAATCTGAAGTATTGTTTTTGATTCATCGTGGCTGTTGATTGTAAGGGCCCAAGGAATGGCACAGCGATCCGACGATCGAAGTTGTTTTTTTCTGATTCATCCAAGGGGCCCAAGGAATGTTGCGGGTCCCTCAAAGCGTGGGGCTGTTTTTCTGTTTTTGATTCATACAAGAGGCTGGAGAAATGTCTTGGGGGCCCTGAAGCGGGGAGTTGTTCTTTTATTGATTCATTCAAGGGGCCTGAGGAATGTCTGAAGGGCCCCGAAGCATGGAGTTATTCTTTTGATTTATTAATGGGCCGCTGGATTGCCGAAGGCCCTAATGAGCCGAGTTGGTCTGTTATTTTTTGCAAACAGGTGTCATGGAATGGCTGACAAATGGCAACCCAATGATTTTTTACAGGTGCAATGGGATGGGATGCTATATGTTGAATGATTTATCATAACTTCTAAAGCCATGTTTTGTGTGATATATATTGCATGTGTTTTATACAGTTTTCAAGAGGTATATTGTATCATATTTTTTTATTTACAGCTTTTAGCTATGTAGAGGAGGCCACGCATTTAATTTATAACTGTTTACATATCGCTGAAACGGCAAATACAAATGTGCAGAGAAAGTTTTGAGAAGGAGACTTTCGGGAAGGAAATTAGCTTTTCCCACCCCCCAGGTGCTTTAGAGTGAGGCGACTTCCATAGACAAATGTGCGATGTACCAGGGGGGAGAGGGCTCTGTTAAGAAACCTGCCACTAACACAATATTGCAGGAAATATAGATGCATAGACTTAGTATGTGCATATAAAGAGATGCCATTTTATAATTATGGTAGGCACATTCAGTCCTGCATGGCTGCAAGTTAAAATGTAGGCCCAGCGGAGAAACCCGAACAGGCCCAAACGCTGAGGGCAGATGAACCTGTGCTGCTAATTCCCATAGAAACTTCCCTTTCTTCCTTAACTGTTGCAATTACTTGTTATCCCAGAGAGGAATGCACCCTGCAAGGCCATGAGACAGCACCAGGCTCCTCGCGGCACACATTCATCACTGCCAGGCCAGCAGCAGACCTCCAGCACCCACCCAGCCCAACAGGAGTAATGGCACTCACCACTGACCCAGTCCAGGAACTCGTGCATTCCGCAACCCCAGACCACCACCCATAAAAGCAATGGTCATAAAACATCTAAATTAACACAACCATTTCACTGTATTCAATAAATACACCCTTCGGTATACGAGGTACAGGGATGAATAAATTATAGTTCAAAATAGGGGTGGAAGACTTTGGTGTGGGGAGTGCCGTATGAACCGAGCAAAGAATGTGTGAGTCAGCATGATCATGTTCCTCCCGCTGTGCCAGTCCCCAAGTTTCCCATGCCATAATGATGTAGTAGTATTATCTTGCAATAGCAAAGCTGTAAAAGCAATATGTGAAGCACCTGGCCTTCGGTCCCAGGAGAGTTGATCCCAGCTGACCTCACGTGAGAGAAGACAGACAGGCGAGACTGGAACAATCGCGGCCTGGCATCCCCTATGAAGCAGGCCCATGTGTAGGCTCTAACCAACCTGCCATGCAGATTATTACCATATCGCAATGACGCAGTGATGCCTTATAAGCTTATGTTTGTATCACTGGACCCCAGAACGTTCTTGAGCAGCAGAATTCTTTGCTTGAACCCTTACATTTTGTATGATTAAAACTTGTTATCCTTGCAAGAAACTATTGCCCTTTTTTGACTAGTCGGTTGTATTTGTTTCTGGCGTGAGCATACCTTCTTTTTTATGTATTTTTTTATTTATTTATTGCGTTATAGTCAAAAAGCTTTTCACAAATACAAAATACATAAATGACAGCAGAGGAAAAGAGAGGACATAATAAATACAGGCATAAAAACGCATGCTTGCCAAAGTTGATCATTTGACCTGAATCATCATTGAGAACAGTCTCCCCCAGAAAGGGAGGGCTGTAAGCCACTCCTCGTGCAGCAAACATGAGAAAAATGTTTTACACAAAGGCTTTGAAACACACTACATTCAATAAGAATATGCCTCAGGGATTGCGCTTGTTGAGAGCTGTACAGGCTACAGCCAGGGGTCCCCTGCTCCCCATTAGTTCTTGCCGGGACCCCCTTTATCTCCCTGGTCGGTAAAACATTCATCCTAAATCTTAGGAACTCTGTACCTAGAATTAGGAGTTCGGGAGAGGTAAGCCGGGAAGCAGCGATTACTGAAGAACAATTGTGTCTACAGTACAGGCCCAATCACGATCCAAAATTGCTTTCTTAATGCCCACTGGATTTACCATTACATTCTACAATGGCCTATTAATATTAGATAGGATCTTATTTATAATGAATTTCCTGTAGTTGAGTCGACACAAAGGATGTGAGTGCAGGGCTAGATCTTAATACAGTGACTCCCTCGCCAGTACTAATATGTGCCTGTAATGTAGGATGAATCTGCAGATGGGCCGCCAAAGATGTTAAACCCAACTCATACCTTAAGCTGGCCATTGGAATTGATAGTGGTAGATTCAATTCTCTTTTCCAAATGCGCCCCTCCATCCTCACCCAGTCTACAGACCAGGAACACGGGTCTATCTCCAGACTATATAGAATTTTTGGGATAACTTTATTAGTGTTAAAATTGAATCAGTGGGAGTATGGAAAACCTACAATACTGTGTGCTCAATCTCTTCACTTGGAACAGAGCTGGTCTGATACACAATCCAAACCCTCCACAAAGGAGTTCATGGCCGGACTCGAGGGGAGCACAATCCCAGGTATTTCACCTCTGGCACCACAGGTACCAATGTTCATTCAGATGTCAGGCAAATGTAGGGACACATTTCCCCGAATGATAAAATCTAACTACATTTGATTTAGTAGGACTTATGGATAGATCATTTTCCCCAGCATACTCACTAAAGGCGTCCAACAGCCTCTGCAGACCCATGGGCGTATAGTCCAATAGGGCTACATTGTCCACGTAAGCCAGCCAGGATATATTCCTGGACTCAATCTTGGGGCTGGCCAGGGCACTTGGAGATTGTGCCTATCCAACATCCACCAGATACAGGTTGAAAAGACAGGGAGCCAATCTGCATCGCTGCCTTACTCCCCTGCCTGTAGGAATAGGCCCTGAAAGATGGCCCTCACCATTCAGGCAAACCTGAATTTTGGAGTTGCCATGAAGATGAAACAAAATAGTTAACAGGCTCCGTGGGATACCCCAGCTCTGCAATTTACTTGAAAGACGCCCACTATTAATCGTGTCAAAAGCGAGGGAAAGATCCAGCCATGCACCATAAAGAATTGGATCACACTTCAGCCATTATCGCCCTATCGCCACATTCATGATCAACCCATTCAATGAAGCAGAGAGGCCCCTCCTGAAACCAATTTCCAGTCTATGCAGAATACCCATTCCTTCCACCCAGGCTTCTAGATCCCTGAGAACTGCGCCTGTGAAAATGTTTCTGTCCGCGTCTAGCAGAGCTATAGGCCGATAGTTTAGAGGTGAGGACTGATCCCCTTTTTTATAGATGGGAATGACCAATGCTGTTTCCCACCAATCTGGGAGCTCTCTGTGTTTTATGATGTTATTAAACAGCTCCCATAGGATCCCAGACCACAGCGATGTATCTGCCCACATAATGGAGTTTGTCAACCCATTAGGCCTTTCTGCTCTGGAGGAAGATGACTTCCTTATAAGGACCTCAATAATTTCCCAGGAGAAATTAATGTCCCAGGGGACCAGCTTGTCCCATTCAAACTGGTCGCTATCAGCTTTCCTATATAATTGAAGGTAATGAGACCGCCAGATTTCTTCAGGAATAGCATTTGCCCACATCAATGACTGGAATTTCCCCTCCCGATTAACCAGTTCCCAAAAATTATGCAAGGATTGGCCTCCCAGACATGTAAGCATCGCCTTGCAGTCCCTCTGAAGATGTAGGAATCTATGTGCCCGCGACCACCCTTTATATGCGTTCATAATGGCTTTGCGCTGTTGTAAGTAGCTTGTGGAGGAGGATGTGACTTTCTTAAGAGATCGAATCTCCTTCCTCATGACCCTTTTCCGAATACTGGTGTTTTTGACATAGTCATGAATATGAGGACTCCTCCTAGCTGCTGTAACTTGGTCAGGTGCATCCAATGACTATAAAAACTCCTGAAAGAGTTTTGGCTTGTGGAGATCTTCCATTGACCCTACCTCACCTTCCTCCAAAACACAATGCAGCTTTCTATTCAAGACTTTCCCGTTCCCTTTAAATTTTGAAATGCGGGACCCCGCCGGATTCATCACCAACGATGAATGTACAATGTTGTCCAAATACCATCTATCGACCCTAAGGTAGAGAGCGAACATTTTGTGATCACTGAGTGCCGTCGATTTAACTTCAAAGTGATTGCATTGGCCAAATAACTCAACTGAAACAAAAACATAATCAATGATGGACATTTGCAAGCCCACTGTCCTAGTAGGAGCAGGTGGAATATCTCCAAGAATGGAGCCATAAGCCATATTCAGATTCCAATCTTGGAAGAAACCAGCCCAGATCCTCCCATTAGATCCAGCCTTACCCCCAGAAACCATTGTGGCTCTCTGGCATTAGACAGTAGGAGTTTAGGTCCCCAGATGATAAAGAAGACAGAAAATTGCTGCGATTGGAGCTCGCCGGGTAACAGTACAGATTTGTCAGTACTACAGATTTAAGTATTACCTGGGCATTCCCAATATGAAAATAGGCCACCGCTGCTAGAATACCTAGTTCGTCAATTGGGATCTTTACTAAGTCCAGGAAGGTGGCATTTCTTATTGCAATGACATGGCTTCCTGAAGGGCGACCACAGTTGGAATGCAAGGCCAATTTCTGTGCAATAGAAAATCCATCTCTCACAAAATCTTGAAGGAGTCACGTCTCCTGGAGGAGCACTATATCATAGGTACCAAAAATATTGATACGCTTTCTTGGAGACATTAAACTACTGGAACCCTCCTTTTCCAACATAACAGTCCCCCCTACCTAACATGTGTCGTCTGTCAGACCAAGCTGTGAGAAAATCTGGGAGATTATCTGTGGTAACAGGGACATTACCTTAGTCTGTGTGTCCTGTGCTTTCCCCCCAGTACAATAACGGAAGACCCAACCCTCCCTGAATGTTACTGATTCTCAGAACTACCAACACCTCACAAGAGACAACCTTCTGCATTCCTCCCGGGTATGATAATACCCCCAACAGGCCCCACTAGGGAGGGTTTATGATAGCATGTATCCCATTTTCTTAAACTCCTCTCCTGCAGCCAATAACGCATCCAGTCCCAGGTGAGATTTTAAACCAATCTCTACAGCATCTGTTCTTAATTCAATGGGGAAGCATATTGTAGCATGCCTTCAATTGGTGACCCCGCCATGTTCCCAGTGCCCCCTTACCTGCAGAGGTATCCAGGCAACCTCTCCGGAAGGGCCCCGCCCACCTACAGTGACCAGCTCCAATGACGTGTACTTCCCAGTTGCCGTGCAGGAGCAGTCTTTGCAGAAGCCTGCCTGCTCTTTGGGGTGAGGTGCAGCCCCAGAGATAGGTGCAGGCCGGTGTTGGAACCCCATGAACGGAGCAGTTCCCTTTTGGGTTGTATTTTTTCTGGCGTGAGCATACAGGGGCGTGCCTTCAAAAGTAATGTTTGTTTTAGCAACTTCTAGAAGATTGAAAGGCTAACCACCCCCTATGATTTAACCTCACCCGAGAAGCTCGCACTTGGATATCTGTACATGTTTTGTTAATGCTCAAGTATTTGTCATTATGAATTCTAAAGACCTGTAGAGTGCAACAGATAAACTTGTTGAATTGTTTTGAAGCATATTTCACTAAAGTAGCCAAGAGTGACATTTAAATGTCCTGGTGTTGAAATGAACATTAATCTAGAGTGTTAATATATAAAACTTTTTAACACTGCCAATAGGGCGACAGGAAAAATAAATCCCTGGTGCTATTGGGCCTTTTCATTTATAAAACAGTGTTTTTGGCGCTGACGCTTATGAGATAAAACAACTCAAACAGTTAAAATGTACAACCTGTAGTTCATTGTCGGTGGGGAAAAGAATTTGATTTAAGAAGGGTTCTGTTGTAGTCATCAAAATGGGTGTAACTTTACTGCTGAAAGGGCTGTCACATTATTTATAGTTTGTTTTCAATATTCTCAGACACTGCCTATCAACATACTTATGTCTTGCTGTGCATTTATTAAACAGATATTTTTCTTAAGAGCCTTTGGCGGCAACTCATGGAACGATCATAATGTCGACTCACATCATAGCAAATGGCGCCTTATTTCCAAGTGTTTTACAGAGGTACCGTCCAAAACTAACTGGGCTAGAGGCTAATAATAAAATGTAAAAATGCATTCTACGCTGTGACAGGCGATCTATGAGTAAGAGTTCAAATTCGTTTTGCGGGAGGTGGTTCTATGTATAAGACCAGTCAAGGCATGCATCAATTTAACACACAGCATAGCTCAAACAGACCCCAACAGAATGGGGAAAAGTCAAAAAAATCAGATGGGGAAGCCCAATTTAAAACAAAATTATAAGAAATTAATTAGCATTGTGAAAAGTTTATAGCCATACTGCAAAAAAAAAAATACAATCTATGGTTTAAAGTGCTTTTGAAAATGTGGGTCTGTTTTGACGCTACTAAAGCATCTGAGGGGTGATACTAGCACCTTAGCGGGAGAGGCTTGTGAATTAGCCATAGGGTTGCAGGCAGATATTATGGTAGACGCTGGTTCGGTTGTTCAACAAAACACATCAGTTACAGATGGGTCTTATAATGATGCATTTCATGAAACATTCACAGTGGCGCAGCCAGCAACAGCGTTAGACATGGTTTCAGCCATTGAATAGAGCGCACTAGCCATCAATGCTTTTTCAACCGACTGTCTAGCCAACATTCCACAAACATTTGCAGGGCCTAGTATATCCAGATCTCCAACACCCGCTCCTGAAATACAAGACATATCAGGTACCCACAAAAAGCTATGACTAGCAACTAATGACTCAGTGCAAACCACCCCTATTATAAAACAAAAAACCACTTAAAGACAAGCCCGCACAGCCCGCTGCTCCGAGAGATCAAGCAAAATTAAGAACGCTGCCGCTGTCATGCCCATTGTTACACATGGGCTAATTGTTCAAAGCAGAGGTGGATATTCGTTTCAACAGAGCTATAAAAAAAGGAGCCAAAACTTAAAATGGGCCAGATCTTGAGCTCAGAGGCATCGTCTATTGAAAATGTGAAAAAAAGGCCTGATTGATTATATCTAAACGTGATTGGCCTAGCAGGCCACAGGCACTAACCCCCAGACAAGGATTCAGCTGTTTATTTGAAAAAGGGTGCAAACCTATCAAAGAAGTTATAAAACATTCTCGGACATGGAGCATTAACGATTTGTAAACCTGAACCAGTTGCGTGCCCTGGGACGTGGGCTCCCAGTCATAACGTTTGCGGTGGAAACACTGGTCCATCAGATATTGGAAACTGTTGGGCCCAATGATTTTGTTCAAATAAGAATGGAGGCTGACGGTTTAAACAGACCCTTATTCACAAGGCGATCAATCGTGCTTATCCTTATCTATATATTTCACAGTTCTTGGTGAATCTGGGGAGGCTTCTGCAGAGTAAGAATGAGATTTTGTGTTTTGTGCCACTAAATATTGTGGAGCTAGTTGCCAGGCCATGCTCAGGCAGTGCTTGTAAACCTGTGGCCAGAATTCTACACATCCTCATCATAAAATCTAAAGGCAGATGGTTGTTAAATGTTGATAACGGGCCCTTAAATCTCTACATGGCATCTAGTCTCATAGGTTTATCGAACCACGGAGCATAACAGATGGTGATATACATGCAAAAGCTCTGCAGTTCCATGCAGAGCTGGGGCTCCCAAAAGACACTCTGGTAGGGTTTGGCCCACTGGATCTCTTTGAGAAGTATTTTGATAGACACATCAAGATACTCTATTTAAATAACAGGGTGTGTCAGTATTTTTCGCTAATGGATAAATCAGGCAGAAATACTTAGTATGTTTTAAACCACGATGACCATTTCTATGGTATACTCAATCTAAAAGGTTTCCTGGGGGCTAAACCTCTCTGTTGGCACTACCACCAAATTTAAAAAAAACAAACATAGACACAGTTGTCAATACCACCGTCATCTGTGTTTAAGAGAATAGTATCAAACGCTTAAGGAAAACCCTGCAAAATGTCCAAAGTGTCACATGTTCGCAAGGTCTCAGCACTGTCTAGACACGCACAATCAGAAAGCGGCATTGGGGGCCGTCATGTGTGACCCACTCATTGACATCAAACATTTCTTCCCGAGAGTGACAGCTTTACCGGAATAATCTGTAGGGTGTGCAAAGTTTCTATTATTATCACGGCTGAACACTTGTGTTGCATAACAACCGGGCGACCTCAAAATAAAACCAAGAACTACATAGTATATGACAAGGAGGCCCATCAAGAGAATGTAACCCACTAGCCAAACTATATCTATCCCAGACATCTAATAGGAGACAGCTATTGGGAATTTACAAAAGACACCTGTATGGCTGCTGTTTCTAAGCACTTTTGTAACAAGAAAATTCATGGGTTACACCTTTCTAGCACAAAATTCCAAATCCTGTGCCGGGTACTTTGTGCTGTGCAAATTGGTTCAGAAAAAATAAAGTGAAACTTATCACTCAGGGGGCTAACCTGATGACCATCTTTGTGGTACCTCAACAAATACGCTTTATTGATTCCTTTAACTTTTGCCCATGAAACTCAGCAAGCTTCCAAAAGCTTTTAGATTTCCTAGTTCAAAGGGCTTCTTTCCCCCTCTTTTCAACACAGCTGCTAACCAAAACTATATAGTGCCAATGCCAAACCCAGGCCAATACAGCGTTCATTACATGATGCTTAGCGAGAAAGATCAGTTCATGACATGGTGCAAGGCGAATGAGCACAGTGTCTTTCATTTTTGCCAAGAGTGAAGGGCTTACTGTCAAGAACATGTTAACATTTTAAGACAAGCTTGTAATTTGTTCAGGGGTGGAATCATTCAGATGACTCGTCGTGAAACACTTATAAAGGGTGAAGTATCCTTTTCAAAGCAACACGCTGGCTAGTTGTTGTATGTAAATCTACAGACAACTATATCTAAAACCTATAACAAGTGTGCTGCTGCCCCATGATTCATTTCACAGATGGCAAAAACGCTATTCAATGCCATCTATTCAGTGGCTCTTATACATCTCAATCGTGAAGGAACAGGGTTGATCTTGCCTATTCAGATACCACAGAAGTCTGTTGTGTATAATGCACAAGACACACCTTATTTGGTTACAATAAATGCATTATACGCAACAGACTTTGGTGATATCTGAATAGGCAAGATCAACCCTGTTCCTTCTTGATTGTTTTGGACTATAGAGCCCTCCTGGGCAGAATAGGGTCACAACCAGGAGCCCCTATATATTTTCATCTTATACATCTCAGAAGCAGACATCTCTATACAGCATGCCCTAACTGGTGGTGGTGAAAAATGCTATGGACAATTTTGGTTGGATGGCTATGCAGTGTTTCAGGAAGTGGGTTTATATTGATGATTACTATAAACATCAAGGCACACATTTGCATATGGAACACATTGAGGACAACCACTGATCAGCGGCTGTTGGAAAAATGATGTCTTCATGTCTTCATTCTTTGTGGGAAAGTTTGTGCAAAGAGTTAATTTGCCCAACACACCCATCAACACAGACCCCGATACGCTTTCACTCCTATCTATTTGATAATCATGTGAGCAGCTGAATTTTCATAGATGATGAAATGGCTTGTCTCTGCTGACGCTACGCCATGCAATACCCAACATAAATATATTCATAGCAGTGTTCACAACTGCTCACGCCCGCTTAAAACTGTTTGCTGAGATGGATCAATTACATGAACGAGTTCTATATCACAATACCGATAGCATTATTTTTTTCAGCTGCCCTGGGAATGTCAACCAGCCCACCGGCAGCAATCTAGTGGATTTAGCTTCTGAGTTAGCTCCATTGTGGAGTTTGTATCTGCTGGCCCCAAAACATACACCTATCGCACATCTCTAGGATCCATCAAAATGAAAGTAAAAGATATAACATTAAGTGTTAACAACGCAGCTACAATACATTTTGATAGTTTAAAGGAGTTGATACAATCCTTTGTACAAAAAAATACGTGTAACCACCGCCCCAGTCTATGGTCGTTACAGATCTGGGTATAGTGCGAAGTAAAAAACAGTGGAATATTAGCACCATCAATCTACAAGAGAGGCTCAGGTCTGTGTTTGATTAAAGAACGTTGGTACCAGACGGGTTGACTCACGCCTTATGGCTATTAAATATTTTAATGTTAATCTTTACCAGCCCCTTCACTATTCCACAGCGCACCTGGCATATCCCGACCTCTAAATCATCTTGGCTGCATAAGTGACATGTCCTTCTACCTGTTTGACTGCACATTGGGTAATTGAATCTGCATGTTTATTTTTTCTTTTTCATTAAAGTTTGCCTTGCTGTATTAAGCTGTTTATGCATAACTTTTTTATGTAAAGAAATATTTGTACAAATCATAAAATGGTCTGGCTCTTTCTTATGTGGTCCTTTTTATTATGTATAATAACACACATCACTTTTGAGTTTATTTCATTCACATGTGTAATGTTAACTTGTAGCTGGGTCAGTAACTTTTAGAGAAACTGTTTTGAATCCCATGGTGTAAATTAAGAACTATTTCCATGGTTCAAAATGTTGGCTTTTTGAATTTTCACAGATGATGCTGCAAGCTCTTAACACCCCTTTGTCATAATATATTTTCGACAGCTTCAGTCCAGACATTTTTACCCGTAACAGTTTAACATAAAAACACAGTCAGTTTTTACAAACAACAGATTTTTATTCACATTTAAAAATGACCATTTTTATTCAAAATATATTCCCAATAAAACACTAAAGCAATCGGCCCTGTTTTAGATTTCATAATACATGAGGATACCACACAAACACATTGCATGCCAATGCTGCGTTAAGCAGACATGTTACACTCCATTAGATGCTCATTTATATATACTTCATCCCTGCCCAGTTAGGAACTGTTTTTTCAATGATGTTTCTAACACCAATTGGACACATTTGTCTAAACTGCTTCATTTTTGAAAGAGGGTTATTCGCTGATTCTATCGCCCATAATGTTTTAGATACGTATTGCTCAGTTCCTGCATCGATCCTTATCTGTGTCAGCTGTTGTATCAAGTGCAACAAATCTATTAAACATTTAGGGCTCAATGCAAAACACATCTTACATAGCAAATTATCAGCGTAGGTTATTTCCAAACATTCATGAGCATCATGCTGGGGATCATTAATTTTATGTCCGTAGCACCATCTGAAAAAGTGTTGCTTTAAACACGTCCCAGTCACTATGGTCGTAATCCCCTGGGTGACACGAAGATCAGCGCAAAGAGGAGTCATTGCTTCCATATTGGCCTCCATTAGCGTAATACATTCCTTAGACAGACTGTTGTCCCCTGGGCTTTCAATTAGTTTTGAACAACAAGAACAAAAAATAATAGCACTGGGCCTCATTACAAGTTTGCCGGTCCGGTAGTAACGGCACCGGTGAACTACCAGTGCCGGTACTACCAGACTCGCATACTACACCTTGTGGGCGTACCAGCACCCGCAAGCACAGCTTGTCGGATGCACCGGCACCATTCACAAATGGTGCCGTTGCATCTGACCTCCCCATTCCCATTTGACCACTTTGCGGCTCAAATGGAAATGGGGAATAATTATTACCAGCACCCAGCAATGGGGATGTACTGGGTCCACCAGGGCTGGAATGCCCCAGTACATTCCCACTGTTGAGTGCCGGTAAAAAAACGACCGCCAACGTCATAATGAGGCCCATTGTCTTTAAGGCTATCGGTCTCCATTAGTGAAAGACAGGACTTCCACAGGCTACTTTCAAAATACCCAGGGTTTTCAAGTTGGTTTGAACAGGAAGCACAATAAATATTAATAGTCTCTGCCTCAGTCTGGTTCTCTTCATACCCGCACACACGATCCTGTTTTCCATCAAGGCTATGGGGAGTGGAATCAGTCTGTCGACATTGCTGAATCCGCCTATAAAACCATAGCTTCACAGTCCGTGTCTTCAGGGCTCGCATCGGCTGCAAATGTCTGCTCCACAACCGCATCGTCATTGTGCCAAAACTCTTCGGGTTCATAGTCCGCCATCAAATCTTGAGCATCTTTCATTGCATCATACACCATAAAATCCACAGGGCTTCCTGCGGTTGTTCCCTCCTCGTCGTAACTGTAGCTGCTCATAATAATTGTTTCCTGAAAAGCCACTGTAAAGCTCAAAAAGCTATATATCTATGTTGTAAAACCTGGCACGGTGCCATCACTGCCTTAAACCAGTCCTTTCAATCACAATTGATATCAAAATGGTATTAACATTATTAAGGTTGTGTCAAATGCACGCTCACTTTATATAAAAATAATATAAGTTATTCAAGTTCTTATCAAAATGTTTATATAAAGTTATTAAAGTGCTTATAAAATGGATGCCAGCTTTCTATACAAATAATATAAAGTACATATAAACATTATTCAAAGGCTTATCAAATCTACTCCAACTTTATATAAAATATGTTATAAAATTATGACATCACCCAATCTGCTTAGCTTTATATTACATCTATATAAAAACTGTTATCAATATGCGCCCACTTTATATTAAATGTATGTAAAACAGTTATAAACTAATGACGTCGCCCAGTCTGCCTAGCATTATATTACATCTACATAAAGCTCTTGTCAAATGTATGCCAACTTTATATACAAATAATATACAATGATTCAAATCCATTAAATTAATATCAAATATTTTAAAGGGATTATCAATATTATATACAAAGCCAACCCCACTCGCGCATCATCAATCTGTGACCACGACAAAACCCTAACATTTGCAGTCTATCTCCTGTAACAGATTTAAAGACACGGCTGACTCCAGACCAGGACTCTTTCCACTGGTCAGGGATGTGGCGCACAATAAATACGTTTTTCAGTTGATTAATTTCGGATTCTGCTTTGAGAAGGCAGCCAACCCGTCTCACACCCCGCTTGACGAACACCCCATGTCGCAATGGACCATGAACAAGGCCGGTGTGTAATAATGAAATATTTATTTATTTTTAAAATTAAAATCTAAAAACAAACAAATCAATTTTAGGGCAGCAATCACCAGTGTGGTGCTAATAACACAGCAAAATGATATTATACACTTAATTTAACTTTCTGACATCAGATACGTCAATGCAAATGTGAATGGAAGCAAGATTACTTTTTGGTCATACTTTTAAATAGCACCACTGTTATGCATTCCCCCTGCAGCATTCCTCCAAACCCCTGTTAACCATGTTTTGTGTGGGTGGAGTGGAGTAGCAAGGAGTCAGGTATCATAGGCAAAAATCGGATTGGAAATCCAACCTACCACCCCTGAATGGGAGGCCAAAACTAACTGAAAACCCTTGAAAAAACTGCAGAATGGCACTCAGAATTCATTGGATAGTTAGAGGTTAGTTTACATGTGCGGTAGAATGCATAAAACAGGAATTTGTGTGGCTCTGCTAAAGAGGCAAGAAATCTTAGAAGCTACAAGGCAAGGTACTAAACAACAAGCATACAGGTGAGAAAATCGACTTTGGGGAGGAAACCATGTTTTCTGATGAGGTACAAAGGTACATAACAGGTATGAGACTGAAGTGAAAGGATGACTTTTTATGTTGTGATAGTATGGGATTCTTTATAGGATAGGATTTTGTTAGCAAAATGATTTGTTCTACTGCAACTGTATTTTAGTGGCTCAATTATTAAAGAAAGACACTACACGCAAGGAGGTTAATTTGCCATGTTAACCTATTCACGCCGCGTTCATCCTTATGGGAAATTCATTAATTTATTCAAAAATAGTACCAACGACTTACACAAAGGACTGAAATTATTTGAAAAGAATTACGCTAACACATGGAGACTAACATGGATTCTTCTAAGGACAGGATACACAAATGATTCTGACAATTTGGGAAGTGACTAGTGTTCTTATAGGATTTCTTATAGGATTGGGCAGAATGCAAGGTAACAGAGCGTGGAATGCAGTTGTTGTACTGGGGAGGGTGATACTTAAATGTACTTGAGTTGGATAGTTTGGACATCTAACCGGGTCTCTGGACAGCAGGACAAGGATCTGGTCACCTGGGCAGCGGCTGGGCTCTCCTTTAAGGGAACAGCAGGGCAACTGGGGTCTGGTCACTGTGGGTTGTGGGATGCATCAACTGGGCAAAGACAGGTCTGGTCACTGAATTCTCCCAAAGGGGTCAGCAACCTCTCCTCCTTTCTCCCTGAATTATTGGGATTTTTGTAGGGTTTAGTTCTGGATAGGTGGTTCTGCCTGGATAGGAGGTTCTGGATAGGTGGTTCAGCTACCTCTGGGCCTGGCTCTGGAGTCTGGAGTCTTGCAGCATGAATTTTGAATGTTGAATGTCTGAAGGTTCGGATTTTGAATGTCCGGATGTTTTGCCTCTCCCTATGCCTCCTCCTTTTATAAGCAGGATGACATCAGAGGATTTTTACTCTGTGGGCGGAAGTAACCTGGGCATAACGCTAGGATGGGATAGGTCAGGCTGTGGATATCGCCACCTACCTCCAGGCAGATTGGTTCCAAGGAAGTGACATCAGTTTTAGTGCGTGTGTTTGATGATGTGCTTTGTTTCACCACAGTTACTTTTGCCATAATAAGTTATGAAACAAAACCCTTATATTTACAATTGTTATCCCCATGAAAATCAGATAGGCAGAAACCATATTTTACAAGGGATATGCCATTTCAAACGCCAAGTCTGTGCAATGATGCTTTGCCCTTTGGGCACCATTTCGCAGTTTTTCATGGGAAACATTTTACCTAAAATTCTACAAATGGCTACACATAAGCCTTATCGTGTCAGACATATTTCCATCAGGTTTCAAATCTGCGCCATTTACGCTTTCCCCAGAAATGCCTTTTAACTGCCATTCACGTCCACCACATGTCAGAATGACCCACATGGTCTCATTTTACTTGTGCAAAAATTACATTACCAACTGTTCATTTATTACTGAAATAAATGTTTTATTGTCCAAAGTCTTTTAAATCAAATGGGCTGGATATGTTCCCAAATGTGGGTGGTATTTTCAACCCCCAGCCAAATGTTTTCCATTGGTCAGCTGACTCAGGGGTTGTCATGACTCCTCCTTTGAAGTCCTTCAGTTTGAATGCAGGGGAACTCACACTTCTGAGGCAAACACATGGGTGTGAATCTTCCTTTCTTCCAGACTGCCTCTGCCAGGCAGTCTGAGGCAGCCTGTAATTATCACACGTGTCAGTCCATAGAACAGGGCCCCTGCCCTGGCAGTATCAAATCAAAGGGGGTGCGACAATTGCCTTCAAACCAAACTGGTCTAACAGGAATGCTTGCCTCAGCCATTCTGTTGAAGTTCTTTTTGTGGGGAAAAAAATACACAGAGTATAATATACCTATGGTTTTGCAGCCCCTCTTCCCCAAATGTACAGTTGTGTTTCTGGGCATTTTGCAGTATTCTTTCCCATTTAGCTTTCACAATATAATTTAATTTCTTTGCAAAGCAAGGTAACACAGGTTCATTTTTTTTCTCATGTTCATTTAACCAATGCGGTTTTCCTCGCATTTTGCTTTCTGAAAGCTTTCATAGCTCTGGTCAATTTCTACACACAGGGATATGCTTGGGAAATGGGTTCTTTGAAACTGACACCAGGCAAAGGAGAGAAAGAGCTTCTTTTGAAGTGCTTTGCGTGTGTTAATTTGTTTCCAAAGTGAATGCTAGCTGGCTAAAATGAAATTCCCTGCTCTTCGCAGTCTTCATTTTACAAAACAATGCATTTCAGGGAGGGATTGCCCTCATTTGATGGTATTCAACCTGAAATAGATGGACATGGCTGTGCTTTACTAGAACAAAACTGTGTGATGTTTAAAGAGGAAAGTAGCACCAGTGCAAGGTCATTTTAAATACAGGTCATTTTATTGTGCAGTTTCAAGCTTTTGAGATCACAGCAGCGCTGAGCCATTCTGCCTTTGAATTCTTCTCTCTGGGTTCACATGGAGAAAATAAATGCAGCCATTCTCAGGGTGTATATGTTCCATCTCCCCCCATATGTGCTCTTCAGACACAACGCAGCCATTATTTCTGTAACTGCTAAAATGCAGTTTTGCAATGCACGGGATTTCTGCTGGGCTGGTAAATGTACCCCACACTCCTCACAACTCACTTTGACCTCCAACAGGCAGCAGCGCACCTGAGCGCTCCCAGCCCACATATTTATATAAACTTTACATTCACTTTGTATCAAATCATCTCAAAATCATATCAAACTACACAAAAATGTTATATAAAAAATATACATTTGATATAAAATAGATATCATCTTTGATATTAATTTATATTAAATGTATATATCAACTTGACAAGCTCTCCTGCATAGTATTATGTCCAGACCAGGTGTGCAAGAAATTAGGACTAGGCTTCATAGGTCTATTAGACATAGTTCAAGGTGAGGGGAAATACAAAATTGTGCAAATGGACAACCTACCCAAGTGGATATTAAAAATAACATACTGGGTGAAAAGATCCAAGGCATACTTTACAAGGGGGAAGGAATCATATGATTGAAGGAATGATTTTAAGACAGATCTATGACATTCCATTGTCCAGGACATTTCAACACATTTTCTACAGCATTTGTATGGTTGGCCAGTCCCTCATAACCCTGGTTTTATCCTATCCCAAACCCAATGCCTCTAGTCATTATTTCATTACTGCTTGACCCACAACCTCATATGGAAATATGGCAAGGAAAGTGGTCAAAGAGCTTTGGTGGTTTGGGGCAATAGTATTAAGACACCCAACCAACATCATCAGACCAGGGGAAGTTGTGAAGGGGAGAATGTCAATGAATCACACACCAAATATCCTAAGCATTGCAGGGTAGAGAGAGTAGGAAAGGACTACCATGTGAGGTTGAGGGCAAAAGGTAGACTGCAGAAAGGCTGGCAATGTGTGAATGGGTGAACGAAAGGGATATGCAAGAAACCAAAACCATAAACAACGCAGTGGCTGAGCTAGAACTACCTACACAGTAATTTGACCTGGCACAGTCATTTGATCTGCACAAAACCAAGGGTGGTTGATTGAACATGAGCAATGATGAGTGCCTTGACAGAACTCCCTCCAACAGAGCATAATGCAATACAGAGGCAGCAAGCAGATAGAAATCAAGATGCCCTCCCATCAAGTGCTCAAGTGAGACCAAAAGAGTGAGAAAACAGCATAAGAAGCAAATTGACAATGGGCCTCATTAAGAGTATGGCGCTGTGGTAAAAAACCGCAGTAAAGGGGCAGTCATTTCATTATCGCTGCATTTCCGCACCAGTGTACTTACAAGTTCTCTTTGGGTTTACATGAAGAAAATAAATGCAGCCATTCTCATGGTGTTTATGTTCCATCTCGCCCCATACGTGCTCAGCAGCCATAGCACAGCCATTATTTCTGTAACTGCTAAAATGCAGTTTTGCAATGCAGGGGATTTCTGCTGGGCTGTTAAATGTACCCCACACTCCTCACAACTCACTTTGACCTCCAACAGGCAGCAGCGCACCTGAGCGCTCCCAGCCCACATATTTATATAAACTTTACATTCACTTTGTATCAAATCATCTCAACATCATATCAAACTACAAAAAAAGTTATATAAAATATATACATTTGATATTATAGATATCATCTTTGATATTAATTTATATTAAATGTATATATCAACTTGACAAGCTCTCCTGCATAGTATTATGTCCAGACCAGGTGTGGAAGAAATTAGGACTAGGCTTCATAGGTCCATTAGACATAGTTCAAGGTGAGGGGAAATACAAAATTGTACAAATGGACAACCTACCCAAGTGGATATTAAAAAAAAACATACTGGGTGAAAAGATCCAAGGCATACTTTAGAAGGGGAAGGAATCATATGATTGAAGGAATGCTTTTAAGACAGATCTATGACATTCCATTGTCCAGGACATTTCAACACATTTTCTACAGCATTTGTATGGTTGGCCAGTCCCTCATAACCCTGGTTTTATCTTATCCCAAACCCAATGCCTCTAGTCATTATTTCATTACTGCTTGACCCACAACCTCATATGGAAATATGGCAAAGAAAGTAGTCAAAGGGCTTTGGTGGTTTGGGGCAATAGTATTAAGACACCCAACCAACATCATCAGGCCAGGGGAAGTTGTGAAGGGGAGAATGCCAATGAATCACACGCCAAATATCCTAAGCATTGAAGGGTAGAGAGAGTAAGAAAGGACTACCATGTGAGGTTGAGGGCAAAAGGTAGACTGCAGAAAGGCTGGCAATGTGCGAAAGGGTGAACGAAAGGGATATGCAAGAAACCAAAACCATAAACAACAGGGTGGCTGAGCTAGAACTACCTACACAGTAATTTGACCTGGCACAGTCATTTGACCTTGCACAAAACCTAGGGTGGTTGATTGAACATGAGCAATGATGAGTCCCTTCACAGAACTCCCTCCAACAGAGCATAATGCAATACAGAGGCGGCAAGCAGATAGAACTCAAGATGCCCTCCCATCAAGTGCTCAAGTGAGACCAAAAGAGTGAGAAAACAGCGTAACAAGCAAATTGACATGGGCCTCATTAAGAGTATGGCGCTGTGGTAAAAAACAGCAGTAAAGGGGCAGTCATTTCATTATCGCTGCATTTCCGCACCAGTGTACTACAGGTTTGGCGGTGAAGTAGGAGATTTTCTAGCAGCAAAAAGTTGGAGGGAAATACGCCACCTTTCCCCTTTCCACAAAGAAATCTGCAAATTGGTGGAATCTGTGATGGCATCTTTGCTGTCCTGGGTGTTAGCCTTAGCAGTGCACGGTGGTAGCACGAGTTATGGTTGCTTAGTTTACCGTAACTGATGAATTTCTGGGGGTTTTCGATTTTACTTGTAAGCATAACGTCCCTTCAACAGAATTTTTTTCACTCAATTGCATAGGTTTTCATTAGTGCACCTTAACCATAACGTCTTTTAAGTTTTATCTGTGAATTTCATAGGTCTTTATGATGTTACATCACTGTATATAAGGTATTAATAATGCCTCTTTTAATATATATGAAAGCTGTAAACCTCCTTTATCAAACATATTTTTTGCAACGCATACTGATGTTTGTCATTATCAGCAGCACCTGCTGGGGATGAAAGTCATGGTTGAATTGCCCAGTGCATGAGGCTCGACCATGGCCCCAGCTCCAACAAACTGCACCTACCGTGCATCCTAGTTCAGTGTCCTCTATAGCCTCATAATATGACCAATGTCCAGTGCTTATGGCTTGCTCCCTGGCCAGTCTCCACAATGCATGGGGCATGGGCTTTGGCCATGCCGCATTACACAATAGGCAAATCAGAGTAGACATTTGTCCTTGCCGAGGGCCAGGCCCACTGCACAGGAAGCAAAGTTATATCACTATTTTTTGTACTTACTTTTTGACACTTTCAAAAAAGTAAAACATAGGACAGATTTGCAAAAGCAGTCTTTCAGGTCCTTGCTGATTCTCCTCACACATGTATGCTGCAATCCCATCCAGCACTTCGGGCTGCAGCCGCAAGCAGAATTTATTTTCCCATTTAAACCAAGGGATTCAGCCATTCCACATGCCCCAATAAGTAAATCAGAGTACGCATTCATCCTTGCGGAGTGCCAGGCCCACTGTCCATGCACCAAAGTTATATCACAATTAGTTGTAATTACATTTTGACACTTTAGAACACAAAAAACGCAGGACAAATTTGCAAAACCACACTTTGAGGTCCTTGCTGCGGCTCCGTGCGAAACATAGTGGATTCCGTGTGGTCTTGGCCATTAGCAAGATTGTCAAGTTTGTCGCCTTTCGCTGGGATAAGCTGGCTGTTGCCCATGGACACAGGCAATGCCTCTGTCAACAAAGGTATATCACTATTACTACATTATGACACTTTTCAAAAATGAATCACACAGACACATTTGCAAAACCATGCTTTCGGGTCCTCGCAATGCTGCTTGCATGAATTTGCTGCAAATCCGTCCATGTTTTATTTTTTGAAAAGTGTCAAAATGTACATACAAAAAATGATCATATAACCTAGCCCCCACTTGACAAAATCCATTCGGAGTTTGCACAAATATTCAAGGTTGGGACAATAATCTTTCTGAAAACCTCTGTGCACATTCTTCAAACAGCAACAAAGTTATAAACCATATATAAATGTTCAGACAACCCCTCTAATTTTGCCGCCCCCTTGACAAAATCCCACCAAACTTTGCAAAAACGTTCAAATCTGGGTTTAAAATCTTTTTGCAAACCTTTGCGCAGATCTGTCAAATGGCACCAAATGTATAAGCATTTCAAATATTTTGGCACCCACCCTAAGTTTGCCCCCTTTTGGTGAAACAGCCCAACTTTGCAGAACCTTTCAGGGTCATGTCTAAAATGATATTCCAAAATTCATGCAGTTTAATAGAGTGGTACCAAAGTTATAAGCCATCCAAAAACTGTTTTTCACTGACCCTGTAATGTAGAAATATGCATGGATGTCCCCGAACATCTGAGATGTTCGCAGACTTTGTAGAAGAAAAAACACTTGATTTTTGCCTTTTTATGGCCATATCCCATCCCATCCTCATCATCCCTCTCCTCCCCAGGGATTGTTTCATTAGTTTGCCATGTCCATTGTTGTGTTTTTTAATACGGTTTTACTGCCATGTCCGTGGACTGAGGGTGCTGTCCGCGAATCCAACATGGCGTCCATTTCAAAAATGTTGATGCACCTCCTGTTTTTGATTGACCAACCAGTGGGTGCGTATGATGTCCGCAAATGTCAAACTGATATCTGATTGGTCCAGAGGTTCCGCGGACCTGAATCACGAAAACGAGTCCACGGACAGTATCCAGATATCACTATTTTTTTACCTACTTTTGGGCCATTTAAAAAAATTGGCTACTGGATGGATTTACATGCTTTTGGGACCAAGCCGTCGCTCCTCGCGCAAGTTTGGTGCAAACCTGTCCAGCTGTTTGAGCTGTAGGTGAGAGCAAAATTCTTTGCATCTATGAGGATTTCCAGACATTTTGGGACCTCCCTATAACTTTGCCCCCCCTGGAGAAAACCGCACCAAACTTTGGTAAATCATTCTGATGGGGGCCATATACTTTTTTTGCAAAGTTTGGTGAGGATCCATGGGGGGGGGAGTTATAAGCCACCCAAAAAGTGTTCTTTCTATGAGTTGAACAACTTAACCATAACTACAGGGCCGCTACCGCAGAAGGTCTGTTCGCGCCACAGACTTCAAGGTAGACCTGTGCTTTGATCAATTAACCAGAGAGACATTTTGATCCACAACAGACAGGAAGATGGGAGGGACTTAGTAGTACATGTTGTCATCAATTACCTTTCCTGTTGCAAAGCACTCTGGTTATGTCCTCACGCGTAGCAGAAAATTGTTGGTGGGGACCCAGGATTGGTTCATTAAGGTAGGCTTAGCCTACACCAATCACTGTGGCCCATTTGGATTTAAAAGAGGGCTGAGCCCATCTTTTGGGCAGATCATCAGTGCATGCTTTTCCTTTGTGAAACTGTCTGTACTCGGTGTTCCTTCACAGTGTGGGTTATAATTGTAGAGTTCTAGAACTGTCTGTTGCAATAATAATAAAGTAGATCTTTTTTTATACAACCTTGACTGGACAGTCCCTTTTATCATTGGGTAATACCTGTATTTTCACTCTGTTGCAATTAACCAATGATCCACGACCTTGCAGAGATAAGCCTGCTGTTCCGTCCACTTTACCAAAATTGGACACGGAGGTTTTTAATTTACTTGTATTTGCAATCTATTCAGATCCCTTCTGGTGTACTAGAGGTGTTGGACTGATTAATGGTTTAGAAAGCGATATTCATTACTGGACCACTCGTGCCCAGGAAGTTGATTTGTCACACATAGATACATAGTGAATGCAGCCTCATGAAAATAGTATAAAGTGCTCCTATGTGTTGGTGACGTGGCATTTACTGGATTTTTAACATTACCCTAAAGAGCCACCTTTACATTTTTTGTCTTTTTACTTGATTTTTGTCAATAATTGTGCTGCAAAATGCATCATTTGCAGCATATTATTGTTCTTTTTTAAAAATGTTATGGGGAAAAGACCCTGATCCTCCCTTCCTTCTTTTGGACGCCTCACTATGCACGATTGATCGCAGTAATTTGAGGAATCATTTAGGACCCTCCACTGAATCCATTCACCACCACCCTGAGAGGCCTCACCGATGACTCATTTAGTATCTTGGTGCCCCTTCAGGAGCATTACACCCCCCTGGCACCACATGCTGCCTCTGCCACTGCTCTACTCGCCATGACTGCTGATGTGCTCAGCTACAGGACGGAGCAGTAAGAGAGCTAGGAGACACCCAACCACATGGTCTGAGTTTAGCCTCAAAACATGGCTAAGCCAGGAGCAAGACAGGGCCACGGGATCTGAATGTTGCTGGTTTGCTGTACATTGCGCCTAGCAGCAACCCAGGCTCCTTTTTCCAGATGTAGCGGTACATGATTTCTTGCGGAGGTGCACTCTCTACAATGGCCAGGCTCCAATCAGGAACCACGAAGCAATATGCAAAGCATATGCATATTATGCATCACAGCTCTGCTGATAGAAGTGCCCCTCAGATGTAAGTATTAGTTCTGGTGAAAGACCTACCTCTCTTCGTTCCGACCTAAAAAAGAAAATAAATATATGATAAGGCGACTGGCTACACAGAAGATAAAAGGAACACACTCACAAAGTAAGAGAAATGTATAATAACTTCTTCAGCGTGTGGTCTGCATATA
Organism: Ambystoma mexicanum; assembly: GCF_040938575.1. Taxonomy (NCBI): domain Eukaryota; kingdom Metazoa; phylum Chordata; class Amphibia; order Caudata; family Ambystomatidae; genus Ambystoma; species Ambystoma mexicanum. The sequence goes on along the minus strand of NC_090928.1, from coordinate 985,816,742 downwards.
AGCAGATAATGGCCCAGTTCAGGAGAGGGTCTAGAAGGCTTTCACATTCTTTTCCGGCATTGCCTGCGTATCTGCTCGATTAACAGGTGAAGGCGGCGTCGCCTGCTTGGACCCAGCGACTCGCTGCGTGTCGTGAGACTGAAACTAGTTCAAGGGTAGTTTCTGTATCACATGTTTTATCTTTACAAAGAACATTTGATATTCTATCCTTGTCCCCAGCACCATTGTTTCCCAAAATGATTTTCTTTGAAAAGGCAAACAATGCTAGCCCTTAGAGAAACATGTGCCTTGCGTGCTTTTTCACTTTTCGCCTGCTCCCAAGGGAATGACAATAGCTTCAAGACACTTTCGAGTAGTACAGAGCACATCTTAGCTGAGGAGCCAAGGGCAGCACAATGGCGAGGAGCCATTGGACGGGAGAAGGAGGGAGCGCTGGAGAACAGACTCTACTAAGCCTCTGCAGAAGAAGAAAGACTTCAATACTCCCCGCTCCCTCACCTTTACTAGTGCTTTCCTCTTCATGCTCATCTCTTCATTGTCTCTTTTAAGCTTTAATTTTTTCAAACCATTGTCCCTTTTAAACATGCACGGAAACAAAGTGAATTCTCAATATGCAGTGAATACAGTTCAGTGTTCTCTAAAGTTTAACGAATGTATTTCTTTTGCATCATTATTATAATTAATAGAAATATTAGTGTTATTTCTCAATTATATCAGTAGTTTAATTATGAATCACATTATTATGTAGTATTAATATTAGTATTAATGACAGAGCCTATACATGAAAAATAGACAGTATAATAGCACTGATATTTCCTAGCTATGTGTTGAATATGAATTATTTATTTTCCATTTTTAAAGCGCTCACACATCCCGTGGGCATCGAGGCGCTGTTACAGGAATCGGTTTTTTTTAGTTGCGTAATTGTTTTTTTTTCTTAGTTGCGTCTTTATAATGCGCTTAAACTTACAGAGGTTTCTAAGCGCGGACCCGAGGATCAAACCTGTGTTGTTTCGTGTCGTCTTGCTTCCAGGGCACACACGTTGCCGCTGAGCTATCCTCCCAAGACATTATAAAGGGTGCACCTACCTGGGAAATTCTGCTCAAGTGCTACGCAGGCACAGGGTTATGGTAGGGTGGGAGGGTAGCACCATACCCTTAACCACCTCCCCCTTGCACCTGAGGATGGAGAGAAGAGTTTACACTTTTGGAAATGGAGGGTGTGGCACCCGATTTAGCATTAGTCGGTTTTCCTTTCAGCACACTGCTCAACACAGACACCCAATCAGATATCCGTGTTAATGTTGTACTTCAAAATACTACCCCACTACCCATGGCAGTCTAATATAGTGTGGGGACCAGTCTAACATAGTGCGGAAACAGTGACAACTCTTTATGTTAAGTTCTTGGCATTTCTTTTACGCAATACTGAAAAATATCTGTCCTGGCAGGCTTGTCTTGGAATCTGTTGGCTCACAACTATGGTTTCTGACATTTCTTGGTCGTCAGAATACAGTGAGATGTAATCTGTTTCAGAAGAAAAAAGGGCTGTGTGTGTGAAAGAGGGAGTGTGTATGTGAGTGAGAGAGTGTGTGCGTGTGTGCGTGTGTGCGTGTGTGCGTGTGTGTGTGTGTGTGTAAGATGGTGATTGGCGATAGGTTACCATTCTAAAGAGTCCGGCTCAGCCTACTTCATACGTTTTTCTTCATGAAGGTCATACTGTGACAGCAGTGTAATATAAGACGATCGCGGTGAGCACCACAGACATTCACAAACAGCCTCGCTGGGCTCAGAAGCTAACCAGCTAGACCTGCCCAGGATACACCAGGCCCATTCCTTCACGCCTTGAGAGAAACCCATGGTTGAAACACGTGTCGGCACTCTAGACATCAAACAGCATATGATGTATATACAACTGTACTCAGCTATGTCTGCCAAACCATGGCAGAGTTTGTAACTAAACCAACAAACTATTAAAATTGACCAATCTCAAGCACGCAAAAGTGTCCTGATTCATTGGAGACCTAATAGAAGGTATTAACATACCAACTGCAAACCAAGCTATCCAGCACCACGGTAACGGTAAGATGGATGCAAGTGGATCTAGGTCATCTGGCCTAAGCCCGGCCCACCTGGTGCCTTCCTGCCTGCCGCTCTTTTTCACCACTTAGCAAGCCCCACCCAAATGGTGCCTTCCTGCTTGCCGCTCTTTTTCACCACTTAGCAAGCCCCGCCCACCTGGTGGCTTCCTGCTTCCCGCTCTTTTTCACCACTTAGCAAGCCACGCCCACCTGGTGCCTTCCTGCTTGCCGCTCTGTTTCCCTACTTAAGGAGCCCTACAGCTTCTTTTCCTTTGCAGATGGGGAGCAGGTGCAAGTGGATCTAGGTAACCTGGCCTAAACCCTGCCCACCTGGTGCCTTCCTGCCTTCCGCTCTTTTACACCACTTAGCAAGCCCCGCCCACCTGGTGCCTTCCTGCTTGCCGCTCATTTCCACCACTTAGCAAGCCCCGCCCACCTGGTGCCTTCTTGCCTGCCGCTCTTTTTCACCACTTAGCAAGCCCCGCCCACCTGGTGCCTTCCTGCTTGCCGCTCTTTTTCACTACTTAGCAAGCCACGCCCACATGGTGCCTTCCTGCCTGCCGCTCTGTTTTCCAACTAAAGGAGCCCTCCAGCTTCTTTTCCTTTGCAGATGGGGAGCAGGTGCAAGTGGATCTAGGTCACCTGGCCTAAGCCCCGCCCACCTGGTGCCTTCCTGCCTGCAGCTCTTTTTCACCATTTAACAAGCCCCGCCCAACTGGTGCCTTCCTGCTTGCCGCTTTTTCACCACTTAGCAAGCCCCGCCCACCTGGTGGCTTCCTGCTTTCCGCTCTTTTTCACCACTTAGCAAGCCACGCCCACCTGGTGCCTTCTTGCTTGCCGCTTTGTTTCCCTACTTAAGGAGCCCTCCAGCTTCTTTTCCTTTGCAAATGCAGAGCAGGTGCAAGTGGATCTAGGTCACTTGGCCTAAGCGCCGCCCACCTGGTACCTTCCTACTTGCTGCTCTTTTTCACCACTTAGCAAGCCCTGCCCACCTGGTGCCTTCCTTCACAATCACTGTCTTGTGGCCAATGCTGAATTTGACTTTTATGGACTTCATTCATTCACGGTGCGTCACTCTTTCTGAACTCTCATGCTGGACTTTCTTTGCATCTTGTACTCATGGTGGCCCTGAATCATGCTGTTCTCATCTTCATCTTGTATCTTGGCTTGCAACATTATGTGCTACTACTGACTTCTGCAATTGTATTTGCTCTCCACTCTTGCTTCTCCACTCTTTTTGACTGCTTACTCTCTTTTCTTTCCTCCTTTCCCTTCTCCCTTTTCCTATCTCCTCCCCTTCCTTTCTTCTATGCACTTACTCTATCAGAATTGTCCCTGGACCTAATATGATAGCAACCTCGTCTGTTTCCTCCACCCTCCCATTACTGTTTTTTTCCTCCCCACTACCCCTCCAGCACTATCTGAAATGTCGTCAGGCCTAGTATGATAGTCGCTTGTTTTGTTCCTCCCCGCCCGTTCTGCACCCCACTCCCTCACCTTTTGTTTTTCGCGGGCTCTACCAGAAATGTCGTCAGGCCTAGTATGGTAGTCGCCTGTCTGTTTCCATTTCCTTCCCACTCTCGCCCTCCCACCCTTATTTATGTTTTAGCTCTTGCGCTATCTGAATGTCATCAGGCCGAGTACGATAGTTAATTTCACATCCTTACTGTTCATGGCCTGTAAGAATGTGGTTGTATTTTCCCTTGTTCCCTCCCTTGACTTGAAGCGCTTTGAAACACATTGTGTATAGGCGCTATATAAATAAACGATCATATCATATCATAACCTGCTATACAATAGGATGTGACCGGCACCATGCTGTCTGTTTGCGTAAGTGCTGCGATGGGTGGTTGCCATTATGTTGTAACAGTTTGAGCCGTTCGCTCTGTTTGAGTTTGAAGCTCTTGAGTGTTACGTGTTGCCATCTGTTTGTCCCGTGGTATCTGTGCTGGCTACATATGTTCTTGTATTGACTGTATTGGGTCACGATGCATATTCAGTGTTGCTTCTCCTTCATCATGTTGTGTTTGATTGTGTGACAGAGGTTCTGATTTTGTTTAGTCTTGTGGATGAATATTATTTTGCCATCTGTATGCCCTCGTTTGGCGGTGTGTTGGATGAATTAGACAAGGGTGTGTACTGTGGCGTTTGCTGTATTGGGTTGGAGAATATGTTCTATACAGCTTGGCCTGTGTTTGGTTGTGATTGAGTAGGAGGTGTTCTCTTTCTGTGTGATGGTGTGGAGGAGTGAACTGCCTTTGATACTAAAGTGTTTCCTATGAAATGTGATGCAGTTGCACATTTTCTGATCCTTTGTGTTGGTAGCAGTTAGAGGTGAGGGGATGGTAAGATTTGCGATGGTTCGGTAGGAGGATGAGGGGGCAGGATGTCATAGGGTGTTTAGTGTAGCAGGGATGCTGGGCATAAATAGGGGTGGGGGCTAGTGGTGGAGATAGTAGCAGGGGGTCTGGAGGGTATGGTCAGGAAGAATGCCTAATGTCAGAGAGGCGAGATGGGAGGAGCAGAGTAGGTAAAGTGGATTGGAGAAGAAGTAGTGGACACAGCAGTGTCAGGGTGGACAAGGTGGCTAGTGTCAAGAAGTGGGTAGACAAGCGGATGTGTGAAATATGTGGGGAGCTTGGGAAAAGAGTATAGGGTGGATGGATGGAAGGATGGGGAAAGGAGCAGCAGCTGGAGTAGGATCGGTATGGAATCAGAGGTGGGACAATTGGGAAAGGTGTGACAATTTGAGTGGAAGTCGTGCAGGGATGGGTGCCGGAGAAGGGTGGGAAGCCCAAACGGGTAGAAGTTAGTAGTGTTTGCATATAATCAGCAGTGAAAGGAAGTGATTGCAGGTGGAAGAGGGGGGTTTCGTGATTATAAAAGGGTCAGGATGTGGGAAAGGCGAAGTCTCGGCCTCGGATAGAAACATGAAGGTTGGACAACTAAAGTTAGGAGGATGCCCAAAGGGGTTGGCTGAAGCAGGTGAGATTCATCTTACTCAGGGGGAGTAATAAAAAGCAAGTAGGAAGGGTACACTAGATAGGGGCAGAGAGGTTTAAATCACATGCCTTCCCGATCTACCAATCTGCTGGCCCTCCCTGGCCAGAACAAAAGACATGTTTACCTCTACTTCATATGATGTTACATGATATATATTGTTATGTGATATTTGTATAACAACTAATTGCTTTCGCCATGGACGCAAAGCGGTTTAGGTTGTCTGTGAGTTTCCACAAATCATAGTTTCAATATATATGATAAACTGTACATTGCATTACATGACAAGGACATTGCAAGATTAGTCAAGTGTCAATTTATTTGGGCAGAGAAGACAAGTTTATAGCGTTATATTTAGCAGATGTGTGATCTGGGTGTGGGAGTTGTGAGAAACCTGAGGGTGTCTCCCTGACTGATCCCCGGGGATCTGTCACCCAGGTGCGCAGGACTCGGCCATTGCTATTGCATCCAGTTGCTGGGGGTGGACCAGTGAGGGAGTATCACCTGGATGTGGGGTCCTTGGGGAGTGAGAGTGGGGCACCTACAGGTGAGACACAGTATCCCCCTTCTTTCAACACCTTTTCACCATCCTACCACGTAGAATATTCTAAAACACTGCCCCACGCCTTTTCCCACACAAACGCATTCGCACAACACGAAAGACAATGGACTAACAACAGAGCCGTTTACCTGACATGTCCCAATACAAGGGTCAGGCAAAGCCAGGCAATTGACTAGAATCACACCTACCTGACGGCCCTTTCCCTTCCACAAAGGGAAAAAAGGTGGAGCACAAGAACACAAGTCAAGCAAGGCAGACCGCACAACATGAGAGCTAACTCAGCATGGCAGTTCAAAAGGAGGAGAAAGATGGTGCAGACAGAGAGGGTGACAAGGAGAGAAGCAACTTTGCCGTTTTGAACCAAGGCCTGTGAAACCTCAGTTGAAAGTATAAGACTGTGAACAATGGCAAGCGTTTGTTGCAGCAGATGTCTATGGTATGTGAGACCCTCCTCTGCTGATAACCAAGGCGGGGAAGGACGCTTGTCTCTGAGCTACCGACCTTGACTCCAAGGATAAAGAAAGGTAAGCGGTTCATCACAGCAGGTGAGTCGAGGGGAGAATCAATAAGAAACCGAACATTCTTGAATGAAAAGTAGCCAGTGACTATTTTGAACTTTGAAATTGTAACAGTACGAATGAAGAAAGAGGGGGGAAGCCAGCAATAAAAGAGGCAAGCGTGGGTGGGTGCTCAAGCAGAAGACTCTTGGAGACTACCTAATGGTAGTAAGAATACTGTAACCAGAAGCCCTTGGAAAGTGGAAAAACAAGGTCAAAGTGGTCATACAGGGGTCTTGTAAAATCCTCTGTACCGTCAAAATCTTTGACCGGCAGATTATTGAGAAAGCTAAGGGAAGTGAATCCTGCATGGTGAACATTATTACATGAACTGTATATAGCAAAAGTGAAACCGGTGGAGGGATGCTAATAAGAGGGGGTGAAGTCTACAGTCCCATGATGAATTGTCAATAACCATCAGCAAGAGTGAACCGGTAGAAGGAAGCCGACAACCACAGGTCGGTGAGAGTGAACCTGGTAGAGGGAAACCGACAACCCAAAGATGGCGAGAGTGAACCCGGAAGCAGGAAACCAGTAACGAGGGGCAAAGCCGGAACACCTGTATAAAAAGACATTAAGATTTGTGAAAGGAAGAAGTATTGCAAGACGAGGGGAAAGGAAGTGCCCCTCCTTGTCATTTGGGATCCAAGCCTGGCCAAGGGAGATCCAGGGGTGGAAAACCATCACCCAAAATTTATTGAGAAAGAAACTGTTCAATTGATTAGTTGAATATGATACATGAGGGGTTGGCGCTCCGAACAGGGGGACCCAGAGATGAAGCCGTCACTCAACTTCCTCAGTGGCAAATAACTTTTTGTTTATGTTTGTTTGTTGGATACATCAGGCCTCGAAGGCAAAATACTTTTTTAATGCAAGGACTCTACCATCGAATGCTCTAAATCCTCCTCCCTCCAACCCTTTTTTTTCATGGTATTCAGTCTCCACCGGCAGCGGGACCATCATGGTTAAAACCTACTCCCTCCAAGTCCACTTCTTCGACAGACTCAGAATCAGACGACTCAGAGGATTTTGAAACCTTATCCGAAGGGGTTGAAAGTCATTTTTTGTCTGATTCAGACAACACACCCCCGCAAGAAATGGCTGATCTAGCCAAAATTATTGCTGAATTGGCAGCCCATCAGATAAAAGCTGAAAACAGACGCCAGGAAAATCTAACTAGACTAACTGAATTGCAAGCAAGGCCATTACTACCACAAGGCATACTTCAGCCAAATCTCAAAAGCGAATATCTGGGATATGTTTTCCTAAAACTTCGAACGTCTGGCCCACTTGGGTGGGGAGAGAACCTTAAGAAATGCTATTTGAGACCCTTGTTAAAAGGGGAACTCCAAAGCGCTTATCAACTACTCAACCTTGCACAGGGAGCCTCCTTCCTATCCATCAAGGAACGCTTCTTGAAAAAACATGGGCAAATCTGCAATTTTTATGGGCAGAAATTACAAGCCATTGGGTTAAACCCGGAAGAAACTCCCTTGGAGATGGGCGAACGGATCAAAAACACTGTTTCTTTATGGACTAATAATAAAACCCTAGAAGAACTGACCGAGATGTTTACCTTAGAAAAATGTACAAACCCCTTACCCCATTTTTATGCAAACATTCGTCCTTTAATTAAATCGACCTACCCTAGCCATGGCCATTGAGACTGTGCAAAACCATGCGGATGCGGCTATATACTTCCAGCCAGCCCATCGGTGGGTCGATCGAAGAGATCATAGACCCATAAATCGCCCTCCACCCCATGGAATAGATAAACAAGGGGGGTCATATAGAGCCAAGAATGGATGCCTCTAGAAAGAGTAGAGATCAAGAAACCTTATTCAAGGTGAAAGCAGAAGGGAGGAAGTAAAAGGAAGCAAACCACCTCAGTTGGTTTGTTTTTCCTGTAGAGAAACCGGACATCTAGCTAGACACAGTCCAAAGAATATAAAGGACAAACCTATGGAAATAGGCTGCTTGAAGGGTAAATACTGGGAAGAGCTAGAGACCTTTGGAATCTTCTTATGTCAAACCCCTACCGAGTTCACCTATGAAAAAGCTTGGGTGAATGGGAAACAGGTCAAGGCTTTAATCAACTCAGGTAGTAAGCAGACCACTATACCGGGCAATTTAGTCACACCACAATACCTAAACCGTGCAGCCCTAGCCCAAGTAACTTGTGTACATGGAGACAACAAATCTATCCTAAAATACCTGTATACATAGATGTCCGGGACAAGACCTGTGAAATACCAACTGCCATCATTCCTGGACTCCCTGAGGAAGTTATTCTGAGTTGAGACTTCCCCATACTATATTACAGGAATCTCCACCCCCTTGGGAGACTTTCTACCCAAAAGATCTTGGCAGGAAAGTCACGATTCCCAAAATTCTCCAGTATAGGATTGGGAAAACTCAGAACCCATGAAACCCAAGATAACCTTTGAACCCCAATTCGTAGGTTATTGTAGAGAGCCAGATAAAATGGCTTCACCTCCACCTTTTAAAATTGATAAGTGAAATATGCGAGAGTTCCTGGACATCTCTCATCCCTGTTTTTTGGCCAACCTTAACAAGAAATCCAACCAAAAACCAGGTATATCCACCTTGTATAGGAGGAGGATATGTGAAAAACCTGCAGGTGTCTCCCTGGCTGGTCCCCAGGGATGTGCCATCCAAGTGGCCAGGACACGGCCATTGCTATTGGATCCAGTTCCTGAGGGTGGACCATTGAGGGAGGATCACCTGGCTGGGGATCCTTGGGGGGTCGGGGTGGGATACCGACAGGTGAGACGCGGTATCCCCCTTCTTTCAACACCTTTTCCCCATCCTACCATGTAGGATATTCTAAAGCACTGCCCCACCTTTTTCAAACAAACGCTTTTGCACAACATGAAAGACAATGGATTAACACCAGAGCCATTTAACTAACATGTCCCAATACAAGTGTCAGGCAGAGTCAGGCAATTGACCAGAATCACACACACCTGATGGCCCTTCCCCTTCCCCACAGGTATACATGGGGGAGCACAAGACGAGCAAGGCAGACTACACGACGGGAGAGCTAACTCAGCACAGCAGTTCAAAAGAAGGAGAAAGACGGCACAGACAGAGAGGGTGACAAGGAGAGAAGTGACCTTGCTCTTTCCAACTAAGGCCCGTGAAACCTCAGCAGAAATAATAAGACCGCAAACAATAGCCAGCGTGTATTGCAGCAGATGTCTATGGTACGCAAGACCTTCCTCTGATTTGATAACCAAGCCGGGGAAGGACACTGGTCTCAGATCTCAGAAGTACCGACCCTGACTCCAAGGATAAAGAAAGGCAAGGCGGTTCATCACAGCCAGTGAGTCGAGGGGAGAATCAATAAGAAACCGAACTGTCTTGAATGAAAAGTAGCCAACAGCTAATTTGAACTTTGAAATCGTAAAGATACGATTGAAGAAAGATGGGGAAAGCCAGCAACAGAAGAGGCCAGCACCACGTGGGTGCTAAAGCAGGAGACTCTGGGTGAATACCCAATGCTAGTAAGACTACTGTAACTAGAAGCCCTTGGGAAGAGGCAAAAGGAGGTCAAAGTGGTCACACAGGGGTCTTGTAAAATCCTATGTACCGTCGAAAGTCTTTGACCGGCAGATGATTGAGACAGCTAAGGGAAGTGAATCCTGCATGGTGAACATCAATACATGAACTGTATTTTGTAAGAATTAGCAAGAGTGAACCCGGTGGAGGGATGCTAACGAGAGGAGGCGAAGTCTAAAGTCCCAGGATGAATTGTCAATAACCATCGGTGTGAGTGAACTCGGCAGAGGGAAGGCAACAACCAAAGGTCGGTGAGAGTGAACCAAGAAGAGGGAACCCAGTAACGAGGGGCAAAACACAAAAACTTGTATAAAAAGACATACAAATTTGTGAAAGCAAGAAGTATTGCAAGACAAGGGAAAAGGAAGTGCACCCCCTTGTCATTTTGGATTTGAGCACAACCGAGGGAGATCCAGGGGTGGAAGACCATCACCCAAAGTTCATAGAGAAGAATCTGATACCTGAGGGGTTGGCGCCTGGAAGAGGGGGACACAGGGTTGAAGCCATCACCCAACCTGAACTGTGGAAAATAACTTTTCGTTTGTGTTTGTTTGTTGGATACATCAGTCCACAAAGATGAAAGACTTTTTAATACAAAGAGACTTTACCATCGAAGAACCTGATAGATGGGAACGGAAATGTCCACTCGTGCTGAGGAAGCTTCAGCGTGTACTGTGTTAGTTGGAACGGAACTGTCGACTTGTGCTGAGAACGCTCAAGCGTGTGCTTTGCTCCAAGGTCCCACCTTGTCCCGTGCTGAAAATGCAGGGAAGGAAGACTCCTGGCAATCACATATTTACTTATTATTTGAACACTATTTCCTTTATTTTGATACCCTATTCCATAGTCTTTCTGTAATAAGTTGTTAGGAATTGGCAATAGGTTTTTCTTAGTATAGGCCCTTTTATTTTGACACTACGCCACTAGGACTGCCTAACTTTTTTAAACTTTATTTATTGATGGTCACGACTCTGCAACAACACAATGGAAATAAAAGGTACATAGCCTAACTTTTAATTTGATGGTCGACGCTTTCTCCCATCTTAGATTTAGGTTTAGCTTAGCCGTTTTTCCACCCTGCATTAATTGTTCAATAAACACCCTTGAACTTTGATCACTTGTGTCTGTCTTTACTGTTGCCACCATGAGTTCCCTACATAGTGCTATATGAAATATGATTTGTTATGTCAGTGATTACTGGCACGCAGCCAATTTGCTGTGCAAATCGTCCAGCTATTATAGGGGCGCTGCACTAAAAGGGGAAGCGGACAACGTGTATAAGCACAGCTATCTAACCGTAGAGCAGGAGCCCTCAAAACCATTGTGGAGGGGGCCAAAGGGTTTGGTTTGATGTTTGACTAAGGGCAGAATTGTTCATTCGTTGTCTCAGTAAAAGACCAAACCAAACTTTCTGCCGCCCCTAAGCATTAATCACTGGCCATTTCCCAACAGTCGAAGCCCCCCAAAGAAAGTCATATTTCATTTGTAAAGACAGTGGGATTTTCAAGTCCTGAAAAACAATGTGTAAGTAAATTGAGACAATAATATTGGCAGAACATGAGATGACTTAAATAACACTTCACGCTTCTCTTTAAAGGTACAGGACATTTGTATTGATAATTACTGTGGATTGCAGTGTCACTGCACCTTATTTTTAGTGCATAGAAGGGTCAACTCTGACCCTATTGTGCATTGCAAGGTAAAGGCGGGTATGAGAAATTACCACTATTTCCACACACTTAAAATATCCTAACAGCAAAAAAGATTACCTTCATTGAATGGAGGCAGCACACTGCACATGTGTATAGGTAAACAGATTGTAAATACATCAAGGGAGAATTTACAAGTTTTAGCCCCACCTCAAGCGCCAAATCATATGGCGTCATCGATGCTCGTTTTTTTCCAATATTTATGTTCCCCTCTCATAGGCTCCTCCGTTAATCCTTTCAGCTGCTCACATGTATCACCCATGACCGTAGCAGGACAGGTTATCTATGGCTTTCTACCTTCAACCCCACCCACCAACTCGGTCTGCTTATCTCGCAGGCTCTCAGTCGCACAAGGAAAGCAAGAACGAGTGCTGCAAAATGAAACAGAGATATCATTATTTCATTCTCTTTCAAATATTTTGTATACTTTATAAAATCCAACATTACTATATATCACAGATTCTTTAAAGTACAAATAGGTGATTCATGGAGTTCAGTTCTATCATAACTAATTTAGGGGAGAGGACAGGGCCATGCGATAGGAGGTGTTCCCACAGTGCTCCTGCGGATCATGAATGATCCTTGCGTAAAGCTACGATCAAAGCAGCTGTGTGATGTATGAAGATTGAAGCTCTGAATGTATGAACAGGCACAGAACAGAATGTTCTGATTAGCACAGTGAATGGTAGTGCTGACGAAGAGTTACGCGGTTAAGAGGATCAGCAATGTTCCGTCGGCCACACAACAAGATGGCGACCGGCCCGGAACAAAAGATTTCGCCAGCAGACCATTCCAAGGGTTGAAATGGTCATGTTATAAGAGGAGCAGCATAAGCTTCCAGTCTGCCGTCAATATAATACTGGTACGCGGAGCAACAAGCGGGCTGACTTCACTCTGCGTTAAGATACTTGAGCCGCTACAGTAAGGCTATAGAGAGTGACAGTCCGTATCTAAGCGGGGAACACGGACGGACACTCCAGGGTAGTATATCCTGACACCGGAACTACAGGAATAACTTGATTGTCGTAGCAGGAGAGACCGAAATAAAAAGCTGTGTCCAGCAGCCTTATCGGGCCATACGTAATAAAAAAGAAAAGGTGGTGGATACCCGACTTCCAGTGCACTAACGCTGACCACGGAAGCGGCAACGTCACATGACAAAATAGTCACGTAAGGCTCATCCTAAAAGTAATATCCTTGGATGTCACAGGAGGGATACGAAACATACTCTGAATGGAAAGATCATAAGGATACAAACGATATACTGGATGGCGCAACAGTTACAATGATGTAATAGTACAGTCCGGGCCCCCAGCAGGCTGTAATTGACTTAATGATCAGAGCGCAGGGGAACCCTGGAGGTATCAGAAACAGAACTAAACACAACACAGACAAGCTCACCAACACAGGGGGTGGCTGCACGGAATTGCGACTGTGATTATGCCAACCCGCACGCCAGAGAAGGAGCAAGCACCACAATGGAATTAGCTGCCAGCAGTATCAAACAAAGCTGTGACACAGTGACATATGTGTGATGGTGGCAGGTGGGAGAGCCTGACAGTATTACAGCGCCTATAGTACATATTGGTGGTAGCAGACATTGGTGTTGGTTGTAGCTGTTGGAATATTAGCCCCACTGGAAAAGTGCAGCTCCAGGCGGCTGCGCATACAGGTCCTGTAAACTACGTCGAAGATATCCCACACAGGACAACGCCTGGCAATGTATGGTGGTCACCAAGGAAGTAGTCAGGAGCCGACGGCAAGGGCTAATCGGAACACAAAAGAAGGTTGTGGGGCAATATATAGAGGAAGACAGTGCAGAATGGGGGCACCCCTGCCCTATATTGAAGGTTCCGGGTTGCAGTGCCTGCAGTGAGAGGGATGAGCAGAGATACACTGATGTGATAACAAGTGGAGACAAGCCCTGACACAGGTTGGGCTTCAAGGTGACACCAGTGTAACAGAGAAGCCTTGTAAGGAAGCAAGCCTCAGGAGGGATGGTGCAGATGTTGGGATGAACTGGTATGCCGACGTAGGCACTGCCCAACACCATGCCACACCAATTACCACGGAAGTGAGAGCTGGGGAGCATGTTGATGGAATAATGGCATCTAAGGTGAACAAGACCAAAGGGAAACAATCATTGATAGACACGTTTGCCAAATCGACACAACCAATGGATGACGTGAAAATGACAGAACAAGATGCGCAAAGAGAGGAAGCCCCCGGGAGGAGTGATCAACAGATTCTAGATGGTATAGCAGAATTGAAGTCATCGTTGGAACTCAAAATTGATACTATCAGTATTGACGTGCATGTCTTAAGACAAGCCATCAGAGCGTTGGCAGAATGCACAGGAGTACTAGCTTGTCTCGGGAGGATGGCTGGCGGCAACATGCTCGCCTTGGAAACAAGACAACATGGAGCAAAACAGGTTCGATCCCCGTGTCCGCGCTTAGAAACCTCTGGGTATTAAACACATTATAAATAACCTATCTTATCATATCATACTCGAGAAAGAGGTGAAGGCGAGCAGTTGCAACACAAACTCGAAGGAAGTGTCCATGCTGCAACAGAAGTGTGGAATCTGGAGACTGGAGCGGAAGAGGCAGAGGGACGAGCACGCAGGAATAACGTACACATTGTTGGGCTCCCGGAAGGAGATGAAGGTTCAGGCACGACAAATTTAATTGAAAACATGTTGTTGCAAGAGATCGGAGCTGAGACACTCACCCCGGGGTTCACAGTGGAAAGATCGCACAGGGTCTTGACGAGAAAACTGTCACCAGGGGCCCCAACCCGGGCCGATCATAGCTAAGATATTAAACTTTAAAGACAGAGAGAGGATCCTTGAACACTTTGGAAAGGTGGAATGATATGCAGAGCATCAGCAACCATCAGCGACCATCACAGCATACCCAGATTATACTTTTCTGGTACAGAAGCAGAGGATGAACTACGTGTCGGTCAAGAGGAGGTTACGTGCAGCAAATCTCAAATACATGCTTCTATACCGGGCAAAGATGAAGGACCGCACAGTGCTTTCCAAGACTCCGGATGATGTGAATAAATGGATGGACACAATGAACTTTCCATCGTAGACAGATGACCAGATGAGAAGCAAAAGTGATAAGTGAACCTGCATTGCTTGAATGTGGTACATTAGAACTTTGAGTGGCTGTGGCGTAATGATTAGACATTGACATTCAAATTAAACAATTGAGTACTAAAGGACAACTAGCTAATGCAGGAACACCAGTGCCACTTAGTTCAAGACAGCACTAGGATTTCACTATCACCCTATTAGGTTAGATTAAGTAGTATACTAGTAGTTCGGTATCCCCCCGCTGCACTTCAAATAGCAGCAGCTAGCTGGGTTTGGAGAGAGATGTGGGGAGGCCTGAGCTTCGGACTCGAAGCTGGGCAATTGTTGGGGTGAGGGAAGGAGGGAGGGGAAGTTGGGGTAGTTATAGGGAAGTTGGCCTACAGACATTCACAAAAGGAGGAGGGAGGGGAAGGTAACTGGAGGGCAAGGTCAAAGGTGAAGATGCTTAGAGAAGATGGGTGAATTTAAGATAGTGACCTGGAATGTACGTGGTTTGAACAGTTACATCAAACGTAACAGAGTAATGGCATATTTACGACACCAGAAAATAGATATAGCCCTACTGCAGAAAACGCATCTGACCAAAGATAGGCAAGACACCTTGTCACGGAAATGTGGAAGGTTGACCTTGGGTTCCACGTACTCTGCATATGCCAGAGGAGTGCTGATATGGGTGGCACCAACAGTTCCGTTCAAGGTCCTCTAGACTTACCTAGATACGGATGGTAGAGTGATCATACTGTGGGGGAGAGTGGAAAACTGGGATATATGCGTTGTTAATACATATCCCCCGCAATCATGATACAGCTGCATATTTCCGAACCTTGTATACCAAGATAGGCCCATATAGAGATGGAGCGCTAGTATGGGGAGGAGATTTTAATTGTAAGATGGACCCACTAATGGATAGGTCAGATGGTAAATTTGTTCATCCAGCCCCGGCAGCGAAAGCATTAAACATGTTGCTGCACGTTTTTTCAGATGGAAGATGTGTGGAGAGTAATGCATCAGCAGGAGTGGGTCTATTCTCACTATAATGTTCCTACAAATCTCTAGACAAGGTTGGATTACGTGTTTGTGGGTGGTGAATTGATAGGTGAGTTCGTACGGGCTGACTACAAAGCTAGGGTCCTCTCGGACCATGCTCCACTGGTGGTTACATGGCATGCCAAAACATCTGGCCAATATCAGTTCAGTAATTGTCTTCAAGAAACAACTGAAAACCTTTTTGTTTGATCTAGGCCATGGGTAAGGCCTCCTCACCCTTTTGCAATTGACACTACTCTTATCGTGTCTGCTTCATAACATCCCATGACTCCTGATTTTGGTAGAGTCTGTCTTGTTCCTACGATCCTTGTTGTCCTTTGTTATACTCTATGTTCTTCGTTGTCTGTTTCTTTCTCTCCTGTGTGCGCCCTGAGGCCTTAGGGTTAGTGGCACAATACAAGAGCACAGATAGAAAGATAGATAGGCTCTCCCCCCTCAACTCCCGATCCAAGATTCCGACATGGCGACTCAGGGTGGAAGCCCTCAGAGATACAGGGTTTCTGAGGGAGGAGGTGAAGGAATATTTCAAGCATAATAAGGGCAGTGTGGGGTCAGCAGGTACACTATGGGAGGCCTTTAAAGTGGTGTTGAGAGGGGCAGCCATATCGAAATCAAAATGAATACAAGATGTTATTTTACAAGATTTACAGGGGTTGGAGGGCAAGCTAGAAGCTATAGCGCAAACAGGAGATAGGTCCCTAGAAGAAACACAGGAGGTGACCCGCCTACAACAAGAATGCCAGAAGCATTGGGATAGCTTAAGCAATTTAAGCTATAGGAAGCACATTGAGAGACAACACGCAGTTGGGGATACGCCAGGGAGATTGCTAGCCTGGCTCTGTAAGAGCGAGAATAAACGTGAACCAGTTAGAGCAGTTGTAGGAAGGGGTGGAAGGTTACAAGAAACTCAAGAAGGGGTAAACACATGTTTTTTCGAATATAACAAGTGTTTGTATAAAGAAACCTCAGAGTGTGATGTGGTGGAGATACGACAGGCACCGTCCAAGATTAGTCTACCCAAGCTAAGTTCAGAAGACCGAGATGGATTGGAGGTCTCCATAACAATTGAGGAATTGGAGTATGTGATCAAAGAACTGCCGATGTGTAAAGTCTCAGGGGCAGATGGGCTCCCAGGAAAATTTTATAAAGAATACAAGGCAGATATCCTAACACCAATGCTGAAAATGCTTAATTAGTCATTGGAAATGGGCAGGTGGCCCGGATCTATAAGAGAGTCGTTGATAGTCCCCCTTCTGAAACCGAATAAACCAGATACAGACTGTGGCTCATATAGACCCCTGTCGTGTTGAATCAAGATGGGAAGATACTCACAGCGATGATAGCATTCAGACTCAAACCGATTATAGCTAAGCGTATACATTCGGACCAGCCAGGATATGTACCGCATAGGAATATTGCCATTAATTTGAGTAGATTACACCACGTGATAGATTGTACTCAAGACGATACACAACAATTAGTGGTGTAGTTGAAGGGTTCCACTCAGTCAGATGGCCGTGGCTGTTGTCAGTGTTGGAAAAGTTTGGTATGGGACCAATATATATTCGATGGCTACATCTGTTGTATAATGAACCAGTAGCCAGAGTCAAAACAGGCACAGTCATTTCAAAGCAATGGCAGTTGAACAAACGGTACAAGGCAGGGATTCCAGTGGTCTCTGATGCTTTTCATTCGGGCGTTGGAGCTGCTGGCCACTTACTTGTGGCACGAATACGGGAAGGCGGGGATAGAAACACCGGGAGGGAGTCATTTGATCTCATTGTACTTGGACGGTATGCTTCTTTATTTGCAACACCCCGAAACAAATTTGCAATATATCCTAGATGTGATGGAGCAATATTTTGTTCTATCGGGCATAACAATTACTCAACAAAAGTCGAGTCTGTTTCCATTAGGAGGATATATTGGACAGCGTGTGCGTACCCTGCCAGTGCTGTCGAATAAATGGGAATTAGACACCTTCAGTTACTTGGGGGTGGATATATATCACAATCCTCAAACAGAACACATACGAAACACGATGAGAGCAATGAATGGCATTGAAATTTCCATGTCTTTCCGGGCCTTATTACTGTTAACCATGATGGGACAGGCAGTGCTGCTGAAAATGGTGGTACTCCCGAGACGTCACTTATTTACGAATGTCCTGTTTGTGATAGCCAGGTCGTTCTTCGTTAAACTACATAGAATATGCAGGAACTTCCTGTGGCATAACTTAAGGTGCAGGGTGGCACTTTGGAAGCTTCAGAATGCATATGAACCAGGGGGCATAAGGCTACCCAACTTTGAAGTGTATTTGGTTGCTAGCCACTTGTAATTTGTAGCTAAATGGCTATTAGACGAACAAACACATGAGTGACGGTTATTGCAAACGACAAAGACCCAATTCTTACTAAACAAAGTCCTTTGGATAAGGGACTCTCGCACAACCTACTCGCCCAGGTTGATGAGACTGGGGTGTGCAATGTGGCGCAGAACTTGTCAGTTGATGGGGAATATCGCACTGTACTCCCTGCAGATTCCGCTTGTGGCGTTAGAAGGGGTGAGCGACCAACTGCGGTTTAATGTGAGAAAATACTGGGAACCTAAAGGGATGGCGACAGTCGGCGACCCGTTAAATGAATGGGTGCCCAAAGAGTTTGAGGAGCTGATAGAGGAAACCGGAGTGCACCCGGGACAACACCTGACACACATCAGCCTGCTAAGGGGTATGAGACACAGATAGCCAGAGACTGCGGCCCCACTGCAGATAGATGACACAAGTGAGACATTTTATTATGTGTCAAAGGGTGGGCACAAAGTCTTGTGGATATATGAGATGTTAATGTCTACCGTGGGGAAGGAGTTAGGGCAGATGAGACAGCAATGGGAGGCAGACCAGAGAGAACCAATGTCAGACGCGGGGTGGGAAAGAGCTATAGGGTACCACAAAAAAGTATCTAGGAACACAATGCTCCAACAGATTCAACTATATATCACTCACAGAGTGTACTTGACTACCAAATAGAATAGCAAAATGTAGTCAAACAGCGGTACAATCATGCCCGAAGTGTGGAGAAGTGAATGCAAATCTAGTGCACATGTTTTGGGCCTGTGTAGAGATAGGTAGATTTTGGGAGGAAGTGGCTCAAGCACTAGCAAAAGCAGATATCACCTTGGATATTGGAACCCCCCTAGTCTGTTGGGAGGTTTTGCAAGGCCTAAGAGAGTGCATCATGTGAGTAAACGGAGGGATCTAGCTTATATATTGGCGAAACGCAGGATAGCGATGGGATGGAAAGCAGACAAGACCTCTGGTGCAAGTATGGTGGAGGGACCTGTTAAAATGGGCAAATGTAGACACTTTGGTGTGGTAAGATGCAATAAGTAGGAACACAGAGCAGGTAGAGGGAGGGATAGAAGCCTGGAGACAGTTGATTACAGATCTAGCCAACTCCATGCCGGATACCAGAACATTGGAACCCAACGCCATACATGAGGGTGTAGATGCCAGAGTGTTTGATGAGAATAAATAGAAGAGGGGTGTATTATGTGATGTCAGGTAGGCGGGGGTAGGAGTGAGGGGAGTTGGGGGGAACAAGGGGACAAACAGACGAGATGTGTAATGTGATACGATGTACACTATGATGCAATGTTTGTATGTTATTGTGGTATAAAAGAAATAATAAAAAGTTGTTTAAGAAAAGAATTATAATTTAGGGGAGAGACTAACACCCTCCTAATTGTGATTCTCCCAGACATCTGTGGCATGCTTTTATAAAGTAGACTGCCGCCAAATAAACACTCTGTTTATCACCGTTTAGAACCCTCTTTCACACCATTTCATCATTCTTTCTGAAGAGGACCCATGATCTTCCAAAGAATAATGAGCGTACCTTCACAACTTAAAAACAAATGTTGCCAATTTACCAAGAAGCCCCTCTGTTTTGCACAAATTACAAATTTGGTAATTTCTGGGATTTCCCCGTCGTCGACCCCAGACATCTAGATTACACATTCTGTTTAGTCTGAAGGGTAAAAGGATCTGACGATAAAATGGACAATGAGAACACTTCGAATAGCCCGGAAGTGTGTCATAGCATCTAATTGTGAGTTTATAGTCGCTTAGTTGGCTATATTGCTCTAACTTGTGGCATTGTTTGAAACAGCAAAATCTCGTACTTTATGTTTTATTCTCAGAAGATCGAGTGCTAACAAATCTTTGCTGCTCCCTATTTCCAGTAAAGTATACATACAGGTGGTGTAGAAGAAATGTAAAGCTTTAGAGCTTTTGTTAGTCAATATTAATGCCAGTTTCTTATACAGAAAAACCTTTAGTGGGTTTAGGATTTTGGACAACAACATCAATCTTTTTGCCAAAATATATAAATGGATCAATTGGATACCGAATTCTAACCAGATAACCATCATGGGGACACAGCTTGGTAAATGTAATGCTTTTTCCAGATCGTGCCCTCTATGATTTCCCTTCTGCGTCTGGTTGCATTCACCTGTACACTGCCAGATCCTGGCACTGACACTTCTGGTCAGTTGGCTTGGCACCCCAGATTACTCTGTTTTCTTTTCAAGAGTGAAGTGTAACAACCTTGTCTGGAGAGGAAGACCCCACACTCTATGGGCACAGTTGAGCACATCTGAAGTGATTGCACAAACGTGAGCGTACTTATTTATTAATTTATATTTATACATTTATAACGCGCCTTAGGGCCGTAGGCAAATAGACGCAAGCACGCACAGATAAAACAGACAAAAGAACAGTAAGACAAGAATAAAATGCAATGAGATAAAAGCAATAGACTACTAAAAACACAATAAAACAGTAAAAAAAGTCACAAAAAGATGAAACAACAAGAGTAAAAATCCAGAGGGACAATCAGGATAAAAAGGCACCAGATCAAGTAAAATAGAAGGTCTTCAATGCTTTTTTAAAAGATAAAAGAGAACTATCCAGTCTTAAAAATAGAGGGAGTCCATTCCGTAGTTGGTGGGTGAGGAACTGTTAAAAGGTTGGTCTGATTAGACCTGAGAGCACGACTGAATTGCTTAATTTGCAACTTCTGTTTGAGATAAACTGCACTTTTCCTAAACAGGCATTTGTGAGGAATATTAAAAATCCTAAAAGGTGCTTGTTCTTTCACTGGCAGCCAGTGTAGTGTAGTACCGTAGTACCAGACCTGCATTAGTGAGACAAGATAGAAAATGCTTTGTGCCGACACCTGTGTTTTACAGAGGCTTATATAGCAAACACAAAAGTGTGTTAGTTCATCGACCTAGTAAGGCAGCTAGATCATCGTCTCAGAGAGGGGAAATCAGAAGGGGTTCCTTTTGAAAGCAGACCCATTTTTATCAAACCTGAGGTAGAATCTTTGCCAAGAAAAACAATGAAGTCTGGTTCCTAAGCACATGCAAATGGACAGAATAAAAGGTCCCAGACAAAAGAAGAGAAAGGAGGCAATGACTGCAATTATGGTTGTATCGTGGGAAATCCGTCCGCTTTCTGAAAGACTGCCCAGCCAAGCCCAATACTGTGTGTAATACAGTGGGAGTTGTCCAAGGAACAGACATCTCCATCCTGCATCAGGGAAGTGAGGTCAACAAGAGCAAAGAGGAACCCAAGGGAAGTATATGCTATGGATAGGACCAAGTTGACTTCGAGCCCAATTGTTTCCTTCACCCAAGATATTGGAAAGTTTTGCATTTCGATTTGATTGATGCCCCCATTTTAAGATAATACTAGGTTACCTCTGGATGTCGAAAAACAAGCCGCAGATTAATTAGAGAGAAAGGACTCACACCTTGAGTTCCTGAAATGCAATGTAGGTTGCAATCCATGTAACAGCAAACTCAGGATGTACTGTTTACTTTTCATAGGGGCCAGTTCTAATATTCTGGGGGTTGTCTACAGATTACTAGAATAGTATCAAGAGTTTGAGCATATATTTCAAAAAGAGATAGCTAAACCTCTGCCACCTGACTGCCCCTCTGAGTGCCAGACAGACCTCCCACAAGTGTAGTGCTGTATATAAATCAGTAATAGGGCTCAGTGACCTGCTTGACTTTACCCAGGTTAACTGCATTGTACGGTATGCGGTTTGATCCGTTATTCATACAAATATCACCATTTTGGTCATATATTTCCAGAATATCACAGTTAAATGATGATTTAAGTAGGACACACAGTGTTAGGCTCATTGGTCCACTAGTTCTCTGCTTACGCACTACATTGGTTTCCACGTCACATTGCATATTCAACGTTTTTCCCAATGATGATTCTAAAGAAAACCAGATATTAGAGATTGAGATCAACAATTCTGAGATCTTCAGAGTTTATCATTCTTAGAGCTACGATTCTATGCAGTATACACAGAATAGCTGTCCTATTTAAGGGAGGAAGCTATTCTGTAGGGGATACTTGTTGAATTTGCAATGCATTAAATTCCTCCATTACCAGTTCTACGGCATTATTCTCCTTTTTCATTTCATTGTGTTTTGGTGTTACCCCCCCCAGATTCTCATCAGTCTGTGAATGCTGGTCAATACTAGATTTGGGGACTATCATTTTGGTGCCTGCGTTACCATTTACCTTGTACTTTTTGGTTCTGCTAGCTTGGGTTCGATCTACTACACCTGCAAACAAGCACCATATGTCCCCAAGGGTACTATCAGAATTATCAGCAGACATATTTTTAGGCTTGTTAGATCTTTTTCATTGGCACATTACACTTTGCGTGTGTTGTTTAGCCTTTCTACCATCAGCAGACTTTCTACCATCTGTTTCAACCATATCATTCCATATCTCACACTCTTGCAAGGAATTTCTCACTGAACATAAAGCAGGCAGTAGTTTATTGTTATCAGTCGGTCTCACCTCACAGGCAATACTCGTAGCAGTTACTAATTGAGTAGTTTTGGAACTAATATCTAACCCCTCCACATCTGTGCAATCAGACATCACAATGTTTAGGTTAGGATTGTCCTCACGAACAATGCACTTGCACAATGCTTTTACTCTGCTAGTGTACGTGGCAGCTTGTGCTACAGCCTTTTTTCTAAGTTTTCTTGGTTCTTTCCTAGATACCGTTTCGCTCACGATTGGAGATTTAGTACTATAGATCTCTACCATTGTTTCTATTACGTCATCATCTGACCCCTGTCTTTATGTAATTGTGTTGGTTCCCTATTCTCTTAACGTTTTTCTACCTCGATTAATACATTTATGAAGTAGTAGTGATTGTAAATCTAATTTATTCTCTAAACGATCACATCTTTCCACCAGAGAGGAAGATTTCTAAACGCATTGAACATATCAGTTGAGCACATGCTCACATTACTCACGTTGCTCATATCACCCCCAAAGGATTCTTGTGTGTCGGGCACTTTAGAAAAGGAAACATTTGTTGTTTCGGGCACAAATCTCTCTTTGTTAAATATGGTGAGTGGCATCGATGGACAGTTCTTCCAACTGAGCGGGGTCACCTCAAACACACTAGTGGTACAATTATTATATGGTGTAGATGTAGAAACATACTCAACAGTATCACCATATTCCACCAGTATCGCTTCATTTGGTATATTATTCTCCTCTCTGTTATGCCCAGTTCCTTCATTATTAATATGCTCTTAACCATGTCCATGGTTAGTGCTAACACTTTCACACATTATGGTATCCACATGATTATTTACATTTGCAAGACCTTCTTGTTGAGAAATCTCAACAGTATTCTCAACAATAAACAAAAAGTTCTCAACCACCCTATCAGACTGCACATGAATCTGGGCATGTACCTCATGTTGTTTCAGCTCTGTGTTCATATTTACAACCTTCACAATATTCACACTTTCCCCCGCATGTGTTTCTGGGGTGATAACAGCTTCACCAATCGAGTCTATTAATTCTAGTTGTTCTAGATGGGCCATCAAGCAAGTCTGGTCAGATACATCTGTTTCTTCTGGGTTAAAAAGTTGTGAGGGGGTAATGTCACGACTGATTGTCTTTGTGCCTACACAACCCAGAAATCTATTTAGGTCATCCACAATCTCTTTGACAGCATATTCTTCTTGTATATTGCGGTTAAACCACTCATTTTAGGAAAACATGTTGTAATTTTCTTTGTTTTCACCACTAAAGGGGGGTTTAG
This sequence comes from Ambystoma mexicanum, assembly GCF_040938575.1. Classification (NCBI taxonomy): domain Eukaryota; kingdom Metazoa; phylum Chordata; class Amphibia; order Caudata; family Ambystomatidae; genus Ambystoma; species Ambystoma mexicanum. The sequence continues at coordinate 985,792,939 of NC_090928.1, read as the reverse complement.
TAATGATTGTTTATGCGCCTGTTCTACAACGTCGGCATATTCTAGATTCCCGAGGCTGCATAGCTGAAAGCACTAATTCTGTGGAGTGATCTATGTCTGGGGGCTTGGTCACCTCAAATGTGTGTATAGTAGCCACAGTTGTGTGCGTTAATTCAGCGTTAGGGGCCTCACTCAACCCCTCAGTCCATGGTGGGTTCATTTTGGAACGCGTCCACCGTTTCCAGTCACTGCACAAGTAATCCCCAGCACACCCAAGACAGCCTCTAAGAACAGAATAGGAACTTAATCAATATTAGTGCTCACGACACTATGAATTCCCACAACTCACCAAGACTCAAAATGGCAAAAACTTGCAGCCACGTTATTCTCGATACCACATCAAGTCCTGGCCATAACTCATTTATCGAGACCAAGCCCACTTCCCCAAACCTCAGACCCACAGACCCAGAAGACCAGGGAACAGCAAACAGCACTTTGCAAAGGCACTTGTCAAATGCGTGCATGCAAATGCACGCAGTTGGATCCTTAAGTACTTCTGGTTTAGGGGGCGGAGTATACCTAGCATGGGTAAAGCATAATAAAATAGATTAAGTACAGAGTACTAAGTCTGCGTGTCCATATGCTATAAAAAAAAGGTCAAAGGCAAATCTAATGCCCTCCGGAGTTTTGTACCATGTAGCTTCAACTCTTTTCCAACTTCAAAGGGAAGGGTCCACAGCACAGCTCAACAGCGAACAGCACTTTGCAAAGTCAAATAAGTAAGTATTACTGTCTGTTATTGATGTGCAGTATATGCTATGAAGCGCCCCAGCGTCCCAATTCCCGTCTCTGGGCTCACCAGTCTCTCGTGGCTGCTTTAGTGTTTTCTGCGGTCTGCGATTCCTCCGGCGGGGTGCCTCCTCCTTCTGCTGGCTATCTTCTGCTCTCCGTTACCCACTACCCCTCGGCCTTCTATCCACAGCTTCTCCTGCTTCAGACCTCCATGCCTCGTACCTCCGATCTTCAAGCCTCTCATGACAACGTCGATTGGAGCTCTCCTGCTCCCCGCAGCAGCCTGCTTCTCCCTCGCTTCTCGACCCACGTCGTGAGTAGTGGATCTCCATCTTCCTTGCTGTCCAGGGTTTTTAAATGTCCTGGCACCTACCAGAACCATCAAACAACTAGAGCACATCTCTGGTTCTGTGGATTCTGCACTCAGCATTGCTCTAATGCTCTTCGTCATCCCAGTCCTTTTACTAAAGGTATAGGAAAGAGTTTTCTTGTCAGTACAAATTGGATGGCCTGGCTCTACTTTGCAATAGGCCATACAGGATTGGGAACACCTCTGGAGTAATCTCCCTTGTCACAGTTACCGTGTTAAAAACATCACATGAAGACTGCATTTGGAGTAATCTCTCTCAAAATTGCCAAGAGTGAGGAGAGCATCAAGAGAAAGCTTCCTCAACAGAACAATTGAAGGGAGGGTTTCAAAAGTGAAGAGTGCCTGAGGAGACATCTCCCTTGTCACAATAATCACAAGGGAGAACCAAGGAGGTTACAAGTGTTGCCTCTTTAACAACAGTACTGTTAAGAATAGTAGTAGAAGTCAATGACACTTCGCGAGTGATCTCCCTCGTTTCTTTGCTCAAGAAAAAGACATGGGAAGCCTGGGACTGTACTGTGTATTAGAAAGGAAGAACTGTTGGACAATTGGTCAAGGAAAGTCCCTGGCAGGAACTACAAGGACACTTGAAGCCTGTCACCATAGACTACCTGAAAACAGCCTTTAGGACTGATAGGGCCTCATTACGACCCTGGTGGAAGACCATGGTGCTATTAGCACCATGGTCCATGCCGGTAAGTTACCGACTCCACCAGGGCGAAAGGGGGAATTACCACCCCATTACAAGGTTGGCGGGGCGGTAATTCCCCCTTCCTCCATTGCCCTTCCCGATTCCCATTTTTGCCCCATAGGGCTCAATGGGAATGGGGAAGGTGCTAAGTACGGTGCCGCAAATTGCGGCACCGTAATTAGCACCAAGGTCCCTTTGCGGGTCCCTACTTTAACGGCTGGTCTACACTAGCCGTTAAGGTCGGGTCCCACAAAGGGACCTCGTAATAAGGCGCTAATAGGTTAACGGCGCCGCAGCCTTTTACGGCGCCGTTAACCCATTAGCGCCTGGGTCGTAATGAGGCCCATAGAGTTTAATCAGGCGAAGGGAGACATTCTCATGGTCTCACCTTTTGTTGAATCAGAAGCTAATTTAAAAGGTTGTCAGAGAACAGCCCTAAAACAGAACCAGCTGCACAAGGAGAAGGGAGTCATTCGCCTGGTAACCTTTTTTTTTGCGTACTGAGTATCTTTGGTTAGTGGTAGGGTCAGAGTAGGAGAGTTTTTGGACAGAGGACGGACACTTTAGTTGACAACCACCCTGACGACGAGCACCCAAGTTAGAATGGGGCACTAATCTCCTCTTTTGGGTTCTCATACCAACTCTTCGTGGATGACACCCAATCTTCTTCTCTTTTCCTGAAGTCTCGTCTGATCTCTCTAACAAAATTTCCAACCGTCTCTCTGCCATTAAATAGTGGATGGCTTTGTACTCTCTGATGTTAAACTCTACCAAAACAAAGGTACTCTTCTTCCCTGCCTAAAACTTTCTCTCATCTCTTCCTCTGCAGTTCCCACCTGACTCTCTCCCCTACTGTTCTTCAGCTAGAAACCTCAGCATCATCCATGACCCTTCTCACACCTCACGACTTTCATCTCCGAAACTGCGACAGCAGCTTGCCTCAACCTCCCAAATATTAGGAAAATCAGGCATCTCCTTCCTATCAAAACCACCAAGCATTGCTTAACCATTCTTGTCTTCTCAAATTTGAACTACTGTGCCAGTATCCTCTCTGGTCTCCCCAACTATGCTTTCTGTCCTCTCGACAAGATTATTAACTTCGCTACCAGGATTCTCTTTGAACTGTCTCACTTCACACCCACGTCCTCGTATCATCACCAGGCTAGATGGCTAATAATGCAAAACAGGGCCAGGTTAAAATGTATTTTCCTGGTTCACAAATCAATCCACAGTAAGGCACCACTATATCTATCCTCTATCCAACTATGTATCCCCTCTGGCTCATCACCATCCTGGTGCATCCTCTTGCTTCAGCTCTTTCACTCTTCTTGCTCCACTTGCGTGGAATTCTATCCCCCCCGACATCCGACAAACAGTCCACACGGATTTGCTCAAAACCAAACTAAAAGCCTACCTCCTCGCCTCTGAGTTACTCTCTTAAAGTACCTCTCATCTGCCTGCTAGCTAACATTTATCCCTCGCCTCTAACCGCCCTCTGTCTCTCACCTCCTCTGCCTCCATCATGTCCCGAGCACACCTGTCCATACCGCCTACATGCACTTAAAAATGTCCAATGTTGGTTGTCCTAATCCATGTATGTCCGCTTATGCATTGTCCCCAGTGACCTTTCCATTTACTACCCTCCACAACCTTGTCAGACTGTCCCTCAAACTCACCCATTTTAAGAATCTCACTGCTTCCCATCAAATCTGGTTTCTTATATATTGTACGTTCTTTTGTGATCTAAAGAGCATTGCTCCTCCTGTATGTATAAATAAATAAATAGTATCTGTCCTGCTTCTGGAAATCCTTCTACACATTTTAGGCATATACATACGCCTATAAACAAACAATCATCCCAGGACCAATGGTCAAACTCTAAAAGGTTGAACGAGCCCCTGAGCAGTACTTACACTGAACACGCTCTCAGTTGGACCAGGATTGGGTGAATGTCCAATGGGCAGCACAGTTTGCATATAACAACCTCACTCTGCCACAAAGTGTACCCGTTTCCACCTTCTCACTGGGTATCATCCCATTGCTTTTTCCTTAGAGCATGCCGGTAGTGTGTGATGAATCCTACGTATCCCTCACCGTACCCCTGCCTAAACTCTACTCCCAGGTGGCCAGGGAAAGGCAGACGCTTCCTGATCCTGACTTTGGGGGTTGTGTACTGCAGGTTAGGACCCAGGGTGGTGAAGGGATCCCGTGGGATGAGACTGGGTATTCTCCTTTGAAAGGGAATAACCTTTCTTGTATACCAAAACATATAATGGCATATTGCCATCATAAGGTATCCGAACCCATGTTAAGTTGAGAAATGTGAGCAAAGTGTATTAAGACGGAACCCGTCGTACCTTGAATGGATTAAAAAAAAACTTGCTCCCAAAAGGAACAGAGAAAGTAAACCTATAAGTGGCGTCATAAATGAACTGCCTTTCCCTTCTGTGATAAAAACTAATTAAGCATTTTTAGAAATGTATGAACAAAATAATTCTGATATTAAAAGTTGTAAATTACCAGTTAGAACTAATTTTGTTACCGGGGACTTCAAGTCCCATAATCCCAAAAGTACTGGGACAAAGAAGCAGGCCTGAAGGTCTGGCAATCAGTCCTAACAGTCCACACCTGAGGGAGGCTGATAGGCTAAGTGTGCCCTGTGCTCCCTGCATGAATTGCAAGAACTGTGCTTATCGATCAATTCACGGGTGCATTGCTGCATGTAGGGGATTATAAACTGGAGCACAGGAACGCCTTTGGAGAATTAAATGGACCACCAAACTGTCGGTCAGTGTCCTCCACTACGCGCCACTCTGCTCCGCAAGAACCACGCTTAACGAGTGCTTCGTGGGCACTGTGCACCACCTGGTGCATTACAGACACGTGCATGCAGGATCACAGGAGTGTCTTTAGAAAATAGAGATTAGCTGAATCTAAAGCGAGAGGTGCGGGAATAATGCCTCGCTTCATTAACCTGTTGTGCTTTTCTTCAGCTACCACAAAAAAGGTGAACCTGTGGGATGCCTGCTCCCCTGAGAGATAGCACTTGGCATATGGTGTAGATCTTGCCAACAACTAACAACGTTCATTTAAACTGCATTGGCGAAAATGTACTTTCCAGGCCCAAGCATTGCGTAGGTTCAACGTTAAATTGATAGCAAATAATGCTATAAACCACTTATGTAAATTAAAACCTTTTGTATGCATCTGACAATTGGCACCGTACTAAATTGCAACAATGCACTGTGCAGCACTCTACAAATAAGAAATGTAGAGAGTGCGAAGTGCAAAGCAGCATTGCATCCAATCAATACAACGATTCCCTACAATTAATGCAGAGCACACATGTGAGAAAGGAGAGGGGCTAGTGCCAGCTTGTACATATGCAACCCATCATACAAGCAAACCCGGCGCCAATTCTAATATTACTGGAAAACATTGTTACATTTTCAGATGAGTTTAATGTATTCACCTGCAATTTTAAGAAACATAATGTATGGTATGTTTTTTTTTCAAATGAAGAGCTACAGTGCACAACCCTTGAAATTCATAAAGTGTTGCCATGTAATTTCAAATGAAGCATAATATTGTAACAGACACGTCAGCTTGGAGTGCCCTTTATTCAGAATATGTTAACATTAAATATGAACATGATACTTTTATGACTGCAAGTAAACGTCTATAGTGAATACACTGTTAGTGAATATGTGAGATTTAAAATAATGATACATTACTGTGTATGATCAGATTGCTCTTCTGATGTGGCTTTGCAAATGTTAGCATCATGTTGATTCTTCAGTCATCTTGGTTTCAAGCAGAACTCATGCGCAACCCAGTATGTGTATTGCTGATGGGGTGGTTCTAATGCCCCAGGTATTAGTGTGGCAGTCTGGAGAAAAACAATGCTTATTTATCTTACATCAGACTAACCCATTACATTCCCTGTAACAAATAAGATCCTCCGAGTAAAACATGTAATGGGATGCCTTCCACTCACATGGACCCATCTCAAAGGAACTATTCTGAAGGACAAACAATGTAACATTCAAAATAGGCCTCTACACTAAATTGAAGTGACATGCAAGAAGCTCTGTTTTCCAAACTCTCAGGCTTCAAAATAGATTATTGCACTTAACATTTGAACTCTGAACAGCCCTCCCAATAAAATTCTCTAGCTGGAGTTAATGAGAGGATTTGCAAGCAAAATAAGCCATCAGTTTACCATGTTAATCGTTAACTGAAGGAATGCCCCTATGCAACTTTTCTTATTCCTTAGAATGAAAAGCAAAGGAGTTTTGCAACATAGTTATTATAAAGTAAATAGATCAATATAAATATTTATTAATAGCTTATTATTTATTAATAATTACTAAATCATAAATATGAATGCATAAGTCATATTTAATTGCATACATTCATGCCAGATATTCCTGGATGCATTAGGGTCATGGCTAACCAGAAATCCATATTTTATTGATATCATGTTGTTACACTGAGATATGGAATAACATATGATTTTGAATTCAAAACTGCCTAGAACATACAGATCCCTTCTTGTCACATGTTTAGCAATATGAAAAACCCATGAAACTTAAGGCGAGCCTTATCTGGGAGTACCTGCCCGTTAAGCAAGCCTATGGAAATATTTGACCAATCAAAAAGGCTTGAGAGACGGGGAACCCATGTTCCAAATGGATGAGGACTGATCTTCGCTAATATCTGGAGATGCAAGAGGCCTAATCCATGAGGAAACCTGATGCAGATTTACCTGAGGCAGGCCTGCTTTTCTAGAGGATATGATATGATATGGCATTTATAATGTATGTATATGGCATATACATAAGTGTTTCAATGCGCGATGAGGCAAGGGGGGGACAGAGTGAAGACAGAGACAACGATCCTACTAGGCCAGGTGACACTGAGATCGCGCAAGTGTGGTGGAGGGCGGAAGGGGAAAAGTGCAGGGGGGAAACGGAGGGGGCAGTGCAGTACATAGGATAACAGTAAGTAAATAGATAAATAAATAAAGACAATAAATAGACGTGCGGCCAGCTGGTGGCCAGTGCAAGGGTAAGTGCAGACATCGGGTGTCAAGTGCTAGTAGCGGCTGTAGGGATACAGAAACAGTCCACGGGTACAAGGAAAGCCAGGGGGGCAGTGCAGGTGTGCAACTGGCGCGCAGGGGACCTGGGCCCGAGATCAGAGTACCCAGGTAACCAGTGCAGTTCAGATTCAGCCAGGAGATCAGCAGGGGAGAGGAGGAGAGAAAGCAAATGCAAAGAGGAAGGTCTTGAGGTGCTTCCGAAACTCGAGATGGTTCTCCTCAAGAGGCCCCAGCAGAAGAAAGAGATCTCCCACCAACTCGCTGCTTGGAGAAGCTACTAACCCTGAGGGAGTTGGAGGCGGATGAGCAAAGAGCTTGAGAAGGAAGATATTTAGGAAGAGAGAGTTGAAGGTATTGAGGTCCCAGGCCCCAGAAGGCCTTGTGGACAATGCAGAGGGTTTTGAACTTAATCCTCGCTGCCACTAGGAGTTAGTGCAGATATTTCAGTCCTGGAGGGATATGATCCCTGGGCTTGAGGCCAAGGACAAGTCTTGCAGTCTTGTTTTGGATAAGTTGCAGAGGGTGGAGAGTAGAGGCAGGCAGATTTAGAAAGAGGCTGTTGCAGTAGTCCAGCCTAGAGAGAACCAGAGCTCTGGAGACACTGAGCTTCTGGGTGAAGGAGAGGGAAGGAAGAATACCTCTGAGAAGGAGCAACTGGTAGTGTGACTTCTTAGAGACGTCAGAGATATGAGTAGAGAAAGAACGTGTGGAGTCGAAGATGACCCCGAGGTTTTTAGCCTCACAGGTTGGAGCAGGAAGAGGGACAAGAGAGGCCAGCCAGAGAGTGACAGGAGAGGAGGGAGAGTGAGACCAGAAGGGGCCAGCAGAGTAGGAATTCTCTGAAACAATTGAGGGTTCTTGCTGGCTCTGTGCTTTAAATAATTAATCAAAAGTGAGTATGACAATTCCCCAATGTAATTAGATGTAGGCTCTCTAGTCCATTTCTATACTAAGTCCCAGGAGTGGGTTAACTAGAAGGGACTTCCAGTAGTGGATCTTATTCCAAATAGAATGATTGAAAATGAAAGTGTAATTTGCATTTTGCTTTCTCACCATTTTCAGACCAAGTGTGAGGAACTCATGGTGGCAACAGTAAAGACAGATAAATGTGATCACGGTTCAAGGGTGTTCATTAAACTGCATTCAGGTTGGAAAAATGCCTAATCTAAACCTAAACCTAAAATGGGAGCAAGCGTGGACCATCAAATGAAAATAGGGCAGACCTAGTGGCGTTGTGTCAAATAAAAAGGGCCTACACTAGGAAACCTATTGCCAAACCTTACAACTAATACAAAAAGGGTGTGCAATGGTTTTCAAGAAAAGAAAGAAGTGTTCTCAAATAATATTTCAGGATTCGGTAGCTTGCATCTCCCTTCCCCATATTTTGAACACGGGGTAAGATGGGATCCTGGAGCACAACACACACTCGAGCTTTCCCCGGCACGAGTCGACAAGTCCACTTGCAGCTATCAGGATTGTCAATGAATAAGTCTTGTTTCCCTTGAAAGTCTTTGCCTTCGAGGGCCTGATGTGTTCAACAACAAAACAAAAGTTCCTTCAACAAAATGAAAGTTAGTTTCCTGGTTTCATTTTGGGTGAGGAATTTTCACCCCTGGATCCCCCTCTTCTGGGCACTGACCCTTCTTTACTTTCAGCCTCCTTTCTCTAGGTTCACTATGGCTTTTTCTTTGTTCAGAAACCTTAATGTCTTTTTAAACAGTTCCAGTGGACATCCCTCGGCTAGGTTCACTCTTGTCAACACACTGTCTCCTGGGACTTTAGACTTACCCCCTTCTCGCCAGCATCCCTCAGTCAGGATCACTCTTGCCAACTTGACATTCACAAAGGTTTTTAAGATTCACTTCCATGGCTTTCCCACTTTCGTAGATCAAAGGCTTTTGTCTGTACAGGGATTTTGCTTGACCTCCTGTATGACCACTTTGACCTATCTTGGCGGCTCTCCTGTTGCCTTCTGGTTTCTGTAGTTTTCATTCACACGGGGATTGACGAGAGTCACTCGAGTTAGCACCCACGTGATGCCAGTTCCCTCTCTCAACATTTATAATTCTTTTGAAATTAGCAAATTTTGCCACTTTGCGACTTTCATCCACCACAGCCCGGCTCTTATCGGCTCTCCCCCGACTCACCGGCTGTGATGAACCGCTTGGCTTTCTTTGCAACTGGAGTCAAGTCCAGTACCATAGTAGCAGGAGTTTGCCTCGCTCCCGGTTATTAGCGTCGACACGCTCCATGTACCATTGACATCTGTTGCGGCACACCTGGGCTATTGTACTCAGTCTTACAATTCCCTCTGCGGAGGTTTCGTGAGTGTGCTTCGAAACAGACAAGGTTGTGTCTCTCCTTGACAGCCTCTCGATATGCATTGCCTTTCTCCTCCTCTTGAACTGCCGGACCTGGATAGCTGTCTTGTAGTGAGGTATGCCTTGCTCGCACTGTGCTCTCTTGCTCCACCTTTTATCCCTGTGTGGAAGGGAAAGAGCCATCAGATGTGTGTGATTCTAATCAATTGCCTGACTTTGGCTGACCCTTGTATTTGGAAATGTCAGGTACACGATTCTGGTGTTAGTCCATTCTCTGGTGTATCGTGTGAAAGTGTTTGTTTCAGAAAGGGAGGGCAGTGGTTTTGAATGTCCTACGTGATAGGATGTGGAAAAGGTGTTGAAGAAAGGAGGATGCTGCATCTCACCTACTGGTGTCCCACTCCCCGATGACCCCACACCCAGGTGATCCTCCCTCACTGGTCCACCCCCAAGAACTGGATCCAATAGCAATGGCTGTGTACTGGCCACCTGGATACAGTCAGGTGAATGGTGTGCCTATTTTCAGGAGACAGAGCCACTGAAACACGTATTTTAGAATTGTGAGTGTATTAATGACACTCAACTTATCTAAAAAAAGAAAAACAAGAGTAGAAACAAATTTAGAAAAACATTTAGGAGAACAACTAGAAAAACACTAAATAATAACAAAGTTAATTTTATTTTTCATCATGCTCAAACGAATGTAAAAAAATACTTCATTAATAGGAGAAAAAAACAATCTTCACAGTAGGTATAAGGATAAACACAGCGAATCCTGTGTTTTTAACACAACCGGTGTAGGCTAATATACATAAAAAGTATTGTGGGTTAGTACGTGAAAAAGTGTTGTATAAGCACTATATGTGCAGCATCAAACACTAAGGGGTAGAGCACTGCTTAATTGAACCAGCTCTATCAGAAGGGAAACCTATTAGATGTCTTAGGTTTCTTTTTGTGAGAGTCGACATGTGTTTCGCTAGTAGCACCAAAAGAAATCAGGCAATGCACAAAACAATTGTCTGTTGATGCAGGAATAGCCGTCTTCAGGACAGGAGAAGGGAACAGTATGGAAACTTGATAGTGTTGAGTACTTCTTAATGGTTGTTTTTCTAGTTCTCCTAAATGCTTTTCTAAATTTCTTTCTACTCGTGTTTCTATTTTTAGATAAGTTGAGTGTCATTAATACACTCACAATTCTAAAATAAGTGTTTCAGTGGCTCTGTCTCCTGACAATAGGCACACCATTCACCTGACTGTGGCTTTAAGAGAGAGGGTCACCATCCCTTCTTTTTTGTTCTCCTTCTACGTCCTCTTTGATCCCTAAGGGTGGTGTTCCCATAAATCGGATGTTCCCGAACCTTAAATAGACTGGCCACCTGGATGACAGATCCCCGGGAACTAGCTAGGGAGATACCTTCAGGTTTCTCACACCAAGCCAGGTTTGTTTTATATGGGAAAATATAGCATTTCTGCACAGATAAAGCATAGCCCTTTGCATATTTAAAGCCAATCAAAAGAAACCCTGCAGGTATAGTCTGACAAACGATTTGTGGAATGGTGCTCATTCCCACATCTGTATAACTGAATGAAAACTTCTAATCTGTGAAAATCATACATATTTAAAAAGAGGTTTTTTGGATGAAAGGGGATTTAGCTGTGTCACTTCAATTTCCATAGAAAAGTATGACAAAGTAAATGATGTTAGATCCCTCCTTATAACATCACACAGTAGGGGAGGGGGTGTGGGGGGGATCCTGCACCAGTGGGTCCGGAGCTGAGAAGTAAAGTGGAAGGGATATGTATTCCTTTATTAGATAATAAAAAAATATATATGTTGGGAGGATGAACACTTATACTGTTCTTTCTAAATTGATAGCAGTGTGTCCCTAAACACAGGTCTGAACAGTTTGATAGTTTAGATAATAAAAAAATATATATGTCGGGAGGATGAACACTTATACTGTTCTTTCTAAATTGATAGCAGTGTGTCCCTAAACACAGGCCTGAACGGTTTGATGCAACTCACCACAGCTTGCATTCAACTTCCATGCGTATGCTGGAACCCAAAAGCACCACATCGACACACAGAGAAATTCATTTTAAATGTCTTTCACATTAGCTCTCTGGAATGGGGCGCTAGCCAATCAGGATTGTTAGGATGCAGGCTGGATTCTTCACTATGAGCCTGCGTTCTGAGCAGCCTAAGTGCTGATGGCCAGCGCCCCCGTCTCCGCTCCTCCTTCACTTTCCGGCTCCTTCCTCACCTCTTAGCAACAGAACCTTTAATTAGAATTTTTTTTTTTTTAAATGACCTTGCAGTTCAGCTCAGTGCCGTAGTCTTCCAGCTCCATTTTCTTTGTTGATGACATGACCATCATCAATATAGAAATCAGACTTGGAAACTATGACGCTGCACTGCGTTGCACCGCAAGGTAAATTTCTTTTTTTAAATGATGAGGAACCGGGCAGTATTGGGTGGCAATGTCCTGGGGCTCGAGTTAATTATCCCGAATGAAGTGATTTCATTTGAATATAACTACATTTTGATTCTAATACAGCCTGATTCTTGTCCCAGAATGGTAGGATTGGATCATATACCAAGGGGTGTTAAATTAGGTAATGCACCTTAGTGGTGTCTATAACTGAAGCCATATAAGATCCAACAGAATAAAAGGGACCATCAGGTTTTCCAGCAGCATCTTCTGCCACCAGTGGCGTAACACAAAATGTGGGGGCCCCCCTGCGAGCCATGCTGAGGGGGCCCCCACTCAACTCAGCAATAAATTACGGGTCGTGCCACTCTCTGGACCGGCCTAGATTATCATGCTTGCACAATACGCACAAACGTGCCGCTAAAGGGGAGTGCTGCACACTGTACTAGGAGAAAGATATAACTGTGTTTTAATGCAATATACAGCACTATTTCTGAGAAAAATTGTCTAATTGTTTGCAATTGTTTTGTAGGGTAGCACCAATCCAATACATGCAAGTCATCAACTGTGCACAGGAACAATACTGCTTTAATATTAAAAATGCCATGCCACATTTAAAACATGTTCCACTGGCTGCACAATGTAGACCAGTGTAGACACGTAATAACATTACAACAAAGCATGCTAAGCCACATTTAGACATACCTAGACTGGTTGAACCAAAATGCCAGTCAAAGCAATAACACTCATCAAGAAGAGAGCACACATTCAAGCCTCGGTCAATGTTGCCTCTAACTACACGCTGAACTCTTTAAAATCTGAAAGGAACTGGTCAATCCTGTTGCAGTCTCTACCTCTTCTGTTCCCTCCCAGGCCCCCTGTATGTTTCTGGCCTCTCACTTTTCGACTAAGAGTCAGGACATCCTGTCCTCTATCTCATCTTGCTCTCCCTCCTCTCTCGGCAACCCTTTGGCCATCTCTACCCCTCCTCCTCCTTTCTCCTCTTTCTCTCTGACAACACCTGACAAGGTTTCTAGACAAGGCCCATCTATGAAAGTGTCATCCAAACAGGTGCTCCCCTGCTCCTCCAGAACCATGAAGGACCATATTGACCCCCTCGCTCCAGCCTTGGCTGATTTCTGTAATCACTCTTTCGCCACTGGAATGTTCAACTCTCCCCTTAAGCACTCCCTTGTGCACCCACTCCTCAAGAAGCTGTCTGCCGATCCTACTTGCCTGGCAAACTATCACCCAATCTCCATCACCCCTTTCCTGGGCAAACTCTTGGAAAAGCTGGCCATCTCCCAGCGTATTCTCCACACTGAATCTGTTCGTTGTCTCCATGACCATCAGTCTGGCTTCGGAGCTGCCAGATGCACATAAGGTGCTCTTCTGAACACTTGTGAAGATCTGCTCTCTAACCTTGATTACAGCATTCCTTCTGTCCTAATCCTCCTTGATCTTTCCTCTACTTTCAACACAGTCAACCACGCCATCCTGATCAATCGACTATGTGAGAATGTGGGCATCACGGATCAGGCCCTGGAGTGGCTGACCTCTTTCCTCTTGGACTGCCCCTCCCAGGTCCAACTTAGTCCCTTTCTCTCTGCCACCTCTCTCTACCTGTGGTGTTCCCTAGGGCTCTATCCTCTCACCCTAGTACTGGGCCCCTTTAGCCCACCTGATCGCTACCTTCTCCTCTAACTTTCAGTGTTATGCGGATGACACTGAGCTTTCCTTCAGGCTCCTCTCCTCTCTCGCTCATTCCTGACTATCCGTGATTCAGTATAGGTGCTCCTCCAACGAGCTCTGCCTTAATGCCATTAAGATGGAGATCCTTCTCATTCGGGCCCCTGGTTTCCCTCTCTCACTCTGGCCGCCCACCTTGGGCCCTCTTCCTTTGCCTTTATGCGAGGCAAAAAACCTTGGTGTCATCTTCGACTCCACTCTCTCTTTCTCTTCTCACATCTCGGAAATCACAGAGAAATCCCACTACCAGCTGCTCCCCCTTAAAGGGACTCTTCCCTTTCTCACTTTCCCCCAGAAGCGCACTGTCTCCAGAACCCTGTTTCTCTCTAGGCTGGACTACTGCAACAGCCTCTTTCTCAATCTGCCTTCCTCTACTGTCTGTCCTCTGCAACTAATCCAGAACAGGACTGCAAGATTTATCCTTGGCTTCAAGCCCAGGGATTGTATCTCTACAGCCCTGAAATCTCTCCACTGGCTCCCGGTGGCTGAAAGGACCAAGTTCAAGACCCTTTGCGTTGTTCACAAGGCTTTCTGGGGTCAGGATCCACACTACATCCAATGCTCTCTTCTAAAATACCTTCCTTCTCGAGCCCTTTCCGCAGCTACCTCCAACTCTCTAAGGGTTAGATGCTTCTCCAGGCAGAGAGTTGGGAGTTGATCTCACTCTTCTGCAGGTGCCTCCCTATGGAATGGCCTCCCTCCCCTCTCATAATTGAGCAGACCACCTGAAGTTCTGGAAGTAGCTCAAAACGTTCTTCTGCTCCTCTACTTTCTCTCTCTCCCTCCCCTGTTGACCTACCTGTCTACTGTACTGACTGGTTGCTTGGCTACCCTCGGAGTCTCACTGAGTCCAGGCTCTTTCTCGATCAGTCACCCTTGCACTGCCTCCGGGCCTACCACGCACTTGGGGGCTGTAACTGTACAGTCCCTTGTTCTCCTTGCACTACCCAGAGCCGCACTGCCCTGGCTGCACTTACTCAGAGCATTACTGCCCTGTTTTCCCCTTCCCTCTTCCTTTCACTTCCCCCCTCCCTTTCCCCTTGCATTTCTCGTTCTCGCACTTGCAGGATCTGAATGACAAAAGGCCTAGTAAGATCATTTTGTCTTGTCCTCCCTCTTTCTTCCCTCCCTTGTCTTGTCGCGCCTAGAAACACTTGTGTATAGGCGTGTTATAAATTACATATATCATATAATTTTATCACAGAAGCCCAAAAAAATACACAATGCCGCAGTAAGAAACGGCTAGACTGGCAGCACCCAAATGGCAGTCTAGTCAGGTAATCACACTTAGCAGGACTGCTTCATCAGAAATGTGCAGTTAAAAAAAAGTCATACCAAACGGAAGAATGACTAGTCTGGCTGCACCAAAATGCCTCTCTAGCCACGAATACCAAATATCATGCCTGCTTAGCCTGGACATGGACAACCATTATGATTTATCGCACAATCCCACCCCCCACAATTCCCCTCACCCTCCCACCTCAACCTCCAAAATCAGTTACTTGGCCCAGAATTACCTTCACGTCCCTATTCCTTGTCCCAGAGCTTACGTATGATGCTCCTTGCCTCATAGGAAAGAACTGGGATGAGGAACAGTAGGTCTAGGAGTAATGAAGATTACAGGTAGCTAAATCAGGCATTACCTCCATGTACCTCTACCTAATCCCAGTACTTTTGTATGAGGCAGAGTGCCTCATACAGAAGTACTGCCTCATTCACAAGTACAGGGACGAGGAAGAATAGGGCTAGGAGTAATGACGTTTACCAATAAGTAATCAAGGCATTAAACACAAGTAGTGGCGTAACACCATTGAGTTGACTGGGCTTCAGCACTCTCCCCCCCTGAAATGTTGGGCTATGTTGACTCAACCTGGCTGACCTTCAGAGCAGTTGCTGGACAGAACAGGATGCAGATGTTAAATGGCACCTGGGTTTCGCTGTTAACAAGGGCACAGCAATTACTAACGTAAAGCATTTCACTGTTAGTACCTGTATTCAAATGCCACATTTTTTAGGCAATTTAAATCGTGATGTGGGTTTAGTACTTACATGCCAGGGGAGTGATTGGAAGGGTAGAGAGGGAAGAGGAGACCACTCATTCTCACAGCAGTCCATAAGTGAGTGCTTTCAGACTTAAAAGAGAGAGAGTTAACTGCTTGTAATATTGAAGCTGCACTAGAATAATCTCATTAAAATGCATAAAGAAGTTAGATGCACCACACAAATAAGTTTGCCGCTCCCCCACCATTTGAAGGATTAGCCCCCGAAATGTAGGTCTTGTTGTACTGCTGAACAAAAGCACACACACCATTCACCATATACACAAACGCACACACAGCCATGCATACACTTAATTGTGAACTCTATCACCATAAAAGCACACCCATGCAGCCATCCATACATTTAAGTGTGCACCCTTTATTATTTGTTTATTTAAATGTATATAGCGCACATCAGCCCTTGGGCCTTGTGGCGCTGTTACAGTAGGCTTACTTAGTTGCGAGAAGAGTACAGAATATGACATTACAGATAAATGCATACAGAGGGATTTTCACAATCACACAGACAGCCACCTATACATTTAAGCGTGCAGCCTTTCACCATGCAGGCACACCCAGGCAGCCATCCATACATTTGAGTGTGCACCCTTTCACCGTACATGCACATACGCACACCCAGCCACCCATACGTTTGTGTACACTCTTTCACCACACACGCACATGTCATTGGATTGAGGGGAGCCCTATTACTTCAAAAAGAAATTGTTTCTTTTGAAGTCACTCTGACTTCATAAAGAAATTATTTCCATTAAGGACTGAACCATAACGGAAATAATTTCTTTATGAAGGCAGAGTGACTTCAAAAAATAAACTATTTCTTTTTGAAGTCATAGGGCTCCCCTCACCCCATTACATGGAGGCCTCCAGCCTGGGGTCTTCCATGGCATGGGGCAGGGGAAGCTCTCGGACTTAAACATTCTTTTTCTATTTGTAGTCACTCTGCCTTCATAAAAAATTATTTCTGTTACAGAAATAAATTATTAATGCAGAGTGAATTCAACAAGAAACTTTTTTTTAAATTGAAAAAATATTTTTTTTCTTTTTTTTTCTCCAAGTGGGGCCCCCTCCCAGGACATGCGCTAACGGGGCTTCCCGCACCGCAGGGGCTCTGGGGGCCCCTGTTACGCCAGTGTCTGCCACACACTGCAAGGCAAGAACTGCTCTTTGTGGAGGGTTTTGACCCATGTGGAATCATTAGACGGGGTAAATGTGGGGATTAAGCTGTCGCTGCCCATCATTTTACCCCAGAACAAAAATAAATCATTGGAGTGGGTAAAGATGGGGATGAGCTGTCGCCGCCCATCATTTCATCCCAGAATCCAGGAGAGCTGCGCAGTTGTGCGCACACCAAAATGGGTTGCCAAAGGAAAAACAGTAGCGCCGGTTAGCTCAAAACAGCGCTTCAAAAACCACCCTGGTTTCCCTGAATGCAAGCTTCAAATGCCCATTTTAAACATTTCACATATGCAAAATGTTCACTGAACACCAGCAGACATTTGGCAGAAGGAAATTTTGTGTGCATACTAAATCTGGGAAGATGAAGAGCCCAAAACAATGTTTATAACAAGACTGGCTGAGCTGTGGATTTCAGCAGTTTAAGTAAATGTGGACTGAAAGACACTAAAAATCTAAATGTTTAAAAGAAATGAGTGACCTATTTCTGAGTGTCACATAGGTTGCAATTATTTAAATGTCATAGTTTTAAACTTAGAATCAGCATTCTAGCTGCATATGTAAAATTGTTAGTTGTATTTGAATGCAGAAAACTGGGGAACAGAAATGACATGTAGCTAAAAACTGGCTTAAAGAGATTCCAATTTTGCCTGGCAACTACCCCCCATCAGGAGTGAAACTTGAGTCACAGCTGTATTCCCAGGCCTATCTGCCTTTTGCTGGCCACACTAAGGATATGCCATCTCTCTGATAATTGAATTAAGGGGAGCCCCCACAGAATACAGGAGCTCTGAACAAAGCCCTGTCCTGACTCAGGCAAATGTTTTATTGGCGGGAGTCGTAAATGGAGCTTCCTCCTGGAAGGAAAGGGGAGGGGCACTGCCTGTGAGAGCAAGCTGGCTTGGCAGAACTGGAAAAACCAGAAATTCAACCTTGTGCTGGGGGGAAACCACACCCCTTTGGGGCCAGAACATAATTCTAAAAAGATGGATCATTCATAGAGCGGACATGTGAAAATTTTATAAATGATACCATAATTCTTGTGATTTTTCTGCCCACATTTTAAGAGGTTTTTAG
This sequence comes from Ambystoma mexicanum, assembly GCF_040938575.1. Lineage (NCBI taxonomy): Eukaryota > Metazoa > Chordata > Amphibia > Caudata > Ambystomatidae > Ambystoma > Ambystoma mexicanum. Next base: position 985,775,191 of record NC_090928.1, on the reverse strand, counting down.
AACCGGTGGTATGTTCAGGGGGGTTTTAGCGGAAAAGAGGATATTACTCTAAATGTATGCATGTTAAAAATCTGACACTTCATCAATTAATGTCCATACTCCTTGCGCACATGTGTGTAAATTTGGGTTAATGTCCGATATTGCAAAATCAGTTAAAAAGTGAAATATGTGCCATTTCTGAATGCAAGCCCCCAGGAAGAGCAGATTTGGACAGGGTATACCTCCTGTAATGCATGATGGGTGCATATGATTTTAAAACAATATGTACCTCTGCAAATATGTATTTGGTTCAAATCTAGATTTGTGTGCAAGTTGACAGGAGGAGTGGACTTTCTGCAGGCTGTAAAATGACATCACTCTGACACAACTTAGCTCCCCCAATCAGGGGAGAAATGAAAGCTTGGCCAATGATAAGTGGCGAGGGGTAGGGTCTAGTGATGCTGCACACACACCCATTTTAAAAACAGATAAAAGCAGACAGACAGGACAGATAGGGACATTCATTTCCATCTGCTGCGGGACGCTCTGCCGGAAAAATCCATACTTTACCTCCATCAACCTTCAGAGAGCCAACCTAGAGACTTCAATCTATCCACCTTCAGAGACCCAGACCAGACCAGAGGCAGAGCAGAGCTGACCCAGACTGCTGTTAGCAGAACCAGAGAGCTGAACCGGAGTCCAGTCCAAAACCTGACCAGATCCGTGGCGAGGCATATTTCTAAATATATTGTGAGTACATAGTAGAACTGTGCAGAACCAATCTCTTAGTTAAAGTAATATAATTCAATCTATTTTAATCTAACCAGAACTGTCTCCTAGAAGTTGTACCTTGTCATTTTGCAAAATTGTCACTTGTCACTTTGAACTTTAAAATTTCAAATCTGAAAAACGACCTTTACAAAATCGCCCATATCTCCGCGACCGTTTGTCTTAGAGACTTGCAGTAACTTTCATCTGGAAGCTGAGATCCTAGGCTGTCTTAGGACCCCAAAAGGATAGTGATAGTCCTTGTAGTTCCTCTGTAATCGCGCCCGGCGCACTCGCAAATTTTACCGCGATTTGCCAATTTCTCCACATGTAAAAATCTGCTGCTGCTTGCCTTCCGTTGCAAAAATTTGTTTGCAACCTGTCAACCATTATAGAGCATTGCTAAAGTGATCCTGAACTTATTTAAAGCATATACCACTCACCCTAAACCTCTAGAGGGAATTAAAAGCATTTTAGCATATTTTTCACTTCATTGCCAGCACATATAAAAGCATTTTGGGCCTGTGTTTTAAACTTCTGTAATCCAAGCTTGCTGGGGTGAACTGAATCACATTTGATTGCATTTCTGAGAAGTGTGTGCTTCCTTCCATTTCCTTGCATTGCATAAAGGGGGGAGTGGATTGCCAGAGAAAAGTGATTACATTGTTTTGTTGAAATCAAATTGAGTATTTTCTGTACTGCCTTTCATTCAACATTGCATCCATTTGAACTCTATAAAGCATTCTCTATCACATTATTCTTCTGTCCCTACTTACCAGTGTGCTACCTTATCCATTTCATGTCAACTCCTTAGCGATTATAAAGAGGTGTGCTAGTGCCAGATTCTCCGTTGTTAATCTTTATCATATCAGATTAAGTGTGCTATTCAATTATTAATTTATTCTAAAGGGTGATATATATATCTATTGTTTAAATTATCAATTAAACCTTTTAACTTGCAAAACAGAACTACTTCTTGGCTCAGTGGGGTCAGGAGGATTCCAAGAGAGGGGTGTTATATAGGGGTAGTCATCCAGAACGCATGAACTGGACATAAAGATATCAATAAGGGTTTTCATTCAGTATTCTAGACTAGGCGTTGACTTGGCTGTAGTGCTGAATTGAATCCTCTTACAAATTGGGGGCTCATGCCGGACGTTTGGATTAGATCTATCACTTGTGCAGATTAATACAGCGTGCCAGCTGACCAGATACACATATCCGGTCGGATCACCACGCTGTGTTACGCTGTAAAGCACTCCTCAAAGGAACGCTCTAAGAAAATGGTCAGTTTTGCAAAAATAAAATACAAACTTCTGTAAGTCAGGACAGAGACCAATCTCTAGAATGATGACCTTAGTAGACATGAAAATAGCCAGAGAGCACTTCTTACATAAGTTATTTGTGTGAGGTGAGTGGACTCACCAGGACCGAACAGTCTGGTTGCAGGCCATCACGCATGTAAGAGGATTCAATTCAACACTACAGCTAAGTCAATGCCTAGTCTGGGATACTGAATGGAAACCCTTATTGATATATCTTTATGTCCAGTTCATGCGTATGGATGACTACCCCTATATAACACCCCTCTCTTGGAATCCTCCTGACCCCACTGGGCCAAGAAGTAGTTCTGTTTTGCAAGTTTAAAGGTTTATTTGATAATTTAAACAATAGATATATATATCACACTTTATAATAAATTAATAATTGAATATCACACTTAATCTGAGATGATCAAGATTTACAACGGAGAATCTGGCACTAGTACACTTCTTTATAATCAATGATGAGTGGTTATAGGACGGATAATATAGCAACAATACTTTTATGGTTTCAAATGGATGCAATGTGGAATGAAATGCAGTAAAGAAAATAACTTGATAGGATTTCAACAAAGACAATGTAATCACTTTCTTGTACAATTCACCCCCCCTTTTATGCAATGCAAGGAAAGGGAAGGAAGGCACACAATTCTCAGAAATGCAATTCAAATGTAATTCAGTTCACCCCAGCAACTTAGACTACAGACGTTGAAAACACAGGCCCAAATGCTTTTAAATGTGCTGGCAATGAAAAAAAAATATATACCAAAATGCTTTTAATTCCCTCTAGGAGGTTCAGGGTGAGTGGTATCTAGTTAATATTAGTCCAGGCTCACACTAGCAATGATTCAGGGATAATTAGCAGGTTAAACGAATTTCTGGCAAATGGAAGGCAAGCAGCAGCAGATTTTTACACGTGAAGAAATTTGCAAATCGCGGCAAAATGTCAAATCGTGGCTAAATTTGCGAATGCGCCGAGCGCGATTACAGAGGAACTACAAGGACTATCACTATCCTTTTGGGGTCCTAAGACAGCCTAGGATCTCAGCTTCCAGATGAAAGTTACTGCAAGTCTCTAGCACAAACGGTCACGGAGATATGAGCGATTAAATAAAGGTCGTTTTTCAGATTTGAAATTTTAAAGTTCAAAAAGACAAGTGCAGCTTGCAACTAGAAAATGACAGGTGACAGCTTTACTCAAGTTAAAATAGCTTGCATTAGATTATTTTAAGTGAGAGATTGGGTTCTGCACAGTTTTGCTAGGTACTCACACTATATTCTTCAGTTAAATGGGCCTCGCCACGGATCTGGTCAGGTTTTGGACTGGACTCCGGTTCAGCTCTTTGGTTCTGCTAACATTGGCCTGGGTCAGCTCTGCTCTCTCTCTCTGGGTACAGCACTGCTTCTGGATTCTGGAGATTAAGGGATTTGAAGTCTGGATCTCTGGATGTTGATGGAGGTAAAGTATGGAATTTTGGCAGAGCTTCCAGCTGCAAGTGGAAAATGAATCTCTATTTGGCTTGCACTATCTGCTTTTATCTGTTTAGAATGTGGGGGTGTTCTAGCATCACTGACCCTACCTCTCTCTCAGCTTCTAATTGGTCAAACTTCCATTTCTCACTTGATTGGGGAAGGAACTGTGAGTCAGAGCGATGTCATTTTATGGCTTGCAGAGAGGACACTCCCCTGTCAAAGTGCACACAATCTACATTTGATTAAAAAAAAGACATATTTGTACAGGTACACATTTGCTTAAAATTACATGCACCCCTCACATATCACAGGAGGTATCCCCTGTTCAAACTCTGCTCTTCCTGGGGGCTTGCATTCAGAAATGGCACATATTTCACTTTTTTAGTGGTTTTGCAACATCAGATTTTTCTCCAGATTTGTACACATGTACACGGCCTGTCCATACATACTCCAGTAAATTTTCATTTGTCTAACTTAAACACAGTGTCTGTAATATTAACAATTAGCGGGGTTTTGCCCCAGAACATCACACAAATTGGAGTTTGGGCTTGAATTGAAGGTACATTTTCTAAATTAAGGCTCTTAAAGTTATACATTTCTGTCATTTGATTACAAAGAGTTATAAGTGTTTTTGTAAAATATATATTTTGCTTTCAAGTCAGTTCTCAGAGTGTTGGAGTCCGCCTCCAAGACTTGGGTGGTTCAGTCACATGTGTCCTCTGGGCAGGCAGGCCTTTGTTGACAGGAAACAGTAAAAATCAACATATTCCTTTCAGAGGAGAGGGGCCATTGTGTGGTCTCTGGGAAGCTGAGATCAGGATGCCAGGGAGCCACTTTGCATTTAATTAACAGAACCCTGTGATTTCCTGGCTTCTTGTGTTGAGTTCAGAAGTGTCAAGAGTTCTCAGGACAGGCAACCCCTTTGAACCTTTAATGAAATAAGACCCCTTTCTTTGCACTAGACAGTTTTGCAAGACAGCTCTCCTGTCAGAGTTTAGACCGCTAGCGCCACCCTCAGGATTTTGTGGTTACTGCATCCATCCTTGGGATTTTTTTTAGATTGATTCATTTCAGCAAGTGATATTACATGGAGTATATTGTCCATGTTCAGGACCTGGCATTGGTGTGTTTCTGCAGTAAAGTAATTCTGTGCCCATGATTTTGCCATATTTGACATTCAAGAAAAATGAATTCCCAACAGTTATGGGTTTGCTTTTGGCAATCAGTATTGCCTCTCTGAGCTCACAATATAGGCGAAATGGGATTTTCCTGTGCATTTTCTGGGGAGCTCTGGCCATTATGATGTTTTCAATGCCAGTAATGCACAGCTTTGGTGGTAGGGCTTGGATGCATGGATAAAAACATCCCACAAGCCCCCCTTCTTGCGGTGGCCATCTGATCCTTCACTGGTGGGACCCGCAAGATCTGGGATGTTTCCTCATTTTCTTCCAATAGATGGCACAGTTCGGCATCTTTTTCTCCATCCGGTCGGATCGATCGGTTCTCCTCGCCGGTCCTGATGGGAATATTGGGCGGTACACTGGGCCCCTTGCGTCTCTGCTCCCGGTCTCCGGATCATCCTCCTTGGCCCGTCTCCCGGTTTTCTTTCTCCTAGGACGACAAAGGAAGAGCGGCAATACCTACTCATAGACGTCTTTCCACCACTGTTGAGATAGTGGGGCAGCATATGCATTTCATCATAACGAAACATTACATTTTTATTTTGAAAAAAAAAACAGTATAACTAAGAGACAGTTTCATGCAAATCACAATATTTTAGAGACTAGATGTGGTATGTTTTATGATTGGAACTGAATTAGTCTGAGACAGTACCCGCTAGGATTCCCGAGGATTCCTCCAGTTGTTGCAGAGTGTGCCTGGGATGGCAACACTTCAACTGGTTAATGTGGACCCACTTGTCTTCCCCCTCTGCCAAACCGCCTTTGGGGATGTGGATTTTGTAGGCCACAGGGGAGATCTTGTCGATGATCTCAAAGGGTCCCTTCCACGTAGGCAAAAATTTCCGCTGTTTTGCCTGGTTTCTTTGGAAGTTGTATAGATAGACCCGGTCCCCCACCTGATATTCCTTCCTGGAAGTTTTCAGGTCATAATGGGTCTTCATGCTATCAGCCGATCTTTCTAGATTCCGCTGAGCATAAGCAAAAGCATGTTGGAGGTGTTTCCTTAAATTCTCCACATACTCATGAGTTGTGGAGGCATTTATCAGTGTCTGCTCTTGGGTCATGTAGAGCAAATGCTGGGGAAGCACCATCTTGCGCCCAGTCATCAACTCAAATGGTGACATTTTGGTTGCAGATGAAGGGGTAGATCTGATGGCCATTACGACCAGAGGTAATCGGATATCCCAACTTGGCCCAGAATCTGCCACAAACTTTTTTAAGATGCTCACAATGCTTCGGTTGTAGCGTTCCACTGCTCCAGAAGAAGCTGGCCTGTAAGCAATGTGTAGCTTTCTCTTGACCCCCATCATCTCCCACATCTTTGTCATTACTTCACTGGTGAAGTGGCTACCCCTGTCTGACTCAATCCTTTGAGGTAGACCAAAACGGGAAAAGATGTGGTTAATCATCAGGGCAGCTGCCGTTTCTGCCTTGCAATTTGGGGCTGGGAGACATTCCACCCACTTGGTAAACAAGCATGTCACAGTCAACATGTACTTATTCCCCCTAGCAGAGCGAATCACGGGGCCTACAAAGTCGATTTGTAAATCTGACCATGGCAGTGTCATCCCCCTCTTTTGGAGAGGCGCGCGGTGCGTGAGGGATGATGGCTGAAATTATGCACACACAAGACACCCCTTCAAGTATTGGTCGAGGTCCTGGCCCATGTGTGGCCAGTATGCAACCTCTCTTAATATTTCCAATGTTGTGTGAAACCCCCTATGACCGGCGGTGGCCGCATCATGGGCGTGACTTAACATCAGGCTTTGGAATGAGGTAGGAACCACCCACTGATCGTGGCCAGCTTTGGATTTCCTTCCCAGCAAACCGTCTTGGATCCGGAACACTTTTGGACATTTCATCAACACTCTTAGGTCCTCTTTCCCAGTGTAATCGGTATCCGTCAGGGGAAAGTTCTCAGGGTCCTCAAGGTGTTGGTAAAACTTACCAATAACTGGATCCCCCTTCTGAGCTGTAATCAAATCAGCATCAGGGGTCTCCTTACTCCATTGTGCAATTGAAAGGTCGTTGTGAGCATTTGTCTGGGACCTAGTGATAGCAGTGACCTGGATTTTCCCCAACAGGGACTCAATCTCAATTTGATCCTCTTGGATGGCCCCGGTTTTGGCCAGCTGATCAGCTAAGTCATTTCCAGTTTTGTCTGGTCCCTCTACTTTGGAATGACCCTTGATCTTTTTCCAATAGATGGTCATCTCATTCGAGGTGACCAGATCATCAATGTTTTGGATCAACTTCCCATGTTTCAAGGGTTTGTTGTTAGCACATAACATGCCTCTGGTTTTCCAATTAACCAGGTGCTCCACGAACCCGTTCCGTACATAATCCGAATCTGTGATTATGACCAGTTTGTGGAGTTGATGCTGGACAGCAGTGAGGATGGCCTGGTGCACAGCCATCAATTCTGCCACCTGACTACTTCGGGGACCAATTTTGTATCCAGCGGAGGGTTCTGGGGACTCATTCACCCATGCATTCCCTACGCCGGCCACCAGTTCTTTCTCCCCGTTGTTGTCAACATGGTAAGAGCATCCATCCACATACACAGTGGGCATTCCCTCACACTTGTCTTCTTCAAAGACTTTGTGGGGGGAATTAAGGTATGCCTCCATGTTGTCCTTTATTTTTAGACTTTCGTCCTCGAGACAGTTTTCTCTGGCACAATCATGCAAGTCAGCCAGACCTTGCGCGAGGGGACTCTTCTTGTTTTGGCCATATCTGACCTCCACAGGAAAGCCTTGCATTGACAGAATCCAGGAAGTAATTCGGGAATTACTCACATTTCCGGCCCGGATTCTGTCACTTTGGAGATATTGCAGAGGCTGGTGTGGAGTCTCCACTATGATGTGTTCCCCCTGGATAAACGGGCGGTAATTCTTCAATGCCCACACCGTTGCCAGGAGTGCCTTCTCACAATCATTGAATTTTTCCTCCACAGAGGATAAAGTTTTGCTCGCATAAGAGATTACTTTATTGACCTTGTCATGCTTTTGGTATAATACTGCCGTCAAGCACGTATTAGAGAACCCCGTCTCCAGGAAGAACTCCTTGTTTCTGACAGGGTAAGCTAGGCAAGGCGCTTGTGAGAGGCTTCTCTTGAGTTGTCTTACTGCCTCGGCTTGTTCTGGACCCCATTCCCACTTGACCCCCCCCTTCAGGAGATGAATCAGGGGTCTGGTGATCTCTGCGTAGCCCTCAATGAACTTTCTGCTGTAATTAGTCAGTCCAAGGAGGCTCCTTAGTTCCCGCAGAGTTGTGGGGTCTTTCAGTTTCTGAAGTGCTTCCACTTTTTTTTCCTGGGGACAGAGACCCTGAGGAGTAATCTCATGCCCCAAGAAATTAACACGGGTTCTACACCACTGTGCTTTCTGAAAGGAAAGTTTTGCTCCGGCGGCCCTCAACTGCGTCAGAACATAACGGATCTCCGCTATGTGTTCCTCCACAGATGAACTTTTGATGAGGACATCATCTACATAAGCCAGGTTACCCCTCGCACCCAGGTCGGGCATGGCCTTATGTAGGAAAATATTGAACTCATTACCGGAGTTAAGGTATCCGAAGGGAGTCCGGGTCCATGTGTACTGCTGGCCCCCAAAGGTAAAAGCCAGTTTGTATTGGTCCTCCCTGCTGACAGGCACGGTCCAGTATCCATTGGTCAGGTCTATTGCAGTGAATACCTGTGACCCCTGGATCTGGGCCAGCCCTTGGTCAATGTAGGGCAGAGGCCATCGGGAAGTATGGACCCGTTTGTTGAGCTCCCTGAGGTCGGCGCAGAGTCTCCACTGGCCGTTTGGCTTCAGTATTCCCAGCACCGGATTATTGAAGGTGCTGTGGACTGGACGGATTATTCCCCGGGACTCAAGGTTCTTAATTATTTCAGTAACGGACTCCATGGATGCGAGAGGCAAGCGATATTGCTTCACAAACACTGGAGTCATGCCAGGGTCCGTGGGGATTGTTGTTGTGTGGATGTCGGTGCGACCACAGTCATATGAGTCTACCGCAAAGAGATCTTGGAAATCCAAGAAAACTTGTTTCAACTTTTGCTTTTGTTCCAGAGTCACACAGGCATCAGCTAGGTTGACTCTCTCTTCCACCATCTGCCTGAAGCCTGGAAAGACTTCTGGTTTGGCTATTTCAGCGGCCTCCTCCAGCTGGGTGGAGAAGTCCCTGGTCAGAGTGCTGATTTGGACCGGAGGCTTCAGGTGGGAAAGGCAGCCCTCATGGACCTGGAAAATCACCTCATCCCTCCTGAAGTCACAAGTCACATCTTCCTTACCATAGGGGCAGGAAGTGTACACCAGGAAGTTCCCCCCATGCCGGGTAAAAATCCTGTCTGGTGTTGTATTGTCATCACTGTCACTGTCAAAGCAGTCCTTGGGGATTGGTCCTAACAGTTCATTTACTAAGTCGATGGAAAAATGTCGGTCATCAACCGCAATTCCAATAATGGTGCCTGCGGCTAGAGTAATACTCTTTAGGTCGCTGTTATCCACCTCTATTGGAATGGTGTCATGTTCTATGTTGACTAATGGAGTTGGATTTACCCCTAACCCTTGCTGTTGGAGAGAAGCATTTAGATGTATGTAAGCATCAGGGTTTTTCAACTCTTGTCCCCTTTTAACTTTCACTTCCAGGGAGAATTGTCGGGTCCTTTCTGGGATGGTGACTTCCTCTTTAACCTGAATTTCAACTGCATAAGGTAGCAATTGAGCTGACCTGAATGCTTTTTCTGGATAATCAAACCCATGGGATTATCCGCTAATCGGGACCAAGCTTTGAAGTTTATTAGGTCCAAACTAATGGCAAAGCGATTGAGAATGTCACTGCCTAAGTAAAAGGCGGCAGTGACGTCTCGCACGACCCAACAATTATGGACTATGCTCTTGTTGCCAATGGAGATTTTGAGCATACACCTGGTTGGCAGGAGATGTTTTGAATTGGGTGCTTCCAGTTTGCTGAATATCAGCCAGGCTCTGAGCTGATTTCACATCTTTCTGGACTATAGGAGTGGGAGTTTCAGATTGTGGATTAGTATAGAATCTCAGAGTGTTTCCTTCCAGCGTGGAGTACCACTTTAGACGGGAAGGAAGGTTGATTTTCAGAAATAGAGAGGACCCTCCATCACCAGTCTGTTGTCCTACTGCTATTACTGTCACGTCTGGAATTTGGCTATTCTGGAAGTGAAATTCTACTTGGTCAGATTTTTGTTCAACCATGTGGCAGGTGCCGTTTAAACTAACATGGTTGACACTCTGTTTTAATTTTATGGGTCGGCTAGTCTGGGTCCAGAGGACCTTGTTTACACAATCTATTAGGGGTGACAACCTTCTCAGGAGGTCATTCCCTAGTAAACAAGGGGTGCCCTCTGGAGTCACAATTATGACCGGGTGTTTCAACTTGTGTCGCCCGATCTTAATGTCCAAGTCTGCAGTCCCCTCAACGGGAATTTCCTTCCCGTCAAAGTTCTGCAGTTGTCCAGGAAGAGAGTTGAGAGGAATTTGGTAATTCTCTCCCCTTCCTGCATTCAGTTCGTCAAAGGCCCTTCTGGACAGAAGGGTAGCTTGAGATCCAGTGTCCACCAGTGCCAAAATTGTACCCTGCCCCTGTACTTGTACCGGGGCATAGTATCTTCCCTCCTTCTCCTCAAGGGGGCACAGATAATGCACATTTTTGGACAACTGGTGGGCTAACTTTCTGGTTTTGGACATCGCTAGCGAAGAGATTTGGGCAGAATTCTGTGGAGAGCCTTGGGAATCTGAAAGAAAGAGTTGGCAACTGGAGATCAGAGCCATTGTGGGTTCCCCTGGCTCCGGTTCCGGGCCGCCCCCCCTTTTTGAAGGCAGTCACCAGGATGGGTTTGAACCAGGGGATTTTCTTGCTGTTGGTTCTGGGATAAGATGGTGGGCGGCGGTAGCTCAGTCTCATCATCTCCCCAGTCTGGATTTGCATCCCTAGGGACCCATTTTTCTTTGGGAGGAGTTCCCCCCTCTCTGAAGGAGAAGGTCCTTTTCCCAGGATCCTCTGAGGATCCCTCTCCCTCAAATTGGAAGATCTGTACCTCCTCCTCAAACTGAGACTGTTTGGGTCTTTTGTTTCTCCTACCCCCCCTCTGCTCCTTAGGAGGCAGACTTTCAGGGGCAAGAGATTTTGTTTCCGGTTCCTGGGTTTCCAGGGGCTGTTTACAAGTGAGGAAGGAAGCTTCCTCCAAGGCTTTACACCCCCCTCCCTGGGAACCGGTGAGTTATCGGGGTGCTGCCCCCGTCATTGTTCTGGAGCACCAGGTCCAGAGTTGGGTGCGTTCTGCGCCGGCACACCCATCTGAGGGTTCTGCTGAGCCCTCAGTATGTGACCCAGATCCCGCCATGTTTTGAACCTGGCGCTCTAACTGGGAAACCCGCTCAGGCTGATACGGGGCCCTGTTTTCTCCCCTGGGCTGATCCCGGGAAGGGTAGCTATCCCTTCTTTGGTAGTACCCCTGGTTGGGAAGATTTGGATACCCCTCCACCCTTGGCCTCCCCTCTCCCGGATTCAGTGGTCTGGGCTCAGGGAATTGGGGAAAGAAGGATGGATGGTTTTGGGGCTGAAAGTCGGGTGGATATCTGGGGAAAAAGTTCTGCCCAGGGTTTGGTAAATTTCTGCCCTCCTGTGGGAAGTTTGGAGGGAAGTTCCCTGGGTTCGGTGATCGGTTGGATCCCCCCCCCTTGGGCTGGGGGAGTCCACACATAACCCAGGATTGGACTGTTACCTTTGTAGCGAGGACTTACATAGTCAGGAGAGCGAGGGACCCCATTGGGGGGACTACCTCTTTCACTCCCTGCCTGTGACTGGCCCGAGGACCTCCTGGGCCTAGCATTATTAGGTGCAGGTAGGTTTTTAGGCCCCCCCATCTCCAAATCCAAAACGGGGGTGACCTTTACCTCTGCCACCTTGGCAGCAGCAGGGGTGCTGTTGGCTTTGGGGTTTTTCTGGGCATTACTTTTGCTATCCACCGGTTTCTGCACCTCATAGATCCGGGTAGCCTGTTCAATGACCCAGTCTAAAGATCTTTTCTCGTGAAAATCCCTCACGAGCTGGGTCATTATGTATTTGGGCAAGGCATGAAAAAATGTATTAATGAATTCTCTACTGTCTGTGCGCACCCTTCTGGTGGTCTGCGCAAAAGCACTTTTCAGTTCTTGCACAAATTCTTGTGGGGCCTGATCCTCCCCACATTGCAAATTGTAGGCTGCCTTGCGAGCCTCTTGAGGATTTCTGTGAACAGAAAAATGTTTCAGGATGGCCGCCTTATAGGTGGACCATCTTAAATGATTTTGGTCCTCCAGCCCCGCAAAGAAACTGGAGTATTCCGGGGAGAAGGTCCACTTTACATATTGAATACAGCTTTGGCTGTCCTTCAAATGGAAAGTCTCCATCATTTGCTCAAACAACTCTAAGTGCTCCCAAACAGAATACTTAGCATTTTTATGGTAGGGCGTGATGACGCTCCTGATCGCCTTAATCTGCTTTAAGGGGTCCTTAAGCAAGGCCCTTTTTGTCTTATGGGCCCTTTTGGTTCGGGTAACCCTGGTCCATTCATCTTCTGACTCAGAGGCACTGCTCCCAGAGGTTCCCGTCAGATCTTCCAGGTTTTCCCGGATTCTGCGAGCCTGGGAATGGCTGGCAGAATGTGGGGACCTGGTCTCCTGTTTCCTGTGGTGCTCAGAGGAGTCTTCAGATCCCTCCTTGCGGCCAGGATTTGCTGGGTACCCCCCCCACTGACCTAACTGGGCAGAGGTTTTCAGGATGCCCTTAAGGGGCCTACTCTCCTGGGGTTCCCCACTGAACTGTACTGTACTTGGGTGCCCATACCCGGATGCCCACCCCTCCATTCCTGAGTGGTACTGGCCTATGAGCCCCATACTTTTAGCTGGATAGTAATCTGCCATCCCTGTGGCCCTGTGCTCATGTGCGCCAGGGGACATGGGGGTGGCAGAGTCCAGTGACTGAGAGGTATGAGGGCCTCTGGTACTAGGGCTCCTGAGGTTATGCTCCAGAGCTTCCCTTTCCCAGCGAACCTCATCTCTATCCGCCCCTGCTCCCTGTTGCAATGCAAGAGCCTGCATTTGTGCCTTCAGTTCCTCAGTTAAGGCCTTACTAGACTCTATCAGTCTCTCCTGCATCGCTACCGGTTGTTGGAGCCTATCATTGTGTTGACAGAGGGCCTCATTTTCCCTCTGTGCTTCCTGGTTGGTCCTGGAGAACTGGGCCAGTCTTTGCTGCAGGAGGTTTACCTCCTGAGTCCCATCCCTACTGGCCTGCTCCTTTCTTGCCAGAGCCTCTTCCACCCTTCTGGTGTGCTCTACCAAGTTCTGGTTTTCTTTTTGGAGGTCACCCAGTCCCTGGTGGGCCAGGTGATTTTCTTCCATTTTTCTTTTTAAATGGCAGACTTCCTGGCCTAAGGCGTCTCTTTCCTGACTAAGAGCCTGCATTTGTGCCGCCAGGTCGTCCCTCTGCCTTTGAAAGGCACCAGCTTTCTGGCGTTCTTCATCAAACTCTGCCTGGGTATCCAGGTCTTTCAAAATCAGCTTGTTGCTCTCTACCTTCACTCTATCTAGATGACTTTGCAGGGTGGCTACCTGCTCCGTGCATGCCCTGTTAAAGTCTAATTGTTGCTCCAGCTTTTTCTGGCTCTGCAGTAGGGAGTCCAAACCTTCTTGGTACTCCTTCTGCAAGGCCAGAAATCTGGTATCCTGGTCAGCCTTTTCCTGTTGCAGTATATCCATGTCCTCTTTTATTTTAATGATATACTGCCTACTATCATTTTCTGACTCCTGGCTCCTCTGCAGCCTCTGCTCAGAAGAGTCCAGATCAGATTGGGCCTTCTGTAATGCCAGCAGTTGCCTACTCGCCAAATCTTGGCCTTCAGTACATCTGTCCTGCATGGCTCCCATATGTAAATATAAATATGCCGCTACCCTGGCAATCTTGTTGTGCTCATCCTTGGCCTTAGAGGACATATATAGTTCACTCAGGGCCACATGTAAGGGACCCTGATATCTATGTATATCTGACCCTGTTTCAGTGACCTGTTGTGTGATTGCCTGCAACCACGCCTCCTGGCCCTGTTCGGTCCATTCATCTCTCACAAATAGCTTATGTAAGAGGTGCTCTCTGGCTATTTTCATGTCTACTAAGGTCGTCATTCTAGAGATTGGTCTCTGTCCTGACTTACAGAAGTTTGTATTTTATTTTTGCAAAACAGACCTTTTCCTTAGAGCGTTGCTTTGAGGAGTGCTTTACAGCGTAACACAGCGTGGTGATCCGACCGGATATGTGTATCTGGTCAGCTGGCACACTGTATTAATCTGCACAAGTGATAGATCTAACCCAAACGTCCGGCCCGAGCCCCCAATTTGTAAGAGGATTCAATTCAACACTACAGCTAAGTCAATGCCTAGTCTGGGATACTGAATGGAAACCCTTATTGATATATCTTTATGTCCAGTTCATGCGTATGGATGACTACCCCTATATAACACCCCTCTCTTGGAATCCTCCTGACCCCACTGAGCCAAGAAGTAGTTCTGTTTTGCAAGTTTAAAGGTTTATTTGATAATTTAAACAATAGATATATATATATCACACTTTATAATAAATTAATAATTGAATATCACACTTAATCTGAGATGATCAAGATTTACAACGGAGAATCTGGCACTAGCACACTTCTTTATAATCAATGATGAGTGGTTATAGGACGGATAAGATAGCAACAATACTTTTATGGTTTCAAATGGATGCAATGTGGAATGAAATGCAGTAAAGAAAATAACTTGATAGGATTTCAACAAAGACAATGTAATCACTTTCTTGTACAATTCACCCCCCCTTTTATGCAATGCAAGGAAAGGGAAGGAAGGCACACAATTCTCAGAAATGCAATTCAAATGTAATTCAGTTCACCCCAGCAACTTAGACTACAGACGTTGAAAACACAGGCCCAAATGCTTTTAAATGTGCTGGCAATGAAAAAAAAAAATATACCAAAATGCTTTTAATTCCCTCTAGGAGGTTCAGGGTGAGTGGTATCTAGTTAATATTAGTCCAGGCTCACACTAGCAATGATTCAGGGATAATTAGCAGGTTAAACGAATTTCTGGCAAATGGAAGGCAAGCAGCAGCAGATTTTTACACGTGAAGAAATTTGCAAATCGCGGCAAAATGTCAAATCGCGGCTAAATTTGCGAATGCGCCGAGCGCGATTACAGAGGAACTACAAGGACTATCACTATCGTTTTGGGGTCCTAAGACAGCCTAGGATCTCATCTTCCAGATGAAAGTTACTGCAAGTCTCTAGCACAAACGGTCACGGAGATATGAGCGATTAAATAAAGGTCGTTTTTCAGATTTGAAATTTTAAAGTTCAAAAAGACAAGTGCAGCTTGCAACTAGAAAATGACAGGTGACAGCTTTACTCAAGTTAAAATAGCATGCATTAGATTATTTTAAGTGAGAGATTGGGTTCTGCACAGTTTTGCTAGGTACTCACACTATATTCTTGAGTTAAATGGGCCTCGCCACGGATCTGGTCAGGTTTTGGACTGGACTCTGGTTCAGCCCTTTGGTTCTGCTAACATTGGCCTGGGTCAGCTCTGCTCTCTCTCCCTGGGTACAGCACTGCTTCTGGATTGTGGAGATTAAGGGATTTGAAGTCTGGATCTCTGGATGTTGATGGAGGTAAAGTATGGAATTTTGGCAGAGCTTCCAGCTGCAAGTGGAAAATGAATCTCTATTTGGCTTGCACTATCTGCTTTTATCTGTTTAGAATGTGGGGGTGTTCTAGCATCACTGACCCTACCTCTCTCTCAGCTTCTAATTGGTCAAACTTCCATTTCTCACTTGATTGGGGAAGGAACTGTGAGTCAGAGCGATGTCATTTTATGGCTTGCAGAGAGGACACTCCCCTGTCAAAGTGCACACAATCTACATTTGATAAAAAAGACATATTTGTACAGGTACACATTTGCTTAAAATTACATGCACCCCTCACATATCACAGGAGGTATCCCCTGTTCAAACTCTGCTCTTCCTGGGGGCTTGCATTCAGAAATGGCACATATTTCACTTTTTTAGTGGTTTTGCAACATCAGATTTTTCTCCAGATTTGTACACATGTACACGGCCTGTCCATACATACTCCAGTAAATTTTCATTTGTCTAACTTAAACACAGTGTCTGTAATATTAACAATTAGCGGGGTTTTGCCCCAGAACATCACACAAATTGGAGTTTGGGCTTGAATTGAAGGTACATTTTCTAAATTAAGGCTCTTAAAGTTATACATTTCTGTCATTTGATTACAAAGAGTTATCAGTGTTTTTGTAAAATATATATTTTGCTTTCAAGTCAGTTCTCAGAGTGTTGGAGTCCGCCTCCAAGACTTGGGTGGTTCAGTCACATGTGTCCTCTGGGCAGGCAGGCCTTTGTTGACAGGAAACAGTAAAAATCAACATATTCCTTTCAGAGGAGAGGGGCCATTGTGTGGTCTCTGGGAAGCTGAGATCAGGAGGCCAGGGAGCCACTTTGCATTTAATTAACAGAACCCTGTGATTTCCTGGCTTCTTGTGTTGAGTTCTGAAGTGTCAAGAGTTCTCAGGACAGGCAACCCCTTTGAACTTTTAATGAAATAAGACCCCTTTCTTTGCACTAGACAGTTTTGCAAGACAGCTCTCCTGTCAGAGTTTAGACCGCTAGCGCCACCCTCAGGATTTTGTGGTTACTGCATCCATCCTTGGGATTTTTTTTAGATTGATTCATTTCAGCAAGTGATATTACATGGAGTATATTGTCCATGTTCAGGACCTGGCATTGGTGTGTTTCTGCAGTAAAGTAATTCTGTGCCCATGATTTTGCCATATTTGACATTCAAGAAAAATGAATTCCCAACAGTTATGGGTTTGCTTTTGGCAATCAGCATTGCCTCTCTGAGCTCACAATATAGGCAAAATGGGATTTTCCTGTGCATTTTCTGGGGAGCTCTGGCCATTATGATGTTTTCAATGCCAGTAATGCACAGCTTTGGTGGTAGGGCTTGGATGCATGGATAAAAACATCCCACACGCAACAGGTCACGGAAACAAGGTCAGATATATGGAGAGATCAGGGTCCCCTACATGTGGCCCTGAGTGAACTATACATGGCTCCTAAAGCTAAGGATGAACAAGACAAGATGGTTAGGATAGCGGCATACCTGTACCTATATATGGGAGACATGCAGGATAAATGTACTGAAAGCCAAGATTTGGCGAGTAGGCAACTGCTGGCATTACAGAAGGCCCAATCTGATCTGGACTCTTCTGAGCAGAGGCTGCAGAGGAGCCAGGAGTCAGAAAATGATAGTAGGCAGTATATCATTAAAATAAAAGAGGACATGGATATACTGCAACAGGAAAAGGCTGACCAGGATACCAGATTTCTGGCCTTGCAGAAGGAGTACCAAGAAGGTTTGGACTCCCTACTGCGGAGCCAGAAAAAGCTGGAGCAACAGTTAGATTTCAATAGGGTATGTGCTGAGCAGGTAGTCACCCTGCAAAGCCACCTAGATAGGGAGAAGGCAGAGAGCAATAAACTGATTCTGAAAGACCTGGATACCCAGGCAGAGTTTGATTAGGAGCGCCAGAAAGCTGGTGCCTTCCAACGGCAGAGGGACGACCTGGCAGCACAGATGCAGGCTCTCAGTCAGGAAAGAGGCACTTTAGGCCAGGAAGTCTGCCACTTAAAAAAGGAAATTGAAGAAAATCACCTGGCCCTCCAGGGGCTGGGTGACCTCCAAAAAGAAAACCAGAACTTGGTAGAGCACACCAGAAGGGTGGAAGAGGCTCTGGCAAGAAAGGAGCAGGCCAGTAGGGATGGGACTCAGGAGGTAAACCTCCTGCAGCAAAGACTGGCCCAGTTCTCCAGGACCAACCAGGAAGCACAGAGGGAAAATGAGGCCCTCTGTCAACACAATGATAGGCTCCAACAACAGGTAGTGATGCAGGAGAGACTGATAGAGTCTAGTAAGGCCTTAACTGAGGAACTGAAGGCACAAATGCAGGCTCTTGCATTGCAACAGGGAGCAGGGGCGGATGGAGACCAGGTTCGCTGGGAAAGGGAAACTCCTGAGCATAACCTCAGGAGCCCTAGTACCAGAGGCCTTTATCTCTCTCAGTCCCTGGACTCTGCCACCCCCATGTCCCCTGGCGCACATGAGCACAGGGCCACAGGGATGGCAGATTACTATCCAGCCAGAAGCATGGGGCTCATAGGCCAGTACCACCCAGGAATGGAGGGGCGGGCATCCGGGTATGGGCACCCAAGCACAGTGCAATTTGATGGGGAACCCCAGGTGAGTAGGCCCATTAAGGGCATCCTGAAAACCTCTGCCCAGTTAGGTCAGTGGGGGGGTACCCATCAAATCCTGGCAGCAAGGAGGGATCTGAAGACTCCTCTGAGCGGTACAGGACACAGGAGACCAGGTCCCCACATTCTGCCAGCCATTCCCAGGCTCGCAGAATCTGGGCAAACCTGGAAGAACAGACGGGATCCTCTGGGAGCAGTGCCTCTGAGTCAGAAGATGAATGGACCAGGGTTACCCGAACCAAAAAGGCCAATAAGGCAAAAAGGGCCTTGCTTAAGGACCCATTGAAGCAAATAAAGGCAATAAGGAGTGTCATCACGCCTTACCATAGGAACGCTAAGTATTCTGTTTGGGAGCACTTAGAGTTGTTTGAGCAAATGATGGAGACTTTCCATTTGAAGGACAGCCAAAGCTGTATTCAATATGTAAAGTGGACCTTCTCCCCGGAATACTCCAGTTTCTTTGCGGGGCTGGAGGACCAAAATCATTTAAGATGGTCCACCTATAAGGCGGCCATCTTGAAACATTTTTCTGTTCACAGAAATCCTCAAGAGGCTCGCAAGGCAGCCTACAATTTGCAATGTGGGGAGGATCAGGCCCCACAAGAATTTGTGCAAGAACTGAAACGTGCTTTTGCGCAGACCACCAGAAGGGTGCGCACAGACAGTAGAGAATTCATTAATACATTTTTTCATGCCTTGCCCAAATACATAATGACCCAGCTCGTGAGGGATTTTCACGAGAAAAGATCTTTAGACTGGGTCATTGAACAGGCTACCCGGATCTATGAGGTGCAGAAACCGGTAGATAGCAAAAGTAATGCCCAGAAAAACCCCAAAGCCAACAGCACCACTGCTGCTGCCAAGGTGGCAGAGGTAAAGGTCACCCCCGTTTTAGATTTGGAGATGGGGGGGCCTAAAAACCTACCTGCACCTAATAATGCTAGGCCCAGAAGGTCCTCGGGCCAGTCACAGACAGGGAGCCAGGGAGTCAGCCCCACAAATGGGGTCCCTCGCTCTCCTGATTATGTAAGTCCCCGTTACAAGGGAAATCGACCCATCCTGGGTTATGTGTGGACTCCTGCAGCCCAAGGGGGGGGATCCAGCCAAGCACCTAACCCAGGGAACTTCCCTCCTAACTTCCCACAGGAGGGCAGAAATTCTCCAAATCCTGGGCAGAACTTTTTCCCCAGGTATCCACCCAACTTTCAGCCCCAAAACCATCCATCCTTCTTTCCCCAATTCCCTGAGCCCAGACCACTGAATCCGGGAGAGGGGAGGTCAAGGGTGGAGGGGTACCCAAATCTTCCCAACCCGGGGTATTACCAGAGGAGGGACAGCTACCCTTCCCGGGATCAGCCCAGGGGAGAAAACAGGGCCCCGTATCAGCCTGAGCGGGTTTCCCAGTTAGAGCGCCAGGTTCAAAACATGGCGCGGGATCTGGGTCACATACTGAGGGCTCAGCAGAACCCTCAGATCGGCATGCCCGCGCAGAACGCACCCAACTCTGGACCTGGTGCTCCAGAACAATGACGGGGGCAGCACCCCGATAACTCACCGGTTCCCAGGGAGGAGGCACAAAGGGAAGGGGGTGTAAAGCCTTGGAGGAAGCTTCCTTCCTCACTTGTAAACAGCCCCTGGAAACCCAGGAACCGGAAACAAAATCTCCTGCCCCTGAGAGTCTGCCTCCTAAGGAGCAGAGGGGTGGTAGGAGAAACAAAAGACCCAAACAGACTCAGTTTGAGGAGGAGATACAGATCTTCCAATTTGAGGGAGAGGGATACTCAGAGGATCCTGGGAAAAGGATCTTCTCCTTCAGAGAGGGGGGAAATCCTCCCAAAGAAAAATGGGTCCCTAGGGATGCAAATCCAGACTGGGGAGATGTGGAGACTGAGCTACCGCCGCCCACCATCTCATCCCAGAACCAACAGCAAGAAAATCCCCTGGTTCAAACCCATCCTGATGACTGCTTCCAAAAAGGGGGGGGTGGCCCGGAACCGGAGCCAGGGGAACCCACAATGACTCTGATCTCCAGTTGCCAATTTTTTCTTTCAGATTCCCAAGGCTCTCCACAGAATTCCGCCCAAATCTCTTCGCTAGCGATGTCCAAAACCAGAAAGTTAGCCCACCAGTTGTCCAAAAATGTGCATTATCTGTGCCCCCTTGAGGAGAAGGAGGGAAGATACTATGCCCCGGTACAAATACAGGGGCAGGGTACAATTTTGGCACTGGTGGACACTGGATCTCAAGCTACCCTTCTGTCCAGAAGGGCCTTTGACGAACTGAATGCAGGAAGGGGAGAGAATTACCAAATTCCTCTCACCTCTCTTCCTGGACAACTGCAGAACTTTGACGGGAAGGAAATTCCCATTGAGGGGACTGCAGACTTGGACATTAAGATCGGGCGACACAAGTTAAAACACCCAGTCATAGTAGTGACTCCAGAGGGCACCCCTTGTTTACTGGGGAATGACCTCCTAAGGAGGTTGTCACCCTTAATAGATTGCGTAAACAAGGTCCTCTGGACCCAGACTAGCCGACCAATAAAATTAAAACAGAGTGTCAACCATGTTAGTTTAAACGGCACCTGCCACATGGTTGAACAAAAATCTGACCAAGTAGAATTTCACTTCCAGAATAGCCAAATTCCAGACGTGACAGTAATAGCAGTAGGACAACAGACTGGTGATGGAGGGTCCTCTCTATTTCTGAAAATCAACCTTCCTTCCACTTTAAAGTGGTACTCCACGCTGGAAGGAAACACTCTGAAATTCTTTACAAATCCACAATCAGATATTACCACTCCTATAGTCCAGGAAGATGTGAAATCAGCTCAGAGCCTGGCTGATATTCAGCAAATTGGAGAGCAGTTGTTCATCCCTGATCAGTTAAATGATTGGAAGGACTCTGTTCTCGCTCGAGTGTGTGTGAACAACGGTAAGAGCTTCATCAGCGAAGCCATGTTTCGCCAACTCCCAAAAGATCCAGCCATTCCCACCTTCAAACTGATAGACAAATGGGAAATGGACCTGGAAGCACCTAATTCCAAACATCTCCTGCCAAGCAGGTGTATGCTCAAAATCTCCATTGGCAACAAGAGCATAGTCCACAATTGTTGGGTCGTGCGAGACGTCCCTGCCGCCTTTTACTTAGGCAGTGACATTCTCAATCGCTTTGCCATTAGTTTGGACCTAATAAACTTCAAAGCTTGGTCCCGATTAGTGGATAATCCCATGGGCTTTGATGATTCAGAAAAAGCATTTAGGTCAGCTCAATTGCTACCTTATGCAGTTGAAATTCAGGTTAAAGAGGAAGTCACCATCCCAGAAAGGACCCGACAATTCTCCCTGGAAGTGAAAGTTAAAAGGGGACAAGAGTTGAAAAACCCTGATGCTTACATACATCTAAATGCTTCTCTCCAACAGCAAGGGTTGGGGGTAAACCCAACACCATTAGTCAACATAGAACATGACACCATTCTAATAGAGGTGGATAACATTGACTTAAAGAGTATTACTCTAGCCGCAGGCACCATTATTGGAATGGTAGTTGATGACCGACATTTTTCCATTGATTTAGGAAATGAACTGTTAGGACCAATCCCCAAGGACTGTTTTGACAGTGACAGCGATGACAATACAACACCAGACAGGATTTTTACCCGGCATGGGGGGAACTTCCTGGTGTACACTTCTTGCCCTTATGGTAAGGAAGATGTGACTTGTGACTTCAGGAGGGATGAGGTGATTTTCCAGGTCCATGAGGGCTGCCTTTCCCACCTGAAGCCTCCAGTCCAAATCAGCACTCTGACCAGGGACTTCTCCACCCAGCTGGAGGAGGCCGCTGAGATAGCCAAACCAGAAGTCTTTCCAGGCTTCAGGCAGATGGTGGAAGAGAGAGTCAACCTAGCTGATGCCTGTGTGACTCTGGAACAAAAGCAAAAGTTGAAACAAGTTTTCTTGGATTTCCAAGATCTCTTTGCGGTAGACTCATATGACTGTGGTCGCACTGACATCCACACAACAACAATCCCCACGGACCCTGGCATGACTCCTGTGTTTGTGAAGCAATATCGCTTGCCTCTCGCATCAATGGAGTCCCTTACTGAAATAATTAAGAACCTTGAGTCCCGGGGAATAATCTGTCCAGTCCACAGCACCTTCAATAATCCGGTGCTGGGAATATTGAAGCCAAACGGCCAGTGGAGACTCTGTGCCGACCTCAGGGAGCTCAACAAACGGGTCCATACTTCCTGATGGCCTCTTCCCTACATTGACCAAGGGCTGGCCCAGATCCAGGGGTCACAGCTATTCACTGCAATAGACCTGACCAATGGATACTGGACCGTGCCTGTCAGCAGGGAGGACCAATACAAACTGGCTTTTACCTTTGGGGGCCAGCAGTACACATGGACCCGGACTCCCTTCGGATACCTCAACTCCGGCAATGAATTCAACATTTTTCTACACAAGGCCATGCCCGACTTGGGTGCGAGGGGTAACCTGGCTTATGTAGATGATGTCCTCATCAAAAGCTCAACTGTGGAGGAACACATAGCGGAGATCCGTTATGTTCTGACACAGTTAAGGGCCGCCGGAGCAAAACTTTCCTTTCAGAAAGCACAGTGGTGTAGAACCCGTGTTAATTTCTTGGGGCATGAAATTACTCCTCAGGGTCTCTGTCCCCAGGAAAAGAAAGTGGAAGCACTTCAGAAACTGAAAGACCCCACAACTCTGCGAGAACTAAGGAGCCTCCTTGGACTGACTAATTACAGCAGAAAGTTCATTGAGGGCTACGCAGAGATCACCAGACCCCTGATTCATCTCCTGAAGGGGGGGTCAAGTGGGAATGGGGTCCAGAACAAGCCGAGGCAGTAAGACAACTCAAGAGAAGCCTCTCACAAGCGCCTTGCCTGGCTTACCCTGTCAGAAACAAGGAGTTCTTCCTGGAGACGGGGTTCTCTAATACGTGCTTGACGGCAGTATTATACCAAAAGCATGACAAGGTCAATAAAGTAATCTCCTATGCGAGCAAAACTTTATCCTATGTGGAGGAAAAATTCAACGATTTTGAGAAGGCACTCCTGGCAACGGTGTGGGCATTGAAGAATTACCGCACGTTTATCCAGGGGGAACACATCATAGTGGAGACTCCACACCAGCCTCTGCAATATCTCCAAAGTGACAGAATCCGGGCCGGAAATGTGAGTAATTCCCGAATTACTTCCTGGATTCTGTCAATGCAAGGCTTTCCTGTGGAGGTCAGATATGGCCAAAACAAGAAGAGTCCCCTCGCGCAAGGTCTGGCTGACTTGCATGATTGTGCCAGAGAAAACTGTCTCGAGGACTAAAGTCTGAAAATCAAGGACAACATGGAGGCATACCTTAATTCCCCCCACAAAGTCTTTGAAGAAGACAAGTGTGAGGGAATGCCCACTGTGTATGTGGATGGATGCTCTTACCATGTTGACAACAACGGGGAGAAAGAACTGGTGGCTGGCGTAGGGAATGCATGGGTGAATGAGTCCCCAGAACCCTCCGCTGGATACAAAATTGGTCCCCGAAGTAGTCAGATGGCAGAATTGAGGGCTGGGCATCAGGCCATCCTCACTGCTGTCCAGCATCAACTCCACGAACTGGTCATAATCACAGATTCGGATTATGTACGGAACGGGTTCGTGGAGCGCCTGGTTAATTGGAAAACCAGAGGCATGTTAAGTGCTAACAACAAACCCTTGAAACATGGGAAGTTGATCCAAAACATTGATGATCTGGTCACCTCGAATGGGATGACCATCTACTGGAAAAAGATCAAGGGTCATTCCAAAGTCGAGGGACCAGACAAAACAGGAAATGACTTAGCTGATCAGCTGGCCAAAACCGGGGCCATCCAAGGGGATCTAATTGAGATTGAGTCCCTGTTGGGGGAAATCCAGGTCACTGCTATCACTAGGTCCCAGACAAATGCTCACCATGATCTGTCAACTGCCCAATGGAGCAAGGAGACCCCTGATGCTGATTTAATTACAGCTCAGAAGGGGGATCCAATAATTGGTAAATTTTACCAGCACCTTGAGGACCCTGAGAACTTTCCCCTGACGGATACCGAAAACATTGGGAAAGAGGACCTAAGAGTGTTGATGAAATGTCCAAAAATGTTCCGAATCCAAGACGGTTTGTTGGTAAGGAAATCCAAAGCTGGCCATGACCAGTGGGTGGTTCCTACCTC
The DNA here is from genome assembly GCF_040938575.1 of Ambystoma mexicanum. Lineage (NCBI taxonomy): Eukaryota > Metazoa > Chordata > Amphibia > Caudata > Ambystomatidae > Ambystoma > Ambystoma mexicanum. The sequence goes on along the minus strand of NC_090928.1, from coordinate 985,750,842 downwards.
ATTCCGAAGCCTGATGTTAAGTCACGCCCATGATGCGGCCACCGCCGGTCATAGGGGGTTTCACACAACACTGGAAATTTTAAGAGAGGTTGCATACTGGCCACACATGGGGCAGGACCTCGACCAATATTTGAAGGGGTGTCTCGTGTGTGCACAATTTCAGCCATCATCCCTCACACACCGTGCGCCTCTCCAAAAGAGGGGGATGGCACTGCCATGGTCAGATTTACAAATCGACTTTGTAGGCCCTGTGATTCGCTCTGCTAGGGGGAATAAGTACATGTTGACTGTGACATGCTTGTTTACCAAGTGGGTGGAATGTCTCCCAGCCTCAAATTGCAAGGCAGAAACTGCAGCTGCCCTGATGATTAACCACATCTTTTCCCGTTTCGGTCTACCTCAAAGGATTGAGTCAGACAGGGGTAGCCACTTCACCAGTGAAGTAATGACAAAGATGTGGGAGATACTGGGGGTTAAGAGGAAGTTGCATATTGCTTATAGGCCAGCTTCTTCTGGGGCAGTAGAGAGATATAACCGAACCATTGTGAGCATATTAAAGAAGTTTGTGGCAGATTCTGGGCCAAGTTGGGATATCCGATTACCTCTGGTCCTAATGGCCATCAGATCTACCCCTTCATCTGCAACCAAAATGTCACCATTTGAGTTGATGACTGGGCGCAAGATGGTGCTTCCTCAGCATTTGCTCTACAGGACCCAAGAGCAGACACTGATAAATGCCTCCACAACTCATGAGTATGTGGAGAATTTAAGGAAACACCTTCAACATGCTTTTGCTTATGCCCAGCGGAATCTAGAAAGATCGGGTGATAGCATGAAGACCCATTATGACCTGAAAACTTCCAGGAAGGAATATCAGGTGGGAGACCGGGTCTATCTATACAACTTCCAAAGGAACCAGGCCAAACAGCGAAAATTTTTGCCTACATGGAAGGGACCCTTTGAGATCATCGACAAGATCTCCCCTGTGGCCTACAAAATCCACATCCCCAAAGGTCCTTCACACCATTCACCATATACACAAACGCACACCCAGCCATGCATACACTTAAGTGTGAACTCTTTCACCATAAAGGCACACCCATGCAGCCATCCATACATTTAAGTGTGCACCCTTTATTATTTGTTTATTTAAATGTATATAGCGCACATCAGCCCTTGGGCCTTGTGGCGCTGTTACAGTAGGCTTACTTAGTTGCGAGAAGAGTACAGAATATGACATTACAGATAAATGCATACAGAGGGATTTTCACAATCACACAGACAGCCACCTATACATTTAAGCGTGCAGCCTTTCGCCATGCAGGCACACCCAGGCAGCCATCCATACATTTGAGTCTGCACCCTTTCACCGTACATGCACATACGCACACCCAGCCACCCATACGTTTGTGTACACTCTTTCACCACACACGCACATGTCATTGGATTGAGGGGAGCCCTATTACTTCAAAAAGAAATTGTTTCTTTTGAAGTCACTCTGACTTCATAAAGAAATTATTTCCATTAAGGACTGAACCATAACGGAAATAATTTCTTTATGAAGGCAGAGTGACTTCAAAAAATAAACTATTTCTTTTTGAAGTCATAGGGCTCCCCTCACCCCATTACATGGAGGCCTCCAGCCTGGGGTCTTCCATGGCATGGGGCGGGGGAAGCTCTCGGACTTAAACATTTTTTTTCTATTTGTAGTCACTCTGCCTTCATAAAAAATTATTTCTGTTACAGAAATAATTTATTAATGCAGAGTGAATTCAACAAGAAACTTTTTTTAAAATTGAAAAAATATTTTTTTTCTTTTTTTTTCTCCAAGTGGGGCCCCCTCCCAAGACATGCGCTAACGGGGCTTCCCGCACCGCAGGGGCTCTGGGGGCCCCTGTTACGCCAGTTTCTGCCACACATTGCAAGGCAAGAACTTCTCTTTGTGGAGGGTTTTGACCCATGTGGAATCATTAGACGGGGTAAATGTGGGGATTAAGCTGTCGCTGCCCATCATTTTACCCCAGAACAAAAATAAATCATTGGAGTGGGTAAAGATGGGGATGCGCTGTCGCCGCCCATCATTTCATCCCAGAATCCAGGAGAGCTGCGCAGTTGTGCGCACACCAAAATGGGTTGCCAAAGGAAAAACAGTAGCGCCGGTTAGCTCAAAACAGCGCTTCAAAAACCACCCTGGTTTCCCTGAATGCAAGCTTCAAATGCCCATTTTAAACATTGCACATATGCAAAATGTTCACTGAACACCAGCAGACATTTGGCAGAAGGAAATTTTGTGTGCATACTAAATCTGGGAAGATGAAGAGCCCAAAACAATGTTTATAACAAGACTGGCTGAGCTGTGGATTTCAGCAGTTTAAGTAAATGTGGACTGAAAGACACTAAAAATCTAAATGTTTAAAAGAAATGAGTGACCTATTTCTGAGTGTCACATAGGTTGCAATTGTTTAAATGTCATAGTTTTAAACTTAGAATCAGCATTCTAGCTGCATATGTAAAATTGTTAGTTGTATTTGAATGCAGAAAACTGGGGAACAGAAATGACATGTAGCTAAAAACTGGCTTAAAGAGATTCCAATTTTGCCTGGCAACTACCCCCCATCAGGAGTGAAACTTGAGTCACAGCTGTATTCCCAGGCCTATCTGCCTTTTGCTGGCCACACTAAGGATATGCCATCTCTCTGATAATTGAATTAAGGGGAGCCCCCACAGAATACAGGAGCTCTGAACAAAGCCCTGTCCTGACTCAGGCAAATGTTTTATTGGCGGGAGTCGTAAATGGAGCTTCCTCCTGGAAGGAAAGGGGAGGGGCACTGCCTGTGAGAGCAAGCTGGCTTGGCAGAACTGGAAAAACCAGAAATTCAACCTTGTGCTGGGGGGAAACCACACCCCTTTGGGGCCAGAACATAACTCTAAAAAGATGGATCATTCCTAGAGCGGACATGTGAAAATTTTATAAATGATACCATAATTCTTGTGATTTTTCTGCCCACATTTTAAGAGGTTTTTAGAACCGGTGGTATGTTCAGGGGGGTTTTAGCGGAAAAGAGGATATTACTCTAAATGTATGCATGTTAAAAATCTGACACTTCATCAATTAATGTCCATACTCCTTGCGCACATGTGTGTAAATTTGGGTTAATGTCCGATATTGCAAAATCAGTTAAAAAGTGAAATATGTGCCATTTCTGAATGCAAGCCCCCAGGAAGAGCAGATTTGGACACGGTATACCTCCTGTAATGCATGATGGGTGCATATGATTTTAAAACAATATGTACCTCTGCAAATATGTATTTGGTTCAAATCTAGATTTGTGTGCAAGTTGACAGGAGGAGTGGACTTTCTGCAGGCTGTAAAATGACATCACTCTGACACAACTTAGCTCCCCCAATCAGGGGAGAAATGAAAGCTTGGCCAATGATAAGTGGCGAGGGGTAGGGTCTAGTGATGCTGCACACACACCCATTTTAAAAACAGATAAAAGCAGACAGACAGGACAGATAGGGACATTCATTTCCATCTGCTGCGGGACGCTCTGCCGGAAAAATCCATACTTTACCTCCATCAACCTTCAGAGAGCCAACCTACAGACTTCAATCTATCCACCTTCAGAGACCCAGACCAGACCAGAGGCAGAGCAGAGCTGACCCAGACTGCTGTTAGCAGAACCAGAGAGCTGAACCGGAGTCCAGTCCAAAACCTGACCAGATCCGTGGCGAGGCATATTTCTAAATATATTGTGAGTACATAGTAGAACTGTGCAGAACCAATCTCTTAGTTAAAGTAATATAATTCAATCTATTTTAATCTAACCAGAACTGTCTCCTAGAAGTTGTACCTTGTCATTTTGCAAAACTGTCACTTGTCACTTTGAACTTTAAAATTTCAAATCTGAAAAACGACCTTTACAAAATCGCTCATATCTCCGCGACCGTTTGTCTTAGAGACTTGCAGTAACTTTCATCTGGAAGCTGAGATCCTAGGCTGTCCTAGGACCCCACGATAGTGATAGTCCTTGTAGTTCCTCTGTAATCACGCCTGGCGCACTCGCGAATTTTACCGCGATTTGCCAATTTCTCCACGTGTAAAAATCTGCTGCTGCTTGCCTTCCGTTGCAAAAATTTGTTTGCAACCTGACAACCATTATAGAGCATTGCTAAAGTGATCCTGAACTTATTCAAAGCATATACCACTCACCCTAAACCTCTAGAGGGAATTAAAAGCATTTTAGCATATTTTTCACTTCATTGCCAGCACATATAAAAGCATTTTGGGCCTGTGTTTTAAACTTCTGTAGTCCAAGCTTGCTGGGGTGAACTGAATCACATTTGATTGCATTTCTGAGAACTGTGTGCTTCCTTCCATTTCCTTGCATTGCATAAAGGGGGGGAGTGGATTGCCAGAAAAAAGTGATTACATTGTTTTGTTGAAATCATATCGAGTATTTTCTGTACTGCCTTTCATTCAACATTGCATCCATTTGAACTCTATAAAGCATTCTCTATCACATTATTCTTCTGTCCCTACTTACCAGTGTGCTACCTTATCCATTTCATGTCAACTCCTTAGCGATTATAAAGAGGTGTGCTAGTGCCAGATTCTCCGTTGTTAATCTTTATCATATCAGATTAAGTGTGCTATTCAATTATTAATTTATTCTAAAGGGTGATATATATATATATATCTGTTGTTTAAATTATCAATTAAACCTTTTAACTTGCAAAACAGAATTACTTCTTGGCTCAGTGGGGTCAGGAGGATTCCAAGAGAGGGGTGTTATATAGGGGTAGTCATCCAGGACGCATGAACTGGACATAAAGATATATCAATAAGGGTTTTCATTCAGTATTCTAGACTAGGCGTTGACTTGGCTGTAGTGCTGAATTGAATCCTCTTACATCTTATCGATATTACCGATTTATCTTTTTGTGTTCGGAAAGATAACTGTCCCTTTTTATTGTGTCTCTTCCTAGATGTGTGACTGGTGTGCTGCCTATTCAGAGACTATAAAAAGCCTCAGTGAGTAATACTTTCTTATAAAAGCCTCCTTCCCTTCCCACTCCCCCTCACCTCTAATCACCCATATAGTTTCCCTCACGGGTGCTATGAATGTTTAATTTAAAAAATAGAAGATACTTAATTTGTATTTCGGTGCAGTACCACAGTCTCCCAACTCCATTTTCTTTGTTGATAACCTGACAGACTTTGAAACTACGATGACGCGCAGCACCACAAGTACCCACGTAGGGAACTACATGGGTGCTAATGGTCATATTAACAAGGAAACTGGGCTGTACCAGGTGCTAACATCCCGGGGCCCTCGTTTAAGGCCCGAGCGTTACCACCCGGTATGGCACGGATTTCTCATCATTATGGACATAATAGGCCCACACTCAAGGCAGCATGGCCCAAAGTTACAGGTTTTGTTATCTGTGGTCATGCTCTGTGGGACAACTACTCTAGAACCCAAACATTCTGGTATGCTGGCTGCAATAGGTCTAAGCCTTTTGTGTCTGGGTACTATAACACTGCTGTGGGCATAGAACTCAGGGAATGCAGAGACAAGCTTTTACTTACAATTGTGATTTCATTTACCAGTGTCCCGTGAGCTGTCAACCTAATGCTCTCTTGTTTTGGGTTGGGAGTGGATGGTGATATAGACTTCTCTGTGCTGATGCCGCAGGTGGGTCTTTGTAGCCAGTGACTGTCTGGCTGAGATCCTAATGGACACCTGGTACAGGATGCACTCAATGATTTCAGCCTCCACTGATAAAACTCCATCAGCATCTTAAAATAATCCCAGCCATTAGATGATGGCAAATGAGTACATTCATCTTGCCTTTCATGTACCTCCAGACAGGCTCAAGGACCTGCCTTACACCCATATCGGTGCCTCCTCCTCCACCTACACATGCCTATGTTACTAGTTGTGCAGCCCTCCCTTCCACCTCACATTCACCTGTATGCTACTCCTTCCTTTCATTCTCCACCACTCCACCATTCATCTCCCCCCTTTCTTCCTTCCTGCAAGGTCCTCCTACTCCCTTCCCTTCTGCTACTGCCCTTCATCATCATCATCACCATAATTCCCACCATCAGCATCAGTGCCATTATCTCTCCCATCATCAACCCTAGCAGCAGCATCTGTTGGAGGAGGAGGAGGCATATTGTCTGTTTGCTTCACCATACTAAATAAGCTTTATAACTGTGTGCTCCCCTCTTCAGGTATGAAGGAGGAGGATAACAATTCCATGCCCACCTAAGGTTCTGCATCAAAATCACTGTACTCGGGGAGCACTGCGGAGCAGCCTACAAGATGGCTGCACCTTAACTGACCTTCTCACCCGTCTTCTTCCCCTGTGTTATTGTGACCAATCCGATAATGCCTTCCCAGCTCCAAGCTGTCTGTGATGTGCCGGATGACCTGCATGTACCACATATGACCACGGGTGATGTGGGGACCCGGGCCCGCTGCCCATAGACATTTGGGCATCTCTTGACTCTGCTGAACCAGTGATTCCTGCACTCCTAGCCCTGATCAGCGACGGGCACTCCTCCTCCATACGCCGACAGCCTGGTCCCTAAGCCACATCTACACTGCCCGACGATGGGTGCAGCACCAATGCTATCTGAAGCACCTGTCCTGTGGACGCCTCACTGGTGGCCATACCTGTGTGCACCACATATCTCCAGCCGGGCGATGCAGCAGCTGGGGCCTGCCATCCTTATCCACCTGGGCCTCTCTTGATTCTGATGCACTGGTGATTCCTGCGCTCCCGGCCCGGTTTGGCCGCTCCCCTTCCCTCCATCCGCAGGCAGCCTGGTCCATCTGACACATCTTCCCTCCTGTGTGAGGCACCTGTCCTGTGGATGTCTCGCCAGAGGCCCTAGCTGACAGCGATTTCGGGTGAGAGGCAGGCTGCAGTGGTGAGCTTCCTGCCCTACGCGACAACTATCCCTGTGGGGAGGCGACTGGCAGTGGTGCTGGAGCAGCAGGGGCTGGCTGTCTTCCGGTACTGACGACACCTCTGGGCAAACGGCGCATGGCCACACAGCAGTCGTCATCCTGGGCCTATTGCACTAGGCCATAGCCTTCATCTCTATGATAGCGGTGGTGGTAAGAAACAGGGGAAGATGTATGCATTCACTAGCCAGACCCCTAAGACTGGGCAACCGAGGGCCACTGGCGCTGAAGACGCGGCTGACATGCTGGAACCTGAGACACCAACAGTTCAACTTCTCCTGGATATAATATGATATGATATGATATTTTATTTATATCACGCTTCTACACAAGTGTTTCAGAGCGCGGCCAGGCAAAAAGGGAGGGGAACAAGGGAGAAACAACAAAGAAAACAACGATCTTACTAGGCCCAGTGACATTTAAGAAAGCACAAGTGCATGGAAAAGGGGCAAAGTGCATGGAAGGGGTGGGGGAGTGGGGAGCAGAGGCGAGAAAAACAGAATAAATATTAAATACAAAATAAATAAGTCTGAGAACCAGCTTTGCCTCAATTAATATTGCATTTGATGATATTACAGCCAGCATTAACACATTACACACCAAAACGGATACAGCTGGTGGCTAGATTCAATGAAATTGAAAATAGGATTAGCAAAGTGCAGGACGACTTGCCAACTGTAAAGTCTGGCCTTACTCAGTTATCCATTGATGTGAAATGCGTAGTTGCAAAGTGTGATGACCTTGAGTCCAGTCCCGTTGAAACCACATTTGCATAATTGGCGTCCCTGAACAGGATAAAGGTGCTCAGATGGAGATCTTTGTAGAGAAACTGCTGTTGGGCATGCTGGGGGCTGTGTCGCTCTCACCACACTTCACTGTCAAACGTGCACATCGAGCCATTGCCTATAAACCAAAACCCGGTGCCCAACCAAGACCAATTGTGGCTTGCATATTTGAATACAGGGACCACGACAGGATTCTGTGAGATTTGATGCTAACAGGATCTACATTTACTCAGACTTCTCAGCGGCAGTGCAGGAAGAGCGGAAAACGTTCTGGGGCTCGTTGATAATTGGAGAGCTTTGCACCCCTCATCTCACACCTACACGTTCTACTTGTCTGTACATGATATGTCATCCAGAATTGATATGTACCTTCTCTCCTCCTCAATTCTTTGCAAAGTTAAGACAGCTGACCTCTTTCCCCGCACATACTTGGATCACTCAACAATAACCCTTAAAATCACACTGACATTAACGACACAGTCGACCCGCTGCTGGAAATTTAAAACCCAGCCGCTGCAGGACTTCCTGTTTTGAACTACAGTGTGCAACAATATACAATTATATTTCAGCCAGTACAGTAGCTTCCGGAAGCACACTTTGGCAAGCATTCAATGCCTATATCAAATGCATCGCCATATCATCCACTCAGTTGTGTCTACTGAAGACTATCCGGAAAGATACAGTTCCCACTGAGGCGGAGCTCCATAAATTGGAAAGAATCTATACAAGCAAGCCTTCTAATGCCACACTGCCTGAAAGAAAGCTAGCATTGGATTGTTTCCACAAGCACGCTGACAAAATAATTGAATATTTTGAGAGACCCTCATGGCAGCCGTCCGGGTAAGCACTTGTCTAGGATTCTGAAAACTGAGTCAGGAGGTGCACTATACCTTTCATATGTAATCAAAGAGGGTAATCGATGTAAGAGCTTGCAGGCATCAATGATGTATTCCATGAACATTATTCCAAAGTTTATCGTGCACAAGAATGCAGAACGGTGCCAGAGATGGAGACACTTATAGATGGCTTACTGATCACGTTAATATCAGACGCCACAAGAGATCTCCTGGAACTTCTTATTACTGTTGAAGATATCCTGGACAGCCATTCATGATCTGCCCACTGGCAAGGCACCTGGGTCGGATGGTGTCAGCACAGGATTCTATAGTACCTAACAAGATTTGTTGGTATCACTCCTACAGGTATTGTGAGAGGCGGCTACATCAGCCTCTGAGATTCCCCCAACTGTACGGGAAGCTACTATCATACTACTGCTGAAACCCAGCAAACCCCCTGCAGAGTGCAGCTCGCATAGCCCCTCTCATTAATAAACACAGACATTAAAATGTATGCAAAAGTGTTTGCCAATCGTCTCTGACCCCATATGAGACACAACACACATCAGGATCAATCAGGCTTTATTCCCAGCAACTCAACGGCTTTAAAAACTCGCTGACTGTTTAACTTTATAGCGCAGATTGACCCCTCCGCTTGTGCAGTGGCCATGTCACTAGAAGCGCAAAAAGCTTTTGACATGGTTTCTTTTTACAACTGTGGCAATGTGGTTTCGGGCCAACATTTATCCAAGGTATTCAACTGCTGTACACCTTACCCAGTATTAGAGTGAGTACTAATGGACAGCTATCCAAGCCCATACATCTTATCAGGGGCACAAGGCAGGACTTTCCTCTATCTCCATTGCTTTTTACCCTGGTCATGGAGCCACTAGAGGGCTTGATTAGGATACAACACTCACAGAGAAGGGGTGCATATTGCGGGAACATCTGAAATTATATCTTTATATGCCGATGATGTACTCTTTTATACTAGAGATCCACACACCAACCTAAACCCCGTACTTGATGTAATGGTTCGTTATGGCTCCTACTCTGGACTTCCGATTAATCATTCCGAATCCTAAATATTCCCACTTATAGACATCACAACCCCCACACCCGAGCTGAATGTATTGAGGTGGTCCATGACTTGGAAAGATACTTGGGTAACTGATACATTTAATAGATGGAAACTCATGACTTTATCCATGACTGTGTGAATAGTTCTTGTAAAGGTGACTACACTACCCAAGTTGCTCTATGTAATACAAACTGTCCCCATCTGGCCTGGCAAAGGGTACGTTCACCCTCTCAACAATGTTCTATTTCAGTTCCTTTGGCAGTCCGGCACCATGATGAAAAATTGGAGTTACTTCACCAAGCCATATGCTGATGGAGGGTTAGGGCTCCACACTTTGAGTTATATTGGATCACAGCTCAAGCACACTATGCATAATATTCATTTTGGCCAACGCAGCCACCCCCCACGTGAAAAATGAGCATTCAGCAGCAGGCGACTCTAATATTTGCACTCTTCTCCTTATGCACACATATGTATAGATTCCTGTAAATTTGACCCGTTCCAGACCTCTTTAATAACATGGTGGAAAATATACCAGCTAACCAGTTCTAATGCACCATATAGTAAGCACCTACTACTGTGGCGCTCGCCCGGTATCCCACCTTCTATGGACAGAGCTACAGAAGTTAATTGTCAGGGTGAGCATTCCAATGTCTTGGGGGATCTGTATGCCGATGGGGCATTTATAACACTGCATGCTTTAGCTGCTGCCGGCACTCTAACACTGATATTAAGACTGCACTACTACAGAATGCAAGCAGCAATTAGGGCGAAATGGCCTAATTTCTCCAATAACCCGGCAGAGCATACTATACTCACCTATATCATCCATTCACAAGACTGACGACAGTTTAGGTCCACACTGTACACTGGAATGCAAGAAGCCATAAAAGCAACCCTGTGCCCTCTCCAAGAAAAATGGAGAACCGATTATAATTGTTCTTTTATAATTGTTCATTAGTATCGCGCTGTGAGAAACCTGATGGCATCCTCACATTTACTCCCCTAGGATCCTTTGCTCAGGTGGCCAGGGAAAGACCATTGCTTTTGGACCTCGACCCTGGGTGAGGACACCGAGGAAGGATCACCTGAGTGGGAGGTCCTTGGGGAGTGAGAAGAGGATGCCTAAGTGTGAGATATGGTATCTCCCTGTTTCCAATTGTGACTTACCTTAGCCTCCCTCAGCTTTTGTAGGATATCGTTTTCCATATCCTACCTTTCCCCTTGAAATCCGACCAAGTACTGAGAAGAGGAAGACAACCCCTACAGTAATGCAGATTACACATAGATAACACCAATTTAGTTTTTTGTATTTGTATTTTGTTTATTTGTATTGCACACCTGGCCCACAGGCATCTGGGTGCATTTCTTAAAGGTATACATATTACAGGAGAGACAGTCACAATAAGGCATAGCAGAAGGCATTAAACAGGTATAGGCGGCAAGCCAACCTGCATGGCTGATACAATATAATACAAAAATGTACGGTACTGGGATGAAGAAGAGGGGTCTTGTAGACTACAGAGCTGCAGGTCAGGCATATCCCAATTATTGGTGTAATTGGAGTCAAGCAAGTTAGGCACAGAAGGCCAGGTTCTCACACCTGAAACCCCTTGTGAGGGTCCAGGTGTATAAAAGGTGGAGCACACAACAAAGAGTCAGACAGCAGTTAGGAGTCCAGCACAGGATCCCTTTTTGTGTGGAGGTAACCGTGTTGGGACTGTGACCAGAACCAGGTCACCTGCAGAGATCCCAGGAGATTTGTGGGGCCCAAGGCAGGTGGCCATTATTGTGGTCACAGGTGAGGGAACCTCCAGCACAGTGAACCGAAGAGAAAGAAGAAAGGGGCAGAAAGATCAGGACATCATCACAATCTAGGTAACGACATTGTAGACGAGAGTTGGCATGCTATGTGCGCATTGACAGGCAGCGTCTCCCTCAATTCCTGAATTCTTATTTTACAATTCAAGGTACTAAACAGACTGCACTACACACCATCAGGAATGAAGCACATAGCTGCAAACAACAGTGGTCATTGCACTGGGTGCAACGCTGAAGCAGCCGATTGCATACACATGTTCTGGACTTGTCCTACATTACATTCCTTCTGGAATGGAGTCTATGACCCTCTCTCGACAATAGTAGATGCAGAACTCGAACCTACTCCTCAGCTATGTCTGTTTGGCCTGTTTCCTGATGTACCTAGTCTTCAGCGTAAATTCATAAAATCACACCTAGAAACAATTGTGTACAGGCGCGGTATAAATGCCACATCATATCATATCATGTCGTCTATTGGCAAAGCTCTATATACCTAGGAACTTGACTTGTAAACTACCACTAACGATCGACAACTGTTACATGGGGGAACGACACTGAGGAACTGCAGTTATCCACGCTTCTGTGGACATCTGAACCCAAAGACATTTGAGCATACCTCAAAAGCTTTCTATTAAAAAGACCGCCCACTGGCGCACTCTTATAGCATTGAATACTGCCCACGAGCATGTACTGTTGCCCCACTTCCCTTCGTTAGCCGCTTATTCACCTGCACATTGACTGTGTCCGCAGGCTCGAACCATGGAGCTGCTCTGCTTGAGTGTTGTGCCAGGGTCTGCAATGCTATAGTTTACTGCCACTGTTATATGCATTGTGTACTGAAGTTGCAATAATGCACCTATGCGGTTGTACACTGCCAAGAAAATAATCACTGTACTCACTGAAGGACAGCACAGCATCTTACATCTGCCCACTCTGCCACTGTCTTTAAATAAAGAAAACCATATGACAGAAGGATTCCCTAGCATCAGATGGAAACAGTTTTTAAATGGTTTCAGAAAACTAACCGCTGGCTCAATCTAAACTGGCTCCACAAAACAAAATGACGTCACACAAAAAAGCAATACATTGTTCCCACCCAAATTACAACGGTATCACACAAACCAATGCATGCACAACGCACAATCCTGCCTAATTGCCCTCTGAAACCTGCCGCTCCTCCTACTGTATGGTGCACACTTGCCAACCCTACAGATTTAGGCAGTAGGCTACTTCTTTTTAAGCAGTCCTACCGCCTACAGATTTCAGTGACAGATCCTACTGCTTTTTACAAGGCCAGGTAATGTATGTGACTATAAGGCAGGCTGCAGGACAAAGCATGCAAAACATTCATTAGTCTGTCTGTACAGTGGGCTGCTAGGTGATTACTTTGATAAGGCTCAGACCAATCCACTGACCTGACAGCTAGTTGACTCTGTCTTGCACTATTGCCAGGACAACCCTAAGGTGAACCACCAATAAAGGCAAGTGGCAGACCGTAACACCATCACACAGCATCTGCCTATCAGACTGAGGGGGGTATTGGTCTCCATGTCATTCAGTTTTCAACATGCACTGCAGGAATACACATGTATTGCCCAGGCTGATGCTACAGAGCAGTGGCAAACGTTGCCTGCCAGCTCTGTGTGATTGATTACCTTCTGTGTAATTGAATGTGGTGTTAATTTGCCATTCAGATTTATACATTTTTAACATTTGAACATCTTTCCATGTTGTGCTGTTTGATGGGTTGAGTACTTTAGAATGCTTCAATGGTGCCGGCAATGCACGTTTTGTGTTTTCCTGTGATGTCATTGTTATAGGAATTATTATTTTTGAAACATAAAAAATCCTACATCTTTTTGGTTACAGAATGTTGGCAAGTATGTATGGTGTGGACCAACCCTGCTGCTCCTTCCTGTGGACACACTCAATCCAGAAACGTAACAGGAAGCTGCTGGTTTCTTTATAGGTGTTCGAACTTGCTTTCCACCTTTGAACTCATCCAATCCTCCCAAAAGACCTGAATCACGCGCCAGTTTCATGATCGTACTCATATCCTGGTTCGAGTTTGCCTGAATCCCACATGCTCCAGTGGATGCTCACCAATCCAGTGGTTCCAGCTGCTGGGATTCGCAGGTGGGCTGTCGTAAGATTTGCCCAGGCTTTAGTCCAAGTCAACTCAGCCAACAGCACCGCCACCTCCACCTTTACACATTCCGACACTCCGTGTTTTTGCAAGAAAGAACATTGAGCCACAAAAACATCTGACGATTATAGTGTCATATTTAATGGAAAAAATATGACCAGAACCTGGTGCATATTTGTGTGCATGAAGGACAAATGGTAGGAGAGCGGCATGTTTCAGCCCCAGTGCTCTACGTGTTGCGGGTTCCTTGGAGCAAAAGAGGCGGTTCCCTGGAGCAAAGGAAACGGTAAATTGGGAACGCAAGCAGAGGCAATGCACAGTGTCAGTGCTATTCTCCCTCTGCCTCAATTTGCTCATTAGTCCTGCTGCTCCTGGAACCCAGTCCTGGATGTAACTAACTGGCCACCTGTGTTAGCAGTGAACTCAGCCATGGATGCAGTGTGCGGCACTGGGAGACAGCCTCCCAGCTCTGTGGTCCCATTGTTCTACTGAGGAACCGGGGTGGGATAGTTTTAGAAGCAGGGTGGTCAGGGGCAGGAGTCCGAATGAACCACACATACCTTCCACAGTACCCACACCCTCACCAGGACACATGTTCTGATTAAATAACTCTCTGACCCGATGCTCTGGGACCAAGTGCCTCTATTAATTCACCTTATTTAAAACTCGTTTTTTTTAGAATGTGTAAAACGTTCCGATGGTTCTATGGAGAGGGATCAGATATGCCAATGTGTCAAGAACGAAATTATAATAATGGAGAATATCTGTATGCGATTGATCTCCTTAAAGGTGCATAATGTATATTATAGAATGTGGTCAGTTTAATATATCTGGAATGACAGGAATGTCAAGGGTTGACTATTTAAAACTATTAAATGTGTTCCCCATACAGACATGAATTAATACATGACTAGAATTAAAGCCAGCAATGCACACCAGTAATTCTCCCCCCCCCAAAAAGAGAATACAAAAACGAGGACGAAAATAGTGCCTTATTTTGGGTCACATTTTTCTATTTGTTTGGACCTTTTTAAAGAATAAATATGTGGCAGTTGGTGCAGGTATTAAACAGGTAGGGCGATGTTGAGGAGGGTCTCGCACGATATTAAAAAAAGTGAAAAAAAAAATGAACAAATATTTTCTAAATTCGACCTAAAAGAATTCGCTATTTTCGCCCTTGGTCTTTTATTTTATTTTATTTTATTTTTATTATTTTATTTTCGGTGTTTAAACCTAGAATCATGCACACCGCACTTCTGCCAAAATTATGTTTATGTTGATATTTAAAACAAAGTGGGTTAATCCAGCGAACAATACAGACCGACAACGGCTGCGAGGACTTGTTAAGCGTCCGCTCTGTGTCGTTACCTGAATGATGAGTTCTAACCTTCCTCAAGGGCTGCAGCTAGCATGGGTTATTATCAAGGTACCTCTCGCAGCAGGCATTGCAGAATGCCCTGCAGTCATGCTGTCAAATGCCCACCGTTCCTGCGTGCGTGCACGTCTGTGTAGGAAGGAGATAATGGGTGGAAAGCTGCCTTCCCATCTGGTTGCTATCGTTTGGCTTCAAATCTAACTTTCTGTATTGGTGTATGGCTGCCTTCTTCAGTGCTTTTAGTTCTTGGCACCTAGATCTTGGACTGAGATATCTGACTTGGCCGGCAGGGCTGATTCTTTGAGTTTCCCGTGTGTTTGTTCGAGCTGGGCCTTACAAATAACAGAGGACCACACGGCACGGCGGTGTCTGCCAATGTCCACTGATAGCATGGGGCACCGCACAAAGGGGATCAGGCAACGGGGCAGTGAAGGGAGACTGGAGGCTCTGCAACCACCACCGCTTTAAAATGGGATGAGCCTCTGGACTGACTGATACAATACCACCAATCTTGGCATATAAAATGATCAAGACGCTAAAGGCAATCAGTCCTGCTGCTAAACCCACTGGCCTCTCGCTCTTCTTCAACATGACGGCACAGTACAGTTTAAATCTTTGTTTTGTAAAGATTCTTTTGGAATTATATACGAATAAATAAATAATAATAATAACAATTAAAGAAATACTAGAAAAACATCAGGGCAGCAGCCAAATGTGTGATACAAAAAACATACCACAGAACTGACTGCTGCTCTATTGCCATACGTTTGCCCCGCATAATATTTTTAATAGCTATGGATGGTTTTGTTGAAAATGCTCAGGGGTTTCCTGCCGCTCCGTCCCAGTCTGCGGCTTGCGTGACAGGGTGTAACCCTGTCAAGGGGGGCCAAAGACCGTTCTCAACCTGAGGTGCATGCACATCGGTGTCTCTGCCTCTGACCCGATACTGTTACATACAAAGTCTCACAATCAGGTAAGGTTGAGGTTATCTTCTTACTAGCACTCAAAGCGGGGGGTGCGCAGCCAATCAGGGTAAGCAGATGGCAGGCTGAAATCTTTGATCTTAGCCCGTGTTCCACGGAACCCGCAGGCTGCCTCCCCCACCCTGCTCCACCATCTTGTAGCCACCCACCCTTTCCCTTTTTAAAACAAAATAATCCCAACCCCACTTAACTGATTGTGGTGGTGGCGCCACCCACCGCTGCAACATAAGCTTCACTGCATGCCATTCATCCAGCCGCCATGGTAATGGAAGAGGGGCTCTGTATGCAGCCCCACCTTCTACAATCAATGGCAGCCACCTTGGCAAAGTATTTTCATTAATTGAACAGGATGCACGTGGCGTCCTGGTCAATGAATGAAAATACTTTTTTAGCACGCCGGGTTACCGCTTTGGTATCGCGCGGTGCTAATGGCGTTATTAACCCATTCCACGTGCTACACTGAAGGGGGGTAATGTATTGTTACCCCCCCCAGTGTAGCCCCTTGAACGGGTTAATAATGCCTTATTAAGTAACATTTAACAAACCCCTACTCCAGGTTGTCCACTGCTCTTCTCACCTTCAACTGTCTCTCCCTTCACACTCTGGAACCCGCACCTCAAATGCTCTCTAAACAATCTCATGACCATGGAGCTGGTCTGGAATACAACAACATGGCTTACAGGAGATACAACAGATACCTATCAGCCTCTGTCCTGGCCAGGTCTCTTTCTTTGATCTTTCAGGTAATTTCCTGAGTCATGCAGTTCAGCGCAGCCTGGTGTATCAAAAGAAGACCCATACACTAAATCAACTACTCCTCGGAAACCTGGGATGGATTGTGGGGAAGCAGCACAATGCAGGCAAAATGGGACTACAAGTTGGGACCAACAAATGAGACACAGCCTGGAACAGGAGGAACAGACTGGTTACTAAAGTGAAATGGACTAGGCTTCCCCATACTGGAGACACATGAGAAACCCAATGCCACATGGTCCCCAAAATCACTACAGGGGAAGAGTGGAGCAGCAGAACTGGAGCCAGTGTGGAAATGTACAGTAATGGAGGAGACCAGAGAACACTTGCTGAACCCAACTTAATCCAGGAGGGGAAGAGAGAGCAAGTGGCAAGCTGGAAAGAAATGCAGGCTGAAAAGGGGGGAAGGCAAAAAGGCGTTGATGAAGAATTCCTGGGGAAATTCCAGCTCAAAATGGTAGATGGGATTGGCCCAAAGAAGCAGTTGACTCGAGTACCGTATGGCATCAGAGAGAACCAGCTAGACATGAAGGGGAGGGCTATAAAAAGCTAGCAGAGTCAGTTGGCAGTGTGAAGTGTTCAGGGAAGGTCAGAGGAGGCAAAAGAAGGTTGAACAATTGAGAGAGAAGTGTGCCTTAGGCGGAAAAGGACCTGGAGGAGACTTTTGGTGTTTTTGGATAAAGTGAAGGTAAGGTGCTGGCACTGAAAGAGTGGTGCAAATTTTGGCTGTTTGTATGTATGTGGATGAGTGTCTGAGAGATAGAAATAAGAACAGTAGAGTTGTTTGATTGATTCATGGATTGGAATGATTGATTGATTTTGGTTATTATAAAGTGTGCCTACGCCAGGGGCATCTTAGCGCTAAAGGATACAGACAGGGGGAACATAGTCTAGAACAAGTGTGTCTTCACGACATGCCTGAAAGTAAGATGATCTTCTATGGCCTGAAGATTATGGGGCAATGAAAGTTAGGGGCAGCAGAGGTCAGAGGTGCTAAGGATGAAGAAGGGAGAGAATGGGTTCAGTGAGCAGGGCATATATATCTGGGTGTAGAGCGCAAAGTGGATGTAACACACTGGGTGTGGTTTAGTGAGAAAAGAGGTGACAGGGTTAGGATACAGGTTCCTAGATTGAGGTCACCTAGGAAGTCCCTGAGGGAGTCAGATAAGGCTAGTTTCTTGAGTACTTATAAGGACAGGAACAGATAAGACATTAGGGTTACCCTGCCTACAGTATGCCAAATTTAAGTAAGCGGTTTGGAACTGGAAGCTTGGGCTACGGAGTTGGGAGCCTTCTTCAAGACCAAGGGACAGGGTACTGGGACCACCCTTAAACTCTGAACCCATGTTGTCTCTCTTTGTCCATATAAATATATATTAGTGAAAAAACGTTGTTAAAGGGGCGGTATTGTTCGGTTCCCCTAAGAAAAACCTAGCAAATTCAGTGCAAACACTTTGTTAAAGGGATGTTACACTTATTGTGCACTACCAACTACCTATCCATGTTATGGGTACATGTAAAACCGAAACCCCCCCAGAAATTTGCCAGTTATGGTAAGCTAAGCAACCATTGAGATTTCATACAGACACTGCACCTGCCCGGCGTATGCGCAATCACAATGCAGATATTCGTAGGACGCCAGTACTGGCTGCATGTCCGCATTTTGTTATGCACCTTTAATTGGTTGTGGGAGCACACATCTGTCCGTCCCACACCTATGCGCATATGTACGTCATCCTCTCTGTCCTGGTAACACCGCCCCTCTGCAGCATAGTAGGAAAAAGTTGTGACATACTTTCAGTACTTTGAGGCATCCACCCATGTCCTGTGGACAGCTGAGCACATGAACATTGCACTTGCTGTAGTCTACAATCCGCCAGCTTGTGAGAAAATGGTCGCTGGACATGTGTCACTTTTAATGAGTCCGGGGAGGCCAACCCTGTTCGTAGGACACCTATGAACAACTTGCACAAAGTATTCCGTCTAATACAGGTCCTGCGAACAGCCGTCCCAGTGGAGAACATTTGCAAAGTCACTATGTGAGCACATCTGCGTGTGGACCCTAATTTGCCAGACACGATCAGCGTCCCCGGAGATCAGAAAAGTACTGTTTTCTACAATGTAAGGAGTGTTATTGTGGCCTGCATTCCAGTTCCAAGTGCTCCACAGCAGCCCTACAAAATGCCACACCCCCCGAGATGATCCGCAGTGTGTGTGTGGCTTTGCAGAGCAGAGCAGAGTAGGGGCCACATTGCTTTGTGCTGGAATTGCTTTCTCATCAATTCTGCTGTGTTATGACTGTTGCTACCGTCTCTAAGTCAGCAGCACCCACACGCTGACCCTCACCGCCAACACCTCTTTCTGAAGGGCCTGGACAAGGCAACAGGCATGGTGATGTAGTAGAATGAAGTAGATCAAAGCCCCAATGCCTGCAGGCAGTGTGACTGCAGGATGTGGAAACTGTTTACCAGCATAGGAGATGTGCTGAAATGTCGTGCTAACCTAGTGAGATGTGCTCACTCAGTCACAGAAAACCTGGCTTGTACCGTTACGGCACCACCTCAATGTGACGACATGTCAAAGCGAACCAGAAGGCAGCAGTTTGGACTGCAGTGCCCTTCGAACAAGGCAATAGGTTACTTTCTTGTACAGCATCCTCTGCATCTGCTCCTGCCACCACCAGGGACACTCCTGTGGGGCAACGGGTCCCTAAAGCAGCCTTGCAGGCCATATGCACCAAAGCAGACCCTTACCTTTCAAAGGTCATTGTATGGTGAATGTACTGTGACTTGCTACTGTGCAGGGGGGATTAACTTTGAAGTGTTTCGATGAGTCGGTCCGGGAGCATGAGCATGAGAATGAGTGTCCCCTACCTAAGTGAGGGCCACCCAACATCTTCCTCTCACTGCACATGCCCTATTGGATGCCTGTGGTTGGTCCCCCTTCCCTACCCTCCCTTTCCATCTCCTTTCCTTCTGTGTTGTGTGTTACAAGACCAAGAAAGCTACAACACAACCAAAAAAGAAAGAAGTAAAAAAAGGCTCTTTTCAGAGCCACCTTCAGAGTTCAAAAGCAGCATTGCCAATTAAAGGATGCAGGCCGACTCGCAGTCGATAAGTAGCAGATTGTGCAATGAATAAAGGGAGAGGTAGCTCAGTCGAAAACATTGCAGTCATTTCTGAAAGAAAGTGCTGACTCTAAAAAGAGGCTTTTTGTGGTGTTTCATTGTGTTTTGAAGGGTTGAAATGAGCAACAACTACTAGAAACATGCTTGTTGTACTTGCAAAAAGGGCAGTAATGCATTTTTCATATTTCACAAACAAAGCTGATTGGCAGCATCAGTAAAATGAACTACATCTGTGGGAAGAATGGTTGTGCTACTAAACGTAATGTTTGCATTGTGGAAGTAGGACATGCCCATATCTTGCAAAAAGGCACAAACAGCCTTCATGACATTGTGCCTCACTTTCTCCATTTGCGAACCAAAGGAAGAACAGCACAGCCACATCTGTGTCTGCACAATGCGAGAAAAAAATTATTCAGGAGTTCAGAAACATACCTATGAGCTAGCCAAGTGCCTCCTTCATTGCAAATTGCAGAAGAATTCCCTCCACAATGAAGAATAAGAATGGCTGGGTGATTGAGCATCACCAAAGTTGCACAAAGAGGAACCAAAATCATCCACTTCATTGCACGTACTCCATACCAGTGTATATCCACATGATAGAATACAAAATGTGCAGCCACTCCACAGTGTTTTGCATGCACTTTCAACCAATTTATGTAGGAGTCCCCAAAAATCCATGCACTCTGCCTCCTGACCCACACAACCATAAGCATAGGCTTCTGCATTCCTCTCTACAAACAGACCTCCTGTCACAGTCTCTCAGTGTTGCAAGCTCCTCAGTAAGGGAAGTAGCTAGTGGGTTTCCTAAAACTAGCAAGAAGTAGCTAAATGAAATCATCCCCTAATTTGCATAATTGGCCATGTGCATGATGGTTAATTGTCGAGGGCACAGTTATTATAGCCTCTCATTCCATTTTTCACCCAGCTAGCTGCCTAATTATAGGTGTGGCATGGTCTGATCACCTATAGATAACATTACATAAAATAATGCATAAGTACAGTACACCATGGAACCAATAGGTCATAGCCAGAAGTAAATACCTATCAGAAATAGTAATAACTAAATTTTGCTTATTTATGAAATGCAGGAAAAAGGTAAAAACATGTGCAATTCCTCTGCAGGGCCTTTATCTGCTTCCAAACCAGAAACTATTTGAGCCCTAAATAGCTTTACATGTTTTAATGCTATGGGAACCTCGAAGTGGCTGAAATTTGACAGGTCCAGTACTGACAATGCACTGCTCTGCCAAAGCACCTCACTTAGTTGCCTCTGATCTGCAGAACACCCTGCTAGTTCAGTGTCATGGTTGGACTGGGGCATGAAACTGTCTTGGCACCAATGAAAAAGTGGCCCACAGTTGCAAATGGCTCTTCCTTCTTTTTGTGACAGACATTTTTTATAGTACGCAAGTATGAGTTTTTGATGAAATGTGATGAAAGTTATGCAGTTTACAGACTATTCAGAAACAATGGTCAACTACTAGCCGCACGACTACTGAGTAATCGAGCGACTTTTTTCTATTGGTTTGGAAACAATACAAAAAAGTGAAAGTTTCCAAACCAAAGGAAGAAATTAGCTAGATTCCTCTTTACCCACTTTTACAGTACAAAGTGGATAGGAGGGCATGACTTCTCAGTAAATATGGGGATAAACTCGCCAAGTTGGCAACACTGCACTCTCTGTTTACACACCACACCCAGAAACCTTATTGACCAATCCGTTAGCCTCCAGAGGACCATTTCCATGCCTGCCATCCTCCAAATCTCCGGATGTGGCACGTGCAATCCTGCAAATACCGTGGTGTCCGTGGACTTATCATGCTGTGTACGGGAGTGGGGAACAGGGTAGGGGATTTCTTATTTAGTGGTGGCTCTGAAAAGAGCCTTCTTTTCTAGGTGCTTGCAAATAAACACCTTTTTTAATTTTTTTGGTGGGGGTTTCTTTTCTTCTCCTCCTTACATTCTTAGAGGAACCTCTTCAAAGAATCCTGCAGATTGTAAAACAATATATAATTTCCAGTGGTGGTCAAAGAAATGCCATTTGCATGGAAAAAGTAAACATTTCTAGAATTAAGGATGTCATTGTCACAGTAGAACATCCCAGCAGTGCACAAAGAAGTAGACATGCTTCTGTTTATAAGACACCTTCCAACCTCTGGCTGCGGACACATTACATTCAGATAGTCCCTTTCTTGTCTTGGTGTTATGCATGAGAAAAGCACCATGGCAGTTGGAAAAATTTGCTTCACTGCTTTCAGCAACTTCTTCAGTTGACACAGCAAACATGCATAAGGCATGTAACCTAATTGCAGGGTGCCATAGTGCACCACGACAACATGAACAGTAGCAACAGTGACCACATTTCTGCAAAGTGCAATCACAGCTCCGAAACTGCATGCACGCACACTGCACCACAAAGCCTCCACTCCTTCCAAATCGACATTTTCACCAATGCCTCTTTCCAGGGCATACCTGTGCAGATCTTGCACAAAGGCATCACCCATGATCAACACTGTGCGTCTCTCCATCTCTGCCAGACTCGCTACACAGAGCAATGAAAAAAAGTATTATCACCCCTTCCTATGAAGCACACCCTCAACACCTGATTGGATATTCCCCACAGTCCCATTTTCATGCCCAGCATGCTCACAAGTACAGGCTGTGGCACGTGCGCTTCCGCAAGTACTGCGCAGACCGCGTCCTAGAAAAACAGGGGCAGTGCTTCTTCCCTTTCCACTACTCTTTTTCCAGCACTCCCTCATTTGGTACTGTTAAATCGTCAAACGCGCATCCACCAATGACATCCAAGACCTCTGCATCTAACAATATAATTTCTGTGCAACACTCCATATGTGCCATTAACCACCCAGAGTACAACTCTTGTGTGATTGTAAGGCAACTCCAGTAGAAAGTTCTGTGAAACTATGCAAGATTTCTGCATCCAGACTTAATTCAAATCGGCACCCATCACCACAAAGTGCAGGTATCAATATATTTGATCCAGTACTTTTGCAACTCTGTTATACCTCCATAACGTACTCAAGAAGCATATGATAATTTCTCCCATCACCTACCATCAAATGCCACTTGCACTGGTATGGCCTTTCAAAGTTTCATTTACCCATATCAGCCAATGCAATATCCAAACAGTTACTCCTTCTTTGTTTCTGACAATTGTACGCCTTTTTGCTGCACTAACGCATCTCCTATAAAAGTTATAAAATTGTCACTGCAAGCCTAGGCCTTGGCCACAACCACTACAGCATAATGCAGCCATGCATGCAAGCATGTGGCCAGGTATCAGAACCCACAAATGTAACACGGCCACCGGCAGTCCTACCCAACCCCCAAAACATAATACTTGCCCCCAAGAGGGTAGGCTTTGGCCACACCCACCTCAACGTAATGCAGCCATGCATGCCAACACTGTGATACTGGTATATGGATGCCACAAATATGTTTACGGAGTCATTTCTCCTTCACTCTTTTGCATAAGTTGTTATAACCATACATTGCTGCTTCGTACACAGAACTCTGCATCTCTCCGAGGGTGGTCACCTTTACAGAATGGTTGTGAAGGACATTTTACACTTGGTAGAGCACGAGAAGTGAGCTGTCATGTGTACACTTCCATATGGTGTAGTTTATATGACTTGTTCCACATTAGGGAGCAACATGCCACCATTTGCGTTTGCTAAGGTTAGCCCCTGAAGACATCCTTTGTTTAGGAAGTGCAGTAAAAAATTGTGACATGAAAGGTATTGCTCGACATCACACATTTAAAATATGGAGAATGTACACAGCTACCCACATATAGTTGCAGTTATATAGAACATACCTTTACGTATATGGAGACATGCTACTACCTTACACTTGGTGCAATGAATGTAGAGCTGCCACCATATATAAATGTAAATGTATGGGCCCTATCTACTATTTATACGTGCAGTGTCTTACAAATCAACGGTTTATGTTGGCAGACTGTGTGTGCGATGGCTGCGCATACGTGGGTGGCATGGCTATCTTACACACTTTAGTGCCTTCTGGGATGGACATTTTTGACCCTCTCGTTCTTGAAAGGAAACACATTACTTTGTAACTCATTCAAAGATTGTACGTACTTTTCAATGTATGCAGTATTGTGACCTGAACTGGTTGTGCTACCTGTGTGGTAGATTATGGCTATTGGTCGGAAGGTTTTGTTGGCAAGTGATACCTGTCAGTGTGTAAAGGTTGCAAGCTCGCAGTTATTTTTGTTTCCATCTGCATTGTGTGTTGAAAGCATTCGCATTACGTATTGCCTATGTGATTGCATATGTAAGGTGCACCGATTATCGGAATTACATGGCCTACACAATATGCTATGCTTTCCATTTCGTACCACTTGCTAAAATGGAATGGATTCACAGTTTGGCATAGGTACACAGAGAAAGTGTTTGTTAAGGATGTGTTCCTGAATGACATGATTGCAGAGAGCGCATGTATGTGTCCACATGTATGAAGTCTGAAAGATTACATTTGTGGGTATGTTTTTGCTTTCCAATACTTGTACTAACTACATTACATCTTCCTGTGGATCTCCTTGTCTGTTTAATGTGCATTTACCATTCTACACAGTAGTGCAATTCCTGTATTATACCTGACACTCTGTAACTCTTTCTTGAATTGTTAGCAGTATTTTTGTCCAGGACTATCACTTGTAAACACAACTGCTCTGGGCCGTTTACATAAATGTTTTCAACAATTATTGGCATTTGTAATACATAATTGATTGCTACATTTGCACAATAATTTACACCACTTGTATTGGACAATTTGAATGGAACAGGTGGTCTCTGAATACTTTTTGCTTAGTACACTTTGCAAACAAGATTTTTTACACTACCCTGGTGTGATGCTAACATTTTCATATGGTGGAAGGTACTTTTGCAGGTACTTTTGCAAGGAGGGCAAGAAATGCAGGTTAACGAATGTCCTGGTACTCTTGTGTATTTGTGCACTGGACAGGAGTTCATAGTTTGTAGTATTTTACTTTTTCCTTTCTCTATGCCTTTCACATGGTGGTCGAGGCACTGCTGCTACGACTTGAGAGTGGTGTGGCGACCGTTACACATTGATGTGCAAGGCCACTTGTATATGGGCCATATTGGTTCTGCACCATCGACAGTGGCATGTAAGTGTGATGGGTATATTTGTGAAAGCAGTGTTCTTTGTTCCATTATGCTATTGTCTCCCTTTTCCTACCCTCATACAGTGCTATTTATGGCAATCTGCTTGCTTTGCTCTTGTTTCTATGAT
The DNA here is from genome assembly GCF_040938575.1 of Ambystoma mexicanum. Taxonomy (NCBI): domain Eukaryota; kingdom Metazoa; phylum Chordata; class Amphibia; order Caudata; family Ambystomatidae; genus Ambystoma; species Ambystoma mexicanum. The sequence goes on along the minus strand of NC_090928.1, from coordinate 985,725,657 downwards.
TCTTCATTGAAGTATGGCTCTCTGTTGGTGGTGTGACTCTACTCACCTGTACTGCTGTTGCCAAAGGTATCTATGCTGATATTGCGTCTGTTTCGAAGTAGTGGTTGTAGTTTACAATTTTTTATTTTATTTTTTTATTGTTTATAGTTTTTCAACCTTTACAAATTATATATTCTAAAATCACATATGAAGCATTCTTCAAACAGCAATATAAATACATATCACTTAAAACATCAACATAAAACATACATTTGACAAATATAAACAACCTATCCATCACAACAGAATACCAACATAATATTTCCTCAGATATCAAACATTTCATTCCAAAAAATATAAAAACAATATATCACTCAAATCAATCAATTCACTAAAACCAAAGCAAAAACCAGTAAGCAACAAAATAACTATTCCTCCTCCCCATCAATCATAAGCAATGATTATGATGTTTCGAGGCCCAAACAAATAATGCACTCGTGGTCTAGATCTCCAGAACAGATTATCAATTCAGCTGATATCCTCTACCTACTCACCATCCTCAATCAGTCAAATTCTGGGCGTTTGGCTCCTTCCCCACATACATCTTTGCCAAAGCATCTCTCTGCTCATACTAGATTCTGTGTAAAGATGATCACCAAATAGATGTTTCCTAACAGATTCAAAGTACAAGCAATACACTGTAGGATGTTTCAAGGTTTCAATTGTCATATTAGTGTTGCAAAATCTGCATAGCCCTCTATTTAATTTATTTTTATACTGATTCTACGACATCAGCTTCTCATTTGTGATTAACTGGTTCAAGCGAAATCTCAAATAAGTTTTCTTCGCATAGTTACATGGGAAAATAATCTGATACTTTGGACGAAAACCCCACTGCCAGGTAAATTTGGCATATTCATAAAATATTCATAAAATGATTGATAATTATAAATCTTCTCAGGCAACAAACACCAGTGATACCTACAATATTTAAGTTTGCATGATGGTAAACCTAGTACCAGGTCATCGTGATTGATCATAGCGCTAGATAACAGTTCTTCCATCTTGTTCCTAAATTTCAAGACGGAAGGAGGATGTCATTTCTCTATCATAGTCGGGAGTTCTTCGTATAATGAATTCTTAGGGGGAGATAACATTTTCCCATAATTAGTGAGTAATCGCCAATGCCATTTGACCGATAACGGTAATAAACCCAACTCATGACAAACAACACTTTTCAACGTTTTGCCCTGGATCAAGTCTAAAATACCATCAAGTTCATACAGACATACATCCAGTGTATATAGCAGAATTGGTTCGATTTTTTGCAGATAGAATTTAACCATAGGGACAATAGAAAATGTCCAGAGTCGCTGGTGTATCAATTTCAACTGTACAGTAAGCGTTTTCGCTTTATTATTCAAGATCATCTTTCACCCATCAAGGGAATAAGTACTTGCTAGATGATAGCCTAAGTAACGCATGGAAGGTGACCTGGGAATGGAGATACCATTAAGGCACCATGTAAATTTAGTGGATCTTTTCCGTCCTTCAACAAACGTAATAATGAAGGATTTTTCAGGATTAATCTGTAGATTGTGAGTACTGGCATATGTATGAAATAAGCCCAGCTTCGTCTGTAGCCCAAAAGGGGTCCTATCAAAAAACAGTAAGTCGTCGGCAAAACTTAGCCAGTTGAGTACTATTGGGCCCAGTTTCACTGGGAAAATGATGGCCTCCTTCCATTGCTCATCCAGATCTAGTAGATATAAATTAAACAGGACTGCAGCAAGGTTACAGCCCTGTTTTAATCCAATTTTGGTGGGAATGGTGTCAGTAAGTGCACCAGCTTTAGTAAGACGGATTTGATAGGTTGTTTGTTTATGTAGGGCAGCAATGATAGAGACCAGCTGAACAGAAAAGCCATATTTAGTCAATTTTTTCCACAATAATTCTCTAATCACAGAGTCGAAAGCAGCAGTAAGATCCAGGGCTGCTATATAAACCGGCCCTGCATTAAGTGATCTGGTCTGCTGGTAAACATGGGCAATAATAGTCGCATTAAGTTGACAGCCCATGTAACGACGAAATCCAATCTGAAATTTAGACAATAGATTAGAATTAATGATATGCTGATGGATAAATTGCAGTAAAAGACTTGTAAAAATCTTTGCCGAGGCATCCATCAGTGCTATTGGCCTAAAGTTTGCTGGTTCATTCATTGGACCCTTTTTATAAATCGGAATAATAGTTGCCGAGCACCAGGTGCTAGGAATGTGCCCAAGATAATAAATGGCGTCAAGTTTTATTTTGAAAATTCCCGCCCACATTTCATGATTGAGCTTAATAAGACATGGTGGAATTCCATCAGGCCCCGGAGCCCTGGAGCCTTTAGATTTCATGATGGCCATATGCATGTCCTCGATCGACCACAGGCACCCACCAATGGAGGGACTAAATGAAGTCATATCTACATGCAAACAAAAACCAGGTGGCTTGGCAAACTTGGATTTAATATGACTGACCCAAGTAACAGCAGAGATAACTGATTCTTCAATCAATTCTGCATTTCCAAGCAAAGTACGAATCGTGTCCCACACCTGTCTAGTATTTTTCGTAAGTAGTAGAGCAATGTGGTTCTGATTATCTGTATTAATTAACTCATGCTTCAGCATTTTTATTTGTCTTTTGTAGGTCCTAATAATTAGGGCCTTTGACTCATAGAACTCATAAGCAGCTAAATCTCGAGAGCCCAGTTGCCTAATAAGTTGGCGTTTCTCTTTCCGTAAGTCAACCACTTTTTGATTGTACTGATGGCGATGCGTGGTCGGCCAACTAGAGTCAGTGGAGGTTGTCATAAGTGACATATGTACGGCAATTCTTATCGAGTTCTGTATCTCTGCCGCAACACCAGATACTCCTCTTAACGACATACTCAACATAAGTAAGGGCTCCTCTTGAATATGAGTACTGACTTTCTTGCACCTTTTAGAGGTCCACTTAACCGATAGTCAGACTCGATCAAATTCAATGTTATATAAACTCGGAGCAACATCAAGGCTACTGACTTTCAATCTGAAGTTAGTATTCAATGCAAGATGATCTCCCCTCAGTAAGTTGCCAATCAGTATTGGATCAATAAGTTGTAATAACCCTGTTGATGCAAATATATAATCAATCAATGAAGTCCAAGGACCTCTTGCCCAGGTATAATGATAGGGTCCTATTTCAAACGGAACCATTTGGATATCCCAAGTCATGAAATATTCCAACCACTTTATACCATTTGCATGAGATTTTTTCTTCAAACCGTGACTACACTGTTTCCCATCTTTATCTATAGCTACACGGGTGGCATTAAAATCTCCCCCAATGATTACATTCAAACTTACTTTATGGGTAAGTACCTGTTCAAAGATGAAATTCAAACGATTAGTGATCGTTTCAAAGGAAAGTTAACATCATTCCAACACAGGTTAACTACAAAAAAATCCTGGCATAGTGACTTATTACTTGAAATTTCAACCACCAACAATGCGTCATCAGCCCACAACACAGAGGATTTCAATCTCAAATTTGTATCGATTAAGATAGCAAGGACGCCAGCCGGGCGGCCTAGAGTCCCTCTTTCAGTAGGCTGAGGATAAAAATCAAACCCCTCCAACACTAAATCACCCGTAATCATAGTTTCTTGGATCAAGCAGATCCCTGGGCGAGTACAGCTATCAAGCGAAGCATTCCATGACCTCATGTTGGAACTACCACGAGTTCCAAGACAGTAAGGTCATACCAAGGTTTTCATCCTACTTTTTACCCATAACGGTTGTAGTTTGAGGAGGATTCGAAGAGCCCATACCCATCATGCCTGATAAAGAAGCAGCAAAGTTCATACATTGTTTCAATACTTCCTCATTAATCAACGGTAGAGTTCCTGCTGAGTTTAAGGGCTGTGGAGGATCTGGGAGGGTAGCCATGAAAATTTCAGCAAGTTCATCGGAATTAAATAGACAATGGAATAAGCACAGTAGTTCTAAATCATCTCGCTGTGCCCAAATTAATCTTGCAACGATGTGTGAATGGTAGCCACAAATCATTCGAGTTGAATTATTATGGGACAGGCAAACCCAGTCAATATCATCACTTCTTATGGTGCGTAAGGCTGGGATCGCCTGAAAAGCCTTCAGCATTGCAGAACGATTTAGGCTCACTTTTGCGGAGGTTGGTTGCTTAATTTCCCAACCCATGATAGATGGCATATCTGGGGTTAAAATCATTACCTCAGTCTTGGGCATCAGCTCGTAGGTATTAAAGTATGATTCATGGACCCCTGTCTGAGCTTCTGGATTAGATCTGTCCCTGGTCATATTTATATTGTTCTTGCAGGATGACGAACCAAGACCTTCAACTTTAGCACCATGATCATTGACCACATTAGGAACGGGTTCTTTCGCCACACTGTTGGATAACACCTCCTGAACTGAAGCGTTATTGGGCAGTTCACCGCCCTGATTAATATGTGTATTTGAGATCGTCTCATTAGATCTGGTTGGTAAAGGTTTATTCACCAATGTTTTTTTCAAAGATTTGCTGGGCCCTGCTACTTTGATTTTGTTAGAAGCCTTCTTCATATAGAGGGCCGGAAAATAATTTACCAGATCAGTTTGCTTTTGTTTGGTAACACAATGGTCTTCCACCTGAGCCGCAACTCCAAGCCCTTTTCCAGTCAGTTTGATCACCGGCAACTTTCGCGTGTCAACTGGGCTCTGGATTGCTTCAATGTTCAATAGAGCCCTTGATTCTTGGTTAAGTTGCAGGAGATCAATCTTCTCCTCGTCAAGCGAGGAATCCTTTACATCAACCTTTAAGGAATCTAGTTTCCCCTTGGGTGGATTTTGTTTGTTCCTCGACTTTATATTTTTGGCTTGTTTGATCTTGCGTTTGGTAGCTCTCAACAGAAGTCTTTTCTGTTTCCTTGATAGTACCGGTTCATAAGGCCGATCCTCTACCGCAGTCTCCTTTTATGATCCAACCTGCTGATGGACTTTCTGTGCATCATCTTCTAAATCAATTAAGTTGGTCAAGGCCGAAGGGCTATCTGGTGGCTCATCTCTATTTAGACAAGGCACCAGTGGTACTGAGTCAGCCATCACGTCGGCAGTAGGGGACTGCGACACCAGTAATTGTTCAATTGGATTGGTCATTGCTATACTTAATAGTATCTGTTGAATGGCCACTGCATTCGCTGATACCATCTCAGTCAACTGATCGGTTACCTTAGCTACAGCCCCATCTTTTTTGCTAGAGTCAGATGCCGTAACTGCAGCAAAGATAATCATTGCATTGGGCCCCATTCTTAAATCAACTGGGGTTTGGGAGGCTTTAGTACACATTTGGGTGCTCTCCCTATGTTTCCCCTTAGAAAGGGCAGCCACAGCATCACAAGTAAAAAGGAGCCCTTCGATTCTATTGACCTTGGTTAGTAGCTCAGTTATCATGCCATGGGAATACATAAGGTGTGCATAAGTATGGTCTTGTCCTTTATCAGGCAGATTAAGAATCCTAGACAGAACCGGAAAATCAACTCTGATGTCTGAAGACTCCATTAGATTACGTTCTGCTTCAACTTCAAGTTCATAAAGGCTTGTTTGTTGTTCAGCAGGGGAGGGCGGCATCACCGGAATAGACCCAGAGGCCGTATCAGCCAAGTCACGAGAACTTTCTATTTCTGAGGGTGAGCTAGTCTCTTGATTTTTAAACCCCTTGTTAGCCACATTGTTTGCAGAGTGATCATCGAAAAAAGCATGTACCTGGGCTTGCGTTGCAAGCACATGATCAGAATCAATGTGCACATGCACATCTTCCATGAAATATTTGTTGACTTTAACCGGGGTAGAGGGCCCCCTGGAGAAAAGCATCCTCTTGTCGAGAAGTGCCTCAATAGCCGGGGCAATAATGGACACATCAGAGAATCTGGGTTTAGTTGTCATAATACCCATTTTAGCTAATAGTTCTTCATTGGGCGGAACTCCTAGGCCCCCACACATAGCCCCATTATCCTGGTCTTGATTCATCTCTTTAAGCTTAAAGGTCTTTGGTATCAGTAAGGAATTAGTTTTCGAAATAGTTTGCAAAGACAATACTTCGTTGCTAAGCTCTTTTACATTTACCAACACACTTTGAGATGCATGACAGCTCACATCGCCCTGCAGTTCAACACACACAGACGTTCCCACCTCATTAGAGAGATCAATTTCATTATTAACTACTGTAGAGGTGTCTGCCATGATAATATGATTTCCTAGGGAATCATTCATAGCCTCACTCGTTTTATCACGAATCTTATTCCCACTGCGGAGCCCGTTAACCATGTTAAATACCTGGTATCAGCAATACTGGCAAAGCCTTTGCCACAGTCATGCAGTAAAACCAAAACCTGCAGCCTGCACCACGCGCCTTGCACCATGTACAATCAACAGTACTTCTCGTACTTCCCACAGGGCGCGCGTGGGTGAGCAGGCTGCTGGGATTAAGTAGAAACAGAAAAGGGTCGTCCAAATCCAAGGGGGCGGGACACGGCAAGGAAACCTTTAACCAAAGAAGGAACAAACAAATAATCAGTATATCAGTGCTTCAAAACAGACAAGCACCACATTAAACACGCTGTGCACAGCGTACACGCTAAACATGCGTACACGCTGGGCACACACGTACGATTCAACAGTCACCTTTGTTAGTTTCCAGTAAGTCAGGCAACAGTGGTGTTCACCGCAAAGACGTCCTCCAGAAGTCCTCCCGAAGCAGGTACAACTGCAGTTAGCTGCGAATGCAGGACAAATCCGAAAGCAAAAATCCAAGTCCACAGTTGCGACTGCAACCAGCACGACGAGACAGTCAACATTACTTCTCGTACTTCCCACGGTGCGCGCACGGGTGGGCAGGCTGCTGGGATTAAGTAGAAACAGAAAAGGGGCGTCTAAATCCAAGGGGGCGGGACTCGGCAAGGAAGCCTTTGTTAGTTTCCAGTAAGTCAGGCAACAGCGGTGTTCGCCACAAAGACGTCCTCCAGAAGTTCTCCCGAAGCAGGTACCACTGCAGTTAGCTGCGAATGCAGGCCAAATCCGAAAGCAAAAATCCAAGTCCACAGTTGCTACTGCAACCAGCACGACGAGACAGTCAACAGTACTTCTCGTACTTCCCAAATTTTTAGTTTACAAATTAAAAAAGATTTTTCGTTTGTAGAGCATTGCACTGTCTACAAGCTCTTCCAGGATTACTATTCTGTGGTAAGGTTTAAGGGCTGAGCATCCTTTCTCCCCTCTACTTATAAGGGTAAAGGACTGTGTGGAGGAACATTTCTTGTAAAATTACTTATTTGGAATGCTTCATTGTGGTGACATTAGCATTTGTACATGCTCTATTATCAGTAGTGACAGTTGCACTCTTTTCACTACCTTTCTTTTCATGTCTACATTTTGAGAGAGGAATTACATTCTCCTTACTGGTAGGTGCTTTAGTGTTCGTTAGTGACTGCATTAGCTGTTCCCTTTCATCTTTCAGTACAAAATCTGCTAGAGTTGGATGGCTACTTTCTAAGTGTGGGTGTGCACTTTTTGGGATGTATATGTGTGCAGCTTTGCATGCATGCATGGATGAATGTGAGGGTAGGAATTTAGATTGCGTTGTGTGATTGTGTAATTGTATGTTAGTGTATGGTGGGAACACTATATTGCTATGTGGGAGTTAATATAATGGCGGCGACATGCTAACACAAATTGAGGGACTGTTGAGGTGCAATGAGTAACAATGGCGCAAACACCAGTGGGTTGATGCAATTGTGTACCTGAAAATACAAGAACAGTGCACTGTCTCAGTAAGAGGTGAAACTCCATGATAGCATTGCACTTACTTTGTTGGCTGTCGAGAGTAGGCTTACTCTGGGTTGGATTTTCAAGTTGACACGCCAGTTAGCAGAATCCACAAACATAACACAGCCTCCAGCACCCCTACCCACTTCAATTCACATACCATTTTACTACTTTCAACCAAACCACACAATCTTCACAACATTGCCCCTGTTCCCAACACTCTATTAACTACAAAGAACCAATACATCATAATGCAGTTCAGTACTCATTAATCTGCACAATGTCCACCACCCAACCACATCAACCATCCACTGGAACCCTATACACTTGTATACACATAGGGCCTCATTACGAGGTTGGAGGTAATCATGGCGCTATTAGTGCCATCACTACCTCCTATACCGGTACCGAGTCCGCCCTCGTTCAATGGGGATTTACGGTCTATTCCGACCATTGGGGGACCGGTAAATCCCGATTGAAAAAGCCATTCCCCATTCCCATTTCAGCCCCCATAAGGCTCAATGGGAAGGGGGAAGGTGCTAATAACGGTACTGCAAATTGCAGTACCGTTATTAGCTCTGAGGTCCCTTAACGGGCCCCGTCCATAACACGTGGTAAAACCAGGCATTAAGGAAGGGACCCACAAAGGGGCCTCAGAATAGGACGCAAAGGGATTACCGGCACCGATGTCCTTAACGGTGCCCGGTATCCCTTTGCGCCCACCTCGTAATGAGGCCCACAGTATTGCAACAGTACACCCAGTAGACACACAGCAGGACTGTTGACTGCATCATCTCCAGCCATGCACTCAAAACTGGAGGATGTGCTAACAATCACCACACCCATGCAACCAACAATGTGTCCAATGCTGACAAACCACAAACACAAGGCAACAATGTGAAACCTACTTGCAACCAGTGGACATAGTTTTCGGTGCAAGGCCTCCAGCCATGCATCCAAGGCACTATGAGTATACCACACACAACACAGCATACTAAACCCTATGTAAAAATGCTCATGTCATGTGCTATCCACTCGCCATCTACAATTGAGCCTGCCAGTAGTCACCAGAGAAATAAGTCACCTCAAGACCTATCATGCAATAACGAAGGCTACCTGCATTCACCACACAAGGTACTCGCCTGAGGAGGTACCCACAAATTGGTGCAGTATGCACGGATACCGCTGCCACACCACTTTCTTCTTCCACCTAATAAAATATATCTGATGAACCACTTCTAACACCCCATTCTTTGCATCCCCTCTTCCCACCATCAGATGCCGCAAAGCATGTTTTCCAGCCCCTTTTGGTGCCGCACTATCCTCGGATACAACATGGCAGCGTTACCCAAAATGATGACGCACATCACTCTTCCCTCCAGGCAACCACCGGGCACATCCAATGTCAGCTGACATCATGCCACACTCCAACACAATCAGACCGTTAACGGCGGAGTGAACAGGGAAATGGGAAATTTGACCTTCTTTTTAAAAAAGTACAGGACAGATTATCACCAAATTTAGAAAAGCACGCTTTCGGGACCAAGCCGCTGATCCTGCTGAAAATTTCATGAAAATCTGTCCAACGGTTTGGGCTGTACACTTGCGCAAAGTTCTTGTCCATTCAGTCTATGGAAAAAAAAAATTGGGACCCCCTATAACTTCGCTCCTCATGGAAGAAACCTCAGCAAACTTCGCAATAATATCAGAGCGGGCCATATACTTCCTCTGCAAGTTTTGGTGAGGCTTCATCCATGGGGAGCGAATTTATAAGCCGCCCAAAAAGTGCTCTTCCTATGAGTTGAGCAACTGAACCATAACTACAAGCCACTACCGCGGGCCCTGTAATATATATATATATATTATATATAAAATGCTTAAGTGTGTTTCCATACTCAGCTGATTCCATTTATCAGTGTTAGGTTGTCCTCTGCTGTCCAAATGGCAAAGTGTACCTCTATGTGCCCTTCCAAATCAACAACAGCTGTCATTTTAACAAACAGAATGAACACAGTTCTATGTGGTCACCTTCACCTTCCACTATCGCAAACATTCGGAATCATTTCAAGATACTTCTTTCCACCCCCACTTCTCTTCACACAGGGCACGCGGGTGCAGTGTCAATGAACAGTTAATTACCAGTCTCTAAAGAGCAAAACGCTGTAGGACGAATGCCTCCTTTTCGGACGAAAACTGAAAGTAGGCGTGTAATTATGCTACTGCGCAAACTTATGCCATCACAAGGACTCTGTAATGGAACAAGGTTGACAATTACATGTCTACAAAGACATCATAGGCACCCGTGTAATCGATGGAACTTAGAAACTGTTCTTATACCGTGCATACCTCTAATTCCATTTAATACAAATATGCCTTTCAAATTCAAAGACAATTACCTATAAGTTTCTCCTTTTCAATGACCAATAATAAGTCACAGGGACTTATGCCCCCTTCCTGAAAGGGATCACTGGTAACCATTATTAAGTCCCAGGGACCTACACCCCTTCCCGGAAGCGATCAATGGTAATTCCAATATTTAAGAAGGGGGACCGAAGTGACCAATATGAATAACTAACCAATATTGACCTTTAAGATATGCTACAATGGCGTATGTTACACCAGGAATGGCTAGTTTAGAGAATACAAATTGAAATCCTACTTATATTGTGAAATGACTCATTCAGAGTCTTGTCACATATGTTACCAATTCGTTATGCTGGTGTTTTCATAGGTGAAACACGGGGCATCATATTGGACAACAATGTATCTTTCACACCACACAAAAAGTGAGATCTTCTTGCAAACCCCACTCTCAATTACACATGCTCAGAAAGATCATACCACTACTGGATATAAATAAGAAAGACGAGATGACCAAAGTTCTAGCCCTATCTAACTTAGACTACCCCAACCTCTTCCACCCAGAAATTAATATAGCAAACAGTTGAAAGTGAGAGACCCCCAAAATACAATTAAAACTCCCAATGGAGTCAATAAGGACACCTCCCAAGAGGGAACGAGACCAAGACCCAAGTGCTAGTGGTAAAGAAAGTTTTTTTTATCTAAAATAGGGCAAGCAGAATCTACTCTGCTCACGCCGAGAGCGCTCTGCAGAAAACATGTTACAACTCATTTTTATACAGCTTTTTCATCATCCAGGAGAGGGGAGGCCTAAGGGGTACAGAATCAATCGGGATTGATAACTATGAATGGTCACCTATAGGTGCCATAGGGCTCAGTGAACTTGGTTGGTGTAGAGGCACGTGGTGAAATGACGTGGTGTCCCGGGTCAATCGGTCAGCTGAGCGCATGTTTTCTGTACCCATGCAAGTTTTTCTTCAGACAATCCTCGTAATGCTTCTATTTTACAAAGTATTTCCTCTTCCTGCCATTTATTGTCCGTATGCAATGTTCCCTTGATCACCAAAAAAGGCTCTTTCACCCAAATTACTCCTTGCAGCTGGGAGTAACATGTTCGCTGGTTCTGCAAAAGTTCAAATGAAACTGTGTGTGCTTGAAAAGTGCTTTTATGCGGCATAGTGCAAGATGTAGGAGACACTGGGCCTCTGCAAGTGCTATTTCTTGTGGCAGCAACACCTTAGGTGTGCCTGAGGCACGGTAAAGAGCACACATAACAACTTTCGTTAGTTGTTTGTTTAGCTGTGTTACTCATGTCTGCATACCACTTGTTTTACTGGTGGGGGTGTTGAGGGTCTTCAACTGTATCAAGGCCAATTTTATAATGTTCCTCCCATCTTCCCTGTTGCGGTTCCCTCTTCTTCCTCCTAGGACCCCCTTTCCCATTTCCCTGTGCCTGTGAACCATCTTCCTTTCCCTCCCGTGGCATATACAATTTGTAGATGACAGTTGTCATTTGGTTATCATCATCCCACCTCTCTACAGTGGCTTTCTGGATGCTATCATGGCTGTTGGATATGGGTGATTAAGCACCCAAGTAATTTCAGAGGGGGTTTGTCATTCATTGTATACACATCAAACTCTGGTTCACTCACATGTGGGGGCTGTGGGGTTGCCAGTGCTGCTTCACTGGATGTGATACCAGGAGTGTCATTGTACTTCTTTTCTTGATCCCCGTATGCCCATAACAACTTTGTGCCATCCCAAATCAGATGGGTTCCTTTTTTGATACTTTCTATACCCACACCCTCCTGGCCAGTATTAATTGTGACATATGCAATGATCCAATACAAAAACAGACCGAACAGTGTGGTAAAAAATAATACTGCACACACAAACAACATGCACTCAAATGAATAACTAGGATACGTATATCTCCTTCTTCTATTTCTATGTACACTATTAGTTGTGGTAGTTGGGGCCTCATCCATCCCCTTTGTAGCTCCTAAGAGGTGAGATAAAGCATTTGTTAATCACGAATATCACTTTTTTGCACTTTATACATTATATATATAATGCATTTACTCTCTTATGCTCATCTTTTATCATTTTCGCTTTTCTTCCACCTTACTCACAAAGGTGAACTTTTGTGGGAATCATTATGTTTGGACTTCACGTCCTTCCGTTTTCCTCCTCCGCACCCCAAGTCTGATGAGGGAAACCGAGGGAGGCAAGTTATCATGTTTTCAATTTGTTGTTAAGGAAAGAAAGGTCATTAATATGAGCATCTTCAACCACTGGAACAGGAAAGAAAAAGATGGAAGAAAGAGAGAGAGAAAGAGAGAAATCATTTCATTTTATATTTCATCTTGTCACAGACCATCGATGCTTTAAGATCCTGCACATTTATATCCGCCTTTTTTTCCCTCTTCCCGGGTACATCCTTATACTCCTCTCTCACCCATTACATTTTCCTTACATTCCCACAAATTCCATTTTTATGTTTGGGTGCTATGCTTGTCCCTGTTATCTTCATGGTCTGTGCAATCTGTGCTCCCATGGGCTTTTTGAACATTTGTCAAGTGTATCCAGTACCTTAAGCCCTGAACCTTAACTGTGGTTAAAGCTCAATGATCTGAGAAACCGGCAATGAGTTGAACCCATCTGGTTGTGTGCCTTCCACTATCTGTAACTGTAACACATACTCAGCTGTTAGGGGTTTTGGCAATTAGGAGGCATCTTTCGCGACCGCGGCCGCCGCCGCATTTCCCAGTCAGATGACGTCATCACCTTGCGTATGGGTCTGACACTTCAAGACTGCTACGAGTGCAGGTTCTTTTAATGCATCAATCAATTCCCTAGTAGTGTGGTGTGTTGGACTGGGGACCCATCTGCCCTTCTGAATCCTCTTCTCCCCCACCTTGCTAACCCTCCATGTACTGCTGTTGCCATATAGGCGGAATCTGTATAGATTGTTACGATGCACCCTTTCGCGGTGTGCAGCGCTTATATGAGCTCTATCAGTTCTGCTGCTTGGGCGGAAAAATGTGGTGCGAGTCTTTTTTGCACAATTACCTCAGACTCTCCGTTTTCTACTCTCACCACTGCTGCTCCTACATGTTTTTCTCCCATCTCGCAGTCTATAGAGGCGGACCCATCCTCAAAGTACATTTCCCCTTTTGATAGTGCATTCTCGTGTGCATTGGGTGTGTCATCATCTTCTCCTGTATATGTGGCGCAGTCGTGCTGTTGCATATCTTCCTCTGGGCAAAGTTCTGAGATGAATGTGGCTGGGTTTACACCCTTATACCGCACTATATGAATGTTCGCACTAGAGAAAATTAATTCATATGCTGTGGCCCTTCGAGTCATTAATGTACTTTTGGATCTTTCGAGGATGGCAAACAGAGAGTGTTCCACATACAATGTGATGGAACATCCCCTCACAATGGTAGAACTTTTTTCTATTGAGAACGCAGCAGCTGCAAGAGCCTGTTCGCATGCGAAGTACCCCTGCATTACTGCATCTAGAGTTCCGCTGTAGAACGCCAGGGGTTTATGACCCAAAGATGTTTTTTGTGTCAGTACGGCTGTCATGAGTGTGCCATTACAATGTGTGAATAGATAAAACTCCTGCTCATAATTAGGGGTTTCAAGAACTGGTGCTGTGGATATCAGTTCTTTAAGACTGTTGAAAGCAATATGCATTTCCTGTGTCCAGTGTAGGGTTGTGTTTTCCCGCTGCGCGTCCTTGAGCGCCTGTGAAAGGGGCTTAGAATATGCTGCGTAATCCAATATCCATGCGCGGCAGTAGTTACACATACCGAGAAACTTTTGCATCTCTTTTACTGTTTTGGGCTCTTTTACTGCTTCTATGGCCGCTGCTCTGTCAGGTATGATTCTTTTACCGTCCTTGGATATTAACTGACCCAGGTATATTACCTCGGTCAGGCAATATTGCAGTTTCTGCTTGTCCACCTTGTACCCCTTTTGTGCAAGTTGCGTTAACAGGGGGATGGAATCCTCTCTGCACTCATTTTTATTTCGTCCGCAGACTAACAAGTTGTCTACGTACTGAATTATGGGACTAATCGTGTGTATGTTCCCAAGATCTTCATGCAGTATTCTGTTAAAGATACTAGGGCTTTCACAGTACCCCTGTGGCAATCTACAGTGCTTGTATCTTTTCCCCCCTAATGTGAATGCCGTCAGGTACCATGACCATTGATCAAGTGGAATTGAAAAGAAGGTGTTTTTTAGGTCCACTACCATGAATTAAGTGGCTTCTGTCGGGACACTGCATAAAATTGAGGCAGGATTCGGGACAAGAGGGAACTTTTTGTACTTCGTCATTGAGGGGGCGTAGGTCTTGGATCATTCTCCATGTCCCTCCCTAGGCTTTTTTGATTGGCTAAAGGCAAGTATTACAGGGAAAGTTAGATGGCACTATGATTCCCTGTGCCATCAGTGCAGAAATGGTGTCTTTTCACCCTTCTTCAGCTTAATCTTCATCGGGGTCATTTCATGTAGCAGTCCTACATCGTGTGGGCCTGTGGTCCACAGCTGCTGTTGCACTTGGGACATATCCTCTTCAAAGTATGCAGGCAGAACTTTAATTACTACCATGAGGGGTAGTGGCACTTCCCTTCTTTGAATCATCACATCACAAGGGATAGCAATTTCCATCACCACTTCCCCTTTATCTTCTGAATCATGGAAAAGTTCCTCATCTGTCAGCTCTCGCAGGGCCGTATTGGCATTGATGCACAGCACTGTTCTACACTGGCATCCCTGCATGTCCATTACTATCACTATTATCTTTTGGGATGACACTTGTACTGCATGTATGTCTAATGATATTATGGATCCTGGCACTATTTCTGGGTCTGTGACTGGGCGGAAAACAAATTCTGAGGGCATTCTCCATTTTTTATGCTTCAACTCTGCCACTACTCTCGCAAGGATTCTCAGCCCCTGAATAAACATGTCTGGGTTCACGGGTATGCCGCGTGTTTGAGGGAAATCCACTTGTGTAAGAATCACCAGCATTGCGCGAACCACACATATTCCTTGTGTGGAACACACGATTCCTTTTTCAGTGAAAGAAATAGTCATGTTGAGTTTGCTAAGGAGATCCCTCCCCAGTAAATTAATGGGTGACTCTTCGTAATACAGTAGGGGTGCACGTACCGTTTTACCCCCCACTGTTATGTCTAGCTCTTCAGTGTATGGAACCTCGACCACTGCCCCAGAGAACCCCTGCGTTTCCAAGGTCCGTTTAGAAAGTGGGAACCTGCCTTCCTTGAGGTATGATTTTTCTGCTCCCGAATCCACCATGAATATTAATTGTTTGTTTCCTATTGCCGCCTCCAACAGTGGTTCCTCTGCTGCGTTACGGGTCGTCGACAGTACTAGACACGCAAGTGGTCTCTGTGGGCTGTCCTATGCTAAATGCCACGAGAGTTCATCTACATCAAAAACATTTCCCTTTACCATTGCTGTCCCTGTACACGGTGCGGTTGGTGCACCATTGGCTGCTCTGGAATAAGCATTACTGCGCACGGGGGTAATATTGTCATGATACTGGGGGTCTGGCAACGTGTTCTGTGTGTACGTTGGGGCGCTCACTCATGTTTCTTGGATCGAACTGGCTGTCTCTCCTGTTCCCGCCCATGGTAATCCATAGGGGCTTCCCGGATGGGGCTGTCCGATCTGATGTTCGCTTGGATAAAGGTTACTGGGCCTGTTTCGACATTCTCTCATGAAGTGTCCCCACCTCCCACAATTCAAACACTGTCCTTGCCCTCCCCCTCGGGGCCCTCTGTGCTCTGTACCTCCTCCTCTCTACCCCCTTAATCCATCTCTGTTGCCCCTCCCCCCTCTGGATGGCCATTGTGGTCCCTCATACTGATTCTCCCCAACCCATTGTTCTGGGCCATTACCTGTCCAATTTGCCACCATTTGCATTGGTATTTCTGTCTGGCCGTCTTCCTCCTCTCACTCCCTCCCTGTTGCACTGGTTGCTGCTACTGCACTGACCTTCAACAGTTTACTTTGCACTAATTTAGCTTCGCCTGCCAACCGCCGCTGGGCTATCTCCTTTTCCTTCTCTTTGATCCTCTTGCATTGGTGGAATATAATGCTTTGAATTTCAGGCCACCCCTTGGCTTCTATCCCAGCTATTTTATCAAGGGCCTTCCTCACTTCCTTCAGGAGCCCCCTCTTTATAATGAAATAAAACAGGGACGTTGATTGGTCCAGGCCGTACCCGTTTCCGCCATCCACATATCCTGCACCCGGAGAATGACGAACATCACATCATCATTCATTGTACATTGCATCACTGACTGTAAATCTGGAGTGTCTGGGAATGTTTCTCTCAATGCATCCCACACACGCGCTCGCACAGTGTTGAACGAGGCCCCATCGTGGCGGTCGCAATCTAACGTTATTCCGGGAAACCCCGCCTTCGCCCAAACCCTGTTAGCTTGGTCACCCACTGCTGATACCAGCAGGCTTTTAACATCCCCCACTGCTAAGGGCACTCCTGCTGTCTGTTTCTCAAATGCATATATCCACTTGCTGGCACCTCCTGACAGCGGGGGTAGCTGCTTGAGTAAGATGGCCTTGGCCATTTGTGCCCATGGTATGTAATTTGGTCTTCCTGCCCCACTATGTATCAGCGGCAGCTGCAACCCTTTTCCTCTCCTGGTAGTATTCACCTTCTTCCCCTTCGTTCCGATCACAGCCATGCGCCCCGTTTTGTTTCTTAGTCTTCCCCTCCACTCCTCCATGGTAGACAATCCCTCCCTTGACCCAGTCCCACCGGTGGCAATCCCCAACCTCCTTCCTTCTTCCTCTTGTTCTTCTAAGTCACTCCAATACTCTTCCTTCTGATCTGACGCCACTCCTCCTTCTTCTACCTCGCACTCACTATCAGCTGTGTTTATTTCTATGATTCTTATGGGGGTGTCATTTATCCGAAATAGTATCTCACCTTTCTTCCATCTGTCTTCCCCTGCCCCTACACTTGGCTGGGGCGTCTCATCGTATTCCGCTCAGGAGTGAGTGACCGCCCGTGCTCACCCGTAGCTCTCAGACGGGACAACTCAGCTTGAGCCATCGTTAACCATGAATCTAAAATCTGTGTAAGTTTGTCAATATCGATTGTAGGGGTACGTGCCTGTCTGACTGTCCCTTGACTCTTATAAGGGGGTGGTGCTGTGTTGGATGGTTTAATTGTGGGGGGCGCTGTGGGCTGTGCTACATATTCGGGATCACTATATCCTTCTGCAGGCACTGGTTTTGACAATAAGGGATAAACACTTGTTACCTCTATCATTCCCTCACTCTGCATGGTCATCCCTTCACTGCCAGCTGTTGTCAGGGGAGATGTGTTCTTCTCACTACATTTTACGAAGGCACATCCTTGAACAGGTGCCACAAATCCAATATTTCTCTTCTATTATGTAACTGTTTTCCCTTGTATTTAATAAACAAGCACGTGGCGACCATATCTAATACCATTTTGTCAAAGGACCCTCCTTGTGGCCAGACCTGGGGCAGTCCTTCACCTTTCACCTCCACAACCCACTGGTCGTGGTACTTATTTATTTTAACAGCATACCCCGGTAGGGTCTTACAAATGTGAGCGAGGGGCGTCTCCGCAACCATTGTATGTTATTCTCAATGTAAATCAATTCCCAATTCTTACATATATATATATATATTCGTACACCTTTTGTGTAATGAGCTCAACACGCTTATACAATCCTGCTCATGAATCAAAAGTGGTTCACTTACTCCTTGACACTTTTAGACAGCATCTCTGTCAATACACCACGCGTCATGCAACGTCAAAAACCTCTTCATTAATACTTATCCACACAAGCAACATCAATTTTCATACAAGACCAACAAATAACGGACTGTATAAACAAAAATAAGAATGACACATACTACACTTTATCGTCCCAAATATCCCTATTGCCCCTACTTGGCTATCCCTTCTCCGATTCCCTACCTCTCCTCTATTTGTTCCCGCCCCTCCGAAAGGGAAAGAAAAAGGGGATAGATGAGATACAGTTGGAAAAAAGCGCTTCTAAGACTACTCCGGGTCCTCCTTCGTGACCCCTACGTTATATTTTTACGTTATATTTACCATACTCATATATCCTGTACTAGTCGAGATAGCACTATGCGGCGCCGCCTTCCACCCCCCCCAATGGAGATAGGATCCCTTGACCTCTTCACATCTTATTTTACATCACCGTCCTAATGGCCATATGCGGTAGACAAGAAATAGATTGGAATATAGAGAAAAGAGGAATAACTCCTGACCCCTAGACCCTTCTCTCCCCCTTCTCTCCTATGCTGGACGCTTCACCACCCTCTCCACCAACATTACATAATCTATCCCAATATCCTCTAATATGACTCCCCACCCACCTTTCATTTCCATTTTCACTTGATACTCACGTGTCCGTCTGTTACGCTCACCTGATATCCCCGGGGGCATCTGGAAGGCTCTGAGATCTGGAACCCTGGATGCGTGGTTGCCCAGTGCAGAATAATGAATCTTAATTATTTGTAGAGTGAGCTATCCATCCTGCGTTTCCGGTCCGGGTTTGGTGGGGTTATCGAGGTGAAACCTCTTAATCAGACGTGGTGCGTGAATATGTTCACTTGGTTCCCAAGTTCTGTCTTGAAGCTCGCACCCTTTCCAGTCCACTAAATAGTATAGCTTAGATCTGGTACGTTTCGAATCCATGATGTTTTTAACTTCAAATTCAGGCTCTCCATCAACTAGCACAGGTTTTGGTGGTGTTAAGACTCGGGTTCCTGGTTGTACAGGTTTTACAAGTGACACATGGAACACCGGATGAATTTGCA
The DNA here is from genome assembly GCF_040938575.1 of Ambystoma mexicanum. NCBI lineage: Eukaryota > Metazoa > Chordata > Amphibia > Caudata > Ambystomatidae > Ambystoma > Ambystoma mexicanum. The sequence goes on along the minus strand of NC_090928.1, from coordinate 985,706,563 downwards.
TGCTTGGTAGTAAGGCTAACTTGACGGCCACCGGATTTATCACCGATTCGATGGTATAAGGTCCTAGATATCTTGGACGAAAGGACCGGGTACCATTTATGGGCACATGTTTTGATGCCAACCAGACTTCATCTCCAACTCGGTAATCGGGAGCTTTTTTTCGATGCTGGTCCGTGATTTTTTCTTTGTCTGTCTTTGGCTTGCAGTAAATGTTCATTTGCCCTTTTGAAGGCTTGGGTTATGCTTGTGTGTAGAGTCTTTACCGCTGGCATTTCCAAGGTCATGAGGGAGTCTAGTTCTGAGGTACGTGGATGTCTTCCGTATATTGTGTAGAACAGGCTTTGTCCCATGCTGGTGTGTATGGAGTTATTGTATGCGTATTCCGCTATCCATAACAAGTCTTTACAATTCTCTTCCACTTGATGCAGCATGCTACGTAGATACTGTTCTAATGTCTGGTTTGTTCTGTTTGTCCATCTGTTTGGGGGTGATGGCTAGTAGATAATGGAACATCGATTTGTGCCATGGTACAACATTTCCTCCAGAAGTTAGATGCAAATTGGCTTCCACGATCTGAGATTAGGACAGAGGGGAAACCATGCAGATTTATAATCTGTTCAAGAAATGCTTTGGCCAGACCAGTAGCGTTAGGAAGTCCTTTGAATGGAATGAAATGGGCCATTTTAGAGAACAGGTCTACAACCACCAGATTGGTATTAAAACCTTGACAGGGAGGTAATTCCATAATTAAATCAAGAGAAAGAGTATGCCAGGGAGCCAGTGGAATATCCAGTTGTAGGAGGTCAGCTGGTTTCTGTTTTTGTGATTTATTATGTGCACATATCCCACAGGATAAAACAAATCAAGCAATGTCCTTACGCCAGGTTGGCCACCAATAATTCCGTTTAACCTTGGCTAGAGTCTTAGCAATTCTGGGATGGCCTTATATCAGGGAATCGTGATAATCAGACATGACCAATTCTTGCAGATCTTTACTTGGTAGATATAGTAGTTCCCTGAAGTAGGGTAATCCATCCAGAACCGTGTGATGTTCATTTTGGGAATTCCATTTCTGCAAGATCTCGGGGTTTATTAATGTTCGAATCTTATCTTGAAGTTCACTAGTCAATGTGGTGGTGTGTCCCAGTAGTTTATCACTTGGGATGATGGCAACAGGGTCCAGGGTACTGTTTGTTTTGTCTTCAAAACCCGTACGAGACAAGGCATCGGCATTCCCTTTCCGAACTACCAGTCGGTATGTTATTACGTAATCGTATTCTGCGCAGAATAGAGCCCACCGCAACTGTCGGGACGATTAGGCTTTTGCTGACTTTAGGTATTGAAGGTTTCGGTGATCTGTGATTACTGTGATGGTATGTCTGGCACCTAACAGAAACTGCCGCCAGGCTTTGAAGGCTGATTTTATTGGCAACAATTCTTTGTCTGTAATTGCATAGTTAAGTTCTAGTGGTGAGAATGTATGTGGCAAAAACGCCACAGGGTGTAATTGGCCTGTCTCTGGATCTCTTTGAGAGAGAACTGCTCCCATAATGCTGGAAGCATCAGTTTCCACTACATAGGGGAGATCAGGGCGAGGATGTCGTAATATTGGCGCAGAGGTGAATCTTTTCTTGAGTTCTTGAAAGGTCCATTGGAATTTGTTGTTGTTTTTTCTCTGTAACGATGTGATTGGGTGGACTATCCGTGAGAAATCTGGAATAAATTGGTGATAAAAATTTGCAAAGCCGAGCATGCTTTTGGTTCCTTTAAGTGAATAAGTGAAGAAGGTGACAGCCAATTAAGGATGGCATCTACTTTGTGTAAATCCATCTTGACTCCCTTTGGCGAGAGAACAAAACCAAGGAACTCAACTTCGGTGACATGGCAGCAGCATTTCTCGAGTTTAGCGTACATTTTGTACTGGTGAAGTTTTGCAAGGACTGAGTGAACATGTTCCACATGATCTCTTTCAGAAGGGGAATACACCAGGATGTCGTCAATATAGACCAGGGCACAGACATTGATTAATTCCCGTAATACATCATTAATGAAGTATTGGAACGCTGCGGGAGCGTTGCACAGCCCGAAAGGCATTACCTGATATTCGTACACGCCATACTTGGTGCGAAGCTTGTTTTTCCATTCATCCCCTTTCTTAACATGTACAAGGTGGTATGCTACTCTGAGGTCTAGTTGGGTGTAGATTTGGGCATCCTTGACTTGGTCCAATAGTTCCTGGATAAGGGGCAAAGGGTAGCGGTTTTGTACTATGATTTTATTGAATGCGCGGTAATCGATTCAAGTCCTCAAATCTCCTTTCTTCTTGGGTATGAAGAGTAAGGGAGAGGCTGCCGGTGACTTTGACGGGCGGATAAACCCATTAGCCAGGTATTGATTCAGATAGGACTTCAAGTGGAGATTTTCAGTTTCCGTAAGTGCATAAATTCGACCATAAGTTACTTGTGCGCCAGGTATCAGGTCTATCTGACAGTCATAGGGCCTATGTGGCGGTAATGCGTTAGCCTGTTCCTTCTGAAAAAAATCTTGATAATCCTGATATTTTTTTGGTAAGGTGTCGATTGGTTCTGCAATCCCCAATGCTATTCCTTGCACAGATTTCAGGTTTGGCTGTGATATAAATTTCGGGTAGTAAGTGTGGGCGTATTCGTCAGAAAAGGTCAGTCTCTTTGCACGCCAGTCTATGTGGGGATTGTGAGTTACTAACCATGGCATCCCTAAGATCAACCGGAACTGAGGAGCTTTGATAAGGTCAAACGTGATTGCTTCTTGATGTCCATCCTGACACAGAAGGGTTAATTCGGTTGTGCATTGGGTTACTGGTCCCGAAGAAATTTTTGTACCGTCAACAGTAGTTACCTTTTCAGTTGTTGGTTTTGTGCATAAGGGAAGTCCCATTTCTGTTGCCAGATCTCGATCTATGTAATTACCAACTGCTCCGCTGTCTATATATGCCTCTATGGCATGCATCCGTGACAGTCGTTGGTGATTGACCAGGGTTACTGGTACGGCGAAATGTGAGGTCTGTGACTCATCCTTCTCGCTCAACAAGCGGACCTCTACACTTGCCAGGCCTGGTAGTTTTCCGATTCCTTTCCATCATCTTCTTGCTCTGTAGCACCTACCACCGTCCTTGGATCACTGGGCATTCTTTGAGGTAGTGACCCAATTTACCGCAGTATAGACATAACTGTAGTTGTCTCCTCTTGTCTCTTTTACCTTTGGTTAAAGGGGGTCGTACTCCTCCAATCTGCATGGGTTCTGTGGTATTTTCTGATTGTTGTTGAACATTATCTTTTGTACGTACGTACATGGCACAATTTTCGAGTCTACTTCGGTCTGTTCCTCGATCCTGTAATCTGTGGTCCAACTCAACTACCAGGTTGATAAACTCTGCACAGTCGTTAGGTGGGTCTACCACTTGAGCAAGGACATCCTTCAGGTCTCCTCGTAGGCCCCGATGAAACATGGTTCTTTTATCTTCTGGCCATCCCGCTTCTACAACCAGTCTATTAAAGGTGGCAATATAAGTCAGCAAATCTTGATTTCCTTGGAGGAGGGACAGGAGTTCATTATCAAGGGCTTGTCCATGCAAGTGTTGAGCAAATAACTTTTCCATCTCCTGTTGAAAACCCCTCAAGTTCTGCAGTAACGGGTCATTCCGGCTCACTAAAGGTACCATCCATTCTGCGGCACATCCACTCAAATATGATAACACGAAGACCACCCTCGACAGGTCATTTGGGAAAGCCCCAGGCCTACAAACAAAATGGAGGCGGCACTGGTTCATGAATGTTGCGTACCTTCTGGGGTCTCCATTAAACCATTCTAGTGGTGCCAGGGTTACTGCTCCCGGATACGTTATCTGTACTGGATTGACTGATGATGGTGTAGCGACGGATGGGGCAAATCCTGGCAATGGAGCCTGCCCCGTCTGTGTTTGTAGTTGCTGTTTGTTTAGTTCATCAGTACAGTCTTTTGTGACTATTAACTCTTGTTTTAAGGCATTGGTTTCCTGCCGGGCTGTGTGTACCTCGGCGCGTAATTGTCCCAAAACCTGGGCTAACTGATCAGTTTCAGATGTCTCCATGACACCCAGGTGGATAAGGTTTAAAGGCTTCATGTTCTGTTATGCTCACCTGATATCCCCGGGGGCGTATGGAAGGCTCTGAGATCTGGAACCCTGGATGTGTAGTTGCCCAGTGCTGAATAATGAATCTTAGTTATTTTCAGAGTGAGATATCTGTCCTGCATTTCTTGTGCAGTGGCGCTTCACATTTGTTGGCGAGCTGCCCGAATTGCTTCACTGGTGCAGTATGCCTTCCTTGGTCCCAGGCCTGCTGTGACCCCGAATCTGCTGGTAGGCGGGTAGGCTTGTTATTTGTAAGTCTTTGTTCTGTTTATGGTGGGAATTCGTTAATGTCTTTATCTCCTTCTTTTCAGGTGCAAAGGTCTTGATGCTGGTGTGACGGATGGAGAGGCACATTTTCTAGGTAAGAGAAAGTGCAAAGCGCAGCTCCTTTATTGTCTTTTAAAGCTAACCTGTGTTTTCTTCTTCTTCTCTTCACAGGCCGCTGTGGTGCTGCGAGTGGATGTGACTGCGATGAAAAACAAGGCCCCAGAATCCGTTAAGGTAAGTACAGCGCTGTGCGGTTGTTTAATATTGAAAGTGTACCTGAATATGTCTCTTTTCCTTTGCAGATGTTGCTGTGGTGCTACGGAATGAAGCGTGGCGTAGCGCGATGGAATTCAGGTAAGACTGATAGAATTCGATGTTTTGGAAGCGCGTGTTCTAATATTGTTTTTCCCTTTCTCGTTATTGCAGGTCGCAATGTTCGAACAGTAGCTGTGTTAGCGGTTCGCCCAAAGTCCTTAATCTAGTACTCACAGGTGAGTGATGTTTCTTCTTCTCTCGGAACCGATTTCAGGCCAGTTGAGATGCTGAGTGCTGGATGGTGTTTTCTCAGGTAAGAAAGAATAATCTTGTTCTTGTTCTTGCAGGATTACAAGAAGATGCTGAAGACCAGGAGCTGGACACGGTGAGCGTCACACTGCGGGTTGCAGAATAACACGAAGCGTGTTCTGCAGTCAGGGTGTGGTTTATATAGCCCAGGTAAAGTAGTACCTGGGAAAGTAGCTCCAGGCCTGCCACACCCAAAACACTACACCGCATGGATTGGTTCTTAGAACTAGACTGTGTTGGTGCATCCATGTTGGATTTAAAGGCCCATGTACATAAATAGGACCTACTTTGAACTGCCCTTCCTTCCTACATATGAGCCTGTTGCCAAAGGCGCCAGGACTGGCTCCAGGAGCCCTTTTGCAGTGGTTTTAAGGCTCTCAGGGTTCTTGTGGGAGCCTGCTTGTGGCACAACTTGTGCCCCCTCACAGTGGTCATGTCACCGTTTGTTTGTTTTGTTTTGTTTGTTTGTTTGTTTGTTTGTTTATTTGTTGTGCGCACCGGACCCTGAGGTAGCAGGGCGCAAGAGACAAGGAGGTTTACAGCTTGGTTACAGACGTTGATCCGAGACCCTCTGGACCTGATCGGTCAGTGCGCCACTCCTCGTACAAAGACCACACCCGGCTCCGGCAAGTGGTATGTTTGGGTTTTGTTAAGAGGGATCCCGTACCCGCTCGCCCTACTGCATGCGCACGTCTAGGTGTACCGGTTGCCGTTGGCGGGTAGCTCTTGAGGGAGCGCGTTCTGGGTCAAAGCAGGGGGACGTCTCGTGTCAGAAGGACGGAAAAGAACGCTATCGCGTCGGGGTCACCAATGAAAGTGAGAGACATCCAAAATACAATTAAACCTACAATGGAGTCAATAAAGACAACTCCCAAGAGGGAATGAGACCATGACCAAGTGCTAGTGGTAAAGAAAGTTTTTTAATTTAAAATAGGGCAAGCAGAATCTACTCTGCTCACACCGAGAGCGCTCTGCAGAAAATATGTTACAACTCATTTTTATGCAGCTTTTTAATCATCCAGGAGAGGGGAGGCCTAAGGGGCACAGAATCAATCGGGATTGGACACTTAGGGCCTCATCACGAGTTGGGCTGTAGCCCTTAAATGCAGTGGTAACGGTATTGCAGCCGCATTTAAGGGCTGGCCCTATCACGAGTTGGGCACTAAATGGGCTGTTTTACCTCCAGCCTTTCTCTGGAGGTGAAAATCCCCTGTTTTCGGCTGTATTACTGCCGGCTGTATTAGCCCGCATAATTAGCTCTGAAAATACCCCATTGAATCCAATGGACCCAATGGGGAATGGGGATTTACCGTTAACACCCAACTCGTGATCCGGCGGTAATACAGCCAGACCGGTCGGTGCTAGGGCTATTACAGTCGGCGGCATTACAGCCAGGAATACAGCCCAACTCGTGATGAGGCCCTAAGAGTGGTCACCTATAGGTGCAATAGGGCTTGGCGAACTTGGTTGGTGTAGAGGCACGTGATGAAATGATGTGGTGTCCCGGGTCAATCAGTCAGCTGGGCTCATCATCCTGGCATGCTGTGTCGAGATTTGAATTCCTTGTATCGTTGGAGTCATGTAACATTTGCCCTTGTGGCCACACATTCTCGTCCATTCAATGCCATGATTTGTTCGTCTGGTGATTTCAGAGGCCTGTACCTTGATACTTGCAAAACATGGTTCAATGATACATTATTTATTACTGGTCATAGATCCAACTTTGTTTGTAAAACGCTGTGCATGATTTGTTAGACAATTCAGGATATACTGACTGTAGGGTAGATTCCTTGGGGTCATTGCAGGGTTTAGGGTGTCCACCTGATAGCACTAAAAGAAATGCTGAATATATGACTGAAAAGGGCTGGGTCAAAGAAGGCACATATCATCATGAGTTTACGTTTCATTGTGGGATTCCATGATCAAGTGTCTGAACATCATTAACTCTCTTGCCGACCCCTTTTGATACCGTAATGGCATGGAAATGTGGAGGCTTTCTTGCGAGTTGGTTTTCCTTTGCATTATGTAACGTGGCTATTCAAAACACAATTGCACATTCAGGCTTTTCACATGTGGCTTGCTGAGTTACACTTAAATCATACTAGGTTAAAGCATACTGTGTCACCCGTTTAGCTTAACGTACTTATCATCACGAAAAGAAACATCAAAGTTTAAAAATACATTCTTAGTTCAATGTTTATCTTCTGCATATGCAAGGGGACAGAACAGTTCGCGACTTGCGGCCTACATGCACACTTTTTACACAAATAATGGCTTACTAGAAAAAATTGCCACTACATTATTCTTGCACACTCATGACACATATAGATTTACACTTAAACTCATAAGTTACTAGACACGAGGTAGCTTTGTGCTGGTGTGTATAAGGTCATATCGATTATGCATTGCATTGTCTTACACTGTTTCCATGAGCTTTCTTATGTCCTGTATTAGTATATGTTATACATTTGTTATTAAGGTTTAACATGAACATTTCTGGTTATACACACATATTATGTCGGTTACTCATATACACGTTGGTCCATGTTAAATTTACAGAGTTATGTTTGCGGGAGGGGTTCTGGCTCTGTTTATGTTACAATCGTAATGGATCAAAGCCGACCTCGAAAGGTCTTTCTTGACAGTCTTTGGGGTGGTGTCGGGTGGGTTTATGGAGACGAATGACTTCTGCCATGGCCTCTGCCCAGGGCTGTATCTGAATCAGTGAAGTAAGACGAAAGGCGGAAGATACAGTGTGGATTTTGTTGCATTCTCGCAGACAGTCTTCTCATGGGGACTAAACGGCTGCAGAGATGGTGAATGGGGGAGGAGGAGGAGGAGGCATTCGCTCGTGGTGCGCGCCTAGCCGGGAGAGCTACAGGCTTACATTGGAATCACACAATTGTTTCAACATTACAAAATGGAGTTGGTGTTTTACAAAATGGAGTCATGTCCATCTCTAGTTCTATATTACTATGAGGGATATCATAAAGGAGGGGGTCGCTGTTCCGGGGCCGGGGCCCTGGACCCAAAGCAGCCGCAACTGGGCCTACCGAGGAAGTGCAGGAATAGGGGAGTGGGGGTCTAAAATGTCCCCTCCTTCCACTCACAGTCACCTACTTTGTTTAGTGCAACATCACGCAGCACATCTCATATTAAGACTCACATTCTGTCAGCACATCTCCACTGTTCTCCAAGCCATCACCTGGCTATCATTATTAGACAAAATCACTCTCTAAGCCATGTGCTAACACATAGAAGACTCCATCACATGGGACCTACACATACATGGAACCTCTCCTGAAAACATACAACTTGCCTAGGCCTCTCAAGTCCTCAAATCAAAACAGGCTGCTTCTATCCAGGTACGTAAAAGACCATGTGGGAAGCAGAACATTCTTCACTATCGAGCCAGTTCTCTAGAACTCCACCCCCACAAATGTACGCTGGAACATGACTACCCTAGACTTAAGAGCTGCCTAAAGAAACATCTACTAAAACAAAACCCAACCAGTCTCAGAAGAATAAGAGAGCCCCACACTCTGTGGGATCCTGCGACCTCGCCCGGTCTTTTCCTATTTATCACAACTCACATCTAGACTGGCCTGTTAGGCCATTTTGCTGACAGCTCTTAGCCTTGGCAGACACCCATAAAGCAGGAACGTATCATTGAAGTACCAGTCATTGGGCCTCATTACGAGGCTTGCGCTGACGGAATGCAGGGGGCCGGTACGGGACCGTCCCCTTCATTCCGTCAGTGCTGATTACAAGGTTCCCTTTGCGGGACCCAGATCAGACGTCTGGTAAAACCGAACGTCTTTTTTCCGGGTCTCGCGAGGGGAAGAGGGAGGTAACAACGGGACACTTGTAATGTGCCCGTTGTTACCTCCCTTCCCATTCCCGTTGAGCCCTATGTGGGCTCAAATGGGAATGGGGAATGGTTCCTGCAAGGAGAACTTACCGGGTCCTCCTATGTCAGAATGACCCGGTAAGACCCCTTTGCAGGAACCCGGTAGTGGAGCCCGGTTTGGAGGCAGCCATGGAGCTAATAGCTCCATGGCTGCCTCCAAACTCGTAATGAGGCCCATTATGTTTTCGGCTGGGTTATAGAACAAGTACCACTGTGACATGAATGCTCTTAAGTATGTATCCATCTATTCTTGTGTTTGTCATTTATAAGGTTTGTACTCATTGTAGCATGAATGTCATATCGCATTATTTAATTAATCTATTTCTCTATAAACCAATTACCACATAAATGACCCACAAAGTATCCTGTGTTCAATGTGTGTGCTATACGAAATAACAATTGAATAAAAATACAAATTAAATACAAAATAGGGCACAATGGCAGCTGAGCCATGAGTGTGTCGTGCTTTACCCCTTTTCTGCTGCCACTAAGAGACAATGGGCCTCATTCCAAGTCCGTAGGTAACCGTGCCGGAAAAACCGGCAGGTTGCTGCCAGACCTGGAATGAATTACCGGCTTCGGACTTGCTGGAATTACCGGGGTATTCCAGCCCCGGTGATCCAGTAATTCCAGAGCTGGCATTCCGTTACTCCCCATACTCCCGCAGGACTCCATGGGAATGGGGACCGTGGAAACATTGGCACCCTAATTAACTGTGCCGGTGTTTCCATTTCCGTCAGCAGGTGGGTGGCGTTACTGCCGCCAGGTCAGACCTGGCGGGAGTAAGTCCAACCGCCTGCTGAACTCGTAGTCTGCCGGTCTGGAGACAACAGTGGCGGTGGGTTTACCACCACCATTGTTTCCAGACTGGCAGGGTCCTATTGAGGCCCAATGTCCATGAATAACCTTTGACCTAACATGGCATCCATCAGTCATGTGCACTGTTTCCCTCTACTGTGGATGTGTGCTGGTGATGGATAGATGAGCAATGCTCAGTGCACATGCACAGTACAGGTTTCCAACAGGCCTGTGGAGCAGTGTTACACAAGCCACGGACAACCGGTAGCCTGGGGACAGTAACATTAATTAGCACATCCCTGGGGGTTGGAGCCAGAATGAGTGATAGGAATGACAGTAAGCAGGCACTCTGTGCTATGCCATTCCATTTCTAGGCAGGGCAGGTATTCTAGCCCTGTTTAGCCAGGGAGATGCCTAGAGCAGTGTATCTATGCATGTTCCTGCTTTCTGGTTTCACTATGTTGCCTGCCATTTTGAGGTTAGGACAGATGAGAGCTGGAGCGTCGGTCCAGGAGGAGACTGCTGTATGTTCATACATGCAATTAGATGGATTCAAAATGGTCATGTGTGTGAAATAAGTATGTGCGTTGTCAAAGCAGGTACCTGTGTGATCACATGTGTGGCAGCAGGTGCTTACACGTCTGTGAGTAGGTGCATGGGTGTCTCAGAAGAGGTGCATGTATGTGAGAATAGGAAGATTTGTCTGAGACTGGGGGTGCATATGTGAGATTGGGTGCATGGGTGGATGTATGTGAGAGTGGGTGAGTGTGTCTAAGAGCATGTTTGTGTGTGTGTGTGTGTGTGTGTACATGCCATGGCACGGGTTGGTAGGCAAGATCAAGAAGCCTTTTTAGTAAACACATGTGTTAGAAAGGGCAATGCTGATAGGTGAATGGTGACAGAAAAGTCATAACATGGACATTGGGCCCATTACGAGGTTGGAGGTAGCCTTGCCGGTAAGAGCGGCAAGGCTACCTCCATACCGGCATTAAAGTCAAGCACAGGCGAATCTGCAATTACCGGGGTATTCTGACCCCACCGGACCCGGTAATTGCCCTTTCTGAGGTGCCGGTGTGGTAGATCCCCATTCCCATTTCAGCCCCATAGGGCTCAATGGGAATGGGGATGCCTGTAGCACCGGTAGTGTTTCTAACGGTGCCGGTGCTACAGGCATGCTGTGCTCACGGGTGCCTTTCATTCCGCCAGGGCAGAATTGGCAGAATGAAAGACACCCGCGGCACAATTCGTAGTTTGCTGGTCCGGTAACAACGGTACCGGCAAGCATACTGGTACCGTTGTTACCGGACCGGCAACCTCATAATGAGGCCCTTTATATTGTGTCCATGGCAATGCTGGACTATATTGTGGGCACAGGCATCCCAAATGTATATTTTTACTGTGTTATGATAGCATATAATGGGCACAGCCATCATGATCATGCTATGAGAGCGGATGAAATGGCATATATAGGGCAGAGGGAGTATGAAAATGTGTTTTTGCAGTGGCCTATATTATTCTGCCATATATTGGGCAAAGCTATGATGAAAAATCATTTGTACAGCAGCTGTGCTGGCATATATCTAGCACAAAAGTGAAAACACAGAAAATGGACATTGGTGAAATGAGATCAGAACATTTGTTCCAAATGACAATACCAACTCTTGTAAAAAATATATATATTTATTTATATGTAACCTTCAAAAACATTTTCATTGTTTTCAACATCCACATTTATAAACCACCATTCATTCCATCATTCATTCACACTCTCACTATATATATATATATAAATTCTCCACAACTAGGGTACTATATCCATCTAGAAACATATATATTTACATCAATCACAAAACTTCTTTGTAATTTCAGTAAGTGTTAATACACAAAATCAAATTGAATCATAGCATCCTGCTTGTGTGATATAACTCGACATATGTTTCGGTCGTCAAGGAATGGGCTCCTAATTTGGGCCAGTCGATATAGGTGACCTTCTTCAGGAGACGGATGCTTCAATTGCAACCCCTCCGAAATATCAATTTGGTGGTGGATGTCTTCAAACATCAATCTCCACATACAATAATGGAGTTGCGTGTCAACGATGGAGTTTATCCTAGAGTGGTGATAGATTGCGCTGCACCTGGACTGATGAGTAATTCAGGTATGGGGGTGTCTTGCGCATGAATCACACCTTCCAAATTTGTAAAACTCAGGAAAGAACGTCCTTAATCGTCCCTCTTGTGTTCAAGTCCGGGAATAGTGTATTCTAATTCCTCAGATGCTTTAACACACTCTTCACTGGCTCATGTCCATTTTCCGTTGTTTTTCTTTTTCTTTCGCATGCTCGATGTGCTGTTGTGAATACCACTCGCCCCAGCATACGGTTTCTGTGTTTTCACTATATTTAGCCTTAAGGACCTATGGTAAGTTAAGGCATCCCTTATTTTGAAACTTAATATATCTAGCACAGTAAGCATGACAATGTTTTAACGATAACAGTGCTGGCATATTATCCACCAGCAGCATGTCAATGTGCTTTTATAGTGGCCTGTTGCAATATATCAAGCACAGTCAGCATGAATACGTTCTAATGATTACATGTTGGCATATGTTGAGCACAGCCAGCATGACAATATGTTCTTAGAGTTGTATATGTTTGTATATATTGGGCGTGGTCATAATGAATTAATTTTATTCTTGTTACAGTGACGCTACTGGCAAATATTGGGCACAGCCAGTATAAAAATGTCTTCTTGCAGTGGCAATAACAGCATGAATTGTGCACATTGAGAATTAAAGTGTGTTCTTTCAGTAACATACTGGCATTAATTGAGCACAAAGAGAAAGAAAACATGTTATTACAGGGAATACTGGCATATATTGGTAACTAGAAATATAAATGTGCTTTTACAGGGGCAATACTGGCATATATTGTGTACAACCAACATGTAAATGGGTTCATACAGTGGCATGTTGGCATATCTTGGACACTGGCAGCATTAAAATATTTTTACAGTAGCAATACTGCCATATATTACCCATTGGCAGCATACGATATGTTCTTACTGTTAAATGCAAGCATATATCGCGCACAGTCAGCATGAATGTGTTCTTAGAGTGACATGCTGACATAGAACATGTGCACTGAATGGGTTCTTACAGTGTCATTTTGATCTATATTAGGGAGACCCAGTATGAACATCTTTTCTCACCAGGGCAATGCTGGCCCAATTTGGGTATATTGTGCATGAAACTGTATTTCTAAAGTGGCATACTGACATTTATTGGGCACAACTAATATGAAAATGTGTTCTTGCAGTGGCAATAACAATGTGTTTTTATAGTGGTATGCTGCAATATATCAAGCTCAGTCAGCATGAATATTTTCTAACCATTACATGCTGGCACATGTTGAGCCCAGCCAGCATGAAAATCTGTTCTAAGAGTGGCATATTTTTGTGTATATTGGGCACAGTCATGATGAATGAGTTTTTTTTGTTTTTACAATGACAATACTGGCAAATATTGGGGACAGCCAGTATAAAAATGTGTCTTGCAGTGAAGACCCTCAGGCGGAGGTCAATCCGAACGGCAGGACCAGAAACTGAAAGTGCGAGTCGCCAACCGCGAACCTCAGGTACTTCTTGTGCTTTGGATGGATCGGCACATGAAAATAAGCGTCCTTGAGGTCGAGAGACACCAACCAGTCCTGAAGTTGAAGGGCCTGGAGGACTTGAGAGAGAGTAACCATCTTGAACTTGTCCTTCCTGAGGAGCTTATTCAAACCGCGTAAGTACAAGATAGGTCTCAATCCCCCACCTTTCTGCGGAATCAAAAAATAAGGGGAATACCATCTCTTGTTCCTCTCCGCCACAGGCACCAGTTCTATGGCACCTTTCTCCAGCAGGGATTGAATTTCCTGCATAAGGAGCGGATCCGGACTCTTCAAAGAGAGATTCCCTGGTGAATTGTCATGAGGCCTCTGCTGGAAAGGAAGACAGTAGCCATGGGCTATGATCTCCAGAACCCACACATCTGAAGTAATGGCACTCCACTCTACAAGATGCTTCGCCAGCCTTCCCCCAACCGGTGAACCATGGGACATGGCCTCATGACTGAGCTGAAGCGGCTGCGGCAGTGCCTGAGGGCAAAGAGGCAACTGCCCGAGCGGCCTTGGCACCTCGAGTACCCTGTTTTCCACCTCTGGCACTCCTAAGGTGGCCCTTTGACTTGCAGCTCCTCTCGATTTACTAAAGGATGAGTAATATCGAAAGGAACCTCCCCTCCATTGCTGTCCCCTAGGACAAAAAGGCGGAGGTTGGCGAACTGCAGCGCTCAACGACTTTGCTGCAGCTTTGGAGGTCTGCAACCTCTCAAGGCTCTCGTCAGCCTTGCTGCCAAAAAGATGTTCACCATCAAAAGGCATGTTGAGGAGCCGGGCCAGCACATCAGGAGCAAACCACGCAAACCTGTGTATTACGGTGCTCGCCGCCATGGACCGGCTGACACAATCTGCCATGTCCAAACCCGACTGAACGGACTCACACATGGCATCCTTGCCGTCCTGTACAATAGCAAGAGAACCATCCCATTCCTCCCCTTTGGGAATATGTTCAGCTGCTAACGAAATACAGTTCCACAGAGTGTGCGTGAAATGTGACAAGGCACACACAGAGTTGGCTGCCTGCAGAGCTATACCCCCTGAAGAAAACACTTTCTTCGCCCAGCCATCAAAACGCTTGTTGTCCCTATCTGGAGGGATGGTAGGATACGACGTCTGCTTTGCTGGGGCCGTAGTCACCTGCACCACCAAACTCTCCGGAGTGGGGTGCGTGGTCAAGTAGCAGGGGTCGCTACTGGCTGGGTGGTATTTTCGCAGAAAAGACTTGCTCACTGCTGGGAGACTCTCCGGAGGAGTCCAAGCTGCAGCCGCCCTTCTTTGCAAAGCCATATGGAATGGCAGTACCGGGTCAGTAGGAGGACCTTGGTCGAGGATGTCCGTCAGGTCATCCTGCAGAAAATCCACAGGGGGGCAGACCACCCCAAGTAGTCCATGATCCTCAATATAAGGCACCGGTACGAGGACTCGGCATGGTTGCCAGGCTCAGGCCTACAGAACTCCACCTCTGGAGAGGTGTCCAGACCACTGGCGTCATGCAGCGACAGTCTCAGGTCTTCAATCTGGCTATGACCAGACAAAATCTCGTCAGACACCTCCTCAGGCGACATACCTTCCTCAGACCCCTCATCCCCCTCAGAAATATAATCCAGAGGTTGGAAAGCGGGCACAGAAAAAGGGACAAAGACATTTTTAGCCTTGCCCAGAGCCTTTCTAGGGGGTTCAACTGTGCCACGGGTTACCTCCGACAAACCAGCCTCGAAAGGCATCGAGGACGTCGATGGAATCGGCGTTGACATCGAGCGTGGCGCTGACAACTTCGACGATGTCGACACAGGCCTCGAGGGCGGAGCCCTGATTGTTTCCTTCGACATCCTAGGCGCCGATGGCATCGACAGCTTCCTAGGAGGTGGAGCCTCGATGGAGTCCCTTGATGACCTCGACGCCAAAGGTGTCGATGTCTTCCTCGAAGACTTCACAGGCTCACGCGGTCTCGAGGGCGTCGAGGACCGGGACCTGGAACGGGCATGTCTAGAGCGACCATCCTTGTCCGACCAGGACCTGGAAGGCGCCAATTGGTCGCGATGACCGCTCGAGCCCGAAGGCGCACGAGTGGTGTCTCTAGCACGGTCACGGCCGGTGTCTTTCGACGGTGCGGACAGACCGGAGCCCTGCTGAAAAATCACCATAATCTCCTTTTGGAAGGAATCCCATTCCTCATGAGTGGAATGCTTGTTGGGACAAGCAACCCGCCGACGTGCAGAGTCCTCGGATGAGGACGAGGACGGCGACCTGTAACGGTGCTTCCGTGAGTGCCTCGAAGAGGCAGAGAAATGGCGAGAACGACTCCTGGACCGAGACCCCCCCCCGCACTCACGATGACGATGCGGAGAGTCGCCCCTCGAATCGTCCGTCGAAAGTCCAATGGATCCAGTGGATCGTGACTTCCGGGGCTTGGCCACCTTACCCACAGACAGCTTCTTCTTAAGCTCCTGCAAGGCCTTCGATGGAAGCGACTGGCAGTCGACACAGTCATCCGTATCGTGGTCCTCCCGAAGGCACCAGAAGCAAGAGACACTGTAAATTAAAGTTCAAAATGTGTACATAAAAAAATAAAAGAATGCAAAAATGTCCATTAAAATTATTTATAATACCATCATAAATAAAAAAAATAACCATTTCAGCATGGTGAACACTAAAAAAGACCAATAAAACTATTTATAGAATAAACATGGTGTAATGTCCAAAGTCCACTCCAAATAATAAAATAATTAAAAGGAAACCCACACATGAAGAACTATGTACAAAACAATTGAGTAATGTCCCAAAGCTCCAAATAATGAATAAAATCAACGGAAACGCATACCTAAAAAACTATTTACAAATGCAGCGGGCTAGTCCTTCTCCTCACCAATCTCACTCAGTGTCTCGGGCAGGGCATCATCGAACACTGCATCCAATTCCCCTAGGCGGGCCTCCGCTTTCTCCTCGAGGGCCTGCAGGGACTCCAGCATGGTCCTCTCCAGCCCCTCCCACTCCCTGCAAGTATCCTCGAGGACTTCAGCCCGGCTCTCTGCCCGATGCAGTGCAATCTCCGCCCTTGCTATGGTGTGTCTCGCCTCCTGAGCATGATGCCTCTCTGCACTCATTCGCTGCCTGTACCGCACCAACACAGAAGACATCCTTGTGCGAAGGTCCACAATTGTGTCCTGCCTGATGCCGGATACCTGCCTCCCTGGGATGGGATGCCCTGAGTACAATAGCCTCCTACTTTGAACCTGCTGCTGCCAAAGTGCCCAGTGCCTGCTTCATAAGGACTCCCTCCTGGCTGATGACATCACCCGGGGGTGTCGGGCCCATCCCCTGCTCCTGGGTGCCTGCTCTGCCTTCATTGCCATAGCTCCTGTTGTAGCCTGGATCGGCGTGGTGACCACCTCGGCTGATCAAAAATGAACTCCCAACTCAGGCAGGGATGTGATCTCCACCACACGGGCCAACATGGTTGGGACAGGTACGCAGGGGGCCCTGGTGGTATCTGGGCCGGAAGGCGCCTAGGAGGACGACTGGCGCACAGAGGAGCAAGACTAGGAGGGGTCAAATAAGTGGCCAGTCCATGCAGCCAATTCGAGACCATAAACATTGCTAGCCAGTTCAGGAGACGCCAGACCTCATTGTGATGCATCACGAATGGCAACTGTATGCCTTGCGATACCAGCTGGCAGGGGTTCCACTCGGTCTGAATGGCCAGATCTGCAGGCATTGGGGTGTCGATTTGTGTGGAAACATCCAACGCCTGCGGATGGGTCCGTCCTGGGGAATGCTGGCAGGTGTATACTGGGCCTGGCGCTGGCCCAGGGGAAGGATTTGGCACAGGCACCTCCACAGCGACCTGCACCGCCTCCTGAGTCTGGACTGCACCAATCACACCCACCTCATAACCCCGCCGGGCCCCATGAACTGGCTGATACTGCCTCCTCCTCCTCTTCCTCCCCCGCCAACCTGGATGCCTCCCCAGCGTCTTCTGCAGTGGATTCCCCCTGTGTGAGGTCACCTGTCCCCCCACTGCTGAGGAATCCACGTCCACCTTTGCCATCTTGGACCTCCCCTTAGCAGCCGTGGCCGATATTTGAGACGCAGCACCATTCTCCTTGTTCCCCGATGACGTTGATGCCAAGGGGCGTGACTGGGCCTTGCGTCCCTGCCCGGTGTAGTCATCCCTGCAGCCTTGCTCACAGCACTTTCTCCGCCCTCTTCTTCCAATGCCGCTGTGGATAAGGAGACATAGAACACAAACATCAGAGTGTGTTTCGCACAAAACATATGCACATGAAGTACACTGCCAAAGGTCACAACCATCATCACCCTCCAAAACACACAGGTACATGTAATGTACATACATGCCTGTCCATCATGACAGACGATCACATCCTTGAACATGGCACTGTCACCACCTACAAATTGTGCATGCTACACACACATGCGTCATGGGACATACACATGTCATGCACACACATCACCTGGCAGTCTTTAAGCAGTGCACTGAGCTATCACATCAGAGTCCCCTCAACATCAATCAGGCAGCAAAAGTAGGGCACAGATTGAAATGCTCCAGTTACATACATCTAGGAGTGATGGCCAGTCACACAGTCACATCTCAGACACATACATCCGATCCTCAGGAGAGAGCAGGAGCCTTTCTCCCACTTCGCTTCGCCCATATAAAGCTCGCAGCCCGCGCGCATCAGCCAGGACCGAACAGTTGATCTGGATATGCAGCCACGTGAAGCCACAATCACACGGCTCCCATAATGGAGCACTGGGAGTGTGATCCTGATTGCAGCATTGTCTCTGTTCTCCCCTACCAGGATCCACAGCCATTTCCAGGCTTCTCCAGCAGATCCACATTGGCCCATCCGCGAGGCCCTCGGCCCTCCCAAAATGGCAGCCCGCATTTTTGTTTACTGCGTTCCCAGGCAACGCGCTCCATAACTACGGAGCTCTTCTGCCGGCAGGCGGAAGCCAGCACTCTCGAGGAAAGGCCCTCGAGAGATAAGGTCCTGTTTGCGCATGTGACCTCACTTCATCCAATCCTCAGGAGAGGGCAAGAGCCCTTCTCCCACTTTGCTTCGCCCACACAAAGCTTGCAGCCTGCGAGCATCCGCCAGGACCGAACAGCTGATCTGGGTGTACAGCCACGTGAAGCCACAATCACACGGCACCCATAACGGAGCACTGGGAGTGTGATCCTGATTGCAGCATCATCTCTGTTCTCCCCCTACCAGGATCCACAGCCATTCTCCAGGTTTTTCCAGCAGATCCACATTGGCCCATCCACGAGGCCCTCGACCCTCCCAAAATGGTCGCCCGCATTTTTGTTTACTGCATTGCCAGGCAACGCGCTCCATAACTACGGCGCTCTTCCGACGGAAGCCGGCACTCTCGAGGCAAGGCTCTCGAGAGATAAGGCCCTGTTTGTGCCTGTTAGCACGCTAGTGTGCGCCACCCCACCAGGCCCCTTCTACAAGATCCTGATACCCAGGGACTAGCACACCTAAACTGCCTCCTCTTCAATCACACTGAACTGTGGTAAGCTCCACTTGTACCACCTTTACTGAATCCTCCTAGTCAGTTATATTAGTACTAGATCCACTCGGCCACTGCACTGCCCTCTGCCTAAACGGCGACAAAATAGAGATCATCATCCTGGGCCCCAAGGAAATTATCGCCAAACTAAACACTAAATACACTTACTTCACCATCGACCACACAAATATATCAGTCTCTACATCTGAAAAAAACCCTCGGAGTCTACTTAGACTCTACACTCTCGATGACAAGACAGGTCAACGCCATCTCCTCTGCCTCTGCCCACGCTACAAAACTTATAACTGTAATAAAACCCTACCTAACCATTCAAAACTGCCTATCCATAGCCAGAGCCACAATAGGAGCCAGACTCGACTACTGCAGCGCCCTTCTGGCATATACCTCTACAAAAAACATCAACAGGCTCCAAATAACACAAAATAATGCACTCCGTGAGCCCTACACATCCCCAAAAGTGACCACATATCCCAGGCCAGACGTGAAGCCCATTGGCTCCCAGTCAACGAACAAATCAACTTCAACATTCTCACCCTCACACACAAATGTATCAATCTTTCTGCCCCTTCCTACATCTCAGAAACATTATCAAAAAACATCTCTGCCCGCCCCACAAGAAGCCACCATGCAAACCAACTCTGCGTACCATCCATAAAAAGAACCAAGGCCGGCGACATTGGTTTCCCCCACATAGCACCTAAGCTTTGGAATGCCCTACCCAACGCACTTAGAGCAGAGCCCTCCTTACTTGATTTTCGCAAATACCTCAAAATGACACTCTTCTCATAACCTTTACTGCACCCTGACACATTAGCCCTCTCTGCACTGAATTACCCCACTACTACAACATATTTGCCATTTTACGTACAACTGTAATCCTTAAAATGAACCTCAAATGCAATATATACTTCTTTCCTCTCTTTACTTTGTAACTTCAATTGAACTGTGAAATGCAAATATCCATGTAACCAGCAAGATTTCCTATGTAACCAGACATGCTTTTATGTAACAGTGCCACGATGCCTTCGGGCTGATGTGCGCTTTAAAAAAATACGAATTAATAAATAAATAAATACACATGTACACCATATGCCTGTTCATGATGTTGATGACAACACCCATGTGTCACACCTCTCACACAGGCACGTCTCAGACACATGTAAGAAGCCATGTGCACATCATAATATGCTGCAGTACAACACACATTGCAAAAGTAACACTGTTGGAATCAGGCATGCTTCATTGAACACATGTGCAGCACTGTCTGGGACATGCACACAGACATCTGCACAAGAGGCATACTTGCTGTAAGGCCAAGGTGCACGCTCCCCCAATATATCAACATGTACATGCACATGCACAGTGGAGGCTAGCAACACATGGACACTCCCCTGACGACTCCAGACGGTGCTGAAAATTGCTGACCAGGGTGTGCAACGCCAGGTAAAACCTCTCCAGGACCCGCATGTCCGTGGTGTTCAACTGGCCTGGGTGCCCCCCTTGGTTGGCACCAGAATGGAGGAAGCGCCGGACCTTGTTGTGTGTCCTGGACTTCAGGTCCTCCCAGCACTTGTGCACATGGTGGTAATCACAGGGTGCCACCCCCTCCACATTGATGGCACCCACGATCTGGTCCCAGATCAGCTTCTGTCCTTCCTTGCCGACTTGCTTTGCAGGGTTGAAGAGGGCCTCATAATGCCAGTGGCGTTGCCAGGAATCAAATTTAGGAGGGGCACAGAGGGGGGCAAAGAAAAAAGTAGGGGGGCACAGACAAAAGTAGGGGGAGAACATGGTCACTGCTCGTCTTAGGTAGGGGAGGGTATAGGGGGGGCACAGGGTTTCACAGGGGGGGCCCGGCCCCCCAATCCCCCTCCTAGCGATGCCACTGCATAATGCCCCAGGATATGCTCCACCAGGATGTCAACTTCCCAGGCTGTAAAGTTGATAGCCCTCTGCCTCGCTGCGGTGGGGTTGCCACTTGCCTCTGGAGATGTTTGCTCAGACATGGCAACCCCCGAGGCAGGTGTGGGTGGGTAAGGTGGTCCTGGGGCTGGGCTGTGGAGTAGTGGTGATGTTCTGGCACGTTGGGAGTCTTCTGAATCAGCTGAGGTGGTCACAGGGCCGAGGACAGGAGCCCTGGCAATGGCTTGACAGCAGGCACTCAAAATGCAGGGCAGGTGGGCAGCAGACACACACAGTGGGCAGGCAGCAGCAAATGGCTCGTAGGAGACAGCTCAGGGCAGTAGGATGCAGGTAAAATGGCGTGTGGACAGGAGCGTGTGGGTCTTCCGTGTAACTCGCGTGGGCAGCCGGAAAAAGAGTGATGGTTACTTTGCGCATGCAAAATTAGCACGTACACATGAAATCATAGGAAAGGCCCTAATCGCATAAGTTACATGACACGCGCTGGCTGTTGGGCGTCGGCACGCACTGAGCATTGGTGTTCAGATTCGGGATAAAGGAGTGCTTATGAGAACATTACACGGCTTGTGTGAGTTGGAGCGGACGGACGTGTGGACTGTTTTTTTGAGGCTAACAGTGAGTTGCAGACACATTATTCTTACTCTGGCTGCCCCTGTGTATTGCGTACCCCCATTGTTAACATCACAGTGGCTTTTGGGGGCTTTGTGTATGCATTTATTGTGTTTCTGTGTGCCACAGCGTTCCACGTAATGCTTTTTCTTTTCACGTGAGCTACCGAGGGGTCGCATACATGCTTTTTTGATATTTGGGGTGCCTGTGCATTACGCGTTGCTTTTATTTTTTTCACCAGGGGTAATATTGAGCCATGCTCGACCATACTACTACGTTTTACATCAAGTACCCTGCCCCCTCACTGCAATTGCCCAGGACAATTGCTTGATGTGCCTCCTATTGTACTAATCCATCTGTATCATGGTTGGAGAGGCTCCAAGAGGGAAAGGTGGCAGAGGTGGCCGAGGTGGCCGAGGTGGCCCGGGTCGGGGACATGCAGGGAGAGCTGTGCACCAGCCTCAACAGGGTCAGGGAGCTGCAGGTGATGCTCCTGTCCCCTGCATCCTGGGTCAGGGAGCTGCAGGGTCATCTGCTCTCCCCTGCTCCCAGGTTAAGGCACCTGCAGGGGCAACTCCTGTCCCCAACAACCAGGGCCAGGCAGCAACAGCAGTATCTGTTGTCGTCCCCCTCAAGGACACGGACACGCAGGGGCAGCTGATGCCCGTGTGTCCAAGGGGAAGGGACGGCATGGAAAAACACCTGGACCCAGCTCCCAGGTTGAGGGACCTGCAGGGCCAGTAACTGACCCAACATCAGTGGGTGATGGCGTGGCCCAGGCCACTAGTGGTCCTAAGTGGTCCCAGCCACACAGGGTCTGCACCACCTTCCAAGAGGCAGAAGTGTGCAGAACAGGGAAAGGCTCAATCTCAAAGCACAGCAAAGGAGACTTCCACATCGAGGAAGAAGAGCTTAAAAAAATGGTATGGTGACTGGAGGTGGGTCACTGCAGGAGGAGGAGCTCACTGCACATGAAGAGGCCATGAGCGAGTTGATTCATGTGGATCAGATCCAAGGCATGGGAAGCCTCTCAGATTATGAGGAAACATCCAGTGAGTGAAGAAAGCATGCGCATCCAGAATATGTGTATGTAAATTGAATGAATTGGTATGATTGTGTGGCACTTCTGCCTGCATTTGCATGACTGCCATAGGTGAACCATAGGTGAACCATGTCATGATTGACTCTTACTTAGTGTACTGCAGAGTGCATACAACACATGCGCTGCACATCGGTTGAACATGGCTTTGTGACAGTAGTCATCCATAACCATCAGATACTAATACACTGTTTCCAGCATGCCAACACAATGTGGCATCTGGCTATGTACATCAGTGATGTTAGTGACTCAGGTATGCTCCTCAAGTGCTTGTGTCTGAAGCATGTGATATTCATCATGCACTGCATGTAGTAGAGGTTCCATCCACGCATGTCCATAGGTGGCTTCATGCTACACATATCTTCCATGCACAATGTTGGCGTGCGGGACATTGTGCCATGAGTGTCCTAGCATTTTACCACAATGTGCAAATCCCTGTCAGAGCTATGGCACGGAGCCTCTTGTAAGAAATCAGTCTGGGGTCATGCATGTTGGCCTGCCACACTGGACACTCCCATCCCCGCCTCCACCCATTGGTGCATGGCCCTGTCCCTCTTGTGTGTCACTGTACCCTCTTCCTTTCTCCAAGCATATGTTCTCGCTCTCTCCACATCACACACCTGGAACACCACACATGTCTGTTGGGAATGTCTGGAGTGCTTACATGGTCAGGGACAAGGGATGTGGTGGCAAGTCTGCAGACGCCATGATTTCAGGATTTTTTGTACATAGTGTATGAATGCAAATTATGGCATGTTAACATGCATGTATATGTGTTGCAGGACAGCAGTGTGATGACAATGCATGTAGTAGAAGCAATTAGCATGATGCTTCATGTCTTTATGTGTCCATGTGCAGGTAATGAGCCACCAGATTCAGGGGAGGAGGTAGATGAGGAACGGCAGCCTGAGCCTCGAGAGTGCACCAGTAGAGGACGTGTTGTGGCAGCCCATAAGAATCCACTGGTGCTACAGTCCATCTGGGGCACGACTCAGTATGAGTCTACCTCCAATGATACCAGTGGCTCTGGTGGTGAGCCGGACGTCCATTCTCATATTCTGTCGGAGGTGAGTGCATCAAGTGATGGTGCTGATGTAGTCCGTGTATCCACAGTGGGTAACGTTCCCTCACAGGGCCAGTCAGTGTTGCCACGTCTGTCTGTGTTTGGTTACGGCTGCAAGGCCACGCTCCACTCTATTGGCTTCCGGTCATGGGACGGATAACCAAGGGAGGGATGCAGGCCTGCAGCGACAGACTGCGGCTTCACATCAAGGGCCACGCTCCCTTGGGCCCAATAGCCGTGGGGCATGCACACGTGGAGGATGTGTCGTGGCTGGAGAGAATGTGTGGGAGCAGTCAATGTTATGTGTTGCACAGCAACAGGGTGCTTCCTATGAGATGTTGGCTCAGGGCATGGATAGGGTGGCCAATTCCATGTTCACACGAGAAACACAGGTAGCGCACCAGCTGCAGGCATTGCGGTCCACATGCTGCTCACATAGGCTGCATATGGAAGCCAGCAACAGGAGCCGATGGCCGAACTAAGGGCTCTGCAGGCATCCATGCTTGCAGAGGGTCAGGCCCAGAGGGCAGCCCTAATGCGAGAGTTACTGGCCCTCAGAGCTTTAATGGAAGTGCGAGAGGCAGCTCGCAGTACACAGTGCCAACAGCAGATGGAACTGTTGACTCATACCATCTCAGAGGAACTCTGGGCATCCCGTGAGCTTTTGCATGCGGACCTCTGAGGCTTCGTGTTCCAGATGCATTCATCTGGTTCCTGCCTGGCCGCAGCCATGGAGGACCAGGCCAGGACCTTACATGGTCAACCTCCCTTACCACCACCACCTTCTCATTCTACACAGGAAAGTGGCAACAGCAGCGAGAGCCCTTCCAATCCATGATAGCCGTGCGGTCCTTGTACCCATGGAGGGAATTATTTTTTCAACTTCCACACATGTGGGTGTTGACATGCACCCTGCCCCACCCCCCACCTGGGTGGACCCCCTCCCCCCGGTCCAAGATGGAAATGTCTTTCTTTTTTCCACCACCCCTGACCAGATGTTGGCATGTCATATTTTGTTTTGCCCTTTCCTGGTTATGGTCTTTGTTATTATTTGCATTCATTGCCCTTGAAGTGTGCCATTAACTCCTCAGGGACTATACATGTGGAGTGGTGTACATGCAGGCATGCCTGGTGAACTCATCTAGCATGTTTGCATAAGGGTGCACCGGGTGGCATGTGCAGGCAATCATAGTTTTGTTTTTCCATGGCACGTGTGTGCTGTGTCAATTATACTGCACACTGTTTGTTTTGATATGTTCACCCATGTTGTTCCAATAATCTGTGATGTGATGGTAACTGCTGTCCTGGGTGAGACATCCTGCACCACTCGAAGTCCACACTCATCATGCCCTCCACCAGACAATGTCATTCCTTTATCAAATTAAGAAACACAATTACTGGTGAAGGTCATGTGGGATTTACAGCATTCAGACACCGTTATTTGGTAAGCATTTACATTTGTGTATGTCCCCTCCCATGGTTGCCTGTGGTGTTGTGTATGCCCCCACCCCTGGTCACCTGTGATGCTGAGTATGCCCCCCCCATGGTCACTTGTGATGTTGTATATGCCCCCAACATCCCCCCATGGTTGCCTGTGATGTTGTGTATGCCCCCATCTCACCCATGAACACCTGTGATGTTTTGTATGCCACCCACCCCTGATCGCCTGTGATGTTGTATATACTCCCCACCCCCCCAATGGTTGCCTGTGATGTTGTGTGTACCCCCATGTTCGGCTGTGATGTCGTGTATGCCCCCACCCCCCATGGTTGCCTGTGATGTTGTGTGAGCCTCCCACTCCACCCCCATGGTCACCTGTGCTGCTGTGTATGCCCCCACCCCATCCATGGTTGTCTGTGATGTTGTGTATGTCCCCTACCCCTGGTCGCCTGTGATGTTGTGTATGCCCCACACCCCTGGTCACCTGTGATGTTGTGTATGCCCCCCACTACCCGCCTGGTCATCTGTGATGGTGTATGCTCCCCCAGTCACCTGTGGTGTTGTGTATGCCTCCCCATTGTTGCCTGTGATGTGTATGCACCCCCCTCATTGTCCTCTCCTCCCCTCTTCCCTCTCCTCCTAGCCACAGCCACCTAAAATGACTTTCTGCATTTGTATGATGCTGCCACCCTCCAACATGGGGCTAGGCAACATGTATGTTTTGACAAGCATTTATGTAACTAAGTAAGCCTTCTGTAACAGCACTGCGATTCCCAAGGCCTGTTGTGCGCTTTATACATGCACATGATTTGGGAAATAAATATGGGACAGTTTATGTGACACATAGGACATTTGATGTCTAGTTTGGCATGGTGGTAGTGGCATAGTCCCTCATCTATGTGTTTCTTTTGGAAAGCCAAAAAGAATGTGTTTTAGTTCTAAGGGATGCACAAAATGTAGCACTTCCAAGGACACATTCACGGGGTGGTTTGGTGGGCACAGATGATTGCCCCTTTGCCATTATAGATGGCACCTGGAATGTGCCAGGGTTGTGTGCATTCCACAGGGGTTGGATTTTAGGTGAAAATGTGTGCCACAAGCTGGGTACAGGCAACCTCGCCACATGCCCTTTGCCCTACCATACGCAAGCAACGTGCATGTGGTTGGGGATGTGGGGTCATCACCATGTCCACCGTACACCGCGCCATGTTGCAACATTGTGCAGGACACATGCTGCCACAATGATCCTGCACACTAGTGGTGGTGCATATAACAACTCACCACCAGAGTGGTCAAGGGTGTGGAAACGTGACTTGAACACTCCAAATGTGCGCTCCACTATGCCTTGAGTTGCAACATGGGCTGTGTTGTATCTTACCTGGGGTGGTGTGGCAGGGTTCCGTATTGGCTCATCATGTAGGTGCTCAGAGGGTAGGCACTGTCCCCTTATAGAGGTTAAAATGTTTGTCATTGTCTAACATGCATGCATGTGCACCAGCATTTATACTCACCAATGAGCCATATGTTGACAAGCCTCCCAGCTTCCAGGGACCGGTGTAGGGGTGACATTCTGAATATGAAGCTATCATGGGAGGACCCTGGATAGTTTGCATATACAGAAGTATTGAGACCCTTGGATCACATACAACCTGCACGTTGATGGAATGCCAGTGCTTACAATTGCGATAAATGTGCTCTGTGGCCCTAGGTGGACGTAGAGCCACATGGGTGCAGTTATTCACACCAACCTCTTAAGGAAAATGCGCCACCCCATAAAAATCTTGGACCACGGCCTGTACAACAAAAGGCCATCTGCATATAGCCAATCATGGTGTTCCTCATTGTCTCTGATTATGCCTGACTAGTTGGCATCTCCTCTTAGTTTTGGGCTGGTGGTTTGATCGCTAGAGCATACAATAAAGGCGACAATGGGCAGCCCTGTCTAGTTTCAGTATATTGGGAGAATGTTTCGGATTTACAGCCATTCGTAATCACAGTGGTCCAGGGTTATCGTAAAGCAGTTTTAAGAATGTAATAATTTGCACTCTGTAACTGAATTTCTCCAGTACTGCGAACATGTAATCCCACCTCACTTTGTCAAAAGCCTTTTCGGAGTCTAGAGAGAGGATCACATCTTGGGGTTCCGTGTTCCCTGCAAATATATGAAGTAATCGTCGCACATTGAAGAATGCAGTTTCAAACTAAACCAGGGACGTCATTTCACCAAAATGCCAGGGGTAGCGGAAGTGACATCACACGACCCTTGACCTCTGATGACATAACAGGAAGTGATGTCATTTGACCCCACCCCAAATTGATATCGCGGGAAGTGATGGAACACGACCTTTCACCCCTTGACAAAACAAGAAGTGGCATCACATAGCATTGTTCCTAAGTACACTACGAAAAATATGGTTACGATATCACTATAATGTGATGTACATTTCATACAAGAATGGATCGCCATATTTATCGTTAGGAACAGTGTGTATAGACCCATATTACCAAATTACTGTGAATGCAAGCAGACGTCCATGGCAAATGATAATGATGTGTTATTATATAGCACTTACGCTTAAGCGCTTTATATAGAAAAATATACACCCAATATCACCCAACCTGTGTTGGTACTCATTTATCGACCTCAGAAGGATGAAAGGCTAAGTTGAGGTGTTTAAGAACAGACTAAATCAGTGACTCACCCCCTGAAGGGTGCCTGAAATAAACCTTAGATGAGTCTAGCAATTAATGTTTAGAATTCCAGGAAGACACATTGGCCCTCATTACAACCTTGGCGGAGGAGGCCATTCCACCATGCCGCTAAGGCTAGGATTCCGCCATGGTGGATGGCGGAATTACCACCCCATTCCAAGGTGAGTGGGGCGGTTATTCCCCATTCACCATTTGCCCTTCCCCATTCCCATTTTTGCCCCCATAGGGCATAATGGGAATGGGGAAGGTGCTAATTACGGCACCGTAAATTACGGTGCTGTAATTAGCTCCAAAGTCCCTATGCGGGTTGGATTTTTAACGCCTGCTGAAAGCAGGCGTTAAACACCAACCCTCAAAGGGACACTTGTAATCAGGCGTTAAGGGTTAACGGCGCCGACGGCGCCATTAACCCTTAACGCCTGAGTTGTAATGAGGGCCATTATTTGGTATTCCTATTCTTTCTTATTTAGGGTCAGTGCTGAAAGTGTTAGAATTGTGGTGCCCCGGTTATTTTTTTTAAATCTTTTTTTAAGAGGCTTGAACAAGAAAGCCAACGACTCCAGAAGTAAAGAGCTACATGGTGCTGGCCACAGCCCAGAAGCTTGCATTACAAAAATAAAATAAAAACAATACCCTTTTTTTAATGTTCTTTATAGGGGTAGTAAGGGAGACCACAGGGGTAGCAAGGGAGACCTTAGAGGTCGCAGTTGAGACCTCTGGCGACCCCTAAATGACGTCCCTGAACTAAACCCAGTTTGGTCCTGATGAATAAGCAAGGCCAAGAGCCTCTCCAGACACCAAGCCAGGCATTTTGCAAGGATTTTTGCATCCAAATGTATTAACGAGATTGACGAAAAGAACCAAAATCTGTCAGAGTGTGACTCTTCTTGTGGAACACTATGTTTGCTGTCAGCATGGTGTCCGAGAGATGCCCTTTACCGGCTACCTCTGAAAATGCCATCTCCAGTGTATGCACCAATGAGCCAATCATCATCTTGTAAAGATCTAGCGGTGGGCTGTCATGACCAGCCGCTTTTCTGATGGCCACTCCCATAATGGCCCTGGATACTTCATCCTCCGTGATGGGAGCATTCAGAGACTCCAGGTCTGATGGGAGCATTCAGAGTCTCCAGGTCTGATGGGAGCATTCAGAGTCTCCAGGTCTGCGTGTGATTTAGGGGAAGTTGCATGGACCGCAAGAAAGCATGCATCTGGGTCATGTCTCTGTTTCGAGGGAGCCGCATATAATGTTTCATAATATTCGGCAAAGTGGTGGTTAATGGAATGTCTCTGGACAGCAAGGATCTGTTTTTGTCTCGAACAGTGTAAATTATCTGATTGCTTTGTTTTCCCCTTCAGTGCTAGCGCCAACATATGTGATGGTCTATCACAATCATTATAGAAGGTCTGGGTCCATTTAGTGAAAGCTTTCTGCGCATGTACTGTAGTGATATGCGTGATCCCATAGTGGAGTCTAACATCTGAGCATGAACCTTCAGATCGTGTGTAATTTTATGTCTCTGTTCAGCATAACGCAGGTCCTAGGTTAATTTTGCTTCACAAGTTGCCCATGATTTACGCTTATGAGCCCAAAGCAATATGCGCTGCCCACGCAAGTAGGCCTTTTATGCTTCCCAGCATCTATGAGCACCATAATACCCTATTAATAATTATATTATCATGTGAAAATCTTTGTGCCCTGCGTGAGATGCTCTGCAATGTCTGCGTTTTTAAGAACCCTCAGGTTAAGTCACCATGATATGATGCGGTATTTATAACACGCCTATACACAAGTGTTTCAAGGCACGACGAGGCAAGGGAGGGGGAACAAAGGGAAGACAGACAACGACCTTACTAGGCCAGGTGACATTCAGATTGTGCAAGTGCAAGAGAAGGGGAAAGGGAAAAATGCGTGGGGGAAGGGAGAGGGGAAGTGCAGTACATGGGATAGTAGAATAAATAAGATAAATAAAATGCAGCCAGCTGGTGGCAAGTGCAAGTTAAGTGCAGACATAGGTGCTGTTAGGGGGACTGTAGGGATAAAGAAAACAGTGCCCAGGTGCAGGGGTTGCCAGGGAGGCAGTTCAGGTGTGCAACTGGCGAGGCCTGGGCCCGAGATCAGAAAGGGTGGCCAGGTATCCTGTGCAGTTTCAGAATGGAGTTCATCAGGGTGGAGGGGGAGAGAAAGCAGAAGCATAGAGGAAGGTTTTGAGGTGCTTCCGGAACCAGAGATGGGTCTCCTCAAGTTTCAGGGAGGCATGAAGGCTGTTCCAGAGGGAGGCCCCTGCCAAAGAGAGAGATCTACCACCAACTCTTTGCTTGGAGAAGCGACTGACCCTAAGGGAGTTGGAGGCAGATGAGCGTCGAGCTCAAGAAGGGAGATATTTAGGAAGAGAGAGTTGAAGGTAATGTGGCCCCAGGCCCCAGAAGGCCTTGTGGACAATGCAGAGGGTTTTGAACTTAATCGTCGCAGCCACTAGGAGGCAGTGCAGAGATTTCAGTCCTGGAGAGATACCATCCCTGGGCTTGAGGCCAAGGACAAGTCTCGCACTCCTGTTCTGGATAAGTTGCAGAGGGCGGAGAGTAGAGGTAGGCATATTTAGAAAGAGGCTGTTACAATAGTCCAGCCTAGAGAGAACCAGGGCTCTGGAGAAAGTGAGCTTCTGGGGGAAGGAGAGAAAAGGAAGAATACCGCTGAGGAGGTGCAGCTCGTAGTGTGACTTCTTAGAGACGTCAGAGATGTGAGGAGAGAAGGAGAGTGTGGAGTCGAAGATGACCCAGAGATTTATATCCTTGCAGGTGGGAGCAGGAAGAGGGCCAAGAGAGGCCGGCCAGAGAGCTGCAGGGAAGGAGGGAGCGGGTGTGCCCATGAGTAGAATCTCAGTCTTACTGGCAATAGGCAGATGTCATTGGTGGCACACCACTCCTGGATAGCAGACAGACAGTCAGAGATGAAGGAAGGAGAGGAGGTGTCTGAGGGTAGCCTGAAAATGAGCTGGGTATCATCCGCAGAGAACTGAAAATCGGGGCAGAGAGCAGCGATGCGGTGGGCAAGGAGTGCCAGGTATTGGTTGAACAGCCAGGGAGAGAGGTTAGATCCCTAGGGGACACCACAGGTAGTAAAGAGTACACTTGTGTATAGGCGCGTTACAAATGCTGTATCATATCATATCATATCGGAGAGGAAGGGCCCAAGTTGGACCTGGGTGGGTCGGTCAGAAAGGAAAGAAGTCAGCCATGCCAGAGCCTGACCAGTGATACCCAGGTTATTACGGAGATGGTTGAGCAGGATGTCATGGTTGACAGTGTCAAAGGCAGAAGAGAGATCAAGCAAGATGAGAACGCATAGGGTGTTAGAGTCAGGGTTGGAGAGCAGGTCTTCACGGATGTTCAGGAGAGCAGTTTCTGTGCTTCTGGCAGCTCTGAAGCCAGACTGATGGTCATGAAGACAACCAACAGATTCAGTGTGGAGATTAAGCTGGGAGATGGCCAATTTGTCCAGGAGCTTGCCCAGAAAGGGAGTGATGGAGATTGGGCGATAGTTAGCTGGGCAGGAGGGGTCGGCAGAGGGTTTCTTGAGAAGAGGGTGCACAAGGGAATGCTTCAGGGGGGATGGGAAGACTCCAGTGGTGAAGGAGTGATTGCAGAAATCAGCCAGGGCAGGAGCCAGGGAGTTGATGTGGTCCTTGATAGTTTTGGAGGAACAGGGGTGAACCTGTTTCGACAAGACTTTCATAGATCAGACCTGTCTAGAAACCTCGTCTGCAGAGAAAAGGGGAAAGGCAGAGAAGGAGGGCGGGGTGGCTGCAGAAGGGCCGGAGGAAGAGATGGGAATGGAGGGAGGGAGGCGATAGGAGCAGAGTGAGGACAGGATGTCCTGAGTTTTTTAAATGAAGTGAGAAGCCAGTGCCGTGCAGAGGGCCTGGGAAGGGACAGGAGAGGGAGAGACTGTGGCAGGATTGGCCAGTTCCTTACAGATTTTAAAGCGTTCAGCCAAGTTGTTAGATGCCGCAGAGATGCAGGCTTGGATATGAGCTCTCTTCTTGGTGAGGAGGGAGAGCCGGTATTGCCTTTGCAGCAGGCGGCAGGCCAGTTTGTCAGAGGATGAACATGAAGCACGCCATTTCCTCTCGGCTACCCTGCACTTGCCTTTTAGGGTGACGAGGTCTGAGTCATACCAAGAGTTGCACTTGGCTTTGGGCTTCAGGCGGATTCTCATGACAGGGGCAAGGATATCAAGAGTATCAGATATAGAAGAGTGGAGCGTGGAGAGGGCTGTGTCAGGGTGAGAGTCAGCCAAAGGGGGAGGAGGGGGTGAGAAGGTGGCGGCGAAAGCCTCTACTGACACACGCTTCATGGGTCGGATGACCGAGAAGGTGGGTGGCAGTGCAGGAGGTGGCTTGGCCTGAGGGGTAGCGAGGGTGAGGTTGGAGGATAGGAAAGTGATCACTCAAGGAGAGAGGAGTGGAGAGAGGGACAGCGATGGGAAGGGCTGAGGAGATCAGAACATCGAGAGTGTGCCTGCAGAATGAGTCGGGCCAGAGGGGATAATGGTGAGTGAGAGAGAGTCGCAGAGGTCGTGAAAGAGTCCAGAGGGGGGACAGGAGGCATCCAGGTGTATTTTGTGGTCTCCAAGAAGGAGGAGTTGAGTGGTTGAGGCCAGGAGTGAGGAGGAGAGGTCCGCCCACTCAGAGAGGAAGGAATAAATCTGACCGGGTGGCCGATAGATAGTAGCCACAGTAAGGGAATGTCTATGGGAGAGAGAGAGCCTGCATACAATCCACTCAGGGAAGATAAGGGCAACACCCCTGCCAGAGCAGTTGGGCCTGGACATGGAGAGGATCTTGTAGCCATCAGGTAGGAGCATGTCAAAGCTGGTGACAAAGCTGGTTGTGAACCATGTCTCAGTTAGACCGAGGACATCGAGGTCAGGTTCTTCAAGAAGACGGCAGAGGTAGCCAAGGAAAGGGGAGGGTGGACAACAGGAGAAGAAAGGAAGTTGATGAGGCGTGGGAAGCATCTATCAAAGAGGTGAAGGTTGGCCTGAGGGCCTTGGACTAAGACGGTCCCATTAGAGTAAACATTAATGATGACCTTAGATGAATGGAAGGAGGGCAGGAGGGCATCCCAACGGGTGCCACCATTAATGGGAGAAAGTAGAAAGGAGAGAGCACAGAGACCATACGAAGGGTCCATAAGTCAGGTGAAGGCACGACAAAGAGGATATCGGTGAGAGTTTCCTTGGAGGCTGCACTGGTGTAGATGTCAGCGATAGGGAGGCCTGGGTTGGATAACAGGATGTCCTTTTTAAACTTCTTCCTACCAGAGCAGGATAGTCAATAGAGAAGTAGTTAAAGAAGATAGGAGGGACAGAGAGCACCATAGAGTAGGTGGGAGAAGGGTTTTGTTGAATTTCAACTGGAACGAGATATTCATAACAACTTTTGGTTTGAAAAACATATCGTCGAATGTCACACCTGTCGACCATATGCATGTTTTTGGATGAGAGTAGCCAGTAGTCGAGTCTCGAGTAGCTATGGTGAAGATTAGAACAACAATTCCTTTCAACCCGTGTGATAATGTCGCCAGACGTCAATCATTCAGAGCTCAAACATCAAGGTGCAAAGAGTCATGCTTTTCTCAGGACTGTGTGTTGGAGAGTGTTCAGCATCTTTTCTATCCTGCCCAGGGTCGATCTAGCGCGACATTGGAATCCCTCCCTGTAATCGTCAGACGGCTCATAAGAGAGGCACAAGTTGCAAAAGTATGTGTAAAGAAGGCAGAGGAGTCGGTGGTAGGTGCATAGGTATTTAAGAGTGTGGCATGTTGCTGATATAAGTTCCCATGTAGTAGGACATAGCAGCACTCTTTATCGATTAAGGTATCCAAAACTATAATGTGTGTGCATTCATAAAATAAAATCGAGATTCCACGTTTCCAATGATACAGTGAATTAACCGCTACTCCGACCCATTCTCTAACTAGTTTGGCTGGCTCACCAGCATCTGAATGCGCATAAAATGATGATGTCCCTCTGTAAACCACTCACATAATTAAACAACCTGTGCCTCTTAATGGGATGTCCCAGCCCTTGGACATTAAGGGTGAAGCATGTAAGTGAAGTCATTATATGTGAGAAAAGGGACCTTAGATGATCCGAGAGGCATTCAATGCATTCCCACTAACATGGCATGAACTCCTGTTAATTCCCGGTGGCAACCAATTATCAGCAGTCCCCGATCCTAATTGAACGTTGCCCCTTCGTAAAGCATAGAAACCCCTCAAATGTGTAAGCACATACATCCTTCACACTGAAACTTTTCCCCAAACACAGAACCAGAAATAGAAACATTGAGGTTTAATGATAGGGACCCAATACAAAAGCATAGTAACCCATGCAGATAGTACCAAAGGGACCTATCTTGCCCATCTGTCTGGCCACCTTATCCTAAATCTCCCAAACATGGGATACGCTCATCAAGATTAGAACAATGAAAGGACATAGTACACAGGGGGTTATACGTCATGGCGCTGCTGTCGAACTAGTGTGCACTATAGCTCCCTGCTGAAAGTTATGATGGAACACTCTTAATCTGCACCCAGAATCTCAGTCCTGATGGGTTGCCCATCATAATCCGTAGCACAGGGGAGTAAAAAGTGTGCAATATTGTAAATATTGAAGAACTAGAAAGGGTGGGCACCACTAGAAAATAATTGTACATGTGTGTATAAGATTTAGGGTAAATAATTAAATTCAAGGAGCAATCTAGTCAAAACGCCCTAGGCACAAGGGTAACACAACACACACATTGGTTATGCATTGGCTAGTAGATACTGGGCCTGTTTTTGTAATGCCTTTTTTATGGAAAAAAAAAGACTGAGTCATGTACATTGTAATTGTAATATTTGTGTGAAACACTTTGGAATGCACTGAGCTTCATGAAATATATTACATAGCTTGATTTAAGATGTGTGTCAGGTGATAAACATAGAGGATTCTGGTAGGCTTAGAGGTAACTCTGAACCTTTTCTGGTGCAATATAGTAAATATCCGATCCAGTATTTGCTACAACAAGTATCTGACCCTTGATGACCCATGATATCATACATTACCCATTTAGTGGGTGCATTTCATTATAGCAAGACTTTTGTCAGTCCCCTGATGTGGAGGATGATGATCGCCCATGGCATTGATATATAAAGAACTATTGCGTGAATGTTCCACCTCAGGTTATGGTGTGAGCAAGGTGTCACAACATTTCAAAGTTCTCGGAGTCAATAAGGGCATGAATCATTGTCTGAACCTTCTGTGTTTTCTGGGACCCCCACTAGTTGAAGATTGTTGTGCCTGGACCTGTTTTCTTGGTCCTTGGCCCTGGCCCCCAGTCGCTGTACCTCCTTGATCATTGCTTCCATCTCAGAAGACAAGGATTAGTGATTTTCTTCTACAGCGCTTATATGTTGTTTATTTCTGTAGTGCGCTCTCCCTGTATATTAAGCCGACCGTTAATGTCTTTCAGCTCCTTCATGATATCTTGTACCATTCCTTTGGTTTCCTGCGTGTGTTGTCCAATAGTTTTCATCTCAGCGAGAATCACCTGTATCTTTGATGGGACATCTATTTTTGCTATTTGCTTTGATGACGTGCGTGTCTTGGTCCAAGATTGATGTCCTTCACCAGTATGGTCCACTTCTGACTCTGATGTATTCCGGGGCATATCCTTGGTAGCCCGAGTTTCTGCTGTGACAGTCTGTGAGTCCGAGTGTAGTATTAATCTAATAAGAAGTCTTTCAGGGACTGTCTGAGATACACAGGGCTCTTAGCGTGCGTATCATAATGTATGGCCCCGGCAAAATGTAGCCTGATGAATCAAGCAGCCTGCCGTTAGATGCCACATTGCACACGAACCAGAGAATGCATATGTAGCATTATGTGGTGGCCTGTACTCACTGTTCATCTAGTCTTTACTGAGCATCTTCATACAAAGTGGGTGTCTAGAACGAAGCCCACTCTGGATCCCGACAACCTTGGTAACTATCACCCCATCACCCATCTTCCCTTCCTAGGACAGGTCATCGAGAAAGCGGTAGCCACACAACTGCAGCAACACATCGACACCAACAATCTTCTCCAAACCTACTTTCACTGGCTCCCACTGCATGCACGAATCCCATTCAAGTCTTACTGCATCCTCTATAAGGCAGTCAGCCTCAAGTCACCCAGCTACCTCGCAGAGAAACTCAGTATCTCTGGTGGACAGCGCACCATCACAATCCAGACTTTAAATTCACAATTAGCAAAAAGAAAAGTTCCAGAAAACAAGCTGCCTCTGCATACGCCCCAAGACTATGGAACCTCCTATCCATCAGCATCAGACTTGCCCCCAGCCTCCTACAATTCAGAAAAGAACTCAAGACCCACCTCTTCAGGGAGTCTCTCCTCCTCAGCACCTAGGCCATCATGTCACCCCTCGTGCCTCCTGACTCACTATACGCCACCCACCTCTCCTCCCTGCGACCGAGTACAGCTGTACCCCTTCTCTGTGCCCCACTGTATATCTGTTCTGTTGTTACCTCTGAAAAGCACAATGTGATGCATCTGTACTCTTGTATACCTCTGTACAGCACTCGGTTATGTATCTATATTGTTGTGTGCAGAACCATCACCTGCCATTTTGCCAGCTATGTAAAAATTGATCAGTGGGCCTGTTTATCCCTCACTGCTGCCCCATCGTCTTACCTCATGATTGGGCTCGGAAACCGGGACCACAGACCCCCTGTCTGGCTTCACATGCACCTTGGTGTTAGGTTGTGCTCTCTGGATTGATACAAGAGCAGCATCGGAGCGGCCAGCCTCTGACCCACCATGCGATGCCGGTGCACATCCCGTCAGGTCCATGGTCATATAGCCTGGCGTCCCATGTATGGTGACCACGCCAGACCCTCTCTCGGCATGTAGATCTCACAAATGTGTGTGCAAGACGGTTTCCAGCAGTTCAGGATGCCTCCTTCACAACGCGTCTCACTGAATACCGCTCCAGCAGCCCGGGTATGGAAGCTGGCAGCCTCCTCAGCAATCTTGCGTTCTATGATCAGTGGATCAGGCTCAAACTTGGGCAAGGGCTGCCATTTAGGTTCCGCTGCTTGCGACCATGTTCACAAGCTCTCACGGGTATGCCACAGCGAGTATATGTTAAGTATATATTAAGCGGGCCTGCGCATTGGTGTAGGAGCTCCGTCAGGCAGTGGCCATCTTGCTGGGGCTCTCGAGCACCCCCCTGTGTACACCAAGACCTTTGGTTTGAATGCCTTACAGTAAGACTCCATGTCTGGTAAAGTGATACTCACCCCTCCATCCTCCACTATGCTGGTGGAAAAAATAAAGTTTGAGGAGTGATCCTTGGAGGTTTGCCTTCCCAGAAGAATCCCAGATAGGCTGCATCCATATTGAGAAGCCTTTTTTTGTTTTTAGGCAGCATAGTGAACAGTTACACAACTGTAAGTATAATTGGATATTTCCCCTCACAGGAGGTTAATTGATTTGATACATGGAAGGCACATTAGAAGACACCACGTTATTTAATTTGATCACCTGCCATTTTAAAAGGCAGGGTCTTCACTCTTCAGTTGATCCATGGGATTGAGGTCTGAGTCGGTGGAGGGTGGATGTATTCTTATTAATCTTATGACCTGATATCATCTGCTCGGACCCTAAAAAGGCTATGAGCTGTACTACCTGTATAAATAAAATATGTACAACGTATAATAAGTACTTAAGTATATGGGTGTGTAGCCTCAAGAACCTGCACTCAGTTCTAAAAGTTAAATATGTATTCCACCATCAGAAACCATCCGTTGGATAGACCATGCACTCTCCCAAAGAATAAACCTATAGTCGGTTACTTGATAATTATTCATCTCTTTAATTAATTTCTCACATATGAGCCTGCACACCAGTAGAACATGTGATCATTTTCCAAAACCGAATTATTGACAGATAAGAGAGTGGAAACTTCAGGCTTCTGTGCAGAGGGAGCCTGTAGAATTCTAAGCGCGATTAAAACCAAAGAACAAGGGTTATCCGCCAAAGAAACACCAGAACAAATGTTTCATATTTATAAACAATTGGATGTCTAATTAGGAGGGAGATAAATCAAAGACTCCATGCTTCATCGTCTGAGAAATATTACTGAGAGGGTTCGGAGTAAACCTAAAACCTACTTTATGTAAAGAGAATCCACAATTCATGTAAAAATTGAATCACATTTTGAATGTGTTCCTTGTATTTAAAACTTTTAATCATTGAGTAATTTCAGAGATTAGATGCAGACATCGAATCATTGAAAATTACTTTACTAACACACTACTCAAAAGAAGAATTAACATTGACTTTGCAATCCATAAACATATATAGCAAAGCACTAGAGAATGGGAGGACAACTATCCATGTTGAAGGCTCTGCACGGTGTCTGTTTACGAACACGACAAAAGAAGACTGGGACAGAAAGAGGAGTTCTGGGGGGAAAGGGTGGGTGTAAGTTGATCCATTTAAAATACTTGCATCAATACTACCAGATCCCGGTTCAAATAGCTAGATATAACCCACAGATGAGTGGGGAATGTTTGAGATGTGGAGCGCGCAGGTGAACTATTTGCGTGTAGACTGGGAAATGCCCCTATAAAGACTTATTGGGAGCAGGTATGGAAAATATTATGAAGAAAACTGTGAATGACCTTCAGAGATTGCCTGAAATGTGCCTATTAGGGTGGTTCCCAAAGCTTAACAAAAGAGATATCAGATTTATTGGATAGGCATGTGTAATTGCAAAGGCCTTGATTGCACAGGCATGAATGAAAGGCCTGACCCATCACTTGAAAGTGGATGAAAATGTCAATTTGGGCAAACACCCCACAAGGCCTGTTAAGAGAAATGGTGTGCACAAGGGCCTGCCCTGTAGACTTTTGGAAACTCTTTCGAGAATACCTCGATAAAATCGCACAATTCCCATGAGGTCACCAGAGCACTTTGAAAAACCTTAATTGGTCAATGAACTTTTGCAAAGTTGTTTTGCTTTATTGAAACTGACATCCTATTTAATTGCTCGCAGCCATTCACTAAAATGCCTTATAATGAAATGTAAGTTGTATTATGCTCATTTGGAATAAAAAATAAGTTTATACTAAGCTAAGCTAAAAGGACGGTTTGACGATTGCCACACATGATAGAGGACCGTATGAAAGGGCAGCACGTGGTGATTATGATTTAAGTAGTACATGTACTCATTTATTGCTCTTTGTTTTTTGACTTTTACAGTATGTCTTTTTATAATTTTTAAAATTATAATTGGTTTTTTATAATGTGCTTTCTTTCTAAGGTGCAAATAACCATCCGCTGAAAACACTTCTAAATGTTATTTTATGTAGTTTTAAAATCTTAAAGCATGGTGAATGCAGCCTGTGCTAAAGATAGACTACAGGCATTGCCTGGTGTCCACTAGCTCTGGCAGAGCCCATGAGGTAACTCAGCAGCTGTTTCCTGTTCACCTAATCACCCAGGCAGGCTGGGGATCATGTACACAATGTAACAGCATGGGAAAAGAAGGTTTTAAGGAGAATTACTGGACCATATCAAATATGAGTATACTGAGTGAAGTGTGGAGAGTATGGCGGGAAAGTGTGTTTATATATAAATGTTTATAATATAGCAAAATATGATAAACAGGAGCTACAATGTATTCCTGCATAGGCATCAGTATGCTTAGTAGTTTTGTTCTAAATGGAGACCTGACCATGCAAGAAGGAAGACTGCAGCATCCCTTGTAAGGCAAGAAGGACAGTTTTGGATGAGCTATTCCAGTATCCAATGACCAAGTCAAATAGTATATAAGGTGCCTGCTTAGCACGAGTCTGGAGGAGCTGGCCACGGAAGAAGGACAGAATGTTGGTCGGGGAGCAGAGTCCTTTTCCCCCCATTCTCATTTTTGTACAGATTAAGGGGGCGATTCATGGAACAAATGTGCGCCGTAATTTGTGGCGCAAGCGTGAAAAAGCAAGCGCACGCACACGCGTGCGATTCATGGAAGGCCCTGAGCATGTTTTCCCCGGGATGTGCGCTAAATCCATGGGT
Source organism: Ambystoma mexicanum (assembly GCF_040938575.1). Taxonomy (NCBI): domain Eukaryota; kingdom Metazoa; phylum Chordata; class Amphibia; order Caudata; family Ambystomatidae; genus Ambystoma; species Ambystoma mexicanum. The sequence goes on along the minus strand of NC_090928.1, from coordinate 985,666,681 downwards.
GGTGCACACAGGCACACACGTCACTTCAACTTCCCGGACGCTGTGCGCGATGCGCACAGCGAAAGCTCACAACATGTAGCGCACACACCAAAAAGGGGGCGGAACACACGAAATGGGGAACAACGTGTGAAAATGAAGGTGTAACTGGGGAAGTACTGCTGGGAAATACACGGAACGCCCACACACACGCGAACAACACGTATTCATGGATTTGAATACGGGAAACCCACGTACGCCAAAAGACACGCACAGGCGTAAACACGTCCGCCACAAGAAGGCAGGCGGAAGCGTCCCCGTGCAGTATCAAAGTGCACGCAAACAACAAACACGTATATACAGCTACGATCAATGTCCCATTTCTCGCAGCACTGATCGTGGGACACCGCAGGAGGAGGAGACTTGCCAGGCCCCGCATTTTTTTGCCCAGGGCCAGCCTTTTTGGGATGCCTGATGGCCAGGTCTATGGCAGGTATAGATGGCACTTCGTATCATCCTAGACCTGGTCACTGAGTGGGAGGATAACCTCACATTACCCACCTTGTGCTCCCAAGCACTGAGCCCCTTGGAAAAGGTGCTCAATGTCCTGCATTTCATGGCCACTGGGTCATTTCAGCGACAACTGCTATAGTTGGGGGTGTCTCACAGGCCACACAGTCACGCTGCCTACACCAGGTGTTGGCAATCATGACTGTGCGCCCCTCAGTCCGCAGGCACATATACATGTCTAGAACACCCGCAGAAAGGCAGGCTGTGGTCCAGGACTTTTACAGGGTGGCACACTTCCCCAAAGTGCTTGGTGCCATAGATTGCACCTATGTGGCCCTGCGTCCACCTAGGGCCACTGAGCACATCTATGGAAACCGCAAGCACTGGCATTCCAACAACGTACAGGTTGTATGCAATGCCCATGGACTCATCACCTCTGTCTATGAAAACTATCGTGGGTCTAACCATGACAGTTTCATATACAGAATGTCCACCCTGAGCCGGGACCTGGAAGCTGGGAAGCATGGTGACACATGGCTTATTGGTGAGTACAAATGTCTGTGCACATGCATGCATGTCACACACAGACAAATACACAAACCCAACTAATGACAACCATCCTCACCTCCCCAGGGGACAGTGCCTACCCTCTGAGCAACCACATGATGATGCCAATACGGAACCCCACCACACCACCCCAGGTAAGATACAATGCTGCCCATATTGCAACCAGGGGCATAGTGGAGCGCACATTCGGAGTGCTCAAGTCACGCTTCCGCTCCCTTGAGCGCGCTGGCGGGCAGCTACTATATGCACCCCCAGTAGCGTGCAGGATCATTGTGGCAGCATGTGTCCTGCACAATGTTGCAACACGGCAGGGCGTACCGGTGGACATGGTGGTGCCCCCACATCCACAACCACAGGCACAGGTGCTGCCCATGGGAGGGGGAAGGGCACGTGGCGAGGCAGCCCAGACCCAGCTTGTGGCCACATTTTTCACCTAAACTCCCACCCCTACGGAGTGCACACAGGCCAGGCACATACCAGGTGACAATCGATGATGACAAAGAGACAGTCAACTGTCACAACCTTACCACCCTGAGAATGTTGCCACGGAAGTGCTACATTGTGTGCATCCCTAGCTACTTAAACATAACCAATCCTGTGTGACCAAAAGGAACACATGCAAGGTGTATATCACACCACCCCCCTGCAAAACAGGCCATGACAATCACTGGTATGTCACTCAAACCCTCCCAACCCACATCACCCTTGACCGCCACACCATGACATGGCATGCAGCAGCAAAAGAGCAAACGAAAAGCACAACACATGACCAATTAGATACAAAGTGACACATGATAAATGGAAAGAGGCCTGACACAATCACACCTGACATGGAATCAGATGAAATGACTGACCAACAAACTCCCACACATACAAAGTCATACACAAATGCATGCCACCAGCGGTACCATCAATAAAAGACAGAATGCCTGTTGGCATGCACATTGGCCAAGCCAAATCCACAAATCCCTAACCCGTGTGCTGTGTGTGTCTCCTGCAACACACTGCTCAGCATACAGCACAGTGAGCAGCCATTGTGTTGGGGATACACTTTGAGCATCATATAAAAAGGACAAGCAACAAAAATAACCTATTGATGCATGTACACGATCTGCAAATGGTAAGTGATCATGCTCTGCAGGGACAAAGCATGCCAGAGAAGGCAATCTGTGTGCACGTGTGGGCATGGAAGGGTGGTTGTATTTGTGGTGGAGCATTATGTAAGTGTGTGTGTCAGTAGGGACATGCACTCAATACATGCATGTGAAATCAAGTGACCCTCAGTGTCCTGTACACATCACATATGAACATTGGCCATGTGTACACCCCAGTATGTCAAACCAAAACAATCCCTTGACACCTGAAAAGTAAACACAACACAGGAAAAGCCATTGACCAGCAGAACACATCATGTACATAGTACCCCACAATGACAATGTCAGAGGATGCCCAAACACTGTAGCCCAAGGGTACTGTCCGACAACAAAAGGCCCTCCCTCATTTACTCATCACCATGACCTTCAGAAGAACTGTGTCTGGGGTCTGTTGGCTTCTTCCTTCTAGTCTACCTGACTTCAGGATCCACCTACCCCTTGGTTTCCTTGTTCCACCTTTCGTGTAAATAGGGTCCAGCCCCCTCAGAGGCCACCTTGACTGGTAAAAATACCAAATCGCAGAGAACTCCAAGGAGTCCAACCCCAAAACCTGGGAAAAAGCCTGTAGCCACAGAAAAACCCTGGAAGAGTCTCCAGTAGATGACTTGAAGTCGCTGAATATGGCCAACAACATGTCCAACAACAAATGATAGAATAACTACCAAGGTAGCACAGTTGAACAATGGTTCAACAGGATGGGGAGCAATTTCAGTACACAACAATCAATGACGATGCAACAACTGATGGGTAGTGTCACAGCTCCGGTCTCCAGGTGCAGGAGTGGCATGACCCAACCACCCCCTCCGCGGTCTGGGTGCCTGCAAGGTAAAACTTACACAGGCCTCCGAGACCCCAGCGGGGAAAGAGGGTTAGCGATCTGTTGGTTGGATAGGCATCGGTATTTAGGATAACCGGAAAGAGGGTCAGGAGAGGGGAGGTGGATGGGCAAGGGAAAGTAGTGAAAATACAAAATACAGCTACTGACAATTACACATACTCAATCAGAGAAACCGTATACTTCATGCACATTGTACAAAATGGCTCAAAGGAGAGCCAAAGAGAGACTTATCTCTGGGGTGAGTGCTGGCCTCCTGCCTGCACACTCTCATGTGCGGTAACAGGATCAGTTCAATGCTGCAAAGAGAGCGTGAGTAACTATTCTCTTGTCAGCTGCGTGGTTCATATGCTTTTGCTTGTCCCCGTGATGGTTCATACACTGTTAATGCGGTAAGGCAGCCGCACGTGGCCCTGTGATAAATGGAAGACCATGTGTTAAGAAACACACATGATAGAATGGGCCTTGGGTGAGCTGCTAGACGCGTGTGGTGAGGTGCGACTTCAGTACAAGTCGCGTTCTGCCAGCTGCGGATTCCTATAAGTAGCGCATGTGGCAATTTGCATATTTTTTATTTTTTTATTTTTTTTTACATTTATAAAGCGCTCACACAGCCCGCAGGCATCGAGGCGCTGTTACACAAATTGTTTGTTTCTCTTAGTTGCGTAATTGTGTTATTTTTTTGTCTTAGTTACGTATTTATAACACGCTTAAACACCCAGAGGTTTCTAAGCGCGGACCCGGGGATCGAACCTGTGTTGCTTCGTGTCGTCTTGCTTCCAAGACGTGCACGCTGCCGCTGAGCTATCCTCCCATTGATATTCTAATGATATGCACTGCACTCGAGTTTGTGCGTCGCTGGGTGTCCCCCCTTGTGCTGTATCAGTTTGTGGCTAGGAACGCTACTGCGCTAATAACTTAACTTGTATAGAGCAGGGTGGACTACAGGATATGGGCGACACCCCCTGCGTGTGCCCCTGACAACTTGGAAAGCTTCTTGGCATTTGCTCCTCAGCGCGGCTTAGCTGTACTGTGCACATCTTCCCCAACGCCTGGCTAAGCTCCCCAGCACTGGCGCTACTTAGCTTGCATGTGAGAGGGGCCTGGAGGAAGGTCGGCCGGGGCATGGCCCCTCATGCTGTTCATCTTGCTCGGAGCTCCTGGAAACACATCTGCTTCTGTCGGATGTCTGAGCACAAGCCCCGTGCTTCAGCTCACGCGCACATGTGCACGTGTGCCCCACCCAACGTGGCAAGGGTTTTGTAGTTCTTGACCCGGTTGTTACGCTCACCTGACTCCCACAGAGGCGTCGATCCGAACTGGACTGCTGCGGTCTCCACCAATGTGACGCGTAGGGCCAAGATGACGGACTAGACTGGCCCACCTAGCTTCGTTTGCTTGGCCCGTAGGAATATTCTTCTGTAAATGGAGAAAGGGAATTAACCACCCATGGGGTTGAGCGTAAATCCCCCCACCCCTGCTGTTCTCCCCATAGATCACCTTTGACGTCCCCTCTTATAGTCTCACATGATGGTTTGAAAAGATGAGCTCTCCATCCTGCATTGAGCGCAGGGGCACGTTGATAACCAGTTGCTTCACTGGCTCGAAGGAATTAGTGAGTTCCAGAACAATATTGACTCCGAAAAGTATGTAGTTCGTAAAAGTTCACATGTCTGACTTTCACTCTTGTCCGCTTCCTTGCAGTTTGCAGCTTGACCCCTGCGAAGAGTTCCTCGTGGTAGCTGACGAAGTTCAGGTAAGGATTTGGCTTATCCTACACAGTTCAATAAAATAAGGCCAGAATGTAACCTGTGGCTTGCTACCTTTTTCAGGTGTGGAGAGAAAATATGAAGTTTGGGGAATAATGCCTCCAGCGGTAAAATTAGGTAAGTCTATTGTGGTGAAAAGAGTTCCTCTTGTTTGTCCCTTCATCTCACCTTGTTGTCCTTTTGTTCCCCTTAGGGGCCGGGGTACGGCGAGGATGCAATGGAGATTGCGCCGACCCGTGAAGAGGAATAGTACCCCCGGCGGTAATCAGGTAAGTCTATGGGGGTAGTTACTATTGCCTCTGTTTATTCCCTTGGCTCACCTTTGCTGTTCTTGTGTTCCCATTAGGTGCCCTTCTGCGGCGGGAACATGCAGAAGGATGCAGTGGATCGTGAGGATGCTGCGAAGGCCGGTGAGTTCAGCGCGGCGCTGCAGCAGGCGAGGCGGCGCGCGTAAAATGCTTCTTTCTTCCAGCTTGAAGGCGCGGTGGATCCGGAATTCAAGTAAGGATCGAAGGTTTTGCTCTGATTCTAACCTCTTCTCCTTCTGTTCCTCCCTTTTTCTAGGGGCTGCAGACTTGAGGCGGATGTGGCCGAAGACTGGATGCAGGCTTGCAGACTCGGTGAGCGTTACGCTGCTGGATGCAGAATAACGCGAAGCGTGTGCTGCTCTTCGGCTGTGGTTTAAATAGCCTTCAAAGTAGTCCCAGGTAAGTATTCCTCCCCAGCCCCACCCGAGTAAAAAATAGTCCCTAGGTAAAATAGTCCCTTCCAAGCCTCATTTGGCTTGGAGCTCTGCAGCATGGTCTGCATCAGGTAAGCTTGCAGCATGGTCTGCATCAGGTAAGTTCTACTCTATGAGCCTGGCGCCTATGGCCTATGGCGCCAGGACTAACTCTCCATATGAGCCTGGCGCCATAGGCGCCAGGACCGCACCCAAACAGCCCCTAGTAGGGGTTTTTGGGCTTGCTCAAAATAACTTGATGCCTGCTTCCGGGGTTGCTGGACCTGGTCTGGTTCCCCGGGGGTAGGCATCATGACACCGGTGTCTGCTGGGTAAGATAGTCTCGAGGTTCCTTTTCCTGCAGAAAGGGCATAAAAGCCTTTAATAAGGCAGGAAAGTGTTCTGTGTGTGTGTGTCTTCATGCTGCTTGTTACTAGGCCATGTCTAAGACCTACATCTGACCTCCTCCCACACAACCCCACATTCTGTATCCTGATAGGTTGAGCTGGAACTTGAGTAGAAATAACCAAGGAAGCTGGCACAACTGGATGGTTGAGATGAAACACAATCAATCCTTGATAACGTGAAGAAAGAAAGGCAGCGTCAACACAAGTCTGGAAAGGCAAAGAGAATGCGAGATAGCCGTAAACAGCTGACAGCAAGTTAAGAGCCACAACAGTAGAATAGCATTGGTAAAAGCCAACAGTCAACATTAAAGCATGGTTGTAATAGATGAAAAATAGGAGGAGTGACAGAGAGATGCAGTTGAACAGAAGTGTACTGAGGCAAACCGAGGCAGTGTAAGAGTACATGGAAATAACTGCCGAGAGACGGGCGGACAGATCTGCAACAAGGACAGTAGCATGTAGAAGAACAGGAACTTAAGGCACCAGAGTGTGGAAACAAGTAAAAGAGCCGTAGTCCAGTAGGAAAACTGCACTTTCAGGCAGCATCAAAGTGGTAGAGGGAAGACAGACACAACGTGCCGTCCAAACAGAACAGAGTGTAGTAGCAGTATAGGCGGACATCTCAGGTGAGGACTGGACCGTGAGTTGTGCCTCTTAGGTCACATTCCTAATGCATCCTCCTTTGCCACAACTCCCAGGGGCTGTACTCAACACGTGCCAACTTCACATTGTCACCACCCGGCCCCCTCCCACCATCAGTGTGACTTTGACAGCTAAAGGGTACAGGCTACTGTCTACAGCATGAAGTACATCAAGCACATATACAGGCAAGAAATGAACATACTGTCATGATTCCTGCCCCTCATGTCCCCAGCCGTCCAAGAAGTCAGGTTGGAGCCAGGCCACGATCACCTACATGGCCCTCAAGGGCCTCTCCATCCATCCAAAGACCCACTTGGAGTCAGACTTGGCACTTGTGGCACCAGACTCACTCACTCCCATAGGATAACATTGGGGATTGGACTTGTAGTGCAATGATGGGGACAAGACGGATGCCCCCACATATTTCGGTTCCCAGAACTGCATGTGCGGTCTAGTCTTTTGGGTGTGGTTCAGCCCAGAGACACCTGGGATACCCAGAGACTATTTAAGCCACACCCAGGCTGAGAAACAAGCTTTGCGTTTTCAGCACCTGCAGCGTGACACTCACCGTGTTTGGATCGGTTTCCAGTAGGCCTGCATCTTTCTTCTGCGCTCAGCTCCTGCAAGAACAAGAACACCGTTAGGAACAGCCTTACCTTGCGGCTCTTCTGCCCATCATTCATCGCTCCTTCTGTTCTGCGGGCATCTTCGGCGGTGTCATTCCCATCCCGGCACGCCGCTTCCTAAGGAAAAGGGAAAAGAACAGATAAAAGGCATTAGTGAGCATTCTGCAAATCTTCGCTTATTTTTAAATACTGTATGAGCTTCAAACGCTTACCTGAATCCCAGCCGCTCTGGGGGAACTATTCTCCGGAACTTCTCATCCATCTGCAAGAGGGAAAAGACACTCCAGGTTAGCGTGGAAACATCTAGAGGCGCCGCATACCGCGCTTACCCACTGCATTTGTTTCTCATAACCGGCATCCACGCTGAAAATGTTGCAGCACCTAAAAGACACAGAAAAAGAACTCAGTTCAATGCAAATACGAAAGGGATGCATCGCGCATCGCGCTCTCACTCACCTTCAGCGCTACTCATCTCAGCAGCACACGCCATCCCCGGACGCCGGCCATCATCTAAGGAAGGAAAGGAACGAAGTTAGAGAACTGTTCAAAAGACTCATTATACTTACCTGTCGGACTCTTGCCAGTGAAGTAACTAGGCAGCAACGAGCCTGCATCAATCAACGCACCCCTGTGCTGAAAGCAGGATGGAGAGCACACTATCCAAGAAAACAAGGTGAGCTGTGGATCAAAGGGAAGGATTGGACCCCGGGGAAGAAGGGGTTCAAGCACACAGAGACAATAGGGAGTTAAACTCTACCAATCCTGTGTTTCAGACCCAGTCTCCAGTCGAATAGCCTCCAGGGAAGGGTTCGAGGCCGTAAGAGGTCAGAACAGGCTGATTGCCGTCCCCGTGGATACCAGGTGAGTGTTACAGAACGCAAAGCCTCACATCAAAATCCACCTGGGCGTCATGGAAACGTCAGAAACCGACCAGTTAGCCCACATGTTGGGGCAGCTACGTTCTGAAGTACATGCAGCCAGGCAGGAGACCAACTCCCTGAGGAGAGAGCTGATAGTAGCCAAAGAACGCACTGATGATTTAAGCCAGCAACTTCTCCAGTCACAAGCAGGGCATGCACCATTGCCGGGAAGCGTGCCCTCGATGCCAGCGCCATCACCCGATCCCGTTCAGATAACCCTTCCTGGGGCAGTTCCCTTGGCCCCGCCCAAATGATTTACGGGGGATACCAATAGGTTTGCAACATTCATGAACCAGTGCCACCTGCACTTCCTTTTTAGGCCAGGGGCCTTTCCGAATGACCAATCACGGGTCACTTTTGTGCTATCCTACCTGAGTGGTAGCGCCGCAGACTGGTCTGTACCCTTTGTGGCCCAAGATGATCCTTTGCTGCATGACTTCAGGGGCTTTCAGCAGGAGATGGAAAAGCTGTTCGCCCGTCGTAATCATGGGCAGACATTAGACAACAAACTTCTGTCCCTACGTCAAGGGAATGAAGACCTATTAACATACATAGTCACGTTCAATAGATTCGTAGTTGAAGCAGAATGGTCAGTGGAGAAGAGAACCATGTTATTTCATCAGGGGTTGCGGGGGGAGCTGAAGGATGTTCTCTCACAAGAGGTGAACCCCCCGAAAGACTGCTCAGAAGTCATTGACCTTGTTCTACAACTGGATCATAGGTTGCAGGACCGAAGAGCAGATCGAACCAGACCGGACCCTCGCCCTATGTATGTGCGTTCAAAGGACAATACTGCCCGAACAACGGAAGGTTCAGGAGAACCAATACAAAACGGGGGGGGTCAGATCCCCCTTGACTACAGCGGAAAGGGATAAAAGGAGACAGCAGCAGTTATGTCTGTACTGTGGAAGGTCAGGTCATTTCCTTAAAGAGTGCCCTGTGAAGCCACCGAGGAGGATGGTAGGGGCCGCGGACAAGGAAGATACCATCAAGGAATTGGAAAAACGCCCCAGCCCGGCAAGTGTAGGGGTCCACTTCTCGAGCAAAGAAAGTGAACTACAGACCTCCCATTTTGCACTATCTGTGGTCTTGATCAATCACCAACAACCATCTCGGATGCACGCAGTAAGAGTGTACATAGACAGTGGAGCCATTGGGAATTACATCGACCAGGATCTTGCGGCAAAGATGGGTCTTCTGTTATGCCCTAAATCAACCACCGACACGGTTACCACTGTCGACGGCACGGAAATAGCTTCTGGTCCAGTATCCCAATGCACTGCAGCTTTATCCCTTCTGTGCCAGGATGGACACCAAGAATCTATTGTTTTCGACCTCATTAAGGCACCACAGTTCCGGTTGATTTTGGGAATGCCATGGTTGGTAGCTCACAATCCTCGAATCGATTGGCGAGCAAAGGAATTGGCCTTTCCCGAGACTTGCACCCACACATGTTAACACCAAGAGAAAGAACCAATAGACACCAGAACCTCCACGCTTGTGACTGTGGCAATCGGCACCCTACCAAGTGAATACCAGGACTTTCAAGACGTCTTTCAGAAAGAACAGGCTAATACCCTGCCTCCGCATAGACCATACAATTGCCAAATCGACCTGATACCCGGCGCACAAATCCCTTGTGGGTGAATTTACGCACTCACAGAACCAGAAAACCAGCACCTGAAGGCCTATCTTGACCAATACCTGGCCAACGGGTTCATCCGTCCCTCGAAGTCTCCAGCAGCCAGTCCTCTATTCTTCATTCCAAAAAAAGAGGGGGACTTGAGAACATGCATCGACTATCGCGCACTGAACCAGATTACCGTAAAAAATCGCTACCCCCTGCCACTGATCCCTGAATTGCTTGATCAAGTCAAAGATGCCCAAATCTACACAAAACTAGACCTGAGGGGGGCATATCACCTTGTTTGCGTAAAACAGGGGGACGAATGGAAAACCGCTTTTTGCACCAAATACGGCTTGTACGAATATCAAATAATGCCCTTTGGCCTTTGCAACGCGCCTGCTGCATTTCAATACTTCATGAACGATGTCCTACAGGAATTGATTGATGTCTGTGCTCTAGTGTACATCGACGATATCCTAGTACATTCCGCATCAAAGCAAGACCACTTTAAACACGTCCGATCCATATTGGAGAAACTCTGTCAACACCAGCTCTACGCCAAGCTCGAAAAGTGCTCATTCCACGTCTCCAAGGTGGAATTCCTGGGCTTTATTCTCAGCCCGAATGCAATCCGAATGGATGTACACAAGGTAGATGCTATCCTGAACTGGCCATCCCCAAATTCATTCAAGGGGGTTCAAAGTATGCTGGGTTTTGCAAACTTCTACCACCGGTTCATCCCAGGATTTTCGCAAATCGTGCATCCTATCACGTCATTACTAAAGAAAAGCAACTAAAAGTTCCAGTGGACAACAGAAGCCGAGGAGGGTTTCCAGGAACTCAAAGCAAGATTCACATCTGCCCCAATCTTACGCCACCCTCGCCCTGATCTCCCATAACTGGTGGAAACGGACGCCTCAAGCATGGCTATGGGAGCTGTCCTCTCACAAAAGGACCCCGAAACGGGCCAGTTACACCCTGTTGCCTTCTGGTCGCATAAATTCACACCCCCTGAACTCAATTACGCTTTCACAGACAAAGAACTCCTGTCCATCAAGTCAGCCTTTAAGGCATGGCGGCACTACCTATTGGGCGCCAGACACACAATGACCATAATAACTGACCACCGGAACCTCCAGTACCTAAAAACGGCAAAGGCCCAATCCTCACGACAACTACATTGGGCTCTTTTTTTTGCTGAATATGACTACGTGATTACATTTCAACCAGGGGTGAAAAACGGGAAGGCTGATGCCCTTTCCCGTATGGAGATGGAAGAGCAAGGGTATCAGACCCCTTACCCAATAGCAATCATCCCGATCGACAAGCTCCTAGGAATCACAGCAACCATAACTCAGAAAGAATTACATGAAGAAATCAAAAACCTGATGAGTCCGGAGCAATTACAAGCGTGGAGTGCACAAGGAGAACATTACATGATAAAAGATCACTTGCCCTACTCCAGGAAACATTTATTCTTACCAAAGCAAGAACTACGAGAACAAGTCATGTCCGGTTATCATGATTCCTTGATCGAGGGCCATCCCGAAATCGCTAAAACCCTAGCCAAGGTAAAACGAAATTATTGGTAGCCTACGTGGCGTAAAGACATTATCCAATTCATTCTATCTGTGGAGTGTGTGCTCAAAACAAGTCATCCAAGCAGAAACCGGCTGGGCTATTACAACCATTGGAAATCCCACCAGCACCCTGGCACACGTTGTCCCTCGATTTTATTACTGACTTACCACCCAGTCAAGAGTTTAAGACTATTCTTGTGGTCGTGGACCTATTTTCAAAAATGGCACATTTCATTCCTCTTAAGGGGCTCCCAAATGCTTCCACTCTGGCAAAGGTATTTCTTGAAGGCATCGTACGGCTCCATGGGTTTCCTTCAGTTTTGGTCTCAAACCGAGGTACTCAATTCGTATCTAACTTCTGGAGAAAATGCTGCTCTATGGCCCAGATCGACATCCGGCTATCCACCAGTCACCATCCCCAAAGGTATGTTCAAACTGAGAGGACAAATCCGATGCTCTAGCAGTATCTGTGTTGCATGTTACACCAAGCTGAAGGAAGCTGGTTCAACCTATTATGGATAGCTGAATATTATTATAATAATTCCCTAAACACCAGCACTGGGCAGACACCCTTTTATACCATGTATGGCAGGCACCCACGTACTTCTGAGTTGGACATTCCTACAACCCTGGAAATGCCAGCAGTCAAAACCTTGCACACGACTATTTCTCAAACCAAACTCAAGCCAAAAGAAGTTTGCTGATCAACACCGAGCACAGGCCCCCAACTACCAAGTGGGAGACAAAGTCTGGCTGGCGTCTAAACACGTGTCCATTAAAGGAGCCCGAACTTTCCGTCCAAGACACCTGGGTCCATTCACTGTCACCTCCATGATAAATCCTGTGGCGGTCAGACTAGCTTTGCCATCATACATGCAGATTCATCCTGTGTTCCACGTGTCTCTCCTTAAACCTGTTCAACCTGGGACGCGGGTAGCAACGCCACCGCAGCCAGTAGTAGTCACCGGGGAGCCAGAATTCGAAGTCAAGGACATCCTAGATTCAAAGCACGTCAGATCCAAATTATACTACTTAGTAGACTGGAAGGGGTATGGTCCACAAGACAGGACATGGAAGCCTTGTGAGTACATCCATGCACCTCGCTTGCTTAGACGATTTCATCAAACCCACCCAACCAAACCAGGACCAGACAGAAGAGCCACCTTAAGAGGGGCCTTGGGGGGAGTGCTGTCATGATTCCTGCCCTCATGTCCCCAGCCCTCCAAGATGTCAGGCTGGAGCCAGGCCACAATCACCTACATGTCCCTCAAGGGCCTCTCCATCCCTCCAAAGACCCACTTGGAGTCAGACTTGGCACTTGTGGCTCTAGACTCACTCACTCCCATGGGATAACATTGGGGATTGGACTTGTAGTGCATTGATGGGGACAAGATGGATGCTCCCACATATTTTGGTTCCCAAAACTGCATGTGCGGTCTAGTCTTTTGGGTGTGGTTCAGCCCAGAGGCACCTGGGATACCCACAGACTATTTAAGCCACACCCAGGCTGAGAAACATGTTTTGTGTTTTCTGCACCTGCAGCGTGACACTCACCGTGTTCGGATCAGTCTCCAGTAGGCCTGCATCTTTCTTCTGCGCTCAGCTCCTGCAAGAACAAGAAAACCGTTAGGAACAGCCTTACCTTGCAGCGCTTCTGCCCATCAGTCATCGTTCCTTCTGTTCTGCGGGCATCTTCGTCGGTGTCATTCCCATCCCGGCACGCTGCTTCCTAAGGAAAAGGGAAAAGTACAGAAAAAAGGCATTAGTAAGCATTCTGCAAATCTTCGCTTATTTTTAAATACTGTACGAGCTTCAAACGCTTACCTGAATCCCAGCCGCTCTGGGGGAACTCTGTCTCCGGAACTTCTCGTCCATCTGCAAGAGGGAAAAGACCCTCCAGGTTAGCATGGAAACATCTAGAGGCGCTGCATACCGCACTTACCCATCGCATTTGTTCTTCTTAACCTGCATCCACGCTGAAAACATCGCGGCACCTAAAAGACACAGAAGAAGAACTCATTCAATGCAAATACAAAGTGGTGCATCGCGCTCTCACTCACCTTCAGCGCTACTCATCTCAGCAGCACGCCGCCATCCCCGGACACCGGCCATCATCTAAGGAAGGAAAGGAATGAAGTTAGAGAACTGTTCAAAAGACTCATTATACTTACCTTTCGGACTCTTGTCAGTGAAGTAACTAGGCAGCAATGAGCCCGCATCAATCAACGCGCCCCTGCGCTGAAGGCAGGATGGAGAGCACACTATCCAAGAAAACAAGGTGAGCTGTGGATCAAAGGGAAGGGTTGGACCCCGGGGAAAAAGGGGTTCAAGCACACAGAGACAATAGGGAGTTAAACTCTACCAATCCTGTGTTTCAGGCCCAGTCTCCAGTTGAATAGCCTCCAGGGAAGAGTTTGAGGTCGTAAGAGGTCAGAACAGGCTGAATGACATCACCGTGGATACCAGGTGAGCGTTACACATACATCCCAATCAACATCAATAAATGAACAGTTCAATAATGTACTCACCAAAATTGATTGCAGACATGCCGTGGAGAAAACATCCATAATCCCCACTGGGGTGTTAACACAAGTAGTACAGCAGCAGACAGGCCTCAGATATGACGAAAGTCCAATGCCCTTGTGTAAATGGTTGTTTCACCGAACCATCCTTGCGAGCCCATGGATAGGGGAAGCAGGAGTGGCATATGTGAGTCAGGACCCCAAGCTGCAAACACATACACGAGACAAGCTTGAATGAGCCCAGCTGGAACAGACAGTGGATGCTTTAAAAAGCTACTAAGCATCACACTGTTACATGTTTGCACAATAGACAAACAATTTGAAACTATATTAACTAATTTAACTATAAAAAAAATGGCCGGGGGGGAGCACCCAGGAGAGGGGAGGTACTGGGTGCACCTCAACACCCACATGCGATGATGTTGAGATAAAAAAAAAACTCTGTGGGCTCAACGTGTGGGAGATATGTCGTCAACTGAATCACCGTCTGGATGGAAAGCAGAAGGTGGACGTGGCAAAGTACCCTGACCATGCCTATGTGCAGCTTGCCCTCGTTGGCAGCAAGTCTGCGGGACTGGTAAGCCTGGTCCTGTGCGGCGATGACACGTAGGTCTGCATGCAGCACCTCACGTGATATGCATGCTTCCTCTTGCAAGGTAGCACACAGAGTTCTTCCTGCATGGCCTGGCATGACATCTGGAGCACCTCCCGGCAAGCACGTAGCTCAGCCGAGATAGTATTCTCAAGCTGCTCCAACCTCTCCTCTGTCCACTGCCTCTGGGACATGTTGAGCACACCCAGAGTAGATCTGAGGGATTTATGGTCATCCCTCAGGCCCTCCCTGTGTGCCTCTGCATGAGCAGCAAGTTCTTGATGCAGAGACACCATTTCAGCCCGGCGTGCACTGTCAGAGGCCACCATGTACCAGCCTGAGCGAGCGGGCCATGGACTGTGCTGCCCGCTGCTGGGGATCCACCTGCCTAGCAAGGGGGGAGCATGGATTGGGCCACACATTCCATGCTCTGAGCGATCTTATCAATTGCTGCCCCCTGTTGTTCGGAATTGGCAACCACGGCTTGCTCCCACTCAGTATACCGGTGGGGCCCAAGGAGCCATGGTCCTCGTTGGGTTGGCACCGCCCGCGGCTGCAGGACTACATCCCTCTGTTGACGTGATGCACCAGGCGCATCAGCAACTGGTGTGGAGTGTGACCGTGCGTCCCGATCCACCACAGGCGGAGGTTCCAACACCATCTGGCCCCTCAGTGCAGGTTTCGCGGACATAGGATCATCCACATCAGAATCACTCACCATCGACGAATGGACATGACGCGCATCCAACTCAACATTATTGTCAGAGTGATCATCCGAGCTAGACCCATTGCCAACTCTGGACACAGTGGTCTGCAGCACAAGTTGGTTCTCGTGGCCTACCACCCCATGACCCCCACTTGTGCCAGGTTGCCAATGTAATAGCAACCCCGTGTCAGAATTGACATCACCATCCTCTGGCTCCATTGCGCCATCATCTGTAATGTTGAAAAACAAACATGAGTACACATGTCAGATGCACACAACGTTCACACACATAGACATCAAATCGACAGCCAACACATGAAGCAGACATGTCACACACAAATGAAATTCTGGCATGCATCCAGTGGCATCGATATGCAAACACATCCCAAAAGCAGAAATGGATGTGTGTAAATAGTGAAGCCTACACATGTACTGAATGTAGTATATCACCTCACACCACTTCTGTCAGGCACATGTCACAGGCAGAAGTGACAGATGGCAACAAAGAGATGGCACATACCATAAGCATGTCTGAACTGCTAAATGGCCACAGCTGCAAGTGAATCCAAACACACCGTGACTCACGTAATATGCATGTACACATGCATCACTAAATCATCATCACCAATATTGCTTCATCCATCTGCAGCTCAGCCCGTACCGGGTGTTATGGGCCATGTAGACCTAGTGAATGTTCCGAGAAAAGCGAGGGCTTGCAAACAGGCATGAGGGACCATAACGCCCAGTACGGTCCGAGCTGCCGGCCATGAAGCCTCCAGAACACCCTTAGTGTGTCAAATCATCGCGGCCAGGCCCTACCAGATTAGCTAAGTGGGCGGGGAGGGCCGCACCCGCAGGCAGCCCATCCACCCTGACCATGCCCCGCATGTAGCCCTTCACCGCTGGGCATGCCCCGCAGGCAACCCATCACCCCTGGGCATGCCCCGCAGGCAGCCCTTCACCCTGGGCATGCCCTGAAGGCAGCCCATCTACCCTGGGCATGCCCCGCAGGCAGCCCTTCACCCCTGGGCATGCCCCGCAGGCAGCCCATCATCCCTGGGCATGCCCCGCAGGCAGCCCATCCACCCTGACTATGCCCCGCAGGCAGCCATCTACCCTAACCATGCCCCGCAGGCAACCCTTCACCGCTGGGCATGCCCCGCAGGCAGCCCATCACCCCTGGGCATGCCCCGCAGGCAGCCCGTCCACCCTGACCATGCCCCGCAGGCAACCCATCCACCCTGGGCATGCCCCACAGGCACCACTTCACCCCTGGGCATGCTCTGCAGGCAGCCCTTCACCCCTGGGCATGCCCCGCAGGCAGCCCATCATCCCTGGGCATGCCCCGCAGGCAGCCCATCCACCCTGACTATGCCCCGCAGGCAGCCATCTACCCTAACCATGCCCCGCAGGCAACCCTTCACCGCTGGGCATGCCCCGCAGGCAGCCCATCACCCCTGGGCATGCCCCGCAGGCAGCCTGTCCACCCTGACCATGCCCCGCAGGCAACCCATCCACCCTGGGCATGCCCCACAGGCACCACTTCACCCCTGGGCATGCTCTGCAGGCAGCCCATCACCCCTGGGCATGCCCCGCAGGCAGCCCTTCACCCCTGGGCATGCTGCGCAGGCAGCCTACACCACAGGGGGACTTTTTCCACGCGATTTTGCTGGCGCAAGCGGGGTATGCATATTCTATGGGGTGTGCGGGGTGTTTTCCACGTGATTTTGCTTGTGCGAACGGGGTCCGCGTATTCCAAGGGGTGCGCGGGGTGTTTTACATGCGATTTTGCTGGCACGACCGGGGTATGCGTATTCCGAGGGGTGCGCGGGGTGTTTTACACGCGATTTCGCTGGCACGAGCGGGGTACGTGTATTCCAAGGGGTGCGCGGCGAGTTTTACATGCGTTTTTTCGCTGGTGGTGTGAGCGGGGTACGCGTATTCCGAGGGGTGCACGGGGAGTTTTACATGCGATTTCACTGGCACAGACGGGGTACGCGTATTCCAATGGGTGCGCGGGGAGTTTTTCATGCGTTTTTGCTGGCGCGAGCTGGGTACGCATATTCAGAGAGGTGCGTGGGGAGTTTTCCACGCGATTTTGCTGGCACGGGTGGGGTATGCGTATTCTGAGGGGAGCGAGGGGTGTTTTCCACGCAATTTCGGTGGCGCGAGCGGGTTACGCATATTCCGAGGGGTGAGCGGGGTGTTTTCCACGCAATTTCGCTGGCACGAGTGGGGTATGCGTATTCAGAGGGGTGCACGGGGAGTTTTCCACACGTTTTCATGGTTGGGGGGCTGTATGCTGGTCCACTGGCCTTTGCGCCATGTACTGGATTTTTGCAATGTTTTTGGTGCACGGGGTGGGGGGCGTAACTGGCGCTGCTGCAGGGTCGCTACACCACTCTGCGCCATGACTGATTATGGATGTTAGTATCCATGAATACGCTGTGCGCCAAAATGGGTTTTACCCTCTTTATGTGTTATCCTTGTAAAATAAGACTCTTGGCCTTAATTCCCTAGCGGGGTGAACTTTACATCTGGTGTGAGCGTGATTAGGAGTACCCGTAGTTAAGGGGTACCCCTGTAAATTGGGCTACCTTTCAGTGGTGACCCCGATGTGATCTCAGTTTCACCCCCATACTTTGCAAAGCCCTATGCCAGTCACCAGGAAAAGAGACCTGCTCATTTATAGTGATCGATCCCCTTAATCAAAAACCACATGTATTTTGAGCGACTTTTGTAGGATCCATTTTTTGCGTTTAATAATTTTTATTAGAATTATAACAATAGTACAGTTGGTCATAATGCAGAAAAATATGAGGATAATGAGATACAATGGAGAGAAAATCGAACCATAAAGTATAATCAACAAATACAAAGAGAAGCAATTAAACATGAACAGTAATACGAATATGTTAGCAAATGTATACACATTTTTAACATAAGAGGAGGTGCATAGTTTGTATATTCTGCGTGAATAATTCCACGGATGATAAATTTAGTCAAACAGGGGAACACAGACAAGATACAGACACAAAAACATAGGGTAAGAGAGGGGATGGGAAGGGATATTATAGAGCGATAAAATATGTACAAACAGTATTAACAAAATAATATTTAGCATCAATTGAGACATCTATACAGGTCATTAGAGGATGAGTTCAAGTACCATGTGAAGAAGTATTAAAGCAGTTAAGATAGCAAGTAAAAAAAATACCATTTAGAATTGTATTTTGGAATAGAGTCTTGATACCACCCTGATAGAAAAAGTGCGTAATTTCTTCCAGTTTGCAGTAATCAGTTTTAAAGCTATAATGATGAATAAATCATAGAGTTTGGCTGAGGCATACAAATCACCTTGAGTTATAGATAAACTTCCTAAGACAATGTTCATAAAGGAAAGCGGAATATCAACCTTGAAGATACACTTTAGGTGTTTCCATACATCTTGCCAAAATGTGAACATAACCAAACATATGTTCATAGGAAGCAGGCGAGTGACCACATGTCCAGCATTTGTCATCACTAGTGTTATTTGCTTTGGTGAGCTTCAAAGGTGTGATAAATGCTCTATGAATAAAAAAAAGGAAATGTTGTGTTATGTTGGCAGATACAGAGACGCTTCTTATTTTAGAGAATATTAAGGACCAAGTATGATCATCAAGGGCACACCCAACATCAGCTGCCCACACTAGTCTAAATGCATCAGGAGAAATAATGTTATTTGAGAACAGATGGAGAGCATCAAGATAGGAGTTTATCAATTTATTGAAAGAATTGCAATCCGAATTGGGTAAGGAAAATAATTGTTTGAGTTGTTGAAAGGAAAGGATGGAGGAACCATTGACAATTTGTTGGATGAATATGATGCCTTTTTTTAACCAGGATCTATGAGTCAGGGTTTTATTGTTAATGACAATATTTTTATTTTTCCACAATAAAGGAGATATATTTTTATTGGGAGTCTTAGCATGAGGAAAAAGAAAAACCCTCAGGGCATAAATGGAAGCCTTAATGGGGTCAGATTGAGCGATAGAGGCATGGTTGAATAAGTAAATGAGCTCAGTTAATTCGTAAGGATAAACCAGACATTTCTCAATAGTAAACCAAGAGGGCTTATCAGAAGTATAAATAGGAGTAAACCAGCAATGAGATTGTTTAATAAGGAATGCGATGTGATACAATTTAAATTCAGGAAACCTAAATTTGCCGAGGTTGTATGGAGCTTTAAGTTTAGCAATAGCTATTCTTTTACACCTACCATGCCCCCATAAAAAGTTAAGCAGTACCGAATTGATGGATTTGAACAAAGACAAAGGGAGTGGAACCGGAAGGAGCTGTAGGTAATATGGAATGTGTCATGATCTCTGCTTCCAAAAGATCAGGACTTGCCCAACTCCCTTGGAAGCAGACCCATAACCCCGGTTCCGAGTGCCAGCCAGTCCCGATTGGGACCTTTTGGACCCTGTCCTGGCGCCGGTGGCACCAGGCTCATAAAGATGCCCAGTCCCAGCGCTGGAAGCGCCGGGCTCATAATGCTTGGGTGGACTTACCTGCAGCAGACCATGCTGCTTACTTACCTGCCAGTTGAGCCCCTGATCCTCTTCTGTTTGGGACTACTTTTCCTGTTGGGTGGGGCAGGAGCCACTCCCTAGGTTCAGAACACTGGAACTCTTCTGGAAGGCAGGAACTCTTTTCTTACCTAGGCGAGGCTGTGGAAGGAGACACCTAAGCACTACAGGAGGCTATTTAAACCACACCCGATGGATGAATCTTGCTTTGCGTTATTCTGCATTCTCTGCAGCAGAACGCTCATCGTGTCTTCAGCTTCTGATCCTGGGCCTAAGGGAACAAAGGCTTATCATCCTGGAATCCAGTCTTCAGCAGCACCTGTAAAGACAAAGAAAGAACAGGTTAGCACTACGGTCTTCAGTGGCAGCGCATCACTTACCTGGTCCATCGGCTGTACCCAACGCCTCGCGCTGCATTCCGGCATCTGAAAGACAAAGGCTTACCTACTCTTCGCATGCTCCGGAGGTCTTCGCACTGCATTCCGGCATCTGAAAGACAAAGGCTTACCTACTCTTCGCATGCTCCGGAGGTCTTCGCACTGCATTCTGGCATCTGAAAGACAAAAGCTTACCAGCTCTTCGCACGCTCCGGAGGTCTTCGGCGCTGCATCCCGCATCTGAAAGACAAAAGAAGGTGCGTTTAAAGACATTGGGCAACTTTATTACTCACGTGCCATTACTCCTTCCCACGCCGAATCCAGTGGGTATTCCAGCACCCTTCAGCTTCTCTAAAGCTCCGAACTTGTACCTGCAAGATAAAAGGGACAGTTAGTGCGCATCGTGAAGCAGGCTACAAGCGCTTACTTACGTGCTTCCAGGCGCTTCTATTCCTCACGCGGGTTCGATCCTCAATTCTCTTCAGCCCGCCATCGCCGGAACCCTGCAAAACAAGAGATATCATTACAAAAGACTTTTAAGACATTTGAAGTGCCCAGAACTTACCGTTCGTGCAGTTAACGACGGACAGCAGTCCTCTGAGGTCAAGAGGCCTGCACCCTTATCCAGTGAAGAAACTGGTTACGGCACCCTGCCCCGAGGCAGATGGAGAGCTCGGCGTTCACTTACCTAAGGTGAGGGCGTTAACCTTTGGGGTTCTACAGGAGAAGAGAAAGGGAAGAGGAGAGAGGCACCCAATAACCCCAGTTCATTAATCCCATATTTTCTATCTGCAGACATCTTACTCTTCGAGTCAGACATACAGTGCACAGAGGTCCAGCCCAAAGAGCCAACCGTGTGTTACACATCACCTTTGAAGATACAGCATTCACCCAGTCAAGACTGGCGCCTCTGCGGGAATCAGGTGAGCGTTACAGAATGATGGGGGAGAGCATCATCTTAATTGTATCAAGTCGGCCCCACCACGAGAGGTAAAGGGGCGACCACTTAGTGGTTAGGCCTTTAAGTTTGTTCAGCAGTATTTGTGTGTTGATTTTAATAGTGTCACAAATAGTGGGGGCAAAACGGATACCTAAATATTAGACTCGCTGCACCATTTAAGGCCAAAGACATCTACTTCATGCTTAAGACAGAAGGAATTAAGGGGTAGGATTTCGGATTTGTCTTTATTGAGTTTATATCCAGACACAAGGCTAAAAAGGTAGAGGGTATTAAGTAGGTGGGTAAGGTGGAGCTTGGGATTTTTTAATAAAAATGAGAATATCAACAGTGTATGACGGTATTTTGATGGAAGATGTCCCATACAGAATTCCCGGTATATTTTTATCACATCTAATGAGTTCTAATAGGGGTTCTAATGAAAGGATAAATAAGATAGGGGGAAAAGGGCAGCCCTGTCGTGTAACTCTAAGAAGTGGGTAAAAGGAAGAAGTTTGACCATTGATATTGACGGCAGATTTGGGGCAAGAATAGAGGAGTTTAAACAAGGACATGAATTTATCTCCACAACCGTGCCACTGAAGGGATTGAAACATAAATTCCCAATTGACACGGTCGAAGGCTTTTTCTGCATCTAAAGCGATAGCTGCACAGCCCTGTGTATCTTTTTTTTCTTTAGAGACAATATAGAGAGCATTAAGTAATAATCTAGCATTAGAGGAGATGCTGTGGCCTTTAACATATCCAACTTGGTCTGATTTAATCATACAGGATTTCTAGAGAGGGGTAGTCAATCTGTCTCTTGCTTTAAATACATCAGATACACTCCCTGAAAACAGATTTGACCCCCGTCAACATAAAACTAGGGAGTACCCAATTTAATATTCCTGGTTTAATCAAGGCAGGGAGAGAGGATTCTATTCTATTGGCCAGAAGTTTAGCAAAGATCTTGCTTTCTACATTAATGAGGGGTATGGGGCAATAATTACATGGTAGTTTAGTATCTTTTTCTTTTTCGAGTTTGGGGAATAGGATGAGTAAAGCTTCAGAGAAAGAACCAGAAGAGGATTTTTGAGAAATGAAGTATGAAAATAAAGATTTGAGTTTAGGTAAAAGGGAATTGGCAAGAGTGATATAAAATTCAGTGGACACGCCATCCGGACCGGGGGCCTTACCTCTACCTAAACCTTTTATAGCGAGGGTGAAGTAGGATCCATTTTAAAAGAAATCTTCTCCGCTCAGTGAAGCAGGGAGGAAACGCGAGTGAACAACGCCCACGTGAGCATACTCTTGCAAGTGATAACAACATGGGAACATGTATGTATGACATGGTGATGTGAATGATACTATGGTAATGTGAATGATACTACGGTGATGTGAATGATGTACGAGGTCAATGGGATAGATGGAATAGGACTTTTGGTGATGTATTATGCAATAGGACTTTTAAAGGACTTTTTGGTGATAGGGAATATATTGGATAGGATAGATTGGATAGGATTTGAGGTGATATGTTAAGGAGTAGATTGGATAAGAGATGGGGTATGTATTGAAATTGTCAAGTATTTCTGTTTTTCTACTTTTTATAATGGAAAAGGGAACCTCAGCATATAAAAGACTGAGATGAAAGGGATCCTCAGCATATAAAAGACTGAGATGAAAGGGAACCCCAGCTTATAAGGACTGGGCGGTAAGGGATCCTCAGCCATAACAGGTTGAGAAGGTAGTACCGCACATTTTTCTTTTATGAGGATAAAAGTAATAAGTGGCACTACAAAGGATATAAAGAAAAACAGTAGTGGCTTGGTATAAGGAATGGGCCTGGATTTTAGTCAATTCTTTTTTGTATATTTTGTCTTGCTGTCTTTTGTGGTTAAAAAAGGGGAGGAAGGTGGTTGAGTCATGGTGTGTGTATGTGTGAACTCAAAGTGGAAAAAGTGTAAAGGGGATGGGGAAAAGTGGGCAGATGCATGCATAGCAATAGGGTTTAACTGAAGCATTAGGGACGCACGCTGCATTATAGAGGAAGAAACTCCAATAAAACACATGCATAGGGTTCTACCACTGTATTGTGACATAATAAATAAGCAATGGATAGTAGAAACAGAGGAAGGGGGATATCCTGCTCCTGGCAGGGCTCCCATAACAGAAACATGCTAGAAAAAATGTCCATCTTTTTAGCAGCCAAAAGGGTCCCAAAAAAGAAGAGATTTTAGATCTCTGAGAATTATTCAAGGATATGGAAGATCAGGCAGGTGAAAAAGGGGTTATACTCCGTAACTACTAAACCTGCAGTAAGGTATTCAAACCCAGTCTATAAGCTTCCAGTGGTAGAGAGAGTGTCAACAGGGTTATCAGGATTAGCAACTAGGGGGGAGGGACTCAAGAGCTTTTGAAACTCCATATAAGACATCCACAAGAGGTGATATTCCCGTAGCATCGGTGTACCTAGAGGGTCCACAAGTAGACATAGACAAAGAGTTAAGAGCATTGCGGGAAAGGTTAGTCAGGTTACAAGAACCCAAAGAAGTATCACCAGAAATAACGGTACCTGTGCCGAAAATAGGGGATTGGAAGTCAGGAGATTTTTTGGTTAGATTAAACCTTGGGGCAATAAGAAATGTTTGTGTTGAAAAAGATAATGGGCAGAAGGTATCGACGGTCCTGGGACAAGAAGTAGAACAAGCAAGGGAAAATGGAGGGGAAGATCAAGGTGGTAGAAATAATGAAGAGGCAGGGCAAGAAGTCGATCAATGAGAGGAGGTAGTGAGAAACCCGTCCCTGCCACAAGAGGCAGTGAGTAGGGACATACCAAGAAATAGACCACATTTAGTGTGGGTAGTACAAGATCAGAAGAATACTACAAAAGGGGTAGAAAACAAAATAGATATTCAGTTGCCTCTTATACATAAAAGAGTAGGGATAACGCAGTATGTGCCAGGGCCTCAAAAGGACAAAAATAATTTGATTAAAGCTCTCACCCAGCTTATAGATGCAGCTAATAAATGGATCTATGAATTTGAAAAACAAACAGCAGAGGTAGCCTTAGCACTAGGAGATTTTAAGAGTTTACTGGTCACCATAGTTGGGGATCAGGCTGGGGACATATGGGCAAGGGATGGTTACTCTGGGATAAGTCTTGCAGATAATGAACATGATGGAGCAGCCTTTGATGAGGTAAGGGCAAGGGTATGGGATGCCCTACGAAGGATGTACCCAGATACCCCTGACTTACATTCTTTAATGGAGTGCACAATGGGTGATGATGAGGATCCAGTTAGGTTTATTCTTAAGTTACAGGAAATGTGGAGAGTCAATAAACTAAATATAACTATATCATTCACAGATCATTTTTCTATTTTATTGTAAAGAGGGGATTACCAAAAGAGGTTCAGAAGGCACTAGATAACATTGTGGGAATTGAAGCCAAAGGGTGGGCAGAGATACAAAGTATAATAGTCCACCATTGTAAGAGAATCAAGGAGCGGGACTGGGTGGCAAAACTAGTGGAGAAGAAACTAAATTAGGTTGTCGTCCAAGCACCAGTGACAGCACTGGCTCAGGGGGAAAATACAGGAGACACTCAACAAATTGGGAATGCCACAATTGCAGCACTATGTGGTGAAGGAGGACCGGGACAATAGGGTGGGGTGGGCAGTACCCTAACCCACAGTGGCAGTATGAAGGAACACCAAGAGAAAGAGGAGGATTTCGAGGAGCAAGAGCAGGAGGCTTTGGGAGAATAGGGCCCTGGGGAGGAGGATTGGGAATATCACAGTGCTGGCATTGCGGGAAATGGGGCATGTCGCAAGGGAATGCAGGAACAGGCCTAGGATGGGATTTAATTAGGGGTCCTCACCTCCAGGGTAGGGTTTCCAAGGGCCTCAAGGAATGGGACAACATCAATTTGGGAGAGGGGGTCAAAATCAGTTCCCTTATGGGACTGACAGGCAAGGGCAACATGGGTAACCACTACAGCAGGGTGAGAGAACACAGTTTAACAGGATGGCAGGGGGAACAGGCGCCCCATTCCAAGGAGTTGCAATGGCAGGGGGCGTCCCTTTTCTCATTCTCCAGGACAAATACATATTCTAATTAGGACAGCCCACATAGAGCACTTGCATGTCCAATCTTATTGATAACCACACACCCTGAAGAGCAGCCATTGTTGGAGGAGGAAATAGGAAACTGGCAATTTATATGTGTGGTAGATTAAAGTGCAACAAAATCATGCATCATGGAGGGGAACTTTCCATTATCAGGTAAAACTATTTACATGCAGGGACTCTCTGGGGTTATTTCTACAGTTCCATACTCCGAGGAGCTGGTTATAAAAGTGGGAGGGGGGTAGTACGATCCCCCTTGTTATATTCAGAGATTTCCTCTGTGAACCTGTTGGGTAGGGATCTGCTCAATAAACTAAATATAACTATATCATTCACAGATCAAGGGGGTAGTGTGTTCCACTCCAGGGATGTGTGTAGCTCAAGCAATGGTAATAATCAATGCAATAACAAGGGAGTCAGTAGTCCATGGGGTTCCCATGGTCCCAGATTAAGGCATTAGTAAAAGCAGTGCCTCCAATTGTGACAAAGTGTTAGCGAGTGCCCACAGATTTAACTTTCCAACCCATGGTGCCACCAGAGCTGGTGGCAGGGATAATATTGTCATTAGATTTATAAAGACTAGTAGTGTCAGACAGAAGAGTAGTCCTGATTGGAACAGACCAGGACAGGTGCGAGTGGCGCACAGTCCCATGTGTAGACCCTGCAGTACAAGTGAAGAAAGTGACTGATGAGGAGTTATTTGAGGACAGTGAGCAAAATGAGGAGATTATTCTAGGAATATGCATCCCCTGTGATATCATGGTGCAGTATAGGGGGTACAGTGCCCCCTCATGGCAGTAGTGACCCAGTTTTTATTTTTTGATGAGGACATGCAATATGTGCCAGCACAATTATGGTCTGTTAATACACATGATGTTGGGTACTGAGAAATGTGACCCCAGTATAGATTACATTGGAGTCGGGTGCTTAGCACGCTCATCCAGTATGTGGATGATCGGTTGGTATCTAGTGGAAATGAACATCAGTGAAGGAGGGATTCTGTTGCATTATTGCAATTGCTGGCTCACAAAGGGTACGAGGCAGATAAAAAGAAGCTATAATACAGCAAACAGGAGGTACTATACTTTGGACAGCTATTTTTTGTAATGGGAAAAAATATTACCAGATAGGGCGGTGGCAGTATGGGCCACCTCTAGGCCCAGTACTGTGAAGGAAATGTTGCAGTTTTTTGGGCTTATGTAATTATTGTAGGGCATGGATCCTAGACTATGCAGTCTACACAAAACCACTGTTACAAAGTCTCAGGGAAGGTCAGAGGATTTTATAGTAAATTAGAATGAACTTACAAAATGACTAGACAATTTGAGGACTTAAGCTATTTGCACGACGCCTGTAGTAGCAACTCCGGATTATATACAAGAGTTTTATTTATTTTCCCACTCTGATGAACGGCTCATGGATTGACGGAAGGAGACATATTATATGTTGATGGGTCATAAATAATTGACCAGAGGACGGGACGGAGGCACACCGGGGCGGAAGTGGGACACGGTAAAGGGGGACAAATAGTGACCACCCCTGTAGATAGTGAGACCACAGTTCCATGCACAGCATTGCGCATGTTACAATTAGACCATTATTACCTGGAGAACTGATCAGCCCCAGGTTTCAAAGTCCATATGACCTCGAAACCTGGGGTCAAGAGCAACTGAAACAAGGCAAAGTTTAGTAAGGGCATAGCCAAAGAAGAGACATTTTTGAGGATCCATGCCAGGGCGGTGTGCAGTGGCACACACCTTATTTTTTTCTTTCTTTTCTTTTTTCATTTTTTGATTTTTTTTCTTTTTTATCCTCTTTCAATTTTTTCAATTTTTTGAAGGTCCAGATCTTGGTTGTCTCTGGTGGAAAAAGGGTCTGTCTCTCTCCCTCCCTCTCTCCCTTTTCCTTCTCTCCCTTCTCTCCTCTCTTGCCTCCCTCTCTTCCCTCTCTCTCTTTCTCCGTCTCTCTTTCTCCTTCTTTCTTTCTCTCTCTCTCTTTCTTTCTCTATCTTTCTCCCTTTTTCTCTCTTACACTCTCTTTCTCCCTTTTTCTCTCACTCTTTCTTTCTCTCGTTCTCTCTCTCCCTCGTTCTCTCTCTCTCTCTCTCTCTTTCTCTCTCTCTTTCTTTCTCTCTTTCCTGATAACCTTTTTTTTCTCCTTTCCAGGAATAAGCAAGGATGCCTGACGGTGTTCAAACCTCACTGTTATGTAGGGATAAGATTAACATAAAAGTAATTTGTTCTAGAAACTATGTATTATATAAAGTATGGTATTGTTTTGATTGACAATGGTTGTGATTGTTGGAGTGGATGAAGGTGTGCCTGTTATATGGGGTGGCCATATAAACGGGGGATGGACAGTTGGGGAAAAATTGCTAAAATGAATGTCTATAAAAAAGGAAATACAAAATGGCTCCGTTTTTGCCGGCCAACCCTACAAGTTTTCTTAAACAAATGAAACAGGAAGTATGAATGACGTATGATTTATATAAGGGGATGGGCTTTGATGTAATTTCTGATATCGGGTACCCAGAATCCTCCGATAGCTGGTACTGTCACGACCACACACCCTGGACCACATACACAAATACCCCGGAAGGTGGGTGCCATGGGACCATGCCGCGGAATGACTCATTTTGCCCCTTCGGAACACACAGACACAGGGGGCCTGGTTGGACTTTGTCCTAGTGCCTCTGGCACCAGACTCATGTGGGGAATTGACATTTTTGTTTCTCAGACCTCTTATTTGCGAGATGATGGGTGTGGCCTTCTTGGCCGAGCTTCACGTGCCAGTGACTAGGTGTGGCTGGGCGTTGCAAACAGAACAGGCTAATGGACATGGCCAAGGGAGCTCAGCTATATAAGCAGCTCCATCCTCGGAGCCAGTGATTCGCGTTAACTTGCATTCAAAAGCAACGAGACGCTTACCGACGCATGAACCTGCAGAGAAATACTCACCCAGGAATCCGACACTCCGCTCTGACATCTCTCCACGGCAGTCTTCTTCAACGAGTCTGGTCGCTGAAAAAGAAGAGGACAAGACAAGGTTAGCGCATCGCAACAACTAGAAGTCGTGCCACATTTAAAAGCACGCTCGCAATGCTAGAATACAACTCAATACAACTCACCTGTTACCTGCAACCGCGGATCCACTTCTTCATCGCTCTGGTTACAGCATCCGTGCTCAGCAGCTGCAGGGCCCCGTTTCCCTCACCTACAAAGGGGAAAGAGCACTAGCAGGATTACAGAAGGTACTCACAGAACGGACACTTGAGGAACAAAGCAAACAAAAGGTAACGGAAGACGAACAATACAAAGACAAGCAAGGAAAGGTTGAAAACCAAGACGCAAAGGAAGACAGACAAGAATAAGACCACTACTTACCAAACAAACTGGGTAGTCGCAGCTGGACTGGACTACAGCCCACACAGGACCAGTGAAAGAACTTGGTCCTTGGCAATTAAGCAACCCTGCCAGAAGTAGCAGGACAGAGTGCCCACAGACTTTTACTAAAAGGTGAGCCAACTGGGACAATGCATCTATCATGAGTATAATCCTGGGGAGGGACGGAAGAGGCACAAGGTCGCAGCTAGCATCACTCAACGCTTCCCCTTGTATTCACGCAGGTGCGTGACCCTGACAAACTCCTACCTCAGTCACTGGTTTCCGCAGCAAGCACATCCCCAAGACGCATTTCACCCTTGGGAGGGCTACAATCGTGCCCCAACACCCCAGCAGAGACAATATAAGCATAACAGGTACTCTGATATGCGCACTGCAGGAAGGAATATAATCAATGAAAGCTGTTACGTGTGTGGTGTACACTTATCCCACACGCATCAGGTTAAGGTTTTAGTTCCATATCCAATCCCAATTACAGAGGCACAATGTCTGGTACATCCTGCACTATAGTGGTTAAAGGACACATTCCAGGTACACAGCGTGCAGTTGGGGAGCATTGATCTAGACCTCCATGTTATGCAATGGCAACACATAATACCGCCAGTGTCTACATGTACCACATTTTCTCTTGGGAGGTATTGAAATGGCAACGACAAATGGCAAAGCACCACAGTGACGTGCCCGGCAGATGGACTGATTGAGTAGTCGAGAAGCAATATCCCAAAAAGAGACTCTGTGTGCACAAATATGGTCCCAATACATCACAAGGCTGACATGGATTGCAACAATGAAGAAGCCAGTGTGGATACATAGAGCCAAAAACTTTGAACTTTGTTTTAGCAATGAAGGAACAGTTCCTGTTCGCGCAAACACACAGTGCAACCAAACTCTTCTGATCCCTGATATGAGAAAGGTACATTAGCATTGATGGATTACTACTGGGTTTGTGGCCAACAAGCCTACTTGCACCTCCCACTCTCATGGAGGGGCAAGCGTTCACTGGCCACCCTGCACTCAGTGCTACTAGTAATCCTGGAAGAACACCTGAAGGGAGAAGAAATAGCTGTCGAGGTGCCAACAGCCACTCTAGCACCTAGAAAAGCAGAAAGAAGTTTGCAGATCACACAAGAATTTGGCATGCTGCCAGAAAAAGGACGATTTCAATGGTGGGGAAGAAAGAAGAGATAAAACTGTCTCAAAGGACTGTTCTGCACTGCTCAGAGGAATACCTGATGAGTATCAGATTTTTATCAGAGCAGAGACTTTCTTTTCATCTTTTTTGGCTTCTTGGTTACAAGCAGCTGCTGTACTTTTATACCCCCAGAGGAAGCTGACAATGGGTCACTATCCCACATCATTGAGGTGGTGCACAAACTAGGTGTTCAAATGAAGAAAGAAGGTGGAGTTCAGAACACTGATTGGCTATAGCTTGCCTTTGATTGGGTCCTGTCATGGCTGGGGGCAGCAGTAAAACTACTGGTGCTTGTGATCGTGTTCTTCTTGGTTCTCTTCTGCACGTGCCAAATGGGTCTCCGATCTTGTGTTCATATAGTCCCTAATAGTGCAAAGATGATGGTATTAATTGGGGGATCTAAAACACCTTGCCATACAATAAACAACAAAACTCAAACTAATATTTCTGGGGTTGTATATATGTCGGGTGGGGATGAGTTTGTTACTGTGGAAGTAATGAAAGGGGGGAATGTTGGGGAGGAGCTTGCCCCTTGGCTAGTGCCTTCCTGCACCCCTCAAGCACTCAACAATTAGGCAAGACTTTTCTAAGCACTATAGCACTGAGAAAGCTTTTTTCATGCAAAAATAATCACACACAGGCATGGCCAGGCACTAAATGAAGATAGTATTTAAATATAAGGTGCAAATAACCATTACCTGAAAACACTTGTAAATGTTATTCAATGTAGTTTTAAAATCTTAAGTGAATACAGCCTGTGCTAAAAATAGACTACAGGCATTGCCTGGTGTCTGCTAGCTATGACAGAGCACACAAGGTAACTCAGCAGCTGTTTCCTGTCCCTCAAAACACACAGGCAGGCTGGGGCTTATTTAAACAATGTAACAGTATGGGAAAACAAGGTTTTAAGGAGAATTACTGGACCAGATAAAATATGAGTGTATTGAGTGAAGTGTGGAGAGTATGGTGGGAAAGTGTGTTTATATATAAATGTTTATAATGTTTATAATATAGCAAAATATGATAAACAGGAGCTACAATATATTGCTGCATAGGCAGCAGTATGCTAAGTAGTTTTGTTCTAAATGGAAACCCGGTCATGCAAGAAGGAAGACTGCAGCATCCCTACTAAGTCAAGAAGGACAGTTTTGGATGAGCTATGCCAGTATCCAGTGACCAAGCCAAACAGTATTTAAGGCACCTGCTTAGCACCAGTTTGGAGGAGCCGGCCATGGAAGAAGGACAGAAGGCTGGTCGGGGGGCAGAGTACTTTGCCCCCGCTTCTCATTTTTGTACAGATTAAATGTATTTGTTATCATTGTAAAATAAGACTCCTGGCCTTAATTCCCTAGAGGGGTGAACTATTAATCTGGTGTGAGCGTGCTTAGGGGTACACATAGTTAAAAGGTACCCCTGTAAATTGGGCTACCTTTCACTATTGTGTGCTTCTTTTGTAATGTTCACCAAGTCTGCTGTCCATACATTTGTGGTGTTTTATTTGTTGGACTGTAGTGGTAAGATTCATTGTTGTGTATGGGTCTTGACAGTCCCTCTGGTGTAGTTGGTTTCAGTGCCAAAGCCGCACTACGTAGACTGTGGACTCACCACCACGTCACCTGTGTTCTCAGCAATAGAGATTGACAGCAAGATATGTTCCAAGTGCAGAAGCACCTAAAATGTTAGCACGTTTTTACGAACTAAATCTTCTTCTTCTTCTTAATTATCGGGTGCCTGCAGCGGAAAGTAAGGTGCTGAATAATGTTCTTAGCTTGTCCTTTACTTACCTTTACACTGGTACAGGATGCACCTGTGTAATGGGACTGGTGTGGTTTCCTGATTGGACCATGTGATCCCAGTGAGGTGGGTGTTCAGGGGGGAGAGAATAAAGCAATATAGGGGTCAGATGCTGCATGTGTGCTTTTATACCCCTGCCTTAAGATCTCCTGTGAGGCTGTATGCTTCCTTCTGCATATATCATGTGTTTTTCCTTTCTATTTTTAAGCTAGTCTGGGAACTTTATTTGACCTTTATTTTTTACAAAGAGTTTGGGAGTAAACAATAGTAAAATGTTATCTCCCGCTATGTTGGTCAGAGAGGGGGCACAGTGCTATATACATTTTAGCTATTTCTACGTGTTTATTGTTACTATAGTTGCATCGACCTCTGAAAGGGCAAATCCTGTAGAGCACAAAAACGTTTCTTTTATTTTTAATTAGGGGTTTCACCACCATGCTCCCCTTCACCTCACCCCTCTATTGGCCCAATATACCTACACACAGGAGTGTGTATACAGGAAATACGCGAGTCAAGCAAACAGAGGTTGGAGTAACTGCAGTGAAAATAAACCCGTTATACGATTTCAGTTGTGTCTTTGTAATTTTTCCACCGGCAGAGGGGAAATCTGACACATTGTATTTGTGTGTGATTTTGTTTCTTTTTGTCTGAACAGGATTGACCTGGAAAGAGACTTTCAGGATTTCCTGTCTCTTGGAGTCCCCAGTCGATATACACACCGTGACACCCTCAAAGGGGCTGCCCCATTCACATGTCTCTGAGGTGCCGTCTGGTTGATTTCCTTCCTCAGTTGGCTGTGATCCAAAGTTATTCCGAGGTGCAGAAGTGTGGAGTTAGAGGTGGTTGTGTATGTGGCTGTAAATATGAGTGGTTGCGTGATGCCTGTTCTCTTGTTCCTCTGTATGTGTCTTTTACATGTATACAACTATGTTTTAGCTCATTGTCCCTTTCACAGAGGAGACATACCCATTTGCATATCAGTCTGGTCCCATCCAGAGGGGCACCCAACACTGAAATGTGAGGCAAGTCTTCCCTGAACAAGAATACCAACAGCAACTCCAGACATGTGTTTCTGCCTTGTTGCGTGTCATCGGTGAGGTGAAGCTTTGCTTCTCTAAGCACAATGAGCACGATGTCCATGTCTGAATCACCTTTAGTAACTTGGGGTTACCATGTTTTTCAAAATATTTGCATATTCATCTTGTGTTTTTACCTTTTCTCTGCACTTGGAACACGAGGTGTGAATAAACCTACATGTACACTAAGACTGGGGCCAGCATGCCCCTACTGAAAGAGATACTTGCACTTCTGTTACCCCAATATTACTTAATCAGCAACTGAATATTGAATGTATTTTGTTCATATCAGTAAATCTACAATTGTGCTTCATTACAGTACATTACATCTATGTTATATGATTATTTCATATCCTTAGATTAATGATCATGCAGTTTGTTGAAAAATGTATTATTGAATAGTCATTGCAGTATATATGTTATATCTCAGTACTTTGGTTAGCAAGGACCACAAATGCACACACAGCCACACAAGCCAAACTGCTATACGATTTACCCGTTTCCATGCAAGGCTGGACAACCCATGCTACTGGCCTACATCACACACAAAATTGTCAAGGCTTGCTTCAGAAGATATTGGAAGGAATCCGCAAGCCAGTGAAACAAAAAATTAAGAAAACACGGAGAACATGGCACAACAATTGACAATGGTGACAGTCTTCCCACTAGATCTAGGTAGGCCAATTATACCATGGCAACAATGGCTACGCAATTGTAATGTGTATAAGGAAGCAAGTGAGTATAAGTGAGCGGTTTGGCGACAGTGTCTTGGCATTTGGATTCTGTTGCAGTATTTTTGGAGCAGGCATTGGCTTGGACACCTAAAACTTTGAAAAGACAACTTAACTGGCCCCCAGGAACTCATTTGCGTGCGCTCACAGCAAGTAAGTGTAAGTGAGCGGGTCGACTGGTTGGGAGGCCTCGGGCTGGTAAGTTTCTTCCACTGCTTGGCTGTTCTGAATACTTTCTCCTGCAATTATGAAATGCTAATTACTATTCGTGCCCAGATACAACTGTTCTGGAGGGGGTGTAGCCTTGATCTTCCCTGAGTGGATCCCTGCCTCTATCATTCCTGCACAGGCCTACTCCTCTTTCGAATGCCTTGTCTGCAGGCTCTCTCTCTCCTGGCCAGTCCCTTACTGTGCTTACTGTGGCTACACTCTATCGACCACCTGGTCAGATCTCCACCTTCCTCTCTGAGTGAGCGGACCTCTCCTCTTCCCCCCTGGTCTTAGCCACTCAACTCCTCCTTCTTGGAGACTTTAACATCCACCTGGATGCTTCCTGTCCTTCCTCTGGACTCTTTTGCGACCTATGTGACTCCCTCTCACTCTCTATTCTCTCCTCTGGCCCGACTCACTCTGCAGGGCACTGTGGGATGTTTCAACCCACTAGTCCAGGCCCTGCAATATTACTGTGCATTGCTTGCAGCAGAAACATCAAAATGGCCGCCGTAAAGCATGCTGCTCGCTAAAAATCACCAGAAAGTGCTCAGTAAAAATCTGAAAAATAGGCCGCCATCCACTTTTGCCTATGTCAGTGGTAACACAGGAGACCACTGCCAAAACCCATCATTTGGCTGCCCACAGAGCAAAATCATTGCAAAAGAAACACAGAGCTGTTTTAAAAATTCATTTTTTCCTGTCTGTCAAATTTGCAAGATTCATGGCTCACAAACCACCCAACAAGATCCAACCACCTTGGTGGGTGGTGAACATCATTCTACTTCAAGAATCCACATAAATACAATGTCCACAGGAGTATATATTATCTGAACAAAGTCCACTTTTGAGGATGGTTGAGCTGGAAGAAATCTGTCAAAAATGGGTGTAGTACGTAACTCACCTCTGTCAGAAGCCGTCGATTTAAAACTTGTCATGTGTAAAGTTGTACATTGAACTCAAACTATGCCAAAGGAAGACTTGCTATCAAAAGCCTAAGAGGTGGATACAATTCAAAACTATATTCTAAAAAGGCTTGAAGTAACAAATTGGTTGATGTATTTGTTAAAAATGTCAGTTATATTTTAAGGCAAGACAATTTCAGACATTGGCCCTCATTACGACCCTTGCGGAAATCAACCGACCGGACCGCCATAGCGTAAATAGCGTTTCCGCCATTGCACGATGGAGCAAAGTGCGGCTCATTCCGACCCATCGGACACGAGCACCACGCCATGGCGGAAGTGCAAAGTCCGCGATGGCGGAAATGACCCCAAAACGGCCCAGACCGCCGCCGTACGGCGCCCTAGGTGCAATACCGCCACCCATCTTAGCGGACACCGCAGTGAGCGCCAACCGGAAAGTACGGTGACCGTAAATATACGGAAACGGAAGTAAAAGCATGGTCCCGGAACGGGAAACATCCCGCCGTACACCTATAAAACCACAAATTCCACACAACCATCAAAAATACTACCCCGAGACACATCCCAACCCGTCATCCACCCTAGTGAAACCAAGAAAAATGGGAAAAGTAGCGAAGAAAGCGTGCGACCGCAAGCGGCAGGTCCACTTCTCCCGTGAGGAACTCACCGTGCTCACAGAGACCCTCCAGGAGAATGCTGCCGCCGTCTTCCCCACGCAAATGACCAGGACGGCACTTGCGAACAAGAAGGCCATATGGGCCCTGGTGGCACAGCGGGTAAGTGCGGTGGGGACCGCACCCCGCAACCCACAGCAATGCAGAAAGCGATGGGACGACCTGCGGATACGCGTCCGTAGCATACTTTCTGCCAACCGCAACATTGCCACAGCTACCGGGGGAGGATCGGAATCACCCATCAAGTTGACCCCCTGGGAAGAAATCTGTGCCTCCACCATTGGAATGGAGAGCATAGAGGGAGTCGGAGGGATGGAGAAAGGAGTGCAGACATCCGAAGATTCAGGTAGGTGTCCCAAATAAAACAATGCCAAAACCACAATGTCCAATCATGTGAAGTACCACGTGCCCAAATAGTGCAACAGGAACACATGTCCAGGAGAACGTCCACATACATAGGCCTGATAGCACACTTTAAAACTCACATCAAATACATAAATAATTAAAAATCCTAAAAACACCCTCTACACGTGCAGCAGGCACACCCTAACTGCAGGCTGCCAAACAACTGCACCCTCACTCCACACACAAATGAAACCACCTCCAAGGCCCCGACCCAAATCACCCTCAGGTACCACCCCAATGCATGTGATACATTGCCATTCCAATTCCCACAGACCCATCAATAACGCTCGCCCTCCTTTACTCCACCACAGGGTCCGATCCAAACGACGAGCTCCAGAACACCCCTACCAGCACACCTGCAAAGAGGGCCAAGACCAACGGCCAAAGACCCTCCACCTCAGCTGCACGCATCAAGACACGGCAGCAGCACAAATCAAGTGGCAGCACAGAGGAGGGAACTCCAACAGGCACCCCAGCAGCCAGCATGCCCACAACAACACCACCACAGGTCCCCCCAATGGATGCCACAGTAGGCACTGCTTCTGGTGGCAGCAGCACCATAGGTGACACTGCATTAATGGCAGCATGCTCCGACACAGAAAACGGGGATGTCGAAGTTAGATCCATCCATGACCTGTCTCAATCCCCCTGTCTGTACCATCCCGTACACCATGAGGATACCACGCAGGGGCACCCACAAGACGACGACTGGCCATCCCCCACAAGCCCTGTGGCAAGGCAACATGAGGTGACCAGCCACTCTGTGACACCACCGCAAATGGCCATGGCCCAGCAGAGGCAACAGTCCCTCGACCAGGTAATCGTGCAACAGCAGCAACTGGCCACGCTCCTCAAGGACCATGCCGATGAATGTGGGGGCACTAAGGCAGACATAGAAACATCAACTGAGACACTTAGGGCAGAAATGGAGAGAAGTACAGAGACACTAAGGGCACAAATGGAGAGTAGCACCGAGAGCCTGAGAGTAGAAATGGAGAGAAGCACCGAGAGCCTGAGAGTACAAATGGAGAGAAGCACCGAGAGCCTGAGGGGGGAACTGCATGCGACGTCCAAAGACGTATGTGCCGAACTTGCCGCAGTGCGCCGTGTGCTCACTGAGCTCTCACAAACCCTTAGGGACATGCATGGACGTGAGCAGGCAGAGACATCATCCGTTGCAAGTTCCGTCCAGGGCAGCCCCCAACGTAGATCTGGGAGGAACCTGCGCTCCACAGGCAGGGGTGCCCCTGATACCCGCAGAGGGGGCTTGCAATAGCGACTGCCCACTGACAATGAGCATCTTTGGACACTGGTGTTCGGGGGGGAGGTAGGAGGGTGGAGGGGGTGTGTTGGGCTCACTTGGGTGGCGGGTCGATAGGGTGTTTAACATGATATCACATATGCCATAAACAATGCACGATCATCCAATGAGATGTGTGGACATTGATCTTTGTGTACGAGGCCATTATAGGCGTACAGTCCACATTGTGCATGTTCCAGACACACACAGTGCCACGAGTCCCGTGTCCATGTATCAGCCACCAGGCGTGAGTGCTAGAAGCATGCATCTATGAGATGCTGACGAATGTCACGGCCCTCCTGTGCCTCGCAGACTCCTTGAGGTGCTGCCACATCCCCACCCTCATCATGACCATCATCAGGTGCTTGCAGTTCTGCGTCAGGGGGCATGGGCACATTTCTACGTACGCACATGTTGTGGAGCATGACACATGCCATGACCATCTTTGCAACCTTCA
This sequence comes from Ambystoma mexicanum, assembly GCF_040938575.1. Lineage (NCBI taxonomy): Eukaryota > Metazoa > Chordata > Amphibia > Caudata > Ambystomatidae > Ambystoma > Ambystoma mexicanum. The sequence continues at coordinate 985,629,349 of NC_090928.1, read as the reverse complement.
CATGGCGGTACAGGAGTGCCCCGCCAGACCTGCTGAGGCAGCGGAAACGAGTCTTCAGTAGGCCGAATGCCTGTTCTATGACTACACGGGTACGTGAGTGGGCATGGTTGTAGTCCTCCTCATGCTGGTCCCGTGGGTTCCGGACTGGTGTGAGGAGCCATCTCTTCAGTGGATACCCGGCATCACCTGTATGTGGACAATAAAGGAATTTTGAGGAATGCCATTGCTACGTACGCACCCCCCCCCCTTCCTGCCAGGTCATTGCCGCATCACATACCCCACATCATCATGCATGAAATGAGACTCACCGAGTAGCCAGGATCTGTTCCCTGCGTGTCGCTCCATGTAGCGTGGTATTGTAGAGTTCCTCAAGACCATAGAATCATGGGTTGATCCAGGGAATCGGGCACAACAATGTGTAATGATCCTGTTGGAGTCACACACCATTTGTACATTCAGAGAATGAAATTGTTTTCGGTTGCGGTACTGGGCCTCCATGGCATGTGGGACGACCAATTCCACATGGGTGCAGTCGATGGCACCAATGCAACCCGGTATGCCGGAAAGTGCATGGAATCCCACTTTTGTGTTGGTAATTTCCTGCTCCGAGCGTGGTAGAGAGATGTAGTCGTCTGCGTGCTGCAGGAGGGCATCGAGCACTTGCAATAGTGTCCGTGAGAACAGTTACTGTGATATGCCATGCAACTGTCCGACTGTGTGCTGGTAGGTGCCTGTGGCCAGGAAGTGGAGTACAGACACCACCTTCAGTAGGGGTGGGATGGCGGTTGGGCTATCTATCATGCTGACAAGGTCAGCCTGTGTCATGTCCACAATGGCGGTTATGGTGTCCCGGTCCAAACGGTAGAGGGTGTGGATCTGCTCATCAGTGAGGTTGAACGGATGTGCTCGGAGGCGTGGGATTGCGGGCTGCCTGCGTGGTGGTAGTGGCTGTGCTGGCGGCCCTTGCTGGCCCTGCCTTGCCCTCCTCCTCCTCCTGCGTCTCCGCCGTGCGGCCGGTTGTAGTTGGTGTTCGTCTTCTTCTTGAAGTTGGAGTACTTGCAGTGCTATCAGGTCCCCCAGGGCCAACATAGCTAGTCCTGCCAGTAGCATTTCGGAGTGGGTGTGGTTGTGGGAGGAGACTGGGTGTGCAATTTATGTGTTTTCAGGCTGTATGGCCTCCACCTGTGGTGATTCATTCCACCTGTGCAAGCTGCTCTCCCCTTTGGGCGAGCACGTCCCGCACACAACGCTGCAATTCGACGAATGGCATCTTGCTATTACAATCATGTATTTGTACCCGATGGCAGTGTAACATTGGTTGATATGTTCATTCGGCTATGGTCCCATTGTTTCACATGCTATCTTTGCAGTCGCGAACAGACTTGTGAAGGGTCAGTGGAACGTAGTACTCGAGCAACGGTGGACCCTCATGCAACACTGTACCGAGGTTGACCGACGGGCGGGGCGTCCCATTTGTGAGTGAAGGCAGTTGCCATTTTCACACACAGCCGCACTAGATGGATTAATTTGTGAATTCAAGCGGCCACAGATGCCTTTTCGACGTGATGTTGCAAATGAGGAATTCGAAGGGCGGCGCTTTCGGTTTTCAGCTAGCGGCGAGGAGATGCCCACAGGTCTGACTGCAAATATAACGTACTATTGTTCAATGTCCTTGGGACAGGGGCCATGGCGAGGATGCAATGATTGATATGAATAGTTTGGGATGCGCAATAGCGACGTGCGCGATGAGGCCGGACGTTCCCAAATACATGTTACTTCACAACACTGGAATTACGGGCTGGGGCACATTGGATTTTGCAGGCTGCATAACGCACAGACTCAATGGAAATTTCACATGTTATGTGAGTATGGAAACAGGCGTTTTCATTACGGGATGAGGGAATGATGTATGGATGCATGGACAGATGATTTGATACAGAGTTTGCCATGTACAGGGCTTCTTGGAGTCTATCCGCCTCCCCTGCGCTATGTGATGCAGGGCTGCCATAGTGGGACCATCGTCTATCTGGCCTTGTTGAGCCCTCCCTGTCTCGACGCGCCTTCAGACACTTGTGTCTATGCACGTTACCAATCCCATCTGATGGATTCTGTTTTGACAGACGCATGCACAGGTACACTCGTTTGTGATAGTGTTTTCACCTCGATATAGATAGTTATGATTCGCAAGTGGTTTTTGGGTGGTGATGATCCTTTGGAGTGGGCTAGCATGCATATGGCTGTGGATTTGGTGTGATCATTGAAGTGAGTAATTCAGATGTAGTTCTGATGGCCATACTATTCTTTTTCATTTCATTTGGTTGACAGGTATCTCCTCCCCTTTTGCCACTGCCATCTGTATGCCACTCCTGCAGATGGATTTTACTCCCGACACCTGCTGCTTCGTGTTAATCAGTGGAGCAGCATTACGATCTTATGGGACGATCGCCAATGGGCCACATGCCCTTACGCAGTACTAGTGGCTAAGAGCAACATTTCGGCCTTTCAGCTGGACTAGTGCCTCCCTATTGGGACGGCCCTGCGGTTCTAGGCGCTTCCATGTTGCCTTTTCGTACGAGAATGTAGCCCCTGTGTACCATGAAGGAACAGGGCGTCACACAAGAAGTAGCTGGTCATTTATTGCGGATGCAGCCCACAATGGTGAAATGTATTTTGGAGTTCATGGCCTAATGGCTGTATGGGCTTGGAGAATTTGTTGTGCATTAAATTTCTATTCTGATATGAACCGTGTAGCGTTCTTCTTTGCAAGTGATGTGGCATATTACTATTTGGGGAGCGATGTATTGTGAGGAGATCTGCATTGGGTTCCAGCTTCGGGGTATAGTTGCGTGGTACTGTGCTGGCGCGTTTGCCTACGAAGCCCAGTGAGGTCAGGGATAAGGGCTGCCATTATGACTGTTTTGATGATGTCATGCTCAGGGGCGGGGGATTAGCTTTTGTGTGACAGATGCCGGTCAGCCAGTTGGATTGGTGGAATGATGTGATTATCGGAATATTGCTGGTCACAGGTGCCTGTGTTTGCGTGCGTTTCTTGGTGGGAGACTGGGGTCATGTCCATTTGTATAGCTTCTGTATTCGTGCCATCTGTGCCCTGCAGCTCCCATTGGGCCCTCTTGGTATTCATTTGTTCGTTGGCAGGCATGGATGACTAGTGCATTTCACTGGTTGCATTGTGTGACTTCATTGCACCTACGGGGGGTTGTACAATGTGGCCAGGGAGCGGTGTACAGGCACTCAGTAGGGCCGTTTACGGTTGGTTCGCGATGCCGTACTTCTCACCATGGCGGAATGGTACTTTCCGCCGTGCTTGATGGCGTTAGGTGCATGTCCGCTAGGGTCAGAATTCGCGTACCGTTGCGCCATGGTGGTAATTACGGTTTGGCATGGCGCGCGCGCGCGTACTTGGTGCAGTTAGCGTTGGCGTTCACTACGGTGTCGCTAATGGCATCGTACTTTGCGGTGACGGGTCATGATCGCACCGAGCGCTATTCGATGGCGGTATTGCATTTCCGCCATCGTTTTTCGATTTCCGCAAGGGTCGTAATGAGGCCCATTGGCCCTCATTACGACCCTTGAGGAAATCAACCGACCGGACCGCCATAGCGTAAGTAGCGTTTCCGCCATTGCACGATGGAGCAAAGTGCGGCTCATTCCGACCCATCGGGCACGAGCACCACGCCATGGCGGAAGTGCAAAGTCTGCGATGGCGGAAATGACCCCAAAACGGCCCACACCGCCGCCGTACGGCGCCCTAGGTGCAATACCGCCACCCATCTTAGCGGACACCGCAGTGAGCGCCAACCGGAAAGTACGGTGACCGTAAATATACGGAAACGGAAGTAAAAGCATGGTCCCGGAACGGGAAACATCCCGCCGTACACCTATAAAACCACAAATTCCACACAACCATCAAAAATACTACCCCGAGACACATCCCAACCCGTCATCCACCCTAGTGAAACCAAGAAAAATGGGAAAAGTAGCGAAGAAAGCGTGCGACCGCAAGCGGCAGGTCCACTTCTCCCGTGAGGAACTCACCGTGCTCACAGAGACCCTCCAGGAGAATGCTGCCGCCGTCTTCTCCACGCAAATGACCAGGACGGCACTTGCGAACAAGAAGGCCATATGGGCCCTGGTGGCACAGCGGGTAAGTGCGGTGGGGACCGCACCCCGCAACCCACAGCAATGCAGAAAGCGATGGGACGACCTGCGGATACGCGTCCGTAGCATACTTTCTGCCAACCGCAACATTGCCACAGCTACCGGGGGAGGATCGGAATCACCCATCAAGTTGACCCCCTGGGAAGAAATCTGTGCCTCCACCATTGGAATGGAGAGCATAGAGGGAGTCGGAGGGATGGAGAAAGGAGTGCAGACATCCGAAGATTCAGGTAGGTGTCCCAAATAAAACAATGCCAAAACCACAATGTCCAATCATGTGAAGTACCACGTGCCCACATAGTGCAACAGGAACACATGTCCAGGAGAACGTCCACATACATAGGCCTGATAGCACACTTTAAAACTCACATCAAATACATAAATAATTAAAAATCCTAAAAACACCCTCTACACGTGCAGCAGGCACACCCCACTGCTTCTGGTGGCAGCAGCACCATAGGTGACACTGCATTAATGGCAGCATGCTCCGACACAGAAAACGGGGATGTCGAAGTTAGATCCATCCATGACCTGTCTCAATCCCCCTGTCTGTACCATCCCGTACACCATGAGGATACCACGCAGGGGCACCCACAAGACGACGACTGGCCATCCCCCACAAGCCCTGTGGCAAGGCAACATGAGGTGACCAGCCACTCTGTGACACCACCGCAAATGGCCATGGCCCAGCAGAGGCAACAGTCCCTCGACCAGGTAATCGTGCAACAGCAGCAACTGGCCACGCTCCTCAAGGACCATGCCGATGAATGTGGGGGCACTAAGGCAGACATAGAAACATCAACTGAGACACTTAGGGCAGAAATGGAGAGAAGTACAGAGACACTAAGGGCACAAATGGAGAGTAGCACCGAGAGCCTGAGAGTAGAAATGGAGAGAAGCACCGAGAGCCTGAGAGTACAAATGGAGAGAAGCACCGAGAGCCTGAGGGGGGAACTGCATGCGACGTCCAAAGACGTATGTGCCGAACTTGCCGCAGTGCGCCGTGTGCTCACTGAGCTCTCACAAACCCTTAGGGACATGCATGGACGTGAGCAGGCAGAGACATCATCCGTTGCAAGTTCCGTCCAGGGCAGCCCCGAACGTAGATCTGGGAGGAACCTGCGCTCCACAGGCAGGGGTGCCCCTGATACCCGCAGAGGGGGCTTGCAATAGCGACTGCCCACTGACAATGAGCATCTTTGGACACTGGTGTTCGGGGGGGAGGTAGGAGGGTGGAGGGGGTGTGTTGGGCTCACTTGGGTGGCGGGTCGATAGGGTGTTTAACATGATATCACATATGCCATAAACAATGCACGATCATCCAATGAGATGTGTGGACATTGATCTTTGTGTACGAGGCCATTATAGGCGTACAGTCCATATTGTGCATGTTCCAGACACACAGTGCCACGAGTCCCGTGTCCATGTATCAGCCACCAGGCGTGAGTGCTAGAAGCATGCATCTATGAGATGCTGACGAATGTCACGGCCCTCCTGTGCCTCGCAGACTCCTTGAGGTGCTGCCACATCCCCACCCTCATCATGACCATCATCAGGTGCTTGCAGTTCTGCGTCAGGGGGCATGGGCACATTTCTACGTACGCACATGTTGTGGAGCATGACACATGCCATGACCATCTTTGCAACCTTCACATGGCGGTACAGGAGTGCCCCGCCAGACCTGCTGAGGCAGCGGAAACGAGTCTTCAGTAGGCTGAATGCCTGTTCTATGACTACACGGGTACGTGAGTGGGCATGGTTGTAGTCCTCCTCATGCTGGTCCCGTGGGTTCCGGACTGGTGTGAGGAGCCATCTCTTCAGTGGATACCCGGCATCACCTGTATGTGGACAATAAAGGAATTTTGAGGAATGCCATTGCTACGTACGCACCCCCCCCCTTCCTGCCAGGTCATTGCCGCATCACATACCCCACATCATCATGCATGAAATGAGACTCACCGAGTAGCCAGGATCTGTTCCCTGCGTGTCGCTCCATGTAGCGTGGTATTGTAGAGTTCCTCAAGACCATAGAATCATGGGTTGATCCAGGGAATCGGGCACAACAATGTGTAATGATCCTGTTGGAGTCACACACCATTTGTACATTCAGAGAATGAAATTGTTTTCAGTTGCGGTACTGGGCCTCCATGGCATGTGGGACGACCAATTCCACATGGGTGCAGTCGATGGCACCAATGCAACCCGGTATGCCGGCAAGTGCATGGAATCCCACTTTTGTGTTGGTAATTTCCTGCTCCGAGCGTGGTAGAGAGATGTAGTCGTCTGCGTGCTGCAGGAGGGCATCGAGCACTTGCAATAGTGTCCGTGAGAACAGTGGCTGTGATATGCCATGCAACTGTCCGACTGTGTGCTGGTAGGTGCCTGTGGCCAGGAAGTGGAGTACAGACACCACCTTCAGTAGGGGTGGGATGGCGGTTGGGCTATCTATCATGCTGACAAGGTCAGCCTGTGTCATGTCCACAATGGCGGTTATGGTGTCCCGGTCCAAACGGTAGAGGGTGTGGATCTGCTCATCAGTGAGGTTGAACGGATGTGCTCGGAGGCGTGGGATTGCGGGCTGCCTGCGTGGTGGTAGTGGCTGTGCTGGCGGCCCTTGCTGGCCCTGCCTTGCCCTCCTCCTCCTCCTGCGTCTCCGCCGTGCGGCCGGTTGTAGTTGGTGTTCGTCTTCTTCTTGAAGTTGGAGTACTTGCAGTGCTATCAGGTCCCCCAGGGCCAACATAGCTAGTCCTGCCCGTAGCATTTCGGAGTGGGTGTGGTTGTGGGAGGAGACTGGGTGTGCAATTTATGTGTTTTCAGGCTGTATGGCCTCCACCTGTGGTGATTCATTCCACCTGTGCAAGCTGCTCTCCCCTTTGGGCGAGCACGTCCCGCACACAACGCTGCAATTCGACGAATGGCATCTTGCTATTACAATCATGTATTTGTACCCGATGGCAGTGTAACATTGGTTGATATGTTCATTCGGCTATGGTCCCATTGTTTCACATGCTATCTTTGCAGTCGCGAACAGACTTGTGAAGGGTCAGTGGAACGTAGTACTCGAGTAACGGTGGACCCTCATGCAACACTATACCGAGGTTGACCGACGGGTGGGGCGTCCCATTTGTGAGTGAAGGCAGTTGCCATTTTCACACACAGCCGCACTAGATGGATTAATTTGTGAATTCAAGCGGCCACAGATGCCTTTTCGACGTGATGTTGCAAATGAGGAATTCGAAGGGCGGCGCTTTCGGTTTTCAGCTAGCGGCGAGGAGATGCCCACAGGTCTGACTGCAAATATAACGTACTATTGTTCAATGTCCTTGGGACAGGGGCCATGGCGAGGATGCAATGATTGATATGAATAGTTTGGGATGCGCAATAGCGACGTGCGCGATGAGGCCGGACGTTCCCAAATACATGTTACTTCACAACACTGGAATTACGGGCTGGGGCACAGTGGATTTTGCAGGCTGCATAACGCACAGACTCAATGGAAATTTCACATGTTATGTGAGTATGGAAACAGGCGTTTTCATTACGGGATGAGGGAATGATGTATGGATGCATGGACAGGTGATTTGATACAGAGTTTGCCATGTACAGGGCTTCTTGGAGTCTATCCGCCTCCCCTGCGCTATGTGATGCAGGGCTGCCATAGTGGGACCATCGTCTATCTGGCCTTGTTGAGCCCTCCCTGTCTCGACGCGCCTTCAGACACTTGTGTCTATGCACGTTACCAATCCCATCTGATGGATTCTGTTTTGACAGACGCATGCACAGGTACACTCGTTTGTGATAGTGTTTTCACCTCGATATAGATAGTTATGATTCGCAAGTGGTTTTTGGGTGGTGATGATCCTTTGGAGTGGGCTAGCATGCATATGGCTGTGGATTTGGTGTGATCATTGAAGTGAGTAATTCAGATGTAGTTCTGATGGCCATACTATTCTTTTTCATTTCATTTGGTTGACAGGTATCTCCTCCCCTTTTGCCACTGCCATCTGTATGCCACTCCTGCAGATGGATTTTACTCCCGACACCTGCTGCTTCGTGTTAATCAGTGGAGCAGCATTACGATCTTATGGGACGATCGCCAATGGGCCACATGCCCTTACGCAGTACTAGTGGCTAAGAGCAACATTTCGGCCTTTCAGCTGGACTAGTGCCTCCCTATTGGGACGGCCCTGCGGTTCTAGGCGCTTCCATGTTGCCTTTTCGTACGAGAATGTAGCCCCTGTGTACCATGAAGGAACAGGGCGTCACACAAGAAGTAGCTGGTCATTTATTGCGGATGCAGCCCACAATGGTGAAATGTATTTTGGAGTTCATGGCCTAATGGCTGTATGGGCTTGGAGAATTTGTTGTGCATTAAATTTCTATTCTGATATGAACCGTGTAGCGTTCTTCTTTGCAAGTGATGTGGCATATTACTATTTGGGGAGCGATGTATTGTGAGGAGATCTGCATTGGGTTCCAGCTTCGGGGTATAGTTGCGTGGTACTGTGCTGGGCGCGTTTGCCTACGAAGCCCAGTGAGGTCAGGGATAAGGGCTGCCATTATGACTGTTTTGATGATGTCATGCTCAGGGGCGGGGGATTAGCTTTTGTGTGACAGATGCCGGTCAGCCAGTTGGATTGGTGGAATGATGTGATTATCGGAATATTGCTGGTCACAGGTGCCTGTGTTTGCGTGCGTTTCTTGGTGGGAGACTGGGGTCATGTCCATTTGTATAGCTTCTGTATTCGTGCCATCTGTGCCCTGCAGCTCCCATTGGGCCCTCTTGGTATTCATTTGTTCGTTGGCAGGCATGGATGACTAGTGCATTTCACTGGTTGCATTGTGTGACTTCATTGCACCTATGGGGGGTTGTACAATGTGGCCAGGGAGCGGTGTACAGGCACTCAGTAGGGCCGTTTACGGTTGGTTCGCGATGCCGTACTTCTCACCATGGCGGAATGGTACTTTCCGCCGTGCTTGATGGTGTTAGGTGCATGTCCGCTAGGGTCAGAATTCGCGTACCGTTGCGCCATGGTGGTAATTACGGTTTGGCATGGCGCGCGCGTACTTGGTGCAGTTAGCGTTGGCGTTCACTACGGTGTCGCTAATGGCATCGTACTTTGCGGTGACGGGTCATGATCGCACCGAGCGCTATTCGATGGCGGTATTGCATTTCCGCCATCGTTTTTCGATTTCCGCAAGGGTCGTAATGAGGCCCATTGGCTCCCATTACGACCCTTGCGGAAATCAACCGACCGGACCGCCATAGCGTAAATAGCGTTTCCGCCATTGCACGATGGAGCAAAGTGCGGCTCATTCCGACCCATCGGGCACGAGCACCACGCCATGGCGGAAGTGCAAAGTCCGCGATGGCGGAAATGACCCCAAAACGGCCCACACCGCCGCCGTACGGCGCCCTAGGTGCAATACCGCCACCCATTTTAGCGGACACCGCAGTGAGCGCCAACCGGAAAGTACGGTGACCGTAAATATACGGAAACGGAAGTAAAAGCATGGTCCCGGAACGGGAAACATCCCGCCGTACACCTATAAAACCACAAATTCCACACAACCATCAAAAATACTACCCCGAGACACATCCCAACCCGTCATCCACCCTAGTGAAACCAAGAAAAATGGGAAAAGTAGCGAAGAAAGCGTGCGACCGCAAGCGGCAGGTCCACTTCTCCCGTGAGGAACTCACCGTGCTCACAGAGACCCTCCAGGAGAATGCTGCCGCCGTCTTCTCCACGCAAATGACCAGGACGGCACTTGCGAACAAGAAGGCCATATGGGCCCTGGTGGCACAGCGGGTAAGTGCGGTGGGGACCGCACCCCGCAACCCACAGCAATGCAGAAAGCGATGGGACGACCTGCGGATACGCATCCGTAGCATACTTTCTGCCAACCGCAACATTGCCACAGCTACCGGGGGAGGATCGGAATCACCCATCAAGTTGACCCCCTGGGAAGAAATCTGTGCCTCCACCATTGGAATGGAGAGCATAGAGGGAGTCGGAGGGATGGAGAAAGGAGTGCAGACATCCGAAGATTCAGGTAGGTGTCCCAAATAAAACAATGCCAAAACCACAATGTCCAATCATGTGAAGTACCACGTGCCCACATAGTGCAACAGGAACACATGTCCAGGAGAACGTCCACATACATAGGCCTGATAGCACACTTTAAAACTCACATCAAATACATAAATAATTAAAAATCCTAAAAACACCCTCTACACGTGCAGCAGGCACACCCCACTGCTTCTGGTGGCAGCAGCACCATAGGTGACACTGCATTAATGGCAGCATGCTCCGACACAGAAAACGGGGATGTCGAAGTTAGATCCATCCATGACCTGTCTCAATCCCCCTGTCTGTACCATCCCGTACACCATGAGGATACCACGCAGGGGCACCCACAAGACGACGACTGGCCATCCCCCACAAGCCCTGTGGCAAGGCAACATGAGGTGACCAGCCACTCTGTGACACCACCGCAAATGGCCATGGCCCAGCAGAGGCAACAGTTCCTCGACCAGGTAATCGTGCAACAGCAGCAACTGGCCACGCTCCTCAAGGACCATGCCGATGAATGTGGGGGCACTAAGGCAGACATAGAAACATCAACTGAGACACCTAGGGCAGAAATGGAGAGAAGTACAGAGACACTAAGGGCACAAATGGAGAGTAGCACCGAGAGCCTGAGAGTAGAGATGGAGAGAAGCACCGAGAGCCTGAGAGTACAAATGGAGAGAAGCACCGAGAGCCTGAGGGGGGAACTGCATGCGACGTCCAAAGACGTATGTGCCGAACTTGCCGCAGTGCGCCGTGTGCTCACTGAGCTCTCACAAACCCTTAGGGACATGCATGGACGTGAGCAGGCAGAGACATCATCCGTTGCAAGTTCCGTCCAGGGCAGCCCCCAACGTAGATCTGGGAGGAACCTGCGCTCCACAGGCAGGGGTGCCCCTGATACCCGCAGAGGGGGCTTGCAATAGCGACTGCCCACTGACAATGAGCATCTTTGGACACTGGTGTTCGGGGAGGAGGTAGGAGGGTGGAGGGGGTGTGTTGGGCTCACTTGGGTGGCGGGTCGATAGGGTGTTTAACATGATATCACATATGCCATAAACAATGCACGATCATCCAATGAGATGTGTGGACATTGATCTTTGTGTACGAGGCCATTATAGGCGTACAGTCCATATTGTGCATGTTCCAGACACACACAGTGCCACGAGTCCCGTGTCCATGTATCAGCCACCAGGCGTGAGTGCTAGAAGCATGCATCTATGAGATGCTGACGAATGTCACGGCCCTCCTGTGCCTCGCAGACTCCTTGAGGTGCTGCCACATCCCCACCCTCATCATGACCATCATCAGGTGCTTGCAGTTCTGGGTCAGGGGGCATGGGCACATTTCTACGTACGCACATGTTGTGGAGCATGACACATGCCATGACCATCTTTGCAACCTTCACATGGCGGTACAGGAGTGCCCCGCCAGACCTGCTGAGGCAGCGGAAACGAGTCTTCAGTAGGCCGAATGCCTGTTCTATGACTACACGGGTACGTGAGTGGGCATGGTTGTAGTCCTCCTCATGCTGGTCCCGTGGGTTCCGGACTGGTGTGAGGAGCCATCTCTTCAGTGGATACCCGGCATCACCTGTATGTGGACAATAAAGGAATTTTGAGGAATGCCATTGCTACGTACGCACCCCCCCCCCTTCCTGCCAGGTCATTGCCGCATCACATACCCCACATCATCATGCATGAAATGAGACTCACCGAGTAGCCAGGATCTGTTCCCTGCGTGTCGCTCCATGTAGCGTGGTATTGTAGAGTTCTTCAAGACCATAGAATCATGGGTTGATCCAGGGAATCGGGCACAACAATGTGTAATGATCCTGTTGGAGTCACACACCATTTGTACATTCAGAGAATGAAATTGTTTTCGGTTACGGTACTGGGCCTCCATGGCATGTGGGACGACCAATTGCACATGGGTGCAGTCGATGGCACCAATGCAACCCGGTATGCCGGCAAGTGCATGGAATCCCACTTTTGTGTTGGTAATTTCCTGCTCCGAGCGTGGTAGAGAGATGTAGTCGTCTGCGTGCTGCAGGAGGGCATCGAGCACTTGCAATAGTGTCCGTGAGAACAGTGGCTGTGATATGCCATGCTACTGTCCGACTGTGTGCTGGTAGGTGCCTGTGGCCAGGAAGTGGAGTACAGACACCACCTTCAGTAGGGGTGGGATGGCGGTTGGGCTATCTATCATGCTGACAAGGTCAGCCTGTGTCATGTCCACAATGGCGGTTATGGTGTCCCGGTCCAAACGGTAGAGGGTGTGGATCTGCTCATCAGTGAGGTTGAACGGATGTGCTCGGAGGCGTGGGATTGCGGGCTGCCTGCGTGGTGGTAGTGGCTGTGCTGGCGGCCCTTGCTGGCCCTGCCTTGCCCTCCTCCTCCTCCTGTGTCTCCGCCGTGCGGCCGGTTGTAGTTGGTGTTCGTCTTCTTCTTGAAGTTGGAGTACTTGCAGTGCTATCAGGTCCCCCAGGGCCAACATAGCTAGTCCTGCCCGTAGCATTTCGGAGTGGGTGTGGTTGTGGGAGGAGACTGGGTGTGCAATTTATGTGTTTTCAGGCTGTATGGCCTCCACCTGTGGTGATTCATTCCACCTGTGCAAGCTGCTCTCCCCTTTGGGCGAGCACGTCCCGCACACAACGCTGCAATTCGACGAATGGCATCTTGCTATTACAATCATGTATTTGTACCCGATGGCAGTGTAACATTGGTTGATATGTTCATTCGGCTATGGTCCCATTGTTTCACATGCTATCTTTGCAGTCGCGAACAGACTTGTGAAGGGTCAGTGGAACGTAGTACTCGAGTAACGGTGGACCCTCATGCAACACTGTACCGAGGTTGACCGACGGGCGGGGCGTCCCATTTGTGAGTGAAGGCAGTTGCCATTTTCACACACAGCCGCACTAGATGGATTAATTTGTGAATTCAAGCGGCCACAGATGCCTTTTCGACGTGATGTTGCAAATGAGGAATTCGAAGGGCGGCGCTTTCGGTTTTCAGCTAGCGGCGAGGAGATGCCCACAGGTCTGACTGCAAATATAACGTACTATTGTTCAATGTCCTTGGGACAGGGGCCATGGCGAGGATGCAATGATTGATATGAATAGTTTGGGATGCGCAATAGCGACGTGGGCGATGAGGCCGGACGTTCCCAAATACATGTTACTTCACAACACTGGAATTACGGGCTGGGGCACAGTGGATTTTGCAGGCTGCATAACGCACAGACTCAATGGAAATTTCACATGTTATGTGAGTATGGAAACAGGCGTTTTCATTACGGGATGAGGGAATGATGTATGGATGCATGGACAGATGATTTGATACAGAGTTTGCCATGTACAGGGCTTCTTGGAGTCTATCCGCCTCCCCTGCGCTATGTGATGCAGGGCTGCCATAGTGGGACCATCGTCTATCTGGCCTTGTTGAGCCCTCCCTGTCTCGACGCGCCTTCAGACACTTATGTCTATGCACGTTACCAATCCCATCTGATGGATTCTGTTTTGACAGACGCATGCACAGGTACACTCGTTTGTGATAGTGTTTTCACCTCGATATAGATAGTTATGATTCGCAAGTGGTTTTTGGGTGGTGATGATCCTTTGGAGTGGGCTAGCATGCATATGGCTGTGGATTTGGTGTGATCATTGAAGTGAGTAATTCAGATGTAGTTCTGATGGCCATAATATTCTTTTTCATTTCATTTGGTTGACAGGTATCTCCTCCTCTTTTGCCACTGCCATCTGTATGCCACTCCTGCAGATGGATTTTACTCCCGACACCTGCTGCTTCGTGTTAATCAGTGGAGCAGCATTACGATCTTATGGGACGATCGCCAATGGGCCACATGCCCTTACGCAGTACTAGTGGCTAGGAGCAACATTTCGGCCTTTCAGCTGGACTAGTGCCTCCCTATTGGGACGGCCCTGCGGTTCTAGGCGCTTCCATGTTGCCTTTTCGTACGAGAATGTAGCCCCTGTGTACCATGAAGGAACAGGGCGTCACACAAGAAGTAGCTGGTCATTTATTGCGGATGCAGCCCACAATGGTGAAATGTATTTTGGAGTTCATGGCCTAATGGCTGTATGGGCTTGGAGAATTTGTTGTGCATTAAATTTCTATTCTGATATGAACCGTGTAGCGTTCTTCTTTGCAAGTGATGTGGCATATTACTATTTGGGGAGCGATGTATTGTGAGGAGATCTGCATTGGGTTCCAGCTTCGGGGTATAGTTGCGTGGTACTGTGCTGGGCGCGTTTGCCTACGAAGCCCAGTGAGGTCAGGGATAAGGGCTGCCATTATGACTGTTTTGATGATGTCATGCTCAGGGGCGGGGGATTAGCTTTTGTGTGACAGATGCCGGTCAGCCAGTTGGATTGGTGGAATGATGTGATTATCGGAATATTGCTGGTCACAGGTGCCTGTGTTTGCGTGCGTTTCTTGGTGGGAGACTGGGGTCATGTCCATTTGTATAGCTTCTGTATTCGTGCCATCTGTGCCCTGCAGCTCCCATTGGGCCCTCTTGTTATTCATTTGTTCGTTGGCAGGCATGGATGACTAGTGCATTTCACTGGTTGCATTGTGTGACTTCATTGCACCTACGGGGGGTTGTACAATGTGGCCAGGGAGCGGTGTACAGGCACTCAGTAGGGCCGTTTACGGTTGGTTCGCGATGCCGTACTTCTCACCATGGCGGAATGGTACTTTCCGCCGTGCTTGATGGCGTTAGGTGCATGTCCGCTAGGGTCAGAATTCGCGTACCGTTGCGCCATGGTGGTAATTACGGTTTGGCATGGCGCGTTCGCGCGTACTTGGTGCAGTTAGCGTTGGCGTTCACTACGGTGTCGCTAATGGCATCGTACTTTGCGGTGACGGGTCATGATCGCACCGAGCGCTATTCGATGGCGGTATTGCATTTCCGCCATCGTTTTTCGATTTCCGCAAGGGTCGTAATGAGGCCCATTGTGTTTAAAAGTTGATGTTTCCCACACTGGGCTTCAAGCACATTCCGCACCTCCTCCATAAACAAAGGAATCTGTTCTCCTGTGCTCTGCTAAGAAACTGGCAGGCTGGTGTGAAAAGGAACTGGGAGGGGCACCCTGGCCTGTTGCTCTGAGTGCAGACAAAGGGCTCCCTTGAGCTGAATGGAAATGCTAATTTGGGGCATCAATAGAAACTGCCCTGGCAGGAAGACAAGCCATGTGACTCTCTGACTCAGCCAAGCTTTGGAGGCAGGCAAGACTGAAAATGTGGATTTGAAATTGGATTAAATATATGTTTAAGGAAAATACTTCTAAAATATTGTACCGAACTGACAAAAATATGAAGCTTAGAGATTATTAAAATGATAAATTCGCTCACAGTTTAAAACTAATCTGGAATCTGTGTGATGTTCTGAGACTGAACCACGAAAGTTTTTAATATTCTAGCTCTGGTGATTGTGCTAGGAACATGAAAAATTGCAGAAGTATGACCAGATGGTATGTGCATGCATATGTAAAAAATTGTACAGATCCGAAAATGTGTAACCAACGAAAAGCAGGAAAAAACTGTCATTTGTGAACCGAAAGTCGTAGGAACATGGGACTTGAACAAAGACGTGCCTTAATTAATCTCTGATGTGTATATGTAATATTAACAAGTTGTGCATATTGGAAATATGTTTTTTGGGAAAAATAGATTTTCTGGGTAAAAGCGAAGGGGAGGTTCTTTCCTAGATTGTAAATGGCAGCATCACTATGACACATGATGACACACTGTTCCCTTCTCAAATCAGGGAACAGGGAATTTTCTGACCTATTAGATCCTTAGAGGGTTGGGCATAGACAATCAGCCTCCCCACCCACTTTGGAAAATGGATAAATAGTGACTGTTGAGGACCCACACACACACTTTCTCACTCATCAACTGATCCCCTGGCGAAGCACCCTGCAGGAAGATCCAGACTCCAGATCCAGACTCTAGAACCAGACTCTGGAACCCTGAAGCAGAAAGGCCCAATCCAAAAAGCTGAACCCTTTTCAGCAGGCCTTTAAAAATCTTGCAAACCTAATTTTAACCCCTAAACTTCCAAGGGGCACCACAAAATCCAACAGCCTGGCTGAGCTGTTTTGCTGTTCTAGCTAAGAACCTTGTGCTAGAACCAAGATCCAGATCCGTCCAGCAGAGCTATAACTCAGAACCTGTCAGATCCAGTCCAAGAGGCCGCGCAGACCAGTGGGCCTTGCTGAGAGCAGAACCCTGTGCCTGAGACCTGTCCGGTGGCAAGCAAATCCCAGCCAAACCCTTGACCAGATCTTTGACGGGCCCATTCCATTCCAAAGCCATAGGAGTGAGTATTTAGTATAGAACTGTCCATAGTCATCTCTTAGTTTAAGGTAATCCTATTCAATCCATTTCAACATATCCAGAACTGCATTATAGAATCTTGTGTCCATCCTGAATTCTTCTCATGATATAGTCTGTGATAATAGTAGCGATATTCAGCTGTGCGCTGATATTTTTTCCGAAGAAAGTCAAGTGTCCTGGCGCACATCAATCAGAGCGGAAGGCACCCTGTTCTGGTGGTTGTCCCGTTGGGTCTCTTGTACTTTCATAGCTCCTTAGTATAAGTCCATCTTGGTTCCTAATCTTTAAAGCGCATCTTTCATTTTGAATCTTGACTCTGTTTCTTAAAAATCTACCTTCACAAAAATCTCTGTAACCTTTGAACCGCACGTCCTAGAAAATCGAATTTAAATGTCATTTTGAAGCTAACATCTTCAGCTATCAAATTAACCAATTCCTTATAGTTTTTCCGCAATCGAGCTTCCCGCACGCGGAAAAGTTGCCACGATTTTGAATTTGGCTCAATTTTATTCTATATAAAATAGCTATTTCTGGCTTTCAACTTCTGAATTTCGTTTTCCATCTGATAATCATTCTACAATCATTGCTAGTGTTGACCTGAACCTATGCCAAGCCACTCTCACTAGTTCTGAATCTCATTTAGTGAATTAAAATCTTGTTTTAATCATTTTTCCCATTCAATTCAAACCACATTCAAAAACAATTGACCTGTTTTAAATCCTTCCTGTTCTCTCTAAGCTTGCTGGGGGAATTGGGATTGAACTGCATTGTTGATTGCTATTCCTGATATCTGTGTGCCCTCATTCCATATCTTCATATTGCATGTTGGGGGGAGTGAGTAACAACAGGGGGAAAGAGTGATCACATTGTCTTTGGTTAAATTCATATCAAGTTTATTTCTGTGTTGCATTCTTTCATATCACTGCATTTCCTTGAACCACACAAAGTATTCTCTTCTACATTAATCTTCCTATTCCTACTCCTAATTGATTAAAGAGATTGTTGATATTGTAATATTACCCATTGCTGGTCATTGTTCATATTCATAAGTGTGATATTCAGATATTATCCATATTTATAAAAGTGTGATATATATATATTGTTCAATTCTTCAAATAAATCTTTTAATTTGCAAAACAAACCTATCTCTTGGTTCAGTGAGACCGGGGGGATTAAAAGAGAGGGGCATTATATAAGGGTACATCATCCAGAATTAAAAGAACTTTGACATAAAAATATATAAATAAGGGTTTCCATTGGGCATCCCATACTAGGCATTGACTTGGTTGGAGTGCCCGATTGAAATCACTTACAGATTGGGTGCTCGTGGCCGGGATTTCTGGATTAGAACTACCACTTGTGCATCTTAATACAGTGTGCTAACTGACAGGATACATAAATCCTGTTGGGCTACCACGCTGTGTTACGCTGTAAAAGCACCCCTCAAAAGGGAACGCTCTAAGGAAACGGTTTGTTTTGCAAAATAAAATAAAAAACCTCTGTAAATCGGGAAGGAAATTAATATTTCCAAAATGGCGACATTGGTAGACAAGTAATTTTGAGAGGGGAGTGGACTGAGCAGGACCAGAATGTGTGGTTGCAGGCAATCACACAACAGATCACTGCAACTGGGTTAGATATCTGGAGAGATCAGGGTCCCTTAAATGTGGCCCTGAGTGAACTATATATGGCTCCTAAGGCCAAGGATGAGCAAAATAAGATTGCCAAAATAGCGGCATATTTATATTTATCTATGGGAGCCATACAGGACAAATATGCTGAAGCCCAGATCTGGCAAGTAGGCAACTGATGGCATTAGAAAAGGCCCAATATGATCTGGACTCTTCTGAGCAGAGGCTGCAGAGGAGCCAGGAGTCAGAAAATGAAAGCAGGCAGTATATAGTTAAAGTCAAAGAGGCATTGGGGAGCCTGCAACAGGAAAAGGCAGACCAGGATATCAGAATTCTGGCCTTGCAGAAGGAGTACCAAGAAGGTTTGGACTCTCTACTGCAGAGCCAGAAAAAGCTGGAGCAACAACTGGGCTTCAACAGGGTATGCGCAGAGCAGGTAGTCACCCTGCAAAGCCACCTAGATAGAGAGAAGGCAGAGAGCAATAAATTGATTTTGAAAGACCTGGACACCTAGGCAGAGTTTGATGAAGAGCGCCAGAAAGCGGGTGCCCTTCAAAGACAGAGGGACGACCTGGCGGCACAGAGGCAGGCTCTTGCGCAGGAGAGGGACACCTTAGGCCAGGAAGTCTGTCACTTAAAAGGGAAACTGGAAGAAGATCACCTGGCCCTCCAGGGACTGGGTGACCTCCAAAAAGAGCATGCAAGATTGTTAGAGCACACCCGGAGGGTGGAAGATTCTCTGGCAAGGAAGGAACAGGCCAGTATGGACAGGACTCAGGAGGTAACCCTCCTGCAGCAAAGACTGGCCCAGTACTCAAAGACAAACCAGGAAGCACAGAGAGAAAATTAGGCTCTCTGTGAGAATAATGACAAGCTCCACAGGCAGGTAGCCATGCAAGAGAGACTGATAGAGACTAGTAAGGCCTTGATTGAGGAACAGAAAGCTCAGATTCTTGAATGGCAACAGGGAGCAGGGGCTGATAGAGATGGGAGGTTTGCTGGGAAAGGGAAACACCTGAGCATAACCTCAGGAACCCTAGTGCCAGAGGCCTTCATCTCTCCCAGTCCCTGGACTCTGCCACCCCCATGTCCACGGAGATGGCAGATTTCTATCCAGTCAGAAGTATGGAGCTCATAGGCCAGTACCTCCCAGGAATGGATGGGCGGGCATCTGGGTATGGGTACCCAAGCACTGTGAAATTTAGTGGGGAACTCCAGGAGAGTAGGCCCACTATGGGCATCCTAAAAACCTCTGCCCAGCTAGGACAATGGGGGGGTACCCATCAAATCCTGGGAGCAAGGAGGAATCAGAAGACTCCTCTGTGCGCCCCAGGACACAGGAGATTAGGTCCCCACATTCTGCCAGCCATTCCCAGGCTCGCAGAATCTGGGAGAACCTAGAAGATCATACGGGCACCTCTGGGAGCAGTGCCTCTGAGTCAGAGGATGAATGGACCAGGGTTACCCAAACTAAGAAGGCCAATAAGGCAAAAAGGGCCTTGCTTAAGGACCCCTTAAAACAAATCAAGGCAATAAGGAGCGTCATCACGCCTTATCATAAGAACGTTAAGTATTCTGTTTGGGAGCACTTAGAGCTCTTTGAGCAGATGATGGAAATTTTCCATTTGAAAGACAGTAGTAGCTGCATTCACTATGTGAAATGGACATTCTCACCAAAATACTCCAGTTTCTTTGCGGGGCTGGAGGACCAAAATCATTGTAGATGGTCCACCTATAGGGCGGCCATCTTGAAGCATTTTTCTGTACACAGAAATCCCCAAGAGGCTCGCAAGGCAGCCTACAACTTGCAATGTGAGGAGGATCAGACATGACAAGAATTTGTGCAGGAGCTAAAGCGTGCTTTTGCGCAGACTACCAGAAGGGTGCGCACGGACAGCAGAGAATTTGTTAATACTTTTTTCCACGCTCTACCAAAGTACATCATGACCCAGCTAGTGAGAGATTTTCATGAGAAACAGGCCACCCTGATCTATGAGGTGCAAAAGCCCATAGACAACAAGAATGCTCAGAAACACCCCAAACCAACCAACACCCCTGCTGCTGCTAAGGTGGCAGAGGTAAAGCTTGCCCCCATTTTGGATTTGGAGATGGGGGGGCTAAAAACCCGCCTGCCAGCAGAATAATTCCAAGCCCAGAAGGCCCTCTGGCCAGTCACAGATAGGGAGCCAAGGAGGTAGTCCCACAAATGGGATCCCTCACTCCCCTAACTATGCTACAAGGGGAACAGACCCATCCTGGGTTATGTGTGGACTCCTCTAGCCCAAGAGGGGGGGTCCAACCAAGCAGCCCCTAACCCAGGAAACTTCCCTCCTCACTTCCCCCAGGAGGGCAGAAATTCCCCAAATCCTGGGCAGAACTTTTTCCCCAGGTATCCACAAAAGTCATCCATCCTTCTTTCCCCAATTCCCTGAGTCCAGAACACCTAATCCGGGAGAGGGGAGGCCAAGGGTCGAGGGGTACCCAAATCTTCCCAATCCGGGGTATTAGCAGAGAAGGGATAGCTACCCTTCCCGGGATCAGCCCAGGGGAGAAAACAGAACCCCGTATCAGCCTGAGCGGGTTTCACACCTAGAGCGCCATGTCCAAAACATGGCACAGGATCTGGGTCGAATGCTGAGGGCTCAACAGAACCCTCAGATGGACATGCCGGCACAGAATGCCCCAAACTCTGGACCTGGTGCTACAGAACAATGACGGGGCAGCACCCCGACAACCCACCGGTTCCCAGGGAGGAGGCACAAGGGGAAGTGGGGTGTAAAGCCTTGGAGGAAGCTTCCTTCCCCACTTGTAAAAAGCCCCTGGAAACCCAGGAACCGGAAACAAAATCTCCTGCCCCTGAAAGCCTGCCACCCAAGGAGCAGAGGGGGGTAGGAGAAACAAAGGATCCAAACAGACCCATTTTGTGGAGGAGGTACAGATCTTCCAATTTGAAGGAGAGGGGTCCTCAGAGGATCCTGGGGAAAGATCTTCTCTTTCAGAGATGAGGGAACTCATCCCAAAGAGAAATGGGTCCCAAAGGATTCAAATCCAGACTGGGTAGATGTGGGGACTGAGCTAGCGCCGCCCATCATCCAACCCCAGAACCAACAGCATGAAAATCCCCTGGTTCAAACCCATCCTGGTGACTGCCTCCAAAAAGGGGGGGCGGCCCAGAACCAGAACCAGGGGAACTCAAAACTTCTCCTATCTCTAGTTGCCACCTTTTTCTTTCAGATTCACTAGGCTCCCCACAGAATTCTGTCCAAATCTCTTCTCTTTCAGTGTCCAAAACTAAAAAACTAACCCACCAGTTGTCCAAAAATGTCCATTATCTGTGCCCCCTTGCAGAGAAGGAGGGAAGATACTATGCCCCGGTGCAAATACAGGGGCAGGGTACAATTTTGGCACTCGTGGACACTGGATCCCAAGCTACCCTTCTGTCCAAAAAGGCCTTTGATGAACAGAATTCAGGAAGGGGGGAGAATTATCAAATTCCTCTCACCTCTCTTCCTGGACAACTTCAGAACTTTGACGAGAAGGAAATTCCCATTGAGGGGACTGCGGATTTGGACATTAAAATTGGGCGACACAAGGTGAAGCACCCGGTCTTAGTTGTGACTCCAGAGGGCACCCCTTGTTTACTAGGGAATGACCTCCTGAGAAGGTTGTCGCCCCTAATAGACTGTGTAAACAAGGTCCTCTGGACCCAGACTAGCCGACCAATAAAATTGAAACAGAGCGTCAACCATGTTAGTTTAAACGGCACCTGCCACATGGTTGAACAAAAATCTGACCAAGTAGAATTTCACTTCAAGAACAACCAAATTCCAGCCGTGACAGTAATAGCAGTAGAACAAGAGACTGGTGATGGGGGTCCTCTCTATTTCTGAACATCAACCTTCCTTCCAGTCTAAGGTGGCATTCCACACTGGAAGGAAACACTCTGAAATTCTTTACCAGTCCACAATCAGACATTCCCACGCCTATAGTCCAGAAAGATGAGAAATCAGAGCAGAGCCTGGCTGGTATTCAGCAAATTGGAGAGCAGTTGTTCATCCCTGTTCAGTTAAATGAAGGGAAGGACTCTGTTCTCACCCGAGTGTGTGTGAACAACGGTAAGAGCTTCATCAGCGAAGCCATGTTCCGCCAACTCCCAAAAGATCCAGCCATTCCGACATTTAAACTGATAGACAAATGGGAAATGGATTCGGAAACACCCAATTCCAAACATCTCCTGGCAAGCAGGTGTATGCTCTAAAACTCCATAGGCAACAAGAGCATAGTCCATAATTGTTGGTTCGTGCAAGATGTCACTGCCGCCTTTTACTTAGGCAGTGACATTCTCAATCGCTTTGCCATTAGTTTGGACCTAATAAACTTCAAAGCTTGGTCTCGATTAGCGGATAATCCCATGGGCTTTGATGACCCAGAAAAAGCATTTAGGTCAGCTCAACTGCTGCCTTATGCAGTTGAAATTCAGATTGGAGAGGAAGTCACCATCCCAGAAAGGACCCGACAATTTTAAAAGAGGTTTTTAAAGTTAAAAGAGGACAGAAATTGAAAAACCCTGATGCTTATATTCATCTAAATGCTTCTCTCCAACAGCAAGGGTTGGGGGTAAACCCAACACCATTAGTCAACATAGAACATGACACCATTCCAATAGAGGTGGATAAAAGCGACTTAAAGAGTATCACTCTAGCCACAGGCACCATTATTGGAATGGCGGTTGATGACCAACATTTTTCCATTGATTTAGGCAATGAACTGTTAGGACCAATCCCCAAGGACTGGTTTGACAGTGACAGTGATGACAACACAACACCAGACAGGATCTTTACCCGGCATGGGGGGAACTTTCTGGTGTACACTTCCTGCCCTTATGGTAAGGAAGATGTGACTTGTGACTTCAGGAGGGATGAGGTGATTTTCCAGGTCCATGAGGGCTGCCTTTCCCACCTGAAGCCACCAGTCCAAATCAGCACTTTGACCAGGGACTTCTCCACCCAGCTGGAGGAGGCCGCTGAGATAGCAAAACCAGAAGTCTTTCCAGGCTTCAGGCAGATGGTTGAAGAGAGAGTCAACCTAGCTGATGCCTGTGAGACTCTGGAGCAGAAGCAAACGTTGAAACAAGTTTTCTTGGACTTTCAAGATCTCTTTGTGGTGGACTCATATGACTGTGGTGACACCGACATCCACACAACAATTCCCACGGACCCTGACATGACTCCAGGGTTTGTGAAGCAATATCGCTTGCCTCTCGCATCAATGGAGTCCCTTACTGAAATAATTAAGAACCTTGAGTCCCGTGGGATAATCCGTCCAGTCCACAGCACCTTCAATAATCCAGTGCTGGGGATATTGAAGCCAAGCGGCCAGTGGAGACTCTGCGCCGACCTTAGGGATCTCAACAAACAGGTCCATACTTCCCGATGGCCTCTTCCCTACAATGACCAAGGGCTGGCCCAGATCCAGGGGTCACGGGTATTCACTGCAATAGACCTGACCAGTGGATACTGGACTGTACCTGTCAGTAGGGAGGACCAATACAAGCTGACCTTTACCTTTGGGGGGCCGCAGAACACATGGACCCAGACTCCCTTCGGATACATCAACTCCGGCAATGAATTTAACATTTTTCTACATAAGGCCATGCCCAACCTGGGTGAAAGGAGATCCGTTATGTTCTGACACAGTTGAGGGCCGCCGGAGCAAAACTTTCCTTTCAAAATGCACAGTGGTGTAGAACCCATGTAAATTTCTTGGGGCATGAGATTACTCCTCAGGGTCTCTGTCCCCAGGAAAAGAACGTGGAAGCCCTCCAGTAATTGAAAGACCCCACAACTCTGCGGGAACTAAGGAGCCTCCTTGGACTGACTAATTACAGCAGAAAGTTCATTGAGGGCTATGCAGCGATCACCAGACCCCTGATTCATCTTTTGAAGGGGGGGTCAAGTGGGAGTGGGGTCCAGAACAAGCCGAGGAAGTAAGACAACTCAAAAGAAGCATCTCACAAGCGCCTTGCCTAGCTTACCCTGTCAGAAACAAGGAGTTCTTCTTGGAGACAGGGTTCTCTAATACATGCTTGACTGCATTATTGTACCAAAAGCATGACAAAGTCAACAAAGTAATCTCCTATGCGAGTAAAACTTTATCCTCTGTGAAGGAAACATTCAACAATTGTGAGGCACTCCTGGCAACGGTGTGGGCATTGAAGAATTACCACCCATTCAATCGGGGGAACACATCATAGTGGAGACTCTCACCATCCTCTGCAATATCTCCAAAGTGACAGAATCTGGGCCGGAAATGTGATTAATTGCCGAATTACTTCCTGGATTCTGTCAATGCAAGGCTTTCCTGTGGAGGTCAGATATGGCCAAAACAAGAAGAGTCCCCTCGCGCAAGGTCTGGCTGACTTGCATGATTGTGCCAGAGAAAACTGTCTCGAGGACGAAAGTCTAAAAATCAAGGACAACATGGAGGCATACCTTAATTCCCCACACAAAGTCTTTGAAGAAGACAAGTGTGAGGGAATGCCCACCGTCTATGTGGATGGATGCTCTTACCATGTTGACAACAACGGGGAAATAGAACTTGTGGCTGACGTAGGGAATGTATGGGTGAATGAGATCCCAGAACCCTCCGCTGGGTACAAGATTGGTCCCCGAAGTAGTCAAGTGTCAGAATTGATGGTTGTGCATCAAGCCATCCTCACTGCTGTCCAACATCAACTCCACAAACTGGTCATAATCACTGATTCGGATTATGTACGGAACGGGTTCGTGGAGCACCTGGTTAACTGGAAGACCAGAGGCATGTTATGTGCTAACAACAAACCATTGAAACTTGGGAAATTAATTCAAAACATTGATGATCTGGTCACCTCGAATGGGATTACCATCTACTGGAAAAAGATCAAGGGTCATTCCAAAGTAGAGGGACCAGACAAAACTGGAAATGACTTAGCTGATCAGCTGGCCAAAACCGGGGCCATCCAAAGGGATCTAATTGAGATCGAGTTCCTGTTGGGGGAAATCCAGGTCACTGCTATCACTAGGTCCCAGACAAATGCTCACAATAACCTCTCAACTGCACAATGGAGTAAGGAGACCCGAGATGCTGATTTGATTACGGCTCAAAAAGGGGATCCAATAATTGGTAAGTTTTATCAACACATTGAGGACCCTGAGAACTTTCCCCTGCGGATACCGATTACTTAGGGAAA
This sequence comes from Ambystoma mexicanum, assembly GCF_040938575.1. Taxonomy (NCBI): domain Eukaryota; kingdom Metazoa; phylum Chordata; class Amphibia; order Caudata; family Ambystomatidae; genus Ambystoma; species Ambystoma mexicanum. Next base: position 985,603,872 of record NC_090928.1, on the reverse strand, counting down.
GAGGACCTCAGAGTGTTGATGAAATGTCCAAAAATGTTCTGAATCCAAGACGGTTTGTTGGTAAGGAAATCCCAAGCTGGCCATGATCAGTGGGTGGTTCCTACCTCATTCCGAATTCTGATGTTAAGTCACGCCCATGATGCGGCCACAGCCGGTCATAGGGGGTTTCATACAACACTTGAAATCTTAAGAGAGGTTGCATACTGGCCACACATGGGGCAGGACCTCGACCAATACTTGAAGGGGCTGACTTGTGTGTGCACAATTTCAGCCAACATCCCTCACACACCGTGCGCCTCTCCAAAAGAGGGGGATGACACTGCCATGGTCAGAGTTGCAAGTAGATTTCATTGGGCCCGGAATCCGCTCCTCTAGGGGGAACAAGTACATGTTGACCATGACATGCTTGTTTACTAAATGGGTGGAATGTCTCCCGGCCCCAAACTGCAAGGCAGAAACTGCAGCTACCCTGATGATCAATCATATCTTTTCACGTTTTGGACTACCCCAAAGGATCGAGTCAGACAGAGGTAGCCATTTCACCAGCGAAGTAATGACAAAGATGTGGGAGATACTTGGGGTCAAAAGGAAGCTACATATTGCTTACGGACTAGCCTCTAGTGGTGCAGTCAAGAGATACAATAGAACAATTGTGAGAATATTAAAAAAGTTTGTGGCAGATTCTGGGCCAAGTTGGGATATTCGATTACCTCTTGTCCTAATGGCCATCAGATCAACCCCTTCATCTGCAACTAAAATGTCACTGTTTGAGCTGATGACTGAACGCAGGATGGTGCTTCCCTAGCATCTGCTCTACAGGACCCAAGAGCAGACATCGATCAATGCCTCCACAACTCATGAGTATGTTGAAAATCTAAGAAAACACCATCAACATGCTTTTGCCTATGCTCAGCGAAATCTAGAAAGATCAGCAGACAGCATGAAGACCCACTATGACTTAAAGACTACCAAAAAGGAATACAATCTAGGAGACCGGGTCTACTTATACAATTTCCGAAGGAACCAGGCCAAACAGCGGAAATTTCTGCCTACCTGGAGGGGTCCTTTTGAAATTGTAGACAAAATCTCACCAGTGCCTACAAGATCCGTATCCCCAAAGGCAGTTTGGCAGAGGGGGAAGATAAGTGGGTCCATATTAATCAACTAAAGTGTTGCCATCCTAAGCAGACTCTGCAGCAACTGGAGGAGTCTGCTGGAACCGCAAAGGGGGCCACTCCCGATTCATAAAACTCCAACTATAAAATATTCCCCATATAGCCTATAAAATACAATAATACAAATGTGTTCCGATTTATCAAATGTATGTGTCAGCCCCACTGCATTAATAGTGGTGGGGAAATGTCTACAAATATGTTTTTTGCTTTGTCATCCTAGGAGAGATAACCTATAGTTGATTGGAGACCATGGCGATTAACCAAGGACGACTACCCGGGGACCGGGAGCAAAGATCCGAGGGGCCCGGAGTATCGCTCAATACTCCCATCCGGACTGGCGAGGAGAACCGATCGATCCACCCATGATGGAGGAAAAGATGATGAACTTTGCCATTGGTGGAATCAGAAGAGATGAGGCTGAAATCCCAGTCTTGCTAAATCCCATTGATGGTCGATCAACGCCAATCGCAACAGGGGGGGATTGTGGGATGTTTCAACCCACTAGTCCAGGCCCTGCAACATTACTATGCATTGCTTGCAGCAGAACCTTCAGAATGGCCGCTGGAAAGCATGCTGCTCGCTAAAAATCACCAGAAAGTGCACAGTAAAAATCTGAAAAATAGGCCGCCATCCACTTTTGCCTATGTCAGTGGTAACACAGGAGACCACTGCCAAAACCCATCATTTGGCTGCCCACAGAGCAAAATCATTGCAAAAGAAACATAGAGCTGTTTTAAAAATCCGTTTTTCTCTGGCTGTCAAATTTGCAAAAATCATGGCTCACAAACCACCCAAAAAGATCCAACCTCCTTGTTGGGTGGTGAACATCATTCTACTTCAAGAATCCACATAAATACAACGTCTACAGAATTATATATTATCTGAACAAAGTCCACTTTTGGGGATGGTTGAGCTGGAAGAAATCTGTTAAAAATGGGTGTAGTACCGTTACTCACCTCTGTCAGAAGCTGGCGATTTAAAACTTGTCATGTGTAAAGTTGGTCATTGAACTCAAACTATGCCAAATAAATAATTGCTATCAGAAGCCTAAGAGGTGGATACAATTCAAAAATATGTTCTAAAAAGGCTTGAAGTAAGAAATTGGTTGATGTATTTGTTAAAAATGTCAGTTATATTTTAAGGCAAGACAATTTCAGACATTGGCCCTCATCATAAGGTTGGCGGAATGGGTTTACCGACACCGGTAAAGGTGCCGGTGCCAATAAACCCATTCCGCCCTACCACGAGGTCTCCTTGCGGGACCCGCAATGGGCGCCTGGAAAAACCAGGCGTCCATACCGGGTCCTGCAAGGACACCAGGGAGCTAACAACGGGCCCGTCATTAACAGGCCCGTTGTTAGCTCCATCCCCATTCCCATTTTGCCCTATGGGGGCTCGAATGGGAATGGGGATGGACTGGGTGCGGGTTCCTTGGACGGGGAATTACCGGGTCCGCCAAGGTTGCGATAGCCCAGTAAGTCCTCATTCGAGGTACCCGGGCCCGGATTGCGGTAAGGAGGCAACAACCTCCTGATGAGGGCCATTGTGTTTAAAAGTTAAAGTTTCCCACACTGGTCTTCAAGCACATTCCACACCTCCTCCCTAAACAAAGGAATCTGTTCTGCTGTGCTCTGCTAAGAAACTGGCAGGCTGGTGTGAAAAGGAACTAGGAGGGGCACCCTGGCCTGTTGCTCTGAGTGCAGACAAAGGGCTCCCTTGAGCTGAATGGAAATGCTAATTTGGGGCATCAATAGAAATTGCCCTGGCAGGAAGACAAGCCATGTGAATCTCTGACTCAGCCAAGCTTTGGAGGTGGGCCAGACTGAACATGTGGATTTGAAATTGGATTAAATATATGTTTAAGGAAAATACTTCTAAAATATTGTACCGAACTGACAAAAATATGAAAGGTAGAGATTATTAAAATGAAAAATGTGCTCACAGTTTTAAACTAATCTGGAAATTGTGTGATGTTCTGAGACTGAACCACAAACGTTTTTAATATTCTAGCTCTGGTGATTGTGCTAGGAACATGAAAAATTACAGAAGTATGACCAGATGATATGTGCATGTACATGTAAAAAATTGTACAGATCCGAAAATGTATAACTGTTATGATTCCTGCCCCTCATTTCCCCAGCCCTCCATGATGCCAGGCTGGAGCCAGGCCATGATCACCTACATGGCCCCCAAGGGCCTCTCCATCCCTCCAAAGACCCACTTGGAGTCAGACCTGGCGCTTGTGCCACCAGACTCACTCACTTCCATAGGATAACATTGGGGATTGGACTTGTAGTGCATTGATAGGGACAAGATGGATGCCCCCACATATTTCGGTTCCCAGAACTGCATGTGCGGTCTAGTCTTTTGGGTGTGGTTCAGCCCAGAGGCACCTGGGATACCCAGAGACTATTTAAGCCACACCCAGGCTGAGAAACATGCTTTGCATTTTCTGCACCTGCAGCGTGACACTCACCGTGTTCGGATTGGTCTCCAGTAGGCCTGCATCTTTCTTCTGCGCTCAGCTTCTGCAAGAACAAGAACACCGTTAGGAACAGCCTTACCTTGCGGCGCTTCTGCCCATCAGTCATCGCTCCTTATGTTCTGCGGGCATCTTCGGCAGTGTCATTCCCATCCCGGCACGCCGCTTCCTAAGGAAAAGGGAAAAGAACAGAAAAAAGGCATTAGTAAGCATTCTGCAAATCTTTGCTTATTTTTGAATACTGTACGAGCTTCAAACGCTTACCTGAATCCCAGCCACTCTGGGGAAACTCTGTCTCCGGAACTTCTCGTCCATCTGCAAGAGGGAAAAGACACTCCAGGGGTTCCATGTGATATTTTCGCCGCAAAAATATTGCCATACAAAAATGTCGCCATATTTTTGCAGCGAAAATAACACATGGACCCTGCGGGGGACACCCCTGCAACCCTCGCATCATTTTTTTATGTGCGGGGGACACCCCTGCAACCCCCACACCTAATATTTTGACACCAAAAATATCACCTATGGCCGTTCCCGACAACCATATGTACGGTGATATTTTTGGTGGCGAAAATATTACCTGAAACCCACTCCAGGTTAGCGTGGAAACATCTAGAGGCGCCGCATACCAAGCTTACCCACCGCATTTGTTCTTCATAACCGGCATCCACGCTGAAAATGTTGCAGCACCTAAAAGACACAGAAAACAATTCAGTTCAATGCAAATACGAAAGGGGTGCATCGCGCATCGCGCTCTCACTCACCTTCAGCGCTACTCATCTCAGCAGAACGCCGCCATCCCCGGACGCCGGCCATCATCTAAGGAAGGAAAGGAACGAAGTTAGAGAACTGTTCAAAAGACTCATTATACTTACCTGTCAGACTCTTGTCAGTGAAGTAACTAGGCAGCAATGAGCCCGCATCAATCAACGCACCCCTGCGCTGAAGGCAGGACGGAGAGCACACTATCTAAGAAAACGAGGTGAGCTGTGGATCAAAGGGAAGGGTTGACCAACACACAGAGACAATAGGGAGTTAAACTCTACCAATCCTGTGTTTCAGGCCCAGTCTCCAGTCGAATAGCCTCCAGGGAAGGGTTCGAGGTCATAAGAGGTCAGAACAGGCTGAGTGACGTCCCCGTGGATACCAGGTGAGCATTACAGTAACCAACCAAAAGCGTGAAAAAACTGTCATTTGTGAACCGGAACTCGTAGGAACATGGGGCTTGAACAGAGACGTGCCTTAATTAATCTCTGATGTGTATATGTAATATTAACAAGTTGTGCATATTGGAAATATGTTTTTAGGGGAAAATAGATTTTCTGGGTAAAAGCGAAGGGGAGGTTCTTTCCTAGATTGTAAATAGCAGCATCACTTTGACACATGATGACACACTGTTCCCTTCTCAAATCAGGGAACAGGGAATTCTCTGACCTATCAGATCCTTAGCGGGTTGGGCATAGACAATCAGCCTCCCCACGCACTTTGGAAAATGGATAAATAGGGACTGTTGAGGACCCTCACACACACTTTCTCACTGATCCCCTGGCGAAGCACCCTGCAGTTAGATCCAGACTCCAGATCCAGACTCTAGAACCAGACTCTAGAACCCTGAAGCAGAAAGGCCCAATCCAAAAAGCTGAACCCTTTTCAGCAGGCCTTTAAAAATCTTGCAAACCTGATTTTAACCCCTACACTTCCAAGGGGCACCACAAAATCCAACAGCCTGGCTGAGCTGTTTTGCTGTTCTAGCTAAGAACCTTGTGCTAGAACCAAGATCTAGGTCTGCCCAGCAGAGCTATAACCCAGAACCTGTCAGATCCAGTCCAAGAGGCAGCGGAGACCAGAGGGCCTTGCTGAGAGCAGAACCCCGTGCCTGAGACCTGTCCAGTGGCAAGCGAATCGCAGCCAAACCCTTGACCAGATCTTTGACAGGCCCATTCTATTCCAAAGCCATAGGAGTGAGTATTTAGAGGGTAATTCATAGAATTTCTCACAAAAGTGGCCCACGCTGCTGGCGCACAGCGTCCCTGTGTGATACACTGCGCCAGCCGTGTGCGATAAAATCAATTTCATCGCACAGTGTATTCATGGATTTTAGCCCCCAAAACCAGCCGTGGCACAGAGTGGCGCAGCGACCCTGCAGCAGCGCCAGTTACACCCCCAAGAACGCCCTCGCGCAAGGAAAATCCATCAAAATCCCCAATTCATCGCAAATGTCTGCGCTAACCCTGGACCAGTTTACAGGGCTGCCAAACAGCAAACACCAAGCGGGGTCCGTGTATTACTGGGCTGCGTGGGAAGTTTCACACGCGATTGGCCCTGTGCGAGCGGGGTACGTGTATAACTGGGGAGCGTGGGAAGTTTCACACGCAATTTCAGCAGGGTACGTGTATTACTGGGGTGCGCGTGAAGTTTCACACGCGATTTCAGCAGGGTACGTGTATTACTGTGGTGCGCAGGAAGTTTTACACGCGATTGGCCCTGTGCGAGAAGGGTACGTGTATTACTGGGGTGCACAGGAAGTTTCACACGTGATTGGCCCTTGTACGAGCGGGGTACGTGTATTACTGGGGTGCGCGGGACGTTTCACACGCGATTGGCCCTGTGCGAGCAGGGCACGTGTATTACTGGGGTGTGTGGGAAGTTTCACACGCGATTGGCCCTGTGCGAGCGGGGTACGTGTATTACTGGGGTGCGCGGGAAGTTTCACAGGCGAATTCAGCAGGGTACGTGTATTTCAGGGGTGCGTGGGAAGTTCCACACGCGATTGTCCTGGGTACGTGTATTCCAGGGGTGCGATGAAAGTATCACATGCAAATTCAGCAGGGTACGTGTATTTCAGGGGTGCGCGGGCAGTTTCACACGCAATTCCATCAGGGCACGTGTATTTAAGGGGTGCGCGTGAAGTTTCACACGCAAATTCAGCAGGGTACATGTCTTTCAGGGGTGTGCGGGAAGTTCCACATGCGATTGTCCTGGGTACGTGTGTTCCAGGGGTGCGCGGGAAGTCTCACACGCGAATTCAGCAGGGTACGTGTATTTCAGGGGTGCGCGGGGAGTACTACACGTGATTTGGCCGTGTGGGTCCTCCCAGGTGTTCCCTCTACACCCTCCACGGCCCCTGCAGGCAGCCCACACCACAGGGGACTACCCTGCACCCCTGCTCATGTCCCGCAGGCAGCCCATCCACCATGGGCATGCCCCCCAGCCAAGCCACATGTCACCTTGCACTACTGATCAACAACGCATGTCTCCCAGCACCCCCACTCCCCAGCACTGTGGGACACCTGCCAGCAGGCCCCCACTCATGTCCAACTCATGTCCCCCTGCACCCCCACCCCCCAGCAGTCAGGGGCACCCTCCACCATGCCCCCACACATGTCTCCCAGCACCCCCACCCCCCAGCATCCAGGGGCACCCTCCACCAGGCCCCCACTCATGTCCAACTCATGTCCCCCTGCACCCCCACCCCCCAGCATCCAGGGGCACCCTCCAACAGGCCCCCACTCATGTCCAACTCATGTCCCCCTGCACCCCCACGCCCCAGCAGTCAGGGGCACCGTCCACCAGGCCCCGCTCATGTCTCCCAGCACCCCCACCCCCCAGCATCCAGGGGCACACTCCACCAGGCCCCCACACATGTCTCCCAGCACCCCCACCCCCCAGCATCCAGGGGCACCCTCCACCAGGCCCCCACACATGTCTCCCAGCACCCTCACCCCCCAGAAGTGCAGGGCACCCTCCACCATGCCCCACACATGTCTCCCAGCACCCCCACCCCCCAGCACTGTGGGGCACCTGCCAGCAGGCCCCCACTCATGTCCAACTCATGTCCCCCTGCACCCCCACCCCCCAGCATTCAGGGGCACCCTCCACCAGGCCCCCACACATGTCTCCCTGCACCCCCACCCCCCAGCATCCAGGGGCACCCTCCACCAGGCCCCCACTCATGTCCACCTCATGTCCCCCTTAACCCAACCCCCCAGCACTGTGGGGCACCCTCCACCAGGCCCCCACTCATGTCCAACTCATGTCTCCCAGCACCCCCACCCCCCAGCAGTGCAGGGCACCCTCCACCATGCCCCCACACATGTCTCCCAGCACCCCCACCCCCCAGCATCCAGGGGCACACTCCACCAGCCCCCCACAAATGTCTCGCAGCACCCCCACCCCCCAGCAGTGCAGGGAACCCTCCACCAGGCCCCCACACATGTCTCCCAGCACCCCCCAGCATCCAGGGGCACACTCCACCAGGCCCCCACTCATGTCCCCCTGCACCCCCACCCCCCAGCAGTCAGGGGCACCCTCCAGCAGGCCCCCACTCATGTCTCCCAGCACCCCCACCCTCCAGCAGAGCAGGGCACCCTCCACCATGCCCCCACACATGTCTCCCAGCACCCCCAGCCCCCAGCATCCAGGGGCACCCTCCACCAGGCCCTGACTCATGTGCCCCAGCCAACACGTCATCACAATCTAGATCCCTGGCCCTTATGGGCTGCCTCCACATGCCAAACACCCACCAAGTATTGCATCCACCCACTTAGAAATGGCAATTACATGATACAACCCCAATGGGAAGTATGTAAATGAACACATGTCCCTCACATACACACAATGGGTGTCAGTGAATGTCAAAACCCATATCATGATATGCATGAAACCAATGAGATACTACACATTGAAGTTTGATGAAGAAAATGTATTAAAAGCAGCATAAATGGAATCAAAAATAAACAAACGACAATGGGAATTAAAAACCAAAAGCAGCATGTCCATAAAATAAAGTAAAACCACAAATTATAATCCAAAGGAAAGGTGTCCAAAGTCACAGTTCAAAAAAGTAAATCCAATGGAAAATCCAAACCGAAAACCATTGCTCCATGGGTAAATTCCAAATAAAAAATATAAAATCCAACACTCAACTATATACAGATAAACAATCCAGGGTCCATGATCCCAACAGAAGAAATGAAAACTATCTAATAATACTACCTAATAACAAAACTATATACAAAAATGTGGTCCATTGTCCAAAAGGTCCAAAAAAAATTAAAAAGCAAAGGAAACCTAACACTAACTACATAACTATTTACATGGGCAGCGGGCTAGTCCGACGGCTCACTGGTTGTTGTCATGGGCCAGGGCATCATCGAACTCCTGTTCAATGGCTTGGAGGCGGGCATGTTCCCTGGCCCCGAGGTCTCGCAGGGATAATGCAGTGTCCAGCTCCAACTCCCTGCGAATACCCTCGAGGCACTCAGCCCGCCTCAGCGCCCTCCGCATGGAGTTCTCCGCCCTGACCATTGTGAGCCATTCCTCCTCTGCCCGCTGCCGCTCCGCACCTATCTGCTGGCCCAACCGCTCCCACACGGAAGACACTCCCATTCCAGGGTTCTCCTGCCCTCCGGCCGATGCCTGCACCCCTGATGTTGATGGCCCCGAGCCATGATGCCTCCCACGTCGAGCCTGCAGCTGCCTCCGGCGCAACTGCCTGTGCCAGCACGACGGCATCCAGGCTGATGGAATCCACCGACGCCGTCGTGCACGTGCCCTGCCCGATGATGCCGTCACATCCTCCATCTGCTGGGGTCCAGTTGCTGGTGTGTCCACCACTGCTGGACCTCCGACTCCCGACTGTGGCAGGGATGGGATCCCCACCGAGTTGGCTGCGTTGGTCGGGGCAGGTCCACAGGGGGCCCTGGTGGCATCTGGGCCAGAAGACGGCATGGAGAATGACTGGTGCATAGCCTCCACAGAGGACGAGAGGGTCGCCAGAGTGCCCGACACATGTACGAAACCCCCGACCATGGCCGCTCCCAACTGGGCCACGTTGGCACGGTGCTCTTCGTGATGACGTGCGTGCTCCCCCCGGGAAGCATGCACCTCATCACAAATGACACCCGTGCGCAACGCAACACCAATCAGGACCTTGTCCATACGGCCAGGGGTCCCCTCGTCCGCAGGTGGAGGGGAGTCAGATGACATGGACATCCCCCCTACCTGCGGACGGGCCTGGGATGGGGCATCCCTGCTGGTGCATGGTGGTGCAGTCACAGTCTCAGGGACAGTGACATGCACAGGCACCTCCACGGCAACCTGTGCTGCATCCTGCCCCTGGCCCTGGACTGCACCACTTGCACCAGCAGGGATGCCCCCACCAGGCCCCATGTGCGGCTCAGTAGCGGCCTCCTCCTCCTCTGTGGAAACCACCAACCTGGATGGCTCCACCCCGTCTTTCGCCATTGCAAGCCCCTGTGGGGGCTCACCCACCCCTTCCGCTGCAGCCGTGGGGGCATCCCCGCCGCTTTGCTCCACAGCTCCATCTCCGCCCTCGTCTTCACTTTGCGCTGTGTAGAGGGAGACATAGAACACAAGCATCAGGGTATGTACAATGGTCCCCTAGACAGGAAGCAATAGCAGATGAGCGGCACTGTCAAAGATCCCTTCCATCATGTCCCTCCACAACACATGGGTCAGTGCAGGCAAAACACATGCAGTAACAGGCATGGCGCATGCTATGGACATTAGCAAACATGTCCAAGGGACTCTTGAAACATACAATGTTGTTTTTCAACTCACATGCATCATGGGTCATGCCTATCACATGCACACACTTCACCGTACTTTCATCCATCTGGACTCGTACACCCCAGACAAAGTGGATGCAAGGATAACTAGGCTGCATCAGTGATTCTGAACATTGTCACAGATATGTGTCATGCATCCATGGCATTCACAAGTCACAGACACGCAGGTCAGACACACAGACATGGACACCATACATGCACATGGCATCAGCACCCATCCCTCACCCCCACCCATGTCCAGGAACAGAGACTGGCATGCTCTCATGTGTCCATTCCGCATAGGGCTCCCCATGTTGCATTTAAACACATAGACCAACTGTGTGCTTCACACATTACTGTTCTCAAATGCATGACCATGATGTCCCTGCACACACACACGTGTACATGGCCTATGTCACACATACAGGCAAGTATCAGACAACCAGCACACTGCAACATGCCCTGTCTCACACAGCAATGCTTGGCCACTTACCGCTCGACTCCAGACGGGTCTGCCTCTCAAGGACCTGGACGTGGAGCGCTGGGGATATGCGTCCAGGACCCTCATCTGATCTTCCGATAAGTGGCCCCGGCGCCCCTTAGCATCCGCTGCCTTCAAGAGGCGCCGGGCCTTGTTGAGGGTCCTGGACCTGAAGTCCTCCCAGCGCTTCTTGACATGATGGAATAGTCGGACTGCCACCCCCTCCGCGTTGATGGCAGTCACAATGTCCGTCCAGATCCGAGTCCGTCCTTCCTTGTCGGCGCGTGATGATCAGAAGAGGGCATCATAATGCCCCAGGACAAGCTCCACCAGGACACCAACATCCTTCTGACTGAAGCTGGTGGCCCTCTGCCCCTCTGGCTGGGGGTCACCAGTGGTCTCGGATGGTGTTTGCCCGACATGGCGACCCTCAAGGCAGGCGTGGGTGGGCAACTGGGTCCTGGGTCCTGGGGCTGGGCTGTGGAGCGATACCGCTGCCACATGGAAGACACTTCCCGTCCTGGGTCCTCCTGCCCTCCGGCCTATGCCTGCCCCTCCGATGTCGAAGGCCCCGAGCCATCATGGCTCCCACCTCGTTGCTGCTGCTGCTGTGCCTGTGCCCGTGCCCTGGCTCCTGCTGCCTGCACATCCTCCACCGGCCGGGGTGCAGTCGTTAATGTGGCCACCCCTGCTGGACGTCCGACTCCCGACTGTGGCAGGGATGTGTCCTCCACCAGCCCGGCCGCACCGTCAGAGGCAGCTCCACAGGGCACCCAGGTGACAAATGGGTGGAAAGATGGCACGGAGGACGACTGGCGCATAGGGTGTTCAGTTGAGGAGGGGGGTCGGAACAAGCTCCCGCAAACGGAGGAATCCGGCCTGGGTGACCTGTTGCAGTAGGCCGATGCGGTCAACGAGCCATTCGAGATGACGTGCAGTCTCCTCATGAAAAGACTGCAGGTCACCTTGCATGGCCCGTTGACGCAACGCCACACCAGTCAGGACAGGCTCAACCCGTACCTGGATAGCCACGTCCGCAGGCAGAGGAAGGCCTGTTGTTGTAAGCTCATCCCCTGCTTGAAAACGGGTCTGGACGTAGGCATCCCTGCTGGTGCAAGATGATGCAGTGACAGGATCAGGGACAGGATTGCACACAGGCACCTCTGCGGCAGCCTGTGCTGCCTCCTGTCCCTGGTCCTGCACTGCATCACTAGCACCAGTGGAATCCCCACCTCCAGACCCAGTCTCTGTCGCTTGCACAGCCTCCTCCTCCACCAAACACCCCACCAACCTGGATGACTCCGTGCCATCTTCCCCCGTTGGGCCCTGTGGGTTCCCAGCTGCCTTTTCTGCTGCCGAGGAGTTCAACTCCGACCTCCGCCTCTTGGACCTCCCCCCGGCAGCTGCGGCCTGGGATGCGGCACTGGACTCCTCACTCCCCGACGAGATGACAACCTGGGAGGGGAGCCGGACCTTGCGTCTCCGGCTGGCGGTGAAATCCTGCCGCTGTGCTCCCAGCACCTTCTCCGCCCTCTTCATCAGTTGACGCTGCAGACAGGGAGAAATAAAATACAGGCATCAGGGCACTGTACAATGGACACATACACACATGACAGTTGTACATGAGTGGCATTTGGAAACCTCAGACATGGCATCACATTCGCCAACACACATGTCATTTCAACTCGCACACATGAGCCATACACAGCCATATTGCAACAGCCAGCACCATCCATACACATACAACAGCATGAGCAGGCAAAGGTGAGCCAGACCTCACATGCAACACAGGGAGTGCACTACACATGCACACACACCACCACACTTGCATGCATGTGTACACCTCTGCCAACTGTCGCAGTGTTCAGATTGGCATCCATGTCACATCTGCCAATCAGGCTTCCATATCCCGCTGTCACATGCATCCACGTTGCATCACTGTTGCACCCTTGTCAAATACACACACATGCACATGTACACAGTGCTGATACATGCAGCCGAAACCAACATCCATGTGTGACATCACGAACATGCCTACTTATATACACATTCATCAAAACATGTGTGCCCACACATCTGCATTTGGCATGCAAGCCTACACACACAAGCACCATCCATGTCTCACACATGAGAGCCCTCGCATGTGTTAGCCTCACGGCCCTGTACACCCCCCCATTCTTGGCCCCATAAAAACACATGTGCAACCTGCACACTACTGGCACACCACCACACGCACAGTTTACAATCATGATGCATGTACACTTACCGCTCGACTCCAGACGGGTCTGCCTCTCAAGGACCTGGACGTGGAGCGCTGGGGATATGCGTTCCAGGACCCTCATCTGATCATCCGACAAGTGGCCCCGGCGCCCCTTAGCATCCGCTGCCTTCAAGAGGCGCCGGGCCTTGTTGAGGGTCCTGGACCTGAAGTCCTCCCAGCGCTTCTTGACATGATGGAATAGTCGGACTGCCACCCCCTCCGCGTTGATGGCAGTCGCAATGTCCGTCCAGATCCAAGTCCGTCCTTCCTTGTCGGCGCGTAAACGTCCGAAGAGGGCATCATACTGCCCCAGGACTTGCTCCACCAGGACACCAACTTCGGTGGCAGTGAAGCTGGTGCCCCTCTGCCTCTCTGGCCGGGGGTTGCCAGTGGTGCCAGATGTTGCAGTGCCCGACATGACAACCCCAGAGGCAGGAGTGGGTGGGCAACTGGGTCCTGGGGCTGGTCTGTGGAGCGATGGAATCCCAGTCGGGAGTCTTCGGTTCCAGCAGGGGTGGTCACAGCAACAGCACCCCTGGCTGATGTGCAGGCAGCAAATGGCAGGGCATGTGGGCAGTAGGCAATCAGGCAGCAGCAGATGGCAGGTGGGAGCGTGCTCGGGGCTCTGGGGGGCAGTAATTCGGCCTTCTGGGCAGGAGCGTGGACTTCCGTGTGCTTACACGTGGCCAGCTTGATACGGAGTGATTTGGCACGTGAAAATCAAGCCCGTCTGCATGTAATTCGAGGAAAGGGCCTTAGTGCGTAAGTGCGTCAGCACACACACGCAAATTCATTGGCCCAAAGGCCCCCAGCGTGTAGGCGCGTCTATGACGTTACGCGCACGTGCGTTTTCCATGGCGCATAGAAAAATAAGCACGTCAGAGTGTCATAGCGTGCAATTGGTGGAAAGGGCCTCAGCGCGTACGCGTGTCTGTGACGTGCGTGTGCGGGCGTTTCCCTATGACTGCACGTCAGAGTGTCAGCTCGTGTAATTGGAGGATAGGGCCTTAGCGCGTACACGCGGAAGTGACGCTGGACGTGTGGGCATGTTTAAAAGGTACGTGTAGAACGCCATTTCCTTGTACGTGCTTTTCGTGGAGAGCGAGTGGGTGAAATCTGTACTTCTTGTTGGTTCACATGCGATTTACTACACGGCGTTCCAAGTTCGTACTCCCTGTTACCTCTGACAGCTTTTTCTCTTTTTGTCTTTTCCTGGGCCTGTTTCCGCAAACAGCGTTCACTTCTTCTGTTGTCCTGTCTCCTCAGACAGCGTACAATTCTTCTTTTGGCGGGGGTGTTGCCAACGCGCACACGCGCATATTTTTCATGCAATTTTTCCAGGCAGACGGTGAGTCGCGCAAGTATTTAACATCTGTGCTTGCCCCGTGTGTTGCGTACCCCTTCAGAGGTCAGTCTAGGCTGCGTGTGACACGCATACGTTAATTTTTGTGTTTCTGGGTGCCACAGCGTAGTGCAGGTTTATTTTTCCACACACGTGGTCTAGGAGGGGTTGTGTGCACATTATCTCCCTTTTTTGGGGTGCCTGTGCGTTGCGTGACCCGTCATCTTCCCCCAGGGGTCACATACAGCCTTGCTAGAGCACTAGGGTACGAATTCCATCTAGTACCCTAACCCTTTGACCCCCAATTGCCCAGGACAATAGTTTACTGCAACTCCCATACGCACAACAACATCAGTGCCATGGTTGGGAGGCGAGCACGCGGTAAGGGTGGCAAAGGTGGCCGAGCCTCAAGAGGTGGCCGTGGTGGATACAGTAGGGGACGTGGCCGGGACTTGCAGGGTGCCCCTAGCCCCCCATGTGTGGGTGACCAGTCAGGGACACCCATGCCCCCCCCCCGGTTGAGGGTAACATGGCTGACACCATCCCTGCTCAGCCCTTGTTGGACCAGCCCATTTGGGCACCAGACCTGGCACAGGGTGACTCCATGGCTGACTTCCAGGTCAGCAGGTCTAGGCCACGTGTTGTGGTGCACGTTGGTGTCACCAGGCCACGTGGATCAGGGGCAGCTATGTCATCTGCTGCCCCGAGTAGGCAGGGTGGGGAGGCTGCAGGGGCAGCTGCGGCTCCATCCACCCCAGCTCTGAGTCTCCCAACCAGGACAGTGTCGGTCCCAGTCCATCCTGCTGACGTTCCCCCTGACTACATCACACTTCAGCTAATGCCTGCACCAAGTCCCTAGTGTCCAGAGCGGCGTAGGACACTCAGGATCCCCACCTTCCAAGCGGAAGAGGAAGAGTGCTCGTCCAGTACAGGCTGATGCCCCAGACACGGCTACACAGTCCGGCCCACCAAGGAAGCCCAGCTTCAATCAGGCCGAACTTGATGCACTTGTGGAGTATGTGTCCGCACATGACAGCGAAATGGTGATTACTGCAGGATGCAAGACCACACCTGCACAATGTCAGGCACACTGGCAGACCATCGCGGACATCATAAGTGCCCTTGGATTCGTGAGGCGCACAGCTAATGATTGCTACAAGCGCTGGAATGACCTGAAGCGCAGGGCAAAGAAAAAGCTGGCCTCAAGTCATGCCGCAACTCTAGTGACTGGAGGTGGGTCTCCAGCAGAGGACATAGAACTCACTCCACATGAGTATGTTGCTGGGACCTACGTCACGGAGGAACAGATCCAAGGCGTGGGAGACCTGCCAGATTACGAGGCATTGTCCGGTGAGTGCACATGCATGTGTGTGTCATCCATGTGCATGGTGTGTGTGTGAGGGCTTCTGATTGAGTGCCAGGTGAGGGTGTGTGTGCCTGAGTGGTTTGGGTCACCCATGTACTTCATCCAATACATTCTGCGCACCAGGATTTGGGTATTGCAGTATCCCTTCTGGCAACAGTAGACATTCAGCCCAACCTCACGCCAGTTGCCCTTGAAGTGTCATCTTGCCACACATAGTTGCGTATTATTCTGTGTTCATTCAGGCTGATTGTTTGCATTCCACCACTTTCACTAGGCATTTCTCAGTCCTGTTGTCACATGTGTGACATGGCTATGGTACATGCCATCTGTGTGATGGCATGTGTCATGTATGTGTATTGGACATGCCAATCACAGGCCAATGTGTGATGGCACTGCTAGCCAGCATGCAGCAAATGTGTTGGTCTTCCATCTTGGTGTCATCAATGTGTGCCATTTGCCTCCCCTTCATATGCAGTGACGGTGCATGCATGGGAGGGTTATAATCATGTGGGACATGTGTCAATGAAGTACTGTTTCGGTTGCTTATCAGCCCTAATTGTGTGCCATGGTGCTAATGCCTGTTCCCATTTCTTTTCTTTCATGTCTTTGCAGGGGATGACACACTTGATACTGCTGGGGTTGTGGAGATTGGGCAGACCCAGGAGGGGTCTCAGGTCCGACCGGGCACCAGTGAGGGACGTGGTGTGGTGGTGGGTGAGAACCCACACTTGCTGCAGACCATCATCTCAAGGGGTGTCTCTGAGTGCACCTCCCACAAGCTCTATTCAGGTGTCAATTCGGATGATGAGACCTATGTGCGGTCGCAGGTAAGTGTTTCTGGGAGGGATTCTGTACTGTCCAACCCACCTGCACCAGGGGTAGAACCCTCAATGGGGATTTCAGTGTTGGTAGGTCCGCCTTTGGTGGTTACGGATGCAGGGTCACACTCCGCAACATCTGATCCTGTTCCTGGGCCAGCAGATCAGAGGGGGAATGCAGTCCTGCAGCCTCAGGCAGTGCCGGCACAGCAAGGCACAGTTCGCCTTGCCCCAGACAGGTGTGGTGCCCGCCGACACAGTGGCCGTACGCCACCTGGCAATACCGCATGGGAGCAATCCATATACGGTATGGCAAACCAACAGGCAGCATCATCTGAGATGATGGCTCAGGCCATGGATAGGGTGGCCACTTCCATTGTCCCCCAAGAAAGGCTGATGGAACAACTACAGCAGGCAACAGACTCCATTTGCCAGTCACACAGGGAGGACATGTTGGCGTCCAACAGGGACAGACGGGCGGCACTGGAGACTCTGCGGGAAGCCATTTCTATTGAGTCCCAAGGCCACAGGGAAGCCCTGAGGGTGGAACTCCGTCAGCTCAGGGTGACTCTTGTTGAGCTTGAGGCTTCAACTGACACGAGGACAGAACAGCAGCTGGAGCAGCTCACACGTACGCTCTCAGCTGAGATGCAGGCAACTAGGGAGGAGGTCCGGGCATCCCGTGAGTTGTTGCATGGGGACCTCTGCACGATTATCCTCCAGAACCAGACCTTCCACACCCGCATGCTTGCTGCCATGGAGCACCAGACTAGGGCTTTGCGTGGGCTGCCTCCCATAGTGCCACCACCTCCTGATGCAGCTGCAGAGGGTGAGGAGAGCGACAGCAGCAAATCTCTCACAATAGGGTAGCCGTGCAGGCCATGAGCCCACGGAGGTGTTTTTTTTTCGCAAGATCCACACAGGTGGGTTTTGGTGTGCACCCTGTCCTCGGACCTCCTGGGTGGCCTCCTCCACCCCCCCTGGCCCATTCATGGCCATTTTTGATTTTTGATTTTTGATTTTTGATTTTTTTGACAGTGTGTTGCCTTGTGTGGCTCCCGTGGGCATACGCTGTATTGTGGCTAGGCACATGCCGGCTTGTCCTGAATTTGGGTTAGATGCTTGGGTTTGTGTGACACACACCCCTCCTGCTTCCCGTTTCCATGGGCTTACAAAGGGTGTGTCCAAGTGAGATTGACTTACACAGTGACGTTGGACTCCCATTTGATGTGTGGGCAGTCTGTAGTCAATACTGTGTATACATTCCTAGTGCATATTGTTGTTGTATTGTACACTGCATGGTGTATTGATATGTGCCTCTGCATCCATCTCATCCTCCTAATTTGCAGGTCCATTTCTCATGTCTTCACAAGGCGGTCTACTTTGGAAATGGAGTCCATGTTGTAAGCAGTGCATCTACACTTTTGCGTGGCGCTAACACTGTACAGTTGGAAGTATTCGAAGTGCTGGCATTATCAGGTAGTGAGACTACCAATTTTTTAAATCCGTACTGTCATGTTTATGGTAGGTTGGAGGTTGTGTAGGTGATTAGTATTATTGGTAAATATTTGGTAATGTGTGTTGTTGGTCCTGCATTACTGTGAGCATTTCATGTGTGGCCAGTTTCCATTAGGGACACTCTAGTTTGTGACACTTGTGTCATGTTGTGGGGATTAATTTGTTTGCTCTCACATAGCATGACATGCCATGGTGTGTTGTGTGGCGGTGCCGGGGAGGGGTAGGATGACATGGCACTGTTCTCATGTTGTATTTAGCAAGTAGGTATTCATTTTTGCTGCATAGAAGTGTGTCCTTTGATGACACTGCATTGGTGGTGTTTGTGTAGGTAGGGATGCACACATTGTGACACTTCCAGGTGAAAAATCTCAGGCTGCTATGGTTCTGACAGTTGACTGTCCCTTAATTCATCAGAATTGTCAGATTGAATCATCATTGATTGTCAGATGGTATGTGTCAGGGCTGTGTGCACTCCACAGGGGTGTGACTTCTATGTGAAGTAATTAGCCACCAGCTGCGTACGGGCTGCCTCACCCCGTGCCCTTTCCCCTCCCATGCGCAGCGGGCGTGCATGTGGTTGGGGATGTGGGGGCACCACCATGTCCACAGCCAGGCCCCGGCGTGTTGCAACATTGTGCAGGACACATGCTGCCACTATGATCCTGCACACTACTGGGGGAGCGTATAACAGCTGCCCGCCAGAACGGTCAAGGGAGCGAAAGTGTGACTTGAGCACTCCGAATGTGCGCTCCACTATGCCCCAGATTGCAATATGGCCTGTGTTGTATCTTACCTTGGGAGGCGTGATGGGGTTCCGAATTGGCGTCATCATGTGGGTGCTCAGAGGGTAGGCACTGTCTCCTGGGGAGGTGGTGATGGGGATCATTAGTGGGGTAGTGACATTACTCTGTATCTGTCATGCATGCATGTGCTGTGGCATTTATACTCACCAAGCAGCCATGCATCGCCATGCCGCCCAGCTTCCATGTCCCGGTTTAGGGTTGACATCCTGTAAATGAAGCTGTCGTGGGTGGACCCTGTATAGTTGGCATATACTGAGGTGATGATTCCCTTGGCATCACATACTACCTGGAAGTTGATGGAATGCCAGTGCTTGCGGTTTCGATAGATGTGCTCAGATGCCCTGGGGGGACGTAGAGCCACATGGGTGCAATCAATGGCACCTAGCACTTTGGGGAATTGGGCCACCATGTAGAAATCCTGGCTGACAGCCTGCCTTTCTGCAGGTGTTCTAGGCAGGTATATGTGCCTGCGGACTGATGGGCGTGCAGTGATGATGGCCAACACCTGGTGTAGGCACAGTGACTGCGTGGCCTGTGACACTCCCCCCCACTCTGGCACTTGTCCGCTAAAATGATCCGGTAGTCAAGAAGTGCAGTACATTGAGGACCTTCTCCAGGGGGCTGAGTGCTGGGGAGCACAGGGTGGGTGATGTGAGGTCTTCCTCCCACTCACTGACCAGGTCGAGTATTATGTGAGGTGGAAACCTGTACCTCCCATACACCTGGTCATCAGGCATACCAAAAAGGCTGGTTCTGTGTGTGAAGATTCTGGCCCTGACTATCCTCCTCCTCCTCCTGCGGTATCCCACGGCCACTGCTGGTAGGAACGGTATATTCATCCTGGCATCTGAGCTTGTTTGTTGTTTGCGCACACTTTTATGCTGCGTGGGACATGCGCCTGCTTCATGCTGGCGTACATGTTTCCGCATTGGACCTTCTTTTTTGGCGCGTTGTAGGCGACGGTGTAAATCTTCCCGCCCACCCCAGGAATACACGTAACATGCTCTCCCAGGCACAGTCGCGAGTGAATATTCCTGCCCACCCCAGGAATACACGTAACACGCTCTCCCAGGCCCAGTCGCGTGTGGAGGTTCACGCAAACCCGTATTACACGTACCCAGCTGATATCGCGTGTGGAAGTTAACGCGAACCCCGTAATACACGTACCCTGCTGATATCGCGTGTGGAAGTTAACGCGAACCCCGTAATACACGTACCCTGCTGATATCACGTGTGGAAGTTAACGCGAACTCCGTAATACACGTACCCGGCTGATATCGCATGTGGAAGTTCACGCGGACCCATAATACACATACCGTGATGAAATCGCGTGTAAGAATACCCGCGCACCCCTGAAATACACGTACCCAGGCATATCGCACTGCTGGGGGGTGGGGGTGCAGGTAGACATGAGTGGGGGCCTGGTGGAGGGTGCCCCTGGATGCTGGGGGGTGGGGGTGCTGGGAGACATGAGTGGGGGCTTGGTGGAGGGTGCCCCTGGATGCTGGGGGGTGGGGTTGCTGGGAGACATGAGTGGGGGTCTGGTGGAGGGTGCCCCTGAATGCTGGGGGGTGGGGGTGCAGGGGGACATGAGTTGGACATGAGTGGGGCCTGGTGGAGGGTGCCCCTGACTGCTGGGGCTGGGGGTGCAGGGGGACATGAGTTGGACATGAGTGGGGCATGGTGGAGGGTGCCCCTGGATGCTGGGGGGTGGGGATGCTGGGAGACATGAGTGTGGCCTGGTGGAGGGTGCCCCTGGATGCTGGGGGGTGGGGGTGCTGGGAGACATGAGAGGGGCCTGGTGGAGGGTGCCCCTGGATGCGTGGGGGTGGGGGTGCTGGGAGACATGAGTGGGGGCCTGGTGGAGGGTGCCCCTGACTGCTGGGGGGTGGGGGTGCAGGGGGACATGAGTTGGATATGAGTGGGGCCTGGTGGAGGGTGCCCCTGACTGCTGGGGGGTGGGGGTGTAGGGGGACATGAGTTGGACATGAGTGGGGCCTGGTGGAGGGTGACCCTGGATGCTGGGGGGTGGGGGTGCTGGGAGACATGTGTTGGTGGGCAGCAGTGCAAGGTCACATGTGCGTTGGCTGGGGGGCATGGCCAAAGTGGATGGGCTGCCTGCGGGACATGTGCAGGGGTGCAGGGTAGTCCCCTGTGGTGTGGGCCGCCTGCAGGGGCCGTGGAGGGTGTAGAGGGAACAGCTGGGAGGACCCACACGGCCAATTCACGTGTAGGACTCCCCGGCACCCCCGAAATACACGTAGGCTGCTGGATTCGCGTGTGGAATTTCCCGCGCACCTTGGAATACACGTACCCTGCTGAAATCGTGTGTGAAACTTCATGCGCACCCCGAAATACACGTACCACGGACAATTGCGTGTGGAACTTCCTGCGCACCCCGAAATACACGTACCCAGGCCAATCGCGTGTGGAACTTCCCGCGCACCCCAAAATACAGGCACACACTATTTTTCACACAGCGTGTGTCCGTGTTTGTCGGTACCCCTTTGCACCTCATTTGTCCTAGAGGGCCACAGTATGGATAATTCATCATAGCTGTATATAGGTGCTTTTTGTAAGCGCACATTTTGGCGCACATTTATTTCAGGCGCAGGGACGCTACCGCCTGCTTTCTTGTGGCGGACTTGTTTGGCCCTGTGCGCGTCTTTGACCGTGTGCTGGTTTGCCCTATTCGATTCCATGAATACGAGTTGTAGGCGAGCGTGTTGGCGTTCTGCGCACTTGCCTCCTGTACTTCCCCCGTGACGCCCATATTTTCACGCGTTGTTCCCCATTCCGAGTGTTACGCCCTGTGTTCCGCCTACTTTTGTTATGTGCGCCGCGCTATGTGCGATTTCGCTGTGGCCATGGCGCACGCCGTTGGATGACCTGTGCGCCAGCATGCGCCGCGCCCTTTTTCAGCGCACATCCAATATTTTTCTTGCGCACGGACTTCCATGAATCGATGTGCGCTGGTTTCCCTGCGATTTTCGCACTTGCACTGCGATTCGCACGTTTTGGCACCTCTGCACCAGAATTTTCGGCGCACATTAATTCCATGAATCGGCCTGTTAGTATAGAACTGTCCATAGTCATCTCTTAGTTTAAGGTAATCCTATTCAATCCATTTCAACATATCCAGAACTGCATTATAGAATCTTGTGTCCATCCTGAATCCTTCTCATGATATAGTCTGTAATAATTGTAGCGATAATCATCTGTGCGCTGATATTTTCTGAAGAAAGTCAAGTGTCCTAGCGCACAGCAATCAGAGCGGAAGGCGACCTTTTCTGGTGGTTGTCCCTTTGTAACTTTTGAACCGTACGTCCTAGAAATTAAATTTAAATGTCATTTTGAAGCTAACATCTTCAGCTTTCAATCGAACCCAATTCCTTATAGTTTTTCCGCAATCGCGTTTCCAGCACGTGGAAAAGTTGCCGCGATTTCGAATTTGGCTTAATTTCATTCAATATAAAATAGCTATTTCTTGCTTTCAACTTCTGAAATTTTTCCATCTACTAATCATTCTACAATCATTGCTAGTGTTGACCTGACCCTATCCCAAGCCACTCTCACTAGTTCTGAATCTCATTTAGTGAATTAAAATCTTTTTTTTAATCATTTTTCTCATTCAATTCAAACCACATTCAAAAGCAATTGACCTGTTTAAAATCCTTCCTGTTCTCTCTAAGCTTGCTGCGGGAATTGGGGTTGAACTGCATTGTTGATTGTTATTCCTGATGCCTGTGTGCCCTCATTCCATATCTTCATATTGCATGTTGGGGGGAGTGAGTAACAACAGGGGGAAAGAGTGATCACATTGTCTTTGGTTAAATTCATATCAAGTTTATTTCTGTGTTGCATTCTTTCATATCACTGCATTTCCTTGAACCACACAAAGTATTCTCTGCTACATTAATCTTCCTATTCCTACTCCTAATTGATTAAAGAGATTGTTGATATTGTAATATTACCCATTACTGGTCATTGTTTATATTCATAAGTGTGATATTCAGATATTATTCATATTTATAAAAGTGTGATATATATATTGTTCAATTCTTCAAATAAATCTTTTAATTTGCAAAACAAACCTATCTCTTGGTTCAGTGAGACCGGGGGGATTCAAAGAGAGGGGCGTTATATAAGGGTACACCAACCAGAATTAAAAGAACTTTGACATAAAAATATATAAATAAGGGTTTCCATTGGGCATCCCATACTAGGCATTGACTTAGTTGGAGTGCCGGATTGAAATCATTTACAGCACACTCTGGATGTTCTGATCTCTTCAGACCTTCCCCTTTCCATCCCTCTCACCACTCCTCTCTCCTGGAGTGATCACTTTCTCTTTTCCTCCAAGCTCACCCTCTCTACCCCTCAGGCCAAGCCACCTCCAGCACTGAAACCTATCTTCTCGGTTATCCAACCCATGAAGCATGTGTCAGTTGAGGCTTTCACCGCCACGTTCTCACCCCAATCCCCCTTTAACTGACTCACACCCTGACACAGCCCTTTCCATGCTCCACTCTGCTATATCTGATACTCTTGATATTCTTGCTCCTGTCATGAGGATCCGCTTGAAGCCCAAAGCCAAGTGCAACTCCTGGTACGACTCAGACCTTGTCACCCTTAAACTCAAGTGCAGGGTGGCTGAGAGGAAATGGCGTGCTTCAGGTACATCCTCTTACAAACTGGACTGCCACCTGCACCAAAGGCAATACCAACTCTCTGTCCTCACAGGATGAAAGCCCACATCCAAGCCTGCATCTCTGCGGCATCTAGCAACTCAGCCAAACTCTTTAAAAACTGCAAGGAACCGGACAATTCTGCTGCAGTTTCTACCTCACTTGTCCCCACCCAGGCCCTCTGCACGGCTCTGGCTTCTCATTTCATCTCTAAAACTCAGGACATCCTGTCCTCTCTCTCTTCCTCTCCCCCTCCTCCCTCTAATCCCTGATCTTCCTCTGGCCCTTCTCTGGCCACCTCTCCTCCCTCCTACTCCCCAGAGGAGGTTTCTAGACAAGTCTGATCTAGGAAAGTCTTGTCAAAACAGGCTCACCCCTGTTCCTCCAAAACCATTAAACCACATTCACACCGTGGCTCCTGCTCTGGCGGACTTCTGCAACCACTCCTTTGCCACTGGAGTCTTCCCTTCCCTCCTGAAGCACTCCCTTGTGCAACTTGGGTTCATCCTCTCCTCTATCTCTATTTCTACCTGTGGTGTTCCCCAGGGGTCTAATCTCTCTCCCTGGCTGTTCAATACCTGGCACTTCTTTGCCCACTGCATTGCCGCTCTCTGCCCAACTTTCAGTGCTATGCGGATGACCTCAGCTCATTTTCATTCTCATTTTTTGTGGCTTCTGAGCCTTTTTTTCTGTGCTGGGCTGCATCCAGAGGGTGTAGTCTGTGGGGTGTAGTCCTTTGTTTGTGTCTGGCCTTTTCCCAGTCCCGCCCTCCAATCCGCCCATCTCCCCTGATTGGTACGTCCACCTGGTCATAACTGACCTTCCCAGGGCAGCCCTCTGCCCGCTAAGGGCCCCAAAGCAAAGGGCAGCTCCTACATTGGTGGCTCCAAGACGTGTCTGCAGGTGTCAGCGGAAGCCAATGAAGCCAGTCGTCAACAGACACCAACAAAAACTGTAAGTGTGGCATAGGTGGGGTGTAGAGCAATTACTCTACTCCAGAAAGCCTCACCACTCTACCTTACCTTTCCATAACGTAGACTGCCATAGACTTACATCATGCATACAGAGAGATTTTTGACCACCAACATGAATCTATTCATGGCTGAACTGTAAATGTTGCATTGCATTACACTCTAACTTACTTGCCAATGTTAACTAGTACCACACCTAGAGAGAACTGTGAAGATTGGCCTCTGTCACATCTAGATAGGATTGTGAATGTTAGCATGTGCCACACTTAGATGGAATTCTTAACTTTAGCCTGCTTCACACCTAGATAGGATTGTGAATGTTAGCATGTGCCACACTTAGATGGAATGCTTAACCTTAGCCTGCGTCAAATCTAGATAGGATTGTGAATGTTAGCGTGTACCACACTTAGATGGAATACTTAACTTTAGCCTGCATTGCACTTAGATAGAAATGTGAATGTTAGCATGCGCCACACTTAGATGGACTTAGATGGAATGCTTAACCTTAGCCTGCGTCACAGCTACATAGGACTGTGAGTGTTAGCGTGTGCCACACTTTCGATAGAATTCTGAACTTTAGCCTGCGTCGCACATAGATAGGATTATGAGTGTTAGCGTGTGCCACACTTAGATGTAATACTTAACTTTAGCCTGCGTCGCATCTTGATAGAAATGTGAATGTTAGCATACGCCACACTTAGATGGAATTCTTAACTTTAGCCTGCATCGCATCTAGATAGGATTGTGAATGTTAGCATTTGCCACACTTAGATGGACTTAGATGGAATGCTTAACTTTAGCCTGTGCCACATTTAGATAAGATTGTGAGTGTTAGCATGCACCAAACTTAGATGGAATTCTTAACTTTAGCCTGCGTCACATCAAGATAAGATTATGAATGTTAGCGTGTGCCACACTTAGATGGAATTCTTAACTTTAGCCTGTATCGCATCTAGATAGAAATATGAATGTTAGCATGCACCACACTTAGATGGAATTCTTAACTTTAGCCTGCGTTGCATCTAGATAGAAATATGAATGTTAGCATTCACCACACTTAGATGGAATCCTTAACTTTAGCCTGCCTCACACCTAGATAGGATTGTGAATGTTGGCATGCGCCTCACTTAAATGAAACTGTGATTGTTACCAAGTGCCACACTTAGATGAACTCGTGATCACTAGCCTGCCTCACATATAGATAGGATATTGAAGATTAGCAAGTGCCACACTCAGACAGAATAGTGAATGATAGCGAGCATCACACCTAGACATAATTGCAAGGACAGCCAAGCCAATTAATCGATCCACTAACAATTTCACCGCTCTGCATACACCTCTCAAACTCTAACCAAACACAACCACAAGCCTACAACCCAACAATCCACAAAAACCTCACTACGCTGCAACAACAAAATAAACCACACAGAGTCGCACAACAGCACACACCGACTATCGACCGTAAAACACCCCAAGACCAGCCAACAGACCCACCGGCTGAGGCTGCCAACAGCACATCACTGCTCTCTTGCACTTTTCCAGTGTATTCCCACTAACTCACCCTGCTTCCCTTCTTTAGAGCCACCAGAGCGCCAGGGGACCACTCCCGTGGTGATAGTGCACGGTACAAATATCCTTTGACATTAACATTAACACCTCTTCTCCTTCTCTCATCTCTGTCTGTCTGCTATCCCGGAGTGGTGTGCCGTCAATGATTGAAGACTGAGATTCTCCTCATCAGCATACCTGCTCCTCCTTTCCTGTCACTCTCTGGCCGGACTCTCTTGGCCCTCTTCCTGCTCCCACCTATAAGGCTAAAAACCTCTGGGTCATCTTTGACTGCACACTCTCCTTCTCTCCTCACATCTCTGATGTCTCTAAGAATTCACACTACCAGGAGCACCTCCTCAGAGGTATTCTTCCTTTCCTCTCCTTCCCCCAGAAGCTCACTGTCTCTGTAACTCATCCAAAACAGGACTGCAAGACTTGTCCTTGGCCTGTAGCCCAGTTATCAAATCTTTCCAGGACTGAAATCTCTGCACTGGCTCCCAGTGCAGCAAGGATTACGTTCAAAACCCTCTGCATTGTCCACAAGGCCTTCTGGGGCCTCAATATCTTCAACTCTATCTTCCTAAATCTCTTCCTTTTCAAGCTCTTCGCTCATCCGCCTACAACTCCCTCACGGTCAGTCGCTTCTGCAAGCAATGATTTGGTGATAGATCTCTTTTTTTGGCTGGGGTCTCCCTCTGAAACAGCCTCCCTGCCTCCCTGAAACTTGAGGAGAACCATCTCCGGTTCCTGAACCACCTCAAGACCTTCCTCTTTGCGTTTGCTTTCACGATTCCTCTCCCCTGCTGAACTCCTGGCTGAAACTGCACTGGTCATCTGGCTACACTCTATTCTCGGGCCCAGGCCACCGCCCTGCAAGTTGCGCAGCTGCACTGACCCCATAGCAACTCTTGCACCTGGGGGCTATTTCTCTAGCCCTACAGCCCTCTGCCAGCACTTGACACCTTATGTCTGCACTTACGCTTGCACTTGCCACTAGCTGGACGCTCTTCTTATTTATTGTTTTTTATTTATTTACTGTTTATCCTATGTTCTACACTGCCCCTCCCCCTTTCCCCTCACACTTTCCCCCTTCCCCTCTCCCCTGCACTTGTGCAATCTCAATGTCACCTTGCATAGTGAGATCGATGTCTCTGTCTTCCCTCTGTTCCCCCTCCCTTGCTTCGTCGCGCCTTGAAACACTTGTGTATACGCGCGTTATAAATGCCATGTCATATTATTAGTTAGGTCCTGAGATTGTAAAATTATCAATCTACTGAAGTAATGTGTGTTTGAACTGGAGCAGTGGAAGACAGTATAGTGTGGCACAGCATGGAAGTGAAATAAGGGTGACTGCAGGTGTTTACCTTGAGCCTGTGGTGCCTAGCTGCCCTGCTGGTATATGTGGTGTCACGTGCCCCGCCAATCGAGGGTCACGTGACACACAGGAAATAAAGGAATCACCGGAACTGGCGTCACAACGCCAGTCCGGGTTTATGCATCGACCAGAGCTGTCCGGCTGTTTCTTTGCTGTGCCCCCTTTCCCCCGCGCTGCGCATTAGAGGGCCCGGTCGCCGGCGCACCCACGCCGAGCAGGGGTCCCAGGGGGATATCATCACACTGGCGATGAGGCGGAAAAGATCCGCGCCTTCAACACACGCGGAGCCGCGTAACATCCATCCGCTTGCTGACGGTGAGACCACGCGGCAACCTCACAACACGCCGGTGCCTCTCCCATGCGTGTAATTAAGCCGCACATCACACGGACAACCGCTCCCACAGGCCGCAAGCTGGCTGCAACAGTTCCAACGACTCGTTCCCATCGTTCCATGAGGCATTGAAAAAAAAAAAAGTAAACGGAGATATCAGGACTAGCACGCTGCGAGCTTCTCCCCATCTAACACCTCTCCTGTACCACCCAGAGGCAAGAGGAAGGGAAGGTGTAACAACTATGTGCACAGCCCTCACCTCACCTCAGGAGCTATCACAACCTCCCACAGACCACGCCTCAAACCAAGTAAGGAATACACATACAAGCAGCAATTGATATACAAAAGACAGTAACGTGAACTTTTAGAGCATGTCCAGCCCAAGCACTAGCCCCACGAGGGCCAGCATAGGTTCAACATCCAGGAGGAGCCTCACTATGGATGCCCCAGATCCAGCGCAGACAACTTTCATGCCACGTTTTACCCTTTTACCACCGGAGCCGCTATTAGATGGGAAATCTGGCTACAACAATTTGAAATGCATCTAGAGGCCAGAGACATTACCGTAGCGAAAAAGAAGCGCACCTTCCTCCTACTCAACATTGGGGCAGCTGCCCTGCGCCTATTCAACGCTACTCCAAATCGTGGCAACGACAACAACTACGACGCGGCCAAAGCCGCGCTTACCAACATGTTCAAACCTGATCTCAACCCGGACTACGAACGCTTCCATTTTTGCATGGCAAGACAACGCGAGAAAGAGACAGTAGACAAATTCCACGCTCGCCTTCGAGAAATGGCAGTAGGCTGTGAATTCCCGGATGAAGAGTTTGCCATCCGCCTCCAGATCATCAACGGGATATCCTCAGAAAAACTAAGAAGAGCCATCCTGTCTGAGAGAAATATACGACTCTCCTGCATCCTAGAAATGGCGCGCCTCCGCAAACAAACAGAAGATCAGGTGGCGATCATGGAGGCCGCAATCCAAAGACTGCCGCTGGACAGCCCTAAACCCACAGAATACGTCGCAGCCATCTCTAGACATCAGAGCAATCGCATGAAACAAGGCCAAAGGTCCAGCACAGCACAGGGACGAGACAGAAACTGCAAATGGTGCAGAGGCCCATGGCACAAGGGTGAGTCTTGCCCGGCATGGGGATCCACGTGCAGAAAATGCAACCGCCTTAACCACTATGCCGCAGTCTGCTTGAACCCACCGAACAGAAATGACGCAGCACAGCAGCCTGCACAGGATTGCAGGAAAAAGTTTGCACCCAGAGAATCCTCCCGCCAACAAGAGCGAAAAGGAAAAGCTAGAGCCGTTGACGACTCCCAAAAGAACCCAGACACGAGCAGCAGCGACGACAGCAACGACAGCTCGTCCCCAGAAGGGAGAGACAAAAGCAGACGGAAAAGGGGGAGTAGGCGGACACACCGAGTACACCTAATCTCGGCTGTCGAGCCACACCGATCAACAGAGAAAGAGACCGTCATGCACAGTTCTTTCCAACGGAGCACCGCTGAAAGTATTCATCGACACCGGCGCAACCGTGAACGTCATGCCGGTGATGGCATACAGCAAACTCCGCCCGAAGCCGAGAAGAAAGTCCGGCTATATGCCTACGGAAGCAAGAAACCTTTGCCCGTACAAGGATCCTTCAAGTCGGATTTCACCTACAAGAACGCCAAACACAGAGCACGCATCTATGTAGTAGATGCCGGCTGCGAGACACTATTGAGCTGCAGAACAGCAGAAAAGCTGGAGTTGATCCACTTCGCGTTCAACCTTCAACATGACGAACTCAACAGCCTGCTAAAACGACACAAGAAATTGTTCCAAGGCATCGGATGCCTAAAAGGAAGAAACATCAAGCTCCACATAGACCCCACCATTGAATCTAAAGCAGTAAGACATCGACGGATTCCATTCCACTTAAGAGGAGCAGTGGAAAAAGAGCTGGCCAAGCTAGAAGAAGCGGGAATCATAGAAAAAACGTCAGGACCTACCCCGTGGGTCTCGCCCATGGTGGTTGCTCAAAAACCCAAACAACCAGACGCGGTAAGAATATGTATTGACATGAGGCTTCCCAACGCAGCCATCGGGAGAGAACGTCATGTAACACCTACGATAGACAAGCTTATTGTAGACCTCACAGGAGCAACAGTCTTCAGTAAACTTGACCTTAGATCAGGCTATCACCAACTGAGACTGTCCAGAGAGTCGAGATACATCACTACATTCTCCTCTCACCTCGGCCTGATGAGGTATAAACGACTCAACTTCAGAATATCATCTGCTGCGGAAGTGTTCCAGCACGAAATCCGCAAAGTCATCACAGGGTTAGAGGGCACTACCAATATCAGCGATGATATTCTCGTATACGCATCAAACAAGAAGGATCACCACAAACGACTGGCAGTAGTCCTAACAAGGTTAGAAGAAGCAGGCCTAACACTCAACGCAGAAAAGTGCGAGTTCAACAAAGATGAAATATGCTTCTTCGGGTATATCTTCAGCGCCAAGGGCGTGTCCCCCGACCCGTCCAATGTACGAGACATAAAGGACACCAAAGCACCCCAATCAGCCTCCGAAGTGAGAAGCTTCATGGGAATGGCGACATATTGCGCACGCTTCATCCCCGATCTCGCCAGCATGGCAAGCCCACTCAGGGAACTAACGAAGAAAGACCAAAGGTGGGAATGGACCACTTCCCACCAACAAGCGTTTCAACAAATTAAAGACACCCTATCCGCGTCCACCACCATGACGTTCTTCAACACAGATAGGCAGACTGAACTCCTGGTTGACGCCAGCCCCGTCGCCCTCGGAGCAGTCTTAACCCAAACTGACAACGAGGGAAACGTGGTCCCCATCGCGTTTGCCAGCCGAGCACTTACAAAACCTGAACAGAACTACGCGCACATAGAGAAAGAAGCGCTAGCCATCTTATGGGGATGCCGTCACTTCAAAGTGTACCTGTTAGGCAAACAAGCAAAAGTCGTCACGGATCACAAACCCCTGATCCCAATTTTCCGTGGATCTACTCCTCACCAACCGGCACGCATCGAGAAATGGATGCTGCAGCTACAACCGTACAACATCGAGGTTGAGTATCGCCCAAGAACAGACAACCCGGCAGACTACTTATCCCGCCACCCGCGGCCTGCCACTGACAGAGAACGGCGCCAAGCGAAGGAAACCGACGAGCACGTCTGTCACATAGTCACCTGCACGAGGCCGCGGGCCCTGACCCTACATGAAGTGGCCAGTGAAACAGAAACAGACACCATCCTGCAGCATACCACTGCCGCCGTCCGATCAGGCAATTGGAAGAACTATCTCACGTCGATGGCCCAGCGCACTGCGTCAGCCCAAGTCAAACTCAGAGCTCTGTTTGGGATCCGACATGAACTCTCGGTAGCCCCAGAAGGTATCTTACTCAAATGACATAGAATCGTACTGCCCGAGTCCCTAGAAGATAGAGCTCTCCGCCTAGCGCACAGTGGACATCAGGGCATTGTCAAAACCACTGCATATCTCAAGTCCAGGATGTGGATGCCCAACATACAACAAAAGGTAGTAGAGTTAGTTGAATCCTGCGCAGCATGCCAAGCATCCAGAAGACCAGAAAACACCGAACCGATTAGCAGCACCCCAAGAAGCTGCAAACGCTGGGACGCTGTCAGCATGGACCACTGCACAATTGCCGGGGAAGGGTATCTTCTCATAGTGATCGATGAGTTTAGCCGATACCCGGAAGTGGAATACGTAGCATCTACCAACGCAGAGACCACAATCCTCACACTAGAAAAGATATTTGCCACACATGGAATACCGAGGAAAGTGAAGAGCGACAACGGACCATCATTCACTAGTCAAGAGCTGCGCGAGTATTTCAAAGAAGTAAATGTCAAACACCAGCGAATCACCCCAAGATTGCCCCAAGCGAACAGTGACGCTGAAAGATTCATGGGGTCACTCAACAAAGTCATCAGGATCGCCAAAGAACAAGGACGTCCGTGGCTGAAAACAGTGTACCGGTTCCTGAGAACACACAGGCAAACCCCGCACTCCTCTATGGGAATCAGCCCGGCAGCCCTCATGCTTGGCGTACCAATACAGGCGGAACTACCCATACACCCCCAGTGGATAGCTCCAGAACCAGACCTCCCTGCCATAGACGCCATGCGGCTGAGGCGAAATGAGCAAGAAAGCATCGCCAGACGAGCTTGCCACAGAGAGCTGACAGCAGGGGACACCGTCATTGTCAAGAATCGAGCCCCGCCTAAGAAAATGTCCCTCAACTTCGAGCTCCAACCATGGACAGTTAGTACCACAAACCACAGCATGGTCACAGCCACCCGAGGGGGGGAGACAGTGACGAGGAACGTGTCTCACTTCAGGAAGGTACCCCCAGAACTGTGGGAAGAACAACCGATGCCTTCTAGGGAAGAAGCGGAGGCGCCACCCTCACCCCCCGGACAAGTGGCACCGGGAAGTCCAGCTACTCCCGGAACATCAGACAGTCCACACCAGCAAATAGAGAGAGGTAAAGCCGAGACTCCAAGGACAGACGCACCGGAGAAAAGGAACACCCGGTATCTTCTGAGGGAGAGGCCCAAACCGTCGTCCCGCCTCAAAGGATATGTCGTGGACAGAGTAGGCCGGCCAAAACCTCGCCAAGGTGAACTCTAAGCTCAGTCAATAAGTTTTGTTTATCCAAGATGTATGCCAAGTTATGTAGAAGACCAGTTAATATGTATGTTTGTTGACAACCGTGCAAACACTTCCAATTTGGGGAGGAATATGGTGTCACGTGCCCCGCCAATCGAGGGTCACGTGACACACAGGAAATAAAGGAATCACCGGAACTGGCGTCACAACGCCAGTCCGGGTTTATGCATCGACCAGAGCTGTCCGGCTGTTTCTTTGCTGCGCCCCTTTCCACTGCACTGCGCATCAGAGGGCCCGGTCGCCGGCGCACCCACGCCGAGCAGGGGTTCCAGGGGGATATCATCACAGTATTCCTGTTTGCTACTTCTATCTTGACGTTGAATCTACAACTTCAGTGACACTTGCCGGCATTTGTAAAAACACTGGTAAAATTAAGAGCGTAGCGCTAGGTCCCGAATTTGTACTTCTGTACTTTATCCTTTTCTCCGTACCTTCTTTCTTTTTTCCTTTCCCTTACTCTACTCATGGTTACAGTATAGACGGTATAGATGCACCGAAGAGGTTCGACTGTATATCCAAGTTACACAGTGGGAGGAAGTGGGACTGTGAATCTGGTGGAGTAACAAGATTAAAACATTCTAAACAAACGCTTAATGGCTTAAACGATATTAACGTGACGCATGAGCAAGATCAAATGGATAAGCTATCGGACTCATCAAAGAGCCCTCTCAATGGTACGAGCAATCAGCTGGTGAAATGGGAGAAGCAAAACCCAGTGCATGCCTTGACAGCTCCCATATTGATTGAGGGGGGCTGCCAAACTATAAAAAGAGGAGGCCTGGGTTCAACTTCAGAGCCATTGATGTTGAAAAACGTCTCTTCTACCCTGGCAATTCAAGATAATTGCTCAAAGCAGATGGGGGAGAATAAGCTGAAAGTATTAAACAACTTTCAGAGTAGGAGAAACCGAATGCCCAACTCTTCATCTACACCCAGGGGAGCAGCCTTAGACAACGCTGCCTCAGAGAAAGTGATGATAAACCCGCGTACAAACTTGGAGTTGGGACTGAATGCTTACCCTGTTTCATCAGATAAAAAAATCTCTAATTCATTAAATATGGGTGTAACTAGAGCCCAGGTCTACTTTGAGCCAGCTTCTCTCCCTCTTGGCATAGAGAGTAAACCCTATATTTTGCGTAATAAATCGCAGCGGAATATGAACAATTTTTTCCTAAAGGGAAACAAGGTCTACAATGAATAAAAATGGAGTTAAGATGAACTATCTGGAGCCCGCCTTAGGAGTGTCTGATAGAAGTCTTTTGGAAGCCATTCCAATAGTGGAAAGAGAATTGCACATTTTGAGATTGGAATTCCATCATCACTGTTGAGCTCAGTGAAATCAAGTCTGTGGATGATGTCGTAATAGGCATGGTGGGCGATCCAGCTTAAATGTTAATGGAACACATAACTTTTGACTCAGTGGAGGGGCAGTATAGTCTGTATCGGGGTAACCTCCACGAAACATTAAAAGGCATGGATGAAAGAGTAAGGGTGTCAGCACCATTGATATCCGCCTTGAATGTAATATCGAGTTCATTTGTTAATTTATATGAAAACATAAAAGACACTCTCAACAACTGTTTTGCAATCAGCAGAAATAAAGCTGCGGAAAGAAATGGTGTAGGATTTGATTGAAAAGCAATGTAGCGGGAATGTTCTGCATCAAACAAAAACATACATTTCATTAGAGACTCTAAATCAGAAAGTAGAAAGTCTGTTAAATACGCTAGAAGTATATCATTCTGTATTCACAAATTGACTCACAATGCAGGAAACAAACGCAGAGTTCATTAATGCTATAGTTAAAAAATCTGTTGAAGATACCCTCGGAAATGCGATGAGGAATATTTTAGAGAAAGAAAAGTGGACAAACAAAAGATGGGGCTACTGAGATCACCCAAACTGAACAATTGCATAATTGTGGGGATTTGGCTTCAGTGGCCAGGTTGGGTACTGGGCTTGATTGACTGTGATCAGGAGTTTGAAGAAGTGGGCTGTAAGAGCCAAGAGGACATTCTGCCACGAAAGGGGAGAAAAAAGAAAAACAAGAAAAGAAGCAACAAACAATGGAAACCTTTTATGGGCTTGTGAGAGTATTTGAGATTTATAGATGTATCCTAGGATGTGAGATCAGAATAGGAGCAATCTCTTAGCGAAGTGAGTGAAGGAATGAATGAAAAGTGCCATGAACGGGTGATGAGCAATTATAGTGTATCAAGGGAGAGTCTGGAGATAATCGACTCTATGGAAGTTGGAAAAGAGGACTTTCCGTGCAAAGTCAAGCATGTGGAACTAAGGAGCCCCTAAGTTGCTCAGCTGATAGAGGTCATCAAATGGCCCCACAGAGAGGGGAAAAAAAGATAATTATGCCCAACAAAAACACAAAGTATATTGGAGACAGTTGGACTCGCAGCAAGCCCTGCAAAGGAAAGAAACAGCAACAAATCCAAACTACCAGTAGAACAATGGGCACCAATTTTTATAATACAGAACAATAAACCATAAGTAAACCTGGTTACTGACAGCCATTCTCTCCAAGTCCAAACATTGCCTTTAGTGCTCCCACAGACTCAGGCAAGATCAACTCTCCTTTCAAATGTT
Organism: Ambystoma mexicanum; assembly: GCF_040938575.1. Classification (NCBI taxonomy): domain Eukaryota; kingdom Metazoa; phylum Chordata; class Amphibia; order Caudata; family Ambystomatidae; genus Ambystoma; species Ambystoma mexicanum. The sequence continues at coordinate 985,568,806 of NC_090928.1, read as the reverse complement.
GCAGCGACAATGACTTTGCCAGATAATGATACAGCAAGGACTGCGATGGAACTATTAGAAAAGGAAGAGTGAAATAAAGAAAAGGAAGCTTCAAGGAAAGAGGATTTTTCTAACTCCTTTTTTGAACGTCCTCACATTTGGATGGAACATATGTCAAACACTTGAGATCAATCAATCTTGAATAGACAATCGATTTTGGAAAATTGTAAAGGATGTGCCTGAGCTTTATATATGTTCTACCTATGATATAGATTATATACACTTCCCCAATGAAAATGTAACTAATATAGTGGAAGTGTGTCTTCAGTCGCAATTGGGGTGAATGCTTTGTCAGCGGCAGGTGCATGTTCGAAAAACGGTTTTCAGATCTCCACTACAAAACCCAAAGAGAGGAAAAATGTGATTAAGGGAATATTTAGTGGGATTGAACCAGAAATGGGCAAAAAGTCCAACGTGCAAATCCCTGTGTTAACACAAGTAAATGGAAGTGACGCAAAGGGGCGCTCCGAGAGTAGGATGTGGGCATTGTTGCCGGGGATCTTGACTCAAGTCTTTCAGAAGCTTTATGAATATGAAGGTCTGCTTTAGTAAATAATGCACTCAATGTATTGAACTGGAATAGACAGGGTTATAGGAGTTTTATCAGTAAAAATGCTTGTGATTAAATTTTTGGATCTTTTGATTTATTACTACTACAAGAAGCTTGGCTGCTTTCTGAAGTCAAGCTTGATGGTTTCACTATAATATGTGAACTGGCAATTAATGATGGTGGGTGACCATCTGGTGGTCTGATTATTGCCTCAAGGAATTCTAAGATTACAAAATTAACAACTATAGCAACTTCTGAATATGGAATTCTTGCAACCAAAATTGTTTATTATGTTAATAAGTCAAGAACAGTGGGAGGATAGCTCAGCAGCAACATTCTTACCTTGGAAGCAAGTGTCAGGATTCGCCCCTGGAAGTTATGGAGTGCATGGCGACTCTAATACGGCTCAGTATACCTTCAGGTCTAGTCCTCACTCAATATGGCGGCTCATCCTTTAAATCAAGACCACGCCCCCTTCTCAGCGCGTTGTATCAGTTTCTACACAGCCACCTTCAACGCTGATGCGCTTCTTTGCAGAGTTTATTCCCTTCTACGGATTTGCCCTTGCCCGCCTGTCTTCCCTCCCGAACCTCTACGTCCTGTAGTGTTCGTTCCTCCTGTTCGTTGTTATTCTTTCATCTCGGACTTTCTCTCTCTTAGACTCCTCCTACTTTCCGCCTGTACTTCGTTCCTCCCTTGCGTTTCTTGCAGGGTATTCTTACCTTTCTATCTCTTCTTACCTCTTTACCCTGTCTTCTGTCCTTCACTCTTGTGGTGTCTATGGTTAGTTTTGCCTTTCTGATTATTTTCTCCCGTTCGTGGTCGCGGAACTGCTTTCACTTTCACCGCCTCCGCGGCTCTGTGGTTCCTGCTCGTGGTCACAGAGCTGTTTACACTTTCACTGCGTCCGCGGCTCAGTTGCTCTCACTCACCCTGGCTCAGCTATTTATCAGGTATGTGGGTCTCTGCTACTACCTCTTAAGGGATACCACTTTCTCTCAACCTTCTTATGGGTACTATCATCTTATCTCCTTACCTTCCTCTTAACGGAGCCCCTTCCATTCTTTACGCTTATCAGATATCCTGCCAACAAACTGCCACTCACCCCAGAGTGCTTGACTACCAATCAAGATACCAATCTTCAATAATCCACCATCTTCCCACAGATCCAGTTTAAGGAAGTAACATTGTTGGTACTACCAGGATTTTTTCCGCCTAAGAGGCTTTTTCCCTGTGATCTGGGGTTTGGATCCTTGAGGTTCCCCTTAGACAGGTTCCCTCTCCTGTCAAGGTGGCCTCTGAGAAAGCCAGGCCCTACTTACACGAAAAGAAGAAGAAATCATTCCAGAAGAAGTTGCAAACCGACTACAAGAAGTCAAGGAGAAAGCCTGCTGCAGAAACCAAGGACAGTTCATCAGAAGGCTCAGGTGAGGAGGAGGTTGGGAAGGAAAGGACCTTATCTGACAGCCTTGACAGCAAGACGACACAAAGAAACACAGGTTTGAACCCCGGGTACGTGCTTAGAAACCTTTGGGTATTTAAGCGCGTTATAAATACACAACTAAGACAACAAAAAAAACAATTACGCAACTAAAAGAACAAACAATTCCTTTAACAGCGCCTCGATGTCCGCAAGCTGTGTGAGCGATTTAAAAATGCAAAATAAATAAAAGAAAGAGCATAATGGTATTGAATATTTACTATAAACCCACATGTTCCAAGCTAGCAGAGTTCCTGGTGCCTCTTTCTGATATTCTATCAAATGTTGTGAGTCGGGTGTAGGTATGTGTATTCTAATAGCGGGTGATTTAAATTCATATTGTTTGGACCCGAAATAGGACCTACTAGGTATATGCTGTGTGGGGGAAAAGGGCAGGAGATGCCTTTGTTCCTTTGATGAATGGGACTTGATCTGAGGGAAAATGCAACTGGGGCATACCTGGGTAAGAAATCAGGCAAAATATGTTATTATTGTTTACATAATCTTGTCAAGAGATCTATTTCAGTGGGATGTGGATAAGACCACTCACATAAGTGATCACAATATGCTGACCCTCAGGATGTTGGTGGGGGGTTCATCTGATAGTAGTGGTCAGCATATAGATTTAGTGGTTAATGAGGAGGGAAATCGCTTGGTTAAGTTCAAACGGAATGGGAAAGGTCTGAATAAAAATCTGAAAGACTCCCTTAATGTCAAATCATGAGAGGAATTAAGATCAGCATGTCAGCCAGACAATTTCAGACGCTTTCTGTGGGATCTGGATAGACCTCAATGGGGTGGACAAATAGACCAGCCATGAATCTTGCTTTGATTAAGCAACCTGGAAGCATAAGAAAGAAGTAAGGAAAGAATTGAGACATCTGAGGAAAAATTCAATCGATAAGGACTTGTTCCAAAAGGAGAAAGAAGCTTTGTTAGCTGCATATCAACATTCGAACAGGTCTAATAGATATCTAAGATGCCAACAACAGGGGGAGGTAATGCTAGAAACTATTGTTAGAAATAACACACGTTATTACTGGTCCCTAGTAAATGGTGGGAAGGCTTTGCATTCTTTGGCCCAAAACAACTCGGTGTCAGAAGATCTGTGGTGTTCTCATTTTGGGTCCTTATTTAGTAAAATCTCATGAAATGGGGATATGACATTATTGGATGCACCTTGGGCTCAGTGCGTATCGCTGGATGTAGTGTAAATCTTAATAAAAGAATCATCGAGCTTGAGAGCAGCTGGTCTGAATTGCTTATCTAATTCTATTCTAAAGCTTGATTTAGAGACCTGGACCATAACGTTGTATCTCCTCTTTAAGAGTTCAATTGAGAGGAGACAATGTCCTGAAAGTTGGAAGTCTGCCGTAATAGCTCCAATCTTCGAGAAGGGTCATTTAGCATATCCTAACAACTATCGCCTGAACATCTTTCTTGACACAGATAGTAACATTTTTGCAGGTGCAGTTTTGCATGAGTTGGAAAGTTGGGCAGAGAGTAAGGGCATTCTGGATAAAGCACAGATCTGCTTTAGGCGTGCCATGCCAATGACCCCTAAATGGGTTCATAGTCAACATGCTCAGGGACAATACATGACAGTCAGGTAATCCCCCACTCTATATGGCTTTTATAGACCTGACTAAAGCCTTTGACACTGTGAATAGGAACGCGCTCTGGGAAAAACTAAGAAGGTATCCCTCCAGGACTTCTGGCAATCCTGATATACCTCCCTCGAGATTCAGGTTAGACTGGATGGACAGGGCCATCTCACTCGACTAATACCAACAGAAAAGGGAGTGAGGCAGGCATGCAAACTTGCTCCATCTGTTCAATATATATTTGGCCAATCTAAAAAACACAATGAGTAAAAATGCATTTGCAAATCCTAGGATTGGTAAGCAGAAGGTGAGTTGGCTCGCATATGCTGATGACATCCGACTTATTGATTTTACCCCCCGGGGAATTCAACAATTACTGGGGGTCATGAGTGAGTACGCATTGGCTAATGAATGGTAAATTAACCCTAAAAAGACCTACATAGTGAGACTTTGCACTCAGAAGAACAATGGAAATACATATAGGTGGGTGATGGAGTCTAAAATTATTAAACCGGTTTTTAAACCATATATTTTGACTTAGATAGAGACAGCATATGCAAATGTGGGTTCTGTAGAGGACAGATTGAGAGCTAAAATAGATCATTTGGCTGCTCAGATGAAAAACATCAAGGCTAATTTCTGTAGATCCTCACTGTCCCCCTGATAAAATTCTACACGGGCAAAGTAATTCCCACCCTGTAATATGCCATGGATACAGAATACCAGGTGTGGGATCTTGACTGGGATTATTTGGAGGGAAGGTTGTGGAAGGAGGTCTTGGCTTTACCATTGTCTCACTTCGTTATGAGTTAGGATTAAAATAACAGAGGGTAATTATGGAGTGGAAACTACTCCAAATATACCAGCTAATTAAATTGCCACACGAAAACTCCCTGTATATGAATTCGCATCAAGAAGAACGTAAACAATCCAATGTCCACATGAGAAGATTGACTAAAATGGTGACCTCTATTCTGCTTCATATTTCTAGAACAGTGGATGATTTAATACTTAGGGCCTCATTACGACCCAGGCGGTAAGTTACCGCCTGGGCCGTGACTTTACCACCATGGCGTAAACTACGTTTACGCCATGGTGGTTGGCGGACTTACCGCCCCATTCCGACCTAGGCGGGGCGGTAAGTCCCCAATCCCCATTTACCCTTCCCCATTCCCATTTTTGCCCCATAGGGCATAATGGGAGTGGGGAAGGCGTTAATTACGCCATCGTAAATTACGGTGGCGTAATTAACTCCATGGTCCCTTAGCGCCATGGATTTTAACACCTGCTAAAGGCAGGTGTTAAAAGCACCATGGCGCTAGGGGACCTCGTAATCAGGCGGTAAGGGTCGGCGCTGTTAACGCTGCCGTAAACCCCTTACCGCCTGAGTTATGTAATCAGATGTAAGTAAGCCTTAAATAAAATGGACTGGATACATATTATTGAGGGGATGCACCTGTTAAAACTTCATGGTAGCCTCTCTATCCTGGACAAATCTCTGGGGGTTCTTCCAGGGTATTTGAAAGGTTTTCGGGATAGTTGAGTAAGAGATCCTCTGCAGAGGTTCCGGATGAAACCTATTGCCAATAGGAGGCCGGTGATAGACTTCTGTCCGATATGTAAAATCAATACCAGGCAATCCTTGTTTCACATTTTGATTGAATGTCGAGGGACTAGAGATCTGATTGCAAAGTCGTTTATGTGGTTTGTGAATAACCAGCGATGGTTACAGACAAGGGAATTTTGGTATCAACTGTCCTCTGGGCATGACGTCTTCTCGTCCATTGAACTCATAAAGGTGCTAAAATGCTTGAATTGTATAAAGTAAAGCCCTGAGGGCAGGATGGTTTGAAGTGGAAATGTTTATATGTGTTTTATATTTTATGTGTTTTTATGTTATGGAATGATTTCTTTAAATGATTTGTATAAAGCTTGAAGTATGTTTGTATTATGTGAAAAATCAAATACTTGACTATAACACATTAAGAATAAAAAAACAAAAGAAAATGAGACGTCCGTCTCCAGGCAGTAAACAAAAAAAAGAAAGGTGGCCAAACTAACAAACGTGCTAAGAATTGAAAGTCAGTGCATATTTCACATGCTTTCAGTAGAGAAGGAAAATTATGGATCTAACATATAGAGCCTATATGAGGAAACACTTAAAACAATGAAGAAACAATTTGAAAATAGAAGCTACAAACTGAGGTATAGGCTATCTTACTATGAACGGAAACAAGAAATAAATGAGCCAGTACCTCACGTCACTAAGGGAATTAGTGACAGATTGTCGACACCATGTTCATCGATTCACAAGTTGTGGGATGTAAAAGCTCGGAAATACAGGAGACAATGCTGCAATGCACAACACCCACATTAGAGGAAATACTAAACATAGCACACAGTGTAGAAGAAAGCATGCTTCACAAGCAAAAGGAGCAGAAGCAGACTCGAGAAAAAGTCATGCATGTGAATGAAGCAAAGTGGAAAACAAACCCAACAAAGACTAGAGAAAATTGAAAGGAAAGAGTACCAGAAACCCAACCCGAAGACTCAAGATATCATGAGGAATGCTACAGCTGTGACGTGCGCAGACATGGGACACATGATAGCGAACACCCACTTAAGGGAGAAAGTGAGTGAAATGCCAGAAATAGCCTACTTTGTGAGAATGTGCAAGAACAAGTCCGTAAAGCAAGTAGAAAGAGAAGACCGTGATAGCAAGGAATCGGATGATAAACAAGAATCAAGGCCAGTAAGAATACTGAGCATCAACGTCCTCAAGAGGAAAGGAAGGGGATAGAAACGTTACTGCGAAGAACAATTATGATAAAAGTCCATACAAATGATGGCTGACTCAGATCTCGTGTTCATTTCAGGAGAACAATATGAACAGAAGGTGAAGAAAGAAGCACTGCAATTTAAGAGAACCAAGTCAAAATTAAGGGTCTACAGGGAAACATAAATCAAATAATGAGAAACTTCAAGACGGAATTACAATTCCAAGACAGGAAAACCAAAGGAAAGGTGTATCTAAGGGATATAGGCAATGCACTACTAGGCTGGCCACATCAAACCAATCTAGAAATAAACAATACTGAACAAGTTATGGCAGTATCTAGTATGAGAAAGCAAGACATACCTGAAACGTATGTAGAAGTATTTGAATGCACAATAGGTACACCCAAAAGGTACATGCACAGAATCAAACTATCTGAAGGTGCCACACCATTTGAACAGAAGGTGAGACCAGTAACAGTCACAGCAAGAGAAGAGCTACAGGTGCTGCTAAAAAAGCTATTAGAAGAAAATATAATAAAAACAGTTGAGGCGACAGAATGGCTGAGCCCCGTAGTGATAACACAGACTAATGGACCGGACAAATTAAGAATGTGCATAGACCTTACAACATTGAATCAAGAAGTAATGCGTGATAACTTTCCTTTGCCGAACATATCAGAAAGGGTGCAATCACTACAAGGTGCAGCAATATTTTCTAAACTCCACGTTACGAGCGCCTACCACCAGGTAAATAACACCCAAAGTTGAAACAGATGACGGCTTTGATGACACCCTCTGGCACATACCAATACAAACGAATGCCCTTTGCATTGTGTTTAGCAGCCTCAGTATTTCAAAGGATTATGACAGAAACACGCCATAGCATAGACCATGTCAAATTCTTTCAAGATGACATATTGATCCATGGTACCAGTGGATCCATGGATCAAGATGACATATTGATCCATGGTACCACGAAACAGGAACATGAGGCAGCACTAGGGAAAGTTCTAGGAAGACTGAAAGAAAAAAGGTTCAGGTTGAAAGAAAGAAAAATGTGAGCTGCACAAAGACAAATTGGATTTTCTGGGATACACTGTCTCGGCAGCAGGGGTGGGGTCCAAAGAGGACCTGTTGTAAGCGATGGCTTAACCGCCAGAACCACAAAACAAAGAACAGTTGGAGTCATTCATGGGCATGGTGGCAGATGAAGCAAGGTTAATGGAAAGTTTGTGCAAGACCTTTCTAACAAAACCGAAAAAAATTGAGAAATATGATTGGACAGATCAGTGCAAGCTAGCATTTAAAAGGGAAAAAAACGACATCACAAGAGCCCGCAGCCTGAAGCCATTTAATACAATGAATGAAACAATACCACCAGTGGATACAAGTGCATATGAAATAGGGGAAGAACTAATGCAACACACACCAAAAGAAACCTATACCTGATCCTTTGCATTGAAACTACTAACAATCACAGATCAGCACTATTCAGTGATATAAAAAGAAATGCTGTCATGCATCTGGGCGGTAAACCTCTTTAGGATGTATTTATGGGGAAGGTGATTCAAGTTATGGACAGACCATAAGCCTCTTGCAAAACATATTATGAATGAACCGGGGTACTTGACCCAGCCCTTTAAGACGAGATAGAAATACTTTGAGATGGATGGGAATGCATAAAATACTCAAACGTCAATAATTTTTTTTTTATTTTTATTAGTTTTATATGGTTTACAAGAAAAACCTTTAAAACAGATAGCAAGATACACTTTTTCCTACTTCTTTCACCAAACGTATGTTGTTTAGACGCTTTGTCAGTCGGCTCCTCCTACTATCTAGATCGGCTCTTTTAGCCGGATTTTCAAGTCCTTCAACAGTTGAACTAGACCAAACATAATTTTTCGGTCAGCACCTTCAAACATAACTTTCCACCAATCATCAGCTGTGTAGGTACTTCGTGCCTCAAAGAGCGGTCCGAATAACTTTGTTCGCAAGGAGCGAAATTCAGGGCAGAACAACGTCAAGTGTTTTAGTGTCTCTATCGAACGTTTACAAAAGCGACAGATTAAGTCGACAGGTTCCTTACGTAGCCAAGTACCTGTACGGTCTTTTGTCATGAACAGATTGAGCCGGAAGTGCAGATATAGTAATCTTGAGTTCTGATCAGGAAATTGCGTCAGATACGGTTGTAGTTTGTCTAGCTCTCTGGCTTCTGGTGGTACTTCTCTTAAGAGACGAGAGCTAGATCTGTCAGTACAGGTTTGATGCCAGTCCGCGCTCCATAGTTTACGTTTGGCCTTCTCAGGATTTTCAAGTAAGGTAGTAATGTTAATGTCATTTGCGTCCAGAATTTCAGTGCATTGCCGATTCCATTTAGCAGGCATTGTATATTCGGGCTCTGAGTCTGGCTTATGTATTATATTGAATGGAGGGGCTGCATTGGCGAGCTGTGACTTCCTGTATAGAGTTAAAGCATTCCAACAAACTCTCGCTTGTATGGAGGTCAGTCCCAGTTCAAATCTTATGTTGCTAGTCGGACATCCTTTAGAGATGTGTAACGCTCTGGTCCAAAAGTTGTTTTCAAGTGTGTTCCATAACTCGTATGAACAGCCGAACATATTTTCAGCACCATAGATCAGGGCCGGTATTGCTTTTTGTCTGTAGAAATTGATCACAGGTTTTATAGAAAATTTCCCGAATTTTTTGTTTATGATCGTGGCCTGACAAGCCAGTTGTTGACATTTCCTTTTGGTGGCCTCAACCGAAGGATTGTCATTTATGTGTGCACTTATTATGGATCCCAAGTATTTTATGTGAGTGGAGATCCTGAGCGGTATTTTTTCCAGGTACCACACAAATTGGGTTGATCTCTTTTTATAGGCTGACAGGTTGCGCAATATCAGGATTTCGCATTTCTTCTTATTTAAACAGAGCTTGTTTTCCATTACGTATCTTTCTAAGGCATCTAGTTTTCGCTGTAGGCCGACCGGTGTGACATCCAGGATTAATAGATCATCAGCATACAACAAGTGACCCAACTGCGAGCCGTGAATTTTAGGTGGAAAAGCTGTTACCTCGTTTAATGCGTCCCCTATGTCGGAAATAAAGAGGTTGAACACAATTGCAGCCAAGGGGCATCCTTGTTTCACTCCTTTATAAGTTGGAATCAAAGGAGATAAGGAACCTCCTTGGTCGAGTCTGACTTGCACAGTGGTGTTAGAATGGAGCTCTTTTATTGCGTCTATAAGATCCGCTGGACACTTCCAAGCTTTGAGTTTTTCCCACAGAATGTGGCGGTCAACACTATCGAAAGCGTGTGAAAAGTCGATAGATGCGACATAGATGGAAGTGTTAGTTCGTATTGACTCCATTTTTAAGAGATTCAGCAAAAGGGTGTTAAGACCGCAACCTACGCCTTTAACAAAACCCTCTTGTCGTGGGTCATTACGATGATTTTTAAGTGCCCACGATTTTAAGGTTTGTTGAAGTTGAGTTGCATAGATTTTTCCTATTACATCTAACAAGGCAATAGGTCGATAGTCTCTCGGGTCCAGTCTGTTCCCCTTTTTGAAGATTGGCACAATTATGGCATTTTTCCAAGATCTTGGGGTAGCTCGTTTTATTTTTATTCTTTCGAAGAGGAGTAAACAGAGCTTTGCCCATTCTTTCGGGTTTTGTTTCATTGTGTGGTTCGTGAGGCCATCCGGCCCTGGAGCTCTTGATGCGTTGGAGTTCTTAATTGAGTTTGTGATGTCATTTATGTCGAACTCCAGTGTCCATGGGATTTTATGCTCGGTTGTGCTTTTATTTTCCACTTCAAGTGTGTTAAACAAGTTCGTATAGTGTTTTACCCAAGTTTCTTGGCAAATTGGAGATACTTGTAGTGCTATTTGTGGGGCGGCAAGATTGTTTATTACACGCCAAAATTCAGCTGAGTTTTTATTTTTGAGCTTGCACATCATCTCTTCGGAGTCATTCTGCAGGATTGTAGCGTAGTAATTATTTCTCCAATTTCTGTATTTTTGCGTTATACGTTTCTTGGCTGCGTCGTATAATTCTTTGTTACTTCTAGGTGTCATCCTTATCTCTTTACGTAGAGTTCGTTTTTGTTGCAATACTTGTAGATCAAACTTATGTTTGTGCTGTGTTTTTTGTTGTTTAAGGCCTTGTTTGCGTTCCACAAATTGGATCAACAGGTGTTGATATTCAATCTCGCCTGGAGTGTCCTCCAAAGCAGATGTTACCGAGTTTATATCTTTGGTTTTAAAGTTAAGGCGAATTCTTCCGGATCGGTACGTGGTGTCATGAAGCCATAATTGTTGGGATGTCTGGCTACAGGCATTGAACGATATTTTTAGCATGTCGTGGTCACTATGTTTCATTTTGGTGATCTCGAGCCGATATACTTTGGCTGCAAGGTCTTCAGACACAAATAGATAGTCTATAGTTGACGATTGATTTTCTCGTCTCCATGTGGGCTGTGCCGGCATATCACCCGGTGTGTTCCCATTCAAAAGTGTAAGGTTTCTCAAGTTCATTTCGTTCATCCAAAGCTGTCCCGTTTTTTCGTTGACCTTGTGATTCACAGAGTTTATTTTTGACGCAGTATTCAAGTTCAGGCAGTCTACGTTGAGATCACCGCAAAGAAGAATCGATGGTCTGCTTGAATTTTCCATTAGGTTGTCCAATATAGCGGTCACCTGGTCTATAAACTTGACAACACCAGTTGTAGTATGATTCCAATAGAGATTAATTATGTACATGGACTCTGATTTGTCGAGGGAGGTAATACCCACTTTAGCAATTTGTATATACGATGAAACATTTTCTGTCTCAATTATTCTGAGTCCGCGATCTTTTTTGGCCGCTATCAAAAGGCCAGACATAGGCCTACCTTTGGGTGGCTTAATGGCTGGATTTGCCACTATCTCGAAGGCAGGCGACAGCGGACAGGTTGTCAGCCAAGTTTCTTGTAGACAAATCAGGTCTAAGTTGTTCTTCCAAGGGGAGTTGAATAGGTGAACAAAACCCTGTGTGTTCCAAGATCCGAAATTAAAGCACTGAGGTGAACTCCGATTTGAGCGTTAATCATGGTTTTTGTTGTTTAGGTTTGCAGCTAACCATGCCCAGTTTCCATTTTCTACGTCATTCTTTTGAGTTGTTCCGATGTTTTTATTCAGACCTTCAACAGTTATTTGGATTTGGTCATTTAAGTAGAACTGAGTTGTTTCTGAGTCCTTTGGTTTGGTCTCAGTTCGAGTTGATGTGCCGGATTTCGAGTCTTTGTATTCTTTGGATTTTGTACTCGAAGTTGTTCTTTTCTTTAGATGTTCCTGGCCTTTATCATATGTATTATTTAGAAAAGGCTCTGGCATTTTGTCAACTAGGCTCTGTGGATATAGGTCGAAGCCTAGGGACAAAAGTGCAGGTACCGCATCCAGCAGTATCTCGCGAATAATTTTGGAAGCAAGGTGTAGAGTCACCATATCGTTTCTTTCTTCACAGTGAAACTCCACTATTTTCACGTCATCGGAGGTGAGTGTTCGCAGACTCGGTATCAGGTAAAATAGTTTGGATAAGTATTGTCGATTTAGGATCATATTATCACAGGAGTCAAGTCTTTCTAGAATTAGTTTTTCAAAAGAGGATTCCTTTTTTGTTATTTTGATTTAGACATCGTGTTTTTAGAACTTGGTTTAGTTTCGTCTCTCGGCTGTTTATACACAGGTTGGCATTGGTGGGTTGAGCGTCCTGAACTAGTCAAGCCACTTTTTCCAGTTTCTGTGGGTTTGTCGGAGACCTCCACCTGACTGCTATCACAGTCAAGGTCCTTCCGACTCTTCGACACCAGCTTGAGCCGCCTTTCAGCTAGTGTTTCGAAAGGTGAGTCAGGATTACCGTTTGCTTCGGGGATCGTTGGAGTAACCTTTGTTGCGGACATGTGAGAAGCCGTTGATTGGCCTGTTACAGGTTCAAGATCCTTGGAGCTTATGGCCGCCAGTTTGGATCGTCTTTCAGCCATTGTTACAAATGGTGAGTCCGGGTTGTTATTCAGGTCAGAGATCGTGTCGACAGCACTGATGATCGTGCATGTGCGTCGTGTCTTTGTTGCTTTTTGAGTATCAAGTAAGACATCGGACTGATCCTTCTCAATGTTATTGCTTGGATGGGAGGCTTCCACTCCTACATGTTGTGAGGGTAAGCTCTCGTTTGCAAGATCTATCAGCTCGTCTGTTTGGTTTACTTCATCACCGTCGTATATAGATAGATTTATCAAATCCAGATCATCATCTGAAGTTCTTTCGGGAGAACAGGTTTTGACATTAGTGTTTGCACTTCTTTGGAGGGTTTTTGGGTTGGCAGGGTTGGAGAAATTGTATCTCGTACCAGCAACTGTTAGATTCACTGTTTTCAGGTTTCGCAGAAATTTTCTGGAACCATTTGCACGTCTCATATTATTGGACGGTAAGTTTTTAGATTTTTTCTCGCAGTTGGCAGACTTCCCAACAGAGAGTGTGTGCTCTGGTTTTGACAGCCGTTTGTTTTTTTTGAATATGTCGTATACCTCCACACTGGCGGAGGTCGGCACAGCACTCAGTCTTGTCGGTATTATGTCATCGTTTGCACCCTTTTGCTTTGAGACCGGTTTGCTTCCTGAAGATGATGCCAGTTGAGGGTCAGCAGTTGCAGGATTGCATGGTTGGCTGCTAATTTCAACCATCTCATCAAATGTGGTTATCATTTGCAGGGAGGAGTCTTTATCACACACATTAGACACAGAGAGAACGCACTCTTTCTGTGAGTGTGGACCACCAGTCTTGTTTGCGTTGTTGTCCGACTGAGTCATTATGTTTTGTTTTTGGGTGTCTGAGTTATAGCTCATCGCATTTCGGTTTCCTTGCTGTGTTGTAATTGTTGCATCAAACGCACTGTCTGTGTCGCTATGCGTTTTAACTGAATCAGTTGCTTCCAAGTTTGTGTTACACACCGACTTCCCAGGATGTTCTTTGAAAAGTTTTAAGGCTTCCTGTGCTACTTCTGCCAGCAGTTTTTTGTCCTCATTGTTGTTTGCAATAAAGCTACAGACAGAGTTTAGAATACGGTCAATTTTGTCATTAGTAGAGGTTAATTTGGTATGATGTTTCGTTTCATTCCTTTCTAGTTCGATTATTTTTGTGTTGAGAAGGGCAGTTAAGGTTGTAAGATCTTTTATGTTTTCATTCATCTGCTCGTAGAGTTTTAGAAAAGGCGCAATGGAAATTCCCATAGATGCTATGATGACAGCTTGTAGGTCTTTAGAGACAGGTGCATTTCGGGGGATCTCTTGTTTATTTGGCATACGTACTTGTTTTGAGGAGTTTGATCGTCTGCAAGATCTGATTTTAGGGTAAGGACGCTCCATGATCGAGGAGTCAGACGAAGAAGTTTCTGAGACAGAAGTATTTTGTAGGTGTTGGTGTCTAGAGGTTTTAAAGCATTCGATGTGTTCAACTGAGGAAGATTCGGAACTCGTTTGATCATTGAGGAGATCTGAAGTGGAGGTAACTTTTGGCTTTTTTACCTGAGAGCAGCGCAGCGGTGATAAACTGTCTGTGTTGGTCCAACTGCGTTTAGTTCCAACAGTTGCTGTACGTGTGACACTTTGGGGGCCGCTTTGTGTCGCTTCATACATCACTTGTTCTAACCGTTCGTTTATGAACGTCATGTGACCTTGATTCGCTATTTCAACATGTCGGTTTTGTTGGAGTTTAGTCATTAGTGCTAGATCAGTAATTAGCTTGTTGGCGATGTCTAATGAAGGTCTACGGTTCCCGGGTCCCTGTGTTGTAGCTGCCTCAGTGCGAGCTTCCAAGTTAGGTACTGCAGAGAGCATTAGTGCCTTTCTTCTCAAATCGTCTCTTTGAGGAATTTCGGCACAAGAGGTGTTTGATGTATTTGTTGTTGGTATGACCGATACTTCATTGTCAAAAAAGCCGTCGTGGTTGAGAAAAGCTACAGCATCAGTGGACATACAACAAGGAGATAGTGGGTTCCCTCCATCCCTATCGACCATGGTCTCAGGGCTGATGTGTGTTACGTGTAATTTGCTATTACAGTCATCTAGTTCCATAAGGTTCGTTACGCCAATCTCCCCAATGTTAGAGTCCACAGAACACAGTGTATTCAGACGACTTTCGTCGATACCGCTATATTTTCGAATGTGATCAACGACCGACGTTGACACCAGTGCCTCTTCCGTGAGGTCAGACTTTGGATTTGCCATTGAGCCGTGGTTAGCATGACAGGCATTGTTCACTAAGCTATCTGAACACACTGACCCTAAGGTAGGGTCAGTGCTGTTAGTTAGATTGTATGGTGGACGCTGCTCAAAGGCCATATGTGTTGGGGCATCATAAGCGTGTTCAACGTTTGTTTCAGCATTGTTGATATCAACCTCGACCATTGGGCGAGTAGCGCCGCCTATCTCAGCGATGGCTTGTGTGCTTAGAGTACTTACAGTTGTTAGGTTCCGCTCCCCACAGAGAGCTACAGCTGTCTTCTCGGAGGCAGGGTGTGCGTCCATTGAAGTCCATTTCCTGGTTTGTGCGCGTGTCTTAGCGAGGTGCATCAGAGTCGGTGTTGCTGGAACAGATTGTATCAAGGACTCGGCATACATCAAGACCGCAGCAGGCGTGATGTTTAATTCAAGCAGTCCGATAGAGTCTCCAGCCGCAGACCACGCAGAACAGCAAAACAGCACAGTACTCGCCCTTTCGCCGAGGGCTTATGCCGCAAGGGCGTGGAGGCGGCTCTTTTAAAGTCAGCTGATCCTCCTGCTGCTGACTTAAAGGCACACGCACCTCCGAAAAGTTGTTTACCCACGTCAACACTCCACAGCAAACGCGGGGCACAGGAGGGTATTCCACAGTGATTTCCACAGCAAAACAGCACAGTACTCGCCCTTTCGCCGAGGGCTTACGCTGCAAGGGCGTGGAGGCGGCTCTTTTAAAGTCAGCTGATCCTCCTGCTGCTGACTTAAAGGCACACGCACCTCCGAAAAGTTGTTTACCCACGTCAACACTCCACAGCAAACGCGGGGCACAGGAGGGTATTCCACAGTGATTTCCACAGCAAAACAGCACAGTACTCGCCCTTTCGCCGAGGGCTTATGCCGCAAGGGCGTGGAGGCGGCTCTTTTAAAGTCAGCTGATCCTCCTGCTGCTGACTTAAAGGCACACGCACCTCCGAAAAGTTGTTTACCCACGTCAACACTCCACAGCAAACGCGGGGCACAGGAGGGTATTCCACAGTGATTTCCACAGCAAAACAGCACAGTACTCGCCCTTTCGCCGAGGGCTTACAAACGTCAATAATAAAACTAACTCAGGAAGTTGGTAAATCAAAGCTGTTTTATTTTCAATTGTCTAAAACAGGGAGGTATAACGAACATCGACAATTCGTTTGATCTTCTCGCTCTCAATAAATCTTATAAAAAAGCATCTTATATAGTAAAAACCTGTCATTGCTGACGTCATCCTATGTGGAAAACTACAAAAACCTATTGGAGAAAGTGATTGGGTCTAAGGGAACATCTAGGTATGAATTCCATACTGGTCTAAGAGAGTGATAGGGTTTCTAATATCAGGTGGGGCAACTAAGCCCTCCCCTCAAACAGATCACTATGAACGTCATCAAATACATGACGTCCCATTGGTTACACAAACTATGGGGCTCTTTACTCCATGGCCCTCTATAATTGTTTGGCACCCTTACATCCATCAGTACTTTTCCACATAGGCCAGCAGCATGCAGGCTGGCCTCCATGTGTTGGTGGGTTGGTCTTGACCATAGCTTCCCACCAATTTGTATCCTATCCATCATCACACTGTTGTCTGCCAGTCAATTAGCCCTTTGAAGATTGGCTTTGAGTATGTGTGTCGTGCCTGAGAATAAAAGGGAGTATAGCATACTCTATCTCCTTGCGTAGGCATAGCATGTCACGGTTGTCCATTTCCTGCCATCCACGTGACTGAAGCTCATGGTTTTGAGCTTTTGGTGCATTTAAAATACTATTATTTAATGAAGCTCTGACATCTTTTGAACAGGAGTTTGTTCTTTCTTGGGGCTTCTCCAGCCTCGCCCTTCTTTGATTCACTTCTGTAATTCGATTGCTTTTCAGCTGCGCCACACTGGAAAAGCCTTCCTTTTTCTAGTCCAGCTCTGCTAAAATGCGTAGTGGAATCATCCATAGTTAACTCACTCCTATATATATATATATATTGGCGCATGCCGCAAACTATTCACTACATAGCTAGCCTTAAGAATACTTTGTCTACTTGCGTTTCTTTGCATCTGTACACTTGTAAAATGACTTGATATCTTCATCGTCTCTGTAGCATAAACATCTTCATCTCGAGGCTGAAATGTTGCTCATCTTTAACACCTTGAACTTAGCACTCAAAGAATCTTTGTTCTCTCGTCTTCTGTATCTCTTCTGGGTGCGTCAACTCTGCTTTTCATGATGTCACCAATCTGCTTTCTTGCTTGCTTTTCCCACATCATCTGGGATTTCATTCAAATGACTGTCATATTGTCATGTATGCAGGTATGGCTTTCTTAATGGGAACCTTGCTGCCAGGATTCTCCTTGGTATCAGTATCTTCACTGGCACTGCACGTGTCTCACATTCTGGTTCCCAGCATATAGGCAACATGGGAGAGATGCTTGAGGTGGGGGTACTTGCCTCCTTCTCTACACTCCCCCCTCTGGGCGATTCATCGACCACTCTCACTTCATCCTTCACATTTATACATCCTTGTCTGAAGAAAAGCTTCTTTGGGACCCATATTTGTATTACTCCTTTCAGGCATCCAGCTTATTTCACATGCTCATCCTTGTTCCATGTCATATGCATGCACTGTCCGCTTGGATTGCAGTAGATCCATTTTCCCACATACTTCTTATGGTTCTTTGGGTACAGGAATTTCATTCTCTAAGGTGCATGGATGCTGGCTTTCACATAATCTCTGATTTCTTCATCTGTTAGCTCCTTAGTTTTCCATCTTGATTCAACATCAATCATGATCTTAATTCACATAGCTTTCTTTGTAGTCTTCTTGCATTGTGAAATAGCCACTCTGATCACACAGAATCCAAGCAACAGCATCACTATCAGGGCTCCAAGGAACTTGAACATATCTGCCATCCATTGTGGAACCCACAAAAAGAGTGATCCAAACCAACTGTCATCAGCAATGTCTTCCACTTCGTCTATCATCTGGATGTGTAGCGTCATCAGCATCTCTATGGCCTCTATCAAGGTGCCATTCTCGTCATCCTGAGAAGGTATAAATGTGCAACATGGTTCTCCAATTTTGGCACAAACACTGCCATCCATGGCTGTAATGATGTCCAGAACGTATCTATTCTGAAGAGTCATCAGTCATATGGCTCCCAGCTCTTCCGTGATAACATTGCATCTCTTTATGGTAGTGTTGATGGTCTGCAACAGCCCCCATCTGGTTATATGTAACCATTTTGTATTTGCTGCTGTCTGGGTCCTTGGCATGAAGATTATCATGAATATGGATGAAGTCTGACTGAACAATCTGTGTTCCTAGGGGATGGAATCAAAAGCTTCTATTGATTTGGCTGAGAAATAGTTATCTCTCTTTATTTGATTTATCACCTCCACAGATCTTTTCTTCCTCAGATGAGCATCTGCCTTTGGAAATTTGCCAATGTTCAGATAACTTTTAGGAATCACCAACGCTGGAACATGAACATTTACTATAGAACATAGTCCATCCCAAACGTTGGGCAGCTTCATATAAGCTCTGGATCCAAAAGCCCATTAGTGATCCATGATTACTGCTGTTCCAATGCTCATTCCTGATGCCTCAAAGACTCAACCACAATTCTGATTCTCTCCAACTTTTCTTGTGCCATTGTTTCTGAAACACAGTTTTGCACTTTCCATAGGCACTATCTGCAATGGCCCTCCTTTGTCTTTGACCCAAATCAATAGCTTTGCAAGTTTTGACAATAATGGTTTACACAGTGTTTCCTCATTTTCAATAGTTGGCTTATAATGACCAACTATTACACAATCTCTGCAGATTACCACACCTTCTTCCCATCCATCTGGTGAAAGTACTGAACGCCAGATTTGCATTGGTCCGCTTTCCTTCCATCTTCGAATTTCTTCTGCAAATGTTCCTGGACTCTCAAGTCTTCTGTTTACTTCCCATCTGATTACACCTCCTTTTAATCCAGGCTGTTCATATCTGATCACGTGATTTTTCATATGCGCTCTTAGTCTTGTCTTTGTTTCATGAAAATCTTATACTTCCCCATACTATAAGTCAGGAGTGCACATACATAGCATTCCACCTTCAAGGCACTCCTTCCCACTTCTTTCATATGCTGATACTACATATTATTTCCCAAATGTGCTGTACTATCCAGGTAGTTATTGAAGTCATGATCTGATCATCCTCCCTAGTACTTCTCTTAGGTCTCCCTCTTGTCTCATGAGCTTTCTCAATCATCTTATTAAATATATCAGTATAATTCCTTCTTACTGGGGGAATCATAGGAAAATTTGTCAGCAAACTGGGTGTCTTTACATGTGCTACTGGTGTAGGGACGATTACATAAGGCCTTGGTTGTCTCGTAGTTGTCACCTCTGTACCCTCCTGCTGCATAGGAAAATACACAGGGATCCTTGCTTTGTTTGGATCTATATAATAAACAGTATGTACTGTAAGTGAGAGAAGAATCACAATAAACAAGATGCAGGTATAAATGATAAACAAATAGGTCCACTTGACTCAGCAATAGCTCCTTGCTCATCGTTGTGGCCTCTCATTATTACCCATATCATTATTGCTATCAATGTTGCCCATTCTTAGGGCCTCATTACACGGATGGCGGTAATGGTTAACAGTCACCGTTAATGGTAACGGTGACCATTAACCATTACCGCCTTACTACGAGGTCCCTTAGCGGGTTGGTGCTTTAACGCCTGCTTTTTGCAGGCGTTAAAAACCAACCCGCTAAGGGACCTTGGTGCTAATTACGGCACCGCAAAATTGCGGTGCCGTAATTAGCACCTTCCCCATTCCCATTATGCCCTATGGGGCAAAAATGGGAATGGGGAAGGGCAGTGGTGGAAGGGGGAATTACCGCCCCGCCAACCTTGGAATGGGGCGGTAATTTCCCTTTCCACCAAGGCGGTGCCAGTATTTTACCGGCATGGACCTAGGTGCTAGTAGCACCTTGGTCCATGTGCTAATACCGCCATCCGTGTAATGAGGCCCTTAATCTTTTTTAAGGAAGGAAAAATCAAACTTTATTCAGGTAACATCATAAAATACCCTGGCAGCATCTGGATCTGCTCCACAAGCTCTTCAAGCAGCCGGCTGATTGCAGGACAATTAACAGGATTCCTGATGTACACAAAGGAGTCGTCCTTTCACCAAAGGAAATGAGGATGTACTTCCAGTAAGTAATAGAAGACCAAGGACAGTAAGGGCCTCATTACCAGGTAGGCGGTGAGCCATGGCGCTATTAGCGCCATGGCTCATGCCGGTAAAATACCAGCACCGCCTTGGCGGAAAGGGGATTTACCGCCCCATTCCAAGGTTGGAGGGGCGGTAAATCCCCCTTCCGCCATTGCCCTTCCCCATTTCTGCCCCATAGGGCTCTATGGGAATGGGGAAGGCGCTAATTACGGCACTGCAATTTTGCGGTGCCGTAATTAGCTCCGAGGTCCCTTAGCGGGTTGGATTTTAACGCCTGCAAAAAGCAGGCGTTAAATCCCCCAACCCGCAAAGGGACCTCGTAGTAAGGCGGTAGGGATTTACCGGTACCGGTATTTTACCAGTACCGGTAAATCCCTACCGCCATCCGTGTAATGAGGCCCTAAGTCTTGAATGTTTTCCCTCGAAAGCCTCATTCAGGATGCTCGCTGCATTGCTTCGGAATATAAACAAACTTGCTCTTTAATGTCACGTAGCAATTGATTAAGTGCCATTATATTTCTTGAATCCCTTAGGAACGTACAAACATAAGTTTGCCTTTCAACAAGATGAGGACGTTCTTCTATCAGAAAAAAAAGACTATTCCAACTAGTCTATTAGCATTGTCCTCAGATAGGGGCATCTGTATTTTCCATACTGTACCCAGGAAGCTGGAAAACTTGCTCTATTATGGCTGCAAGCAATCTTCTCACGATTGGATCATTTTTAGGATCCTACAAGGACAGAGGAACACTAACAGTTCTCCCCACAAGTGCAGGGTATGCACGAAGAATGAAGAGAAAAACAGTAAGAATGATCTGGTGGATGTGGCCATCAGGCCCTACCATGGGTGCCTCCAAAAAGAAACTCAGTGAGAAAGGACTCTGGGAACTGTTCCCTATTCCAGTCGTCGAAAAGGAATTCCAAATTTCACTTCTCGATCAAGACTTTAAACCTGTCTCAGCCCAATGTCAATAAACTCCTGTGGCTCAAGAACAAATAGATTTTTCTTTCACTCCTTATTTAGTAGCTATAAAGAGTGTCTCAGTAGAACCACAGTCCAATGTACTCTTTATCTGTCTATTGGACAGTCTCTGCATCCCTCTTCCTTGTCATCGATCTAGTCTGCACTTGCTGAACTTCTTCTCCGATGCTTGCTTCTGACTGGGGTGGGGGTTATGGGGACTCTCTGGTGTAGACTTTCACATCGCAGAGGAATATCCAAGCTCGTCTTCCCAAGAGTTTTACTGGTGAAGCTGTGACATCTTCCAAAATGAAAGGGCCATGAAAGCGTGGTTCATGCCACTTGCGAAAAAAGTTCCTGATTAACACCTGATCACTGGGAAAAAATCTAGGAAGTAGTAATTTTTCTTGTCTGGTTGCTATATGGTCTTCCTCTGTATTAGCGGGTGATAAGCCGAAGAGAACGTGTGCTTTATACCAATAAACAAGCTTATTTGCTCAAAGACTTTGTTTACAAAATGGGGGCCATTATCTGATCTTAATACTTCACATATTCCCCACCTAGGAAACACTTCTCATACTAAACATTTTGCTGCGCAGGTGTAATCTGGGTGTATACATGGACCTGCTTCAATCCACCTTGAAAAGGGACATACTACCACTATCATATATCTGTATCCATTACAGATCTGCAGCATATCGACATACTCAATATGTAAATGCTGAAAAGTACCATTAGGATGCTGGATAATGCCTCTGACTGTACGCAGTGTGTGCCCAGAAGTAACATTTTGACATACGATGCAGTTTACTACATAAAATGCAACGTGTTCTAGTAGGTTCGGTACGAACCAGACCTCCTCAAAGGTAGCTGCAAGGCTTTCTCTAGTGAAATGCGCAGGGTAGTGCAGCTGTTCCAATGCCACCCTTAATAGGGCTACAGGCATCACCAGTTTACCACTGCTTTCCTGTCACCACAATGCTTCGGAAGGGGTTAAAGCACACCCCTTCCATGTTCACAGATCTGTCTCACCCTGTTGTGCTTCTCCTTGAATTTCCATCAAATGAGTTTTAGACAAACTGTTAAAACTGTCATTCACACTCATCATCACCACCATTCTTTCATTCACATCAGGCGTATCAAAGTTCATTATATCTTCTGAACATGCAACTCATTTTGCTTCTTCGTCTGCGGCTTGATTTCCACATGAAATAAAGTCTGCTCTCTTAGTGTGATCTGTGCACTTGACGATCGCGATGGCTACTGGGAGCTGTAGTGCTCTAATGAGTCTGTCCAATAAGGCAGCATGCTGTACTGAGTGCTGTCCGCTCGGAGGTAGCCCCTTCTTTTCCAATGTGCTAGCCCTGCGTGTACTGTCGACGTCACATAGGTGGAGTCACTGTACACCGTTACTTCCTGGTCTGTGTTTTTCTCTAGCACAACAATCAGCTCCACTAATTCTGCAGCCTGTGCTGAAAAGTGAGACAGTAGTCGTGTACTTATCAATACTTCAAACTCCCCATTGGCCCTGTGCTTTACCACAGCTGCACCTGTATATCTTTGCCCATCATTTTGATTGATCTTTGTAGAACCATCAATAAAGAGGATTTCCCCAGCTGCTAAGGCATTTCCTTCACCCTCGGGATCTCATCATAGAATTCCTCATAATTCGAACAATCATGTGCATGTTCGTCTTCTGTCAGTGGTTCTGCTACAAACAGGATTCACTATTCTACATCTGACTATTTTGATCACTGGATTCGATATGACCACCTCATAGGCAGAAGCCCTTTGAGACGTCAAAGTACCCTTAGGTTTTTCCAAAATAGCAAACAAAGCATGTTCAACAAATAACGTCATGGAATACCCCATCACTATGCTGGCAGCTTACTCAATGGCAAACACGGCGGCTGCCAAGGATTGTTCACAAGGGAAGTGACCCCTCATTACTGGGTCCAAAATCCCACTGTAGTATGCTAAAGGCTTGTACCCCAACGTAGTTCTCTGCTTGAGTACTGCTGTCATGACTGTACCATTCATGTGCGAAAATAAGAAGAATTCTTCAGCATTATTGGGAATCCCTAAGACCGGAACGGTGCAAATTGCTTTTTTCAACTCATCACACCTGCCTCCATTTCCTCAGTCCAAACAATTTTTTCCTGACTTGCCTGTGCCTTTTTTAGAGCATTTAACAAGGGTCTTATGTATAAACTATAGTCGAATATCCATGCTCTAACATAATTGAATAGTCTCAAAAATCTTTGCATGAGCTTTATCGTGTGTGGCTTTGCTGTTTTTAAAATAGCCTCAGCCCTTTCAGGTGTAACTCTTTTTCCTTCATGCGAGATTAAGTGCCCTATGTATAACACCTCTTCTTGGCAATACTGCACTTTCTCCTTGTGCACTTTATATCCTTTCTCTGCTAGATTAATCATCAGCTGAACTGAATCACATCTGCACTCTTCCTCTGAGGTGCTGCAAACTAAAATGTCATCCATGTATTGCAACACAACACATTGCAAATCAAGATTGCTCAAGTTCATCTGCAGGACTCTATTGAAAATCGATGTGGACTCACAGTACCCCTTGAGTTAATCTCATGCTTTTTATTAGTCTTTCTGAACATAAATGATGTCAGATCTTGAGAATCGTTATACAATGGGATTGAGAAAAACGCATTTTTCAAGTCAATCACAGTGAAATATTGTGCCTCAACAGAGATACTACACAAGATCGTTGCTGGGTTAGGAACTAGAGGAAACTCCACCTCTACAATCTGATTAATTGGGTGCATGTCTTGAATTAAACGCCACAACCCTCCCTTTAGATTTCTTAATCAGAGACACTGCGGTATTGCATGGTGACCCTGACGTCACTAAGATGCCTTGATCCATAGTGGCAAATATCATCTTGAAAATACCCTTGTCTGCCTCTCGAGACATGCGATACTGTTGTGCTCGAGGCAAAATTGCTCCTGGCTTCAGATTAACCTGAACTTCTCCAACCCCTTTCAATAGACCTACATCATAAAGTCCTGTGGTCCACAATTAAACGGGCACTTTTGCCATATCTTCATCAAAAAATGCAGGACGTTGCCGTACTATCATCATCTTCTGAGGAACTTTGCGTCTGACGGGTGGTCCCTAAACATGACCTCGTCAGTCAACCTGTAACCGTCTCCGATGGCAATCACGGTGCTCCAATGTCTACCTTCATTATTAACTCCATCAAGCATAGCTATTTCTCCTCGCACTATAGCTGCTTGTAACTCTAAGGGAAAGACTCATCCCCATCTCTACATCCATAGGTATCATTGGCCTAAATAAAAACTTGCAGGTATTCTCACAGTCTTACCCCTTAAACAAGGTAGCCATGTTAACAAAATGCATACCCCATAGTGAAAGACCTCTGGTTCTAACGGTACCCCTCGTTTGGCCATGTGCCCTGTAAATGCCATGATAAATTCACTCATGTTTAAATAATGCATTCCTGGTGTCAAACACACTATGCCTTCATCAGTAAATGAAATCGTCATGTTTAACTTTGTCATTAAATCTCAACCTAATATATTAACTGGTGCCTGCCTTGAATACAATAATGGCATAGACATATCACATTCTCCTATAGAGAATGTCAATCTCTTAGTGAAAGGAACTCTACTTGAGCATTCATGGCATTTCCAGATAATGTACATTTCCCCTCTCATATACATGAGCGTGTTGCACCCGTGTTTACCAAAAAAAGAAAAAGATTTGCTTCCTATAGTGACATCAACCCTGGGTTCCTCTTGAGGATTTTGAGTCACAGATAGCACTGAACACATAAAGTCACCCTGTCAGCTGTCCTACTGTGGGTACATTCTTATTCCCATGACCATGAAAGGATTCCCTCCATCGATGGTGAAACCCCCTATCCTAGGAGTCATTAACTGTCCTGTGTTTGGGCCCTGCTGTGTCTGCATGGGTGTAGGCTGTGACTACCCTTGTGGTGGATTCAATAGTGTCTGCTTTGGGTGCAAAGCCTGTTGCATTCTCAGCGCTCGTGCTTGTTGCACTGTCATATTTTGGGCAAACTAGTCCCTACTTTGTTAGCTATATGCAGGCGGATAAGTGGTCCCCCCCCCTCTTGAGAGCTGCCCATTTTGCACAAACCCTTGGCTACCACTCATGCGCGCTATGTGCCCTGTCGTTCCACATGTCCAACATACAGGAAGACACCACCCAATTTGACCTCCATGCATGCCTTGGCTATCATATTGCATATCCTGAAACCCACTTTGATTATTCTGGAAATTTCCCTGATTATTCTGTAAGCCTCTTCCTCAGAAACCTCCCCCACTTCCAGGTACAAACCCATTATTACCTTGATCAAACTGCCTTTGGTTATTCCCCTGTGGCATGCCTGCTACGAACCTGGCCCTTCTCCGCTAGTTAACATCGCCCCTTCTATGGCGTATTTTGACAATATCTTCTGCACTCATTTTGCTTCTTCACCTTTCCTACCATCATCCTTCCTTCGATTTTTCTCCAGCAAAAGTCAGCAATAATGCATAATGGTCAGCTGTATTTCTGACCATGGTTTTGCCTCCATACCCACCAATTTCTTGAGCTGTTTCTACACTTGATCTGGCAGCTCTTGACATAATATATGATAGAATACAGGTATAGATTTCCCCACGGTTCCCGTGTTTCCAAACTCCATTCCTCCTGACAATTCTGAATGTAAACAAGAGGATCTTCCCTTTCCTTCATCTTTCGTGCCATTATAGCTCCCATATCTGATGTGTCTGGATATTGCATTCTAAGCACTTTCCGGACTGCCGCTCTCCAGTTATTAAACAGCACTCCATCATGAGCTATGTTCTGTGCGGTAACACTCGAGTATCCGGCTCTCGACCAAATTCCGTCAGCTCTTTCCCCAAGGATAGCTGCTAGAAGACATTTAATATCTCCTATAGCTAAGGTGTTTCCTCTTGTCATTTTCTCCAACTCATATATCCATTTCCCAGCACCGGAAGTTAAACTCATAGTTTACACCTTAAATTATCTTTATCCATCTGTGGCCATGGTATATACTGTGGTCTGGCCCCTCCTTTTTCTCACAAAGGAAACTGTGAAATCCCAAACTCACATTAATCCCCCATCGTCTGTCTGTCCATAGCAGGGACAGTGGTTCCGGACCGCCTTCTTCCTGGCAGCGACCTTCGCCTGCTCACATGAGGTGGCCAGAACCCCCTCTCACTATGGGATCGCCCTCTGGGTCGATCTAGCAGCGCCAGAGGTTCTGACGTCTGATATTTATGTAGGTCTATATCATCTTCCTCCTCCCCACAAAAGGTTTCGCTTTCCTCATCTGACATATCCTGTCCCCAACTCGTGTGACTTCCCTCTTTCTCATCTCTAGTCAGAGTTAGCCTGTCCAAAGACAACGCTCTATGCTCAAGAGTAAAAATTCCCTCCTTGCCGTGCAACTGCGTAATTTCAAGTCAATTAGCATTTCCCTTTCCTTTCATTTCTTTCTTGCCCTTCATCTCATGATAGACCATATCGATTTTGTCCCCAATGCTTCTCATATCAAACTCATCCTTTATATTGGCTCTAGATGGACCTGTTATTGGGTCATGTGTCGGGAAGAATTCTACTATTCAATTAGGTTCCATTAATTCTTCCTATATGCAATCAATGTTGTGTGCCATTTGCCTTCTCTTGCAATCTATTTCTTTGTCAAGTTCTCTTCGTTTCATTGCTTCTTCTCTTACCCTTTCCTCTTCATGTATTTTAACCTCTCTTCTATCGTTTGCCCTACGCATCTCTTCGTATCTATGTCTTTGCATTGTTTTATCTCTTAATTTCTCTTCTTCCTTTTCATCTCTCTTCCTTTCTAGCTTATCCCGTTCTTTGATTGCTCTCTGCCTGTTATCATATTTCCTTTGCTCATCTGCTCTTTCCTGCTTTCTCAGCTGCTCATCTTGATATAGCTGTTCCCGTCTTTGTCTATCCTTTCTTTTGGCCTCATCTACTTTCAATCGTTCCTCTCTTTCTCTGTCCTTTTTTATCTTGTTCGTCTCGTTCTTCCCTTTGCCTTATTTCCTCAATGCTCTTTCCATCCAGTTTGAGCAAAATCTGGCCACCCATCCATTCCTTCTGTATGAGTGATATCTCGTCAGCCTTATCTTTTTCTACTTTCCATCTCTTTATCTCTCGTCCTATATCTAAGGATGCACTGGGTCGATTGCTTCTCTCCTTGTCCCATGGGACTTTAGGAATCACATCCCTTTCTGGAGTCTTTTCTGGATTCTCTTAGCTGCTATGTGCAGGCGACTCATATGCCGGATTGCTGTACCCTATTGCTGCCTTAAGCTCTCTTAATGGGTACAGTCCGTCATCCTTCATACTATTGCCGTTATCTTCAGTCTCGGCGGGGGGGAGCAGAAGGCTCCTCACCCCACTCTTTGCACTGGTTAAGCATCCAGTCTTCAGGAGGTGGATCTTCCCTTTCCTCCTTGTACATTTTCCAGAGCTCTAAACTCGCTAGCCTCTTTTCTAACTTTTTTCCTGTGTATGCTGTGTGCAAGTATGTCGTCATGTGTTGCAAAACTGCTTTTGATAGTGATCCCTCTTGTGACCATGGCATGAACATCTTATCTGCCTTACCCTTAACCCATTCCGCACTTTACTGTTTAAGCTTGGGTGTGTGTTTTGGCAACTGCTTGCATAGATGTATAAGTGGAGCAATTTCCTCCATTTTGACTCATCACACTTAACTGTCAATACTCACCGTTGTTTTTACACTTTATAAAAACATTTCAGAAAAATAACACAATATGAGCATGCACCAACTGTCACAGCTCCAAGTCTTTTATATTACTTTCTGTTTCAATCTACGTATTCACTAAACATCATCATTTCAGCTAATAAATAAGGAATTAATTTTCAAATATCTGTGCTTTCTTTTCAAGTTTCTTACATTTTTCACTATCTCTTCATCACATACACATTAGACAACACATAAAACAAACAGACGAACTGACAGACTTAGCCAGCCTATGTATATCTCTGGCCACGCTCCTTGTGACTACTTCTCTATTCACGCTCTTTGTGATTATCCTTGCCCCTAATAAAATACTTCAACGGAATGCGAGTCGTTCCCTTTAGACAATCTTTAAATTGTCCGTGTCTACGTCGTCCACTTTCGGTACTCCGGATATGACCCCTTCTAACGTTCTTATGACGCAGGATTCTGGTCTTAACCTAACTGTGACGATCCTCGTCTCACAGTTCTTAATTGCTTGATGATCCTCGTCTCAAGTCAATTTCTTAATAACTCAACGCTCATCGTTTCGAGCTATTCACCTATTAACTTGATGTTCATCATCTCAAGTTTTTTACTTAATAACTCGACGCCCATTGTCTCGAGCTATTCGCCTATTAACTTGATGCTCATCGTCTCAAGTTATTTTACCCCAACCACCCTCCGTTACTTATGTCCCATTATCACTCTCTCCACTCACTGCCCATTCAAGTTTTTCCACCTCACTCAGTCTACTCACCATTCGCATTTTCAACTTCCGAATCTCGGGATCGTCACCTCCTCAGCCAGCAGCTTCAGCCTTGCGTCTGCTCAGCTTCTTGTAGAAATCGGGAGAGTATTCTGTGTAAAACCGCAGGACCCGCCCCAACTGCACTTGCAAGAATCTTTAAATGAATTGCCGCTATCTACAGGGAGCTTTGCGTCCTTTCAGCTAAATGGCAGAGGACGTCCGATATTGCCGAGAACCCAAACCTTACTAGGTCGATGGTTCTTTAACCATCATCTCTCTGCTACCGCGTGAACCAGGGTACTCGACCCAGCCCTTTAAGACAAGGTAGCAATACTTTGAGATGGACGGGGATGCAGAAGATACTCAAACATATACAATCAAACTAACTCAGGAAGTTGGCAAATCAAAGCTGTTTTATTTGCAATCGTCTAAAACAGGGAGGTACAACGCACATCGACGATTTGTTCCATCTTCTTGCTCTCTCTTAACAAATCTTGTTAAAAAAAGCATCTTATATAGTGAAAACTCATCCTACGTGGAAAACTACAAAAACCTATTGGAGAAAGTGATTGGGTCTAAGCGAACATCTAGGTATGAGTTCCATACTGGTCTAAGAGAGTGATAGGGTTTCTAATATCAGGTGGGGCAACTAAGCCCTCCCCTCAAACAGGTTGCTATGAATGTCATCAAATACACAACGTACCATTGGTTACACACATTTTAGGGCTCTTTACTACATGGCCCTCTATAATTGTTTGGCACCCTTACATCCGTCGCTAGCACACAGGCTGGCCTCCAGGTGCTGGTGGGTTGGTTCTGAGCATAGCTTCCCACCAATTTGTATCCTATCCATCATCACATTGTTGTCTGCCAGTCAATTAGCCCTTTGAAGATTAGCTTTGAGTTTGTGCTTCATGCTGAGAATAAAAGGGAGTATAGCATATTCTATCTCCTTGCGTAGGTGTAGCACGTCACGATTGTCCATTTTCAGCCATCCACATGTCAGAAGACCATGGTTTTGAGCTTTTGGTGCATTTAAAATACTATTATTTAATGAACCTCTGATGTCTTCTGAACAGGAGTTTGTTCTTTCACACGTTTGTAGCTACCGTCTGATCATTCCGGCCCAGAGCGGCCTTGGCTTCTTGGGGCTGGTCCAGCCTCGCCCTTCTTTGATTCACTTCTGTAATTCGATTGCTTTTCAGCTGCGACACACTGGAAAAGACTTCCTTTTTCTAGTCCAGCTCTGCCAAAATGCATAGTGGAATCGTCCATAGTTAACTCACTCCCCTACATATATATATTGGTGCATGCCGCAATCTATTCACTACATAGCTAACCTTAAGAATACTTTGTCTACTTGCGTTTCTTTGCATCTGTACATGTGTAAAATGACTTGATATCTTCATTGTCTCTGTAGCATAAACATCTTCATCAAAAGCCCGAAACTATGCTCATCTTTGACAACTTGTACTTAGCACTTATAGAATCTTTATGTTCTCTCATCTTCTGCATCTCTTCTGGGTGCATCAACTCTGCTTTCCATGACGTCACCAATCTGCTTTCTCGCTTGCTTTTCCCACTTCCTCTGGGATTTCATTCAAATGACCGTCATATTGTCGTGTATACAGGATTGGCTTTCTTAATGGGAACCTTGCCTCCAGGATTATCCTTGGTATTGGTATCTTCACTAGCACTGCACTTGTCTCACATTCTGGTTCCCAGCATATAGGCAATGTGGGAGAGATGCTTGAGGTGGGGGTACTTAGCTCCTTCTCTACAGGACCCAGAAATAGAGGGAATGAGACCCCAATAGCAGGATAAAAAAGGCTAGAATATAATTTTCAAGATCAACCATATAGCAGGATGGGAGGATTGACAGGCAAATTGTCCATTGAGATTACCCCAGACAAGGATGAAGTGTATTTCAAAGAAGAGTGCATTGCAGCATCGGTGACAGACCGCTCAGATCAACAGAGACAAACGATCACATTATAGGCGTAGTGCAGAGAAGCAAGTAAAGATGAGAGCATACTGAGAACATTGGAATATACACAGAGGGGTTGGCCAAGAGAGAGAACACGCACACCAGAATTACAATGCTACTGCACGATTTAGATGGAATTACATGAACATGATGAAATTCTAATGTGAGCAAACACATTATTACCTCCAACTAGCTTCATGGGCCATGAAGAGCACACTGAAATAACACCCACAAAGAGGAGGAAAAAAGAACAGTATTGGTGGCCTCAAATGGACACTGAGACAGCAAAAACACGAATAAACTGCACCCTTTGCAAAGAAGGAGACAAGAGAATAACAATCAGAACAGCCCCAATAGGAAATGTGGAATAGCGAAAAAAGTGTGGGAGCAACTTGGAATATATTTTATAGGGCTGATGGATCACCCCAAAGTTGAACACAAATATGCCACTGTCATAGTGGATAATGCATCAAAATAGTCGAAAGTACAATAAATCATGATAAAATCAGCCATAACGTGTTTAGAAGAAATATTCAGGAGTGAAGAATACCCGAAGTGTATAGTCACCAGTAATGCAGTCCAGTTTGTCTCAGAAGTAATGAGAAAAGATATCACAAGAAATCCATGGTACATCACCCACAAGATGCTAGTATTTTATGTTATGTTATTTATAAGGCGCCAAAGCCCGAAGGCATCCAGGTGCCAAGAAGAAGGAAGGTAGGCCCTATCTAGTACAACCAGGTAGCTGGATCAGATTTTTATGAAAATAGAAAGGTCTTCAACTGTTTACAAAAAATCAGAAGATTGGTTGTATTGCGTAAAGACACCAGAAGGGCGTTCCAGGCCTGTGCGGCCTGCACATGAAAGGCACGGCCATTGCCACAAGCTCTTTTTACTCGATCTACGTGTAGAGAGCAGGCCTTAGCTGAGCGAAGAGATCTGCTAGGCACATATATCGTCAGCCTGTTCTTAAAATATATAGGTGCTTCACAGTAGATGCATTTATGACAGGTTGTCAAGAGCTTGAATTGTATTCTAGCTGAGACTGGCAGCCAGTGGAGGCTCCTCCTAGCTGCAGATGTGGGCTCTAGGCGCTTCATCTGAAAAACGATGCGTACCGCGGTGTTTTGAATCTTTTGGAGTCTTTGTAAATCTACTTTCTTTGCCCTTCCCAAAAGAGCTTTACAATAGTCCACTCTAGGCAGTATTATGGGCCGGACTAATTTTTTGCGGTTTTCCTCTGAAACCAACGGGGCCACTTGACGAAGCACTTTCAGATGATAATAAGTGCTTTTCACAATGGTATCAACATGGCCCCTGTTGTCTAAACTGGCCTCCAAATAGGTGCCCATGGTCTTAACCTTGGGTACCACTGGTATCTGACATCCGTCGACCAAAAAACTGTTGTACTGAGAACCCAACTTCTCTCTAGCTTGTCTGGGACCATATAACATTAGCTCTGTCTTGGTGGCGTTAAGGCAGAGCCAATTGGTTGTCATCCAGCTTTTTACCATTTGGTAGACCCAGTGTAAGTTTTGTTGGTCCCTACTGTGGTCTCTGCCAACCTCCAGTGCCAACTGAAAGTCATCTGCATAGTTGCAGGAAAAGAGGTCCGAATTCTCAAGATCCCTGCATAATGGGATAATGTAAATATTAAAGAGGAAGGGGGAGAGGCAAGCCCCCTGAGGGACTCCACAGATGGTAATCTCAGCATCAGAGTCACTCTCACCCCAGTGCACTCGGGAGCTACGTCCCTCAAGGAATGACTTGAGCCAGGTTATTGCCTCCACTGAGAGACCTCCAACAGTAGACATGCGGTCTGTGTCAGATTTTGTGTTCAACTAGGCAATAAATAGATCTGATTATTTACATGTCAGTACTGGCGCTATCAGACAAAAATTTGCTCTAACATGATACCCTGGGACCGCATCAGGACCTTTCAACCTTTTCAAATGAGAGGGACCTTGAGGTTCAGTGGGGCCCTCAGCAACTGCCCCATGTTGCCAGTCAGCAGTCGTATAACACGACGGCGCTCGCATTACAAGCTGTTTTCTCTTCCGACAGGACATACAGAAGTGGTGTCACCTCATTCCCTTCTAACACTGGATCCTCCACATCAAGTCACTTGATGACAAGAAGGGTTCAAAGCTCTACAGTGGGCATTTAGTGTTTATGTTCTTGTTTGGCCATCCTGTGATAATCAGCGGCTATTAACGTCATCTTTGTCGCCATTGTAATGTATGCATCTCACAGGTCCCTCAGACTGTTTTCGTCCCAAGTAGAGGGCCCTCACCCATCATTTTAAAATGGCCCCTACTCATCCTCAGCCCCACTCATCTAATGTAATGATACCTACATTAAACGTTGGCCTTCCATTCTGTCAAACTTGAGGCAATTGAAGCAGTGTGCAACACCCGTTGCTGCTTGAGAAGGTAATGCGTAGGTGTGCATGTCCTCTTCTCAAGAGTGAAATGGGCATTTGTTTTCAAGATATCCGCACAACACAGATTTTTATGTATTGAATCCAAACATTATTGGTTATCCCGAAAACCTGTTGTGGTTGGGGTTCTCCACCACCGCAGTGAATTTGTTTGTAATCACAGTGTTACGTTGCAAGTGGGACGTGCGCATGCGCGAGCCTCGTTCTCGCCACGCATGCGCATGTGTGAATAAACGTATCCCGTATAGCAGTTGCCGCCGGTACCTCACAGGCAGCAGAAGCGTCTCCATATCTCTGTGTATGATTCTGTATTTGAGTGCGAGTGAGGCGGCCCGAGGCACGGCCCGAGCCCCAACATTGGCGATGAGGAACAGCTGCCACGAGAAGGATAATTGGTGCGTGCAAGTGCATCAATCCCACACCCTTTCTCTGACGCAGCCCGGACCCGACACGATAGCGGTTGGCCCTCTTGGTTTCGGCATGTGGCGTAGTAGCGGCCCACGAGGGTGCTTGAGCGCTACCCATGTGCTGTGGATAAGCAAAAGAGTAATTTTTGGAACCCTTGTGGCCCCCCCACTCTGGAGGCCCACGAATCTGGTCCGTGAGGACACTTTCTCTCTACATGTTGGAGAGCATGCCTGCCAGGCCCAGGTACCCAGCTTCTGGAGCTTACTGAAGGTGAGAGCCCACCACAATTCACCGCCTACACGCCCAGGTCGGCGGTAGACCCGAGAAGAACAGGTTTGCGGCCTCCATCTGGAACTGAGGTGCCTGTGCGACCTATGAGGATGGGTGACAGCGACGGTGAGACAGCCGCACCGGTGAGAGTGGCCCGGCGACAGCATGGATCTTTGGCACCCATGCAGGAGTTTGATACCTCAGGCCCACCCTCCAAGCTAGGGCCCAAGTGGCTCATCTGGATAAAGAAATTGGACATGTTTTTCAGAGCGACAGGGGAGGACGATGATGATGCGAAGCTCACCACACTACTATACTCGGCACGCACTGATGTACTGCGCATATACGAGTCCTTGAGTCTTCAAGTGGTGACGTATGCACTCCAGAACCACTTTATCCCATTGTCCAACGTAGATTTCGACAGGTTTGTGATGTGTGGGGAGAAACAACACGATGATGAATCCTTGGACCAGTTTTGCACACGGCTGCGTCAACTGTCGAGCACGTGCAGGTGGGACAATGAGGAGGTAATGATTAGGAACCAAGTGATACAGGGATGAAGCTCCAGCAAGCTAAGAAGGCAGATTTTGAGAGAGCCAGCCATGACATTAAAGGCATGGTCTAGTAAAACATTTTATTGTCCCTACGGGTCGGCCATGTTTTTTTAAGCCTAAGTGGCTCGATTTTAGAAAACTTTCCTATGGACCTTACCCGAGTTTTCGTCCATTAAACGCACGTGAAAACAGGCACCAGGGAGCCGCCATTTTGTGATAATCCTATCACTTGCCGCATCGCCCTGGCTGACCTGCTTCTGCGGCACTAAATCAATTCCCCCGCCCTGAGCCTGGCATTATCCAAACATTCATATTCCCCGCCTCTCTCCGTGACGTTACTGTGCTGCGTAGGCAAACTCGCCCAGTCGTCTTCTACGGGACTCCACACCGAACCCGGAAACCAACACAGACCATCTCACAACACAGCGCGCCACAATTCGGAATATGAAACTGTACTTTAAAATCAAACAGCAACACGGTACATTTGTTAAAGTACATTTATTTGACATTAAATGTTTAGAGAATATTCAGCAATTGCCATATGAACTCCGAAAGCCATTTATTTTCTTTTATCTGTATCCGCAATGGTACACAGGGTGTTGCTTTTCGTTAAAAGAAGCACTTTGGAAGCACGGTGAACCGCAAGGCTGTTCCATCAACTAGGCACTAGTCCATCGTAAAGGTTGATATGTTGCTTCTAGCCACTAGTACAGCGTAAGGGCATGTGGGCCCTTGGTGATCGTCCCATAAAATTGTCAGTGTGCTCCAGTTGTTCAAACGAAGCTGCAGGTGTCTACTGTAAAAGCCATCAGCTGGTGTCTCAAACCGATGGCAGTAGCAGAAGGGGAGCAAATACCTGTTATGAAAACAAAAAAATTATAATTAGTCTCGCCAGCCGATCTTCATTAATATTACTCATTTTATTTATTACAGCCGATCAGATACTATTTGCTTGCAAGGATAGTTCAATGGAGTATGTTCGGCTCTAAAATCAATGCGAAAAGTAACGAAATAAATCGAGGCCAACACACAATTAAAAAACGACAGTTAGTCTACATGCGTGAGGAATGATATGATATATGATATGGCATTTGTAACACGCCTATACTCAAGTGTTTCAAGGCGCGACGAGGCAGGTGGGGAACAAGGGCAGACAGACAACGATCCTACTAGGCCAGGTGTCTTTCTGATCGCGCATGGGGAAGGGGGGCGGGGGGGTAAAAGTGCTGTACATGGTTAGTTGAATACAAATTAAATAATAGGGCCAGCTGGTGGCAAGTGCAAGGTAAATGCCGGGAGAAGGGGCTGAAGGATACAGAGACAGTCCCGTAGTGCAGGTAGGCAGTGCAGGGAAAAGTGGCTGGGCCAAGGACCGAGATCGGTGAGACCAGTGGACCTGCATGCCCATGTGCCCACTACGAACACGTTTTCCTTGCTTTTCCTAGCTCTTCATTCATTCATTTATTCATGCATCCATTCATTAAATCTTCATTCCGGTATAAAAGCGTGTAAAGATTTACTTACATTATATTTGAAATTTCCATTGTGTCTCTTCGTAATGCAGTCTGTAAAACGGACCGTGCTCTTGACAACGATTTTTCGTATACTGAACTAAAATGAAACTCGGTCTAGTTTCTGAATTTTCTGCCTTATCGTCTCTTACGTTATTGCGCACCCCCTTCAAATGTAGTTCTTTCGGCATGGTCCCTGTCTTAAGGTCAAAAAACAATAGACCCTTACCTATGCTTCCAGTGCGACTTGTGGGCCTCATCTTGGCTCGAGCTGAAAATCAAAGCCGCTGTCCTTCGCATTCTTTATTTGCAACATCACGTAGTATAGGCATCTGTGAGAACTTGAAGTTTAGAATCCCTCTATGTAGTGCGCCTCAATGTGCAAATGCGAACTGGCTTCTCTCCCAAATGCCACGGCCCGCTTGGCGGTTCTAAATGCCCCAATTTTGTCCCTGTTGTCTGCCAGCTTTCCAGCCCAAATTGAGACATTTAATTTTTGGCGGAAGGTCAGGGAAAGTATAAAATACCACAG
This sequence comes from Ambystoma mexicanum, assembly GCF_040938575.1. Classification (NCBI taxonomy): domain Eukaryota; kingdom Metazoa; phylum Chordata; class Amphibia; order Caudata; family Ambystomatidae; genus Ambystoma; species Ambystoma mexicanum. The sequence goes on along the minus strand of NC_090928.1, from coordinate 985,532,644 downwards.
GAGTTGAGTTAAAAGTGAGATTTATTGTTTGTTTGTTTGTTTGTTTTATTATTTGCAATACGCATGCCTCCCCTCCGTTAACAGTGCGCAACAGTGCACAGCATTTACATTTACATGAGATGAGACATGAGAAAAATATATACATACACATATATGACGTGAATATAGAGAATTCAAAGATGACACCCAGCTTGTTCGCCACCCATGATGGTGAAGGTAGGGGTTAGGGTTACAGGTACACTGTACAATAACATTTATTTACAAAAAGACAATCGTATTGCAATTATTTAAACCGGGATTTGTACTTCACAACCAGCTGTGCTTCGGGTGGGCATGGCACAGTCGCAATGTTCGGTGGCAATGGATCACTGCTCTGCACAGAAACGTCCAAAATTCCATATCTGTGCTGATCTAACACAGCAACAATAAGGCCTTTCACAAAGTCGAACTGCATTTCGTCATAGAATAGTTTGATCACCCATTGCTTACTTCGTTTTGAAAACACCTTAGTGTAGCGAGGCATCCTTACTTTACCCCTAGTCCTAGATTGTTTACGTCCGACATTGCTGTTATGGGCCAAGACCGCTAGTAGAGTGCGATGTTTCATGCCCCGAAAGCTAAAATGCAAGCGCTTTGGCCTGTACTTTAGGCACATATTGTGGAACACCTCCAAATCTCCTGTGTGACTGAATTCTGTCAGTCCTCTCAAATCTCTTGATAGAGTTTTGTCGAAAACAATCTTCTCAATGCTTTGTGTGTCTGTGAAGATGGAATCAACCACTTCTTCTTCCATGCCTCCTCTGGGGACAAAGGGCCATGTTCACATTGGTGGAAATGTTGATTTGCTGTCCAGCGGTGAACGTTGGTACAGTGGTGCATCAGTGACCGCCATTTTTCAAGTAGTATTTCCACTGACCCTTCACAAGTTTTTGAGCTCCACCAAAGATGGTTGGTGATAGAATGGGACCACTGCAAAATACTTTCAAAACCTTTCTTTTTTCCTGCAGCCGACATTTTCTTACTGATTGATTTAGCAAGATGCCATACGTCAAATTGATGATTAATATGTGGGAACTGCTCTCTCATTGTCTTGGCAATTGAAACGTGTTTGTCCGTGGCTATGAGGTCTGCATTCCCCTTGATTGTAGATATTCCACTGATTTTATAAATCCTAGTTTCTCCATGGCCACTGACGATGTACATTGTGTTACCTGCACGACCACCGAACTCACAATTTTCTTACTATCCATGTCCTGAAAGTGGTAGATGCAGTACTTGGCAGAAAATCCAGGGCTGTCGCACTGTCCATCGCCGGCTAGCCTGAATCGTTTGCTTTCGAATGTACTTGCTAGAGACAATTGTTCAATATTCCAAGCATCACTAATGGCCGGAAACAGATAATCACGTTGGTATATGTAGTACAGCGCTTTAGAAATGAAATAGAGTCCCACAAACTGAAAGAAAGCCTCTAACTTTCTAAAACTGGAGCCACTAAAAAGTGATGCAGTTGCACACAGTAGATTGCCTGCTGGCAGTTTCCCCAGCATCGGTTGTGCAGACCATGAGAACCTATGATTTAATCTACAGGCGGCATTTATTTTGACGTTACTGCCTTTTATTTGACAAGTCACATTAATCAATGGCTTCCCACATACTTTCCCTCTAATGGAATGCACACATTTCAGCATACTTATAATTTCCATCAAACAACTGTCGAATACAATGTATTTGCTCTCTTTCATTAGACTGTCTTCCTGCGCCAACGTTGTTTCGGCCTGTGACGTTGTGGAGATTTCAACACATTGGAAAGTAATATCGCTGATATCAAGTTCTGATGTGTCTATGGATGCTGCGGCTGGTTCATTCTCTGTCATTTCGACATCTATTACTTCAACATTGATGGGAGAACACAACTATGTCGACAGGTTTTTGGGTGGCATATTTTTGGCGGGTATAGATTGTGTGAATTGATCTGCAACTACTTCAGAACTATCTTCAATACATTCAATAACATCTTCTTGTGGTGGTGCGGTCGCACTGTAGCTATGGTCCAATGCAACTTTGCTGTAGTCTCCAAACACAGTTAATTCATGTTCTGGCCATTGGACATGAGCATCTCGAGCCTGAACACGCCTCGCCTCAATTAATAGTTCCTCCATAGCGTACATGGTCTGGCAAGCAACATCTCTCATTCGCTTCACTGTCTGTGTATGTATAGTTCTGACACCCACGGGTAACTGGAGGAGAGATTGGAAAAGGGATGTTCAGTTTAAACACAAGATAAAGTGTAGTCCAATTGACTGGAAAAAAAACATAAAATAGTCCCCAGCACAAACATTTTTTTAAAATTATAAACTGTTTGTAACTAACCTTTTTTTGTTTTTTTTTCTTTGCAACTTTTTTGACTCGACCTTCAACATCTGCACGCTGTAGCTCCGATTCGTTTTCGCATGTCCTCCCTTCCTCTTGCGCTGCAATGACTATATTTTCTGTATCTGCATAGACAACACGGAATGAGGCTCCATCGTCTCCCTGAAACATAGTACTTTCATTACTACGTATCAAAATATTGTTAGCATAAAACACACGTGAGGATGAACACACGGGTACATCTCAATAGCCAAACACGATTTAAACATTGTGTGCAACAATCAAACGACAAGTATTTGACCAGTGATGATCTATTTAGATGGAGCTGTCAGTATCCATACCTCTGGCTCTGCATGGACTGCCATGAATGGTTGTATTGGAGAGGCGGCATCCGCATCTCCCTGAAACACAGTACTTGCATTAGTATGGTTTTCAATATTGAAAACATAACACACACTTGGGGTCGACGGCACAGGTACATATAAAGAGATAACCACAAATGATGCATTGTCTAAAACAATCAAGGAAAATATAAGTATGCAGATTTCATCGACTTATTTCTCTGATTCCTTTACATATGCATCATCTAAATGGGATGTTGTGATTGTAGTGGAAGCTCCGTCGTCTCCCTGAAACACAGTACTTGCATTAGTATGGTTTTCAATATTGGAAACATAACACACACTTGGGGTCGAACGCACATGTACATATAAAGAGATAACCACAAATGATGCATTGTCTAAAAGAATCAAGGAAAATCTAAATATGATCACATTTCATCGACTTATTTCTCCTATTTATTTACATCTGCATCATCTAAATTGATGTTGTGATTGTAGTGGAAGCTTCGTCGTCTCCCTGAAACACAGCACTTGCGTTAATAGGGAAGAAAGTATAGCAAATGGAATCACGTTATATGATCACGCATGATGGAGCTGTCAGTATCCATACCTCATGCTGCTGAAGAATATCTATGGATGTTGCAAATGTAGTGCGCACTTCTGAAAGCTGTTGCGCCGATTCGTATACGCATGGTCCTGCTTCCACTTCCCCTGGAATTACTTGAATGTCAGGCTTTGCATCAAGTGCAGGGGTTGACGCTCCATCAATTGCCTGAAACATAGTACTTGCATTAGTGAGGATTACAATAGTGAAAACATAACACACACCTGGGGTCGACAGCACAGGTACATATCAACGGCTAACCACGAATGAAACATTGTGTAGAACAATCAAATGACAAGAATTCCAGCTCTGATGATGACGCTCGATGGAGCTGTCAGTATCCATACCTCCTGCTGGTGAAGAACATCTAGAAATGTTGTAGATGTGGCGGACGCTTCAGCATCTCCCTGAAAGACAGTACTTGCATTAGTATGGATAACACTAATTATAACTGAAAACAAACACCAGTGGACGATAACTAAGGTGTATATCAATTGGAAAGCACTAACCAAACATTCAGTAAAATAATTACACGATAGAATAAAACTATTACTTGACATGCATAAAACAAGTCTGTAGCGGATTAGCCTAGTAAGATTACCTGATACGCGCTAGAAGTGGTTGATAACTGCGACCATGTCAAGGATGTAGAATGTTCTTGCTTCAGATTCAAGGGATAGTTAAGAAGTTGTAAAGGTAAATTAATGATTGATAATGAAATGCCAATATTAAAAATAGCCATGTAAGGCGACAGAATACTTGAAAAATGCTCAATACAGCACAGTTCCCTGTTCCCATATATATACATTGCGTTTGTGGGTTATGAAATCGAAAAAGAATATATTGATAAATGTCATTATTCAAAAAACTATACACTCATATCAATATCGAAATTATTACAAGGGATAGAACACCTACAATATCAATTAATCCATTTGGCTACCTAGACACTACCGCAAGGCCTAAAGCTAAATCCGGACACTTGACTCACCGGTGGCGGAATGTGGACGAATAGAGTGGGAATAGCGTTTTCGAGCAATTTCCGTGTCGTTCGCCGTTTATTCTTCTTTGTTACCCAAAATGTTGTGTACATGTCCAAGGAAAAGTGCCGGCTGCAGATGCGTTATCGATCACCCCTCTTGTCCTGTAAGACTTGTTGGACTCTACTTTCCAGCTCATCCAGTGGATATCCGCAATGTCTGACCCATTCTCTTATTCGATCAACAGTTTTCGGGAATACATGCATTGTAGTGCCTTCAGATTTCGCATGGGTCTTCGAAGGGCAACCGCTAATCGAACAGGCAGGCATTGTTGATAAATCTGAAAAGTAAATATCAACATTATTATACAATCTTCAAGAATAAAGATTTGATACAAAAGTAAATGAATCATACAATGATAATGCAAGGTTTGTTTTGGTCGCAGGAACTATACCAGTTCATTATGTGCGGCTTAGTATTTGTATAAGTTGCAGAAATGTATAAATGATGTGACTAAAATCTGAACATGTGACTCGTCCCTTGGATGTTCTGTCTTGCACGAGAAGGAAACATGCTTACATTATAGACTGGACCCCCGAAGGATGCAATTCGATGACAATAGACACAGATGAAAATAAATAGATCTATTGATAGCATAGCAATGGAAACTCAAGTCAATAGCAATGAGACCAATGAACATAGCACTATTGTATACTCTACTCGCAAATAGATAGAAATTTAAAAATCTGCAAAATATGACTAGGATACATGGCCTTACCTTGACCAACAAACAGTTGGATTCAGCAAGCAGAGCAGTATGTTGCAGGAGAATAGGTGGGTGGCCACAGGTAGCACACTGATGGGTTTGTTCTAAGCGGTCACAGAAGTTCACGGATAGCACGACGACGAGCAGATTAGCATAGATCTCAGTGGTTGCCAGGTAGCACATTCAGGAGTTGACTTGCAAAGCACAAAGATGTTCTCATGAGACATATCAAGTGGTTTATAAAGTATTAGAAACAGGGGTGTGTTTGTGAATGAATGACGTATGTATGTCGTGGTCTTAGGGGGGCGGCTTGCTTGAAGGGGAGGCCTGGCTGGAGACACGGGGTCTGAGAAGGCCATGTGACCGATGGCCCCTGGGCGTGGGATACCTTTTGAAGTGTACATGCAGTTTTGCACCTTGGCCTTTCGCGCCCCTGTCAGCGCGCATCCCCGGGTGCGAACCGCCTTTGATAGAGGGGGTGGGATGGATGGACCTGGGGCGTGCAGATAAGGCACAGGAAGACTGCTGAATGGAGACACACTTATGTGGATTGCAGGGGGGCGGCCTGCTCCAAGGGGAGGCCTGGCTGGAGACACGGGGTCTGAGGAGGCCATGTGACCGATGTCCCCTTGGCTTGGGATACCTTTTGAAGTGTACATGCAGTTTGGCACCTTGGCCTTTCGCGCCCGTGACAGCCCCCCATGCCAGCGCTCATCCCCAGCTGCGAACCGCCTTTGATAGAGGGGGTGGGATGGATGGGCCTGGGGCGCGCAGATAAGGCACAGGAAGACTGCTGAATGGAGACACACTTATGTGGATTGCAGGGGGGCGGCCTGCTTCAAGGGGAGGCCTGGCTGGAGACACGGGGTCTGAGGAGGCCATGTGAGCAATGGCCCCTTGGCATCGGATACCTTTTGAAGTGTACATGCAGTTTGGCACCTTGGCCTTTCGTGTCCCTGACAGCCCCCCATGCCAGCGTTCATCCAGTGGCGCGAACCGCCTTTGATAGTATATCGTTGCTTATCAATAACAAATGCCACATACCAGAGATTCTTGTGAGCACAGACCCACACTTCAACCGGTGTATTATAGTGGTCAAGACCCTAAGGCCTGTATAATCCAATGGTAATTGTTAGTATAGATATATGTGTGACTTTTATAGAGACATAACCTACTGAAAGACTTTTAAAAAGTGTTATTTAGTGCATGCATTATCGAGAATATGTTATGTTAGCTTAGATAGATAGTGACCACCCTGCTTCACAGCAACCAGACCTTCACCTATTCGGAGCACAGATGTCTGACATCCATCCTTGAATGGAGACACACTTGATTCATTTAAAAAATTGAAACAACCGTTGTTAAAATATATGTGGTGTTTTATTTTGTATCTTATTTTCATGACACAAAAATACAAGACTTTAAAGATTATACAGGTCAGGTTGCAGCACAGCGAGAGAAAATCCCCTGTAGTGACCACTGTCACTCGGGAACGTTTCTCTAATGGCACGAACGGCACAGGCGAGTATCACTCTTCGAACGCGGTGTCCAAGCCTCCCGTGGAGCCACCATGTAGAGGAACGATAGGCCACCAGCCTGTACCACCTGTGAAAAGGAATGAAACAAACTGTTTTTAAATGACCAAGATAAGTTTAATAAACGTTTGTTGTCAATGACAATTCTTGTAACTAATGGCATTCTGCACGGACAAATGCTATCTAGACAATGCACACTATTGAACGACTTACATGCATTACAATGATATGTAGATGTAATTTTGGATATAGTAGAAGAACATGAAATAGGAGTGGCATGACAAGCAGAGTATACTTACTCGTTACTCGGATTACGAGGGCGAACAGTTGCGCAAAGTTTGTGCATAAGCACCATCATTATTCTCAACACGGCCCGTGTGAGGCAGGCTGCCCTGAAGTCTGGCAGCTCGGTGATGCATTGCGGTCGTGGCTCGCCTTCCGAAATGTAGGCCAGGCATCCTGAGTTTTCTCGGCAGCAGCAGTTCTCCTCCTCGGTTGGCATTAGCTCGCGCCGATTGCATGTGCACCAGGTGGAGACGCCGTCCATGCGACTAGGCCCAGGCTCTTCATCTGTTGATTCGTCCGGCCAATTGCCGTCCGAATCCCCATAGTTTTCGCGTGCTTCCCTTTCCAGTAGTTCCTCCTCGGGATACTCGGGCTCGTACATGTAGGGCATTATTGTAGCCATTGTGTGGTAAACAAAGTAAAATAATTTACCGAGATGGTACAGGTGTTCACACGGGCTACAAGCGGCGAAGGTAGCTGACCAGAGCATAGAAACGAGTCACAAAATACTCTAAGTAACACAGAGAGAGGAATGGAATCGAAAATCTGCTGCTGTGTGTTGTGAAACCATCTGTTTATACTTATTGAGGAAAGAGGTGTCCTGCCATTTCCATGGCGACACGTCATTAGCTGAAGCGCAGCGAATGTTGACATAAGACGTGCTTTGGCGTTGGGAAATGGGCGGTACAAGTCTGCTGATGACAGGCTCAGGGGGGGGGAATTGATTTAGTGCCGCATAAGCAGGTCAGCCAGGGCGATGCGGCAAGTGATAGGATTATCACAAAATGGCGGCTCCCTGGTGCCTGTTTTCACGTGCGTTTAATGGACGGGATGGGTAAGGTCCATAGGAAAGTTTTCTAAAATCGAGCCACTTAGGCTTAAAAAAACATGGCTGACCCGTAGGGACAATAAAAAATTTTACTAGACCATGCCTTTAACGCAAATCCTGGACAATGGCAAGGTGTATGAGCTCGCTGAGAGCAGAGGCGTGAAAATGGACGCTGCAGTACGCCCGTGCAAAGGAGAAGAAGCGTTTGCCAGAAGGAAGTCCACCCCAGCAAAGACACGCTGGAGCCAAAAACGCCAAGAAGCATCCTCCACACAAGGCCCCCCGGCAGTGTGCCAATACTGCGGGTACGCCTTGCCACACGCAGAAGACTGTCCAGCAAAGACAAGGGTGTGTGGGAGGTGCAATACAGCTGGTCACTATGCGAGGATGTGCCGAGCGGCAGCAACGGTAACAATGCAAAGAGGACCCGCAAGGGCAAGTGGGGGCGGTTTCAGGAGACTGCAAAGCGTAGCTGTGCTGGAACAGTACGCTCAGAGGCTCAACATTGCGGAGGAGGAGGAGGATGACAAAGAGATCTTCTTTATTTCAAACCTTGCCACAGGAGCCAAGAGAAGGAGGCAACCCACCTGTGTCATAGACATTCAAGGTACCCCCACACCGGTACTGATGAACACAGGGGCCTCTGTGTGTGTGTTGGCCTAGACGAATCAAAGGCGAGAATATACACATTTGGGGCGATACGCCTTTGCCGATACTGGGCGTCTTCGTTGCACCTGTGGCACATGGCCCGAATGCAATCAAGGCGCGATTCTACGTCACTGACGTCAGTCTGCACTCGCTTATGAGCTGCGCCGCATCGGAGGCCCTTAACATTGTACATTTTACACTGGCAGTATATCAGGCCGATATTGAACAACTTTTGGGCAAGTTTACAAACATCTTCCAAGTGGTGGGCAAATTAAAAGCAGACCCAGTACGCCTCCATATTGATGAGACGATAAGACCCACAGCGCTCAAACACCGGAGAATACCCTTCCACCTCAGATCGCAAGTAGAGAAGGAACTGCAATCGCTCAACGAGATGGACATCATTGAAAAAGGGCCAACGCCTTGGGTCTCGCCCATTGTTGTAGCGCCAAAGCCGAAGCAACCCGGCGCGGTCCGCATCTGTGTGGACATGCGACTCCCTAACGCTGCTATTAAGCATGAATGCCACATCACGCCTACACTGGACAACATTGTGAGCAAGTTGCAAGGGGCGAAGGTCTTTTCAAAGCTAGACCTGCGGTCCGGGTATCATCAGCTAGAGCTCCACCCGGACTTGCGATACATAACAACATTTACCACCCACTAAGGCTTCTATCAATTCAAGCTCCTTAGCTTTGGCGCGTCCTCTGGTGCCAAAGTGTTTCAAAACACAATAAGAGGAGCGCTGGCAGGCCTAAGGGGGGTGCTCAACATGAGCGATGACATTCTGGTATTGGCGTTGTCTCAAATGGAGCACATGAAGCGGCTAGAGCTAACACTACAGAGGCTGAATGAGCTGGCCCTGACGCTGCATTGTGGAAAATGCAAGTTCTTTCAGGATTACATTGGATTCTTTGGAGTCATATTTCACGCAAACGGTATATCACCTGACCCGGAAAAAGTCTGCAACATCCGGGAGCCCGCTGTGCCACAATCACCTACCGTGGTGCACAGCTTCCTCGGAATGATGAACTATTGTGGACGCTTCATAAAAGGCCTCACTTCACTATCGGAGCTGCTTCGCGCTCTGACAAAGAACGATATACCATGGACATGGGACACAAGGGATCCGGAGGCGTTTCAGGACATCAAGAAAGCACTCTAAGATCAGGACACAATGGCATATTTCGATCCCACGGCTGAATCAGAGATACTGCTGGATGCAAGCCCGGTGGGGTTGGGGGCTGTACTCATGCAGGCGGATGCCAGGGGAAACATGCGCCCAATCGCCTATGCAAGTAAGGCCCTGACAGATACTGAAAGGCGATATTCACAAATCGAGAGGGAGGCGCTAGCGATCTTGTGGGGCTGTCGACACTTTCACCTCTATATCCTGGGGAAACCCGTAGTGGTGGTGACAGACCACAAACCGATGATACCAATCCTGGCGGGCGTATCGTCCAAGCCCCCGCCGTGCATTGAACGTTGGATGCTTGCTCTCATAGAGTACGGATTGAAATTGGTGTACAGGCCCGGAACGAACAATCCTGTCGACTATCTGTCCCATCACCAGAACAGCAAAAGGGAGCAAGGTCCGGGGGAGCTGGTGGAGTGTCAGGAGTTTGTCCACAGTATTGTCGAAGGGGCCATGCCGGTGGCATTATCAAGGGAGGTGGTGGCCAGAGAGTCCGGCAACAATGAAGTCTTCAAGATCATACGGTCTGCCATTCAGAGTGTAGAATGGAAGGAAGTGCTTAACAACAACACGAGGCGCGAGGAGCGGGCGCAGAGAGATCTACAGGCCCTGTGAAAGGTGAGAGATGAGCTTTCTATCTCAGATGATAGACTCTTACTATGAGGGCGAGAGATTGTTGTCCCACACGCACTGGTATCCCGAGTCCTGGAGCTGGCACACACCGGTCACCAGGGCATCGCAAAGACAAAAGTACGGCTGAGACCGAAAGTATGGTTCCCCAACCTAGAGAGCCAGGTGGAAGGACATGTGAGGAGGTGTATACCGTGTCAAGCAGCAAGCCCAGAGGAAAGGGCACCGCCCATCAAATCCATGGACAGGATTGAACTTCCGTGGGGTACGGTTCACGCGGACTTTGGCTCGACTGGGAGGGGAATGTACTTTTTGGCCATTGTTGACCAGTGGTCGAGATACCCCGAAGTTGAGCTTGTGGACTCCACGGCAAGTGACCACACGATCCTAGCCCTTGAAAAGATGTTCGCAACTCATGGTTTCCCGACCGTTCTCTGCTCCGACAATGGTCCACCATTCACGGGAAACCAGTTTGCACAATACATGAAGGAGAGGGGAATACAGCATAGGAAGGTCACGCCACTCTGACCCCGGACGAACGGGGAAGTGGAAAGATTCATGAGGACATTGAATAAACTATTCCGCATCTCGGCAAACGGGGGAGGTGAGCTGAAGAAGAACATGTTCGAATTTCTCAGGGAGTATAGAACAACCCCCCACCAATCGACCGGGGTTGCTGCAGCTGAAGCCCTATTTGGACGCTGCCTGAGGGGATTAATCCCGGAAATAGAAGGGCGTGAGCCGGGCGTGATTGACGATGACAGAGTTTGTCAAGAGAGAACAGCCAAGAACGCAAAGGAGAGTGAGAGGAGAGGCCTGTTGGAGAAGGAAGTAGCGGTAGGAGACTCTGTGCTGGTGAAGAACTGCCGACCGGAGGGGAAGCTATCGCTCACGTGTGAGCCACAGCCATGGACAGTCACCCATGTAAAAGGAGCAATGGTAACAGCGGCAAGCGAAAGGGGGGCAGTAACTCGCACAAGTCGTTCTTTAAGAAAGTAGAGGCGCGTACCAGCGAAGGAGTGCAGGAGGACACATCAAGACAAGAGGGGAGGGCAGATACCCCCGAAGCAGACAGGCCGGAGGATGTACCACCGATCGACGTCATACCGCTGCCGACCTCAGGGAGTAGCAGCCGGTATCCGGCGAGACAGGGACGCCAACCAATGGTGCGCTTTAAGGACTATATCATGGACTCAGGTGACTGAGCCGATATAAAACCATGACAGTTGACTCACGTTGAGTCAATTTGTTAAAATGTTGTTAAATGTTATTTCTGTTTAAAGAAAAGAAGGGATGTTACGTTGTAAGTGGTAAGAGCGCATGCACGAGCCTCGTTCTGACCACGCATGCGCATGTGTGAATAAACGCGTCCCGTACGGCAGTTGCCGCTGGGACCTCACAAGCAGCAGACGCGTCTCCATATCTCTGCGTATGATTCCGTATGTGAGTGCGAGTGAGGCGGCCCGAGGCACGGCCCGAGCCCCAACACACAGTACCCCTTCTTTGACTTTCATTCCACTTAAAGGTGATGGATGCTGACCTAGTACCCGAGTCCACAAATGACACAGGATGCAGTGCCGATGTCAATTGACTGAAATAGGAATCATGACCTTTGTCACGAAAGTGAGTGGGTGTGAAACTGACAAAATCAGTGGAGAAAATATAGAAAACAGTGCACTAAAATCTATCCTTATTCTGGTGCTATGGTTTGTTCTTTAAAAAAAAATGACATATTTCCAAAACAACAATCCAGGTGTGTCTTCTTTACATGAATTAGTTAGCTGCTTGTCTCTGCTGCAATACAGCGCTATTATTAATTAACAGAGAGAGCAGACACCATTTGCCGTGGGTGCACGCCCTGCGTCTGATGGGAGTTTTTCTGGCAAAGCGCGTGGAATACTTTATAACCTGAACTCACGTGATGGCTTCACAGACCCCATGTTGCTTCATAAAAGACGCAGCCGCCAGGCCCCACTGCCTGCTCATTATTGCCACCTCGCATTTTGGCACGAAATCTGGAAACACAGCTTCCAAATATGAAAGGTTGCTTTCCTTTCATGGAAAGTGTTAGCTAACCTTTGTAGTTCAAAGGGCAGAGGGTGGTGGCTGCTAACAAAAATAATGTCACGGTGTATTAAAAAGAAAAGGAGCTCTTTGAACCAAAGCGACACCAAGAAAAAGGGTCGAGTATTGAAAAAAACGGCGAACTGTATCCATGGGAAAACACACAATAAAACTTCACCTAACAAAACGGAGCATTTATCTTCGGATTTTTTGCGCAGGGGAGAGCTGCACGCAATTGCTTGGAGTCAGCAGGTCCTCTGTGTATATATTCACCCACAGTGGACCTGTCAGATAGAGCCACACTGGTTTAAGATGGCAGCCAGAAATGCACGCCGCTCTGCTTTTTGATATTTATGTTAAATTCCCCTGAAACATGGTTCAGCAATACAGGCTTTAGGAGAGATATAAAACGTGCAGAAATGATGTGGACAATTGGTTTGTGTCGTTCTTACTAAATTGTATTTAGCTACGTTCGGAAAATAGTGCAAAATCCATCCCAGGGTGGAGTATCAAACGTTTGCAAATAATCATGTCGCTAAAACTCTGCTTTTTTATTGTCATACTTAAATTTCCAAGTTAAGCAAACCAAGCCCTGTTGCTATGCACACTAAATATTCTGTGTCATTAGTTTGGACTGTTGGGACACCTATAAGCCGAAAGTATTGCCTAGCTCTCAAATTATTGCGGCCCCATGGCTGTTGTGGCCCGCTCCAAGGGACGTGCCACCGGAGATGTCGGGATCACCCGACATTGAACCATAGAGCTGCGTTCACGCAGCAGAGACACAGCAGGGAACACCCTGCAGGGTTCCGGATCACCGGAACAGGACATCAGGGCTGGGGTCACCCAGCACACTGCAGCTTCGGCTCTGGGGGCACCCAAGCCAGGGCTGCAACCACAGCCGTGATCAAACGGCATCCCAAGAGAGTGGAACGGTGTTGCCCAGCAAGGACACCATCCACAGGCAGGGCCACTCCAGTGGGCCTGCTGCATGCGTCAGGGCACCAGCATGGTGCTTACAATAACACGCTGGAGTCAGTTATTTGTTTGACTGAAGAGCCGGAAGCGGCTCGTCCCTTTTAATGACTTGGTCATATGTTAACCACCATGTGACCATTACACACATCCTGGGAGCTACCAAGCTCCCAGGAGAGGGTGACATGCAACACTCCGCCTTTTTCATAACGACCAAACAACATGACGTCACACCACGATACAAACACTAATTCTAGGACTATTAGTGCAACTACTCTTCACATACATAGGGGCCTAGGTTACCCACAGGGTGACAGTCAGGGTTGGTGGGTTACTGATGATACATTGAGAGCCCCTCATGAAGGCACACCCTTTATTAACCTGGGTGAGTGGATCTTGCACCACTGACAAACCCCATGGCTCGGACCCGTCACTACACTGCCGACAAACGCACGAGCAGAGCTTCACACAACATTTTGGCTGGGCCATTTTAAGCATGTCCAGGGTCTGACGGCTCCCAGCCCAGAATGGTATGACTACTGGGTTGATTCACATACTTGCAGGTCCGCAGGATACCAGTCTGACTCCCATTGGGGTCTTTTCAGGACAGTTCAGAGTTCAAGCAAAACCATGGCAGGATGCTGGTGGCGCGATGATAGGCCACTCCTAACAATCCCCTTTTCACATGGGGGCTGCTAGCAGGGAAACACAGATGGCAGGGTATCTGGGCCACAGGCCTAGGAGGGTGGACAAGCACTGATGAGAGCGGCAACCCCCCTTTTCCATTCTTTCTTATTTTTCTTTTCCTTAGACAGTCACCACCACTGAGCCCGGGAACCTCAACAGCCCATAAGGCCATTTGCCCACCCAGATTACTTCCCCATACCCTGCTGATGCTGCAGTGGCATTGTTTTCCCTTTTTCTTTTTGGCCACTTGATTGCATCCTCCCAACTCACCGCCGATGGCCTCAGGTCTCCAGAAGGCTTTTCACACTCCCTCCTTCGTGCCCAGGGTGGACCGCGGTTATGAAACTCTTCACTTTCATTTCGCTCCGGATCCCATCGGCGTTCCATGCCCAGCAGCGCAGGATCGTGATTGCAACGCAGGGCCTCTCTTGTGAGAGCTCCAATTTCCACCATTCAAGCTCATCGCCGGCTCGGCTGGGATCTACAAGGGGCCAATTGTGTGGCACACTCAGGAAGCTCACCGCCTTCATGGCCCCGGTCTTATCCTTTCTCCGACACGGAGCTCTTTATTTTCCATTTCCCTGAGTCGGAACACTGCTGCAATCACCGCCTGGCCGGCCCTGGTTTGAATTGGCCATGCCCCTTCTTTTTGTGGCTGCCGCAGGCCGCACTGCCCCTTTGGTCATTGCACCACGGCCGGCCTGGGTTTTAGTGGGCCACGCCCAATCAATGTCCCTCTTTTTTTTAAAAAATCCACTGGCCATGCCCCTTCTTTTCCGGGCTGCCGCGGGCCGCACAGCCCCTTTGGTCATTGCACCACGGCCGGTCCGGATCTTAATAAGCCACGGCCCCTCAATGTCCTTCTCTTTTTATTTTTAAATCGACTGCTGATGCGGCACGAGAGGGCATTTGCGTATTTTTTCCACTGGTGGGGAGCGATAGCCCTGAAGTCCCTTTTCCCGCTGGGCTACGACTCACCCCACAATCACCGCTGCAGACCTGGCGTTCGCCTCTCTTCTTTCTTCCATCTCTGACGGGAGATGCCTTTATGTATCGCTCCCTCTCATGCAGCAACGCCGCTCAGCATCTGCTTTCCTCCCTGGTGGAGTGCGGGAAAAGCAGATCCACCGCCCTCTCTTCACCACGCAGCTCTGTCCCTCACTCCGGAAACACCCGGCAGCTAGACAGGCCACAGCTATTTCTTGATCCACAGCCGCCTTCTCCACGCGAGCACCGGGCGGCCCGTGCAACCAGACACAGGGCCGTGGGCCACCCGCTGCGGCCGACACTGCCTTCAGGAATACACAGATGGGCCTCCAGCAGTCCGCACACACTCGCATGCGGGGCCCAGATAGTCCTCGTTGGCAATGTTGTGGCCCACTCCAGGACCACCGGAGCGGGCCACTGCAGATGTCGGGATCACCCGACATTGAACCATAGGGCTGCGTTCATGCAGCGGAGACACAGCAGGGAGCACCCTACAGGGTTCTGGATCACCGGAACAGGACATCAGGGCTGGGGGCACCCAGAACACTGCAGCCTCGGCTCTGGGGGCACCCAGGCCTGGGCTGCAACCAGAGTCGTGATCACATAGCATCCCCAAGACAGCGGGATGGTGTTTCCCAGTAAGGACACCATCCACAGGCAGGGCCACTTCAGTGGGCCGGCTTCATGCGGCGGGGCACCAGCATGGTGCTTACACTAACACACCAGAGTCAGCTCTTTGTTTGACTGACAAGTCCGAAGCAGCTTGTCCATTTTATTGACTTGGTCACATGGTAACCAGGCAGACTGTTCACGGAAGCACCAGCACCGTTAGCAACGGTGCCAGTGCTTCTGAGTCCCTACTCCCATAGAGTCTTATGGCACTCTATGGGAATGGGGACTTACATTTTACCGGCGCCTAACTTTCTGGGGCGTCGAACTTGTAATAGCCCGGTGGAACCAGGAAGTCAGGTGCCAGTAAAATATTGAGTCTGGCGCCGCCAGTAGCACCGGCAGGGTTTCCGCTGGACTCGTAATGAGGCCCAGTGTGTCCCTTTCAGGCCAGAAGAAAAAAACAGGCTAAGCAAAAGACTGCAAATGCACATGTGACTGATGGGGAAAGGAGGACAACAGATCAGATCACCAAGCCCCCTGTTTCCCTCAGCAAAGCTGGGGGCTCTTCCGGGAAATCCTTGTCAGGGGCGAGCTACCTGCCAAGACCCCAATTTGAATTTCAACAATGGGCGACCAGGCCGGCACGATTGTTGAAATTCCAATTGGGGTCTTTTTTCACTGTTCCCTCACTCCCTCAGGCAGGGTTTGCCTTTTCAACTTGCTGCATGTGCGCACGCATGCAGTACCAATGGCAAGCCCTGGACACTAAATGCTGACCCTCACCCCTGTGCCGCTATCCTTGGTGCAGCTTTGTGGCACATTTTTCACTGCATTTGCTGAGCCCGTAGCAGGCCCTGGCAGCAACATTGTGGCCCTGTGTATTGCAGCCTGTGTGTGTGGTGTGGGCGGACACCAGCCAATTAAACTAATTAAAAATTATTAAACTAATAATAATATTATTATTTATTATTAACTGCAGGGAGAAAACCCCAGGTATGGGGGCAGGGGATTATCTAGCATTCTGTCGGGGGCGAGCTACAAAAAAAGTCCTGCTACTTTTACCCCCAAATGCACTGCGGGCAATTCCATATGGTCTCCTTCATGCCCCCAAACTGGCCACCCCTGCCACAATCTACTTTTATGGTAACATTGGTAACATTGGTGGCAGATGGCATTTTAACGAAACTAAAAAAAAAAAGAAAACTCATTACAGATACAGGAAACTCATCTATTAGAGGTCTGTCCAGGCGCTCTGTGGCAAAATACATGCAAACCTCCTCATTTTCATATGGGTTTCCCCAAAAGAAATTACTTCACAGAAAAGGAAATTGCATGGAGCATCATCAGTCTTTGATACTTGGAGTCACCATGACAGTGGCTTTAGAATAAATTGCCATAAGCAAGCCAAGTGGCAAATAACTTTTGTGGTGCAAAATACCTAAATTGCACTATTATTATATACGGAGCAACTCTATAGTCATTAGGCTTTTTTCTTTTTTTTATTACAGCATGATATATTAACATAAGCTATGAAGTGAATCAGTTACAGAGCTGCAGATAAGACACACTGTGATTAAATGATTTTCGCAGGATCCCACAATTTGTTTAAATGGTTAAACCGGGATGTGGACAATTTAAGCAACTGAGCATATCTTCCAAGGTTTAGTTGATTTAGATATTTATTAAGGTTTTGCTTTACATCTCATATGCCTAAATAATACTTTATTTATAGCAATGCCTTGGAAGCAAACCATATTACATACTAAACTATCCTTTCATAGTAAACTAACTATACACTATATACACTGTCACAGAAATATGTTGAGCAATAAGAGTATGGCTTTAGTTTTATTTTCCCCATCCTGCATGCAAGTCACAATAGCATCATGTAGATTAATGTGAGCCTAACAAATACCGATTGGTTTTTAAAGCGACAGTCATTATTCCATAAAGCATGCAGAATTGTAACCCTTCTCACTTCTGATCACCCCATTCCCATTTCTAAAGAGACAAAAGACCCTGCTATTAGTCCCTCCCTGTCCCGTCGAAATTCTCTGTTGACACAACACAACGTGAGAGCCCCTCTGCTGCCCAGAGCTCCTTGGGTCATTGTCCTGGCAGTTGGACACCTCTTCCCTTTGGAAAGGGTAAGGTGTCCTGCTGCCAGTGCAATGACCGTGCTGAGCAGGAATTGTTCCGCACATATTGTCCTGCCAGAGGGACACCTTTCGTGTTGGGCACCCTCATTGAGGTGCCTAACGGGAGATGTGTCCCACTGACAAAAGAGCCTCTGGGGGGGCAGCTTTCCCTCCCTGCTCAGTTCGCCACTGTAGGAGGTGCCAAAGGAAGACACAGGATTTCAGAGGAGGGGCTTGGGCCCCCCTGCCTGGCCCCACCCCAACGACGCCACTGGTCTTTTTTTTGTAAATAATTTTATTGCATTTTTAACAACACACAACATTCTCATATCATTATTCACATCTATTAGCATATATAATTCCTAACTGAACTGATCTACTCTACCCCCCTCCCAATTTACCCCAAATAGCCCTTAAATGACTTAATTTATCATGTTGCGTCTTCCTCCCCCACTTCTGGTGCAATTGCATTCTCTTCGCTCCCATTGGCCAACAATGTCACAGTCAGCACAATCCATCGCTGGATGTCTGTGCTTGCTTCAGCTTTATGTTCCCTCAGGGCCTTCTCCCACACCCCTGTTTCCGCTCCTATCCATTTGTCCAGTTCCCTCCATCACCCAGACATGCTGGGCTCCCTCGCAATATTCCATTTCATGGCTATACTACGCTTGGCTAGCATATACATCAAATCTTTCAGTCTGTTCAGTGGTTTGTCCTTCACATTTCTCTTATAACAACCTAACCTACACGCTTCCGGCATCTGGATATCTAGCTCTATGCTGCCCCAGCCTGCTCTATGTGCAATTCCCCTCCAAAACCTCTGCACTACTGGGCATCCCCACAATATATGTATGAGCTCAACATTTTCCTCCCGTCATCTAAAGCATTCTTGTCTGGCCGCACCCTTGAATGTTGCAATGACCGCCGGAGTGGGATATGCTCTGTGCGTGACGTACAATTGTATTAGTTGTAGCCTGGCATTCCTAGAGACTTTGTTGTGGTATAACATTACTCTTTTCCACGCCCCCTCCTCTAAAGTTTTCCCCAAATCCCATCTCTCCTTGCTTTTCAGCTCTTGGCTTGATGATTGGTCTAGCATTATCTCATACATTCTATAAATGGCGTGTTCCCCCTCTGCTACTGTGAGCAACAATTCTATATCCTCATTCCCAATTGTCTCCCCCGTACAGTCTGGCCACCCCCCTCGTACTGCCTTAATTCCTGTGTTATGTAACAGTAACTGGCCTCCGTGTAGGCCAGTAGCTTCTTGCAACTCCCCAAACGTCATCCACCCCCCCTCACTCCATAGGTCCCCCACTGTGGCCACCCCACACATTTCCCACTTTGTCCTTATCGCTGCCTTGTCACCCATGTGCCTCCCAGGATAGTCGCTATCGGGATCTGTGCTGAAAGCGGGTCTGCCAGGCCCATGTACCTACATGCCCTATTCCAGATTTGAATCCCCAGCTTCACTAGGTAAGGGGCAGCGGTCAGCTCCTCGGATGGGGTCCAGAGGAGATCCCTCATATAGCTCCCATGTATGACAGGTTGTAGCAGTCTGGTTTCTGTTGTAAGATTGTCTGCCATCCACTGTACGACGTGCTGCAGCTGGCACACCAAACAGTATAGCTGAAAGTTTGGTATCTTGAGCTCCCCCTGTGCATATGGCCTTTGCAGTGTGCTTAAGGCCACTGTACATCTCCCGTCCTGCCACAGGAAGCCCCTCCACATCCTTTCAAGGTCACGAAAAAATGGCCTTGCTATAAGATAAGGGGCGTTCCTGAAGCAGTGCATTAGTCTCGGCAGCGCAACCATTTTCAGCAGTGCCGCCCTTCCCATTGCCGACAAGGGTAGCTTGCTCCAGAATTCCATGGATTTTGCCAGACCACACTTTGCCTGCACTGTGTTCAGTTTTTGCTCCCTTTTAGGCTCATGAAAAATGCTAATGCCCAGATATCTAAAGGTAGACCTACTCCAAGGCAATGGGAGAACCAGCAAATCTTCTTCTGCACTCGTCGCTAACACAGTCAGCAGAAACAGGCAGGACTTGTACTTATTAATTTGAATCCCCGTTAGCCTACTTGAGTTTTCCGACACTTCCAAAATGTAAGGAAGGTTCTTCTCAGGGTCACTAAAATACAGTAAGACATCATCTGCATACATAGATATCACGTGCCGCACCCCGCCTATGTCTATGCCCGTTTCTTCATATTCTTGACTCAGATATGCAGCCATAGGTTTGGCTGCCATGATGTACAGCATCAGGGACAGTGGGCATCCCTGTCTTGTGTCTTTTTGCAGAAAGCAAACAAGAGGGGGAGTCCTGACTATGGAGTCAAAGCTAATTGCAATTTAATTGTATGCAAAAGAAATTTGAGGTATATCTGATCCTCTATTGTAGCCTAATTTATGCATATCCAAAGGTAGGTGTACAAACAAAGGAGAAGTAATACACATGCACACGTGTGAGTTAAATTAAATTAAACCTGAGAGTAGTTTTTATTTTCACTTCTCAGTCATTGAATCTCTTTTTTTTTTTAAAAAAAAGGAAAAAAAAAATTGGATTATCAATTCCAATATGCAAGACAGAAATTGCATTTATACATTTATACAATTTGTTCCGCATATTCAAAAGCGTGCTGCATGGAGACTTTTGCGGCACATATATAACAGAACCTGGGTGAATGGATACATGAGTATACCGTATGCTAACATTCTTTGAGAAAGACACATGTACAGGCAGATTTTTCTTGTATTTAGTACATTACTTGGTCTTCTCATAATTCACCAAATAACAATACCAGGTAAGTTACACATTTATTTCAAACGAATAGAAACAACATAAACAATTATTGCTCTAAACACTGGACTTTGGATAGGTCTGACAAAAGCCAGGCTAGAGGGTGACCAAAGTGGATCACTTTCCCTGGGCTTTCCCTCCCGTTTTTCTTTGTGCCTTTTTGCAACTGCCACGCTTCCGAGTACCTGCTCCCCGTCCAAACTCTAGCCATCGGTTCAGTGTATACCAGCCTTACCCATCTCATATACCGTGGCCCAATCCCCATCTTAGACATGGTTGCGTATAACTGGTCCCAGTGCACCGAGCCAAATGCTTTGGTTGCATCTAGCGAGGCCACAGCGTACTTTATGTTGCTGTCCGCCGTGCTGTAAATTACATGGTGTAACCTCCTAAGGTTTTATGCAAAATTTCTGCCCAGTACATACCCCGTCTGGTCTGGATGGATCAATACATGTATCACTTTGCATAGCCTATTTGCAAGGGTGGCCGTCAAGATCTTATTGTCTTGGTTTAGGAGCGATAATGGCCTATAGGAGCTACAACCAGTGCTTACTTTCACAGGCTTCAGCAACGGAACAAACAGGGCTTCCATCATGCTTGCCGGCAGGATGCTATCAGCATACGCTTCATTGTATACTTTTGCTAGTAATGGTGCCAACACATCACTATAAGTTTTGTAAAACTTGCTCAGGAGCCCATCTGTCCCCAGAGCTTTTCCTGTGCGAAGTGCCCTAATTGTGGCCAGAATCTGTTCGGTGGTTATGGGAGCCTCCAACTGCTCTGCTTGGAAGGCATCCAGTCAGGGCAGTGCTAAAATGTCCAGGAACGCCACTGGTTATTTGCCCACCCATTGACTGCCCATGGCCATGACCATCCCCACCCAGTTCCTTCCCCTCCCTGTCCAAAACACCTCCCCACGGGAACTCTTTGAGCTTGCTTTAATCCAGGCTTTACCATCAAACTTTGCACTGAAGTGCCTGCCAGGGTTGTTTAAAGAAGTTTTCTGAGAGTTAATGACTTAATTGGAGTTGTAAACCCACTACTGGTGTAATAAAAACATATCTTAACCAGGTCTGCCTTCAGCCACTTGATTTATAAGCAATCTGCGTGTCCTTCACTGAAGTCCTGTTAAAAACAAGCATTGGTAAAGCCAACCGTTTTAGCTTGTGTAGAAGTATTAGGCATTTGGCAGGTACTGCTATTAGATGCCCAGGTACCCGTACCATTTTGCACCTGCTACCATCAATGGCCAGTTAATACCGCTATGGCTGTTTCCCATGCCTACACAAAAGTCCAAACTGTTGTCATTGCCAATGCTCGTTTTCCTTGTGCATCTGGAATCCAAACATGTCTTGCTGGTCCCCAGTCTTACCATCTTCCACCCCCTTTATTATCATTCCCACAAGTAACCTTGTCCCTCTTCTCATCCCTGGCTTACCTGCCAGCTCCTCAACTAGGTAGATCCACTTAATCACCTTGTACTCAAACTTGCAGCAAAACCTTCATTAAACATTTCAGCATTTACCTATGAACTTCAAAATGGTGTACTCTGCAACCGCCAATGAACTTGGACCCCATTCAGAGACTCCACCCCCATTGCCTCCAGCATGAATATATCCAAGGCCAGAGATGACTGTTGGACCCCATTTTGCTGGAAATCTGCCATCCTTGCAAAACAAATATCCTTGTGTTTAGCAACAAATCCCAGAGGTCTTCCTATTCCTCGCCTTTCTCATACTGTTCGCTGCAGCCTGCTTCTTGGACCCCCTGCACACCTTCCACAACAACAATTGTGCCCAAAATACTCTTCAGAATACTCTGTCCCCAGCTCCTTTTTTTTCTTTCTTTGTTTTAGCAATTTGATCATTTCAAGATCTGTCCTTTGTAGTAAATGATTCTTGACCTGGTGAACTATTAGCAAGGTTGTCCATCTCGCTTCCTTGGAAAATGAAAGGTAGGAGCTTATTCCATGTCAGACACTGCTGCCGCCACCATATGTTCACTTCTCAGCCCGATTACACAACCTCCTCACACACTATCCTCTACTGCAGGAGCATTGCCCCCGTGAGGAAGAGACCTCGGGGCCCCTCCAGCACCAAAGGTAAGCCCGTTGGCTTATTATAGCAGCATTCAGAAAGTGCTGCTCGTCCGATGCATTCTTGCCGCATTTAACACCGGAATTCTCCTCTAACTGCCACAGACGACCCTACGTGATTTTCGAGGCTGTGAACCCCTGCCCTACAGGCATACCATCACGGGTAATTGGTGACCACCATTGCCTAACACGAGGACCCGGGTAGTCCAAAATGGCCGCTCGCAATTACCATTAAGCTGGCCCCCCCAGCTTCCCTGGCTGACCCAGGAATTTGACGTGATTGGTCCCAGTGCCTGCCTTCAGGACCAATCACAAGCCGGCAGGCGTAGCCGGCACAACTCAGGAAGGCACACGAAGCAAGGCTCCTCCTGACTGAGCTGAACGTGCTGCGGTCTGCGCCCAGTCTCTAAGCCCTGCAACCTGCCTTCAACCTGAACTTCCCACAGGTACAAGCATTACGGTAACTCAAGACTCGATTGCTGCAGTTGTGAGCTACCACGTGAGCTACCTTGCTTGATTGCTATGCTAAGCCAAAGTTTCCACACCAGATAGTTTACTAGTCCCCCATTGCTACCCCACCATACTGAAGCCACGCTGCCCTGCCCTATCTGTTCATTAACCTGTCTGACTCACAATGCAAAATTCTGATTTTATATATGCCTTGTTTACACTGTGACTCAGTGCCATTCTGGCTGCCCTGCTAATTCTAAACTTAGATATGCCCTGTTTACATTGTGATTCAACGCCACTTTGGTTGTTTTGCTAGATTTGAATTTAGATGCGCCCTGTTTACACTGTGATTCAACGCCACTTTGGTTGTCTTGCTAGATTTGAATTTAGATGCGCCCTGCTTACTCCATGACTCAGTGCCATTCTGGCTGCCCTGCTCATTCTGAATTTAGATGTGCCATGTTTACACTGTTATTCAACACCACTTTGGTTGTCCCGGTAAACTTGAATTTAGGGGCACCCTGCTCACTCTCTGAAGTAGTTCTGCCTGCCCGCACACTGTACTTTGCCCCATTGCTGGAATTTCGAATCTAGGTAAGCCGCACTAGCTGTTTCAATCCACCTACACACTGTATTGTACCCTTTTTTATGACCTCCTTACTGAGTTAACAAAATGTTCCTCCCAGGCATCTACTCAATACTGCTGAGAATCATTCTCCACTTTTTCAAATCCGCATGCCCGCCTAGCAACACCCTCATGCTTCCCCAATTCTCTCCTCCAAGCCTCTCAGACAGGCTTACCAGACTACGGTCCAGACTACCTAGACTACATGAGCCCCGAGCCAGAGACTCCACCCAATCCAAACTTACCAACCGAACTACCATTAGCACCTGCGCTAACCTCACGCTAAAAAAACTCAAACCAAAGTCACTCAATACTACGACTACCAAAAACAAAGTGCGCAATACAGTGACCACCCCCACGCCTACAAAAACCACGACCACACCCTTAAAAGGGGCTCATCAATGCACGCTCCGTAATTGCCCATGCCACGGACATCGCAGACCTCATTCTAGCCGAAGACCTAGACTTCCTAGCCATAACAGAGTCCTGGCTCCATGCAGCCGCAGGCCCAGCCCTATCGCTAGCCATCCCCAATGACTACACCATCATCCGAGAAGACAGAACTGAATCTAGAGGCGGAGGCCTGGCCATCATCGCCAAAACTCACCTTAACATCAGACTAGACTCCGCTACACACCTTCCATCATGCGAAGCACTCACAGCCAAGCTGCCCACTGCTAACTCCCAAACAATATCCATCCACCTACTTTATAGACCGCCTGGACCCCTCGGATCCTTCGAGGAAGACCTCAGTGCCATCCTCACCGATAACCTAAAAAACTCCTCGCAATGCCTCCTCCTAGGAGATTTTAACCTAGGCTACAAAGACCCCAAAGACCACCAGGCCACCCTTATTAATAACACTTTGGGCCTCATTACACGGAAGGCGGTGAGCCATGGCGCTATTAGCGCCATGGCTCATGCCGGTAAAATACCGGCACCGCCTTGGCGGAAAGGGGATTTACCGCCCCATTCCAAGGTTGGAGGGGCGGTAAATCCCCCTTCCGCCATTGCCCTTCCCCATTCCCATTTCTGCCCCATAGGGCTTTATGGGAATGGGGAAGGCGCTAATTACAGCACCGCAATTTTGCGGTGCCGTAATTAGCTCCGAGGTCCCTTAGCGGGTTGGATTTTAACGCCTGCAAAAAGCAGGCGTTAAATCCCCCAACCCGCTAAGGGACCTCGTAGTAAGGCGGTAGGGATTTACCGGTACCAGTATTTTACCGGTACCGGTAAATCCCTAACGCCATCCGTGTAATGAGGCCCTTTGTCTGAACTAGGCTTCACACAAAAAGTATCCGGCCCTACCCACAACAAAGGAAGAACCCTCGACTGGGTAGCAGACCATAACTGTGCTGCACTTATCACCAATAACTCATCTCAATCTTGGTCTGACCATCATCTCCTCTCCTTCTCCCTTGAAGCCTCAAGCCCCATAACTAACTTGACGCTAGCCGCAGCCATCCCCACGAGAAGCAAGAAAAATATCACAGTGGAAAAACTGATCCCACTCATCCTCCCAACGCTCAACCGACTCCCGGCTTCCAACCCCTATGACCTCGAAGAAGGATATAATAATACCATGCGCACAGCCTTAGACTCCATTGCACCCCTAAAACTCAGAAAAATCAAACCAAAAAAGCACCTCAACCAATGGTTCTCCAGCCACCTTAAAACGCTTTGACTACAAAAAAGTAAAATGGAACAAGTCTGGAGACAGTCTCCCACAGACCACAACAAGTTATCGCTTAACAAAATCAAGGCTAATTACAAAAAAGAAATCATAGCTGCCAAACAAGAATCCTATAACCAGAGGATCGCACAATCCAACTCCAGCACCAAAGAACTGTTTACAATTGTTAAAGAATTGGAAACACCTGTGCTTATCCCAGATACCTGCGTGAAGAACAAACAATGGTGCACTAGTGTCCAAAATGCACTAAACAACAAAGTCATAGGCCTTCAAACCAAAATTAGAAACAAGAAAGACTCCCTCACCAAATCAACCAACCCCATTAATACCCCCCCAAGCACTTCACCCACTCACCTCCCACCCAACACCACTCGCTTCAGCTTCTCCAAAGTATCTGCCTTAGAAGTGGAAAAAATCATTCTCAGCCTCAAACCATCTAACTGTAAAGACGACCTCTGTCCCCCACAAATCATTAAAGATGCGGCAAGAGACCTTTCGCCATTCATCACCAGACTCATCAACGCCTCACTCTCCTCAGGAACAGTCCCCAATAACCTCAAAGAGTCCTGGGTCCTCCCCCTCCTTAAAAAACCTTCTCTTGACCCCTCTATCCCGACCAACTACAGACCCATTACCACCGTCCCCTTCCTGCTCAAGATACTAGACAAGACAGCATACCAACAAATCCAAAAACACCTGGAAACAAACCACCTCCTAGGTACGCGACAATCAGGCTTCAGACCCCTACACGGGACTGAAACAGCCCTCATTGATCTGAAAGCCCAAATAGACACCATCAGAGACAACGGTAAAACTGCACTACTACTCCTACTCGACCTCTCCGCAGCGTTTGATCTAGTTGACCACAAAATCATATGCAATCATCTGGACTCAGCTGCGCACTTCTCCCAAGAAGCCATCAGCTGGATCGAGTCATTCCTCAGCAACAGATCCATGCGTGCCTTCTACACCACTGCCGCTGCCGACCCCATCCCCATCACCTGCGTCTCCCCCACTCTGTACAACGTGTTCACAAAGCCCCTGTTTGATGATCTAGATGGCCTGGGTATCACCTACACCAACTACGCTGATGATACACAGATGGATGGCCTCGCACAGTCTATGCCTGAATGATGACAAGACGGAACTCATCATCCTTGGGTCCTCTACAAACATAACCAAATTAGACCAAAACTACACCAACTTCATCATAGACAGGAACCCGATCAAGGTAGCTAAAGAAGTGAAAACTTTAGGAATATATCTTGACTCCGCCCTAACCTTCCACAAACAGGTTAGCTCCCTGGCATCTTCCACGGCCTACACATGTAAGCTTATAAGAGCAGCCAAACCCTTTTTATCCCCCCAGAGTTGCATTACACTAGCCAGAGCCTTGGTATTATCCAAATTGGATTACTGTAATGCCCTCTACATAGGAGCCAGCAAGCAAATCACCAACAAAATTCAGATGCTCCAAAACAACACTCTCAGAGCAGCGCTTAACATCCCCAGGAGAGCCCACATCTCCAACATCCGGAAATCCCATAACTGGCTCAACACCTCAGACAAAATCTTGCTCAAAGTAGCTTCGCTAACCCACAAATGTCTGAACAACGCTGCCCCACGCTACCTGGCAGACAGAATATGCAAATACACCCCCAACAGACCCACCAGAACCTCTAACGCAAACCTACTCATAGTCCCTAGGTTCAAACGCACCAAAATGGGTGGCAACAGCTTCCAGGTGAAGGCACCCCAACACTGGAACGCCCTACCACCATCCCTCAGGACACCCCAAACCTTCACACACTTTAGACGCAATTATATCCAATGGATAAAGAACAAATATCACTAATACTTCTAACCCAACACCACACTGCCACTATCTTAGAATGAATGCTTATCTGCAAACTCTTTAAAATATCTGTAATGTACTATACCTCTCTTGTAAAACTGCCCTTTGTACCTCACTGTAACACTGTAAGTGATATGTATAAGATATGTATAAGCAACCTGTAACCAAGCTTTGAATAACCATGCTGCTCATGCGCCCTCATACTCTCGGGTCTGGTGCACAATGCAAATGAATAAACTAAACTAAACTAAACAATGGAATGGACTGAAATCCGTATTTGCTGCTTTTCTCCCTCCATGACCATCATTTTGAAAATGGATACAACAGAAATTAGAAACCGCACCGCCCTCCTTTTTGCACTTATACACTTTGGTGAACATGACCCGTGTATCTCTCCAGGGCCCACCTTTCTACCTTTAGCCACACCTATCTGTGCCACACGTACCCATCCAATTCCGTTTGCACATATTAAAGGATGAGTGCCAGAGTCCCTTGGATCCTCTTCAAGCCGAACTGTGCCCCTGACCAACTGAACTGTCGCAGTCTACCTGCCTCTAACACATGCCCTCCATATGCGTGTCCATATGCGTGTCAACCTTCTGAGTTCACAAGGGGGGGGCGAAATTAGTTTTTGCGGGTGAGAGCTCCATTCACACCCGTGGACAGGCCAGGGGATTGGAGGGTGAGTTAATTGACTCTCTTGTGGATGTCACCCCCCAAAAGGAGGTGAGTTGACAGGGTTGCCTCCCCGACAGGGCCCAGCAGTCCCCCTTTCTGACACTTTGAAGGTCCAGCAAAATATTGCAGCAAATAATGTATAAAATACAATGCGGTAAAGGTCTACTCTGTAGAGCCAATTACGATAGAAGACTCTCAGATTGAAGGTGATGTACTTAAACCTGATTCAGACGGGAAAAATAGGTCAGGTACCATAAAGGGAAATCAACCCCCTACTCCTCCTGTAAGTATACTGCCTAATGTAAATATAACTAAAAAGAAAGAAAAAAGCAACAAGTGCAACTTAGAATCCAAAATCAAAAGAAAAACGTATGCAAAATGTCTCGGAAGTATCTAAGAGACGTGAACTTTAAAAATATGATTGATGAGGATCGCCATGACTTGGTTGATACTAACGTCACAAGCCAAGAGACGGCCTACTGCAGAGCAAATGAAGCTATAGGATCAAATGATGGTCCGGAATCAGTAAAACTTGCCCTGCTGGATGGCTATATCGAATCTGATAAATCGATCTCTGATACCATGAAAATGAAATTGGGAAATTGTGGATATTGCCTCGCAGCTGTCTTCTTTAAAAACTGGTCTAGTGGACATTTTTGAGATCTTTAAAGCGAATGCAGCAGGTATATGTAATGAAAAAAAAGGAAAAACTGCTGAAACAACGCCCAAAGAATTTAACGTAAGTGACCTATGTAAGAATTCTAATTCTAAAATTAGTATGGTAAAATCACCTGCTAACCGTGTCCCCACTTTGAAAACAAAAGTACTTCAGCTAACCCCCAACATTCCTCGGGGTGATACCTTGCAATCGGTTTGGAATGATAACAATAAAAATTCCAACGTTAGTCTTTTGATACCCGAGCAATGTAGCAAAGTACTTTTAGTCCCATCCGATGAACGTAAATGCGAGGCTGAGCTGGTGAAAGGTCAGACTCGTGACCTGACAGCTACTGTTGAACACGGTACGGATATTTCGTTCCATAAACAAGAAATTGGAAATCATGGAACTGTTATGGGTACTGAGCCGGAATTCTCTGCTAAACAAGATGAAATTGTAACCATTGTGAAAAAAATATTACACGACGAACTTCATAATAGGAAACACCCTAATTATGGACAAGAATCATTTAATGATGCTGTTAGGCAAGTCCAAAAGGTACACGAAAATGTAGATTTGGCAAATGACAGACAAGATTTAAAGAAACCAGCATTGAATGATTTACCTAGTATAATAATGACTACACTGTTCACTGAAGGCAAACAAATTTTGCTGAATCGCCCTTATATTCTTTCATTATTTGCCACTATTCCTTCCTTAACATTGGTTTCATCGCAAGATATTCTTCTGGTAGATTTCTTCCATAAACAAAGGCTGGATTATGTGCGTTTAGTAATCCCTTCACCACTTGTTAGAGACCTACTGTTGAAAGAAGCTGTGACCCTGCAGTGCAAAGGCTTTGATATTTACCCATATACACACATTGAGTCAAAACAGGACAGGTACAGTGTATCATCGAAACCAGGGGTTAATGATATTAATGATTCTACTAAAGCAAACGTGAACGATAGGGAAGGTTTTGGCACTGAAAAACAGGAGTGGAGAGGGCTGACACTGGCGCTTAAGGATGCTATCTCGTCGCTCCAGGCGTTGGCCAAACCACTTTAGCACTACTAGTAAAACCTCTATTGCATCTTGGAATTCCAGAGGGCATGTACATCTGCTAAGCGATACTGATGTTACAGATACCTTGTCATCTTTTGACTTGATCTTTTTGCAAGAAACATGGCTACAACTTATTTTAGCTGGGAAGACCATGATATCTGGCAACTACCTGCCACCAAAGGACCCAAAGGGAGACCGATGGGTGGTCTGCTAATTGCATGCAAACATACTTTGGAGGCAAGGAACATCGAGATATGGTCAACCCTGAAATACTTCTTGGCAGTTACATGCACTTTGAAACTTGGATGTAACCTCATTGATATATGTATTATAAATATATACTGGAATCCCCTGAAACATAATGATTTGCAGCTGACCAAAGAACTAGCTGAAGTAACTGTAAAAATTGATGCATGGCGTGTGATAAAAGTCAACGGGCTGGTTATGATAGCTGGTGATTTAAATGCAGACTGTGACATAGACAGCACTGAAATCGACTCCCTAATGTGTGGTTTAAGCTCTGCTGTCAAGCTACCTAGAGCTCCGAATAGTAATGCTAAATTGAGAGGAGCGATTTGGATGAACTTCTTTGAAGTTATGGGTTTAGTGAAATTACCAAACTCTGTCCATACATGGAACGCTATGAAACAGAACACAACGTAATCTATAATCCAGGCCTGATTGCGAATTTGTCTGGTACCCGCATACGTTGGTCTTATTCCAACACAAAAAGATTTACATCTGTCCTACTAAAAAACTATATGAATATGACACACGAAGAAAATCGATATCACCTTACTTCATCCTCTTTTACGAATTACATTAATGAAATTGCTATTCATACATGTTGTGAAAGGAAAATTACGAAACAACCCCGTAACCACGCACATGCCTTCAATATAGACATCTTAAATCGTAAAAAAACAGTTAAGACGAGACATCCGTGGGGTTTTAAACACAACATGCATTGGTGCTGAAAGAGAAAAGAATTTAAGAGGTACTAAGCAGCAATACAAGAATTGGCTAATCGCTCATAGAGTAGCCAGAGACCAAACTGATGGTGAAAAAATTCTTGCTGCAATTAAAGGTAAAGATATCTCTAACTTTTGGCTGATGATTAATGGGATTCAGCTTACGCAAAAAGAGATACTGCTGACTTTGATCAGCGAACACAGCTGGAAAGACCATTTTGTTAAGATGTATGGTGACGTTACTGATAATGACATGCTCCTCGCGGTGAAAAACTCCAGATGGACTCTGGACATTTCCCCCAATAATATTAGTAGAATCATTGCTAAATCTAAAAAATTCTGCGGCACCAGGACCGAATAACTTATCCAACCAAATTTTTAAAACTAATGCGCAGTTATGGGGGAATATCTTGTATGTGTTGTTTAAAGACATCCTCGCAACTAAGCTTATACCGCATTCATGGAGATTGGCTATTCTGATCCCAATTTACAAACATGGGCCCAGAAACACACCAGAAAGCTATAGGCCAATTGCAATCTCAGACCCCGAATACAAGATTTTTACTTCTATTATACTTGAAGAACTTGAGGTTTGGATCACTAACAATGACATAATAGATGCCAAACAAATAGGATTTAAAAAAAAGGCAGGAACGGATTGTGGAGGACTAATCCTGAAAAGCTTGCAATCGAAAACAATAAAGAAGCCAGGTTATGTTATATTTGTTGCCTCAATGGATCTCTCTAAAGCTTTTGATCTTGTTGACAGACATATTCTATGGTCAATCTTGAGAGATCTATTGATCCCCAGACATATATTGGAGATGATCATTGACTTATATTCTGACACAAAGATCAAGGTCAGACTTAACTCAGCAGGTCGACTCTCTTCAGAAATATCAATCCCTAATGGCCTGAGACAAGGTTGCAAGTTAGCTACCATCTTATTTAACTTATATGTCTCTAAAGCTGCAGAGGCGATTTCGGGTAAGGGTCTAGTATCACCTAAATTAGGAGAAACTGCTATTGAATGGTTAGCATATGCAGACGCCTTTTTAATGCTAGATCGCACTAAAATTGGTCTGCAAAAATTGATAAATGCATTTGTGGTATTTACTACTGGTTTACACTTAAAAATCAATGTTGCCAAAACTATTATCATAAGAATGGGAAAGCCAAAGAAGAACCAATCTTCACTAACTTGGAATTGCGAGGGTAAAAGACTAAAAAGCCAAGTCGCTCTGAAATACTTAGGATACCACTTTACAGCTAATAGTGTGACGGCAATGATCAAAAGGCAATTCGAAGTCAAAGCTGAGATGATACGGAGACAGATGTTGAAAATTGATGCCAAGTATGGCAGATTTACGGCTATGCCTCTGAAACGCTTTTACACTATTTCTGGTATCCCCAAACTTACATATGGCTTAGAATTCTATGAGCTTGACAGTACGGATTTTATGAAAAAACTAGAAAGAGATATGTGGAAAGGTGTCTTGTTTTTTATTCCTAAATGTATTCCAATTCAAGCAATCAGATATGAATTTGGGCTACAATCTTTAGAATCAATCATTTTATGGAGAAAAATGTTGTTGTGGAGGAAATGTTTGATAAATAATGCCTAATCTCTCTACACGATTGCAGCGAAAGACCAAACTAACTTTTATTGCTTGGATTTAAAAATGATAATTGAAGACACTTTGTTGAACGCAGGTGTTACAGTTGAGATGCTGATAAGGAATCCTTTGAAAGTGAAGTCCATACTCCAATGTAATGATTGGCAATTGACTCTCGATACTGTTCAACAATCCAAAATGGTCAATCAGATACACTCGTTCTGGAAATTCTATCCTGTTCTGGAGAATTATTTGGAGAAATATCCCTCTCGGAATTTTATAAACTCATTTATGAGGTTCCGCTTTGATACTTTGAAAACAAACTATATTTTGAAAAGATGGAATCTCCTGAATGACGAATGGGGGTGGTGTAGACATTGTAAGAAAGAAGGTATAGAAGAAACTTTGAAGCATATATTACTGCAATGTCCAACGCTTCTAAAGCAACGGCTTCCATACTTCGAACAATTTGCAATGCACTTGCACGCGGTTGACACTGAATTGTTATAGCATCAAATGAGGCATAATAACTCGACTGTTTTAAAATTGAGAACAATGGCATTTCTGAAAAACTTTTGTGACTTATCTTGAATGATCTGTATGAATTCTTTTTTCATTTTTTTTGGAGCTACACGAAGTATTGTTTTGCACCCTTTCACTGAAATTGAGAAATGTTTAACGTTGTTCAGATTAAGTTTGAATGAACCGTTATCGAATTTGATAATCTTAATCATTGTATTTTCTTGATGTATTGTTCTATACTGTTTTATTCGAATTGTTATTTTATAATGTTCTTAATATATTTGTACGAATTGAGATTGAAGATAATTGTATGAAATGTTTTATCCTTTTCTGATGAACTATTTTGTAAAGGTTTAAACAAACCACAAACAAATAAACAAATAAATAAATAAAATACAATACAAACAAACCCCTACCAACTCATGCATGATGCCTTCAACCAACTCTAGCAACAATAGTATCCACCCATTCTTAGTCAATCCCTTCAATCTAGCAATCTAGCCCACCATTTAATCCCTCTCCTCTCAATTTCTCCCCCAGAATGTTCCAGTAAAATGGCCACATGCTATTCTTGCCCAGATGGTCATGGGTGACTTGCCTTTCTCCACCATCACTATGTAGTTCACCACATCGTGCCTCCTGTCCTCCCAATCCCTCAACACCCGGACCACATGCCCCACCCCACTTTCCTGAAACTCCTTCAATGCATGCCTTTAGGCTGCTTTTGCAGACTCCGCTAGAGACCCCTTGACCAAAGCCTTTTTTCTCCTAGCTGCCATTGTTCCTCTGGGGCCGTGGTCGGACACATATCTGCCTCTGGAGCCAACCTTTGGAAACCTGTCCACTGTAAACGAGACAGAGCATCAGCGATGCAGTTATCAAAGGCTGATATATCATTTGCTTTGAACACTGAGTTCCATTTTCCTTTGCAATCTCAGTTTACAGCCGCCTTCTTTTGACTGTGTATTCACTATTGGTACACCACTCTCTTGGTGTACTCTCACTCACACCACATGTCCTTGTCTCTGAAAAACATTGCCCCACACACAACCAGAACTAGGACATTTACAAAAATTAAGTGCTGTGGACTCCAGCAACTAGCCACCCTTATGTTATGTTATGTGTGTCTACTTCTATAGCGCCTGCAGCCTGAGGGCATCAGGGCGCTTTGACAAACAAAACCATTCAACAAACAATGATGCATCACTTCACAGCCACGCAATCTACCAGTTCTAACTCATTAATGGGAGAATTGTCCAGACAAGTGAGAGGTAACTCACTTAAACAAGAAAGTTTTCAAGGTTTTCCTAAATTTTAAGGGGTTTTCTTCCAATCTTAAAACTTGGGGAAGACTGTTCCACAACTGTGGCGCAAGCATTACAAATTATCTGCCCAGCCCTCTCTTAAGCTTATATTTAGGCACTTTGAGCAGTCTTTTGCCTTCTGATCTGAGCCGTCTCTGTGGTATGCACTGTTCCAATCGTTTTTTTAGGTAGCTGGGAGCTTTACCAAAAAGACACCTGTGAACAAGTGTCATACTCTTAAACTTAACTCTCTCCTCAACTCTGAGCCAATGTAGCGATTGTCTAGCTGAGGTGATGTGTTCACATCTTCTTAGTTTTTTTACGATCCTTACAGCATTATTTTCTAAAACTTGACATCTCCCTAAGTCTTTTGCCATTGCTCCAACAAGAAGAGCATTGCCATAATCCAGTCTTGATAGCACAATAGCCCTGCCTATTGTGGCTATATTGCCTTCAACCAGGAAAGGGCTAATGGCCTTCATTAGCCGTAGATGGTAAGCTGAGTTTTTTTGTAGGTAGTTGACCTCTGCTTCCGCATTCAATGAGGAGTTTACCATCATTCCCAAGGTCTTTACCTGGTTTGATACCTGTATTTTGGCTTCATTTATCATCAAAGTCCCGTACTCAGGGCCCAGTTTGTCGAGAGAGCTATTGTGTCCGAATAACATAAGTTATGTTTTAGTGTCATTAAGGCACATCCAGTTCCTCTGCATCCACTCATTGATTTCCCTATGCACACAATCTCCCTTTCCAGAAAATCCCCAGGCATACCAAACATGCATGAGAAATGTGGTCAACCCCCTGTGTCATGGAGTTATTTGGGACCCATATAAACCCGTGCCATACCCTTAGTTGGCACCATATCACTAGAACCTTCCTTATGTTGTCTGAGAACCTGAGGATTCTATGATGCAGTCTTTGGTCTCCTGACAATACCAGCAAGAGCCGTCTGCAAAATGGTGACCCAACAATTGATGCACCTTGTATACCTCACATTTCTTGGAACCTGCCACCCCATCCAGCAGCCTCTGCAATTTGTTTTAACTTATCCACTGGGAACCTGGATTGCATAGGCAGTGAATCAATTAAAATGGTGTTTATTGTAACATATAACATGTCTTGTTCCGGTTGGAGCAGGACTGATAGGCATGCTTAGCTACTACAGACTTGATTTAAGGCAAGTGTTTTGCTGAGGAAATGCCCATTAGATCTCCGTGATGTCTTTCTTTTGTGACCATTGTGTAGAAACACCTTTCTACATTTTTAGGTTGTACCTGAGAAATGGCAATGTTGCTGAGACATTGTAGATAGACTTATTTAGTCAGGAGGATGCACATTATTAACAGTATGTTTGTCATATTATCAAATAATGAATGTCCCTTGCATAGATGCACAATTTTTTCCGAGGAGGGTTTGTGACTCAAGGAGTTTACTTGACAAAATATTAGTTATTAAGCAACACAATGTTCTAAGTCACCAAGTTAATGAGAGTGCTTGGAGGGTGCCCACCAATTAGACACAGGTTTGTTGACTCAGTGTATAGACTGAACTAACAGAGATGCCTGTGACTGGCTGGTCTGGCACCTGAACTCGGTTCCGTGTGATAATGTGCTCTAGTACCCTGAAGGCGTCTGTGGTGCTAGATGGAATTACCAATAAAGATCTCAGACCAAATAACCAGACAGATTCAAAGAATGTGGCAAAGTACTACTTTATTCTCAATTTAATAAATTGGGGTAAACTGGCAAACATCGGGCTGATGCTTGTACACTCGCACACAAACTTGTTTACACAGAGGTCTTATACCTCGATACGCGTCATCTATGACATCCTCCTACGTGGCAAACCATAAAACCTATATGCGGAAGTAATTGGTTAGGGCAATATATCTACTTATAAAAATGTATACAGGTTAATACTTCATTGGCTGTCTCTTATCTGTAAGACACACCTCGAACTAACTTAATATGTTTCCCGTCTGTAGTTGACCTTGTAGCATGATCACTGTTCTGGAACATTCAAGGGAGTGTAAGCACATCACTAACTTCATCTGAGGCTTAACGAGTATCCCTTGTTTTCGACTCCTGAGTCACATGTGAAGAGACCACCAATTTGTCATTGCTCTCCTTGGCCTCTAGAGACTTGTTCACTCCACCTTGTATAGACACTATATTCTTTTAATTGTCCAATATTTGGCTCCTGCAGATGTTTTCTTCTTCTTTAATCTAAGAGAAATAAAACTCATGTGCATGACGAATGAAATCAATGGCCTCTGCCACTGCCTACACTTGTAAGCTTATTAGGACCACAAACCCTTTTTGTCAAATGACAACTGCATGATTCTAGCCAGAGCCTTAATACTTTCCAGGCTAGATTATTGTAATGTCCTCTACATCAGCACCAATAAAGGAATTATTCAAAGGATACAAATCCTCTAGAACAACGCCTGACCAGTAGATCACGCATCTCAGCGAGCAGGCGCCCAAACAACTGGCTCTCGACCCACAATAAAATCCTCCTAAAATCTGCATCCTCACCGATAAAGCACTCGACCATGCTGTCCCCAGCTATCTCATGGATAGATTCCACATGAGAACATCCATCAGACCTTGGAGACTTAGCACAGTAATTGCCTCACCATTCCCAGATTCAGACTCACTAAGGCAGGTGGCAGTTGTTTTCCCGTGAAAGCAGCCAAACTCTGGAACTCTCTGCAAAATCCACTTAGAGAAGATCAACCCTACCTGAACTTCAGAGGCAACTACATCAACTTGCTCAAATCTATCGACCTGTAGACCCAACTGCTGGGCTACTTACTCCTGGCATTAAGCTTGTATAGTTACTCAAAGTATCTCTTGACATAAGCCTGCTGTATATATGTATCTCTCTTGTGTATAACTTACATAAATGTTTTATTCTTGCCTATATTTTGTAACCGTGTATAACTTTTACATATGCTGTATTGTTGCCTATATCCTGTAACCTTGTAATTTAAGCCTTGTATCTGTTGTAACTGCTGCGCCCTGATACCCCTGGGTCTGGTGCGCATTATAAATGAATCAACAAGCAAACATTACTGATCCATTAGCCTCCCTTTGTGCTCTGCAGCCATTCCTCAAGCAGCATCTTTGATCCTGAGCCATCATAGACTCCTCTTTGTTTTGCACACAAAGCTGTTCTTCCAGCGTCTCCTGACTCTTCAACCCTGACCTGTTGCTGAGGTAGCTGAATTGGATCTTTGCACGAGCCGGCATCCATTTTCCAAATATGGCCATCCTATCCACATTATATATTCCTCTATAGCAAGCTTCTATATGTCTTTACTACCTTGCGCTGCTGCTTTTTTACACTCATTGGTCAGCAAGTTCCTTTATCTTCTTTTGCATTAATGATACTTTATTATTTCATACATGTTTCTCTTGTCACTTCAGTTACATCTTTACTCTTTATTATTTTCATATCGTTCATATATGTCCACGTGTAGCTCCTTTATAACTTCACTCTGCACTCAATTTTCACCCAGCGATCCATGATGTCCAATGGTGCATGCCGACATCCTTCCACATGGCATCCTTCCACACTTTCAGTGCAAGGGTACATTTGGTAAGGCTGTCTGAGTCCATGTCATCTATCGTACACTCAAAGCGCTATAGGAATAACCCATGGGGTCCCATACCGAGCCCTTTTCCTACTGTTCCAGTATGATGGTGGTGAAGGGGCAGAGTTAGGGATAACGCGTCCAAAAGCTCCTCTGCAATAATGTCACCTGGCGAAAAGTCGCTAGACAAGTCGCTAGGCAAAATCCTTTTTTCCATGCACCCCTGAAAGCCTTTCCCCACATTTTCTAGGACAGGTACAATTTTCTATTCTAACTTCAGTATGAGAATATTTGGGGAAAGTGCTTCATTTTCATCTGAGTGCAAATATGGGAAAATGTCACCCTTGGCGACCTTTTCCCAGTGATATTATCACTGGATGCCCTGAATTCTACATGATAATATCTGACAGAATGTTTGACTTATTTTACACAATAAGACAAACAGTGTGATGTAGGTGCACGCCCAATTATGGAATTAGTTATTCAAAATTAAGGCGAAGGTTAGAATTTTTTGAGGTGCAGGGGACAGTTAACCCTGGCACAAGGTTGAATACAAAATAAATAGATAAGAGGTCCTAAGGTTAAGGACCGTCCTGCCCAATGCACACCGCTGTACTTGGTAACAGTCAGTAGTTAAATCAGCCTAGTTATGAACAAATGTTAGAAAACACGACTCATTCAAGAGGAAAACTGTATTAAATACAAAAGAAAGTAAAACAAGCAAAATGGAGCTCAACACGTTTCGGGTTTCACCCTTCGTCAGGAGCAAATGTCCCAAAGTAAAATTCAGAGTCTTAATGTACTAATCTATAAAACAAAATTAGGAAATCATGGTAAGCAATTAGGTCATTGAATTGAGTAAAGTTTGTCATTCACCTGGATGGCACTCAATGTTAATCAGATGTCCATGAGAAAACCCTATGTCAGTCTGGGTAATTCTATTTCGAGCTGGAGGGAACTTTTACAAAACCTATCAATCAGAAAGTGAAGACAGAAAGAGAGAGGAGAAGTCTACCACTCAAGAGAAAATGCTGGCCATGAGAATGAGAGCCATAAACTAGCAGTAAGATATCAGCAGATGGTTTACCCGTCTGAAGTGATGGACAAGGCACATAATAAGGCTAGCCACCCACCACGTGAAAATCTCCTTACTCCAAAATTCAAGACTAGAGATAGTCCATTTCTCTGCTCAATAAATATTCTAGTGAGAGTCACAATGTCACCAGACTATTAAAAAAGAATTGGAGACTCATTCAGTTTGATACACAACTGAGTAAACTTTTCCCTCAACCACCTATGATCACACATTAAAGGGGAAAAAACTTTGTGATCAGTTTGTGAAGGCTGAGAAACAGATGGCAACCAAACAACCAGTTGTACATAAATATAAAAATTGTACATTGTTTTGTCTTATTTGTAACAACTGTAACAACATCATGAAAGGGACATATGTCAGGCACCCACGGCCATGTGCAATAATCAAACTAAGAGATTTTTCTACTTGTGACACAGGTTCAGTTATCTCGGGGCCTCAGTTGCCCCTGTGCAGTTTTCTACATGGGCCAGACCTCTAGGAAGGCCAAAAAGAGATGGAATGGACAAAAGAGTAACATCTGAACTAAACATTTCCGGTCATGGTTTGCAAGGCCTTTTGCTGAACAAAGACACATAACTGCCCAGCTACGTTGTGTCATTCTAGAAGTGGTACACAAACCCCATAGTGGTCCGGACCTAAGTAAAAAACTCACAAAACATGAACTTGTCTGGATCGACAAATTAGATTCCCTCCAACCAACAGGGACGAAAGAGGAATTTTACTGTGGGGCATTAATCTGAATCATTACTTGCTTGACTACTGGATGTTTTATACTGCTTCTGAAATTTGTTGCATTAAAACTGTGATTAGCCCTAAGAGTGTACCCCGGGTCACACCATTTAGTTAGGATGATTATATTTTTGGTTACTGTACACACTTCTTGTCTGTTTGTGGAAACATACTGCAATTTGATTAAATATGGTCTATATCTGATCCCATATTGATGTCTCTTGATGTTTACTGGTTGCCTGGTCACCCTCTGATCTCGGACCCAGGCCCCCCCCCCACCAGTCGCACTCCTGCACTGCCCTCCTGGCAACCCTGCACTTGGGGACTGTTCTGTACCCCAACAGTTCCGCTACCGGCACTTGACACCTGTTGTCTGCACTTACCCTTGCACTTGCCACCTGCTGGCCGTACCTTATCTATTGTTATTATTTCTCATCCCATGTGCTGCACTGTCCTCTTCCCCTTCCCATGCACTTGCGCGATCTGAATGACACCTGGCCTAGTAGGATCGTTGTCTGTCTACCCTCTGTTCCCCTCCCTTGCCTCGTCGCGCTTTGAAACACCTGTGTATAGGCACGTTATAAATGCTGTATCGTATCATATCATATATAATATGATACCATGAGCACTGGATTTTTATCTATGTATAAGTGAGGAAAGATATTTTTACTAGTGTTCACTAGATCTAGTTTTCACTATGATGCCTCGTCATGTCAATCTTAAACGTATGACTGTGAACATGATATAATTAACTATATCACATAGGTGCAGGAATGAACCTAAACAATTACGTTACTTCAGTTGCACAGAGAAATCGATTGTTTAGGTTCATTCCTGACCCTATGTGATATAGTTAATCTAGATGGATGATAAGGCTGTTTCCTGATAGGTTTTCTCTTGATATTCTCTAATACAGACACTTTTTGACTGCCAATCTTTATAGCCATGAAATAAGGTATTACTAATTGACGCTGTACATGTTATTCTTTATTATACTAAAAAGTATTCGTGATTATGCAAATTAGATTTAGAAGGTGACTTGTAATGAAAATGTACTATGTTTTATGATCATTTGTAGCTTTTACTATTGTTTGAAGACACCTGATGAAGAGAAGTTTTCTGGAAACGCGTTGGGTCTCCATATGAATACATTTTAAAAACATGTTTTATGATCAAATCAATTTTCAAAATAACGTTTATATGTATTTGGAATGTTGACACTTAAAAGGAATAAGGAACTAAATCAACAACTCTATTCAGGACAAACGAGAGTACCTTTCACATTAACTTCAATTACTCTCATAGAGACGTCTTAATCTTTTGGCTTTTTACAAACGTTTGATAGAGTGCAGGGGACGGGAGTTCCCTAACCTTTGGGAACCCTTTTTGTTTCTACGTGACTATTTGATCCATGTGCCGGGGTAAATATTTTCTCCCCAGCACCTTGAATTCCAATAAGATATTAGTATTTCTCTTGCTCATAAAAACTTGTCTAGAACTTTACTACTTAAGGTGCGCGTTGTGTCACCATCATTTGCAACTCAGAATGACTGCCTTAGTTTGTAGTCCACTAATAATCAATACTTGCTTATTACATCTTTCTTTGCATGTTTATCAATGTGCCCAAATGTGGGTACCACAAACAATCCAAAAGCCGTTTCTAAAATTACCCTATGGTAGCATCTACCGGGTGCTATAAAACTCTTTTTTGTGAACTCACTAGTGGAAAATAAATTCACGAGAACACAAGGGAATCACTCTTGCAGAATGAAACCAAGGACACACACTATTAGATCTGGACCCTTACTTCTTTAGCAAGTAGAATCAGCTGAGTATTTTAACAGACCAATGGTGTATGGCTGCGGCAGAGGTGTCAATATTATCATCCTGTGGTCACAGGAGGTCTGGGGGTAATGGCCACCATCTTGCTGCATGGGAAAGCTTCAATAAACTGCATCAAAGCCTTTTTTCATCTATCACACCTTCTAAGGTCTAAGAGTCACCAGCAAAACTAGGCTTCCACTCCACAGGCGACATGTGATAGCTCATTTTCCCTTGGCTGATAATACCACTGGGCAATCCAAGAAAGCCCAGACAGCGGCATTACAAAAATTCCCATACTTGCACCACCATTGAGCATGCATTAGGGCTTTTGATGACATTCCATTAGGTGCCTGCATCAGACTGGTGGAGCATTTATGTACCCACCAGAGAAGGTTGAAATCATTGTGGTTGTTTTCTGAATGTTGCACAATATAGCCATCAGATGCAACATGTCACCCCGGCTGAAGATGGCCATGAAGATGGAGATTGCGATGGTGGGGGTCATGGATGTGAAAGGCAGACACCAGAACATCAGCAGCAACAGGACAACGTTAATGGCCTATTTCTGTAGGAAGGAATTAACAACTCTGTGGCAGAATGCCATCTAGTGAGGGTGGAATAGCTCTAGCTTTTCTTTATTATTATTATTATTGCATAAAACGAAGCAGGTAATTCTGCCTGTGAAAGGGAAATCTGCTATTCACAGACCCCTTTCGTAAATGCTCCATGCCAAAATGCTAGTGCCCACATGTAACATTTCTGAGCTAGCCTTCCAGTGCCCTCAACATTTTTGACTGTTTCTGAAAAAATGTCCCCGCAGGCAGAGGTGACATTAGGATCTTCTGCACCATTGATATAAATGATAGTAATTCTATGCCTTAAGCTGGTTGCAAATATAAGACATACCTATTTGTAGCATGGGGACTGCTAAGAACACACAATTACAAACCCACAGCAATTTGGTGGTACACTAGTGTTACCTCTGTGAGCAGTGCCCAGCTATGACAGGACTGATGTATGGTGGGGTTATGCATGGCTGTCTCTGCAGCTGCTATGTGGGACAATGGCATATTCCCTTGGGCACAGGAATCTCCCGCTGGAGATTTCTTGGGAATTGGTGCTTCAAAGGCAGCACTGATGTAACAAAGCCACTCTTGCACCAGGGCTCTGACCACTGCGGTTTCTTTGAAATCAGCAGGTATGGTAAAGGGGCGATGATCTCATGGCCAGAGAGGAGTGGTGGATAAGCAAAGGGTCACACCATCTTGGTTTCTGTTAGGAAACCCTTCTGTTTATTGCCCCCTTCATTACATGCAGTCATGGTACTCTGAGTTTGCTATAATGAGGCAAAGGGCATGTGTTACAACAACCTGGCTTGGACCCCTTACATCAGTCTTGTTTTGTACCTATCCCTGGTAACACTGTACTTTATAAGGAGAGGGCACACCCTTATTCTTTCATTCATATTTAGGCTGTCACAAGGATAGGAATGATTCACTAAATGTCTGTTGGGAGTGAGTACAGCCTTTACCCACGTTCTCTGCCAAAGAGGTCAGGACAGAAGGCATCTAAGGCAGTGAAGAATTCTGCCCCCAACCATTCCCAGTGGGTGTGAGCTGATGCTGGGCCAAGACCCCTCTACAGGCCGCAACAGAACTAGGCTCCTGCTCACTGAAGGTTGATGGATCACCTGTAGGTGCCAGCCAAGCTTCCTGGAGTGGGAGAACTGAACAGAATGGCACACCCTGTCCCAGGAAATCCTGGATGGGGTATTCCAGCAGTTACAGAACCAAGGAAGTGACCCCTGGCTTTCCCTGCCTCTCCACTCTGCCTCATACCTGTTTTGGGCACTTTCAATGCCATCCAAGATGATGTAAGAGAGCTGCAAGTCATGCCTGAGCTCGATGCTTGAACACCTCTGCCTTTCTGAGCTTGCTTGGCACAGACACCATAGCTACATCATCTCCACATCTTGGATCCAACAAGTCTTCTAGTGTCCCAACTTGCCACCGCCACCTTGTCACCACCTCCGTGTAGCTCCCAGCCAATGCTACTGAAATGCCCCTATGTGTGTTGAGCCAGCTGAGTCTGCTCGCTGTAGAAGGCAAGTCTATGCTTCTCTTTCCCTGAAGTCACAGTGTCTTCCAGTGTTGTTGAACCGACACCATCTGCGATTCCAGTTGCTTTGACCTGCAAACCAATAAGCTCTTCATTGTTGCGATCTGTTGCCGCTGCTCCAAGGCGAGAATAAAGGTACTTTGAAGAAGCCCTGTAAC
The DNA here is from genome assembly GCF_040938575.1 of Ambystoma mexicanum. Taxonomy (NCBI): domain Eukaryota; kingdom Metazoa; phylum Chordata; class Amphibia; order Caudata; family Ambystomatidae; genus Ambystoma; species Ambystoma mexicanum. The sequence goes on along the minus strand of NC_090928.1, from coordinate 985,489,143 downwards.
CTGTGTGAGGGGTCAGAAATGAGATGGACACAAAGTTGTACTTTTCGCAACATTTGCCATGTTTATTAAAAATAAAAGGGGCTTGGATAAAGTCCTATCTGTCCTTATCCTAACAAGAATGTCCTTTCCTGGCAAACTAATACTAAAGAAAGTCGACCTTGTGTCCAAAATATATCTAACATATACCCCCAAAGTGTACAAGGAAAATGTATCTGTTTCCAGCTCAATGGAAATGTGCAACAGTTCATAATTATAACTCCAACAAAGTAATCCTTGTGCCCAGGGTTGGACTCCCATCCCTGGGATCAATTCAAGAAGTCTTTTGGAAGAGTTTGGGTCAAAGCCAAAGCAACGGTTTCCTTCACAACGTATTCCTTTCAAGATGTCAAAATGGTTGCTCAGAAGAATGTAATAACAGTCTTTCCCATAGAATACTTTTTGAAAACCAAAGCAACTGTTTGTCTCACAAAGTATTCCTTTCAAGATGCCAAAATGATTACATGGAAAGGTGTAACACCATCTATTCCTCTCCTGGTTTACTCGCCTGCCAGGAATTATTTCTACTTTTACTGTTAATGTTTCTCTGCAAACTGTGAATGTTTCTCTGCTTGTGGAAGTGTTTGTTCCAGGTTTATCTACACCAACATATAAAATGAGGATAATTGTACAATGGTTGCCTCTTTATTTATTTGTGCCAATGTGGGTTTCAGGTTTCCCCAAACTGACATCTATTGTGATGAGAATTGCACCCTCTTTGCCATTCTGTCTCTTGTTTAAAGTCTCTTAGCTAATGGTACTGTGGGTGGCAGGTCTTTCCAAACTGACATCTCATGTGCAGAGAAATGTACCCTTTTAGCCATGCAGTTTAATTTGGTCGGTGTATAAAATACCTCGCCAAGTGTCTTTTAGCTGTACAACATGTGCCACGGTCCCCAACTCCTTTTGGTTGACTCACTGGGTTAATGTGTGTCTGTAACGGAGCACTGTTAATGGGGCGATTGCCCCAGCTGCACAGAGCCTCCTGTGGTCCCCGCGTCGGTGTCTCACTCTGCCACCAATGGGATCTCTGCAACTCAGCAAGACCACGTCTTGTCGCATCCTGCAGCCACTGCCTTCCACCAAAGTCTCTCTCTTCTGGCGTGCGATGCCTCCAGGCAGGTGCCTGTGGGCATCTCCTTTCTCTAGCATGGCTTGTTCCGGTGGCTCTGTTTCGGGGCCCATCTCCCCGCTCCACGTTCTCTGTGGTTTTCTGCTCTGTCTTCTTCCTTCAGACTGTGACCACCTTCTGCTGTCCTGCTACACTCTTGTGCACTATTTGTAAATCTCATGCACAGCTGGTAACAATTAGAACAACTAGTCTGCACCTTTGGCTCAGGGCTGTTCCTGTTCCACACTGACACTTCTGTCCTCTTCTTCATCCCAGTACCATAGGTATTATGGGAATTGAGGTCCATAAAATGTTTACACTTTCCAAGGCTATATTGTTTCAATTGTTGGTGGTTGCACTTAAGTTTATCATAAATAGAAGATGTTATATGAATATGATGTGCAGTGATATTAGGTTCAGGACTTTTACCCAGGGAACGTCACATGTGACTCATGGATTCCTGAGGTGTAAAGCTTATTCTGTTTAGGTGGTCTTTCATCTAATGTTCTCTGGGTTTTAACATGGGAGGGACTTCTGCAGTGACAGCATGCCATTAGGTATTTGGGAATTATAGGATCTTCACCGTCATAAAAAGAAAACTGCGTCCCTCCCATGGGAGTCACCACTTCTCCCTGACAGCCATCTCCTCTCATGTGATCTTCCCTCATAATGTCACCCCCAGAGACAGGATCAGGCAGCGGCTGCCTTCCCCTCACCACATGGGAGGAGATTCTAGGATGGGGATCAGTGATGACTCTGCAGGAGACATCACATAGCCTTCCCCTAAAGATCTGGCCTCCTGCAGTAGGAACATTGGTTTGGTCACAAACAATGGCCTCTCCCATATAAGAAGGAGGTTCGTGGGTCTGGTTTTCCCACTTCCAAACATGGCCTTTGAGGGAATTCCTTCTTTTTCTCATGTATCCACAGGGGTATACGGAAAAGATATTTACTGGTTTGTATTTTTGTCTGGTTAGGTATTTTAAAATTTATTTGGGCCCCTCGGAAGACCCACTGATCAAAATGGGGCACTTCACTGCCCAAAACCAATTGAGTTGAATGGTCAGGTATTACTGCCACTAATAACTGTACTTCCCTCCCAAATACAGTAACATGAACCTGAGTTAATGGGTGTCCTTTTCTTTGACCATGAACACAACCTACAGTCTTCTGTCCCGTGGGTTTCTAGCTCTGAGGAAGATGATCTGCTTTTATGGCACACCCCTTACTTACTGTATCTAGTTGAGCCCAAACAATTTTTCCTTGCATTACTACTGGGATTCGATACAGACTCTTCTCCCCAGAACAAAGCATAATATATCTTTTTTCCACAGATGCTGCTTCTCTAGAGTGAAAAGATAGAGTGCTTCCACAGGAGAGCTTAACATCTATCCTTTTTATTCAGTCTGATTTTCTAGAACTATAAGGGTAACGCAACAGGCAATAATAGGCAAGATGTTGGAAACTCCCACAGTTAAAGAATCCTATATTTGATGGAAGAAAATTAACAAAAGGTTTAGAATCTTCCCAAGAGGGTTCTGTTTTCTCAAAGTATGAAACTTTAATGTTTTGGGTTTCAGAATTTAGGGATATTTGAGGAGTTCCATTCAGATGCAGTATGAGGAGTGTTTGCTGTGATAGAGGTGCACTGTCGCTGTTTTCTGAACAGCTCTTGAACTTGAAATCTGTTTTCCATATCTCCTACTCTGTTCCTGGGACAATCCACTCTGCTACTTGAACCTCATTTGGGGCAGAGCGAGTGGAGTGTGAGGAGTGTTTGCAGTGTTTGGGGGTGTGACTGGTGAGGTTACCTTGGCCAGCCGAGTTTGCTTCCTAGGACCGGCTGAGCCTTGGTTGTAATTCCTCCTTGGTCCACGCCCCCCCCCCCACTGCAGAGAGAACCAGTCTCTCGAGGAATTCTGTGCTTTCGGGATTCCAATATAACTAAAGGTACTTTGACATTGGCTTCCCTCTGCTTCTCCTCTTTCCTGAATTACGGACCATGGTGACTGCGTGGAAGGGGGGGGGCGATTTTGCTTCACCCCTTTGAGCCATGACCTGATGCCACACATTGTCACCCTGACAATTTCATACACTCTAAATTAGATTTGTCAGACGCTGAGCCTTTGTCGCACGGATTGTAGCAGCCGCACCCAGTGCCTAGAGATTAGATGCTCTGCTAGGAAATACGGGACACGCAGCACAATGGCTCGCTTGGAAGAAGTACCCATAGCTCAAAAACTATTAACGCAGTGAGTGAGAAGCCTACTAGCAGTACACAAGACAGTTTGGATAAGCAAGCTGGCAATCAACCACCAATTACTGGATTTGTTGGGCTCCCCCCTCCTCCCTCAGTTGATGATCAAATTGATTCACCCTCTGATTGATTAAAAAGAGCACTAACTCTTTTGCCCACAATTGACAAGAAATTCACTATTAAAATGGTCTATAGACTTACAGAGAGCCTCTCTGGGGAGGGGAAATTGCATTTCTTACAACACTGATACCGAAAATATTATGGAAACAAACTTATCTAACACTCCGGACTGTGTGGCACTGGCTTCCTCAACAGATTCCTCCATTTGTACAGATACAGACTATCAAAACTATGCAGCTCATGCGGACCAACTGAGTTCTGGTACCTTAGCAGCGGTCAAAATAACTTCTGCAACTGTAAACTCAATTATCCTTAGGATTGATGCTTTGTTTTCAGTAACTGTATCTATAGCAAAGGAACAGACAGATCTCAAATACATTTTGGTGAAAATTGTCTACTTGGTACTTACAAACTCCTTAATACACATAACAGAATGCTCTCAAATGGACACCCAATGTAACAAGAAAGACTATCAAATTATTTGCTTTTGCAAGACAGTTCTCTGAGGCCTACTACGAGAGAAGACACACATTGTATATAAAAAAAAATGATTCCCCCAGACACCTGTCACCGGATACTTATTCAGACTGGGACTTTGAGGAGATCACAATCTCGCCCACTTCCATGGAGACTCAAAATATAATTATGAGCCAAAACAGAAGACAAAACCAAAAAATAATAATAAAAGGGCCAAAAAGAAACTCAAACACAATACAAATAAAAATAAAAAAGAAACTCATTTAGTAAGTAGCATAGTAAAGCTGCAATGCCCTGAAAAGCCATGCACTTGTATTAAACCATCAATTGCGAATATGCTTCTTGATGGACCAAATAGACAGGTTCAACTCAGGGGTCCTTTGGACCAATGTCTAAATCCTACGATTACCATTGACTTGACAGCCCTATTTAGTTAAAAAACACAAGAACCTGGCCCCTCAGATGATAATACAAATGCATTTGTACCACCCACTGACACTTAGTAAAATCTTTGGATAGCTGCCTAAAAGCAAAGAATGAGGCATGGTCACGTTTTATTACAAATCAGACACCTAAGGATTACATGGTGGTCAACAATATGGGATTTGGGGAAATGGGCATTTCTGGAGGAACATCACCCTACTTCATACAGTCCGTTCCTGAATCGCACACACGTATTGAATTTTGTCAGCAGGGTAGACCAACTTAATGTAATCTCCTCTGCAGACATTCTTCAAATAGCGTTGCCACGAATGGATAGTGCTTCGAATTGGGCTCTTATTCAATTGACATCTCCTATTATGGTAGCACTACTGAGATTAAACATTGTCGTGTTAGACCAAATGGAACCATCTGCAAGAAGGTTAAAAAACAGGTACAATTCTCTACCACACTAAAACAATCAATGACTGGTTCTCAGGACTCAGCATCTCAGAACTCTGAATGTGTTACTCTACGCACTTGCCAACAACTTACTGGAAACAAGGGTGGAAATCAGTAAGGAATGGTTCAGTGGTTCCCTGAAAGAGTTAATGAGGAGGCAAATTGACTGACCCCTATACAACCACCCATGAAATGGATAACATGGAACACCGGGGGTAATAGGTCTTTTCTCTCCCACCCCACTGGCCTTGCGATTATTCTGTGTATGGATCCGTTCATATTACAGGAAAGGCTGACGAGTCCTTTTAAAATGGATGGTTATCACATCATACACAATATCGCAAAAAACTCTTAAGCAAGGATGTCCAAGTGGGGGCCTGGCAATTGGAGTAAAATCTGCAATCTACGTGAAACAGTTTTTTAACTACACGCACTCCTTTTATGTCCTCTCTGCTGTATTGCACACAACTGTAAATGCCAAAACTAAAATACTTTTAAATACACATGATCCTCCTTCTGGCCTACACACTAAAAAGATACATAAAGCTATCGGCAAAACAATTTTACTCTGGTATGAAAAATACCCTAAAGGGAACCTAATCATCGCTGGGGGTTTGAACACAAAAAAAGTGCAATTGAGGCAGGAGCATGTTGGGAATCAGGATCACAAGTGGAAACTATTTTTAATAACAATATGATTTGGAACGTCTTTCCTACCAAGGGCATGGAAAAGACATTACTACGTATACATGGTCAAATGGCTTTTCCCCCTCTCATATAGATTATGTAATCACAGATTTGGCAATTGCTCGATGTTGTGGCTCAATCAAAATTGAGCCAAGTGAAGTGAGTGATCACGCTACTCTATGTCGGACTGTTAACTGTGTTTCGCAGGAAATCATATATTATGGACTGGGAAAACTATAAACATGATCAAAAACATATTGGAGAACAACCAAGTAGATACTGAGCTAAGGAGAAAGAGGGAAGCATGGAATATGGGAGAGCTTTTGGAAAAGATTGTCAATAGTATACAAATATACAAATAGGGAAAAATTGCCTGTTGGGGAATCCTGGGAGAAATCAAGGCTGCCCATTTGATATATTAATACATCAGCAAAAATTGATTTATCGAAAAGCTATGGCAGAGATTAGAAACCGACAACTTGGACAGTTGAGGAAAAACAAAAAAATTGATAAACCTGGCCATTCGATACAGGAATTGACTTTGCCAACATAAACATTCTACCAACGGTGCAATTGGCAATTGCTGCTAGCTGGTTAAAAGCAAGCAACTCCCGTAATTTCTGGTCATGTTTTAACACATTTCATACCTCCCCCGCCCCGATTGACCTTAACCCGGTCCCTGAATATTTATGGAGCTCTTATGTAGGTGAATTATACACTGTACCTGAAAGTGAAAACCCATCTGCTCCATTAATGGGCTGAAAGAAACCCTGTTGGATTATGATATTGATGAACTTATTATAATCATAGGGAAGTTTAAGGCCTCAATGTCCGGATGGCATCCCAAATGCTCTTTATAAATCAAACCCTCAGCTTTGGGACAGAGTTTGTTTAATACTTTTAAGGAGGTTGAGAAAAGCAAACACATTCCTGATAGCTGGCTCAAGTCTATTTTAATCCCAATCTTTAAAAATAGGCGATAGACTTGACCCGGCAACCTATCGACTGTTGGCTATGATGGGCTTTTCCCATAAAATATTTGTTTCCATTTTACAGAAAAAGCTCACTTGATGGGCGCAAGAATATGACTTGATTAGTACATTTCAGACAGGTTTTAGGAAAATACACAGTACAATAGATAATATCTGTGCAATACGATACTTAATGGCAAGCAGACTGTGGTCCTAAAAACAATCCATACTGTTGCTATAGATTATAGCAAGGCGGTTGATCTGATTTCCCTCCTGCTGTTTTGGGGAAAGCTAGGGGGACAGATCAACAGTTACTATATTACATGGCATCAACTGTCTCAATCAGACTGAGCCTAGCAGGAGAATATACTGACTACAGCAGAACAAATTGAGGACTGAAACAAGGCAGCGCATTAGCTCCTATGCTTTTTAATTTGTATGTAGCCAATATGATAGATTATGTAAGTGCAGTTTGAAATGTTCCTCCAAAAATTGGAGGTCAGTCTGTTCCATGTCTGGCATATGCTGACGATACTATTTTATTTGGCATGACCCCCATGGGCCTACAGCGCTCTATAGATGCATTATCAAGCTATGTATCCAAAACAAAGGTAATGTGCTTGGGGGGACACATATTAAAAAAATCTATGCCAATTTGGAAATTAAAGAAGGTTAAGCTCATGGTTGTGAAAGATTGTTTATTTGGGTTTTAACATAAAAGTAAACCCCCCTAATGGATATTATGAAGAAATAATCATATCTAAGTTTTGAAAAAATGGAAAGCAACTAAACACTAGGGCAAAAAAGGGGGTCACTATATTGAAGGTCTTTCAAAAATCTATTGAGTCTGTGGAGTGGAGTGGCTGCAGAGTGGTTGCAGTCTGTGTTGTCCGCGCCGTGAGCCGTGAGAGCCACAACCTCAGCTGATTGAATTGACATAGGCTTCTCAAACTCTGCAGTGAAATCTTGTTTTTGCCTAAATTCATTGTGGCGGCAAACGTCTTGACTCCTTTGTTCGGTGAGTTCTCAATGTGAAAGCATTTCTTGCTTTAAACTGCCTGCCCAAGCAAGAGTCTGTGCTAACACCTAGTAGTTTGGAGACTGTGGGTTTTGGCCCTTTGATCCGTTATGCGGTGGAGACAAGTGGGAAAAATGCCAGCTAAAAACACGACATATCCGCTGAGAAGCAAGAGTGTGACCCTTATGAACTGTTCGGGCGCCGTGTTAAAAACAACACGTGAGCAGTTAATGCCCGACCCCAGGAAAGGGAAAATTCCAGTGTTCTTTCCAGCAAATTTGCGGACAACGTATGCCGAGGCAATTCAAACTGCGGTGCAAGACACCAATACGAACACAATTGACTGTGATATTTCTGACACAGCTTTGTCACAGGTGGAGTACGATGTGAATGTTTGCATATTTGAAGCTTGTGTCAGCCTTGAAAGCAAAATCCAAGAAATTGAAGCTGTAAGGAATTGACGGATAGTCTCCCCCGCTCTTTTCAAAACTCAAGTGATGAATTTCAAGATGAAAAATTTGTATCTGAAATCTAAGCGGGAGAGCTCCAGTATCAAGGATGTATGGGACTTCTCATTTGATTACTTAGATATATCCATAATTATTGCAACCTACCTCTTGTGATCCAGATGGGATATCTAATTTAATATGCAGGGAGAACCGCTCACTATGGTCACAAATTTTACATAAACTATTCACTCATATTGCAAAACGGGGACCTGGTCCAACCTCATGGAAAAGTGCAGTGATTGTCTCTATCTTCAAAAGAGGTGATAGAGCCCAACCCCAGAAATATCGACTCATTGCCCTTTTAGATTCGGCGGCTTCAAAAATCTTTGCCAAATTAATCTTAAAAGACCTAACAAATTGGGCAGAGAAAGGCAGGATACTAAGTTCTTTCCAAACAGGATTCCATAAGGGGGTTGGTACAACATTGAGTGCCCTAGCACTGCACGCTTGTTCCTTGAACATAGGCGGGACTGTTGGGAAATCAATCTATATTGTGGTTATAGATCTGGAAGCAGCTTTCGACAACATAGATATTGAGTACTTCTGGCACAATTCGAAACTATGGGGCATCGATAAAGGACTCCTTCGTATGATAAAACTCCTGTATGCAGACAACTCGATACAAGTAAGATTAAGCAAGCAGGGAAATACATCTAGGTCAATCCCAATTCTCAAAGGTGTAAAGCAGGGATGTGTCTCTGCTCCTATACTGTTTAATCTTTACCTTGCAGATCTTTGGGAGGAATGTAAATCATGGAAATGCTATGCCCCCAAATGGGGACACTGTATGGGCAAATATCATCGCTTATGCCAATGATTTGGTCTTGGTGGATTTAACATAGGTAGGCCTTCAGAGACCAATGGTGCGTGTGGAGCGCTACTTACTCAAGAATCATCTGACTATAAACCCAGAGAAATATTTTGTAATGACCTTTACAAGTAGACACAAAGTAAAATCTTACACATGGAAACTTCATGATTTACCAATCAGGAAGGCCTCTCACATCGCTGACCTGGGGTATTCGATTTCCTCAAAGAGTCAACTCATTAACCAGAAAAGGAAAATGGATGGAAGATGCAACAGTGTAGCTCCATAATGAAGGTCTTAAAAAGAAAAATGTTTGCCTATTCTTTGATTCCCCTCATCGAACTATTCAAGTTACAAATTACAGCCATGATGCTATATGGATGTGAATTTATATAATTCAAGAACAAACAATTCCTTGATGTCTTAGAAGACAAAATCTGGAGGGCTGTTCTGGGTCTGCCTAAATCAACCTTAATTAGTGCAATTCAATTGGAATTGGGGATTACATATTGTTGGGCCAGTTTGCTAAGCGTAGCATGTTTTTGCTATATAAATTAAAGCTTGCCGAAAAACCTAGCCTAGGCTTTTATCTGTATGAGTGCCTAAGGTTTAAATACAATACTATACCATTCCTAGAAAGCTTCAGCAAGCGCTGTTTGGATCTTGAAGAAGCAATAGAGATCATAGATACCGACTCAGACTTTGTGAAGAAAAAGAAGAGTATGTGGTGGGACAAGTATGTGGATATTGCGGATTTAGAGAGACTGAAGTTGTATAAAGACAAGCAGGTGTACTACACCCCGAAGGACAAAGTAAGAGAATACCTAGTCAAATTTCCTTAGCAAAAAATGAGGGGCCATTATCTCAAACTCCGCCTCAATGCGCTTCCAACACTCGAGGTTATAAGGCCAATTTGTAACATACCAAAGGAGCTATGAGGATGTCGTGCCTGTGGAATGGCACCTCTGGAAACAATGCAACATCTAGTTTTGGAATGCCCAAATTTTAGGACTGATAGAATCAGACTACTAGGCCCCTGTGTGCACTTCATTTTGATTAATTCTGCAAATATTATTGGGAATAATCCTCATGAAACTAGAAATGGTGCTCCATAGGGTTAGCACGACTGGTTGGAATGCTGTGATAAGTGAATATGAAAATAATTATAGAATGTCTAAGATCTTGTATGTGCAGAATAATGCTGAACTGATATTCAGTCCCGAGCAGGATGGGAGCTATTGATTTTGTTTATATCGAAAGGTGAAAATCTTTTTATTATGGATTTGGACTTTGGAAAGCACAACATGTTCCTTTTAATTATGTTTATTTTATTAGGGTATTATTAGTGACAAAAGGTTTCATTGAAACTAGAAAGCACTGAATCAATAATAATAAATAATAACATTTTAGGCAGTCACCGAGATATCGGAAGTGGAAATGTGCAAATCTAAGGATACCCTGGCACCAAGGGATAGCCACAATGAATTGTCATTTCATGATGTGTCTGAAATAGGTGAGAGCTCACTTACAGCACTAAACCTAGTGCTGCAATCTTTTATCCGCCTTTACGATACGGTGGTGCACAAAGTAAGAATGAATTCGGATCTACTAATGAAGATACGTTCACTTTTTCAGCATGGGACAAACAATGATAAAAGCAAAAAAGAGATGTGGTGTCCCAATGTAGTCAACCTAACCAGACAAGCAAACATAACTATTGATAAGGAGGATGCCCAATCAGCTTCTGCAGTGGCGGTTGATCAGTACACTAACAATGAGTTACGTACAATCGTAGTAAAGAAAGAGAAAACAAAGAATATTACAGCATAACTGAAATCCAGGAGAAAGGTATCACAGAAATGTCTCTGAAAAATCATGGATGCAGCAAATAGGGCGGCCTACACAAAGGCTCTGACCACCCTGTGGACAAAGCTATTAGAACCGGCACTGCTTCATCACTGAAGGAAACATCAGTAAGCGGCCTATAAATGACAGATGATTTTACCAACATACCCACCTCTCTGCCCTGCCACCCTGTACCTGATCACAATCAACCAAACACCAAGAAAGCGCCTATGGCTGGTGTGGTCGAGAAACCCAGATCAGCCATGAATGATGGGGAAGCCAAAGCTAAGATGGGAAATTCGAGAACACATAGGGGTGGAACGGCTACATAGTGGATGCAGAACTCTTACAATGATCACAAGGACCAATCAAAAAGCCACAAATCTAAGCAGGCTCCTCTAAGTAGACTTTACCAAGGTGAAGACCAGTCTTCTCCACGGCTTTGCCCAAAGACGATGTCCAACACTTACCTTCTGACAGCTCATGGAGGTTGCAGGGAGGTTTTTTACCCAAAGCTGACCAACGTCCCAACATTAATGGAATACGTTACTTTGACCAAGATGAAAAGAAATATGCTCCACATGATGCTGGAAATCCGAGTTGGGGCTGGCTTGCGGAAGCCCTACCCACGTCAGTGGGTAGGAGACCTGGCTTCTAGAGATATTCTTCAACTGGTAAACTGGAACTCACGGGGCCACAACTCATTTATGAGTAATGTTAGGAAGCAGTTCCTAGATAATTTTGACATTATATTTCTGCAAGAGACTTGGCTAAGGAGCAATCCTACATGGGATGGGTTTTCAATTCCCTCGATATTGGCAAAGTAGGGCATAAGGGGAAGAACCTGGGAGGGCTTGAAAAATAAAAAGCATTGCCACCTAAAAAGAAATCTGTGGGACTGTGATGCTTTTCTAGCAACAATGATTTGTGAGTTGAATGAAGCCAACTAAAAGACTGAGACTGGAATGCTGTTGATCAATGTCTACTTCAATCCCTCAAGTATGGACATTGATAAGGTTATTCATGATATTGATAAAATGTTAATAACTTGGCTCGCTGATTCTGTAATCTTGGCCGGGGACGTCAATTGTAAATGCCTGACGTGTAAGGGTGGTTCGGGTATCTTGGATGAATTTTCAGGTATTTTGCCACTTACTCGCATATCAAGGAAAGCAAATTGCGGCAATATATGCTCCACATTTTGGTCCAGATGTAATTTCATGCAAACAAACCAACTTTTTGGGGGGTCTTTTTCTGAGGTTCCTACATGGTCAAATGCTTTCTCAACTTCCATTATTGACAACATATTTTTAAATAACTTCGAGGTGGAAGTGGTTGTCAAATTTAACATCCTGAAGACAACATTAAGTGACCCTACAATGCTACAGCTGGCCGTCAGTCGTTTTTATTCCAGGGAGCCAGTTGAGTTTTCAAGCATTGGGTTTGTGGTGGTCTCGTGCCAGGGCTCTAGGCTGACACAGTACAGCACCAATCTAGAGCTATTAAATTCCGGCCTTTGCGACTGGTGGAATAACTTATCTGCACAGAATAAGCTTCTACACTCGGCCCCAGGGAAGTTTCCAGAAATTTTGTCAAGATTGAGAAAACAGAGGAAGGAATGTTTCTCGGTGCAATCCAAGATCTCGGTCCCAGGGAATGAGTACATATCTGACATAGCAATCCAATGTCGAAAATGTCAAATGAGGAAAGAGGTGAGGCACTTAGTGAAATGCCAATTCAAATCTTATGAGGATAAAATAAGGGTGGGGGGAGTTAAAACAACAGTTCAGAGTCTGGTGTAGAGTTCACAATAGTGGCAAATATATAGCAAAAAATCAGAATCTACTGAGCAAAATAAACATCCCCCCAGGTTCGCTGCCCCCTTTAGTCTTTGACCGGATAGACATAGCGCTCACCATTAATACATGAAACAACTCACGAGCATCTGGCCCAGACGACGTGACTAACCGTATCATTAAAAGTAACCCAACTCTTTGGGCAGATATTCTCTATCATCTATTTGCCCAAATTGTCGAGGATCGTACTTGCCCTGCCTCCTAGACTTCCTCAACACTTGTCCTCATCTTTAAAATAGGGGCGAGAGAGAACTCTGCTTGCTATTGACCTATTTCTTTGACACCACTTCCAAAATGGTTGCAACCCTCCTCTTAGGTGAATTAACTTGTTGGGCTGAGGGGGCCAATGTCCTAAGCTCTTTACAAACAGGCTTCATGAAAGGCAGTGGAACTGTAGTAAGCGGGATCGCTCTGACAGCTTGTCTGTCGGATATCGGTCCCCTGATGGGGCCACAATAGACCTGCAGCTTTTGATTAAATCAATATCTCTGTACTACTGCTTAAGCTAGCTAAGTGGGGGATATCCTCGATCCAGCTGTTGTAGTCCAACAATTCAACGAAAGTGAGACTGAATATGTGGGGAGAACTATCTTGAAAGATCCCTGTAAAGAGAGGTGTATGTCAAGGGTGTGTGCTTGCCCCAACGCTATTCAATCTGTAATTTGTGGATTTCTGGGCTAAAAGCAAAGAGTGGGGTGGGTATGTGCCCAGCTTCTCCAGTCTGAAAATGAGATGTATTGCATATGCAGATGATCTATTATTTATGGACTCTCCAGAACTAGGACTACAGAGACAACTAGAAGGTCTAGAAAAATACTTGAATGATAATCACTTGCAGATAAATTAGAGTAAATTATATGTACTGATCACTACATCTCATAAGAAGTTAAAGAATTTCTGTTGAAAACTGAACCATATACGAATTAAGAGAGTGACATCAATCTGTTATCTAGGATTTATAATCTCAGTAACAAAGCATCATGAGCATGTAAGAGCCCGCCTGGAAGAACAAATCTGAACATGTACCTCACTTATGATGGCTATCAAGAGTAAACTCTGTTCTTTTATCATAATCCCATTCATTGGGTTTTACAAGGTTAAAGTCTCACCAACTATTCTGTATAGGTGTGAACTTCTAAACATCTTGGATAGGAAATTTTTTGATGTTCTAGAAGCCAAAATTCTTAAGCAAATGTTGGGCCTTCCAGTTTCAGTCCCGGTCAGTATCATCAGACTGGAACTGGGCCTGACCTCCTGGTGGTCACAATATACCAGGAGGAGTCTCTTCATAATGAGTAATCTGGAGCATGTAGGCAAATCTGGACTGGGGTATTACGTAGTGGCTCTGCCAGTGACAGAGACCAATCCCTACTTAAAGAAATTCTAAAGACGTTGTAATGGGATGAAGGAAGAATTAGAGAGGATTTAGTTCTGAAGAAAAAGATTAGAACCTGTGACAGAATCATGGATTTACAAGATCTGGGTAGACTGAAGCTATGCTCTGGTAAGGAGTCCTTTTTTCTACCTATAACTGAACCTAGGGGATATTTAGCGAAATGTCCATCCACAAAAACGAGACATTGGTATCTAATGTTTAGACTTCAATGCCTCCCAATGCTGGAATGTATTTCCACAAAGCTTGGGATCTCAAAGGGCTTGAGGAATTGCAGAATGTGTGACACAAGGGCAGGAGAAAATGTATTTCATTTTGTAATGAGCTGCCCATTTCTCCTGGATTTGCAAATCAGAAGTTTTAGCAGATTTGTTTGTTCGGCATTGCAGATTCTAACTCAGGAATTATGGTGCAGGCTTATGACTACCCCTCAAATGTCCCTTATCGCTTTAGTGAGTATGCTAATGGGTATTGTTTCTGAACTGGCTAAGGTCTCAGAGCAAGGCATAAGAGACTTGGCTCTTGTAGAGGACGGTAAATTGGGGTTGCTAAATGCCCTTGAAAGTAAAACTTATCTGTTGAAGGAAAACAATAGCTTTTTATAGATGCTCTGGAAGAGCTTTTTGTCTTTACCTGATGTCCGATGACTATTTTATCTCTGTGTGATACAAATCTGTATTTGTTTGTTTATTATGTCTTGTTCTTGTGTAAATGTACTTTTGTATGGAAAACACAAATAAAAAAATAAAATAATATTGATGGTCTCATGGAGATTTATCAAGTCAGTATCATTCCCACTCTCTTTTATGCTTTGACTGTGCTCTCAAAGCAACATATTAACTGGTTAGGGAAAATAGAGGGTAGAATATTACGCTCAATTATTAACCTTCCATCCTCCATGCCGGTAGAGGCTCTCATAATGGAATTTGGAGTTCAATCATTAGTTTCGAGATGGATGACTCAAAGAACCATACTATTCCTGAAGCTAGTGAAGGCAAATGCCAAGGAGAACAAGTTACTTAGTTTACTTGGGAAGAACTATGATATAGTCCCTAATCATTTATGTTGACATGATATACAGAAGAATGCATCGCATTATCGAACGTTGGAGAATATTTCAATAGAAACAGCCTTTAATGATCTTCCATAGACAGAAGCTAGACATTGGGACAAAGTGGATAACATTGGGAAATCATCAATCAAAAAGGAATATATTGAATATTCTAAGCAATGTTTCAATTAAATATACCCTGTTCTTACCTAACTAAGTTTTGTAGTATCGCGCTTAAACATTTTATTCTGCAACTGTGTTTGGGTATACTGCCTACAATAGAACACATCGGGCCTGGAAAAAAGTCCCTGTTGAGGATCGGTTTTGTCAACTATGTGGGCAAACCTTAGAATCAAGCCGCCATCTCCTGACATTATGTCCTGGTTTACATTCTTGTTATATGAGGGGCTACAGTAATTTTTTCATCTCCCTCGATCAAATTGCCCATGAGCAATTTTGGAGTAAGCTATATAGGCCGCAGTCATTGGTATAACAGCATCAGCACAAAATATTTGATTGAGAACAAATTAATTGATAATTGATGTTTACACTGTTTTTATGGATTATAATTTATCTGTTTTAGGAAATGGTGCTTTTTAAAGTTGCTTGTATTATGAGTATTATATAGAGAAGTGTTATGGTTAATTTATTGTTATTGACTATTGTTCTGCAAAATTGCATTTTGTTTGAAATGTGCGTAAAGCTTGCATAATATCTAAATGCACAATAAAGAAAAAAAAGATGGTTTGTTATATCAAGGGATCTAGCTTCGTGTATTGGAGCACAACCTTTGCTTATTTTACAACCGGCTTCTCTTGACATAGCATAGGATTTGTTTTTCTGAAATATGATTATTTACAGGATTCCTTGGTTTGTCTTCTATATGTTTCTGAATTTTTTTAATCTAAAACATTTTTCTTGATTGTTAGACTTTATGGACTCTAGCAGGGCCTTCTCAAAACAAGATTGAACATCTTCTTCCCAAGTCTTTTCTTTAGTTAACTTACGATTTGTTTCTTTTACAACAAGAGGGGGGAAAGCATTTTCTGGTTGGTTGTTATACACATGATTTTTAGGTTTATCTTTGTTCCATGGTTCCCTTGTAAGTTCATATACCAGATCTCTCACTCTATCACCCCTATTGATTTTAAGAGGGACTGGTAAAAGTCAAGAAAACAAACCTTTTTTTTTCTCCACAAGATATAAGAGGAAATCTTTTCAGTCTTCTTTCTTGACAAGGAATAACATAGAGGGATACATTGGGAGGACATTCTGTCCTTAGTTTTAAAGAGACTATGTTGTCCTTTCTTGGGACTACATAGTCCAGGGGACAAAAAAGATGATACATATTGTCTGCTACAGTCTTCTTGATAGGGATAATAGCTTGAATGGACAACCTTTGGAAGACCACCACTACATTAAAATGTAAAGGACAACAAGTTTTATGATCTTCTCTTAATGTTCCCATTCCTGTGATAGGAAACGGGTTTTGTGGAATTTCTCCCCAGTTATAGAAGTGATAGAAATAGAATCTGGGTCAGGCCCTTGAAAATATGACCTGTCAATGGAAGGAGTATGACCATGACATTCTTCTGCCAATGTGACATATTTGGGTCTAGTATCTACCATACTAATTTGGGATCCCTAGTTTGTGATCCTCTCTATCCCCAACTCTCTGTCATCAGCCAGACTGTTAAAGTAGTTGAAGCCATAGTAGTGAGAAGGGGCTGTCAATCTACCTCTGCTCATGTTGGTGGAACAACCCAGGAGAGCTGATGTATGTACCAGACATGTCAGGCCTACAGCATGCAAGGAGAGTATACTTTTTGCAGGTAAGTGATGGAATGATTTTTGTGGATGGACATCTCGCTGCTTCACATCTCTATTCTCATCCTGTGGTGCATGTATACATATTTGTACTTTAGTGTGGAGAGTGGCTCAAGGACACATTGCTTGGAACTCCTTTGGAAGTCACATGGTGCTTCTTTTCTTTTTTTATTTAATAGTTTTTATTGTTTGAAATAATGGTAATACAAATGTTTGCAAGTTACAGACGTCACGTTGAGCTTAAACCTCACGTTAACAGAAGTCTACAATTTTAACTAGTAACACATTTGATTATACATTAATATTCATTAAACATTTGAGTTATTGTACATAGATGATGGATCAAAGTTTGTAGGAACAAATTATTATAAGAGCACATTTTTACAAAAAGTCTGCAAAGGTACTAGTTAAGAGAAAAAGAAAAGAAAAATGGGGAGACAGACTGGTAGACAAACAAAAACATACTGGAAACAAATGGGAGGAAGGGAAAGGGGAAGGTTGGTATAATTAAGCAATATGAGCTGAGCGGCAGGGGCATTACGGACTCAGGTAATGCCCCAGGGCCCATAGTTATACGAGTCGGTAATGCCCCCGCTGTGAGGGTATATTGCTATTAGTACCCCGACCCGCATTATGTGCGTGACCGGGGCACTAAAAGCATTTTTTTCTGTCCCGAAACGCTGCAGTGTTTCAGGGCAGAAAAAAAAAAAAACACCAAGAAAATGGCCGCCATGGAAAGGGAAAACGGAGTCCGTTTTCCCTTTCCAAGGTGGCCATCGGGAGCGGACGCTCCCGAAAAAAAAAAAAAGAAGCAGAAGGTACGTGGGGTTGGGAGGGCGGGAGGGAGGGGAAGAAAAAAAAAACTTATCTGCATCCCCGCTGGGGGACGATGGAAGCCTCCAGCCGTGTGGAGGCGCAGAGCAGGGATGGCCTGCTCCGAATCTCCACACTCCAGCCTGATATCGTTCCCCAGCGGGAAGCAGGAGCAAACAGGTAAGTGGGGTAGGGAGAAGGGAGGGATGGAGGGAACGAAAAAAAAAAAGAAAAATCTTACCCGAGTCCCTGGCAGCCTCTCAGCCGTGGAGAGGCTCGGAGCGGGGATGGCCTGCCACACCCCTGCTGAGGACAAGGCGGCTGGAATCCCGGCCGAGAATCAAAGGATTCTCGGCCGGGTAAGGACCCGGCGAGAGCCAATCAGATTGCTTGTTGCATTCTGCTTGTCTCTCGCCGGGTACTGATATGATATATAATCAGAGTGATATTGCAACTGTAATAATGAAATATAACAAGCTTATGAGTGAAATTATTAAAAGATGGCTGTAGGGTTAAATGTAAGTATGAAGGTTCAAGTGCCATGCTCAGTTACATTGAAACAGTTGAGATAACGAATAAAGAAAAACCATTTAGCATTGTATTTAGAAATTGAATTCAAATTGTTAGCCATACATAATTCCATTCTATGAATGTGACAGATAGAGTTCCACCATCCTCTGGTAGAGAGAGATCGGAAGTATTTCCGATTAGCTGTAATAAATTTCAAGGCAATACTAATGAATAAAGCATAAAGTTTGGCTGAGTCAGGAGAAATGTTTGTTGTTACGGCCAAACTTCCTAAAAGACATTTAAAAAGAATAACAAAATATTGACAGAGAAAATAAGCTTGATGAACTTCCAAATATCTTGCCAAAACCTGAAAGTAAATTGACCTTCAAAGAACATATGTGTATATGAGGCAGGAGTCAAGCTACATGAACAGCATTTAGCATCATAATTATGTTTAGCTTTTGCTAGTTTTACAGGAGTAATCAATGCTCTTTGAATGAAGAAAAAATAATGTGTAATATTTGCTGAAACAGATATATTTTTGATTTTAGAGAACAGAAGGAACCACATATGATCGTCAAACGTGCATCCTAAGTCATATTCCCATTTAAGACGAATAGAGCAAACTTCAGAAGTTGAAGTGAACATATTATAAAATTTTGAGGCTCTTACATCATTGATCATGGTAAGCTGTAGTAGTCTGAAAACGCCTGGAGAAAGAACCTCATCAGAGAAGTGAGTAAGTGCATCTAGGCAGGAATGAATTAATTTGATATAATAATGAAAGTCTGCTTTGGGGATGGCAAATTGAGATGATAATTTTTGAAAGGAGAGAATGGAAGGACCATGAATATTTTGTTGAATAAATCTAATTCCTTTTTATATCCATGATCTACGATTTAAGGCCTTATTATTAATCACAATATTCTTGTTATGCCATATTGAAGGAGAAAGGTACTTATTGGGAGTTTTGGTCTGAGGGAAGAGAAAGGCTTCTAGGGCTGAGAAGTAGGCTTGAACGGGATCCGAGATAGTCATGGATGTATGTTTAAATATGTAGATGAGGTCAGTGACGTTGTAAGGATAAGCTGAATGTTTTTTCCAAAGTACACCATGTGGGAGTATCCGGGATTTCAGGCGAAATGCAGAGTGATATAATTTGAAATCTGGAAATCTGACCCCACCCATTTCATAAGGTGCTTTCAGTTTGGCTAAGGCAATTATCTTACTTTGCCTACGCCCCATAGAAGGTTCAGTAAAATAGAATAGATAGATTTGAAGAAGGAAAGAGATAGGGGAACAGAAAGGAGCTGCAGGTAATATAGTACAGTAGGGGGAAGCATCATTTTAACTGTATCCAAACATCCCCACCAGGAGCAGTAGAGGGGGGACCATCTGGATGTTAGGTCCTTAAGAGTATCTAACCAGATCTTAGTGTTAAGTTTGACAGTGTCTTGGATCCTGGGGGCAAATCGAATGCCCAAGTACTTAATGGAAACATTACACCATTTAAGGCCGATTGTATCAATATCATGTTTATGGCAATAGGAGTTTAAAGGCATAAATTCTGATTTGTCTCTATTTAGTTTGTATCCTGATACTTGACCAAACTGAGATAAAGCATTAAGTAGATTAGAGGTGAAGTTTGTGATTCTTAATTAGAATAAGCATATGGCGCTATTTTAGTACATGAAGCACCCCCAGGGATACCCAGGATATCTTTACTAGATCTCATTAGTTCCAATAAGAGTTGAAGTGAGAGAATTACACGGCCCACGGTAGTGGCCGTGTAGTTATGGTTAAATTGCTAATCCCATTGGAAGAGCACTTTTTGGGCGGCTTATAACTTCACTCCCCCTGGACGAATCTTCACCAAACTTTGCAGAAAAAGTATATGGCCCACTCTGAATTATTGTCTTGCAAGGTTTAGTGAGGTTTGGTGCAGGGGGGGCAAAGTTATAAGGGGTGTCCCAACATTTATTTTTTTTCCATAGAGTGAATAGGGAAAAAACTTTGCTCACACCTACAGCTCAAACCGCTGGACGGATTTGCACCAAATCTGCAGCAGGACTAGCGGCTTGGTCCCGAAAGCGTGCTTTTGTTAATTCGGTGGAAATCGGTCCAGTCGTTTCTTTTAAAACGACCAAAAAGTAGGTCTAGAAAAATGTGTGATATCTATGTCCGCTCCGCGGACACATTTCCCTGTTCGCTCCGCGGACAGGACACTGATTGGCTTATCGGTTTGCGTCATCTCCGCGGACATGCGACGTGTTCGCTGATTGGCTGGGATGAAGTGTGAGGTGCATCACATTGTTTTGATGCGCCTGCCATCTTGGATCCGAGGACATCCGCGGACAGCGCAGCGACGAAAAGGAAAAAAATACAATTTCGGGGAGTGTGTCGGTGTGTAGGTGTGCTTGGGGAATTTGGGGAAGTAAGAGATGGGTCAAATGCTGTATTTTTTTAGGTGGCAGGTGCCCCTGATGTGTTCGCCATGTCTGCGGTCTTCACAGCTGTCCGCAAACATAAAAATGCACTACTGGCTATTTTACTTTAGTATGATATTGGCTTTGGGTTGTTAGTAGAGCGTTGATCGTAATTAATATCCCTTATAAGTAGGCCATATACTACAGTTAAAATTTTTGATTGTATGGGTGTGTTATGCTGGGGTGGTTGTGGCTAGGGCCTAGAATCTTGGGGGCATGGCCGAAGACTCTAGGCCCTGGCCACAACCACTGCAGCATAACACACCCATTCAATCAAACATCCATCAAATATCCACAAATCAAAAGTGTGTGTACTTTTTGATTTGTAGAGTTTGTATGTGAAGTTTTGGCTAAGTCATACAATTAAGATTGTAGAGTTTGGTAACAAGCACTGCAGTATAACATATCCATGGAAGTAAACATTTTGGATTGTGGTGTATGGTTAGATGTTTGCTTGAATGGTTGTATTATGCAGCAGTATTTGTGAGTTGAATTATTATATACTTACTGTTTGACTTTTTGTGATGGGATACATTTTTTTATGAGTTGGGTAACTGGAGCAGATTTTCTTTTTCAATTTCTGTGATAAAAGAAAAGATCACATGTTAGTGTAGGTAGTTCATAATTAGTTATTTCATTGCATAATAGACATTTCTGCATTATTTCGACTCTCATATTTGCTATTTTAGAAGTACTATATTTCAAACCAGTGTACTGTGCAATTTGCTCAGTTTCTGTGTTTGTTTATGAAATCATTGGGTCTGTGGGGAAAAAAAATCCATGCTGGATTATTTGTTGTTTCTGGCTAATCTTCTATCTGTTGGCTTGGGGCAGGTTTTTGGGGCTATTTCATACTTGTTGGTGTATTCTAATAGTTTACTTATAATTTTATGCTAATCTTCTATCTGTTGGCTTGTTGTAGATTTTTTGGGGCAGTTAGATACCTGTTGGCGTATTGTAACTGGTTATAGTTTTCTAATTGAAGTTTTGTTAATGTTTATGCACAGATTAGTTATTACATTTTGGTTTTAAGAATATTAAATAAGCATTTATAAGATTTGCTGGTAATCATTGCTTTAATGTAATGGTACTATCCTTATATACGAACCATCTGCAATTCTTTTTTATGTATGAAGTGTAGTGACCTGCATTGGTTGTGGCACCTGCGTTGTAGATTATACCTATTGTTGTGAAGATTTTCTTACCAAGTGATACTTGACCATGTGTGAATCCAGTCAGGTTGCAGTTGTTTTTGGTACCATCTGTATTGTAATGTAAAAGCATTAGTATTACCTATTTACTATGTGTCTGTATTTGTAAGGTGGAGCGATTATCTGAATTACAGGTAGTACATAATCTGCCATGGTTTGCATTTTGTACAAGTTGTTGAAATGGAATGGATTCACAGTTAGGTATTGATACATACACAAAGCATTCATTAGGATTTGTTCCTGTGCCACATGGTTGCAGGGAGTGCATGTATGTTTCCACATGTATGAAATCTAAAAGATTTCATTTATAGGTATGTTTTTGTATTCCAGTACTTGTAGTAACTGCATTAGGAATTCTTGTGGATCTTCTTGTGATTTTATGGTGAATTTGACCATTCCAACACAGTAGTCCAATTCTTGTTTTATTCCATGAACACTGGAGGTGTTGTCAGGATTGTTGGTTGCATTTCTATGAAGGACTAACATTTGCAAACATAATTGGTCTGTATTGTGTAAGTAAATGTTGTCAATAATTGGTGGCAATTGGAATAGAATATTTATTGCTACATTTGCATAGCAATTTACACCAGTTATATTTGAAAATCTGAATGGACCTGATAGTTCTGTGTCCAAGTCATTTTTTCTGAGAGTGTGTTGCTTCTTTGAAGAAGTCCTCGAGTTACTTTGAGCAGTGGAGTATGTGACGTCTGCAGACTGGCGCATGTTTTCTGTTAATTCACTTTATTGGAAATGTTGCCAAAGGTTGACATTTCCTATGCTGCCAACTGTTTTATGGCAGAGTTTGTGCCCTAACGTTTTAAAAATAGGTTCACCTTTCACTGGTGTCAATTGAAGAAGATCTCGAAAACAATAATGTGATTTCCTCCAAAGACCTGTTCATAGTCTGTTTTGAGTACCTCTTGTAATCTGAGGTGAATCAAAGCCAACATTAGTTTGGAGATCATGCGCACTTCATCTATAAGTAGCATTTTTATTTGTTTCAAAACTCTGTGTAGTTCCATTGCAGCTTCTGTAGAAAGTTTGTAATAATCTAATTTGTTTTGGTGTTCTACTGGAAGGAGTAGTAATTGTTGTAAAGTGACACCGCCTATGTTGTAGGCAGCTAAACCTGTGGGGGCAGTTACAACAGCTGACAGTTTGTTGTTTGTCAATTGTTGAAGGAATTTGCTGATGATTTTGATTAAGAATGTTTTTCCTGAACCAGCTTCACCACTGATGTATAGCAGTATAGGTTTGTAGTTTTGGCAGGTACAGTTTTTATTTTCATGGTGTACACCATGTTCAATTTGTTTTGTTACTTCATGGAAAATGCTACGCTGCTCATTGTTAAGTTTTGATTTCAGTAGAGTGAAGTCTTCTGTATTTTCTTCATAGTGACACATGGGGCCTAATTATGAGTTTACACCATGGTGGATGGCGGATTTACCGCCCCATTCCAAGATGAGTGGGGCGGTAAATCCCCATTTCCCATTTTACCCTTCCCCATTCCCATTTTTGCCCCATAGGGCATAATGGGAGTGAGGAAGGCGCTAATTACGCCACCGTAAATTACGGTGGCGTAATTAGCACCATGGTCCCTTAGCGCCATGGATTTTAACGCCTGCAAAAAGCAGGCGTTAAACTCACCATGGCGCAAAGGGACCTCGGAATCAGCCGTTAAGGGTCGGCGCCGTTTACGGCGCCATTAACCCCTTAACGCCTGATTCGTAATGAGGTCCTATGTCTAACTGAAGACAGGAAGTTGTTTACTTGGCCTATTGCTGTAACTGGTCTAGGGAAACCTAAGCGGCATTTGGTGTAGTATTTCCCTTTGTTTTTATATTTGCGACGACAGTATTTCCCACATTTGTGTCTTTGAAATTGTAAAATTTGTGCATTAAGGTCACTATTTGTTGTTTGTGAAGGAATTTCACAAGTGAAATATTTTTTGATAAACTGTAAAACAGTGGCATCACTGTCTTGACCAAATTTAGGAGCATCTTTAATCCATAAAAGCATGTGGATGTGTGGTGCTCCTCTGGCTTAGTATTCTTTTCTCCAAAAGAAGTGTTCCACTTCTCCGAGGGGAGAAACAGTTTTATTACAAATAAAGTGTAGCATAGCAATGAAGTGATGATGGAAATATCTTGAAACATTAACAGGATCTAACGAGCAGAGTTCTCCAGGTGTTAGTATAGCTATGTTTGTTTTGGTTTTGTTTGCTATGCGTAGGAAATCATGTAAATCTTCCTATGCATATTCTGCACAACTTAATGTAACAAACCAAGTGGGTGGGCCAAGGTTTCTTATCATACAAAGTACTTCTCTGTGACATCAGAACCATTATTCTTTTGTACCATGCATGTTTGCTAACAGATTTGTAATGCTTTATTGTAGAACCTCTTCTTTTTCTTGTACTTTTTGTAGTAATTGTGTAGCTGACAAATTTTGAAAATGGGTACCTGATTTCAATGTGTGTGCAACTCTGTAGCATAGAGTTGCTAGTTCACTTTCAAAGAGTAGGTGGAATATGTATTCCACATTTTGTCTAAATCTGGGATCTTCAGAATACATTCGTAAAGAGTGGTTTTCTGATGCCGTATCTGAGTGGGTCTATCATCGTACGTTCCTCCTTTCCCAGTAGGAAAGAGTAGAGGAAAAGCATGTGCTTCTATACTTTTTTCCCATATGCTGATTGGTGATCATTTGGTTTGTGGCATTTGGTACGTTTCCAGTGCATCATCTATGGAGACTTTAGAATGTAATGGATGAATTGTATAATGGTCTAAAATATTGGATACTGTAGCAGGATCTAAAAGTTGAAATTGACCAGTTTCTGGTGACTCTTGAATTATTTTAGTGGTTTACCTCAGGTTTTCTTCAATATTAATTTCTTTGTAGTATTCATTATTTTCTTTTAGATATTGCAAGGCTTGTCTAACTTTATGTAAGTCCACAAGTTGTTGCCAATTTTTTTGTCTTTTGTAGGTGCACCATTTACTGAGACAATTAAAGACTTATCTATTGGACATTGCACTCCCAGAGTGTGTACATTTTCTTTCAGATCTAATGGTAAATAAACTACTTTGCCACAAATGCCTTTTACTAATTCAGAGGGACGTATTTTTGCTGTTTTTGGATGAAGGCGTATTATTGCTTGAAATGGGTGCACTGTTTGAATTATGATGCTCTCATATAAATTGAGTTGTTGCAGGGGTTTTGGTAATAGGAATAATTCTAAGTTATTTGTGATAGCTCGTGAAGGAGTTTGGTTGTTGTCAAGTTTTGCAGTGCAGTAACTTCAAAGTATTAAGGGGTCAGTTATTTCATATTTATTTTCTGCTATAAGGTAGAGAGCTAATTCAAACCATTTGGAATCTTCCTTGTCTTCTATTTTGTATGTTATGTCTACAGTTTTTGGGCTACTTTCATAAAAAGTTATGTGGCATCACACACACACACACACACATGGTTTGGTACTTCAGCAGATGTACTTTTACATTTTAGTATTTCTTTTTTTGTATGTGTGTAGTAGAAGGTTGCCATCTGCCTGTCAATTGTCAAGTGTCAATCCTTTTTTGGCTAGACAACTCACAAAGGATTTATGGGTTTTGTTTGTTTTAAACATACAGCTGGATTTTCGATCAAGAAATGTATCAAGGACCTGATTACATCACCACACTTAATAAGATTGGTAAAGTTATTTTTGAGTATCATTTGTTTGATAGAGATCCAAAAGGGGGGATCTGGCAGAGTGGGACCATAATTGTTTAAGATAGAGACGCGTAGAATCACTTAAAAGTTTTACCCAAACCCATCTTACATTAGTGTCAGCATCTTGGTCTAGAATTATAAAGGATTGTTTTTTACTTATTAATATGGCAACTCCATTTGTTTTGGCTACAGCTGTACTGGAAATGACCTCATTAACCCAAAGGGACTTACATTTCATTGTCCCGATATTGGATAAATGAGTTTCTTGTATACATGCAACCGATGGCTTAAATTTATTTAGGTGAGATATAATTTTACATCTTTTGATGGGATTCTTACATCCTTTAATGTTCCATGTAATACACTTAAAGATCATTTAATCATATAAATAATGATAGACATACATCTTATAACTCTAGTATAATATTAGAATCAGAGCCGTAGAAATGCAGTTTGAATCATATATACCCAAGCAATGATACAAAAGGATAGTACATCAGGGATCAGGGAAGGGGGTAGGGAGTTTGATCGTAGACTGAAAGTATATATGCAAGGAAACAAGAATGGCTGCAGAAATCAAACAAGACACGGGAGAATGAAAGGGGAATGAAAAATGTAACAGGGATAGGTAACACCTTCTGGGTCGTCAAAAGGAAATAGAACAACCACAGTGGAAGAAGGATGCTGCAACAGCACCCACTTCACCATGTTGTAATAATTGGGTAAGGATTGCATTAAGTAAGTAGGAAAATGAAAAAGCAAAAACAAGTAATGAGGTCAAGATATCATGTGATAGACGAGGTTGAGGCACTTGTAGGTGAGGAAGTGTCCATGCCATAATTTTGAATGGATCGAATGAAGATCCTTATGTCAGCTGGATCATCAAACATGGCCGTTCGACCTTCATGTATTACTTTAAAAGAACATGGGTGATACAGCCCCTATCGGATATTGAGCCGCTTCAGGGCAGGACGAAAGGATAGGAACACTTTCCTGCATTGGGCTGTGCTTCTAGCCACATCTTGAGAAATGAATAACTTGTTTCCATGCCAAATGAGGCATATGCGTTCCTTGGCTGTAGATATAATGAGCTGAAGCTGAGAGTTTTCCAAGAGGTAAAATATGAGTGTTCTGGGTGAAGGGCGAGAAGTGGTGGGGACTGTAGGTTGACCAATTCTATGAGCACGCTTTATGTTGAGTGCTGTTTCTGGGATTAGATGTAATATGGCTGGTAGAAATATTTGTAGAAAAGCAATGGGGTCAGGGCCTTCGGGAAGGGCAGATATTCGCAGATTGTCACGCCTACTACGATTTTCTAAGTATTTGTTGTGCTTATGTATTTTTCTAACTGTACAACTCTGGGGGATAACACCTCTATTACCCCAACTCTCCTCTCCACTTCTTTCATTCTGTTATTAAATCCCATCCATCTATCATCTAATTGCTGTAGTTTTTATATTTGTAGTCTTAATAAAAGGTTTAAGTGCTCTAATTTCAGCAAGGATGGCTTCTATGGCAGGGTCAGAAATACCAAGCGGAGGTGGTGAGTCATTTTTAGGTCTTTTAAGATTTATTAAAGAAGTGGTGGATTCTTTTGCAGTGATACATTTTTTTTATTGGCTTTATTAGTGGCCATTTTGACTAATAGTATTGAAGTCTTCAGTGCAGAACAGTTCGCTGAGGCAGAGATCCGGAAGTAGATGTAGGTCAGTATAAATTTAGTCTTGCCCGCAGTAGTTTGGACACCTTTTTGAAGTGATTTGGAGTAACATTCTCAACTTGAAGAGGTTTAGTAGTGCCCTTTTTCGGTTCTATGATATTTAATAGTATGCAATTATTACATCCATATTATATAGACTGTCTAACTCTTGCGATAAGAGGCCAAAATGAATAGACAGAGAATAATAAGGAGCAGACTATAGATAATAGAGAGTATAGTAAGATCACCAATTCAGGTAACAAGGTATAGCACTGTTCTTTTGCACTCCAGCTGCAAATCTAGACTTGGTAAAATGCCAAGCAGATACTTATAATAGGGCTATAGTGTCCAGATGAAAGCTGCTAATGCTGTAGGTAATGAGGAAAGGAGCAAGCAGACAACAGTAGTAGAGCTATAATGTCAAGATGAAAGCTGCTAATGTTATCAGTGATGAGGTGACGAGGAAAGGAGCAGACAGTCAAGGCTATATAAATTGTTCATGTGCACTATAGCAGAGAGCAAGAGGCAATTGTAGTCGATTTAGTGGTATTATTACTGTGGCGTACAGTTGTAATTCTTGGAGGAGAAAAGTGTTTAGCACGGTGCCATTTGACTACTTTGGAATGTACTGAAAGGAGATAGTATTTATGCAGCGTAGCCAGTTATAGTAGTCTTTATAAATACCCCCTTTTGAGCGTGGGATTATCCAAAGGTATTTTAGATATGAAGGTTGGAAAAGATCGCACTTATCTTCTCTTGTCCTCCCTTCCACCTTCTCTTCTCCTTCACCTCCCGTTTCTTCCTTTTTTTTCTTCCTCCTCTTTTTTCCTTTCCCGTTTCTCTCCTTCTCACCTTCTTCTCTGTTCCTCCTCTCCTCACGCCTGTCTTCGCACCTTTCCCTTCTTCTTTTTATATTATTTTATTTTCTAATTGTTTTTGTTTCCTCCTTGCAATTGGCCTGTAGCGCCAGAGGTGGCATTGTTTGGTGAAGGAACTCCGTAGGGCACAAAGCCAGCGCGTCACTTAGAATGCGACGCCGCTCCTCTCCACATGTCACAGAGCCGCCATCGGAGTTCCGTGTCAGAGAGCAAAGCGGCTTCAAACAATGGCGAGCTGCATCAGAACAATCGCGATAGTGTGCGGAACAACAAGACAGCCAGAATAATAGATAGAGAGGTAAAAAGAAATACAAAAAATTATGATTTAGTGCTTATTTATATTTAGGTGAGGTGGAGCGGCTAGTCTAGGCGGCCATCTTCTCTGGCGTTCTGTGCTTCTTTTCTTAATCCTCAGAGTACTAAAAAATGCTCACATACACAATGGTTATGTGTAAACACACATGAATTTGCACATTCATGACATCTGGGCTTGATTGCAGACATGCATGTGACTTTCATTCTGGTGTTGATGCATTGTTTCCCTATGCATTCTGCCTGCTTTTATCAGCAGTCAAAAGGTGTCTCATTCAATGGGACTGCATGGTGACTGATTCCACCCTTTGTTCATGGTGGGATACCATTTCACATGGTGCCACCACAAACTGTAGCTTATGTGCTTGAACCCATGTATGTGTGAATTTACATGCGTTGTTTGAAATTTGAAATGATGATTGTCAAATACATGCATGTCAGTCGGCCTTATTGTAAGTGCTGAGATGGGCAGTGGACTTCATTAAATGTTTACCTTGGATCAGGTGACACACAATTCGTTCTTGCAAGTGTCTGCTCATCCTCCTTGTTGATGGGAATCAGTCGCACTACATTATAGAAGTGTTAGAATGCACACAATCATACAGCTGTATAATGTACAATTCAGTGGTCACAGGGGAGACGTGCAGAGGTGGAGCTCAATGTTGTGGGTTGGCTCAAGTGATTCGCCAGCATTGGATCTTACATGGATGCACATGCTTATGTATATTCCCTGTCGTCAGGCTGGGAATCCTTGGTAATATTAAAGCAGTTTTGCTTAAATGAAGCAATAGAACCTGAGGAGGGGGCATTAATGGTCTGGTAATGACTCTGGAGCGAGAGTTATAAGCCAGAGTTAAGCAAGGCCATTAATGTTACCTCAGGCGCATTACCAGAATCAGGGGTGTTTCTAGGTCTGGAAAAGATCTGGAGCTACACTAATGTCGGGATTGCCGGGACTCTGGGCTAGCTAGCCTTTTGGTTGTAGACCCTGAGATTCTATCCGGGGTTACAACCAAAAGACCTGTGGCTATAACCCCCTAACCCCCCTTAGCAACGCAATGTTATTGCAATGACATTCATGTTTTGCATAATGGCTTTCCAGAGTTTGTTGCACTGATTCTGTGGGATCATCAGTCTCCTTGCCACCTCCACCTCCAACAGGATCCTCAGCGCATCATCATAAAATGTTGTACAGCATGGCTGTGGCATGGTCCCGGTGAGTAATGTGGTTTTGTGGGGCAGAGTAGGGGGCAGACTGGTCAGACAATGCTTGAGCCAATGGGGGAGGCGGCAGAAGCAGATCATTTGCCGAAGGACTGGGGGTTCATGGGTGAAAAACAGAGAATGTGGATGTGGCGACACAAGAGGAAGCAAGGGAAGAAAAGGGGGGACGAACAGTCAGGAGTGCACAGAGGAGAGTAATGAGGGTATGTTACCTGTTCAGGGGAGCACAAGGGGCAGGCAGAGGTATGACAACTGCCAAGGGGGCACAACAGGCAGTCATATGGTATCATCTTGGGGGCACAAGCACAGGCATCTGGTATCACCTTTCTGGGGGGTTCACAAAGAGCAGGCATGGAATGTCAACTGTCCTGGGGGAGGGGGTCACAAAGGGCACGCAGGAGTCTTATCCTTCCAGAGGGGGCACACAGCGCTGTAGGGGGTTTTGAATCTCTGGGGGTACAATGGGCAGGAATGGGGTGTCACCTATCAAGCGGTGAACCAAGGGCAGGCAGAGGCTGTCACCTGTCTGTGAGGTCAACAGAGGAAGGCAGGGGGTCCCACCTGTCCAGGGGTGCAATAGGGGCAGCAGCAGTTGGGGCAAACGATGGAAGCAGGCATCAGGGCTTAAATGGGCAGCAGTGACCGAGGATGTACGCAGAGAATGTTCTTTTTGCTGAAAATATATAGTAATAGTGCCCCCCTAAACTAAGTTCCCCTACTCATGGGGTTGTGTACGAGCCAGGGGCAGCTTTTATGTAGACAGCGCGTCGCATCAGTTCAGCAATCAGCTTTGCTTCTGCACGTGTCCTGAAGCGGAAATGTGTCGCGTCTGAATTCAGTGGAATGGACCGCAAGGCATATATGCCTTACTTGTATGCCTTATAGGGCTTTCCAGGAGGTGATTAGACTCTCACCATAGAAACCCATTTAAGACATGCATGGATGAAAATAAGGTATACATGGCTTACATGTATGCAGGCGTTAAGATAAAATGCATCCTGGGTGAATGTATTCCACTGGATGAACATAGCTCCAGGGTGTAAATATGAACAAGCAGGGCAAAGCAACAGTGTTGGCCTTTCTGTAGGTACACATGTTCCCATATGATATTTTGAACATTATGACTATAATGAATACAATGTTACCAATGCTTTTTACCTTTTATTGACTTAAAATGGTATGTTGCTACATGTCTCTACCTTTTATATCCAAAAGAAAACAAGCATCCGTTAAGCTGATCGTTTTGGGAATCTGAGCTGTTTATGGAGTTTTACATTTGGAGGAAAGAATGTAATAAAACCAGTGACTCCAAACATCAGACAAGGAAAGAGCTGAATACGGCTATGGAGCAGGAGGGGTGTTCATTCAACGCGTTTCATGCAAGAGCACTTTATCAAGAATGAACGTCTCTGAAGTTGCAATCACACTAAGGTAGGCACACAATGTCCCATAGTGCAGGTGAAGGGTGAGAGGTCTCATGCCTTCTGAACAAAGAGTCCGAAACAAAGAAAACAGACGAAGTGATGTCTGCATTGGTAAAAGGCCAGTGAAAGGAATAGGATGAGAAAAAGTCCACCAGGTGAGTGAGTTCAACCAAAGTACCTAATGCACATGTACCTCTAGCATTGCACAAGTGGAGCTGAACCTGCTCCCAATCATAGGGAACGTGATGTGTATCTCCATAGCGCAGAGGCAAGAAGTGGGAAGAACAGGAGAAAAGGAAGGGTCTGAAGCTGATTCCTAGTACAAGCGCACACGCAAAAGCTCCTTCCAACATCATTGTCAGTTCTTGATCTGTGTTGAGACCTTGGTGGCACGCATCACAGGGTAATAATCCAACGCACTGCCACCTGGCAGAGCCCAAGTCCCCTAGTCCCCCTCTACTCCCATGGAAGGCTGTTTGATCTTCTCTGGGCCAAAACATCTCGACTGGTTGGCTTCCCCCTGGTGTTTATTTTAGAAAATATTGGCTACTGGAGATCTAGTGTCTCTGCTGTGGATAGGTGTGTGGGGTATTCTGTTATTCAGTTTTTCAAAGTCTTCTTCGCAATGCAGCAAAAACTGCAGAGTAATGTGAGGATGTAAATGACATATTTCATTTAGCAACCAATAAAAAGCCTGATTGTAAATGTACATGAGATTATTGTATTGGAGGTCGAGTGTTTTGGTGAAGCACTATTTCCAGATGTTGCACCTGCAGGTGTAGAATCCTTTGGGGGTTGCTGGTAAGTTATGTTATGTGTGATCTATATTACGCGCAATGCCAGAATCCTACAGCTTCTGAGTACTGGATGGGAGATCGAACAGTGTTGCACAGCATCGTCTTGTACCCAAGGGGAGCATTTTGCTCCCAAGCTATTCAAGTGTTGGTCAGCATAGAGGCAGTCTTAATGAATCTGGGGCAGAATGTGTCCTGCAGGTTGCTGTTTCTTCTAGAGGGTAACCTTTGGTGAGCATTTCACATATGGTTGAAGGTCTGTATCCATGGTGATCAAATGCCAGTTCTTTTTAGGAATGGTATAGATCTTGTTACTGTGATCGAAGTAGGCGCTAATGTCGCCAAGTGTGACACTTCCCAATTTTGAATCTTTGCTTGTTAGACACAGAAGAGATTCATGTGTCCTGAATTCCAGTCTTAGTTTGGCAGGTTCAACATGTGTGTGTTGGAAACCTCTACCGATAGCACATGTGCACATGTAGTTAGCTGGCTATTGGATATCTGTTGGATATCAATATGTGAGGAGCAATTGCGTGTGCGACTGAGAGGTTCCACATAGGGATATTTTGGGCGAGCACTGTCTGCATTCAGGATGGCATTTGTCACATAGGTTGCCTGTATAATCTCCTCTAAGGAATCTGATACAAAAAGGACACTAGAGATTACACTAATGAGATGCTCAGATAGCTCAAAGTTCGACTTTGCACCTGCCGGTTGTACTTGAATCCAACTCAAGAATTAAATAACAAACTTCAGGATTTTTTGAATAGTTGGCACTTGTAGGTGGTTCACACCAAACAAGAACCGGCAGTTCTGCGCAATAAGCACCTATCACTCCTATAGTATTCCCATTGCCATCAAGCACGCAGGCCTCCGATAGGCCATCAATTGTAACAGGGATTAGGAGTCTGAATAAGGAATGTCTCCCAGTTTGTAGATGCATTACTCCTTCCTTTTTGTATGGATGCTGCCATCATATGTTCAGGACACCGAAGGTGTACTATTACATTTAGAACATGCATCATGGGAGAAAACATGAGCGAAGTGCGGCAAAGTGTTTACTGTATTGTTACCCGCTGTAGAGAGCAGTCGTGCTACCAGTTACTCTTCCTGATGCCGGATATTCGGAATTGGGCTGGACACCGTTAAGGAACTATTTTATGAACTGATTCCCAACGAGAAGCGTCACGAAATGCGGGAACGTGTTTAATGTGTTTAGGTGTGACAGCCCCCCCTTTCGTGCACAGCTTGCCTTCTAGGGCATGCACATGGACTCTCCTTCTTTGACCGGTCTGCCCGTTTGGACCCTACTAAAGCATCCACACTGTTGCAGTGAGTAGTTCCTGTTACACCTTTTGGTTTTACTTTAGCGGGGTGGTAAAATGAACACTGGTAAACGGCGTAAATATACTTTACGCAGCGCAATGAGGAATGGGGGAAAGCGTGTTCGTAGCCTAAACACTGCTGGCTGCCCCGCGGAACTTCCGAAGCCAAAAAAAGATAAGCTGGCCCGCCCGACGTGAAACCATCTAAAACCTCTGAACGGGGCACACAGTTTCTATCAACTTGCTGACATTCCCTATGTCGTTTAACCAGGAGATTGCAGTGGGAAATGTAAGCCCTGGCTCCGTTTCCATCGATCATAATCATGCTCTCTTGAACATATGCCTGGGACTGCAGAGGACTCACAAGGTGGCGCGACAGCACACGACAGCACTCACGAATGGGACTGCTGGGCTCGGCAACATTATGGGATCCAATCTATCAGCTAGCCCCGATCTTCAAAGGCTGATCTGGCGACTCTTCAGGTTCATTCAGTGACGATGAGAGTATTCTACTATCCGAGGCTATGTCTTTCATAAAAGTTACTGAGGATCTGCATTTCTCCACTACTTCCAGTGTTAACTATGACCAAACTCGATGCGCTGTTCAAACTATGCTCGGGTATCGCTGAAGAACAACGCAAAGTTTATTTTAGCTAAAGTGGTTGATGTCAACTTGGACGGCCAAAATAATGCTTCTGAAGGTGATATTGTACCAGGGGCTACAATGGCAAACGACAAAGTCATTACTTTTACAGATTCTACATCTGTGTTACTCAGTTTGCCACAACGTAATGATCTCCATTTGATGAATAACCAAAAAGGTCTATTAGGTAACACCTCCTCACCTGCAACTGATATAATAACTCATTACCCAGTAGAAGAAACGTCGGAGTCGTGATATTGCTACGGTAAGACCGGCAGGAGGAAGTGTGTGAAGTGGGCCCCAAACGATCTCAGGGAGTGACCAGGAGTAACATTTGACCCAATTACAACCATATGCAGCCATTTAACCTTCTTCCACCAGTAAGTATGTCTTGCCAAAGAGGGTGGTAATAACGAAAGAACAAGCATATGGCACAGTGTGGCAGGCTCTGTTGCATGGTCCCCTGGATAAATGGCTGTCCACCAACGAGTCTCACCACAGTGAGACGCAGCCAGGATCATCCGCGACAGGGAACACTGTAGCACCTCACACCATCACTGAATGGAGCACCTCTATGGACACCATTCACCAAGGCTCTTATCTATCCCTTGCAGGTCGCATCATCTAGGGCTGAGTTAGTGGTAATTACCACTCCCATTCTTGCTAGTAGGTTCTCCATTCTACCGATTCCACTATTGCCCACGTTACTAATATACCCTTGTCTAAGTACTATGGAGACCTGCTTCCTCTTGGTAAATGGGTTAAACTGTCCAAAACTAATCCTGGATATGATAGTCCGTTTTTAAATCGTACCTTTTAAATGGATTTGTGGTCTCAAATGCCAACTCTTGTCAATATTAGCTCTAATGACATGCTCCATATCGAACTACCCACTGTTGATAGCCCATATAATTGAGCTTTAATTGAATTTATCTTCCTAGCTGTTGCATCATTGCTATGTTCCGGCACCATCACATTATTTAACCTAGGTTTTGAACTTATTGTATGTAGGAAATATATTGTCAAGACTAGTAGTGTTATCGGTTATAATTCCACGACTGTGAAGCATCCTTCTTCTCTTGCCTGCGAAGTTTCATCTTCCGAAAGATCCATTCTTCAGACCTCTCTGGTGTGCCCAAAGGCACCCGCATTGGCCCAGCAAGAAACAGTTCAGTGGTTTTCCGATACGCTGAGAGTGAATGGTAACTGACTCACTACTAAATTGAACCATATAAACTGGTTGTGTTGGAACTCTAGAGGCCCTAGCCCTTTCCTAAAGCATCCTGAGAGCATTTCTCATATAAATAACAGTGAGATATTTTTATTACAAGAAACATGGCTCACAGACAGTTTCCATCTTGCCGGGCATCGAAGGTTATGTCGCAAAGCCACTTAGTCTGCCAGAGGTCGCCCCAAGGGTGGTGGAGCTCGATCCCATCTTGACATAAAATATTTTCCGTCTGATTCCAAGTATCTATATGTATTACTCGCAGTTGTTTATTTTCCAGGAAATGCATGTCAGCCTACTTGTACTAAATGTATATATGCCAATTGTTGATTATGACATTGCAAAATAATGTTGTACCCTTGAAAAACTATTAACTGACTGGGAGGAATTATGTCCAAATGGGTCTACAACTTTAATACTCCCTCATGTAAGACTCACCCAGTCGCTAGAGTAACCCCTGATCTGCTTTTGATGGAACCAGATAACTTGGAGCTTTATTCCCCCCGCTGTCTGAATTGGGGTACCCTTGTTTATACTCACAATTTGTTTTGTCTGAATGTTAAGGATCAATCTGTATTATCGCCCTGCACAACATGGAACCAATGGTTCTATATCCTCCTGTTTGGATCATATATTTGTTGACCAATCTTTTTGGGAGTGATGTACTGTCCTAGACATTCGGCACAATACCATTAGCGATGACGCTACTTTAACATGGTCAATAATCTTAACGGCTCCTGTCAATCTAACTTATATTGAAACCAAAGTCACGACCAGTATTCAGTGTAACCGTATTGTCTGGACTGATTACAATATCAAAAGGATTTCCAGTTTCTTTGTAACTTATGACACTTCTATATCCATTTGGCTAAGGACACATAGATGGAATTTTTGCTTATTGATGAACATTTTGGGAAAACATTTATCTTTAACTTAACAAGGAGGGAATACACATGACAGCCTGTCAGGACTAATTTGACCTGCTAATTCAAAATTAAAAAAGGGTATATCATTGAACCAGAACTTGTATCCAAAAAGATCTGAAGCTAACTCTTGAAGAGAAAATAAATGTCTGAGCAATCTTTCTACTAGATATGAAAACTGGCTCAGAACTCACAAAGCTTTGATGCCAAATGCTAATTGGCTGTTTTATTTAATCTTTTATGAAGCAATGATAATAAAACGTTTTGGTCACTTATTAGGAAACACTCCGCTGCTATCTACCAAAGTGATGAGAATGCAGAATCTAATCTAAGGCTGATTGGGTGGAATCCATTACGACCCTTTACTATGATGCTACTTGTCAGCCTCCGATTTATCTAACTAAATCATAGGAGCAGAGTGGGGGGTCTTGATTTTGACATCTTGGATACACAACGTATTATCGAGCGTCTCAAAAACTCTAGAGTACCAGGCCCTGATGGGATCGCTAATGCTGTGATCAGGACAGATCCCGCATTTTGGATGGCCTCTTCCGTGAAAATCTAGCCTCTGGTAACATCCCTCCCAGCTGGAGGACTTCTATTCTCATTGCAATATTCAAGAAAGGCGTTAGAAGTAACCCCACTCACTACCACCTCCTTGCTATGTTGGATAGCAGTTCCAAAATGTTTGCTGCACTAATATTAAAACAACTTTATGCATGGGCTGAAAGCAGACCTCTTTTGCATACGTTTCAAACAGGTTTTCGAAAGGCCCATGCCACTTCTCATGATATATGTGCTCTATTAAGTATTATGTCTAAAGCATCCATCAAGGATGGTAAGAGTTTATACCTGTGTTTTATTGATTTCTCCAAAGCATTTGATACAGTAAATCGAATCAGTCTTTGGGGTAAATTGTGTGCTTGGGGCGTTGATCCTCAATTGCTGCATTTCATCATGGTGCTATACTCTGACACCTCTGTAACAATAAGAGTTAACAAAGATGGTCAATTGACACAACCCATTTGCACCAACCTAGGTTTAAAGCAAAGCAGGGTTACATACTTGCACCTCTTTTATTTAATTTATACATCTCGGATTTGGCTCAAGCCATTAGTTCTGCATGCAACTTCCCCCCTTCAATTGGCAGTGAATCTATCCCATGGCTAAGTTACACCAACGATACAACATTATTGGATCATACACCAATTGTCCTTCAGGGCTCGATTGATGCTTCGGTTAAATATGTCAACTCGAATCATTTAATCATCAATATTGATAAAAGCAAAATCTTTAAGTTAAACAAAAGCAAAACACTCCGTTCTCTTGGAGAATCAATGCAATGCACCTCAAAGTGGTTTCTAGCTATATTTACCTTGGTTTCCCTGTACAATTTCGAGCCAGTTGTAAGTTTTATTATGATTTCTTTCTTACCTCATATCATACAAAAAGGGCTGGTCTTAACGAAATTCACCTGTATGCACACTGGTTTTAATATAGAAGGATTCATCTCCATCTGTCAAACATGAATTGCAGGAAAGCTCTTAATGTCTATATTAAGAGTTGCCTCCTCTGTTCCACTGGGGGCATTGAGGTTGGACCTAGGTCTGTCATCTTTGGGGTCTGGATGGTTGGTTCATCGTTCTAAACTTGTACGATCTATGCCTACAGATCTATGTTAGCCTGACCATCTACTGGGTCTCATTGCTAAAAATCTTTTGCCTTTCTGTACAAATGCTTTTATGCTAGACCTATGCACAACTTTTAACAAACATTTAGATTCTATAGGACTCTCTGAGGCAGCACTGATGGACTGCCCTTAGGGAGTGAATATTCTAAAAAACAAAACCCTCCGTTTGGGATACTGCTATGTGCTTATCCAACCTGCACTTAAAAATAACTATAGACTGAATGCAACCCAAAGTTTCACTCCTAATATCAACATCCTCCCAACTAGCGAACATCTGGTGCAGCTGGACGGGGATACCATATCAAGACAGATTGTGCCGCTTGTGTAATTCGGCTATAGAAACTTCTCGACATGTTCTCACCAGCTGCCCGGTTTTATTTGATGCATATCTTAAAGGATATTCTTACCATGAGCCATCAGGATTATATTGTATCTGACCAATTTTGGAACAATATTTACTGTGTTAGGTCTATTGTAGTAATCACATCAACCTGTTTTATTTGGAAAGAAACACTACGTCTGATTGCACAGCCTAAACTGCACCGCTAATTTAGATGTATGATATATGGACATTAGATAGCATTTTATGTACTGCTTTCATTTTGGATTTTTCGAAATTGATTATTTTTTCTGCTGAATTTTAATGAATTTCATATTGTGTTTTCTGAATTTCCTTTGTTGTAATTAGTTTATGTGCTGGAGATTTTGTTCTATAACCATTTCACAATAAAACAAATAATAAAAAAACATGTATTTAGTGACCATGGATGTTAAATCTGTTTCTACTTATATTGCATGAGCTAGGAGTCAAGCCTTTTTGGTGCGCTCAATCTACAATTTTTCCTCAGCAGAGGAATATGTTACTCTAAATTTAATTCTGAAAATCTACTGTTTCTTTTTGATGAGGGCTACTATCTTCAGCTACAGGCAGTGGCTATGGGGACCAGTTTGTCACCTAATTATGCTAACCTATTTCTGATTTAATGGAAGAGTATGCATGCCTTGTTTGAGCATATTTCACATCTTTGCCCCCACACACCCTAAGGCTGAGGTGTGAGTTTGGCATAGTCACGGACCCATGGAATTTCTGCATCTTACTATTTTTGTTAAAGCGAACTGTTTTGAAACTATACAATTTTGGACATCCACTGATAGAAATGCCATTTGGCACAATGAGACTGCCACCCACTTATGTCCCTTGGAAAATAGTGTTCCGTATGGAGAACTGCTCTGCCTCAAGCAAAACTGGTCTTCTCCTGCATAATATGTAGAACAACCCAAAATAAGAGTGAAACACTTCCAGGCAAAAGGCTACTCAAAAAACATACTTTATCAAGCTCTGTCCAAAGTTGTTAGCTGACAGTGCGTGTTTTTATTGGTGCATGATGTGTAAATAAGAAGATCCAGTACATCACAATGTTTAATGTTTAACAACCAGCATCGTGAAATTTCAAGAATGTTCTACAAAGATTGGTCTATTTTATATTCAGACCAAGATCTTGCATCACTTCTACCAAGATGCCTGTCAATTAGCCATCAGAAATGCCCCGCAATAGGCATTATTGTTCCAGAATTCTTCAAGAGACCCTCTACATTTTAGGGAGGCCTTCCCATGGCAAACGTCTCAAGCTGTGAGATTCCATAAAAGTATGAAAATTCCAAGGAGTAATCAATTATGGGTATGATGAATTGTCTATCAATTTCTGATGTATACATGATCATGTGCGATTGTGGATTGGGCTGAATTAACCCTACTGCTCAGCTACTCAAAGTAGGTAGTCAGGAACACACATGAGCTATCCAAAATGATGATTTGAGTTATGCTGTGGCATTAAACTGCAGAGAAGCACATTTTACAGATGTAAAAGAAAGGCTATTTTACCATTCAAAAGGTGGGACCTTTCCCTTTGTGTGGTGATCTACTACAACAAACAAAAATAATACACTGCCTCAGTTTGCTTAGGAGCCTGAATATTGATAGCGGTCTCCATGTAATTCTCTACTGTTGTTTTTTTAAATTTGAAATTTGGCACCTGGATTGCTGTCTGATTCTAAATATCGTCTTCTTGATTATGCTAAATTGTACTTGTTAATAATGCATGATTAGTTTAGTTGTGACCTTTCTTCCATTCTCCTTTCTTCTTCTTTTTCTACTTAGAATGTTTAATTTCTTGTTATGCCAGGACAACATTGAAGGAATTATTTGTTTTTTTGCAGATGAAGGCACTATATATTCATTCACATATTTTAATTTTAACTATATCTTAATAAGTACACACCAATTGTTATATATACTTTTTTTTCTATTGATGTGCCCTGGATGTACCTCTTGCTTTAGTATATAATGTTTTCAATATTGTATTTTGCTCCTTATAACGTGAGGAGATGCGAGGGGGTTGAGTCAAAGGCTTCCCAAGCCAATAGCTTGACAGGAGGTCGCTAGGGCCTTGCAAAGGAGCTAGATTACTACTAGCTCTGAACCAAAAAATCACTGTGGAATACAAAACAATATAGATTTATTTAACAGGAAGACATCTTTCAGTTTTTTACGTTTGCCGTGGTACGGCACATAAGTATACAGAAAAACTGCATAATAGTGGGTTAGTATACAGTAGTGACAGTCTATTTTCTGTGTTGTTTAATATCACAACACATTGATGTTGTCGACACTTGAGTTGGTGTCTCTGGTTCGGTAATTAGATGACAAGAGGCAGTGGCTGATAGAAATGGAGCAGCGCTGCACGGTGGGTACCAAACTGTCTTCAGGACATAGAGGTCGAGTGCAGACTGGGTGATTGAGTAGGGCGTCGTCCTATAGTAAAAGAGGCTGCATTAAAAATGGTGAGAATAGATATTGTCCACTAATGGTGAGAGAGGCAAGACAATGGACCTACCATGTTGACGTTGGTTAGCAGGATGGCTGTGGTCTAAGTACATTTCAGCTGCTGGAAATGCGGCTGGGGGGGTCAGTCTACAGATGTCAGAGGTCCCGATCTAAGTCAAAAGAAGTCAGAAATGACTGGTAAGAAAAACTTGATTGAAGAATTCATATGTGCAAAGCCCGTGACTATGCGAAGACTTAAAACAAGCCTCGTGTACAGTGGGCGGACAGGACTGGGGTTTAGATGTGAAGAGCAATCATGGATGGTCTCAACAGTGAAAACAACCCGAATGGCTGCGTGAGTTTATCTGTGAGAGAAATGCTTGGTTGAATTTACAAAAGTAAAGTATATGCGAGCGTTTCTAGTAATTCAAAAGCCCAGTTATTAAGAGTTGGGTTTTTAATGGTGCTTAAAGTGAGAATGCACAAAGCGGAAGACTTAATGTGCAGTCTGTGACCTAAGCATAATTGCCAGTGCACGGCACGAGTATTAAAGTGGTGTGCTCGTGTGTAATCCGGGCAGCAACGAGGGTGAAACATCGGATTGAAACTAGCACGACCATCTGTGATGTAAGGAAAGCGTGGCTAGGCAGATGGACTAGTGCAGGCAAAACTAGGGGAGAGCTGTATCAATTTCCGTGAATCTTACCTGTGCCAGAGTCAGCAAAAAGAGCTGTGTCACTGCCGTCGGTTGCGCTTCACTAACAGCACGTATCAGTAATTAAAACGAGGCCGCTAGTCCCCACGGGGACTGTGCATGCGTCCGGGGATAGTGTAAAGGGTAGGCCCGGTCGCACTGTGTGTGTTGGATGAGGCTGAGTTAGGCTCGCGCATGCGTGTTGGTCGTGTCGGAGATTTGGAAATGTTGTTACTGGAAACAAATTGAAAGAGCATAGTCATTGTGCTCCTTAAACGATCAGGACAGAGTTATAATTACAGGCATGTGTGAACAGATTTGTAAAGACATTCGAGTCACTAGTCCATGCCAACAAAGCAGGGTTTCAGTTAGAGTCATGTGTTACAGTATAGCACAGAAAGTGGGGGAGCGTGATCATTGTAGCGCTCCATACCATAGTGCCTAAGAAGTATTACAAGTGTAATCAGTTCAAAATGGCTGTATCTTTTTTCGGTACAAACAGATAATGAACATTAATTCATTACATTAATGCTCCATGACAACAATACAGGGTTTCAGATAGAGTTCATGTTTTACAGTTTAACACAAAATATGGGGGAGCTTCATCATTTTAGTGCCACATACAATAGTGCCTAAGAAATGTTACAAGTGTAATCAGTTCACAGTGGCTGTATCTTGTTTGTACACGCAGATAATGAACATTAATGCACGAGGTCCGGGCTGGAGTGTCAATCAGAGTAGACATTGATTTAAGAGTAAGCAAGTGGCTAGGGTGGCGTGCCATGCTTTTTAGAGGAGACACGTGGGTTCATGGGTGACCATATCAGGTCCAAGGTAGATGGATCAAGGTATTAGACATGGCTTCACTTATTGAAAACATGTTCCATTCGATGGAAATGTTAAGACCCTGTCTCACAGAGTCTAGGCGATAAATCCATTTTTGCTCGTGTTTACGAAGAGCAAGATCCCTGTCGCCTCCGCGGGTAGGTTTGCCTACTGTTTGCAATATTGCCCAGAAGATGTCGTTGTGGGTGTGATTCATCATCTTGAAGTGTGCCACTAGTGGTTTGTCTTCTATTTGGTTGCGCACGCAGGAGCGGTGTTCGCAAATCCGTTGTCAAATTTCTCTCTTGGATTTGCCTATGTAAATGAGATCACTGGGGCATTTGATGATGTAAACAGACCGTTTTGTTTTACAGTTAGTAAACGAGTTGAAGGTCCACTGGTTGCCTTTTAGATCGATGGTCTTGAGGTTTGCTGTGAGGTTGCAGAAGGAGCAATTGCCGCATTTGAAATGGCCTTTTACAGGTGGGAGGTTCCACAATGTGGTTTGGGTACTGTTAGGAGCATCCACTTCTGTGTATGTGTGTACAAGGCGGTCTTTCAGGTTGCGACTGCATTTAAACGCAAATCTTGGTTTGTCTGGTTTAAAAGATTCGGTGTGGAGCTTGTCCCAGTGTTTTAGGACTGCCTTTTTGATTGAGTTACTCAAGGGAGTGAAAGTAGTGACACAGGTCATTTTGAAGTTGGATTGATCTCTGGTGGTGGGAGTGAGGCAAGTCTCCCGATTGGTGTGTTTGACCCTTTTTCTGGCTTGACGAATAATGTGGCTGGGGTATCCCCGTTCTTTTAGGCGGGTTGCAAGTTCTTTACTCTTGGATTCGTATTCAATTAATGTAGAGCAATTACGTCTGATACGTAAGAATTGGCCGTAGTGTAGGTTGGTTTTAAAACCCTAAAGGGTGGAAGCTGGAGTAGTCTAGTAGAGTGTTTTTAGTTGTGGGTTTGCGATATAGAGTGGTGCTGAGGGAATTGTTTTGGTTCTTGGAAATTGCTAAGTCCAGAAAAGGAATCTTATGTTGGCTGTACTCCATGGTGAATTTGATGGACTCATTTTGTGAGTTCAACCATAGCAGGAACACATGGAGATTATCTTCGGTCCTTTTCCAAATCATGAACACGTCGTCAATATATCTTAGCCAACATCCAATTGAGTCTTTGAAGGTGTTGTGCTCGTTGTAGATGTAATTCCTTTCAAAGGTGTCCATGAACAAGTTAGCCACGTCTGGGGCAAAGGTAGCCCCCATGCTGGTCCCGTGGCATTGTTGGTAAAAAGATTGTTTAAAAATGAAGTAGTTTTCTGTTAGAAAACCTAACTTAGCCTCATCCAACGCACACAGCGTGACCGTGCCTACACTTTACACTATCCCCGGACGCATGCGCAGTCCCCGTGGGGACTAGCGGCCTCGTTTTAATTACTTATACGCGCTGTTAGTCAAGCGCAACCGACGGCAGTGACACAGCTGTTCTTCCTGACTCTGGCACAGGTAAGATTCACAGTAATTGATACAGCTCTCCCCTCGTTTTGCCAGCACTAGTCCATCTGCCTAGCCACGCTTTCCTTACATCACAGTTGGTCGTGTTAGTTTCAATCCGATGATTCACCCTCGTTGCTGTCCGGATTACACACAGGCACACCACTTTAATACTCGTGCCGTGCACTGGCAATTATGCTTAGGTCACAGACAGCACATTAAGTCTTCCACTTTGTGCATTCTCACTTTAAGCACCATTAAAAAACCAACTCTTAATAACTGGGCTTTTGAATTACTAGAAACGCTTGCATATACATTACTTTTGCAAATTCAACCAAGCATTTCTCTCACAGATAAACTCACGCAGCCATTCGGGTTGTTTTTCACTGTTGAGACCATCCATGATTGCTCTTCAGATCTAAACCCCAGTCCTGGCCGCCCACTGTACACGAGGCTTGTTTTAAATCTTCGCATAGTCACGGGCTTTGCACATATGAATTCTTCAACCAAGTTTTTCTTACCAGTCATTTCTGACTTCTTTTGACTTAGATCGGGACCTCTGACATCTGCAGACTGACCCCCCCCAGCCGCATTTCCAGCAGCTGAAATTTACTTAGACCACAGCCATCCTGCTAACCAACGTCAACATGGTAGGTCCATTGTCTTGCCTCTCTCACCATTAGTGGAC
This sequence comes from Ambystoma mexicanum, assembly GCF_040938575.1. Taxonomy (NCBI): domain Eukaryota; kingdom Metazoa; phylum Chordata; class Amphibia; order Caudata; family Ambystomatidae; genus Ambystoma; species Ambystoma mexicanum. Next base: position 985,444,900 of record NC_090928.1, on the reverse strand, counting down.
AATATCTATTCGCACCATTTTTAATGCAGCCTCTTTTACTATAGGACGACGCCCTACTCAATCACCCAGTCTGAACTCGACCTCCATGTCCTGAAGATAGTTCGGTACCCACTGTGCAGCGCTGCTCCATTTCTATCAGCCACTGCCTCTTGTCATCTAATTACCGAACCAGAAACACCAACTCAAGTGTCGAGAACATCAGTGTGTTGTGATATTAAACAACACAGAAAATAGACTGTCACTACTGTATACTAACCCACTATTATGCAGTTTTGCTGTATACTTATGTGCCGTACCACGGCAAACGTAAAAAACTGAAAGATGTCTTCCTGTTAAATAAATCTATATTGTTTTGTATTCCACAGTGATATTTTTGTTCAGAGCTAGTAGTAATCTAGCTCCTTTGCAAGGCCCTAGTGACCTCCTGTCAAGCTATGGCTTGGGAAGCCTTTGACTCAACCCCCTCGCATCTCTGTACTTCTTAACCCTCTTGAGTCAGACCCCCTAAAAAAGAGGTTTCGCCCATCCTTTTTTCTTCTTTTCTTTCCTTTTATAACGGTCATGTTTCAACCGAGTGAGGAACCTCATAAAAAACCTGCATTTGGGCATAGTTGAACAAAGGAATCACAAAACTACTAGCTCATTATTGAAATAGTTGGGCTTTACATTTTTTGTGAAAAAGTCACAGAGAGCCAATGTTTCGAATGCCCTTTGGGAGCTGATTCCACAGTACGGACTCATCACTGAAAAACATCTGTCTCCATAACGACAGCAGCACAATCGCGTGCCCACCAGTAACTTCTTGTCCTCAGAATGTAAAAACCTAGTCGGGCAATAAAACGAGATCTTCGTGCATACATAAGGTGGGGCCAGATCGTTAATACACTTGTGAATAAGGCAGATAAACTTAAAAAGAATCCTCTGTTGAACTGGTAACCAGTATAATTGTCTCCAGCAAATGGTCACAGAAAGACAATTAAAGAGATTGACAATTAAGCGCACTGCAGCATTTTGGATCATTTGGAGTTTGTATAAAACGTTTCTAGAAATCCCAACATAAAGGGCATTGGTGTAATCCAGCTGGGATTTAATACTTGAGGAATCCATCTTTGGTTCCGAAAGCACCTCAAGACCTTCCTCTATGCTTCTGCCTTTGCCCCTCCTCTCCCCTGCTGATTTGCTCTCTCTTGGCACCGTGCACCTGGCCCACCTTCTGATTTCCGGACCCAGGTACCAGCCCACCTTGCCACCCACCCGGCTTCCTGGCAAACCCTTGCACTGGGGCCTTTATCTGTAACCGTACAGTCCCCCCCACACCCCTTTTTTCTTATTTCTTTCTCTCTGCACTTACCAGACTCACCCTGTCTGTTGCCTCATACCTAGCACTTTCCACCTGCTGGCTGCACTACTACTGTTTGTTGCTTGTTACTGTTTATTTATTTATTATTTATATGTATTCCTTTGCTCTCGACCTTCCACTTCTCCCCCCTTCCATGCACTTTTCCCCTTTCACCCTCTCCCATGCACTTGCATGTTCTCAATGGCACTGGGCCTAGTAAGATAATTGTTTTTGTTTCTTCCTTGTTACCCTCCCTTGCCTTTCATGCTCTGAAACACTTTTGTACAAGCGCAATATAAATAAAATATCAATATCAATATCAATCAGTGCACCCACCACCAATGAGTGAGACTCTTGCGGGATGTGCCGAAGGGTCTTTCAAAGAAGCCAAAGTATGAAAAATTAGACTCTTGAAAGTTTTTTGGTCTGAGCAGAAATGGACAGAGCAGCATCCCAAATGCACCCCAAGTTGTTATACTTTACTAGCTTAAGAAGTAGGAAGGTCAAAACAAATAGTAACTATGCTTACTATGTTCACATACACCACTCCAGAATGGCGACATTACAACCCTGTGCACATTAACTGTGCTATCCCAAGACGGACCGTTGTATAAAATAATTCTGCTCGGCTGGCTTCCTGATGATGCCGCACAAGCAAGGGTGAGTACCTTGGAATCACCAAGAGATGTCTAGCCGCAACAATGGTATTTAAATTGTAATTCAATTTGTTCTCTGATTCATAGAGACAGTTGGGAGAAGAACACTGTTTCAGAATAAAACTGACTGTACTACTATAAGTATGAATCATTTGGTTGCAATGCATATTATATTTGGACTAACTTCTATAAAGGTAAGAGCTGTTTGGCCTACATACAGTTACAATATGTACTGAGTCTTACAACATGGATACACACAAATACAAGGGAACTAATTCATTTATTTAATAATGTGAAACAGTTTAAATATAAACTTTACACATATACATAATAATAAACGAATGATAAATTAAACAGATAATAGAAAGAAGATAGAAAATAAGAGAAATAAGAATAAAGTAAAAATGAAATATTATTATAAGAAGAAGAAGAAAAAGAAAACAGAATCAGGGAAACTCAGGTAAAATTGGGAAGACAAAGACCTCATTTAAAAAGAAAGAAAACTATTAATTCTTGTCACAAAATTTCATAGATGAAGAATCAATCTATATAACAATAACATAATAATGCTACTATAGCTAAAAGAAAAGAATAATAAGTGCAGTTTTTAGTTCTGTATAGTGCATCATAGAAAATATGCTTCATTACATTTACAGGGATCAGAGTCTTCCCTTCCCCCGTCAGTGTAGCTGTAGATACTTTAAATTAGTTTCCGAAGATCGGACATTGTGCAGCAGTAACCCTCGATGATGATAACGATCTCTACAGATTGTATGATGGAGGGCATAACCTGCTGGTTCGGTAGAGTATTATGGAATTCAGTGTCATGACCCGGCGAAATTGCCCCTTCTGGACCTCATGGTCATTGTCACGAAGGGCTTGTACTCCATGTTCCTCCCAACATGGCCGTACCAAGCTCCGTGCTACGCACTAGCTTTCACGTCGTGGCACGTACTATAAATTGGTCACGGCCCTGCGGGTCCGCGCGTCTCAACGCTATCTTCGGTAGTGACCCGACGTGTGCTTCTTTCTACATTGGTTCCTTTGATCCTCTTACTTCCTTCCTTGCCTTTTATCCTGTTCCTGGATTTCCCCCCCTACTTCCTCGTTCTTCGCTAATCCTGGATACCCTGGAACCACGAACTTCCCGGAACTCTGAACGCGTCCTGCAACCTGACGAGGCTCGGGCGAGCCTATTCAAGACCCGAACCATCCACAGGAAGAGTCCTGCGGTCGAACAAGGGAGATCCCGATCACAGGTGAGACAGGGGGAGATTTACGACAGTTTGAGACGCCAAACGATCAATACGGATTCTACCATGGAGAATGCTATTCAGGACCTGATGCGCGGAATGCAAGAACTTTCCACAGAGATGCAGAATTTAAAAGCCGAGAATGCGGCGCTAAGACAGCTTGTCTTGTCACGTGACTCCGCGAACAAGGACAGCGTATTATTGGGAGGAGTGGTTGATAAATACGACGGTTCAACAAAGACCTTACGTGGATTCCTGGATTCTTGTTTGGTACATTTTACCTTCAAGCCCTACTATTTCTCAACTCATAGGGCTAAGGTGGGCTTCATAATATCGCATCTTTCCGGTAATGCCCTTACATGGGCCACTCCTTTACTCAATTCATGGGATGCTCTCCTGGATGATTATGAAGGGTTCGTCGCGGAACTCAAGACCATGTTCGAACATCCAGAGCTGGTCCACGGTGCTCAAGAGAAGTTACTTGACTTCCAACAAGGATCCCAAGACATGTTGACCTATGTTACCAGATTCAAACAGCTAGCCAAAGAGGCGGGCTGGCCCCTGGAAGCCAGTTTTACCTTGTTTCGCAGAGGTCTAAATGAAGAGATTAAGGACGAATTAGCCAGAGTGGCACGTCCTAGTTCATTCCAGGCCCTCCTGGACTTGTCTATGCAAATAGACTTCAGAATCCAAGAAAGAAAGGCCGAAAAGAAAAAGAATAAAGTCTCAATTCAAAGAAACTCCCCAGAGAATACTACAAGGACCGAATCTGTCAAGAATCCGAGCACTGATCCTGAACCCATGCAACTTGGAGCCTTTCGTGGACCAATTTCCCCGCAGGAAAGGTTAAGAAGGATTCACACAGGCTTATGCATGTATTGTGCCTCAGATAAGCATTTAGTTAAAGAGTGTCCTCTGGCTCCTCCCCGACGCTCGGGAAACGCCAGCTCCCAATCCTAAATGGTGCAAGGTTTCGGGAGAGCGATGTTTGCTCCACATCAATTCCATCCTTGAACTCTCCTGGACAAAACAAACTGGTGATATTACAGGCCTTTTTATCGCCATTCAAGGACAAGGTCTACCCCATACTGGCCTTGGTGGATTGCGGAGCAATGGGAGTCTTCATTGATCAAGATTGGGTCAGAAGTCATAACATTCCACATGAAGCAAGAAGTTTTTCACAGCCAGTGGAAGCTATTGACGGAAGACCTCTTTCCTCAGGACCCATAAGTCTGCAAACAAGGGAGATCCATCTTTCCATAAATCATCATCAAGAAAGGATTGTGTTTGACATTATAAAATCAGCCCATTACCCGTTGGTTCTGGGCATGCCCTGGTTACAAAAGCACAATCCATATATCAACTGGACGGCCGGATCCTTATTCCTGGGCTCAGAGTTCTGTATGAACCATTGTTTAAACCTGGATACCTCAGTCACAGCTCCTACAAGTCTACCAAGGTGTCCAGAGACACCACTCATGGTTTCCAATATTGTACAAGTTCCAGAGATCTATTAAGGGTATGCTGATGTATTCTCTACTGCCATTGTTCAAGCCTTACCTCCACATAGACCCGAAGACTGTGCCATAGATACTGAACCCTCAGCAGTGATTCCCTTTGGCAGGATGTTTATCCTTTCAGAACCCGAAAAGAGAGCCCTCCGGGAATACCTAGACACTAATCTTGAGAACGGCACCATAAGACCTTCAAAATCACCAGCTGGTGCTTCATTGTTCTTCGTTCCAAAAAAGGATACCAAAGAGCTCAGACCTTGCCTGGACTATCGGGGCCTAAATCAATACACCCTGAAAGACAGATACCTACTACCCTTGATCTCGGATATCCTTGAAGCTGTGAGAGGTGCAGTGATATTCACGAAACTGGATCTCCGAGGTGCTTACCATTTGATCCGTATCCGGGAAGGAGACGAATGGAAAATAGCCTTTAGAACACCCTTTGGTCACTTTGAATACCTAGTCATGCCCTTTGGTCTGACTAATGCTCCCGCAGTCTTCCAGCGTTTTATGGATAGGGTGTTCTCTGACATGTTATTTCTCAATGTTATCGTCTACTTGGATGACATATTGATCTTCTCCAAGGACTACTTGAAACATGAAGAACATGTAAAAGCAGTACTTCAACATCTCCGTGAAAATCAACTCTTAGCCAAACCAGAAAAATGTTTGTTTCATGTTACATCAGTTCACTATCTGGGATTTGTCCTCAGTTCAGAAGGAATTAGTATTGACCCTTCAAAGGTGAAGGCCATACTGGCTAGGCCCGCCCCAACATCTGTTAAGCAAATACAATCCTTCCTGGGGCTTGCCAACTTCTACTGTAAAAATGTATTCCCACCTTTTCCGAGATTGTTCAACCCATTGTTAATCTCCTGAAGAAAGACGTTCCATTTAACTGGTCTATACCACAAGACAAGGCATTCCAACGCTTGAAAGAAGAATTCACTCAGGCCCCCATCCTGGCCCAACCTGACATAAATCGTCCTTTTCTAGTGGAAACTGATGCCTCCAATTACGCCATAGGAGCAGTTTTAAAACAAGAATCCGATGATAAGTTGGAACATCCCATTGCTTATCTCTCACGGACCCTGACCACCAGCGAGACCTACTACTCAGTTCTGGAGAAGGAGTTATTGGCTATTCGTCATGCCTTTACTGAATGGAGACATTTACTCCTGGGTGCTAAATATCCAGTTCAAGTCCGTACTGATCACCGAAATCTTCAGGTCCTACAATCCATGGAGTGCAGGAACAGTAGATAAGCTCGATGGGCCTACTTCTTTGCTCAATATCAATTTCAAATTTCACATGTTCCTGGATCGCAAAACTTGATTGCCGATGCCCTTTCTCGGCGTCCTGACTACGTTCCCTTGGAGGATAAGATCTATCCTAAAATGTTTCCACCCACAATCTTTGTAGCTCAAGCGATCAATCTCCTGGAAGAAATCAGAGCACAGACTCAATTATCTGAACTCTGGAAGGACATATCGAAGAAAAATCCCTGGCGTCTGACAATCAAGGAAGGATATTTATTCAAGAACAATTCAGTGGTCATTCCGACAAAAGAACTTCAACAGAAGGTAATGAATCTATGCCATGATACTCTTCACTCCGGCCATCGAGGAGTAACCAACACCTTCCGTCTTATACAAAGACAGTTCTGGTGGCCAGGGATGAAGTCCAGTGTAGTTAAATACATCAAGACCTGTGCTATTTGTAGTCAGAACAAATACGATAATCAGAGGCCGGCGGGTCTGCTTCTACAACCTACGTTGCCAACCAGACCCTGGGAAGTTATTGCCACTGACTTCATTGTTTAATTACCACCTTCCCGAGGATATACAACCATCATGGTAACCATTGACTTGTTCACTCATCTAGCTCATTTTACTACCATCTTCCTCAGAACTTGCTGGAATTTTCCTGGAACATATTTTTCGTCTTCATGGCCTTCCTTCCAAGATTATTTCGGATCGGGGACCTCAGTATATTTCACAATTCTGGAAAGAATCCAACGTGCCCTTTCTTCAGGCTATCATCCACAAACCAATGGGGCAACGGAACGAGTAAATCAAACCCTGGAACAATATCTTCGTTGTTTTGCCACCAAGGTTCAAGACGATTGGTCTCTCCTTATACCTTTAGCCGAATTCTCCTACAATAACTCAGATCATTCAGCTCTCAAGATCAGCCCCTTCTATTGCAGTCATGGTTATCACCCGTCTGTTTTACCATCAGTTCTTCCAGAATCTACTCCGGTACCTACCCTTGACTCTTGGATTCAGACGCTGATCGACTTACAAAGAGAGGCAAAGGATCAGTTAGAACAGGCCCAGACTCGAACCAAAAGATATGCGGACTCTAAGAGAAGACCATCACCTTCCTATTCAGTTGGCGATCAAGACTGGTTAGCCTCGAAAATGTTACCTCGACATCTACGACCAAACAAATTAGCTCCTCGCTATTATGGTCCATTTTCTATGAAGGAGATCATCAATCCTGTCTCCTTCCGACTTAAGCTCCCGGATTCATGGAAGAAGATACATCCAGTCTTCCATACTTCTCTTTTGAAACCCTACGTTAGTTCTACTCGAAAACCCTTCAAACCCACACCTGTTGTTGTGGACGACCAGTTGGAATATGAGGTGTCCAGGATATGTGATTCCAGGTATAGGAGGGGTCGACTACAATATCTGGTCGAGTGGAAAGGCTACCCCCCTAGCGAGAGAACATGGGAACCAGTTTCTAATTTAAAGACCCCTCGTTTGCTCAGAACATTCCATCTTATTCACCCAAGCAAGCCTGGAGGAACCAGTCTTCGGAGGGGGCATGCTGTCATGACCCGGCGAAATTGCCCCTTCTGGACCTCATGGTCATTGTCACGAAGGGCTTGTACTCCTTGTTCCTCCCAACATGACCGTACCAAGCTCCATGCTACGCACTAGCTTTCACGTCGTGGCATGTACTATAAATTGGTCACGCCCCTGCGGGTCCGCGCGTCTCAACGCTATCTTCGGTAGTGACCCGACGTGTGCTTCTTTCTACATTGGTTCCTTTGATCCTCTTACTTCCTTCCTTGCCTTTTATCCTGTTCCTGGATTTCTCCCCCCTACTTACTCGTTCATCGCTAATCCTGGATACCCTGGAACCACGAACTTCCCGGAACTCTGAACGCGTCCTGCAACCTGACGAGGCTCGGGCGAGCCTATTCAAGACCCGAACCATCCACAGGAAGAGTCCTGCGGCCGAACAAGGGAGATCCCGATCACAGGTGAGACGGGGGAGATTTACGACATTAAGTTGTTCAATAGGCTAGATGGTAATTGCCAGAGATTTCTCAATATTCAGCCATATGCTATACATGGCTATGTGAGTTTTTATAGAGGTAGAGTTTAGGCTGTGATACCAGAACCATGGATCTCCTATGTGCTCCAATTTATGGACCATTTTCCCATAGCATAGTTCAAACATTTTTGACATGGTCGGGCAGGCTGTTAGAAGATGTATAGCTGTTTCATTAGTGGAGGTGCCCTTACACATTCGACAATGTCTTTCATGCGAGAGTAGATGGTTTTCGATCCACTTATTGACTAGTACTGGTAGACAGTCAAGACGCAGCAAAAGAAGGAAACATCTAAGTTTACTGGCGGGACTGAAGTCAAAGTATAGCTGTGGTTTCAGATAAGTATATAGGGCCTCATTACACGGATGGCGGTAGGGATTTACCGGTACCGGTAAAATACCGGTACCGGTAAATCCTTACCGCCTTACTACGAGGTCCCTTTGCAGGTTGGGGGATTTAACGCCTGCTTTTTGCAGGCATTAAAATCCAACCCGCTAAGGGACCTCGGAGCGCCTAGAGCCCTATGGGGCAGGAATGGGAATGGGGAAGGGCAATGGCGGAAGGGAGATTTACCGCCCCTCCAACCTTGGAATGGGGCGGTAAATCCCCTTTCCGCCAAGGCGGTGCCGGTATTTTACCGGCATGAGCCATGGCGCTAATAGCGCCATGGCACACCGCCTACCGTGTAATGAGGCCCATAGTCTATACTGTACAAATTTATACTTTGTAAGTTTGCTCAGATGATCGTAGTTCTCGAGCTAGTCCCATAGATCTATTCATTTAGAAAGAGCCTTCTTTGATGCGTCACATACATCTCTCAGTGCTGGAATCCAACCAATCTCCTTGTACAGATTTTCCATACAAGCTTTTAGATGGTAAGGAGTCGTCTCTCTAGAGATTTCTTGGTTCAATGATCTTAGTAAAGAATTCAGTGGTTGGTTGGTCATTTTAGAGTAGATCTCAACTCTTCTTTTAAGTACGGTAGCTGTAAGGGAGGTTAGCCCCAATTCCAATCTGAGTATTGCCATTGGGATACATTGGGGAAGGCCCAATATCCGCCTCCAAAATTTGCCTTCTATAACTTGGAGCCAACTTAAATTGATGTGTAATAAAGCCTCCAGTCCATAGGTGACCATGGGAACCAGTATCTGCATATATAGTTGGCGTACGCCTCACATAGTACTAATGGGAACTAATGCATTTTTCTTTATTTTCTCTCTCGCCCCTCTCATTTCTCCCCCTCTGCATTTCTTGTGTGTAATATTAGATTTGTCTTGTGAATTGTATGCAACAAATTATGTTCTATGACAAAAATGGCATGGTTCTTTTCTAATTGTATCAAGTTTCATTTGGAAATGTTATGCACTCAACATTGCCCAGCTTTAACAAACACCAGTGAGGTTGAAACATGTTTCTGCAAGTATTACAGTTATAAACACTGGATCATCTACATTCCGATTAAAATGACTTAATGTGGAACATTGTCAAATATGCATTTGTGCTGCTGTAACTCAGGGCCCTATTCTCATCCAGGCGTTAAGTACCGAAAAGGACGTTAAAAGGCTTATCAACCTTTTCGGTACTTAAGACCTATTCTGAAGGTGGCGCATTCCTCTGAAGTCGGAAGGAATACGCCACTTTCGGAATACATTTGGCGGTTGCTGGGATGGGTTGGAAACCAACCTAGCAACCACCACATTCGTAAACTGGCTTTTTGGAAGCCCGTTCTTGTGGCACTCCTCCAGTTTAATATGTGCGCTAAACTAGCGCACATATACAGTACCCTTTTGGTGCCGTTAAACTGGAGGAGTGCCACAAGAAGCCTTGTTTGGTGTACATGAAAGTGTTCATATACAACACACGGGTGTATATGAACACTTTCATTTACATCAAAGCGAGCAGCTTCAACGTTGCAGCATGCAACGTTGAAGCTGCTCGCTTTAAATGAACGTGTTCATATACACCATACAGGTGTATATGAACACTTTCCTATACACCAAAGTAAGCAGCTTCAACATCCTGCAATGTTGAAGCTGCTCACTTTGGTGTATAGGAACGTGTTCATCTGTTTTTTCAGCAGCATTTTTGTAAAATAACGAATATGTCGTTATTTTACATAAATGCTGCTGAGATTGGATTGCGCCCGTTAGAACTAAAAACAGGCGCAATCCACACAGATCACTGTCATGCTCTACGAGGCCCACTTGGGAATAGTAGTGGAGACTGGGTGTTCTCTTTTGGCACAGTGAATCATGCTGTTTAGCACCTTCACTGCGCCAAGTTGAGAATAGGGCCCTTAGGGCCCTATTCTCATCCAGGTGTTAAGTACCGAGAAGGACGTTAAAAGGCTTAACGACCTTTTCGGTATTTAAGACCTATTCTGAAGGTCACGCATTCCTCTGAAGTCGGAGGGAATGCGCCACTTTCAGAATACATCTGGCGGCTGTTGGGATGGGTTGGAAACCAAACTAGCAACCGCCACATTTGTGAACTGGCTTTTTGGAAGCCTATTCTTGTGGCACGTGCACATATACGGTACCCTTTTGGTGCCGTTAAACTGGAGGAGTGCCACAGGAAGCCTTGTTTGGTATAAATGAAAGTGTTCATATACACCCGTGTGTTATATATGGACACTTTCATGTACACCAAAGCAGCAGCTTCAATGTTGTAGGATGCAACGTTGAAGCTGCTTGCTTTGGTGTACATGAATGTGTTCACATACTACACACGGGTGTACATGAACACTTTCATATACACCAAAGCAAGTAGCTTCAACGTTGTAGGATGCAACGTTGAAGCTGCTTGCTTTGGTGTACATGAAAGTGTTCACATACAACACACGGGTGTTGTACACCGAAGCAAGCAGCTTCAACGTTGCATCCTACAACGTTGAAGCTGCTCGCTTTAAATGAAAATGTTCATATACACCGCACAGGTGTATATGAACACTTTCATTTACACCAAAGCGAGGAGCTGCTCACTTTAAATGAAAGTGTGCATACAAATGCATATCAGCAACAAGGCCTTCATCTGGTAAAACATTCAGGGCCCTATTCTCATCCAGGTGTTAAGTACCGAAAAGGACATTAAAAGGCTTAATTAACTTTTCAGTACTTAAGACCTATTCTGAAGGTGGCGCATTCCTCCGAAATCGGTAGGAATGCGCCACTTTCGGAATACATCTGGCGGTTGCTGGGATGGGTTGGAAACCAACCTAGCAACCGCCACATTCATAAACTGGCTTTTTGGAGGCCTATTCTTGTGGCACTCTGCCAGTTTAATATGTGCGCTAAACTAGCGCACATATACTGTACCCTTTTGGTACCGTTAAACTGGAGGTGTGCCACAAGAAACCTTGTTTGGTGTAAATGAAAGTGTTCATATACACCCGTGTGTTATATATGGACACTTTCATGTACACCAAAGCAAGCAGCTTCAATGTTGTAGGATGCAAAGTTGGAGCTGCTTGCTTTGGTGTACATGAAAGTGTTCATATACAACACACGGGTGTACATGAACACTTTCATGTACACCAAAGCAATCAGCTTCAAGGTTGCATACTGTTCAATGTTGCATCCTATAACGTTGAAGCTGCTCACTTTCAATGAAAGTGTTCATATACACCGCACATATGTATATGAACACTTTCATTTACACCAAAGCGAGCAGCTGATCGCTTTAAAGGAAAGTGTTCATATACACCATATAGGTGTATATGAACACTTTCCTATACACTAAAGTAAGCAGCTTCAACATCCTGCAATGCTGAAGCTGCTCACTTTGGTTTATAGGAACGTGTTCATCTGTGTTCTTGGCAGCATTTTTTGTAAAATAAAGAATATGTCATTTTCCAAAAATTCTGCTGAGTCGTGCTCCACGAGGACGCCCAGGCACACTTGAGAATAGTAGTGGAGCCTGGACGTCCTCTTTTGGCACAGTGAATCATGCTGTTTAGTACCCTCACTGTGCCAAGTTGAGAATAGGGCCCTGAGGCAGCTTCAACATTGCAGGATGTTGAAGCTGCTTACTTTGGTGTATAGGAAAGTGTTCATATATACCTGTATGGTGTATATGGACACTTTCATTTAAAGCGAGCAGCTGCTTGCTTTGGTGTAAATGAAAGTGTTCATATACACCTGTGCGGTGTATATGAACACTTTCATTTATAGCGAGCAGCTTAAACGTTGCATGATGCAACGTTGAAGCTGCTCGATTTGGTGTAAATGAAAGTGTTCATATGCACATATATAACACACGGGTGTATATGAACACTTTCATTTACACCAAATAAGGCTTCTTGTGGCACTCCTCCAGTTTAACGGCACCAAAAACGTACCATATATGTGCGCTAGTTTAGCGCACATATTAAACTGGCGGAGTGCCACAAGAATAGGCTTCCAAAAAGCCAGCTTACGAATGTGGCGGTTGCTAGGTTGGTTTCTAACCCATCCCAGCTTCCGACTTCGGAGGAACGCGCCACCTTCGGAATAGGTCTTAAGTACTGAAAAGGTTGTTAAGCTTGTTAACATCCTTTTCAGTAGTTAACACCAGGATGAGAATAGGGCCCTGAATGTTTCACCAGATGAAGGGCTTGTTGCCGATATGCATTTTTGCCTCAATTCTTTCAGCCATTAATCAAATGAATATTGTTTTGCTAGTCAATATTTGAACAATATAATGTGTATTCTGAAGTATAAGAAGGATTCAGCATGAGCATTTCTTTTGCACAGCATACATTTTGTTACATCTGTATGTTTACGTGTACATGCACTCGTCACTTCTGAATGTATGCAATATTTAAAGCACACTTAATTTTTGATAAATATTGTCTTAATAAAATAATAAATAAAAGAAGCTGATTCCAGCAGACTTTGAATGGGTGCTGTAGTTCCTTCTGTTTTCATTCCTGTATAATCTGCCTTGTATTGTATTTCAAGTAACAAAAGTTTATAGATCAAGGAATGGGACGTCCGATTTGCTTTTCTTGATATTCTTAATTCTGAGTTGAACTCATTCAAATTTAAGGGTTGGGGGCAATATAAATGTATCCAAGTCTACATACGTTCCTTCCCATATCATGGAAATATTGTTGGGAAGTTATATACTAATGTCTTTCTAGGATTACTACCTCTTCTTGCCCTGTGAGTGAGTATTCACGCATCCGTGTGTTTCTCTTTTTATTTTTCCTGCCTTCTCGCCCCTCCTCCTCCATCTATGGGCCTCATTACACGGATGGCTATTAGCACCTTGGTCCATGCCGGTAAAATACCGGCACCGCCTTGGTGGAAAGGGGAATTACCGCCCTATTCCACGGTTGGTGGGGCGGTAATTCCCCCTTCCCCCATTGCCCTTCCCCATTCCCATTTTTTCCCCATAGGGCTCTATGGGAATGGGGAAGGCGCTAATTACGGTACCGCAAATTGCGGTACCGTAATTAGCTCCCTGGTCCCTTTGCGGGTTGGTTTTTAACGCCTGCAAAAAGCAGGCGTTAAATTCCCCAACCCGCAAAGAGACCTCGTAGTAAGGCGGTAAGGTTTTACCGGTACCGGTAAAATACCGGTACCGGTAAACCCTTACCGCCATCCGTGTAATGAGGCCCTAAACTTGTAGAGCACTTGCAGGCTATGGACTTAAGGAGGCTGCCCACTGATATTGCCTGCCCCTTCTGCCAGTTTTGAAGGATGAGTTTCCAAACCAATGATGCACTCACCTTCCTTCTCAGCTGCAACTTGGATCTACTCACTAGCTCTGGCTTCGACCCTGGGTTTGAATGGATCACGTGATGAGATCAAAGAAACTTCTGCTCACTTTGTATTGCATCCTGTATGATCACGAATGTCTGAAAGCCTGTTAAACTCTAAGGGGAGGGAGCGTACTCTCTTCGGTCACAGGGTCTCTCTGTTTGTTCTTGATTTTGCCAACCCCGGTGCTGTGGAATAAAGATTTTACCCCAATGTGATGTAATTGTAATTGTTTATTTCTATAGCACTTATACACAGGTGAAGTGCTTCAAAGCGCTTCCAGGCAGGAAGAGAACAAGGGAATACAGTTGTCATTCTTAGGCCTTGAAGATTCAGAATGATATAACAACAATAACTAGCATAGTAGGCACAGAGGCATATCAACTAGTGAGGTGCTTGACAAAGGCTGAGGGGAGAAATACATAGTGGTGGGGGGCGGGGCCAGGGAAACATACAGATTAAGAACTATATGAACTACAGTACTGGTCTGGCAAACAATTCAGATTGCTTGATGGTTGGTCATCCAATGTGCCTATGCCTCTTTGGGTTTGTGCACCCATGCCAATCTCACCTCTCCTCTGCTGCCTGCCCTCACAGCATATGGCACTGGGGGGGAGAGCAGAGGAAGTGGCTCGGGCAATGGCAGGCGCATGCGTGAAACACAAGTAAACTTCCATGAGGGAACGGGCAGCAGGCTGTGGAGCAGGGAACCTTCCCCGAGCCCAACTCCTGATTGGCCCACATCTAACATGACGACCCTTCATTTATGGTGGAAAACACAGAAACAAGATATACTTCAGCTTTTGCCAGTTGTCATTAAAACCAAGCATTATCCTCCTCAAAATCCCTTCATCTCTTTTCTATTAGTAATTATAGTCACCAAAACAAACAATTAGCAACGCTACGTGTTTTAATTGAGTGCTGTGGCTGGGATGCTGTATTTTCTTTTACACCCAACACTTCTTGATAGTTGCAGTCAACTATTACCTTTCAGGCAGATGCTTTTGTGTGGATGTATATCTGCTTTGCATCACGTAAATGTGAAAATAATTTGAATGAGGATCAGCTGATTGCCTGTAAGAATGCTATTACCTTTTAGCTAACTACAGTGTTAGGCAGCTCTCCTCAATGTAACAAGAACTTAGACAACACAGAGATGTTCTACTGGTCATGGTCCTGGCATAAATAATGTCCACCACAAATAGCAGAAAAAGCCAAGCCTACTGTGACAGGGTCAGAACTCTGTCCTTGTCAAGAGAGGATGGGTACCACTCTAAGCCGAGGTTGGAGGCCTACCAGGGAGAAATCCAGAGATGGTGGCAGTTGAGAGAGTCACGGTGCCTATTTCCCCTTGTTCTAGCGTGCTGTTATGTAGTACCCGTTGGTCCCACACTATGCCTCATGTACAAAAACCTCCCCAGACTCTTTCTGTTTCTTGTAGAGTCAAGGAACCATGCATGAGACCAAGCAAGCAGCACCAAAAAGAAATAAGCCCTCCAGCGGCAGACCGGGTCTGCAACCATCATTAGAGGCCTGGACCAGATAAAAGTGGAAGCAACCCTCGAGCATCAAGTGCTACCGACGTTCCACCAATGACAGAAGCGATCCAACTAGCAGGGGATCAGCAACTACACGTGGGCAAGCGCAGATGCTCAATGCTCCCCTGTGCCACAGCAAAGCACCACAGCTAGTGGATTGCTTCCTTGAGCAGCACAGATTTAACAACCTTGACACCCAAACAGACTAGACTTCCCAGAGGGGAGTGCAGAACCAAGTCCCTTAACATGAAGATGGACATTGAACAACTTGGTCGCCATCATTATTCTGCGACAGGCCCGTGCAGAGAAAAGGGCGAGCTTGGACCACTATTTAACAGTTTTGCTGATTTTGTCACAGCCCGGTCGGGGAAGACAGGGCTAGATTGGACAGGGAAAGGAAAACGATGGTAGGAGGAAGGTAGGAGTTGTTGGTGAGTTCATATGTTGTGGAGGTGGCAAACCAAGAGACCAACAGGCGGCAGGAAGGAGCAGAGGAGTGTGGAGGCAATTTCTGGAGAAGGTGAGGTATTTGTTAGTGAGTGCAAGGGGTACTTTGGTTTGAGTGTGCGTGATAGTGTGATATCTGTGTTTAGGTGAGATAATGAGCAGAACCCTCATTCTGGGGCTTCAGAAAAAAGTAAAAACCTGGCTGTTCACACAAGAACGTCCATAAACCATATGTACCCCAGCCTACGTTTTCCATTTACATGTGACCTAGAAAACTTGATCTTCGGTCTGTCTTACAATTTACTTGTGTTTTAATCTACAAAACTGCTCAATACACTGAATACTTTGGGATGTCTAATGTGATGATTTATGCCATCTACCTGCAACTACATTCTCTTGTAAGTAGTTAGCACTTGCCTGCTGGTAACTGTAACTGTAATGTAAGTTTTCTTGTATGCACCCAGATACCCTAGGTCCAGGAGCGCTTTATAAATGAACAAATAAATAAGGAGTTATTGTATAGTGAATGTTACTGAGTGAAAGGAGTAGTGTAGAGGAGGGAGTAGTAGTGTTGTGGAGGGAGAAGTAGCATGGAGGTGAGAGGAGTAAAATCAAAGGTTCAAGACCTTAATCGTACGAGGGACATTGGAGGGACACGGAAGAAGATGGGAGAGAGTAGGGATGGATGGACTGGGAAAGGGAGTGAAGAGAGAAGCAAGGAAGAGAGTGAGGAAAGAGTGAGCCTGATAAGAGAAGGCAGAATCCCATTTATAACACGAACCAATTGGTAGAGTAGGAAAAGCGAGAAAGTCCCTGAGGAAGTTGAGTTAGATGAGGCCAAGCGCCTTCAGGTTGACATCACAGTGTTATTTAGCCCGTTTGTGAACTGACGGGGAAACAAGTGGTATCTATTAACCTGGGGTCAGGGACTCCTGGGTTAGGGAGAAGGTGCTTTTCGAGATGAGAGAGAGGGGGATGGCCACAGGACCCATTACAGAAAGAATAAAAACCCTTGAACCGATATTCGAGAATTTATCTCATAGATCTTCAACCTTTGGCTTACCAGATGATTTGGACTAAAACTCCCATCAGCCCTATCAAGTACAGTCAATGGTGAGGGCCCATTGGAGATGTGGTCCAAAACATCTGTAAAGCTGTAGATTGCAGGCCCTGATTTACCTCTCCCTTGTTACGTTGGATATTTCCATGGGACATTTTAACATAGAGGAAACTAACTATACCTATCCTTTGAACTCAATATTGCATGCCCTTCAAGGATTATCTTCATTTAGCAAGGAATTACATCTCGAAAAAGACTTACATGTGTGAAGTGAATGTTAGTGAGTGAAAGGAAGGTGTCTGAGTAGAGGGTGGGTACGGGTGTAGTAGTGTAGAGGGGGATTAGTAGTGTGGAGGAGGGAGAAGTAGCAAGGAGGTGAGAGGAGTAACATCAAAGGGTCGAGACCTAGAACGTACGAGGGACATATGCGAATGCTTGTAGAAAAAAAGATGTCTGATTTCCCATAAGTGCCTGTTGGCCTCTTGCCATGCCGTCATCTTGGCCTAAAGGCGCTTGGAGCTTCGTTTTACCCAGTGTAAGTCCCTGCAAGCAAAGTGTTAAGCCGGAGTGGCTCAAGGTGTCACACATGACATGGCCACTTGAAGTGATGCATTCTGTTGACGCAATATGCGCCATCTTGTACAACCTTAGGCACCTATTCGCAGGAATAGAACTGAACAGTCAAGTGTAGTCACAGGCGAGCAATTCGACTGCGAACAAGGCCCAGACACTTTACATGGCGGCGGTTTCAGTTTTGTTACACAACGATTTAATAATTAACACAACAATGCTGCCCAGTCCCTCACCTTCGGGGAGCACACGAGCATGAGGAAGACTCGTGCAGACAACTAATTGGGGAAGTTTCCCTCAGGTTTACTGCATTTGCCGTCAGAGCGTCTTTAAAAACATCTTTGACAGACGTGGCAGCCCCTGCTCATTACTATGGAAAATATAGGGTTTGCTGTAATTGCTATCTGAGTATGAATGGGAGCAGGAGTGGGCACAGCCTGCACTGGCCTTTCTTTGACAAGGTATAACTTTCTTCTGAATTTCAGAGTTAATTAATGCCTTTTTAAAAAGCACTTTAATTGGCAGTAAACACCTCGGCTTGTTGTACTCGTTAATATGCAGCCGTTGATGTGTGATGGACTTCTCTTTCTAGAGCTTAATTAACTTTCTTTCTGTAGACGTATAACCTATAATAATGGTAAACATATTGAAAATGGTGTTTGTCCTTTTACTGTCACTTGCTGGTTTTCATCTCAGGATCACTTGGGTGTTTTTGACTTTTTGAAGAAAGCACGCCGAGGATCTAGTGACATCAAATGACAATTTAAGGAAGGTTGGACATTGTAAAATTGTCAGACCACTAATAGCATAATAATTACCTCTTTACATGGGTGTGATTTCCAGGAATAGAAGGAAGTCCTTACAGCACGTTAGATATAAGTGCCTCTTAAATGAAATGTGTGTGAAATATCGCAAAGCTGTTTATTTATGTATGTATTTTGTTTAACTGCGCACATGTAGAAGAAACCCTGCTTTGTATTGCTCTGGGGAGATGCGCCAGGAAGTGGGGGAGGGAAGGACAGCTACCAGGTATGGTTATCCACTAGCTGGGGCCGAGGAGGAGGGAGGGGCAGGGGAGAGGGACAAGTGCCACTGGGGACAGCTGCTTAATTGTATACAATGGGAAGGGCTGGGAGGGCTATGGGTGCGGGTAAGAAGGAAGAAAGGAAGGAAGGACAAACACACTCAACTCAGGCACAGGGGATGCAGTCATGTGGGCCTGAAACTGAAGAGTAGAAGGAAGGAGCAAATAGAGGCGTGCTTCGGAGGTGTCCAGTGGCTGTCCTTCGTCTTGGGGTGGGCAATAAGTACTGGGCTTCTTCCTTGATAGCGGGATGGGACTCTGGTGAGAGCCGGGGGTGGGTGAGCAGTCCTGCAGGTCCAAACTGCTGAGGGGTAGTTAAGTGCAAGGAGTGGGCAGGCACCGCGAGGCACATCTCGGGGGCCCAGGGTGCCTATTATCGCTACCAGGATACGGCAAAAGGTGCAGGCAAGAAACTGGTCTTCCTCATGGGGGGAAGGTGATCTAGTTGAGGCGGTTTAGGGTAAGTGCTGGGAAAAGTTTTCACCAATGCTGAGGTGGGGTCATACATGGATTACTCCCAGCGTGAGTCTGAAGTGCTGGGTCCCCTTGTGGTGGAGGGGTTGGGTTCTACAAGTGTGGACCCTCGAGTTTTGGGCGGGTGGCTCACATCCATGTATGGGGATCAAGTGGGAGGGGGGTCTTCATGTCTTTCCTGAACTGTACGTAGCTCTCCTGTGGCCTGAGTTGAGGTGAGAGGTTGCTCTAGGTCATTGGGCCTGCCACTCTGAATAAAATGCCTCATGTGTGCTTCTCTTCATCATTGGGTGCCAGGAGGCGGTGATGTCTGACCATGTTAGGTTTCTCATGGGAGCATATTGGTCCAGATCTTCTGCCAGGTAGTCCATTCTGTTTCTTCAGACGGCTCGGTGGACTCTGCAGAGTAGCTTGAGTCTGATCCTGTATTCCACGATAAGCCAATGTAGTCTCTTCAGGAGTAGTGGTCCCGTCTTTTGAGGCCCAGGCTCATTCTTACGGCCCCGTTCTGGACACACTGAAGGTGCCTGAGGGTGGACTTTTGTGCAGACAAGTAGAGGCCTTTCATTAGTTGAATCTGACAGGACTCCCGCCTGGATGGTTTCCACTTTGCCACAGAAGTAGAAGAATAGGAGTGTTTTGCACAGCCTGTTCGGTTGGTAGCATATACCTTTACTGGGGTGTTTATTTGGAGGAAAAATATAACATCCGTTCCCCATGTTCTTGACCATAATTGCCAAGCGTTGAATAGAAGGTGCTTTATATTGGCTGTACCAATTAGTAGGATCTCTGTTGTGTGCCCATTTATGCAAAGGCAGCTAGCGGACAGCCAAGATTGGATCTCTGTGAGGTAACTGGACAGGACATGGTTGTTGAGGCTCTCGGTCTCTAGGTGTATTAGGAATAGGGAGTCATCTGGGTACATTTGGAAATTAATCCTGAATGACTTGAGTGGGGAGGCCAAAGGCTTCTTAGGAAATATGTCCGAGACCTGCGGGAAGCTTATGTTTTGGTTGTGGGGTTTCAAAGTATGTTGGACAAGAGATACCTGGATCTACCTACCCTTGACAAATGAGGACAACCAACCCAGAGCTGGGCCCGAGATATCCATGCCGGGTTTTGTATGCTGCGGAAAGGTCTAGCGGGATGAGGGCTGTCAGTTGGTTTAGGTCCATGGATTTTAGTATGGATGCTTGAAATGAGTAGATCTCAAAGGATGAGACTTCGCATTTGGATGCCTGCTTGCTTATGGACTCTTAGAACACTGGTGTGAAAGCTTTGAAGGCGTTTGTGGTCTGCAACTATTTGCCTCATAAGTTTACCAGTCCGGTAACAACAGTACCGGTAAGCTTGCCAGTACTGTTGTTACTGGACCATAGGCCATAGGGCTCAAATGGGAATGGGGAGCATGGTAGCAAGTTTGGCTCGGGGGTGCAGAGTTTTGCTTGCGGGTGCCAGACGTGGCGGCCTTAATGGCACACGCAAGCAGAACTCGTAGTTTGCCAGTCCGGGAACTACGGTACCAGCAAGCTTAACGGTACCCTAGTTCCTGGACCGGCAAACTTGTAATGACCCCCTTTGTTTGAGAAAAACATGGACATTTCATTTTCTTTCGCGTTGTCCGTGTGTGTTGCTTGCTTTCTGCTGGGTTGAAAAGCTCACTTAGTATTTCAAATACCTCTTTGTAAGGGAGCGACGCAACCAATTGGCAAAGACGAAATTTTGATGCCTTATTTAAAGAAAATGGAAGTTTTACAATTGGAAAACCAAGCAGAAAAGTACAAAAGTTCTGAGAAGACCATCAAAAGAAGACACATGACAGCCAAATGGAGGAAGAGAGCAGGCAAGGATGTTCAAAGAGTCACATCAAGATGAAGTAACAAGATCAAACGCAAGTACAAGATAAACATATGTGATAAGAAAATAGAGATGTACATATCCTACTTTACTCCTCCCATATCAGGTTGTGGTCTTGGAATGAGGACATGATTGCTCTCTGCTGCAGACCCTTGATCTGTTTGCCAACTCCAATAATCTCTCTAAGTTTATTAGAGAATTAGAATTGAAGATCCATTTCTCTAATGAAAACATCAGTTATGAGACCAGTTTGGATGAGACCGCCTCTCAGTCACTTCTCTGCCGCTGATCAGGACTCTTTGGATGTCGAAAGCAGCATCCATGTTTGCTCACTATGTAGACGTGGGTATATTAAATGTTCTGGATCGTTTTGCAGTGACGGCTTTAGAGGAGCTGTTTGAACTGGAATCTATGGTAAAGGGCCTAGCAATAAAGCAGAGAGCTTGTCATTTTTAAGAATGGTAGAATACAGTTCCAAGTTGGTTTGCAGATTCGTCGATAGGACTAGTAATTTCAGGAACCTTGGCAAAAAAAACAAGAATGTCAGGACAGGGAAGTTTTGGAATGTAATTCCGAGGGATCACGATGGTGGCCTGCAAGGATCACTGTTGGCCAAGTTTGATACCCAATGTGAGTGTATTGTCAGAGATGCCATTGGTTATGGATTAGGGGCCGTACTTATCCAGGTACGCTAAGTACAAGCAGGAGTGGGAAAAAACGATTGCATATGCATCACTGACATTGGAAAGCCATGGAGAATGGGCGAGCCATAGAAACATTCAAAACCCTTTCCTTTGGTGTCTAAATTCACACTTAGGACATACCACAAGCAAGTGGAATATCCAGAAGGATTTTGATTTGGGTTACTGTACTTTCAGGCCACATATTTCAAGTGTATTACATTCAAAGTGAAAATAAGAGGGTAGCCATTTTCTTGTCAAGGAGCCCCCTGGAGTATTTGGACCGGGATGACAATTGAGACTATAAACATGTTTTCGTGGTGGAGGATGGTATTATGATAAGTGAACAATGAAGAGCTCACAGTGAGAGATGAGGAGTTACTGAGTCTATTGGAATGTATGTGAACAGGATGGGAAGGTGTACTGCATCGTGATTATTCGTATAGAAAATTGATAACAATCCAGGATGAATTGAGCCTGGAAGGTGATTGACACAGTTGAGGAATAATGTCACGCAGAGTGGTCAGAAAAGCATATTAGAGTTAATGCATGCCAGGCATTTTGGGATCGGATGGGGAGGGTGAGAGCTGAATATTGTAGACTTGGAGGGCTCTACGGATATTAGTGTTGTGACTGTAGGGAGAGTGGCACTGTACATAAAATAGGTATGGTGTCTTTATGTCCCATAGAACTCTGCCATGATCCTAGCACACACTCCTGTGGAATTCTGGAGCTTGGGAGACATCAGATCCCCAGGGTAGGATAAACAGTCAATTGGAGAACCCTGCATGAATAAAACTTCAAGATAAACTTAAACCTTGTTACACATAATTCACTACATAGATTGCTGATGAGAAGCAAGCACGCTGCAGGCCACATGTGTAGGATCTTAGTCGTTCAAACATAGATAGGTGTTTATTAGGATTTGCCGACACGTGTTATTCAGATCAGTTGAGAAGGGACGCATCACCAGCCATCAGTCAAACCTCGACTGGCATATGGAGTAACCTACAATATTAATATCAGAGCCTTCCCCTTACTGTTCTAGAGGCGGTATGCCTGCCCCACTTAACTTTTCTTGCCTTGAAAATGACCTGTACCGATCAAAACACGTGTCAGCAAATCCTAAGAAACACCTATCTATGTTGGAATCACTAAGATTTCCCAAATTCTTTTGAGCGAACTCTCTCTTAACATCAACAGTGTCTAGCGCGAATGTGACAGGACTCAAACCCGTAACTGAAATCCCAAACCAGGGACAATGGGGAACTGTCCCAAGGAAACCACACACTCATAGCAAGGCACCAGACACAATCACTTGGCAGTGCGGCAGTCCCGCAGTTCTAGTGTCGCACCTATGAGATCTATAACTGAGCCACCGAAATGAGGCCCACAGGAGAAGGGAACTTGGCAAATGTATGACTCTAAAATGTTTGTGTTATGCCTGCTGGAACTGTACGAATGTGCTGCTTAGCTGTGCATTGTGTAATTATTTACCCCATTTACTGGGGAGCACTATTGGTGTGGAAATACTATTGCCCAAATGCTCATGAGAGTTGTAGTCTGGACACAACTTTAGTCTTAGAGGATTGTGAAATCTAAAGAGAACCTGGCTGACACCTATCAGACAACTACAATTAGTGGTAAACCCAAGCTGTGAGAGGGAGCAATTGTGATACTTGAATATTGGAGAGTTGTCAGAGCACAGACCTGTCAGAAGACACAACAAAAGAAGTGTTCTCAGGATTCTGATGAACATCATGTTGTAAAATAGACAGCAACAGTGCACTTTCATTAGGGTACCAATAAACATCACTTTATGAGAATGTATCTGCAAATAAACTTCACTCGGCATTACAGGAGAGATTGCGACAACATCTCACACAAGGAAGAAAGGAACAGACTAAAACATGCATATTATAGCCCCAGTGCCTCTTTTCTTTTGCTCCACCGAAGTGCCTTGTAGCCTGGTAATTATATCAGGATATATTTCAAGTATATATGCATGCAGCAGTGAGAACAAAATGGACTGATGGCCAAAAGGAAGAATTATAGCACAGCCTTGGAACAGAGGATCCCCTCCTATTCAGAAGTCTCCCTAAGCCCACAATTGTGTGACTTGAAGAGTCAAGTGGAACCACCAGTGTAGGCAAAAAAAATAGCCATGGCTAAATCAAAGGAACTCTTTGGAATTAAAGTCAATTTGGAGTTGGAAAGACACAATTTCTACTCACTGAAACAAAGAAAAGGGGAGACTGGGGATAATTATGTTGCTGTACTTAGAGGATTTACAGCTACCTTCAGTATCACAGGATCCTCTGATGAATATCTCAGGGATCAACTCATGATGTGCACTACAGATCACAACTATCAACCAAAACTATGTAACATAAAGTCTCCTGTTCTAAGAGAGCTATAGACATTGCTCGGTCAGTTGAAATGGGAAGCAAATGTAGAAAAATAAAATCAAAAAAATTAAAAGACAGAAACTGAGGATCAAACTGTGTTATCAAACTGCATGAACCAGTGAATCAGAAGAACAAGAGATGGCATCAACACAAAAACAGAATCCAGAACGAGCAGTCAACTGCCAAACTCAAGGAAATAATATCAAAGTAGCAAGTGATATCAGGAGGCACAAGAAAACAAATATAGGACTCAAACCAAATGTGGATGCTGTGGTTGGAAATGTTACACAAATGAGAAACGTGGATGCCAAGCATACAGGCTGGAATACCCCAAGTGCATCATGTGGGACACTTTGAACCCATATGGTGAAGGAACCATCAGACCAAAATCATGACTGCATATGAGTATGGCAATAAGGAGGAGATTTCATACTGACATTTGTTGGCCGCAGATTGAGCAGAATATGTGACTGTGTGGAAATCAATGGAAAAGTGAAAATGCTGCTGGACATGGATAGGTTCACTTGACATGCCAATAATGTGTGGGTTGTTTCAGCATGCTTTGTGTGGTAAATGAGAACACTTGGCGACTCCACTTCAAGCCTACACAATATGGAATGGGGCTCATTCACATCAAAGGATACAAGCAGGTAAGTGCAATTCCATGGGCTTTATGTCATTTGCCGATTGTATGTAGTGAAAAAAGAGGTGTCTGTACATGGATGACATGAACAGGCAGCATTGCAGGTACATTGGTATTCTGGTGACGTTTGTCCCATCCTCGTGGTGTTGCAGAGAACCTGCAAGAATCCATTGATGTCAATGATAAACTACCAGAGTTATTTAATAACGCTTTCAAAAATACTCAAGATATTTAAACACAGGATCATCCTAAAGACAGGGGTCAAGACCAGCCTTGATAGAGATCAGAGCTGAACTTAAAAACCAACTGGAGAAGCATAGCAGAACAAAATAATAGAACCCATTGAATCATTAGAGTGGCTCTCGCCAGTGATTGTAATGTGAAAGCCTGATATTACTATCAGTATGTGTGTAGACCTCCAGGACTAAACCGTGTATATGGGTGGACATATACCCCTTACCAAATATAAAGAAGATGCTAGCCACTATGAGACGAGCAACAACAATTTCAAAACTTGATATGTCCTGAGCTTATCACTAAATAAAGCAATTCATAGATTCCAGACACCTCAGCTCCATTGCCACCCCATTGGGAACATTTTGTTATGCAGTTGGCGTGACATGCCCAGCTGCTGTTTTCCAACATCTTGAGTAGGAATTGTTTGGGACCATACATGGTGCTTATTTCTTTCAGGACACTATTTTGGTGACTAGGAAAGACATAAAAGAACAACATGCACATCTGTGAGGAGTTTTAAACATAATCGGAACAAAAGGCACTAATATAAAATTCGAGAAATGTTAGTTCAGGATGAGTGAAGTAAAATATTTGGGGCACACTATTTACACGAACGGCGTTCGACAAAAGAAGGATGTGGGATCACTGAAGTGCCATACTAAGTCTTTCTATTGTTTCCATTGTTGAAGGTGGGTGACATCTACAAATGCTCCTGAACTGGGCGGAGCGAATGAGGAGTGTGCAGAGTGTTTTTGTCAGATCACTGAAGTGCCAGACTCATTATTTCCAATGTTTCTATTGTTCAAGGTGGGTGACATCTACAAATGCTCCAGACCTGAGTGGAGCGAATGCGGAGTGTGCAGAGTGTTTTTGTCAGATCACTAAAGGGTAAGACTGAGTCTTTCGATTGTTTCTATTGTTCAAGGTGGGTGACGTCTACAAATGCTCCTGAGCAGAGCGAATGCCGTGTTTGTCGGATCAGTGAAGTGCCAGACTGAGTCTTTCCATTCTTTAAGGTGGGTGACGTCCACAAATGCTCCCAACCTGAGCGGAACAAATGCAGAGTGTGCAGAGTGTTTTTTTCAGATCACTGAAGTGCCGGACTGAGTCTTTCCATTGTCTCTATTGTTCAAGGTGGGTGACGTCTACAAATGCTTCTGACCTGAGCTGAGCAAATGCGGAGCGTGCAGAGTGTTTTCTTCAGATCACTTAAGTACCGGACTAGTCTTTCCATTTTTTCTGTTGTTCAAGGTGGGTTAGATCTACAAATACTCCCAACCTGAGTGGAGCAAATGCAGAGTGTGCATAGTGTTTTTGTTTGATCACTGAAGTGCCGGACTGAGTCTTTCTGTTGTTTCTATTGTTCAACGTGGGTGACGTCTACAAATGCTCTCGACCTGAGTGGAGCGAAAGCAGAGTGTGCAGAGTGTTTTTGTCGAATCACTGAAGTGCCGGACTGAGTCTTTCCATTGTTTCTATTGTTCAAGGCGGGTGACGTCTACAAATGCTCCTGACCTAAGCAGAGAGAATGCAGAGTCTGCAGTGTTTTTGTCAGATCACTGAAGCGCCAGACTGAGCCTTTCCATTGTTTGTATTGTTCAAGGTGGGTGACGTCTACAAATGCTACCGACCTGAGCACAGCGAATGCGTTGTGTGTAGAGTGTTTTTGTCAGATCACTGAAGTATCAGACTGAGTCTTTCCATTGTTTCTATTGTTCAAGTTAGGTGATGTCTACAAATGCTCCTGACATGAGCGAAGCAAAATCAGAGTGTGTAGACTGTTTTTGTCAGATCACTGAAGTACTGGATTGAGTTTTTCAATTGTTTCTATTATTCAAGGTCGGTTTTCAATTGTTTCTATTATTCAAGGTCGGTGACTTCGACAAATGCTCCAGATCAGAGCGGAGCGAATGCAGAGCTGCAGAGTGTTTTTGTCGGATCACTGAAGTGCCAGACTGAGTCTTTCCATTGTTTCTATTGTTCAAGGTGGGCGATGACTACAAATGCCACGGGCATGAGCAGAGCGAATGCCGAATGCGCAGAGTGTTTTTGTCGGATCACTGATGTGCCGGACTGAGTCTTTCCAATGTTTCTATTGTACAAGGTGGGTGACATCTACAAATGCCCCAAACTGAGTGGAGTGAATGCAGAGTGTGCAGAGTGTTTGTGTCTCATCACTGAAGTGCCGGACTGAGTTTTTCCATTGTTTCTATTGTTTAAGGTCGGTGACATATACAAATGCTCCCGACCTGAGCCGAGTGAATGCAGAGTGTGCAGACTGTTTTTGTCAGATCACTGAAGTGCTGGACTGAGTATTTCAATTGTTCAAGGTGGGTGATGACGACAAATGTTCCTGAGGGGAGCGAGTGCTGAGTGTGCAGAGTGTTTTTGGCGAAGCAATGAAGTGCCGCACTGAGTCTTTCCATTGTTTCTATTGTTCAAGGTGGGTGATGTCTACAGATGCTCCTAACCTGAGTGGAGTGAATGCGGAGTGTGCAGTGTGTTTTTGCCGGATCACTGAAGGGCTGGACTGAGTTTTTCCATTGTTTATATTGTTCAAGGTGGGCGGTGACTACAAATGCTCCTGGCCAGAGCGGAGCGAATGCCGAATACGCAAAGTGTTTTTGTCGAATCACTGAAGTGCCGGACTGAGTCTTTCCATTGTTCCTATTGTTCAAGGGGGGTGACGTCTACAAATGCTCCTGACCTGAGCAGAGAGAATGCAAAGTCTGCAGAGTGTTTTTGTCGGATCACTGAAGTGCCAGACTCAGCCTTTCCATTGTTTGTATTGTTCAAGGTGGGTGACGTCTCCAAATGCTGCCCACCTGAGCGCAGCGAATGCAGTGTGTGTAGAGTTTTTTTGTCAGATCACTGAAGTATCAGACTGAGTCTTTCCATTGTTTCTATTGTTCAAGGTAAGTGATGTCTACAAATGCTCCTGACATGAGCGGAGCGAATTCAGAGTGTGCAGACTGTTTTTGTCAGATCACTGAAGTACTGGGCTGAGTGTTTCAATTGTTTCTATTGTCCAAGGTGATTTACGACTACAAAATCTTCTGACCTAAGCGGAGCAAATGCAGAGTGTTCAGAGCGTTTTCGTCAGATCACTGAAGTGTTGGAATGAGTCTTTCATTGTTTCTATTGTTCAAGGTCAGGGACGTCTACAAATGCTCCTGATCTGAGCGGAGCGAATGCGGATCTGCAGAGTGCTTTTGTCGGATCACTGAAAAGCCTGAGTCTGTCCATTGTTTGTATTGTTCAAGATGGGTGACGTCTAGAAATTCTTCCAACTTGAGCAGAGCGTGAAGAGTGTTTTTGTCAGATCACTGAAAGGCTGGACTGAGTCTTTCCATTATTTCTATTGTTTAAGGAGGGTAACGTCTAGAAATGCTCCTGACCTGAGAGGAGCGAATGCCGAGTGTATTTGTCGGATCACTGAAGTGCCAGACCGAGTCTTTCCATTGTTTCTATTGTTCAAGGTGGGCGATGACTACAAATGCTACTGGCCTGAGCAGAGCGAATGCCGAATGCGCAGGGTGTTTTTGTCGGCTCACTGATGTGCCGAACTGAGACTTTCCATTGTTTCTATTGTACAAGGTGGGTGACATCTACAAATGCTCCCAAACTGAGTGGAGCGAATGCGGAGTGTGCAGAGTGTTTGTGTCGCATCACTGAAGTGCCAAACTGAGTTTTTCCATTGTTTCTATTGCTCAAGGTGGGTGACTTATACAAATGCTCCCGACCTGAGCGAAGTGAATGCAGAGTGCGCAGACGGTTTTTGTCAGGTCACTGAAGTGCTGGACTGAGTATTTCCATTGTTCAAGGTGGGTGATGACGATAAATGCTCCTGTGGGGAGCGAATGCTGAGTGTGCAGAGTGTTTTTGTCGGATCACTGAAGTGCAGGTTGAGTCTTTCCATTGTTTCTATTGTTCAAGGTGAGTGACATCTACAAATGCTCCTGACCTGAGTGGAGCGAATGCGGAGTGTATAGTGTGTTTTTGTCAGATCAGTGAAGTACCGGACTGAGTCTTTCCATTGTTTCTATTATTCAAGGTAGGTGATGTCTACAAATGCTCCTGACCTGAGCGGAGCAAATACAGAGTGTGCAGACTGTTTTTGTCAGATCACTGAAATGCTGGACTGAGTTTTTCAATTGTTTCTATTTTTCAAGGCGATTTATGACTACAAATGCTCCTGACCTGAGCGAATGCAGAGTGTTCAGAGTGTTTTTGTCAGATCACTGAAGTGCCTGACTGAATCTTTCCATTGTTTGTATTGTTCAAGATGGGTGACATCTAGAAATTCTCCCTACTTGAGCGGAGCATGCAGAGAGTTTTTGTCAGATCACTGAAAGGCTGGACTGAGTCTTTCCATTATTTCTATTGTTCAAGTTCGGTGACGTCTACAAATGCTCCTGATCTGAGCAGAGTGAATGCAGAGCTGCAGAGTGTTTTTGTCGGATCACTGAAGTGCCTGAATGAGTCTTTCCATTGTTTGTATTGTTCAAGGTGGGTGACGTCTAAAAATTCTCCCTACTTGAGCGGAGCGTGCAGAGCATTTTTGTCAGATCACTGAAAGGCTGGACTGAGTCTTTCCATTATTTCTATTGTTTAAGGTGGGTGACGTCTAGAAATGCTCCTGACCTGAGCGGAGCGAATGCCGAGTGTATTTGTCAGATCACTGAAGTGCCACACTCAGTCTTTCCATTGTTTATATTGTTCAAGGTGGGCGGTGACAACAAATGCTCCTGGCCTGAGCGGAGCGAATGCCGAATACACAGAGTGTTTTTGTCGGATCACAGAAGTGGCAGGCTGAGTCTTTCCATTGTTTCTATTGTGCAAGGCGGGTGACGTCTACAAATGCTCCCCACCTGAGTGGAGCGAAAGCAGATGGTGCAGAGTGTTTTTGTTGAATCACTGAAGTGCCGGACTGAGCCATTCCATTGTTTCTATTGTTCAAGGTGGGTGACGTCTACAAATGCTCCTGACATGAGCGAAGAGAATGCAAAGTCTACAGAGTGTTTTTTGTCAGATCATTGAAGTGCCAGACTGAGCCTTTCCATTGTTTGTATTGTTCAAGGTGTGTGACGTCTACAAATGCTCCCGACCTGAGCGCAGCGAATGCCAAATACGCAGAGTGTTTATGTCAGATCACTGAAGTATCGGACTGAGTCTTTCCATTGTTTCTATTGTTCAAGGTAGGTGATGTCTACAAATGCTCCTGACATGAGCGGAGCAAATGCCGAGTGTATTTGTTGGATCACTGAAGTGCCAGACTGAGTCTTTCCATTGTTTCTATTGTTCAAGTTGGGCGATGACTACAAATGCTCCTGGCCTAAGCGGAGCGAATGCCGAATACGCAGAGTGTTTTTGTCGGATCACTGAGGTGGCAGACTGAGTCTTTCCATTGTTTCTATTGTTCAAGGTGGGCGATGACTACAAATGCTACTGGCCTGAGCGGAGCGAATGCCGAATGATCAGAGTGTTTTTGTCGGATTACTGAAGTGCCAGACTGAGCCTTTCCATTGTTTCTATTGTACAAGGTGGGTGACATCTACAAATGCTCCTAAACTGAGTGGAGTGAAAGCAGAGTGTGCAGAGTGTTTTCGTCGGATCACTGAAGTGGCGGACTGAGTCTTTCCATTGTTTCTATTGTGCAAGGCGGGTGACGTCTACAAATTCTCCCCACCTGAGTGGAGTGAAAGCAGAGTGTGCAGAGTGTTTTTGTCGAATCACTGAAGTTGCGGACTGAGTCTTTCCATTGTTTCTATTGTTCAAGGGGGGTGACGTCTACAAATGCTCCTGACCTGAGCAGAGAGAATGCAGAGTCTGCAGTCTTTTTGTCAGATCACTGAAGTGCCAGACTGAGCCTTTCCATTGTTTGTATTGTTCAAGGTGGGTGACGTCTACAAATGCTCCCGACCTGAGCGCAGCGAATGCCGAATACGCAGTGTTTTTGTCAGATCACTGAAGTATCGGACTGAGTCTTTCCTTTGTTTCTATTGTTCAAGGTAGGTGATGTCTACAAATGCTCCTGACATGAGCGGAGCAAATTCTGAGTGTATT
The DNA here is from genome assembly GCF_040938575.1 of Ambystoma mexicanum. Taxonomy (NCBI): domain Eukaryota; kingdom Metazoa; phylum Chordata; class Amphibia; order Caudata; family Ambystomatidae; genus Ambystoma; species Ambystoma mexicanum. Next base: position 985,413,987 of record NC_090928.1, on the reverse strand, counting down.
TGTTGGATAACTGAAGTGCCAGACTGAGTCTTTCCATTGTTTCTATTGTTCAAGGTGGGCGATGACTACAAATGCTCCTGGCCTGAGCGGAGCGAATGCCGAATGATCAGAGTGTTTTTGTCGGATTACTGAAGTGCCGGACTGAGCCTTTCCATTGTTTCTATTGTACAAGGTGGGTGACATCTACAAATGCTCCTAAACTGAGTGGAGCGAATGGAGAGTGTGCAGATTGTGTCAGATCACTGAAATGCTGGACTGAGTATTTCTATTGTTCAAGGTGGGTGATGACGACAAATGCTCCTGAACGGAGCGAATGCTGTGTGTGGAGAGTGTTTTTGTTGGATCACTGAAGTACCGGACTGAGTCTTCCATTGTTCTTTTGTTCAAGGTGGATGACGTCTACAAATGCTCCTGACCTGAGTGGAGCGAATGCGGAGTGTGCAGTGTGCTTTTGTCGGATCACTGAAGTGGCGGACTGAGTCTTTCCATTGCTATCATTGTTCAAGGTGGGTGATGTCTACAAATACTCACGACCTGAGCGGAGCGAATGCAGAGTGTGCAGAGTATTTTTATCGGATCACTGAAGGGCTGGACTGAGTCTTTCCATTGTTTCTATTGTTCAAGGTGCGTGACGTCTACACATGCTCCTGACCTGAGCGCAGCAAATGCAGTGCGTGTAGAGTGTTTTTGTCAGATCACTGAAGTAACAGACTGAGTCTTTCCATTGTTTCCATTGTTCAAGGTAGGTGATGTCTACAAATACTCCTGACGTGAGCGGAGCAAATACAGAGTGTGCAGACTGTTTTTGTCAGATCACTGAAATGCTGGACTGAGCCTTTCAAATGTTTCTATTTTTCAAGGTGATTTACGACTACAAATGCTCCTGACCTAAGCGGAGCGAATGCAGAGTGTTTTTGACAGATCACTGAAGTGTTGGACTGAGTCTTTCATTGTTTCTATTGTTCAAGGTCGGTGACGACTACAAATGCTCCTGACCTGAGTAGACCAAATGCAGAGTGTGCAGAGTATTTTTGTTGGATCACTGAAGTGCCTGACTGAGTCTTTCCATTGTTTGTATTGTTCAAGATGGGTAACGTCTACAAATTCTCCTGACCTGAGCGGAGCGTGTAGAGTGTTTTTGTCAGATCACTGAAAGGCTGGACTGAGTCTTTCCATTGTTTCTATTGTTCAAGGTGGGCGATGACTACAAATGTTCCTGGCCTGAGCGGAGCGTGTAGAGTGTTTTTGTCAGATCACTGAAAGGCTGGACTGAGTCTTTCCATTGTTTCTATTGTTCAAGGTGGGCGATGACTACAAATGCTCCTGGCCTGAGCGGAGCGAATGCCAAGTGCGCAGAGTGTTTTTGTTGGATCATTGAAGTGCCGGACTGAGTCTTTCCATTGTTTCTATTGTTCAAGGCGGGTGACGTCTACAAATGCTCCTGACCTAAGCAGAGAGAATACAGAGTCTGCAGTCTTTTTGTCAGATCACTGAAGTGCCAGACTGAGCCTTTCTATTGTTTGTATTGTTCAAGGTGGGTGACGTCTACAAATGCTACCGACCTGAGCACAGCAAATGCGTTGTGTGTAGAGTGTTCTTGTCAGATCACTGAAGTATCAGACTGAGTCTTTCCATTGTTTCTATTGTTCAAGTTAGGTGATGTCTACAAATGCTCCTGACATGAGCGGAGCAAAATCAGAGTGTGTAGACTGTTTTTGTCAGATCACTGAAGTACTGGATTGAGTTTTTCAATTGTTTCTATTATTCAAGGTCGGTGACTTCGACAAATGCTCCTGATCAGAGTGGAGCGAATGCAGATCTGCAGAGTGTTTTTGTCGGATCACTGAAGTGCCTGACTGATTCCTTCCATTGTTTGTATTGTTCAAGGTGGGTGACGTCTAGAAAATCTCCCGACTAGAGCGGAGCCTGCAGAGCGTTTTTGTCAGATCACTGAAAGGCTGGACTGAGTCTTTCCATTATTTCAATTGTTTAAGGTGGGTGACGTCTAGAAATGCTCCTGACCTGAAAGGAGCGAATGCTGAGCTGCAGAGTGTTTTTGTCGGATCACTGAAGTGCCAGACTGAGTCTTTCCATTGTTTCTATTGTTCAAGGTGGGCGATGACTACAAATGCTACTGGCCTGAGCAGAGCGAATGCCGAATGCGCAGAGTGTTTTTGTCGGATCACTGATGTGCCGGACTGAGTCTTTCCACTGTTTCTATTGTACAAGGTGGGTGACATCTACAAAAGCTCCCAAACTGAGTGGAGCGAATGCGGAGTGTGCAGAGTGCTTGTGTCGCATCACTGAAGTGCCGGACTGAGTTTTTCCATTGTTTCTATTGTTGAAGGTGGGTGACTTATACAAATGCTCGCGACCTCAGCGGAGTGAATGCAGAGTGTGCAGACTGTTTTTGTCAGATCACTGAAGTGTTGGACTGAGTATTTCAATTGTTCAAGGAGGGTGATGACGACAAATGCTCCTGAGGGGAGCGAGTGCTGAGTGTGCAGATTGTTTTTGTCGAAGCAATGAAGTGCCGGTCTGAGTCTTTCCATTGTTTCTATTGTTCAAGGTGGGTGATGTCTACAGATGCTCCTGACCAAGGTGGAGTGAATGCAGAGTGTACAGTGTGTTTTTGTCGGATCACTGAAGGGCTGGACTGAGTTTTTCCATTGTTTATATTGTTCAAGGTGGGCGGTGACTACAAATGCTCCTGGCCAGAGCGGAGCGAATGCCGAATACGCAGAGTGTTTTTGTGGATCACTGAAGTGGCGGACTGAGTCTTTCCATTGTTTCTATTGTGCAAGGCGGGTGACGTCTACAAATGCTCCTGACCTGAGCAGAGAGAATGCAAAGTCTGCAGAGTGTTTTTGTCGGATCACTGAATTGCCAGACTCAGCCTTTCCATTGTTTGTATTGTTCAAGGTGGGTGACGTCTACAAATGCTACCGACCTGAGCACAGCGAATGCGTTGTGTGTAGAGTGTTTTTGTCAGATCACGGAAGTATCAGACTGAGTCTTTCCATTGTTTCTATTGTTCAAGTTAGGTGATGTCTACAAATGCTCCTGACATGAGCGAAGCAAAATCAGAGTGTGTAGACTGTTTTTGTCAGATCACTGAAGTACTGGATTGAGTTTTTCAATTGTTTCTATTATTCAAGGTCGGTGACTTCGACAAATGCTCCAGATCAGAGCGGAGCGAATGGGGAGCTGCAGAGTGTTTTTGTCGGATCACTGAAGTGCCAGACTGAGTCTTTCCATTGTTTCTATTGTTCAAGGTGGGCGAAGACTACAAGTGCTACTGGCCTGAGCGGAGGGAATGCCGAATGCGCAGAGTGTTTTTGTCGGATCACTGATGTGCCGGACTGAGTCTTTCCAATGTTTCTATTGTACAAGGCGGGTGACATCTACAAATGCTCCCAAACTGAGTGGAGCGAATGCGGAGTGTGCAGAGTGTTTGTGTCGAATCACTGAAGTGCCGAACTGAGTTTTTCCATTGTTTCTATTGCTGAAGGTCGGTGACTTATACAAATGCTCCCGACCTGAGCCGAGTGAATGCAGAGTGTGCAGACTGTTTTTTTCAGATCACTGAAGTGCTGGACTGAGTATTTCAATTGTTCAAGGTGGGTGATGACGACAAATGCTCCTGAGGTGAGCGATTGCTGAGTGTGCAGAGTGTTTTTGTCGAAGCAATGAAGTGCCGGACTGAGTCTTTCCATTGTTTCTATTGTTCAAGGTGGGTGATGTCTACAGATGCTCCTGACCTGAGTGGAGCGAATGCGGAGTGTGCAGTGTGTTTTTGTCGGATCACTGAAGGGCTGGACTGAGTTTTTCCATTGTTTATATTGTTCAAGGTGGGCGGTGACTACAAATGCTCCTGGCCAGAGCAGAGCGAATGCCGAATACGCAGAGTGTTTTTGTGGATCACTGAAGTGGCGGACTGAGTCTTTCCATTGTTTCTATTGTGCAAGGCGGGTGACGTCTACAAATGCTCCCCACCTGAGTGGAGCGAAAGCAGAGTGTGCAGAGTATTTTTGTCGAATCACTGAAGTGCCGGACTGAGTCTTTCCATTGTTCCTATTGTTCAAGGGGGGTGACGTCTACAAATGCTCCTGACCTGAGCAGAGAGAATGCAAAGTCTGCAGAGTGTTTTTGTCGGATCACTGAAGTGCCAGACTCAGCCTTTCCATTGTTTGTATTGTTCAAGGTGGGTGACGTCTACAAATGCTGCCGACCTGAGCGCAGCGAATGCAGTGTGTGTAGAGTTTTTTTGTCAGATCACTGAAGTATCAGACTGAGTCTTTCCATTGTTTCTATTGTTCAAGGTAAGTGATGTCTACAAATACTCCTGACATGAGCGGAGCGAATTCAGAGTGTGCAGACTGTTTTTGTCAGATCACTGAAGTACTGGGCTGAGTTTTTCAATTGTTTCTATTGTTCAAGGTCAGGGACGTCTACAAATGCTCCTGATCTGAGCGGAGCGAATGCGGAGCTGCAGAGTGCTTTTGTCGGATCACTGAAGAGCCTGAGTCTGTCCATTGTTTGTATTGTTCAAGGTGGGTGACGTCTAGAAATTCTTCCGACTTGAGCAGAGCGTGAATAGTGTTTTTGTCAGATCACTGAAAGGCTGGACTGAGTCTTTCCATTATTTCTATTGTTTAAGGAGGGTAACGTCTAGAAATGCTCCTGACCTGAGAGGAGCGAATGCCGAGTGTATTTGTCGGATCACTGAAGTGCCAGACTGAGTCTTTCCATTGTTTCTATTGTTCAAGGTGGGCGATGACTACAAATGCTACTGGCCTGAGCAGAGCGAATGCGCAGAGTGTTTTTGTCGGCTCACTGATGTGCCGGACTGAGACTTTCCATTGTTTCTATTGTACAAGGTGGGTGACATCTACAAATGCTCCCAAACTGAGTGGAGCGAATGCGGAGTGTGCAGAGTGTTTGTGTCGCATCACTGAGGTGCCAAACTGAGTTTTTCCATTGTTTCTATTGCTCAAGGTGGGTGATTTATACAAATTCTCCCGACCTGAGCGAAGTGAATGCAGAGTGCGCAGACGGTTTTTGTCAGGTCACTGAAGTGCTGGGCTGAGTATTTCCATTGTTCAAGGTGGGTGATGACGATAAATGCTCCTGTGGGGAGCGAATGCTGAGTGTGCAGAGTGTTTCTGTCTGATCACTGAAGTGCCGGTTGAGTCTTTCCATTGTTTCTATTGTGCAAGGTGAGTGACATCTACAAATGCTCCTGACCTGAGTGGAGCGAATGCGGAGTGTATAGTGCGTTTTTGTCGGTTCACTGAAGTTCCGGACTGAGTCTTTCCATGTTTCTATTGTTCAAGGTGGGTGACGTCTACAAATGCTCCTGACCTGAGCACAGCGAATGCAGTGTGTGTAGAGTGTTTTTGTCAGATCACTGAAGTACCGGACTGAGTCTTTCCATTGTTTCTATTATTCAAGGTAGGTGATGTCTACAAATGCTCCTGACCTGAGCGGAGCAAATACAGAGTGTGCAGACTGTGTTTGTCAGATCACTGAAATGCTGGACTGAGCTTTTCAATTGTTTCTATTTTTCAAGGCGATTTATGACTACAAATGCTCCTGACCTAAGCGGAGCGAATGCAGAGTGTTCAGAGTGTTTTTGTCAGATCACTGAAGTGCCTGACTTAATCTTTCCATTGTTTGTATTGTGCAAGATGGGTGACATCTAGAAATTCTCCCTACTTGAGCGGAGCGTGCAGAGAGTTTTTGTCAGATCACTGAAAGGCTGGACTGAGTCTTTCCATTATTTCTATTGTTCAAGTTCGGTGACGTCTACAAATGCTCCTGATCTGAGCAGAGTGAATGCAGAGCTGCAGAGTGTTTTTGTCGGATCACTGAAGTGCCTGAATGAGTCTTTCCATTGTTTGTATTGTTCAAGGTGGGTGACGTCTAGAAATTCTCCCTACTTGAGCGGAGCGTGCAGAGCATTTTTGTCAGATCACTGAAAGGCTGGACTGAGTCTTTCCATTATTTCTATTGTTTAAGGTGGGTGACGTCTAGAAATGCTCCTGACCTGAACGGAGCGAATGCCGAGTGTATTTGTCGGATCACTGAAGTGCCACACTCAGTCTTTCCATTGTTTATATTGTTCAAGGTGGGCGGTGACAACAAATGCTCCTGGCCTGAGCGGAGCGAATGCCGAATACACAGAGTGTTTTTGTCGGATCACAGAAGTGGCAGGCTGAGTCTTTCCATTGTTTCGATTGTGCAAGGCGGGTGACGTCTACAAATGCTCCCCACCTGAGTGGAGAGAAAGCAGATGATGCAGAGTGTTTTTGTCGAATCACTGAAGTGCCGGATTGAGCCATTCCATTGTTTCTATTGTTCAAGGTGGGTGACGTCTACAAATGCTCCTGACATGAGCGAAGAGAATGCAAAGTCTGCAGAGTGTTTTTGTCAGATCATTGAAGTGCCAGACTGAGCCTTTCCATTGTTTGTATTGTTCAAGGTGTGTGACGTCTACAAATGCTCCCGACCTGAGCGCAGCGAATGCCGAATACGCAGAGTGTTTTTGTCAGATCACTGAAGTATCGGACTGAGTCTTTCCATTGTTTCTATCGTTCAAGGTAGGTGATGTCTACAAATGCTCCTGACATGAGCGGAGCAAATGCCGAGTGTATTTGTTGGATCACTGAAGTGCCAGACTGAGTCTTTCCATTGTTTCTATTGTTCAAGGTGGGCGATGACTACAAATGCTACTGGCCTGAGCGGAGCGAATGCCGAATGATCAGAGTGTTTTTGTCGGATTACTGAAGAGCCGGACTGAGCCTTTCCATTGTTTCTATTGTACAAGGTGGGTGACATCTACAAATGCTCCTGACATGAGCGGAGCAAATTCTGAGTGTATTTGTTGGATCACTGAAGTGCCAGACTGAGTCTTTCCATTGTTTCTATTGTTCAAGGTAGGTGATGTCTACAAATGCTCCTGACATGAGCGGAGCAAATTCCGAGTGTATTTGTTGGATCACTGAAGTGCCAGACTGAGTCTTTCCATTGTTTCTATTGTTCAAGGTGGGCGATGACTACAAATGCTCCTGGCCTGAGCGGAGCGAATGCCGAATACGCAGAGAGTTTTCGTCGGATCACTGAAGTGGCAGACTGAGTCTTTCCATTGTTTCTATTGTTCAAGGTGGGCGATGACTACAAATGCTACTGGCCTGAGCGGAGCGAATGCCGAATGATCAGAGTGTTTTTGTCGGATTACTGAAGTGCCGGACTGAGTCTTTCCATTGTTTCTATTGTACAAGGTGGGTGACATCTACAAATGCTCCTAAACTGAGTGGAGCGAATGGAGAGTGTGCAGATTGTGTCAGATCACTGAAGTGCTGGACTGAGTATTTCCATTGTTCAAGGTGGGTGATGACGACAAATGCTCCTGAACGGAGCGAATGCTGTGTGTGGAGAGTGTTTTTGTTGGATCACTGAAGTACCGGACTGAGTCTTCCATTGTTCTTTTGTTCAAGGTGGATGACGTCTACAAATGCTCCTGACCTGAGTGGAGCGAATGCGGAGTGTGCAGTGTGCTTTTGTCGGATCACTGAAGTGGCGGACTGAGTCTTTCCATTGCTATCATTGTTCAAGGTGGGTGATGTCTACAAATACTCACGACCTGAGCGGAGCGAATGCAGAGTGTGCAGAGTATTTTTATCGGATCACTGAAGGGCTGGACTGAGTCTTTCCATTGTTTCCATTGTTCAAGGTTGGTGATGTCTACAAATGCTCCTGACGTGAGCGGAGCAAATACAGAATGTCCAGACTGTTTTTGTCAGATCACTGAAATGCTGGACTGAGCTTTTCAATTGTTTCTATTTTTCAAGATGATTTACGACTACAAATGCTCCTGACCTAAGCGGAACGAATGCAGAGTGTTTTTGACAGATCGCTGAAGTGTTGGACTGAGTCTTTCATTGTTTCTATTGTTCAAGGTCAGGGACATCTACAAATGCTCCTGACCTGAGTAGACCAAATGCAGAGTGTGCAGAGTATTTTTGTCGGATCACTGAAGTGCCTTAATGAGTCTTTCCATTGTTTGTATTGTTCAAGGTGGGTGACGTCTAGAAATTCTCCCTACTTGACCGGAGCTTGCAGAGCATTTTTGTCAGATCACTGAAAGGCTGGACTGAGTCTTTCCATTATTTCTATTGTTTAAGGTGGGTGACGTCTAGAAATGCTCCTGACCTGAGCGGAGCGAATGCCAAGTGTATTTGTCAGATCACTGAAGTGCCACACTGAGTCTTTCCATATTTTATATTGTTCAAGGTGGGCGGTGACAACAAATGCTCCTGGCCTGAGTGGAGCGAATGCCGAATACACAGAGTGTTTTTGTCGGATCACAGAAGTGGCAGGCTGAGTCTTTCCATTGTTTCTATTGTGCAAGGCGGGTGACGTCTACAAATGCTCCCCACCTGAGTGGAGCGAAAGCAGATGGTGCAGAGTGTTTTTGTCGAATCACTGAAGTGCCGGACTGAGCCTTTTCATTGTTTCTATTGTTCAAGGTGGGTGACGTCTACAAATGCTCCTGACATGAGCAAAGAGAATGCAAAGTCTGCAGAGTGTTTTTGTCAGATCATTGAAGTGCCAGACTGAGCCTTTCCATTGTTTGTATTGTTCAAGGTGTGTGACGTCTACAAATGCTCCCGACCTGAGCGCAGCGAATGCCGAATACGCAGTGTTTTTGTCAGATCACTGAAGTATCGGACTGAGTCTTTCCTTTGTTTCTATTGTTCAAGGTAGGTGATGTCTACAAATGCTCCTGACATGAGCGGAGCAAATTCTGAGTGTATTTGTTGGATAACTGAAGTGCCAGACTGAGTCTTTCCATTGTTTCTATTGTTCAAGGTGGGCGATGACTACAAATGCTCCTGGCCTGAGCGGAGCGAATGCCGAATGATCAGAGTGTTTTTGTCGGATTACTGAAGTGCCGGACTGAGCCTTTCCATTGTTTCTATTGTACAAGGTGGGTGACATCTACAAATGCTCCTAAACTGAGTGGAGCGTATGGAGAGTGTGCAGATTGTGTCAGATCACTGAAGTGCTGGACTGAGTATTTCCATTGTTCAAGGTGGGTGATGACGACAAATGCTCCTGAACGGAGCGAATGCTGTGTGTGGAGAGTGTTTTTGTTGGATCACTGAAGTACCGGACTGAGTCTTCCATTGTTCTTTTGTTCAAGGTGGATGACGTCTACAAATGCTCCTGACCTGAGTGGAGCGAATGCGGAGTGTGCAGTGTGCTTTTGTCGGATCACTGAAGTAGCGGACTGAGTCTTTCCATTGCTATCATTGTTCAAGGTGGGTGATGTCTACAAATACTCACGACCTGAGCGGAGCGAATGCAGAGTGTGCAGAGTATTTTTATCGGATCACTGAAGGGCTGGACTGAGTCTTTCCATTGTTTCTATTGTTCAAGGTGGGTGACGTCTACAAATGCTCCTGACCTGAGCGCAGCAAATGCAGTGCGTGTAGAGTGTTTTTGTCAGATCACTGAAGTAACAGACTGAGTCTTTCCATTGTTTCCATTGTTCAAGGTAGGTGATGTCTACAAATACTCCTGACGTGAGCGGAGCAAATACAGAGTGTGCAGACTGTTTTTGTCAGATCACTGAAATGCTGGACTGAGCTTTTCAAATGTTTCTATTTTTCAAGGTGATTTACGACTACAAATGCTCCTGACCTAAGCGGCGCGAATGCAGAGTGTTTTTGACAGATCACTGAAGTGTTGCACTGAGTCTTTCATTGTTTCTATTGTTCAAGGTCGGTGACGTCTACAAATGCTCCTGACCTGAGTAGACACAATGCAGAGTGTGCAGAGTATTTTTGTTGGATCACTGAAGTGCCTGACTGAGTCTTTCCATTGTTTGTATTGTTCAAGATGGGTGACGTCTACAAATTCTCCTGACCTGAGCGGAGCGTGTAGAGTGTTTTTGTCAGATCACTGAAAGGCTGGACTGAGTCTTTCCATTGTTTCTATTGTTCAAGGTGGGCGATGACTACAAATGTTCCTGACCTGAGCGGAGCGTGTAGAGTGTTTTTGTCAGATCACTGAAAGGCTGGACTGAGTCTTTCCATTGTTTCTATTGTTCAAGGTGGGCGATGACTACAAATGCTCCTGGCCTGAGCGGAGCGAATGCCAAGTGCGCAGAGTGTTTTTATTGGATCATTGAAGTGCCGGACTGAGTCTTTCCATTGTTTCTATTGTTCAAGGCGGGTGACGTCTACAAATGCTCCTGACCTAAGCAGAGAGAATACAGAGTCTGCAGCCTTTTTGTCAGATCACTGAAGTGCCAGACTGAGCCTTTCCATTGTTTGTATTGTTCAAGGTGGGTGACGTCTACAAATGCTACCGACCTGAGCACAGCGAATGCGTTGTGTGTAGAGTGTTTTTGTCAGATCACTGAAGTATCAGACTGAGTCTTTCCATTGTTTCTATTGTTCAAGGTAGGTGATGTCTACAAATACTCCTGACGTGAGCGGAGCAAATACAGAGTGTGCAGACTGTTTTTGTCAGATCACTGAAATGCTGGACTGAGCTTTTCAAATGTTTCTATTTTTCAAGGTGATTTACGACTACAAATGCTCCTGACCTAAGCGGAGCGAATGCAGAGTGTTTTTGACAGATCACTGAAGTGTTGGACTGAGTCTTTCATTGTTTCTATTGTTCAAGGTCGGTGACGTCTACAAATGCTCCTGACCTGAGCGGAGCGAATGCCGAGTGTATTTGTCAGATCACTGAAGTGCCACACTGAGTCTTTCCATTGTTTCTATTGTGCAAGGCGGGTGACGTCTACAAATGCTCCCCACCTGAGTGGAGCGAAAGCAGATGGTGCAGAGTGTTTTTGTCGAATCACTGAAGTGCCGGACTGAGCCTTTTCATTGTTTCTATTGTTCAAGGTGGGTGACGTCTACAAATGCTCCTGACATGAGCAAAGAGAATGCAAAGTCTGCAGAGTGTTTTTGTCAGATCATTGAAGTGCCAGACTGAGCCTTTCCATTGTTTGTATTGTTCAAGGTGTGTGACGTCTACAAATGCTCCCGACCTGAGCGCAGCGAATGCCGAATACGCAGTGTTTTTGTCAGATCACTGAAGTATCGGACTGAGTCTTTCCTTTGTTTCTATTGTTCAAGGTAGGTGATGTCTACAAATGCTCCTGACATGAGCGGAGCAAATTCTGAGTGTATTTGTTGGATAACTGAAGTGCCAGACTGAGTCTTTCCATTGTTTCTATTGTTCAAGGTGGGCGATGACTACAAATGCTCCTGGCCTGAGCGGAGCGAATGCCGAATGATCAGAGTGTTTTTGTCGGATTACTGAAGTGCCGGACTGAGCCTTTCCATTGTTTCTATTGTACAAGGTGGGTGACATCTACAAATGCTCCTAAACTGAGTGGAGCGTATGGAGAGTGTGCAGATTGTGTCAGATCTCTGAAGTGCTGGACTGAGTATTTCCATTGTTCAAGGTGGGTGATGACGACAAATGCTCCTGAACGGAGCGAATGCTGTGTGTGGAGAGTGTTTTTGTTGGATCACTGAAGTACCGGACTGAGTCTTCCATTGTTCTTTTGTTCAAGGTGGATGACGTCTACAAATGCTCCTGACCTGAGTGGAGCGAATGCGGAGTGTGCAGTGTGCTTTTGTCGGATCACTGAAGTGGCGGACTGAGTCTTTCCATTGCTATCATTGTTCAAGGTGGGTGATGTCTACAAATACTCATGACCTGAGCGGAGCGAATGCAGAGTGTGCAGAGTATTTTTATCGGATCACTGAAGGGCTGGACTGAGTCTTTCCATTGTTTCTATTGTTCAAGGTGGGTGACGTCTACAAATGCTCCTGACCTGAGCGCAGCAAATGCAGTGCATGTAGAGTGTTTTTGTCAGATCACTGAAGTAACAGACTGAGTCTTTCCATTGTTTCCATTGTTCAAGGTAGGTGATGTCTACAAATACTCCTGACGTGAGTGGAGCAAATACAGAGTGTGCAGACTGTTTTTGTCGGATCACTGAAATGCTGGACTGAGCTTTTCAAATGTTTCTATTTTTCAAGGTGATTTACGACTACAAATGCTCCTGAACTAAGCGGAGCGAATGCAGAGTGTTTTTGACAGATCACTGAAGTGTTGGACTGAGTCTTTCATTGTTTCTATTGTTCAAGGTCGGTGACGTCTACAAATGCTCCTGACCTGAGTAGACCAAATGCAGAGTGTGCAGAGTATTTTTGTTGGATCACTGAAGTGCCTGACTGAGTCTTTCCATTGTTTGTATTGTTCAAGATGGGTGACGTCTACAAATTCTCCTGACCTGAGCGGAGCATGTAGAGTGTTTTTGTCAGATCACTGAAAGGCTGGACTGAGTCTTTCCATTGTTTCTATTGTTCAAGGTGGGCGATGACTACAAATGTTCCTGACCTGAGCGGAGCGTGTAGAGTGTTTTTGTCAGATCACTGAAAGGCTGGACTGAGTCTTTCCATTGTTTCTATTGTTCAAGGTGGGCGATGACTACAAATGCTCCTGGCCTGAGCGGAGCGAATGCCAAGTGCGCAGAGTGTTTTTATTGGATCATTGAAGTGCCGGACTGAGTCTTTTCATTGTTTCTATTGTTCAAGGCGGGTGACGTCTACAAATGCTCCTGACCTAAGCAGAGAGAATACAGAGTCTGCAGTCTTTTTGTCAGATCACTGAAGTGCCAGACTGAGCCTTTCCATTGTTTGTATTGTTCAAGGTGGGTGACGTCTACAAATGCTACCAACCTGAGCACAGCGAATGCGTTGTGTGTAGAGTGTTTTTGTCAGATCACTGAAGTATCAGACTGAGTCTTTCCATTATTTCTATTGTTCAAGTTAGGTGATGTCTACAAATGCTGCTGACATGAGCGGAGCAAAATCAGAGTGTGTAGACTGTTTTTGTCAGATCACTGAAGTACTGGATTGAGTTTTTCAATTGTTTCTATTATTCAAGGTCGGTGACTTCGACAAATGCTCCTGATCAGAGCGGAGCGAATGCGGAGCTGCAGAGTGTTTTTGTCGGATCACTGAAGTGCCTGACTGATTCCTTCCATTGTTTGTATTGTTCAAGGTGGGTGACGTCTAGAAATTCTCCCGACTAGAGCAGAGCGTGCAGAGCGTTTTTGTCAGATCACTGAAAGGCTGGACTGAGTCTTTCCATTATTTCAATTGTTTAAGGTGGGTGACGTCTAGAAATGCTCCTGACCTGAAAGGAGCGAATGCTGAGTGTATTTGTCGGATCACTGAAGTGCCAGACTGAGTCTTTCCATTGTTTCTATTGTTCAAGGTGGGCGATGACTACAAATGCTACTGGCCTGAGCAGAGCGAATGCCGAATGCGCAGAGTGTTTTTGTCGGATCACTGATGTGCCGGACTGAGTCTTTCCAATGTTTCTATTGTACAAGGTGGGTGACATCTACAAAAGCTCCCAAACTGAGTGGAGCGAATGCGGAGTGTGCAGAGTGCTTGTGTCGCATCACTGAAGTGCCGGACTGAGTTTTTCCATTGTTTCTATTGTTGAAGGTGGGTGACTTATACAAATGCTCGCGACCTCAGCGGAGTGAATGCAGAGTGTGCAGACTGTTTTTGTCAGATCACTGAAGTGTTGGACTGAGTATTTCAATTGTTCAAGGTGGGTGATGACGACAAATGCTCCTGAGGGGAGCGAGTGCTGAGTGTGCAGAGTGTTTTTGTCGAAGCAATGAAGTGCCGGTCTGAGTCTTTCCATTGTTTCTATTGTTCAAGGTGGGTGATGTCTACAGATACTCCTGACCAGGGTGGAGTGAATGCGGAGTGTGCAGTGTGTTTTTGTCGGATCACTGAAGGGCTGGACTGAGTTTTTCCATTGTTTATATTGTTCAAGGTGGGCGGTGACTACAAATGCTCCTGGCCAGAGCGGAGCGAATGCCGAATACGCAGAGTGTTTTTGTGGATCACTGAAGTGGCGGACTGAGTCTTTCCATTGTTTCTATTGTGCAAGGCGGGTGACGTCTACAAATGCTCCTGACCTGAGCAGAGAGAATGCAAAGTCTGCAGAGTGTTTTTGTCGGATCACTGAAGTGCCAGACTCAGCCTTTCCATTGTTTGTATTGTTCAGGGTGGGTGACGTCTACAAATGCTACCGACCTGAGCACAGCGAATGCGTTGTGTGTAGAGTGTTTTTGTCAGATCACGGAAGTATCAGACTGAGTCTTTCCATTGTTTCTATTGTCCAAGTTAGGTGATGTCTACAAATGCTCCTGACATGAGCGAAGCAAAATCAGAGTGTGTAGACTGTTTTTGTCAGATCACTGAAGTACTGGATTGAGTTTTTCAATTGTTTCTATTATTCAAGGTCGGTGACTTCGACAAATGCTCCAGATCAGAGCGGAGCGAATGGGGAGCTGCAGAGTGTTTTTGTCGGATCACTGAAGTGCCAGACTGAGTCTTTCCATTGTTTCTATTGTTCAAGGTGGGCGAAGACTACAAGTGCTACTGGCCTGAGCGGAGCGAATGCCGAATGCGCAGAGTGTTTTTGTCGGATCACTGATGTGCCGGACTGAGTCTTTCCAATGTTTCTATTGTACAAGGTGGGTGACATCTACAAATGCTCCCAAACTGAGTGGAGCGAATGTGGAGTGTGCAGAGTGTTTGTGTCGCATCACTGAAGTGCCGAACTGAGTTTTTCCATTGTTTCTATTGCTGAAGGTCGGTGACTTATACAAATGCTCCCGACCTGAGCCGAGTGAATGCAGAGTGTGCAGACTGTTTATTTCAGATCACTGAAGTGCTGGACTGAGTATTTCAATTGTTCAAGGTGGGTGATGACGACAAATGCTCCTGAGGTGAGCGATTGCTGAGTGTGCAGAGTGTTTTTGTCGAAGCAATGAAGTGCCGGACTGAGTCTTTCCATTGTTTCTATTGTTCAAGGTGGGTGATGTCTACAGATGCTCCTGACCTGAGTGGAGCGAATGCGGAGTGTGCAGTGTGTTTTTGTCGGATCACTGAAGGGCTGGACTGAGTTTTTCCATTGTTTATATTGTTCAAGGTGGGCGGTGACTACAAATGCTCCTGGCCAGAGCAGAGCGAATGCCGAATACGCAGAGTGTTTTTGTGGATCACTGAAGTGGCGGACTGAGTCTTTCCATTGTTTCTATTGTGCAAGGCGGGTGACGTCTACAAATGCTCCCCACCTGAGTGGAGCGAAAGCAGAGTGTGCAGAGTGTTTTTGTCGAATCACTGAAGTGCCGGACTGAGTCTTTCCATTGTTCCTATTGTTCAAGGGGGGTGACGTCTACAAATGCTCCTGACCTGAGCAGAGAGAATGCAAAGTCTGCAGAGTGTTTTTGTCGGATCACTGAAGTGCCAGACTCAGCCTTTCCATTGTTTGTATTGTTCAAGGTGGGTGACGTCTACAAATGCTGCCGACCTGAGCGCAGCGAATGCAGTGTGTGTAGAGTTTTTTTGTCAGATCACTGAAGTATCAGACTGAGTCTTTCCATTGTTTCTATTGTTCAAGGTAAGTGATGTCTACAAATACTCCTGACATGAGCGGAGCGAATTCAGAGTGTGCAGACTGTTTTTGTCAGATCACTGAAGTACTGGGCTGAGTTTTTCAATTGTTTCTATTGTTCAAGGTCAGGGACGTCTACAAATGCTCCTGATCTGAGCGGAGCGAATGCGGAGCTGCAGAGTGCTTTTGTCGGATCACTGAAGAGCCTGAGTCTGTCCATTGTTTGTATTGTTCAAGGTGGGTGACGTCTAGAAATTCTTCCGACTTGAGCAGAGCGTGAATAGTGTTTTTGTCAGATCACTGAAAGGCTGGACTGAGTCTTTCCATTATTTCTATTGTTTAAGGAGGGTAACGTCTAGAAATGCTCCTGACCTGAGAGGAGCGAATGCCGAGTGTATTTGTCGGATCACTGAAGTGCCAGACTGAGTCTTTCCATTGTTTCTATTGTTCAAGGTGGGCGATGACTACAAATGCTACTGGCCTGAGCAGAGCGAATGCGCAGAGTGTTTTTGTCGGCTCACTGATGTGCCGGACTGAGACTTTCCATTGTTTCTATTGTACAAGGTGGGTGACATCTACAAATGCTCCCAAACTGAGTGGAGCGAATGCGGAGTGTGCAGAGTGTTTGTGTCGCATCACTGAAGTGCCAACCTGAGTTTTTCCATTGTTTCTATTGCTCAAGGTGGGTGACTTATACAAATTCTCCCGACCTGAGCGAAGTGAATGCAGAGTGCGCAGACGGTTTTTGTCAGGTCACTGAAGTGCTGGACTGAGTATTTCCATTGTTCAAGGTGGGTGATGACGATAAATGCTCCTGTGGGGAGCGAATGCTGAGTGTGCAGAGTGTTTCTGTCTGATCACTGAAGTGCCGGTTGAGTCTTTCCATTGTTTCTATTGTGCAAGGTGAGTGACATCTACAAATGCTCCTGACCTGAGTGGAGCGAATGCGGAGTGTATAGTGTGTTTTTGTCGGTTCACTGAAGTTCCGGACTGAGTCTTTCCATGTTTCTATTGTTCAAGGTGGGTGACGTCTACAAATGCTCCTGACCTGAGCACAGCGAATGCAGTGTGTGTAGAGTGTTTTTGTCAGATCACTGAAGTACCGGACTGAGTCTTTCCATAGTTTCTATTATTCAAGGTAGGTGATGTCTACAAATGCTCCTGACCTGAGCGGAGCAAATACAGAGTGTGCAGCCTGTGTTTGTCAGATCACTGAAATGCTGGACTGAGCTTTTCAATTGTTTCTATTTTTCAAGGCGATTTATGACTACAAATGCTCCTGACCTAAGCGGAGCGAATGCAGAGTGTTCAGAGTGTTTTTGTCAGATCACTGAAGTGCCTGAATTAATCTTTCCATTGTTTGTATTGTGCAAGATGGGTGACATCTAGAAATTCTCCCTACTTGAGCGGAGCGTGCAGAGAGTTTTTGTCAGATCACTGAAAGGCTGGACTGAGTCTTTCCATTATTTCTATTGTTCAAGTTCGGTGACGTCTACAAATGCTCCTGATCTGAGCAGAGTGAATGCAGAGCTGCAGAATGTTTTTGTCGGATCACTGAAGTGCCTGAATGAGTCTTTCCATTGTTTGTATTGTTCAAGGTGGGTGACGTCTAGAAATTCTCCCTACTTGAGCGGAGCGTGCAGAGCATTTTTGTCAGATCACTGAAAGGCTGGACTGAGTCTTTCCATTATTTCTATTGTTTAAGGTGGGTGACGTCTAGAAAGGCTCCTGACCTGAACGGAGCGAATGCCGAGTGTATTTGTCGGATCACTGAAGTGCCACACTCAGTCTTTCCATTGTTTATATTGTTCAAGGTGGGCGGTGACAACAAATGCTCCTGGCCTGAGCGGAGCGAATGCCGAATACACAGAGTGTTTTTGTCGGATCACAGAAGTGGCAGGCTGAGTCTTTCCATTGTTTCGATTGTGCAAGGCGGGTGACGTCTACAAATGCTCCCCACCTGAGTGGAGAGAAAGCAGATGATGCAGAGTGTTTTTGTCGAATCACTGAAGTGCCGGATTGAGCCATTCCATTGTTTCTATTGTTCAAGGTGGGTGACGTCTACAAATGCTCCTGACATGAGCGAAGAGAATGCAAAGTCTGCAGAGTGTTTTTGTCAGATCATTGAAGTGCCAGACTGAGCCTTTCCATTGTTTGTATTGTTCAAGGTGTGTGACGTCTACAAATGCTCCCGACCTGAGCGCAGCGAATGCCGAATACGCAGAGTGTTTTTGTCAGATCACTGAAGTATCGGACTGAGTCTTTCCATTGTTTCTATCGTTCAAGGTAGGTGATGTCTACAAATGCTCCTGACATGAGCGGAGCAAATGCCGAGTGTATTTGTTGGATCACTGAAGTGCCAGACTGAGTCTTTCCATTGTTTCTATTGTTCAAGGTGGGCGATGACTACAAATGCTACTGGCCTGAGCGGAGCGAATGCCGAATGATCAGAGTGTTTTTGTCGGATTACTGAAGAGCCGGACTGAGCCTTTCCATTGTTTCTATTGTACAAGGTGGGTGACATCTACAAATGCTCCTGACATGAGCGGAGCAAATTCTGAGTGTATTTGTTGGATCACTGAAGTGCCAGACTGAGTCTTTCCATTGTTTCTATTGTTCAAGGTAGGTGATGTCTACAAATGCTCCTGACATGAGCGGAGCAAATTCCGAGTGTATTTGTTGGATCACTGAAGTGCCAGACTGAGTCTTTCCATTGTTTCTATTGTTCAAGGTGGGCGATGACTACAAATGCTCCTGGCCTGAGCGGAGCGAATGCCGAATACGCAGAGAGTTTTCGTCGGATCACTGAAGTGGCAGACTGAGTCTTTCCATTGTTTCTATTGTTCAAGGTGGGCGATGACTACAAATGCTACTGGCCTGAGCGGAGCGAATGCCGAATGATCAGAGTGTTTTTGTCGGATTACTGAAGTGCCGGACTGAGTCTTTCCATTGTTTCTATTGTACAAGGTGGGTGACATCTACAAATGCTCCTAAACTGAGTGGAGCGAATGGAGAGTGTGCAGATTGTGTCAGATCACTGAAGTGCTGGACTGAGTATTTCCATTGTTCAAGGTGGGTGATGACGACAAATGCTCCTGAACGGAGCGAATGCTGTGTGTGGAGAGTGTTTTTGTTGGATCACTGAAGTACCGGACTGAGTCTTCCATTGTTCTTTTGTTCAAGGTGGATGACGTCTACAAATGCTCCTGACCTGAGTGGAGCGAATGCGGAGTGTGCAGTGTGCTTTTGTCGGATCACTGAAGTGGCGGACTGAGTCTTTCCATTGCTATCATTGTTCAAGGTGGGTGATGTCTACAAATACTCACGACCTGAGCGGAGCGAATGCAGAGTGTGCAGAGTATTTTTATCGGATCACTGAAGGGCTGGACTGAGTCTTTCCATTGTTTCCATTGTTCAAGGTTGGTGATGTCTACAAATGCTCCTGACGTGAGCGGAGCAAATACAGAATGTCCAGACTGTTTTTGTCAGATCACTGAAATGCTGGACTGAGCTTTTCAATTGTTTCTATTTTTCAAGATGATTTACGACTACAAATGCTCCTGACCTAAGCGGAACGAATGCAGAGTGTTTTTGACAGATCGCTGAAGTGTTGGACTGAGTCTTTCATTGTTTCTATTGTTCAAGGTCAGGGACATCTACAAATGCTCCTGACCTGAGTAGACCAAATGCAGAGTGTGCAGAGTATTTTTGTCGGATCACTGAAGTGCCTTAATGAGTCTTTCCATTGTTTGTATTGTTCAAGGTGGGTGACGTCTAGAAATTCTCCCTACTTGACCGGAGCTTGCAGAGCATTTTTGTCAGATCACTGAAAGGCTGGACTGAGTCTTTCCATTATTTCTATTGTTTAAGGTGGGTGACGTCTAGAAATGCTCCTGACCTGAGCGGAGCGAATGCCAAGTGTATTTGTCAGATCACTGAAGTGCCACACTGAGTCTTTCCATATTTTATATTGTTCAAGGTGGGCGGTGACAACAAATGCTCCTGGCCTGAGTGGAGCGAATGCCGAATACACAGAGTGTTTTTGTCGGATCACAGAAGTGGCAGGCTGAGTCTTTCCATTGTTTCTATTGTGCAAGGCGGGTGACGTCTACAAATGCTCCCCACCTGAGTGGAGCGAAAGCAGATGGTGCAGAGTGTTTTTGTCGAATCACTGAAGTGCCGGACTGAGCCTTTTCATTGTTTCTATTGTTCAAGGTGGGTGACGTCTACAAATGCTCCTGACATGAGCAAAGAGAATGCAAAGTCTGCAGAGTGTTTTTGTCAGATCATTGAAGTGCCAGACTGAGCCTTTCCATTGTTTGTATTGTTCAAGGTGTGTGACGTCTACAAATGCTCCCGACCTGAGCGCAGCGAATGCCGAATACGCAGTGTTTTTGTCAGATCACTGAAGTATCGGACTGAGTCTTTCCTTTGTTTCTATTGTTCAAGGTAGGTGATGTCTACAAATGCTCCTGACATGAGCGGAGCAAATTCTGAGTGTATTTGTTGGATAACTGAAGTGCCAGACTGAGTCTTTCCATTGTTTCTATTGTTCAAGGTGGGCGATGACTACAAATGCTCCTGGCCTGAGCGGAGCGAATGCCGAATGATCAGAGTGTTTTTGTCGGATTACTGAAGTGCCGGACTGAGCCTTTCCATTGTTTCTATTGTACAAGGTGGGTGACATCTACAAATGCTCCTAAACTGAGTGGAGCGTATGGAGAGTGTGCAGATTGTGTCAGATCACTGAAGTGCTGGACTGAGTATTTCCATTGTTCAAGGTGGGTGATGACGACAAATGCTCCTGAACGGAGCGAATGCTGTGTGTGGAGAGTGTTTTTGTTGGATCACTGAAGTACCGGACTGAGTCTTCCATTGTTCTTTTGTTCAAGGTGGATGACGTCTACAAATGCTCCTGACCTGAGTGGAGCGAATGCGGAGTGTGCAGTGTGCTTTTGTCGGATCACTGAAGTAGCGGACTGAGTCTTTCCATTGCTATCATTGTTCAAGGTGGGTGATGTCTACAAATACTCACGACCTGAGCGGAGCGAATGCAGAGTGTGCAGAGTATTTTTATCGGATCACTGAAGGGCTGGACTGAGTCTTTCCATTGTTTCTATTGTTCAAGGTGGGTGACGTCTACAAATGCTCCTGACCTGAGCGCAGCAAATGCAGTGCGTGTAGAGTGTTTTTGTCAGATCACTGAAGTAACAGACTGAGTCTTTCCATTGTTTCCATTGTTCAAGGTAGGTGATGTCTACAAATACTCCTGACGTGAGCGGAGCAAATACAGAGTGTGCAGACTGTTTTTGTCAGATCACTGAAATGCTGGACTGAGCTTTTCAAATGTTTCTATTTTTCAAGGTGATTTACGACTACAAATGCTCCTGACCTAAGCGGCGCGAATGCAGAGTGTTTTTGACAGATCACTGAAGTGTTGCACTGAGTCTTTCATTGTTTCTATTGTTCAAGGTCGGTGACGTCTACAAATGCTCCTGACCTGAGTAGACACAATGCAGAGTGTGCAGAGTATTTTTGTTGGATCACTGAAGTGCCTGACTGAGTCTTTCCATTGTTTGTATTGTTCAAGATGGGTGACGTCTACAAATTCTCCTGACCTGAGCGGAGCGTGTAGAGTGTTTTTGTCAGATCACTGAAAGGCTGGACTGAGTCTTTCCATTGTTTCTATTGTTCAAGGTGGGCGATGACTACAAATGTTCCTGACCTGAGCGGAGCGTGTAGAGTGTTTTTGTCAGATCACTGAAAGGCTGGACTGAGTCTTTCCATTGTTTCTATTGTTCAAGGTGGGCGATGACTACAAATGCTCCTGGCCTGAGCGGAGCGAATGCCAAGTGCGCAGAGTGTTTTTATTGGATCATTGAAGTGCCGGACTGAGTCTTTCCATTGTTTCTATTGTTCAAGGCGGGTGACGTCTACAAATGCTCCTGACCTAAGCAGAGAGAATACAGAGTCTGCAGCCTTTTTGTCAGATCACTGAAGTGCCAGACTGAGCCTTTCCATTGTTTGTATTGTTCAAGGTGGGTGACGTCTACAAATGCTACCGACCTGAGCACAGCGAATGCGTTGTGTGTAGAGTGTTTTTGTCAGATCACTGAAGTATCAGACTGAGTCTTTCCATTGTTTCTATTGTTCAAGGTAGGTGATGTCTACAAATACTCCTGACGTGAGCGGAGCAAATACAGAGTGTGCAGACTGTTTTTGTCAGATCACTGAAATGCTGGACTGAGCTTTTCAAATGTTTCTATTTTTCAAGGTGATTTACGACTACAAATGCTCCTGACCTAAGCGGAGCGAATGCAGAGTGTTTTTGACAGATCACTGAAGTGTTGGACTGAGTCTTTCATTGTTTCTATTGTTCAAGGTCGGTGACGTCTACAAATGCTCCTGACCTGAGCGGAGCGAATGCCGAGTGTATTTGTCAGATCACTGAAGTGCCACACTGAGTCTTTCCATTGTTTCTATTGTGCAAGGCGGGTGACGTCTACAAATGCTCCCCACCTGAGTGGAGCGAAAGCAGATGGTGCAGAGTGTTTTTGTCGAATCACTGAAGTGCCGGACTGAGCCTTTTCATTGTTTCTATTGTTCAAGGTGGGTGACGTCTACAAATGCTCCTGACATGAGCAAAGAGAATGCAAAGTCTGCAGAGTGTTTTTGTCAGATCATTGAAGTGCCAGACTGAGCCTTTCCATTGTTTGTATTGTTCAAGGTGTGTGACGTCTACAAATGCTCCCGACCTGAGCGCAGCGAATGCCGAATACGCAGTGTTTTTGTCAGATCACTGAAGTATCGGACTGAGTCTTTCCTTTGTTTCTATTGTTCAAGGTAGGTGATGTCTACAAATGCTCCTGACATGAGCGGAGCAAATTCTGAGTGTATTTGTTGGATAACTGAAGTGCCAGACTGAGTCTTTCCATTGTTTCTATTGTTCAAGGTGGGCGATGACTACAAATGCTCCTGGCCTGAGCGGAGCGAATGCCGAATGATCAGAGTGTTTTTGTCGGATTACTGAAGTGCCGGACTGAGCCTTTCCATTGTTTCTATTGTACAAGGTGGGTGACATCTACAAATGCTCCTAAACTGAGTGGAGCGTATGGAGAGTGTGCAGATTGTGTCAGATCTCTGAAGTGCTGGACTGAGTATTTCCATTGTTCAAGGTGGGTGATGACGACAAATGCTCCTGAACGGAGCGAATGCTGTGTGTGGAGAGTGTTTTTGTTGGATCACTGAAGTACCGGACTGAGTCTTCCATTGTTCTTTTGTTCAAGGTGGATGACGTCTACAAATGCTCCTGACCTGAGTGGAGCGAATGCGGAGTGTGCAGTGTGCTTTTGTCGGATCACTGAAGTGGCGGACTGAGTCTTTCCATTGCTATCATTGTTCAAGGTGGGTGATGTCTACAAATACTCATGACCTGAGCGGAGCGAATGCAGAGTGTGCAGAGTATTTTTATCGGATCACTGAAGGGCTGGACTGAGTCTTTCCATTGTTTCTATTGTTCAAGGTGGGTGACGTCTACAAATGCTCCTGACCTGAGCGCAGCAAATGCAGTGCATGTAGAGTGTTTTTGTCAGATCACTGAAGTAACAGACTGAGTCTTTCCATTGTTTCCATTGTTCAAGGTAGGTGATGTCTACAAATACTCCTGACGTGAGTGGAGCAAATACAGAGTGTGCAGACTGTTTTTGTCGGATCACTGAAATGCTGGACTGAGCTTTTCAAATGTTTCTATTTTTCAAGGTGATTTACGACTACAAATGCTCCTGAACTAAGCGGAGCGAATGCAGAGTGTTTTTGACAGATCACTGAAGTGTTGGACTGAGTCTTTCATTGTTTCTATTGTTCAAGGTCGGTGACGTCTACAAATGCTCCTGACCTGAGTAGACCAAATGCAGAGTGTGCAGAGTATTTTTGTTGGATCACTGAAGTGCCTGACTGAGTCTTTCCATTGTTTGTATTGTTCAAGATGGGTGACGTCTACAAATTCTCCTGACCTGAGCGGAGCATGTAGAGTGTTTTTGTCAGATCACTGAAAGGCTGGACTGAGTCTTTCCATTGTTTCTATTGTTCAAGGTGGGCGATGACTACAAATGTTCCTGACCTGAGCGGAGCGTGTAGAGTGTTTTTGTCAGATCACTGAAAGGCTGGACTGAGTCTTTCCATTGTTTCTATTGTTCAAGGTGGGCGATGACTACAAATGCTCCTGGCCTGAGCGGAGCGAATGCCAAGTGCGCAGAGTGTTTTTATTGGATCATTGAAGTGCCGGACTGAGTCTTTTCATTGTTTCTATTGTTCAAGGCGGGTGACGTCTACAAATGCTCCTGACCTAAGCAGAGAGAATACAGAGTCTGCAGTCTTTTTGTCAGATCACTGAAGTGCCAGACTGAGCCTTTCCATTGTTTGTATTGTTCAAGGTGGGTGACGTCTACAAATGCTACCAACCTGAGCACAGCGAATGCGTTGTGTGTAGAGTGTTTTTGTCAGATCACTGAAGTATCAGACTGAGTCTTTCCATTATTTCTATTGTTCAAGTTAGGTGATGTCTACAAATGCTGCTGACATGAGCGGAGCAAAATCAGAGTGTGTAGACTGTTTTTGTCAGATCACTGAAGTACTGGATTGAGTTTTTCAATTGTTTCTATTATTCAAGGTCGGTGACTTCGACAAATGCTCCTGATCAGAGCGGAGCGAATGCGGAGCTGCAGAGTGTTTTTGTCGGATCACTGAAGTGCCTGACTGATTCCTTCCATTGTTTGTATTGTTCAAGGTGGGTGACGTCTAGAAATTCTCCCGACTAGAGCAGAGCGTGCAGAGCGTTTTTGTCAGATCACTGAAAGGCTGGACTGAGTCTTTCCATTATTTCAATTGTTTAAGGTGGGTGACGTCTAGAAATGCTCCTGACCTGAAAGGAGCGAATGCTGAGTGTATTTGTCGGATCACTGAAGTGCCAGACTGAGTCTTTCCATTGTTTCTATTGTTCAAGGTGGGCGATGACTACAAATGCTACTGGCCTGAGCAGAGCGAATGCCGAATGCGCAGAGTGTTTTTGTCGGATCACTGATGTGCCGGACTGAGTCTTTCCAATGTTTCTATTGTACAAGGTGGGTGACATCTACAAAAGCTCCCAAACTGAGTGGAGCGAATGCGGAGTGTGCAGAGTGCTTGTGTCGCATCACTGAAGTGCCGGACTGAGTTTTTCCATTGTTTCTATTGTTGAAGGTGGGTGACTTATACAAATGCTCGCGACCTCAGCGGAGTGAATGCAGAGTGTGCAGACTGTTTTTGTCAGATCACTGAAGTGTTGGACTGAGTATTTCAATTGTTCAAGGTGGGTGATGACGACAAATGCTCCTGAGGGGAGCGAGTGCTGAGTGTGCAGAGTGTTTTTGTCGAAGCAATGAAGTGCCGGTCTGAGTCTTTCCATTGTTTCTATTGTTCAAGGTGGGTGATGTCTACAGATACTCCTGACCAGGGTGGAGTGAATGCGGAGTGTGCAGTGTGTTTTTGTCGGATCACTGAAGGGCTGGACTGAGTTTTTCCATTGTTTATATTGTTCAAGGTGGGCGGTGACTACAAATGCTCCTGGCCAGAGCGGAGCGAATGCCGAATACGCAGAGTGTTTTTGTGGATCACTGAAGTGGCGGACTGAGTCTTTCCATTGTTTCTATTGTGCAAGGCGGGTGACGTCTACAAATGCTCCTGACCTGAGCAGAGAGAATGCAAAGTCTGCAGAGTGTTTTTGTCGGATCACTGAAGTGCCAGACTCAGCCTTTCCATTGTTTGTATTGTTCAGGGTGGGTGACGTCTACAAATGCTACCGACCTGAGCACAGCGAATGCGTTGTGTGTAGAGTGTTTTTGTCAGATCACGGAAGTATCAGACTGAGTCTTTCCATTGTTTCTATTGTCCAAGTTAGGTGATGTCTACAAATGCTCCTGACATGAGCGAAGCAAAATCAGAGTGTGTAGACTGTTTTTGTCAGATCACTGAAGTACTGGATTGAGTTTTTCAATTGTTTCTATTATTCAAGGTCGGTGACTTCGACAAATGCTCCAGATCAGAGCGGAGCGAATGGGGAGCTGCAGAGTGTTTTTGTCGGATCACTGAAGTGCCAGACTGAGTCTTTCCATTGTTTCTATTGTTCAAGGTGGGCGAAGACTACAAGTGCTACTGGCCTGAGCGGAGCGAATGCCGAATGCGCAGAGTGTTTTTGTCGGATCACTGATGTGCCGGACTGAGTCTTTCCAATGTTTCTATTGTACAAGGTGGGTGACATCTACAAATGCTCCCAAACTGAGTGGAGCGAATGTGGAGTGTGCAGAGTGTTTGTGTCGCATCACTGAAGTGCCGAACTGAGTTTTTCCATTGTTTCTATTGCTGAAGGTCGGTGACTTATACAAATGCTCCCGACCTGAGCCGAGTGAATGCAGAGTGTGCAGACTGTTTATTTCAGATCACTGAAGTGCTGGACTGAGTATTTCAATTGTTCAAGGTGGGTGATGACGACAAATGCTCCTGAGGTGAGCGATTGCTGAGTGTGCAGAGTGTTTTTGTCGAAGCAATGAAGTGCCGGACTGAGTCTTTCCATTGTTTCTATTGTTCAAGGTGGGTGATGTCTACAGATGCTCCTGACCTGAGTGGAGCGAATGCGGAGTGTGCAGTGTGTTTTTGTCGGATCACTGAAGGGCTGGACTGAGTTTTTCCATTGTTTATATTGTTCAAGGTGGGCGGTGACTACAAATGCTCCTGGCCAGAGCAGAGCGAATGCCGAATACGCAGAGTGTTTTTGTGGATCACTGAAGTGGCGGACTGAGTCTTTCCATTGTTTCTATTGTGCAAGGCGGGTGACGTCTACAAATGCTCCCCACCTGAGTGGAGCGAAAGCAGAGTGTGCAGAGTGTTTTTGTCGAATCACTGAAGTGCCGGACTGAGTCTTTCCATTGTTCCTATTGTTCAAGGGGGGTGACGTCTACAAATGCTCCTGACCTGAGCAGAGAGAATGCAAAGTCTGCAGAGTGTTTTTGTCGGATCACTGAAGTGCCAGACTCAGCCTTTCCATTGTTTGTATTGTTCAAGGTGGGTGACGTCTACAAATGCTGCCGACCTGAGCGCAGCGAATGCAGTGTGTGTAGAGTTTTTTTGTCAGATCACTGAAGTATCAGACTGAGTCTTTCCATTGTTTCTATTGTTCAAGGTAAGTGATGTCTACAAATACTCCTGACATGAGCGGAGCGAATTCAGAGTGTGCAGACTGTTTTTGTCAGATCACTGAAGTACTGGGCTGAGTTTTTCAATTGTTTCTATTGTTCAAGGTCAGGGACGTCTACAAATGCTCCTGATCTGAGCGGAGCGAATGCGGAGCTGCAGAGTGCTTTTGTCGGATCACTGAAGAGCCTGAGTCTGTCCATTGTTTGTATTGTTCAAGGTGGGTGACGTCTAGAAATTCTTCCGACTTGAGCAGAGCGTGAATAGTGTTTTTGTCAGATCACTGAAAGGCTGGACTGAGTCTTTCCATTATTTCTATTGTTTAAGGAGGGTAACGTCTAGAAATGCTCCTGACCTGAGAGGAGCGAATGCCGAGTGTATTTGTCGGATCACTGAAGTGCCAGACTGAGTCTTTCCATTGTTTCTATTGTTCAAGGTGGGCGATGACTACAAATGCTACTGGCCTGAGCAGAGCGAATGCGCAGAGTGTTTTTGTCGGCTCACTGATGTGCCGGACTGAGACTTTCCATTGTTTCTATTGTACAAGGTGGGTGACATCTACAAATGCTCCCAAACTGAGTGGAGCGAATGCGGAGTGTGCAGAGTGTTTGTGTCGCATCACTGAAGTGCCAACCTGAGTTTTTCCATTGTTTCTATTGCTCAAGGTGGGTGACTTATACAAATTCTCCCGACCTGAGCGAAGTGAATGCAGAGTGCGCAGACGGTTTTTGTCAGGTCACTGAAGTGCTGGACTGAGTATTTCCATTGTTCAAGGTGGGTGATGACGATAAATGCTCCTGTGGGGAGCGAATGCTGAGTGTGCAGAGTGTTTCTGTCTGATCACTGAAGTGCCGGTTGAGTCTTTCCATTGTTTCTATTGTGCAAGGTGAGTGACATCTACAAATGCTCCTGACCTGAGTGGAGCGAATGCGGAGTGTATAGTGTGTTTTTGTCGGTTCACTGAAGTTCCGGACTGAGTCTTTCCATGTTTCTATTGTTCAAGGTGGGTGACGTCTACAAATGCTCCTGACCTGAGCACAGCGAATGCAGTGTGTGTAGAGTGTTTTTGTCAGATCACTGAAGTACCGGACTGAGTCTTTCCATAGTTTCTATTATTCAAGGTAGGTGATGTCTACAAATGCTCCTGACCTGAGCGGAGCAAATACAGAGTGTGCAGCCTGTGTTTGTCAGATCACTGAAATGCTGGACTGAGCTTTTCAATTGTTTCTATTTTTCAAGGCGATTTATGACTACAAATGCTCCTGACCTAAGCGGAGCGAATGCAGAGTGTTCAGAGTGTTTTTGTCAGATCACTGAAGTGCCTGAATTAATCTTTCCATTGTTTGTATTGTGCAAGATGGGTGACATCTAGAAATTCTCCCTACTTGAGCGGAGCGTGCAGAGAGTTTTTGTCAGATCACTGAAAGGCTGGACTGAGTCTTTCCATTATTTCTATTGTTCAAGTTCGGTGACGTCTACAAATGCTCCTGATCTGAGCAGAGTGAATGCAGAGCTGCAGAATGTTTTTGTCGGATCACTGAAGTGCCTGAATGAGTCTTTCCATTGTTTGTATTGTTCAAGGTGGGTGACGTCTAGAAATTCTCCCTACTTGAGCGGAGCGTGCAGAGCATTTTTGTCAGATCACTGAAAGGCTGGACTGAGTCTTTCCATTATTTCTATTGTTTAAGGTGGGTGACGTCTAGAAAGGCTCCTGACCTGAACGGAGCGAATGCCGAGTGTATTTGTCGGATCACTGAAGTGCCACACTCAGTCTTTCCATTGTTTATATTGTTCAAGGTGGGCGGTGACAACAAATGCTCCTGGCCTGAGCGGAGCGAATGCCGAATACACAGAGTGTTTTTGTCGGATCACAGAAGTGGCAGGCTGAGTCTTTCCATTGTTTCGATTGTGCAAGGCGGGTGACGTCTACAAATGCTCCCCACCTGAGTGGAGAGAAAGCAGATGATGCAGAGTGTTTTTGTCGAATCACTGAAGTGCCGGATTGAGCCATTCCATTGTTTCTATTGTTCAAGGTGGGTGACGTCTACAAATGCTCCTGACATGAGCGAAGAGAATGCAAAGTCTGCAGAGTGTTTTTGTCAGATCATTGAAGTGCCAGACTGAGCCTTTCCATTGTTTGTATTGTTCAAGGTGTGTGACGTCTACAAATGCTCCCGACCTGAGCGCAGCGAATGCCGAATACGCAGAGTGTTTTTGTCAGATCACTGAAGTATCGGACTGAGTCTTTCCATTGTTTCTATCGTTCAAGGTAGGTGATGTCTACAAATGCTCCTGACATGAGCGGAGCAAATGCCGAGTGTATTTGTTGGATCACTGAAGTGCCAGACTGAGTCTTTCCATTGTTTCTATTGTTCAAGGTGGGCGATGACTACAAATGCTACTGGCCTGAGCGGAGCGAATGCCGAATGATCAGAGTGTTTTTGTCAGATTACTGAAGAGCCGGACTGAGCCTTTCCATTGTTTCTATTGTACAAGGTGGGTGACATCTACAAATGCTCCTGACATGAGCGGAGCAAATTCCGAGTGTATTTGTTGGATCACTGAAGTGCCAGACTGAGTCTTTCCATTGTTTCTATTGTTCAAGGTAGGTGATGTCTACAAATGCTCCTGACATGAGCGGAGCAAATTCCGAGTGTATTTGTTGGATCACTGAAGTGCCAGACTGAGTCTTTCCATTGTTTCTATTGTTCAAGGTGGGCGATGACTACAAATGCTCCTGGCCTGAGCGGAGCGAATGCCGAATACGCAGAGAGTTTTCGTCGGATCACTGAAGTGGCAGACTGAGTCTTTCCATTGTTTCTATTGTTCAAGGTGGGCGATGACTACAAATGCTACTGGCCTGAGCGGAGCGAATGCCGAATGATCAGAGTGTTTTTGTCGGATTACTGAAGTGCCGGACTGAGTCTTTCCATTGTTTCTATTGTACAAGGTGGGTGACATCTACAAATGCTCCTAAACTGAGTGGAGCGAATGGAGAGTGTGCAGATTGTGTCAGATCACTGAAGTGCTGGACTGAGTATTTCCATTGTTCAAGGTGGGTGATGACGACAAATGCTCCTGAATGGAGCGAATGCTGTGTGTGGAGAGTGTTTTTGTTGGATCACTGAAGTACCGGACTGAGTCTTCCATTGTTCTTTTGTTCAAGGTGGATGACGTCTACAAATGCTCCTGACCTGAGTGGAGCGAATGCGGAGTGTGCAGTGTGCTTTTGTCGGATCACTGAAGTGGCGGACTGAGTCTTTCCATTGCTATCATTGTTCAAGGTGGGTGATGTCTACAAATACTCACAACCTGAGCGGAGCGAATGCAGAGTGTGCAGAGTATTTTTATCGGATCACTGAAGGGCTGGACTGAGTCTTTCCATTGTTTCCATTGTTCAAGGTAGGTGATGTCTACAAATGCTCCTGACGTGAGCGGAGCAAATACAGAATGTGCAGACTGTTTTTGTCAGATCACTGAAATGCTGGACTGAGCTTTTCAATTGTTTCTATTTTTCAAGATGATTTACGACTACAAATGCTCCTGACCTAAGCGGAACGAATGCAGAGTGTTTTTGACAGATCGCTGAAGTGTTGGACTGAGTCTTTCATTGTTTCTATTGTTCAAGGTCAGGGACATCTACAAATGCTCCTGACCTGAGTAGACCAAATGCAGAGTGTGCAGAGTATTTTTGTCGGATCACTGAAGTGCCTTAATGAGTCTTTCCATTGTTTGTATTGTTCAAGGTGGGTGACGTCTAGAAATTCTCCCTACTTGACCGGAGCTTGCAGAGCATTTTTGTCAGATCACTGAAAGGCTGGACTGAGTCTTTCCATTATTTCTATTGTTTAAGGTGGGTGACGTCTAGAAATGCTCCTGACCTGAGCGGAGCGAATGCCGAGTGTATTTGTCAGATCACTGAAGTGCCACACTGAGTCTTTCCATATTTTATATTGTTCAAGGTGGGCGGTGACAACAAATGCTCCTGGCCTGAGTGGAGCGAATGCCGAATACACAGAGTGTTTTTGTCGGATCACAGAAGTGGCAGGCTGAGTCTTTCCATTGTTTCTATTGTGCAAGGCGGGTGACGTCTACAAATGCTCCCCACCTGAGTGGAGCGAAAGCAGATGGTGCATAGTATTTTTATCGGATCACTGAAGGGCTGGACTGAGTCTTTCCATTGTTTCTATTGTTCAAGGTGGGTGACGTCTACAAATGCTCCTGACCTGAGCGCAGCAAATGCAGTGCATGTAGAGTGTTTTTGTCAGATCACTGAAGTAACAGACTGAGTCTTTCCATTGTTTCCATTGTTCAAGGTAGGTGATGTCTACAAATACTCCTGACGTGAGCGGAGCAAATACAGAGTGTGCAGACTGTTTTTGTCAGATCACTGAAATGCTGGACTGAGCTTTTCAAATGTTTCTATTTTTCAAGGTGATTTACGACTACAAATGCTCCTGACCTAAGCGGAGCGAATGCAGAGTGTTTTTGACAGATCACTGAAGTGTTGGACTGAGTCTTTCATTGTTTCTATTGTTCAAGGTCGGTGACGTCTACAAATGCTCCTGACCTGAGCGGAGCGAATGCCGAGTGTATTTGTCAGATCACTGAAGTGCCACACTGAGTCTTTCCATTGTTTCTATTGTGCAAGGCGGGTGACGTCTACAAATGCTCCCCACCTGAGTGGAGCGAAAGCAGATGGTGCAGAGTGTTTTTGGTCGAATCACTGAAGTGCCGGACTGAGCCTTTTCATTGTTTCTATTGTTCAAGGTGGGTGACGTCTACAAATGCTCCTGATATGAGCAAAGAGAATGCAAAGTCTGCAGAGTGTTTTTGTCAGATCATTGAAGTGCCAGACTGAGCCTTTCCATTGTTTGTATTGTTCAAGGTGTGTGACGTCTACAAATGCTCCCGACCTGAGCGCAGCGAATGCCGAATACGCAGTGTTTTTGTCAGATCACTGAAGTATCGGACTGAGTCTTTCCTTTGTTTCTATTGTTCAAGGTAGGTGATGTCTACAAATGCTCCTGACATGAGCGGAGCAAATTCTGAGTGTATTTGTTGGATAACTGAAGTGCCAGACTGAGTCTTTCCATTGTTTCTATTGTTCAAGGTGGGCGATGACTACAAATGCTCCTGGCCTGAGCGGAGCGAATGCCGAATGATCAGAGTGTTTTTGTCGGATTACTGAAGTGCCGGACTGAGCCTTTCCATTGTTTCTATTGTACAAGGTGGGTGACATCTACAAATGCTCCTAAACTGAGTGGAGCGTATGGAGAGTGTGCAGATTGTGTCAGATCACTGAAGTGCTGGACTGAGTATTTCCATTGTTCAAGGTGGGTGATGACGATAAATGCTCCTGTGGGGAGCGAATGCTGAGTGTGCAGAGTGTTTCTGTCTGATCACTGAAGTGCCGGTTGAGTCTTTCCATTGTTTCTATTGTGCAAGGTGAGTGACATCTACAAATGCTCCTGACCTGAGTGGAGCGAATGCGGAGTGTATAGTGTGTTTTTGTCGGTTCACTGAAGTTCCGGACTGAGTCTTTCCATGTTTCTATTGTTCAAGGTGGGTGACGTCTACAAATGCTCCTGACCTGAGCACAGCGAATGCAGTGTGTGTAGAGTGTTTTTGTCAGATCACTGAAGTACCGGACTGAGTCTTTCCATAGTTTCTATTATTCAAGGTAGGTGATGTCTACAAATGCTCCTGACCTGAGCGGAGCAAATACAGAGTGTGCAGCCTGTGTTTGTCAGATCACTGAAATGCTGGACTGAGCTTTTCAATTGTTTCTATTTTTCAAGGCGATTTATGACTACAAATGCTCCTGACCTAAGCGGAGCGAATGCAGAGTGTTCAGAGTGTTTTTGTCAGATCACTGAAGTGCCTGAATTAATCTTTCCATTGTTTGTATTGTGCAAGATGGGTGACATCTAGAAATTCTCCCTACTTGGGCGGAGCGTGCAGAGAGTTTTTGTCAGATCACTGAAAGGCTGGACTGAGTCTTTCCATTATTTCTATTGTTCAAGTTCGGTGACGTCTACAAATGCTCCTGATCTGAGCAGAGTGAATGCAGAGCTGCAGAATGTTTTTGTCGGATCACTGAAGTGCCTGAATGAGTCTTTCCATTGTTTGTATTGTTCAAGGTGGGTGACGTCTAGAAATTCTCCCTACTTGAGCGGAGCGTGCAGAGCATTTTTGTCAGATCACTGAAAGGCTGGACTGAGTCTTTCCATTATTTCTATTGTTTAAGGTGGGTGACGTCTAGAAAGGCTCCTGACCTGAACGGAGCGAATGCCGAGTGTATTTGTCGGATCACTGAAGTGCCACACTCAGTCTTTCCATTGTTTATATTGTTCAAGGTGGGCGGTGACAACAAATGCTCCTGGCCTGAGCGGAGCGAATGCCGAATACACAGAGTGTTTTTGTCGGATCACAGAAGTGGCAGGCTGAGTCTTTCCATTGTTTCGATTGTGCAAGGCGGGTGACGTCTACAAATGCTCCCCACCTGAGTGGAGAGAAAGCAGATGATGCAGAGTGTTTTTGTCGAATCACTGAAGTGCCGGATTGAGCCATTCCATTGTTTCTATTGTTCAAGGTGGGTGACGTCTACAAATGCTCCTGACATGAGCGAAGAGAATGCAAAGTCTGCAGAGTGTTTTTGTCAGATCATTGAAGTGCCAGACTGAGCCTTTCCATTGTTTGTATTGTTCAAGGTGTGTGACGTCTACAAATGCTCCCGACCTGAGCGCAGCGAATGCCGAATACGCAGAGTGTTTTTGTCAGATCACTGAAGTATCGGACTGAGTCTTTCCATTGTTTCTATCGTTCAAGGTAGGTGATGTCTACAAATGCTCCTGACATGAGCGGAGCAAATGCCGAGTGTATTTGTTGGATCACTGAAGTGCCAGACTGAGTCTTTCCATTGTTTCTATTGTTCAAGGTGGGCGATGACTACAAATGCTACTGGCCTGAGCGGAGCGAATGCCGAATGATCAGAGTGTTTTTGTCAGATTACTGAAGAGCCGGACTGAGCCTTTCCATTGTTTCTATTGTACAAGGTGGGTGACATCTACAAATGCTCCTGACATGAGCGGAGCAAATTCCGAGTGTATTTGTTGGATCACTGAAGTGCCAGACTGAGTCTTTCCATTGTTTCTATTGTTCAAGGTAGGTGATGTCTACAAATGCTCCTGACATGAGCGGAGCAAATTCCGAGTGTATTTGTTGGATCACTGAAGTGCCAGACTGAGTCTTTCCATTGTTTCTATTGTTCAAGGTGGGCGATGACTACAAATGCTCCTGGCCTGAGCGGAGCGAATGCCGAATACGCAGAGAGTTTTCGTCGGATCACTGAAGTGGCAGACTGAGTCTTTCCATTGTTTCTATTGTTCAAGGTGGGCGATGACTACAAATGCTACTGGCCTGAGCGGAGCGAATGCCGAATGATCAGAGTGTTTTTGTCGGATTACTGAAGTGCCGGACTGAGTCTTTCCATTGTTTCTATTGTACAAGGTGGGTGACATCTACAAATGCTCCTAAACTGAGTGGAGCGAATGGAGAGTGTGCAGATTGTGTCAGATCACTGAAGTGCTGGACTGAGTATTTCCATTGTTCAAGGTGGGTGATGACGACAAATGCTCCTGAATGGAGCGAATGCTGTGTGTGGAGAGTGTTTTTGTTGGATCACTGAAGTACCGGACTGAGTCTTCCATTGTTCTTTTGTTCAAGGTGGATGACGTCTACAAATGCTCCTGACCTGAGTGGAGCGAATGCGGAGTGTGCAGTGTGCTTTTGTCGGATCACTGAAGTGGCGGACTGAGTCTTTCCATTGCTATCATTGTTCAAGGTGGGTGATGTCTACAAATACTCACAACCTGAGCGGAGCGAATGCAGAGTGTGCAGAGTATTTTTATCGGATCACTGAAGGGCTGGACTGAGTCTTTCCATTGTTTCCATTGTTCAAGGTAGGTGATGTCTACAAATGCTCCTGACGTGAGCGGAGCAAATACAGAATGTGCAGACTGTTTTTGTCAGATCACTGAAATGCTGGACTGAGCTTTTCAATTGTTTCTATTTTTCAAGATGATTTACGACTACAAATGCTCCTGACCTAAGCGGAACGAATGCAGAGTGTTTTTGACAGATCGCTGAAGTGTTGGACTGAGTCTTTCATTGTTTCTATTGTTCAAGGTCAGGGACATCTACAAATGCTCCTGACCTGAGTAGACCAAATGCAGAGTGTGCAGAGTATTTTTGTCGGATCACTGAAGTGCCTTAATGAGTCTTTCCATTGTTTGTATTGTTCAAGGTGGGTGACGTCTAGAAATTCTCCCTACTTGACCGGAGCTTGCAGAGCATTTTTGTCAGATCACTGAAAGGCTGGACTGAGTCTTTCCATTATTTCTATTGTTTAAGGTGGGTGACGTCTAGAAATGCTCCTGACCTGAGCGGAGCGAATGCCGAGTGTATTTGTCACATCACTGAAGTGCCACACTGAGTCTTTCCATATTTTATATTGTTCAAGGTGGGCGGTGACAACAAATGCTCCTGGCCTGAGTGGAGCGAATGCCGAATACACAGAGTGTTTTTGTCGGATCACAGAAGTGGCAGGCTGAGTCTTTCCATTGTTTCTATTGTGCAAGGCGGGTGACGTCTACAAATGCTCCCCACCTGAGTGGAGCGAAAGCAGATGGTGCATAGTATTTTTATCGGATCACTGAAGGGCTGGACTGAGTCTTTCCATTGTTTCTATTGTTCAAGGTGGGTGACGTCTACAAATGCTCCTGACCTGAGCGCAGCAAATGCAGTGCATGTAGAGTGTTTTTGTCAGATCACTGAAGTAACAGACTGAGTCTTTCCATTGTTTCCATTGTTCAAGGTAGGTGATGTCTACAAATACTCCTGACGTGAGCGGAGCAAATACAGAGTGTGCAGACTGTTTTTGTCAGATCACTGAAATGCTGGACTGAGCTTTTCAAATGTTTCTATTTTTCAAGGTGATTTACGACTACAAATGCTCCTGACCTAAGCGGAGCGAATGCAGAGTGTTTTTGACAGATCACTGAAGTGTTGGACTGAGTCTTTCATTGTTTCTATTGTTCAAGGTCGGTGACGTCTACAAATGCTCCTGACCTGAGCGGAGCGAATGCCGAGTGTATTTGTCAGATCACTGAAGTGCCACACTGAGTCTTTCCATTGTTTCTATTGTGCAAGGCGGGTGACGTCTACAAATGCTCCCCACCTGAGTGGAGCGAAAGCAGATGGTGCAGAGTGTTTTTGTCGAATCACTGAAGTGCCGGACTGAGCCTTTTCATTGTTTCTATTGTTCAAGGTGGGTGACGTCTACAAATGCTCCTGATATGAGCAAAGAGAATGCAAAGTCTGCAGAGTGTTTTTGTCAGATCATTGAAGTGCCAGACTGAGCCTTTCCATTGTTTGTATTGTTCAAGGTGTGTGACGTCTACAAATGCTCCCGACCTGAGCGCAGCGAATGCCGAATACGCAGTGTTTTTGTCAGATCACTGAAGTATCGGACTGAGTCTTTCCTTTGTTTCTATTGTTCAAGGTAGGTGATGTCTACAAATGCTCCTGACATGAGCGGAGCAAATTCTGAGTGTATTTGTTGGATAACTGAAGTGCCAGACTGAGTCTTTCCATTGTTTCTATTGTTCAAGGTGGGCGATGACTACAAATGCTCCTGGCCTGAGCGGAGCGAATGCCGAATGATCAGAGTGTTTTTGTCGGATTACTGAAGTGCCGGACTGAGCCTTTCCATTGTTTCTATTGTACAAGGTGGGTGACATCTACAAATGCTCCTAAACTGAGTGGAGCGTATGGAGAGTGTGCAGATTGTGTCAGATCACTGAAGTGCTGGACTGAGTATTTCCATTGTTCAAGTTGGGTGATGACGACAAATGCTCCTGAACGGAGCGAATGCTGTGTGTGGAGAGTGTTTTTGTTGGATCACTGAAGTACCGGACTGAGTCTTCCATTGTTCTTTTGTTCAAGGTGGATGACGTCTACAAATGCTCCTGACCTGAGTGGAGCGAATGCGGAGTGTGCAGTGTGCTTTTGTCGGATCACTGAAGTGGCGGACTGAGTCTTTCCATTGCTATCATTGTTCAAGGTGGGTGATGTCTACAAATACTCACGACCTGAGCGGAGCGAATGCAGAGTGTGCAGAGTATTTTTATCGGATCACTGAAGGGCTGGACTGAGTCTTTCCATTGTTTCTATTGTTCAAGGTGGGTGACGTCTACAAATGCTCCTGACCTGAGCGCAGCAAATGCAGTGCGTGTAGAGTGTTTTTGTCAGATCACTGAAGTAACAGACTGAGTCTTTCCATTGTTTCCATTGTTCAAGGTAGGTGATGTCTACAAATACTCCTGACGTGAGCGGAGCAAATACAGAGTGTGCAGACTGTTTTTGTCAGATCACTGAAATGCTGGACTGAGCTTTTCAAATGTTTCTATTTTTCAAGGTGATTTACGACTACAAATGCTCCTGACCTAAGCGGAGCGAATGCAGAGTGTTTTTGACAGATCACTGAAGTGTTGGACTGAGTCTTTCATTGTTTCTATTGTTCAAGGTCGGTGACGTCTACAAATGCTCCTGACCTGAGTAGACCAAATGCAGAGTGTGCAGAGTATTTTTGTTGGATCACTGAAGTGCCTGACTGAGTCTTTCCATTGTTTGTATTGTTCAAGATGGGTGACGTCTACAAATTCTCCTGACCTGAGCGGAGCGTGTAGAGTGTTTTTGTCAGATCACTGAAAGGCTGGACTGAGTCTTTCCATTGTTTCTATTGTTCAAGGTGGGCGATGACTACAAATGTTCCTGACCTGAGCGGAGCGTGTAGAGTGTTTTTGTCAGATCACTGAAAGGCTGGACTGAGTCTTTCCATTGTTTCTATTGTTCAAGGTGGGCGATGACTACAAATGCTCCTGGCCTGAGCGGAGCGAATGCCAAGTGCGCAGAGTGTTTTTGTTGGATCATTGAAGTGCCGGACTGAGTCTTTCCATTGTTTCTATTGTTCAAGGCGGGTGACGTCTACAAATGCTCCTGACCTAAGCAGAGAGAATACAGAGTCTGCAGTCTTTTTGTCAGATCACTGAAGTGCCAGACTGAGCCTTTCCATTGTTTGTATTGTTCAAGGTGGGTGACGTCTACAAATGCTACCGACCTGAGCACAGCGAATGCGTTGTGTGTAGAGTGTTTTTGTCAGATCACTGAAGTATCAGACTGAGTCTTTCCATTGTTTCTATTGTTCAAGTTAGGTGATGTCTACAAATGCTGCTGACATGAGCGGAGCAAAATCAGAGTGTGTAGACTGTTTTTGTCAGATCACTGAAGTACTGGATTGAGTTTTTCAATTGTTTCTATTATTCAAGGTCGGTGACTTCGACAAATGCTCCTGATCAGAGCGGAGCGAATGCGGAGCTGCAGAGTGTTTTTGTCGGATCACTGAAGTGCCTGACTGATTCCTTCCATTGTTTGTATTGTTCAAGGTGGGTGACGTCTAGAAATTCTCCTGACTAGAGCAGAGCGTGCAGAGCGTTTTTGTCAGATCACTGAAAGGCTGGACTGAGTCTTTCCATTATTTCAATTGTTTAAGGTGGGTGACGTCTAGAAATGCTCCTGACCTGAAAGGAGCGAATGCTGAGTGTATTTGTCGGATCACTGAAGTGCCAGACTGAGTCTTTCCATTGTTTCTATTGTTCAAGGTGGGCGATGACTACAAATGCTACTGGCCTGAGCAGAGCGAATGCCGAATGCGCAGAGTGTTTTTGTCGGATCACTGATGTGCCGGACTGAGTCTTTCCACTGTTTCTATTGTACAAGGTGGGTGACATCTACAAAAGCTCCCAAACTGAGTGGAGCGAATGCGGAGTGTGCAGAGTGCTTGTGTCGCATCACTGAAGTGCCGGACTGAGTTTTTCCATTGTTTCTATTGTTGAAGGTGGGTGACTTATACAAATGCTCGCGACCTCAGCGGAGTGAATGCAGAGTGTGCAGACTGTTTTTGTCAGATCACTGAAGTGTTGGACTGAGTATTTCAATTGTTCAAGGTGGGTGATGACGACAAATGCTCCTGAGGGGAGCGAGTGCTGAGTGTGCAGAGTGTTTTTGTCGAAGCAATGAAGTGCCGGTCTGAGTCTTTCCATTGTTTCTATTGTTCAAGGTGGGTGATGTCTACAGATGCTCCTGACCAGGGTGGAGTGAATGCGGAGTGTGCAGTGTGTTTTTGTCGGATCACTGAAGGGCTGGACTGAGTTTTTCCATTGTTTATATTGTTCAAGGTGGGCAGTGACTACAAATGCTCCTGGCCAGAGCGGAGCGAATGCCGAATACGCAGAGTGTTTTTGTGGATCACTGAAGTGGCGGACTGAGTCTTTCCATTGTTTCTATTGTGCAAGGCGGGTGACGTCTACAAATGCTCCTGACCTGAGCAGAGAGAATGCAAAGTCTGCAGAGTGTTTTTGTCGGATCACTGAAGTGCCAGACTCAGCCTTTCCATTGTTTGTATTGTTCAAGGTGGGTGACGTCTACAAATGCTACCGACCTGAGCACAGCTAATGCGTTGTGTGTAGAGTGTTTTTGTCAGATCACGGAAGTATCAGACTGAGTCTTTCCATTGTTTCTATTGTTCAAGTTAGGTGATCTCTACAAATGTTCCTGACATGAGCGAAGCAAAATCAGAGTGTGTAGACTGTTTTTGTCAGATCACTGAAGTACTGGATTGAGTTTTTCAATTGTTTCTATTATTCAAGGTCGGTGACTTCGACAAATGCTCCAGATCAGAGCGGAGCGAATGGGGAGCTGCAGAGTGTTTTTGTCGGATCACTGAAGTGCCAGACTGAGTCTTTCCATTGTTTCTATTGTTCAAGGTGGGCGAAGACTACAAGTGCTACTGGCCTGAGCGGAGCGAATGCCGAATGCGCAGAGTGTTTTTGTCGGATCACTGATGTGCCGGACTGAGTCTTTCCAATGTTTCTATTGTACAAGGTGGGTGACATCTACAAATGCTCCCAAACTGAGTGGAGCGAATGCGGAGTGTGCAGAGTGTTTGTGTCGCATCACTGAAGTGCCGAACTGAGTTTTTCCATTGTTTCTATTGCTGAAGGTTGGTGACTTATACAAATGCTCCCGACCTGAGCCGAGTGAATGCAGAGTGTGCAGACTGTTTTTTTCAGATCACTGAAGTGCTGGACTGAGTATTTCAATTGTTCAAGGTGGGTGATGACGACAAATGCTCCTGAGGTGAGCGATTGCTGAGTGTGCAGAGTGTTTTTGTCAAAGCAATGAAGTGCCGGACTGAGTCTTTCCATTGTTTCTATTGTTCAAGGTGGGTGATGTCTACAGATGCTCCTGACCTGAGTGGAGCGAATGCAGAGTGTGCAGTGTGTTTTTGTCGGATCACTGAAGGGCTGGACTGAGTTTTTCCATTGTTTATATTGTTCAAGGTGGGCGGTGACTACAAATGCTCCTGGCCAGAGCAGAGCGAATGCCGAATACGCAGAGTGTTTTTGTGGATCACTGAAGTGGCGGACTGAGTCTTTCCATTGTTTCTATTGTGCAAGGCGGGTGACGTCTACAAATGCTCCCCACCTGAGTGGAGCGAAAGCAGAGTGTGCAGAGTGTTTTTGTCGAATCACTGAAGTGCCGGACTGAGTCTTTCCATTGTTCCTATTGTTCAAGGGGGGTGACGTCTACAAATGCTCCTGACCTGAGCAGAGAGAATGCAAAGTCTGCAGAGTGTTTTTGTCGGATCACTGAAGTGCCAGACTCAGCCTTTCCATTGTTTGTATTGTTCAAGGTGGGTGACGTCTACAAATGCTGCCGACCTGAGCGCAGCGAATGCAGTGTGTGTAGAGTTTTTTTGTCAGATCACTGAAGTATCAGACTGAGTCTTTCCATTGTTTCTATTGTTCAAGGTAAGTGATGTCTACAAATACTCCTGACATGAGCGGAGCGAATTCAGAGTGTGCAGACTGTTTTTGTCAGATCACTGAAGTACTGGGCTGAGTTTTTCAATTGTTTCTATTGTTCAAGGTCAGGGACGTCTACAAATGCTCCTGATCTGAGCGGAGCGAATGCGGAGCTGCAGAGTGCTTTTGTCGGATCACTGAAGAGCCTGAGTCTGTCCATTGTTTGTAATGTTCAAGGTGGGTGACGTCTAGAAATTCTTCCGACTTGAGCAGAGCGTGAAGAGTGTTTTTGTCAGATCACTGAAAGGCTGGACTGAGTCTTTCCATTTTTTCTATTGTTTAAGGAGGGTAACGTCTAGAAATGCTCCTGACCTGAGAGGAGCGAATGCCGAGTGTATTTGTCGGATCACTGAAGTGCCAGACTGAGTCTTTCCATTGTTTCTATTGTTCAAGGTGGGCGATGACTACAAATGCTACTGGCCTGAGCAGAGCGAATGCCGAATGCGCAGAGTGTTTTTGTCGGCTCACTGATGTGCCGGACTGAGACTTTCCATTGTTTCTATTGTACAAGGTGGGTGACATCTACAAATGCTTCCAAACTGAGTGGAGCGAATGCGGAGTGTGCAGAGTGTTTGTGTCGCATCACTGAAGTGCCAAACTGAGTTTTTCCATTGTTTCTATTGCTCAAGGTGGGTGACTTATACAAATGCTCTAGACCTGAGCGAAGTGAATGCAGAGTGCGCAGACGGTTTTTGTCAGGTCACTGAAGTGCTGGACTGAGTATTTCTATTGTTCAAGGTGGGTGATGACGATAAATGCTCCTGTGGGGAGCGAATGCTGAGTGTGCAGAGCGTTTTTGTCTGATCACTGAAGTGCCGGTTGAGTCTTTCCATTGTTTCTATTGTGCAAAGTGAGTGACATCTACAAATGCTCCTGACCTGTGTGGAGCGAATGCGGAGTGTATAGTGTGTTTTTGTCGGTTCACTGAAGTTCCGGACTGAGTCTTTCCATGTTTCTATTGTTCAAGGTGGGTGACGTCTACAAATGCTCCTGACCTGAGCACAGCGAATGCAGTGTGTGTAGAGTGTTCTTGTCAGATCACTGAAGTACCGGACTGAGTCTTTCCATTGTTTCTATTGTTCAAGGTGGGTGATGTCTACAGATGCTCCTGACCTGAGTGGAGCGAATGCGGAGTGTGCAGTGTGTTTTTGTCGGATCACTGAAGGGCTGGACTGAGGTTTTCCATTGTTTATATTGTTCAAGGTGGGCGGTGACTACAAATGCTCCTGGCCAGAGCAGAGCGAATGCCGAATACGCAGAGTGTTTTTGTGGATCACTGAAGTGGCGGACTGAGTCTTTCCATTGTTTCTATTGTGCAAGGCGGGTGACGTCTACAAATGCTCCCCACCGGAGTGGAGCGAAAGCAGAGTGTGCAGAGTGTTTTTGTCGAATCACTGAAGTGCCGGACTGAGTCTTTCCATTGTTCCTATTGTTCAAGGGGGGTGACGTCTACAAATGCTCCTGACCTGAGCAGAGAGAATGCAAAGTCTGCAGAGTGTTTTTGTCGGATCACTGAAGTGCCAGACTCAGCCTTTCCATTGTTTGTATTGTTCAAGGTGGGTGACGTCTACAAATGCTGCCGACCTGAGCGCAGCGAATGCAGTGTGTGTAGAGTTTTTTTGTCAGATCACTGAAGTATCAGACTGAGTCTTTCCATTGTTTCTATTGTTCAAGGTAAGTGATGTCTACAAATACTCCTGACATGAGCGGAGCGAATTCAGAGTGTGCAGACTGTTTTTGTCAGATCACTGAAGTACTGGGCTGAGTTTTTCAATTGTTTCTATTGTTCAAGGTCAGGGACGTCTACAAATGCTCCTGATCTGAGCGGAGCGAATGCGGAGCTGCAGAGTGCTTTTGTCGGATCACTGAAGAGCCTGAGTCTGTCCATTGTTTGTATTGTTCAAGGTGGGTGACGTCTAGAAATTCTTCCGACTTGAGCAGAGCGTGAATAGTGTTTTTGTCAGATCACTGAAAGGCTGGACTGAGTCTTTCCATTATTTCTATTGTTTAAGGAGGGTAACGTCTAGAAATGCTCCTGACCTGAGAGGAGCGAATGCCGAGTGTATTTGTCGGATCACTGAATTGCCAGACTGAGTCTTTCCATTGTTTCTATTGTTCAAGGTGGGCGATGACTACAAATGCTACTGGCCTGAGCAGAGCGAATGCGCAGAGTGTTTTTGTCGGCTCACTGATGTGCCGGACTGAGACTTTCCATTGTTTCTATTGTACAAGGTGGGTGACATCTACAAATGCTCCCAAACTGAGTGGAGCGAATGCGGAGTGTGCAGAGTGTTTGTGTCGCATCACTGAAGTGCCAAACTGAGTTTTTCCATTGTTTCTATTGCTCAAGGTGGGTGACTTATACAAATTCTCCCGACCTGAGCGAAGTGAATGCAGAGTGCGCAGACGGTTTTTGTCAGGTCACTGACGTGCTGGACTGAGTATTTCCATTGTTCAAGGTGGGTGATGACGATAAATGCTCCTGTGGGGAGCGAATGCTGAGTGTGCAGAGTGTTTCTGTCTGATCACTGAAGTGCCGGTTGAGTCTTTCCATTGTTTCTATTGTGCAAGGTGAGTGACATCTACAAATGCTCCTGACCTGAGTGGAGCGAATGCGGAGTGTATAGTGTGTTTTTGTCGGTTCACTGAAGTTCCGGACTGAGTCTTTCCATGTTTCTATTGTTCAAGGTGGGTGACGTCTACAAATGCTCCTGACCTGAGCACAGCGAATGCAGTGTGTGTAGAGTGTTTTTGTCAGATCACTGAAGTACCGGACTGAGTCTTTCCATTGTTTCTATTATTCAAGGTAGGTGATGTCTACAAATGCTCCTGACCTGAGCGGAGCAAATACAGAGTGTGCAGACTGTGTTTGTCAGATCACTGAAATGCTGGACTGAGCTTTTCAATTGTTTCTATTTTTCAAGGCGATTTATGACTACAAATGCTCCTGACCTAAGCGGAGCGAATGCAGAGTGTTCAGAGTGTTTTTGTCAGATCACTGAAGTGCCTGACTTAATCTTTCCATTGTTTGTATTGTGCAAGATGGGTGACATCTAGAAATTCTCCCTACTTGAGCGGAGCGTGCAGAGAGTTTTTGTCAGATCACTGAAAGGCTGGACTGAGTCTTTCCATTATTTCTATTGTTCAAGTTCGGTGACGTCTACAAATGCT
Source organism: Ambystoma mexicanum (assembly GCF_040938575.1). Taxonomy (NCBI): domain Eukaryota; kingdom Metazoa; phylum Chordata; class Amphibia; order Caudata; family Ambystomatidae; genus Ambystoma; species Ambystoma mexicanum. The sequence goes on along the minus strand of NC_090928.1, from coordinate 985,370,083 downwards.
CCTGATCTGAGCAGAGTGAATGCAGAGCTGCAGAGTGTTTTTGTCGGATCACTGAAGTGCCTGAATGAGTCTTTCCATTGTTTGTATTGTTCAAGGTGGGTGACGTCTAGAAATTCTCCCTACTTGAGCGGAGCGTGCAGAGCATTTTTGTCAGATCACTGAAAGGCTGGACTGAGTCTTTCCATTATTTCTATTGTTTAAGGTGGGTGACGTCTAGAAATGCTCCTGACCTGAACGGAGCGAATGCCGAGTGTATTTGTCGGATCACTGAAGTGCCACACTCAGTCTTTCCATTGTTTATATTGTTCAAGGTGGGCGGTGACAACAAATGCTCCTGGCCTGAGCGGAGCGAATGCCGAATACACAGACTGTTTTTGTCGGATCACAGAAGTGGCAGGCTGAGTCTTTCCATTGTTTCGATTGTGCAAGGCGGGTGACGTCTACAAATGCTCCCCACCTGAGTGGAGAGAAAGCAGATGATGCAGAGTGTTTTTGTCGAATCACTGAAGTGCCGGATTGAGCCATTCCATTGTTTCTATTGTTCAAGGTGGGTGACGTCTACAAATGCTCCTGACATGAGCGAAGAGAATGCAAAGTCTGCAGAGTGTTTTTGTCAGATCATTGAAGTGCCAGACTGAGCCTTTCCATTGTTTGTATTGTTCAAGGTGTGTGACGTCTACAAATGCTCCCGACCTGAGCGCAGCGAATGCCGAATACGCAGAGTGTTTTTGTCAGATCACTGAAGTATCGGACTGAGTCTTTCCATTGTTTCTATCGTTCAAGGTAGGTGATGTCTACAAATGCTCCTGACATGAGCGGAGCAAATGCCGAGTGTATTTGTTGGATCACTGAAGTGCCAGACTGAGTCTTTCCATTGTTTCTATTGTTCAAGGTGGGCGATGACTACAAATGCTACTGGCCTGAGCGGAGCGAATGCCGAATGATCAGAGTGTTTTTGTCGGATTACTGAAGAGCCGGACTGAGCCTTTCCATTGTTTCTATTGTACAAGGTGGGTGACATCTACAAATGCTCCTGACATGAGCGGAGCAAATTCCGAGTGTATTTGTTGGATCGCTGAAGTGCCAGACTGAGTCTTTCCATTGTTTCTATTGTTCAAGGTAGGTGATGTCTACAAATGCTCCTGACATGAGCGGAGCAAATTCCGAGTGTATTTGTTGGATCACTGAAGTGCCAGACTGAGTCTTTCCATTGTTTCTATTGTTCAAGGTGGGCGATGACTACAAATGCTCCTGGCCTGAGCGGAGCGAATGCCGAATACGCAGAGAGTTTTCGTCGGATCACTGAAGTGGCAGACTGAGTCTTTCCATTGTTTCTATTGTTCAAGGTGGGCGATGACTACAAATGCTACTGGCCTGAGCGGAGCGAATGCCGAATGATCAGAGTGTTTTTGTCGGATTACTGAAGTGCCGGACTGAGTCTTTCCATTGTTTCTATTGTACAAGGTGGGTGACATCTACAAATGCTCCTAAACTGAGTGGAGCGAATGGAGAGTGTGCAGATTGTGTCAGATCACTGAAGTGCTGGACTGAGTATTTCCATTGTTCAAGGTGGGTGATGACGACAAATGCTCCTGAACGGAGCGAATGCTGTGTGTGGAGAGTGTTTTTGTTGGATCACTGAAGTACCGGACTGAGTCTTCCATTGTTCTTTTGTTCAAGGTGGATGACGTCTACAAATGCTCCTGACCTGAGTGGAGCGAATGCGGAGTGTGCAGTGTGCTTTTGTCGGATCACTGAAGGGCTGGACTGAGTCTTTCCATTGTTTCCATTGTTCAAGGTAGGTGATGTCTACAAATGCTCCTGACGTGAGCGGAGCAAATACAGAATGTGCAGACTGTTTTTGTCAGATCACTGAAATGCTGGACTGAGCTTTTCAATTGTTTCTATTTTTCAAGATGATTTACGACTACAAATGCTCCTGACCTAAGCGGAACGAATGCAGAGTGTTTTTGACAGATCGCTGAAGTGTTGGAGTGAGACTTTCATTGTTTCTATTGTTCAAGGTCAGGGACATCTACAAATGCTCCTGACCTGAGTAGACCAAATGCAGAGTGTGCAGAGTATTTTTGTCGGATCACTGAAGTGCCTTAATGAGTCTTTCCATTGTTTGTATTGTTCAAGGTGGGTGACATCTACAAATGCTCCCAAACTGAGTGGAGCAAATGCGGAGTGTGCAGAGTGTTTGTGTCGCATCACTGAAGTGCCGAACTGGGTTTTTCCATTGTTTCTATTGCTGAAGGTCGGTGACTTATACAAATGCTCCCGACCTGAGCCGAGTGAATGCAGAGTGTGCAGACTGTTTTTTTCAGATCACTGAAGTGCTGGACTGAGTATTTCAATTGTTCAAGGTGGGTGATGACGACAAATGCTCCTGAGGTGAGCGATTGCTGAGTGTGCAGAGTGTTTTTGTCGAAGCAATGAAGTGCCGGACTGAGTCTTTCCATTGTTTCTATTGTTCAAGGTGGGTGATGTCTACAGATGCTCCTGACCTGAGTGGAGCGAATGCGGAGTGTGCAGTGTGTTTTTGTCGGATCACTGAAGGGCTGGACTGAGTTTTTCCATTGTTTATATTGTTCAAGGTGGGCGGTGACTACAAATGCTCCTGGCCAGAGCAGAGCGAATGCCGAATACGCAGAGTGTTTTTGTGGATCACTGAAGTGGCGGACTGAGTCTTTCCATTGTTTCTATTGTGCAAGGCGGGTGACGTCTACAAATGCTCCCCACCTGAGTGGAGCGAAAGCAGAGTGTGCAGAGTGTTTTTGTCGAATCACTGAAGTGCCGGACTGAGTCTTTCCATTGTTCCTATTGTTCAAGGGGGGTGACGTCTACAAATGCTCCTGACCTGAGCAGAGAGAATGCAAAGTCTGCAGAGTGTTTTTGTCGGATCACTGAAGTGCCAGACTCAGCCTTTCCATTGTTTGTATTGTTCAAGGTGGGTGACGTCTACAAATGCTGCCGACCTGAGCGCAGCGAATGCAGTGTGTGTAGAGTTTTTTTGTCAGATCACTGAAGTATCAGACTGAGTCTTTCCATTGTTTCTATTATTCAAGGTAAGTGATGTCTACAAATACTCCTGACATGAGCGGAGCGAATTCAGAGTGTGCAGACTGTTTTTGTCAGATCACTGAAGTACTGGGCTGAGTTTTTCAATTGTTTCTATTGTTCAAGGTCAGGGACGTCTACAAATGCTCCTGATCTGAGCGGAGCGAATGCGGAGCTGCAGAGTGCTTTTGTCGGATCACTGAAGAGCCTGAGTCTGTCCATTGTTTGTATTGTTCAAGGTGGGTGACGTCTAGAAATTCTTCCGACTTGAGCAGAGCGTGAAGAGTGTTTTTGTCAGATCACTGAAAGGCTGGACTGAGTCTTTCCATTTTTTCTATTGTTTAAGGAGGGTAACGTCTAGAAATGCTCCTGACCAGAGAGGAGCGAATGCCGAGTGTATTTGTCGGATCACTGAAGTGCCAGACTGAGTCTTTCCATTGTTTCTATTGTTCAAGGTGGGCGATGACTACAAATGCTACTGGCCTGAGCAGAGCGAATGCCGAATGCGCAGAGTGTTTTTGTCGGCTCACTGATGTGCCGGACTGAGACTTTCCATTGTTTCTATTGTACAAGGTGGGTGACATCTACAAATGCTCCCAAACTGAGTGGAGCGAATGCGGAGTGTGCAGAGTGTTTGTGTCGCATCACTGAAGTGCCAAACTGAGTTTTTCCATTGTTTCTATTGCTCAAGGTGGGTGACTCATACAAATGCTCTAGACCTGAGCGAAGTGAATGCAGAGTGCGCAGACGGTTTTTGTCAGGTCACTGAAGTGCTGGACTGAGTATTTCCATTGTTCAAGGTGGGTGATGACGATAAATGCTCCTGTGGGGAGCGAATGCTGAGTGTGCAGAGTGTTTTTGTCTGATCACTGAAGTGCCGGTTGAGTCTTTCCATTGTTTCTATTGTGCAAGGTGAGTGACATCTACAAATGCTCCTGACCTGAGTGGAGCGAATGCGGAGTGTATAGTGTGTTTTTGTCGGTTCACTGAAGCTCCGGACTGAGTCTTTCCATGTTTCTATTGTTCAAGGTGGGTGACGTCTACAAATGCTCCTGACCTGAGCACAGCGAATGCAGTGTATGTAGAGTGTTTTTGTCAGATCACTGAAGTACCGGACTGAGTCTTTCCATTGTTTCTATTGTTCAAGGTGGGTGATGTCTACAGATGCTCCTGACCTGAGTGGAGCGAATGCGGAGTGTGCAGTGTGTTTTTGTCGGATCACTGAAGGGCTGGACTGAGGTTTTCCATTGTTTATATTGTTCAAGGTGGGCGGTGACTACAAATGCTCCTGGCCAGAGCAGAGCGAATGCCGAATACGCAGAGTGTTTTTGTGGATCACTGAAGTGGCGGACTGAGTCTTTCCATTGTTTCTATTGTGCAAGGCGGGTGACGTCTACAAATGCTCCCCACCTGAGTGGAGCGAAAGCAGAGTGTGCAGAGTGTTTTTGTCGAATCACTGAAGTGCCGGACTGAGTCTTTCCATTGTTCCTATTGTTCAAGGGGGGTGACGTCTACAAATGCTCCTGACCTGAGCAGAGAGAATGCAAAGTCTGCAGAGTGTTTTTGTCGGATCACTGAAGTGCCAGACTCAGCCTTTCCATTGTTTGTATTGTTCAAGGTGGGTGACGTCTACAAATGCTGCCGACCTGAGCGCAGCGAATGCAGTGTGTGTAGAGTTTTTTTGTCAGATCACTGAAGTATCAGACTGAGTCTTTCCATTGTTTCTATTGTTCAAGGTAAGTGATGTCTACAAATACTCCTGACATGAGCGGAGCGAATTCAGAGTGTGCAGACTGTTTTTGTCAGATCACTGAAGTACTGGGCTGAGTTTTTCAATTGTTTCTATTGTTCAAGGTCAGGGACGTCTACAAATGCTCCTGATCTGAGCGGAGCGAATGCGGAGCTGCAGAGTGCTTTTGTCGGATCACTGAAGAGCCTGAGTCTGTCCATTGTTTGTATTGTTCAAGGTGGGTGACGTCTAGAAATTCTTCCGACTTGAGCAGAGCGTGAATAGTGTTTTTGTCAGATCACTGAAAGGCTGGACTGAGTCTTTCCATTATTTCTATTGTTTAAGGAGGGTAACGTCTAGAAATGCTCCTGACCTGAGAGGAGCGAATGCCGAGTGTATTTGTCGGATCACTGAAGTGTCAGACTGAGTCTTTCCATTGTTTCTATTGTTCAAGGTGGGCGATGACTACAAATGCTACTGGCCTGAGCAGAGCGAATGCGCAGAGTGTTTTTGTCGGCTCACTGATGTGCCGGACTGAGACTTTCCATTGTTTCTATTGTACAAGGTGGGTGACATCTACAAATGCTCCCAAACTGAGTGGAGCGAATGCGGAGTGTGCAGAGTGTTTGTGTCGCATCACTGAAGTGCCAAACTGAGTTTTTCCATTGTTTCTATTGCTCAAGGTGGGTGACTTATACAAATTCTCCCGACCTGAGCGAAGTGAATGCAGAGTGCGCAGACGGTTTTTGTCAGGTCACTGAAATGCTGGACTGAGTATTTCCATTGTTCAAGGTGGGTGATGACGATAAATGCTCCTGTGGGGAGCGAATGCTGAGTGTGCAGAGTGTTTCTGTCTGATCACTGAAGTGCCGGTTGAGTCTTTCCATTGTTTCTATTGTGCAAGGTGAGTGACATCTACAAATGCTCCTGACCTGAGTGGAGCGAATGCGGAGTGTATAGTGTGTTTTTGTCGGTTCACTGAAGTTCCGGACTGAGTCTTTCCATGTTTCTATTGTTCAAGGTGGGTGACGTCTACAAATGCTCCTGACCTGAGCACAGCGAATGCAGTGTGTGTAGAGTGTTTTTGTCAGATCACTGAAGTACCGGACTGAGTCTTTCCATTGTTTCTATTATTCAAGGTAGGTGATGTCTACAAATGCTCCTGACCTGAGCGGAGCAAATACAGAGTGTGCAGACTGTGTTTGTCAGATCACTGAAATGCTGGACTGAGCTTTTCAATTGTTTCTATTTTTCAAGGCGATTTATGACTACAAATGCTCCTGACCTAAGCGGAGCGAATGCAGAGTGTTCAGAGTGTTTTTGTCAGATCACTGAAGTGCCTGACTTAATCTTTCCATTGTTTGTATTGTGCAAGATGGGTGACATCTAGAAATTCTCCCTACTTGAGCGGAGCGTGCAGAGAGTTTTTGTCAGATCACTGAAAGGCTGGACTGAGTCTTTCCATTATTTCTATTGTTCAAGTTCGGTGACGTCTACAAATGCTCCTGATCTGAGCAGAGTGAATGCAGAGCTGCAGAGTGTTTTTGTCGGATCACTGAAGTGCCTGAATGAGTCTTTCCATTGTTTGTATTGTTCAAGGTGGGTGACGTCTAGAAATTCTCCTTACTTGAGCGGAGCGTGCAGAGCATTTTTGTCAGATCACTGAAAGGCTGGACTGAGTCTTTCCATTATTTCTATTGTTTAAGGTGGGTGACGTCTAGAAATGCTCCTGAGCTGAACGGAGCGAATGCCGAGTGTATTTGTCGGATCACTGAAGTGCCACACTCAGTCTTTCCATTGTTTATATTGTTCAAGGTGGGCGGTGACAACAAATGCTCCTGGCCTGAGCGGAGCGAATGCCGAATACATAGACTGTTTTTGTCGGATCACAGAAGTGGCAGGCTGAGTCTTTCCATTGTTTCGATTGTGCAAGGCGGGTGACGTCTACAAATGCTCCCCACCTGAGTGGAGAGAAAGCAGATGATGCAGAGTGTTTTTGTCGAATCACTGAAGTGCCGGATTGAGCCATTCCATTGTTTCTATTGTTCAAGGTGGGTGACGTCTACAAATGCTCCTGACATGAGCGAAGAGAATGCAAAGTCTGCAGAGTGTTTTTGTCAGATCATTGAAGTGGCAGACTGAGCCTTTCCATTGTTTGTATTGTTCAAGGTGTGTGACGTCTACAAATGCTCCCGACCTGAGCGCAGCGAATGCCGAATACGCAGAGTGTTTTTGTCAGATCACTGAAGTATCGGACTGAGTCTTTCCATTGTTTCTATCGTTCAAGGTAGGTGATGTCTACAAATGCTCCTGACATGAGCGGAGCAAATGCCGAGTGTATTTGTTGGATCACTGAAGTGCCAGACTGAGTCTTTCCATTGTTTCTATTGTTCAAGGTGGGCGATGACTACAAATGCTACTGGCCTGAGCGGAGCGAATGCCGAATGATCAGAGTGTTTTTGTCGGATTACTGAAGAGCCGGACTGAGCCTTTCCATTGTTTCTATTGTACAAGGTGGGTGACATCTACAAATGCTCCTGACATGAGCGGAGCAAATTCCGAGTGTATTTGTTGGATCACTGAAGTGCCAGACTGAGTCTTTCCATTGTTTCTATTGTTCAAGGTAGGTGATGTCTACAAATGCTCCTGACATGAGCGGAGCAAATTCCGAGTGTATTTGTTGGATCACTGAAGTGCCAGACTGAGTCTTTCCATTGTTTCTATTGTTCAAGGTGGGCGATGACTACAAATGCTCCTGGCCTGAGCGGAGCGAATGCCGAATACGCAGAGAGTTTTCGTCGGATCACTGAAGTGGCAGACTGAGTCTTTCCATTGTTTCTATTGTTCAAGGTGGGCGATGACTACAAATGCTACTGGCCTGAGCGGAGCGAATGCCGAATGATCAGAGTGTTTTTGTCAGATTACTGAAGTGCCGGACTTAGTCTTTCCATTGTTTCTATTGTACAAGGTGGGTGACATCTACAAATGCTCCTAAACTGAGTGGAGCGAATGGAGAGTGTGCAGATTGTGTCAGATCACTGAAGTGCTGGACTGAGTATTTCCATTGTTCAAGGTGGGTGATGACGACAAATGCTCCTGAACGGAGCGAATGCTGTGTGTGGAGAGTGTTTTTGTTGGATCACTGAAGTACCGGACTGAGTCTTCCATTGTTCTTTTGTTCAAGGTGGATGACGTCTACAAATGCTCCTGACCTGAGTGGAGCGAATGCGGAGTGTGCAGTGTGCTTTTGTCGGATCACTGAAGTGGCGGACTGAGTCTTTCCATTGCTATCATTGTTCAAGGTGGGTGATGTCTACAAATACTCACGACCTGAGCGGAGCGAATGCAGAGTGTGCAGAGTATTTTTATCGGATCACTGAAGGGCTGGACTGAGTCTTTCCATTGTTTCCATTGTTCAAGGTAGGTGATGTCTACAAATGCTCCTGACGTGAGCGGAGCAAATACAGAATGTGCAGACTGTTTTTGTCAGATCACTGAAATGCTGGACTGAGCTTTTCAATTGTTTCTATTTTTCAAGATGATTTACGACTACAAATGCTCCTGACCTAAGCGGAACGAATGCAGAGTGTTTTTGACAGATCGCTGAAGTGTTGGACTGAGTCTTTCATTGTTTCTATTGTTCAAGGTCAGGGACATCTACAAATGCTCCTGACCTGAGTAGACCAAATGCAGAGTGTGCAGAGTATTTTTGTCGGATCACTGAAGTGCCTTAATGAGTCTTTCCATTGTTTGTATTGTTCAAGGTGGGTGACGTCTAGAAATTCTCCCTACTTGACCGGAGCTTGCAGAGCATTTTTGTCAGATCACTGAAAGGCTGGACTGAGTCTTTCCATTATTTCTATTGTTTAAGGTGGGTGACGTCTAGAAATGCTCCTGACCTGAGCGGAGCGAATGCCGAGTGTATTTGTCAGATCACTGAAGTGCCACACTGAGTCTTTCCATATTTTATATTGTTCAAGGTGGGCGGTGACAACAAATGCTCCTGGCCTGAGTGGAGCGAATGCCGAATACACAGAGTGTTTTTGTCGGATCACAGAAGTGGCAGGCTGAGTCTTTCCATTGTTTCTATTGTGCAAGGCGGGTGACGTCTACAAATGCTCCCCACCGGAGTGGAGCGAAAGCAGATGGTGCAGAGTGTTTTTGTCGAATCACTGAAGTGCCGGACTGAGCCTTTTCATTGTTTGTATTGTTCAAGGTGTGTGACGTCTACAAATGCTCCCGACCTGAGCGCAGCGAATGCCGAATACGCAGTGTTTTTGTCAGATCACTGAAGTATCGGACTGAGTCTTTCCTTTGTTTCTATTGTTCAAGGTAGGTGATGTCTACAAATGCTCCTGACATGAGCGGAGCAAATTCTGAGTGTATTTGTTGGATAACTGAAGTGCCAGACTGAGTCTTTCCATTGTTTCTATTGTTCAAGGTGGGCGATGACTACAAATGCTCCTGGCCTGAGCGGAGCGAATGCCGAATGATCACAGTGTTTTTGTCGGATTACTGAAGTGCCGGACTGAGCCTTTCCATTGTTTCTATTGTACAAGGTGGGTGACATCTACAAATGCTCCTAAACTGAGTGGAGCGTATGGAGAGTGTGCAGATTGTGTCAGATCACTGAAGTGCTGGACTGAGTATTTCCATTGTTCAAGGTGGGTGATGACGACAAATGCTCCTGAACGGAGCGAATGCTGTGTGTGGAGAGTGTTTTTGTTGGATCACTGAAGTACCGGACTGAGTCTTCCATTGTTCTTTTGTTCAAGGTGGATGACGTCTACAAATGCTCCTGACCTGAGTGGAGCGAATGCGGAGTGTGCAGTGTGCTTTTGTCGGATCACTGAAGTGGCGGACTGAGTCTTTCCATTGCTATCATTGTTCAAGGTGGGTGATGTCTACAAATACTCACGACCTGAGCGGAGCGAATGCAGAGTGTGCAGAGTATTTTTATCGGATCACTGAAGGGCTGGACTGAGTCTTTCCATTGTTTCTGTTGTTCAAGGTGGGTGACGTCTACAAATGCTCCTGACCTGAGCGCAGCAAATGCAGTGCGTGTAGAGTGTTTTTGTCAGATCACTGAAGTAACAGACTGAGTCTTTCCATTGTTTCCATTGTTCAAGGTAGGTGATGTCTACAAATACTCCTGACGTGAGCGGAGCAAATACAGAGTGTGCAGACTGTTTTTGTCAGATCACTGAAATGCTGGACTGAGCTTTTCAAATGTTTCTATTTTTCAAGATGATATACGACTACAAATGCTCCTGACCTAAGCGGAGCGAATGCAGAGTGTTTTTGACAGATCACTGAAGTGTTGGACTGAGTCTTTCATTGTTTCTATTGTTCAAGGTCGGTGACGTCTACAAATGCTCCTGACCTGAGCGGAGCGAATGCCGAGTGTATTTGTCAGATCACTGAAGTGCCACACTGAGTCTTTCCATTGTTTCTATTGTGCAAGGCGGGTGACGTCTACAAATGCTCCCCACCTGAGTGGAGCGAAAGCAGATGGTGCAGAGTGTTTTTGTCGAATCACTGAAGTGCCGGACTGAGCCTTTTCATTGTTTCTATTGTTCAAGGTGGGTGACGTCTACAAATGCTCCTGACATGAGCAAAGAGAATGCAAAGTCTGCAGAGTGTTTTTGTCAGATCATTGAAGTGCCAGACTGAGCCTTTCCATTGTTTGTATTGTTCAAGGTGTGTGACGTCTACAAATGCTCCCGACCTGAGCGCAGCGAATGCCGAATACGCAGTGTTTTTGTCAGATCACTGAAGTATCGGACTGAGTCTTTCCTTTGTTTCTATTGTTCAAGGTAGGTGATGTCTACAAATGCTCCTGACATGAGCGGAGCAAATTCTGAGTGTATTTGTTGGATAACTGAAGTGCCAGACTGAGTCTTTCCATTGTTTCTATTGTTCAAGGTGGGCGATGACTACAAATGCTCCTGGCCTGAGCGGAGCGAATGCCGAATGATCAGAGTGTTTTTGTCGGATTACTGAAGTGCCGGACTGAGCCTTTCCATTGTTTCTATGTACAAGGTGGGTGACATCTACAAATGCTCCTAAACTGAGTGGAGCATATGGAGAGTGTGCAGATTGTCTCAGATCACTGAAGTGCTGGACTGAGTATTTCCATTGTTCAAGGTGGGTGATGACGACAAATGCTCCTGAACGGAGCGACTGCTGTGTGTGGAGAGTGTTTTTGTTGGATCACTGAAATACCGGACTGAGTCTTCCATTGTTCTTTTGTTCAAGGTGGATGACGTCTACAAATGCTCCTGACCTGAGTGGAGCGAATGCGGAGTGTGCAGTGTGCTTTTGTCGGATCACTGAAGTGGCGGACTGAGTCTTTACATTGCTATCATTGTTCAAGGTGGGTGATGTCTACAAATACTCACGACCTGAGCGGAGCGAATGCAGAGTGTGCAGAGTATTTTTATCGGATCACTGAAGGGCTGGACTGAGTCTTTCCATTGTTTCTATTGTTCAAGGTGGGTGACGTCTACAAATGCTCCTGACCTGAGCGCAGCAAATGCAGTGCGTGCAGACTGTTTTTGTCAGATCACTGAAATGCTGGACTGAGCTTTTCAAATGTTTCTATTTTTCAAGGTGATTTACGACTACAAATGCTCCTGACCTAAGCGGAGCGAATGCAGAGTGTTTTTGACAGATCACTGAAGTGTTGGACTGAGTCTTTCATTGTTTCTATTGTTCAAGGTCGGTGACGTCTACAAATGCTCCTGACCTGAGTAGACCAAATGCAGAGTGTGCAGAGTATTTTTGTTGGATCACTGAAGTGCCTGACTGAGTCTTTCCATTGTTTGTATTGTTCAAGATGGGTGACGTCTACAAATTCTCCTGACCTGAGCGGAGCGTGTAGAGTGTTTTTGTCAGATCACTGAAAGGCTGGACTGAGTCTTTCCATTGTTTCTATTGTTCAAGGTGGGCGATGACTACAAATGTTCCTGACCTGAGCGGAGCGTGTAGAGTGTTTTTGTCAGATCACTGAAAGGCTGGACTGAGTCTTTCCATTGTTTCTATTGTTCAAGGTGGGCGATGACTACAAATGCTCCTGGCCTGAGCGGAGCGAATGCCAAGTGCGCAGAGTGTTTTTGTTGGATCATTGAAGTGCCGGACTGAGTCTTTCCATTGTTTCTATTGTTCAAGGCGGGTGACGTCTACAAATGCTCCTGACCTAAGCAGAGAGAATAAAGAGTCTGCAGTCTTTTTGTCAGATCACTGAAGTGCCAGACTGAGCCTTTCCATTGTTTGTATTGTTCAAGGTGGGTGACGTCTACAAATGCTACCGACCTGAGCACAGCGAATGCGTTGTGTGTAGAGTGTTTTTGTCAGATCACTGAAGTATCAGACTGAGTCTTTCCATTGTTTCTATTGTTCAAGTTAGGTGATGTCTACAAATGCTCCTGACATGAGCGGAGCAAAATCAGAGTGTGTAGACTGTTTTTGTCAGATCACTGAAGTACTGGATTGAGTTTTTCAATTGTTTCTATTATTCAAGGTCGGTGACTTCGACAAATGCTCCTGATCAGAGCGGAGCGAATGCGGAGCTGCAGAGTGTTTTTGTCGGATCACTGAAGTGCCTGACTGATTCCTTCCATTGTTTGTATTGTTCAAGGTGGGTGACGTCTAGAAATTCTCCCGACTAGAGCAGAGCGTGCAGAGCGTTTTTGTCAGATCACTGAAAGGCTGGACTGAGTCTTTCCATTATTTCAATTGTTTAAGGTGGGTGACGTCTAGAAATGCTCCTGACCTGAAAGGAGCGAATGCTGAGTGTATTTGTCGGATCACTGAAGTGCCAGACTGAGTCTTTCCATTGTTTCTATTGTTCAAGGTGGGCGATGACTACAAATGCTACTGGCCTGAGCAGAGCGAATGCCGAATGCGCAGAGTGTTTTTGTCGGATCACTGATGTGCCGGACTGAGTCTTTCCACTGTTTCTATTGTACAAGGTGGGTGACATCTACAAAAGCTCCCAAACTGAGTGGAGCGAATGCGGAGTGTGCAGAGTGCTTGTGTCGCATCACTGAAGTGCCGGACTGAGCTTTTCCATTGTTTCTATTGTTGAAGGTGGGTGACTTATACAAATGCTCGCGACCTCAGCGGAGTGAATGCAGAGTGTGCAGACTGTTTTTGTCAGATCACTGAAGTGTTGGACTGAGTATTTCAATTGTTCAAGGTGGGTGATGACGACAAATGCTCCTGAGGGGAGCGAGTGCTGAGTGTGCAGAGTGTTTTTGTCGAAGCAATGAAGTGCCGGTCTGAGTCTTTCCATTGTTTCTATTGTTCAAGGTGGGTGATGTCTACAGATGCTCCTGACCAGGGTAGAGTGAATACGGAGTGTGCAGTGTGTTTTTGTCGGATCACTGAAGGGCTGGACTGAGTTTTTCCATTGTTTATATTGTTCAAGGTGGGCGGTGACTACAAATGCTCCTGGCCAGAGCGGAGCGAATGCCGAATACGCAGAGTGTTTTTGTGGATCACTGAAGTGGCGGACTGAGTCTTTCCATTGTTTCTATTGTGCAAGGCGGGTGACGTCTACAAATGCTCCTGACCTGAGCAGAGAGAATGCAAAGTCTGCAGAGTGTTTTTGTCGGATCACTGAAGTGCCAGACTCAGCCTTTCCATTGTTTGTATTGTTCAAGGTGGGTGACGTCTACAAATGCTACCGACCTGAGCACAGCGAATGCGTTGTGTGTAGAGTGTTTTTGTCAGATCACGGAAGTATCAGACTGAGTCTTTCCATTGTTTCTATTGTTCAAGTTAGGTGATGTCTACAAATGCTCCTGACATGAGCGAAGCAAAATCAGAGTTTGTAGACTGTTTTTGTCAGATCACTGAAGTACTGGATTGAGTTTTTCAATTGTTTCTATTATTCAAGGTCAGTGACTTCGACAAATGCTCCAGATCAGAGCGGAGCGAATGGGGAGCTGCAGAGTGTTTTTGTCGGATCACTGAAGTGCCAGACTGAGTCTTTCCATTGTTTCTATTGTTCAAGGTGGGCGATGACTACAAATGCTCCTGGCCTGAGCGGAGCGAATGCCGAATGATCAGAGTGTTTTTGTCGGATTACTGAAGTGCCGGACTGAGCCTTTCCATTGTTTCTATTGTACAAGGTGGGTGACATCTACAAATGCTCCTAAACTGAGTGGAGCGTATGGAGAGTGTGCAGATTGTGTCAGATCACTGAAGTGCTGGACTGAGTATTTCCATTGTTCAAGGTGGGTGATGACGACAAATGCTCCTGAACGGAGCGAATGCTGTGTGTGGAGAGTGTTTTTGTTGGATCACTGAAGTACCGGACTGAGTCTTCCATTGTTCTTTTGTTCAAGGTGGATGACGTCTACAAATGCTCCTGACCTGAGTGGAGCGAATGCGGAGTGTGCAGTGTGCTTTTGTCGGATCACTGAAGTGGCGGACTGAGTCTTTCCATTGCTATCATTGTTCAAGGTGGGTGATGTCTACAAATACTCACGACCTGAGCGGAGCGAATGCAGAGTGTGCAGAGTATTTTTATCGGATCACTGAAGGGCTGGACTGAGTCTTTCCATTGTTTCCATTGTTCAAGGTAGGTGATGTCTACAACTACTCCTGACGTGAGCGGAGCAAATACAGAGTGTGCAGACTGTTTTTGTCAGATCACTGAAATGCTGGACTGAGCTTTTCAAATGTTTCTATTTTTCAAGATGATATACGACTACAAATGCTCCTGACCTAAGCGGAGCGAATGCAGAGTGTTTTTGACAGATCACTGAAGTGTTGGACTGAGTCTTTCATTGTTTCTATTGTTCAAGGTCGGTGACGTCTACAAATGCTCCTGACCTGAGCGGAGCGAATGCCGAGTGTATTTGTCAGATCACTGAAGTGCCACACTGAGTCTTTCCATTGTTTCTATTGTGCAAGGCGGGTGACGTCTACAAATGCTCCCCACCTGAGTGGAGCGAAAGCAGATGGTGCAGAGTGTTTTTGTCGAATCACTGAAGTGCCGGACTGAGCCTTTTCATTGTTTCTATTGTTCAAGGTGGGTGACGTCTACAAATGCTCCTGACATGAGCAAAGAGAATGCAAAGTCTGCAGAGTGTTTTTGTCAGATCATTGAAGTGCCAGACTGAGCCTTTCCATTGTTTGTATTGTTCAAGGTGTGTGACGTCTACAAATGCTCCCGACCTGAGCGCAGCGAATGCCGAATACGCAGTGTTTTTGTCAGATCACTGAAGTATCGGACTGAGTCTTTCCTTTGTTTCTATTGTTCAAGGTAGGTGATGTCTACAAATGCTCCTGACATGAGCGGAGCAAATTCTGAGTGTATTTGTTGGATAACTGAAGTGCCAGACTGAGTCTTTCCATTGTTTCTATTGTTCAAGGTGGGCGATGACTACAAATGCTCCTGGCCTGAGCGGAGCGAATGCCGAATGATCAGAGTGTTTTTGTCGGATTACTGAAGTGCCGGACTGAGCCTTTCCATTCTTTCTATGTACAAGGTGGGTGACATCTACAAATGCTCCTAGACTGAGTGGAGCGTATGGAGAGTGTGCAGATTGTCTCAGATCACTGAAGTGCTGGACTGAGTATTTCCATTGTTCAAGGTGGGTGATGACGACAAATGCTCCTGAACGGAGCGACTGCTGTGTGTGGAGAGTGTTTTTGTTGGATCACTGAAATACCGGACTGAGTCTTCCATTGTTCTTTTGTTCAAGGTGGATGACGTCTACAAATGCTCCTGACCTGAGTGGAGCGAATGCGGAGTGTGCAGTGTGCTTTTGTCGGATCACTGAAGTGGCGGACTGAGTCTTTCCATTGCTATCATTGTTCAAGGTGGGTGATGTCTACAAATACTCACGACCTGAGCGGAGCGAATGCAGAGTGTGCAGAGTATTTTTATCGGATCACTGAAGGGCTGGACTGAGTCTTTCCATTGTTTCTATTGTTCAAGGTGGGTGACGTCTACAAATGCTCCTGACCTGAGCGCAGCAAATGCAGTGCGTGCAGACTGTTTTTGTCAGATCACTGAAATGCTGGACTGAGCTTTTCAAATGTTTCTATTTTTCAAGGTGATTTACGACTACAAATGCTCCTGACCTAAGCGGAGCGAATGCAGAGTGTTTTTGACAGATCACTGAAGTGTTGGACTGAGTCTTTCATTGTTTCTATTGTTCAAGGTCGGTGACGTCTACAAATGCTCCTGACCTGAGTAGACCAAATGCAGAGTGTGCAGAGTATTTTTGTTGGATCACTGAAGTGCCTGACTGAGTCTTTCCATTGTTTGTATTGTTCAAGATGGGTGACGTCTACAAATTCTCCTGACCTGAGCGGAGCGTGTAGAGTGTTTTTGTCAGATCACTGAAAGGCTGGACTGAGTCTTTCCATTGTTTCTATTGTTCAAGGTGGGCGATGACTACAAATGTTCCTGACCTGAGCGGAGCGTGTAGAGTGTTTTTGTCAGATCACTGAAAGGCTGGACTGAGTCTTTCCATTGTTTCTATTGTTCAAGGTGGGCGATGACTACAAATGCTCCTGGCCTGAGCGGAGCGAATGCCAAGTGCGCAGAGTGTTTTTGTTGGATCATTGAAGTGCCGGACTGAGTCTTTCCATTGTTTCTATTGTTCAAGGCGGGTGACGTCTACAAATGCTCCTGACCTAAGCAGAGAGAATAAAGAGTCTGCAGTCTTTTTGTCAGATCACTGAAGTGCCAGACTGAGCCTTTCCATTGTTTGTATTGTTCAAGGTGGGTGACGTCTACAAATGCTACCGACCTGAGCACAGCGAATGCGTTGTGTGTAGAGTGTTTTTGTCAGATCACTGAAGTATCAGACTGAGTCTTTCCATTGTTTCTATTGTTCAAGTTAGGTGATGTCTACAAATGCTCCTGACATGAGCGGAGCAAAATCAGAGTGTGTAGACTGTTTTTGTCAGATCACTGAAGTACTGGATTGAGTTTTTCAATTGTTTCTATTATTCAAGGTCGGTGACTTCGACAAATGCTCCTGATCAGAGCGGAGCGAATGCGGAGCTGCAGAGTGTTTTTGTCGGATCACTGAAGTGCCTGACTGATTCCTTCCATTGTTTGTATTGTTCAAGGTGGGTGACGTCTAGAAATTCTCCCGACTAGAGCAGAGCGTGCAGAGCGTTTTTGTCAGATCACTGAAAGGCTGGACTGAGTCTTTCCATTATTTCAATTGTTTAAGGTGGGTGACGTCTAGAAATGCTCCTGACCTGAAAGGAGCGAATGCTGAGTGTATTTGTCGGATCACTGAAGTGCCAGACTGAGTCTTTCCATTGTTTCTATTGTTCAAGGTGGGCGATGACTACAAATGCTACTGGCCTGAGCAGAGCGAATGCCGAATGCGCAGAGTGTTTTTGTCGGATCACTGATGTGCCGGACTGAGTCTTTCCACTGTTTCTATTGTACAAGGTGGGTGACATCTACAAAAGCTCCCAAACTGAGTGGAGCGAATGCGGAGTGTGCAGAGTGCTTGTGTCGCATCACTGAAGTGCCGGACTGAGTTTTTCCATTGTTTCTATTGTTGAAGGTGGGTGACTTATACAAATGCTCGCGACCTCAGCGGAGTGAATGCAGAGTGTGCAGACTGTTTTTGTCAGATCACTGAAGTGTTGGACTGAGTATTTCAATTGTTCAAGGTGGGTGATGACGACAAATGCTCCTGAGGGGAGCGAGTGCTGAGTGTGCAGAGTGTTTTTGTCGAAGCAATGAAGTGCCGGTCTGAGTCTTTCCATTGTTTCTATTGTTCAAGGTGGGTGATGTCTACAGATGCTCCTGACCAGGGTAGAGTGAATACGGAGTGTGCAGTGTGTTTTTGTCGGATCACTGAAGGGCTGGACTGAGTTTTTCCATTGTTTATATTGTTCAAGGTGGGCGGTGACTACAAATGCTCCTGGCCAGAGCGGAGCGAATGCCGAATACGCAGAGTGTTTTTGTGGATCACTGAAGTGGCGGACTGAGTCTTTCCATTGTTTCTATTGTGCAAGGCGGGTGACGTCTACAAATGCTCCTGACCTGAGCAGAGAGAATGCAAAGTCTGCAGAGTGTTTTTGTCGGATCACTGAAGTGCCAGACTCAGCCTTTCCATTGTTTGTATTGTTCAAGGTGGGTGACGTCTACAAATGCTACCGACCTGAGCACAGCGAATGCGTTGTGTGTAGAGTGTTTTTGTCAGATCACGGAAGTATCAGACTGAGTCTTTCCATTGTTTCTATTGTTCAAGTTAGGTGATGTCTACAAATGCTCCTGACATGAGCGAAGCAAAATCAGAGTTTGTAGACTGTTTTTGTCAGATCACTGAAGTACTGGATTGAGTTTTTCAATTGTTTCTATTATTCAAGGTCGGTGACTTCGACAAATGCTCCAGATCAGAGCGGAGCGAATGGGGAGCTGCAGAGTGTTTTTGTCGGATCACTGAAGTGCCAGACTGAGTCTTTCCATTGTTTCTATTGTTCAAGGTGGGCGAAGACTACAAGTGCTACTGGCCTGAGCGGAGCGAATGCCGAATGCGCAGAGTGTTTTTGTCGGATCACTGATGTGCCGGACTGAGTCTTTCCAATGTTTCTATTGTACAAGGTGGGTGACATCTACAAATGCTCCCAAACTGAGTGGAGCGAATGCGGAGTGTGCAGAGTGTTTGTGTCGCATCACTGAAGTGCCGAACTGAGTTTTTCCATTGTTTCTATTGCTGAAGGTCGGTGACTTATACAAATGCTCCCGACCTGAGCCGAGTGAATGCAGAGTGTGCAGACTGTTTTTTTCAGATCACTGAAGTGCTGGACTGAGTATTTCAATTGTTCAAGGTGGGTGATGACGACAAATGCTCCTGAGGTGAGCGATTACTGAGTGTGCAGAGTGTTTTTGTCGAAGCAATGAAGTGCCGGACTGAGTCTTTCCATTGTTTCTATTGTTCAAGGTGGGTGATGTCTACAGATGCTCCTGACCTGAGTGGAGCGAATGCGGAGTGTGCAGTGTGTTTTTGTCAGATCACTGAAGGGCTGGACTGAGTTTTTCCATTGTTTATATTGTTCAAGGTGGGCGGTGACTACAAATGCTCCTGGCCAGAGCAGAGCGAATGCCGAATACGCAGAGTGTTTTTGTGGATCACTGAAGTGGCGGACTGAGTCTTTCCATTGTTTCTATTGTGCAAGGCGGGTGACGTCTACAAATGCTCCCCACCTGAGTGGAGCGAAAGCAGAGTGTGCAGAGTGTTTTTGTCGAATCACTGAAGTGCCGGACTGAGTCTTTCCATTGTTCCTATTGTTCAAGGGGGGTGACGTCTACAAATGCTCCTGACCTGAGCAGAGAGAATGCAAAGTCTGCAAAGTGTTTTTGTCGGATCACTGAAGTGCCAGACTCAGCCTTTCCATTGTTTGTATTGTTCAAGGTGGGTGACGTCTACAAATGCTGCCGACCTGAGCGCAGCGAATGCAGTGTGTGTAGAGTTTTTTTGTCAGATCACTGAAGTATCAGACTGAGTCTTTCCATTGTTTCTATTGTTCAAGGTAAGTGATGTCTACAAATACTCCTGACATGAGCGGAGCGAATTCAGAGTGTGCAGACTGTTTTTGTCAGATCACTGAAGTACTGGGCTGAGTTTTTCAATTGTTTCTATTGTTCAAGGTCAGGGACGTCTACAAATGCTCCTGATCTGAGCGGAGCGAATGCGGAGCTGCAGAGTGCTTTTGTCGGATCACTGAAGAGCCTGAGTCTGTCCATTGTTTGTATTGTTCAAGGTGGGTGACGTCTAGAAATTCTTCCGACTTGAGCAGAGCGTGAAGAGTGTTTTTGTCAGATCACTGAAAGGCTGGACTGAGTCTTTCCATTTTTTCTATTGTTTAAGGAGGGTAACGTCTAGAAATGCTCCTGACCTGAGAGGAGCGAATGCCGAGTGTATTTGTCGGATCACTGAAGTGCCAGACTGAGTCTTTCCATTGTTTCTATTGTTCAAGGTGGGCGATGACTACAAATGCTACTGGCCTGAGCAGAGCGAATGCCGAATGCGCAGAGTGTTTTTGTCGGCTCACTGATGTGCCGGACTGAGACTTTCCATTGTTTCTATTGTACAAGGTGGGTGACATCTACAAATGCTCCCAAACTGA
This sequence comes from Ambystoma mexicanum, assembly GCF_040938575.1. Lineage (NCBI taxonomy): Eukaryota > Metazoa > Chordata > Amphibia > Caudata > Ambystomatidae > Ambystoma > Ambystoma mexicanum. The sequence goes on along the minus strand of NC_090928.1, from coordinate 985,350,168 downwards.
GTGGAGCGAATGCGGAGTGTGCAGAGTGTTTGTGTCGCATCACTGAAGTGCCAAACTGAGTTTTTCCATTGTTTCTATTGCTCAAGGTGGGTGACTTATACAAATGCTCTAGACCTGAGCGAAGTGAATGCAGAGTGCGCAGACGGTTTTTGTCAGGTCACTGAAGTGCTGGACTGAGTATTTCCATTGTTCAAGGTGGGTGATGACGATAAATGCTCCTGTGGGGAGCGAATACTGAGTGTGCAGAGTGTTTTTGTCTGATCACTGAAGTGCCGGTTGAGTCTTTCCATTGTTTCTATTGTGCAAGGTGAGTGACATCTACAAATGCTCCTGACCTGAGTGGAGCGAATGCGGAGTGTATAGTGTGTTTTTGTCGGTTCACTGAAGTTCCGGACTGAGTCTTTCCATGTTTCTATTGTTCAAGGTGGGTGACGTCTACAAATGCTCCTGACCTGAGCACAGCGAATGCAGTGTGTGTAGAGTGTTTTTGTCAGATCACTGAAGTACCGGACTGAGTCTTTCCATTGTTTCTATTATTCAAGGTAGGTGATGTCTACAAATGCTCCTGACCTGAGCGGAGCAAATACAGAGTGTGCAGACTGTGTTTGTCAGATCACTGAAATGCTGGACTGAGTTTTTCAATTGTTTCTATTTTTCAAGGCGATTTATGACTACAAATGCTCCTGACCTAAGCGGAGCGAATGCAGAGTGTTCAGAGTGTTTTTGTCAGATCACTGAAGTGCCTGACTGAATCTTTCCATTGTTTGTATTGTGCAAGATGGGTGACATCTAGAAATTCTCCCTACTTGAGCGGAGCGTGCAGAGAGTTTTTGTCAGATCACTGAAAGGCTGGACTGAGTCTTTCCATTATTTCTATTGTTCAAGTTCGGTGACGTCTACAAATGCTCCTGATCTGAGCAGAGTGAATGCAGAGCTGCAGAGTGTTTTTGTCGGATCACTGAAGTGCCTGAATGAGTCTTTCCATTGTTTGTATTGTTCAAGGTGGGTGACGTCTAGAAATTCTCCCTACTTGAGCGGAGCGTGCAGAGCATTTTTGTCAGATCACTGAAAGGCTGGACTGAGTCTTTCCATTATTTCTATTGTTTAAGGTGGGTGACGTCTAGAAATGCTCCTGACCTGAGCGGAGCGAATGCCGAGTGTATTTGTCGGATCACTGAAGTGCCACACTCAGTCTTTCCATTGTTTATATTGTTCAAGGTGGGCGGTGACAACAAATGCTCCTGGCCTGAGTGGAGCGAATGCCGAATACACAGAGTGTTTTTGTCGGATCACAGAAGTGGCAGGCTGAGTCTTTCCATTGTTTCGATTGTGCAAGGCGGGTGACGTCTACAAATGCTCCCCACCTGAGTGGAGAGAAAGCAGATGATGCAGAGTGTTTTTGTCGAATCACTGAAGTGCCGGATTGAGCCATTCCATTGTTTCTATTGTTCAAGGTAGGTGATGTCTACAAATGCTCCTGACATGAGCGGAGCAAATGCCGAGTGTATTTGTTGGATCACTGAAGTGGCAGACTGAGTCTTTCCATTGTTTCTATTGTTCAAGGTGGGCGATGACTACAAATACTCCTGGCCTGAGCGGGGCGAATGCCGAATACGCAGAGTGTTTTCGTCGGATCACTGAAGTGGCAGACTGAGTCTTTCCATTGTTTCTATTGTTCAAGGTGGCCGATGACTACAAATGCTACTGGCCTGAGCGGAGCGAATGCCGAATGATCAGAGTGTTTTTGTCGGATTACTGAAGTGCCGGACTGAGCCTTTCCATTGTTTCTATTTTACAAGGTGGGTGACATCTACAAATGCTCCTAAACTGAGTGGAGCGAATGGAGAGTGTGCAGATTGTGTCAGATCACTGAAGTGCTGGACTGAGTATTTCCATTGTTCAAGGTGGGTGATGACGACAAATGCTCCTGAACGGAGCGAATGCTGTGTGTGGAGAGTGTTTTTGTTGGATCACTGAAGTACCGGACTGAGTCTTCCATTGTTCTTTTGTTCAAGGTGGATGACGTCTACAAATGCTCCTGACCTGAGTGGAGCGAATGCGGAGTGTGCAGTGTGCTTTTGTCGGATCACTGAAGTGGCGGACTGAGTCTTTCCATTGCTATCATTGTTCAAAGTGGGTGATGTCTACAAATACTCACGACCTGAGCGGAGCGAATGCAGAGTGTGCAGAGTATTTTTATCGGATCACTGAAGGGCTGGACTGAGTCTTTCCATTGTTTCCATTGTTCAAGGTAGGTGATGTCTACAAATGCTCCTGACGTGAGCGGAGCAAATACAGAATGTGCAGACTGTTTTTGTCAGATCACTGAAATGCTGGACTGAGCTTTTCAATTGTTTCTATTTTTCAAGGTGATTTACGACTACAAATGCTCCTGACCTAAGCGGAGCGAATGCAGAGTGTTTTTGACAGATCACTGAAGTGTTGGACTGAGTCTTTCATTGTTTCTATTGTTCAAGGTCAGTGACATCTACAAATGCTCCTGACCTGAGTAGACCAAATGCAGAGTGTGCAGAGTATTTTTGTCGGATCAATGAAGTGCCTTAATGAGTCTTTCCATTGTTTGTATTATTCAAGGTGGGTGACGTCTAGAAATTCTCCCTACTTGAGCGGAGCTTGCAGAGCATTTTTGTCAGATCACTGAAAGGCTGGACTGAGTCTTTCTATTATTTCTATTGATTAAGGTGGGTGACGTCTAGAAATGCTCCTGACCTGAGCGGAGCGAATGCCGAGTGTATTTGTCAGATCACTGAAGTGCCACACTGAGTCTTTCCATATTTTATATTGTTGAAGGTGGGCGGTGACAACAAATGGTCCTGGCCTGAGCGGAGCGAATGCCGAATACACAGAGTGTTTTTGTCGGATCACAGAAGTGGCAGGCTGAGTCTTTCCATTGTTTCTATTGTGCAAGGCGGGTGACGTCTACAAATGCTCCTGACCTAAGCGGAGCGAATGCAGAGTGTTCAGAGTGTTTTTGTCAGATCACTGAAGTGCCTGACTGAATCTTTCCATTGTTTGTATTGTGCAAGATGGGTGACATCTAGAAATTCTCCCTACTTGAGCGGAGCGTGCAGAGAGTTTTTGTCAGATCACTGAAAGGCTGGACTGAGTCTTTCCATTATTTCTATTGTTCAAGTTCAGTGACGTCTACAAATGCTCCTGATCTGAGCAGAGTGAATGCAGAGCTGCAGAGTGTTTTTGTCGGATCACTGAAGTGCCTGAATGAGTCTTTCCATTGTTTGTATTGTTCAAGGTGGGTGACGTCTAGAAATTCTCCCTACTTGAGCGGAGCGTGCAGAGCATTTTTGTCAGATCACTGAAAGGCTGGACTGAGTCTTTCCATTATTTCTATTGTTTAAGGTGGGTGACGTCTAGAAATGCTCCTGACCTGAGCGGAGCGAATGCCGAGTGTATTTGTCGGATCACTGAAGTGCCACACTCAGTCTTTCCATTGTTTATATTGTTCAAGGTGGGCGGTGACAACAAATGCTCCTGGCCTGAGTGGAGCGAATGCCGAATACACAGAGTGTTTTTGTCGGATCACAGAAGTGGCAGGCTGAGTCTTTCCATTGTTTCGATTGTGCAAGGCGGGTGACGTCTACAAATGCTCCCCACCTGAGTGGAGCAAATGCCGAGTGTATTTGTTGGATCACTGAAGTGGCAGACTGAGTCTTTCCATTGTTTCTATTGTTCAAGGTGGGCGATGACTACAAATACTCCTGGCCTGAGCGGGGCGAATGCCGAATACGCAGAGTGTTTTCGTCGGATCACTGAAGTGGCAGACTGAGTCTTTCCATTGTTTCTATTGTTCAAGGTGGCCGATGACTACAAATGCTACTGGCCTGAGCGGAGCGAATGCCGAATGATCAGAGTGTTTTTGTCGGATTACTGAAGTGCCGGACTGAGCCTTTCCATTGTTTCTATTTTACAAGGTGGGTGACATCTACAAATGCTCCTAAACTGAGTGGAGCGAATGGAGAGTGTGCAGATTGTGTCAGATCACTGAAGTGCTGGACTGAGTATTTCCATTGTTCAAGGTGGGTGATGACGACAAATGCTCCTGAACGGAGCGAATGCTGTGTGTGGAGAGTGTTTTTGTTGGATCACTGAAGTACCGGACTGAGTCTTCCATTGTTCTTTTGTTCAAGGTGGATGACGTCTACAAATGCTCCTGACCTGAGTGGAGCGAATGCGGAGTGTGCAGTGTGCTTTTGTCGGATCACTGAAGTGGCGGACTGAGTCTTTCCATTGCTATCATTGTTCAAAGTGGGTGATGTCTACAAATACTCACGACCTGAGCGGAGCGAATGCAGAGTGTGCAGAGTATTTTTATCGGATCACTGAAGGGCTGGACTGAGTCTTTCCATTGTTTCCATTGTTCAAGGTAGGTGATGTCTACAAATGCTCCTGACGTGAGCGGAGCAAATACAGAATGTGCAGACTGTTTTTGTCAGATCACTGAAATGCTGGACTGAGCTTTTCAATTGTTTCTATTTTTCAAGGTGATTTACGACTACAAATGCTCCTGACCTAAGCGGAGCGAATGCAGAGTGTTTTTGACAGATCACTGAAGTGTTGGACTGAGTCTTTCATTGTTTCTATTGTTCAAGGTCAGTGACATCTACAAATGCTCCTGACCTGAGTAGACCAAATGCAGAGTGTGCAGAGTATTTTTGTCGGATCAATGAAGTGCCTTAATGAGTCTTTCCATTGTTTGTATTATTCAAGGTGGGTGACGTCTAGAAATTCTCCCTACTTGAGCGGAGCTTGCAGAGCATTTTTGTCAGATCACTGAAAGGCTGGACTGAGTCTTTCTATTATTTCTATTGATTAAGGTGGGTGACGTCTAGAAATGCTCCTGACCTGAGCGGAGCGAATGCCGAGTGTATTTGTCAGATCACTGAAGTGCCACACTGAGTCTTTCCATATTTTATATTGTTGAAGGTGGGCGGTGACAACAAATGGTCCTGGCCTGAGCGGAGCGAATGCCGAATACACAGAGTGTTTTTGTCGGATCACAGAAGTGGCAGGCTGAGTCTTTCCATTGTTTCTATTGTGCAAGGCGGGTGACGTCTACAAATGCTCCCCACCTGAGTGGAGCGAAAGCAGATGGTGCAGAGTGTTTTTGTCGAATCACTGAAGTGCCGGACTGAGCCTTTCCATTGTTTCTATTGTTCAAGGTGGGTGACGTCTACAAATGCTCCTGACAAGAGCGAAGAGAATGCAAAGTCTGCAGAGTGTTTTTGTCAGATCATTGAAGTGCCAGACTGAGCCTTTCCATTGTTTGTATTGTTCAAGGTGTGTGACGTCTACAAATGCTCCCGACCTGAGCGCAGCGAATGCCGAATACGCAGAGTGTTTTTGTCAGATCACTGAAGTATCGGACTGGGTCTTTCCATTGTTTCTATTGTTCAAGGTAGGTGATGTCTACAAATGCTCCTGACATGAGCGGAGCAAATGCCGAGTGTATTTGTTGGATCACTGAAGTGCCAGACTGAGTCTTTCCATTGTTTCTATTGTTCAAGGTGGGCGATGACTACAAATGCTCCTGGCCTGAGTGGAGCGAATGCCGAATACGCAGAGTGTTTTTGTCGGATCACTGAAGTGGCAAACTGAGTCTTTCCACTGTTTCTATTGTACAAGGTGGGTGACATCTACAAATGCTCCTAAACTGAGTGGAGCGAATGGAGAGTGTGCAGATTGTGTCAGATCACTGAAGTGCTGGACTGAGTATTTCCATTGTTCAAGGTGGGTGATGACGACAAAGGCTCCTGAACGGAGCGAATGCTGTGTGTGGAGAGCGTTTTTGTCGGATCACTGAAGTGGCGGACTGAGTCTTTCCATTGCTATCATTGTTCAAGGTGGGTGATGTCTACAAATACTCACGACCTGAGCGGAGCGAATGCAGAGTGTGCAGAGTATTTTTATCGGATCACTGAAGGGCTGGACTGAGTCTTTCCATTGTTTCTATTATTCAAGGTGGGTGATGTCTACAAATGCTCCTGACCTGAGCGCAGCAAATGCAGTGCATGTAGAGTGTTTTTGTCAGATCACTGAAGTAACAGACTGAGTCTTTCCATTGTTTCCATTGTTCAAGGTAGGTGATGTCTACAAATGCTCCTGACGTGAGCAGAGCAAATACAGAGTGTGCAGACTGTTTTTGTCAGATCACTGAAATGCTGGACTGAGCTTTTCAATTGTTTCTATTTTTCAAGGTGATTTACGACTACAAATGCTCCTGACCTAAGCAGAGCGAATGCAGAGTGTTTTTGACAGATCACTGAAGTGTTGGACTGAGTCTTTCATTGTTTCTATTGTTCAAGGTCGGTGACGTCTACAAATGCTCCTGACCTGAGTAGACCAAATGCAGAGTGTGCAGAGTATTTTTGTTGGATCACTGAAGTGCCTGACTGAGTCTTTTCATTGTTTGTATTGTTCAAGATGGGTGACGTCTACAAATTCTCCTGACCTGAGCGGAGCATGTAGAGTGTTTTTGTCAGATCACTGAAAGGCTGGACTGAGTCTTTCCATTGTTTCTATTGTTCAAGGTGGGCGATGACTACAAATGCTCCTGACCTGAGCGGAGCGTGTAGAGTGTTTTTGTCAGATCACTGAAAGGCTGGACTGAGTCTTTCCATTGTTTCTATTGTTCAAGGTGGGCGATGACTACAAATGCTCCTGGCCTGAGCGGAGCGAATGCCAAGTGCGCAGAGTGTTTTTGTCGGATCATTGAAGTGCCGGACTGAGTCTTTCCATTGTTTCTATTGTTCAAGGCGGGTGACGTCTACAAATGCTCCTGACCTAAGCAGAGAGAATGCAGAGTCTGCAGTCTTTTTGTCAGATCACTGAAGTGCCAGACTGAGCCTTTCCATTGTTTGTATTGTTCAAGGTGGGTGACGTCTACAAATGCTACCGACCTGAGCCCAGCGAATGTGTTGTGTGTAGAGTGTTTTTGTCAGATCACTGAAGTATCAGACTGAGTCTTTCCATTGTTTCTATTGTTCAAGTTAGGTGATGTCTACAAATGCTCCTGACATGAGCGGAGCAAAATCAGAGTGTGTAGACTGTTTTTGTCAGATCACCGAAGTACTGGATTGAGTTTTTCAATTGTTTCTATTATTCAAGGTCGGTGACTTCGACAAATGCTCCTGATCAGAGCGGAGCGAATGCGGAGCTGCAGAGTGTTTTTGTCGGATCACTGAAGGGCTGGACTGAGTTTTTCCATTGTTTATATTGTTCAAGGTGGGCGGTGACTACAAATGCTCCTGGCCAGAGCAGAGCGAATGCCGAATACGCAGAGTGTTTTTGTGGATCACTGAAGTGGCGGACTGAGTCTTTCCATTGTTTCTATTGTGCAAGGCGGGTGACGTCTACAAATGCTCCCCACCTGAGTGGAGCGAAAGCAGAGTGTGCAGAGTGTTTTTGTCGAATCACTGAAGTGCCGGACTGAGTCTTTCCATTGTTCCTATTGTTCAAGGGGGGTGACGTCTACAAATGCTCCTGACCTGAGCAGAGAGAATGCAAAGTCTGCAAAGTGTTTTTGTCGGATCACTGAAGTGCCAGACTCAGCCTTTCCATTGTTTGTATTGTTCAAGGTGGGTGACGTCTACAAATGCTGCCGACCTGAGCGCAGCGAATGCAGTGTGTGTAGAGTTTTTTTGTCAGATCACTGAAGTATCAGACTGAGTTTTTCCATTGTTTCTATTGCTCAAGGTGGGTGACTTATACAAATGCTCTAGACCTGAGCGAAGTGAATGCAGAGTGCGCAGACGGTTTTTGTCAGGTCACTGAAGTGCTGGACTGAGTATTTCCATTGTTCAAGGTGGGTGATGACGATAAATGCTCCTGTGGGGAGCGAATGCTGAGTGTGCAGAGTGTTTTTGTCTGATCACTGAAGTGCCGGTTGAGTCTTTCCATTGTTTCTATTGTGCAAGGTGAGTGACATCTACAAATGCTCCTGACCTGAGTGGAGCGAATGCGGAGTGTATAGTGTGTTTTTGTCGGTTCACTGAAGTTCCGGACTGAGTCTTTCCATGTTTCTATTGTTCAAGGTGGGTGACGTCTACAAATGCTCCTGACCTGAGCACAGCGAATGCAGTGTGTGTAGAGTGTTTTTGTCAGATCACTGAAGTACCGGACTGAGTCTTTCCATTGTTTCTATTATTCAAGGTAGGTGATGTCTACAAATGCTCCTGACCTGAGCGGAGCAAATACAGAGTGTGCAGACTGTGTTTGTCAGATCACTGAAATGCTGGACTGAGTTTTTCAATTGTTTCTATTTTTCAAGGCGATTTATGACTACAAATGCTCCTGACCTAAGCGGAGCGAATGCAGAGTGTTCAGAGTGTTTTTGTCAGATCACTGAAGTGCCTGACTGAATCTTTCCATTGTTTGTATTGTGCAAGATGGGTGACATCTAGAAATTCTCCCTACTTGAGCGGAGCGTGCAGAGAGTTTTTGTCAGATCACTGAAAGGCTGGACTGAGTCTTTCCATTATTTCTATTGTTCAAGTTCGGTGACGTCTACACATGCTCCTGATCTGAGCAGAGTGAATGCAGAGCTGCAGAGTGTTTTTGTCGGATCACTGAAGTGCCTGAATGAGTCTTTCCATTGTTTGTATTGTTCAAGGTGGGTGACGTCTAGAAATTCTCCCTACTTGAGCGGAGCGTGCAGAGCATTTTTGTCAGATCACTGAAAGGCTGGACTGAGTCTTTCCATTATTTCTATTGTTTAAGGTGGGTGACGTCTAGAAATGCTCCTGACCTGAGCGGAGCGAATGCCGAGTGTATTTGTCGGATCACTGAAGTGCCACACTCAGTCTTTCCATTGTTTATATTGTTCAAGGTGGGCGGTGACAACAAATGCTCCTGGCCTGAGTGGAGCGAATGCCGAATACACAGAGTGTTTTTGTCGGATCACAGAAGTGGCAGGCTGAGTCTTTCCATTGTTTCGATTGTGCAAGGCGGGTGACGTCTACAAATGCTCCCCACCTGAGTGGAGAGAAAGCAGATGATGCAGAGTGTTTTTGTCGAATCACTGAAGTGCCGGATTGAGCCATTCCATTGTTTCTATTGTTCAAGGTGGGTGACGTCTACAAATGCTCCTGACATGAGCGAAGAGAATGCAAAGTCTGCAGAGTGTTTTTGTCAGATCATTGAAGTGCCAGACTGAGCCTTTCCATTGTTTGTATTGTTCAAGGTGTGTGACTTCTACAAATGCTCCCGACCTGAGCGCAGCGAATGCCGAATACGCAGAGTGTTTTTGTCAGATCACTGAAGTATCGGACTGAGTCTTTCCATTGTTTCTATTGTTCAAGGTAGGTGATGTCTACAAATGCTCCTGACATGAGCGGAGCAAATGCCGAGTGTATTTGTTGGATCACTGAAGTGGCAGACTGAGTCTTTCCATTGTTTCTATTGTTCAAGGTGGGCGATGACTACAAATGCTCCTGGCCTGAGCGGGGCGAATGCCGAATACGCAGAGTGTTTTCGTCGGATCACTGAAGTGGCAGACTGAGTCTTTCCATTGTTTCTATTGTTCAAGGTGGCCGATGACTACAAATGCTACTGGCCTGAGCGGAGCGAATGCCGAATGATCAGAGTGTTTTTGTCGGATTACTGAAGTGCCGGACTGAGCCTTTCCATTGTTTCTATTGTACAAGGTGGGTGACATCTACAAATGCTCCTAAACTGAGTGGAGCGAATGGAGAGTGTGCAGATTGTGTCAGATCACTGAAGTGCTGGACTGAGTATTTCCATTGTTCAAGGTGGGTGATGACGACAAATGCTCCTGAACGGAGCGAATGCTGTGTGTGGAGAGTGTTTTTGTTGGATCACTGAAGTACCGGACTGAGTCTTCCATTGTTCTTTTGTTCAAGGTGGATGACGTCTACAAATGCTCCTGACCTGAGTGGAGCGAATGCGGAGTGTGCTTTTGTCGGATCACTGAAGTGGCGGACTGAGTCTTTCCATTGCTATCATTGTTCAAAGTGGCTGATGTCTACAAATACTCACGACCTGAGCGGAGCGAATGCAGAGTGTGCAGAGTATTTTTATCGGATCACTGAAGGGCTGGACTGAGTCTTTCCATTGTTTCCATTGTTCAAGGTAGGTGATGTCTACAAATGCTCCTGACGTGAGCGGAGCAAATACAGAATGTGCAGACTGTTTTTGTCAGATCACTGAAATGCTGGACTGAGCTTTTCAATTGTTTCTATTTTTCAAGGTGATTTACGACTACAAATGCTCCTGACCTAAGCGGAGCGAATGCAGAGTGTTTTTGACAGATCACTGAAGTGTTGGACTGAGTCTTTCATTGTTTCTATTGTTCAAGGTCAGTGACATCTACAAATGCTCCTGACCTGAGTAGACCAAATGCAGAGTGTGCAGAGTATTTTTGTCGGATCAATGAAGTGCCTTAATGAGTCTTTCCATTGTTTGTATTGTTCAAGGTGGGTGACGTCTAGAAATTCTCCCTACTTGAGCGGAGCTTGCAGAGCATTTTTGTCAGATCACTGAAAGGCTGGACTGAGTCTTTCTATTACTTCTATTGATTAAGGTGGGTGACGTCTAGAAATGCTCCTGACCTGAGCGGAGCGAATGCCGAGTGTATTTGTCAGATCACTGAAGTGCCACACTGAGTCTTTCCATATTTTATATTGTTGAAGGTGGGCGGTGACAACAAATGGTCCTGGCCTGAGCGGAGCGAATGCCGAATACACAGAGTGTTTTTGTCGGATCACAGAAGTGGCAGGCTGAGTCTTTCCATTGTTTCTATTGTGCAAGGCGGGTGACGTCTACAAATGCTCCCCACCTGAGTGGAGCGAAAGCAGATGGTGCAGAGTGTTTTTGTCGAATCACTGAAGTGCCGGACTGAGCCTTTCCATTGTTTCTATTGTTCAAGGTGGGTGACGTCTACAAATGCTCCTGACATGAGCGAAGAGAATGCAAAGTCTGCAGAGTGTTTTTGTCAGATCATTGAAGTGCCAGACTGAGCCTTTCCATTGTTTGTATTGTTCAAGGTGTGTGACGTCTACAAATGCTCCCGACCTGAGCGCAGCGAATGCCGAATACGCAGAGTGTTTTTGTCAGATCACTGAAGTATCGGGCTGAGTCTTTCCATTGTTTCTATTGTTCAAGGTAGGTGATGTCTACAAATGCTCCTGACATGAGCGGAGCAAATGCCGAGTGTATTTGTTGGATCACTGAAGTGCCAGACTGAGTCTTTCCATTGTTTCTATTGTTCAAGGTGGGCGATGACTACAAATGCTCCTGGCCTGAGTGGAGCGAATGCCGAATACGCAGAGTGTTTTTGTCGGATCACTGAAGTGGCAAACTGAGTCTTTCCACTGTTTCTATTGTACAAGGTGGGTGACATCTACAAATGCTCCTAAACTGAGTGGAGCGAATGGAGAGTGTGCAGATTGTGTCAGATCACTGAAGTGCTGGACTGAGTATTTCCATTGTTCAAGGTGGGTGATGACGACAAAGGCTCCTGAACGGAGCGAATGCTGTGTGTGGAGAGTGTTTTTGTCGGATCACTGAAGTGGCGGACTGAGTCTTTCCATTGCTATCATTGTTCAAGGTGGGTGATGTCTACAAATACTCACGACCTGAGCGGAGCGAATGCAGAGTGTGCAGAGTATTTTTATCGGATCACTGAAGGACTGGACTGAGTCTTTCCATTGTTTCTATTATTCAAGGTGGGTGATGTCTACAAATGCTCCTGACCTGAGCGCAGCAAATGCAGTGCATGTAGAGTGTTTTTGTCAGATCACTGAAGTAACAGACTGAGTCTTTCCATTGTTTCCATTGTTCAAGGTAGGTGATGTCTACAAATGCTCCTGACGTGAGCAGAGCAAATACAGAGTGTGCAGACTGTTTTTGTCAGATCACTGAAATGCTGGACTGAGCTTTTCAATTGTTTCTATTTTTCAAGGTGATTTACGACTACAAATGCTCCTGACCTAAGCAGAGCGAATGCAGAGTGTTTTTGACAGATCACTGAAGTGTTGGACTGAGTCTTTCATTGTTTCTATTGTTCAAGGTCGGTGACGTCTACAAATGCTCCTGACCTGAGTAGACCAAATGCAGAGTGTGCAGCGTATTTTTGTTGGATCACTGAAGTGCCTGACTGAGTCTTTTCATTGTTTGTATTGTTCAAGATGGGTGACGTCTACAAATTCTCTTGACCTGAGCGGAGCATGTAGAGTGTTTTTGTCAGATCACTGAAAGGCTGGACTGAGTCTTTCCATTGTTTCTATTGTTCAAGGTGGGCGATGACTACAAATGCTCCTGACCTGAGCGGAGCGTGTAGAGTGTTTTTGTCAGATCACTGAAAGGCTGGACTGAGTCTTTCCATTGTTTCTATTGTTCAAGGTGGGCGATGACTACAAATGCTCCTGGCCTGAGCGGAGCGAATGCCAAGTGCGCAGAGTGTTTTTGTCGGATCATTGAAGTGCCGGACTGAGTCTTTCCATTGTTTCTATTGTTCAAGGCGGGTGACGTCTACAAATGCTCCTGACCTAAGCAGAGAGAATGCAGAGTCTGCAGTCTTTTTGTCAGATCACTGAAGTGCCAGACTGAGCCTTTCCATTGTTTGTATTGTTCAAGGTGGGTGACGTCTACAAATGCTACCGACCTGAGCACAGCGAATGTGTTGTGTGTAGAGTGTTTTTGTCAGATCACTGAAGTATCAGACTGAGTCTTTCCATTGTTTCTATTGTTCAAGTTAGGTGATGTCTACAAATGCTCCTGACATGAGCGGAGCAAAATCAGAGTGTGTAGACTGTTTTTGTCAGATCACCGAAGTACTGGATTGAGTTTTTCAATTGTTTCTATTATTCAAGGTCGGTGACTTCGACAAATGCTCCTGATCAGAGCGGAGCGAATGCGGAGCTGCAGAGTGTTTTTGTCGGATCACTGAAGGGCTGGACTGAGTTTTTCCATTGTTTATATTGTTCAAGGTGGGCGGTGACTACAAATGCTCCTGGCCAGAGCAGAGCGAATGCCGAATACGCAGAGTGTTTTTGTGGATCACTGAAGTGGCGGACTGAGTCTTTCCATTGTTTCTATTGTGCAAGGCGGGTGACGTCTACAAATGCTCCCCACCTGAGTGGAGCGAAAGCAGAGTGTGCAGAGTGTTTTTGTCGAATCACTGAAGTGCCGGACTGAGTCTTTCCATTGTTCCTATTGTTCAAGGGGGGTGACGTCTACAAATGCTCCTGACCTGAGCAGAGAGAATGCAAAGTCTGCAAAGTGTTTTTGTCGGATCACTGAAGTGCCAGACTCAGCCTTTCCATTGTTTGTATTGTTCAAGGTGGGTGACGTCTACAAATGCTGCCGACCTGAGCGCAGCGAATGCAGTGTGTGTAGAGTTTTTTTGTCAGATCACTGAAGTATCAGACTGAGTTTTTCCATTGTTTCTATTGCTCAAGGTGGGTGACTTATACAAATGCTCTAGACCTGAGCGAAGTGAATGCAGAGTGCGCAGACGGTTTTTGTCAGGTCACTGAAGTGCTGGACTGAGTATTTCCATTGTTCAAGGTGGGTGATGACGATAAATGCTCCTGTGGGGAGCGAATGCTGAGTGTGCAGAGTGTTTTTGTCTGATCACTGAAGTGCCGGTTGAGTCTTTCCATTGTTTCTATTGTGCAAGGTGAGTGACATCTACAAATGCTCCTGACCTGAGTGGAGCGAATGCGGAGTGTATAGTGTGTTTTTGTCGGTTCACTGAAGTTCCGGACTGAGTCTTTCCATGTTTCTATTGTTCAAGGTGGGTGACGTCTACAAATGCTCCTGACCTGAGCACAGCGAATGCAGTGTGTGTAGAGTGTTTTTGTCAGATCACTGAAGTACCGGACTGAGTCTTTCCATTGTTTCTATTATTCAAGGTAGGTGATGTCTACAAATGCTCCTGACCTGAGCGGAGCAAATACAGAGTGTGCAGACTGTGTTTGTCAGATCACTGAAATGCTGGACTGAGTTTTTCAATTGTTTCTATTTTTCAAGGCGATTTATGACTACAAATGCTCCTGACCTAAGCGGAGCGAATGCAGAGTGTTCAGAGTGTTTTTGTCAGATCACTGAAGTGCCTGACTGAATCTTTCCATTGTTTGTATTGTGCAAGATGGGTGACATCTAGAAATTCTCCCTACTTGAGCGGAGCGTGCAGAGAGTTTTTGTCAGATCACTGAAAGGCTGGACTGAGTCTTTCCATTATTTCTATTGTTCAAGTTCGGTGACGTCTACACATGCTCCTGATCTGAGCAGAGTGAATGCAGAGCTGCAGAGTGTTTTTGTCGGATCACTGAAGTGCCTGAATGAGTCTTTCCATTGTTTGTATTGTTCAAGGTGGGTGACGTCTAGAAATTCTCCCTACTTGAGCGGAGCGTGCAGAGCATTTTTGTCAGATCACTGAAAGGCTGGACTGAGTCTTTCCATTATTTCTATTGTTTAAGGTGGGTGACGTCTAGAAATGCTCCTGACCTGAGCGGAGCGAATGCCGAGTGTATTTGTCGGATCACTGAAGTGCCACACTCAGTCTTTCCATTGTTTATATTGTTCAAGGTGGGCGGTGACAACAAATGCTCCTGGCCTGAGTGGAGCGAATGCCGAATACACAGAGTGTTTTTGTCGGATCACAGAAGTGGCAGGCTGAGTCTTTCCATTGTTTCGATTGTGCAAGGCGGGTGACGTCTACAAATGCTCCCCACCTGAGTGGAGAGAAAGCAGATGATGCAGAGTGTTTTTGTCGAATCACTGAAGTGCCGGATTGAGCCATTCCATTGTTTCTATTGTTCAAGGTGGGTGACGTCTACAAATGCTCCTGACATGAGCGAAGAGAATGCAAAGTCTGCAGAGTGTTTTTGTCAGATCATTGAAGTGCCAGACTGAGCCTTTCCATTGTTTGTATTGTTCAAGGTGTGTGACTTCTACAAATGCTCCCGACCTGAGCGCAGCGAATGCCGAATACGCAGAGTGTTTTTGTCAGATCACTGAAGTATCGGACTGAGTCTTTCCATTGTTTCTATTGTTCAAGGTAGGTGATGTCTACAAATGCTCCTGACATGAGCGGAGCAAATGCCGAGTGTATTTGTTGGATCACTGAAGTGGCAGACTGAGTCTTTCCATTGTTTCTATTGTTCAAGGTGGGCGATGACTACAAATGCTCCTGGCCTGAGCGGGGCGAATGCCGAATACGCAGAGTGTTTTCGTCGGATCACTGAAGTGGCAGACTGAGTCTTTCCATTGTTTCTATTGTTCAAGGTGGCCGATGACTACAAATGCTACTGGCCTGAGCGGAGCGAATGCCGAATGATCAGAGTGTTTTTGTCGGATTACTGAAGTGCCGGACTGAGCCTTTCCATTGTTTCTATTGTACAAGGTGGGTGACATCTACAAATGCTCCTAAACTGAGTGGAGCGAATGGAGAGTGTGCAGATTGTGTCAGATCACTGAAGTGCTGGACTGAGTATTTCCATTGTTCAAGGTGGGTGATGACGACAAATGCTCCTGAACGGAGCGAATGCTGTGTGTGGAGAGTGTTTTTGTTGGATCACTGAAGTACCGGACTGAGTCTTCCATTGTTCTTTTGTTCAAGGTGGATGACGTCTACAAATGCTCCTGACCTGAGTGGAGCGAATGCAGAGTGTGCTTTTGTCGGATCACTGAAGTGGCGGACTGAGTCTTTCCATTGCTATCATTGTTCAAAGTGGCTGATGTCTACAAATACTCACGACCTGAGCGGAGCGAATGCAGAGTGTGCAGAGTATTTTTATCGGATCACTGAAGGGCTGGACTGAGTCTTTCCATTGTTTCCATTGTTCAAGGTAGGTGATGTCTACAAATGCTCCTGACGTGAGCGGAGCAAATACAGAATGTGCAGACTGTTTTTGTCAGATCACTGAAATGCTGGACTGAGCTTTTCAATTGTTTCTATTTTTCAAGGTGATTTACGACTACAAATGCTCCTGACCTAAGCGGAGCGAATGCAGAGTGTTTTTGACAGATCACTGAAGTGTTGGACTGAGTCTTTCATTGTTTCTATTGTTCAAGGTCAGTGACATCTACAAATGCTCCTGACCTGAGTAGACCAAATGCAGAGTGTGCAGAGTATTTTTGTCGGATCAATGAAGTGCCTTAATGAGTCTTTCCATTGTTTGTATTGTTCAAGGTGGGTGACGTCTAGAAATTCTCCCTACTTGAGCGGAGCTTGCAGAGCATTTTTGTCAGATCACTGAAAGGCTGGACTGAGTCTTTCTATTACTTCTATTGATTAAGGTGGGTGACGTCTAGAAATGCTCCTGACCTGAGCGGAGCGAATGCCGAGTGTATTTGTCAGATCACTGAAGTGCCACACTGAGTCTTTCCATATTTTATATTGTTGAAGGTGGGCGGTGACAACAAATGGTCCTGGCCTGACCGGAGCGAATGCCGAATACACAGAGTGTTTTTGTCGGATCACAGAAGTGGCAGGCTGAGTCTTTCCATTGTTTCTATTGTGCAAGGCGGGTGACGTCTACAAATGCTCCCCACCTGAGTGGAGCGAAAGCAGATGGTGCAGAGTGTTTTTGTCGAATCACTGAAGTGCCGGACTGAGCCTTTCCATTGTTTCTATTGTTCAAGGTGGGTGACGTCTACAAATGCTCCTGACATGAGCGAAGAGAATGCAAAGTCTGCAGAGTGTTTTTGTCAGATCATTGAAGTGCCAGACTGAGCCTTTCCATTGTTTGTATTGTTCAAGGTGTGTGACGTCTACAAATGCTCCCGACCTGAGCGCAGCGAATGCCGAATACGCAGAGTGTTTTTGTCAGATCACTGAAGTATCGGGCTGAGTCTTTCCATTGTTTCTATTGTTCAAGGTAGGTGATGTCTACAAATGCTCCTGACATGAGCGGAGCAAATGCCGAGTGTATTTGTTGGATCACTGAAGTGCCAGACTGAGTCTTTCCATTGTTTCTATTGTTCAAGGTGGGCGATGACTACAAATGCTCCTGGCCTGAGTGGAGCGAATGCCGAATACGCAGAGTGTTTTTGTCGGATCACTGAAGTGGCAAACTGAGTCTTTCCACTGTTTCTATTGTACAAGGTGGGTGACATCTACAAATGCTCCTAAACTGAGTGGAGCGAATGGAGAGTGTGCAGATTGTGTCAGATCACTGAAGTGCTGGACTGAGTATTTCCATTGTTCAAGGTGGGTGATGACGACAAAGGCTCCTGAACGGAGCGAATGCTGTGTGTGGAGAGTGTTTTTGTCGGATCACTGAAGTGGCGGACTGAGTCTTTCCATTGCTATCATTGTTCAAGGTGGGTGATGTCTACAAATACTCACGACCTGAGCGGAGCGAATGCAGAGTGTGCAGAGTATTTTTATCGGATCACTGAAGGACTGGACTGAGTCTTTCCATTGTTTCTATTATTCAAGGTGGGTGATGTCTACAAATGCTCCTGACCTGAGCGCAGCAAATGCAGTGCATGTAGAGTGTTTTTGTCAGATCACTGAAGTAACAGACTGAGTCTTTCCATTGTTTCCATTGTTCAAGGTAGGTGATGTCTACAAATGCTCCTGACGTGAGCAGAGCAAATACAGAGTGTGCAGACTGTTTTTGTCAGATCACTGAAATGCTGGACTGAGCTTTTCAATTGTTTCTATTTTTCAAGGTGATTTACGACTACAAATGCTCCTGACCTAAGCAGAGCGAATGCAGAGTGTTTTTGACAGATCACTGAAGTGTTGGACTGAGTCTTTCATTGTTTCTATTGTTCAAGGTCGGTGACGTCTACAAATGCTCCTGACCTGAGTAGACCAAATGCAGAGTGTGCAGCGTATTTTTGTTGGATCACTGAAGTGCCTGACTGAGTCTTTTCATTGTTTGTATTGTTCAAGATGGGTGACGTCTACAAATTCTCTTGACCTGAGCGGAGCATGTAGAGTGTTTTTGTCAGATCACTGAAAGGCTGGACTGAGTCTTTCCATTGTTTCTATTGTTCAAGGTGGGCGATGACTACAAATGCTCCTGACCTGAGCGGAGCGTGTAGAGTGTTTTTGTCAGATCACTGAAAGGCTGGACTGAGTCTTTCCATTGTTTCTATTGTTCAAGGTGGGCGATGACTACAAATGCTCCTGGCCTGAGCGGAGCGAATGCCAAGTGCGCAGAGTGTTTTTGTCGGATCATTGAAGTGCCGGACTGAGTCTTTCCATTGTTTCTATTGTTCAAGGCGGGTGACGTCTACAAATGCTCCTGACCTAAGCAGAGAGAATGCAGAGTCTGCAGTCTTTTTGTCAGATCACTGAAGTGCCAGACTGAGCCTTTCCATTGTTTGTATTGTTCAAGGTGGGTGACGTCTACAAATGCTACCGACCTGAGCACAGCGAATGTGTTGTGTGTAGAGTGTTTTTGTCAGATCACTGAAGTATCAGACTGAGTCTTTCCATTGTTTCTATTGTTCAAGTTAGGTGATGTCTACAAATGCTCCTGACATGAGCGGAGCAAAATCAGAGTGTGTAGACTGTTTTTGTCAGATCACCGAAGTACTGGATTGAGTTTTTCAATTGTTTCTATTATTCAAGGTCGGTGACTTCGACAAATGCTCCTGATCAGAGCGGAGCGAATGCGGAGCTGCAGAGTGTTTTTGTCGGATCACTGAAGGGCTGGACTGAGTTTTTCCATTGTTTATATTGTTCAAGGTGGGCGGTGACTACAAATGCTCCTGGCCAGAGAAGAGCGAATGCCGAATACGCAGAGTGTTTTTGTGGATCACTGAAGTGGCGGACTGAGTCTTTCCATTGTTTCTATTGTGCAAGGCGGGTGACGTCTACAAATGCTCCCCACCTGAGTGGAGCGAAAGCAGAGTGTGCAGAGTGTTTTTGTCGAATCACTGAAGTGCCGGACTGAGTCTTTCCATTGTTCCTATTGTTCAAGGGGGGTGACGTCTACAAATGCTCCTGACCTGAGCAGAGAGAATGCAAAGTCTGCAAAGTGTTTTTGTCGGATCACTGAAGTGCCAGACTCAGCCTTTCCATTGTTTGTATTGTTCAAGGTGGGTGACGTCTACAAATGCTGCCGACCTGAGCGCAGCGAATGCAGTGTGTGTAGAGTTTTTTTGTCAGATCACTGAAGTATCAGACTGAGTTTTTCCATTGTTTCTATTGCTCAAGGTGGGTGACTTATACAAATGCTCTAGACCTGAGCGAAGTGAATGCAGAGTGCGCAGACGGTTTTTGTCAGGTCACTGAAGTGCTGGACTGAGTATTTCCATTGTTCAAGGTGGGTGATGACGATAAATGCTCCTGTGGGGAGCGAATGCTGAGTGTGCAGAGTGTTTTTGTCTGATCACTGAAGTGCCGGTTGAGTCTTTCCATTGTTTCTATTGTGCAAGGTGAGTGACATCTACAAATGCTCCTGACCTGAGTGGAGCGAATGCGGAGTGTATAGTGTGTTTTTGTCGGTTCACTGAAGTTCCGGACAGAGTCTTTCCATGTTTCTATTGTTCAAGGTGGGTGACGTCTACAAATGCTCCTGACCTGAGCACAGCGAATGCAGTGTGTGTAGAGTGTTTTTGTCAGATCACTGAAGTACCGGACTGAGTCTTTCCATTGTTTCTATTATTCAAGGTAGGTGATGTCTACAAATGCTCCTGACCTGAGCGGAGCAAATACAGAGTGTGCAGACTGTGTTTGTCAGATCACTGAAATGCTGGACTGAGTTTTTCAATTGTTTCTATTTTTCAAGGCGATTTATGACTACAAATGCTCCTGACCTAAGCGGAGCGAATGCAGAGTGTTCAGAGTGTTTTTGTCAGATCACTGAAGTGCCTGACTGAATCTTTCCATTGTTTGTATTGTGCAAGATGGGGGACATCTAGAAATTCTCCCTACTTGAGCGGAGCGTGCAGAGAGTTTTTGTCAGATCACTGAAAGGCTGGACTGAGTCTTTCCATTATTTCTATTGTTCAAGTTCGGTGACGTCTACACATGCTCCTGATCTGAGCAGAGTGAATGCAGAGCTGCAGAGTGTTTTTGTCGGATCACTGAAGTGCCTGAATGAGTCTTTCCATTGTTTGTATTGTTCAAGGTGGGTGACGTCTAGAAATTCTCCCTACTTGAGCGGAGCGTGCAGAGCATTTTTGTCAGATCACTGAAAGGCTGGACTGAGTCTTTCCATTATTTCTATTGTTTAAGGTGGGTGACGTCTAGAAATGCTCCTGACCTGAGCGGAGCGAATGCCGAGTGTATTTGTCGGATCACTGAAGTGCCACACTCAGTCTTTCCATTGTTTATATTGTTCAAGGTGGGCGGTGACAACAAATGCTCCTGGCCTGAGTGGAGCGAATGCCGAATACACAGAGTGTTTTTGTCGGATCACAGAAGTGGCAGGCTGAGTCTTTCCATTGTTTCGATTGTGCAAGGCGGGTGATGTCTACAAATGCTCCCCACCTGAGTGGAGAGAAAGCAGATGATGCAGAGTGTTTTTGTCGAATCACTGAAGTGCCGGATTGAGCCATTCCATTGTTTCTATTGTTCAAGGTGGGTGACGTCTAGAAATTCTTCCGACTTGAGCAGAGCGTGAAGAGTGTTTTTGTCAGATCACTGAAAGGCTGGACTGAGTCTTTCCATTTTTTCTATTGTTTAAGGAGGGTAACGTCTAGAAATGCTCCTGACCTGAGAGGAGCGAATGCCGAGTGTATTTGTCGGATCACTGAAGTGCCAGACTGAGTCTTTCCATTGTTTCTATTGTTCAAGGTGGGCGATGACTACAAATGCTACTGGCCTGAGCAGAGCGAATGCCGAATGCGCAGAGTGTTTTTGTCGGCTCACTGATGTGCCGGACTGAGACTTTCCATTGTTTCTATTGTACAAGCTGGGTGACATCTACAAATGCTCCCAAACTGAGTGGAGCGAATGCGGAGTGTGCAGAGTGTTTGTGTCGCATCACTGAAGTGCCAAACTGAGTTTTTCCATTGTTTCTATTGCTCAAGGTGGGTGACTTATACAAATGCTCTAGACCTGAGCGAAGTGAATGCAGAGTGCGCAGACGGTTTTTGTCAGGTCACTGAAGTGCTGGACTGAGTATTTCCATTGTTCAAGGTGGGTGATGACGATAAATGCTCCTGTGGGGAGCGAATGCTGAGTGTGCAGAGTGTTTTTGTCTGATCACTGAAGTGCCGGTTGAGTCTTTCCATTGTTTCTATTGTGCAAGGTGAGTGACATCTACAAATGCTCCTGACCTGAGTGGAGCGAATGCGGAGTGTATAGTGTGTTTTTGTCGGTTCACTGAAGTTCCGGACTGAGTCTTTCCATGTTTCTATTGTTCAAGGTGGGTGACGTCTACAAATGCTCCTGACCTGAGCACAGCGAATGCAGTGTGTGTAGAGTGTTTTTGTCAGATCACTGAAGTACCGGACTGAGTCTTTCCATTGTTTCTATTATTCAAGGTAGGTGATGTCTACAAATGCTCCTGACCTGAGCGGAGCAAATACAGAGTGTGCAGACTGTGTTTGTCAGATCACTGAAATGCTGGACTGAGTTTTTCAATTGTTTCTATTTTTCAAGGCGATTTATGACTACAAATGCTCCTGACCTAAGCGGAGCGAATGCAGAGTGTTCAGAGTGTTTTTGTCAGATCACTGAAGTGCCTGACTGAATCTTTCCATTGTTTGTATTGTGCAAGATGGGTGACATCTAGAAATTCTCCCTACTTGAGCGGAGCGTGCAGAGAGTTTTTGTCAGATCACTGAAAGGCTGGACTGAGTCTTTCCATTATTTCTATTGTTCAAGTTCGGTGACGTCTACACATGCTCCTGATCTGAGCAGAGTGAATGCAGAGCTGCAGAGTGTTTTTGTCGGATCACTGAAGTGCCTGAATGAGTCTTTCCATTGTTTGTATTGTTCAAGGTGGGTGACGTCTAGAAATTCTCCCTACTTGAGCGGAGCGTGCAGAGCATTTTTGTCAGATCACTGAAAGGCTGGACTGAGTCTTTCCATTATTTCTATTGTTTAAGGTGGGTGACGTCTAGAAATGCTCCTGACCTGAGCGGAGCGAATGCCGAGTGTATTTGTCGGATCACTGAAGTGCCACACTCAGTCTTTCCATTGTTTATATTGTTCAAGGTGGGCGGTGACAACAAATGCTCCTGGCCTGAGTGGAGCGAATGCCGAATACACAGAGTGTTTTTGTCGGATCACAGAAGTGGCAGGCTGAGTCTTTCCATTGTTTCGATTGTGCAAGGCGGGTGACGTCTACAAATGCTCCCCACCTGAGTGGAGAGAAAGCAGATGATGCAGAGTGTTTTTGTCGAATCACTGAAGTGCCGGATTGAGCCATTCCATTGTTTCTATTGTTCAAGGTGGGTGACGTCTACAAATGCTCCTGACATGAGCGAAGAGAATGCAAAGTCTGCAGAGTGTTTTTGTCAGATCATTGAAGTGCCAGACTGAGCCTTTCCATTGTTTGTATTGTTCAAGGTGTGTGACTTCTACAAATGCTCCCGACCTGAGCGCAGCGAATGCCGAATACGCAGAGTGTTTTTGTCAGATCACTGAAGTATCGGACTGAGTCTTTCCATTGTTTCTATTGTTCAAGGTAGGTGATGTCTACAAATGCTCCTGACATGAGCGGAGCAAATGCCGAGTGTATTTGTTGGATCACTGAAGTGGCAGACTGAGTCTTTCCATTGTTTCTATTGTTCAAGGTGGGCGATGACTACAAATGCTCCTGGCCTGAGCGGGGCGAATGCCGAATACGCAGAGTGTTTTCGTCGGATCACTGAAGTGGCAGACTGAGTCTTTCCATTGTTTCTATTGTTCAATGTGGCCGATGACTACAAATGCTACTGGCCTGAGCGGAGCGAATGCCGAATGATCAGAGTGTTTTTGTCGGATTACTGAAGTGCCGGACTGAGCCTTTCCATTGTTTCTATTGTACAAGGTTGGTGACATCTACAAATGCTCCTAAACTGAGTGGAGCGAATGGAGAGTGTGCAGATTGTGTCAGATCACTGAAGTGCTGGACTGAGTATTTCCATTGTTCAAGGTGGGTGATGACGACAAATGCTCCTGAACGGAGCGAATGCTGTGTGTGGAGAGTGTTTTTGTTGGATCACTGAAGTACCGGACTGAGTCTTCCATTGTTCTTTTGTTCAAGGTGGATGACGTCTACAAATGCTCCTGACCTGAGTGGAGCGAATGCGGAGTGTGCAGTGTGCTTTTGTCGGATCACTGAAGTGGCGGACTGAGTCTTTCCATTGCTATCATTGTTCAAAGTGGGTGATGTCTACAAATACTCACGACCTGAGCGGAGCGAATGCAGAGTGTGCAGAGTATTTTTATCGGATCACTGAAGGGCTGGACTGAGTCTTTCCATTGTTTCCATTGTTCAAGGTAGGTGATGTCTACAAATGCTCCTGACGTGAGCGGAGCAAATACAGAATGTGCAGACTGTTTTTGTCAGATCACTGAAATGCTGGACTGAGCTTTTCAATTGTTTCTATTTTTCAAGGTGATTTACGACTACAAATGCTCCTGACCTAAGCGGAGCGAATGCAGAGTGTTTTTGACAGATCACTGAAGTGTTGGACTGAGTCTTTCATTGTTTCTATTGTTCAAGGTCAGTGACATCTACAAATGCTCCTGACCTGAGTAGACCAAATGCAGAGTGTGCAGAGTATTTTTGTCGGATCAATGAAGTGCCTTAATGAGTCTTTCCATTGTTTGTATTGTTCAAGGTGGGTGACGTCTAGAAATTCTCCCTACTTGAGCGGAGCTTGCAGAGCATTTTTGTCAGATCACTGAAAGGCTGGACTGAGTCTTTCTATTATTTCTATTGATTAAGGTGGGTGACGTCTAGAAATGCTCCTGACCTGAGCGGAGCGAATGCCGAGTGTATTTGTCAGATCACTGAAGTGCCACACTGAGTCTTTCCATATTTTATATTGTTGAAGGTGGGCGGTGACAACAAATGGTCCTGGCCTGAGCGGAGCGAATGCCGAATACACAGAGTGTTTTTGTCGGATCACAGAAGTGGCAGGCTGAGTCTTTCCATTGTTTCTATTGTGCAAGGCGGGTGACGTCTACAAATGCTCCCCACCTGAGTGGAGCGAAAGCAGATGGTGCAGAGTGTTTTTGTCGAATCACTGAAGTGCCGGACTGAGCCTTTCCATTGTTTCTATTGTTCAAGGTGGGTGACGTCTACAAATGCTCCTGACATGAGCGAAGAGAATGCAAAGTCTGCAGAGTGTTTTTGTCAGATCATTGAAGTGCCAGACTGAGCCTTTCCATTGTTTGTATTGTTCAAGGTGTGTGACGTCTACAAATGCTCCCGACCTGAGCGCAGCGAATGCCGAATACGCAGAGTGTTTTTGTCAGATCACTGAAGTATCGGACTGAGTCTTTCCATTGTTTCTATTATTCAAGGTAGGTGATGTCTACAAATGCTCCTGACCTGAGCGGAGCAAATACAGAGTGTGCAGACTGTGTTTGTCAGATCACTGAAATGCTGGACTGAGTTTTTCAATTGTTTCTATTTTTCAAGGCGATTTATGACTACAAATGCTCCTGACCTAAGCGGAGCGAATGCAGAGTGTTCAGAGTGTTTTTGTCAGATCACTGAAGTGCCTGACTGAATCTTTCCATTGTTTGTATTGTGCAAGATGGGTGACATCTAGAAATTCTCCCTACTTGAGCGGAGCGTGCAGAGAGTTTTTGTCAGATCACTGAAAGGCTGGACTGAGTCTTTCCATTATTTCTATTGTTCAAGTTCGGTGACGTCTACACATGCTCCTGATCTGAGCAGAGTGAATGCAGAGCTGCAGAGTGTTTTTGTCGGATCACTGAAGTGCCTGAATGAGTCTTTCCATTGTTTGTATTGTTCAAGGTGGGTGACGTCTAGAAATTCTCCCTACTTGAGCGGAGCGTGCAGAGCATTTTTGTCAGATCACTGAAAGGCTGGACTGAGTCTTTCCATTATTTCTATTGTTTAAGGTGGGTGACGTCTAGAAATGCTCCTGACCTGAGCGGAGCGAATGCCGAGTGTATTTGTCGGATCACTGAAGTGCCACACTCAGTCTTTCCATTGTTTATATTGTTCAAGGTGGGCGGTGACAACAAATGCTCCTGGCCTGAGTGGAGCGAATGCCGAATACACAGAGTGTTTTTGTCGGATCACAGAAGTGGCAGGCTGAGTCTTTCCATTGTTTCGATTGTGCAAGGCGGGTGACGTCTACAAATGCTCCCCACCTGAGTGGAGAGAAAGCAGATGATGCAGAGTGTTTTTGTCGAATCACTGAAGTGCCGGATTGAGCCATTCCATTGTTTCTATTGTTCAAGGTGGGTGACGTCTAGAAATTCTTCCGACTTGAGCAGAGCGTGAAGAGTGTTTTTGTCAGATCACTGAAAGGCTGGACTGAGTCTTTCCATTTTTTCTATTGTTTAAGGAGGGTAACGTCTAGAAATGCTCCTGACCTGAGAGGAGCGAATGCCGAGTGTATTTGTCGGATCACTGAAGTGCCAGACTGAGTCTTTCCATTGTTTCTATTGTTCAAGGTGGGCGATGACTACAAATGCTACTGGCCTGAGCAGAGCGAATGCCGAATGCGCAGAGTGTTTTTGTCGGCTCACTGATGTGCCGGACTGAGACTTTCCATTGTTTCTATTGTACAAGCTGGGTGACATCTACAAATGCTCCCAAACTGAGTGGAGCGAATGCGGAGTGTGCAGAGTGTTTGTGTCGCATCACTGAAGTGCCAAACTGAGTTTTTCCATTGTTTCTATTGCTCAAGGTGGGTGACTTATACAAATGCTCTAGACCTGAGCGAAGTGAATGCAGAGTGCGCAGACGGTTTTTGTCAGGTCACTGAAGTGCTGGACTGAGTATTTCCATTGTTCAAGGTGGGTGATGACGATAAATGCTCCCGTGGGGAGCGAATGCTGAGTGTGCAGAGTGTTTTTGTCTGATCACTGAAGTGCCGGTTGAGTCTTTCCATTGTTTCTATTGTGCAAGGTGAGTGACATCTACAAATGCTCCTGACCTGAGTGGAGCGAATGCGGAGTGTATAGTGTGTTTTTGTCGGTTCACTGAAGTTCCGGACTGAGTCTTTCCATGTTTCTATTGTTCAAGGTGGGTGACGTCTACAAATGCTCCTGACCTGAGCACAGCGAATGCAGTGTGTGTAGAGTGTTTTTGTCAGATCACTGAAGTACCGGACTGAGTCTTTCCATTGTTTCTATTATTCAAGGTAGGTGATGTCTACAAATGCTCCTGACCTGAGCGGAGCAAATACAGAGTGTGCAGACTGTGTTTGTCAGATCACTGAAATGCTGGACTGAGTTTTTCAATTGTTTCTATTTTTCAAGGCGATTTATGACTACAAATGCTCCTGACCTAAGCGGAGCGAATGCAGAGTGTTCAGAGTGTTTTTGTCAGATCACTGAAGTGCCTGACTGAATCTTTCCATTGTTTGTATTGTGCAAGATGGGTGACATCTAGAAATTCTCCCTACTTGAGCGGAGCGTGCAGAGAGTTTTTGTCAGATCACTGAAAGGCTGGACTGAGTCTTTCCATTATTTCTATTGTTCAAGTTCGGTGACGTCTACACATGCTCCTGATCTGAGCAGAGTGAATGCAGAGCTGCAGAGTGTTTTTGTCGGATCACTGAAGTGCCTGAATGAGTCTTTCCATTGTTTGTATTGTTCAAGGTGGGTGACGTCTAGAAATTCTCCCTACTTGAGCGGAGCGTGCAGAGCATTTTTGTCAGATCACTGAAAGGCTGGACTGAGTCTTTCCATTATTTCTATTGTTTAAGGTGGGTGACGTCTAGAAATGCTCCTGAGCGGAGCGAATGCCGAGTGTATTTGTCGGATCACTGAAGTGCCACACTCAGTCTTTCCATTGTTTATATTGTTCAAGGTGGGCGGTGACAACAAATGCTCCTGGCCTGAGTGGAGCGAATGCCGAATACACAGAGTGTTTTTGTCGGATCACGGAAGTGGCAGGCTGAGTCTTTCCATTGTTTCGATTGTGCAAGGCGGGTGATGTTTACAAATGCTCCCCACCTGAGTGGAGAGAAAGCAGATGATGCAGAGTGTTTTTGTCGAATCACTGAAGTGCCGGATTGAGCCATTCCATTGTTTCTATTGTTCAAGGTGGGTGACGTCTACAAATGCTCCTGACATGAGCGAAGAGAATGCAAAGTCTGCAGAGTGTTTTTGTCAGATCATTGAAGTGCCAGACTGAGCCTTTCCATTGTTTGTATTGTTCAAGGTGTGTGACTTCTACAAATGCTCCCGACCTGAGCGCAGCGAATGCCGAATACGCAGAGTGTTTTTGTCAGATCACTGAAGTATCGGACTGAGTCTTTCCATTGTTTCTATTGTTCAAGGTAGGTGATGTCTACAAATGCTCCTGACATGAGCGGAGCAAATGCCGAGTGTATTTGTTGGATCACTGAAGTGGCAGACTGAGTCTTTCCATTGTTTCTATTGTTCAAGGTGGGCGATGACTACAAATGCTCCTGGCCTGAGCGGGGCGAATGCCGAATACGCAGAGTGTTTTCGTCGGATCACTGAAGTGGCAGACTGAGTCTTTCCATTGTTTCTATTGTTCAATGTGGCCGATGACTACAAATGCTACTGGCCTGAGCGGAGCGAATGCCGAATGATCAGAGTGTTTTTGTCGGATTACTGAAGTGCCGGACTGAGCCTTTCCATTGTTTCTATTGTACAAGGTTGGTGACGTCTAGAAATGCTCCTGACCTGAGCGGAGCGAATGCCGAGTGTATTTGTCGGATCACTGAAGTGCCACACTCAGTCTTTCCATTGTTTATATTGTTCAAGGTGGGCGGTGACAACAAATGCTCCTGGCCTGAGTGGAGCGAATGCCGAATACACAGAGTGTTTTTGTCGGATCACAGAAGTGGCAGGCTGAGTCTTTCCATTGTTTCGATTGTGCAAGGCGGGTGACGTCTACAAATGCTCCCCACCTGAGTGGAGAGAAAGCAGATGATGCAGAGTGTTTTTGTCGAATCACTGAAGTGCCGGATTGAGCCATTCCATTGTTTCTATTGTTCAAGGTGGGTGACGTCTAGAAATTCTTCCGACTTGAGCAGAGCGTGAAGAGTGTTTTTGTCAGATCACTGAAAGGCTGGACTGAGTCTTTCCATTTTTTCTATTGTTTAAGGAGGGTAACGTCTAGAAATGCTCCTGACCTGAGAGGAGCGAATGCCGAGTGTATTTGTCGGATCACTGAAGTGCCAGACTGAGTCTTTCCATTGTTTCTATTGTTCAAGGTGGGCGATGACTACAAATGCTACTGGCCTGAGCAGAGCGAATGCCGAATGCGCAGAGTGTTTTTGTCGGCTCACTGATGTGCCGGACTGAGACTTTCCATTGTTTCTATTGTACAAGCTGGGTGACATCTACAAATGCTCCCAAACTGAGTGGAGCGAATGCGGAGTGTGCAGAGTGTTTGTGTCGCATCACTGAAGTGCCAAACTGAGTTTTTCCATTGTTTCTATTGCTCAAGGTGGGTGACTTATACAAATGCTCTAGACCTGAGCGAAGTGAATGCAGAGTGCGCAGACGGTTTTTGTCAGGTCACTGAAGTGCTGGACTGAGTATTTCCATTGTTCAAGGTGGGTGATGACGATAAATGCTCCTGTGGGGAGCGAATGCTGAGTGTGCAGAGTGTTTTTGTCTGATCACTGAAGTGCCGGTTGAGTCTTTCCATTGTTTCTATTGTGCAAGGTGAGTGACATCTACAAATGCTCCTGACCTGAGTGGAGCGAATGCGGAGTGTATAGTGTGTTTTTGTCGGTTCACTGAAGTTCCGGACTGAGTCTTTCCATGTTTCTATTGTTCAAGGTGGGTGACGTCTACAAATGCTCCTGACCTGAGCACAGCGAATGCAGTGTGTGTAGAGTGTTTTTGTCAGATCACTGAAGTACCGGACTGAGTCTTTCCATTGTTTCTATTATTCAAGGTAGGTGATGTCTACAAATGCTCCTGACCTGAGCGGAGCAAATACAGAGTGTGCAGACTGTGTTTGTCAGATCACTGAAATGCTGGACTGAGTTTTTCAATTGTTTCTATTTTTCAAGGCGATTTATGACTACAAATGCTCCTGACCTAAGCGGAGCGAATGCAGAGTGTTCAGAGTGTTTTTGTCAGATCACTGAAGTGCCTGACTGAATCTTTCCATTGTTTGTATTGTGCAAGATGGGTGACATCTAGAAATTCTCCCTACTTGAGCGGAGCGTGCAGAGAGTTTTTGTCAGATCACTGAAAGGCTGGACTGAGTCTTTCCATTATTTCTATTGTTCAAGTTCGGTGACGTCTACACATGCTCCTGATCTGAGCAGAGTGAATGCAGAGCTGCAGAGTGTTTTTGTCGGATCACTGAAGTGCCTGAATGAGTCTTTCCATTGTTTGTATTGTTCAAGGTGGGTGACGTCTAGAAATTCTCCCTACTTGAGCGGAGCGTGCAGAGCATTTTTGTCAGATCACTGAAAGGCTGGACTGAGTCTTTCCATTATTTCTATTGTTTAAGGTGGGTGACGTCTAGAAATGCTCCTGACCTGAGCGGAGCGAATGCCGAGTGTATTTGTCGGATCACTGAAGTGCCACACTCAGTCTTTCC
The DNA here is from genome assembly GCF_040938575.1 of Ambystoma mexicanum. Taxonomy (NCBI): domain Eukaryota; kingdom Metazoa; phylum Chordata; class Amphibia; order Caudata; family Ambystomatidae; genus Ambystoma; species Ambystoma mexicanum. The sequence continues at coordinate 985,320,520 of NC_090928.1, read as the reverse complement.
ATTGTTTATATTGTTCAAGGTGGGCGATGACAACAAATGCTCCTGGCCTGAGTGGAGCGAATGCCGAATACACAGAGTGTTTTTGTCGGATCACAGAAGTGGCAGGCTGAGTCTTTCCATTGTTTTGATTGTGCAAGGCGGGTGACGTCTACAAATGCTCCCCACCTGAGTGGAGAGAAAGCAGATGATGCAGAGTGTTTTTGTCGAATCACTGAAGTGCCGGATTGAGCCATTCCATTGTTTCTATTGTTCAAGGTGGGTGACGTCTACAAATGCTCCTGACATGAGCGAAGAGAATGCAAAGTCTGCAGAGTGTTTTTGTCAGATCATTGAAGTGCCAGACTGAGCCTTTCCATTGTTTGTATTGTTCAAGGTGTGTGACTTCTACAAATGCTCCCGACCTGAGCGCAGCGAATGCCGAATACGCAGAGTGTTTTTGTCAGATCACTGAAGTATCGGACTGAGTCTTTCCATTGTTTCTATTGTTCAAGGTAGGTGATGTCTACAAATGCTCCTGACATGAGCGGAGCAAATGCCGAGTGTATTTGTTGGATCACTGAAGTGGCAGACTGAGTCTTTCCATTGTTTCTATTGTTCAAGGTGGGCGATGACTACAAATGCTCCTGGCCTGAGCGGGGCGAATGCCGAATACGCAGAGTGTTTTCGTCGGATCACTGAAGTGGCAGACTGAGTCTTTCCATTGTTTCTATTGTTCAATGTGGCCGATGACTACAAATGCTACTGGCCTGAGCGGAGCGAATGCCGAATGATCAGAGTGTTTTTGTCGGATTACTGAAGTGCCGGACTGAGCCTTTCCATTGTTTCTATTGTACAAGGTTGGTGACATCTACAAATGCTCCTAAACTGAGTGGAGCGAATGGAGAGTGTGCAGATTGTGTCAGATCACTGAAGTGCTGGACTGAGTATTTCCATTGTTCAAGGTGGGTGATGACGACAAATGCTCCTGAACGGAGCGAATGCTGTGTGTGGAGAGTGTTTTTGTTGGATCACTGAAGTACCGGACTGAGTCTTCCATTGTTCTTTTGTTCAAGGTGGATGACGTCTACAAATGCTCCTGACCTGAGTGGAGCGAATGCGGAGTGTGCAGTGTGCTTTTGTCGGATCACTGAAGTGGCGGACTGAGTCTTTCCATTGCTATCATTGTTCAAAGTGGGTGATGTCTACAAATACTCACGACCTGAGCGGAGCGAATGCAGAGTGTGCAGAGTATTTTTATCGGATCACTGAAGGGCTGGACTGAGTCTTTCCATTGTTTCCATTGTTCAAGGTAGGTGATGTCTACAAATGCTCCTGACGTGAGCGGAGCAAATACAGAATGTGCAGACTGTTTTTGTCAGATCACTGAAATGCTGGACTGAGCTTTTCAATTGTTTCTATTTTTCAAGGTGATTTACGACTACAAATGCTCCTGACCTAAGCGGAGCGAATGCAGAGTGTTTTTGACAGATCACTGAAGTGTTGGACTGAGTCTTTCATTGTTTCTATTGTTCAAGGTCAGTGACATCTACAAATGCTCCTGACCTGAGTAGACCAAATGCAGAGTGTGCAGAGTATTTTTGTCGGATCAATGAAGTGCCTTAATGAGTCTTTCCATTGTTTGTATTGTTCAAGGTGGGTGACGTCTAGAAATTCTCCCTACTTGAGCGGAGCTTGCAGAGCATTTTTGTCAGATCACTGAAAGGCTGGACTGAGTCTTTCTATTATTTCTATTGATTAAGGTGGGTGACGTCTAGAAATGCTCCTGACCTGAGCGGAGCGAATGCCGAGTGTATTTGTCAGATCACTGAAGTGCCACACTGAGTCTTTCCATATTTTATATTGTTGAAGGTGGGCGGTGACAACAAATGGTCCTGGCCTGAGCGGAGCGAATGCCGAATACACAGAGTGTTTTTGTCGGATCACAGAAGTGGCAGGCTGAGTCTTTCCATTGTTTCTATTGTGCAAGGCGGGTGACGTCTACAAATGCTCCCCACCTGAGTGGAGCGAAAGCAGATGGTGCAGAGTGTTTTTGTCGAATCACTGAAGTGCCGGACTGAGCCTTTCCATTGTTTCTATTGTTCAAGGTGGGTGACGTCTACAAATGCTCCTGACATGAGCGAAGAGAATGCAAAGTCTGCAGAGTGTTTTTGTCAGATCATTGAAGTGCCAGACTGAGCCTTTCCATTGTTTGTATTGTTCAAGGTGTGTGACGTCTACAAATGCTCCCGACCTGAGCGCAGCGAATGCCGAATACGCAGAGTGTTTTTGTCAGATCACTGAAGTATCGGACTGAGTCTTTCCATTGTTTCTATTGTTCAAGGTAGGTGATGTCTACAAATGCTCCTGACATGAGCGGAGCAAATGCCGAGTGTATTTGTTGGATCACTGAAGTGCCAGACTGAGTCTTTCCATTGTTTCTATTGTTCAAGGTGGGCGATGACTACAAATGCTCCTGGCCTGAGTGGAGCGAATGCCGAATACGCAGAGTGTTTTTGTCGGATCACTGAAGTGGCAAACTGAGTCTTTCCACTGTTTCTATTGTACAAGGTGGGTGACATCTACAAATGCTCCTAAACTGAGTGGAGCGAATGGAGAGTGTGCAGATTGTGTCAGATCACTGAAGTGCTGGACTGAGTATTTCCATTGTTCAAGGTGGGTGATGACGACAAAGGCTCCTGAACGGAGCGAATGCTGTGTGTGGAGAGTGTTTTTGTCGGATCACTGAAGTGGCGGACTGAGTCTTTCCATTGCTATCATTGTTCAAGGTGGGTGATGTCTACAAATACTCACGACCTGAGCGGAGCGAATGCAGAGTGTGCAGAGTATTTTTATCGGATCACTGAAGGGCTGGACTGAGTCTTTCCATTGTTTCTATTATTCAAGGTGGGTGATGTCTACAAATGCTCCTGACCTGAGCGCAGCAAATGCAGTGCATGTAGAGTGTTTTTGTCAGATCACTGAAGTAACAGACTGAGTCTTTCCATTGTTTCCATTGTTCAAGGTAGGTGATGTCTACAAATGCTCCTGACGTGAGCAGAGCAAATACAGAGTGTGCAGACTGTTTTTGTCAGATCACTGAAATGCTGGACTGAGCTTTTCAATTGTTTCTATTTTTCAAGGTGATTTACGACTACAAATGCTCCTGACCTAAGCAGAGCGAATGCAGAGTATTTTGACAGATCACTGAAGTGTTGGACTGAGTCTTTCATTGTTTCTATTGTTCAAGGTCGGTGACGTCTACAAATGCTCCTGACCTGAGTAGACCAAATGCAGAGTGTGCAGAGTATTTTTGTTGGATCACTGAAGTGCCTGACTGAGTCTTTTCATTGTTTGTATTGTTCAAGATGGGTGACGTCTACAAATTCTCCTGACCTGAGCGGAGCATGTAGAGTGTTTTTGTCAGATCACTGAAAGGCTGGACTGAGTCTTTCCATTGTTTCTATTGTTCAAGGTGGGCGATGACTACAAATGCTCCTGACCTGAGCGGAGCGTGTAGAGTGTTTTTGTCAGATCACTGAAAGGCTGGACTGAGTCTTTCCATTGTTTCTATTGTTCAAGGTGGGCGATGACTACAAATGCTCCTGGCCTGAGCGGAGCGAATGCCAAGTGCGCAGAGTGTTTTTGTCGGATCATTGAAGTGCCGGACTGAGTCTTTCCATTGTTTCTATTGTTCAAGGCGGGTGACGTCTACAAATGCTCCTGACCTAAGCAGAGAGAATGCAGAGTCTGCAGTCTTTTTGTCAGATCACTGAAGTGCCAGACTGAGCCTTTCCATTGTTTGTATTGTTCAAGGTGGGTGACGTCTACAAATGCTACCGACCTGAGCACAGCGAATGTGTTGTGTGTAGAGTGTTTTTGTCAGATCACTGAAGTATCAGACTGAGTCTTTCCATTGTTTCTATTGTTCAAGTTAGGTGATGTCTACAAATGCTCCTGACATGAGCGGAGCAAAATCAGAGTGTGTAGACTGTTTTTGTCAGATCACCGAAGTACTGGATTGAGTTTTTCAATTGTTTCTATTATTCAAGGTCGGTGACTTCGACAAATGCTCCTGATCAGAGCGGAGCGAATGCGGAGCTGCAGAGTGTTTTTGTCGGATCACTGAAAGGCTGGACTGAGTCTTTCCATTATTTCAATTGTTTAAGGTGGGTGACGTCTAGAAATGCTCCTGACCTGAAAGGAGCGAATGCTGAGTGTATTTGTCGGATCACTGAAGTGCCAGACTGAGTCTTTCCATTGTTTCTATTGTTCAAGGTGGGCGATGACTACAAATGCTACTGGCCTGAGCAGAGCGAATGCCGAATGCGCAGAGTGTTTTTGGCGGATCACTGATGTGCCGGACTGAGTCTTTCCACTGTTTCTATTGTACAAGGTGGGTGACATCTACAAAAGCTCCCAAACTGAGTGGAGCGAATGCGGAGTGTGCAGAGTGTTTGTGTCGCATCACTGAAGTGCCGGACTGAGTTTTTCCATTGTTTCTATTATTGAAGGTGGGTGACTTATACAAATGTTCCCGATCTCAGTGGAGTGAATGCAGAGTGTGCAGACTGTTTTTGTCAGATCACTGAAGTGCTGGAATGAGTATTTCCATTGTTCAAGGTGGGTGATGACGACAAATGCTCCTGAGGGGAGCGAATGCTGAGTGTGCAGAGTGTTTTTGTCGAAGCACTGAAGTGCCGGACTGAGGCTTTACATTGTTTCTAATGTTCAAGGTGGGTGACGTCTACAGATGCTCCTGACCTGAGTGGAGTGAATGCGGAGTGTGCAGTGTGTTTTTGTCAGATCACTGAAGGGTTGGACTGCGTTTTTCCATTGTTTCTATTGTTCAAGGTGGGTGACGTCTACAAATGCTTCTGATCTGAGCGCAGCGAATGCAGTGTGTGTAGAGTGTTTTTGTCAGATCACTGAAGTACCGGACTGAGTCTTTCCATTGTTTCTATTGTTTAAGGTAGCTGATGTCTACAAATGCTCCTGACCTGAGTGGAGCAAATACAGAGTATGCAGACTGCTTTTGTCAGATCACTGAAATGCTGGACTGAGTTTTTCAATTGTTTCTATTTTTCAAGGTGATTTATGACTACAAATGCTCCTGACCTAAGCGGAGCGAATACAGAGTGTTCAGAGTGTTTTTGTCAGATCACTGAAGTGCCTGACTGAGTCTTTCCATTATTTCTATTGTTCAAGTTCAGTGACGTCTACAAATGCTCCTGATCTGAGCAGAGTGAATGCAGAGCTGCAGAGTGTTTTAGTCGGATCACTGAAGTGCCTGAATGAGTCTTTCCATTGTTTGTATTGTTCAAGGTGGGTGACGTCTAGAAATTCTCCCTACTTGAGCGTAGCGTGCAGAGCATTTTTGTCAGATCACTGAAAGGCTGGACTGAGTCTTTCCATTATTTCTATTGTTTAAGGTGGGTGACGTCTGGAAATGCTCCTGACCTCAGTGGAGCGAATGCCGAGTGTATTTGTCAGATCACTGAAGTGCCACACTGAGTCTTTCGATTGTTTATATTGTTCAAGGTGGGCGGTGACAACAAATGCTCCTGGCCTGAGCGGAGCGAATGCCGAATACACAGAGTGTTTTTGTCGGATCACAGAAGTGGCAGGCTGAGTCTTTCCATTGTTTCTATTGTGCAAGGCGGGTGACGTCTACAAATGCTCCCCACCTGAGTGGAGCGAAAGCAGATGGTGCAGAGTGTTTTTGTCGAATCACTGAAGTGCCAGACTGAGCCTTTCCATTGTTTCTATTGTTCAAGGTGGGTGACGTCTACAAATGCTCCTGACATAAGCGAAGAGAATGCAAATTCTGCAGTGTTTTTGTCAGATCATTGAAGTGCCAGACTGAGCCTTTCCATTGTTTGTATAGTTCAAGGTGTGTGACATCTACAAATGCTCCCGACCTGAGCGCAGCGAATGCCGAATACGCAGAGTGTTTTTGTCAGATCACTGAAGTATCGGACTGAGTCTTTCCATTGTTTCTATTGTTCAAGGTAGGTGATGTCTACAAATGCTCCTGACATGAGCGTAGCAAATGCCGAGTGTATTTGTTGGATCACTGAAGTGCCAGACTGAGTCTTTCCATTGTTTCTATTGTTCAAGGTGGGCGATGACTACAAATGCTCCTGGCCTGAGTGGAGCGAATGCCGAATACGCAGAGTGTTTTTGTCGGATCACTGAAGTGGCAGACTGAGTCTTTCCATTGTTTCTATTGTTCAAGGTGGGCGATGACTACAAATGCTACTGGCCTTAGCGGAGCGAATGCCGAATGATCAGAGTGTTTTTGTCGGATTACTGAAGTGCCGGACTGAGCCTTTCCATTGTTTCTATTGTACAAGGTGGGTGACATCTACAAATGCTCCTCACCTGAGCGGAGCAAATACAGAGTATGCAGACTGCTTTTGTCAGATCACTGAAATGCTGGACTGAGTTTTTCAATTGTTCCTATTTTTCAAGGTGATTTATGACTACAAATGCTCCTGACCTAAGCGGAGCGAATGCAGAGTGTTCAGAGTGTTTTTGTCAGCTCACTGAAGTGCCTGACTGAGTCTTTCGATTATTTCTATTGTTCAAGTTCGGTGACGTCTACAAATGCTCCTGATCTGAGCAGCGTGAATGCAGAGCTGCAGAGTGTTTTTGTCGGATCACTGAAGTGCCTGAATGAGTCTTTCCATTGTTTGTATTGTTCAAGGTGGGTGACGTCTAGAAATTCTCCCTTCTTGAGCGGAGCGTGCAGAGCATTTTTGTCAGATCACTGAAAGGCTGGACTGAGTCTTTCCATTATTTCTATTGTTTAAGGTGGGTGACGTCTGGAAATGCTCCTGACCTGAGCCGAGCGAATGCCGAGTGTATTTGTCAGATCACTGAAGTGCCACACTGAGTCTTTCCATTGTTTATATTGTTCAAGGTGGGCAGTGACAACAAATGCTCCTGGCCTGAGCGGAGCGAATGCCGAATACACAGAGTGTTTTTGTCGGATCACAGAAGTGGCAGGCTGAGTCTTTCCATTGTTTCTATTGTGCAAGGCCGGTGACGTCTTCAAATGCTCCACACCTGAGTGGAGCGAAAGCAGATGGTGCAGAGTGTTTTTGTCGAATCACTGAAGTACCGGACTGAGCCTTTCCATTGTTTCTATTGTTCAAGGTGGGTGACGTCTACAAATGCTCCTGACATGAGCGAAGAGAATGCAAAGTCTGCAGAGTGTTTTTGTCAGATCATTGAAGTACCAGACTGACCTTTCCATTGTTTGTATTGTTCAAGGTGTGTGACGTCTACAAATGCTCCCGACCTGAGCGCAGCGAATGCCGAATACGCAGAGTGTTTTTGTCAGATCACTGAAGTATCGGACTGAGTCTTTCCATTGTTTCTATTGTTCAAGGTAGGTGATGTGTCTACAAATGCTCCTGACATGAGCGGAGCAAATGCTGAGTGTATTTGTTGGATCACTGAAGTGCCAGACTGAGTCTTTCCATTGTTTCTATTGTTCAAGGTGGGCGATGACTACAAATGCTCCTGGCCTGAGTGGAGCGAATGCCGAATACGCAGAGTGTTTTTGTTCGATCACTGAAGTGGCAGACTGAGTCTTTCCATTGTTTCTATTGTTTAAGGTGGGCGATGACTACAAATGCTACTGGCCTGAGCGGAGCGAATGCCGAATGATCAGAGTGTTTTTGTCGGATTACTGAAGTGCCGGACTGAGTCTTTCCATTGTTTCTATTGTACAAGGTGGGTGACATCTACAAATGCTCCTGACCTGAGCGGAGCAAATACAGAGTATGCAGACTGCTTTTGTCAGATCACTGAAAAGCTGGACTGAGTTTTTCAATTGTTTCTATTTTTCAAGGTGATTTATGACTACAAATGCTCCTGACCTAAGTGGAGCGAATGCAGAGTGTTCAGAGTGTTTTTTGTGAGATCACTGAAGTGCCTGACTGAGTCTTTCCATTGTTTGTATTGTTCAAGATGGGTGACGTCTACAAATTCTCCTGACCTGAGCGGAGCGTGTAGAGTGTTTTTGTCAGATCACTGAAAGGCTGGACTGAGTCTTTTCATTGTTTCTATTGTTCAAGGTGGGCGATGACTACAAATGCTACTGGCCTGAGCGGAGCGAATGCCGAATGATCAGAGTGTTTTTGTCGGATTACTGAAGTGGCGGACTGAGCCTTTCCATTGTTTCTATTGTACAAGGTGGGTGACGTCTACAAATGCTCCTGACCTGAGCGCAGCAAATGCAGTGCGTGTAGAGTGTTTTTGTCAGATCACTGAAGTAACAGACTGAGTCTTTCCATTGTTTCCATTGTTCAAGGTAGGTGATGTCTACAAATGCTCCTGATGTGAGCGCAGCAAATACAGACTGTGCAGACTGTTTTTGCCAGATCACTGAAATGCTGGACTGAGCTTTTCAATTGAAGTGGCGGACTGAGTCTTTCCATTGCTATCATTGTTCAAGGTGGGTGATGTCTACAAATACTCACGACCTGAGCGGAGCGAATGCATAGTGTGCAGAGTATTTTTATCGGATCACTGAAGGGCTGGACTGAGTCTTTCCATTGTTTCTATTGTTCAAGGTGGGTGACGTCTACAAATGCTCCTGACCTGAGCGCAGCAAATGCAGTGCGTGTAGAGTGTTTTTGTCAGATCACTGAAGTAACAGACTGAGTCTTTCCATTGTTTCCATTGTTCAAGGTAGGTGATGTCTACAAATGCTCCTGATGTGAGCGCAGCAAATACAGACTGTGCAGACTGTTTTTGCCAGATCACTGAAATGCTGGACTGAGCTTTTCAATTGTTTCTATTTTTCAAGGTGATTTACGACTACAAATGCTCCTGACCTAAGCGGAGCGAATGCAGAGTGTTTTTGACAGATCGCTGAAGTGTTGGACTGAGTCTTTCATTGTTTCTATTGTTCAAGGTTGGTGACGTCTACAAATGCTCCTGACCTGAGTAGACCAAATGCAGAGTGTGCAGAGTATTTTTGTTGGATCACTGAAGTACCTGACTGAGTCTTTCCATTGTTTCTATTGTTCAAGGTGGGCGATGACTAAAAATGCTCCTGGCCTGAGTGGAGCGAATGCCGAATACGCAGAGTGTTTTTGTCGGATCACTGAAGTGGCAGACTGAGTCTTTCCATTGTTTCTATTGTTCAAGGTGGGCGATGACTACAAATGCTACTGGCCTTAGCGGAGCGAATGCCGAATGATCAGAGTGTTTTTGTCGGATTACTGACGTGCCGGACTGAGCCTTTCCATTGTTTCTATTGTACAAGGTGGGTGACATCTACAATTGCTCCTGACTTGAGCGGAGCAAATACAGAGTATGCAGACTGCTTTTGTCAGATCACTGAAATGCTGGACTGAGTTTTTCAATTGTTCCTATTTTTCAAGGTGATTTATGACTACAAATGCTCCTGACCTAAGCGGACCGAATGCAGAGTGTTCAGAGTGTTTTTGTCAGATCACTGAAGTGCCTGACTGAGTCTTTCCATTATTTCTATTGTTCAAGTTCGGTGACGTCTACAAATGCTCCTGATCTGAGCAGAGTGAATGCAGAGCTGCAGAGTGTTTTTGTCGGATCACTGAAGTGCCTGAATGAGTCTTTCCATTGTTTGTATTGTTCAAGGTGGGTGACGTCTAGAAATTCTCCCTTCTTGAGCGGAGCGTGCAGAGCATTTTTGTCAGATCACTGAAAGGCTGGACTGAGTCTTTCCATTATTTCTATTGTTTAAGGTGGGTGACGTCTGGAAATGCTCCTGACCTGAGCGGAGCGAATGCCGAGTGTATTTGTCAGATCACTGAAGTGCCACACTGAGTCTTTCCATTGTTTATATTGTTCAAGGTGGGCGGTGACAACAAATGCTCCTGCCTGAGCGGAGCGAATGCCGAATACACAGAGTGTTTTTGTCGGATCACAGAAGTGGCAGGCTGAGTCTTTCCATTGTTTCTATTGTGCAAGGCCGGTGACGTCTACAAATGCTCCACACCTGAGTGGAGCGAAAGCAGATGGTGCAGAGTGTTTGTGTCGAATCACTGAAGTGCCGGACTGAGCCTTTCCATTGTTTCTATTGTTCAAGGTGGGTGACGTCTACAAATGCTCCTGACATGAGCGAAGAGAATGCAAAGTCTGCAGAGTGTTTTTGTCAGATCATTGAAGTGCCAGACTGAGCCTTTCCATTGTTTGTATTGTTCAAGGTGTGTGACGTCTACAAATGCTCCCGACCTGAGCGCAGCGAATGCCGAATACGCAGAGTGTTTTTGTCAGATCACTGAAGTATCGGACTGAGTCTTTCCATTGTTTCTATTGTTCAAGGTAGGTGATGTCTACAAATGCTCCTGACATGAGCGGAGCAAATGCTGAGTGTATTTGTTGGATCACTGAAGTGCCAGACTGAGTCTTTCCATTGTTTCTATTGTTCAAGGTGGGCGATGACTACAAATGCTCCTGGCCTGAGTGGAGCGAATGCCGAATACGCAGAGTGTTTTTGTCCCATCACTGAAGTGGCAGACTGAGTCTTTCCATTGTTTCTATTGTTCAAGGCGGGCGATGACAACAAATGCTCCTGGCCTGAGCGGAGCGAATGCCGAATACACAGAGTGTTTTTGTCGGATCACAGAAGTGGCAGGCTGAGTCTTTCCATTGTTTCTATTGTGCAAGGCGGGTGACGTCTACAAATGCTCCCCACCTGAGTGGAGCGAAAGCAGATGGTGCAGAGTGTTTTTGTCGAATCACTGAAGTGCCAGACTGAGCCTTTCCATTGTTTCTATTGTTCAAGGTGGGTGACGTCTACAAATGCTCCTGACATAAGCGAAGAGAATGCAAATTCTGCAGTGTTTTTGTCAGATCATTGAAGTGCCAGACTGAGCCTTTCCATTGTTTGTATAGTTCAAGGTGTGTGACATCTACAAATGCTCCCGACCTGAGCGCAGCGAATGCCGAATACGCAGAGTGTTTTTGTCAGATCACTGAAGTATCGGACTGAGTCTTTCCATTGTTTCTATTGTTCAAGGTAGGTGATGTCTACAAATGCTCCTGACATGAGCGTAGCAAATGCCGAGTGTATTTGTTGGATCACTGAAGTGCCAGACTGAGTCTTTCCATTGTTTCTATTGTTCAAGGTGGGCGATGACTACAAATGCTCCTGGCCTGAGTGGAGCGAATGCCGAATACGCAGAGTGTTTTTGTCGGATCACTGAAGTGGCAGACTGAGTCTTTCCATTGTTTCTATTGTTCAAGGTGGGCGATGACTACAAATGCTACTGGCCTTAGCGGAGCGAATGCCGAATGATCAGAGTGTTTTTGTCGGATTACTGAAGTGCCGGACTGAGCCTTTCCATTGTTTCTATTGTACAAGGTGGGTGACATCTACAAATGCTCCTCACCTGAGCGGAGCAAATACAGAGTATGCAGACTGCTTTTGTCAGATCACTGAAATGCTGGACTGAGTTTTTCAATTGTTCCTATTTTTCAAGGTGATTTATGACTACAAATGCTCCTGACCTAAGCGGAGCGAATGCAGAGTGTTCAGAGTGTTTTTGTCAGCTCACTGAAGTGCCTGACTGAGTCTTTCGATTATTTCTATTGTTCAAGTTCGGTGACGTCTACAAATGCTCCTGATCTGAGCAGCGTGAATGCAGAGCTGCAGAGTGTTTTTGTCGGATCACTGAAGTGCCTGAATGAGTCTTTCCATTGTTTGTATTGTTCAAGGTGGGTGACATCTAGAAATTCTCCCTTCTTGAGCGGAGCGTGCAGAGCATTTTTGTCAGATCACTGAAAGGCTGGACTGAGTCTTTCCATTATTTCTATTGTTTAAGGTGGGTGACGTCTGGAAATGCTCCTGACCTGAGCCGAGCGAATGCCGAGTGTATTTGTCAGATCCCTGAAGTGCCACACTGAGTCTTTCCATTGTTTATATTGTTCAAGGTGGGCAGTGACAACAAATGCTCCTGGCCTGAGCGGAGCGAATGCCGAATACACAGAGTGTTTTTGTCGGATCACAGAAGTGGCAGGCTGAGTCTTTCCATTGTTTCTATTGTGCAAGGCCGGTGACGTCTACAAATGCTCCACACCTGAGTGGAGCGAAAGCAGATGGTGCAGAGTGTTTTTGTCGAATCACTGAAGTACCGGACTGAGCCTTTCCATTGTTTCTATTGTTCAAGGTGGGTGACGTCTACAAATGCTCCTGACATGAGCGAAGAGAATGCAAAGTCTGCAGAGTGTTTTTGTCAGATCATTGAAGTACCAGACTGACCTTTCCATTGTTTGTATTGTTCAAGGTGTGTGACGTCTACAAATGCTCCCGACCTGAGCGCAGCGAATGCCGAATACGCAGAGTGTTTTTGTCAGATCACTGAAGTATCGGACTGAGTCTTTCCATTGTTTCTATTGTTCAAGGTAGGTGATGTGTCTACAAATGCTCCTGACATGAGCGGAGCAAATGCTGAGTGTATTTGTTGGATCACTGAAGTGCCAGACTGAGTCTTTCCATTGTTTCTATTGTTCAAGGTGGGCGATGACTACAAATGCTCCTGGCCTGAGTGGAGCGAATGCCGAATACGCAGAGTGTTTTTGTTCGATCACTGAAGTGGCAGACTGAGTCTTTCCATTGTTTCTATTGTTTAAGGTGGGCGATGACTACAAATGCTACTGGCTTGAGCGGAGCGAATGCCGAATGATCAGAGTGTTTTTGTCGGATTACTGAAGTGCCGGACTGAGCCTTTCCATTGTTTCTATTGTACAAGGTGGGTGACATCTACAAATGCTCCTGACCTGAGCGGAACAAATACAGAGTATGCAGACTGCTTTTGTCAGATCACTGAAATGCTGGACTGAGTTTTTCAATTGTTTCTATTTTTCAAGGTGATTTATGACTACAAATGCTCCTGACCTAAGTGGAGCGAATGCAGAGTGTTCAGAGTGTTTTTATCAGATCACTGAAGTGCCTGACTGAGTCTTTCCATTATTTCTATTGTTCAAGTTCGGTGACGTCTACAAATGCTCCTGATCTGAGCAGAGTGAATGCAGAGCTGCAGAGTGTTTTTGTCGGATCACTGAAGTGCCTGAATGAGTCTTTCCATTGTTTGTATTGTTCAAGGTGGGTGACGTCTAGAAATTCTCCCTACTTGAGCGGAGCGTGCAGAGCATTTTTGTCAAATCACTGAAAGGCTGGTCTGGGTCTTTCCATTATTTCTATTGTTTAAGGTGGGTGACGTCTAGAAATGCTCCTGACCTGAGCGGAGCGAATGCCGAGTGTATTTGTCAGATCACTGAAGTGCCACACTGAGTCTTTCCATTGTTTATATTGTTCAAGGTGGGCGGTGACAACAAATGCTCCTGGCCTGAGCGTAGCGAATGCCGAATACACAGAGTGTTTTTGTTGGATCACAGAAGTGGCAGGCTGAGTCTTTCCATTGTTTCTATTGTGCAAGGCGGGTGACGTCTACAAATGCTCCCCACCTGAGTGGAGCGAAAGCAGATGGTGCAGAGTGTTTTTGTCGAATCATTGAAGTACCAGACTGACCTTTCCATTGTTTGTATTGTTCAAGGTGTGTGACGTCTACAAATGCTCCCGACCTGAGCGCAGCGAATGCCGAATACGCAGAGTGTTTTTGTCAGATCACTGAAGTATCGGACTGAGTCTTTCCATTGTTTCTATTGTTCAAGGTAGGTGATGTGTCTACAAATGCTCCTGACATGAGCGGAGCAAATGCTGAGTGTATTTGTTGGATCACTGAAGTGCCAGACTGAGTCTTTCCATTGTTTCTATTGTTCAAGGTGGGCGATGACTACAAATGCTCCTGGCCTGAGTGGAGCGAATGCCGAATACGCAGAGTGTTTTTGTTCGATCACTGAAGTGGCAGACTGAGTCTTTCCATTGTTTCTATTGTTTAAGGTGGGCGATGACTACAAATGCTACTGGCTTGAGCGGAGCGAATGCCGAATGATCAGAGTGTTTTTGTCGGATTACTGAAGTGCCGGACTGAGCCTTTCCATTGTTTCTATTGTACAAGGTGGGTGACATCTACAAATGCTCCTGACCTGAGCGGAACAAATACAGAGTATGCAGACTGCTTTTGTCAGATCACTGAAATGCTGGACTGAGTTTTTCAATTGTTTCTATTTTTCAAGGTGATTTATGACTACAAATGCTCCTGACCTAAGTGGAGCGAATGCAGAGTGTTCAGAGTGTTTTTATCAGATCACTGAAGTGCCTGACTGAGTCTTTCCATTATTTCTATTGTTCAAGTTCGGTGACGTCTACAAATGCTCCTGATCTGAGCAGAGTGAATGCAGAGCTGCAGAGTGTTTTTGTCGGATCACTGAAGTGCCTGAATGAGTCTTTCCATTGTTTGTATTGTTCAAGGTGGGTGACGTCTAGAAATTCTCCCTACTTGAGCGGAGCGTGCAGAGCATTTTTGTCAAATCACTGAAAGGCTGGTCTGGGTCTTTCCATTATTTCTATTGTTTAAGGTGGGTGACGTCTAGAAATGCTCCTGACCTGAGCGGAGCGAATGCCGAGTGTATTTGTCAGATCACTGAAGTGCCACACTGAGTCTTTCCATTGTTTATATTGTTCAAGGTGGGCGGTGACAACAAATGCTCCTGGCCTGAGCGTAGCGAATGCCGAATACACAGAGTGTTTTTGTTGGATCACAGAAGTGGCAGGCTGAGTCTTTCCATTGTTTCTATTGTGCAAGGCGGGTGACGTCTACAAATGCTCCCCACCTGAGTGGAGCGAAAGCAGATGGTGCAGAGTGTTTTTGTCGAATCACTGAAGTGCCGGACTGAGCCTTTCCATTGTTTCTATTGTTCAAGATGGGTGACGTCTACAAATGCTCCTGACATGAGCGAAGAGAATGCAAAGTCTGCAGAGTGTTTTTGTCAGATCATTGAAGTGCCAGACTGAGCCTTTCCATTGTTTGTATTGTTCAAGGTGTGTGACGTCTACAAATGCTCCCGACCTGAGCGCAGCGAATGCCGAATACGCAGAGTGTTTTTGTCAGATCACTGAAGTATCGGACTGAGTCTTTCCATTGTTTCTTTTGTTCAAGGTAGGTGATGCCTACAAATGCTCCTGACATGAGCGGAGCAAATTCCAAGTGTATTTGTTGGATCACTGAAGTGCCAGACTGAGTCTTTCCATTGTTTCTATTTTCAAGGTGGGCGATGACTACAAATGCTCCTGGCCTGAGCAGAGCGAATGCCGAATACGCAGAGTGTTTTTGTCGGATCACTGATTTGGCAGACTGAGTCTTTCCATTGTTTCTATTGTTCAAGGTGGGCGATGACTACAAATGCTACTGGCCTGAGCGGAGCGAATGCCGAATGATCAGAGTGTTTTTGTCGGATTACTGAAGTGGCGGACTGAGCCTTTCCATTGTTTCTATTGTACAAGGTGGGTGACATCTACAAATGCTCCTAAACTGAGTGGAGCGAATTGAGAGTGTGCAGATTGTGTCAGATCATTGAAGTGCTGGACTGAGTATTTCCATTGTTCAAGGTGCGTGATGACGACAAATGCTCCTGAACGGAGCGAATGCTGTGTGTGGAGAGTGTTTTTGTTGGATCACTGAAGTACCCGACTGAGTCTTCCATTGTTCTTTTGTTCAAGGTGGATGACGTCTACAAATGCTCCTGACCTGAGTGGAGCGAATGCGGAGTGTGCAGTGTGCTTTTGTCGGATCACTGAAGTGGCGGACTGAGTCTTTCCATTGCTATCATTGTTAAAGGTGGGTGATGTCTACAAATACTCGCGACCTGAGCGGAGCGAATGCAGAGTGTGCAGAGTATTTTTATCGGATCACTGAAGGGCTGGACTGAGTTTTTCCATTGTTTCTATTGTTCAAGGTGGGTGACGTCTACAAATGCTCCTGACCTGAGCGCAGCAAATGCAGTGCGTGTAGAGTGTTTTTGTCAGATCACTGAAGTAACAGACTGAGTCTTTCCATTGTTTCCATTGTTCAAGGTAGGTGATGTCTACAAATGCTCCTGACGTGAGCGGAGCAAATACAGAGTGTGCAGACTGTTTTTGTCAGATCACCGAAATGCTGGACTGAGCTTTTGTTTTGTTTCTATTTTTCAAGGTGATTTACGACTACAAATGCTCCTGACCTAAGCGGAGCGAATGCAGAGTGTTTTTGAGAGATCACTGAAGTGTTGGACTGAGTCTTTCATTGTTTCTATTGTTCAAGGTCGGTGACGTCTACAAATGCTCCTGACCTGAGTAGACCAAATGCAGAGTGTGCAGAGTATTTTTGTTGGATCACTGAAGTGCCTGACTGAGTCTTTCCATTGTTTGTATTGTTCAAGATGGGTGACGTCTACAAATTCTCCTGACCTGAGCGGAGCGTGTAGAGTGTTTTTGTCAGATCACTGAAAGGCTGGACTGAGTCTTTTCATTGTTTCTATTGTTCAAGGTGGGCGATGACTACAAATGCTACTGGCCTGAGCGGAGCGAATGCCGAATGATCAGAGTGTTTTTGTCGGATTACTGAAGTGGCGGACTGAGCCTTTCCATTGTTTCTATTGTACAAGGTGGGTGACATCTACAAATGCTCCTAAACTGAGTGGAGCGAATGGAGAGTGTGCAGATTGTGTCAGATCACTGAAGTGCTGGACTGAGTATTTCCATTGTTCAAGGTGGGTGATGACGACAAATGCTCCTGAACGGAGCGAATGCTGTGTGTGGAGAGTGTTTTTGTTGGATCACTGACATACCGGACTGTGTCTTCCATTGTTCTTTTGTTCAAGGTGGATGACGTCTACAAATGCTCCTGACCTGAGTGGAGCGAATGCGGAGTGTGCAGTGTGCTTTTGTCGGATCACTGAAGTGGCGGACTGAGTCTTTCCATTGCTATCATTGTTCAAGGTGGGTGATGTCTACAAATACTCACGACCTGAGCGGAGCGAATGCAGAGTGTGCAGAGTATTTTTATCGGATCACTGAAGGGCTGGACTGAGTCTTTCCATTGTTTCTATTGTTCAAGGTGGGTGACGTCTACAAATGCTCCTGACCTGAGCGCAGCGAATGCCGAATACGCAGAGTGTTTTTGTCAGATCACTGAAGTATCGGACTGAGTCTTTCCATTGTTTCTATTGTTCAAGGTAGGTGATGTCTACAAATGCTCCTGACATGAGCGGAGCAAATGCTGAGTGTATTTGTTGGATCACTGAAGTGCCAGACTGAGTCTTTCCATTGTTTCTATTGTTCAAGGTGGGCGATGACTACAAATGCTCCTGGCCTGAGTGGAGCGAATGCCGAATACGCAGAGTGTTTTTGTCCCATCACTGAAGTGGCAGACTGAGTCTTTCCATTGTTTCTATTGTTCAAGGCGGGCGATGACTACAAATGCTACTGGCCTGAGCGGAGCGAATGCCGAATGATCAGAGTGTTTTTGTCGGATTACTGAAGTGCCGGACTGAGTCTTTCCATTGTTTCTATTGTACAAGGTGGGTGACATCTACAAATGCTCCTGACCTGAGCGGAGCAAATACAGAGTATGCAGACTGCTTTTGTCAGATCACTGAAATGCTGGACTGAGTTTTTCAATTGTTTCTATTTTTCAAGGTGATTTATGACTACAAATGCTCCTGACCTAAGTAGAGCGAATGCAGAGTGTTCAGAGTGTTTTTGTCAGATCACTGAAGTGCCTGACTGAGTCTTTCCATTGTTTGTATTGTTCAAGATGGGTGACGTCTACAAATTCTCCTGACCTGAGCGGAGCGTGTAGAGTGTTTTTGTCAGATCACTGAAAGGCTGGACTGAGTCTTTTCATTGTTTCTATTGTTCAAGGTGGGCGATGACTACAAATGCTACTGGCCTGAGCGGAGCGAATGCCGAATGATCAGAGTGTTTTTGTCGGATTACTGAAGTGGCGGACTGAGCCTTTCCATTGTTTCTATTGTACAAGGTGGGTGACATCTACAAATGCTCCTAAACTGAGTGGAGCGAATGGAGAGTGTGCGGATTGTGTCAGATCACTGAAGTGCTGGACTGAGTATTTCCATTGTTCAAGGTGGGTGATGACGACAAATGCTCCTGAACGGAGCGAATGCTGTGTGTGGAGAGTGTTTTTGTTGGATCACTGACATACCGGACTGTGTCTTCCATTGTTCTTTTGTTCAAGGTGGATGACGTCTACAAATGCTCCTGACCTGAGTGGAGCGAATGCGGAGTGTGCAGTGTGCTTTTGTCGGATCACTGAAGTGGCGGACTGAGTCTTTCCATTGCTATCATTGTTCAAGGTGGGTGATGTCTACAAATACTCACGACCTGAGCGGAGCGAATGCAGAGTGTGCAGAGTATTTTTATCGGATCACTGAAGGGCTGGACTGAGTCTTTCCATTGTTTCTATTGTTCAATGTGGGTGACGTCTACAAATGCTCCTGACCTGAGCGCAGCAAATGCAGTGCGTGTAGAGTGTTTTTGTCAGATCACTGAAGTAACAGACTGAGTCTTTCCATTGTTTCCATTGTTCAAGGTAGGTGATGTCTACAAATGCTCCTGATGTGAGCGCAGCAAATACAGACTGTGCAGACTGTTTTTGCCAGATCACTGAAATGCTGGACTGAGCTTTTCAATTGTTTCTATTTTTCAAGGTGATTTACGACTACAAATGCTCCTGACCTAAGCGGAGCGAATGCAGAGTGTTTTTGACAGATCGCTGAAGTGTTGGACTGAGTCTTTCATTGTTTCTATTGTTCAAGGTTGGTGACGTCTACAAATGCTCCTGACCTGAGTAGACCAAATGCAGAGTGTGCAGAGTATTTTTGTTGGATCACTGAAGTACCTGACTGAGTCTTTCCATTGTTTCTATTGTTCAAGGTGGGCGATGACTAAAAATGCTCCTGGCCTGAGTGGAGCGAATGCCGAATACGCAGAGTGTTTTTGTCGGATCACTGAAGTGGCAGACTGAGTCTTTCCATTGTTTCTATTGTTCAAGGTGGGCGATGACTACAAATGCTACTGGCCTTAGCGGAGCGAATGCCGAATGATCAGAGTGTTTTTGTCGGATTACTGACGTGCCGGACTGAGCCTTTCCATTGTTTCTATTGTACAAGGTGGGTGACATCTACAATTGCTCCTGACTTGAGCGGAGCAAATACAGAGTATGCAGACTGCTTTTGTCAGATCACTGAAATGCTGGACTGAGTTTTTCAATTGTTCCTATTTTTCAAGGTGATTTATGACTACAAATGCTCCTGACCTAAGCGGACCGAATGCAGAGTGTTCAGAGTGTTTTTGTCAGATCACTGAAGTGCCTGACTGAGTCTTTCCATTATTTCTATTGTTCAAGTTCGGTGACGTCTACAAATGCTCCTGATCTGAGCAGAGTGAATGCAGAGCTGCAGAGTGTTTTTGTCGGATCACTGAAGTGCCTGAATGAGTCTTTCCATTGTTTGTATTGTTCAAGGTGGGTGACGTCTAGAAATTCTCCCTTCTTGAGCGGAGCGTGCAGAGCATTTTTGTCAGATCACTGAAAGGCTGGACTGAGTCTTTCCATTATTTCTATTGTTTAAGGTGGGTGACGTCTGGAAATGCTCCTGACCTGAGCGGAGCGAATGCCGAGTGTATTTGTCAGATCACTGAAGTGCCACACTGAGTCTTTCCATTGTTTATATTGTTCAAGGTGGGCGGTGACAACAAATGCTCCTGCCTGAGCGGAGCGAATGCCGAATACACAGAGTGTTTTTGTCGGATCACAGAAGTGGCAGGCTGAGTCTTTCCATTGTTTCTATTGTGCAAGGCCGGTGACGTCTACAAATGCTCCACACCTGAGTGGAGCGAAAGCAGATGGTGCAGAGTGTTTGTGTCGAATCACTGAAGTGCCGGACTGAGCCTTTCCATTGTTTCTATTGTTCAAGGTGGGTGACGTCTACAAATGCTCCTGACATGAGCGAAGAGAATGCAAAGTCTGCAGAGTGTTTTTGTCAGATCATTGAAGTGCCAGACTGAGCCTTTCCATTGTTTGTATTGTTCAAGGTGTGTGACGTCTACAAATGCTCCCGACCTGAGCGCAGCGAATGCCGAATACGCAGAGTGTTTTTGTCAGATCACTGAAGTATCGGACTGAGTCTTTCCATTGTTTCTATTGTTCAAGGTAGGTGATGTCTACAAATGCTCCTGACATGAGCGGAGCAAATGCTGAGTGTATTTGTTGGATCACTGAAGTGCCAGACTGAGTCTTTCCATTGTTTCTATTGTTCAAGGTGGGCGATGACTACAAATGCTCCTGGCCTGAGTGGAGCGAATGCCGAATACGCAGAGTGTTTTTGTCCCATCACTGAAGTGGCAGACTGAGTCTTTCCATTGTTTCTATTGTACAAGGTGGGTGACATCTACAAATGCTCCGGACCTGAGCGGAGCAAATACAGAGTATGCAGACTGCTTTTGTCAGATCACTGAAATGCTGGACTGAGTTTTTCAATTGTTTCTATTTTTCAAGGTGATTTATGACTACAAATGCTCCTGACCTAAGTGGAGCGAATGCAGAGTGTTCAGAGTGTTTTTGTCAGATCACTGAAGTGCCTGACTGAGTCTTTCCATTATTTCTATTGTTCAAGTTCGGTGACGTCTACAAATGCTCCTGATCTGAGCAGCGTGAATGCAGAGCTGCAGAGTGTTTTTGTCGGATCACTGAAGTGCCTGAATGAGTCTTTCCATTGTTTGTATTGTTCAAGGTGGGTGACATCTAGAAATTCTCCCTTCTTGAGCGGAGCGTGCAGAGCATTTTTGTCAGATCACTGAAAGGCTGGACTGAGTCTTTCCATTATTTCTATTGTTTAAGGTGGGTGACGTCTGGAAATGCTCCTGACCTGAGCCGAGCGAATGCCGAGTGTATTTGTCAGATCCCTGAAGTGCCACACTGAGTCTTTCCATTGTTTATATTGTTCAAGGTGGGCAGTGACAACAAATGCTCCTGGCCTGAGCGGAGCGAATGCCGAATACACAGAGTGTTTTTGTCGGATCACAGAAGTGGCAGGCTGAGTCTTTCCATTGTTTCTATTGTGCAAGGCCGGTGACGTCTACAAATGCTCCACACCTGAGTGGAGCGAAAGCAGATGGTGCAGAGTGTTTTTGTCGAATCACTGAAGTACCGGACTGAGCCTTTCCATTGTTTCTATTGTTCAAGGTGGGTGACGTCTACAAATGCTCCTGACATGAGCGAAGAGAATGCAAAGTCTGCAGAGTGTTTTTGTCAGATCATTGAAGTACCAGACTGACCTTTCCATTGTTTGTATTGTTCAAGGTGTGTGACGTCTACAAATGCTCCCGACCTGAGCGCAGCGAATGCCGAATACGCAGAGTGTTTTTGTCAGATCACTGAAGTATCGGACTGAGTCTTTCCATTGTTTCTATTGTTCAAGGTAGGTGATGTGTCTACAAATGCTCCTGACATGAGCGGAGCAAATGCTGAGTGTATTTGTTGGATCACTGAAGTGCCAGACTGAGTCTTTCCATTGTTTCTATTGTTCAAGGTGGGCGATGACTACAAATGCTCCTGGCCTGAGTGGAGCGAATGCCGAATACGCAGAGTGTTTTTGTTCGATCACTGAAGTGGCAGACTGAGTCTTTCCATTGTTTCTATTGTTTAAGGTGGGCGATGACTACAAATGCTACTGGCTTGAGCGGAGCGAATGCCGAATGATCAGAGTGTTTTTGTCGGATTACTGAAGTGCCGGACTGAGCCTTTCCATTGTTTCTATTGTACAAGGTGGGTGACATCTACAAATGCTCCTGACCTGAGCGGAACAAATACAGAGTATGCAGACTGCTTTTGTCAGATCACTGAAATGCTGGACTGAGTTTTTCAATTGTTTCTATTTTTCAAGGTGATTTATGACTACAAATGCTCCTGACCTAAGTGGAGCGAATGCAGAGTGTTCAGAGTGTTTTTATCAGATCACTGAAGTGCCTGACTGAGTCTTTCCATTATTTCTATTGTTCAAGTTCGGTGACGTCTACAAATGCTCCTGATCTGAGCAGAGTGAATGCAGAGCTGCAGAGTGTTTTTGTCGGATCACTGAAGTGCCTGAATGAGTCTTTCCATTGTTTGTATTGTTCAAGGTGGGTGACGTCTAGAAATTCTCCCTACTTGAGCGGAGCGTGCAGAGCATTTTTGTCAAATCACTGAAAGGCTGGTCTGGGTCTTTCCATTATTTCTATTGTTTAAGGTGGGTGACGTCTAGAAATGCTCCTGACCTGAGCGGAGCGAATGCCGAGTGTATTTGTCAGATCACTGAAGTGCCACACTGAGTCTTTCCATTGTTTATATTGTTCAAGGTGGGCGGTGACAACAAATGCTGCTGGCCTGAGCGTAGCGAATGCCGAATACACAGAGTGTTTTTGTTGGATCACAGAAGTGGCAGGCTGAGTCTTTCCATTGTTTCTATTGTGCAAGGCGGGTGACGTCTACAAATGCTCCCCACCTGAGTGGAGCGAAAGCAGATGGTGCAGAGTGTTTTTGTCGAATCACTGAAGTGCCGGACTGAGCCTTTCCATTGTTTCTATTGTTCAAGATGGGTGACGTCTACAAATGCTCCTGACATGAGCGAAGAGAATGCAAAGTCTGCAGAGTGTTTTTGTCAGATCATTGAAGTGCCAGACTGAGCCTTTCCATTGTTTGTATTGTTCAAGGTGTGTGACGTCTACAAATGCTCCCGACCTGAGCGCAGCGAATGCCGAATACGCAGAGTGTTTTTGTCAGATCACTGAAGTATCGGACTGAGTCTTTCCATTGTTTCTTTTGTTCAAGGTAGGTGATGCCTACAAATGCTCCTGACATGAGCGGAGCAAATTCCAAGTGTATTTGTTGGATCACTGAAGTGCCAGACTGAGTCTTTCCATTGTTTCTATTTTCAAGGTGGGCGATGACTACAAATGCTCCTGGCCTGAGCAGAGCGAATGCCGAATACGCAGAGTGTTTTTGTCGGATCACTGATTTGGCAGACTGAGTCTTTCCATTGTTTCTATTGTTCAAGGTGGGCGATGACTACAAATGCTACTGGCCTGAGCGGAGCGAATGCCGAATGATCAGAGTGTTTTTGTCGGATTACTGAAGTGGCGGACTGAGCCTTTCCATTGTTTCTATTGTACAAGGTGGGTGACATCTACAAATGCTCCTAAACTGAGTGGAGCGAATTGAGAGTGTGCAGATTGTGTCAGATCATTGAAGTGCTGGACTGAGTATTTCCATTGTTCAAGGTGCGTGATGACGACAAATGCTCCTGAACGGAGCGAATGCTGTGTGTGGAGAGTGTTTTTGTTGGATCACTGAAGTACCCGACTGAGTCTTCCATTGTTCTTTTGTTCAAGGTGGATGACGTCTACAAATGCTCCTGACCTGAGTGGAGCGAATGCGAAGTGTGCAGTGTGCTTTTGTCGGATCACTGAAGTGGCGGACTGAGTCTTTCCATTGCTATCATTGTTAAAGGTGGGTGATGTCTACAAATACTCGCGACCTGAGCGGAGCGAATGCAGAGTGTGCAGAGTATTTTTATCGGATCACTGAAGGGCTGGACTGAGTTTTTCCATTGTTTCTATTGTTCAAGGTGGGTGACGTCTACAAATGCTCCTGACCTGAGCGCAGCAAATGCAGTGCGTGTAGAGTGTTTTTGTCAGATCACTGAAGTAACAGACTGAGTCTTTCCATTGTTTCCATTGTTCAAGGTAGGTGATGTCTACAAATGCTCCTGACGTGAGCGGAGCAAATACAGAGTGTGCAGACTGTTTTTGTCAGATCACCGAAATGCTGGACTGAGCTTTTGTTTTGTTTCTATTTTTCAAGGTGATTTACGACTACAAATGCTCCTGACCTAAGCGGAGCGAATGCAGAGTGTTTTTGAGAGATCACTGAAGTGTTGGACTGAGTCTTTCATTGTTTCTATTGTTCAAGGTCGGTGACGTCTACAAATGCTCCTGACCTGAGTAGACCAAATGCAGAGTGTGCAGAGTATTTTTGTTGGATCACTGAAGTGCCTGACTGAGTCTTTCCATTGTTTGTATTGTTCAAGATGGGTGACGTCTACAAATTCTCCTGACCTGAGCGGAGCGTGTAGAGTGTTTTTGTCAGATCACTGAAAGGCTGGACTGAGTCTTTTCATTGTTTCTATTGTTCAAGGTGGGCGATGACTACAAATGCTACTGGCCTGAGCGGAGCGAATGCCGAATGATCAGAGTGTTTTTGTCGGATTACTGAAGTGGCGGACTGAGCCTTTCCATTGTTTCTATTGTACAAGGTGGGTGACATCTACAAATGCTCCTAAACTGAGTGGAGCGAATGGAGAGTGTGCAGATTGTGTCAGATCACTGAAGTGCTGGACTGAGTATTTCCATTGTTCAAGGTGGGTGATGACGACAAATGCTCCTGAACGGAGCGAATGCTGTGTGTGGAGAGTGTTTTTGTTGGATCACTGACATACCGGACTGTGTCTTCCATTGTTCTTTTGTTCAAGGTGGATGACGTCTACAAATGCTCCTGACCTGAGTGGAGCGAATGCGGAGTGTGCAGTGTGCTTTTGTCGGATCACTGAAGTGGCGGACTGAGTCTTTCCATTGCTATCATTGTTCAAGGTGGGTGATGTCTACAAATACTCACGACCTGAGCGGAGCGAATGCAGAGTGTGCAGAGTATTTTTATCGGATCACTGAAGGGCTGGACTGAGTCTTTCCATTGTTTCTATTGTTCAAGGTGGGTGACGTCTACAAATGCTCCTGACCTGAGCGCAGCGAATGCCGAATACGCAGAGTGTTTTTGTCAGATCACTGAAGTATCGGACTGAGTCTTTCCATTGTTTCTATTGTTCAAGGTAGGTGATGTCTACAAATGCTCCTGACATGAGCGGAGCAAATGCTGAGTGTATTTGTTGGATCACTGAAGTGCCAGACTGAGTCTTTCCATTGTTTCTATTGTTCAAGGTGGGCGATGACTACAAATGCTCCTGGCCTGAGTGGAGCGAATGCCGAATACGCAGAGTGTTTTTGTCCCATCACTGAAGTGGCAGACTGAGTCTTTCCATTGTTTCTATTGTTCAAGGCGGGCGATGACTACAAATGCTACTGGCCTGAGCGGAGCGAATGCCGAATGATCAGAGTGTTTTTGTCGGATTACTGAAGTGCCGGACTGAGTCTTTCCATTGTTTCTATTGTACAAGGTGGGTGACATCTACAAATGCTCCTGACCTGAGCGGAGCAAATACAGAGTATGCAGACTGCTTTTGTCAGATCACTGAAATGCTGGACTGAGTTTTTCAATTGTTTCTATTTTTCAAGGTGATTTATGACTACAAATGCT
This sequence comes from Ambystoma mexicanum, assembly GCF_040938575.1. Lineage (NCBI taxonomy): Eukaryota > Metazoa > Chordata > Amphibia > Caudata > Ambystomatidae > Ambystoma > Ambystoma mexicanum. The sequence goes on along the minus strand of NC_090928.1, from coordinate 985,295,240 downwards.
CCTGACCTAAGTAGAGCGAATGCAGAGTGTTCAGAGTGTTTTTGTCAGATCACTGAAGTGCCTGACTGAGTCTTTCCATTGTTTGTATTGTTCAAGATGGGTGACGTCTACAAATTCTCCTGACCTGAGCGGAGCGTGTAGAGTGTTTTTGTCAGATCACTGAAAGGCTGGACTGAGTCTTTTCATTGTTTCTATTGTTCAAGGTGGGCGATGACTACAAATGCTACTGGCCTGAGCGGAGCGAATGCCGAATGATCAGAGTGTTTTTGTCGGATTACTGAAGTGGCGGACTGAGCCTTTCCATTGTTTCTATTGTACAAGGTGGGTGACATCTACAAATGCTCCTAAACTGAGTGGAGCGAATGGAGAGTGTGCGGATTGTGTCAGATCACTGAAGTGCTGGACTGAGTATTTCCATTGTTCAAGGTGGGTGATGACGACAAATGCTCCTGAACGGAGCGAATGCTGTGTGTGGAGAGTGTTTTTGTTGGATCACTGACATACCGGACTGTGTCTTCCATTGTTCTTTTGTTCAAGGTGGATGACGTCTACAAATGCTCCTGACCTGAGTGGAGCGAATGCGGAGTGTGCAGTGTGCTTTTGTCGGATCACTGAAGTGGCGGACTGAGTCTTTCCATTGCTATCATTGTTCAAGGTGGGTGATGTCTACAAATACTCACGACCTGAGCGGAGCGAATGCAGAGTGTGCAGAGTATTTTTATCGGATCACTGAAGGGCTGGACTGAGTCTTTCCATTGTTTCTATTGTTCAATGTGGGTGACGTCTACAAATGCTCCTGACCTGAGCGCAGCAAATGCAGTGCGTGTAGAGTGTTTTTGTCAGATCACTGAAGTAACATACTGAGTCTTTCCATTGTTTCCATTGTTCAAGGTAGGTGATGTCTACAAATGCTCCTGATGTGAGCGCAGCAAATACAGACTGTGCAGACTGTTTTTGCCAGATCACTGAAATGCTGGACTGAGCTTTTCAATTGTTTCTATTTTTCAAGGTGATTTACGACTACAAATGCTCCTGACCTAAGCGGAGCGAATGCAGAGTGTTTTTGACAGATCGCTGAAGTGTTGGACTGAGTCTTTCATTGTTTCTATTGTTCAAGGTTGGTGACGTCTACAAATGCTCCTGACCTGAGTAGACCAAATGCAGAGTGTGCAGAGTATTTTTGTTGGATCACTGAAGTACCTGACTGAGTCTTTCCATTGTTTCTATTGTTCAAGGTGGGCGATGACTAAAAATGCTCCTGGCCTGAGTGGAGCGAATGCCGAATACGCAGAGTGTTTTTGTCGGATCACTGAAGTGGCAGACTGAGTCTTTCCATTGTTTCTATTGTTCAAGGTGGGCGATGACTACAAATGCTACTGGCCTTAGCGGAGCGAATGCCGAATGATCAGAGTGTTTTTGTCGGATTACTGACGTGCCGGACTGAGCCTTTCCATTGTTTCTATTGTACAAGGTGGGTGACATCTACAATTGCTCCTGACTTGAGCGGAGCAAATACAGAGTATGCAGACTGCTTTTGTCAGATCACTGAAATGCTGGACTGAGTTTTTCAATTGTTCCTATTTTTCAAGGTGATTTATGACTACAAATGCTCCTGACCTAAGCGGACCGAATGCAGAGTGTTCAGAGTGTTTTTGTCAGATCACTGAAGTGCCTGACTGAGTCTTTCCATTATTTCTATTGTTCAAGTTCGGTGACGTCTACAAATGCTCCTGATCTGAGCAGAGTGAATGCAGAGCTGCAGAGTGTTTTTGTCGGATCACTGAAGTGCCTGAATGAGTCTTTCCATTGTTTGTATTGTTCAAGGTGGGTGACGTCTAGAAATTCTCCCTTCTTGAGCGGAGCGTGCAGAGCATTTTTGTCAGATCACTGAAAGGCTGGACTGAGTCTTTCCATTATTTCTATTGTTTAAGGTGGGTGACGTCTGGAAATGCTCCTGACCTGAGCGGAGCGAATGCCGAGTGTATTTGTCAGATCACTGAAGTGCCACACTGAGTCTTTCCATTGTTTATATTGTTCAAGGTGGGCGGTGACAACAAATGCTCCTGCCTGAGTGGAGCGAATGCCGAATACACAGAGTGTTTTTGTCGGATCACAGAAGTGGCAGGCTGAGTCTTTCCATTGTTTCTATTGTGCAAGGCCGGTGACGTCTACAAATGCTCCACACCTGAGTGGAGCGAAAGCAGATGGTGCAGAGTGTTTGTGTCGAATCACTGAAGTGCCGGACTGAGCCTTTCCATTGTTTCTATTGTTCAAGGTGGGTGACGTCTACAAATGCTCCTGACATGAGCGAAGAGAATGCAAAGTCTGCAGAGTGTTTTTGTCAGATCATTGAAGTGCCAGACTGAGCCTTTCCATTGTTTGTATTGTTCAAGGTGTGTGACGTCTACAAATGCTCCCGACCTGAGCGCAGCGAATGCCGAATACGCAGAGTGTTTTTGTCAGATCACTGAAGTATCGGACTGAGTCTTTCCATTGTTTCTATTGTTCAAGGTAGGTGATGTCTACAAATGCTCCTGACATGAGCGGAGCAAATGCTGAGTGTATTTGTTGGATCACTGAAGTGCCAGACTGAGTCTTTCCATTGTTTCTATTGTTCAAGGTGGGCGATGACTACAAATGCTCCTGGCCTGAGTGGAGCGAATGCCGAATACGCAGAGTGTTTTTGTCCCATCACTGAAGTGGCAGACTGAGTCTTTCCATTGTTTCTATTGTTCAAGGCGGGCGATGACTACAAATGCTACTGGCCTGAGCAGAGCGAATGCCGAATGATCAGAGTGTTTTTGTCGGATTACTGAAGTGCCCGACTGAGTCTTTCCATTGTTTCTATTGTACAAGGTGGGTGACATCTACAAATGCTCCGGACCTGAGCGGAGCAAATACAGAGTATGCAGACTGCTTTTGTCAGATCACTGAAATGCTGGACTGAGTTTTTCAATTGTTTCTATTTTTCAAGGTGATTTATGACTACAAATGCTCCTGACCTAAGTGGAGCGAATGCAGAGTGTTCAGAGTGTTTTTGTCAGATCACTGAAGTGCCTGACTGAGTCTTTCCATTATTTCTATTGTTCAAGTTCGGTGACGTCTACAAATGCTCCTGATCTGAGCAGAGTGAATGCAGAGCTGCAGAGTGTTTTTGTCGGATTACTGAAGTGCCTGAATGAGTCTTTCCATTGTTTGTATTGTTCAAGGTGGGTGACGTCTAGAAATTCTCCTTACTTGAGAGGAGCGTGGAGAGCATTTTTGTCAGATCACTGAAAGGCTGGTCTGAGTCTTTCCATTATTTCTATTGTTTAAGGTGGGTGACGTCTAGAAATGCTCCTGACCTGAGCGGAGCGAATGCCGAGTGTATTTGTCAGATCACTGAAGTGCCACACTGAGTCTTTCCATTGTTTATATTGTTCAAGGTGGGCGGTGACAACAAATGCTCCTGGCCTGAGCAGAGCGAATGCCGAATACACAGAGTGTTTTTGTCGGATCACAGAAGTGGCAGGCTGAGTCTTTCCATTGTTTCTATTGTGCAAGGCGGGTGACGTCTACAAATGCTCCCCACCTGAGTGGAGCGAAAGCAGATGGTGCAGAGTGTTTTTGTCGAATCACTGAAGTGCCGGACTGAGCCTTTCCATTGTTTCTATTGTTCAAGGTGGGTGACGTCTACAAATGCTCCTGACATGAGCGAAGAGAATGCCGAATACGCAGAGTGTTTTTGTGAGATCACTGAAGTATCGGACTGAGTCTTTCCATTGTTTCTATTGTTCAAGGTAGGTGACATCTACAAATGCTCCTAAACTGAGTGGAGCGAATGGAGAGTGTGCAGATTGTGTCAGATCACTGAAGTGCTGGACTGAGTATTTCCATTGTTCAAGGTGGGTGATGATGACAAATGCTCCTGAACGGAGCGAATGCTGTGTGTGGAGAGTGTTTTTGTTGGATCACTGAAGTACCCGACTGAGTCTTCCATTGTTCTTTTGTTCAAGGTGGATGACGTCTACAAATGCTCCTGACCTGAGTGGAGCGAATGCGGAGTGTGCAGTGTGCTTTTGTCGGATCACTGAAGTGGCGGACTGAGTCTTTCCATTGCTATCATTGTTCAAGGTGGGTGATGTCTACAAATACTCACGACCTGAGCGGAGCGAATGCAGAGTGTGCAGAGTATTTTTATCGGATCACTGAAGGGCTGGACTGAGTTTTTCCATTGTTTCTATTGTTCAAGGTGGGTGACGTCTACAAATGCTCCTGACCTGAGCGCAGCAAATGCAGTGCGTGTAGAGTGTTTTTGTCAGATCACTGAAGTAACAGACTGAGTCTTTCCATTGTTTCCATTGTTCAAGGTAGGTGATGTCTACAAATGCTCCTGACGTGAGCGGAGCAAATACAGAGTGTGCAGACTGTTTTTGTCAGAGCACTGAAATGCTGGACTGAGCTTTTCAATTGTTTCTATTTTTCAAGGTGATTTACGACTACAAATGCTCCTGACCTAAGCGGAGCGAATGCAGAGTGTTTTTGAGAGATCACTGAAGTGTTGGACTGAGTATTTCATTGTTTCTATTGTTCAAGGTCGGTGACGTCTACAAATGCTCCTGACCTGAGTAGACCAAATGCAGAGTGTGCAGAGTATTTTTGTTGGATCACTGAAGTGCCTGACTGAGTCTTTCCATTGTTTGTATTGTTCAAGATGGGTGACGTCTACAAATTCTCCTGACCTGAGCGGAGCTTGTAGAGTGTTTTTGTCAGATCACTGAAAGGCTGGACTGAGTCTTTCCATTGTTTCTATTGTTCAAGGTGGGCGATGACTACAAATGCTCCTGACCTGAGCGGAGCGTGTAGAGTGTTTTTGTCAGATCACTGAAAGGCTGGACTGAGTCTTTCCATTGTTTCTATTGTTCAAGGTGGGTGATGACTACAAATGCTCCTGGCCTGAGCGGAGCGAATGCCGAATACGCAGAGTGTTTTTGTCGGATCACTGAAGTGGCAGACTGAGTCTTTCCATTGTTTCTATTGTTCAAGGTGGGCGATGACTACAAATGCTACTGGCCTGAGCGGAGCGAATGCCGAATGATCAGAGTGTTTTTGTCGGATTACTGAAGTGGCGGACTGAGCCTTTCCATTGTTTCTATTGTACAAGGTGGGTGACATCTACAAATGCTCCTAAACTGAGTGGAGCGAATGGAGAGTGTGCAGATTGTGTCAGATCACTGAAGTGCTGGACTGAGTATTTCCATTGTTCAAGGTGGGTGATGACGACAAATGCTCCTGAACGGAGCGAAGGCTGTGTGTGGAGAGTGTTTTTGTTGGATCACTGAAGTACCGGACTGTGTCTTCCATTGTTCTTTTGTTCAAGGTGGATGACGTCTACAAATGCTCCTGACCTGAGTGGAGCGAATGCGGAGTGTGCAGTGTGCTTTTGTCGGATCACTGAAGTGGCGGACTGAGTCTTTCCATTGCTATCATTGTTCAAGGTGGGTGATGTCTACAAATACTCACGACCTGAGCGGAGCGAATGCAGAGTGTGCAGAGTATTTTTATCGGATCACTGAAGGGCTGGACTGAGTCTTTCCATTGTTTCCATTGTTCAAGGTAGGTGATGTCTACAAATCCTCCTGACGTGAGCGGAGCAAATACAGAGTGTGCAGACTGTTTTTGTCAGATCACTTAAATGCTGGACTGAGCTTTTCAATTGTTTCTATTTTTCAAGGTGATTTACGACTACAAATGCTCCTGACCTAAGCGGAGCGAATGCAGAGTGTTTTTGACAGATCGCTGAAGTGTTGGACTGAGTCTTTCATTGTTTCTATTGTTCAAGGTTGGTGACGTCTACAAATGCTCCTGACCTGAATAGACCAAATGCAGAGTGTGCAGAGTATTTTTGTTGGATCACTGAAGTGCCTGACTGAGTCTTTCCATTGTTTGTATTGTTCAAGGCAGGTGATGTCTACAAATGCTCCTGACATGAGCGGAGCAAATGCCGAGTGTATTTGTTGGATCACTGAAGTGCCAGACTGAGTCTTTCCATTGTTTCTATTGTTCAAGGTGGGCGATGACTAAAAATGCTCCTGGCCTGAGTTGAGCGAATGCCGAATACGCAGAGTGTTTTTGTCGGATCACTGAAGTGGCAGACTGAGTCTTTCCATTGTTTCTATTGTTCAAGGTGGGCGATGACTACAAATGCTACTGGCCTTAGCGGAGCGAATGCCGAATGATCAGAGTGTTTTTGTCGGATTACTGAAGTGCCGGACTGAGCCTTTCCATTGTTTATATTGTACAAGGTGGGTGACATCTACAATTGCTCCTGACCTGAGCCGAGCAAATACAGAGTATGCAGACTGCTTTTGTCAGATCACTGAAATGCTGGACTGAGTTTTTCAATTGTTCCTATTTTTCAAGGTGATTTATGACTACAAATGCTCCTGACCTAAGTGGAGCGAATGCAGAGTGTTCAGAGTGTTTTTGTCAGATCACTGAAGTGCCTGACTGAGTCTTTCCATTATTTCTATTGTTCAAGTTCGGAGACATCTACAAATGCTCCTGATCTGAGCAGAGTGAATGCAGAGCTGCAGAGTGTTTTTGTCGGATCACTGAAGTGCCTGAATGAGTCTTTCCATTGTTTGTATTGTTCAAGGTGGGTGACGTCTAGAAATTCTCCCTTCTTGAGCGGAGCGTGCAGAGCATTTTTGTCAGATCACTGAAAGGCTGGACTGAGTCTTTCCATTATTTCTATTGTTTAAGGTGGGTGACGTCTGGAAATGCTCCTGACCTGAGCGGAGCGAATGCCGAGTGTATTTGTCAGATCACTGAAGTGCCACACTGAGTCTTTCCATTGTTTATATTGTTCAAGGTGGGCGGTGACAACAAATGCTCCTGCCTGAGCGGAGCGAATGCCGAATACACAGAGTGTTTTTGTCGGATCACAGAAGTGGCAGGCTGAGCCTTTCCATTGTTTCTATTGTGCAAGGCCGGTGACGTCTACAAATGCTCCACACCTGAGTGGAGCGAAAGCAGATGGTGCAGAGTGTTTGTGTTGAATCACTGAAGTGCCGGACTGAGCCTTTCCATTGTTTCTATTGTTCAAGGTGGGTGACGTCTACAAATGCTCCTGACATGAGCGAAGAGAATGCAAAGTCTGCAGAGTGTTTTTGTCAGATCATTGAAGTGCCAGACTGAGCCTTTCCATTGTTTGTATTGTTCAAGGTGTGTGACGTCTACAAATGCTCCCGACCTGAGCGCAGCGAATGCCGAATACGCAGAGTGTTTTTGTCAGATCACTGAAGTGTCAGACTGAGTCTTTCCATTGTTTCTATTGTTCAAGGTAGGTGATGTCTACAAATGCTCCTGACATGAGCAGAGCAAATGCTGAGTGTATCTGTTGGATCACTGAAGTGCCAGACTGAGTCTTTCCATTGTTTCTATTGTTCAAGGTGGGCGATGACTACAAATGCTCCTGGCCTGAGTGGAGCGAATGCCGAATACGCAGAGTGTTTTTGTCGGATCACTGAAGTGGCAGACTGAGTCTTTCCATTGTTTCTATTGTTCAAGGCGGGCGATGACTACAAATGCTACTGGCCTGAGCGGAGCGAATGCCGAATGATCAGAGTGTTTTTGTCAGATTACTGAAGTGCCGGACTGAGTCTTTCCATTGTTTCTATTGTACAAGGTGGGTGACATCTACAAATGCTCCTGACCTGAGCGTAGCAAATACAGAGTATGCAGACTGCTTTTGTCAGATCACTGAAATGCTGGACTGAGTTTTTCAATTGTTTCTATTTTTCAAGGTGATTTATGACTACAAATGCTCCTGACCTAAGTGGAGCGAATGCAGAGTGTTCAGAGTGTTTTTGTCAGATCACTGAAGTGCCTGACTGAGTCTTTCCATTATTTCTATTGTTCAAGTTCGGTGACGTCTACAAATGCTACCGACCTGAGCACAGCGAATGCGTTGTGTGTAGAGTGTTTTTGTCAGATCACTGAAGTATCAGACTGAGTCTTTCCATTGTTTCTATTGTTCAAGTTAGGTTATGTCTACAAATTCTCCTGACATGAGCGGGGCAAAATCAGAGTGTGTAGACTGTTTTTGTCAGATCACTGAAGTACTGGATTGAGTTTTTCAATTGTTTCTATTATTCAAGGTCGGTGACTTCGACAAATTCTCCTGATCAGAGCGGAGCGAATGCGGAGCTGCAGAGTGTTTTTGTCGGATCACTGAAGTGCCTGAATGATTCCTTCCATTGTTTGTATTGTTCAAGGTGGGTGACGTCTAGAAATTCTCCCGACTCGAGCAGAGCGTGCAGAGCGTTTTTGTCAGATCACTGAAAGGCTGGACTGAGTCTTTCCATTATTTGTTTGTTTGTTTGTTTGTTTGTTTGTTTTATTTCTAATGCGCTCCAGACCCATAGGTAGAAGGGCGCAGCAGGTAGGATAATGCGAAGCTTACATCGTTACAGATTATACAGGATACAGTGAAAGTTATACATATTGTACAAGTTACAGTAATGGATAATATAGATATTATGCAAGTTATACAAATTATACAGGATACAGTAATAGTATACAAATATACAGGACCATCGTCGTGCATTTCAATTGTTTAAGGTGGGTGACGTCTAGAAATGCTCGTGACCTGAAAGGAGCGAATGCTGAGTGTATTTGTCGGATCACTGAAGTGCCAGACTGAGTCTTTCCATTGTTTCTATTGTTCAAGGTGGGCGATGACTACAAATGCTACTGGCCTGAGCAGAGCGAATGCCGAATGCGCAGAGTGTTTTTGTCAGATCACTGATGTGCCGGACTGAGTCTTTCCACTGTTTCTATTGTACAAGGTGGGTGACATCTACAAAAGCTCCCAAACTGAGTGGAGCGAATGCGGAGTGTGCAGAGTGTTTGTGTCGCATCACTGAAGTGCCGGACTGAGTTTTTCCATTGTTTCTATTGTTGAAGGTGGGTGACTTTTACAAATGCTCCCGACCTCAGCGGAGTGAATGCAGAGTGTGCAGACTGTTTTTGTCAGATCACTGAAGTGCTGGACTGCGTATTTCCATTGTTCAAGGTGGGTGATGACAACAAATGCTCCTGAGGGGAGCGAATGCTGAGTGTGCAGAGTGTTTTTGTCGAAGCACTGAAGTGCCGGACTGAGTCTTTCCATTGTTTCTATTGTTCAAGGTGGGTGACGTCTACAGATGCTCCTGGCCTGAGTGGAGTGAATGTGGAGTGTGCAGTGTGTTTTTGTCGGATCACTGAAGGGTTGGACTGCGTTTTTCCATTGTTTCTATTGTTCAAGGTGGGTGACGTCTACAAATGCTCCTGATCTGAGCGCAGCGAATGCAGTGTGTGTAGAGTGTTTTTGTCAGATCACTGAAGTACCGGACTGAGTCTTTCCATTGTTTCTATTGTTTAAGATAGCTGATGTCTACAAATGCTCCTGACCTGAGCGGAGCAAATACAGAGTATGCAGACTGCTTTTGTCAGATCACTGAACTGCTGGACTGAGTTTTTCAATTTTTTCTATTTTTCAAGGTAATTTATGACTACAAATGCTCCTGACCTAAGCGGAGCAAATGCAGAGTGTTCAGAGTGTTTTTGTCAGATCACTGAAGTGCCTGACTGAGTTTTTCCATTGTTTGCATTGTTCAAGGTGGGTGACGTCTAGAAATTCTCCCTACTTGAGCGGAGTGTGCAGAGTGTTTTTTTCAGATCACTGAAGTGCTGGACTGAGTCTTTCTATTGTTCAAGGTCAGTGACGTCTACAAATGCTCCTGATCTGAGCGGAGCGAATGCAGAGCTGCAGTGTTTTTGTCCGATCACTGAAGTGCCTGACTGAGTCTTTCCATTGTTTGTATTGTTCAAGGTGGGTGACGTCTAGAAATTCTCCCTACTTGAGCGTGCAGAGCGTTTTTGTCAGATCACTAAAAGGCTGGACTGAGTCTTTCCATTATTTCTATTGTTTAAGGTGGGTAACGTCTAGAAATGCTCCTGACCTGAGTGGAGCGAATGCCGAGTGTTTTGTCGTATCACTGAAGTGGCAGACTGAGTCCTTCCATTGTTTCTATTGTGCAAGGCGGTTGACGTCTACAAATGCTCCCCACCTGAGTGGAGCGAAAGCAGAGTGTGCAGAGTGTTTTTGTTGAATCACTGAAGTGCCGGACTGAGTCTTTCTATTGTTTCTATTGTTCAAGGCGGGTGACATCTACAAATGCTCCTGACCTGAGCGAAGAGATTGCAAAGTCTGCAGAGTGTTTTTGTCAGATCACTGAAGTGCCAGACTGAACCTTTTCATTGTTTGTATTGTTCAAGGTGGGTGAGGTCTACAAATGCTCCTGGCCTGAGCGGAGCGAATGCCAAGTGCGCAGAGTGTTTTTGTCGGATCACTGAAGTGCCAGGCTGAGTCAGTCTTTCCATTGTTTCTATTGTTCAAGGCGGGTGACATCTACAAATGCTCCTGACCTGAGCGAAGAGAATGCAAAGTCTGCAGAGTGTTTTTGTCATATCACTGAAGTATCGGACTGAGTCTTTCCACTGTTTCTATTGTTCAAGGTGGGCAATGACTACAAATGCTCCTGGCCTGAGCGGAGCGAATGCCAAGTGCGCAGAGTGTTTTTGTCAGATCACTGAAGTGCCGGACTGAGTCTTTCCATCGTTTCTATTGTTCAAAGTGGGTGACATCTACAAATGCTCCCAAACTGAGTGGAGCAAATGCGGAGTGTGCAAAGTGCTTTTGTCAGATCACTGAAGTGCCAGACTGAGTCTTTCCATTGTTTCTGTTGTTCAAGGCGGGTGATGTCTACAAATGCTCCTGACCTAAGCAGAGAGAATGCAGAGTCTGCAGTGTTTTTGTCAGATCACTGAAGTTGCAGACTGAGTCTTTCCATTGTTTCTATTATTCAAGTTAGGTGATGTCTACAAATGCTCCTGACATGAGCGGAGCAAAATCAGGGTGTTGTTACGCTCACCTGGCTCCCACAGGGGCGTCGGTCGGACCCGGACAGCTGCGGTCTCCACCCACGTGATGCATAGTGCAGCGATGACTGACTGGATCTGCCCTCCTAATCTTGTCTGCTTAATCAGTAGAAATCTTCTCCTGCAAGTGGAGAGATGGATTTAGCCACTTGTGGATTCAAGTGATGGCACCCCCACAGTCCTCCCCAACTAATCACCTCCAAAATGCCCTCACAGCAATCTCACCTTATATTCTTGAAAGATGAGCTCTCCATCCTGCGTGGATTTGCAGGGGCGCGTCGATTCCAGTTACTTCACTGGTTTGAAGGCTCGGGAGTGTTCCGGAGAGTATTGACTCTGAGGTTCCTGGTGAGGACCAGTAAGTATTAAGTTCATAGAGTTCAATATGTCCGATGTTCACTCTTGTTCCCCCATTCCTTTCTTGTCTTGCAGCTGGCTCGTGAAAAGATGCTCTTATGGCAGCTGGTGGCGCTCAGGTAAGAGTCTGTATTACCCGGCGCTGTCTGGTAAATGTTGCACAAGGAAAACGTGTTGTTTTGTCTCTCTTTACAGATGCGGCACGTGAAAATATGGAGAGTCACAAAAGGATACCTCCGGTGGTAAATCAGGTAAGTCTATGGTGGTAAGAATTATATTTGTTGGTTCCCTTGGCTCACCTTTTGGTTTTCTTTTGTCTCCTAGGTGCCGAAGTTCGGCGAAGAAATGATGGAGGCAGCGCCGACACGAAGGATGCTGTGAAGACTGGTGAGTATGGCGCGGCGCTGCAGCTGGAGGTGCGTCGCGCGCAGAAATGATGTTCTTTACAGGTCCGGAGACAAGATGGATCCAGAATCAGGTGTGGAATAGAAATAAGTTTGTTTTCTAACCTTGTCCCTTTCTTTCCTCTTTGTTTTAGGAGCTCCGGATTCGAGGCGGGCGTGGCAGAAGACTGGAATCAGGCTGCAGGCACGGTGAGTGTTATGCTGCTGGATGCAGAATAACGCAAAGCGTGTGTTGCTGGTCGGGCGTGGTTTAAATAGCCTCAAAAGTAGTCCCAGGTAAGAAGTCCCTAGAACCACACCCGAGTAAAAAATAGTCCCTGTAGAAAAATAGTCCCTTTCAGGCTTCATGTTGGATTGGAGTCATTTGCAGCATGGTCTGCCTGAGGTAAGTAATGACTATGAGCATGGCACCTTAGGCGCCAGGACTGATTCCTACTATGAGCCTGCTGCCTAAGGCGCCAGGACTGTACGCAGATAGCCCCTAGCCGGGGCTGCTGAGGTTTCACTAAATGTCTAGATGCTGCTCCCGGGGCTGATGGGCTTGGTCCGGATGCCTGGGGGTAGGCATCATGGCAGCGTGCGGACTTGTCAGATCACTGAAGTACTGGATTGAGTTTTTCAGTTGTTTCTATTATTCAAGGTCAGTGACTTCTACAAATGCTCCTGATCTGAGCAGAGCGAATGCAGAGCTGCAGAGTGTATTTGTCGGATCACTAAAATGCCAGACTGAGTCTTTCCATTGTTTGTATTGTTCAAGGTGGGTGACGTCTAGAAATTATCTCGACTAGAGCAGAGCGTGCAGAGCATTTTTGTCAGTTCACTGAAGGGCTGGACTGAGTCTTTCCATTATTTCTATTGTTTAAGGTGGGTGACGTCTAGAAATGCTGCTGACCTGAGAGGAGCGAATCCTGAGTGTATTTGTCGGATCACTGAAGTGCCAGACTGAGTCTTTCCATTGTTTCTATTGTTCAAGGTGGGCGATGACTACAAATGCTACTGGCCTGAGCGGAGCGAATGCCGAATGCGCAGAGTATTTTTGTCGGATCACTGATGTGCCGGACTAGGTCTTTCCATTGTTTCTATTGTACAAGGTGGGTAAAACCTACAAATGCTCCCAAACTGAGTAGAGCGAATGCGGAGTGTGCAGAGTGTTTGTGTCGCATCACTGAAGTGCCGGACTGAGTTTTTCCATTGTTTCTATTGTTGAAGGTGGGTAACTTATACAAATGCTCCCGACCTGAGGGGAGTGAATGCAGAGTGTGCAGTGTGTTTTTGTCGGATCACTGAAGGGCTGGACTGAGTATTTCCATTGTTCAAGGTGGATGATGACGACAAATGATCCCCAGGGGAGCGAATGCTGAATATGCAGAGTGTTTTTGGCAAAGCACTGAAGTGCCGGACTGAATCTTTCCATTGTTTCTATTGTTCAAGGTGGGTGACGTCTACAGATGCTCCTGACCTGAGTGGGGTGAATGCGGAGTGTGCAGTGTGTTTTTGTCGGATCACTGAAGGGCTGGACTGAGTTTTTCCATTGATTCTATTGTTCAAGGTGGGTGACGTTTAGAAATGCTCCTGACCTGAGCGCAGCGAATGCAGTGTGTGTAGAGGGTTTTTGTCAGATCACTGTAGTACCGGACTGAGTCTTTCCATTGTTTCTATTGTTTAAGGTAGGTGATGTCTACAAATGCTCCTGACCTGAGCGGAGCAAATACAGTATGCAGACTGCTTTTGTCAGATCACTGAAATGCTGGACTGAGTTTTTCAATTGTTTCTAGTTTTTCAAGGTGATTTATGACTACAAATGCTCCTGACCTAAGCGGAGCGAATGCAGAGTGTTCAGAGTGTTTTTGTCAGATCACTGAAAGGCTGGACTGAGTCTTTCCATTATTTCTATTGCTCAAGGTCGGTGATGTCTACAAATGCTCCTGATCTGAGTGGAGCGAATGCAGAGCTGCAGAGTGTTTTTGTCGGATCACTGAAGTGCCTGACTGAGTCTTTCCATCATTTCTATTGTTTAAGGTGGGTGACGTCTAGAAATGCTCCTGACCTGAGCGGAGCGAATGCCGAGTTTATTTGTCAGATCACTGAAGAAACAGACTGAGTGTTTCCATTGTTTATATTGTTCAAGGTGGGCGGTGACTACAAATGCTCCTGGCCTGAGCGGAGCGAATGCCGAATACGCAGAGTGTTTTTGTCGGATCACTGAAGTGCCGGACTGAGTCTTTCCATTGTTTCGATTGTATACGGTGGGTGACGTCTACAAATTCTCCCCACCTGAGTGGAGCGAAAGCAGAGTGTGCAGAGTTTTTTTATCGAATCACTGAAGTGCCGGACTGAGTCTTTCCATTGTTTCTATTGTTCAAGGCGGGTGACGTCTATAAATGCTTGTGACCTGAGCGCAGCAAATGCAGTGTGTGTAGAGTATTTCTTTCAGGTCACTGAAGTAACGGACTGAGTCTTTCCATTGTTTCTATTGTTCAAGGTAGGTGATGTCTACTAATGCTCCTGACCTGAGCGGAGCAAATACAGAGTGTGCAGACTGTTTTTGTCAGATCACTGAAAGGCTGGACTGAGTTTTTCAATTGTTTCTATTTTTCAAGGTGATGTACGACTACAAATGCTCCTGACCTAAGCGGAGCGAATGCAGAGTGTTTTTGACAGATCACTGAAGTGTTGGACTGAGTCTTTCATTGTTTCTATTGTTCAAGGTCGGTGACGTCTACAAATGCTCCTGACCTGAGTAGACCAAATGCAGAGTGTGCAGAGTATTTTTGTTGGATCACTGAAGTGCCTGACTGAGTCTTTCCATTGTTTGTATTGTTCAAGATGGGTGACGTCTACAAATTCTCCTGAGCTGAGCGGAGCGTGTAGAGAGTTTTTGTCAGATCACTGAAAGGCTGGACTGAGTCTTTCCATTGTTTATATTGTTCAAGGTGGGCGGTGACAACAAATGCTCCTGGCCTGAGCGTAGCGAATGCCGAATACACAGAGTGTTTTTGTCGGATCACAGAAGTGGCAGGCTGAGTCTTTCCATTGCTTCTATTGTGCAAGGCGGGTGACGTCTACAAATGCTCCCCACCTGAGTGGAGCGAAAGCAGATGGTGCAGAGTGTTTTTGTCGAATCACTGAAGTGCCGGACTGAGCCTTTCCATTGTTTCTATTGTTCAAGGTGGGTGACGTCTACAAATGCTCCTGACATGAGCGAAGAGAATGCAAAGTCTGCAGAGTGTTTTTGTCAGATCATTGAAGTGCCAGACTGAGCCTTTCCATTGTTTGTATTGTTCAAGGTGTGTGAGGTCTACAAATGCTCCCGACCTGAGCGCAGCGAATGCCGAATACACAGAGTGTTTTTGTCAGATCACTGAAGTATCGGACTGAGTCTTTCCATTGTTTCTTTTGTTCAAGGTAGGTGATGTCTACAAATGCTCCTGACATGAGCGGAGCAAATTCCGAGTGTATTTGTTGGATCACTGAAGTGCCAGACTGAGTCTTTCCATTGTTTCTATTGTTCAAGGTGGGCGATGACTACAAATGCTCCTGGCCTGAGCAGAGCGAATGCCGAATACGCAGAGTGTTTTTGTCGGATCACTGATTTGGCAGACTGAGTCTTTCCATTGTTTCTATTGTTCAAGGTGGGCGATGACTACAAATGCTACTGGCCTGAGCGGAGCGAATGCCGAATGATCAGAGTGTTTTTGTCGGATTACTGAAGTGGCGGACTGAGCCTTTCCATTGTTTCTATTGTACAAGGTGGGTGACATCTACAAATGCTCCTAAACTGAGTGGAGCGAATGGAGAGTGTGCAGATTGTGTCAGATCACTGAAGTGCTGGACTGAGTATTTCCATTGTTCAAGGTGGGTGATGATGACAAATGCTCCTGAACGGAGCGAATGCTGTGTGTGGAGAGTGTTTTTGTTGGATCACTGAAGTACCCGACTGAGTCTTCCATTGTTCTTTTGTTCAAGGTGGATGACGTCTACAAATGCTCCTGACCTGAGTGGAGCGAATGCAGAGTGTGCAGTGTGCTTTTGTCGGATCACTGAAGTGGCGGACTGAGTCTTTCCATTGCTATCATTGTTCAAGGTGGGTGATGTCTACAAATACTCACGACCTGAGCGGAGCGAATGCAGAGTGTGCAGAGTATTTTTATCGGATCACTGAAGGGCTGGACTGAGTTTTTCCATTGTTTCTATTGTTCAAGGTGGGTGACGTCTACAAATGCTCCTGACCTGAGCGCAGCAAATGCAGTGCGTGTAGAGTGTTTTTGTCAGATCACTGAAGTAACAGACTGAGTCTTTCCATTGTTTCCATTGTTCAAGGTAGGTGATGTCTACAAATGCTCCTGACGTGAGCGGAGCAAATACAGAGTGTGCAGACTGTTTTTGTCAGAGCACTGAAATGCTGGACTGAGCTTTTCAATTGTTTCTATTTTTCAAGGTGATTTACGACTACAAATGCTCCTGACCTAAGCGGAGCGAATGCAGAGTGTTTTTGAGAGATCACTGAAGTGTTGGACTGAGTATTTCATTGTTTCTATTGTTCAAGGTCGGTGACGTCTACAAATGCTCCTGACCTGAGTAGACCAAATGCAGAGTGTGCAGAGTATTTTTGTTGGATCACTGAAGTGCCTGACTGAGTCTTTCCATTGTTTGTATTGTTCAAGATGGGTGACGTCTACAAATTCTCCTGACCTGAGCGGAGCTTGTAGAGTGTTTTTGTCAGATCACTGAAAGGCTGGACTGAGTCTTTCCATTGTTTCTATTGTTCAAGGTGGGCGATGACTACAAATGCTCCTGACCTGAGCGGAGCGTGTAGAGTGTTTTTGTCAGATCACTGAAAGGCTGGACTGAGTCTTTCCATTGTTTCTATTGTTCAAGGTGGGTGGTGACTACAAATGCTCCTGGCCTGAGCGGAGCGAATGCCGAATACGCAGAGTGTTTTTGTCGGATCACTGAAGTGGCAGACTGAGTCTTTCCATTGTTTCTATTGTTCAAGGTGGGCGATGACTACAAATGCTACTGGCCTGAGCGGAGCGAATGCCGAATGATCAGAGTGTTTTTGTCGGATTACTGAAGTGGCGGACTGAGCCTTTCCATTGTTTCTATTGTACAAGGTGGGTGACATCTACAAATGCTCCTAAACTGAGTGGAGCGAATGGAGAGTGTGCAGATTGTGTCAGATCACTGAAGTGCTGGACTGAGTATTTCCATTGTTCAAGGTGGGTGATGACGACAAATGCTCCTGAACGGAGCGAAGGCTGTGTGTGGAGAGTGTTTTTGTTGGATCACTGAAGTACCGGACTGTGTCTTCCATTGTTCTTTTGTTCAAGGTGGATGACGTCTACAAATGCTCCTGACCTGAGTGGAGCGAATGCAGAGTGTGCAGTGTGCTTTTGTCGGATCACTGAAGTGGCGGACTGAGTCTTTCCATTGCTATCATTGTTCAAGGTGGGTGATGTCTACAAATACTCACGACCTGAGCGGAGCGAATGCAGAGTGTGCAGAGTATTTTTATCGGATCACTGAAGGGCTGGACTGAGTCTTTCCATTGTTTCCATTGTTCAAGGTAGGTGATGTCTACAAATGCTCCTGACGTGAGCGGAGCAAATACAGAGTGTGCAGACTGTTTTTGTCAGATCACTTAAATGCTGGACTGAGCTTTTCAATTGTTTCTATTTTTCAAGGTGATTTACGACTACAAATGCTCCTGACCTAAGCGGAGCGAATGCAGAGTGTTTTTGACAGATCGCTGAAGTGTTGGACTGAGTCTTTCATTGTTTCTATTGTTCAAGGTTGGTGACGTCTACAAATGCTCCTGACCTGAGTAGACCAAATGCAGAGTGTGCAGAGTATTTTTGTTGGATCACTGAAGTGCCTGACTGAGTCTTTCCATTGTTTGTATTGTTCAAGGCAGGTGATGTCTACAAATGCTCCTGACATGAGCGGAGCAAATGCCGAGTGTATTTGTTGGATCACTGAAGTGCCAGACTGAGTCTTTCCATTGTTTCTATTGTTCAAGGTGGGCGATGACTAAAAATGCTCCCGGCCTGAGTTGAGCGAATGCCGAATACACAGAGTGTTTTTGTCGGATCACAGAAGTGGCAGGCTGAGTCTTTCCATTGTTTCTATTGTGCAAGGCCGGTGACGTCTACAAATGCTCCACACCTGAGTGGAGCGAAAGCAGATGGTGCAGAGTGTTTGTGTTGAATCACTGAAGTGCCGGACTGAGCCTTTCCATTGTTTCTATTGTTCAAGGTGGGTGACGTCTACAAATGCTCCTGACATGAGCGAAGAGAATGCAAAGTCTGCAGAGTGTTTTTGTCAGATCATTGAAGTGCCAGACTGAGCCTTTCCATTGTTTGTATTGTTCAAGGTGTGTGACGTCTACAAATGCTCCCGACCTGAGCGCAGCGAATGCCGAATACGCAGAGTGTTTTTGTCAGATCACTGAAGTGTCGGACTGAGTCTTTCCATTGTTTCTATTGTTCAAGGTAGGTGATGTCTACAAATGCTCCTGACATGAGCAGAGCAAATGCTGAGTGTATCTG
The DNA here is from genome assembly GCF_040938575.1 of Ambystoma mexicanum. Taxonomy (NCBI): domain Eukaryota; kingdom Metazoa; phylum Chordata; class Amphibia; order Caudata; family Ambystomatidae; genus Ambystoma; species Ambystoma mexicanum. The sequence continues at coordinate 985,276,966 of NC_090928.1, read as the reverse complement.
TTGGATCACTGAAGTGCCAGACTGAGTCTTTCCATTGTTTCTATTGTTCAAGGTGGGCGATGACTACAAATGCTCCTGGCCTGAGTGGAGCGAATGCCAAATACGCAGAGTGTTTTTGTCGGATCACTGAAGTGGCAGACTGAGTCTTTCCATTGTTTCTATTGTTCAAGGCGGGCGATGACTACAAATGCTACTGGCCAGAGCGGAGCGAATGCCGAATGATCAGAGTGTTTTTGTCGGATTACTGAAGTGCCGGACTGAGTCTTTCCATTGTTTCTATTGTAAAGGTGGGTGACATCTACAAATGCTCCTGACCTGAGTGGAGCAAATACAGAGTATGCAGACTGCTTTTGTCAGATCACTGAAATGCTGGACTGAGTTTTTCAATTGTTTCTATTTTTCAAGGTGATTTATGACTACAAATGCTCCTGACCTAAGTGGAGCGAATGCAGAGTGTTCAGAGTGTTTTTGTCAGATCACTGAAGTGCCTGACTGAGTCTTTCCATTATTTCTATTGTTCAAGTTCGGTGACGTCTACAAATGCTCCTGATCTGAGCAGAGTGAATGCAGAGCTGCAGAGTGTTTTTGTCGGATCACTGAAGTGCCTGAATGAGTCTTTCCATTGTTTGTATTGTTCAAGGTGGGTGACGTCTAGAAATTCTCCCTACTTGAGCGGAGCGTGGAGAGCATTTTTGTCAGATCACTGAAAGGCTGGTCTGAGTCTTTCCATTATTTCTATTGTTTAAGGTGGGTGACGTCTATAAATGCTCCTGACCTGAGCGGAGCGAATGGCGAGTGTATTTGTCAGATCACTGAAGTGCCACACTGAGTCTTTCCATTGTTTATATTGTTCAAGGTGGGCGGTGACAACAAATGCTCCTGGCCTGAGCGGAGCGAATGCCGAATACACAGAGTGTTTTTGTCGGATCACAGAAGTGGCAGGCTGAGTCTTTCCATTGTTTCTATTGTGCAAGGCGGGTGACGTCTACAAATGCTCCCCACCTGAGTGGAGCGAAAGCAGATGGTGCAGAGTGTTTTTGTCGAATCACTGAAGTGCCGGACTGAGCCTTTCCATTGTTTCTATTGTTCAAGGTGGGTGACGTCTACAAATGCTCCTGACATGAGCGAAGAGAATGCCGAATACGCAGAGTGTTTTTGTGAGATCACTGAAGTATCGGACTGAGTCTTTCCATTGTTTCTATTGTTCAAGGTAGGTGATGTCTACAAATGCTCCTGAAATGAGCGGAGCAAATTCCGAGTGTATTTGTTGGATCACTGAAGTGCCAGACTGAGTCTTTCCATTGTTTCTATTGTTCAAGGTGGGCGATGACTACAAATGCTCCTGGCCTGAGCGGAGCGAATGCCGAATACGAAGAGTATTTTTGTCGGATCACTGAAGTGGCAGACTGAGTCTTTCCATTGTTTCTATTGTTCAAGGTGGGCGATGACTACAAATGCTACTGGCCTGAGCGGAGCGAATGCCGAATGATCAGAGTGTTTTTGTCGGATTACTGAAGTGGCGGACTGAGCCTTTCCATTGTTTCTATTGTACAAGGTGGGTGATATCTACAAATGCTCCTAAACTGAGTGGAGCGAATGGAGAGTGTGCAGATTGTGTCAGATCACTGAAGTGCTGGACTGAGTATTTCCATTGTTCAAGGTGGGCGATGACTACAAATGCTACTGGCCTGAGCGGAGCGAATGCCGAATGATCAGAGTGTTTTTGACGGATTACTGAAGTGCCGGACTGAGCCTTTCCATTGTTTCTATTGTTCAAGGTGGGCGATGACTACAAATGCTCCTGGCCTGAGTGGAGCGAATGCCAAGTGCGCAGAGTGTTTTTGTCGGATCATTGAAGTGCCGGACTGAGTCTTTCCATTGTTTCTATTGTTCAAGGCGGGTGACGTCTACAAATGCTCCTGACCTAAGCAGAGAGAATGCAGAGTCTGCAGTCTTTTTGTCAGATCACTGAAGTGCCAGACTGAGCCTTTCCATTGTTTGTATTGTTCAAGGTGGGTGACGTCTACAAATGCTACCGACCTGAGCACAGCGAATGCGTTGTGTGTAGAGTGTTTTTGTCAGATCACTGAAGTATCAGACTGAGTCTTTCCATTGTTTCTATTGTTCAAGTTAGGTTATGTCTACAAATTCTCCTGACATGAGCGGGGCAAAATCAGAGTGTGTAGACTGTTTTTGTCAGATCACTGAAGTACTGGATTGAGTTTTTCAATTGTTTCTATTATTCAAGGTCGGTGACTTCGACAAATTCTCCTGATCAGAGCGGAGCGAATGCGGAGCTGCAGAGTGTTTTTGTCGGATCACTGAAGTGCCTGAATGATTCCTTCCATTGTTTGTATTGTTCAAGGTGGGTGACGTCTAGAAATTCTCCCGACTCGAGCAGAGCGTGCAGAGCGTTTTTGTCAGATCACTGAAAGGCTGGACTGAGTCTTTCCATTATTTGTTTGTTTGTTTGTTTGTTTGTTTGTTTGTTTTATTTCTAATGCGCTCCAGACCCATAGGTAGAAGGGCGCAGCAGGTAGGATAATGCGAAGCTTACATCGTTACAGATTATACAGGATACAGTGAAAGTTATACATATTGTACAAGTTACAGTAATGGATAATATAGATATTATGCAAGTTATACAAATTATACAGGATACAGTAATAGTATACAAATATACAGGACCATCGTCGTGCATTTCAATTGTTTAAGGTGGGTGACGTCTAGAAATGCTCCTGACCTGAAAGGAGCGAATGCTGAGTGTATTTGTCGGATCACTGAAGTGCCAGACTGAGTCTTTCCATTGTTTCTATTGTTCAAGGTGGGCGATGACTACAAATGCTACTGGCCTGAGCAGAGCGAATGCCGAATGCGCAGAGTGTTTTTGTCAGATCACTGATGTGCCGGACTGAGTCTTTCCACTGTTTCTATTGTACAAGGTGGGTGACATCTACAAAAGCTCCCAAACTGAGTGGAGCGAATGCGGAGTGTGCAGAGTGTTTGTGTCGCATCACTGAAGTGCCGGACTGAGTTTTTCCATTGTTTCTATTGTTGAAGGTGGGTGACTTTTACAAATGCTCCCGACCTCAGCGGAGTGAATGCAGAGTGTGCAGACTGTTTTTGTCAGATCACTGAAGTGCTGGACTGCGTATTTCCATTGTTCAAGGTGGGTGATGACAACAAATGCTCCTGAGGGGAGCGAATGCTGAGTGTGCAGAGTGTTTTTGTCGAAGCACTGAAGTGCCGGACTGAGTCTTTCCATTGTTTCTATTGTTCAAGGTGGGTGACGTCTACAGATGCTCCTGGCCTGAGTGGAGTGAATGCGGAGTGTGCAGTGTGTTTTTGTCGGATCACTGAAGGGTTGGACTGCGTTTTTCCATTGTTTCTATTGTTAAAGGTGGGTGACGTCTACAAATGCTCCTGATCTGAGCGCAGCGAATGCAGTGTGTGTAGAGTGTTTTTGTCAGATCACTGAAGTACCGGACTGAGTCTTTCCATTGTTTCTATTGTTTAAGATAGCTGATGTCTACAAATGCTCCTGACCTGAGTGTAGCAAATACAGAGTATGTAGACTGCTTTTGTCAGATCACCGAACTGCTGGACTGAGTCTTTCTATTGTTCAAGGTCAGTGACGTCTACAAATGCTCCTGATCTGAGCGGAGCGAATGCAGAGCTGCAGTGTTTTTGTCCGATCACTGAAGTGCCTGACTGAGTCTTTCCATTGTTTGTATTGTTCAAGGTGGGTGACGTCTAGAAATTCTCCCTACTTGAGCGTGCAGAGCGTTTTTGTCAGATCACTAAAAGGCTGGACTGAGTCTTTCCGTTATTTCTATTGTTTAAGGTGGGTAACGTCTAGAAATGCTCCTGACCTGAGTGGAGCGAATGCCGAGTGTTTTGTCGTATCACTGAAGTGGCAGACTGAGTCCTTCCATTGTTTCTATTGTGCAAGGCGGTTGACGTCTACAAATGCTCCCCACCTGAGTGGAGCGAAAGCAGAGTGTGCAGAGTGTTTTTGTTGAATCACTGAAGTGCCGGACTGAGTCTTTCTATTGTTTCTATTGTTCAAGGCGGGTGACATCTACAAATGCTCCTGACCTGAGCGAAGAGATTGCAAAGTCTGCAGAGTGTTTTTGTCAGATCACTGAAGTGCCAGACTGAACCTTTTCATTGTTTGTATTGTTCAAGGTGGGTGAGGTCTACAAATGCTCCTGGCCTGAGCGGAGCGAATGCCAAGTGCGCAGAGTGTTTTTGTCGGATCACTGAAGTGCCAGGCTGAGTCAGTCTTTCCATTGTTTCTATTGTTCAAGGCGGGTGACATCTACAAATGCTCCTGACCTGAGCGAAGAGAATGCAAAGTCTGCAGAGTGTTTTTGTCATATCACTGAAGTATCGGACTGAGTCTTTCCACTGTTTCTATTGTTCAAGGTGGGCAATGACTACAAATGCTCCTGGCCTGAGCGGAGCGAATGCCAAGTGCGCAGAGTGTTTTTGTCGGATCACTGAAGTGCCGGACTGAGTCTTTCCATCGTTTCTATTGTTCAAAGTGGGTGACATCTACAAATGCTCCCAAACTGAGTGGAGCAAATGCGGAGTGTGCAAAGTGCTTTTGTCAGATCACTGAAGTGCCAGACTGAGTCTTTCCATTGTTTCTGTTGTTCAAGGCGGGTGATGTCTACAAATGCTCCTGACCTAAGCAGAGAGAATGCAGAGTCTGCAGTGTTTTTGTCAGATCACTGAAGTTGCAGACTGAGTCTTTCCATTGTTTCTATTATTCAAGTTAGGTGATGTCTACAAATGCTCCTGACATGAGCGGAGCAAAATCAGAGTGTTGTTACGCTCACCTGGCTCCCACAGGGGCGTCGGTCGGACCCGGACAGCTGCGGTCTCCACCCACGTGATGCATAGTGCAGCGATGACTGACTGGATCTGCCCTCCTAATCTTGTCTGCTTAATCAGTAGAAATCTTCTCCTGCAAGTGGAGAGATGGATTTAGCCACTTGTGGATTCAAGTGATGGCACCCCCACAGTCCTCCCCAACTAATCACCTCCAAAATGCCCTCACAGCAATCTCACCTTATATTCTTGAAAGATGAGCTCTCCATCCTGCGTGGATTTGCAGGGGCGCGTTGATTCCAGTTACTTCACTGGTTTGAAGGCTCGGGAGTGTTCCGGAGAGTATTGACTCTGAGGTTCCTGGTGAGGACCAGTAAGTATTAAGTTCATAGAGTTCAATATGTCCGATGTTCACTCTTGTTCCCCCCTTCCTTACTTGTCTTGCAGCTGGCTCGTGAAAAGATGCTCTTATGGCAGCTGGTGGCGCTCAGGTAAGAGTCTGTATTACCCGGCGCTGTCTGGTAAATGTTGCACAAGGAAAACGTGTTGTTTTGTCTCTCTTTACAGATGCGGCACGTGAAAATATGGAGAGTCACAAAAGGATACCTCCGGTGGTAAATCAGGTAAGTCTATGGTGGTAAGAATTATATTTGTTGGTTCCCTTGGCTCACCTTGTGGTTTTCTTTTGTCTCCTAGGTGCCGAAGTTCGGCGAAGAAATGATGGAGGCAGCGCCGACACGAAGGATGCTGTGAAGACTGGTGAGTATGGCGCGGCGCTGCAGCTGGAGGTGCGGCGCGCGCAGAAATTATGTTCTTTACAGGTCCGGAGACAAGATGGATCCAGAATCAGGTGTGGAATAGAAATAAGTTTGTTTTCTAACCTTGTCCCTTTCTTTCCTCTTTGTTTTAGGAGCTCCGGATTCGAGGCGGGCGTGGCAGAAGACTGGAATCAGGCTGCAGGCACGGTGAGTGTTATGCTGCTGGATGCAGAATAACGCAAAGCGTGTGTTGCTGGTCGGGCGTGGTTTAAATAGCCTCAAAAGTAGTCCCAGGTAAGAAGTCCCTAGAACCACACCCGAGTAAAAAATAGTCCCTGTAGAAAAATAGTCCCTTTCAGGCTTCATGTTGGATTGGAGTCATTTGCAGCATGGTCTGCCTGAGGTAAGTAATGACTATGAGCATGGCACCTTAGGCGCCAGGACTGATTCCTACTATGAGCCTGCTGCCTAAGGCGCCAGGACTGTACGCAGATAGCCCCTAGCCGGGGCTGCTGAGGTTTCACTAAATGTCTAGATGCTGCTCCCGGGGCTGATGGGCTTGGTCCGGATGCCTGGGGGTAGGCATCATGGCAGCGTGCGGACTTGTCAGATCACTGAAGTACTGGATTGAGTTTTTCAGTTGTTTCTATTATTCAAGGTCAGTGACTTCTACAAATGCTCCTGATCTGAGCAGAGCGAATGCAGAGCTGCAGAGTGTATTTGTCGGATCACTAAAATGCCAGACTGAGTCTTTCCATTGTTTGTATTGTTCAAGGTGGGTGACGTCTAGAAATTATCTCGACTAGAGCAGAGCGTGCAGAGCATTTTTGTCAGTTCACTGAAGGGCTGGACTGAGTCTTTCCATTATTTCTATTGTTTAAGGTGGGTGACGTCTAGAAATGCTGCTGACCTGAGAGGAGCGAATCCTGAGTGTATTTGTCGGATCACTGAAGTGCCAGACTGAGTCTTTCCATTGTTTCTATTGTTCAAGGTGGGCGATGACTACAAATGCTACTGGCCTGAGCGGAGCGAATGCCGAATGCGCAGAGTATTTTTGTCGGATCACTGATGTGCCGGACTAGGTCTTTCCATTGTTTCTATTGTACAAGGTGGGTAAAACCTACAAATGCTCCCAAACTGAGTACAGCGAATGCGGAGTGTGCAGAGTGTTTGTGTCGCATCACTGAAGTGCCGGACTGAGTTTTTCCATTGTTTCTATTGTTGAAGGTGGGTGACTTATACAAATGCTCCCGACCTGAGCGGAGTGAATGCAGAGTGTGCAGTGTGTTTTTGTCGGATCACTGAAGGGCTGGACTGAGTATTTCCATTGTTCAAGGTGGATGATGACGACAAATGATCCCCAGGGGAGCGAATGCTGAATATGCAGAGTGTTTTTGGCGAAGCACTGAAGTGCCGGACTGAGTCTTTCCATTGTTTCTATTGTTCAAGGTGGGTGACGTCTACAGATGCTCCTGACCTGAGTGGGGTGAATGCGGAGTGTGCAGTGTGTTTTTGTCGGATCACTGAAGGGCTGGACTGAGTTTTTCCATTGATTCTATTGTTCAAGGTGGGTGACGTCTACAAATGCTCCTGACCTGAGCGCAGCGAATGCAGTGTGTGTAGAGGGTTTTTGTCAGATCACTGTAGTACCGGACTGAGTCTTTCCATTGTTTCTATTGTTTAAGGTAGGTGATGTCTACAAATGCTCCTGACCTGAGCGGAGCAAATACAGTATGCAGACTGTTTTGTCAGATCACTGAAATGCTGGACTGAGTTTTTCAATTGTTTCTAGTTTTTCAAGGTGATTTATGACTACAAATGCTCCTGACCTAAGCGGAGCGAATGCAGAGTGTTCAGAGTGTTTTTGTCAGATCACTGAAAGGCTGGACTGAGTCTTTCCATTATTTCTATTGCTCAAGGTCGGTGATGTCTACAAATGCTCCTGATCTGAGCGGAGCGAATGCAGAGCTGCAGAGTGTTTTTGTCGGATCACTGAAGTGCCTGACTGAGTCTTTCCATTCTTTGTATTGTTCAAGGTGGGTGACGTCTAGAAATTCACCCTACTTGAGCGGAGCGTGCAGAGCGTTTTTGTCAGATCACTGAAAGACTGGACTGAGTCTTTCCATCATTTCTATTGTTTAAGGTGGGTGACGTCTAGAAATGCTCCTGACCTGAGCGGAGCGAATGCCGAGTTTATTTGTCAGATCACTGAAGAAACAGACTGAGTGTTTCCATTGTTTATATTGTTCAAGGTGGGCGGTGACTACAAATGCTCCTGGCCTGAGCGGAGCGAATGCCGAATACGCAGAGTGTTTTTGTCGGATCACTGAAGTGCCGGACTGAGTCTTTCCATTGTTTCAATTGTATACGGTGGGTGACGTCTACAAATTCTCCCCACCTGAGTGGAGCGAAAGCAGAGTGTGCAGAGTGTTTTTATCGAATCACTGAAGTGCCGGACTGAGTCTTTCCATTGTTTCTATTGTTCAAGGCGGGTGACGTCTACAAATGCTTGTGACCTGAGCGCAGCAAATGCAGTGTGTGTAGAGTATTTCTTTCAGGTCACTGAAGTAACGGACTGAGTCTTTCCATTGTTTCTATTGTTCAAGGTAGGTGATGTCTACTAATGCTCCTGACCTGAGCGGAGCAAATACAGAGTGTGCAGACTGTTTTTGTCAGATCACTGAAAGGCTGGACTGAGTTTTTCAATTGTTTCTATTTTTCAAGGTGATGTACGACTACAAATGCTCCTGACCTAAGCAGAGCGAATGCAGAGTGTTCAGAGTGTTTTTGACAGATCACTGAAGTGTTGGACTGAGTCTTTCATTGTTTCTATTGTTCAAGGTCGGTGACGTCTACAAATGCTCCTGACCTGAGTAGACCAAATGCAGAGTGTGCAGAGTATTTTTGTTGGATCACTGAAGTGCCTGACTGAGTCTTTTCATTGTTTGTATTGTTCAAGATGGGTGACGTCTACAAATTCTCCTGACCTGAGCGGAGCATGTAGAGTGTTTTTGTCAGATCACTGAAAGGCTGGACTGAGTCTTTCCATTGTTTCTATTGTTCAAGGTGGGCGATGACTACAAATGCTCCTGACCTGAGCGGAGCGTGTAGAGTGTTTTTGTCAGATCACTGAAAGGCTGGACTGAGTCTTTCCATTGTTTCTATTGTTCAAGGTGGGCGATGACTACAAATGCTCCTGGCCTGAGCGGAGCGAATGCCAAGTGCGCAGAGTGTTTTTGTCGGATCATTGAAGTGCCGGACTGAGTCTTTCCATTGTTTCTATTGTTCAAGGCGGGTGACGTCTACAAATGCTCCTGACCTAAGCAGAGAGAATGCAGAGTCTGCAGTCTTTTTGTCAGATCACTGAAGTGCCAGACTGAGCCTTTCCATTGTTTGTATTGTTCAAGTTGGGTGACGTCTACAAATGCTACCGACCTGAGCACAGCGAATGTGTTGTGTGTAGAGTGTTTTTGTCAGATCACTGAAGTATCAGACTGAGTCTTTCCATTGTTTCTATTGTTCAAGTTAGGTGATGTCTACAAATGCTCCTGACATGAGCGGAGCAAGATCAGAGTGTGTAGACTGTTTTTGTCAGATCACCGAAGTACTGGATTGAGTTTTTCAATTGTTTCTATTATTCAAGGTCGGTGACTTCGACAAATGCTCCTGATCAGAGCGGAGCGAATGCGGAGCTGCAGAGTGTTTTTGTCGGATCACTGAAAGGCTGGACTGAGTCTTTCCATTATTTCAATTGTTTAAGGTGGGTGACGTCTAGAAATGCTCCTGACCTGAAAGGAGCGAATGCTGAGTGTATTTGTCGGATCACTGAAGTGCCAGACTGAGTCTTTCCATTGTTTCTATTGTTCAAGGTGGGCGATGACTACAAATGCTACTGGCCTGAGCAGAGCGAATGCCGAATGCGCAGAGTGTTTTTGGCGGATCACTGATGTGCCGGACTGAGTCTTTCCACTGTTTCTATTGTACAAGGTGGGTGACATCTACAAAAGCTCCCAAACTGAGTGGAGCGAATGCGGAGTGTGCAGAGTGTTTGTGTCGCATCACTGAAGTGCCGGACTGAGTTTTTCCATTGTTTCTATTATTGAAGGTGGGTGACTTATACAAATGTTCCCGATCTCAGTGGAGTGAATGCAGAGTGTGCAGACTGTTTTTGTCAGATCACTGAAGTGCTGGAATGAGTATTTCCATTGTTCAAGGTGGGTGATGACGACAAATGCTCCTGAGGGGAGCGAATGCTGAGTGTGCAGAGTGTTTTTGTCGAAGCACTGAAGTGCCGGACTGAGGCTTTACATTGTTTCTAATGTTCAAGGTGGGTGACGTCTACAGATGCTCCTGACCTGAGTGGAGTGAATGCGGAGTGTGCAGTGTGTTTTTGTCAGATCACTGAAGGGTTGGACTGCGTTTTTCCATTGTTTCTATTGTTCAAGGTGGGTGACGTCTACAAATGCTTCTGATCTGAGCGCAGCGAATGCAGTGTGTGTAGAGTGTTTTTGTCAGATCACTGAAGTACCGGACTGAGTCTTTCCATTGTTTCTATTGTTTAAGGTAGCTGATGTCTACAAATGCTCCTGACCTGAGTGGAGCAAATACAGAGTATGCAGACTGCTTTTGTCAGATCACTGAAATGCTGGACTGAGTTTTTCAATTGTTTCTATTTTTCAAGGTGATTTATGACTACAAATGCTCCTGACCTAAGCGGAGCGAATGCAGAGTGTTCAGAGTGTTTTTGTCAGATCACTGAAGTGCCTGACTGAGTCTTTCCATTATTTCTATTGTTCAAGTTCAGTGACGTCTACAAATGCTCCTGATCTGAGCAGAGTGAATGCAGAGCTGCAGAGTGTTTTAGTCGGATCACTGAAGTGCCTGAATGAGTCTTTCCATTGTTTGTATTGTTCAAGGTGGGTGACGTCTAGAAATTCTCCCTACTTGAGCGTAGCGTGCAGAGCATTTTTGTCAGATCACTGAAAGGCTGGACTGAGTCTTTCCATTATTTCTATTGTTTAAGGTGGGTGACGTCTGGAAATGCTCCTGACCTCAGTGGAGCGAATGCCGAGTGTATTTGTCAGATCACTGAAGTGCCACACTGAGTCTTTCGATTGTTTATATTGTTCAAGGTGGGCGGTGACAACAAATGCTCCTGGCCTGAGCGGAGCGAATGCCGAATACACAGAGTGTTTTTGTCGGATCACAGAAGTGGCAGGCTGAGTCTTTCCATTGTTTCTATTGTGCAAGGCGGGTGACGTCTACAAATGCTCCCCACCTGAGTGGAGCGAAAGCAGATGGTGCAGAGTGTTTTTGTCGAATCACTGAAGTGCCAGACTGAGCCTTTCCATTGTTTCTATTGTTCAAGGTGGGTGACGTCTACAAATGCTCCTGACATAAGCGAAGAGAATGCAAATTCTGCAGTGTTTTTGTCAGATCATTGAAGTGCCAGACTGAGCCTTTCCATTGTTTGTATAGTTCAAGGTGTGTGACATCTACAAATGCTCCCGACCTGAGCGCAGCGAATGCCGAATACGCAGAGTGTTTTTGTCAGATCACTGAAGTATCGGACTGAGTCTTTCCATTGTTTCTATTGTTCAAGGTAGGTGATGTCTACAAATGCTCCTGAAATGAGCGGAGCAAATTCCGAGTGTATTTGTTGGATCACTGAAGTGCCAGACTGAGTCTTTCCATTGTTTCTATTGTTCAAGGTGGGCGATGACTACAAATGCTCCTGGCCTGAGTGGAGCGAATGCCGAATACGCAGAGTGTTTTTGTCGGATCACTGAAGTGGCAGACTGAGTCTTTCCATTGTTTCTATTGTTCAAGGTGGGCGATGACTACAAATGCTACTGGCCTTAGCGGAGCGAATGCCGAATGATCAGAGTGTTTTTGTCGGATTACTGAAGTGCCGGACTGAGCCTTTCCATTGTTTCTATTGTACAAGGTGGGTGACATCTACAAATGCTCCTCACCTGAGCGGAGCAAATACAGAGTATGCAGACTGCTTTTGTCAGATCACTGAAATGCTGGACTGAGTTTTTCAATTGTTCCTATTTTTCAAGGTGATTTATGACTACAAATGCTCCTGACCTAAGCGGAGCGAATGCAGAGTGTTCAGAGTGTTTTTGTCAGATCACTGAAGTGCCTGACTGAGTCTTTCGATTATTTCTATTGTTCAAGTTCGGTGACGTCTACAAATGCTCCTGATCTGAGCAGCGTGAATGCAGAGCTGCAGAGTGTTTTTGTCGGATCACTGAAGTGCCTGAATGAGTCTTTCCATTGTTTGTATTGTTCAAGGTGGGTGACGTCTAGAAATTCTCCCTTCTTGAGCGGAGCGTGCAGAGCATTTTTGTCAGATCACTGAAAGGCTGGACTGAGTCTTTCCATTATTTCTATTGTTTAAGGTGGGTGACGTCTGGAAATGCTCCTGACCTGAGCCGAGCGAATGCCGAGTGTATTTGTCAGATCACTGAAGTGCCACACTGAGTCTTTCCATTGTTTATATTGTTCAAGGTGGGCAGTGACAACAAATGCTCCTGGCCTGAGCGGAGCGAATGCCGAATACACAGAGTGTTTTTGTCGGATCACAGAAGTGGCAGGCTGAGTCTTTCCATTGTTTCTATTGTGCAAGGCCGGTGACGTCTACAAATGCTCCACACCTGAGTGGAGCGAAAGCAGATGGTGCAGAGTGTTTTTGTCGAATCACTGAAGTACCGGACTGAGCCTTTCCATTGTTTCTATTGTTCAAGGTGGGTGACGTCTACAAATGCTCCTGACATGAGCGAAGAGAATGCAAAGTCTGCAGAGTGTTTTTGTCAGATCATTGAAGTACCAGACTGACCTTTCCATTGTTTGTATTGTTCAAGGTGTGTGACGTCTACAAATGCTCCCGACCTGAGCGCAGCGAATGCCGAATACGCAGAGTGTTTTTGTCAGATCACTGAAGTATCGGACTGAGTCTTTCCATTGTTTCTATTGTTCAAGGTAGGTGATGTGTCTACAAATGCTCCTGACATGAGCGGAGCAAATGCTGAGTGTATTTGTTGGATCACTGAAGTGCCAGACTGAGTCTTTCCATTGTTTCTATTGTTCAAGGTGGGCGATGACTACAAATGCTCCTGGCCTGAGTGGAGCGAATGCCGAATACGCAGAGTGTTTTTGTTCGATCACTGAAGTGGCAGACTGAGTCTTTCCATTGTTTCTATTGTTTAAGGTGGGCGATGACTACAAATGCTACTGGCTTGAGCGGAGCGAATGCCGAATGATCAGAGTGTTTTTGTCGGATTACTGAAGTGCCGGACTGAGCCTTTCCATTGTTTCTATTGTACAAGGTGGGTGACATCTACAAATGCTCCTGACCTGAGCGGAACAAATACAGAGTATGCAGACTGCTTTTGTCAGATCACTGAAATGCTGGACTGAGTTTTTCAATTGTTTCTATTTTTCAAGGTGATTTATGACTACAAATGCTCCTGACCTAAGTGGAGCGAATGCAGAGTGTTCAGAGTGTTTTTGTCAGAACACTGAAGTGCCTGACTGAGTCTTTCCATTATTTCTATTGTTCAAGTTCGGTGACGTCTACAAATGCTCCTGATCTGAGCAGAGTGAATGCAGAGCTGCAGAGTGTTTTTGTCGGATCACTGAAGTGCCTGAATGAGTCTTTCCATTGTTTGTATTGTTCAAGGTGGGTGACGTCTAGAAATTCTCCCTACTTGAGCGGAGCGTGCAGAGCATTTTTGTCAGATCACTGAAAGGCTGGTCTGGGTCTTTCCATTATTTCTATTGTTTAAGGTGGGTGACGTCTAGAAATGCTCCTGACCTGAGCGGAGCGAATGCCGAGTGTATTTGTCAGATCACTGAAGTGCCACACTGAGTCTTTCCATTGTTTATATTGTTCAAGGTGGGCGGTGACAACAAATGCTCCTGGCCTGAGCGTAGCGAATGCCGAATACACAGAGTGTTTTTGTTGGATCACAGAAGTGGCAGGCTGAGTCTTTCCATTGTTTCTATTGTGCAAGGCGGGTGACGTCTACAAATGCTCCCCACCTGAGTGGAGCGAAAGCAGATGGTGCAGAGTGTTTTTGTCGAATCACTGAAGTGCCGGACTGAGCCTTTCCGTTGTTTCTATTGTTCAAGATGGGTGACGTCTACAAATGCTCCTGACATGAGCGAAGAGAATGCAAAGTCTGCAGAGTGTTTTTGTCAGATCATTGAAGTGCCAGACTGAGCCTTTCCATTGTTTGTATTGTTCAAGGTGTGTGACGTCTACAAATGCTCCCGACCTGAGCGCAGCGAATGCCGAATACGCAGAGTGTTTTTGTCAGATCACTGAAGTATCGGACTGAGTCTTTCCATTGTTTCTTTTGTTCAAGGTAGGTGATGCCTACAAATGCTCCTGACATGAGCGGAGCAAATTCCGAGTGTATTTGTTGGATCACTGAAGTGCCAGACTGAGTCTTTCCATTGTTTCTATTTTCAAGGTGGGGGATGACTACAAATGCTCCTGGCCTGAGCAGAGCGAATGCCGAATACGCAGAGTGTTTTTGTCGGATCACTGATTTGGCAGACTGAGTCTTTCCATTGTTTCTATTGTTCAAGGTGGGCGATGACTACAAATGCTACTGGCCTGAGCGGAGCGAATGCCGAATGATCAGAGTGTTTTTGTCGGATTACTGAAGTGGCGGACTGAGCCTTTCCATTGTTTCTATTGTACAAGGTGGGTGACATCTACAAATGCTCCTAAACTGAGTGGAGCGAATTGAGAGTGTGCAGATTGTGTCAGATCATTGAAGTGCTGGACTGAGTATTTCCATTGTTCAAGGTGCGTGATGACGACAAATGCTCCTGAACGGAGCGAATGCTGTGTGTGGAGAGTGTTTTTGTTGGATCACTGAAGTACCCGACTGAGTCTTCCATTGTTCTTTTGTTCAAGGTGGATGACGTCTACAAATGCTCCTGACCTGAGTGGAGCGAGTGTGCAGTGTGCTTTTGTCGGATCACTGAAGTGGCGGACTGAGTCTTTCCATTGCTATCATTGTTAAAGGTGGGTGATGTCTACAAATACTCGCGACCTGAGCGGAGCGAATGCAGAGTGTGCAGAGTATTTTTATCGGATCACTGAAGGGCTGGACTGAGTTTTTCCATTGTTTCTATTGTTCAAGGTGGGTGACGTCTACAAATGCTCCTGACCTGAGCGCAGCAAATTCAGTGCGTGTAGAGTGTTTTTGTCAGATCACTGAAGTAACAGACTGAGTCTTTCCATTGTTTCCATTGTTCAAGGTAGGTGATGTCTACAAATGCTCCTGACGTGAGCGGAGCAAATACAGAGTGTGCAGACTGTTTTTGTCAGATCACCGAAATGCTGGACTGAGCTTTTGTTTTGTTTCTATTTTTCAAGGTGATTTACGACTACAAATGCTCCTGACCTAAGCGGAGCGAATGCAGAGTGTTTTTGAGAGATCACTGAAGTGTTGGACTGAGTCTTTCATTGTTTCTATTGTTCAAGGTCGGTGACGTCTACAAATGCTCCTGACCTGAGTAGACCAAATGCAGAGTGTGCAGAGTATTTTTGTTGGATCACTGAAGTGCCTGACTGAGTCTTTCCATTGTTTGTATTGTTCAAGATGGGTGACGTCTACAAATTCTCCTGACCTGAGCGGAGCGTGTAGAGTGTTTTTGTCAGATCACTGAAAGGCTGGACTGAGTCTTTTCATTGTTTCTATTGTTCAAGGTGGGCGATGACTACAAATGCTACTGGCCTGAGCGGAGCGAATGCCGAATGATCAGAGTGTTTTTGTCGGATTACTGAAGTGGCGGACTGAGCCTTTCCATTGTTTCTATTGTACAAGGTGGGTGACATCTACAAATGCTCCTAAACTGAGTGGAGCGAATGGAGAGTGTGCAGATTGTGTCAGATCACTGAAGTGCTGGACTGAGTATTTCCATTGTTCAAGGTGGGTGATGACGACAAATGCTCCTGAACGGAGCGAATGCTGTGTGTGGAGAGTGTTTTTGTTGGATCACTGACATACCGGACTGTGTCTTCCATTGTTCTTTTGTTCAAGGTGGATGACGTCTACAAATGCTCCTGACCTGAGTGGAGCGAATGCGGAGTGTGCAGTGTGCTTTTGTCGGATCACTGAAGTGGCGGACTGAGTCTTTCCATTGCTATCATTGTTCAAGGTGGGTGATGTCTACAAATACTCACGACCTGAGCGGAGCGAATCCAGAGTGTGCAGAGTATTTTTATCGGATCACTGAAGGGCTGGACTGAGTCTTTCCATTGTTTCTATTGTTCAAGGTGGGTGACGTCTACAAATGCTCCTGACCTGAGCGCAGCGAATGCCGAATACGCAGAGTGTTTTTGTCAGATCACTGAAGTATCGGACTGAGTCTTTCCATTGTTTCTATTGTTCAAGGTAGGTGATGTCTACAAATGCTCCTGACATGAGCGGAGCAAATGCTGAGTGTATTTGTTGGATCACTGAAGTGCCAGACTGAGTCTTTCCATTGTTTCTATTGTTCAAGGTGGGCGATGACTACAAATGCTCCTGGCCTGAGTGGAGCGAATGCCGAATACGCAGAGTGTTTTTGTCCCATCACTGAAGTGGCAGACTGAGTCTTTCCATTGTTTCTATTGTTCAAGGCGGGCGATGACTACAAATGCTACTGGCCTGAGCGGAGCGAATGCCGAATGATCAGAGTGTTTTTGTCGGATTACTGAAGTGCCGGACTGAGTCTTTCCATTGTTTCTATTGTACAAGGTGGGTGACATCTACAAATGCTCCTGACCTGAGCGGAGCAAATACAGAGTATGCAGACTGCTTTTGTCAGATCACTGAAATGCTGGACTGAGTTTTTCAATTGTTTCTATTTTTCAAGGTGATTTATGACTACAAATGCTCCTGACCTAAGTGGAGCGAATGCAGAGTGTTCAGAGTGTTTTTGTCAGATCACTGAAGTGCCTGACTGAGTCTTTCCATTGTTTGTATTGTTCAAGATGGGTGACGTCTACAAATTCTCCTGACCTGAGCGGAGCGTGTAGAGTGTTTTTGTCAGATCACTGAAAGGCTGGACTGAGTCTTTTCATTGTTTCTATTGTTCAAGGTGGGCGATGACTACAAATGCTACTGGCCTGAGCGGAGCGAATGCCGAATGATCAGAGTGTTTTTGTCGGATTACTGAAGTGGCGGACTGAGCCTTTCCATTGTTTCTATTGTACAAGGTGGGTGACATCTACAAATGCTCCTAAACTGAGTGGAGCGAATGGAGAGTGTGCGGATTGTGTCAGATCACTGAAGTGCTGGACTGAGTATTTCCATTGTTCAAGGTGGGTGATGACGACAAATGCTCCTGAACGGAGCGAATGCTGTGTGTGGAGAGTGTTTTTGTTGGATCACTGACATACCGGACTGTGTCTTCCATTGTTCTTTTGTTCAAGGTGGATGACGTCTACAAATGCTCCTGACCTGAGTGGAGCGAATGCAGAGTGTGCAGTGTGCTTTTGTCGGATCACTGAAGTGGCGGACTGAGTCTTTCCATTGCTATCATTGTTCAAGGTGGGTGATGTCTACAAATACTCACGACCTGAGCGGAGCGAATGCAGAGTGTGCAGAGTATTTTTATCGGATCACTGAAGGGCTGGACTGAGTCTTTCCATTGTTTCTATTGTTCAAGGTGGGTGACGTCTACAAATGCTCCTGACCTGAGCGCAGCAAATGCAGTGCGTGTAGAGTGTTTTTGTCAGATCACTGAAGTAACAGACTGAGTCTTTCCATTGTTTCCATTGTTCAAGGTAGGTGATGTCTACAAATGCTCCTGATGTGAGCGCAGCAAATACAGACTGTGCAGACTGTTTTTGCCAGATCACTGAAATGCTGGACTGAGCTTTTCAATTGTTTCTATTTTTCAAGGTGATTTAC
The DNA here is from genome assembly GCF_040938575.1 of Ambystoma mexicanum. Taxonomy (NCBI): domain Eukaryota; kingdom Metazoa; phylum Chordata; class Amphibia; order Caudata; family Ambystomatidae; genus Ambystoma; species Ambystoma mexicanum. The sequence continues at coordinate 985,259,448 of NC_090928.1, read as the reverse complement.
GACTACAAATGCTCCTGACCTAAGCGGAGCGAATGCAGAGTGTTTTTGACAGATCGCTGAAGTGTTGGACTGAGTCTTTCATTGTTTCTATTGTTCAAGGTTGGTGACGTCTACAAATGCTCCTGACCTGAGTAGACCAAATGCAGAGTGTGCAGAGTATTTTTGTTGGATCACTGAAGTACCTGACTGAGTCTTTCCATTGTTTCTATTGTTCAAGGTGGGCGATGACTAAAAATGCTCCTGGCCTGAGTGGAGCGAATGCCGAATAGGCAGAGTGTTTTTGTCGGATCACTGAAGTGGCAGACTGAGTCTTTCCATTGTTTCTATTGTTCAAGGTGGGCGATGACTACAAATGCTACTGCCTTAGCGGAGCGAATGCCGAATGATCAGAGTGTTTTTGTCGGATTACTGACGTGCCGGACTGAGCCTTTCCATTGTTTCTATTGTACAAGGTGGGTGACATCTACAATTGCTCCTGACTTGAGCGGAGCAAATACAGAGTATGCAGACTGCTTTTGTCAGATCACTGAAATGCTGGACTGAGTTTTTCAATTGTTCCTATTTTTCAAGGTGATTTATGACTACAAATGCTCCTGACCTAAGCGGACCGAATGCAGAGTGTTCAGAGTGTTTTTGTCAGATCACTGAAGTGCCTGACTGAGTCTTTCCATTATTTCTATTGTTCAAGTTCGGTGACGTCTACAAATGCTCCTGATCTGAGCAGAGTGAATGCAGAGCTGCAGAGTGTTTTTGTCGGATCACTGAAGTGCCTGAATGAGTCTTTCCATTGTTTGTATTGTTCAAGGTGGGTGACGTCTAGAAATTCTCCCTTCTTGAGCGGAGCGTGCAGAGCATTTTTGTCAGATCACTGAAAGGCTGGACTGAGTCTTTCCATTATTTCTATTGTTTAAGGTGGGTGACGTCTGGAAATGCTCCTGACCTGAGCGGAGCGAATGCCGAGTGTATTTGTCAGATCACTGAAGTGCCACACTGAGTCTTTCCATTGTTTATATTGTTCAAGGTGGGCGGTGACAACAAATGCTCCTGCCTGAGCGGAGCGAATGCCGAATACACAGAGTGTTTTTGTCGGATCACAGAAGTGGCAGGCTGAGTCTTTCCATTGTTTCTATTGTGCAAGGCCGGTGACGTCTACAAATGCTCCACACCTGAGTGGAGCGAAAGCAGATGGTGCAGAGTGTTTGTGTCGAATCACTGAAGTGCCGGACTGAGCCTTTCCATTGTTTCTATTGTTCAAGGTGGGTGACGTCTACAAATGCTCCTGACATGAGCGAAGAGAATGCAAAGTCTGCAGAGTGTTTTTGTCAGATCATTGAAGTGCCAGACTGAGCCTTTCCATTGTTTGTATTGTTCAAGGTGTGTGACGTCTACAAATGCTCCCGACCTGAGCGCAGCGAATGCCGAATACGCAGAGTGTTTTTGTCAGATCACTGAAGTATCGGACTGAGTCTTTCCATTGTTTCTATTGTTCAAGGTAGGTGATGTCTACAAATGCTCCTGACATGAGCGGAGCAAATGCTGAGTGTATTTGTTGGATCACTGAAGTGCCAGACTGAGTCTTTCCATTGTTTCTATTGTTCAAGGTGGGCGATGACTACAAATGCTCCTGGCCTGAGTGGAGCGAATGCCGAATACGCAGAGTGTTTTTGTCCCATCACTGAAGTGGCAGACTGAGTCTTTCCATTGTTTCTATTGTTCAAGGCGGGCGATGACTACAAATGCTACTGGCCTGAGCGGAGCGAATGCCGAATGATCAGAGTGTTTTTGTCGGATTACTGAAGTGCCCGACTGAGTCTTTCCATTGTTTCTATTGTACAAGGTGGGTGACATCTACAAATGCTCCTGACCTGAGCGGAGCAAATACAGAGTATGCAGACTGCTTTTGTCAGATCACTGAAATGCTGGACTGAGTTTTTCAATTGTTTCTATTTTTCAAGGTGATTTATGACTACAAATGCTCCTGACCTAAGTGGAGCGAATGCAGAGTGTTCAGAGTGTTTTTGTCAGATCACTGAAGTGCCTGACTGAGTCTTTCCATTATTTCTATTGTTCAAGTTCGGTGACGTCTACAAATGCTCCTGATCTGAGCAGAGTGAATGCAGAGCTGCAGAGTGTTTTTGTCGGATCACTGAAGTGCCGGACTGAGTCTTTCCATTGTTTCTATTGTTCAAGGCGGGTGACGTCTATAAATGCTTGTGACCTGAGCGCAGCAAATGCAGTGTGTGTAGAGTATTTCTTTCAGGTCACTGAAGTAACGGACTGAGTCTTTCCATTGTTTCTATTGTTCAAGGTAGGTGATGTCTACTAATGCTCCTGACCTGAGCGGAGCAAATACAGAGTGTGCAGACTGTTTTTGTCAGATCACTGAAAGGCTGGACTGAGTTTTTCAATTGTTTCTATTTTTCAAGGTGATGTACGACTACAAATGCTCCTGACCTAAGCAGAGCGAATGCAGAGTGTTCAGAGTGTTTTTGACAGATCACTGAAGTGTTGGACTGAGTCTTTCATTGTTTCTATTGTTCAAGGTCGGTGACGTCTACAAATGCTCCTGACCTGAGTAGACCAAATGCAGAGTGTGCAGAGTATTTTTGTTGGATCACTGAAGTGCCTGACTGAGTCTTTTCATTGTTTGTATTGTTCAAGATGGGTGACGTCTACAAATTCTCCTGACCTGAGCGGAGCATGTAGAGTGTTTTTGTCAGATCACTGAAAGGCTGGACTGAGTCTTTCCATTGTTTCTATTGTTCAAGGTGGGCGATGACTACAAATGCTCCTGACCTGAGCGGAGCGTGTAGAGTGTTTTTGTCAGATCACTGAAAGGCTGGACTGAGTCTTTCCATTGTTTCTATTGTTCAAGGTGGGCGATGACTACAAATGCTCCTGGCCTGAGCGGAGCGAATGCCAAGTGCGCAGAGTGTTTTTGTCGGATCATTGAAGTGCCGGACTGAGTCTTTCCATTGTTTCTATTGTTCAAGGCGGGTGACGTCTACAAATGCTCCTGACCTAAGCAGAGAGAATGCAGAGTCTGCAGTCTTTTTGTCAGATCACTGAAGTGCCAGACTGAGCCTTTCCATTGTTTGTATTGTTCAAGGTGGGTGACGTCTACAAATGCTACCGACCTGAGCACAGCGAATGTGTTGTGTGTAGAGTGTTTTTGTCAGATCACTGAAGTATCAGACTGAGTCTTTCCATTGTTTCTATTGTTCAAGTTAGGTGATGTCTACAAATGCTCCTGACATGAGCGGAGCAAGATCAGAGTGTGTAGACTGTTTTTGTCAGATCACCGAAGTACTGGATTGAGTTTTTCAATTGTTTCTATTATTCAAGGTCGGTGACTTCGACAAATGCTCCTGATCAGAGCGGAGCGAATGCGGAGCTGCAGAGTGTTTTTGTCGGATCACTGAAAGGCTGGACTGAGTCTTTCCATTATTTCAATTGTTTAAGGTGGGTGACGTCTAGAAATGCTCCTGACCTGAAAGGAGCGAATGCTGAGTGTATTTGTCGGATCACTGAAGTGCCAGACTGAGTCTTTCCATTGTTTCTATTGTTCAAGGTGGGCGATGACTACAAATGCTACTGGCCTGAGCAGAGCGAATGCCGAATGCGCAGAGTGTTTTTGGCGGATCACTGATGTGCCGGACTGAGTCTTTCCACTGTTTCTATTGTACAAGGTGGGTGACATCTACAAAAGCTCCCAAACTGAGTGGAGCGAATGCGGAGTGTGCAGAGTGTTTGTGTCGCATCACTGAAGTGCCGGACTGAGTTTTTCCATTGTTTCTATTATTGAAGGTGGGTGACTTATACAAATGTTCCCGATCTCAGTGGAGTGAATGCAGAGTGTGCAGACTGTTTTTGTCAGATCACTGAAGTGCTGGAATGAGTATTTCCATTGTTCAAGGTGGGTGATGACGACAAATGCTCCTGAGGGGAGCGAATGCTGAGTGTGCAGAGTGTTTTTGTCGAAGCACTGAAGTGCCGGACTGAGGCTTTACATTGTTTCTAATGTTCAAGGTGGGTGACGTCTACAGATGCTCCTGACCTGAGTGGAGTGAATGCGGAGTGTGCAGTGTGTTTTTGTCAGATCACTGAAGGGTTGGACTGCGTTTTTCCATTGTTTCTATTGTTCAAGGTGGGTGACGTCTACAAATGCTTCTGATCTGAGCGCAGCGAATGCAGTGTGTGTAGAGTGTTTTTGTCAGATCACTGAAGTACCGGACTGAGTCTTTCCATTGTTTCTATTGTTTAAGGTAGCTGATGTCTACAAATGCTCCTGACCTGAGTGGAGCAAATACAGAGTATGCAGACTGCTTTTGTCAGATCACTGAAATGCTGGACTGAGTTTTTCAATTGTTTCTATTTTTCAAGGTGATTTATGACTACAAATGCTCCTGACCTAAGCGGAGCGAATGCAGAGTGTTCAGAGTGTTTTTGTCAGATCACTGAAGTGCCTGACTGAGTCTTTCCATTATTTCTATTGTTCAAGTTCAGTGACGTCTACAAATGCTCCTGATCTGAGCAGAGTGAATGCAGAGCTGCAGAGTGTTTTAGTCGGATCACTGAAGTGCCTGAATGAGTCTTTCCATTGTTTGTATTGTTCAAGGTGGGTGACGTCTAGAAATTCTCCCTACTTGAGCGTAGCGTGCAGAGCATTTTTGTCAGATCACTGAAAGGCTGGACTGAGTCTTTCCATTATTTCTATTGTTTAAGGTGGGTGACGTCTGGAAATGCTCCTGACTTCAGTGGAGCGAATGCCGAGTGTATTTGTCAGATCACTGAAGTGCCACACTAAGTCTTTCGATTGTTTATATTGTTCAAGGTGGGCGGTGACAACCAATGCTCCTGGCCTGAGCGGAGCGAATGCCGAATACACAGAGTGTTTTTGTCGGATCACAGAAGTGGCAGGTTGAGTCTTTCCATTGTTTCTATTGTGCAAGGCGGGTGACGTCTACAAATGCTCCCCACCTGAGTGGAGCGAAAGCAGATGGTGCAGAGTGTTTTTGTCGAATCACTGAAGTGCCAGACTGAGCCTTTCCATTGTTTCTATTGTTCAAGGTGGGTGACGTCTACAAATGCTCCTGACATAAGCGAAGAGAATGCAAATTCTGCAGTGTTTTTGTCAGATCATTGAAGTGCCAGACTGAGCCTTTCCATTGTTTGTATAGTTCAAGGTGTGTGACATCTACAAATGCTCCCGACCTGAGCGCAGCGAATGCCGAATACGCAGAGTGTTTTTGTCAGATCACTGAAGTATCGGACTGAGTCTTTCCATTGTTTCTATTGTTCAAGGTAGGTGATGTCTACAAATGCTCCTGAAATGAGCGGAGCAAATTCCGAGTGTATTTGTTGGATCACTGAAGTGCCAGACTGAGTCTTTCCATTGTTTCTATTGTTCAAGGTGGGCGATGACTACAAATGCTCCTGGCCTGAGTGGAGCGAATGCCGAATACGCAGAGTGTTTTTGTCGGATCACTGAAGTGGCAGACTGAGTCTTTCCATTGTTTCTATTGTTCAAGGTGGGCGATGACTACAAATGCTACTGGCCTTAGCGGAGCGAATGCCGAATGATCAGAGTGTTTTTGTCGGATTACTGAAGTGCCGGACTGAGCCTTTCCATTGTTTCTATTGTACAAGGTGGGTGACATCTACAAATGCTCCTCACCTGAGCGGAGCAAATACAGAGTATGCAGACTGCTTTTGTCAGATCACTGAAATGCTGGACTGAGTTTTTCAATTGTTCCTATTTTTCAAGGTGATTTATGACTACAAATGCTCCTGACCTAAGCGGAGCGAATGCAGAGTGTTCAGAGTGTTTTTGTCAGATCACTGAAGTGCCTGACTGAGTCTTTCCATTATTTCTATTGTTCAAGTTCGGTGACGTCTACAAATGCTCCTGATCTGAGCAGCGTGAATGCAGAGCTGCAGAGTGTTTTTGTCGGATCACTGAAGTGCCTGAATGAGTCTTTCCATTGTTTGTATTGTTCAAGGTGGGTGACGTCTAGAAATTCTCCCTTCTTGAGCGGAGCGTGCAGAGCATTTTTGTCAGATCACTGAAAGGCTGGACTGAGTCTTTCCATTATTTCTATTGTTTAAGGTGGGTGACGTCTGGAAATGCTCCTGACCTGAGCCGAGCGAATGCCGAGTGTATTTGTCAGATCACTGAAGTGCCACACTGAGTCTTTCCATTGTTTATATTGTTCAAAGTGGGCAGTAACAACAAATGCTCCTGGCCTGAGCGGAGCGAATGCCGAATACACAGAGTGTTTTTGTCGGATCACAGAAGTGGCAGGCTGAGTCTTTCCATTGTTTCTATTGTGCAAGGCCGGTGACGTCTACAAATGCTCCACACCTGAGTGGAGCGAAAGCAGATGGTGCAGAGTGTTTTTGTCGAATCACTGAAGTACCGGACTGAGCCTTTCCATTGTTTCTATTGTTCAAGGTGGGTGACGTCTACAAATGCTCCTGACATGAGCGAAGAGAATGCAAAGTCTGCAGAGTGTTTTTGTCAGATCATTGAAGTACCAGACTGACCTTTCCATTGTTTGTATTGTTCAAGGTGTGTGACGTCTACAAATGCTCCCGACCTGAGCGCAGCGAATGCCGAATACGCAGAGTGTTTTTGTCAGATCACTGAAGTATCGGACTGAGTCTTTCCATTGTTTCTATTGTTCAAGGTAGGTGATGTGTCTACAAATGCTCCTGACATGAGCGGAGCAAATGCTGAGTGTATTTGTTGGATCACTGAAGTGCCAGACTGAGTCTTTCCATTGTTTCTATTGTTCAAGGTGGGCGATGACTACAAATGCTCCTGGCCTGAGTGGAGCGAATGCCGAATACGCAGAGTGTTTTTGTTCGATCACTGAAGTGGCAGACTGAGTCTTTCCATTGTTTCTATTGTTTAAGGTGGGCGATGACTACAAATGCTACTGGCTTGAGCGGAGCGAATGCCGAATGATCAGAGTGTTTTTGTCGGATTACTGAAGTGCCGGACTGAGCCTTTCCATTGTTTCTATTGTACAAGGTGGGTGACATCTACAAATGCTCCTGACCTGAGCGGAACAAATACAGAGTATGCAGACTGCTTTTGTCAGATCACTGAAATGCTGGACTGAGTTTTTCAATTGTTTCTATTTTTCAAGGTGATTTATGACTACAAATGCTCCTGACCTAAGTGGAGCGAATGCAGAGTGTTCAGAGTGTTTTTGTCAGAACACTGAAGTGCCTGACTGAGTCTTTCCATTATTTCTATTGTTCAAGTTCGGTGACGTCTACAAATGCTCCTGATCTGAGCAGAGTGAATGCAGAGCTGCAGAGTGTTTTTGTCGGATCACTGAAGTGCCTGAATGAGTCTTTCCATTGTTTGTATTGTTCAAGGTGGGTGACGTCTAGAAATTCTCCCTACTTGAGCGGAGCGTGCAGAGCATTTTTGTCAGATCACTGAAAGGCTGGTCTGGGTCTTTCCATTATTTCTATTGTTTAAGGTGGGTGACGTCTAGAAATGCTCCTGACCTGAGCGGAGCGAATGCCGAGTGTATTTGTCAGATCACTGAAGTGCCACACTGAGTCTTTCCATTGTTTATATTGTTCAAGGTGGGCGGTGACAACAAATGCTCCTGGCCTGAGCGTAGCGAATGCCGAATACACAGAGTGTTTTTGTTGGATCACAGAAGTGGCAGGCTGAGTCTTTCCATTGTTTCTATTGTGCAAGGCGGGTGACGTCTACAAATGCTCCCCACCTGAGTGGAGCGAAAGCAGATGGTGCAGAGTGTTTTTGTCGAATCACTGAAGTGCCGGACTGAGCCTTTCCATTGTTTCTATTGTTCAAGATGGGTGACGTCTACAAATGCTCCTGACATGAGCGAAGAGAATGCAAAGTCTGCAGAGTGTTTTTGTCAGATCATTGAAGTGCCAGACTGAGCCTTTCCATTGTTTGTATTGTTCAAGGTGTGTGACGTCTACAAATGCTCCCGACCTGAGCGCAGCGAATGCCGAATACGCAGAGTGTTTTTGTCAGATCACTGAAGTATCGGACTGAGTCTTTCCATTGTTTCTTTTGTTCAAGGTAGGTGATGCCTACAAATGCTCCTGACATGAGCGGAGCAAATTCCGAGTGTATTTGTTGGATCACTGAAGTGCCAGACTGAGTCTTTCCATTGTTTCTATTTTCAAGGTGGGGGATGACTACAAATGCTCCTGGCCTGAGCAGAGCGAATGCCGAATACGCAGAGTGTTTTTGTCGGATCACTGATTTGGCAGACTGAGTCTTTCCATTGTTTCTATTGTTCAAGGTGGGCGATGACTACAAATGCTACTGGCCTGAGCGGAGCGAATGCCGAATGATCAGAGTGTTTTTGTCGGATTACTGAAGTGGCGGACTGAGCCTTTCCATTGTTTCTATTGTACAAGGTGGGTGACATCTACAAATGCTCCTAAACTGAGTGGAGCGAATTGAGAGTGTGCAGATTGTGTCAGATCATTGAAGTGCTGGACTGAGTATTTCCATTGTTCAAGGTGCGTGATGACGACAAATGCTCCTGAACGGAGCGAATGCTGTGTGTGGAGAGTGTTTTTGTTGGATCACTGAAGTACCCGACTGAGTCTTCCATTGTTCTTTTGTTCAAGGTGGATGACGTCTACAAATGCTCCTGACCTGAGTGGAGCGAATGCGGAGTGTGCAGTGTGCTTTTGTCGGATCACTGAAGTGGCGGACTGAGTCTTTCCATTGCTATCATTGTTAAAGGTGGGTGATGTCTACAAATACTCGCGACCTGAGCGGAGCGAATGCAGAGTGTGCAGAGTATTTTTATCGGATCACTGAAGGGCTGGACTGAGTTTTTCCATTGTTTCTATTGTTCAAGGTGGGTGACGTCTACAAATGCTCCTGACCTGAGCGCAGCAAATTCAGTGCGTGTAGAGTGTTTTTGTCAGATCACTGAAGTAACAGACTGAGTCTTTCCATTGTTTCCATTGTTCAAGGTAGGTGATGTCTACAAATGCTCCTGACGTGAGCGGAGCAAATACAGAGTGTGCAGACTGTTTTTGTCAGATCACCGAAATGCTGGACTGAGCTTTTGTTTTGTTTCTATTTTTCAAGGTGATTTACGACTACAAATGCTCCTGACCTAAGCGGAGCGAATGCAGAGTGTTTTTGAGAGATCACTGAAGTGTTGGACTGAGTCTTTCATTGTTTCTATTGTTCAAGGTCGGTGACGTCTACAAATGCTCCTGACCTGAGTAGACCAAATGCAGAGTGTGCAGAGTATTTTTGTTGGATCACTGAAGTGCCTGACTGAGTCTTTCCATTGTTTGTATTGTTCAAGATGGGTGACGTCTACAAATTCTCCTGACCTGAGCGGAGCGTGTAGAGTGTTTTTGTCAGATCACTGAAAGGCTGGACTGAGTCTTTTCATTGTTTCTATTGTTCAAGGTGGGCGATGACTACAAATGCTACTGGCCTGAGCGGAGCGAATGCCGAATGATCAGAGTGTTTTTGTCGGATTACTGAAGTGGCGGACTGAGCCTTTCCATTGTTTCTATTGTACAAGGTGGGTGACATCTACAAATGCTCCTAAACTGAGTGGAGCGAATGGAGAGTGTGCAGATTGTGTCAGATCACTGAAGTGCTGGACTGAGTATTTCCATTGTTCAAGGTGGGTGATGACGACAAATGCTCCTGAACGGAGCGAATGCTGTGTGTGGAGAGTGTTTTTGTTGGATCACTGACATACCGGACTGTGTCTTCCATTGTTCTTTTGTTCAAGGTGGATGACGTCTACAAATGCTCCTGACCTGAGTGGAGCGAATGCGGAGTGTGCAGTGTGCTTTTGTCGGATCACTGAAGTGGCGGACTGAGTCTTTCCATTGCTATCATTGTTCAAGGTGGGTGATGTCTACAAATACTCACGACCTGAGCGGAGCGAATGCAGAGTGTGCAGAGTATTTTTATCGGATCACTGAAGGGCTGGACTGAGTCTTTCCATTGTTTCTATTGTTCAAGGTGGGTGACGTCTACAAATGCTCCTGACCTGAGCGCAGCGAATGCCGAATACGCAGAGTGTTTTTGTCAGATCACTGAAGTATCGGACTGAGTCTTTCCATTGTTTCTATTGTTCAAGGTAGGTGATGTCTACAAATGCTCCTGACATGAGCGGAGCAAATGCTGAGTGTATTTGTTGGATCACTGAAGTGCCAGACTGAGTCTTTCCATTGTTTCTATTGTTCAAGGTGGGCGATGACTACAAATGCTCCTGGCCTGAGTGGAGCGAATGCCGAATACGCAGAGTGTTTTTGTCCCATCACTGAAGTGGCAGACTGAGTCTTTCCATTGTTTCTATTGTTCAAGGCGGGCGATGACTACAAATGCTACTGGCCTGAGCGGAGCGAATGCCGAATGATCAGAGTGTTTTTGTCGGATTACTGAAGTGCCGGACTGAGTCTTTCCATTGTTTCTATTGTACAAGGTGGGTGACATCTACAAATGCTCCTGACCTGAGCGGAGCAAATACAGAGTATGCAGACTGCTTTTGTCAGATCACTGAAATGCTGGACTGAGTTTTTCAATTGTTTCTATTTTTCAAGGTGATTTATGACTACAAATGCTCCTGACCTAAGTGGAGCGAATGCAGAGTGTTCAGAGTGTTTTTGTCAGATCACTGAAGTGCCTGACTGAGTCTTTCCATTGTTTGTATTGTTCAAGATGGGTGACGTCTACAAATTCTCCTGACCTGAGCGGAGCGTGTAGAGTGTTTTTGTCAGATCACTGAAAGGCTGGACTGAGTCTTTTCATTGTTTCTATTGTTCAAGGTGGGCGATGACTACAAATGCTACTGGCCTGAGCGGAGCGAATGCCGAATGATCAGAGTGTTTTTGTCGGATTACTGAAGTGGCGGACTGAGCCTTTCCATTGTTTCTATTGTACAAGGTGGGTGACATCTACAAATGCTCCTAAACTGAGTGGAGCGAATGGAGAGTGTGCGGATTGTGTCAGATCACTGAAGTGCTGGACTGAGTATTTCCATTGTTCAAGGTGGGTGATGACGACAAATGCTCCTGAACGGAGCGAATGCTGTGTGTGGAGAGTGTTTTTGTTGGATCACTGACATACCGGACTGTGTCTTCCATTGTTCTTTTGTTCAAGGTGGATGACGTCTACAAATGCTCCTGACCTGAGTGGAGCGAATGCGGAGTGTGCAGTGTGCTTTTGTCGGATCACTGAAGTGGCGGACTGAGTCTTTCCATTGCTATCATTGTTCAAGGTGGGTGATGTCTACAAATACTCACGACCTGAGCGGAGCGAATGCAGAGTGTGCAGAGTATTTTTATCGGATCACTGAAGGGCTGGACTGAGTCTTTCCATTGTTTCTATTGTTCAAGGTGGGTGACACCTACAAATGCTCCTGACCTGAGCGCAGCAAATGCAGTGCGTGTAGAGTGTTTTTGTCAGATCACTGAAGTAACAGACTGAGTCTTTCCATTGTTTCCATTGTTCAAGGTAGGTGATGTCTACAAATGCTCCTGATGTGAGCGCAGCAAATACAGACTGTGCAGACTGTTTTTGCCAGATCACTGAAATGCTGGACTGAGCTTTTCAATTGTTTCTATTTTTCAAGGTGATTTACGACTACAAATGCTCCTGACCTAAGCGGAGCGAATGCAGAGTGTTTTTGACAGATCGCTGAAGTGTTGGACTGAGTCTTTCATTGTTTCTATTGTTCAAGGTTGGTGACGTCTACAAATGCTCCTGACCTGAGTAGACCAAATGCAGAGTGTGCAGAGTATTTTTGTTGGATCACTGAAGTACCTGACTGAGTCTTTCCATTGTTTCTATTGTTCAAGGTGGGCGATGACTAAAAATGCTCCTGGCCTGAGTGGAGCGAATGCCGAATAGGCAGAGTGTTTTTGTCGGATCACTGAAGTGGCAGACTGAGTCTTTCCATTGTTTCTATTGTTCAAGGTGGGCGATGACTACAAATGCTACTGCCTTAGCGGAGCGAATGCCGAATGATCAGAGTGTTTTTGTCGGATTACTGACGTGCCGGACTGAGCCTTTCCATTGTTTCTATTGTACAAGGTGGGTGACATCTACAATTGCTCCTGACTTGAGCGGAGCAAATACAGAGTATGCAGACTGCTTTTGTCAGATCACTGAAATGCTGGACTGAGTTTTTCAATTGTTCCTATTTTTCAAGGTGATTTATGACTACAAATGCTCCTGACCTAAGCGGACCGAATGCAGAGTGTTCAGAGTGTTTTTGTCAGATCACTGAAGTGCCTGACTGAGTCTTTCCATTATTTCTATTGTTCAAGTTCGGTGACGTCTACAAATGCTCCTGATCTGAGCAGAGTGAATGCAGAGCTGCAGAGTGTTTTTGTCGGATCACTGAAGTGCCTGAATGAGTCTTTCCATTGTTTGTATTGTTCAAGGTGGGTGACGTCTAGAAATTCTCCCTTCTTGAGCGGAGCGTGCAGAGCATTTTTGTCAGATCACTGAAAGGCTGGACTGAGTCTTTCCATTATTTCTATTGTTTAAGGTGGGTGACGTCTGGAAATGCTCCTGACCTGAGCGGAGCGAATGCCGAGTGTATTTGTCAGATCACTGAAGTGCCACACTGAGTCTTTCCATTGTTTATATTGTTCAAGGTGGGCGGTGACAACAAATGCTCCTGCCTGAGCGGAGCGAATGCCGAATACACAGAGTGTTTTTGTCGGATCACAGAAGTGGCAGGCTGAGTCTTTCCATTGTTTCTATTGTGCAAGGCCGGTGACGTCTACAAATGCTCCACACCTGAGTGGAGCGAAAGCAGATGGTGCAGAGTGTTTGTGTCGAATCACTGAAGTGCCGGACTGAGCCTTTCCATTGTTTCTATTGTTCAAGGTGGGTGACGTCTACAAATGCTCCTGACATGAGCGAAGAGAATGCAAAGTCTGCAGAGTGTTTTTGTCAGATCATTGAAGTGCCAGACTGAGCCTTTCCATTGTTTGTATTGTTCAAGGTGTGTGACGTCTACAAATGCTCCCGACCTGAGCGCAGCGAATGCCGAATACGCAGAGTGTTTTTGTCAGATCACTGAAGTATCGGACTGAGTCTTTCCATTGTTTCTATTGTTCAAGGTAGGTGATGTCTACAAATGCTCCTGACATGAGCGGAGCAAATGCTGAGTGTATTTGTTGGATCACTGAAGTGCCAGACTGAGTCTTTCCATTGTTTCTATTGTTCAAGGTGGGCGATGACTACAAATGCTCCTGGCCTGAGTGGAGCGAATGCCGAATACGCAGAGTGTTTTTGTCCCATCACTGAAGTGGCAGACTGAGTCTTTCCATTGTTTCTATTGTTCAAGGCGGGCGATGACTACAAATGCTACTGGCCTGAGCGGAGCGAATGCCGAATGATCAGAGTGTTTTTGTCGGATTACTGAAGTGCCCGACTGAGTCTTTCCATTGTTTCTATTGTACAAGGTGGGTGACATCTACAAATGCTCCTGACCTGAGCGGAGCAAATACAGAGTATGCAGACTGCTTTTGTCAGATCACTGAAATGCTGGACTGAGTTTTTCAATTGTTTCTATTTTTCAAGGTGATTTATGACTACAAATGCTCCTGACCTAAGTGGAGCGAATGCAGAGTGTTCAGAGTGTTTTTGTCAGATCACTGAAGTGCCTGACTGAGTCTTTCCATTATTTCTATTGTTCAAGTTCGGTGACGTCTACAAATGCTCCTGATCTGAGCAGAGTGAATGCAGAGCTGCAGAGTGTTTTTGTCGGATCACTGAAGTGCCTGAATGAGTCTTTCCATTGTTTGTATTGTTCAAGGTGGGTGACGTCTAGAAATTCTCCCTACTTGAGAGGAGCGTGGAGAGCATTTTTGTCAGATCACTGAAAGGCTGGTCTGAGTCTTTCCATTATTTCTATTGTTTAAGGTGGGTGATGTCTAGAAATGCTCCTGACCTGAGCGGAGCGAATGCCGAGTGTATTTGTCAGATCACTGAAGTGCCACACTGAGTCTTTCCATTGTTTATATTGTTCAAGGTGGGCGGTGACAACAAATGCTCCTGGCCTGAGCAGAGCGAATGCCGAATACACAGAGTGTTTTTGTCGGATCACAGAAGTGGCAGGCTGAGTCTTTCCATTGTTTCTATTGTGCAAGGCGGGTGACGTCTACAAATGCTCCCCACCTGAGTGGAGCGAAAGCAGATGGTGCAGAGTGTTTTTGTCGAATCACTGAAGTGCCGGACTGAGCCTTTCCATTGTTTCTATTGTTCAAGGTGGGTGACGTCTACAAATGCTCCTGACATGAGCGAAGAGAATGCCGAATACGCAGAGTGTTTTTGTGAGATCACTGAAGTATCGGACTGAGTCTTTCCATTGTTTCTATTGTTCAAGGTAGGTGACATCTACAAATGCTCCTAAACTGAGTGGAGCGAATGGAGAGTGTGCAGATTGTGTCAGATCACTGAAGTGCTGGACTGAGTATTTCCATTGTTCAAGGTGGGTGATGATGACAAATGCTCCTGAACGGAGCGAATGCTGTGTGTGGAGAGTGTTTTTGTTGGATCACTGAAGTACCCGACTGAGTCTTCCATTGTTCTTTTGTTCAAGGTGGATGACGTCTACAAATGCTCCTGACCTGAGTGGAGCGAATGCAGAGTGTGCAGTGTGCTTTTGTCGGATCACTGAAGTGGCGGACTGAGTCTTTCCATTGCTATCATTGTTCAAGGTGGGTGATGTCTACAAATACTCACGACCTGAGCGGAGCGAATGCAGAGTGTGCAGAGTATTTTTATCGGATCACTGAAGGGCTGGACTGAGTTTTTCCATTGTTTCTATTGTTCAAGGTGGGTGACGTCTACAAATGCTCCTGACCTGAGCGCAGCAAATGCAGTGCGTGTAGAGTGTTTTTGTCAGATCACTGAAGTAACAGACTGAGTCTTTCCATTGTTTCCATTGTTCAAGGTAGGTGATGTCTACAAATGCTCCTGACGTGAGCGGAGCAAATACAGAGTGTGCAGACTGTTTTTGTCAGAGCACTGAAATGCTGGACTGAGCTTTTCAATTGTTTCTATTTTTCAAGGTGATTTACGACTACAAATGCTCCTGACCTAAGCGGAGCGAATGCAGAGTGTTTTTGAGAGATCACTGAAGTGTTGGACTGAGTATTTCATTGTTTCTATTGTTCAAGGTCGGTGACGTCTACAAATGCTCCTGAACTGAGTAGACCAAATGCAGAGTGTGCAGAGTATTTTTGTTGGATCACTGAAGTGCCTGACTGAGTCTTTCCATTGTTTGTATTGTTCAAGATGGGTGACGTCTACAAATTCTCCTGACCTGAGCGGAGCTTGTAGAGTGTTTTTGTCAGATCACTGAAAGGCTGGACTGAGTCTTTCCATTGTTTCTATTGTTCAAGGTGGGCGATGACTACAAATGCTCCTGACCTGAGCGGAGCGTGTAGAGTGTTTTTGTCAGATCACTGAAAGGCTGGACTGAGTCTTTCCATTGTTTCTATTGTTCAAGGTGGGTGATGACTACAAATGCTCCTGGCCTGAGCGGAGCGAATGCCGAATACGCAGAGTGTTTTTGTCGGATCACTGAAGTGGCAGACTGAGTCTTTCCATTGTTTCTATCGTTCAAGGTGGGCGATGACTACAAATGCTACTGGCCTGAGCGGAGCGAATGCCGAATGATCAGAGTGTTTTTGTCGGATTACTGAAGTGGCGGACTGAGCCTTTCCATTGTTTCTATTTTACAAGGTGGGTGACATCTACAAATGCTCCTAAACTGAGTGGAGCGAATGGAGAGTGTGCAGATTGTGTCAGATCACTGAAGTGCTGGACTGAGTATTTCCATTGTTCAAGGTGGGTGATGACGACAAATGCTCCTGAACGGAGCGAAGGCTGTGTGTGGAGAGTGTTTTTGTTGGATCACTGAAGTACCGGACTGTGTCTTCCATTGTTCTTTTGTTCAAGGTGGATGACATCTACAAATGCTCCTGACCTGAGTGGAGCGAATGCGGAGTGTGCAGTGTGCTTTTGTCGGATCACTGAAGTGGCGGACTGAGTCTTTCCATTGCTATCATTGTTCAAGGTGGGTGATGTCTACAAATACTCACGACCTGAGCGGAGCGAATGCAGAGTGTGCAGAGTATTTTTATCGGATCACTGAAGGGCTGGACTGAGTCTTTCCATTGTTTCCATTGTTCAAGGTAGGTGATGTCTACAAATGCTCCTGACGTGAGCGGAGCAAATACAGAGTGTGCAGACTGTTTTTGTCAGATCACTTAAATGCTGGACTGAGCTTTTCAATTGTTTCTATTGTTCAAGGTGGGCGATGACTACAAATGCTACTGGCCTGAGCGGAGCGAATGCCGAATGATCAGAGTGTTTTTGTCGGATTACTGAAGTGGCGGACTGAGCCTTTCCATTGTTTCTATTGTACAAGGTGGGTGACATCTACAAATGCTCCTAAACTGAGTGGAGCGAATGGAGAGTGTGCAGATTGTGTCAGATCACTGAAGTGCTGGACTGAGTATTTCCATTGTTCAAGGTGGGTGATGACGACAAATGCTCCTGAACGGAGCGAATGCTGTGTGTGGAGAGTGTTTTTGTTGGATCACTGACATACCGGACTGTGTCTTCCATTGTTCTTTTGTTCAAGGTGGATGACGTCTACAAATGCTCCTGACCTGAGTGGAGCGAATGCGGAGTGTGCAGTGTGCTTTTGTCGGATCACTGAAGTGGCGGACTGAGTCTTTCCATTGCTATCATTGTTCAAGGTGGGTGATGTCTACAAATACTCACGACCTGAGCGGAGCGAATGCAGAGTGTGCAGAGTATTTTTATCGGATCACTGAAGGGCTGGACTGAGTCTTTCCATTGTTTCTATTGTTCAAGGTGGGTGACGTCTACAAATGCTCCTGACCTGAGCGCAGCGAATGCCGAATACGCAGAGTGTTTTTGTCAGATCACTGAAGTATCGGACTGAGTCTTTCCATTGTTTCTATTGTTCAAGGTAGGTGATGTCTACAAATGCTCCTGACATGAGCGGAGCAAATGCTGAGTGTATTTGTTGGATCACTGAAGTGCCAGACTGAGTCTTTCCATTGTTTCTATTGTTCAAGGTGGGCGATGACTACAAATGCTCCTGGCCTGAGTGGAGCGAATGCCGAATACGCAGAGTGTTTTTGTCCCATCACTGAAGTGGCAGACTGAGTCTTTCCATTGTTTCTATTGTTCAAGGCGGGCGATGACTACAAATGCTACTGGCCTGAGCGGAGCGAATGCCGAATGATCAGAGTGTTTTTGTCGGATTACTGAAGTGCCGGACTGAGTCTTTCCATTGTTTCTATTGTACAAGGTGGGTGACATCTACAAATGCTCCTGACCTGAGCGGAGCAAATACAGAGTATGCAGACTGCTTTTGTCAGATCACTGAAATGCTGGACTGAGTTTTTCAATTGTTTCTATTTTTCAAGGTGATTTATGACTACAAATGCTCCTGACCTAAGTGGAGCGAATGCAGAGTGTTCAGAGTGTTTTTGTCAGATCACTGAAGTGCCTGACTGAGTCTTTCCATTGTTTGTATTGTTCAAGATGGGTGACGTCTACAAATTCTCCTGACCTGAGCGGAGCGTGTAGAGTGTTTTTGTCAGATCACTGAAAGGCTGGACTGAGTCTTTTCATTGTTTCTATTGTTCAAGGTGGGCGATGACTACAAATGCTACTGGCCTGAGCGGAGCGAATGCCGAATGATCAGAGTGTTTTTGTCGGATTACTGAAGTGGCGGACTGAGCCTTTCCATTGTTTCTATTGTACAAGGTGGGTGACATCTACAAATGCTCCTAAACTGAGTGGAGCGAATGGAGAGTGTGCGGATTGTGTCAGATCACTGAAGTGCTGGACTGAGTATTTCCATTGTTCAAGGTGGGTGATGACGACAAATGCTCCTGAACGGAGCGAATGCTGTGTGTGGAGAGTGTTTTTGTTGGATCACTGACATACCGGACTGTGTCTTCCATTGTTCTTTTGTTCAAGGTGGATGACGTCTACAAATGCTCCTGACCTGAGTGGAGCGAATGCGGAGTGTGCAGTGTGCTTTTGTCGGATCACTGAAGTGGCGGACTGAGTCTTTCCATTGCTATCATTGTTCAAGGTGGGTGATGTCTACAAATACTCACGACCTGAGCGGAGCGAATGCAGAGTGTGCAGAGTATTTTTATCGGATCACTGAAGGGCTGGACTGAGTCTTTCCATTGTTTCTATTGTTCAAGGTGGGTGACGTCTACAAATGCTCCTGACCTGAGCGCAGCAAATGCAGTGCGTGTAGAGTGTTTTTGTCAGATCACTGAAGTAACAGACTGAGTCTTTCCATTGTTTCCATTGTTCAAGGTAGGTGATGTCTACAAATGCTCCTGATGTGAGCGCAGCAAATACAGACTGTGCAGACTGTTTTTGCCAGATCACTGAAATGCTGGACTGAGCTTTTCAATTGTTTCTATTTTTCAAGGTGATTTACGACTACAAATGCTCCTGACCTAAGCGGAGCGAATGCAGAGTGTTTTTGACAGATCGCTGAAGTGTTGGACTGAGTCTTTCATTGTTTCTATTGTTCAAGGTTGGTGACGTCTACAAATGCTCCTGACCTGAGTAGACCAAATGCAGAGTGTGCAGAGTATTTTTGTTGGATCACTGAAGTACCTGACTGAGTCTTTCCATTGTTTCTATTGTTCAAGGTGGGCGATGACTAAAAATGCTCCTGGCCTGAGTGGAGCGAATGCCGAATAGGCAGAGTGTTTTTGTCGGATCACTGAAGTGGCAGACTGAGTCTTTCCATTGTTTCTATTGTTCAAGGTGGGCGATGACTACAAATGCTACTGCCTTAGCGGAGCGAATGCCGAATGATCAGAGTGTTTTTGTCGGATTACTGACGTGCCGGACTGAGCCTTTCCATTGTTTCTATTGTACAAGGTGGGTGACATCTACAATTGCTCCTGACTTGAGCGGAGCAAATACAGAGTATGCAGACTGCTTTTGTCAGATCACTGAAATGCTGGACTGAGTTTTTCAATTGTTCCTATTTTTCAAGGTGATTTATGACTACAAATGCTCCTGACCTAAGCGGACCGAATGCAGAGTGTTCAGAGTGTTTTTGTCAGATCACTGAAGTGCCTGACTGAGTCTTTCCATTATTTCTATTGTTCAAGTTCGGTGACGTCTACAAATGCTCCTGATCTGAGCAGAGTGAATGCAGAGCTGCAGAGTGTTTTTGTCGGATCACTGAAGTGCCTGAATGAGTCTTTCCATTGTTTGTATTGTTCAAGGTGGGTGACGTCTAGAAATTCTCCCTTCTTGAGCGGAGCGTGCAGAGCATTTTTGTCAGATCACTGAAAGGCTGGACTGAGTCTTTCCATTATTTCTATTGTTTAAGGTGGGTGACGTCTGGAAATGCTCCTGACCTGAGCGGAGCGAATGCCGAGTGTATTTGTCAGATCACTGAAGTGCCACACTGAGTCTTTCCATTGTTTATATTGTTCAAGGTGGGCGGTGACAACAAATGCTCCTGCCTGAGCGGAGCGAATGCCGAATACACAGAGTGTTTTTGTCGGATCACAGAAGTGGCAGGCTGAGTCTTTCCATTGTTTCTATTGTGCAAGGCCGGTGACGTCTACAAATGCTCCACACCTGAGTGGAGCGAAAGCAGATGGTGCAGAGTGTTTGTGTCGAATCACTGAAGTGCCGGACTGAGCCTTTCCATTGTTTCTATTGTTCAAGGTGGGTGACGTCTACAAATGCTCCTGACATGAGCGAAGAGAATGCAAAGTCTGCAGAGTGTTTTTGTCAGATCATTGAAGTGCCAGACTGAGCCTTTCCATTGTTTGTATTGTTCAAGGTGTGTGACGTCTACAAATGCTCCCGACCTGAGCGCAGCGAATGCCGAATACGCAGAGTGTTTTTGTCAGATCACTGAAGTATCGGACTGAGTCTTTCCATTGTTTCTATTGTTCAAGGTAGGTGATGTCTACAAATGCTCCTGACATGAGCGGAGCAAATGCTGAGTGTATTTGTTGGATCACTGAAGTGCCAGACTGAGTCTTTCCATTGTTTCTATTGTTCAAGGTGGGCGATGACTACAAATGCTCCTGGCCTGAGTGGAGCGAATGCCAAATACGCAGAGTGTTTTTGTCCCATCACTGAAGTGGCAGACTGAGTCTTTCCATTGTTTCTATTGTTCAAGGCGGGCGATGACTACAAATGCTACTGGCCTGAGCGGAGCGAATGCCGAATGATCAGAGTGTTTTTGTCGGATTACTGAAGTGCCCGACTGAGTCTTTCCATTGTTTCTATTGTACAAGGTGGGTGACATCTACAAATGCTCCTGACCTGAGCGGAGCAAATACAGAGTATGCAGACTGCTTTTGTCAGATCACTGAAATGCTGGACTGAGTTTTTCAATTGTTTCTATTTTTCAAGGTGATTTATGACTACAAATGCTCCTGACCTAAGTGGAGCGAATGCAGAGTGTTCAGAGTGTTTTTGTCAGATCACTGAAGTGCCTGACTGAGTCTTTCCATTATTTCTATTGTTCAAGTTCGGTGACGTCTACAAATGCTCCTGATCTGAGCAGAGTGAATGCAGAGCTGCAGAGTGTTTTTGTCGGATCACTGAAGTGCCTGAATGAGTCTTTCCATTGTTTGTATTGTTCAAGGTGGGTGACGTCTAGAAATTCTCCCTACTTGAGAGGAGCGTGGAGAGCATTTTTGTCAGATCACTGAAAGGCTGGTCTGAGTCTTTCCATTATTTCTATTGTTTAAGGTGGGTGACGTCTAGAAATGCTCCTGACCTGAGCGGAGCGAATGCCGAGTGTATTTGTCAGATCACTGAAGTGCCACACTGAGTCTTTCCATTGTTTATATTGTTCAAGGTGGGCGGTGACAACAAATGCTCCTGGCCTGAGCAGAGCGAATGCCGAATACACAGAGTGTTTTTGTCGGATCACAGAAGTGGCAGGCTGAGTCTTTCCATTGTTTCTATTGTGCAAGGCGGGTGACGTCTACAAATGCTCCCCACCTGAGTGGAGCGAAAGCAGATGGTGCAGAGTGTTTTTGTCGAATCACTGAAGTGCCGGACTGAGCCTTTCCATTGTTTCTATTGTTCAAGGTGGGTGACGTCTACAAATGCTCCTGACATGAGCGAAGAGAATGCCGAATACGCAGAGTGTTTTTGTGAGATCACTGAAGTATCGGACTGAGTCTTTCCATTGTTCCTATTGTTCAAGGTAGGTGACATCTACAAATGCTCCTAAACTGAGTGGAGCGAATGGAGAGTGTGCAGATTGTGTCAGATCACTGAAGTGCTGGACTGAGTATTTCCATTGTTCAAGGTGGGTGATGATGACAAATGCTCCTGAACGGAGCGAATGCTGTGTGTGGAGAGTGTTTTTGTTGGATCACTGAAGTACCCGACTGAGTCTTCCATTGTTCTTTTGTTCAAGGTGGATGACGTCTACAAATGCTCCTGACCTGAGTGGAGCGAATGCAGAGTGTGCAGTGTGCTTTTGTCGGATCACTGAAGTGGCGGACTGAGTCTTTCCATTGCTATCATTGTTCAAGGTGGGTGATGTCTACAAATACTCACGACCTGAGCGGAGCGAATGCAGAGTGTGCAGAGTATTTTTATCGGATCACTGAAGGGCTGGACTGAGTTTTTCCATTGTTTCTATTGTTCAAGGTGGGTGACGTCTACAAATGCTCCTGACCTGAGCGCAGCAAATGCAGTGCGTGTAGAGTGTTTTTGTCAGATCACTGAAGTAACAGACTGAGTCTTTCCATTGTTTCCATTGTTCAAGGTAGGTGATGTCTACAAATGCTCCTGACGTGAGCGGAGCAAATACAGAGTGTGCAGACTGTTTTTGTCAGAGCACTGAAATGCTGGACTGAGCTTTTCAATTGTTTCTATTTTTCAAGGTGATTTACGACTACAAATGCTCCTGACCTAAGCGGAGCGAATGCAGAGTGTTTTTGAGAGATCACTGAAGTGTTGGACTGAGTATTTCATTGTTTCTATTGTTCAAGGTCGGTGACGTCTACAAATGCTCCTGACCTGAGTAGACCAAATGCAGAGTGTGCAGAGTATTTTTGTTGGATCACTGAAGTGCCTGACTGAGTCTTTCCATTGTTTGTATTGTTCAAGATGGGTGACGTCTACAAATTCTCCTGACCTGAGCGGAGCTTGTAGAGTGTTTTTGTCAGATCACTGAAAGGCTGGACTGAGTCTTTCCATTGTTTCTATTGTTCAAGGTGGGCGATGACTACAAATGCTCCTGACCTGAGCGGAGCGTGTAGAGTGTTTTTGTCAGATCACTGAAAGGCTGGACTGAGTCTTTCCATTGTTTCTATTGTTCAAGGTGGGTGATGACTACAAATGCTCCTGGCCTGAGCGGAGCGAATGCCGAATACGCAGAGTGTTTTTGTCGGATCACTGAAGTGGCAGACTGAGTCTTTCCATTGTTTCTATCGTTCAAGGTGGGCGATGACTACAAATGCTACTGGCCTGAGCGGAGCGAATGCCGAATGATCGGAGTGTTTTTGTCGGATTACTGAAGTGGCGGACTGAGCCTTTCCATTGTTTCTATTTTACAAGGTGGGTGACATCTACAAATGCTCCTAAACTGAGTGGAGCGAATGGAGAGTGTGCAGATTGTGTCAGATCACTGAAGTGCTGGACTGAGTATTTCCATTGTTCAAGGTGGGTGATGACGACAAATGCTCCTGAACGGAGCGAAGGCTGTGTGTGGAGAGTGTTTTTGTTGGATCACTGAAGTACCGGACTGTGTCTTCCATTGTTCTTTTGTTCAAGGTGGATGACATCTACAAATGCTCCTGACCTGAGTGGAGCGAATGCGGAGTGTGCAGTGTGCTTTTGTCGGATCACTGAAGTGGCGGACTGAGTCTTTCCATTGCTATCATTGTTCAAGGTGGGTGATGTCTACAAATACTCACGACCTGAGCGGAGCGAATGCAGAGTGTGCAGAGTATTTTTATCGGATCACTGAAGGGCTGGACTGAGTCTTTCCATTGTTTCCATTGTTCAAGGTAGGTGATGTCTACAAATGCTCCTGACGTGAGCGGAGCAAATACAGAGTGTGCAGACTGTTTTTGTCAGATCACTTAAATGCTGGACTGAGCTTTTCAATTGTTTCTATTTTTCAAGGTGATTTACGACTACAAATGCTCCTGACCTAAGCGGAGCGAATGCAGAGTGTTTTTGACAGATCGCTGAAGTGTTGGACTGAGTCTTTCATTGTTTCTATTGTTCAAGGTTGGTGACGTCTACAAATGCTCCTGACCTGAATAGACCAAATGCAGAGTGTGCAGAGTATTTTTGTTGGATCACTGAAGTGCCTGACTGAGTCTTTCCATTGTTTGTATTGTTCAAGGCAGGTGATGTCTACAAATGCTCCTGACATGAGCGGAGCAAATGCCGAGTGTATTTGTTGGATCACTGAAGTGCCAGACTGAGTCTTTCCATTGTTTCTATTGTTCAAGGTGGGCGATGACTAAAAATGCTCCTGGCCTGAGTTGAGCGAATGCCGAATACGCAGAGTGTTTTTGTCGGATCACTGAAGTGGCAGACTGAGTCTTTCCATTGTTTCTATTGTTCAAGGTGGGCGATGACTACAAATGCTACTGGCCTTAGCGGAGCGAATGCCGAATGATCAGAGTGTTTTTGTCGGATTACTGAAGTGCCGGACTGAGCCTTTCCATTGTTTATATTGTACAAGGTGGATGACATCTACAATTGCTCCTGACCTGAGCGGAGCAAATACAGAGTATGCAGACTGCTTTTGTCAGATCACTGAAATGCTGGACTGAGTTTTTCAATTGTTCCTATTTTTCAAGGTGATTTATGACTACAAATGCTCCTGACCTAAGTGGAGCGAATGCAGAGTGTTCAGAGTGTTTTTGTCAGATCACTGAAGTGCCTGACTGAGTCTTTCCATTATTTCTATTGTTCAAGTTCGGAGACATCTACAAATGCTCCTGATCTGAGCAGAGTGAATGCAGAGCTGCAGAGTGTTTTTGTCGGATCACTGAAGTGCCTGAATGAGTCTTTCCATTGTTTGTATTGTTCAAGGTGGGTGACGTCTAGAAATTCTCCCTTCTTGAGCGGAGCGTGCAGAGCATTTTTGTCAGATCACTGAAAGGCTGGACTGAGTCTTTCCATTATTTCTATTGTTTAAGGTGGGTGACGTCTGGAAATGCTCCTGACCTGAGCGGAGCGAATGCCGAGTGTATTTGTCAGATCACTGAAGTGCCACACTGAGTCTTTCCATTGTTTATATTGTTCAAGGTGGGCGGTGACAACAAATGCTCCTGCCTGAGCGGAGCGAATGCCGAATACACAGAGTGTTTTTGTCGGATCACAGAAGTGGCAGGCTGAGCCTTTCCATTGTTTCTATTGTGCAAGGCCGGTGACGTCTACAAATGCTCCACACCTGAGTGGAGCGAAAGCAGATGGTGCAGAGTGTTTGTGTTGAATCACTGAAGTGCCGGACTGAGCCTTTCCATTGTTTCTATTGTTCAAGGTGGGTGACGTCTACAAATGCTCCTGACATGAGCGAAGAGAATGCAAAGTCTGCAGAGTGTTTTTGTCAGATCATTGAAGTGCCAGACTGAGCCTTTCCATTGTTTGTATTGTTCAAGGTGTGTGACGTCTACAAATGCTCCCGACCTGAGCGCAGCGAATGCCGAATACGCAGAGTGTTTTTGTCAGATCACTGAAGTGTCGGACTGAGTCTTTCCATTGTTTCTATTGTTCAAGGTAGGTGATGTCTACAAATGCTCCTGACATGAGCAGAGCAAATGCTGAGTGTTTTTGTCGGATCACTGAAGTGGCAGACTGAGTCTTTCCATTGTTTCTATTGTTCAAGGCGGGCGATGACTACAAATGCTACTGGCCTGAGCGGAGCGAATGCCGAATGATCAGAGTGTTTTTGTCAGATTACTGAAGTGCCGGACTGAGTCTTTCCATTGTTTCTATTGTACAAGGTGGGTGACATCTACAAATGCTCCTGACCTGAGCGTAGCAAATACAGAGTATGCAGACTGCTTTTGTCAGATCACTGAAATGCTGGACTGAGTTTTTCAATTGTTTCTATTTTTCAAGGTGATTTATGACTACAAATGCTCCTGACCTAAGTGGAGCGAATGCAGAGTGTTCAGAGTGTTTTTGTCAGATCACTGAAGTGCCTGACTGAGTCTTTCCATTATTTCTATTGTTCAAGTTCGGTGACGTCTACAAATGCTACCGACCTGAGCACAGCGAATGCGTTGTGTGTAGAGTGTTTTTGTCAGATCACTGAAGTATCAGACTGAGTCTTTCCATTGTTTCTATTGTTCAAGTTAGGTTATGTCTACAAATTCTCCTGACATGAGCGGGGCAAAATCAGAGTGTGTAGACTGTTTTTGTCAGATCACTGAAGTACTGGATTGAGTTTTTCAATTGTTTCTATTATTCAAGGTCGGTGACTTCGACAAATTCTCCTGATCAGAGCGGAGCGAATGCGGAGCTGCAGAGTGTTTTTGTCGGATCACTGAAGTGCCTGAATGATTCCTTCCATTGTTTGTATTGTTCAAGGTGGGTGACGTCTAGAAATTCTCCCGACTCGAGCAGAGCGTGCAGAGCGTTTTTGTCAGATCACTGAAAGGCTGGACTGAGTCTTTCCATTATTTGTTTGTTTGTTTGTTTGTTTGTTTGTTTTATTTCTAATGCGCTCCAGACCCATAGGTAGAAGGGCGCAGCAGGTAGGATAATGCGAAGCTTACATCGTTACAGATTATACAGGATACAGTGAAAGTTATACATATTGTACAAGTTACAGTAATGGATAATATAGATATTATGCAAGTTATACAAATTATACAGGATACAGTAATAGTATACAAATATACAGGACCATCGTCGTGCATTTCAATTGTTTAAGGTGGGTGACGTCTAGAAATGCTCCTGACCTGAAAGGAGCGAATGCTGAGTGTATTTGTCGGATCACTGAAGTGCCAGACTGAGTCTTTCCATTGTTTCTATTGTTCAAGGTGGGCGATGACTACAAATGCTACTGGCCTGAGCAGAGCGAATGCCGAATGCGCAGAGTGTTTTTGTCAGATCACTGATGCGCCGGACTGAGTCTTTCCACTGTTTCTATTGTACAAGGTGGGTGACATCTACAAAAGCTCCCAAAGTGAGTGGAGCGAATGCGGAGTGTGCAGAGTGTTTGTGTCGCATCACTGAAGTGCCGGACTGAGTTTTTCCATTGTTTCTATTGTTGAAGGTGGGTGACTTTTACAAATGCTCCCGACCTCAGCGGAGTGAATGCAGAGTGTGCAGACTGTTTTTGTCAGATCACTGAAGTGCTGGACTGCGTATTTCCATTGTTCAAGGTGGGTGATGACAACAAATGCTCCTGAGGGGAGCGAATGCTGAGTGTGCAGAGTGTTTTTGTCGAAGCACTGAAGTGCCGGACTGAGTCTTTCCATTGTTTCTATTGTTCAAGGTGGGTGACGTCTACAGATGCTCCTGGCCTGAGTGGAGTGAATGTGGAGTGTGCAGTGTGTTTTTGTCGGATCACTGAAGGGTTGGACTGCGTTTTTCCATTGTTTCTATTGTTCAAGGTGGGTGACGTCTACAAATGCTCCTGATCTGAGCGCAGCGAATGCAGTGTGTGTAGAGTGTTTTTGTCAGATCACTGAAGTACCGGACTGAGTCTTTCCATTGTTTCTATTGTTTAAGATAGCTGATGTCTACAAATGCTCCTGACCTGAGCGGAGCAAATACAGAGTATGCAGACTGCTTTTGTCAGATCACTGAACTGCTGGACTGAGTTTTTCAATTGTTTCTATTTTTCAAGGTAATTTATGACTACAAATGCTCCTGACCTAAGCGGAGCAAATGCAGAGTGTTCAGAGTGTTTTTGTCAGATCACTGAAGTGCCTGACTGAGTTTTTCCATTGTTTGCATTGTTCAAGGTGGGTGACGTCTAGAAATTCTCCCTACTTGAGCGGAGTGTGCAGAGTGTTTTTTTCAGATCACTGAAAGGCTGGACTGAGTCTTTCTATTGTTCAAGGTCAGTGACGTCTACAAATGCTCCTGATCTGAGCGGAGCGAATGCAGAGCTGCAGTGTTTTTGTCCGATCACTGAAGTGCCTGACTGAGTCTTTCCATTGTTTGTATTGTTCAAGGTGGGTGACGTCTAGAAATTCTCCCTACTTGAGCGTGCAGAGCGTTTTTGTCAGATCACTAAAAGGCTGGACTGAGTCTTTCCATTATTTCTATTGTTTAAGGTGGGTAACGTCTAGAAATGCTCCTGACCTGAGTGGAGCGAATGCCGAGTGTTTTGTCGTATCACTGAAGTGGCAGACTGAGTCCTTCCATTGTTTCTATTGTGCAAGGCGGTTGACGTCTACAAATGCTCCCCACCTGAGTGGAGCGAAAGCAGAGTGTGCAGAGTGTTTTTGTTGAATCACTGAAGTGCCGGACTGAGTCTTTCTATTGTTTCTATTGTTCAAGGCGGGTGACATCTACAAATGCTCCTGACCTGAGCGAAGAGATTGCAAAGTCTGCAGAGTGTTTTTGTCAGATCACTGAAGTGCCAGACTGAACCTTTTCATTGTTTGTATTGTTCAAGGTGGGTGAGGTCTACAAATGCTCCTGGCCTGAGCGGAGCGAATGCCAAGTGCGCAGAGTGTTTTTGTCGGATCACTGAAGTGCCAGGCTGAGTCAGTCTTTCCATTGTTTCTATTGTTCAAGGCGGGTGACATCTACAAATGCTCCTGACCTGAGCGAAGAGAATGCAAAGTCTGCAGAGTGTTTTTGTCATATCACTGAAGTATCGGACTGAGTCTTTCCACTGTTTCTATTGTTCAAGGTGGGCAATGACTACAAATGCTCCTGGCCTGAGCGGAGCGAATGCCAAGTGCGCAGAGTGTTTTTGTCAGATCACTGAAGTGCCGGACTGAGTCTTTCCATCGTTTCTATTGTTCAAAGTGGGTGACATCTACAAATGCTCCCAAACTGAGTGGAGCAAATGCGGAGTGTGCAAAGTGCTTTTGTCAGATCACTGAAGTGCCAGACTGAGTCTTTCCATTGTTTCTGTTGTTCAAGGCGGGTGATGTCTACAAATGCTCCTGACCTAAGCAGAGAGAATGCAGAGTCTGCAGTGTTTTTGTCAGATCACTGAAGTTGCAGACTGAGTCTTTCCATTGTTTCTATTATTCAAGTTAGGTGATGTCTACAAATGCTCCTGACATGAGCGGAGCAAAATCAGGGTGTTGTTACGCTCACCTGGCTCCCACAGGGGCGTCGGTCGGACCCGGACAGCTGCGGTCTCCACCCACGTGATGCATAGTGCAGCGATGACTGACTGGATCTGCCCTCCTAATCTTGTCTGCTTAATCAGTAGAAATCTTCTCCTGCAAGTGGAGAGATGGATTTAGCCACTTGTGGATTCAAGTGATGGCACCCCCACAGTCCTCCCCAACTAATCACCTCCAAAATGCCCTCACAGCAATCTCACCTTATATTCTTGAAAGATGAGCTCTCCATCCTGCGTGGATTTGCAGGGGCGCGTCGATTCCAGTTACTTCACTGGTTTGAAGGCTCGGGAGTGTTCCGGAGAGTATTGACTCTGAGGTTCCTGGTGAGGACCAGTAAGTATTAAGTTCATAGAGTTCAATATGTCCGATGTTCACTCTTGTTCCCCCATTCCTTTCTTGTCTTGCAGCTGGCTCGTGAAAAGATGCTCTTATGGCAGCTGGTGGCGCTCAGGTAAGAGTCTGTATTACCCGGCGCTGTCTGGTAAATGTTGCACAAGGAAAACGTGTTGTTTTTTCTCTCTTTACAGATGCGGCACGTGAAAATATGGAGAGTCACAAAAGGATACCTCCGGTGGTAAATCAGGTAAGTCTATGGTGGTAAGAATTATATTTGTTGGTTCCCTTGGCTCACCTTTTGGTTTTCTTTTGTCTCCTAGGTGCCGAAGTTCGGCGAAGAAATGATGGAGGCAGCGCCGACACGAAGGATGCTGTGAAGACTGGTGAGTATGGCGCGGCGCTGCAGCTGGAGGTGCGTCGCGCGCAGAAATGATGTTCTTTACAGGTCCGGAGACAAGATGGATCCAGAATCAGGTGTGGAATAGAAATAAGTTTGTTTTCTAACCTTGTCCCTTTCTTTCCTCTTTGTTTTAGGAGCTCCGGATTCGAGGCGGGCGTGGCAGAAGACTGGAATCAGGCTGCAGGCACGGTGAGTGTTATGCTGCTGGATGCAGAATAACGCAAAGCGTGTGTTGCTGGTCGGGCGTGGTTTAAATAGCCTCAAAAGTAGTCCCAGGTAAGAAGTCCCTAGAACCACACCCGAGTAAAAAATAGTCCCTGTAGAAAAATAGTCCCTTTCAGGCTTCATGTTGGATTGGAGTCATTTGCAGCATGGTCTGCCTGAGGTAAGTAATGACTATGAGCATGGCACCTTAGGCGCCAGGACTGATTCCTACTATGAGCCTGCTGCCTAAGGCGCCAGGACTGTACGCAGATAGCCCCTAGCCGGGGCTGCTGAGGTTTCACTAAATGTCTAGATGCTGCTCCCGGGGCTGATGGGCTTGGTCCGGATGCCTGGGGGTAGGCATCATGGCAGCGTGCAGACTTGTCAGATCACTGAAGTACTGGATTGAGTTTTTCAGTTGTTTCTATTATTCAAGGTCAGTGACTTCTACAAATGCTCCTGATCTGAGCAGAGCGAATGCAGAGCTGCAGAGTGTATTTGTCGGATCACTAAAATGCCAGACTGAGTCTTTCCATTGTTTGTATTGTTCAAGGTGGGTGACGTCTAGAAATTATCTCGACTAGAGCAGAGCGTGCAGAGCATTTTTGTCAGTTCACTGAAGGGCTGGACTGAGTCTTTCCATTATTTCTATTGTTTAAGGTGGGTGACGTCTAGAAATGCTGCTGACCTGAGAGGAGCAAATCCTGAGTGTATTTGTCGGATCACTGAAGTGCCAGACTGAGTCTTTCCATTGTTTCTATTGTTCAAGGTGGGCGATGACTACAAATGCTACTGGCCTGAGCGGAGCGAATGCCGAATGCGCAGAGTATTTTTGTCGGATCACTGATGTGCCGGACTAGGTCTTTCCATTGTTTCTATTGTACAAGGTGGGTAAAACCTACAAATGCTCCCAAACTGAGTGGAGCGAATGGAGAGTGTGCAGATTGTGTCAGATCACTGAAGTGCTGGACTGAGTATTTCCATTGTTCAAGGTGGGTGATGATGACAAATGCTCCTGAACGGAGCGAATGCTGTGTGTGGAGAGTGTTTTTGTTGGATCACTGAAGTACCCGACTGAGTCTTCCATTGTTCTTTTGTTCAAGGTGGATGACGTCTACAAATGCTCCTGACCTGAGTGGAGCGAATGCAGAGTGTGCAGTGTGCTTTTGTCGGATCACTGAAGTGGCGGACTGAGTCTTTCCATTGCTATCATTGTTCAAGGTGGGTGATGTCTACAAATACTCACGACCTGAGCGGAGCGAATGCAGAGTGTGCAGAGTATTTTTATCGGATCACTGAAGGGCTGGACTGAGTTTTTCCATTGTTTCTATTGTTCAAGGTGGGTGACGTCTACAAATGCTCCTGACCTGAGCGCAGCAAATGCAGTGCGTGTAGAGTGTTTTTGTCAGATCACTGAAGTAACAGACTGAGTCTTTCCATTGTTTCCATTGTTCAAGGTAGGTGATGTCTACAAATGCTCCTGACGTGAGCGGAGCAAATACAGAGTGTGCAGACTGTTTTTGTCAGAGCACTGAAATGCTGGACTGAGCTTTTCAATTGTTTCTATTTTTCAAGGTGATTTACGACTACAAATGCTCCTGACCTAAGCGGAGCGAATGCAGAGTGTTTTTGAGAGATCACTGAAGTGTTGGACTGAGTATTTCATTGTTTCTATTGTTCAAGGTCGGTGACGTCTACAAATGCTCCTGACCTGAGTAGACCAAATGCAGAGTGTGCAGAGTATTTTTGTTGGATCACTGAAGTGCCTGACTGAGTCTTTCCATTGTTTGTATTGTTCAAGATGGGTGACGTCTACAAATTCTCCTGACCTGAGCGGAGCTTGTAGAGTGTTTTTGTCAGATCACTGAAAGGCTGGACTGAGTCTTTCCATTGTTTCTATTGTTCAACGTGGGCGATGACTACAAATGCTCCTGACCTGAGCGGAGCGTGTAGAGTGTTTTTGTCAGATCACTGAAAGGCTGGACTGAGTCTTTCCATTGTTTCTATTGTTCAAGGTGGGTGATGACTACAAATGCTCCTGGCCTGAGCGGAGCGAATGCCGAATACGCAGAGTGTTTTTGTCGGATCACTGAAGTGGCAGACTGAGTCTTTCCATTGTTTCTATTGTTCAAGGTGGGCGATGACTACAAATGCTACTGGCCTGAGCGGAGCGAATGCCGAATGATCAGAGTGTTTTTGTCGGATTACTGAAGTGGCGGACTGAGCCTTTCCATTGTTTCTATTGTACAAGGTGGGTGACATCTACAAATGCTCCTAAACTGAGTGGAGCGAATGGAGAGTGTGCAGATTGTGTCAGATCACTGAAGTGCTGGACTGAGTATTTCCATTGTTCAAGGTGGGTGATGACGACAAATGCTCCTGAACGGAGCGAAGGCTGTGTGTGGAGAGTGTTTTTGTTGGATCACTGAAGTACCGGACTGTGTCGTCCATTGTTCTTTTGTTCAAGGTGGATGACGTCTACAAATGCTCCTGACCTGAGTGGAGCGAATGCGGAGTGTGCAGTGTGCTTTTGTCGGATCACTGAAGTGGCGGACTGAGTCTTTCCATTGCTATCATTGTTCAAGGTGGGTGATGTCTACAAATACTCACGACCTGAGCGGAGCGAATGCAGAGTGTGCAGAGTATTTTTATCGGATCACTGAAGGGCTGGACTGAGTCTTTCCATTGTTTCCATTGTTCAAGGTAGGTGATGTCTACAAATGCTCCTGACGTGAGCGGAGCAAATACAGAGTGTGCAGACTGTTTTTGTCAGATCACTTAAATGCTGGACTGAGCTTTTCAATTGTTTCTATTTTTCAAGGTGATTTACGACTACAAATGCTCCTGACCTAAGCGGAGCGAATGCAGAGTGTTTTTGACAGATCGCTGAAGTGTTGGACTGAGTCTTTCATTGTTTCTATTGTTCAAGGTTGGTGACGTCTACAAATGCTCCTGACCTGAGTAGACCAAATGCAGAGTGTGCAGAGTATTTTTGTTGGATCACTGAAGTGCCTGACTGAGTCTTTCCATTGTTTGTATTGTTCAAGGCAGGTGATGTCTACAAATGCTCCTGACATGAGCGGAGCAAATGCCGAGTGTATTTGTTGGATCACTGAAGTGCCAGACTGAGTCTTTCCATTGTTTCTATTGTTCAAGGTGGGCGATGACTAAAAATGCTCCCGGCCTGAGTTGAGCGAATGCCGAATACGCAGAGTGTTTTTGTCGGATCACTGAAGTGGCAGACTGAGTCTTTCCATTGTTTCTATTGTTCAAGGTGGGCGATGACTACAAATGCTACTGGCCTTAGCGGAGCGAATGCCGAATGATCAGAGTGTTTTTGTCGGATTACTGAAGTGCCGGACTGAGCCTTTCCATTGTTTATATTGTACAAGGTGGGTGACATCTACAATTGCTCCTGACCTGAGCGGAGCAAATACAGAGTATGCAGACTGCTTTTGTCAGATCACTGAAATGCTGGACTGAGTTTTTCAATTGTTCCTATTTTTCAAGGTGATTTATGACTACAAATGCTCCTGACCTAAGCGGAGCGAATGCAGAGTGTTCAGAGTGTTTTTGTCAGATCACTGAAGTGCCTGACTGAGTCTTTCCATTATTTCTATTGTTCAAGTTCGGTGACATCTACAAATGCTCCTGATCTGAGCAGAGTGAATGCAGAGCTGCAGAGTGTTTTTGTCGGATCACTGAAGTGCCTGAATGAGTCTTTCCATTGTTTGTATTGTTCAAGGTGGGTGACGTCTAGAAATTCTCCCTTCTTGAGCGGAGCGTGCAGAGCATTTTTGTCAGATCACTGAAAGGCTGGACTGAGTCTTTCCATTATTTCTATTGTTTAAGGTGGGTGACGTCTGGAAATGCTCCTGACCTGAGCGGAGCGAATGCCGAGTGTATTTGTCAGATCACTGAAGTGCCACACTGAGTCTTTCCATTGTTTATATTGTTCAAGGTGGGCGGTGACAACAAATGCTCCTGCCTGAGCGGAGCGAATGCCGAATACACAGAGTGTTTTTGTCGGATCACAGAAGTGGCAGGCTGAGTCTTTCCATTGTTTCTATTGTGCAAGGCCGGTGACGTCTACAAATGCTCCACACCTGAGTGGAGCGAAAGCAGATGGTGCAGAGTGTTTGTGTTGAATCACTGAAGTGCCGGACTGAGCCTTTCCATTGTTTCTATTGTTCAAGGTGGGTGACGTCTACAAATGCTCCTGACATGAGCGAAGAGAATGCAAAGTCTGCAGAGTGTTTTTGTCAGATCATTGAAGTGCCAGACTGAGCCTTTCCATTGTTTGTATTGTTCAAGGTGTGTGACTTCTACAAATGTTCCCGACCTGAGCGCAGCGAATGCCGAATACGCAGAGTGTTTTTGTCAGATCACTGAAGTGTCGGACTGAGTCTTTCCATTGTTTCTATTGTTCAAGGTAGGTGATGTCTACAAATGCTCCTGACATGAGCAGAGCAAATGCTGAGTGTATCTGTTGGATCACTGAAGTGCCAGACTGAGTCTTTCCATTGTTTCTATTGTTCAAGGTGGGCGATGACTACAAATGCTCCTGGCCTGAGTGGAGCGAATGCCAAATACGCAGAGTGTTTTTGTCGGATCACTGAAGTGGCAGACTGAGTCTTTCCATTGTTTCTATTGTTCAAGGCGGGCGATGACTACAAATGCTACTGGCCAGAGCGGAGCGAATGCCGAATGATCAGAGTGTTTTTGTCGGATTACTGAAGTGCCGGACTGAGTCTTTCCATTGTTTCTATTGTAAAGGTGGGTGACATCTACAAATGCTCCTGACCTGAGCGGAGCAAATACAGAGTATGCAGACTGCTTTTGTCAGATCACTGAAATGCTGGACTGAGTTTTTCAATTGTTTCTATTTTTCAAGGTGATTTATGACTACAAATGCTCCTGACCTAAGTGGAGCGAATGCAGAGTGTTCAGAGTGTTTTTGTCAGATCACTGAAGTGCCTGACTGAGTCTTTCCATTATTTCTATTGTTCAAGTTCGGTGACGTCTACAAATGCTCCTGATCTGAGCAGAGTGAATGCAGAGCTGCAGAGTGTTTTTGTCGGATCACTGAAGTGCCTGAATGAGTCTTTCCATTGTTTGTATTGTTCAAGGTGGGTGACGTCTAGAAATTCTCCCTACTTGAGCGGAGCGTGGAGAGCATTTTTGTCAGATCACTGAAAGGCTGGTCTGAGTCTTTCCATTATTTCTATTGTTTAAGGTGGGTGACATCTAGAAATGCTCCTGACCTGAGCGGAGCGAATGGCGAGTGTATTTGTCAGATCACTGAAGTGCCACACTGAGTCTTTCCATTGTTTATATTGTTCAAGGTGGGCAGTGACAACAAATGCTCCTGGCCTGAGCGGAGCGAATGCCGAATACACAGAGTGTTTTTGTCGGATCACAGAAGTGGCAGGCTGAGTCTTTCCATTGTTTCTATTGTGCAAGGCCGGTGACGTCTACAAATGCTCCACACCTGAGTGGAGCGAAAGCAGATGGTGCAGAGTGTTTTTGTCGAATCACTGAAGTACCGGACTGAGCCTTTCCATTGTTTCTATTGTTCAAGGTGGGTGACGTCTACAAATGCTCCTGACATGAGCGAAGAGAATGCAAAGTCTGCAGAGTGTTTTTGTCAGATCATTGAAGTACCAGACTGACCTTTCCATTGTTTGTATTGTTCAAGGTGTGTGACGTCTACAAATGCTCCCGACCTGAGCGCAGCGAATGCCGAATACGCAGAGTGTTTTTGTCAGATCACTGAAGTATCGGACTGAATCTTTCCATTGTTTCTATTGTTCAAGGTAGGTGATGTGTCTACAAATGCTCCTGACATGAGCGGAGCAAATGCTGAGTGTATTTGTTGGATCACTGAAGTGCCAGACTGAGTCTTTCCATTGTTTCTATTGTTCAAGGTGGGCGATGACTACAAATGCTCCTGGCCTGAGTGGAGCGAATGCCGAATACGCAGAGTGTTTTTGTTCGATCACTGAAGTGGCAGACTGAGTCTTTCCATTGTTTCTATTGTTAAAGGTGGGCGATGACTACAAATGCTACTGGCTTGAGCGGAGCGAATGCCGAATGATCAGAGTGTTTTTGTCGGATTACTGAAGTGCCGGACTGAGCCTTTCCATTGTTTCTATTGTACAAGGTGGGTGACATCTACAAATGCTCCTGACCTGAGCGGAACAAATACAGAGTATGCAGACTGCTTTTGTCAGATCACTGAAATGCTGGACTGAGTTTTTCAATTGTTTCTATTTTTCAAGGTGATTTATGACTACAAATGCTCCTGACCTAAGTGGAGCGAATGCAGAGTGTTCAGAGTGTTTTTGTCAGATCACTGAAGTGCCTGACTGAGTCTTTCCATTATTTCTATTGTTCAAGTTCGGTGACGTCTACAAATGCTCCTGATCTGAGCAGAGTGAATGCAGAGCTGCAGAGTGTTTTTGTCGGATCACTGAAGTGCCTGAATGAGTCTTTCCATTGTTTGTATTGTTCAAGGTGGGTGACGTCTAGAAATTCTCCCTACTTGAGCGGAGCGTGCAGAGCATTTTTGTCAGATCACTGAAAGGCTGGTCTGGGTCTTTCCATTATTTCTATTGTTTAAGGTGGGTGACGTCTAGAAATGCTCCTGACCTGAGCGGAGCGAATGCCGAGTGTATTTGTCAGATCACTGAAGTGCCACACTGAGTCTTTCCATTGTTTATATTGTTCAAGGTGGGCGGTGACAACAAATGCTCCTGGCCTGAGCGTAGCGAATGCCGAATACACAGAGTGTTTTTGTTGGATCACAGAAGTGGCAGGCTGAGTCTTTCCATTGTTTCTATTGTGCAAGGCGGGTGACGTCTACAAATGCTCCCCACCTGAGTGGAGCGAAAGCAGATGGTGCAGAGTGTTTTTGTCGAATCACTGAAGTGCCGGACTGAGCCTTTCCATTGTTTCTATTGTTCAAGATGGGTGACGTCTACAAATGCTCCTGACATGAGCGAAGAGAATGCAAAGTCTGCAGAGTGTTTTTGTCAGATCATTGAAGTGCCAGACTGAGCCATTCCATTGTTTGCATTGTTCAAGGTGTGTGACGTCTACAAATGCTCCCGACCTGAGCGCAGCGAATGCCGAATATGCAGAGTGTTTTTGTCAGATCACTGAAGTATCGGACTGAGTCTTTCCATTGTTTCTTTTGTTCAAGGTAGGTGATGCCTACAAATGCTCCTGACATGAGCGGAGCAAATTCCGAGTGTATTTGTTGGATCACTGAAGTGCCAGACTGAGTCTTTCCATTGTTTCTATTTTCAAGGTGGGCGATGACTACAAATGCTCCTGGCCTGAGCAGAGCGAATGCCGAATACGCAGAGTGTTTTTGTCGGATCACTGATTTGGCAGACTGAGTCTTTCCATTGTTTCTATTGTTCAAGGTGGGCGATGACTACAAATGCTACTGGCCTGAGCGGAGCGAATGCCGAATGATCAGAGTGTTTTTGTCGGATTACTGAAGTGGCGGACTGAGCCTTTCCATTGTTTCTATTGTACAAGGTGGGTGACATCTACAAATGCTCCTAAACTGAGTGGAGCGAATTGAGAGTGTGCAGATTGTGTCAGATCATTGAAGTGCTGGACTGAGTATTTCCATTGTTCAAGGTGCGTGATGACGACAAATGCTCCTGAACGGAGCGAATGCTGTGTGTGGAGAGTGTTTTTGTTGGATCACTGAAGTACCCGACTGAGTCTTCCATTGTTCTTTTGTTCAAGGTGGATGACGTCTACAAATGCTCCTGACCTGAGTGGAGCGAATGCGGAGTGTGCAGTGTGCTTTTGTCGGATCACTGAAGTGGCGGACTGAGTCTTTCCATTGCTATCATTGTTAAAGGTGGGTGATGTCTACAAATACTCGCGACCTGAGCGGAGCGAATGCAGAGTGTGCAGAGTATTTTTATCGGATCACTGAAGGGCTGGACTGAGTTTTTCCATTGTTTCTATTGTTCAAGGTGGGTGACGTCTACAAATGCTCCTGACCTGAGCGCAGCAAATTCAGTGCGTGTAGAGTGTTTTTGTCAGATCACTGAAGTAACAGACTGAGTCTTTCCATTGTTTCCATTGTTCAAGGTAGGTGATGTCTACAAATGCTCCTGACGTGAGCGGAGCAAATACAGAGTGTGCAGACTGTTTTTGTCAGATCACCGAAATGCTGGACTGAGCTTTTGTTTTGTTTCTATTTTTCAAGGTGATTTACGACTACAAATGCTCCTGACCTAAGCGGAGCGAATGCAGAGTGTTTTTGAGAGATCACTGAAGTGTTGGACTGAGTCTTTCATTGTTTCTATTGTTCAAGGTCGGTGACGTCTACAAATGCTCCTGACCTGAGTAGACCAAATGCAGAGTGTGCAGAGTATTTTTGTTGGATCACTGAAGTGCCTGACTGAGTCTTTCCATTGTTTGTATTGTTCAAGATGGGTGACGTCTACAAATTCTCCTGACCTGAGCGGAGCGTGTAGAGTGTTTTTGTCAGATCACTGAAAGGCTGGACTGAGTCTTTTCATTGTTTCTATTGTTCAAGGTGGGCGATGACTACAAATGCTACTGGCCTGAGCGGAGCGAATGCCGAATGATCAGAGTGTTTTTGTCGGATTACTGAAGTGGCGGACTGAGCCTTTCCATTGTTTCTATTGTACAAGGTGGGTGACATCTACAAATGCTCCTAAACTGAGTGGAGCGAATGGAGAGTGTGCAGATTGTGTCAGATCACTGAAGTGCTGGACTGAGTATTTCCATTGTTCAAGGTGGGTGATGACGACAAATGCTCCTGAACGGAGCGAATGCTGTGTGTGGAGAGTGTTTTTGTTGGATCACTGACATACCGGACTGTGTCTTCCATTGTTCTTTTGTTCAAGGTGGATGACGTCTACAAATGCTCCTGACCTGAGTGGAGCGAATGCGGAGTGTGCAGTGTGCTTTTGTCGGATCACTGAAGTGGCGGACTGAGTCTTTCCATTGCTATCATTGTTCAAGGTGGGTGATGTCTACAAATACTCACGACCTGAGCGGAGCGAATGCAGAGTGTGCAGAGTATTTTTATCGGATCACTGAAGGGCTGGACTGAGTCTTTCCATTGTTTCTATTGTTCAAGGTGGGTGACGTCTACAAATGCTCCTGACCTGAGCGCAGCGAATGCCGAATACGCAGAGTGTTTTTGTCAGATCACTGAAGTATCGGACTGAGTCTTTCCATTGTTTCTATTGTTCAAGGTAGGTGATGTCTACAAATGCTCCTGACATGAGCGGAGCAAATGCTGAGTGTATTTGTTGGATCACTGAAGTGCCAGACTGAGTCTTTCCATTGTTTCTATTGTTCAAGGTGGGCGATGACTACAAATGCTCCTGGCCTGAGTGGAGCGAATGCCGAATACGCAGAGTGTTTTTGTCCCATCACTGAAGTGGCAGACTGAGTCTTTCCATTGTTTCTATTGTTCAAGGCGGGCGATGACTACAAATGCTACTGGCCTGAGCGGAGCGAATGCCGAATGATCAGAGTGTTTTTGTCGGATTACTGAAGTGCCGGACTGAGTCTTTCCATTGTTTCTATTGTACAAGGTGGGTGACATCTACAAATGCTCCTGACCTGAGCGGAGCAAATACAGAGTATGCAGACTGCTTTTGTCAGATCACTGAAATGCTGGACTGAGTTTTTCAATTGTTTCTATTTTTCAAGGTGATTTATGACTACAAATGCTCCTGACCTAAGTGGAGCGAATGCAGAGTGTTCAGAGTGTTTTTGTCAGATCACTGAAGTGCCTGACTGAGTCTTTCCATTGTTTGTATTGTTCAAGATGGGTGACGTCTACAAATTCTCCTGACCTGAGCGGAGCGTGTAGAGTGTTTTTGTCAGATCACTGAAAGGCTGGACTGAGTCTTTTCATTGTTTCTATTGTTCAAGGTGGGCGATGACTACAAATGCTACTGGCCTGAGCGGAGCGAATGCCGAATGATCAGAGTGTTTTTGTCGGATTACTGAAGTGGCGGACTGAGCCTTTCCATTGTTTCTATTGTACAAGGTGGGTGACATCTACAAATGCTCCTAAACTGAGTGGAGCGAATGGAGAGTGTGCGGATTGTGTCAGATCACTGAAGTGCTGGACTGAGTATTTCCATTGTTCAAGGTGGGTGATGACGACAAATGCTCCTGAACGGAGCGAATGCTGTGTGTGGAGAGTGTTTTTGTTGGATCACTGACATACCGGACTGTGTCTTCCATTGTTCTTTTGTTCAAGGTGGATGACGTCTACAAATGCTCCTGACCTGAGTGGAGCGAATGCGGAGTGTGCAGTGTGCTTTTGTCGGATCACTGAAGTGGCGGACTGAGTCTTTCCATTGCTATCATTGTTCAAGGTGGGTGATGTCTACAAATACTCACGACCTGAGCGGAGCGAATGCAGAGTGTGCAGAGTATTTTTATCGGATCACTGAAGGGCTGGACTGAGTCTTTCCATTGTTTCTATTGTTCAAGGTGGGTGACGTCTACAAATGCTCCTGACCTGAGCGCAGCAAATGCAGTGCGTGTAGAGTGTTTTTGTCAGATCACTGAAGTAACAGACTGAGTCTTTCCATTGTTTCCATTGTTCAAGGTAGGTGATGTCTACAAATGCTCCTGATGTGAGCGCAGCAAATACAGACTGTGCAGACTGTTTTTGCCAGATCACTGAAATGCTGGACTGAGCTTTTCAATTGTTTCTATTTTTCAAGGTGATTTACGACTACAAATGCTCCTGACCTAAGCGGAGCGAATGCAGAGTGTTTTTGACAGATCGCTGAAGTGTTGGACTGAGTCTTTCATTGTTTCTATTGTTCAAGGTTGGTGACGTCTACAAATGCTCCTGACCTGAGTAGACCAAATGTAGAGTGTGCAGAGTATTTTTGTTGGATCACTGAAGTACCTGACTGAGTCTTTCCATTGTTTCTATTGTTCAAGGTGGGCGATGACTAAAAATGCTCCTGGCCTGAGTGGAGCGAATGCCGAATAGGCAGAGTGTTTTTGTCGGATCACTGAAGTGGCAGACTGAGTCTTTCCATTGTTTCTATTGTTCAAGGTGGGCGATGACTACAAATGCTACTGGCCTTAGCGGAGCGAATGCCGAATGATCAGAGTGTTTTTGTCGGATTACTGACGTGCCGGACTGAGCCTTTCCATTGTTTCTATTGTACAAGGTGGGTGACATCTACAATTGCTCCTGACTTGAGCGGAGCAAATACAGAGTATGCAGACTGCTTTTGTCAGATCACTGAAATGCTGGACTGAGTTTTTCAATTGTTCCTATTTTTCAAGGTGATTTATGACTACAAATGCTCCTGACCTAAGCGGACCGAATGCAGAGTGTTCAGAGTGTTTTTGTCAGATCACTGAAGTGCCTGACTGAGTCTTTCCATTATTTCTATTGTTCAAGTTCGGTGACGTCTACAAATGCTCCTGATCTGAGCAGAGTGAATGCAGAGCTGCAGAGTGTTTTTGTCGGATCACTGAAGTGCCTGAATGAGTCTTTCCATTGTTTGTATTGTTCAAGGTGGGTGACGTCTAGAAATTCTCCCTTCTTGAGCGGAGCGTGCAGAGCATTTTTGTCAGATCACTGAAAGGCTGGACTGAGTCTTTCCATTATTTCTATTGTTTAAGGTGGGTGACGTCTGGAAATGCTCCTGACCTGAGCGGAGCGAATGCCG
This sequence comes from Ambystoma mexicanum, assembly GCF_040938575.1. Classification (NCBI taxonomy): domain Eukaryota; kingdom Metazoa; phylum Chordata; class Amphibia; order Caudata; family Ambystomatidae; genus Ambystoma; species Ambystoma mexicanum. Next base: position 985,218,417 of record NC_090928.1, on the reverse strand, counting down.
AGTGTATTTGTCAGATCACTGAAGTGCCACACTGAGTCTTTCCATTGTTTATATTGTTCAAGGTGGGCGGTGACAACAAATGCTCCTGCCTGAGCGGAGCGAATGCCGAATACACAGAGTGTTTTTGTCGGATCACAGAAGTGGCAGGCTGAGTCTTTCCATTGTTTCTATTGTGCAAGGCCGGTGACGTCTACAAATGCTCCACACCTGAGTGGAGCGAAAGCAGATGGTGCAGAGTGTTTGTGTCGAATCACTGAAGTGCCGGACTGAGCCTTTCCATTGTTTCTATTGTTCAAGGTGGGTGACGTCTACAAATGCTCCTGACATGAGCGAAGAGAATGCAAAGTCTGCAGAGTGTTTTTGTCAGATCATTGAAGTGCCAGACTGAGCCTTTCCATTGTTTGTATTGTTCAAGGTGTGTGACGTCTACAAATGCTCCCGACCTGAGCGCAGCGAATGCCGAATACGCAGAGTGTTTTTGTCAGATCACTGAAGTATCGGACTGAGTCTTTCCATTGTTTCTATTGTTCAAGGTAGGTGATGTCTACAAATGCTCCTGACATGAGCGGAGCAAATGCTGAGTGTATTTGTTGGATCACTGAAGTGCCAGACTGAGTCTTTCCATTGTTTCTATTGTTCAAGGTGGGCGATGACTACAAATGCTCCTGGCCTGAGTGGAGCGAATGCCGAATACGCAGAGTGTTTTTGTCGGATCACTGAAGTGGCAGACTGAGTCTTTCCATTGTTTCTATTGTTCAAGGTGGGCGATGACTACAAATGCTACTGGCCTGAGCGGAGCGAATGCCGAATGATCAGAGTGTTTTTGTCGGATTACTGAAGTGGCGGACTGAGCCTTTCCATTGTTTCTATTGTACAAGGTGGGTGACATCTACAAATGCTCCTAAACTGAGTGGAGCGAATGGAGAGTGTGCAGATTGTGTCAGATCACTGAAGTGCTGGACTGAGTATTTCCATTGTTCAAGGTGGGTGATGACGACAAATGCTCCTGAACGGAGCGAAGGCTGTGTGTGGAGAGTGTTTTTGTTGGATCACTGAAGTACCGGACTGTGTCTTCCATTGTTCTTTTGTTCAAGGTGGATGACGTCTACAAATGCTCCTGACCTGAGTGGAGCGAATGCGGAGTGTGCAGTGTGCTTTTGTCGGATCACTGAAGTGGCGGACTGAGTCTTTCCATTGCTATCATTGTTCAAGGTGGGTGATGTCTACAAATACTCACGACCTGAGCGGAGCGAATGCAGAGTGTGCAGAGTATTTTTATCGGATCACTGAAGGGCTGGACTGAGTCTTTCCATTGTTTCCATTGTTCAAGGTAGGTGATGTCTACAAATGCTCCTGACGTGAGCGGAGCAAATACAGAGTGTGCAGACTGTTTTTGTCAGATCACTTAAATGCTGGACTGAGCTTTTCAATTGTTTCTATTTTTCAAGGTGATTTACGACTACAAATGCTCCTGACCTAAGCGGAGCGAATGCAGAGTGTTTTTGACAGATCGCTGAAGTGTTGGACTGAGTCTTTCATTGTTTCTATTGTTCAAGGTTGGTGACGTCTACAAATGCTCCTGACCTGAATAGACCAAATGCAGAGTGTGCAGAGTATTTTTGTTGGATCACTGAAGTGCCTGACTGAGTCTTTCCATTGTTTGTATTGTTCAAGGCAGGTGATGTCTACAAATGCTCCTGACATGAGCGGGGCAAATGCCGAGTGTATTTGTTGGATCACTGAAGTGCCAGACTGAGTCTTTCCATTGTTTCTATTGTTCAAGGTGGGCGATGACTAAAAATGCTCCTGGCCTGAGTTGAGCGAATGCCGAATACGCAGAGTGTTTTTGTCGGATCACTGAAGTGGCAGACTGAGTCTTTCCATTGTTTCTATTGTTCAAGGTGGGCGATGACTACAAATGCTACTGGCCTTAGCGGAGCGAATGCCGAATGATCAGAGTGTTTTTGTCGGATTACTGAAGTGCCGGACTGAGCCTTTCCATTGTTTATATTGTACAAGGTGGGTGACATCTACAATTGCTCCTGACCTGAGCGGAGCAAATACAGAGTATGCAGACTGCTTTTGTCAGATCACTGAAATGCTGGACTGAGTTTTTCAATTGTTCCTATTTTTCAAGGTGATTTATGACTACAAATGCTCCTGACCTAAGTGGAGCGAATGCCGAATACGCAGAGTGTTTTTGTCCCATCACTGAAGTGGCAGACTGAGTCTTTCCATTGTTTCTATTGTTCAAGGCGGGCGATGACTACAAATGCTACTGGCCTGAGCGGAGCGAATGCCGAATGATCAGAGTGTTTTTGTCGGATTACTGAAGTGCCCGACTGAGTCTTTCCATTGTTTCTATTGTACAAGGTGGGTGACATCTACAAATGCTCCTGACCTGAGCGGAGCAAATACAGAGTATGCAGACTGCTTTTGTCAGATCACTGAAATGCTGGACTGAGTTTTTCAATTGTTTCTATTTTTCAAGGTGATTTATGACTACAAATGCTCCTGACCTAAGTGGAGCGAATGCAGAGTGTTCAGAGTGTTTTTGTCAGATCACTGAAGTGCCTGACTGAGTCTTTCCATTATTTCTATTGTTCAAGTTCGGTGACGTCTACAAATGCTCCTGATCTGAGCAGAGTGAATGCAGAGCTGCAGAGTGTTTTTGTCGGATCACTGAAGTGCCTGAATGAGTCTTTCCATTGTTTGTATTGTTCAAGGTGGGTGACGTCTAGAAATTCTCCCTACTTGAGAGGAGCGTGGAGAGCATTTTTGTCAGATCACTGAAAGGCTGGTCTGAGTCTTTCCATTATTTCTATTGTTTAAGGTGGGTGACGTCTAGAAATGCTCCTGACCTGAGCGGAGCGAATGCCGAGTGTATTTGTCAGATCACTGAAGTGCCACACTGAGTCTTTCCATTGTTTATATTGTTCAAGGTGGGCGGTGACAACAAATGCTCCTGGCCTGAGCAGAGCGAATGCCGAATACACAGAGTGTTTTTGTCGGATCACAGAAGTGGCAGGCTGAGTCTTTCCATTGTTTCTATTGTGCAAGGCGGGTGACGTCTACAAATGCTCCCCACCTGAGTGGAGCGAAAGCAGATGGTGCAGAGTGTTTTTGTCGAATCACTGAAGTGCCGGACTGAGCCTTTCCATTGTTTCTATTGTTCAAGGTGGGTGACGTCTACAAATGCTCCTGACATGAGCGAAGAGAATGCCGAATACGCAGAGTGTTTTTGTGAGATCACTGAAGTATCGGACTGAGTCTTTCCATTGTTTCTATTGTTCAAGGTAGGTGACATCTACAAATGCTCCTAAACTGAGTGGAGCGAATGGAGAGTGTGCAGATTGTGTCAGATCACTGAAGTGCTGGACTGAGTATTTCCATTGTTCAAGGTGGGTGATGATGACAAATGCTCCTGAACGGAGCGAATGCTGTGTGTGGAGAGTGTTTTTGTTGGATCACTGAAGTACCCGACTGAGTCTTCCATTGTTCTTTTGTTCAAGGTGGATGACGTCTACAAATGCTCCTGACCTGAGTGGAGCGAATGCGGAGTGTGCAGTGTGCTTTTGTCGGATCACTGAAGTGGCGGACTGAGTCTTTCCATTGCTATCATTGTTCAAGGTGGGTGATGTCTACAAATACTCACGACCTGAGCGGAGCGAATGCAGAGTGTGCAGAGTATTTTTATCGGATCACTGAAGGGCTGGACTGAGTTTTTCCATTGTTTCTATTGTTCAAGGTGGGTGACGTCTACAAATGCTCCTGACCTGAGCGCAGCAAATGCAGTGCGTGTAGAGTGTTTTTGTCAGATCACTGAAGTAACAGACTGAGTCTTTCCATTGTTTCCATTGTTCAAGGTAGGTGATGTCTACAAATGCTCCTGACGTGAGCGGAGCAAATACAGAGTGTGCAGACTGTTTTTGTCAGAGCACTGAAATGCTGGACCGAGCTTTTCAATTGTTTCTATTTTTCAAGGTGATTTACGACTACAAATGCTCCTGACCTAAGCGGAGCGAATGCAGAGTGTTTTTGAGAGATCACTGAAGTGTTGGACTGAGTATTTCATTGTTTCTATTGTTCAAGGTCGGTGACGTCTACAAATGCTCCTGACCTGAGTAGACCAAATGCAGAGTGTGCAGAGTATTTTTGTTGGATCACTGAAGTGCCTGACTGAGTCTTTCCATTGTTTGTATTGTTCAAGATGGGTGACGTCTACAAATTCTCCTGACCTGAGCGGAGCTTGTAGAGTGTTTTTGTCAGATCACTGAAAGGCTGGACTAAGTCTTTCCATTGTTTCTATTGTTCAAGGTGGGCGATGACTACAAATGCTCCTGACCTGAGCGGAGCGTGTAGAGTGTTTTTGTCAGATCACTGAAAGGCTGGACTGAGTCTTTCCATTGTTTCTATTGTTCAAGGTGGGTGATGACTACAAATGCTCCTGGCCTGAGCGGAGCGAATGCCGAATACGCAGAGTGTTTTTGTCGGATCACTGAAGTGGCAGACTGAGTCTTTCCATTGTTTCTATTGTTCAAGGTGGGCGATGACTACAAATGCTACTGGCCTGAGCGGAGCGAATGCCGAATGATCAGAGTGTTTTTGTCGGATTACTGAAGTGGCGGACTGAGCCTTTCCATTGTTTCTATTGTACAAGGTGGGTGACATCTACAAATGCTCCTAAACTGAGTGGAGCGAATGGAGAGTGTGCAGATTGTGTCAGATCACTGAAGTGCTGGACTGAGTATTTCCATTGTTCAAGGTGGGTGATGACGACAAATGCTCCTGAACGGAGCGAAGGCTGTGTGTGGAGAGTGTTTTTGTTGGATCACTGAAGTACCGGACTGTGTCTTCCATTGTTCTTTTGTTCAAGGTGGATGACGTCTACAAATGCTCCTGACCTGAGTGGAGCGAATGCGGAGTGTGCAGTGTGCTTTTGTCGGATCACTGAAGTGGCGGACTGAGTCTTTCCATTGCTATCATTGTTCAAGGTGGGTGATGTCTACAAATACTCACGACCTGAGCGGAGCGAATGCAGAGTGTGCAGAGTATTTTTATCGGATCACTGAAGGGCTGGACTGAGTCTTTCCATTGTTTCCATTGTTCAAGGTAGGTGATGTCTACAAATGCTCCTGACGTGAGCGGAGCAAATACAGAGTGTGCAGACTGTTTTTGTCAGATCACTTAAATGCTGGACTGAGCTTTTCAATTGTTTCTATTTTTCAAGGTGATTTACGACTACAAATGCTCCTGACCTAAGCGGAGCGAATGCAGAGTGTTTTTGACAGATCGCTGAAGTGTTGGACTGAGTCTTTCATTGTTTCTATTGTTCAAGGTTGGTGACGTCTACAAATGCTCCTGACCTGAATAGACCAAATGCAGAGTGTGCAGAGTATTTTTGTTGGATCACTGAAGTGCCTGACTGAGTCTTTCCATTGTTTGTATTGTTCAAGGCAGGTGATGTCTACAAATGCTCCTGACATGAGCGGAGCAAATGCCGAGTGTATTTGTTGGATCACTGAAGTGCCAGACTGAGTCTTTCCATTGTTTCTATTGTTCAAGGTGGGCGATGACTAAAAATGCTCCTGGCCTGAGTTGAGCGAATGCCGAATACGCAGAGTGTTTTTGTCGGATCACTGAAGTGGCAGACTGAGTCTTTCCATTGTTTCTATTGTTCAAGGTGGGCGATGACTACAAATGCTACTGGCCTTAGCGGAGCGAATGCCGAATGATCAGAGTGTTTTTGTCGGATTACTGAAGTGCCGGACTGAGCCTTTCCATTGTTTATATTGTACAAGGTGGGTGACATCTACAATTGCTCCTGACCTGAGCGGAGCAAATACAGAGTATGCAGACTGCTTTTGTCAGATCACTGAAATGCTGGACTGAGTTTTTCAATTGTTCCTATTTTTCAAGGTGATTTATGACTACAAATGCTCCTGACCTAAGTGGAGCGAATGCAGAGTGTTCAGAGTGTTTTTGTCAGATCACTGAAGTGCCTGACTGAGTCTTTCCATTATTTCTATTGTTCAAGTTCGGAGACATCTACAAATGCTCCTGTTCTGAGCAGAGTGAATGCAGAGCTGCAGAGTGTTTTTGTCAGATCACTGAAGTGCCTGAATGAGTCTTTCCATTGTTTGTATTGTTCAAGGTGGGTGACGTCTAGAAATTCTCCCTTCTTGAGCGGAGCGTGCAGAGCATTTTTGTCAGATCACTGAAAGGCTGGACTGAGTCTTTCCATTATTTCTATTGTTTAAGGTGGGTGACGTCTGGAAATGCTCCTGACCTGAGCGGAGCGAATGCCGAGTGTATTTGTCAGATCACTGAAGTGCCACACTGAGTCTTTCCATTGTTTATATTGTTCAAGGTGGGCGGTGACAACAAATGCTCCTGCCTGAGCGGAGCGAATGCCGAATACACAGAGTGTTTTTGTCGGATCACAGAAGTGGCAGGCTGAGCCTTTCCATTGTTTCTATTGTGCAAGGCCGGTGACGTCTACAAATGCTCCACACCTGAGTGGAGCGAAAGCAGATGGTGCAGAGTGTTTGTGTTGAATCACTGAAGTGCCGGACTGAGCCTTTCCATTGTTTCTATTGTTCAAGGTGGGTGACGTCTACAAATGCTCCTGACATGAGCGAAGAGAATGCAAAGTCTGCAGAGTGTTTTTGTCAGATCATTGAAGTGCCAGACTGAGCCTTTCCATTGTTTGTATTGTTCAAGGTGTGTGACGTCTACAAATGCTCCCGACCTGAGCGCAGCGAATGCCGAATACGCAGAGTGTTTTTGTCAGATCACTGAAGTGTCGGACTGAGTCTTTCCATTGTTTCTATTGTTCAAGGTAGGTGATGTCTACAAATGCTCCTGACATGAGCAGAGCAAATGCTGAGTGTTTTTGTCGGATCACTGAAGTGGCAGACTGAGTCTTTCCATTGTTTCTATTGTTCAAGGCGGGCGATGACTACAAATGCTACTGGCCTGAGCGGAGCGAATGCCGAATGATCAGAGTGTTTTTGTCAGATTACTGAAGTGCCGGACTGAGTCTTTCCATTGTTTCTATTGTACAAGGTGGGTGACATCTACAAATGCTCCTGACCTGAGCGTAGCAAATACAGAGTATGCAGACTGCTTTTGTCAGATCACTGAAATGCTGGACTGAGTTTTTCAATTGTTTCTATTTTTCAAGGTGATTTATGACTACAAATGCTCCTGACCTAAGTGGAGCGAATGCAGAGTGTTCAGAGTGTTTTTGTCAGATCACTGAAGTGCCTGACTGAGTCTTTCCATTATTTCTATTGTTCAAGTTCGGTGACGTCTACAAATGCTACCGACCTGAGCACAGCGAATGCGTTGTGTGTAGAGTGTTTTTGTCAGATCACTGAAGTATCAGACTGAGTCTTTCCATTGTTTCTATTGTTCAAGTTAGGTTATGTCTACAAATTCTCCTGACATGAGCGGGGCAAAATCAGAGTGTGTAGACTGTTTTTGTCAGATCACTGAAGTACTGGATTGAGTTTTTCAATTGTTTCTATTATTCAAGGTCGGTGACTTCGACAAATTCTCCTGATCAGAGCGGAGCGAATGCGGAGCTGCAGAGTGTTTTTGTCGGATCACTGAAGTGCCTGAATGATTCCTTCCATTGTTTGTATTGTTCAAGGTGCTTGACGTCTAGAAATTCTCCCGACTCGAGCAGAGCGTGCAGAGCGTTTTTGTCAGATCACTGAAAGGCTGGACTGAGTCTTTCCATTATTTGTTTGTTTGTTTGTTTGTTTGTTTGTTTTATTTCTAATGCGCTCCAGACCCATAGGTAGAAGGGCGCAGCAGGTAGGATAATGCGAAGCTTACATCGTTACAGATTATACAGGATACAGTGAAAGTTATACATATTGTACAAGTTACAGTAATGGATAATATAGATATTATGCAAGTTATACAAATTATACAGGATACAGTAATAGTATACAAATATACAGGACCATCGTCGTGCATTTCAATTGTTTAAGGTGGGTGACGTCTAGAAATGCTCCTGACCTGAAAGGAGCGAATGCTGAGTGTATTTGTCGGATCACTGAAGTGCCAGACTGAGTCTTTCCATTGTTTCTATTGTTCAAGGTGGGCGATGACTACAAATGCTACTGGCCTGAGCAGAGCGAATGCCGAATGCGCAGAGTGTTTTTGTCAGATCACTGATGTGCCGGACTGAGTCTTTCCACTGTTTCTATTGTTCAAGGTGGGTGACATCTACAAAAGCTCCCAAAGTGAGTGGAGCGAATGCGGAGTGTGCAGAGTGTTTGTGTCGCATCACTGAAGTGCCGGACTGAGTTTTTCCATTGTTTCTATTGTTGAAGGTGGGTGACTTTTACAAATGCTCCCGACCTCAGCGGAGTGAATGCAGAGTGTGCAGACTGTTTTTGTCAGATCACTGAAGTGCTGGACTGCGTATTTCCATTGTTCAAGGTGGGTGATGACAACAAATGCTCCTGAGGGGAGCGAATGCTGAGTGTGCAGAGTGTTTTTGTCGAAGCACTGAAGTGCCGGACTGAGTCTTTCCATTGTTTCTATTGTTCAAGGTGGGTGACGTCTACAGATGCTCCTGGCCTGAGTGGAGTGAATGTGGAGTGTGCAGTGTGTTTTTGTCGGATCACTGAAGGGTTGGACTGCGTTTTTCCATTGTTTCTATTGTTCAAGGTGGGTGACGTCTACAAATGCTCCTGATCTGAGCGCAGCGAATGCAGTGTGTGTAGAGTGTTTTTGTCAGATCACTGAAGTACCGGACTGAGTCTTTCCATTGTTTCTATTGTTTAAGATAGCTGATGTCTACAAATGCTCCTGACCTGAGCGGAGCAAATACAGAGTATGCAGACTGCTTTTGTCAGATCACTGAACTGCTGGACTGAGTTTTTCAATTGTTTCTATTTTTCAAGGTAATTTATGACTACAAATGCTCCTGACCTAAGCGGAGCAAATGCAGAGTGTTCAGAGTGTTTTTGTCAGATCACTGAAGTGCCTGACTGAGTTTTTCCATTGTTTGCATTGTTCAAGGTGGGTGACGTCTAGAAATTCTCCCTACTTGAGCGGAGTGTGCAGAGTGTTTTTTTCAGATCACTGAAAGGCTGGACTGAGTCTTTCTATTGTTCAAGGTCAGTGACGTCTACAAATGCTCCTGATCTGAGCGGAGCGAATGCAGAGCTGCAGTGTTTTTGTCCGATCACTGAAGTGCCTGACTGAGTCTTTCCATTGTTTGTATTGTTCAAGGTGGGTGACGTCTAGAAATTCTCCCTACTTGAGCGTGCAGAGCGTTTTTGTCAGATCACTAAAAGGCTGGACTGAGTCTTTCCATTATTTCTATTGTTTAAGGTGGGTAACGTCTAGAAATGCTCCTGACCTGAGTGGAGCGAATGCCGAGTGTTTTGTCGTATCACTGAAGTGGCAGACTGAGTCCTTCCATTGTTTCTATTGTGCAAGGCGGTTGACGTCTACAAATGCTCCCCACCTGAGTGGAGCGAAAGCAGAGTGTGCAGAGTGTTTTTGTTGAATCACTGAAGCGCCGGACTGAGTCTTTCTATTGTTTCTATTGGTCAAGGCGGGTGACATCTACAAATGCTCCTGACCTGAGCGAAGAGATTGCAAAGTCTGCAGAGTGTTTTTGTCAGATCACTGAAGTGCCAGACTGAACCTTTTCATTGTTTGTATTGTTCAAGGTGGGTGAGGTCTACAAATGCTCCTGGCCTGAGCGGAGCGAATGCCAAGTGCGCAGAGTGTTTTTGTCGGATCACTGAAGTGCCAGGCTGAGTCAGTCTTTCCATTGTTTCTATTGTTCAAGGCGGGTGACATCTACAAATGCTCCTGACCTGAGCGAAGAGAATGCAAAGTCTGCAGAGTGTTTTTGTCATATCACTGAAGTATCGGACTGAGTCTTTCCACTGTTTCTATTGTTCAAGGTGGGCAATGACTACAAATGCTCCTGGCCTGAGCGGAGCGAATGCCAAGTGCGCAGAGTGTTTTTGTCAGATCACTGAAGTGCCGGACTGAGTCTTTCCATCGTTTCTATTGTTCAAAGTGGGTGACATCTACAAATGCTCCCAAACTGAGTGGAGCAAATGCGGAGTGTGCAAAGTGCTTTTGTCAGATCACTGAAGTGCCAGACTGAGTCTTTCCATTGTTTCTGTTGTTCAAGGCGGGTGATGTCTACAAATGCTCCTGACCTAAGCAGAGAGAATGCAGAGTCTGCAGTGTTTTTGTCAGATCACTGAAGTTGCAGACTGAGTCTTTCCATTGTTTCTATTATTCAAGTTAGGTGATGTCTACAAATGCTCCTGACATGAGCGGAGCAAAATCAGGGTGTTGTTACGCTCACCTGGCTCCCACAGGGGCGTCGGTCGGACCCGGACAGCTGCGGTCTCCACCCACGTGATGCATAGTGCAGCGATGACTGACTGGATCTGCCCTCCTAATCTTGTCTGCTTAATCAGTAGAAATCTTCTCCTGCAAGTGGAGAGATGGATTTAGCCACTTGTGGATTCAAGTGATGGCACCCCCACAGTCCTCCCCAACTAATCACCTCCAAAATGCCCTCACAGCAATCTCACCTTATATTCTTGAAAGATGAGCTCTCCATCCTGCGTGGATTTGCAGGGGCGCGTCGATTCCAGTTACTTCACTGGTTTGAAGGCTCGGGAGTGTTCCGGAGAGTATTGACTCTGAGGTTCCTGGTGAGGACCAGTAAGTATTAAGTTCATAGAGTTCAATATGTCCGATGTTCACTCTTGTTCCCCCATTCCTTTCTTGTCTTGCAGCTGGCTCGTGAAAAGATGCTCTTATGGCAGCTGGTGGCGCTCAGGTAAGAGTCTGTATTACCCGGCGCTGTCTGGTAAATGTTGCACAAGGAAAACATGTTGTTTTGTCTCTCTTTACAGATGCGGCACGTGAAAATATGGAGAGTCACAAAAGGATACCTCCGGTGGTAAATCAGGTAAGTCTATGGTGGTAAGAATTATATTTGTTGGTTCCCTTGGCTCACCTTTTGGTTTTCTTTTGTCTCCTAGGTGCCGAAGTTCGGCGAAGAAATGATGGAGGCAGCGCCGACACGAAGGATGCTGTGAAGACTGGTGAGTATGGCGCGGCGCTGCAGCTGGAGGTGCGTCGCGCGCAGAAATGATGTTCTTTACAGGTCCGGAGACAAGATGGATCCAGAATCAGGTGTGGAATAGAAATAAGTTTGTTTTCTAACCTTGTCCCTTTCTTTCCTCTTTGTTTTAGGAGCTCCGGATTCGAGGCGGGCGTGGCAGAAGACTGGAATCAGGCTGCAGGCACGGTGAGTGTTATGCTGCTGGATGCAGAATAACGCAAAGCGTGTGTTGCTGGTCGGGCGTGGTTTAAATAGCCTCAAAAGTAGTCCCAGGTAAGAAGTCCCTAGAACCACACCCGAGTAAAAAATAGTCCCTGTAGAAAAATAGTCCCTTTCAGGCTTCATGTTGGATTGGAGTCATTTGCAGCATGGTCTGCCTGAGGTAAGTAATGACTATGAGCATGGCACCTTAGGCGCCAGGACTGATTCCTACTATGAGCCTGCTGCCTAAGGCGCCAGGACTGTACGCAGATAGCCCCTAGCCGGGGCTGCTGAGGTTTCACTAAATGTCTAGATGCTGCTCCCGGGGCTGATGGGCTTGGTCCGGATGCCTGGGGGTAGGCATCATGGCAGCGTGCAGACTTGTCAGATCACTGAAGTACTGGATTGAGTTTTTCAGTTGTTTCTATTATTCAAGGTCAGTGACTTCTACAAATGCTCCTGATCTGAGCAGAGCGAATGCAGAGCTGCAGAGTGTATTTGTCGGATCACTAAAATGCCAGACTGAGTCTTTCCATTGTTTGTATTGTTCAAGGTGGGTGACGTCTAGAAATTATCTCGACTAGAGCAGAGCGTGCAGAGCATTTTTGTCAGTTCACTGAAGGGCTGGACTGAGTCTTTCCATTATTTCTATTGTTTAAGGTGGGTGACGTCTAGAAATGCTGCTGACCTGAGAGGAGCAAATCCTGAGTGTATTTGTCGGATCACTGAAGTGCCAGACTGAGTCTTTCCATTGTTTCTATTGTTCAAGGTGGGCGATGACTACAAATGCTACTGGCCTGAGCGGAGCGAATGCCGAATGCGCAGAGTATTTTTGTCGGATCACTGATGTGCCGGACTAGGTCTTTCCATTGTTTCTATTGTACAAGGTGGGTAAAACCTACAAATGCTCCCAAACTGAGTGGAGCGAATGGAGAGTGTGCAGATTGTGTCAGATCACTGAAGTGCTGGACTGAGTATTTCCATTGTTCAAGGTGGGTGATGATGACAAATGCTCCTGAACGGAGCGAATGCTGTGTGTGGAGAGTGTTTTTGTTGGATCACTGAAGTACCCGACTGAGTCTTCCATTGTTCTTTTGTTCAAGGTGGATGACGTCTACAAATGCTCCTGACCTGAGTGGAGCGAATGCAGAGTGTGCAGTGTGCTTTTGTCGGATCACTGAAGTGGCGGACTGAGTCTTTCCATTGCTATCATTGTTCAAGGTGGGTGATGTCTACAAATACTCACGACCTGAGCGGAGCGAATGCAGAGTGTGCAGAGTATTTTTATCGGATCACTGAAGGGCTGGACTGAGTTTTTCCATTGTTTCTATTGTTCAAGGTGGGTGACGTCTACAAATGCTCCTGACCTGAGCGCAGCAAATGCAGTGCGTGTAGAGTGTTTTTGTCAGATCACTGAAGTAACAGACTGAGTCTTTCCATTGTTTCCATTGTTCAAGGTAGGTGATGTCTACAAATGCTCCTGACGTGAGCGGAGCAAATACAGAGTGTGCAGACTGTTTTTGTCAGAGCACTGAAATGCTGGACTGAGCTTTTCAATTGTTTCTATTTTTCAAGGTGATTTACGACTACAAATGCTCCTGACCTAAGCGGAGCGAATGCAGAGTGTTTTTGAGAGATCACTGAAGTGTTGGACTGAGTATTTCATTGTTTCTATTGTTCAAGGTCGGTGACGTCTACAAATGCTCCTGACCTGAGTAGACCAAATGCAGAGTGCGCAGAGTATTTTTGTTGGATCACTGAAGTGCCTGACTGAGTCTTTCCATTGTTTGTATTGTTCAAGATGGGTGACGTCTACAAATTCTCCTGACCTGAGCGGAGCTTGTAGAGTGTTTTTGTCAGATCACTGAAAGGCTGGACTGAGTCTTTCCATTGTTTCTATTGTTCAATTTGGGCGATGACTACAAATGCTCCTGACCTGAGCGGAGCGTGTAGAGTGTTTTTGTCAGATCACTGAAAGGCTGGACTGAGTCTTTCCATTGTTTCTATTGTTCAAGGTGGGTGATGACTACAAATGCTCCTGGCCTGAGCGGAGCGAATGCCGAATACGCAGAGTGTTTTTGTCGGATCACTGAAGTGGCAGACTGAGTCTTTCCATTGTTTCTATTGTTCAAGGTGGGCGATGACTACAAATGCTACTGGCCTGAGCGGAGCGAATGCCGAATGATCAGAGTGTTTTTGTCGGATTACTGAAGTGGCGGACTGAGCCTTTCCATTGTTTCTATTGTACAAGGTGGGTGACATCTACAAATGCTCCTAAACTGAGTGGAGCGAATGGAGAGTGTGCAGATTGTGTCAGATCACTGAAGTGCTGGACTGAGTATTTCCATTGTTCAAGGTGGGTGATGACGACAAATGCTCCTGAACGGAGCGAAGGCTGTGTGTGGAGAGTGTTTTTGTTGGATCACTGAAGTACCGGACTGTGTCTTCCATTGTTCTTTTGTTCAAGGTGGATGACGTCTACAAATGCTCCTGACCTGAGTGGAGCGAATGCGGAGTGTGCAGTGTGCTTTTGTCGGATCACTGAAGTGGCGGACTGAGTCTTTCCATTGCTATCATTGTTCAAGGTGGGTGATGTCTACAAATACTCACGACCTGAGCGGAGCGAATGCAGAGTGTGCAGAGTATTTTTATCGGATCACTGAAGGGCTGGACTGAGTCTTTCCATTGTTTCCATTGTTCAAGGTAGGTGATGTCTACAAATGCTCCTGACGTGAGCGGAGCAAATACAGAGTGTGCAGACTGTTTTTGTCAGATCACTTAAATGCTGGACTGAGCTTTTCAATTGTTTCTATTTTTCAAGGTGATTTACGACTACAAATGCTCCTGACCTAAGCGGAGCGAATGCAGAGTGTTTTTGACAGATCGCTGAAGTGTTGGACTGAGTCTTTCATTGTTTCTATTGTTCAAGGTTGGTGACGTCTACAAATGCTCCTGACCTGAATAGACCAAATGCAGAGTGTGCAGAGTATTTTTGTTGGATCACTGAAGTGCCTGACTGAGTCTTTCCATTGTTTGTATTGTTCAAGGCAGGTGATGTCTACAAATGCTCCTGACATGAGCGGAGCAAATGCCGAGTGTATTTGTTGGATCACTGAAGTGCCAGACTGAGTCTTTCCATTGTTTCTATTGTTCAAGGTGGGCGATGACTAAAAATGCTCCTGGCCTGAGTTGAGCGAATGCCGAATACGCAGAGTGTTTTTGTCGGATCACTGAAGTGGCAGACTGAGTCTTTCCATTGTTTCTATTGTTCAAGGTGGGCGATGACTACAAATGCTACTGGCCTTAGCGGAGCGAATGCCGAATGATCAGAGTGTTTTTGTCGGATTACTGAAGTGCCGGACTGAGCCTTTCCATTGTTTATATTGTACAAGGTGGGTGACATCTACAATTGCTCCTGACCTGAGCGGAGCAAATACAGAGTATGCAGACTGCTTTTGTCAGATCACTGAAATGCTGGACTGAGTTTTTCAATTGTTCCTATTTTTCAAGGTGATTTATGACTACAAATGCTCCTGACCTAAGTGGAGCGAATGCAGAGTGTTCAGAGTGTTTTTGTCAGATCACTGAAGTGCCTGACTGAGTCTTTCCATTATTTCTATTGTTCAAGTTCGGAGACATCTACAAATGCTCCTGTTCTGAGCAGAGTGAATGCAGAGCTGCAGAGTGTTTTTGTCGGATCACTGAAGTGCCTGAATGAGTCTTTCCATTGTTTGTATTGTTCAAGGTGGGTGACGTCTAGAAATTCTCCCTTCTTGAGCGGAGCGTGCAGAGCATTTTTGTCAGATCACTGAAAGGCTGGACTGAGTCTTTCCATTATTTCTATTGTTTAAGGTGGGTGACGTCTGGAAATGCTCCTGACCTGAGCGGAGCGAATGCCGAGTGTATTTGTCAGATCACTGAAGTGCCACACTGAGTCTTTCCATTGTTTATATTGTTCAAGGTGGGCGGTGACAACAAATGCTCCTGCCTGAGCGGAGCGAATGCCGAATACACAGAGTGTTTTTGTCGGATCACAGAAGTGGCAGGCTGAGCCTTTCCATTGTTTCTATTGTGCAAGGCCGGTGACGTCTACAAATGCTCCACACCTGAGTGGAGCGAAAGCAGATGGTGCAGAGTGTTTGTGTTGAATCACTGAAGTGCCGGACTGAGCCTTTCCATTGTTTCTATTGTTCAAGGTGGGTGACGTCTACAAATGCTCCTGACATGAGCGAAGAGAATGCAAAGTCTGCAGAGTGTTTTTGTCAGATCATTGAAGTGCCAGACTGAGCCTTTCCATTGTTTGTATTGTTCAAGGTGTGTGACGTCTACAAATGCTCCCGACCTGAGCGCAGCGAATGCCGAATACGCAGAGTGTTTTTGTCAGATCACTGAAGTGTCGGACTGAGTCTTTCCATTGTTTCTATTGTTCAAGGTAGGTGATGTCTACAAATGCTCCTGACATGAGCAGAGCAAATGCTGAGTGTTTTTGTCGGATCACTGAAGTGGCAGACTGAGTCTTTCCATTGTTTCTATTGTTCAAGGCGGGCGATGACTACAAATGCTACTGGACTGAGCGGAGCGAATGCCGAATGATCAGAGTGTTTTTGTCAGATTACTGAAGTGCCGGACTGAGTCTTTCCATTGTTTCTATTGTACAAGGTGGGTGACATCTACAAATGCTCCTGACCTGAGCGTAGCAAATACAGAGTATGCAGACTGCTTTTGTCAGATCACTGAAATGCTGGACTGAGTTTTTCAATTGTTTCTATTTTTCAAGGTGATTTATGACTACAAATGCTCCTGACCTAAGTGGAGCGAATGCAGAGTGTTCAGAGTGTTTTTGTCAGATCACTGAAGTGCCTGACTGAGTCTTTCCATTATTTCTATTGTTCAAGTTCGGTGACGTCTACAAATGCTACCGACCTGAGCACAGCGAATGCGTTGTGTGTAGAGTGTTTTTGTCAGATCACTGAAGTATCAGACTGAGTCTTTCCATTGTTTCTATTGTTCAAGTTAGGTTATGTCTACAAATTCTCCTGACATGAGCGGGGCAAAATCAGAGTGTGTAGACTGTTTTTGTCAGATCACTGAAGTACTGGATTGAGTTTTTCAATTGTTTCTATTATTCAAGGTCGGTGACTTCGACAAATTCTCCTGATCAGAGCGGAGCGAATGCGGAGCTGCAGAGTGTTTTTGTCGGATCACTGAAGTGCCTGAATGATTCCTTCCATTGTTTGTATTGTTCAAGGTGCTTGACGTCTAGAAATTCTCCCGACTCGAGCAGAGCGTGCAGAGCGTTTTTGTCAGATCACTGAAAGGCTGGACTGAGTCTTTCCATTATTTGTTTGTTTGTTTGTTTGTTTGTTTGTTTTATTTCTAATGCGCTCCAGACCCATAGGTAGAAGGGCGCAGCAGGTAGGATAATGCGAAGCTTACATCGTTACAGATTATACAGGATACAGTGAAAGTTATACATATTGTACAAGTTACAGTAATGGATAATATAGATATTATGCAAGTTATACAAATTATACAGGATACAGTAATAGTATACAAATATACAGGACCATCGTCGTGCATTTCAATTGTTTAAGGTGGGTGACGTCTAGAAATGCTCCTGACCTGAAAGGAGCGAATGCTGAGTGTATTTGTCGGATCACTGAAGTGCCAGACTGAGTCTTTCCATTGTTTCTATTGTTCAAGGTGGGCGATGACTACAAATGCTACTGGCCTGAGCAGAGCGAATGCCGAATGCGCAGAGTGTTTTTGTCAGATCACTGATGTGCCGGACTGAGTCTTTCCACTGTTTCTATTGTTCAAGGTGGGTGACATCTACAAAAGCTCCCAAAGTGAGTGGAGCGAATGCGGAGTGTGCAGAGTGTTTGTGTCGCATCACTGAAGTGCCGGACTGAGTTTTTCCATTGTTTCTATTGTTGAAGGTGGGTGACTTTTACAAATGCTCCCGACCTCAGCGGAGTGAATGCAGAGTGTGCAGACTGTTTTTGTCAGATCACTGAAGTGCTGGACTGCGTATTTCCATTGTTCAAGGTGGGTGATGACAACAAATGCTCCTGAGGGGAGCGAATGCTGAGTGTGCAGAGTGTTTTTGTCGAAGCACTGAAGTGCCGGACTGAGTCTTTCCATTGTTTCTATTGTTCAAGGTGGGTGACGTCTACAGATGCTCCTGGCCTGAGTGGAGTGAATGTGGAGTGTGCAGTGTGTTTTTGTCGGATCACTGAAGGGTTGGACTGCGTTTTTCCATTGTTTCTATTGTTCAAGGTGGGTGACGTCTACAAATGCTCCTGATCTGAGCGCAGCGAATGCAGTGTGTGTAGAGTGTTTTTGTCAGATCACTGAAGTACCGGACTGAGTCTTTCCATTGTTTCTATTGTTTAAGATAGCTGATGTCTACAAATGCTCCTGACCTGAGCGGAGCAAATACAGAGTATGCAGACTGCTTTTGTCAGATCACTGAACTGCTGGACTGAGTTTTTCAATTGTTTCTATTTTTCAAGGTAATTTATGACTACAAATGCTCCTGACCTAAGCGGAGCAAATGCAGAGTGTTCAGAGTGTTTTTGTCAGATCACTGAAGTGCCTGACTGAGTTTTTCCATTGTTTGCATTGTTCAAGGTGGGTGACGTCTAGAAATTCTCCCTACTTGAGCGGAGTGTGCAGAGTGTTTTTTTCAGATCACTGAAAGGCTGGACTGAGTCTTTCTATTGTTCAAGGTCAGTGACGTCTACAAATGCTCCTGATCTGAGCGGAGCGAATGCAGAGCTGCAGTGTTTTTGTCCGATCACTGAAGTGCCTGACTGAGTCTTTCCATTGTTTGTATTGTTCAAGGTGGGTGACGTCTAGAAATTCTCCCTACTTGAGCGTGCAGAGCGTTTTTGTCAGATCACTAAAAGGCTGGACTGAGTCTTTCCATTATTTCTATTGTTTAAGGTGGGTAACGTCTAGAAATGCTCCTGACCTGAGTGGAGCGAATGCCGAGTGTTTTGTCGTATCACTGAAGTGGCAGACTGAGTCCTTCCATTGTTTCTATTGTGCAAGGCGGTTGACGTCTACAAATGCTCCCCACCTGAGTGGAGCGAAAGCAGAGTGTGCAGAGTGTTTTTGTTGAATCACTGAAGCGCCGGACTGAGTCTTTCTATTGTTTCTATTGGTCAAGGCGGGTGACATCTACAAATGCTCCTGACCTGAGCGAAGAGATTGCAAAGTCTGCAGAGTGTTTTTGTCAGATCACTGAAGTGCCAGACTGAACCTTTTCATTGTTTGTATTGTTCAAGGTGGGTGAGGTCTACAAATGCTCCTGGCCTGAGCGGAGCGAATGCCAAGTGCGCAGAGTGTTTTTGTCGGATCACTGAAGTGCCAGGCTGAGTCAGTCTTTCCATTGTTTCTATTGTTCAAGGCGGGTGACATCTACAAATGCTCCTGACCTGAGCGAAGAGAATGCAAAGTCTGCAGAGTGTTTTTGTCATATCACTGAAGTATCGGACTGAGTCTTTCCACTGTTTCTATTGTTCAAGGTGGGCAATGACTACAAATGCTCCTGGCCTGAGCGGAGCGAATGCCAAGTGCGCAGAGTGTTTTTGTCAGATCACTGAAGTGCCGGACTGAGTCTTTCCATCGTTTCTATTGTTCAAAGTGGGTGACATCTACAAATGCTCCCAAACTGAGTGGAGCAAATGCGGAGTGTGCAAAGTGCTTTTGTCAGATCACTGAAGTGCCAGACTGAGTCTTTCCATTGTTTCTGTTGTTCAAGGCGGGTGATGTCTACAAATGCTCCTGACCTAAGCAGAGAGAATGCAGAGTCTGCAGTGTTTTTGTCAGATCACTGAAGTTGCAGACTGAGTCTTTCCATTGTTTCTATTATTCAAGTTAGGTGATGTCTACAAATGCTCCTGACATGAGCGGAGCAAAATCAGGGTGTTGTTACGCTCACCTGGCTCCCACAGGGGCGTCGGTCGGACCCGGACAGCTGCGGTCTCCACCCACGTGATGCATAGTGCAGCGATGACTGACTGGATCTGCCCTCCTAATCTTGTCTGCTTAATCAGTAGAAATCTTCTCCTGCAAGTGGAGAGATGGATTTAGCCACTTGTGGATTCAAGTGATGGCACCCCCACAGTCCTCCCCAACTAATCACCTCCAAAATGCCCTCACAGCAATCTCACCTTATATTCTTGAAAGATGAGCTCTCCATCCTGCGTGGATTTGCAGGGGCGCGTCGATTCCAGTTACTTCACTGGTTTGAAGGCTCGGGAGTGTTCCGGAGAGTATTGACTCTGAGGTTCCTGGTGAGGACCAGTAAGTATTAAGTTCATAGAGTTCAATATGTCCGATGTTCACTCTTGTTCCCCCATTCCTTTCTTGTCTTGCAGCTGGCTCGTGAAAAGATGCTCTTATGGCAGCTGGTGGCGCTCAGGTAAGAGTCTGTATTACCCGGCGCTGTCTGGTAAATGTTGCACAAGGAAAACATGTTGTTTTGTCTCTCTTTACAGATGCGGCACGTGAAAATATGGAGAGTCACAAAAGGATACCTCCGGTGGTAAATCAGGTAAGTCTATGGTGGTAAGAATTATATTTGTTGGTTCCCTTGGCTCACCTTTTGGTTTTCTTTTGTCTCCTAGGTGCCGAAGTTCGGCGAAGAAATGATGGAGGCAGCGCCGACACGAAGGATGCTGTGAAGACTGGTGAGTATGGCGCGGCGCTGCAGCTGGAGGTGCGTCGCGCGCAGAAATGATGTTCTTTACAGGTCCGGAGACAAGATGGATCCAGAATCAGGTGTGGAATAGAAATAAGTTTGTTTTCTAACCTTGTCCCTTTCTTTCCTCTTTGTTTTAGGAGCTCCGGATTCGAGGCGGGCGTGGCAGAAGACTGGAATCAGGCTGCAGGCACGGTGAGTGTTATGCTGCTGGATGCAGAATAACGCAAAGCGTGTGTTGCTGGTCGGGCGTGGTTTAAATAGCCTCAAAAGTAGTCCCAGGTAAGAAGTCCCTAGAACCACACCCGAGTAAAAAATAGTCCCTGTAGAAAAATAGTCCCTTTCAGGCTTCATGTTGGATTGGAGTCATTTGCAGCATGGTCTGCCTGAGGTAAGTAATGACTATGAGCATGGCACCTTAGGCGCCAGGACTGATTCCTACTATGAGCCTGCTGCCTAAGGCGCCAGGACTGTACGCAGATAGCCCCTAGCCGGGGCTGCTGAGGTTTCACTAAATGTCTAGATGCTGCTCCCGGGGCTGATGGGCTTGGTCCGGATGCCTGGGGGTAGGCATCATGGCAGCGTGCAGACTTGTCAGATCACTGAAGTACTGGATTGAGTTTTTCAGTTGTTTCTATTATTCAAGGTCAGTGACTTCTACAAATGCTCCTGATCTGAGCAGAGCGAATGCAGAGCTGCAGAGTGTATTTGTCGGATCACTAAAATGCCAGACTGAGTCTTTCCATTGTTTGTATTGTTCAAGGTGGGTGACGTCTAGAAATTATCTCGACTAGAGCAGAGCGTGCAGAGCATTTTTGTCAGTTCACTGAAGGGCTGGACTGAGTCTTTCCATTATTTCTATTGTTTAAGGTGGGTGACGTCTAGAAATGCTGCTGACCTGAGAGGAGCAAATCCTGAGTGTATTTGTCGGATCACTGAAGTGCCAGACTGAGTCTTTCCATTGTTTCTATTGTTCAAGGTGGGCGATGACTACAAATGCTACTGGCCTGAGCGGAGCGAATGCCGAATGCGCAGAGTATTTTTGTCGGATCACTGATGTGCCGGACTAGGTCTTTCCATTGTTTCTATTGTACAAGGTGGGTAAAACCTACAAATGCTCCCAAACTGAGTGGAGCGAATGGAGAGTGTGCAGATTGTGTCAGATCACTGAAGTGCTGGACTGAGTATTTCCATTGTTCAAGGTGGGTGATGATGACAAATGCTCCTGAACGGAGCGAATGCTGTGTGTGGAGAGTGTTTTTGTTGGATCACTGAAGTACCCGACTGAGTCTTCCATTGTTCTTTTGTTCAAGGTGGATGACGTCTACAAATGCTCCTGACCTGAGTGGAGCGAATGCAGAGTGTGCAGTGTGCTTTTGTCGGATCACTGAAGTGGCGGACTGAGTCTTTCCATTGCTATCATTGTTCAAGGTGGGTGATGTCTACAAATACTCACGACCTGAGCGGAGCGAATGCAGAGTGTGCAGAGTATTTTTATCGGATCACTGAAGGGCTGGACTGAGTTTTTCCATTGTTTCTATTGTTCAAGGTGGGTGACGTCTACAAATGCTCCTGACCTGAGCGCAGCAAATGCAGTGCGTGTAGAGTGTTTTTGTCAGATCACTGAAGTAACAGACTGAGTCTTTCCATTGTTTCCATTGTTCAAGGTAGGTGATGTCTACAAATGCTCCTGACGTGAGCGGAGCAAATACAGAGTGTGCAGACTGTTTTTGTCAGAGCACTGAAATGCTGGACTGAGCTTTTCAATTGTTTCTATTTTTCAAGGTGATTTACGACTACAAATGCTCCTGACCTAAGCGGAGCGAATGCAGAGTGTTTTTGAGAGATCACTGAAGTGTTGGACTGAGTATTTCATTGTTTCTATTGTTCAAGGTCGGTGACGTCTACAAATGCTCCTGACCTGAGTAGACCAAATGCAGAGTGCGCAGAGTATTTTTGTTGGATCACTGAAGTGCCTGACTGAGTCTTTCCATTGTTTGTATTGTTCAAGATGGGTGACGTCTACAAATTCTCCTGACCTGAGCGGAGCTTGTAGAGTGTTTTTGTCAGATCACTGAAAGGCTGGACTGAGTCTTTCCATTGTTTCTATTGTTCAATTTGGGCGATGACTACAAATGCTCCTGACCTGAGCGGAGCGTGTAGAGTGTTTTTGTCAGATCACTGAAAGGCTGGACTGAGTCTTTCCATTGTTTCTATTGTTCAAGGTGGGTGATGACTACAAATGCTCCTGGCCTGAGCGGAGCGAATGCCGAATACGCAGAGTGTTTTTGTCGGATCACTGAAGTGGCAGACTGAGTCTTTCCATTGTTTCTATTGTTCAAGGTGGGCGATGACTACAAATGCTACTGGCCTGAGCGGAGCGAATGCCGAATGATCAGAGTGTTTTTGTCGGATTACTGAAGTGGCGGACTGAGCCTTTCCATTGTTTCTATTGTACAAGGTGGGTGACATCTACAAATGCTCCTAAACTGAGTGGAGCGAATGGAGAGTGTGCAGATTGTGTCAGATCACTGAAGTGCTGGACTGAGTATTTCCATTGTTCAAGGTGGGTGATGACGACAAATGCTCCTGAACGGAGCGAAGGCTGTGTGTGGAGAGTGTTTTTGTTGGATCACTGAAGTACCGGACTGTGTCTTCCATTGTTCTTTTGTTCAAGGTGGATGACGTCTACAAATGCTCCTGACCTGAGTGGAGCGAATGCGGAGTGTGCAGTGTGCTTTTGTCGGATCACTGAAGTGGCGGACTGAGTCTTTCCATTGCTATCATTGTTCAAGGTGGGTGATGTCTACAAATACTCACGACCTGAGCGGAGCGAATGCAGAGTGTGCAGAGTATTTTTATCGGATCACTGAAGGGCTGGACTGAGTCTTTCCATTGTTTCCATTGTTCAAGGTAGGTGATGTCTACAAATGCTCCTGACGTGAGCGGAGCAAATACAGAGTGTGCAGACTGTTTTTGTCAGATCACTTAAATGCTGGACTGAGCTTTTCAATTGTTTCTATTTTTCAAGGTGATTTACGACTACAAATGCTCCTGACCTAAGCGGAGCGAATGCAGAGTGTTTTTGACAGATCGCTGAAGTGTTGGACTGAGTCTTTCATTGTTTCTATTGTTCAAGGTTGGTGACGTCTACAAATGCTCCTGACCTGAGTAGA
Organism: Ambystoma mexicanum; assembly: GCF_040938575.1. Taxonomy (NCBI): domain Eukaryota; kingdom Metazoa; phylum Chordata; class Amphibia; order Caudata; family Ambystomatidae; genus Ambystoma; species Ambystoma mexicanum. The sequence continues at coordinate 985,195,202 of NC_090928.1, read as the reverse complement.
CCAAATGCAGAGTGTGCAGAGTATTTTTGTTGGATCACTGAAGTGCCTGACTGAGTCTTTCCATTGTTTGTATTGTTCAAGGCAGGTGATGTCTACAAATGCTCCTGACATGAGCGGAGCAAATGCCGAGTGTATTTGTTGGATCACTGAAGTGCCAGACTGAGTCTTTCCATTGTTTCTATTGTTCAAGGTGGGCGATGACTAAAAATGCTCCCGGCCTGAGTTGAGCGAATGCCGAATACGCAGAGTGTTTTTGTCAGATCACTGAAGTGGCAGACTGAGTCTTTCCATTGTTTCTATTGTTCAAGGTGGGCGATGACTACAAATGCTACTGGCCTTAGCGGAGCGAATGCCGAATGATCAGAGTGTTTTTGTCGGATTACTGAAGTGCCGGACTGAGCCTTTCCATTGTTTATATTGTACAAGGTGGGTGACATCTACAATTGCTCCTGACCTGAGCGGAGCAAATACAGAGTATGCAGACTGCTTTTGTCAGATCACTGAAATGCTGGACTGAGTTTTTCAATTGTTCCTATTTTTCAAGGTGATTTATGACTACAAATGCTCCTGACCTAAGCGGAGCGAATGCAGAGTGTTCAGAGTGTTTTTGTCAGATCACTGAAGTGCCTGACTGAGTCTTTCCATTATTTCTATTGTTCAAGTTCGGTGACATCTACAAATGCTCCTGATCTGAGCAGAGTGAATGCAGAGCTGCAGAGTGTTTTTGTCGGATCACTGAAGTGCCTGAATGAGTCTTTCCATTGTTTGTATTGTTCAAGGTGGGTGACGTCTAGAAATTCTCCCTTCTTGAGCGGAGCGTGCAGAGCATTTTTGTCAGATCACTGAAAGGCTGGACTGAGTCTTTCCATTATTTCTATTGTTTAAGGTGGGTGACGTCTGGAAATGCTCCTGACCTGAGCGGAGCGAATGCCGAGTGTATTTGTCAGATCACTGAAGTGCCACACTGAGTCTTTCCATTGTTTATATTGTTCAAGGTGGGCGGTGACAACAAATGCTCCTGCCTGAGCGGAGCGAATGCCGAATACACAGAGTGTTTTTGTCGGATCACAGAAGTGGCAGGCTGAGTCTTTCCATTGTTTCTATTGTGCAAGGCCGGTGACGTCTACAAATGCTCCACACCTGAGTGGAGCGAAAGCAGATGGTGCAGAGTGTTTGTGTTGAATCACTGAAGTGCCGGACTGAGCCTTTCCATTGTTTCTATTGTTCAAGGTGGGTGACGTCTACAAATGCTCCTGACATGAGCGAAGAGAATGCAAAGTCTGCAGAGTGTTTTTGTCAGATCATTGAAGTGCCAGACTGAGCCTTTCCATTGTTTGTATTGTTCAAGGTGTGTGACGTCTACAAATGCTCCCGACCTGAGCGCAGCGAATGCCGAATACGCAGAGTGTTTTTGTCAGATCACTGAAGTGTCGGACTGAGTCTTTCCATTGTTTCTATTGTTCAAGGTAGGTGATGTCTACAAATGCTCCTGACATGAGCAGAGCAAATGCTGAGTGTATCTGTTGGATCACTGAAGTGCCAGACTGAGTCTTTCCATTGTTTCTATTGTTCAAGGTGGGCGATGACTACAAATGCTCCTGGCCTGAGTGGAGCGAATGCCAAATACGCAGAGTGTTTTTGTCGGATCACTGAAGTGGCAGACTGAGTCTTTCCATTGTTTCTATTGTTCAAGGCGGGCGATGACTACAAATGCTACTGGCCAGAGCGGAGCGAATGCCGAATGATCAGAGTGTTTTTGTCGGATTACTGAAGTGCCGGACTGAGTCTTTCCATTGTTTCTATTGTAAAGGTGGGTGACATCTACAAATGCTCCTGACCTGAGCGGAGCAAATACAGAGTATGCAGACTGCTTTTGTCAGATCACTGAAATGCTGGACTGAGTTTTTCAATTGTTTCTATTTTTCAAGGTGATTTATGACTACAAATGCTCCTGACCTAAGTGGAGCGAATGCAGAGTGTTCAGAGTGTTTTTGTCAGATCACTGAAGTGCCTGACTGAGTCTTTCCATTATTTCTATTGTTCAAGTTCGGTGACGTCTACAAATGCTCCTGATCTGAGCAGAGTGAATGCAGAGCTGCAGAGTGTTTTTGTCGGATCACTGAAGTGCCTGAATGAGTCTTTCCATTGTTTGTATTGTTCAAGGTGGGTGACGTCTAGAAATTCTCCCTACTTGAGCGGAGCGTGGAGAGCATTTTTGTCAGATCACTGAAAGGCTGGTCTGAGTCTTTCCATTATTTCTATTGTTTAAGGTGGGTGACATCTAGAAATGCTCCTGACCTGAGCGGAGCGAATGGCGAGTGTATTTGTCAGATCACTGAAGTGCCACACTGAGTCTTTCCATTGTTTATATTGTTCAAGGTGGGCGGTGACAACAAATGCTCCTGGCCTGAGCGGAGCGAATGCCGAATACACAGAGTGTTTTTGTCGGATCACAGAAGTGGCAGGCTGAGTCTTTCCATTGTTTCTATTGTGCAAGGCGGGTGACGTCTACAAATGCTCCCCACCTGAGTGGAGCGAAAGCAGATGGTGCAGAGTGTTTTTGTCGAATCACTGAAGTGCCGGACTGAGCCTTTCCATTGTTTCTATTGTTCAAGGTGGGTGACGTCTACAAATGCTCCTGACATGAGCGAAGAGAATGCCGAATACGCAGAGTGTTTTTGTGAGATCACTGAAGTATCGGACTGAGTCTTTCCATTGTTTCTATTGTTCAAGGTAGGTGATGTCTACAAATGCTCCTGAAATGAGCGGAGCAAATTCCGAGTGTATTTGTTGGATCACTGAAGTGCCAGACTGAGTCTTTCCATTGTTTCTATTGTTCAAGGTGGGCGATGACTACAAATGCTCCTGGCCTGAGCGGAGCGAATGCCGAATACGAAGAGTATTTTTGTCGGATCACTGAAGTGGCAGACTGAGTCTTTCCATTGTTTCTATTGTTCAAGGTGGGCGATGACTACAAATGCTACTGGCCTGAGCGGAGCGAATGCCGAATGATCAGAGTGTTTTTGTCGGATTACTGAAGTGGCGGACTGAGCCTTTCCATTGTTTCTATTGTACAAGGTGGGTGACATCTACAAATGCTCCTAAACTGAGTGGAGCGAATGGAGAGTGTGCAGATTGTGTCAGATCACTGAAGTGCTGGACTGAGTATTTCCATTGTTCAAGGTGGGCGATGACTACAAATGCTACTGGCCTGAGCGGAGCGAATGCCGAATGATCAGAGTGTTTTTGACGGATTACTGAAGTGCCGGACTGAGCCTTTCCATTGTTTCTATTGTTCAAGGTGGGCGATGACTACAAATGCTCCTGGCCTGAGTGGAGCGAATGCCAAGTGCGCAGAGTGTTTTTGTCGGATCATTGAAGTGCCGGACTGAGTCTTTCCATTGTTTCTATTGTTCAAGGCGGGTGACGTCTACAAATGCTCCTGACCTAAGCAGAGAGAATGCAGAGTCTGCAGTCTTTTTGTCAGATCACTGAAGTGCCAGACTGAGCCTTTCCATTGTTTGTATTGTTCAAGGTGGGTGACGTCTACAAATGCTACCGACCTGAGCACAGCGAATGCGTTGTGTGTAGAGTGTTTTTGTCAGATCACTGAAGTATCAGACTGAGTCTTTCCATTGTTTCTATTGTTCAAGTTAGGTTATGTCTACAAATTCTCCTGACATGAGCGGGGCAAAATCAGAGTGTGTAGACTGTTTTTGTCAGATCACTGAAGTACTGGATTGAGTTTTTCAATTGTTTCTATTATTCAAGGTCGGTGACTTCGACAAATTCTCCTGATCAGAGCGGAGCGAATGCGGAGCTGCAGAGTGTTTTTGTCGGATCACTGAAGTGCCTGAATGATTCCTTCCATTGTTTGTATTGTTCAAGGTGGGTGACGTCTAGAAATTCTCCCGACTCGAGCAGAGCGTGCAGAGCGTTTTTGTCAGATCACTGAAAGGCTGGACTGAGTCTTTCCATTATTTGTTTGTTTGTTTGTTTGTTTGTTTGTTTTATTTCTAATGCGCTCCAGACCCATAGGTAGAAGGGCGCAGCAGGTAGGATAATGCGAAGCTTACATCGTTACAGATTATACAGGATACAGTGAAAGTTATACATATTGTACAAGTTACAGTAATGGATAATATAGATATTATGCAAGTTATACAAATTATACAGGATACAGTAATAGTATACAAATATACAGGACCAGCGTCGTGCATTTCAATTGTTTAAGGTGGGTGACGTCTAGAAATGCTCCTGACCTGAAAGGAGCGAATGCTGAGTGTATTTGTCGGATCACTGAAGTGCCAGACTGAGTCTTTCCATTGTTTCTATTGTTCAAGGTGGGCGATGACTACAAATGCTACTGGCCTGAGCAGAGCGAATGCCGAATGCGCAGAGTGTTTTTGTCAGATCACTGATGTGCCGGACTGAGTCTTTCCACTGTTTCTATTGTACAAGGTGGGTGACATCTACAAAAGCTCCCAAACTGAGTGGAGCGAATGCGGAGTGTGCAGAGTGTTTGTGTCGCATCACTGCAGTGCCGGACTGAGTTTTTCCATTGTTTCCATTGTTGAAGGTGGGTGACTTTTACAAATGCTCCCGACCTCAGCGGAGTGAATGCAGAGTGTGCAGACTGTTTTTGTCAGATCACTGAAGTGCTGGACTGCGTATTTCCATTGTTCAAGGTGGGTGATGACAACAAATGCTCCTGAGGGGAGCGAATGCTGAGTGTGCAGAGTGTTTTTGTCGAAGCACTGAAGTGCCGGACTGAGTCTTTCCATTGTTTCTATTGTTCAAGGTGGGTGACGTCTACAGATGCTCCTGGCCTGAGTGGAGTGAATGCGGAGTGTGCAGTGTGTTTTTGTCGGATCACTGAAGGGTTGGACTGCGTTTTTCCATTGTTTCTATTGTTAAAGGTGGGTGACGTCTACAAATGCTCCTGATCTGAGCGCAGCGAATGCAGTGTGTGTAGAGTGTTTTTGTCAGATCACTGAAGTACCGGACTGAGTCTTTCCATTGTTTCTATTGTTTAAGATAGCTGATGTCTACAAATGCTCCTGACCTGAGTGGAGCAAATACAGAGTATGTAGACTGCTTTTGTCAGATCACCGAACTGCTGGACTGAGTCTTTCTATTGTTCAAGGTCAGTGACGTCTACAAATGCTCCTGATCTGAGCGGAGCGAATGCAGAGCTGCAGTGTTTTTGTCCGATCACTGAAGTGCCTGACTGAGTCTTTCCATTGTTTGTATTGTTCAAGGTGGGTGACGTCTAGAAATTCTCCCTACTTGAGCGTGCAGAGCGTTTTTGTCAGATCACTAAAAGGCTGGACTGAGTCTTTCCGTTATTTCTATTGTTTAAGGTGGGTAACGTCTAGAAATGCTCCTGACCTGAGTGGAGCGAATGCCGAGTGTTTTGTCGTATCACTGAAGTGGCAGACTGAGTCCTTCCATTGTTTCTATTGTGCAAGGCGGTTGACGTCTACAAATGCTCCCCACCTGAGTGGAGCGAAAGCAGAGTGTGCAGAGTGTTTTTGTTGAATCACTGAAGTGCCGGACTGAGTCTTTCTATTGTTTCTATTGTTCAAGGCGGGTGACATCTACAAATGCTCCTGACCTGAGCGAAGAGATTGCAAAGTCTGCAGAGTGTTTTTGTCAGATCACTGAAGTGCCAGACTGAACCTTTTCATTGTTTGTATTGTTCAAGGTGGGTGAGGTCTACAAATGCTCCTGACCTGAGCGAAGAGAATGCAAAGTCTGCAGAGTGTTTTTGTCATATCACTGAAGTATCGGACTGAGTCTTTCCACTGTTTCTATTGTTCAAGGTGGGCAATGACTACAAATGCTCCTGGCCTGAGCGGAGCGAATGCCAAGTGCGCAGAGTGTTTTTGTCGGATCACTGAAGTGCCGGACTGAGTCTTTCCATCGTTTCTATTGTTCAAAGTGGGTGACATCTACAAATGCTCCCAAACTGAGTGGAGCAAATGCGGAGTGTGCAAAGTGCTTTTGTCAGATCACTGAAGTGCCAGACTGAGTCTTTCCATTGTTTCTGTTGTTCAAGGCGGGTGATGTCAACAAATGCTCCTGACCTAAGCAGAGAGAATGCAGAGTCTGCAGTGTTTTTGTCAGATCACTGAAGTTGCAGACTGAGTCTTTCCATTGTTTCTATTATTCAAGTTAGGTGATGTCTACAAATGCTCCTGACATGAGCGGAGCAAAATCAGAGTGTTTTGTCGTATCACTGAAGTGGCAGACTGAGTCCTTCCATTGTTTCTATTGTGCAAGGCGGTTGACGTCTACAAATGCTCCCCACCTGAGTGGAGCGAAAGCAGAGTGTGCAGAGTGTTTTTGTTGAATCACTGAAGTGCCGGACTGAGTCTTTCTATTGTTTCTATTGTTCAAGGCGGGTGACATCTACAAATGCTCCTGACCTGAGCGAAGAGATTGCAAAGTCTGCAGAGTGTTTTTGTCAGATCACTGAAGTGCCAGACTGAACCTTTTCATTGTTTGTATTGTTCAAGGTGGGTGAGGTCTACAAATGCTCCTGGCCTGAGCGGAGCGAATGCCAAGTGCGCAGAGTGTTTTTGTCATATCACTGAAGTATCGGACTGAGTCTTTCCACTGTTTCTATTGTTCAAGGTGGGCAATGACTACAAATGCTCCTGGCCTGAGCGGAGCGAATGCCAAGTGCGCAGAGTGTTTTTGTCGGATCACTGAAGTGCCGGACTGAGTCTTTCCATCGTTTCTATTGTTCAAAGTGGGTGACATCTACAAATGCTCCCAAACTGAGTGGAGCAAATGCGGAGTGTGCAAAGTGCTTTTGTCAGATCACTGAAGTGCCAGACTGAGTCTTTCCATTGTTTCTGTTGTTCAAGGCGGGTGATGTCTACAAATGCTCCTGACCTAAGCAGAGAGAATGCAGAGTCTGCAGTGTTTTTGTCAGATCACTGAAGTTGCAGACTGAGTCTTTCCATTGTTTCTATTATTCAAGTTAGGTGATGTCTACAAATGCTCCTGACATGAGCGGAGCAAAATCAGAGTGTTGTTACGCTCACCTGGCTCCCACAGGGGCGTCGGTCGGACCCGGACAGCTGCGGTCTCCACCCACGTGATGCATAGTGCAGCGATGACTGACTGGATCTGCCCTCCTAATCTTGTCTGCTTAATCAGTAGAAATCTTCTCCTGCAAGTGGAGAGATGGATTTAGCCACTTGTGGATTCAAGTGATGGCACCCCCAGAGTCCTCCCCAACTAATCACCTCCAAAATGCCCTCACAGCAATCTCACCTTATATTCTTGAAAGATGAGCTCTCCATCCTGCGTGGATTTGCAGGGGCGCGTTGATTCCAGTTACTTCACTGGTTTGAAGGCTCGGGAGTGTTCCGGAGAGTATTGACTCTGAGGTTCCTGGTGAGGACCAGTAAGTATTAAGTTCATAGAGTTCAATATGTCCGATGTTCACTCTTGTTCCCCCCTTCCTTTCTTGTCTTGCAGCTGGCTTGTGAAAAGATGCTCTTATGGCAGCTGGTGGCGCTCAGGTAAGAGTCTGTATTACCCGGCGCTGTCTGGTAAATGTTGCACAAGGAAAACGTGTTGTTTTGTCTCTCTTTACAGATGCGGCACGTGAAAATATGGAGAGTCACAAAAGGATACCTCCGGTGGTAAATCAGGTAAGTCTATGGTGGTAAGAATTATATTTGTTGGTTCCCTTGGCTCACCTTGTGGTTTTCTTTTGTCTCCTAGGTGCCGAAGTTCGGCGAAGAAATGATGGAGGCAGCGCCGACACGAAGGATGCTGTGAAGACTGGTGAGTATGGCGCGGCGCTGCAGCTGGAGGTGCGTCGCGCGCAGAAATGATGTTCTTTACAGGTCCGGAGACAAGATGGATCCAGAATCAGGTGTGGAATAGAAATAAGTTTGTTTTCTAACCTTGTCCCTTTCTTTCCTCTTTGTTTTAGGAGCTCCGGATTCGAGGCGGGCGTGGCAGAAGACTGGAATCAGGCTGCAGGCACGGTGAGTGTTATGCTGCTGGATGCAGAATAACGCAAAGCGTGTGTTGCTGGTCGGGCGTGGTTTAAATAGCCTCAAAAGTAGTCCCAGGTAAGAAGTCCCTAGAACCACACCCGAGTAAAAAATAGTCCCTGTAGAAAAATAGTCCCTTTCAGGCTTCATGTTGGATTGGAGTCATTTGCAGCATGGTCTGCCTGAGGTAAGTAATGACTATGAGCATGGCACCTTAGGCGCCAGGACTGATTCCTACTATGAGCCTGCTGCCTAAGGCGCCAGGACTGTACGCAGATAGCCCCTAGCCGGGGCTGCTGAGGTTTCACTAAATGTCTAGATGCTGCTCCCGGGGCTGATGGGCTTGGTCCGGATGCCTGGGGGTAGGCATCATGGCAGCGTGCGGACTTGTCAGATCACTGAAGTACTGGATTGAGTTTTTCAGTTGTTTCTATTATTCAAGGTCAGTGACTTCTACAAATGCTCCTGATCTGAGCAGAGCGAATGCAGAGCTGCAGAGTGCATTTGTCGGATCACTAAAATGCCAGACTGAGTCTTTCCATTGTTTGTATTGTTCAAGGTGGGTGACGTCTAGAAATTATCTCGACTAGAGCAGAGCGTGCAGAGCATTTTTGTCAGTTCACTGAAGGGCTGGACTGAGTCTTTCCATTATTTCTATTGTTTAAGGTGGGTGACGTCTAGAAATGCTGCTGACCTGAGAGGAGCGAATCCTGAGTGTATTTGTCGGATCACTGAAGTGCCAGACTGAGTCTTTCCATTGTTTCTATTGTTCAAGGTGGGCGATGACTACAAATGCTACTGGCCTGAGCGGAGCGAATGCCGAATGCGCAGAGTATTTTTGTCGGATCACTGATGTGCCGGACTAGGTCTTTCCATTGTTTCTATTGTACAAGGTGGGTAAAACCTACAAATGCTCCCAAACTGAGTACAGCGAATGCGGAGTGTGCAGAGTGTTTGTGTCGCATCACTGAAGTGCCGGACTGAGTTTTTCCATTGTTTCTATTGTTGAAGGTGGGTGACTTATACAAATGCTCCCGACCTGAGCGGAGTGAATGCAGAGTGTGCAGTGTGTTTTTGTCGGATCACTGAAGGGCTGGACTGAGTATTTCCATTGTTCAAGGTGGATGATGACGACAAATGATCCCCAGGGGAGCGAATGCTGAATATGCAGAGTGTTTTTGGCGAAGCACTGAAGTGCCGGACTGAGTCTTTCCATTGTTTCTATTGTTCAAGGTGGGTGACGTCTACAGATGCTCCTGACCTGAGTGGGGTGAATGCGGAGTGTGCAGTGTGTTTTTGTCGGATCACTGAAGGGCTGGACTGAGTTTTTCCATTGATTCTATTGTTCAAGGTGGGTGACGTCTACAAATGCTCCTGACCTGAGCGCAGCGAATGCAGTGTGTGTAGAGGGTTTTTGTCAGATCACTGTAGTACCGGACTGAGTCTTTCCATTGTTTCTATTGTTTAAGGTAGGTGATGTCTACAAATGCTCCTGACCTGAGCGGAGCAAATACAGTATGCAGACTGTTTTGTCAGATCACTGAAATGCTGGACTGAGTTTTTCAATTGTTTCTAGTTTTTCAAGGTGATTTATGACTACAAATGCTCCTGACCTAAGCGGAGCGAATGCAGAGTGTTCAGAGTGTTTTTGTCAGATCACTGAAAGGCTGGACTGAGTCTTTCCATTATTTCTATTGCTCAAGGTCGGTGATGTCTACAAATGCTCCTGATCTGAGCGGAGCGAATGCAGAGCTGCAGAGTGTTTTTGTCGGATCACTGAAGTGCCTGACTGAGTCTTTCCATTCTTTGTATTGTTCAAGGTGGGTGACGTCTAGAAATTCACCCTACTTGAGCGGAGCGTGCAGAGCGTTTTTGTCAGATCACTGAAAGACTGGACTGAGTCTTTCCATCATTTCTATTGTTTAAGGTGGGTGACGTCTAGAAATGCTCCTGACCTGAGCGGAGCGAATGCCGAGTTTATTTGTCAGATCACTGAAGAAACAGACTGAGTGTTTCCATTGTTTATATTGTTCAAGGTGGGCGGTGACTACAAATGCTCCTGGCCTGAGCGGAGCGAATGCCGAATACGCAGAGTGTTTTTGTCGGATCACTGAAGTGCCGGACTGAGTCTTTCCATTGTTTCGATTGTATACGGTGGGTGACGTCTACAAATTCTCCCCACCTGAGTGGAGCGAAAGCAGAGTGTGCAGAGTGTTTTTATCGAATCACTGAAGTGCCGGACTGAGTCTTTCCATTGTTTCTATTGTTCAAGGCGGGTGACGTCTACAAATGCTTGTGACCTGAGCGCAGCAAATGCAGTGTGTGTAAAGTATTTCTTTCAGGTCACTGAAGTAACGGACTGAGTCTTTCCATTGTTTCTATTGTTCAAGGTAGGTGATGTCTACTAATGCTCCTGACCTGAGCGGAGCAAATACAGAGTGTGCAGACTGTTTTTGTCAGATCACTGAAAGGCTGGACTGAGTTTTTCAATTGTTTCTATTTTTCAAGGTGATGTACGACTACAAATGCTCCTGACCTAAGCAGAGCGAATGCAGAGTGTTCAGAGTGTTTTTGACAGATCACTGAAGTGTTGGACAGAGTCCTTCATTGTTTCTGTTGTTCAAGGTCGGTGACATCTACAAATGCTGCTGACCTGATCGGAGCGAATGCAGAGTGTGCAGTGTATTTTTGTTGGATCACTGAAGTGCCTGACTGAGTCTTTCCATTGTTTGTATTGTTCAAGATGGGTGACGTCTACAAATTCTCCCGAACTGAGAGGAGCGTGTAGAGTGTTTTTGTCAAATCACTCAAAGGCTGGACTGAGTCTTTCCATTATTTCTATTGTTCAATGTGAGTGACGTCTAGAAATGCTCCTGACCTGAGCGGAGCGAATGCCGACTGTATTTGTCGGATCACTGAAGTGCCAGACTGAGTCTTTCCATTGTTTCTATTGTTCAAGGTGGGCGATGACTACAAATGCTCCTGGCCTGAGCGGAGCGAATGCCAAGTGCGCACAGTGTTTTTGTTGGATCACTGAAGTGCCGGACTGAGTCTTTCCATTGTTTCGATTGTATAAGGTGGGTGGCGTCTACAAATGCTCACCAGCTTAGTGGAGCGAATGCAGAGTGTGCAGAGTGTTTTTGTCGAATCACTGAAGTGCCGGACTGAGTCTTTCCACTGTTTCTATTGTTCAAAGTGGGTGACATCTACAAATGCTCCCAAACTGAGTGGATCGAATGCGGAGTATGCAGAGTGCTTTTGTCAGATCACTGAAGTGCCAGACCGAGTCTTTCCATTGTTTCTATTGTTCAAGGCGGGGGACGTCTACAAATGCTCCTGACCTAAGCGGAGAGACTGCAGAGTCTGCAGAGTGTTTTTGTCAGATCACTGAAGTGCTACACTAAGCCTTTCCATTGTTTGTATTGTTCAAGGTGGGTGACGTCTACAAATGCTACCGACCTGAGCGCAGCGAATGCGTTGTGTGTAGAGTGTTTTTGTCAGATCACTGAAGTGTTGGACAGAGTCCTTCATTGTTTCTCTTGTTCAAGGTTGGTGACGTCTACAAATGCTCCTGACCTGATCGGAGCGAATGCAGAGTGTGCAGTGTATTTTTGTTGGATCACTGAAGTGCCTGACTGAATCTTTCCATTGTTTGTATTGTTCAAGATGGGTGACGTCTACAAATTCTCCCGAACTGAGCGGAGCGTGTAGAGTGTTTTTGTCAGATCACTCAAAGGCTGGACTGAGTCTTTCCATTATTTCTATTGTTCAATGTGAGTGACGTCTAGAAATGCTCCTGACCTGAGCGGAGCGAATGCCGACTGTATTTGTTGGATCACTGAAGTGCCAGACTGAGTCTTTCCATTGTTTCTATTGTTCAAGGTGGGCGATGACTACAAATGCTCCTGGCCTGAGTGGAGCGAATGCCAAGTGCGCACAGTGTTTTTGTTAGATCACTGAAGTGCCGGACTGAGTCTTTCCATTGTTTCGATTGTATAAGGTGGGTGACGTCTACAAATGCTCACCACCTGAGTGGAGCGAATGCAGAGTGTGCAGAGTGTTTTTGCCGAATCACTGAAGTGCCGGACTGAGTCTTTCCATTATTTCTATTGTACAAGGTGGGTGACATCTACAAATGCTCCCAAACTGAGTCGAACTAATGCGGAGTGTGCAGAGTTCTTTTGTCAGATCACTGAAGTGCCGGACTGAGTATTTCCATTGTTTCTACTGTTCAAGGCGGGTGACATCTACAAATGCTACCGACCTGAGCGCAGCGAATGCGATGTGTGTAGAGTGTTTTTGTTGGATCACTGAAGTGCTGGACTGAGTCTTTCCATTGTTTCTATTGTTCAAGGTGGGTGATGTCTACAAATGCTCCTGAGCGGAGCGAATGCACAATGTGCAGAGTATTTTGTTGGATCACTGAAGTTCCGAACTGAGTATTTTCATTGTTTCCATTGTTCAAGGTGGGTGTAGTATACAAATGCTTCCGACCTGAGGGAAGCGTATGCGGAGTGTGCAAAGTGTTTTTGTCGGATCACTGAAGTGCGGGACTGAGTCTTTCCATTGTTTCTATTGTTCATGGTGTGTGATGACTACAAATGTTCCCGACCTGAGCTGAGTGAATGCAGAGTGTGCAGAATGTTTGTGTCGTATCACTGAAGTGCCGGACTGAGTTTTTCCATTGTTTCTTTTGTTCAAGGTGGGTGACTTATAGAAATTCTCCCAACCTGAGCGGAGTGAATGCAGAGTGTGCACACTGTTTTTGTCAGATCACTGAAGTGCTGGACTGAGTATTTCCATTGTTCAAGGTGGGTGATGACGACAAATGATCCTGATGGGAGCGAATGCTGAGTATGCAGAGTGTTTTTGTCGAATCACTGAAGTGCCTGACTGAGTCTTTCCATTGTTTCTATTGTTCAAAGTGGGTGACATCTACAAATGCTCCCAAACTGAGTGGATCGAATGCGGAGTCTGCAGAGTGCTTTTGTCAGATCACTGAAGTGCCAGACCGAGTCTTTCCATTGTTTCTATTGTTCAAGGTAGGTGATGTCTCCAAATGCTCCTGACATGAGCGGAGCGAAATCATAGTGTGCAGACTGTTTTTGTCAGATCACTGAAGTACTGGATTGAGTTTTTCAATTGTTTCTATTATTCAAGGTCGGTGACTTCTACAAATGCTCCTGATCTGAGCGGAGCGAATGCGGAGCTGCAGAGTGTTGTTGTCGGATCACTGAAGTGCCTGACTGAGTCTTTCCATTGTTTCTATGTAACGCTCACCTGATTCCCACAGAGGCGCGGGTCTTGGCAGGAAGGTGTCTGTAACACGAAACGTGATGTGCAGGATTCGGTTGGCTTCTGGGGTCGACCCTCTCCGCACTGTGTGTCGAACTCGAAGGGTGAGGTTTCTGCAGGTGAAATAATATGGGGATTAAAGGTCTGGGTTGTTGAATGTCCCTATCTCTCTCTCCTCCCAGCTTGTCTGTTGAACCCCCCTCCCAGGTCAACGTGCTCACCTTAGATAGGTGAATGCTGGGCTCTCCATCTGCGTCTAGTGCAGGGTGCCGTTGCCAGTTCCTTCACTGGTGAAACGTGGGCCTCTTGACTTCAGAGGATGGGTACCGTCGTTGGCTGCACGACCGGTAAGTTTCTGGACACCTTTAGTCTTTATAGTCTTTTATGCGTGGCACTGAAGCGCCTGGAGTTGCGTAAGTATGGCCAGCGCTCTTACTTTCTCTTTCTTTGTCTTTGCAGGAGACGATGCAGAAGGAAGAAATCCGGAATTCGCCGTGTGCCGGTAAGTGTGACACTGCTGTTGTCTTTGCAGGTGAAGATGCGGCGCGAAGAATCCGGAATGCACAGCGTGCCAGTAAATATAATAATGCTGTTTATCTTTGCAGGTGCAGATGCAGCGTGAAGAATCTGGAATGCACAGCGTGCCGGTAAGTATAATAATGCTGTTTATCTTTGCCGGCGAAGGTGCAGCGTGAGACACGGCCGCTGCCGAAGGATCAGGTAAGCAAGCACTGCGTGTGAAAGTTCGTTCTGCTAACCTGTTGTTTCTGGTCTTTTGCAGGTGCTGATGTTGTTCGGGTACCGGAATGGTAAGTATAATTCTTGCAGGTTCAGGATTCAAAGAAGAAATGCTGGAACAGACTCGGTGAGCGTTCTGCTGCAGATGCAGAGTAACGCGAAGCACGTTTCATCAATCGGGTGTGGTTTAAATAGCCTTGGAGTGATGAGGCGTCTCCTTCCACGGCCCCGCCTAGGTAAGAAAAGAGTTCCTGCTTCCAGAAGAGTTCCAGTGCTGTATCCAGGGAGTGGAGCTGCCCCACCCAGGTAAGAAAGTAGTCCCAGTTCACCGAGGACTTCTAAGAGTCTGGCAAGTAAGCAGCAAGGTCTGCCGCAGGTAAGTCCACCCAAGCACCTTCACACCAATGATGAGCCCGGCGCTTCCAGTGCCGGGACCGATGCTTCTGATGAGCCTGGTGCCACCGGCGCCAGGACAAGGTCCAAAAGGTCCCTGTGGGGACCGGCTGGTGCCTAGGATCAGAGTTAGGGGCCTGCTTCCAAGGACGTTGGGCTGATCCTGGCTCCTTGGAAGCAGTGATCATGACAGTATCCCCCCTCAAGGCCCCTCCTAAGTGTGTCTTCTCCGGGGGCTTTGGCTTGTCGGGGTGATTCAGATGGAATCTCTTGACCAGACGAGGTGCGTGGACGTGTTCTGAGGGTTCCCACAACCTTTCCTGGGGACCGTATCCTTTCCAATCAACCAGATAGTATAATTTAGACCTGGAAATTTTGGAGTCTAGGATGTTCTTCACTTCGAATTCGAGGTCTCCGTCTACCAAAACGGTTTCTGGGAGTTCAGTCAATCGGGTTTCTGGTTGTACTGGTTTTAATAAGGAGACATGGAATACTGGATGTATTTTCATATGCGTAGGTAATTCCAATTTGGCAGCCACCAGATTAATTATGGCAGATATGAGGTAGGGCCCAAGGTATCTCGGGATGAAAGTGCGGGGTCCTTTTAAAGGCAGGTGCTTAGTGGCTAACCAGACTTGATCTCCTACAGCGTAGTGAGGGGCCTCTTTACGGTGCCGATCGGCTGCCTTTTTGAATTGAGCTTTAGCTCTTTGCAGATGGGCAGTGGCTTCCTTAAAAGCACAGGTAATCTCCGAATGCAAGTGATCCACAGCAGGTGCTTCAATTTCTTGGGGAGGATCCAGGTTGGAGGTTCTAGGATGGTGTCCATATAATAGGAAAAAATGAGTCTTCCCGGTTCCAGAATGAGTCGAATTGTTGTACGCGTATTCAGCGATCCAAAGAATGTCCTTCCAGGGGTTTTCTGTTTGTTGGAGCATGCAGCATAGATATTGTTCGAGTGTCTGGTTTGTCCTTTCGGTTTGTCCGTCCGTTTGGGGATGGTGACTGGTCGAAAGTCTTACATCAACTTGGGCTAAACGACAGCAACTGCGCCAGAAGTGGGAGATGAATTGACTTCCCCTATCGGAGACTAAAACCGAAGGAAAACCGTGTAAGCGAACGATGTTCGCCAAGAATTCCCAGGCCAATACTGAGGCTGAAGGCAGACCCTTCAAGGGTATGAAGTGAGCCATTTTCGAGAATAGATCCACGACTACTAAGATGGTAGTATATCCCAAGCATGGAGGTAAGTCCGTGATAAAATCCATGGACAGGGTATGCCATGGACAGGGAGGAATGTCAAGTGGCTGTAATAGGCCGGCTGGTTTTTGCTTTTGACTTTTATTCTGGGCACACACACCACAGGAGATTACAAAGTCTCTAATATCCCTTTTCCACGATGGCCACCAGAAATGTCTTTTAATCTTTTCCATGGTTTTGGTAATGCCAGGGTGCCCCTCCATTAGAGAATCATGATAACCGGAGATTACTTGTTTTTGTAGTCTCTCACAGGGCAAGTGCAATCGTCCTCGGAAATATGGTAGGTCTTGATCTACTGAGAAATCTTTTCCCTTTAATTGCCAGTCCTGCAAATCGGTCGGAGTTAGGAGCGATTTCACCGTGTTCTTGATGTCTTCAAAAGATTGAGTGCTGACCAAACCCAAAATCCTTTGTTCTGGGGTTATGGGTATTGGATCTGGATTGATCAAATGTTCATCTACTCCCATCCGGGAGAGGGCATCCGCCTTTCCGTTCTTACTACCTGGTCGATAAGTAATTATAAAGTCAAATTCTGCTAGGAACAGAGCCCAGCGAAGTTGTCTGGAAGACTGAGCTTTGGCTGTCTTTAGGTATTGTAGATTGCGGTGGTCAGTCATTACGGTGACTGTGTGTCTGGCTCCTAGAAGATAATGCCGCCAGGCTTTAAAGGCCGATCTCATGGCCAAAAGTTCCTTGTCCGTAATTGAATAGTTGATCTCAGGAGGCGAAAACTTGCGGGTCCAAAAGGCAACCGGATGTAGTTGGTTTGTGACCGAATCTCTTTGTGATAACACTGCTCCCATAGCAAGACTAGAAGCATCCGTTTCCATGATGTAAGGAAGTTCTGGGCGAGGATGTTTTAAAACAGGTGCAGAAATGAATTTAGCTTTTAAGTCTTGAAAAGCTTGTTCTGCTTCAGAAGACCACTCAAAACGTTTGTTCTTTTTCAACAGAGCGGTGATGGGCTGGACTATCCGGGAAAATTCAGGAATGAATCTGCGGTAAAAGTTAGCGAATCCTAACATGCTTTGAACTCCTTTTACAGAGGTTGGTGATGGCCACTTGATAATTGCATCAACCTTCTTTGAATCCATATGGACTCCGTTAGGTGACAGTATGAATCCCAGGAACTCGACTTCTGTTGCGTTGAAGACGCATTTCTCAAGCTTAGCAAAAAGACTATGTTGACGCAATCTCTCGAGAACCTTTTTAACATGTCTCTGATGTTCTTCTTCAGATGATGAATAGACGAGGATGTCGTCAATGTAGACAACTACACACACGTCAATGAGTTCTCTAAGGACATCGTTCATAAAATATTGGAAAGCAGCAGGAGCATTACACAGTCCAAAGGGCATCACTTGATATTCGAATAGCCCGTACTTGGTGCGGAAGGCCGTTTTCCATTCATCGCCCTCTTTGATCCTTACCAAGTGATAGGCTCCTCTGAGATCCAGCTTTGTGTATATACGGGCATCTTTGACTTGGTCCAGGAGTTCAGGGATCAAAGGTAACGGGTATCTGTTTTTAACAGTGATCTGATTCAGGGCGCGGTAATCTATGCAAGTCCTAAGGTCTCCTTCCTTTTTCGGAACGAAGAAAAAAGCCGATGAAGCTGGAGATTTGGAAGGACGGATAAACCCGTTAGCTAGGTACTGGTCTAGGTACTGTCTGAGGTGAAGGTTCTCTGGCTCGGTGAGGGCATAGATCCTGCTGCAAGGAGGAGTTGTTCCAGGTATCAGATCTATTTGACAGTCGTAAGACCTATGAGGGGGTAGGGTGTTAGCTTGATCCTTCTGGAAGACGTCTTGGAACTCCTGGTATTCGGGAGGTAATTTGAGAATCTCCTCAGAAGAGATCGCCGCCAGTGAAACATCAGGTCGAGGATAACAAGTGGTAGAACACTCTGGAAACTGAACCGTCTTTGCTCGAAAATCATTCTGAGGATTGTGCTTCTCTAACCAAGGGATTCCCAGAATGATCTGGAACTAAGGGGCCTTGATTACATCGAACACTATTCTCTCCCGGTGTCCATTATGACTCAACAGCGTCACTTCTTGGGTGGCATGCGTTACTGGTCCGGAGGCTATCTCCGTGCCATCCACAGTAGTGATGACGTCTTTTACTGCCTTAGGGACAAGGGGTAGATTCATCCTTGACACCATTTCACGGTCCACATAGTTACCGATTGCTCCGCTGTCAATGTAAGCTTCAATTGCGTGCAAACGATCCGGACGTTCAGGACTAATAAGGACCATGGGTATCACGAAATGCGAGGTCACGGGACAGATCTTAACGCTCGGCAAGAGGACCTCTACTCTTGTCGGGCGAGGTCGTTTCCCTGCTCAGAATTTGTGGTACAGGTATCTGCGGCTCCTACAGTCTTCTTAGCTGGTTTCACGGGACAGTCCCGAAGAAAGTGTCCTGAATTACCGCAATAGAGGCATAATTGCAGCTGCCTTCTTCTTTCCCGCTCTTTCTGGGTTAGAGGTCCTCTCATGCCCCCTATTTGCATGGGTTCCACAGTGTCAGCTCCCTTATTCGAGGTCTGTGGTTTGGAAAACACCCGGGTATCAAATCTGGAACGATCTGCCTTCCTGTTCTGTAGTCTATGGTCTAGTTGGACAACTAAGTCAATATAGTCCGAACATTCTTGTGGAGGATTCACAACCTGCGCTAGCACATCCTTGAGCTCTCCACGCAGACCTCTGTAGAAAAGCGTTATTCTCTTGTCCTCGGGCCATTGTGTTTCCACTATGAGTCTATTGAAAGAGGCTATATAAGTCAAGAGATCTTGGTTACCCTGTCGTAATGAGAGAAGTTCATTGTCCAAGGCCTGCCCTTGTGCATGTCTTGCGAACAGTTTCTCCATGCTGGCCTGGAAGGCTTGAAAATCGTGTAAAACCGGATCATCTTGGGTGACTAAAGGGATCGACCAATCTGCAGCGCTGCCACTGAGATAAGAAAGCACGAAAGCCACCTTGGCCTGGTCTGTTGGGAATGCAGCTGGTCGACATAAGAAATGCAGGCGGCACTGGTTGATGAACACTGCGAATTTCTTTGGATCACCAGCAAAGCGTTCGGGCGGAGCCAAGGGCACATTACCGGGCAGATTGATTTGCACTGGATTTGAAGCTGAGGTAGAAGGATAACTCCCTCCTGGAACGGGCAAAGGTGACTGTCCTGCCTGCGTTTGTAACAACTGCCTAGCAAGGTCCTCTGTTCGCTCCTTAGAAATTATCAGTTCTCTTCTTAGAGAGCTCGTTTCCTGGCGAGCTGCATGTACTTCTGCTCTTAATTCCCCAAGCAACTGGGCTAGTTGATCAGTATCTGAAGTTTCCATTGCGCCTGGGTAGGAGTTTAGTGGTCGGCTTCGCGTTCTGTAACGCTCACCTGATTCGCACGGAGGCGCGGGTCTTGACAGGAAGGTGTCTGTAACACGAAACGTGATGTGCAGGATTCGGTTGGCTTCTGGTGTCGACCCTCTCCGCACTGTGTGTCGAACTCGAAGGGTGAGGTTTCTGCAGGTGAAATAATATGGGGATTAAAGGTCTGGGTTGTTGAATGTCCCTATCTCTCTCTCCTCCCAGCTTGTCTGTTGAACCCCCCTCCCAGGTCAACGTGCTCACCTTAGATAGGTGAATGCTGGGCTCTCCATCTGCGTCTAGTACAGGGTGCCGTTGCCAGTTCCTTCACTGGTGAAACGTGGGCCTCTTGACTTCAGAGGATGGGTACCGTCGTTGGCTGCACGACCGGTAAGTTTCTGGACACCTTTAGTCTTTATAGTCTTTCATGCGTGGCACTGAAGCACCTGGAGTTGCGTAAGTATGGCCAGCGCTCTTACTGTCTCTTTCTTTGTCTTTGCAGGAGACGATGCAGAAGGAAGAAATCCGGAATTCGCCGCGTGCCGGTAAGTGTGACACTGCTGTTGTCTTTGCAGGTGAAGATGCAGCGCGAAGAATCCGGAATGCACAGCGTGCCAGTAAGTATAATAATGCTGTTTATCTTTGCAGGTGCAGATGCAGCGTGAAGAATCTGGAATGCACAGCGTGCCGGTAAGTATAATAATGCTGTTTATCTTTGCCGGCGAAGGTGCAGCGTGAGACACGGCCGCTGCCGAAGGATCAGGTAAGCAAGCACTGCGTGTGAAAGTTTGTTCTGCTAACCTGTTGTTTCTGGTCTTTTGCAGGTGCTGATGTTGTTCGGGTACCGGAATGGTAAGTATAATTCTTGCAGGTTCAGGATTCAAAGAAGAAATGCTGGAACAGACTCGGTGAGCGTTCTGCTGCAGATGCAGAATAACGCGAAGCACGTTTCATCAATCGGGTGTGGTTTAAATAGCCTTGGAGTGATGAGGCGTCTCCTTCCACGGCCCCGCCTAGGTAAGAAAAGAGTTCCTGCTTCCAGAAGAGTTCCAGTGCTGTATCCAGGGAGTGGAGCTGCCCCACCCAGGTAAGAAAGTAGTCCCAGTTCACCGAGGACTTCTAAGAGTCTGGCAAGTAAGCAGCAAGGTCTGCCGCAGGTAAGTCCACCCAAGCACCTTCACACCAATGATGAGCCCGGCGCTTCCAGTGCCGGGACCGATGCTTCTGATGAGCCTGGTGCCACCGGCGCCAGGACAAGGTCCAAAAGGTCCCTGTGGGGACCGGCTGGTGCCTAGGATCAGAGTTAGGGGCCTGCTTCCAAGGACGTTGGGCTGATCCTGGCTCCTTGGAAGCAGTGATCATGACATTCTATTGTTCAGGGTGGTTGACGTCTAGAAATTCTCCCGACTTGAGCAGAGCGTGCAGAGCGTTTTTGTAAGATCACTGAAAGGCTGGCCTGAGTCTTTCCATTATTTCTATTGTTTAAGGTGAGTGACGTCTAGAAATGCTCCTGACCTGAGCACAGCAAATGCGGTGTGTGAAGAGTGTTTTTGTCGGATCACTGAAGTGCTGGGCTGAGTCTTTCCATTGTTTCTATTGTTCAAGGTGGGCGATGACTACAAATGCTCCTGGCCTGAGCGGAAGGAATGCCGAATGCGCAGAGTGTTTTTGTCAGATCACTGAAGCGCCGGACTGAGTCTTTCCATCATTTCTATTGTACAAGGCGGGTGACATCTACAAATGCTCCCAAACTGAGTGGAACGAATGCGGAGTGTGCAGAGTTCTTTTGTCAGATCACTGAAGTGCCGGACTGAGTATTTCCATTGTTTCTACTGTTCAAGGCGGGTGACATCTACAAATGCTACCGACCTGAGCGCAGCGAATGCGATGTGTGTAGAGTGTTTTTGTCGGATCACTGAAGTGCTGGACTGAGTCTTTCCATTGTTTCTATTGTTCAAGGTGGGTGATGTCTACAAATGCTCCTGACCTGAGCGGAGCGAATGCACAATGTGCAGAGTGTTTTGTTGGATCACTGAAGTTCCGAACTGAGTATTTTCATTGTTTCTATTGTTCAAGGTGGGTGTAGTATACAAATGCTTCTGACCTGAGGGAAGCGTATGCAGAGTGTGCAAAGTGTTTTTGTCGGATCACTGAAGTGCGGGACTGAGTCTTTCCATTGTTTCTATTGTTCATGGTGTGTGATGACTACAAATGTTCCCGACCTGAGCTGAGTGAATGCAGAGTGTGCAGAGTGTTTGTGTCGTATCACTGAAGTGCCGGACTGAGTTTTTCCATTGTTTCTTTTGTTCAAGGTGGGTGACTTATAGAAATTTTCCCAACCTGAGCGGAGTGAATGCAGAGTGTGCACACTGTTTTTGTCAGATCACTGAAGTGCTGGACTGAGTATTTCCATTGTTCAAGGTGGGTGATGACGACAAATGATCCTGATGGGAGCGAATGCTGAGTATGCAGAGTGTTTTTGTCGGATCACTGAAGTTCCGAGCTGAGTCTTTTCATTGTTTCTATTTTTCAAGGTGGGTGACGTCTACAAATGCTCCTGACCTGAGTGGAGCGAATGCAGAGTGTGTAGTGTGTTTTGGTCGGATCACTGAAGTTGCAGATTGAGTCTTTCCATTGCTATTATTGTTCAAGGTGGGTGACGTCTACAAATACTCACGACCTGAGCGGAGCGAATGCAGTGTGTGTAGAGTAGTTTTGTCAGATCACTAAAGTATCGGACTGAGTCGTTCCATTGTTTCTATTGTTCAAGGTAGATGGTGTCTACAAATGCTCCTGACCTGAGCGGGGCGAATGCGGAGGCTGCAGAGTATTTTTGCTGGATCACTGAAGTGCCAGACTGAGCCTTTCCATTGTTTGTATTGTTCAAGGTGGGTGACGTCTACAAATGCTACCGACCTGAGTGCAGCGAATGTGTTGTGTGTAGAGTATTTTTGTCAGATCACTGAAGTATCAGACTGAGTCTTTCCATTGTTTCTATTGCTCAAGGTAGGTGATGTCTACAAATTCTCCTGACATGAACGGAGCGAAATCAGAGTGTGCAGACTCTTTTTGTCAGATCACTGAAGTACTGGACTGAGTTTTTCAATTGTTTCTATTATTCAAGGTCGGTCACTTCTACAAATGCTCCTGACCTAAGCGGAGCGAATGCCGAGGGTTCAGAGTGTTTTCATCAGATCACTGAAGTGTTGGACTGAGTCTTTCATTGTTTCTATTATTCAAGGTCGGTGACGTCTACAAATGCTCCTGAGCGGAGCGAATGCAGAGGCTGCAGAGTATTTTTGTTGGATCACTGAAGTGCCAGACTGAGGCTTTCCATTGTTACTATTATTCAAGGTGGCCGATGACAACAAATGCTCCTGGCCTGAGCGAGCGATTGCAGAGTGCTTTTGTCAAATCACTGAAGTGTCGGACTGAGTCTTTCCATTGTTTCTATTGTTCAAAGTGGGTGACATCTACAAATGCTCCCAAACTGAGTGGTGCGAATGCGGAGTGTGCAGACATCTTTTGTCAGATCACTGAAGTGTTGGACTGAGTCTTTCATTGTTTCTAATATTCAAGGTTGGTGACGTCTACAAATGCTACTGACCTGAACGGAGCGATGCGGAGGCTGCAGAGTATTTATGTCAAATGAAGTGTCGGACTGAGTCTTTCCATTGTTTCTATTGTTCAAAGTGGGTGACATCTACCAATGCTCCCAAACTGAGTGGTGCGAATGCGGAGTGTGCCGACGGCTTTTGTCAGATCACTGAAGTGCCAGACTGAGCCTTTTCATTGTTTGTATTGTTCAAGGTGGGTGACGTCTACAAATGGTACCGACCTGAGCGCAGCTAATGCGGTGGGGTATATAGAGTGTTTTTGTCAGATCACTGAAGTACCGGACTGAGTCTTTCCATTGTTCCTATTGTTCAAGGTAGGTGATGTCTACAAATGCTCCTGACATGAGCGGAGCAAATTCAGAGTGTGCAGACTGTTTTTGTGAGATCACTGAAGTGTTGGACTGAGTCTTTCATTGTTTCTATTATTCAAGGTCGGTGACGTCTACAAATCCTCCTGACCTGAGCGGAGCGATTGCGGAGGCTGCAGAGTATTTTTGTTGGATCACTGAAGTGCCTGACTGAGCCTTTCCATTATTTCTATTGTTTAAGGTGGGTGACGTTTAGAAATGCTCCTGACCTGAGCGCAGCAAATGCGGTGTGTGAAGAGTGTTTTTGTCAGATCACTGAAGTGCTGGGCTGAGTCTTTCCATTGTTTATATTGTTCAAGGTGGGTGATGACTACAAATGCTCCTGACCTGAGCGAAGCAAATGCGCAGTGTGCAAAGTGTTTATGTCGGACCACTGAAGTGCTGGACTGAGTCTTTCCATTGTTTCTATTGTTCAAGGTGGGTGATGACTACAAATGTTCCCGACCTGAGCCGAGCGAATTTAGAGTGTGCAGAGAGTTTGTGTCGGATCATTGAAGTGCCGGACTGAGTTTTTCCATTGTTTCTATTGTTCAAGGTGGGTGACGTATACAAATGCTTCCGACCTGAGGGAAGCGTATGCAGAGTGTGTAGACTGTTTTTGTCAGATCACTGAAGTGCTGGACTGAGTTTTTCAATTGTTTCTATTCTTCAAGGTGATTTACGACTACAAAAGCTGCTGACCTAAGCGGAGCGAATGCCGAGTGTTCAGAATGTTTTTATAAGATCACTGAAGTGTTGGACTGAGTCTTTCATTGATTCTATTGTTCAAAGTCGGTGACGTCTACAAATGCTCCTGATCTGAGCGGGGCTGCAGAGTGTTTTTGTCAGATCACTGAAGTGCCAGACTGAGTCTTTCCATTTTTTCTATTGTTCAAGCTGGGTGACGCCTGCAAATGCCCCCGACCTCAGCGGAGCGTGCAGAGTGTTTTTGTCAGATCACTGAAAGGCTGGACTAGGTCTTTCCATTGTTTCTATTGTTCAAGGTGGGTAACGTCTATAAATGCTCCTGACCTGAGCCGAGCGAATGCCGATTGTATTTGTCGGATCACTGAAGTGCCAGACTTAGTCTTTTCATTGTTTCTATTGTTCAACATTGGCGATGTCTACTAATGCTCCTTCCCTGAGCGGAGAGAATGCCGATTGCGCATAGTGTACTTGTCGGATCACTGATGAGCCTGACTGAGTCTTTTTTAATTGTTTCTATTGTACAAGGTGGGTGACGTCTGTAAATGCTCCCCACCTGAGTGGAGTGAATTCAGAGTGTGCAGAGTGTTTTTGTCGGATCACTGAAGTGCCAAACTGAGTATTTCCATTGTTTCTACTGTGCAAGCTGGGTGACGTCTACAAATGCTACCGACCTGAGCGAATGCAGAGTGTGCAGAGTGATTTTCTCGGATCACTGAAGTGCCTGACTGAGTCTTTGCATTGTTTCTATTGTTCAAGGTGGGTGACGTCTACAAATGCTGCCAACCTGAGTGAATGCAGAGTGTGCAGACTGTTTTTGTCGGATCACTGAAGTGCCGGACTGAGTCTTTCCATTGTTTTCATTGTTGAAGATGGGTGACGTCTACACATCCTCCCAACCTGAGCGGGGCAAATGCTAAGTGTGCAGAGTGTTTTTGTGTTTCTGTGGAGCTGATGGGAGCTGTATCCCGGACTCTACAAAACAGAATTCCATTGTACCTGTCTGAAATGCCAACAAGCAACCCTGGCCCTGGGGGATCGTCTCTGGTCTGCTATCATAGCAAGGACTTGTTCACTTCCCTTTTGGTTAACGCTGTCCCAGAGCAAGTAAGAAGGTTTATCAGTGTCCTCATTGGCAACTGCTGATACAGTGAAACTATCGGACCCCGGAACTACATATAAAGGTCTTCTTTTTATGGTTGTGTTGAAGCGTGGACCTTCTTGGCTGGGCACTGATTTGGTTGTTTGTTCGCACCTTGATTCTTACCTTTTTCACAGAAAAGTGAAAGTTGCCTTTTTTTTACGCTTGTTGACGTGAAAGTGTGGCATTCACTTCTGAGAATCAACTGATTTGCGGTGGGCGTAGTAGTTCCTTTCATTCCTATTGGATGAGATATGACTTAAAGTGAAAACTGAATTAGGTGTTTACAATCGTGTGAGAGTAGTGTTCTTTCCAACAGTGTACATGGTCAGCGGTTGGAATACGCACTGCCTTTCCTTTATAGAAACGCTGGAGTGGTAAAGTAAAAACAGCGTCTTGGGGGTTGTCATTCTGTCTGGAGTGATACTTGTCTGTATAAAATGAATAGCTGGATGAAAGGTATGTATTTGCCCTGGGTAATATAAGGGGCTTTAAGTGTTCGCACCCTGCATCTCCATGAAAACAGTTAAGGGGCACAAGTAATTATTCTCCTTGTGTTTCTTGGTACTGAATCTTTCGCATACAGATATACATTAAAACGTATGGAAATTCATGTAAATATATGAGAAAACATCGTGACACAAGTGGTCCCTTGTGATATAAATTGATGCTGTTTACATTAAAATTACTATTTAATTAAAATCAACAGACAAGAAAAGTAATACTAACCAAATACCATGGGAAAAACATTAAAAAAACAAGGTCAACTAAGCGGGACATTCTTACAGCCCCACTTGTGTTCTCCAATAGACGAGATAGCATGTCTAGAGCTCAGGCCTAACCACTGCCTATTTCCCCAGAAGCGGAATTAATGGAAGCAAAAAATGAGGAAAAGACCAAAGAACTAAGGGAAAGAGAACATATTCTGTCGCCTATTTTCCTTGATCCATCACAATCATTATATATGGTGGATATGGAATATCTCCCTCTGGATGTATACGATAAAATTCAGGGTAATGTGTCAAGAACCAAGGAGCAGAGAGTATCAAAACTCTCCCCCGAACCACAGAAGCCAAATAGATTGACCCTCCTACTGTGGTTGGCAAGGGCGCCTGATGTCAGGAATAACAGGTTGCCACATGGCAGCCAATGGGGGAAGAGGGATTAGGGAGAGGTTGTGGATAGGGAAGGAAAGGATAGCGTAATTGGATAGGTTTGGGGGAGTTTAGGGAAAACAAGACACACATATCAAGCAATCCTGACCTCCTCTCACCACTGCCCTGCCTGTCTCCTGAACCTAAACAGTAATCTGGACACTCCTACATAAGCCTACACCCCTCCTACTGTGATTGTGAAACACATAACATGGTACAGAATGCAACAGGGAAAGCGCATATTGACACTGTAGCAAGCAGCATGGCACATGCTGTCATGATCCACAGAACACGCCCCTTTTGGACCTCATGGTCCTTGTCACAACGGGGCTTGCACTCCTTGATACTCCCAACATGGCCGTCTAACGTGCAACATCTTCCTTGTCTTTACGTCGGGCGTAGCATATCTACAAATAGGCCGCGCCCCTGCGGGCCCGCGCGTCTCAATGCTACTGCAAGCAGCGACTAGACGTGTGCTCCGTAGTTCACTACACTGTTATCCTTGTTCCTGGACCTCCTAATTCCATTCCCTTTACCCTCTTCCTTCTTCCTTGTTTCCCTGACTCGTGTGCTGTGTGCTTACCTTCTTCGTTCCTGGATCCCGGAGTGTCTGAATCCTGGAGCTCTGAACGCACGCTGGAGCCAGAAGAGGCTCGCACAGGCTTATAACAGACCAGGTCCATGCGTAAGAAGACACTGCCAAAGAAATCCTGCAAGGATCGCTCCCAGGTGAGAAAGGGGGAATTCCGTGACAGTTTGAGACCCCAAACGACCGAAGTCGGAGCCGACATGGAAGCGGCTGTTCAGCATCTCATGCGTGGCATGCAAGAACTAATGACCGAGGTACAAAATGTAAAGGCGGAAAACGGCGCTCTCAAACAATTAGTTCTATCCCGTGATTCTGCCACAAAGGAAATCGTATTGCTGGGCGGCATTGTTGACAAATACGATGGGTCGGCAAAAACCCTTCATGGATTCCTTGATTCTTGTTTGGTTCACTTTACTTTTAAGCCCTACTACTTTTGGTTGGCTTCATAATTTCACACCTTTCCGGAAATGCTCTAACTTGGGCTACGCCCTTAGTTAATTCTGGTGATGCCCTCCTGGATGACTACGACGGTTTCATACAAACCCTTAAAAACATGTTTGACCGCCCTGAGCAGGTCTATAGTGCCCAGGAGCGCCTGCTAGACTTTCAACAAGGATCCCAGGGATGCTGACTGGTGTCCTGAAGCAAGTTTTACACTTTTCGGAATGGGACTGAACGAGGAGATCAAAGATAAATTGGCCAGAGTGGCTCGCCCAAGCTCATTCCAGGCTCTTTTAGACCTTGCCATGCAAATAGATTTTCGTATCCAGGAAAGAAAGGCAGAAAAAATGAAATCCAAAGTAACCCCCACCGAAGGCATCCTTTGTGATTACCTCCAATTCTGACACAAATCCACGGTCAGCTACTGAACCAGAACCTATGCAAATAGGAGCCTTCCATGGACCCATATCCCTGCAAGAAAGGATGAGAAGGATTCATACAGGGTTATGCATGTAATGTGCCTCGGATAAACACCTGGTTAGAGAATGCCCTCTAGCCCCTCCTCGGCGTTCGGGAAACGCCAACTCCCGATCCAAGATGGAGCAAGGCTTCGGGAGAGAGATGTTTGCTCCATGTCTATTCTATCCTTGAACTCTCCTGGACAAAACAACCTAGTGATTGTACAGGCCCTTCTCTCGCCATCCAAGAACAAGACCTACTCCATTTTGGCCTTGGTTAACTGCAGAGCTATGGGAGTATTCATTGCTCAATATTGGGTTACGTGTCACCATATTCCGTACGAGACACGAAGTACCATGCAACCGGGGGAAGCGATCGATGGAAGACCCCTCACTTCAGAGCCTATAAGCCTGCAGACTAAAGAGATCCAACTTTCAATAAACCATCACCAAGAGCTGATCAGATTTGACATCATTAAGTCTGCTCATTATCCCATGGTCTGGGTATGCCCTGGTTACAGAAGCATAATCCTTATATCAACTGGGCAGCAGGATCCTTATTTCTTGGATATGATTTTTGTATGTCTCACTGTCTATTCCTGGAATCATCCGTGACACCTTCCAAAGAACCATCAATAGATCAGCAAGTTCCACTCATGGTTTCCAATATCATATCGGATCCAAAGGCCTATCAGAGTTATGCTGATGTGTTTTCAACTGCCATAGTCCAGGCTCTACCCCCTCACAGACCTGAAGACTGCGCCATAGACACAGAATCCTCAGCAGTGATTCCCTTTGGGAGGATGTTCATCCTATCTGAACCTGAAAAGAGAGCCCTACGAGAATACTTGGATACCAACCTTGAAAATGGCACCATAAGACCATCGAAATCCCCAGCTGGAGCCTCACTGTTTTTTGTTCCCAAGAAGGACACCAAGGAACTTAGACCTTGCCTCGATTATCGTGGATTAAATCAATGCACCCTCAAGGACCGCTACCCTTTACCCTTGATCTCGGATATCCTGGAAGTGGTGAGAGGAGCTGTAATGTTCACAAAACTGGATCTCAGGGGTGCCTATCATCTGATTCATATCAGGGAAGGAGACGAATGGTAAACAGCCTTTCGAACACCCTTTGGACACTTCGAATATCTGGTAATGCCCTTTGGACTTGCTAATGCCCCTGCCGTCTTTCAACGTTTCATGGATAGGGTGTTCTCCGATATGCTGTTCATCTTCGTCATCGTCTACCTGGACGATATCCTGATCTATTCCAAGGACCTTCTAAGGCATGAAGAACATGTTAAGGCTGTCTTACAATGACTACGTGAACATAGACTCCTAGCCAAACCCAAGAAATGCCTGTTTAATGTGACCTCTGTTCATTACCTAGGATTTGTCCTTAGTCCATAAGAAATTGGTATGGATCAGTCAAAGGTAAAAGCCATATTATCCTGGCCGGCTCCCACTTCTGTGAAACAAGTTCAATCCTTCCTGGGGCTAGCCAATTTCTACCGGAAGTTCATACCCACCTTTTCTGAGATTGTTCAGCCGATCATTGCACTCTTGAAGAAAGACACTTCCTTTCTCGGGTCTATACCTCAAGACAAGGCATTCCAACGTTTAAAGACAGAGTTTACTTAAGCCCCCATCCTAGCCCAACCTGACATAAATCGACCATTCATAGTGGAGACGGATGCCCCTAACTACGCCATAGGAGCAGTGCTGAAGCAAGAGTTTGAGGACAAGATGGAACACCCCATTTGTTATCTTTCAAGAACTCTGACTCCCAGTGAGACACATTACTCTGTCCTGGAAAAGGAACTGTTAGCCATCCATCAAGCCTTCACCGAATGGCGACACCTACTCCTGGGAGCGAGACATCCAATCCAGGTCCGCACGGACCATCGGAATCTTCAAGTTCTACAATCCTTGGAGTGTAGGAACAGTCGTCAGGCCCATTGGGCCTTCTTCTTTGCCCAGTACCAGTTCCACATCCATCATGTCCCCGGATCACAGAACATAATTGCTGATGCCTTATCCCGACGTCCTGACTACGAAACTATTGAAGATCGGACCTATCCCAAGATGTTTCCCCACACGATTTTTGTAGCTCAAGCAGTCAGTCTCCTCGAAGAAATTCGGGTACAAACCCAAAACTCTGAGCTCTGGAAGGATATTTCAAGGAAGAATCAATGGGATCTAAGAATCAAGGATGGATACTTGTTCAAGGATAATGCTCTAGTAATCCCCACACAGAAATTAGTAAAAAGGATAATTAACCTCTGCCACAATACCCTTCATTCCGGACATCGTGGCATCACCAACACCCTCCGCCTTATACAAAGACAATTTTGGTGGCCTAGAATAAAGACAGACGTACAACTGTACATCCAAGCCTGTTCTGTTTGTAGTCAGAACAAACACGATAACAAGAGACTAGTAGGTCTCCTACTACAACCTACTCTACCAACAAGACCATGGGAATTCATCGCTACAGACTTCATTGTGAAATTGCCACCTTCCAGGGGATACACGACTATCATGGTTACCATTGACTTGTTCACTCACATGGCTCACTTTACAACCCTGTATAAACTACCGTCCTCCTCAGAACTAGCTGGAATCTTCCTGGAACACATTTTCCGCCTACGTGGACTTCCTTCCAAGATCATATCAGACCGAGGACCTCAGTACGTCTCACAATTCTGGAAACATCTATGTCGCATTCTGGGAATCCAACACGCTCTCTCATCAGGTTATCATCCACAAACCAATGGAGCTACGGAATGTGTAAACCAGACCCTGGAACAATACCTTTGTTGTTTCGCCACAAAGGTTCAGCACGACTGGTCGCTCCTAATACCCGTGGCTGAGTTTGCGTACAACAATTCCGATCATTCGGCAATCAAGACCAGCCCCTTTTATTGCAGTCAAGGATTCCATCCATCAGTGTTACCCTCTGTTCTTCCACATCCCACACCTGTTCCTACCGTTGACTCGTGGATGGAAACACTCATCAATGTACACAAGGAAGCCAAGGAACAGTTAGAGAAGGCCAGAATACGGACTAAACAAAATGCTGATTCTTAAAGAAGACCAGGGCCTTCATATGCATTTGGTGATCAAGTCTGGTTGTCCTCGAAGCTGCTACCCTGACACTTATGGCCAAACAAACTGGCCCCCTGGTACTATGGTCCATTTTCCATCAAGGAAATCATAAATCCTGTCTCATACCGACTCAAGCTACCCGACTCCTGGAAGAAGATTCACCCAGTTTTTCACACTTCTTTATTAAAACCCTACATCCGATCTTCCCGGAAATCTTGCAGACCCCCTCCGGTGGTGGTGGACGACCAAGTGGAATATGAAGTGTCCCGAATATGCGATTCCAGGTATAAATGGGGTCAGCTTCAATACCTGGTTGAATTGAAAGGATATCCTCCAAGTGAAATAACCTGGGAACCAGCTTCTAACCTGAATACCCCTCGATTGCTCAGAAGATACCATCTCATACACCCGGGCAAACCCGGTGGAACGAGTCTTCGGAGGAGGCATGCTGTCATGATGCACATAATACGCCCCTTTTGGACCTCATGGTCCTTGTCACAACGGGGCTTGCACTCCTTGATATTCCCAACATGGCCGTCTAACGTCCAACATCTTCCTTGTCTTTACGTCGGGCGTAGCGTATCTACGAATAGGCCGCGCCCCTGCAGGCCCACGCGTCTCAATGCTGCTGCAAGCAGCAACTAGACGTGTGCTCTGTAGTTCGCTACACTCTTATCCTTGTTCCTGGACCTCCTAATTCCATTCCCTTTACCGTCTTCTTTCTTCCTTGTTTCCCGGACCCGTGTGCTGTGTGCTTACCTTCTTAGTTCCTGGATCCCAGAGTGTCTGAATCCTGGAGCTCTGAATGCACGCTAGAGCCAGAAGAGGCTCGCGCGGGCTTATACCAGACCAGGTCCGTGCGTAAGAAGACACCGCCCAAGAAATCCTGCAAGGATCCCTCCCAGGTGAGAAAGGGGGAATTCCGTGACACATACAAGGGCTTGTCCCTCCATGAAAATACAAACACATGGTGCGTTGGGCAAAGGGAAGCAAACATAACGTAACTGAACACCCAAGGGTCACCCATAATGCAACTTAGTACTCCCTAGACCCCATTCTCATGGCATTATTGTGTATTACTAATAGCACACACGTTCCCACTCAGATGGGCATTCCGCTCATTTAGGCGGCTTCGTAGCTTCTCTGTACAACATAAACACTGCATTGAAACTTTAATGTCCAAAAGGCCCTTAAGCCTAGAAGCCAGTAGGGGTTTCGAGCAAATGCCTCCAGTAATGTTTCATACGCGTGTGCGCCGCTAGCACATTTAGTTTGCACACAAACTCAACAACAAAATAAACATGCAGCTACTTAGCTGACTGTTCAGGAGCCCCATGGGACTACCCGGACCAGAAGAGATGCATCAGAGAACTCTCCAGGCCGCCTCCTCTTCACTACCGTGACCCAATCAGAGTGAATTCCAGCCTTCCTCTGGCGTCCCCGCCCTTCCCAAACTCATTCATAAACACTGCCGTGACCGCCCGTGCGGGCGAGTAAAATAGTCCACAACGATTGAAAACAGCTGATTGCACGTGTGAATCCGGGGACTACAAAACGTTCCCAATGCCGCTGGGAAATGTAGTTCCTGTATACTCGCATGCATTCTTTAACATTTTCCAAGCCTCACGCGACCCCTTTCTGCACCAACCACGATACCTGACATAAGGATACTATGGGGAAGTATGTTAACTGGAGTGTTCCACATTGAACACTCCACCTATTTTTCTTACGGGAGAGATTACCATGCCTGCCATGACAGAGCATATCCAGGACAAGGAAGACACAAGGGAAGAAGTGGTGGTTTGGCATGTCTCCTTTGGTCGGAGTACATCTTCATGCTTTCCTTGCTTGCCTTGTCTTTTGCTCGTGCATCTTCAATGATGGTCGCAGGTGGATGGACACGAGGGTTGTGAGGAAGTCTTGTCCTTATGATTTCGACCAAACATTAGTGTGGATGGACATTCACCTGTGGTGCTATGTGGAGTGTTCCGATATTCTCTCAACAATGTGCAGATGGCTTGCATAAATGACCTATTGGTGATGGAGCAGACTTGCAGTGTTCTTTTGAAACTGCTCATGAACTTTTCAGCCATCCCATTGGCTTGAGGCCATAGTGGTGTTATTGTTCGGTGTTGGAATCCCAGATGTTCTGCGAACATAGCAAAGTCATGCCCACTAAAAGGCGGTCCGTTGTCAGACTTTACTCTTGAGGGAATTCCATAGTCAGCAAATGTCTTATCCAGGGCGGGTATCACGGCCTGGGCACTGGTTGAGTGTATGAGGTGGACTTCTGGGAAGCATGACATTTCATCCACAATTACTAGGGCATACTTTCCATTGGCTAAGGGTCCAAACATGTCAACCACCACTTCGTCCCAAACTTGTGGGGGCATTTCGGATGGTCTTAGTGGTGCTGGGAATGTCCTCGGGGCTACTGCTTGACATGTGAGGCATGTGCTCAGGAGACTTTCTACCTCTCATCCATTTTTGGAAACCAGACTTTTGTCCTGAGTTGCCTTTTTGTGGATACCACTTTGCGATGCCCAGCATGAGCTATGTCCAAAACCTGTTTTTGCAGGCTGGTTGGTATTACAATCCTGTTTTCCTTGAGGAGCAATCCATCCGGGCCATGGATAACGTGTGTTGCACTAGTTTGAAAGTGCGTAGTTGTGCTTCCTCTTGAGCAGATAAGGTCAATTTGTCCTGATCTTTCACGTGCCACCGTCCTGTTTGCACACACTCTTGTACAATGCGGAGCAGTTTGTCATTTCTCATGGCTTCCACCAACTGAGCCATAGAAATATGCTTGGGGAGTGCGTTGCTGACCAGATAGTTGACATATTGATTTGCTTCTGCTGATTGCTGTTCTTCTTGAGATGGCAAAGGATATCTTGACAGGAAATCTGCTGGGTTACTGTCTTTTCCTGGACAATGTATGATGGTAAGTGAGTATTCCTGTAACCTCATTTTAGCAGTGGGCTTTCCGTAGATCGTGGTGAGGGCCTGGTGATCTGTGACAACGGTGAAGGGGCAACCGTACAGAAAAAGATGATAATGTTCACATGCCCACACGACTGCGAGGCTCTCCTTTTCAGGTTGAGAGTAGGCACACTCTGCTGGTGATAACCTTCGGCTGGCATAGGCTACTATGCGCTTGGGTGAGTCTGGTGATGCTCCGGGTCTGGATTGTGCTAGGATGGCTCCTAGGCCAACAGTGAGCTCAGTGTCATATGTGGGATCATAATTAGCCATGCATGAGGCTGATGCAATGCGACGTTTGATCACTTGAAAAGCAGCTTCACACTCTGTTGTCCAGTGGAAGTCGCGGTCTTTCCCTGTGAGGAGTCTTCACGGTGTGCTCACTGATGCGAAATCTTGGATGTATCTGGTGCAATAACTGGCCATTCCTAGGAATGAGCGTATGGCTGACTGAGAGGTGGGGGTTGGTGCATCCACCAGTGCTTGCACCTTCTCAGGGTCTGGGCGCATACCTTTGTTAGAAAATATGTGTCCAAAGAATTTTAACATGGTTTTACTGATCTCGCACTTCTCAGGATTCAAGGTGAGATGGGCATTTTCTAGCGCCATGCAGACTCTCCTTAGTGTGTTGTCATGGCTGTCTTGTGAGGTGCCGAAAATGAGAATGTTGTCGCTATAGTTCAGGCAATGAGGAATGTGTTTGGAATGTGATGATTTGGTGGATTTTGTTCTGGAAGATTTCTGCGGCAGACGATACTCCGAAGCTTAGTCTCTTATACCTGAACAATCCCAAATGCGTTGAGAATGTGGTGATGTATCTTGATGAGGGGTGAAGTTCAAGCTGATAATAGCCTTTGTTCAGGTCTAGTTTTGAAAATATGGTGGCCGCATGCAGTAGGTGCATCATATCTGTCATGCGTGGGGATAAATGTTGTTCCCTTTCAATGGCTACATTAGGGGCGTGCATGTCGACACAGAGGCGTATTCTTGATGTGCTATCTTTCTTGGGTACAGGTACAATTGGTGAGACCCAGGGTGTTGGGCAGGACGCCGGCTCAATAATGTCCTGTTGTAGTAGCGACTGTATTTCATCCTCAACCTGTTTTTGTATGTTGAGCGGAATGCCTCGATAATGTTGAGCTATCGGTGGTATGTGCAGGTTGATGTGTAGCTTGATTTGCCTGTCCTTTAGACGGCCTAGGCCTTTGAACACGGCTGCAAACATCTTTTGAATCATGTCCATTGCGCTGGAGGTGTAGGCGGACATGATTTGGTACATAATACTGATTAGTCCCATTTGAATGGCTGTCCGGAAGCTTAATATGCTGCACCCTGGGACTTCCCCTTTAATGACGTATATTAGTACCTTTTGATTTTGCTCTTTGTACTGGCATTTTGCGGTGAACATTCCTTTGCAGTCCAGTGGCTTGTTGGCCCGTATGGATATATTAATGTGTCAGCTTTTTGTAATTCTTTCTTCACTTCGAGAGCTTTGTATACTATGTGACTTATAACATTGACAGTGGCTCCTGTATCAATTAGGAATTCTAAATGTTGTCCATTTAGCTGAAGCAACAATGTGGGGCTGTAGTCGGCTGCTGTGTCGTTACCAATGGCATGAACGTATGCTTGTTTTCTCTCTCCACTGGACGATGATGATCTGGCATTTCTTCTGTCTTGTGGTGATTCGGCCAGGTATCTGATCCTTTGTTGCGGTTTTCGGTGGAAGGAAGGATGTCTGCTGTTGCGATGACTGGATGTGTCTCTCCTTTCTTCCCGCCACCTGGTGGATGGGGTGTGCTCCCTTGATGAACTGGGCGAGCGCTGCCTATTAGGGGCGGCGGAGTGGTTTGTGTATTTGCGCGGGTTTCCTCCCTCGAGCTTCGGCCATTTTGTTTCCCTGACTCTCTGTTAGCCTCAGTGCTTTGGAAGAACTTAATGTTTTTTGATAACCGACTGTAAGTGGTTCTCCCCTCCACATTTGTCACAGTGATGCCCTATTGCAGGACACAGTCCTACGTGAGGAAATCGAAAACCACATCTGTAACACTTTCTTTGATCTGACAAGTCGGTCGGAGTGCCAATTGGGCAAACAGTTGCAGCATTGGCAGTCTGCGTGATGGAGATGTTTCCCAGTGACTCAGTTTGTAGTGTTAATGCTGCATCAGCCCTTGCTATTTGAAGTATTTCTTCTAGGGTTCTGCTTTTCTGCAGCAATTTTTTGCGAAATTTAGGGAATCCACAGCCTGCAATGGCTTGAGATGTAAGTGCCTGGTCAGTGGAATATTTATCAAAGTGACAATACTTGGCTCTTTTTCTTAGTCTCATGACAAAATTATCCATACTTTCATTTTTGTCCTGGGTAGTTGTGTGAAATACATGTCTCTCATAATCAACGTTCCTCAAAGGTGCAAAATATGTGTTCAATGAGTCATTTTTACCTTGGAATGAGTCAGTGCTGGAATCAGGCATTTCAAAAACAATGTCACGTACCGTGGGACCCAGTGAGTGTAACAGGATACCTGTTCTTTTAACCACCTGGCCCACCTGGGCGCCAGACTATTTGTGTCTGTCATGTCAAAATGTGGCACTGCTTGTAGCTGTAGAGATTCGGAGCTGCCTTCTTCACTGTTGCTGGCAGGCCTGGGAGTGGATCTGGTCTGAGGGCTTTGGAGGCCACTATCTGAATTGTCCTCTGACATGGCTGCAGGCACGTGAGCTTCAGTGATTTACCTCACAGTTGGGCAGGCCTCTCTCTGCAGGGCAGCACAGCATGCTTTCAATATGAGTCAGGAGCGTTGGAAGGTCCACACGGCTTTGCTTTCAACATTCGTGTCACTCGCTGTACTTTCCTCTGTGGCGGTGCCAATGTAAGTGCACTGAGCAATGTGTGCGTGTGCGAGCGGATGAGCTTTGTGCTCCGCGTCGCAGCTGCTGCCTGAGTGCGAACGATCGCTCGTCTTTGACGTAATGGAACACTGCAATGGACAGTAAGTGTGGCTCTCGCACCTTACTGTGGCACGAACAAGTGGGTTCTGCCGGGCACGACAACCCAGTTAGCAGATCCTCGTCGCCATTGTTGTGTTCCGACCCGTGTCGGATGTGATCAATTAAACAACGAGGCATGCACATCAATATTAC
The DNA here is from genome assembly GCF_040938575.1 of Ambystoma mexicanum. NCBI lineage: Eukaryota > Metazoa > Chordata > Amphibia > Caudata > Ambystomatidae > Ambystoma > Ambystoma mexicanum. Next base: position 985,158,448 of record NC_090928.1, on the reverse strand, counting down.
AATGAGACGCGGGAGCCAGGTTCTGATGCTTCTGAAATCTTTAATCACCGGCTCGAAACTGGCGCCTGAGGCGGTAACCCCGCCTCTTCCCTTGTACGTGGGGCGCAGCCCACGTCAACATAAATAACAACAGAAATGGGACTTAGTTCCCAACTAAACAATGATGGGCATGGAAAAGGGGACACAACATAATCCAATATTGATCTTTGATTTCCACTTAACCTGGTTGCATTCAGAGGGATGTCACCCTGTGTGTTTCCATTCTGTAAGACCATGCGTCTAGCATCCAGTTCTTCCAACCATGTTGCTTGGAGGGTGTTCTGTGATTTGTTTTTGATGTTTTCACCCTTGGTAATGGGTTCAATTTTTGCCAATTCCATGTTTAAATCTCCGCACAGGATGATATAAGGGTTGGAAATAACAGCTATGAAAGTGATAGAGCCTTTCGGAGTCACTTAGTAGAGGGATTGGTCCAGGGTTAGCGGTTGACAATTTACCTCAATTAAGGTATCCTATATCCCGGGAGAAACTAGTCTTATTCTTAATTATATGTTTGCAGAGGGGGGCCTGCAGTCTCTGAGCAGAAGCAGAAATATGGCGTTGCTCGGCGAGATCCCTGCCCTCCTCTTAATAGCATTCAGAGACACTAAGCTTATAGATTGTATACATCCTCTATGCTACGACAATGTAAGATTAGTAGTTATATCTACAATCATGCATAATACCCTCTTGAAAGAGACAGCCAATCTCCAGAAACTGGGCTATGACTTGATCCCTTTTGTAATGGAAACAGGAGAAGCAGAGCAAAAATGAAAGGTTCTTTGATCCTAAGACTTCCTCTGACCACCATAAAAAAAGGCCCGTGGGGCAAATAGGAACCCTATCAACAATGAAGAAAAAAACTGGCGTAGGCTAGCATTAATGCTAAGAGAGTCTATTTCACAACTGAAAAATATGAATTAGCAACTTTAGTAGAATGTCCTGGAATGTTCAGTGCTTCTCTAGAATGCTGACCGATATAAAATTGGGAGAAATTCTGTGGAGGTACAATATTTTTTTTTACAAGAGATCTGGTTGGTGGGGAGTCCTGTTTTCGATGGTTATCACATATCAAGTATGACTGCAACAAAAGGGAACGGGGGCTGTCCCAAGGGGGGGATTGCCACTAGCCCTTCGTAATGGCAGAGGTCTACGTACAATTGAAGAATGGACAATCTCAAAGTGCATATTGGCAATTGTTATTATTTCTGATATTAATTTAAATGGTCTGAATGTTCTTTTGATTGATGCATACTCAAACACTTTGGGAGACCTGGATAAGATTTTGAATGCCCTCAGCACTAATATTGAAGATTGGTTTATTAATTACCCCAGGTGGAAATAGTAATAGTGGGAAATTTTAACGCTGATTGTAATATGGAGTGCATGTAGGACCTAGAGGACCTAATGTATGATGATCGGACAGTCGGCCAGAATAGGTAAACACATGCAGTGCGACAAATCACTTAAGAATGGGCCCCGATCAAAGTGCCAAATGATCTATCCACCTGTTCATCCAGAGGGGTCCATTCTAGAATAGGCTACATTTTCACTACAAAGAATATTTATATCCAAATTGATACATTTGAGGTACATGTAACAAATGCAGTGATCATACATGGTTAAGCTTGAAATTACACTGGGAGGAGGATGTCAGGATGACCCAAACTCTCACGTCTCTACCTCAATCCAATGTCATGGGCAGCAGAATCACTTGGAATAAAGAATAATACAGACAGCTTTAATAATGTCATGATGAGAGACTTTGATAATTAATTACTAGAAACTAAATTTGAAAAATTGGTTAAAACAGTATTGATCCATTTTATATCAAAGGGATGGTGAGAGTATGCTGGCCTCACTTAAGGATAATAACTTGAGTAGTTTTGGGCCCTGATTAATCAAACTGAAATTAAACAGCAAATACTGCAGACTAATTCCTTTCCTGAACAGATTTGGGCTAAACACTTTTGGAAATCCATAAAAGTGAATCTGAAAAGGAAACCCTGACCGAAGTCTAGAATTAAGAATAGGAAATATTGATCTTAATAGAGTTTATAGAAAAAATAATTAAGAAGGTTGTCTCCTCTCGAGCGGGGGGGCAAATCAGCTAACAAATGTCCTATTGAAACAAAACCCTGTAATCTGGGCTAATATTCTATATATACTCTTTTCGGGCATCCTGGTCACAAGGAATATGCCTCTAAATTGGGAAACTTCCTACATCGTACCCATTTTTTTAAAAAAGGCTTGAAAACATTGCCACTCAACTACAGACCCATTGCAATCCTGGATACTGATTCAAAGATATTTGCAAGTATTTTCCAGGAACACATCAAAGTATGGTGTTTGTGGAAGACAATTTGATAAGTTTGGCATGCCTAGGGGCCTACTAAGTACAACTAATCAATTATACTAAGATTCAGGCCAGGCTCAATTCAGACGGCCTATTAACAGGTCCCATTATCACCTCCAATGGATTGAGACAAGGTTGTATGTTAGCCCTAATTTTATTTAATCTTTACGTTGCATATGTTGGCTGGGTCGTAATGGAAGCATCCTTTGTATATCCAAAAATTGGCAGCTTACAAATCGTGTGGGCAGCATATGCAGGTGACTTTGTGCTCGTGGATCACACACCTGTTGGTCTGCAGAGACTAATAGAGGTTTTTGGCCAATATAGGAGTTTTCACAAATTGGTAATAAATCCTGCAAAAACTGTGTTTATGAGATTGAATGGTGGGGGGGGTGGGAGGAACAGAAAAATGCCACGTTTGCTTGGTGGTTGGATCACACTAAACTACAAGAAAAAACTAATATGGTATACTTAGGATTCTATATAGTGTCAAAGCACTCTAAAAGTTCTTTAGAAATTACCTGAAGGTGAAAGTATTAAAAATGGCCTCGCAAATAAAAGTGGTGGATAGGAAATATGGCAAATGCTATATTCTTCCTACATTGAAATTTTATAAAATGAAGATTATTCCAAGACTCTGCTTTGGGCTGGAGCTTTTTCCTTCTTGGATATTATCTGAATTGAAATACTATGAAGCAATATTGTCGCGTCAACTTCTATGTCACACACCTAAATGTGTTCCATATACGGGATTTTGCTATGAATTGAGATTGCAATCACTTCAGAGCATTGAAATATGGAAAAGATTGAATTTATTATTAGATGCTTGATAAACATGGATTATAACTTTTATTATTTACTGGGAAACAAGCTTAAAAATGGGCTCCTGAAAGAAGGGCTTATACAAGAATTACCAGAAGAAAGCCTAAATATCCTATTTAAGATGGAAACATCATTGGAAACATTAATAGATAACCCAACGAAAATTAAGAAAATGATTAAAGGTCAAGATTGGGCCACTGCATTAAATGTTATAATGAGCTCACAACTCTATACGCACGTTGTATCCCCCAAAAGGAGATAGGAGCAGTAGAATCGCATCTATGCCACTTACCTTGTAAAATTTCAACGAACGACTTTATGTGATTCAGATTCAATGTGATGTTAACAAAGGAAATATCATATATATGAGAAAGATCGAGTGGGGAAAAAGCAACTTGTAGATTGTCTAAACCCAAGAGAAACAGAAACTTTTATGCCTTTGCTACTCATATGTCTTGCCTTGAAGTGTCAGAGAATAGAATATTTTAGTAAATGTATCTTTAATACTGAATTTGTTTCCTTATTCCTATTATGGATGATTATCATGCACGGAATGTCTGTACCACTGAACTTAGCAGCATTGAGCTTCGGAAGACCTGAAATTGAAATTTGAAATTAAATTGAAAATTAATTAAATTGCAAACATTGTTTTACTAATGAAGGACATGAAATTCTTGTTTTATGTAATGCTTTATGTAATCTAATAATGGAAACTCTTAACTATCTTCACATTAAATGATAATGAATTTGGATTAATCTGTATTAATTAAAGAAAAATCTGTTTTGTATTGTGTTAACTCAATGTGTACTATTGTAAAGGTTTTATAAACCAAAACAATAGATGAATACATAATAATATATACAAAAGGATGTAGTAGACACCATTCAGCGAGTACCACAACCACATGACAGGTATCCTCTCCGGTCCTATCCTGGCCACATAGAAAAGTATAGCAATCTATGAAAGACTTTACAAAGAAAACGTTCAAGATATGTAAATTGGGGCATGGCTGGTGGTGGCCCAAGATGGGTGCACACTGGGGATCCTCTGACACTGCATTCCATAGTATGATGAGATGGAGAAGAATGCCTGTGAAGAGACTGGATGAAGACCTGATGAGCTGACTGAGATAGGCCAAGAGGAGAAAGCTGGGGGCCTGGACATATGGGAGAAGTGGTGAGGGGTAGAATGACTGGAGGAGCAGACCCATGCGCCCTGAGGCTCAGAGAGAGAGATGGGGGGGGGTCATTACGACCACGGCGGTAGGGATTTAAGGGGGCTGGAAGCTTCCGGCCCCGTTAAACCCCTACCGCCTCATTACGAGGTCCGCTTGTGGGACCCGGTAAGGACGCCTGGTAAAACCAGGCGCCCTTAGCGGGTCCCGCGAGTGGGCCAGCATTCTAACACTGGGCCTGTTGTTACCGGGCCCGTTGTTAGCATCATCCCCATTCCCATTGAGCCCTATGGGGGCTCGAATGGGAATGGGGATGTTCCGGGTTCCTCGAATGAGGAATTACCGGGCCCTCCAAGGTTGGAATGGCCCGGTAATTCCTCATTCGAGGAACCCAGACCCGGTAGCTGGTAAGGGGGTAGCCATGCCGCTAATGGCGGCATGGCTACCTCCAAACTTGTAATGACCCCCCAAGGAGCTGAAAGAAGGAATGGTGAGAGTGAGGTGAGCCAGGAGGTGAGGTCTGATGCCCTGTGGAGAAAACAAATAACGGGAAGCACTTTGGGGATACCTATGCCAGCTTTTGATCCAAACCCAATCCTGGTGCTTTGGGGCCAGTGGGGTGGCCAGTGGAGTCCTCAGTTGGGGCACCATTTGGGTGGACCCCGCCGGGCTCTGCCCTGGCCCCTATGCGCCCCAAGAAGGGTTCCAAGGACAGCATTGACTTGTACCTCAAAGCCCTTGGGATGAAATATGTCAGAGTGTCTCAGTGATACAGACAGAGGTGGTCACCCTGGGAAATGGGATCTTTGTCAATGAACTGACAGTGGAAGGGATCCTTTACATGTGGAGCACAATCCAGGAGCCGAGGGAGTGCTGAGGGAAGTGTGAGGATGTGGAAAATCAGTCAAGGAGAGGGAACATGCACCTCAAATTTATGACTGAAGGCCACAAGGGGAACGACCTAGAATGCCTCCTCAAGAAAATGTTCATCGAGCTGCTGCTACAGGACTAGCATTAGTCAGGATGCTCAAAGCAGAGCAGACTAGAGGGAGAGCTCAAATTGTGGGAGGAGCGATATCAAAAGACCGGCTCCAGGAAAGCCTGGTGACAAGCCTGAGCGGGAAGCTCAATGCAATTTCTGTCAACTTGGCCATGAAAGCTCTGCTGAATATGAAACAGAAATACTATGAGAAGTGCAACAAAACTGACAAGATTCTGGCACACTACTTGATGGGGCAGAAAAGCAAAGGATATACAAAAACAATAAGGGATGAGTTCAAGAAACCCCAGGAGGGACACAGAGTGAAGATGAAGGAATTTCACTAATTGTATTGCACCCTGTACAGAGCTGATGATCACAATAGGGATGAGCAGCGGGTATAGATTGAGGTGCCAGGCCTTAAGTCAATAAGTGACACACAGAGGCAGCCATTCAAATGCCCTATCCAAGCGGGATCTATTGGATTTCGACAGCGCTTTGATACTGGTAGAAGGGTGGTTCACCTGGTGGATAGGGTGTGTCAATTAAAAAAAGTCCCGGCAGTTCTGCTGTCTTTGAACACAGAAAAAGACTTTGACAGGATGGATTGGGCTTTCCTGGATGAGACTATGGAGGCCATGTGGTTGGGAGCGGTATTTAGAGGATGGGTGTAAGCAACATCCATGGAACCATTTGCAGAGAATGTGAGGAAAAATGCATACATAAGAGGGGTGCAGTTTGGGAGACACAAGCATATGCTGTCCATGTTCGTGGACGACGTCTTGGTGTCTGTAACAGGCCCTAAACAATCATTTTCCTACCTGATAACCGAACTACAGCATATGAAGGGGTAGCTGGGTTCCAAATTAACAGAACAAAATCAATTTGAGATGTTGCCTCTGGAGATGAGCCCAGCACACCAACCTTGCATTGCACAAATATGCCTATTTAGTTGGTGGGAGCCTCAATGCAGTATGTCTGGGTTATGGTCAGACAGATCCGGCCAATCTATAGTGAGCTAACTATCCCAAATTATACAAGACAATCAGAGAAGATATAGCAGCAAAATGGCTGCAGTTGTCCATCTCATGGATAAGACAAATTCATGCAATGAAAATGTTGGTGTTGCCCAAACTGCTCTATCTCTTTCAGGCAATTCCTGTGTGAGTGCCAAGGTCAGATCTGGTGAAATTGCACAAAGACCTACTGAGGTTTGTGTTGAACAGTAGGTGGGCTAAGATAGGCGGGGCCACTCTTTTGTCCCCTCTGAAAGCTGGAGGAATAGGGTTCCCTAACCTGATTAGTCATCACAAGGCGGCCCACCTACACATGTTAGGGGAATGGTGCAAAGTGGTGTCCAAGAAGCAGTGGTGGGTAATGGATACAGCAGTGGGATGGGTGGCGCTTTGGAGGTGGGTATGATTGCTGAAGTTGAGCAGACCACCTTCATTCTATGTAAATCTGGTCACGCAATCCACAATGGAGGTGTGGGACAGAATGGCAAAGAAACTGTGTCTGACGTCCTTTCTCTCCCCATTCACATCCCTGCACCACAACAGTGACTTTGGGCTAGTCAGGGAGAGGTCCTCCTTCATGAAATGGAGAAAGAACAAGGGTTGGTGCATAACTTATATGTTCAAGAATGGTTGCATTAAAACTTTCCAGGAATACATGGAGGAATTCTCCCTAGGTGAGGACGACAGGCTCCAGTACTACCATATCAGGCATTGGGTGATGCATCCGCATGTCAAACAAGCTGCGGTGCGACCCCTATGGCCATATGAGAAGGTAATGGTGGAGGTTTCCACCTCAATGGGGTTCCTCTCGAACATTTATAGGACCTCATAGGAGTAGGTCGGAGCGAGATCTTGGGAGATACATAGAGCAGAGGAAATGGGAAGAAGTAGCTGAAAACATGAGAATGTCTCCCACATGCACACAGTACAGGGAAACCAACTACACATTTCTCAGTAGGGCATACATGACCCCAGTGAGGCTGGCCAAGATCTCACCCCAGTATACAAATGGGTATTGGTGGGTGTGCAGGGTTAGAGGAACATTGATTCACATGTGGTGGGAATGCCCAATGATTCAACCCTTTTGGAGGGGATTCCATAGGAATGTGGCCGAGATAATTGGCAGAGACATACCCTATGATCTGGGAATTTTATTTCTCAAAATGAGCCCGCCAGGCAGGCGATTGCACACCCTAACCCCCTGACACCTACCGTCAAATGTGTTTTTGGCAGCGAAAGTGGTGCTATGGGCGGCCTTGAGGAAGTCTGAGCCTCCAAGTGTCGCAACCTGGTGGCACAAAGTATGGTCAATATTAGGACTGGAAAATAGTATGGTGTGTATCAGCGATGCTGTGCCAGCCTTCACTAGGAAAGGGGGCCAGTTGGTTTCAGTCCTAAGAAGACAGAGTGTTGTCAGGGCCCTGAACCTGCTGTGTGTGGAGTGAGGCGGGGGTGGAGAGTGCAGAGAAGGGGGAAGGGATAAAGTAAACTGCTGACCCCTCAGATAAGCGGAGGTACTGGAATATGCGTGTTGTGTAGAACTATAACTGTTGTGCCAATGAGGTGCGGGGGGGGGGCTAAGCATCCTTACCCTCTGCTGGACATTCTGTTGACATTGTTGAGTTCAAAGGTTGGAAGTTAGGGGCAGAGGGGGGAGTTAAGGTGTTCTTTTGGAATGCTTGTTATTGGACGGTGCATCTTTAGACAATGTGCTGCCTTGTTTAACCGGCTGAAACTAGTAACAAGATCACAACACAAAAAAAGGATGTGTACGTTATTACAGAAAAGCACAAGGAATTTCAAAGTGGTGCCACCCACAGATATGATGTGATCTCCTGAGATCTGCTGGACGGGCTGCCACAAACTACACTACCACGGATGTGGTAATATCCGTTGAAAGCAGTGGGGTCTTGCCTGCCAAGAGAGCTACCCCTCACCAACGGAACTCTCACCCCGTAGCAGAATCTGCACAGAGGTATTTCACTGCAGGAACCTGGTCACTCAGTGCGAGAGACGTGACGGCCATTAATGGGCCCACTCAGGTGCATCTTGCTCAATCAAACACCAAGCGGAAGACGACCGAGGAGGTTCCTTCTTATCAGTCTGGAGTGACACTCACTGTTGGGGCGGAGAGGGTGCGGTGCAACTTACTCATTCGTGACATTACAGCGGGCCCCTGCAGAGATTTGCATTGCAGTTCCAGGACTCTGGAACTGAGGTGGCAAGGAGTGAGTCAGCCGCCCCACCAACGAGCCCTCAAAATGTGAGTACTGCAGGGTCTGATTGTTCAGCCTCGGCTCACAGAATGCAGTTTGTGCAGACACCCCTTATCCAAGTAGACTTTCTCCCAGGTCTCCCAAGTCCTAAGTTAGAAGAGGGGGAGGGGCTGTACTGGAACCCTGAGCTGCTGCCTGATCGGAGGCAGGCGACCTCCACATGGACCATTCTGTTGGACGGCCTTGCTCCACTTGGTGACATTAAAATGGTGGATCTTAACTGAAGGAGCTACGAATTAAACAGCGTAAAAATAACATGAGAAACTAACGCACTGCTTGTTACTATGGTAAATCATTAGTGCACAGAGCTGCACAAGAAATTCCAATTCCTGCTAGAACCCCATGCGTGAGACATTGGACCCTCACAGAGGGTGTGGGGACTCTGTGCCTAATGCAGAACAGTCAAAATCACCCTCTACCCTACACCTAAAACCACAGGGATTCGTAGTCAGAGGGGAACTTCAACTCTGCTGGATTCGGGGAAGTGAGGCGACAAACCAGAAAAGGAGTGAGGAAATGGCTTCCAGGGGTCAGGGTCACACAGCTCAGACAAGCAACGTCCTATCTAAGCAAGGCCTACAGCAATAACTATCTACCTACCAGGAAACATTCATGGAAAACCAGGCCTCATTATGGCCTCATTATGGAACAGAGACCGCCTTATTAGATTTGAAATCTAATATTATCAAAATCATCGAAAAAGCCACCAGCACTCTTACTATTGCTAGATCTTTCGTCCGCATTCGACATTATTGATCATAAACTATTGCACAATAAACTGCTGACTGTGGCAAACTGTTCAGAAGGTGCCGCCAATTGGCTAGCCTCCTTTCTGGGCCTCAGGACATCCAGAGTAGCCGTGCCCGGTGCTAAAGCCAATCCTATAACCCTCTCCTGTGGTGTTCCACAGGGATTGTGCCTTTCACCCTTGTTGTTTGACATTTACCTAAGTCCCTTCATTGACCCCTTGGATGATCTGGGTGTCCACTTTGCAAATTATGTGGACGACACCCAGATCCTCGTTCAACTCTCGCCACGCAGCCTCTGTGAATACAGCATACCATATAATTCAGACGTGGATGGCCAAAAGTTCCCTCACCCTTAATGATTCCAAGACTGAGCTCTTCATCATGGCATCCAGCCCCCGTCTGAAGAAACCTCACACCCAATATTCACACTTTGACATTGTTGGCACGAGAATTGCTGTCAGTAAAGCCGTGAAAACTTTAGGAGTATACCTTGATGCTGAATTGTCCATGAAAAAACAAGTTTCACAAATACGCTCATCTTGTGGACATGTCATCAAGCTGCTCCGTCAGATTAGGCCCTACCTATCTGTTCCTCGTGAACTCTAGGTTAGACTAATGTAACAGTCTACTACTGGGTACATCACAAGGCAAACTCTGTCGCCTCCAGACCACCCAGAATGGGGCTGTAAGGGCAGGCTTTGGGCTCTCTAGACGAGATCATGTCACAGACTTCAGGAGGAAACTGCACTGGCTCCATATCAAGCAGATAATACAACACAAGTCACTCTCTCTTGCATACAAATGCCAGAATAATTGTGCGCCTCCCTACTTATCCCAGAGGTTTTCTTTCAAATCCTCTATTAGGGATTTGTACTCTTCTAACACCCCGCAGCTAACTCAGCTGCATTTTCGTCTGAAATAATTCGGTGAAACCACCTTTGACTACCATGCACCGTGGGAATGGAATAACCTTCCACCTGCTGTTAAGACTGAGCACTTATTTTTGATAGGATCGACTAATTTATAATCTTGCTGATTGATTCACTTCGTTGCTCTGCTCTACTCTTATTTGCTGCGCTCTGAGGCCCTAGGGTATGTAGCACCTTACTGAAAAACTGAAATAAATAAATATAAATAAATAAAACGTCCAAGAACAGTTTCAGTCACTCGAAGCTGACTTAAAACATGCCATTGCAGAAGGTAGAGATGGCGTAGCTGGGAGAAGGAATGATACCAATGAAAAATCCCTGCAAGACATTGCACAAGAATGACAAATTCCTAGAACACCTGAATAGGATCTTTAAAAACTTGGAACTATAGAGTTGAAGGCGTTGGGAACCGGTTGAGAAGATCGAACTCCTGCATCAGAAACCTTTCAAAGAACTAAAAGTTACAGCCTTAACCTCGTAGGGGACCTTTTAGAAGACACAACTCCTTACCTGATTCAGGTAATCTATTGCACAGGGCCCAGACCAACCCACCCGAATCCGGAGCCGAGAGATGTTCTGGCAGCCATGACTTCATGCTCCCAAAAAGAGTGTATCCTGATGGTGGCAAGAAGTAAGACCCCAAAACGGTCAATTATACCAGGACATTGCTTTGTGTACGCTTCAGAAGCACAGATATTTGGGGCCAGCAACTAAGGAACTTGTTAAAGAGAATTTCAGATACAAATGGACTTTCGCATTTGGCCTCCTCTTCACTTGGGGCAAGAGGATCTGAACCTGTTAAATCTAGATGTGGAGCCCTCACAAGTGATTGGGCCGGCGGGGGCGTGTGAGAGCCCGAGCAAAAGGGCAGCAAGCTAGAGGAGCTCCGACGCCTGATACCACCAATGCAATGAAAATCTCCAGTAATTCCACCCGCTGACGAATACAAAGCAGGGGACAGCTGTCGGAGTGCACACAGACATCACAGACAGAAGCGTAACGGATCTGGAGCCCCCGCTCTCCCGGAATCCACAGCCATAAAGAGCGGCCATGTGGCGGTCGCCATTGGACCAACCCCTTGACAACGGCAGCCTGCGGTGGGGGATACTCGCCTCTGCACCCTGACAGTTGCCACCCTGCGTGAGGCCAGAGGCTGTCGGGGGATATCCACCTACACCCTGAGGGGCAGCGGCAAGCAAGTAACGTGGTGTGCGCCAACCATCACATGGACCAGGGGGCATCTGCCTCTATCACAACACACGCCGGAGCACCGAACGGAGGAGGAGCGCTGGAGGGCGAAGAAACATCCCCGTTCCAGCAGATGGACGGCACCCGGATATCACCAGTCTACAGCCGGTGAGTCCCTCAGGTAGGGGAAGCCTGCAAGCCATGCTGGACGGATTAAAGCAATGTCTCTTGGGGGAATCTGGCCGTGACAGATGAAGCACAGAGAGCAACGCAGGGACCGGAGGCCCGCTAAGGCAATCCACCTCCAGGCCTGTAATTGAGCCTGATACTGGGGATACCTAGCACCCAGTGAACATCAAGCAGGCCCCGGCGAGCAGCCGCACGCGCCCTTTAAGGGGTCGGAGGAGCACTACATGCAACCCATCCTTAACTCTGAAGGGCATGTAAAGGACGAGGAACCGGCCATCAGGAGAGAGAGGCCCTGGGCAAGCATTAACAACACTGTATGCCGAGAATGGTGAGTGCAGCGCACCCCAATGGGCACACATTAACAACTCCCTGGGGCATCTCTCGCAATGTCTGCTGCAAAAAAGAGACAACCACTTTAAGCCCCAGGGCTATGTAGACTGCATTTCGCCTCTTACCCCATCCAGGCTTCAGAGGAGACTTATCAAGACCCGGTGATGGCGCTGGAGCAATGATAGCTGCTACGGCCAGGCGCACAGGCCTTTGACACCACAGGCCAATGACAAGACGGCTAGAAAGGTTTGCCCTTCCTTCCAACACTGGACCCAGCCTCTGAAACTGACCCATTCCGCTCCTCTTCTGCAGACCCTAGTCGAAATGCTACAACATACTACTGTTCCAACAGAGCAGCCAACCCCTGAGGGAGAGAAAGGGATAACACAACTCCAACGATCTGCACAGAAACCACATGCAATGCAGGTGCAGATACAAAACTAACTCCAGGCGATCCTGCAGGAAATGAAATCCATCGGCCAAATGACACAGGAGACAAACAAAACCATCCAGGACATCATACTGGACCTGCAGGATGTACGGACAAGACTTAATGCACAAGCGTGTCGGACGATGGACAACAAGCAGCGAATCAGCTCCCTGGAGGATAACACCACTTCTACGGCGACGGACGTCATCGGACTGATAAGGGAAGTACAACGCCTGGGAGCAAAGGTCGGGGACCAAGAGAATAGGCCCAGACGCAATAACCTGCACCTGGTCAGCCTGCCCAAAAACGCAGAGGGCCCGGACCTTGAGACCTTCACCTATGATCTCTTTCGGGTCAAACTAATGCTGCCAGACCCACGTTCCATGACGATTGAGCGCGTGCATCGAGCACTGATCCCCAAACCTGCACCGGGTGATCGCCCTCGGCCCATCACCATCTGCCTACTGAACGTGCAGGATAAAATGGCCATACTGAAAGCATATCCAGCACTGGGCACACTGCAAGTCGAAGGTGCAGAGATCAGGATCTCCAATGAATACTCCATCAAGGTTTCTAGGCGCTGGAAGGGGTTTGATCGGCACTTTCTTAAGTTCCCGGCAACCTGGTGCATCCAACTGGTCAAGCAATGGCATTTGTTCGAGGACCCGGAGGGTGCCTGCCACTTTCTAAAGCAACGGGATCTGGAACCATAAGTCAACGTGAGTTCATCAACGCCATCCGCAAGACTGAAATGTCCTCAGGGTGGCACCCCACAGGCCTGAAACACAGCTCAGGAACACCTGGCTGACAAAGCCTCGTCGGCACACTTTGCTCCGAAAACATAAGGCGAGCAAATCTCTGCTCACAAAATAAACATGGCACACCCGACATAATGTACCTCTCTAGCTCGGCGGGGGGGGGGGCTGAGATACTGAGATCCACCTGAGGGACTGAGACGTCGCCAGGACACAATGCAATGTGAGGAACCATGGGTGCCCCCGGCTGGCCGGTACCCAAAACAGACATACCGCTGTCCCCGCCAGATGCGGACCTATGCCGTCGATTATGGATATGAGGCCGCAAAAGGCACAAAAGCCATACCCCTCATGACTTCACTGACGTTCTCAAAGTTTACAATGTTTATGGTTGGTCATCTGAGCCATGTTCCCGGTCGAGAGAGCAGTGGCATTCTAGAGGGTCAGAGTAGGCACTGGGACCTGCTCCGGCTTCCCTCAAGCATGGGCTTGGTTTGCCCAGTACTGGGTCCCGGTTTTGCACACACAGTGTTATATTGGTTATACAGGTTGGGTATTATTGGGTTTGAGTACTCTTGTTCTCAGGGAATCATCCTCCTCCTATCTCTAAAATGGATAAGGGCTGGGGGCTGAAGGGTCGACTGACTATGCAACATATGAATTATGGGTTCTCCCACTGAGGCGATAACACCTCCCTTCACACTCATATCCCTCAATGTTCAGGGGTTGGGGCACCCGTTCAAAAAATGAAGATGCTCTACCTAATGCGGGACCTGGGGGGGATATCATCTTCTTACAGGAAACCCATCTAAACGGTGTAGAGTCGGAAAAGCGGGGACGGTGCATGGGGAGACGACAATTCAATCCCCTTTCCAGGGGAAGAGGGGTGTATCCATTTTAATACACAGACGGACTCAATTTCAGATGGGGAAGGTGGTGGTCGACGAGGGAGGCGGATACGCCCTGGTGCAGGGGCGGATTGACCAGGGAGGAATCACCCTGCTCAATATCTATGCACCCACGACTGATTCACCAACCTTCTTCTTCCACACCTTTGCCAGATGTGCTCAACATATGGGGACGCTGCTTCTGGTAGGGGGGGTCTTATTGTAGCATTGGTCCCAGAACTAGACCGCCAACACTCTTCCGCCTCCCCACAGACACCACCTAAGAAACTCATCGCCCTACAGGTCCTCATGGCTGAGCTCAAACTAAAGGATGCCTGGAGAGTGACGCACACACAACAGAGAGACTACACATTCTACTCTGCTAGGCATTATAGCTATTCCAGGCTAGACTACTGGCTCCTACCCTCACATGCTCTACACCTCATACGATCATGCAACATTATGGACACCAACCTCTCGGATCACGTGGTATTACGCATTGACCTACCAAACTCCCCCCACAGGCGCCAACACTAACGTCTGAACCTAAGGGCATTGGGCTACCCAGACTTCGGGGAACACCTAGAGGGGGACACAGATATATTCTGGCAAACAAACCTGACTGACAAACGTAATGCGGCGGCGTGCTGGGCTCCATATGAGGTGTACCTACGGGGTCAGTGCATCTCTAGGTCGTCATACAAACTAAAAAACTGGGGAGCGCAGGAGGAGAGGTTTAGAGCCAATGTTCTGTGTGCCAAAAGACTACACAAGAGCACTCAGGACCCACAGCGCTTGCAAGACTGGGTAAACTAAGGCTGGAATTGTACGTGTGACTACAGATAGAGCCTAGAAGTCCTTCTCTAGCTGGTCACAGGCGTATTATAGTGAGGTGGATAGGCCCTTGCACCTGATGGCACTGGTCTTGCATGGCAGGCAGGCGGCCTAGATGATACTAGATGATAGACTCCATTTGCGACCCCGATGGGAATGAGCTGGTGGGCGAAGGGGCCATCAATGGAAGGTTTGCACAGTTTTACGGCACACTATACACAGAGGTGACCCCAACTGATCCAGAGCATACAGCAGACTTCTTAGACATGCTCACACTTTCTAAACAGACCCCCCACTGACCGACACCCTTGCAGCCCCTATTATGGAAGAAGAAGTGGCCGAAGCAATCGGATCCCTGAACCGGGCAGTGGGCCGGATGGCATCCCCATCGATCTCTATAAGACACTGGAGAACCGGCTAGCGCCCATCCTAAAGGCGGTGGTCATGGACACGACAGCACATGGCCACCTACCGAAATACATGCCTGACACCAACATCATTGTGTTCCACAAGAGAGGGCACGACACAAAGGAGTGCGGCTCCTACCACCCCATATCGCTGATTAATGCTGATGCAATATTCTAGCCGTGTCTGGCACACCGAATCGAAGCGCTGCTTCCATCACTCATTCACAAAGACCAAACAGGGTTTATTCAAGGCAGAGCAGACACTCAGCGTACAATGTCAGAGGCCTTCTACATGTCATCACAAGTGGGGCCGGCTCGGAAGAGGGGTTTCTGGCACTGGACGCTGAAAAGGCGTTTGACAAGGTCCAATGGGACTTTATGTTTCAAGTGCCGGACAAGTTTGTGTTCCCCTCTGCATTCATCGAGATGGTCCGTCCCCTACATAAGGGCCCCACCGCCACAGTGTCCACAAATGGCGTCACTCCCCCCATTCTACCTACATTCGGGCACACACCAGGGGCGTCCACTATCGCCCCTTCTATACGCATTTACCATTGAGCACTCAGCAGCTAAACTGCGCAACAATCCCAAACGGACGGGCGCTGTCTGACCCACTGAAGAACATAGAGTTTCTCTCTACGCTGACGATATGTTAGTGTACGTCAGTGATTTTAAGGTCTCTCTTCCTAGGCTGCGTCACCTGCTTCAAACTCTGGACCCTGTGGTGGGCCATGATATGATATGATATTTTATTGTGTTGCGCTCATACACAAGTGTTTCAGAGCACGACAAGGCAAGAGAGAGGAACAAAGGAGGACAAAAACAATGATCTTAATAGGCCCAGTGACATTGATAACGAGCAAGTGCAGGGGAAGTGGGGAGGGGAAAGTGCAAGGGAGAGGGAGAGATAGAAGTGCTGAGCAAGGGATACAACAACAACAAATGGTAGTGCAGCCGACAAGGTGGCAAGTGCAAGGTTTAAAGCGCAGAGAAGGGGTGTCTGATAAGAGCAGGAAGGGGACTGTAGGGTTACAGATACAGACCCAAGTGCGAGGGTTGCCAGGAGGCAGTGCAGGTGTGTGGCTGGCGGGGCAGGGACATGGGCCCAAAATCAGAGGGTAGCCAGTTGCACGCAGCTGAAGCAGACAGATCAACAGGGAAGAGGTAGAGCGAAGGCAGAAGCAATGGGGAAGGTCTTCAGGTGCTTCCGGAACTAAACCAGAGTTGATTCTCCTAAAGTTTCTGGGTGGCAGGGAGGCTGTTCTAGAGGGAGGCCCCAGCCGAGGAAAGAGATCTACCCCCAACTCTTGCTTGGAGAAGCGACTGACCCTGAGGGAGTTGGAGGTGGAGGAGCAAAGAGCTTGAGTATTCATGGAGGGAGCGTTGACGGCATTTTGGGCCCAGGCCACAGAACGCCTTGTGGACAATGCAGAGGGTCTTGAATTTAATCCTTGCAGCCACTGGGAGCCAATGAAGAGATTTCAGGGCTGGAGAGATACAATCCCAGGGCTTGAGGCCAAGGACAAGTCTTGCAGTCCTGTTCTGGATGAGTTACAGAGGGTAGAGGGTAGAAGCAAGCAGATTTAGAAAGAGACGGTTGCAGTAGTCCAGCCTAGAGAGAACCAGAGCTCTGGAGACAGTAAGCTTTTAGGGCAAGGCGAGGAAAGGAAGAATACCTCTGAGGAGGTGCAGTTGGTAGCTTGACTTCTTAGAGACGTCAGAGATGTGAGGAGAAAAGGAGAGTGTGGAATCGAAGATAACCCCAAGGTTCTTAGCCACAAAGGTGGGAGCAGGAAAATGGCCGAGGGAGGCCGGTCAGAGAGGCAGGGAAGGAGGGTGCAGGTGTGCCGATGAGGAGAATCTCCATCTTACTGGCATTAAGGCAAAGATTGTTGGCGACACAACACTGTTGGATTGCTGGCAGTCAGAGATGAGAGAGGGAGAAGAGGTGGCGGAGGGAAGCCTGAAAACGGGCCGAGTGTCATCCACATAGCACTGAAAGTTGGGGCAGAGAGCAGCAATGCGGTGGACAAGGGGTGCCAGGTATTGGTTGAAAAGCCAGGGAGAGAGGTTAGACCCCTGGTGAACACCACAAGTAGAGAGTGAGATAGAGGACTGAAAGGACTCAAGTTGGACATGGGAGGGTCGATCAGAGAGGAAAGAGGTCAGCCAGGCCAGGGCCTGATCAGTGATTCCCAGGTTGTCACGGACAGTTGAACAGGATGGCATGGTTGACTGTGTCAAAGGCAGAAAAGAGATCAAGTAGAGTGAGAACATAAGGGATGTTAGAGTCAAGGTGTGAGAGCAGGTCTTCATGGATGTTCAGGCAAGCAGTTTCCATGCTTCTGGCAGCTCTGAAGCCAGACTGAAGGTCATGGAGCAACCAACAGAGACGGTTTGAAGATTAAGATAGGAGATGGCCAGCCTTTCCATGAGTTTGCCCAGGAAATGAGTGATAGAAATCGGTTGATAGTTAGCCAGGCAAGAGGGGTTGGCTGAGGGTTTTTTAAGGAAAGGGTGCACAAGAGAGTGCTCCAGAGGGGAGGGGAAGGCTTCAGAGGCAAAGGAGTGGTTACAGATGTCGGCCAGAGCCGTAGCAAGGGTGTCAATGTGGTCCTCAATGGTTTTGGACGAACAAGGAAGAACCTGTTTTGACGAGACTTTCATAGATCGGACTTGTCTGGAAATCTCATTGGGCGAGAAAAGAGAAAAAGATGAGAAGGAGCGGATGAGAGGCAGTTGCAGGGGGGGCAGAGGTATCTGAGAGAGAAGGGGGACTCTTGTTCAGAAGGGAATTGCCATAGCATTTTGGTGCTGGACTGGGGTATGGGGCACAAATCAGAGGTACGCCCTGCAGAGGTGTAGAACGAGCCTGAGGGGGGCAGAAGAGGATGGAGGAGAGGGCAAGGTAGCCAGGGAGGAGGCTGAGGAGGGAGGCAAGGAAGCTGAAGAAGGGAGAGAAGGGGCATCAGGAGAAGAAAGGAAATTGATGAAAAGCGGGAAGCGTCTATCAAAGAGATTGGCCTGAGGATCTTGGACCATGACGGTGCCATTATAGTAGACATTAATGATTACCTTAGAAGAGTGGAAGGGGTCCAGGAGTGCCTCCCAACGGGTGCCACCATTAATGGGTGAGGAAGAGAACGGAGAGAGCACAGAGACCATAGGAGAGGTCCAGAGGTCCGGCGAAGTAACGACAAAGAGGATGTCGGTGAGTACCCTATTCACATGATTACCTCCTCGCTCCGACGCGGGAGCGAGGCCGTTTGCATTGGAATAGGGCTTTCATGCGTTGCCCAATTCCAGTTACCCTATTCCAGTAATTTAACCCCCTGCGAGGCAGCGGAGCGAGGAGGTAAAAAGAAAATGTGGCGGGCAGGGTGTGGTCGCCAATTGGCCCAAGTCGCTGCTGCCTGTATATTATACAGAGCATATTTCAAGTAGGATGTATTTACTCGAAGGTTTCAGAGTAAATATGTTTATGTTTATGTTTGTATATTTGTAAAGCGCTCCTGGTACCCAAAGGGGCTCTGACTAACATACAAAGAACAGGACAACATGGAGCAGAGACCTAAGGAGATATAGAATCATGTAGGATCAGTTAAATGGTTTTTGTGTACTGGGGCTAGAAGAAAAGAGCAGTCTTCAATTTCTTCTTAAACACCTCCGTCGAGGCTATGGTTCTCAGTGCTGGCATTAGGGCATTTCAGGCTAGCGGGGCCACTATATTAAATGCTCTGTTGCATGCTTTATTGGTATTGCAACGCATGGTGTTCAGGAGGTTGGTGTTATCCGATCTTAAGGACCGTGTGCTTGTTTTTTTTTACAATGGCTTCAGTTAGATAGGATGGCATTTGGCCCACAAGCATTTATGGGTTGTAAGTAATAACCTAAACTGCACCCTGGCCTGTATAGGGAGCCAATGAAGACTCCTCCTTGCCTCCGACACATGGTCCCTCCTGTGAAGGCCCTTAACGACCCTCACCGCCTCGTTCTGGATAACATGTAGCCGTTGAAGGTCTGTTTGAAATATACCATTCAACAAATGCACTTGTTTTTCACATTGAGAACATCATTGGTTTTGATGGCATGGTGCACTGATGGGTTAATACATATATTACGTGGTATTTCGTATCGACGTGTTTAGGACACAGTGCCGTCAGGAAACGTGAGGAAATGTTGTGCCGTTATTGTGATATGTCTTTGCGTAGCACATTTAACATTTGTGATGCCTATGTGTGCATTTTTTATCGATTTTACAAACTGTAGGATTTAAACCATGTTTGTGCCATCTTTTGGATAGAGCTAGTTTGAATTTCAAGATGAGGAACTTTTCCAAAGATGTGCGGAAGCAAATTTCTAGTAGGGGTGATGTTTAACTCATTGAGGGAGAGCTCAATGATCGTAGTACGCTACTTTTTGTGTGTTGTAGCCAATGAAAAGAATGCGGTTTTCGGCTGCAATGTGTGATGATTTGACATCCATGCATTTGATGTGAAGGAGAAAAACAAACCGAGGATGAGAACCTGTTGAGGTCATTTTAGATGGAATGGAGGTTCCTGGCTACATTTATTAATCCGGTGCTTTTTCAGCATCTTTGAAGCTAGATGAGTTTAAACATTTTTTTCCCATATCTGGACATTTTGATATGATTTTTAAGATGATTATTGCATTTTGGTTCATCTTTAGGTTGCCTATATGATCGAGGATGTATACCAACTAGGAAATAGATGTACAATACATGCAATCTACAAACCTGGATAATGGAGACCACATTATGAAGGAATTCATGATTGAGGTTTGGTACCTTTTTTACTGGTTCCATTTTTGGACATGCACACGTGTGATCCTTACAGTCTAGGCATTAACAGCCTTGTTCTATCGATGTACCGAGGAACATTTCGAATGCAATCTGTAAGGAACTCATGGTGGCAACAGTAAAGACAGACACAAGTGATCACATTTCAAGGGTGTTTATTAAACTGGAAATGCAGGGTGGAAAAACACCTACTCTAAACCTAAATCTAAGATGGAAGCTAGCTTCGACCATCAAATAATAATAAGGCAGTCCAGTGGCGTTGTGTCAAAATAAAAGGGCCTACACTAAGAAAAACCTATTGCCAATCCTAACGCTAAATACAAAAAGAAGTGGGATAATGTTTTTTAAGAAAGAAGGAAGTGTTCACAAAATGATAAGTCAGGATGCGATACTTGAGCTCTCCCTCCCCACATTTTCAGCACGGGACAAGGTGGGACCTTGGAGCAGAGCACACACTTGAGCTTTCCCAGCACAAGTCGACATTTCCATATCGGCTATCAGGTTCTTTGATGGTTGATTCTCTTTTCATTAAAAAAGTCCCTTGCCTTCGAAGGCCTGATGCATTCAACAAACAAACACAAAGTTTTTTTCCATATATATTTTGGGTAACGGCTTCACCCCTGGGTCCCACTCTTCGGTGCGCAGAGCCCTCACTAGTACTATTCAACAAAGCAACCAGACAGCTCCTTTTCTCAATGAACTTTGGGTGATGACTTTTCACCACTGGATCTCCCTCGGCTGGGTTCGGACCCTTTTGACATGGGGGACCATTCACTTCCCCTGGTCTTCCAATACTTCTTTGGATTCATGATTCTTAATGTCTTTTTAAACAATTCTTCGGGCTCTGCCCCTGGTTGTCGGCTTCCCTCTGCCGGGTTCACGCTCACCAACTTTTCACCAAACAATTCACTATGGGTATTTAGACTTTGCCCCATCTCGTTAGCATCCCTCCACCGGGTTCACTCTTGCCAACTTTTCAACATACTGTTCATATACTAGCTTTCACCATGTGGGATTAATTTCCCTTTACTTTCACAAACATCTGTCTGTCAAAGACTTTTGACGGTGCAGAGGATTTTACAAGACCTCTGTATGGTCACTTTGACCTCCCTTTGCCTCTTCCCAAAGCCTTCTGTTTATGGTAGTTTGTACCATCGGGTAATCACGTGGTGCCGGATGCCTCTGTAGTGGGTTTACCCACTTTTTCTCAATAGTTCCTTTAAACCTTTTCAAATTTCAAATTAGCTACTTGCTACTTTTTGTTCAACACAGTTCGGTTTCATATTCACTCTCCCCTCGACTCACTGGTTGTGATGAACTTTTTGGCTTTCTCCTCCTTTGAGTCAAGTCTGGGACCACGGAGACCAGCGTCTCTCCCCGGGTTGGTTATCAGCGGAAGAGGGTCTTGTATACCAATGAAACCTGCTGCAACACACGCTGGCCCTGGTTAGCGGTCTTATGTTTCCAGTGCTTTAAGTGGGGTAAGAAATTGAGGGGGGGCCCTCGTTTGGAGGCGTGGCCTCCATTGTGGGCATGGCCTAAAAGTGCACAAATCATAGTAAGGTGCGTAAACAAATATATAAATGTATTTGAGCATTTATATATTTGTTTGCGTACTACTATGGTTTGTGTATTTTTCAAGCCTTCTTTTATATTCATAGCAATGTTACATATTTCTATGTTTATAAAAGGTGGCTTGAAAGTGCACACACCATAGTAAGTTACGCACACTTGTGTGCTTACCTTACTATGGTTTGTGTACTATTCAAGCTGCCTTTTATAAACATAGACATTTGTAACATATGTCTATGTTTATAAAAGACGTCTTGAAACGTAGGCATCTTTTATAAAGCGTTGAGGACGGACAAAACCCAAGGTGGCTTTGTCCGTCGACAAAGCTTTATAAAAGTTGCTTTGAATTGTGTACGATTCAAGCCATCTGTTATAAACATAGAAATATTTCTACGTGTATAAAAGATGGCTTAAACGTACACAGTTGAAGGCATCTTTTATAAAGCCTTGCCAAAGGAGAAAGGCGCCTCGGGCTCAGTGATCTCTGCTCAGAGCACTGACCCCGAGGCGTCTTTCACTCTCTGCGAACCCGCGGGCTCCGTGATCTAATCTACATATTAGATCACGGAGCCCGCGGGTTCGCTGAGGGTCAGTGACCTGGCGAGGGGAACTAAGGGACTGTAGCTTCCTCTGATGGCCCCTCAGATGAGGGGTCATCAGAGAAAGTTACAGAGACTGACGGAAGTGCCAGCCAGTCACAGCGACGCTGTGGCTGGCTGGCACTTCTGTCAGCTTGCCTGACGTTTAACTGGCGGGCGCATCTCTCGTTGCGGCTGCGGCCGCGGCGGGATAATGCGTCCTGCCATGGCGTGGTGGGGCTGGGGGGCCCCGGCAGGGCCCCGGCTCAGCCTCACTTTTTGGAGACTGCCGGGGCCCGGCCCCAGCAGGCCCCGGCCCACTTAAAGCACTGTATGTTTCCATCTGTGGAGATTTCACGGGCCTTTGTCGGAAAGGGCAAGGTCGCTTCTCTCTTGTCACCCCCTTGGTATGCGCTGTCTTTCACCTCCTTTTGAACTGCCATGCTGAGTTAGCTCTCATGTTGTGCTGTCTGTCTTGCTTGTCCTGTGCTCTCGTGCTCCACCTTTTATCCCTTTGGGGGAAGGGAAAGGGCCATCAGGTGTGTGTGATTCTGGTCAATTGCCTGGCTTTGGCTGACCCTTGCATTGGGACATATCAGGTAAATGGCTCTGGTGTTAGTCCGTTGTCTTTCGTGTTGTGCAAAAGTGTTTGTGTCGGAAAAGGGGGGGGCAGTGTTTGGATTATCCTACATGGTGGGATGGGGAAAAGGTGATGAAAAAAGGGGGATACCGCATCTCACCTATCAATATCCCACTTCCACTCCCCAAGGACCCCCATCCAGGTGTTACTCCCTCACTGGTCCACCCCCAGGAACTAGATCCAATAGCGATGGCCTTATCCTGGCCAACCGGATGACAGATCCTCGGGACTAGCCAGGGAGACACTGTCAGGTTTCTCACATATCCTTCCCCTATGCAAGGTGGATATACCTGTTTTTTGGTTAGATTTTCTGTCGTTCAGACTGGCCAAGGAACAGGGGAGAGGAGGCCTTCTGGGACATGGGGGCACTGCAGAGATGAGGGGGCACTTGGTGAGGGCCTGGGGGAGCAAGAAAGCATTTTTTTCTGGCTGGTTTTCCGATATTCACGGCTATGAATCTACAGCTAGCCACGGCTATCTTTAGTCCATACATAAAATGACTACAGATAGTCGAAAGTATGCATACTCACAGCTATAGAATATTTTTTTTTTAAATAGATATTTTTACAGCTACAGTGATATCAGGGGTGAACAATCACTGGCCATGGCCGTAACACAATAGGCACCTGGGACTCCCATCCATGTAGTAAGCAGGACTGACCCTGTAAACCCTGTAAACCTTCCCAAAGTAGTACTTTTCCCTATTAATAAGTGGAACTGATATGCACATTTCTCCTTTCATAGACACATGTAGATGTTTCTCTATGCTGGAGCCCCATTTTAGCCCCAGTTAACTGTGCATAATAATAGTGTCTCAATTTTCCCGCCATTAATGAGACCACATTTTGATAGTTCTGAATGCCAGGTTCCTCCTGCTTCTAAATGCTTTAATAGTAGGTTCTATTCTTACCCAATTCATATGACCTCAGTTTATCAACCTCAGAAAGCAAAGGGCTGAGTCAGCTTGGCTGGGATGCAAACGTGAATTCTGGGGTGTTGCCATTACACTTTCAACTGAGCGAAAAAAGAACGTGGTATCTTGCACTTATCATTTTGGCACACTACGAATCTGAAACAAATATCACAGAATGCACAGAAAGCAAATCTTTTGATCAAATTATTGTGATACAGGCTGGTGGCTTTTTGAATTTTGGGCAATGTGTGGAAAATGTCAATGCTCCCTCTCTTTGTGTGCGTATTGTTGCTGACCTATTTCGTAATGCTTCTATAATAAATGCCAGCCTGCAATGCAAGTTTTAAATCCTGTAAATTATTTTCTTATTACAGGCTAGTTGTGACATCACTACTGATACTGACTTGTAATAAGAAAATGACATCACTACTTCTCTGTAATCAGTTATTACGCTTCAGTTGTGACATCACAATGCCTGCTGCTTCAGCCAGCACTGAACGGAATTACAGCTGCCACTGCTGCACTTGATTAAAGCTGTGATAAGGTTTACAAATCGCTTTCTGTGGCACTTTACAGCCGTTTACTGATAAGGAACGGTTTACGGTAGTATGTTTATTTTGTGCATGTTGTGTATACACGAGTACACTGTGGATTGGGTAGGTGCTCATTTATTAGTATAAGTACAACAGTACGAGCCCTGTACTGACATAACTTCTCGGTTCCTATTTTCAACAGTCAATCCCAGTATTCCTTCCATGTATTATGGAACCTGGTGTCCACCACGTTCCATATTACAACTCTGCACTGTTGGAGTTTATCACACGAGAGCAAGAATCGGCATGCTCTTGTTTATCTTAAAGCACCAAATGAAAGGCATTTAAATTAAACTGCATAAACTATTTTTCTGCAACACATTAGAAGCTGCATTTTATATGTTTGTTTTAATCCAAAAAGATTCGACATTGATTATGTGTATCAAGAACTGGAAGCTCTCTTACAATATATTAAGCAGGGGGCAAGGTATTGTGCGGGCGGCCCCTAATTACCTAAACCCAAGCGGTTCAACCACCTGCGGAACAAGTGCACATTTTGTATGTAAAGCAAGTGTATTGTACAATCGTCCGGGGAGCAGTTCGATGACGCCGAGGAGCTAAACTAACCCAAGTGTCAATGAACCACATCAGTTGATACATTTTATAAATTTTTGCAACAGTTAAAACACTCCCAAATACTTTATTACAATTCACCCCCTACATGTGATTGGACAAAACCTCTTCAAAGAAATTCCATATTTCCCCAATTCCTACACTCACATTGGTAGCTGTTATCTTAACTGCCATCTTCAGCTCATGTGTAGTTCACACCTTCTTTTAGGATTTGTCAGTGGGAAGTCATGACATCAACCAGTTAAACATTTGTATGCAAATATAATTAATTACTAGTAATAGCTAGCCTAAGCCCTTGTAACCGTAACACTTAATTCTACAGGGTTTGCATAAATACTTCAAGCAATATGAAGAAGGCTGAGTAATCCATTTCTTCTTTGAACTAGTGATAACCATCTCATCCCCTGGTTCCCCATCGCAATTTTTTATTTTTTTTTTATTTTTTTATTGTCTTTTCTGGTTACACAACATAGATA
Source organism: Ambystoma mexicanum (assembly GCF_040938575.1). Taxonomy (NCBI): domain Eukaryota; kingdom Metazoa; phylum Chordata; class Amphibia; order Caudata; family Ambystomatidae; genus Ambystoma; species Ambystoma mexicanum. Next base: position 985,132,923 of record NC_090928.1, on the reverse strand, counting down.
ACCTTTTGCCACTTATCAAAAGACACATTGATTAATAAAAACACACATTTCATATATGTGAATCAAATAGTATAAAAATACTCTTTTACTGTTATCAGTGACATAACAGTTTTTTACCATCATTACTCTTACTTTTCTAATTGAATACATCACTTTACTTAGATTCTTTAATGTCCCCAAATGTCTTTAGGAATAGTTTTATCAATGCTATTGTCAAAGGTATATGGTCTCCCCTAAGTAATTCGTCCCACCAGTCTTCCATCGTCCGGGAACCATATTTTGTGGTAAATTCAGTTAACAGCATGATTCTTGCATCTCTCGTGGCTGAACAGTATAGTACCAAATGTTTCAAGGTTTCATATGAATCCTCTTCTTTACAAAGTCTGCACAAGGTCAAGAATTTGTCCTGTTTCTCCCTGCTCAGTACTTCTCTCGTCGGGAATACATTTAGCCGAAATCTAAGAAACTGGTCCCTAAAGTACCAATTTGGAAATTTCACTAGGTATTTCGGCTGACTGTTCACCTTTCTTCGCAATTGGAATGTTCTAATCTAAATAATTGCCATTTCATGGCACACCTTGAACATACAATTGAATCTTCTGTGTTTCAATTACTTTAGCTTCGAGCATTGGCTCACTACATGTTTTACTGCTGGTCAAAAACAAATAGCGAAAGCCCTCTGTCAAGCTCACATGCATTCAGGACATTACATCTGCTATCTGCAACACTTATCAGACCATAATCACTGTGGCTGGCACCTTCAGCTGGGTTGACCATCGAAAAGGTCACAGTTATTTACCAATCCTCTGGCCTTTGAAACTCAGCAGAGTCAGTTTCTGAAAGTTTAGCCTAGAAGCACTTGTGTACAGGCACTTTATAAATGCCATATCACATATCATAAACCCTGATTGCTGTGTTTCAATCTGTTTATAAAAGCCCACTACATGTAGATCCATAAAAACCCTTTTTTTATGTTTTCTCAGCGTGCATGCATATTTAATGCTTACCATCTTTGCTTTAAAGTGGATTCTTGCAGGACCCTTTCTCGCATCCACATTATAAAAACTCTTCATTGCCTGGATCTGGACACTCCATAGCACATTATGTCTGAATTGCGCTTATATTTCATTGGGCAGTTTTAGCATTTGTCTTTCTACGCACGTGCAAAGCTAATATGTACCAGTTTAACCCAAAAGGTAACACAAAGTAACATTCTATTCACATTTAACTATACTGAATACATTATAAGGAATAAAATATCTCCTACAGTATATCAAATGGAGATTGCAAGTTACCTCAGATTTCCATGACCAGGTAAACGACCTCTGCCTCTGACCTCGTTCCTCTCTTTGCTTATGGAACTCCGCTGTGATTAGCAATATCCTTATAAGGAACAGTAAGGGGTACTTTTTCCCATATATTTTTTAAACATAAGTGCATGATATAAGTAATTTCAATTGTAACATGGCAGACTAGGTTGCATAGCTGCCAAGTTTCCCAGTTACATGCAGAATCTTTGAGCCAGTGCTTTGTGGTTTTTTTCCGCACACTGCATGCTTGCACTTGTACGCCCCCCTTGCAATTGGAAAAACGCAACTATAAGTTCCAGAATGCAATTGGAAACAAAAAGCAAAACTGACTCGAGGTATCATGCATGGAACTGGGAAACTTGGCAGGGAGGAGGTTGTTGTTGAGTTTTAAACTCCAGGCACTGTCATTTCATTGCCTCATAACTTAATGTAATCTGTCAGTGTTTTTCCTGTACCACGTCTGCTTCCCCTTTATCAGCACGCTCCGTGATGGCCGCGCTTTATCCTGTGCCAGGGTCTGAACTGTTTACCTTTCAGTCTTTCTGATGTTGATACGCCTCGCGCTAGGCCCCATGGTGTTCTTATGCTGCCAATGCCATCGATGTCATTGTTGAAAGGCTGTAGCAACATAGATGAAAGATACATTGCCCTTAAATCTAGATAATGTGTCCATTCTGTTCCTTTGACTGTGAAAATGCCCTTACATCGCTATTGCTTCAAACTGCAAATGTAAGCCCCGCATTTTGAGGTCTTCCATTTTGTAGGGAAAATTATGCTGCAATTATGCTGCACATGGGAAGAGTATATCTGTTAAGTTATGTTACCAGTACTTAATATAGCACGGCTATTACCTGGACGTATCTTGGCGCTGTAAACGGAAGGGCCCAGCGGAGCCTGCAAAGCTGTAACTGGCAGTGTTACAGCAGCGTTACAGTATGCGTGATAAGTGAAGCTGGGCAGCTCAGACACAGCTCAGACACACAGGTTGTACGACGGTGGCATGGTAAACTGTGCAGTATTGGTAGGTGAGAGGTGGTTTTGTGTGGAGAAGCGGGAGGCATAGTTGTGCTTTTGTGAGTATGAGTGACCTTTCACATGATATGAATACCCAGAGGTTTCTAAGCGTGGACCCGGGAGCGAGTCTGTGTTGCTCCGTGTCGTCTTGCAAGGCAAGCACGTTACCCCTGAGCTATCCTCCCGAGACCTTATACTTATGAGTTCTTCATGAAAGGGGGTCATGTATTTCTGAGACGCCCGACCTAGCTTTGAGAAACAGAGTGTTATGATACAAAGTGAGGGGAGGTACTGTCACTACTTCCTTTAAAACATTTGGCAATTTTTAAATCCAGAAGAAGCGAGGACGCCTCAGAAAATAAGAGCCAGGAAGTCAAACACTTCCATAGATCAAAATGGAACCCATGGTACAAGTCCGTGTAAATTGCACTGTGGGTATCATCCACGTTTGCACCTAAGTGGAAACAAGTCTCTTCTGTGCATTGTGTGTCATTTGCACTGCCAAGTGCAAAGGGGAGGTGTAAAATGCAGTGGAAATTGAGTAAACACCACTCGTCGTTTATGCATGGTGAGCAGCGTTTTCTATGGATTCCTGTGGAATCTGCCTGCTTTTTGCTGGAGTACACGCACAGCCTTTACTCCAGCATGAAAATGTCACGCTGGCGTAAATTCTATTGCATGTGGATGGGAAGGCAAGAATGCTCATTACCTCCACGTCCACTCTTCCTCGTCCCAGTACTTACCTCATGAGGCCCCTGCCTCCGACACAGGACCTTCTTTTATTTCTTTTTATTTCTATAACTCCTCCCCCACACCCACGTCACTTAATTTAATTTTTCCTGCCTCCGGCAGGTTGGGCTTGTTTTTTGCTTCCGGGCGCGGGGCGCTAGGGAGCTCCGATTGCTGGCCCCCTGGTGGGGCTGATTGGCGGGGCCTTCGGCTCCCTCAGGTGCGGCAAGACTCCTGGGTTCCTTGCGGGGCTCGGGACCTGGTCGAGTCAGGCTGCCTTGCCTGGTTTATGCTGGGCTTTGGCCAGCGCAGGGCATTGTGGCACGGGTCCTTCGAATCGGACCCGGGTTAAGGTAAGGAGTTTGGGGGCATGTTTTCCTGTTGCATGGCCATGCTGCATGGGCGGCTGTGCGCGGCTTGGCGGCTCCTTTTCTTGTTTGATCCACGTGCTCTGGAGGTGGATGGGCTCCGCCTCTGGTGCTGCAAGCAGTGTTGCCATAGGAATTAATTGTTGTTATTCCTATTGGTTGTTGTTCTTTCTGGCCTCTATTTGAATGTGGGAGAGGCACGTTGGAAATTGTTTGTATGTGGAGCCTTGGTTCAGTGTGCAGAGGGCTTTGGTGGTGAAGCAGGCTTCCTTTGGTCACTGTTTTTGGACATACTCAACATGGGAAAACATTCTGCAAAGAGCAGGCATCTGGTCCTGTCTTCTTCTTCTTCCTCATCTTCCTCTTCTCCTGAGTTATACAGAAAGAGAAAGAAGAAGGCTGAGCATATTTCCCTGACCAGAAAGGAGTTGAAGAAGCTACTTAAGCATCATAGAGGGAGTCGCACACATACTCCTGGACACAAGCGCAGGCGTCTGTCTTCCTCCTCATCCTCCTCTTCTTCTGGCACTGAGTCATCGGCCTCTTCTTGTTCCTCTTCGGCTGTTGCTGAAGGGAAGTATCTGGACAGAGATGGAGTGGAGGAGGTGCTTGCACAAGTTGGGGATTGCATGGGATTTTCAGAGCCCCTGGTACCGGTGGAGGGCACTATTAGGAAAGATTTCGTAATTGTAGGTAATTTTCCTTCCATGTGGCAACCCCTAAACTTTTTGTTGTTGTTTTTCACCTTGTTCTCGACTTTGCCAGAGAAGTGCAGCCTTCTGCCACACTCCTCTGGGCTTTCGCTCCTTTCCTACGGGAAAACTGACATGCCCTTAAGACAGTCAGTACCGGGAAACGCTGTCTTCCGTAGTTTCTTTTATCATATTGCGGCTTTCATGCAACATGACACAAGAGGGCACTGTAAGCTAAGTTACTGCTCTCTTGGATCTCTAGCCTTCTACAGGCCCTAGATACTCGTTTAGGATTGTAACTGATCGGTGTAAGTGATTCACGGACGGAATGGTGGCAGCGATCGTTTCTTGTGTTTTGAGCTCCTTTTGGCGTTTTAAGCGCGTTTCTCGCGCTTAACCCAAAATGGTGGCCTGGCTCCCAAAATGGCCAGACCACGAGGCTCCTTTGTCCTGTCCGCTGACCGTCTTGCTCCCTTCACCTTCCCCAGGTCGAGCCGACCCGGGGCCTTCCTTATTTGGGCATGTACGTTCCCGCGAAACACGGATGCTTTCGCAGGCTTCTACATGCCTGGTGTGTGCCTCCAGGATGTGTGCTGGGATGTCTGGTCCCAATACACATCCTGGGTGCCAGAGAGTCTCGGGTGGTGTGAATGCCTGGGACCACCGTGGTCCGTGATAGGTCCACGTATGGTGTGAGTGTTGATGAGCGGATCTCCCATTGGGTTTCCTCCGTTTTGGCGCGAAGGGAACCGTGGATAAGAGGGGGCTGGAAACACCACTACCATGTCGATCTCCTGAGTTCTCACGAACGAAGGAATACAGGAGCCAAGTATCCTGCAACCAAGAGGCTGGACCAAGGAATCGCTGGTGACCCGCTGAAGGACTGCTCCTCTGCACTGCTGTCGCCTTGTGAAACCCTTTTCACCTTTGATCGAACCAGAAGGCCTGTACTGGTACTTCGACCCTTGGAATAGCGGGGACAGCTATTCTCGGCATCTTCACCATCTCCTGCTAGTAAGCCTTCGGAAGTGTCTCTGGGCCATCCAGCAGACTGACCAGCATACACAGGAGTCTTGCTCTGTAACCGCCGCCAGGTTGTGTAGTATTTCGAGTCCTTGTCACTCTCACACGCTTCGTACACTTGGCGTTCCCAGGTCTGAAGTGAGTAGTGTACATTTGGCTCAGATACACACGGCCGCTCCGTTGCCCTGCTGTGGTAACAAACTGTGCGGGTTCCTTCGTTTGGGACGTCTTTTACTCAACTCTGCTGCTGCAGACTCAACACGACGACGAGACTTCCCCTGCTCTTCTGTACCTGCCAGCGACTGAAAGTGACGCGGAGAAGCCTGGGTCTGCTTGCATCGGGGACCGGTGAGTAGCATAGCTAGGAACTGGTCACCCTCCTGCAGGAGCCCATAGCTTTTCCCCGCTGTGTCAAAACAGCACGCCTTTCCGTACTCGCGCTCTGCTTCTGCCCACAGTGGAGGCTGCGTTCGAGTTGCGGAACACTGGTCTTCTTCATTTGTGCACCAAACTGAACTGCCTGATTTCCCTCGAAGAAACTCCCCTTGTGCCCGTTGGCACCAGCGTGTGCAGGTACTTTTGAGCACAAGGCTCCACTCTTCGCAGGGCTCAGACTTCCTTTTAGTTAGGTGCCTCTGAAGGCGGACTGGGTCTAAGCATTATTTTGCACTGCCTGTTTTCCTTCCCTTTTAGGTGGACTACACATTTCGTGCATCTAACGCTTGAGACTTGTTGTATTTGTATATATATTGTATTGGTATGGTATGTGTTGGTTTGCTAGAGTTGTATTGTGATTTCTCACTACGGTCATTGTTTTAAAGGCCTTGGAATAAATGTTTATATATTTTTAATATAACACCTGTTTGGAGTAGTTTGTAAGTGTCCTTGCTTTGTGTGCTCATTGCGGACTTTCAGTCACCCTCACCCCTCTTGAGACCTAGTCTTGACCACCGCGATCGCTACCCTGATTGGTCTGGCTTGTCCAGAGGTTACCTTGTTCCAAGTAATTAGGTTGGCCTTCTGAACTTCTGCGCCGCCAGGACAGAGTTCAGAAATCCGTCTTAACAGGCACCGACCCTTCTATTCGCCAGTATAGGCATACACCTAGGAAGGGGTTGCCATTGGTTTCTGATATCCGGGATAAAATCCTCCAGGAATGGTATGACCCAGAGAAGATTGCAATGCCCCGCTTCATGTCCAAACTTTACCCATTGAAGGGCGAAACTTTGCTGTCTGATCCGGTTGAGGTCGATGATATCCTCGCCAGCCTGGTGGGTCGCTCCTCTATGTCGGCCGAGGAGGCAGCCGTCTGGGATCCAGTGGACCGCCGAGTTAATTCTGGCTTTAAGAAGGCTCATGCAGGGGCGAATCTGGCCCTTCAAGTGAATATCTACGGTTCCTACACAGCTGAAACGGTGTTGAATGGTTTCAGAAAGGCTGTTAATGAAGGCTCTGATTGTGCCCCTTTGCTTACAGACATGCAGAGACAGGTTGAGCTTTTGGCCGATCTGCGTTTTGATGGGGTGCATGGTTCAGCCATGGCCATGGGGGCTGGTGTATCTGCCCGGAGGCATTTGCACCTGAGGGACTGGAAGACTGATGGGTCTCAGAAGGCAGCTGCCCTGAAACTTCCTTTCACTGGGTCCAGGCTTTTTGGAGATTCCCTTGACGATAAGTTGCACAACTTTTTCAGGGCGGACAAACATGCTGACAAACTTCGACGCAATAGTTTTACAAAGGTAGCGGGCGCCCCTCTCTCGCAAGAACAGACATGATAACCTGTTCAGTGGTTATTAACCACTTGAGAGTTCGCAGCCACTGCTTTTACTCACTGTGCCTTTCACAGATGGGAAATATCCATTTGCATATCAGTCTTTGTCCTGCCCAGGGGCAATCCAGCACCGAAATACAATGGCAACTCCAATCTGAACGAGAGTACCACCAGCAACCCCATACACGTGTTTCACCCTTGTTGGGGATCATCAGTGAAAAAAAAAAAAACTTCGACGCAAGCCTTCTTCAACGGCCAAGGAGACTTCCTCTGTTGCTAGTCCAGTGACCAGCAGGTCTTTCCCTGGCTCCTCATCACATTCTTTTCGGAGAGCTAGGAGAGGTCGGGGTCCTCCATGCTCTTCGTGTCCTGGGTCGGCTACTAAATCCTGACGGTTTGGAATTGCCGGTGGGCGGGCGGCTCCAGCAGTTTTTTCCAGTATGGGAAAGGTGGTGTTCTGACTCATGGGATTCGGGACACAGTGCAAAGGGGTTATCAAGTGCATTTCCTGTCTCCTCCTGTCCAGCATTACATGATTTGGACTGTGGTTCCCAGGTCTCGGCTCAAGAGGTTGGCCATGGACGCTGCTCTCTCCAAATTAGCGTTGAAGGCGGCCATCATGCCTGTTCCTCTCCCTGTTCAGGGTCAGGGGTTCTACTCACGGGTGTTCCTGGTCCCCAAACCTTTGGGGAAGTATCGTCTAATTCTGGAACTCAAAGCCCTGAACTGCTTTGTCCAGAAGGAACACTTCAAAATAGAAACTTTACAGAACATTCTTCCAATGTTATTCAAGGGGGATTGGATGACATCTCGGGATCTCCAGGTCGCTTATTACCACATGGCTCTCCATCCCTGGCACATGAAGTTCTTCCGCTTTGCAGTGGGATCCAGACATTTTCAGTTCAGAGTGCTCCCGTATGGACTGCAATCTTCCCTCAGAGTATTCACCAAGCTGGTGGCTCCCCTGGTAGCGCACTTACATCTGTGGGGCATTCAGATATTTCCCTACCTGGACGATTGGGTGATCAAAGCGTCCTGCCGGCAGACTGTCATGTCTCATCTCCGATTGGTCTGCCAGGCATTGCAGGACTGGGGTTTCCTGGTGAACTGACAGAAGTCTTAACTAGAGGCTTCTCAGGATCTAGTTTTCATTGGTGCACAGGTGTGCACCAGGATGGGGAGGGTGTTCCTGTCCCTGGAGAGGGTCCGTCGCTTGCTGGCTGTTCTGGGCAGGGTGCTCAGGAGGCAGTATGTTCCGGCTTGTCTATTGCTGAAATTGCAGGGGCACATGGCTTCTTGCGTGTTTCTAGTTCCCTGGGCCCGTCTTCATTTACGCCCCCTGGTGTCTTACCTTCTCTCCCACTGGCTCCCGACATCTCAAGCTTTCGAGGCTTTGATTCCAGTGTCCCCAGCGCTACGGGTCTCCCTGCAGTGGTGGTTGGGGGTTCTGAAATACGGGCTGGGGTGTGTCTGATCATTCCTCCTGTGACCACACTTACAACCGATGCCAGTGGAAGGGGTTAGGGGGCTACGTTGGGGGTCCTCTCTGCTCAGGGGTTGTGGGATCCGGAAGAGAGCCATAGAACATCCAATTGGCGAGAGTTGGGTGCCATTCTACGGGCTCTGGTGTACTTCAGGAGGTTGCTGGTAGGCTGGGCAGTTTTGGGCCGGACGAACAATACGACAGCTTTGGTTTACGTCAACCGCCAAGAGGGTTCCGGCCGCTCCTTGAATGCCCTGGCAGCTCAGATAGGCGCATGGGGGGAATCACATCTGGTGTCCCTGGTGGCTTCACATATCAGGGGGTGGACAATGTTCAAGCAGATCTTCCGGTTTCCCTCCTCGGTGGAACTGGTCCTGTCGACCCAGATCTTTGCAGAGATCTGTGTCAGGTTTGGGACCCCTGTTTTGGACCTGTTTGCATCTCTGGCCTCAGCGAAAGTTCCCCTCTTCTGCTCTCATTTTCAGGGCGAGGTTGCGTGGGGGGTGCAGTGGCCTCAGGGTCTCCTTTATGCTTTTCCACCTATTCCTCTTCTGCCCTGGGTGGTCAGGCGCATCAGAGTGTCCAGGGTGACTGTATTGTTGTTGGCTCCGTTCTGGCCCCGCCGGAGTTGGTTCCCCTCTCTGTTGGAGCTTCGGTCCCAGGAGCCTTGGCTGGTTCCGAAGTGGCCTTGTCCCCTTCTAGGGGATCTGCGGTTGGGGGTCCGCCAGATACAATGGGCAGTGTGGCTATTGCGCTGGCTAGGCTGATATCTCAGGGGTTCTCTGGTCCTGTAGTAGAGTCCTTAAAGAATGCTCTTAGACGCTCCACTCCGAAGGCTTACGGGAGACTTTGGAGCCATTTCCGGGACTGGTGGGTGCAGTGTGGGATGCCTCCCCTACGTTCTGGCCTTCCCGCTATCCCTCAATCCCTCCGGGATGGGTTTGACAAGGGTCTGGCGGTTTCCACGCTTCGTTCTCAGTGGGCCTCCATAAAATTCCTTTTGGGGGACTCTGATGAGCACTTGGATGGGGAGGTGTTGGTGGGGAAGTTGATCAGGGGTTATTCTTCTTCCCGTCCTTGTACTTATAAGGGGCTTCCACCTTGGGATCTCCCTCTTGTCTTAAAGTTCCTTCAGGGACCTCCTTTTGAGCCCATTTCCGAGACTGATATGAAACATCTGAAGCTGAAGACTGCCTTTCTGATTGCCATAACTTCTGCCCGTAGACTTGGGGAGATTGGGACTCTGTTATGTCACCCCCCTTTCCTGAGGGTTCTGCCGGACTCAGTGGTGCTGAGGTGTGATCCGAAGTTTCTGCCTAAAGTTGTTTCTCGGTTTCACACCTCTCAGGATCTGGTCCTCCCTGCATTTTTTCAAAATCCGCAAACACCAGAGGAAGTGGCTTAGCATAACATTGATGTGCGGCGGGCAGTGTTGGGAGTATTTGGCTAGGACTGCCCCTTTCCACCACTCTGACAGTCTTCTGATTACTTTTGGCCCGGCTGGGGCTGGGCGTAAGGCATCTGTAGTGTCCATTAGACGATGGATCCGTGTTGTGGTCTCCATGGCCTATGTGGCTTCTGGCCTGCCTGTTCCTGCGCACGTTCAGGGCGGTCCACCAGAGGTTTGGCGGCCTCACGGGCCAATGCAAGGGGGTTTTTCTACAGGAGATTTGTAGGGCTGCCACTTGGGCTGATCAGAGCACCTTCATCAAACACTATAGGTTGAATGTCTCCCACTTGGGGGTTGGTTCCTTCGGGGTTGGAGTTTTGTCTGTGGGGATGTAAATTTGGAGTTATTAAAGGTGTGTGTTTCTGCACTGTTTTGACTCTGTGTCTCATTGGAACCTTTTTTCTGTTTGCTGTTTTGGTATACCTCATGAGGTAAGTACTGGGACGAGGAAGAGTGGACGTGGAGGTAATGCTCTGATTACTTACTGGTAATCTTTATTACCCCTAGTCCTACTCTTCCTCGTCACAGTACTGGCGACCCTCCTCATCCTCCCTGCGGGGAAGGTCCCATGCTACGGCTTGGTAATATGAAACTAGGTGACGTGGGTGTGGGGGAGGAGTTATAGAAATAAAGGAAGGTCCTGTGTCGGAGGCAGGGGCCTCATGAGGTAAGTACTGTGACGAGGAACAGTAGGAATAGGAGTAATGAATATTACTGGTAAGTAATCAGAGCATTCTGTTCTGTGCGCCCACTCCACCATACAAATAAATGAAAATGAGGCATGGCATAAAATGCATGCGTAGAATTGTACACATGCATTTCGTGCTACGCAACGCTCAACAAAAGCCCCAATGTATTTTCAAGTCTGACTCCCTGCAGTATTTCTATGATCGCCTCCTTTAGCCCCTCCCTCCAACCCATGAACACTGACTATTTTAAATATCCAAATGCAATTAGGTTTTTAGAATAAAAAAACAGACGGCCGCGGAATTCTACCTGTCTTCATGCCAATTGTTTTGACTTGCATTTTTTTGTCAGCGATCATTTACCCCCCAAATATTAAGCCCTCGATTTTAACTTCCAAAAAACATGCACTAACTTCCACAATTGTAGGTATTAACTTTATGACTCCTTCCAACAAAAAGATAACTAATGCCCTGGGTATAATAGAGGAGTGAAAAGCCGTTGCTAGAAAATAATGAGGTTGAATGGATATCCGTGATTTTACCGAGGCGCGTAATTTTGAATTCGAAATGCTGAATTTCGGAATTGCCGAAGTCAAAATGCATGGCACTGTGAAATCATGATCCTCCACCCGCTCCGCTACTTACCTGTTGGTAGCACACCCCATTATTTGCCGTCAACTCCCTCATCCCTCTGCTTGCCATTCCCTTCACTAATGTGGATGGGAAGTGGCGCTGCGCGGTCCTCCTTTCTTTTTTGCGATGATAGTGAACAAGGGTGCGGGGGACACTCCCGCTCCCCCTTTTCACTATAAGATAAGCGCACTCAATGGTGTCCCAGCAAGATAGCTCAGTGACAACTTGCTTGCCTTGGAAGCAAGACGACATGAAGCAACACAGGTTCGATCCCTGGGTCTGCGCTTAAAGACCTTTGGTTGTTTAAGGCCGTTCTAAATACGTAACTAAGACAAAAAAAATTACGCAACTAAAAAACAAACAATTCCTGTAACAGCGCCTCAATTCCCTTGGGCTGTGTGAGAGCTTTACAAAAAATGCAAAAATAAATACATTTGTTTGTAATTAGCGGTGGTATGAAATATTTGTACAGCCGAAATTCGGCCAAATATACCATTCAGTCTTTTTTCTCCAAACAGTTCTATGGATTCCTGGCTGAATACATCCATGGAGTGGTTCACAACTTCTCAGGGATGTTTAGAGAGTCAGGGCATTGCGCAACTAACAATATATATATATATATATATATATATATATATATATATATATATATATATATATATATATATTCAAGGAAGAAACTTTAGTTGCAGGGCCGTAAAGGTGAGAACTTAGTAATAATAATAATAATGTATTTCTTGTGTAGCGCTACACACCCATAGGTCTCAGAGCGCTCAAATGACAGTGAACATTATTAACCCACAGCTAAAGCCACCTTAACTTCGCATCCCCTGTTTCTCAGCCTATGACCACAATGATGACATCACAGATCACATTACTGATGACATCACTAATTACAATACAACAGTAACTGGCATTAAGCATGGCCTTAGGCCATGGTCAGTGTGCATGGGCAAATATATTTTAACACATGAATGGGTTCTAGTCATGGCCTTCAGTTATGGACAGTGGTCACAACCTTTGCCAATGTGCACTGAATATTTTTAAAAAGACTAACAGGCTACAAACCATTGATTCTGGCCTTTACTAGTGGATATAGCTTTCAACAGTGTCCACTGTATATTATATACACTGATTAGGCACTCCCCATGGACTTTAGCACAATACTGACCAGTGGACACAAACTTTGGCTCTGCCTGCTATATATTGTAACATATAAATGGGCCACTAGCCATGGCCTTTGACCTTGAGCAGTTTGTACATCGTTTGGCCATGTGCACTTGATATTTTAAAATAATAAAATGCAATAAGCAATGGCCTTCGGCCGTGCCCACTATGTACTATACGACACTAACCAGCCACTAGCTATGGCCTTGGCCATGCCCACTGTATATTATATACACTAAGCAGCCACTAGCTATGGCTTTCAACTGTGCCCACTATACATTCATAACACTAACCAGCCATTGTCTTCAACACAATACTAGCCAGAGGCCACGGCCTTTGGCTGTGCCGACTGTATATTCTAACATATTTATGGGCACCTGATATGGCCTTTAGCCATGGTCACTGACTACAGCTTTCAAGGTTGCCCACTGTATATTATAAAACAGTGACGTATCTGGAACTAACGTTTTCTCCTTGAATTTTTGAAAGTTTTTTTTACAATGTATTGCTCATCTTAATGTCCCTGCAACTTAAGTTTTTTCCTTGAATTTCAAATGTTTGCTATTCCATAGATTTTTAGAATGCTTCCAGACCACTAGCATGGTCTTCAGCCATGCTCAGTGGGCACAGCCTTTGGCCGTGCCCACTGTCCATTTTAAAATGCTACCAGACCACTAGCTATGACCTTCGGCCATGTCTGGTGGGCATAGCCAAACACTACCAAACCACTAGCCATGATGGCACGGCCACTCTATACTTTAAAATACTTGCAACCCATCGCTGAAAGATGTTCATCAACCACAAACTGATTTTGTCCTGTTTTGACAGTGGTATTGCTATGTAGAAATGATTGCAGGCCTTGAGAACTCACAATGTTTTTAGGCAATGCTCAGTGAGAGTAAATTATTTTCCATGCACCACACACTTTGGTTAGGCAGCGTGCTACAATCCCCTTGTTTTATGTCTGGCCTCTCAGTGACGGAAACAGGGAAAAAATAACCAGAGTCAAGAATAACATATGCCCATGTACTTTCTGCACCCATGGCGAAAATCAAAAGCTGGCACCCATGAATATACACACACTAAGTGAACATATATCTTAAAGTGAAAAACACAAATGCGGTTCATTTTGCCTTCCCCTCAGAAGAAAGTGTGCAAGACAAAATAGCATTTGATTTTAAAAAAAAAAGGAAATTAACACCAGAAAAGGATAAATATGCTGGCAAAGTATAAAATATGGTCACCTTTTAAACCCAGCAATCTGTAGTGCAATATTCCATGGAAAACAAAACCCCAATACGAAACATGTGTCTGTGGTCTTGTGGGTAAGCGTCTGCACTAGGAACATGACAACCTCAGCAAAATCCTGGTAGCCAAATACTTGAGCAAGCTTGCCAACCTCATAATAACCCAAGGGCTGCGTCCGCCTTGAGAAAAAAGTTACGCTCTCCTACACACATGTGTCCTTTACATGTACCCTGAAAAGTAGCCACAATTAAGGGAAAATGCCTGCACCAGTGTCAATGATTGCAAACTCTCTTGCCACATCGTGGGTAAATACTCATGACTTACTTGCCCTCTCATTTCCCCTCCTCACCCCCATGTCTGTCTTTCAATAATAATCTGCTTTATAAAGATAACTTGAAAATGACACATACCATAGTGTCACTCAAATATATAAATCCTTATTGAAACTATGTTAGGCAAAAAGTGTACAATTGTGGCATTACCTCCACCCCCCATCTTGACTGGAAGACTACAAATACCAGAATGCAATTCAGCAAAAGGCAAAAAATGGTCTCTGAGTGCAAAACTTTCAAGTGCTGACTGTAGCATGGTTTAAATAAAATAATGCGGCTGTCGTGTGTTATGAGATATTTAAAACTACGAAAACACACCGCATTTCAGGACTGTGGACTGTCTCCCATCCATGCAGTAAGCGGGACTGACCCTGCTCAGCTTCAAAGCAAGGAAAGATCCAGCCGCCTCAGGCCATGCTGCTCTAAGTGGTCATGTAAGGTAGGCTCATTTATTAGGCAACATGGACCGAGGGCGTTGGACCCTTCCTCACGTTGAAGCTAAGCAGGTTTGGTCTTGGTTACTGCAAGGGTGGGAAACCCACTGTAACTGTGAACATATCTATTTATCTATTTTCGTTTTATTATGTATAAAAGATTGCAGGCTTTGAGAATTCACAATGTTTTTAGTCAATGTGCAGTGAGATTAAATTATTTGCAGAGGATCACACAGTTTGGTTAATCAGAGTGCTACAAGCCCCTTGTTTTATGACTGGTCTCTTGGTGACTGATGTGATACATCTCATGCCCCTAACTGCCCCTAGCAAAAATCAAAAGCTGATACCCATCAATATATACACAATAAATGACCATATATTTTAAAGTGAAATATACAAATGTAGTTCAATTGACCTTATCCTTAGAAGAAAGCGAGCAAGACAAATAGCATTGGACTTTAAAAAAATGCAATGAACACAAGGAAAAATAACGTGAGAGAGGAAATCTTCCCAATAAATATGCTGCCAAAGTATAAACGTTGCTCACCTTTTAAACCCAGCAATCTGTAGTGAAATATTCCATGGAAAACAAAATCTCAATACGAAACATGTGCTTGTCGTCTTGTGGGTAGGCGTCTTCACTTGGAACATGACAACCTGAGTAAAATACTGGTATCCAAATACTTGAGCAAGCTTGCCAACCTCAAAAAAAAGAAGGGGTTGCGTCCACCCTCTGAAAAATAGTTAGGCTGTCCAGCCATATTTGTCCTTTACTGGTGCCCTGAAAAGCAGCCACAATCAGGGAAGAAGATGAAGTAGGGTTATACATGTAAGAGCCATTCCCTGGGGACCACAGCTGTGAGAAACCCTGTTCGCCAGTGGCATTAACCTATTTCCCAAGTAAATGGGTCTGCTGCCTTCAGTGATTGCAAGAGTGACCCACCTGCTATTACCAGCCCCTCCATTGGAGCTAAGGAAAGGGTAATCAGGCATGCCTCACCAAAACCCTGCACTCCTCCAGCCTGCCGAAATGGCCTCAACAATTGGCTGGAGTCATTGTCAGCGCTCGCATTTGGGAAGAATGAGCGGACTGTTAGTTTAGGTATGCTAGTCCTCTTCCGTCAATTGAACAGTACTAGAATGCTAGGGGTAGCTGGACTACTGAGCAGTTGTGATCAACATGGAAAGTCACATGAATCTGTACCATCAATCCCTCAAGTAGGTCCCTGTGTAGGCAGAACAGAAAGAGGCCATTATGGGGCAGGGTATAGCTTCAAAGGAAAACAACTTTTAAACACAGGCGAGGAACCCGGATGGCTGGGTGATTTACCGGGTATATAAATATTAAACATCAGACACAAAAGAATCCACTCAGTTTTGAGATATTTATTCACACCCAACATTTAGGGTTCAATCCAAACATAAATGAGAAAATATCAAAAATGCTTTTACTCAAATAATATGTTATATGTATTCTTCAGTACAACTGTCAGAGGTTTATTTTTGTCAAACATCTAATTATGAACAATACATTGTTCACGGGTGTCTTCAGTTTGCCACTGGCAATTTGGAAATACATGGTTGAATAAAGTTCACCAATTGAACTATCTACTCATTTGCCTCCGTAGAATGTTCCCAATTAGATAAAATAGAAAAATGTTGAGCTTAAATGTCTGCGAATAGCAATACACTCTCAAGATTCCAAATGTTTGTTTAATTGTTTTATGCACTTGTGTCACTGGGTATGGTGTTGGTTTGGCAAGCTGATCATTTTAAGAACTCATGTGTTTGGTATAATATTTTTCGCATTGCTGAAAATTCATTTGTCACACTTCTAGGCTTTTTCCTCTAACCTGGAAGCGACCCGATCGGCTCGGCTTACTGCGCTGTGTGCTTCTCCTCTTCGGCTCCGGGTCTCTGTGCTGCTGTGCCTCTGGGACTTGTATATCTGCGCACCACGCCTCATGAGACATCTCCAAAGAGGCAGTGGAGAACTATTAAGGATCCCTGTAGACAACAGTGTTAAGAAGGCTGAGGATTCTGGTAGTCGCAACAATAGACATTTGGAGAGGTTGGGGGTCACGGCATTACTACAAAGTATACTGTGGGATACCAGTTCTTTGAGCACCATTCTTTTAGTCTGGATCAGATTTGCCAGTATGGTTTTCCTTAGATTCGCGTCAGCTGTTCCCTGCCTTTGTGGTTGTAATTTACCTTGTGTTTGTGCAATGCCCATTACTAGAGTGTTTGCCTTACAAATGAAGCCCTGCCCGTTAAGTGAAACTGGCTCTCAAGCTAATATGGTTGAAAGGGAAGACCCTCCTACATTTGTAGCTGTGGGCAATAATCGTGTAAGGGAGGTTATGGCTAGGAGCGCCCTGAGAAGACAGCATCTCCTCAAAAAGAGCTGGGACTCAGGGGAGAAAGAAGGGGGTGCTAATGTTGATGCTCCAGGGATAAATTCAGTGGAGCCGAAAGTAGTCACCATTCAGAAGGATCTTGTTGGTTTACTTGATGAAGTCTCTCGTCTGAGTCAACCCGATAACTTTGCCCAAATGCCATCGGCCTTCAGGGTGCTGTTGCATTCCCTGTCTAAAAGCATGGATGCTGTGATTGTTGAGACTATGACAGAGTTATCTCCTGAAAATAAGGAGCCTATTGAAAGTGCAACTGGCATTATATTAAAGACAACGTATAAGGATTTTGGCAACCGGGTCGATTCCTTTGCTGAAATTATCACACACGCCCTCTTGAACAAGATTGATAAAGCTTGTCAATAGGATCGGAGAGAGCCAGAGGTCAATAGGATGGATATAGCATGTCAAATCTATACGTCTATTAGTACTAGTGAGGAAAACTCAGTAAATAAGATCAAAGCATTTCAGTCCAATAGCAAGTGTTCTAGTGCCTGATCCTTAGCACATTGTCCGTATTAGTCCCAATCCCTTATCCTATGCCCAGTCTCTCATTCTAATCCTAGTGTCTCTTGCTAGTCTCTCAGTTTAGTCATAATCTTACATCCTAGTCTCTCGTCTTCATCGCTCATTGCCGTCCCACTTTCTAGTTTTAGCACCTCATCCATCAATCTAGTCCTCGTCAATTTCCCCCATGCCTCATTCCAGTCCCACATCCTCGCCCCTGGCCCTTATCCTAATCCTAGCCTCTCTTATTAGTTTTAGTCGCTTATACTAGTTTCTAATTACTCATCCTTGTCCTAGCCTCTTTCCTTGTCTAAGATTCTCATCCTGGTTTCGCATTCATAGTCTTAATCAGTGGTTGCAGTGTATGAAAAGAAGTAGTGGAGCTATGTTCCCTAATGGCCTGCCCCCGCTCCACACAAACACCATCACCATCACCACGCCCCCTCCCACACACAATACAAAACCCAAATGCATTCGCTTGCTGTTTAAGGGAACGTATAGTGCAGTGCACTGCAAATGCAAGTTTCAACTTCTTCCTACACTTTTATTTTAAAACGAAACCATAGCGGAACAGTTTCTTTTTAAAATAAAAGCATAGGAATGGTAACAAATGTTAAAAAGTAGAGGAGCACCGCTTCCAAACGCTCCTGCCCACTTCGACCACTAGGACTCGTAATAGCCCATCCGAGTCTCTTGCTCTAGTGCAAGAACCTCATCCTACACCAACTCAAGTCTCCCTTTCTATCTGAGTCCATGTGTCACAACTGGCCAAAGTTTTTCATTCAGTCTTTACGTTTCTCAGACAGTCACAGTCAGTGTCCTCTCCGCCCCACTAAAGTGATAATCACTTCCTCTATCTTTTTCTTTTCTACATCCATGCTTCCCTCTTGGTCACTCTGCAGGTCTCCCCTTCTTTATCGCTTCCTCTCTCCTTCTCTCCCCCTCCTTAGAGAGTCAAGCTGCTTGGTGTGGAAAGTAGGGGAAGGAATCAAAAGCTGCATGAAAAATTTCTAAGGAGGATTAATGCGGAAAGCATCTGATTTGATGTAATTAAGAAGAGTGATGCTCTGTTAAGCTGAAACAACACCCATCGGCCTGCAAATGACAAATGCAGGTAGTGTTTGTATTGCTTGATTAGAGGGTTCAATGTGTGCATGGAACTTAAGCTCCTTTATTAAGCATGGATCTTGCAGGTGCACACACAGGAGAGAAGCTGCTTCAGTTGTCCCAGAGGTAAACTGTAAGGCAAGAATGTTGCTCAAATGTTTCTCAGCCGGAAAAGGCCATGTCACATTTATGCTATCAAATCTTCCTACATCAGTTATTGCTGTGATGTTTACATGCATGTTGATGTCCTCTTCAAATGGCCATGACTGGTAAACTAGAGCTGGGTCTCTGTACAACACAATACACACATTTCACTGCAAAGAACCGTTATGGAGAAGCGCGTGCCCTCCTCCACATTGTGCCTCATTACAAGTTTGCTGGTCCTGAATTAACGTGCTGATAATTCTGTTTCATGGTATGTTTCTTGACCGGCAAACTACAAGTTTGCTGGTGGGGTGGCCTGATTTACCTATGGCCAAGAACTAGAGGTCAGTCAGGTACCCCACCGGCAAAAAGCAGCCAGTATTATCAGCACCGGTATTACCAGTAACCCCCCCCCATGGAGTCTGACATGGAGTCTCCATGCAATGGGAATTTACATGCCCTTACTGGCAACTGTAAACTTCCGGTGGGGTACCACCAGATGTGTAATGAGGCCCATTGTCTCATATATCATATATTTCTGTATTCTATTTAAGAGTGGTATGGGCCTACCTTTTGGCCCCAAAATAAACAGACTGCCAGAGGCTACATCATTCTGTTGCACATAGTCTATGGCCCAGGTTAATTGGGGTTTGAAGGTGATTTTAACACCAATGATGATGCCATGCCGAAGGGTATATATATATCAAAAGCATTTTCATGGGCCACATGGCTGCGTGTGAAAGCTTCAGGCTTCGTGCCTCAGCTGCCCATGTAAAATGTAAAAAAAGCATTTAAGCAGCTAGCAGACTCTAAAAGCTCTTGTCATAACATTCATTTGATTACCGGCTCATTGGCCTGCATGCTCTCTAAGATCAGCCAGTTTCTTATAGGCTGACACAAATGCATGCCTAAAGTGTAATGAAGTGCAAGTGTGTTAGGGAAGTGGAAGAACCTAGCTGAGCCTGTTCATCATAAACCAAAGCACTACTGGCTATAAGCCAGAACGGTCTTAAATAACTCTTCACAGCATCTTGAAGTCATAGCTATGACTTGACAAAGCTTCAACTAGTAAGTTAAAAGATTGGATCGTGCATCTAGTCTCCACAGCATCCATGAACTGTGGGGTTTTTAGTGGTGACTCTCATGTAAGTGGACACATGGGAAACGAGAAGACTGTGGGTGGGTCAGGGTTGCATACAGATATTTTGTTATTTTCGAGTAAATGGCAGCAGTTCCTTATAGTTTTGTTGAACTGCCCAAAGAAAAGCGTTATGGTGGTTCTAGAATATTCTGTACACGGAGAATACGTCATATTTCATTAAACTGGCTGTTTGCCCCTTCTGCCTTTGTTGATCTGCCCAAATGACGTGTTATCAACATACAGCGACATTAGCACGGCAATCAGGACAGCTCTATTAAACTAAGCCTTCGTTTAATTTATTGGCAGCCACATAAAAGCACGCCTGGTGAATTGTTGAAGCGAGTTGCTGGCAATGCAGAACTTTACAAACCCCAAATAAATTAAAACATCTTTAATGTTATATAAAAAAAAATAAACGACAATAGACAGTGATGAAAAATTTGCATTGAAAGTTAATCTGCAAGAAAATCACATTGACAATAGGACGGCATGGCTGAAAACAGTCGGCCATTTTGAAAAGCTCCACGCAGTTGCCAATGACGCCTACACGTTCTTATCAGAAGCCACCATCACATTTCCAACAGTAGGGCCTGCCGTGCCTGTATGTTTTTAGATCTTACTGTAATGGCTTGTCTCACATCGAATACGAAGGTATCCGTAGCTGTTAGTGTGGTTTGCTCGCAAGTGATTCTAATTCCCCACTTGCCACCTCCTGTAATGAGCCGCAATTAGCGGCAGCCACACAGACACAAACATATTTCCTCTCCCAAAATGGAAATGAAAAGTATGACTGCCCTGGGGATCAGGTTCAGTAATGCTTCAAGCACTTGATTGCTAATGCACTGATGTTTTCCCTACTTTAAACATAGAAATTAAATTAAAAAAAAGGAGCTTGGCCTTTTTCTCAAACCCGTCTCCTGATTGAAGGATGAATGGCCCGAGTTGCGCCAATATCCCACAGCTTCAGCAATTTGAAAGTGTGATGCCTAGGTAATAGGGCCCAATTTCATACACTTCACATCCATTAGACACAATTAAATTGCCTGAGGTCTTCTGAGTTAGTTAGTTTTTCGCGACATTCTTGTGGTTGGCAGGATAATGGCAGCATTAATGTGCATAGTGTTTTCAAGTCCATGTTTTAGTGATAATAAGGCTGGTACTATGACTGTTTAACAAATGTGTTTTTCTGCAAGGTACTATATGACAATATTGTTTTTTAGTCCCGTTAAATAGGTGTTCCTTTTTTGGGAGCTTGCGTTTAACTAGATTTAACCAAAAATACACTGCCAACATCTCTTAAAGCAATTTTTTGGAAACAGATCCTTTCCTAAAAAAGTCTCCTGGAAGGTACTTTTTATTTTTAGTTTTGACTCCTTGGTGGTGCAGCTGCATATCGACAACCTGTATCATGTGCCTGGCAGATGACACAGGAGATCGACGCGGTTAAGCACTACAGCTCAAACATTTCGTGCGCTGAGTATACTGCCACACACACAGTAATACAAAGAATGCAGAATGCCCTCTCTCTCTGACTCCTCCCTATCCCAGGTGTCCCTGATCCCAGGTTAGTAGATACAGAACATTGACCCCTGCTCTTTACTTCTTCTTCCACTAGCAGTGGGGACATAAAGGCAAGCCACCTTATCACACATCACTGAAATCGCTCAGAGACTTCCTAACATTCCCAACACCATCCAGTGGTTAGTATACTAACGGGTTTTGGGCTTGTGCCGTGCAAATGCCCTGCTTGATTCATGCTTCATCTATCACGCTCACTCTGACCTCTCCCTTTCTTAGTCTGACCTCTTCATTCCACCACCTCACTCCTCCCAACAATCCTCTGTTCCTTCGGTGTTCTAACTCAGCCTAGTTCTTGCTACCATCTTTTGATATTACTCCGCCTTCCACAACCTTACCATTACCTCTGCCTTACTACTAATTCCTCCTTCACACCACTATTCCATCCACCACCTAATGCTCCCTCCTCCACATTACTGCGCTCTCCTCAACACTACTGCTTCCCCCTCCACACTATTGCTCCTTCTTCCACACTACTACTGCCAGCTTCTCCACATTACTAATCCTTTAGCCAGAGTACTACTCCGTCCTGCACACTAGTTCTTCCTCTTCACACTACTACTCCCTACTCCTTCCACTTGCTACTCAAGTCACCTTACTTTCACCCAATAATCATTTGCTTCACAGTCACTCATTAGACTATCCGGTCTAGACACTTGCCACAGAAAACATGCACCCTCACACTGCAGTACCACTCTCTAGCCAATACCTCACCCGTCAAAAATCACCTCCAAAATCCAACACTCCCTCCTGCTGATCTCTTGGTCGTTCTCCACCTCTGACATCACATGAATAACCCTCAATTCCTGCTTCCTGCTTGCCTCCACTTTTTTCGCCAGGATGGCGCGGCTTGGTTTATCCTCACTGTGGAGCACCACTGTCTGAGGTGTTGGCTTTGCTGTGTGACTTTTTCACAGCCTCAGGACACTACAGTTTCTGGTGGTGGTTTCATTGTGGGGCTCTTCCTCTCTGCGTGTTTGATCACTGGAGCTGTCTGGGTATAATCCGGAACATCCTTCTGTTTCTTCAGTCCATTGCTGTTTTCTTTCCTTCTGCATCTAATGTTGGAGCTCTGAAAACAATAGAAAGAAACTGGGCAGTTTCTGATATTGGATGTAAGGCTGGGGATAACAGCTCAATAATGACATACTGCTCACAAGGGGGGTGCAGGAATTGGGGCCCTCTACACTGCCACCATCCACCCCAGGGGTAGGACTGGATCAGGGTTTCTCCCTGGTAGGCCTCCCACCCCCGCTGAGATGGGTTCTCATCCTCTCTTGACAAGGCCAGGTTACTGGCCTTGTCACATTGATGGGTCTCCAGGTGCTTGGCCAGGTGCTATGGTGCTACAGTGTCACACAGGCCTGCTCCTATTACTCACGACTGCCTCACAATCCTCCTTGTTGAGGCAACACTTACTTATGCCTGGCGGTCATCTTTCTAGGTCTCAGTTATGACCCTCGGGCTATCTGTCTGCTAACCTCCTCGCGGTTTTCCACAAGCTTGTTACTCTTTCCCCTTCTGCCAGAAAACAAATAGACAGATGTTGTCTCAGTATTTGACTATTACTGGCTCCGTACCTGCAGGGAACATCTTACCTCCATTCTGCCTGGTCCCCTGTTCTTCTCCAACTAAGGTCCTGTTTGTCTGGCCCATCCTCATTCTTTGTCATTCTCTACCTACAGTATCCAGGTCCCTCTTTCCAACTCCGTCACTCTCCTCGTTTATCTCTTCTTTCTCCTACTGGTCCCTCTTCTTAACTTTCTCT
Source organism: Ambystoma mexicanum (assembly GCF_040938575.1). Taxonomy (NCBI): domain Eukaryota; kingdom Metazoa; phylum Chordata; class Amphibia; order Caudata; family Ambystomatidae; genus Ambystoma; species Ambystoma mexicanum. Next base: position 985,109,924 of record NC_090928.1, on the reverse strand, counting down.
GCCTCTTCCACCTTCCTAGAAGTTGCCCATTCCAATCTGTAATCTCTTCTTGTCGTTATTTCCCTCCTCCAACTTTTGTACTCTTCCCCCCTCCTCGATCTTCTCTTCCAATTGCCTCTCCTCCTTGATGTACCCCTCTTCTAATCTCATTACTTTCCTTTTATCTTGGATGTCCTCCTCCTCCTCCTCCTCTAACCGCTGTACCCTTTGCTATTTCTTGAAGTTCGTCTCCTCCAATCTCTTCTGTTCTTTTCCCATGTGCAGACTTGGCCAGGTTCGGACTGGCCTATGGGGCAATGGGCCTATGGCCGAACGAAAAACACAAAAAGCTAGTGTGGGACAGTTTTTTTGGTCAAAGGGGGCCCCTTTTCTGGCCAATGTGGACCAGTTTGATGAGTTACTTCACTATGGGCTAGTAGTGTTGACCATTGTTACTGAATAAATATTCTTTAAAATGTGCATCATATTGTACTCCGCCCTTAGGTACTATTTGAACAGTGTCACAAAAGGAATGAATAGCCATTTGCAACGGTGGGCCACTTTTTCATTGGTGCCCGAGGCAATTTTATGTCCCAGCTCCAGCCTTGGCTCTCTCCACACCACCTCCTGCTCCATCAGCTCTCCTTGCTCCTGTAGCTCCTCTAGCTTTTGCTGCCCTTCAACCCTCTCCTGCCCCTCAATCTCTACCCATGCCGCCACCACATCCAGCACTTTTATCTCTCTCTGAACCTCCTCCTCTTGCACCTTCTGCTGTCTCAGCACCTCTGCCTCTCCAATGCTTGTCACTAATCTACTCCAAATGCCCACTTTCCATTTAACTTTCTTGAAAGTTTTTATAGGGGATCAATCCCTCCCTAGGGCTGGGCTACTGTTTATAGGATGCATGTGTGAGTGGTAATTGTTCTATGCTTGGGATTGGTTGTGTTATTAACATCCCAAGTATATTCTAATGATTTATCAGCTTTGCATTGTGCTCAGTGGCTGAGCCATCAACAAACAGACTGATATGCCATCAACAAACTCTCCATTATGCACATGCATGGTACGGTGCAAACATGTATCCTGCGAATGTTGGTGCTGGCAACTACTCTGTTTACTGCTCATGGGCTTTGGTGTCCACAGGAGCAAAACAATGTTGAAAACTCAGGTTGGTAATCTTTACTCTGTTAATACCAATACCTAACTCGCATGGGCCTGTAAACATGTGGACCATCGTGGCTGTCATTACCTTGCAAATGCAAATGGAATTATTTCAAGATCCAACTGCATCAGTACAACCCGTGTTGCCCACTCCTGTCCCCATGTCCCTGGTGTTGTGACCCCCCACCACCCTAAGCCACAAATCATATAGTGGGCGGTGAAGCCGGGCCCCCTGAGTTGCCCTAATCCACAACCTGAGGGCCAGGGAGAGGACTTGGTTGCAGCAGATACAGTGGGTGGGTCTGTTACCAGGTGATTTGTGTTAAGGGCACTTGAGATATCTGTGCCCATAAGAGAGACTTGCATACCTGTAGTGTGAGGATGTGTTGATGGGGACGGTGGTATATAAGTTGGTTGGATAAGTGTAGCATTCTGATTTTGATGTCCGTTGGGAGAGGCTTTCAATTGCCATATGTTGGTGGCTTAGTTGATAAGCGTTGCAACTGGGTCCCGGGGAGTGGTGCACAAGGAACCTTGATGCAAGGCTGGTTAGCAGTATGAGGAATTTATATATATAACATGAACAAATAATTAAAACATTTCTTGGTTACGGTATTAAAACAAACGTCTGTTGCAAATGTTGCAGACCTCTGGTGCTCAGCCTGTGTAAAAATCCTTCACTTTATTTTTGGATGGGGCATTCATTCCCTGGTGGATTGAGTATGTGGCTCCTACTTTCTAGGAGTGCCTGTACTGCTCCACCTCCACTTGTTGGCTATCTCCACTTCTTTCCCTTGTCTCTCTCTGTCCCGCTCTGATGTTTCACCTCCTCCAGATTAATTCGAAACCTTCCACCCATCACTTTTGTGGTCACAGTTTGTCTCTCCATGTGAGAGAGGGTATGCCCAGACGTGGGTCCCTTGCTCGCTGCACCATAGGGAACCAGGCTGCACCTCACTGAGGAGGTCCAACAAGGCCGAAACATGTCTGGGGTTGCTTGGTTTTCTGTGCAGAGGGGACCTGGCCAAGCAGTTCGGGCTGGGCCGCTACCATCGGTGGCGGCAGCTGACTGATTTGCACATGGCTGGACCCCTTTTGCAATGGCGCAGATGGGCTAAAAAACGGTGGTGTGGAAGGTTGCCCAGAGCAATTGCCAGTGGTTCAGATTCATTCGAAACCTCCCACCCATCACTTTTGTGGTCACAGTTTGTCTCTCCATGTGAGCGAGGGTATGCCCAGACGTGGGTCCCTTGCTCGCTGCGCCATAGGGAACCAGGCTGCACCTCACTGAGGAGGTCCAACAAGGCCGAAACATGTCTGGGGTTGCTTGGTTTTCTGTGCAGAGGGGACCTGACCTAGCAGTTCGGGCTGGGTTGCTACTATCGGTGGCGGCAGCTGACTGATTTGCACATGGCTGGACCCCTTTTGCAATGGCGCAGACGGGCTAAAAAACGGTGGTGTGGAAGGTTGCCTAGAGCAATTGCCAGTGGTTCAGATTCATTCGAAACCTTCCACCCATCACTTTTGTGGTCACAGTGTGTCTCTCCATGTGAGAGAGGGTATGCCCAGACGTGGGTCCCTTGCTCGCTGCGCCAAAGGGAACCAGGCTGCACCTCACTGAAGAGGTCCAACAAGGCCGAAACATGTCTGGGGTTGCTTGGTTTTCTGTGCAGAGGGGACCTGGCCTAGCAGTTCGGGCTGGGCTGCTACCATCGGTGGCGGCAGCTGACTGATTTGCACATGGCTGGACCCCTTTTGCAATGGCGCAGACGGGCTAAAAAACGGTGGTGTGGAAGGTTGCCCAGAGCAATTGCCAGTGGTTCAGATTCATTCGAAACCTTCCACCCATCAATTTTGTGGTCACAACTCACCTCCTCCACCCGCCAGCAATTCTCCTCTTCCTGATGAAATCCCTCTACGTCTCCAACCTCCTCTCCCACAACTACCCTTCAGCTAATGACACCTGCCTCCTTTTCCATCCTCCTCAAAACTCTATCTCTAACCTCCAGCTCTCTCCTCCTGCTCCCCTTTCCCTACTCCTCTCTGCCCACTCGTCACTCACCACTAAACCTCTTCTCTAGCTCCTACTCAAACACCCCACTTTTGCAGACATAAGTCTATATAATATAAAGTAAGATCTCTTGAATGAACGAACGAACGAACGAACGAACGAACGAACGAACGAACGAATATGGAATTAGTAAAGCGCAACTTAGACCAGAGGGTATCTTGGCGCTAAGCGGAAGATACTTGGTGATGAACACAGAAAGACAAAGAAAAAGAAGAGGGAATTATTTGCCTAAGGAAAAAAGAAACGTCTTCAATGTCCGCATGCTAGATGGTCAGGAATGGCATGCAGGTGTGACAGAGATTTCCACAAAGTGGGAGCGACCACCGAAAAGGCCCTACCTCCCACCGTAACTGGTTAGCCGAGTGCAACTGTCTCGAAGGAATATATTGGACAAATTTGTCAAGATCAAGTGCATTGGTGCCATAGTAGGCCCGGTGGACCATACACAATGACGTAAAGGTGATACGCGCTTCCACTGAGAGCCAATGTAGGCTCCGTAGTACAGAAGACACATGGGCAAATTTGGGCAGACCCACAATCAAGCACGCAGCAGCAGTACTTGTAAATGATGGATCAAATATTTTGGCTGAGCAGGTAATGTAGAATTGCAGTAATCCAGTGCCCCTGAGATGGTTGCAGAAACCACAGTACTACGCAGATGGGTTGGGATGAAATGGATCACTTTTATCAGAACTCTTAGCTTGAGATGGCCTGACCCACACCTGGAACTAACCTGCAGTATCGTGGAGAGGGAAGAGACAATCTTAATTCTGAGATTCTTAACCAGCGGGACAGGAGTGGGTAACGGACCAAGAGTAGTGGGCCAGAACTCAGAGGTCCACAGGGATTGAATATCTGGAAAGTGGCCGAAAACCATGGCATTTAGTTTCAGCCAATTGGCATTCATCCAACTGCCCATGGTGGTTGGGCAGTTCCTGAGACAGGATGCCGCAGCATCATGTTCATGGTGAATTCTCAATAGCAGCTGCGTGTCATCTACATAAGCATAGAAAAGAAATCTGTGAGAATGTATTAATCTGACAAGTGGTAAAACATAAATATTGAAAAGCAATGGAGAGATGGCTGAACCCTGTGGAACTCCATAGGTTAGAGAAGAAGGACCAGAGAAGAAAGGAGAAAAAGAGAAAGTATTTGTGTCCGATTGGTGAGGAATGATTGAAGCCATCCAAGAGCAGAGCCCCTAATGCCAATTTCTTCAAGGCAGTGAAACAAAATAAGATGGTAAATTGTGTCGAATGCCACAGAGAGAGATAACAGAATAAGCAAGCCTACTCCTCCATGGTCCGCAATCATAGTTAGGTCGTCTATGACGTAGACAAGCCCAAAATCTGTGCCCATTCCATGTTGGAGTCCTCGACTGGAAGGTGTCCAGGGCATTTGATTCTTTGAGAAAATCTCAAAGATGGGGCATAACAATCGCTCCCAGTGCCTTCATTAAAAACATAAGAAGGGGATTTGGCCGCCTAAATTTGGCCAGGGCTTCCAGATCCAACATTGTTTTCTTCAAGATAGGGGAAGCAATGGAACGTTTCAGGTCTGATGGAATGGACCCAGTAGCCAATGAGTGGTTGGAAACAACCATCAACATTGGTACAATATCAGCCCCTACCTCATTGATCTTTTTTAAGGATATTGGGTCTAGGGGAGGTGAATCCCTAAGTTGTGCGATAACCTTAAAAACGGATGGAAGGCCAAGAATGGCATCTCTACCTTATTAGAGTTGGTTTCTAAGAAGACAGAAGAACAAAGAGGATCATGTGCAATGCCGGAAATGTTTCTGCAAAAATTGACTATTTTCTTAGTAAAGAAAACGGAGAGAGCATTGAATAAAGCATGAGATGCTGGAATGGATGAAGTAGTAGATGCTGAAGTGGACAGTACCCGGGTAACAGCAAAAAGGTCTTTGGATTGGTGTTGGGCTGACAAAATAGAAAATCTTTGCTTCCTTGATATCCTTATGGTCAATCAGGTGAGTAGCTTTTTAAGAAGCTCTATATTGATCAGAATAAACTTGTCGCCCCCGACGCGCTGCCTGCTTATATTGTATTTTGAGAGACTTCAAATGGGGGAGTGAACCATGGGGGTTGAGCAACGGACAGGGTTCTTACATAGTTTTTCTGGTGCAAGTTCATTGGCAGCTATACGCAAAGCTGCTTGCAGGGCACAAAGAGGGTCTGCGCATGGTGCAGTAAGTGCTTGATTAAAATGGGAAGAAATTGAATGGCCCAAGTGCTAGGCTTCACCAGGTTCAAAGCAGGAGAGAAGTAGAGCAAAGGATTGCCGCAAGTAAAAACCATAGGAATAAGGCAAGTGATTCGGTCAATATGGTGGTCGGACCATTCCACCTGGATTCTGGGGTGTGCCATCATACTTCCAGCCTCAGCAAAAATGAGGTCCAGAGTACGCCCTTGTAAGTGATTTGAACCAAAGGAAGATTGGTCATGCTCAAGATACGTCATGGTACTCAGCAGAATGGCTGCTAAAACCTCAGTGGGGTCTTCCATCCAAATGTTAAAATCCCCTGCAATAAATAAACATTGATGATTCAATTACAGGGTGGCTACAAAATCTTCAAAAACACTAAATAAAGAAGGGTCATAGGAAGAGGGCCAATAAATCAGTAATACATTATTAGTTATGGTGGGAGAAAAAAATGCCGAACCAATAAAGGTTCCATTTTAATTGTCAAGACGGAGGCGAGCATTATGCTTCATCTTCTCATTTATTTGCTCTCCAGCAGTTTCAACAAAGTCAATAAAATAAACATTTTTTTTTTTCAAACTTCCTTTAAAAACTTCATTTCCCATCAACCCTAGGTCCCTGTTCCCAGTGTCCTGGTCATGTGACCTAGTCCTTCCTCTTCCTGTAACCTCCTCTTCTTTTCCTGCTCTCCAGAGATAAGTACCCTTTTCATCTAGCTGCGTAACACTACAGCATTTGTATGAGGGTTTTGATAGTATTTTAGTGTATATATTTTAGAACTATGTTTATGAACATATGAGCTGCGAAGGAAGGGACCGCGCAGCGTATCATTCCGAGTTCGGGATAGGTAGTTTTGGTAACGCGGCGGCCCCGTTCTGCATTTCCAGCACATCAGGGGTGGCGCCAGAACGCTCCGGTATCACAGCGCCTGCAGCGCGAAGGAACCGTGAGCGGACCCGGAGGAGCCGGTGAGGGAATTCCTCGCCTCACACTCGCAGTCCGCGAGCGAAGGATTGACCCCCACCCTTCGGGCGGAGGAGGACAGAGGCTCCAAGCCTGTCAACGCCGCGGACCGCTCGCACGCGAGCGCGGCAGCGGCCCCCACCCTTGGGGGGGCGGAGCGAGAGCTCGAACAGAGCTCCGCTCGCAGCCCCCACCTTCGTGTGGGTGGAGCCTAACGCCGAGAGACCGGCGTTAGGATTGGAGGAGCGCTCGGCCCCCTCCCTTGGGAAGGAGGAGCCGGAAAAATGCTCCGGAGCGCTTCGCGGGCATTGCGCCCCGATCTCCCGTCTGTGACACTCGTGAATAGTTTTACCCGGAGGCACGGAGCCTTCAAAGAGAATAATTAAAGCAAAACATTGCATCCGTATAACCTTCAGTAGGGGGGAGGACAGCGAAGTACTGGGAAAACTGGCAAGCGCTTTCCAACGACGCTTGGGTGCTACAGTCAGTCAGAGGTTTACACATACAATTTATTCAGACCCCGACACAGTGCAGTGCCCCCGACCTTTAGTGACAACAAGAGTAGAGAGAGAGTTGTTACACGCAGAACTGCAGAGCCTAGCGAAGAAAGGAGCTATCGAGCCGTGCAGGGCACCGAAGTTCATCAGCAATATGTTCCTGGTTCACAGAAAAGAAAAAGTGAGACCAGTCATAAATTTAAAGGACATGAACAAGTGGGTAGTCTACAACCATTTCAAAATGGAAGGGACGCACCAGCTGAGAGACACACTCAGACAGGGCGACTGGCTGGCCAGAATAGACCTGAAGGATGCGTATCTCACGATCTCAGTAGAAAAATAATACCGATCTTTCCTGGCCTTCGACTGGGACGGGCGATTATGGCAGTTTGCCACGATGCCGTTCGGGTTGGCGTCCGCTCCCTGGGCGTTTACGAAACTGATGAAGCCAGTAGCAGCGGCGATCAGGGAGAAAGGAATACGGATTATCATCTACCTAGACGATATCCTAATAATGGCGAGCAGCGCATATATTCTCTGTTACCAGACCAGCTGGGTAGCGAACCTCTTAACTTCCCTGGGTTTCCTCGTGAATATAGAGAAGTCGGAAATGGCGCCAACAAGAAGGATAGAATTCCTAGGTTTTATCATAGATACCAGGACAGCGACCCTGGAGCTGCCGAGCAGGAAGATCAGAGACATAAAAAGGGAGATAAGGAACTGTCTCGGCAACCCGACCACATCTCTGCGAACGATAGCACAGATTGTGGGCCTGTTAGCAGCATCGATCCAAGCGATCTTTCCAGGACCCCTGCATTATCGAGCCCTACAGAGGCTGAAGATAAGACACCTGCAGCAGGGGCTCGATTATCACCAGCAGGTACCGCTGGACCAAGAGTCCAGAACAGAGCTAGAGTGGTGGCTCCAGAACATGGAGGCATGGAACGGCAGAGCCATTTTCGGCGATCGCCCAGACATAGTGATAGAATCGGACGCCAGCAGAGCAGGCTGGGGGGCCCGATGTGGGGAGCTCCAAACGGGAGGCAGATGGAGTTCGGAGGAACTCAAGCTGCACATAAACTGCCTGGAGCTATTGGCAGGCTATTTTGCAATCAGAGCCTTCACGAAAGACAAAGTGAATTCTTGTATACTGCTGAAGATGGACAACATCTCGGCAGTCAGATACATAAATCACTTAGGTGGCACGAAGTCCAGATTGTTAGCAGAGATAGCCAAGGACTTTTGGCACTCCTGTCTGGAGTCCGGGACGGCAGTGATAGCAGAATATTTACCAGGCACCCAGAATGTAGTGGCGGACTGGAACTCCAGACATCTAACAGACTCCAGCGACTGGAGACTAGACAGGACAGTCTTTCTACAAAGCTCTGGGGACCGATTCACACAGATCTGTTTGCGTCCAGACTGAACGCTCAGAAGAGCAGATTCTTCAGCTGGAGGTTAGACCCAGCAGCAGCAGGGACAGATGCCTTCCTCCAAGACTGGAGGGAGGAGATACTCTATGCGTTTCCACCATTCGTAATGATAAGCAGAGCTTTGACGAAAGTCCACAGGGAGGCAGCGAGTCTGATAATAGTAGTCCCGACATGGAAGTCGCAAGTATGGTTTCCAGCGCTGATGGAACTAATAGCAGACTATCCGAGAATATTGCCATTGTGATATTGTTGTATCACCCTCTGAGAGCGAAGGGGACGCTGCCGCTGATGGCGTGCAGGATAGCAGGAGACGCTGGAATCTCCAAGGAATTTCGGCAGAGGCTGCGAGTCTCATCGCAGAGTCATGGGCTCCGTCAACTAGAAGGAGCTACGACGCAGCATGGAGCAGATGGTCAAGGTGGTGCAGGAGGAGAGGTTTTCATCCCGTTTCTGCCCCTTTAGTAGAGATTTTGAATTTTTTAGCGGAGCTTTTGCAGGATGGCAAAGCCTATAGAACGATTGGAGTGTATAGATCCGCAATATCAGCAGGTCATACTCCTATAGAGGGATCCCCAGTAGGGGAGAATGTAGCAGTGATTAGGCTTCTAAAAGGGATTAGATTTAGGAAGCTGCCGCAGCCAAGATACAAGTCCCTATGGGACGTTACAGTAGTATTAAGGCTACTAGCAGACTGGCCCAGTAATAGATACTTGTCATTAGGCAGACTGTCAGAAAAGCTAGCAATGCTTTTGTGCATGATTTCCTGTAGAAGAGTAGCAGATGTCAGAGCCCTTGATATAGACAGAATGGTATACGGCCCAGATGGAGTGACTTTTCATCTGGCCTGGAGGACGAAGACAGATTCTGCATCAATATCGTACCCGTATATGCAAGAGCATCCTAAATGGTGCGTGGTCGCATGTATAAGAGAGTACGTGCATAAGACAGCTGAGCTAAGGCCGATGGGGACGACGCAATTGCTGATAGCGCGCAGGAAGCCGCATAAAAGCGTAGCGACAGCCACCATAGCGAGGTGGGTTAGAGAAGTTATGACGCTAGCAGGTATAGACATGGCGAAATTTGGAGCACACTCAGTGCGAGGAGCAGGAGCATCCAAAGCGCTGAAGCAGGGCACAACGTTACAGGATATACTGAAAGCAGCTGATTGGGCTAGTGATAATACGTTCAAGACGTTTTACTTTAAACCTATTAGCTCACTAGCGGAAGCTATGGTAAAAAGCTTTGAACAAGCATAATGCTCGCCTCCGTCTTGACATAGAATGAAGATTCCCCCTACTAATAGCGCAGGGAGCTCTTGATTCTATTAAAGACAAGGAGGCGAGCATTACTTTCCCGCCCTAGATACAAAGGAGAGACCGAGAGGGGACAAAGTAATGTACTGTGTTATGTATCTGAATGTATAACAAGATTTTCCTCTCAGAATAGGGTGTGTATCCGCCGCCCTAACATGTATTGTTGTTTCCGCCTTAGGAGACGATTCGAAGAACAACTGAAGAAGTTCAAGAGAAGAACGAGACAAGTTGATCAAGATCGCAAGTTAGAAGGCGAGGGATCATTTTCCACTGAGGTCTACAGTTCAGAGACTTTCCGGATCAAGTTGACAGTTCAGTATTGGTTATGATTGCAGTTGAAAAGCAGTCAAAGAAGAGGAGGTTACAGGAAGAGGAAGGACTAGGTCACATGACCAGGACACTGGGAACAGGGACCTAGGGTTGATGGGAAATGAAGTTTTTAAAGGAAGTTTGAAAAAAAAAATTGTTTATTTTATTGACTTTGTTGAAACTGCTTGAGAGCAAATAAATAAGAAGATGAAGCATAATGCTCGCCTCCTTGTCCTTAATAGAATCAAGAGCTCCCTGCGCTATTAGCAGGGGGAATCTTCATTGTGTGGATGACTGGGACAAAAGTACCTTCAAGATTTTGTTTGAAAACAAATGCCACTCACCCACCCGAATGAGCTGATTATCTGTCAGCTGGCAAAATTGCGAATGGTGCAGGTATAGCATGATGCATTTATGTCCCTCATGGCACATAAATGCCATGAGGGAGGAAAGAGAAGTGATGTGCGATGACATGTATGCAGAGAAATGGTAGTCAGACTATCTGGTCTTTGCCACAAAAGAGACAAAAAAACACTAAGGAATAGTACTTGATTTTTTAAAAAGTTCCTTGAACCCCTTGAGTGATGGTTACTTGTATGGGAAGAACCTGTGTATTGAGGGCTGTGCCGGATTGTGATTGGGACCTAAGTTGTGAATCATGTGATTTGGTAGACAGTGACCAGAGGGTACCTAAGGGCCTACTGTGATCTTGAAAATTAGAAGTGCTAATGGTAGGCACAGAGTTGTATTCCTTTCCCCTGGGAGCATTGGTCTTAGTGTCTGTGTGAGTTTGGGTCTCTGCTAGTTTGTGATTCTACAGTCAGGAAATCACTAGATAAGCTGGGGAGGCTGTCTGTGCCATTTGATTCACCTGCTTGTACCCCTGTGATCCAGAGCAAAAACGGTGTGTTTATCTCAGTGTTAGTGCTTTGATTAGGAATCCCCCTCGCATTATTCCAAAATGACTTTCTAATAGCTGGACCTTTGCAGGTTATGCAAGCATGAATTATAGTTGGAGCTGAATTCCCTGGTATCCATGCTATAGAAATGAATGTATTTCCCTGCTCACCAGGGTTTACCAAGAGTTGTAACCTTTTTTCTTCCATTGGAGTGACTTACCTTCCTTAGCGGGAGCTCTGGGTCAGCCTAGGCAGTTTAAATGTGTCTCTGGAACCATTTACATCATGAGGAGAAGAATTTGTTAGGTCAGGCTGGGAACATTGTCACCTCGTATTGTGTGTTGGATTGTGGAATTGCAGCATGTTAGTGCGGGGAGCACTGAGTGGAAACATTGATGAGCCTTTGGGGCATCCGCCCAGTGGGCCTGTGCCGAAGTTCTGGTAGTGGTGCCCCTTGGGTAGGGTACTTGTGTGGAGAAGACCTAAGACACCCTGGTATTTGCTATGGTTCTTAGTGGTGGAAAGCGTGAAATGCCTGGTCCTAAATCACAGGAGCAGGCACCAAAAGTACTAAGTCATCTTTGGCGTGATTTGGCTTCAGTGGAAAAATACCTGTAATGAATCACCCATGAACCCCTCCCCCCACAACCTGGCATGGGACCCTTCGCATTTTGCCAGGGAAAGACAGACACTTCCTGATGCTTACCCTGGTGGTGGTGTTCTGCAGGAGGATCACACGGGGGCGGGGGGCAGGTCAGGAGGCAGGAGAAACCCCCTGTTCATCTTTCCCCAAAATCCCACCCTTTTAATGGCTTATGGTAAAACGGAGGAATTAAGAGAAACTGACTTTACTATTAGTGACTTCAGGTCCCATAATTCTCTATGTATTGGGACAAGGAAGAGGGCTAAAAAGGTACTATGTTGCAGGCGTGATCAGATCATTAATTTAAATGACCCACACCTAAGGGAGACAGAGATGCTTAAAAAGCCCCCTCAGGTGCAGCCCATAGAAAAAGCAGGAAAGCAGAGAACACAAACAGTAGAAGGGGCGTGGTACCTGCTTGCAGCCCCAACAGAAGCTGGGAGAGAGAGAGAAGACGCCGAGGAGACTGTGTGGCAGAACGTGGCTGCTGGTCCTGAGAAGGTCTGGGACTCTGGAATCCTGAAGTACAGAGGCTGCACACCGGGAAGCAAAGGCCAGGGAAGTGTTTGTTCCCAGGAGGCCGTCTCATGTAGCTGGCTTGCACCTGAGGGGCTCGAGGCTCTCTGGTGGCTGGTGTGCACCAGTGGAACTCAGAAGCAACAGAGAGACTATCTCGGGTGTCTGGCATGCACCATAGGTTCTCCAGAGTGACTGGTGCTCCCATTTCAGGTGGCATGGGCGAAGGAAGACTCCAAGAAGCAGTTTGCTGGGCCGCAAGGAACCACAGAAGAAGTAGTCCTATGAGCGGCGAGGGGACAGTAGACGCAAGGCTTACCCGGTGAATCCACATGCTCATAGTGACGCCGGAGCACACCTTATACGTTCACATATCCCAGACAGGCATTCAGTTGAAGAGCAGCAATCGCCTATGAGTGAAAGTAACCCTGAAGTTACTTTTGAATACCAAACAATTATAAATCAGCGAACGCAGCACTCACGTGTGAGTGAAAGCGGTCCTCAAAGCAATTTTGAATACCGAACCATTCGATGCAGCGAAGGTCCTGTCAAATAAAGCCAATTGACTATAATTCTAGACGTGTAAATCTATGGAAAACCCAACCACCCGATGGGGCAATATTGTTGAAAGATAATACCCACAAGTATTGCCCAAGCTAAAAGCTACTGAAGTCAAGGCAGATACGAACTAACCAATATTGCCAACAGCAGAAAGAGGCAAACAAAAGATCTATAAGTAATGAACCCTGTTGCCCATATTTTATACAACATTGGGTAAATGTTGGTGTAGACTCACATTGCCAAAGCCAAGAGAGAGGCAGAGAAAGATCCAATGCTTGTCAATGTTTGGTTGGCGCTGTAGTGGGGAAACAAGAGTGCCAAAAAGAGGCTGCCCTTCTTGGAAAGATATTCAGAAGGAGGGGAGCATTGTTTATCAAAGAGAAGAGTTTTAAAGAGCACAAATGTGAACCTTGCTTTTCCTAAAGAGTTGTTAAGAATTTTGAAGCGGCAATTTGTTGAATACTGCAAAGCTGTTGTGAACCTCTTGTCATTTGACCTTAACCACAAAAGTTAACCACAAAAGTTCAGGCAGGGAAGTATAGCGGATGGCAAACACCCTTTGGAGGTAGTGGACCTGGCATGGGAGTAAACCAGGTGGAAGTTGAAGAAGTGCTACAGAGTGGTCTTGACAGAGACATTGTATGCGCTTGCGCTACTGAAGGAAGGATCTGTGTAAAGGTGCCAAGAGGTTGTATTTCTTTAAAATGGTCAGTTGTGGCAAATCATCCTGACCAAGACAATTATTGTTGCAATTGATGAACTGCAAAGTTGTTCTTTATCTGAAGAAGCTGAATTATATAAGGAAGAAGAGCCGTTTGTTTTCTTTGTTCAAACATCAAAGTATTGGAACTTTTTGTTGAACAATTGAATTTACAAAGAACTGTGTTGGAACTTTGTTGAAGACAAAGATTTCCATATTTTCTTTTCTTGAACCATGAAGCCAAAAGCTAGGGAAAGGGAATTTCCCGAGATTCTAAGAGACTGTGGTTACGATCATTATTGTTTTGAACTGCCATGTATGTCCATATTTTTTTGTTGCATATATAAGTGTGAGGGACAGAGATCCTTTATTAGAGTGTTTCCTTTAGTTATTTTAGTCAGGGAAATCACCAAAAAACCTGAGTAGCAGAAGTGACATCACATGACCATTGACCTCTGAGGACATCACAAGAAGTGAATTCATTTGACCCCACCCCCAAGGTGACATCACGGGAAGCGAAGGAACACAACCTTTCACTCCCTGACAAGCGGCATCAGATAGCGTTGTTACTAAGTACACTGAGAAAAATATGGTTACGATATCACTATAATGTTATATACATTTCATACAAGAGTGGATCATCATATGTATCGTTAATATCTGTGTATAGGCCAATATTAGCAAATTATTGTCAATGTAAGCAGACGTACAAGGCCAAATGATAATGATGTGTTATAATATAGCGCTTACGCCTAAGCGCAGGAAACGCTGCCCGATTATACGTAGCACACTTCACTACGTCCATGCTTCTGTGCCTATAAGAACTGAGGTATGGCCCCTTTGTGGCAAAGCCCTTGCAGGCCAAGGCCGCAGTGTTGAGTGATGCAGGTTCGCAAGAGACGTTGCACGATTATACGTAGCACGCTTCGCTATGTCCACACTTCCGTACCTATAAGAACCGAGGTATGGGCCCTCTGCAAAAAAAAGCCCCCGCAGGACAAGGCTGTGCTGCTGAGCAACGCAGGTGTTTGGCGGTGATGGGGTAGCGGTGCAGACTGAGCATGGACGACCTCACCCTCCTGTCTGTGGCCGCAAGGTAAGAAGGTTTGGGGAGAGTTAGCTTCACTACAATCCACGCAACCCCCTGAGCTTGCATCCCTTCTCCCTCTTGCATTCACGTTGTTCCCCCTGCAACTGATCCTCCCACCCTCACACGCTTCAATCCCCCCTCTTCGTACGCTTCCTCTCAACTTGTGTATTCCCCCGCAACTTCAGGCTACGTGCGCTCCCTTGCAACTTGGCCGCATGTGCTACCTTGCTTCTCTAGCTGCATGTGCTCCCTCACATCGTAGGTCACAGCATCCTCTTTGCAGGTGTGTGCAACTTGGCAGTGTGCTCTCCCTTGCTTCTCTAGCCACAAGCTCTCCCTCGCATCGTAGGTCCCCGCTTCCTGTTCGCGTGCATGCACTTCCTTGCAACTTGGCTGCGTGCGCTCCATTGCTTTTCTAGCTGTGTGCGCTCCCTCACATCGTAGGTCCCTGCATCCTGTTTGCATGTGTGTGCTCCCTCGCAACTTGCCTCGTGAGCTCCCTCGCTTTGCAGGTCCCTGCATATTGCTCCGTTCCCCCCTGTGTTTCCCTTTGTTCCTGTTGCATCTCAGCCCTTCTCTCTTCGATCTATTGTGTACTATTTCTGACACTGTATCATGCTCCACAGTTTTCTGGCATTCATTTGCATTGCCTGCATTCTGCTTCTAGGTTCCTGTTGAGTTGTGTGCCTTGGTGACTGTATTGACGTTTTGTTTGCTCTGTACGATTTTTGAAATTGTATTGTTCTCCACAGCTTGTGGCATCACATTGCAATTGCCTGCATTCTTCACTTCTAGGTTCCCTGTTTGACCTCTGTGTTTAGTTTTTGGTCCTGTATTGCATCTGCATTCTTTACTTCTAGGTTTCGTGTTGTTCTCTGTACTTTTCTTTTGGTTCAGTATTACATCTGCATTATTTACTTCTAGGTTCCCTGTTGTGCTCTGTGCTTTTCTGATGGTTCTGTATTGCATCTGATTTGTAGGTCCATTGTTCTTGTTATGCTCCCCTCTATTTCATGTCCCCCCCGTTCCTCTCTCCTGTCTGCCCCCCCTGTGTGACCCACCCTCACCCCTCCCTGCTTGGGCTTCCCTCTCCCTACCCCCTCTTTCCTCCCTGCACCCCTAGGGTGATGTCTGTCTCAACTATCTTTTCCAACTGCTTTTCTATCGACTATCCTATCCCTCCCACTATGTCTGGCAGGAAGAAGCTTGAAAGGGACATCCTGGTCTCCAACCCAGGCCTTCCTAACTCTGATACCTACACCAGTGCTTCCTCCAGACAGACCCTTACCAACATATGCTTTATGGTTCCCTCTCCAGGCCTATGGACCCCCATATGGTCTCTGTTTTCACTCCTTTTTCCCTCTTCTCCCATTAATAGTGGCACACAGTGGGAGGACCTACTGGCCCCCTTCCACTCCTCTAAGATCATAATTAATATCCACTTAAATGGCACTGTCTTGGCCCGGGCCCTCAGGCCAACCTCCTCCTTCGTGATAGACACTTCCAGCGTCCTTTCCTTTCCTCTCCTACAATCTCTTCTTACCCCTCTATGGCTCCTCTGCTGCCTCCTTCCTCTGCCACCTCCTCGGCACCCCCGGCTGCTTCTCTGGCCAACCTGCTGCCTCCCTCCTCTGCCACCCCTCTGGCACTCTCTTCGCCCTCTCTGACTACCCTGTTTTCTCTTCCTTCCCTCAATGCGCATCTTCGGGCACCTCTAACACTTCGGCACTTTGTGCCTCTGGCCTGTACCCATCCATGGAAGTCCTTCAAATGTGGCAACCTGCTCCTACATATGACTGCAGTCAGGAACATAGTACAAACCAATAAGGCCCGAGCGCAAGAACATCAAAAATAATGCTATAATAAGGCAGTCAAAAGATCCTTTCGGTAGGCCAAAAGGTGTTGGTTCTCCTTTCAACATCTGAGAATAAATGTTTTCTAAATGGCATGGACCATATGAAATTCTAGAACAAATGGAACCTTATAATTAGAAGGTCGCACAGCCCGACCGAAAAAAATTAAAACTCATATATGTGACATCAACCTACTTAAAGAGTGGAAGGAGATTCCAGGGAGAAATACCTCTGTCATGTTAACCAGTTTGCTGTCTGAGGAGAGTGAGGCTAATAAGTTGATCTCTCCTGAATTATCTCAGAATCATAAGTAAGACCTACTAGACCTTCTACAGCAATTTCCTGATGTATTCAGAACCAAACCAGGAAGGGTAAAAGGGGTATATCAATTTATACATACTTCCCATGGCAAGTATTTCACCAGAAACCCTATCCAATTGATGAGAGCAAAAAGAAAATTATCCAGGAGGAGGGAGAGGCTATGTTAAAAGCAGACATTATTAAACCATCACAAAGTCCCTCGTCTACCCCCACTGTGTTAGTTGCCAAACCCGACAATTCCTGGTGATTCGCTATTGATTTCAAGAAAGTGAATGAAGTTTCACAGTTTGACAGCTATCCGATGCCCAGACTAGATGATTTAATTGACAGATCCGTAAGTGATTTCAATCCGGCACTTCACCTAAGTCAACGCCTAGCGTGTAATGCACAACTGAAATCCTTATTTATTTGTGTCTAAAAGTTCTTTTATTCTGAACGATGTACCACTCATATCACGCCCTCTCTAGGAACCCCCGTGGTCACACAGAACCAGGAATTAGACTGGTTTGCAAAGTTAAAATATTTATTTATGTATTCACAATTCAATCACACTATGTTTAATGGGTTCAGAATGATCACCAACGAGGTGATGTAACACTAAGCATCTCTTTAATGCACAAGGAGCAATAGTGAGCAAAACAATTCAGCGCAGGAATAATACTTTTGTGTGTGTTCAAATCAAATAACAGTGTACTTACTATTTCCCCCTGCACACCCCTCAAACAATAGGCAGTGTCAAGAGATAGGAGGAGAGAGCAGGTAATCAGGAATGGCAAAATTCAAACAAAATAACAATCCCAATTCCCCCCAGCATGCAAGAGAAAAACAGAATTGATTGGCAAGCTGTCCAAATGGTTTCAATGATATGAAGAATGAATTGGGTAAAATGCTAAATATGGGCTACATTGCTGAAATTGTTTAAATTCTTATGGGAGCCACTTTGGATGGTTACACACAAACACTAGCAATGATTTGATACTAAGGAACAAAGTATAATCTCAAAATTGAGGTCGGGAGCAATCAAAATCTTTTCTACACGTGTCAGAATTTCCCTAAAACTAAATTCGTGGCAACATTTTCCGTGCACGGTAATCGCGATTACGGGAGAACCGTATGGATTTGGGATGCGGTTTTAGGTTCTATGGAAAGCTGAGGATGTTAGCTATAAGCAGAAGTTTGGGGATTAACTATGGACAGTACATATGCTAGTGACACAGTCCTATTCTATACTCACTAAATATGTTTCAAACGGAACCGTCAGGATTCTGGTCCGTCAAGATTTCTGGTCAATGAACGGAACCTGGTTCTGGGATAGACAGGTGGGCACACCGGACTGGACTGGGTCGTTCACAGCATGGCACAGGACTGGATCGGGTCTGCAATGGCTCTGGTCACAGCACGGCACAGCTGGATTGGATGTTTTGGTTATTATGATAATTCTTTTAGCAGGCAGCAGTACAGCACAGCCTGGCTGTTTGTTTAATGTTCCCCTTTGGTGGTGGGATGCTAGTTCTGGAATTGAAGGCCTAGCTGAAAATGGTTCAGCTAATGGAATGGGCCTTTCTGCTTTCCAAGTTTCTGGAGTCTGGAGCAAGGAAGATGGATGGTTCTCTAGCAGGTTGCTCCGCTAGCAATCAGTTAGTGGGTGAATCTGTGAGTCCTTTTCCAGTCCTGAGCTGTCTCTATTTATGCTTATGATAAAGGGGTGTGGTTGCTGGTTCAGCCCAAGCTCGCCCCTTGAGCAGGCGATTGGCCAGGGTTTCCTCTCTTCCTTGATAGGAGGAGAAAAACAGTGTGTCACCATGATGATGTGGGTTTACAAGGCCTAGAGTCCACCCCTAGCCTCTTGAACACCAAACCTACTTTTGGTACAATACATATTTCCACGTGTGCAACCTCTATAACAATCGTATATATAGATTACATATTTTGAGTAGCAGGTACTCCACAAAACCCACATTGCTGCAGGATCTTGTGTCTGCTTTCCACCGAATTACGCCCTTTTTATCAGGAATACAATGTCCAGTTTATCAGAAAATGTGTACAGATGTGCGCATTGAACATGGGCATAAGTGTATGAAGTTTCATGCTTCTATCAAAAATACATTTTGTGTAATATCAATTTTTCCGCTGTTTCTTCCTAGAACATGTCACAGAGTTCTGGTGCCTTTTAAAATGCAGCCAGAATTTAGATTCACAAATATGTTATTTTGGTATTTTTAACAATTTTAAGTGGTAAGTTATATGTATTTAAACAAAATGTTCTTTGTGAATGTCCAGGCACAAATGGTTGTTTGTCTCCGCCTCCTTCTGCCTCTCTGCAGTTCAGAAGCAGTCTCCTCCCATTGCTAGAGCTGGCATTACAGGCGCCCGAGGGTACTGCGCCTGGATTTTGACAGATTGCACAGGCAGGCAACTTTTGCTGTGGATATTTTTATGACAAATTCAGCTTTGCAGGCCATTGTAATATCACCATGATTTCTTGAACTAAATTAATTGTAGCACCAAGCAAGAATCTTGGATGTTTGATGGTGTCTTGTAAAAGATTTTAAAGCAAGATTTTGGATTTCTTTAGCAAAGCACTGCTTTTCCCTCTGTGCTCCCTTTTTACTTGTGAAGCCCAGTGACATGTTTCAGGAGTGCAATCTCTGTTCCACCACTGACAACATGCATGGCAGATTGGGCCACCATCTTTTTGTGCTTTGCAGAGCACGGTTTTCAGTGGTTTTGGCACGCACAAGGGTTTTGCGGCAATTTTAGGATTTCTGGCACCATCAGAACACAGGGATGCCTCATGGCAGAGCAAAAGTGGGTCAATACATCCTACAATTGGGGGATGCTTTTTATTTATCGACCATTGACCTAACCAAAGACTTTGACAATTCCCTGTCAATTCAAGAGACAAGCCCAAGACTTCCTTTTCTACTCCCTTTGGCTTAATTCAATTTAAAGTGCTACCTTTTCGGTTACATGCAGCTCCTGCTACTTTTCAAAGGCTAATGGCCCACGTTTTAAGACCTCTTTAATCATTCTATTGATGATATCATTATTTATAGTAAAACTTGGCCAGAACACATGGCACAATTATACCAAGTCACCCGGGCATTAAGAAAAGCAGGACTTACAGCAAACCCCAAGAAATGTCACCTGGCTAGCTCTGCTGTAAAATATATGGGATTCTTTGTTGGGAATGGATTAATTCAACCCCATTGGACAAAGTCAATGCTGTCATGGAAACTCCATCCCCAAAGACTGAAAAGGAATTACTAGCCTTATTAGGCCTTATTGCCTACTATCATAGGTTCATCACAAATGTTTCTTCTATTTATGCCCCCTTACTGACAAACAATGCAGAACCACAGAAATGTAGGTGGCGTCCAGAAGACCAAAATGGTTTTGACCGGTTAAAACCTATATTGTTTAGCAAACCTATTCTAAAGTTGGCAGACTTTAATAGACCATTTATTCTACAAATGTACGCCTCACATATTGGTCTGGGAGCAGTACAGAGTCAAAGTCATGATGGAATAGAACATCCTATCCTCTATATTAGTAGGAAATTGTTTGCCCGAGAAAATAATTATGCTACTCTGGATTTGGAAGCTCTTGCCTCTAAATGGGTGGTAACCAACTTGAAATACTATTTAATGGGTAGAAAATTCAGATCAGTTACTGATCACGCTCCCCTTAAATGGTGAAGTTTAAGGAAAGATTCCAATGCTAAATTCATGCACTTTTTTTTAGATCTACAGCCATATTGTTTCTCTGTTGAGCATTGAAAAGGAAATGAACGAGGCAATGTTAATTTCCTTTCTTGATTCCCAATAGCAGCAGGAAATAAAACGGCGACATTAGGGGAAGGGTGTGTGATGAATCAGCCATGAACCTACCCACAAAACTGGCCTGGGACCTTTCTCATGTGGTCAGGGAAAGGCAGACGCATCCTGATCCTGGGAGTGGTCTTCTGTGGGAGGATCACATGGGGGGGGGCAAAGCAGGTCACGAGGGAGGGGTAACCCCCCTGTTAAACTTTCCACAAAACCCCACCCTTTTAATGGCTCATTGTAAAACAGGAGAATTAAGAGAAAATTACTTTACCATTAGGGACTTCAGGTCCCATAATTCCCTAAGTACTCGGACGAGGAAGAGGGCTAAACAGGTACAATGTTGCAGGAGTGATCAGATCAATAGTTTAAATGAGCCACACCTCAGGGAGACAGAGAGGCTTAAAAGGCCCCCTCAGGTGTAGGCCATAGAGAAAGCAGGAAAGCAGAGAAGCAGAGAACGCCAACAGCAGACGCAGCATGGTATCTGCTTGCAGTCTAAACAGAAGCTGGAAGAGAGAGAAGACGCTGGGACCAATATGTGGTAGAACATGAATGCTGGCCATGAGAGGGTCTGGGACTCTCGAATCCTGAAGTGCAGAGGCTGCACAGTGGGAAGCGAAGGCAAGGGAAGCTTTTGATTCTGGGAGGCCATCTCAGGTGGCTGGCATGCACCTGAGGGCCTCGAGGCTCTGTCTGGTAGCTGGTGATATGATATGGCATTTATAACGCACCTATACACAGGTGTTTCAAGACGCGATGAGGCAAGGGAGGGGAACAGAGGGAAGACAGACAACGATCCTACTAGGCCAGGTGTAATTCAGATAGCGCAAGTGCATGGGAAGGGGAGGGGGGAGAAGTGCAGGGTGGGAAGGGGGAAAGGACAGTGCAGTACAAGGGATAAGAAAAAAATAACAATAGGTAAAGTACGGCCAGCAGGTGGCAAGTGCAAGGGTAAGTGCAGACAACAGGTGTCAAGTGCTGGTAGTGGGACTGTAGTGATACAGAAACAGTCCACAAGTACAGGGTCACCAGGAGGGCAGTGCAGGAGTGTGACTGGCGGGGGAGGGGACCTGGGCCCAAGATGAGGGGGCGGCCAGGCAACCAGTGTAAAGTCAGTGTCAGCCAGGAAGTCAGCAAGGGAGAGGAGGAAAAAAGGCAGAAGCAAAGAGAAAGGTTTTGAGGTGCTTCCGGAATTGAAGATGATTCTCCTCAAGTTTCAGGGAGTCAGGGATGCTGTTCCAGAGGGAGGCCACAGCCGAAGAAAGAGATCTACCACCAACTCGTTGCTTGGAGAAGCGAATGACCCTGAGGGAGTTTGAGGCAGATGAGTGAAGAGCTTGAAAAGGAAGATATTTAAGAAGAGAGAGTTGAAGGTGTTGAGGCCCCAGGCCCGAGAAGGCCTTGTGGATGATGCAGAGGGTTTTGAACTTAATCCTCACAGCCACAGGGAGCCAGTATAGAGATTTCAGTCCTGGAGAGATACGATCCCTGGGCTTGAGGCCAAGGACAAGTCTTGCAGTCCTGTTCAGGATAAGTTGCAGAGGGCCGAGAGTAGAAGTAGGCAGATTTAGAAAGAGGCTGTTGCAGTAGTCCAGCCTAGAGAGAGCCAGAGCTCTGGAGACAGTGAGCCTCTGGGGGAAGGAGAGGAAAAGAAGAATACCTCTGAGGAGGTGCAGTTGGTAGTGTAACTTCTTAGAGACATCAGAGATGTGAGGAGAAAAGGAGAGTGTAGAGTCGAAGATGACCCCGAGGTTTTTAGCCACACAGGTGGGAGCAGGAAGGGGGCCAAGAGAGGCCGGCCAGAGAGCTACAGAAAAGGAAGGAGCGGGTGTGCCAATCAGGAGTATCTCAGTCTTACTTGCATTAAGGCAGAGTTCATTGGCGGCACACCAGACACACCACTCCTGGATAGTAGACAGACAGTCAGAGATGAGGGAAGTAGAGGAGGAGGCCGAGGGTAGCCTGAAAATGAGCTGGGTGTCATCCGCATAACACTAAAAGTTGGTGCAGAGAGCGGCGATGCGGTGGGCCAGGCGTGCTAGATATTGGTTGAACAGTCAGGGAGAGAGGTTAGACCCCTCGGGGACACCACAGGTAGAGAAAAAGATAGCAGAGAGGAAGGACCCAAGTTGGACCTGAGAGGGTCGTCGCAGAGGAAAGAAGTCAGCCACGCCAGAGCCTGACCTGTGATACCCAGGTTATCATGGAGACGGTTGAGCAGGATGGCATAGTTGACAGTGTCAAAGGCAGAAGAGAGATCAAGCAGGATGAGGACGCACGGGATGTTAGAGTCAAGACTGGAGAGGTATTCATGGATGTTCAGGAGAGCAGTTTCTGTGCTTCTGGCTGCTCTGAAGCCAGACTGATGGTCATGGAGACAACCAACAGATTCAGTGTGAGAGATTAAGCTGGGAGATGGCCAGTGTCTCCAGGAGCTTGCCCAGGAAGGGAGTGATGGAGATTGGGCAATAGTTGGCCGGGCAAGAAGGGGCGGCAGTGGGTTTCTTAAGAAGAGGGTGCACAAGGGAGTGCTTCAGGGGGGATGGGAATATTCCAGTGGCGAAGGAGTGATTACAGTAATCAGCCAGGGCAGGAGCCAAGGAGTCAATGTGATCCTTGATAGTTTTAGAGGAACAGGGGTGAATCTGTTTCGACAAGACTTTCATAGATCGGACTAGTCTAGAAACCTCGTCTGTGGAGAACAGGGGAAAGGCAGAGAAGGAGGGAGGAGAGGTGGCAGCAGAATGGCCAGAGGAAGAGTGTTGTAATGTGTATCCGAGGTGAGGTGGTGACATCACTGTTACATGGAATGTCGTGATGTCAGAGTGAGTGGAGTGTTGGGATGTTATGCTCTGAAGCTGGGTTCTAAGATTTACAGTTGAGAGTTATGCTGGCTTGAGGGGGCATGCCAATGTTGTTTCTGGCAACTGAACTACAATAAACCTACTTATATCTTACCTGCTGGTCCGGGTGTTGCTTCAGGTACCAAGATTTAACACTGGCGACGAGGATGGGATCCTGTCAAGGAGGGGACAGTCCAGAACCAGATTACATTGCCCTCCAGTGAATTCATGTTCCCAGTAGCAAGCTGTCAGCAGGCTGGGGCCCAGAGTTGTTTTGACTGGGCTGTGTATCCTTTTCAGCAGGCCAGGTGGTGCTGAGTTGAGGAACCCAGTCGGCACACAGGTGGTGCTGTGGGTAGCTGTTTGGCACACAGGTCGGTGTGCAGTGCTGGAAAAGCATTCGGTCAACAGTTAGGCTGAGGGGCCCTCAACAGACCAACAGGCTAACTGTTTGTGATCCTGGATGGTGCGTATTCCGGTTTCCATAAGGCGCGGAGAGGCGTCTTATCAGGCGGCGTTGAGGGAGGCAACGTTTAACTGATCCAGAGCGCAAAATTGCTCCCTTCTGTGAAGGAGTATTGCACACATGTCCGTGTGCGGAGTGTAGAGACGCGGTTGGAGGTGTGCCAGCAGGCCGGATGGTGCTGGTTGTGGCCTCCAGTCCAGTCCGCGTGCACCTGATCATTGGAAGCATGGAGAGTGAAACCGCTTCCCCGTTCGGATCCCTGGCGTGACGGTGACAGGGGCTCCGGTCTGCAAGCAGCTGTTTACGGGCAACGTAGACAATGGTGGTCCTTGCGGTGTACTGGTGCCCTGTGGTGCTAGTGAGAGGGGCCTGGGGCTATGGAGGGTGCTGGTCCCGGCGTGGTGCGGCGCCACGTACTACCAGCATGTTGTGCCTGCATTCAAGGCAGCAATGTTTGCTCCATGCTCCCAGTTTTCAGAATGATAACGTTGGGGAGTCATCAACGTGCGTTCCAGCGTGCTCTGCTGGAACGCAGGCGAGACGTTCAGTGCGTGGAATGTCACGAGAGCAGGCGATGCGCTGTTTCAACTTCTTCTGTTACAGGGAAGTCACGCATAACCTGTAGGCATGGCGGCGGGGCACCCTATGCTAATGGAGGCAGGGTGATCACATGAATCTGCTGTGTCTACGCAGCACTGGAGCGGTACGTGGGTGAGTGCGATCACCTGCGTGGGCTATGTGGAGAGTTTGACATTTTTCTTGGATGGTTTGGAACTTTTGTCGGAGAGAGTCGGTGATGACGCCTCATCGGTTTGCTGTTCTCTCATGTCAGGCGTAATGGAGAATTTGCCTGGGGCCTGCGTCCGAAGTGGTTGTCGATGGGCCTTGGAGCTGTCAGGTCCTGAATTACAGCAGCATGATGCTAGCAGGACGTTCCTGTTGAGGCGGATCATTTTTCACTCATGAGAATTTGTGTGTATGGCCGGCTGTGTGTTGGTTACAGTGTGTGTGCGTAGCATGGGCCCGTGTGAGTGAGTGTGGATGCGCGCATTGGTAGTTTTGTATGTATGTATCTGGATATGTGTTTTTATGCAGTGATTTGGTATTTAATTGCATTTAGCTGTGCAAGTGAGATTTTGTTGAGTATGTTGCATTAATATGCCCAAAATTGCATTGTGTTTTCTTATTTTACTTACTTTTCTTGCAGGTGAGAATGAACTTTTGGGATTTTGGACTCATGGGTGAGGTTTCTTGCCCGTAGAGAACAGTGGTTGATGGACTGAACATTGTGTGTGTACTAATGGAAAAGTGTTAAATGTCTAACAATGCTTTCTTGCAGGTCGGGTTTCGCACTATTGGGTTTGGACGGACTCTTGGGTGGGGGTACTTGCAGGTTGAGATGCTTTATTGATGACAGCATTTTTATTCTGTGCCAAAAGGATTTTTGATGTAATGAATTACACAGTTATCTTTCAGTAGTATTGCAGCAGTAATTTTTGACCACAATGGTGCGTCTTATTACATTAATGTCACTGTATTGGCACATTTATGCCAAGATATAACAAAGAGCAGGGAGTGGGGGGAGGGAGGGATAGGAGGAGAGAGAGGACAGGATGCCCTGAGTTTTAGAGATGAAGTGAGATGCCAGTGCCACACAGAGGGCCTGGGAGGGGACAGGAGAGGTAGAAACTGCGGCAGGATTGGCCAGTTCCTTGCAGATTTTAAAGAGTTCAGCCGAGTTGTTTGATGCCACAGAGACGCAGGCTTTGATATGCGCTCTCTTCTTAGTACAGAGAGACGGTATTGCCTTTGCAGCAGGCAGCAGGCCAGTTTGTCAGAGGATTTACATGAAGCATGCCATTTCCTCTCGGCCACCCTACACTTGCGTTTTAGGGTGACGAGGTCTGTGTCATACCAGTAGTTGCACTTGGCTTTGGGCTTCAGGCGGATTCTCATGACAGGGGCAAGGATATCAAGAGTATCAGAAATAGCAGAGTGGAGAGTAGAGAGGGCTGTGTCAGGATGAGAATTAGCCAATGGTGGAGGGGGTATGGGAAGGTGGTGGCGAAAGCTTCAGTTGACACGCGCTTAATGGGTCGGATGACTGAGAAGGTGGGTGGCAGTGATGGAAGTGGCTTGGTCTGGGGGGTAGGGAGGGTGAGATGGGAGGAGAGGAGAAAGTGGTCACTCCAGGAGAGAGGAGTGGTGAGAGGGACAGAGAGGGGAAGGTCTGAGGAGTTCAGAACATCAAGAGTGTGCCCTGCAGAATGAGTCGGATCAGAGGGGAGAAAAGTGAGTGAGAGAGAGAGAGAGTCGCAGAGGTCGCGAAAGAGTCTGGAAGGAGGACAGGAGGCATCTAGGTGGATGTTGAAGTCTCCAAGGAGGAGGAGTTGAGCAGTTGAGGGCAGGAGTGAGGAGGAGAGGTCCGCCCACACAGAGAGGAAGGATGAAATCTGACCAGGTGGCCAATAGATAGTAGCCACAGTGAGTGGCTAGGTGAGAGAGAGAGCCTGCAGATGAGGCATTCAAAAGAGAAGTAGGCCTGTGTAGGAGTGACAGAGGCAGGAATCCACTCGGGGAAGATCAGGGCTACACCCCCATCTGAGCAGTTGGTCCTTGGCACGGAGAGGACCTTGTAGCCATCAGGTAGGAGTGAATCAAAGCTTGTGACAGAGCTGGCCGTCAACAATTTCTCTGTGAGACCGAGGACATCAAGGTCTAGTTCTTCCAGAAGGCGGCAGATATCAGAGGAGTGTTTGACAGCAGAGAGTTTAGAGTGGCAAGATGGCGAAGGTTGCCATCCTTGAAAGACTTCCGGCGAGGGGTACAGGTCAGAGGTACACCCTGCGGAGGTGTAGAAGGAGCCAGAGAGGGGGCAGAGAGGGAAGGGGATGGCAAGGTAGCCAGGGAGGAGGCAGAAGGGGGAGAGGAGGTAGTCAAGGAAAGGGTAGAAGGGACAGCAGGAGAAGAAAGGAAGTTGATGAGGCGCAGGAAGTGGTGAAGGTTGGCCTGAGGGCCTTGGACCACGACGGTCCCATTGGAGTAGACATTAATGATGACTTTATAGGAAAGGAAGATGCCAGGAGGGCGTCCCAGCGGGTGCCACCATTAATGGGAGAAGATGAGAAAGGGGAGAGCAAAGAGACCATATGAAGGGTACATAGGTCTGGCGAAGGCACGACAAAGAGGATGTTGGTGAGTGTTTCCTTGGAGAAGGCACTGGTGTAGGTGTCGGCGATAGGGAGGCCTGGGTTGGAGACCAGGTTGTCCTTTTTAAACTTTTTCCTACCAGATTTAGTGAGGAGAGCAGGATAGTCAATAGAGAAGCAGTTAGAAAGATAGGAGAGACAGAGAGCACCATAGAGTAGGTGGGAGAGGGGGAGGGTGGAAAAGGGAAGACACTAGCAATGGTCAGTGGAGTAAGTAGACCAGACAGCGGGAGGCAGGCAGGTTGCGTAATAGGACAGATGACAGAGGATGGGCCAGAAGGTGGGCCTTAGAAGTAACAGAGAGACTGCCTCTGGTGGTTAGCATGCACCAGAGGGTCTCTGGAGTGACAAAGACTCCCGTTGCAGGTGGTGTGGACGAAGGCAGACTCCAGGAAGCAGTTCACCGGGTCACAAGGAGCCACAGAAAAAGAGTTTCTTTGAGCGGCAAGGGGACAGGAGACGCTAGGCTTACCCAGTGAGTCCACATGCTGGTAGTGACACTGGAGCGCTCCTTACCCATTTGTGTATCCCAGACAGGCATTCAATTGAAGAGCAGCACTTGCATATGAGTGAAAGTAACCCTGAATTTCATTTTGAATACCAAACAATTGAAAAGCAGTGAATGCAGCACTCGTGTATGAGTGAAAGCGGTACCCAAAGCAATTTTGAATACCAAACCATTGAGCAGCAGCAAAAGTCCAGTAAAACAAAGCCAATTGACTATAATTCTAGATGTGTATGTCTATGGAAAACCGAACCACATGATGGGGCAATATTGTTGAAAGGTAATCCTCACAAGTATTGCCCAAGCCAAAATCTACTGAAGTCAAGGCAGATACAAACTAACCAATATTGCCAAAAACAGAAAGATGCAAATGCAAGATCTATCAATGGTGAAACCTGTTGCCCATATTTTATACAACATAGGGTAAATGTTGGTGTAGACTCACATTTCCAAAGCCATGAGAGAGGTAGAGAACGACCCCATGCTTGTCAATGTTTGGTTGCAGCAGTAGTGGGGAAACAAGAGTGACAAAATTAGGCTCCTGTTCTAGGAAAGATATTCAGATGAGAGGAGCATTGTTTATCAAAGAGTATTCAAAAGCACACGTGAACCTTGTTGTTAAGAATTTTGAAGCTGCAATTTGTTGAATCCTCCGAAGCTGTTGTGAACCTCTTGTCAGTTGACATTAACCACAAAGGCACTTGTTGTGAAACGCTGTTCAGGCAGGGAAGTATACCCGGATGGCAAAAACCCTTTGGAGGTAGTGGACCTGGCAGGGGAGTAAACCAGGTGGAAGTTGAAGAAGTGCTACAAAGGGGTCTTGACAAAGACATTTTATGTGCTTCTGCTTCTGAGGAAAGGAGCTGTGTAAAATGCTAAAAATGTTGTGTTTCTTTAAAATGATCAGTTGTGGAAATCATGCTGACAAAGACAATTATTGTTGCTATTGATCTGCAAAGTTGTTCTTTCTCTGAAGAAGCTGAATTATATAAGGAAGAAGAAGAGCCTTTTATTTACTTTATTGAAATATCAGAGTATTGGAACTTTTTGTTGAACAATTGAACTTGCAAAGAACTGTGTTGGAACTTTGTTGCAGACAAGGATTTCCTTAAATTCCTTTCTTGAACTGTGAAGCAGAAAGCTGGGGAAGGAATTTCCCCAGATTCTAAGAGACTGTGGTTACAATCATTACTGTTTTGAACTGCCATGTATGTCCTTATGCATTTGTTGTATGTATAAGTGTGGGGGTCAGCTATCCTTTATTATAGTGTTTTCTCTAGTAATTTTAGGCAGGGTAACCCTCGTTAGTGTAGGGATAGTGAGGTGTTTATCCAACCTTGTTAAAATAATAAAATGGCAATTGTGGAGAAAGGCTTACAAAGTGGTGCGCCTCACATTTTTGACCCACTTACAACATCTAAGAGCATAATCACAGTGGGACAGCGAGGAGAAAAAGCACTGTGTGGAGAAATTACAGTTTTACTTTATAGTGCCTGTCACAGAAATGTCTAATATCAACCAACACATGAAGCACTATTTGCTCCAATATGAGAACCTTTGCATTGATGAGTGACCTCTAGCTGGTTTATTTGTTCTTTCCTATTGCTAAAAGGCCTAAAAAGAAGCTAAGCTAACAGACCCCCGCGCCGCCTCTCCACAGAATCACATGAGATGGAAATCATGCTGCTTATGTGAAAGATTTTGTTTGGGGCAAGTGAACTTTGACGTATGGTGTTTTTTTTAATGTGTATTAATGCTTCTACAAGCCTCATCATTATGGTGTTGCTACGGGAGTAGCAATGGGAGCTGTGTTTGAAGCTCAACTCCTCCATTGCCTTTTTAAATTGCCTTTTTAAATTGGCCTTTTATCATTTTATTTTCGTTTTGAGATCGGTGCCATCAGATCTGGTCAGGTCTTTGCATATGCTACGTTCAGAACTGAACCTGCAGTAAAGGTATAATTGGCGGTCTCTCCCTCGCATTAAGTGATGCATGGGCTATTCTTACATCAGCAGCAGTCCTACTACCATGGCTCTCACTTTTGATTTCTGGTTGCAGTGCTGCCAAGCTTTGAGAGGGGTTCACTTCAAGATAGCTGCTCATACTACGCAGGGAAGTCATTGAAGTGCTCTTGCACCAATAGCGTCAATGGCCCTGATGAGCTGAAAAGTGTAGGGCTCGGCACTCACTACTCAGGTGTGAACGTGTGGGGATGGAAAGGAAGCAGAGGCAGGTCAGCTGCAGCTCAAAAGCAATTTTGAAGATGTTGCTGTGTGGGAAGGAGGGTGGGGTTCTTGATGGAGCACAGATTGTTTCTGTGCACTGTATGGAATGCCTTTCGAATCCCCTTCACAAGCTCTATTGTAAGTGGCACTGGAAGAGCCTTTCTAAATGTACGTGCCCCAGAAATTCTGTACTGAATATGATATGATAGGTTATTTATAACGCGCTTAATATCCAGAGGTATTTAAACGTGGACCCAGGGATCGAACCCGTGTTGCTCCATGTCATCTTGCTTCCAAGGCGAGCACGTTGCTCCTGAGCTATTCTCCAGAGACAAAGAAATCCACAGAATGGATTTATTATGCATACTACTGTACATGGCAATATGCCCTATGCATTCTGGGATATGGTTGTGAGTTTCTCTTCAGCACTGCTCCAAAAACCGCGATGCTGACTCCCTAACCCTATGACTGTCATATACATTTCACTAGAAAGAGGACTTTCAGATACACTTGCATAGTAATCCTAGTATGGGCTAGCGTCGCTCCCTATGTCCCATCAACAGTATACTCTAAAAGATGTTTATAGTTTGATTTCAGAGGTCTGTGTCCACATTTTGGTTTTACAGTAAAACGGGCAAAGAATTAAGAAATAATATATTCATTGATAACATATGAAGGTATAATGCCATGCCACAATGTCCCACCCAGTTTGCAAGGAATGTAGCTCCCCAACATTTACCTTCGACCTTGCGGGCCGCATGTGCTACCCTATGTTCCATGTCATAAACTCAGCTGCAACACCCATTGACCTTTGGCAAATACATGACTTAACCTATGTGACCTGTTACTCATGGGCCCTGCTTTTGCGTGTTGCATTTTTATTTGGGGCCTGCCATGTGATGACTTCCATGATGTGGCCAAATGCCTGTCCGAGGTAAGTGATGGGGTACAGCTTCCATGAATACTTGGGTTGGACACTGTGGCATGGCATTATTTTTCAGTATGGCACATTTTCGCGGGCCAAAAGTGGTACTTCGACATGTGAAAGCATAGTATAACCCATGAACCCCTCACTTTGGCAGTCTATGCCCTTTTTCGTTTGCTGTGGAGGCGTAATAAGGGCATGATGCAGACAAGACATTTGTGTCACACATTCCTCCCCGTTGTGAGCTTACATAGTTCAAAGGCTGCCTGTTTTTCAGGATGGCATTTCACAGATGGATTGCCATGACATGTGGCGCCCGCCACCAGCTGGTGGAGTTCATTGCATATGATATTTGTGTGGTTTAACTTACCTGCCTGCATTTCTGTTTCTTGCCCTTCTGTTTGTGCCTTGACGGGGTGCAGGTCTGATGCACTATGGCGTCATGCGTTGACCCGGGGAAATGTGGCACAGTATGTGAAAACAGAATCTAAATATCGAGGCTGAGTACCCCAAAAGGAAATACACTGAACACGGGTTACAAAGGAACATACAAAGTACTTTATTTTATACTAAATCCAGTTACAAAAACAGAGCAAAATCAGATAGCTATCAGCCCTCAGTACAACACAACGAACTCCAGCGTGGTTCACTGTGTTCAGTGAGAGACGTTGTACATTAGAATGCATTCGCTTTTTATAGACTTGGTGGGCACGATGTCCAGCCCCACTTCGGGTTAATATTCCACTTAATACATCACCAATCTAGGGTTCGTGCCAAGTCTCGAACAACCGCATATAACTGGTTTGCCTTTAATACATGTATCAACAAGCCTATGCAATAACTGTGTATTCTAAGATTTTCCATGCAGGCCTTCTCGAAACATTAGTACAATGTAGATAAACAGATGTTCTACGTTCAGTATTTGAGTACATTGTTTCAACATATGCTCGTGGATTAGTTTCATTGCACGAGTAATCCTTCTACACACAGGTCAACGAAGGACAAGGTCTCAGTTCACAACCTCAACAAGTGGCCTGCAGGCAAGTTACATATTAGCTATGTACAGAGGTCAAGACGGCCATGTTGTATTCTGGAATGACATAGTCCACCATTTTAACTCACAGGGTGACGTTTACAAAGTGAATCCTAAAATGCCGGTTTGACCGAAAATGGTGGCTTACATTGATTTAAGGTCAGGACCTTGCAACACGGATTCTTTTGCAAGCGACTTTCGAGCAGCTTGGCGTAGGCCAATATTAATATATTTATTGCAATAGGAGGCACAATATGATTTCTCTTTTGACAAACCCTCCTTTTGGCCTATGCCAAGTGGTAAAAATTACTTTGGATCTCCTTGCAAATAACTCCATGCATCATTGTCCATGCACCCTGAATCACTATCGGAAATATTACTGCCATTAGGTCATTTGCTAAAATATTTTTCAACACATATTCTTTGGAAGTTTTATCCGGGGCATACACTTTATGTCCTATCGAACCTATCGCTTGTGCGCAACATCCCCCTAGCATCGAACACATACCAAGTAGACACTGAATACAGCAACAAAGAAAGAACAGGATTCCCAAAATAATTAGCAAGACTGAAAGTACCTTCCAACCTCAAGATTGCAAGAAGTCCCAGAACCAAGCATTTAGATCCCAGTTTCCCTCGGGAACATGCACTTCAGAACTAAGGACGTGCAGATTCTGTATTGCCTTGAAGATAGTTGGGGAGGAATCTGGTGTGAAAACACAGCAAGCGGACCCCACTAATTTACACACTCCACCACGCTCAGCCAGAATGACATCTAATGCCATTCGGTTTTGAAGTGCTACTAATCTTATCGCCTTCTTTTCTAACATCATATTATAGAGTATGTCCGTGGTCCGGTTGATGGTTCTCTCCAGTACTCTCGCTAGTTTTCTGATATCTTCTGAATTCGCTATATGCCCCCAAAATGGCACAACTGATTTAGCTATATCTCCCAAGATTTGTGCTGGGGTGTCACCATTCTCGTCCCGCCGTGGACGAGCCTTTGTCATGATGCCTACCCCCAGGCATCTGGACCAAGCCCATCAGCCTCGGGAGCAGGCGTCAAGACATTTATTAAAACCTCAGCAGCCCCGGCTAGGGGCTATCTGGGTTCAGTCCTGGCACCCTAGGCGCCAGCCTCATAGCAGAAATCAGTCCTGACGCCTAAGGTGCCAGGCTCATAGTCATTACTTACCCCAGGCAGACCATGCTGCAAATGACTCCAATCCAACGTGAAGCCTGGAAGGGACTATTTTACTACAGGGACTATTTTTTACTCGGGTGTGGTTCTAGGGACTTCTTACCTGGGACTACTTTTGAAGCTATTTAAACCACGCCCGACCAGCAACACACGCTTCACGTTATTCTGCATCCAGCAGCATAACGCTCACCGTGCCTGCAAGTCAGCATCCAGACTTCTGCCACGCCCGTCCTGAATCCGGAGCTCCTAGAGAAGAAGGAAAGCAGAAAGCAAGGTTAGAAAACAAACTTTATTCCAGTTTCTCACCTGATTCTGGAACCATCACGTCTGCACCTGGAAAGGACATCCTTTCTACACACGTCGCATCGCCAGCTGCAGCACCACGCCATACTCACCAGTCCTCACAGCACCTTACGATCCGGCGCTGCCTCCATCATTTCTTCATCGGGCTCCGGCATCTGGGGACAAAAGAAATAACCAGGTGAGCCGAGAGAGCCAACAAATACAATCTCTCTTACCACCATAGACTTACCTGATTTACCACCGGAGGCATTATTCTTTAACTCTCCACTCTTCAAACGTTGCATCTGAAAACGGAGAGAAAACAACACGTTAAATACATGCATTATTTATGGGACAGCATCGGGTACTACAGACTCTTACCTGAATGCCATCTACCACCACGAGACCATCTTTTCTCGAACTCCACTGCAAGATAAGAAAGGAATGGGACAAGAGTGAACATCGGACATATTGAACTCTATGAACTCTATACTTACTGGTCTTCGCCAAGAACCTCAGAGTCAACTCTCGTCTGGAACTCCCCAACGCCTTCTAACCAGTGAAGCAACTGGTATCTATGCGCCCCTGCAACCCACGCAGGATGGAGAGCTCATCTTTTAAGAATATAAGGTGAGAGAACTGGAAGGGGATTTCGGAGGTGATTAGTGGGGTGCGCAGTGAGGTGCCATCACTAGAATCCACTGGTGGCTAAATTCCTCTCTCCACTTGCAGGAGAATCCTTCTATGGGTCAAGCAGATGAGATTAAGAGGGCCAGTCCAGTCTGTCATCTCAGCACTACGCATCACGTTGGTGGAGACCGCAGCAGTCCGGGTCCGGCCGACGCCCCTGTGGGAGCCAGGTGAGCGTAACAGCCTTCAAAACTTCTCTTGTACTAGCTATAAACACCCCAGGTAACAAGATACCTAAATAACAGGTTCCCTGCCAATCCCTGGGCAACCATGGGAATGCTAGATTACTGTAGACAAAGTAGACAGGTTCGCCTACATACAAAGGTCTGTTTTCCCCAGTCAAATTTGCAACGCTGGCACAACCTAGAAAATTTCCCATTGACTGAGTTTCATTCCTCTGTATGCAAAAAGAGACTGAATCGGGGCTATGGTTAACAGTGTAAGAAGGAGGCATGGCATCCTTATTGCCTATTGGAGCCATCTTAAAGGAAATCAAAGATTGGAAAGGACGAGACAGTTTATCAGAAGGCCTAATAGAAGCAACATTCGCTTTACTCCTATTTGTGAAAAGCGAGCATCCCAGGGGAGTCAAAACACCCTTCTCAAAACTATTCAAATTGGTGCCATCAAAGTTCCCTGAGATGCCATCATTCCATTGGCCAACGAACAGTGCTCTAAGAGAAGCATAGCAAGCAGTTGTCAAAGGTAAAGGATGAATATACCAATCTAGCCCCTTATCCCCGTGTTGCGGTAAATGTGAGCAGACCCAACAGTTAGATTTATTAGAAAATGGCATGCGTAGCATTCATGATAAGCAGTAAAGTGTTATTGTGGTACCTTTGTCTGTGCTGTGAATCCCTAGGGGATAGAGTATGCAAATGTAAAAAGGGAGTAGGAACAATAGGTGCACTTTCAGTAGGCAACAAAAGTTCTAAAGAGTGAGTTTCCTCGAGGTACCACAATCCTAAGGCAGCGACTATTAAAAACCCAAATATTATTATAAAAATACAGCAATACATTTTCAGGGCCCAGGCATTTTGTCCATCGTCCCGGTTGGTCACCCCCTTATTTACAAGTCCCATACGAGTGGTAGCGGTAGCGGGCATCGTAGTCTTCAAACGGATACTCCAAAGTTCGTTGCTGGTGACCTCCCAGTCGAGCGACTTCTTAGTCCTTCCACAACCCTAGCCAACAGAATCCCCTTTGTCAAATTTGGGTAAAAACAAGCCCTCGATGATCCTTTTTGTTCTTCAAATGCACAGCCGAACCGTGCCGTAAGTCTATCAGATGCACAGCAAAACCATGCCGTAAGTCTATCAGATGCACAGCAAAACCGTGCCGTAAGTCTATCAGATGCACAGCAAAACCGTGCCGTAAGTCTATTTTCATGGTCATAGATTGTACCTTACTTTTCCCGGTACTGATTGATCCAGAAACAATATGTCGTCACTTCCCGCTGGAAGCAACGTGTTGTAAGCAAGTGAAGGTACCGAATTCCAAATAGCAGTTTCCAGCTGCAAAATTTGTGGAGTGTGGAGACAAAATAGCAGCTTCCCCAAGCCTCACGGGCTCAGAGAGATTCTCCGACACACTCTCAGTGCTACTTACTGCTTTGGGATCGTTGGTTGCAGTGTCAGCGAGGGGTTCTGTTTCTTCTGTAACGTGTGGCACAGGGTGAGGAAGTTTCTTGATGTGGGACGCGTGGATCCAGTTCTTTCTCCCAGCGACCCGCACTGCTGTCTGGGTGACCAACAGGACTTGGAATGGCCCACGCCAGCGAGGCACGAGGCAAGAGGAGCGTTCGAAAGATTTGAGGAGCACCCAACTTCCAGGCCATATGCAGTGGCCCGGGCCCTCGTATCGCACAGGTAAAACTTCTCGTACCTGGTGATAAATCAAATACAGGTTTTTAGTCAACTGGCTACAATAATCTGAAAGTAATACATTTTCAACATTTCTTAATCAGTTACATTTAGGAAGGTTCCAAATATTGGCAGGTCTCCGCATTACCACCTTAAATGGAGAGAGTCCAGTGTTAGTTTGAGGGGTTGTGCGCATAGATAACAATACGATCAGTAAGGCGTCCGGCCATTTTAGTTTGTTGCTGGCACACGTCTTAGCGAGCTTGTTCTTGATGATACCGTTGTGTCTTTGTACTAGTGCGGCGCTCTGAGCATGTCTGGCCGAATGGAACCATTTGTCAATTCGTAATGCCGTACATATCTGCAGAATTACAGCAGTGACAAAATGTGGACCATTGTCCGACCAGATAACTCTTGGCAAACCGAACCGCGGGAAGTACTCCTTTAACATGATTTTTGCAGTAGTCATAGCTGTAGCATCTTTAACAGGGAAAGCCTCAACCCATTTACTAAAAGCACAGATAACCACCAGTACATATTTCTTATTATCGCATCATTCCATTTCAATAAAATCAAAGTGGATCACTTCAAAGGGGACAGAGGATGGCCCAAAACTACCCCTTGGAGTTACTGTCCCCTTTCCCACGTTATGTTGCAGGCAAATCATACACTCCCGGACATAGCGCTGGGCAATTTTCAAAATTTTGTCATTTACCCAAACTTTCTCTAACATTTTTGTCATCTTCTGGGCACATACATGCGTAGGACCATGGGCCATGATGACCATCATCATGACATACGCGTCAGGGAGTAGCCATTTCCCTTCTACTATGTCCACCAAACACCCGTCATCATCAAGTTTCCCCAAGCCTTCAGCCCACCTTTTGGATTCTGCTAACGTGGCATCAGCTTGGATATCCCATACAGACCCAACACCCTCATCCATTGCATAAGCATCTACAGACTCCCTTGAGACATACATCTCCGTAAGGAGATCGGTAGCAGTTTGCCTAGCTATCTGATCAGCGAAAGCATTCCCTTTCCCTATATCATCTGTAATCTTTCGATGTGCTGCACATTTCATAACTGCTAACCGAGTAGGGAGCGCAAGCGCTGAGAGTAGTTGCACTATTAGGGAGCCATGTTGAATTTTGGTGCCATGCAAAGTTAGAAACCCTCTCTCTTACCAAAGTCTCCCAAAGTTGTGAACCACCCCAAAGGCATACTGACTATCAGTATATATATTTACTGCAAGCCCTTCGGAAAGTTCACAAGCTCGGGTCAATGCTATAATCTCTGCGGCCTGCGCAGAATTATGCGTGATTCTCTTAGTTTCCACAAACGTGCTCAATGTAGTGATCACATAAGCAGCTGTGGATGTACCATCCCGAAGTTTGAAACAGGAGCCGTCACAAAACAGCTCTCCTTGCAGATTATCCAAGGGAGTATCTTTCAAATCAATTCTACCCTTTGTCTCTTGTTCGGTCATATACAAACAATCATGTGGCAGTAGTATATTGCGGGAAAGGTAGGAGTTCAACCGGATTAAGAACACAACACCTCTTAATTTGAATGTGAGGAGCAAACAAGATCAATTCATATCTTGTCAACCGTGCAGAAGTGAGGTGTTGCGTTTGAGTTCGGTTCAGTAGAACATCTACAGAGTGAGGCACCATCAGGGTTAGATCATGGCCTAGGACCATTCCCTCACTGTGTTTTACAGATGCAGCAGCAGCAGCAGCAGCGACAGCTCGCAAACATCTTGGCAAAGCGCATGCTACAGGAATAAAGGGCGGAAGAAAAGTAACTGCATGGCCTATTCTTCCCTCCATGTTCCTGCGTTAATACAGACAAAGCACATCCATCACATTCATGCACAAACAACACAAAGGCCTTTTCATAGTTTGGTGTGCCCAAAACTGGTGCAGAGCATAATGCAGTCTTGAGCAAGTCAAACGATTGCTGGTGTACCGCGTTCCATGGCAATGGCGAAGAAATGCCCTTCTTTGTCAAAGCCAACATTGGTTTGATCACTAGTGAAAAATTTGGGATCCACAATCTACAGTAAAAAGCCATACCTATCAAGGCTCTAACTTCCTTCTGTGTATTTGGGACAGACATGCCAGAAATGTGTTTTATTCTTTCAGGTGTCAATCTTCTTCCCTCCTTTGACAGGACATAGCCTAAATAGGCGACGTCCTGACAACAATATTGACATTTTTAAGCGAAGCTTTATGACCATGCTTAGCTAGATGGATAAGTAATAACACAGTGCCCTCCTTCCAGGCACTCTCAGAGTCAGCAGCTATAAGCAAATCAATGTACTGAAGCAAAGTACAGGTAGAGGGCAATTCAAGGGTATCAACTTGTTATTTCAAAGCCCTACTATAAATGCTAGGACTCTCTGTGTACCCTTGAGGTGCACGAGTAAATGTGAACGAGCGTCTCCCTAAGGTGAACGCGTACAAATATCTACTATCCTTGTGTATAGGAATACTAAAGAAAGCATTCTTTAGGTCCACAACACTAAAGTAAGTAGCCGTAGCTGGAATCATGGTTAGAATTATCGTTACATCAGGCACAATCGGAAATTGTGGTGCCACAACTTTATTAATGGCACGTAAATCAATTATGAAACGGAATGGAATTTCATTATTGCCTTTCTTGTACATGGATAAAATCGGACTGTTACACAAACTCCCTGAAATTTCTTCAATCACCCCGCAACGCACAAAATCGGAAACAATGCATTTCAAAGCTTGCTCGCCCTCAACTGAAATCTTATACTGAGGAATGTGTGGCAGCTCAATTCCATATTTCAAAACTATCTTGACAGGTTCAATCTGTAAAACACTGACATCATTGTGGTCGACAGCGAACAAGCTCTCTGGTACATTAATGAATTCTGGAGGCAAAGGTCTAGTCAAGAATTGCGAGGCAGAATATTGCTGTGGTGAAATCGTCAAGCGTAGTCCATCAGAAGAACAATAAATCACTGCATTTAATTCTTTTAACTGATTCAACCCCAGCAAGTTCTCTCCGCAATCCGAAGTCAACAGAAATGGACAATGGTCCGTAAAGGGACCCAAAGAAATAGTTACCGGCAAAGAAACCGGACATACAACTGGTGTACCATAAAACCCTACAGAAACATTGGTTTGCCCTGACAGTGGAATGTTTGGAACTCGTGAATGATCAATGGAACACTTCTGTGCTCCAGTGTCTATAGAAAACTGATATTTCCTATTTCCCACCACCATTTCAACGTAGGGACCTTTCTGATTGACGGGAATAGGTGTAGGTTCCAAACCATGCTTCGGGCAATCCTAACGAAACAGAATATCATCAAAAGGAAACTCTTCAGATAAATATGCAGCAGAAGGATGATCAAATATGTTCTTGGTGTCCACACTCGGAGTCTGATTGTCCTGCGAGAAAGGTTGCTGAGGGTCATGTGTAAACTGACCTCTACCAGGGCCCCCTACACCCGGGCGACCTCTGGATCGCCTACCCATATTACCAAATGTATTGTTTGACCTTTGTTGAAGGACGGGGCATTGTGCTCGCCAATGACCCTCTCGACGACAATAAGCGCACTGGTTAATGTTCACAGGACCCAAGGGCACCTTCCCCTGCAGGACATACTGACCTCTAACCTGAGAACTACCCCCTCTGAGGCCTCTAACAATTTGCTGCAATAGCACTTTAGTTTTCAAATCTCCTTTTCGTTTTTCAACCCTATGTTTTTCATTATTGACACGGTTGTCATAGTACTGAGCCACGTGCAGTACTTCTGATTGTGATTTCGCCTGCCAAGCGCTCTCAGAAGACATAATTTTCGACTGGATGTCAGGCAGCAATCCACGCACAAATTTGTCCATGAACAACCTTTTCCCAGACTCTGTGCCTAGGTCTTGTCCACTGAAATCCGAGAATACCTGTTCGAACCGATTAAAAAACTCGGTAGCACCCTCAGACTTTCCTTGGACACAGGCCGTAAGCTTGTCCCAAATAATTCTCTTTTCAGGAATTATGGTTTTTAATTTAGCAACGACTCTGTCAGGCAAAGTTAGTATCACCTGAGGCGGTCTCTCTCCAGCTGGCCTTTCTCTGTCAAGCCTAGTGATGTTAGCCCACGTATCTCCCAACCCAGGTACGTCGTCTATAGTTCTAACCTGTTTCCACAAATCTACGGGCAGGAGTACAGGGAATAACAGATCAATATCGCCTAAGGTGAACACTGAGGATTGCAAGACGGACTCTATTTCTTTATAGAATCCTGTCGGATTTTTCCTAATATCAGGAATAGATTGCCTAATAGTATTCACTTCCTGTCTTGAGAACGGGACGTGAACGAACTGTGATACATAATGTGCGGGAATGTTCACAGCAACTATACCCTGTGCAGCATCGGCCGCAACCTCGACCTTTGGGAGAAATGACGGAGGGACCTCTCTCATAGGCAACAGAGAGGTAGGTAACTCCGAACGCTTGCTAAGCAACAGAGCTAAATCGAGCGCTAAAGCAGTCGAAGAAGTGTCAAGTGAAAAAGCTCTCTTGTAAATACTCAATAACTCTGTGGGACAACTAATCTTCCTTTTTACACACTCATCCTGCAGGTACTCTACCATTACCTGTATCACTTTCCTCTGCATTTCTAGCGTATATTGACTGCACGTGTCATATACTTCAACAGGAGTTATCGATATGTCTGAAATCCATCTAATCGCGTCTTTCTTACAAATTCGCGTTTCCTCAGATATCGATTTACGACATGGAATGAACCGTTTCTGTACATATTTTCCTCCTCATCATCCTCGTTCTGTAACTTTTCTAACTCCTTTCTATACGCAAATAACCTCTCGTCGTGCTCATTTACTTTCTCCACAGTGTCTCTAGAAAGCGCCAGAATATTTTGATCCCTTAACCATTGCGGAAGATCTGCATTATTTAATCGTCCCCACATTATACATAACTGAATCCCTAAACCTTCAATAAAAACATTTTTCTCAGGACAATTATCCATATTACAAAGTATGGAAAAAACACTAGCTTGATCATCCTTCTCCATACAATGCTTAGCCCATGCAATTAACTCACGTTTCTTCTCCGGCGGTACAGTATTGCGAGTGACAACCTTCGACACTGCACCTCGATCGATTACAAGCGGCTCAGGACCACTTGGAAGAGAGGGAGCAGACAAATGTGATGGAGGTACTATAACTGGTGCGATAAAAAGAGGTGGGGGAGCTGGAGGAAGGGGAACATTAGGCAGAGCAAGAACAACAGGAACAACAACAGGTGGAGCAGGAATAACAGGAGGAAGAGGCAAAGCAGCAGGAAGAGGAACATACGGAGGTGGCGCAGAAGCACCAAGCCTTCGTTCATTTAATAATTTGTCAATAAACTCATCATAAATATGAAGATCTTTAAAGGATAGATTTTCTGAATACCGAGTGAGAAAGCCCTATCCATATTTTTTGTTGTCTCAGACTGTTTGTCCTGATCATATAACAATGCTTTTTCAGCATTCGTTTTATGATGGCGCGCATGTTTTTCTCTACTTTTAAGTTGCTGTAACGCCTCTTTTTTCCAATTCTGCAAAACATCAAATGCTGCAGATCTAGCCTTTTTCTTTAATAGAATTGACTCCAAATACTCAATACGAGGGATTTCAAAACTACCATTGATTGGCCACTGAAGTTCAGAGGCATGTCTGGTTTGTCTGTGCCAAATGTCATTAAATACTATACTTCCAATGCCATGCTTACAGTACATAGTACATGCCGGCGACCCCTCCTGTGCTGCCGGACAGCTAAATTCCAAAGATTGTCTATCACTGCGGAATAATGCCCTAAAGCAGGTAGACAATTTCCCAGGCATATCTCAAATTCTTGGTCTTACCTGGTCAATAATTGTGTCTGCAGATACAATGTGCCAAAATTCAAATTGTCAGGATTAAATTAAGAATCGAGTCACGACTCACCTGACCAAACCTAAAGAGGTCTGATCGGATTTCAAAGAATCTTACCTAACTAATCTTACCTCGTGTATGGTGATTTCGACAAATCTGCCCACCTCGATAAGTGGACCCTCGTCAAGATGCCGTCTCGGACCACACGCTTATCGTCCAAGGATCGGGTCGTGCAGCGCTGCTGAGGTGTTGCGTCTCGTTCAATGGGGCCCCTTATGTCACACCGTCCGATCCCGGTCCGATAGCGTGCATCAACCTTCAACAATCCGGCATCAATCTTGAGGCTCCCTATTCGGGCGCCAACTGTGAAAACAGAATCAAAATATCGAGGCTGAGTACCCCAAAAGGAAATACACCGAACGCGGGTTACAAAGGAACATACAAAGTACTTTATTTTATACCGAATCCGGTTACAAAAACAGAGCAAAGTCAGATAGCTAGCAGCCCTCAGTACAACACAACAAACTCCAGCGTGGTTCAGTGTGTTCAGTGAGAGACGTTGTACATTAGAATGCATTCGCTTTTTATAGACTTGGTGGGCACGATGTCCAGCCCCACTTCGGGTTAATATTCCACTTAATACATCACCAATCTAGGGTTCGTGCCAAGTCTCGAACAACCACATATAACTGGTTTGCCTTTAATACATGTATCAACAAGCCTATGCAATAACTGTGTATTCTAAGATTTTCCATGCAGGCCTTCTCAAACATTAATACAATGTAGTTAAACAGATGTTCTACGTTCAGTATTTGAGTACATTGTTTCAACATATGCTCATGGATTAGTTCCATTGCACGAGTAATCCTTCTACACACAGGTCAATGAAGGACAAGGTCTCAGTTCACGACCTCAACAAGTGGCCTGCAGGCAAGTTACATATTAGCTATGTACACAGGTCAAGACGGCCATGTTGATTTCTGGAATGACATTGTCCACCATTTTAACTCACAGAGTGACTTTTACAAAGCGAATCTTAAAATGGCGGTTTGACCTTAAATGGCGGCTTACATTGATTTAAGGTTAGGACCTTTCAACACGGATTCTTTCGCAAGCGACTTTCGGGCAGCTTGGCGTAGGCCAATATTAATATATTTATTGCAATAGGAGGCACGATATGATTTCTCTTTTGACAAGTAGGGCTACGCAACGAGATCTGAATAGCAGGTCATCAACACATTGACCAGGTAATATTGCTTTCTGTTACACTAAACATGCTGCACTGCATGTAGGGTAGCCTATTCCAGATCCATATGGTCCAATGCCGCAATCACAGAGGAGATGGAGACTGACTCATGGGATCTGCCATGTGTGCCTTACACATCAGGCGGTGTGGTGGACATGGAGATGCGATGGTGTGCATGTGTCAGGAATGTGCCAGGAACCTGTCTCAGCACTTGG
The DNA here is from genome assembly GCF_040938575.1 of Ambystoma mexicanum. Taxonomy (NCBI): domain Eukaryota; kingdom Metazoa; phylum Chordata; class Amphibia; order Caudata; family Ambystomatidae; genus Ambystoma; species Ambystoma mexicanum. Next base: position 985,066,949 of record NC_090928.1, on the reverse strand, counting down.
GGGAATGTGGCTTGTGACGTGCCATTCAGCATGCCGATGGTGGGCGGAAATGTGCCAACGGTGCATGACACCAGTTTCAGGAGAGGACGGATTGCTGTCCTGATGTTGATCAGTGATTGACTGCATGCCAGTGAGTACCAAGAGTGGTGGTCTGATGCAGGGAATGCCCAGGCTCCTCATAACACGTTGCACCACTTTTGCTCTCCTGGGTTCCTTGACTGCTGGTGCGCTGCATATCTCTGCAAGTCTCTAATGAGAGGAAGGTGCTGGGGGCATCCTCCAAATCTAGAAGGGGAAGCATTTTGTTGGAATGTGTGGGTCTTAAAAATTCTCTAGGGGTCAATGGGCGGGACTTCTGCAGTATTTTTCTGCACGTGGAGGCATTTATCCCCACCTTTTGGGTGGAGGTAAATGCACTGTTCTTTTTGCATAATTCTGTCTTTTTTTGGCGGTATTTAAACTTGTGACATTGTGGAAACACTGTTTTGTGCTGGGGCTAATTCCACTGGAGGAATTGGCCCAGAGGAATTACCAACATTTTGGTTGATATTTCCTCTGGCGATAATTCCTCCAAATGAATTAATGCCATAGGAAATACCGTCAAATTTACGGAAATCTGAATTCTGCAGAACAGTAGAAGTGGCGTTTCATATTTCACTAACATGCATTCATTTGCTAATTTGTGAAAAGAAAAAAGGACAAAATTAGAAAATCTCACATACACACTTTACAATTTTTATTTCATTTAATTTCTTTAAACAATGTTTAAAAGCGCAAAGGTGCAAAGTAGAAAAACGCACATACACATGTCTTCTCAATTCATTAAATACAAACAACTTACTGTTATTCCCTGGCAAATGCAAATACAATGCTTGTGCAGAAGCCCAAACTTTTACTGGGCCAATCCTTGGAGGGAAAGGTGCCCTTTTGACACATTCCGTAGATGCGAATCAATTGCTGTTTGGTAGAAATTAGTTGGGATGACATATTTACCCCGCCGCCTTTCAGTGTTATGGGCTACCTCTCTATTGTAAAGTTACAGCATGATAGCTGCTAAGTGTCCCATGTCGTATGCAAACCTGGCTGCTCGCCTACCGTATTGTACAGTCCTGACTTGTAGCTTTGTTTTCCAAAAGTAAGCATGTGGCCACACCTCCCATCATGCACAGGGCTGCTGGTTGAAGCTGATTGGATGTGCCACATGTGACGTGTAGGCAATCAGAACTTATGTAGGCTGGTGTGTGTGTGGACCCAATATACTGAGCTCCACAAAGTGAGTATAGATACGTATAAAAAAGTCTAAAAAGGTTGCACACGTACATAACACGCTATTATATAATTATTTGTAGGATGCCGACTCACTGGATGGCTCTATTTTGGGATGCAATTTCTAAATTTTAAAAGGGCACTTTAAAAAAACAAAAAAAGCTTTTTTTTTTTAGCAACAACTCTACAATTAGAAAGACACTGAAGCAACGACAGAAAGGTCATGCTATTCGTTGTTGTGGGACAGTTATTTGTTCGATCCAGATGTCTGGCTTTTATGTTTACAGCTGCAAGGTGTCTTGCTAATTACCATACCATTGAAAAAGCAAACGATCAGGGTGACCGCACATGGCGTACAAACTCCAAATGATGCTCATTCATCTGGCCAAAATGGCATTATTTGAAACTTGGAGAAAAATAAGTTTTTGTTTTTGTCTTTACCAGATGCTTTAATGCATATACGAGATTTTAAAAGAAAAAATGGTAACAGGACATATATTGTTGACATTACAGTATCCAACAGTGATACATTGATATTTTTCAAGCTATTTGGCCTGGGCATGAATATAGAATGACATAGATAGTCCCTTACATAAGTCAGGGATCATGGTGAACAAAATTCATACACACAAAGTAAATCACAATACAAAAATTTTCAGTGTTGACATTAAACATTGGGGGGCGGGGGAGGGGGGTACTGACCTACCAGGGTAGATCAGGGTTTAGCCAGGAGGCCTTTGGTTCACCAATTACCATACCAGAAACATGGGTGCACGCCCTATGCAACCTCATACCGTCCTTGGTGCTCAGCCCTGAAGTTAACAATAGGGCTTGTCCTCCACTTGAACATGTGTGTTCCTTTAAGCAGCTTCTCACTAATGCTACACATAATATGTTTCGACTAAGCTCACCCTCAGAATGATCTGCTAGAAAGGAGAAGGCTGGCCACACGACCCTATAGCTATGGATCACATGCAATTAACCAATGCATGCCCTTACAACATGGGAGTGCTGTAATGATTCCAGGTCAAATATGTCAGAACAAGAGAGGAGGTGCTGGTTCTGTGAGAAGAGCAGCCTGGGCGCACCTCAGTTGCAAAGTTACTGAATAGAATGATTGATTGGGGTTTCGGCGGATGCCCTGGACTCCCAGAAATAGCGAGCAATGTTTAGTGACCTTACTTCAAGGTTAGACTTTTGTTCTCTGTCCCACCACAAGTAACCCAGAGCTAAATGTACTGTTCTGGGGTAATGGATGACTCACCCCATGAATGAACTCCAGGAAAGAGCTGAATAAGGAATCGGGCCTGCTGGCCTCCCTTACTTTGAATGATTAGGGCTGGACCGCAGGTAGTGGAAGGTGCCTCCTTTGGTGGCCTTGTAGGTCCTATAAGTGGAGGGGGTATATATGGCTTGTGTGAGCCTGTGGTACCAAGTCTTATTTGGATGACAACCCTGAGTGCTTGATTAGGAATTGATGGGGGATGGGTTTGTCCACTTTCTTAGTTTGATCCCTTGACTGTTTGTTTTAGTTTTTTTTAACTCATTATTGGTTCTGGTGAGGACCCTTGACTGCTGCCCGGCTATAGGTGTCTAGCTGCTGGTGCGCTTGCTCAGCCTCCTCAGCGGCCGCGGGATCAGCAGTACAGAGAGAACTCATTTTATTGCTGATGGATGCAGATCTATAGGCCAAAGCATTTTCAATGCAGTTATCTCCAACTCTATGCTCACACTGTTTCTTTTTACTACTGTTATTTTGGGTATCTGGGGGAGGACAAAAGGAGGGCGTCTGGCCATGATGGCCGGTGGGCATCAGTAGGAGCACTAACCTGGAAGGTACGATTGTGACATGTAAAGTCTGGGGCCTAAACTGTGCTAGGAAGCAAAAAAAGTGCTGACATGCTTGAATGGCCTGGGGTGTGTTGTGGCACTCTTGCATCCACCTGCAGGATGATAAGGTGCAAAAGATGGCCAAGCTACACTTGCAAAGCCAGGGGTCGAATAGGGGGTTGCGATTTTGGTATGCAAGAACCTTCCCCTGACAATCCTTTCCACTTTGCTCAATAGGTGTGGGAGTCTTATGTCAGTATTAGAGAAATGTCTGGAGCACTGTATGCTTGTGATATGATTTGATAGGTTATTTATAATGCGCTTCGAACCTGTGTTTCTGTGTTGTCTTGCTTCCAAGGCAAGCACGTTGCCCCTGAGCTATCCTCCCGAGTAAACATTGCATAAATGTTTACACCCCCAGTGGGGAGAACCACAATTCTTGCAAAAGGTTTCCCAACATATTCAGGACCATAGAGGGGACTGTGAAATCCTGGGGTGGGGGTGGGCTTAAATGTGATCCTAGAATAATGTTCATCACAGGTTGAGTGGGTGGTCACATACCTGGCCACCCAAAATGAACTATGTGGTCGTGGGCACTATGATTGGTACAACATTGTTATGTCATCAGGAGTTTTTTGCTGAAGGTTTTCGGCCCAAAAATCTCTGCGAGAACAAATGTCTGGTGATTTAAGAACAAAGAACCCAATGATTAGGGAGCAGGCAATATTTGAACCCTGGAGACTCCAAGATCCCCTGGAGAAGAGACTACTCTTTTTACTCACCAGTCCAGAACAACTATTTACACTGGGCCTTTTCCTGAAATCAAGGAGGGGGACCCAAGTATGTAACTGTAGAGGTTGTATCTGTACTCTGACCATAGTTTCTCTGGAGCTTGACCTCAGATGTATTTTGGCTGGCAACTCGACACTATTTTCCTGAAGGACGGAGACAGAATGACCTAATCAGCAAGGTAAGGCTGCATGTCACAAGGTGCAACCAGATAGGCGAGGAGAGCGATTCTGCTAAATAGGAAGCAATGAAGTGCTATATGTGAGGAATCTCAATGGGCCTTAGCAGCAAAAAAGGGAAAGAAAGGAGGAAACTGTGCAGCACCTGGAGATGGAGATAAAAGACGCAGAAGCCCCAGACATCTGGGGGCGTGGGGAAAATTAGAGAAGCTGAAGTTCAAGGCTATCAGGTGGAATACGCTTTGTCTCGATTGAAGGTCAATTGCTCTGAAGTAGAGTAGGAGAGAAGTTGGCCACTCTCACACTGGCTAAAGTGTCTGGGAGCTGACAGGACTTTTTCTGGGAGAAGACTTAGTAATGGTGGGTTTCCATGTGCCTCGGACCAAATTAAACAAGAATTCTGGAAATGTATTACTACATCTACACATCGGGTAGAGGCGCTCGGGGTAGGCCTGGAAAGGATCGGACTGGGGAATAACATTGTCTTGGGCACCAATGTAAAAGTGGCCTGCAGTTGCAAATGGAAGTTCGTTCCTTTTGTGACTGACTGTTTGAATAGTGCACAAGTGGGTACACAAGTAGGAGTGTTTTGTGTTGCAAATTGTGTAATACAAAGACCATGTATTCACCAACAATGGTCACAACTACGAGCCACATATGTGAAGCAACTCATCAAACCGGCCACATTGCCCAAAAAAGCGACACACTGAGCAAAAAAACGGGCTCCCACTTGCATTCTGTGTTTTTGTTTCGGGCATTGCCCTGTTGTCCTATACACCAGTCCGACCCTGGGCCTGGACCTACCCTGCCTGTATTAGGAGGAAGGGACTTTCCTGGATCAGTGAAGAAAAGGTCATGTGGACCTAGACTCTCTGAATAGTGGGAAAACACCTGTGCCAGATGGAGACCCATAGGAGAACCTCACGATAAATGATAGAGCAGCAACTGAATTGCTACGTGCAATGTTCCGGGAATCTCTCAGCCTGGCAAAAACTCCTGTATCCGTATACCACGCTCAGATTAGCCTCATACATGAGAAGGACAAAACACCAAACTCATGTCGCAGTGACAGGCCCATAAGTCTCTTCAAAAACCTCAAGATAAAAGTAGGTTTGTTAAAGGCAGCCATAAGATGGATAATATGCAATGGTTGCTACATGTACGGGTCAAGAAGGGCTAATCACATGAGGAATGGCCTGATCTTGAGAACTTTTAGGCGAGGAAGAAAAGGGACCAGGCAGGGCTGCTCCTTGTCCCTGCTTCTATTTGGATGGATCCTCTTGTGGCCAGGATGAGATCCAATGACTCGATTTCCTGGTTGCCCTTTGGAGGTGCCCGCCCGAAGATGTGGCTGTATGTGGACAATCTTCTACTGGCTCTAAGGGCACCACCTCATTACCCGGGGCAGTGCAGACTATAAAAGAGTCTGGATAAATGTGAACTGGGCGACCTCCAAACTCCTGGCAAGGATAGGGGCGTGACAACGACACATGCTTGGAGATATCCCTTTCATGTGGTGCCCAAAGAGCAACACATATCTGTGTCACAATGGGTACTACAATTACAATGAGAGCTAATACAGCAGTTTAGTTGGATAAGGCCAAGGATAGTCTTACCTGTGGGAAAAAGCCCTGAGGATGTGCCAGTGGGGAAGAACTCAATCATGTGGTGGTCTCCCAGAAGTTGAACTATTTGCTCTCAGTGCTTCCTTTACTATTACCCGATTGGGTCTTCAAATAAATCAACAGAATGACGAGGGAGTTAATTTGGAATCGCTGCCTGGAAATTAAAAATCAGGCAGACGCGGGCAGGGTTCTTGGATTGGCTGACTTTGAGAGGTTTCATATCACTTACTGCTCTAGAAACATCAACAGATGGCTGACAGATTATGGTGAAGACTTGTGGCTTCAAGCTGAATGCAGCAGAAGCAGGACCCTTGCCAGCACAGTTCTTGGTCTCCTCAATGACGTAACAGAGCAGCGAGAGAAATATTCTGAAGACATTTTTGAGGAGTTGCTGAATATGGGTTCTTAGGTTATGGCATTGTGACCGATGTTCTATCTGAACCGACAACTATGCCAGATGGGCATTCGTTTTTTCTGGCCAAGCTGGTGTATGGATTGGGATGGAAAGGCGATTTGTGTAAAAGGGCATGGGTGGCTGTCATTTTGATGCCTTGAGACTCAAACATGGGATGGAAGGATGCCCATTTGCGGAATACCAGAAGTTGAGAAGAACTCTGAGACACAGTTATGGTAGTGAAGCAAGCCCAGGAGAGTTGTACACACCCTGGAACATGCTGCAGGAGATAGCGAACTAACTACACATTGCTGGCCTGGCTTCTAAGCTGCTGACGGAAGCAGCTCACGTGGAGGAGCGCCTTCTAGGCTTGTGGTCCAGCGAGCTGCGCACATTCGTTGGGAGGATTGATCAGAGTGGTGTGCCAACATCAAGCACATATCCATACGTCTTGGGATTAGAGCATGGCAAGGGAAGACGATGCAGGGATAATTTTAATATTGTGAGGTTGTGAGTGAAAAATGCATGATGTAAGTGAGCCAAATGTCTGAAGTAGCACCTCCTGTGAGACAAGTGTTAGAGACTGAATACATTGTTCACAGTTGGAGTAGAACAGTTACCAGACGTGATGGTGTGCATGGGTGACGGGCTTTTGTCCCGAGGAAGAAAAGGCCATACATGTCAAGGCATGTCAGTGAAACTAGCAGTGTGACCGGCGAGACGAGCCCTTCATAAATGGGTGTCTCAGTCTAAGCTGGTTAACTTCAATTTACGGATTTGACATTATGAACACATTATTGAGAATTGAATGTGTGAACTGGCCTTGATATATAAATTGAGTCCATGTTTTGTGATACCACAACCTACTTTCACAATGTTGATGTTTATATTTGGTGCTGGTAGTGTTCATATTCACATTCGATTGTGGATTGTGCAAATCTATATTAATTCTATTTTGTACTTTGGTATTTTACATAAAATGTATTTTTAGTTAATGGAGCTTGGTGTAATTAGATATTTGTGTATAGATGAGTGTCAGAGTCTGATCAGTTTCACACTCTTATGGAGCACAGTGTGAACATGTGTCACTATTTGACTATGTATATTTATTGGTATGATTTTTCCTGTAAAAAAACTCTTGATGTTATTATGATTTTGTTTGTTTCCTGTCATGCAATCTTGTAGTATAAAGGTGACTATGAAACTTTGTAGCAAACTTTGCTCTTCACACACACCCACATAATATATCGCAAGACTGGCTGTTCCCTTCCAACTTGACAAGCTGTTAGTGACAAGACACCAACCCCTTTGTGGTAGGTTGAGGAAGAAGGGAACGTTGAATGAACCGCAATGATTATATCTCTCCGATATAATAATAGTAATATGATTAGATCTGTATACAACATTTCATGCCGATTCGCCTTCAATGCGCTGTATTAATTAGCACATGCATTGACCCTATACTTTGGCACACCCCATATCAGCTGTAGACATCTCCAGTTCCATCGTGTACCTGCTGTGTTGCCTATATCTACCTCCAAACGATCTAATAGTCTACGAACTGCAAACCACTGTGACATCACTGACTTGGTATAGAGCGCTATGATGGCCTCCAAATAAATACATTTTGCACATTATTTGTTATGGCACACTTGCATAGATACTGTTTTGGGTGAAATGTGTTGCGTTGCATTCAAACACACAGGCGCAATAAGTTCTCGTCTTGAAGGCTTCCCAGGCCTGCTGCAGTAATTCCATTATTCTTCATTAGTACCCAGTGAGGGGGGGTGTGGCGGCCTCCCAGCCAACGATGAGGCTCAGAACAGGGTCTTTACCACACAGGAAAGACCCAGCTCTGAACCTTCTCAGAGCGGGAGGCCACCAGCTTCCCTCTCTGGGAATAGGGTAAGTGCCATCCTCCCACACCCCCTTTTCTCATATTTAATCCCCCCACCCCATCCCCACTTACCTTGTGCCACATTGTCCCTCGCTGGTCCCAGGAACAGTAGAGTACTCAGTGCACCTCTGGGAATGGCCACCGTGGAAAGGGAGAAGGGACTACATGTAATCCCTTCAGTCCCTTTTTCCTGTTCCCTGGGGGCCATTTTCTTTGTTTACTTATTTTTAAACACGTTTTAATTGTCTGCCATGGAAAAAGAGAAGGGACTACATGTATTCCCTTCTCCCCGATCCATGGTGGGCATTTTATGTACTTTTATTTTCTCGAGTTGAGAAACAGTTTATACGCTGTTTCTCAACTCAAGAAAACTACTATTAGTACCTTGATACAACGTGCCGGGGTACTAATAGGAATAGAACCCTCGGATGGGGGGATTACCAGTCTTACGTTAAACCACGAGTGAATGCCTCAGGGCATTACCAGACCGGCATTGCCCCCGCCTTGGGTTCTATTGCTTAATTACAAAAGCCTGCACTGCTTTGATTACAACACATATTGGTTTTGCAACCTGATCTCTACAAGGAGGCAAGCCACAAGGAATGTGCAATTAGTGCTTTCAGCCACCTCAGCTGAACAATACCTTCAAAACCACAATTTTCCTGGTCATTACTTAAATTACAGGATTTAATTAATTCAGAAGCTGCACAAAGTGCAATTAAGTCCCAAGATAATGCATACAAATAAATTACCAGGAAAGACTTTTCCTTCTGAAGATGGCATTGGAAGGCATGAATGTGTAGTGTTGGGACTAACAGCGTCTTACCTCAACATTCCAAAATGGCGACAACTCTGAACGGACTGCAGTACAGTTAGTCATGAGCATGGAACGTTAAATATGCGCAGACAGCGCTCCTCCAACCGAGCCTGGGAAGGGATCACAGAACATTATCATGTTTAAGTGCTTTGAGCAGTGCAAGGCCGACAATTTCCAAAGAGCCAGTGCCTTTGGTTGGCCACCTAAGGGAATCCGCTTACGACTCCATTACTCGGCAAATTAACAGAGTGATTCAGTCAGGTATCTTTATCCTGAAGAGAGCGGAAGATAATTAATACACTGCATTGGATGCAAATTGTACCCACAGCACTTATCTCATTTTCAATTAGCACACATGTTACAGCACTGCAGGCTTGTTACGGGTTTAGCTGTGGTTGGGTAATTAATTCATGGGAGCTACGTATCAGACACCTGATAATGCGGTTTATTAATAAACCTCTCCCTAGGTATTGGTTTGTTAGTGTAAGCAAATAAATTAGATGCTCAGTTTTGTGGCCTGTGCCCATCTGTTCTTACACTTCATTTCATATTTAAGCTGCTTTGTATATCAACTAAACCGAGTTAAGAGGCTGCAATTATAGGGCAAACTGTACAACATTAATCTGATGATAAAGACATATTCTTCTAGGCAAGGAGTAAAGATTTAATTGTGTCGTTTTACAATCTTTTACATAAGTGAATCAATGACTGCTGTAACGCGCCCGCTATGTTCTTATTGATTCCTGCCAAGGATGAAGTTGATATATCTGGTCATTTCACCACAGATATGTCGGCAGTGAAACATATTCAATTTGCCGACTGAGGCATGGATAATGATTTACATTTGTTTTTGTTTAAGTATTTTTATTTCAGCTTGTCCAATGATGTAACGTTCAGTGAATTGTTCAATTGGTCAATTCAATTGGTCGACGCTACCATGCGCTTGCGCGATTCCCATGTACTTGCTCGATCTGATTGACACCTGGCCTAGTAGGATCGCTGTCTATCTTCCCACTGTTCCCCCTCCCTTGCCTCGTCGCGCCGTGAAACACTTGTCTATAGGCGCGTTATAAATGCCATATCTTATATCATACCTGGATTACTGTACCAGTCTGAGGAAAGTCCCCCAAAATACAGAGGGTTCAGCCTTTTCACCCACGTCTGGAGTGCAGTAGGATGCTGCCTGACCTCATCCCCAAAGCACTAAAAGCCCTACAATGGCTGTTGGTGAAACACTACAATGACTTCAAGAGGTTACGCCTGGAGGCATGCGCAGTCCCACGCTTGACGACCGCGATCAGCCTCCCAAAACCAACTGGCCAGTTGAGACCTTGCTCCATTAAGGACTCCTTATCAACCTCTATGAAGGGAGGTTCTGAAGGTGCGCGTGTTCCAGGCAGCTAGCCCATTTGAGGTGACTCGAGGCAGGGACTCACTTGTGCAGGCACCGCCCACTGCCTTTCCCAGATGTGCGAATTTCGAGAGAGACGTCATAGAGAAATGATCACCGATTTCAACAAGACTTCTTTTAAATAAGCTTTGGGGTAAGCCTTCCCTTGCTGAACACAAATCCAAGGCTTGTGATAGTGCAGGGGCACTGTCGTATCAGCAACAAAACCGTTGCTTGAATGATATGATCATGAATGCTACTTATTTTTCTCCATTATGGTGGTTTATTTTATACACTTATACACATACAAAACTGTTGGATTTGCCAATGCTTGTTTTTAATAGAAATACAATGAAGTACACACCGAGTGCTTATAAATCGAGTGGCTGAAGGCGGACCTGGTTAAGGCTTTTTTTCATTACATCAGTAGCACATTTACAGCTCCAATTAAGTAATTAACTCCTAGAAGACTGCTTTGACTGCTTTGAAAAAACACTGAAAGGCACTTCAAGCACAAGGTTTGATGGCAAGGTTTGATAAAAGCAGCTCAAGGAGGTCCCAGGAGGTGTTTTGGGTGGGGAAGCTCAGGAAGTGGGTGGGAATGGCTATGGAGATTAGAATGGCCATGGGCAGTCAATGGGTGGGAAAACAACCAAACAACACCTACACGCTGTTTGTCCCTGCCCATATGCCATTCCTCCCTTTCTGCACTCTAACGCAATAGTTTCGCAAGCGACACCTAATAACCCAAACTAAAAAGACAGTGAGCAAAACTCAATCTCATGAGACAAAGGGCCAGATTGCATAACGTTTACATTGGTGCTGAAACCGGAGCAACTGCATTTAGCACAAATTGTGCCGCTTGCATAATAGGGAATGGAGAAATGTGCTTTTACTGCAGTCCATATTGCATAAAAGATGTTTGCACACGGGAAGCGTGAAACCAACAAGGGTTGTTCTACATTTAGCCATACAAACTTTATACAATGTATGCACCAATCTGTAGTTTGGTATTTTTCTCCAGTTTTGTTGTAGGTTTGCAATTTATTATGGCATTAATCCCATGTTCCAAGTGTTGGAACGGGGGCGACGGCCCGGCAGCGCAAGTTATCGGCCCTGCAACCACATTTAGGTCAACTGAATTTACCACTTTCAAATTTGTGTCAACAAAACAGCATCTACCGCCCATTTTATAGGCAGAGGCAAGCATGCCAAAACATTCTTCTTTGCACCTAATTTTTGTAAGAGGTAATAGGACATACCACATCTTTGTTAGTCACATGTTTATTTTATAGGCAGAGGAGAGAATATGCTAAATCATTCTTGAGCAAACATTAATTTTATAGGTGGGAGAGAGACAGCGTCAAACCATTCTGCGTCTCAAGTAAGTTTGTAGCTGAAGTTGAGCATACTAAAGCCTTCTTTATCACAGGTTCGTTTTATAGGTGGAGTAGAGAGCATGCCAAACACATTCTTAGTCCCACTTTCATTTTATATGTAGATGAGAGAGCATGACAAAGCATTCATAGGCACATATCATTGTTGTAGGTGGGAAGAGAGCCACCAAAATATTCTCAGGTGCACATCATTTTTGTAGGTGAGAAGAGAGCATGCAAAAGCTTTCTTAATCACACATTCATTGTACAGGCAGAGGAAAGCACACACAAACATTCCTAGGGACATGTCATTTTTGTAGGTAGTAAGAGAGCAAGCCAAATAATTCATAGTCACACATTCCTTTTATAGGCAGAGGAGAGAGCTCAACAAAGCATTCATAGGCAGATATCACTTTATAGATGGAAAAGAAAATGCCAAAACAGTTTTAGGTGCATGCCAATTTTGTAGATGGAAAGAAAGCGTGCAAAACATTCTTAGTCACATGTTCATTTTGTATGCAACGTGGGGAGCATGGCAAAACATTCTTAAACCCACGTAATTTTTGTAGGTAGACAGAGCATGCCAATAGATTCTTAGGTACACATAATTTCTGTAGGTGGGTAGAGAGCATGCCGAAGAATTCTAAATCACACATTTATTTTGTAGATGAAGGAGAGCAAGCAAAGACCTTCTTTGGTGCACACCATTTCTCTAGGTGCCAAGAGAGCATACCAAAGCATTCTTAGCCAGATGATAATTTTATAGGTGGAGGAGAGAGCATGCCAAAGCATTCTTAGGCATTGTTTTTTTGGTAGGTGGAAAGAGATCAAGCTAAACCATTCTTTGTCACAAGTTCATTTTATAGGTGCAGGATTATAACAGCAAAGCTTTCTTAGGTAGACATAATTTTGGTAGGTGGAAGAGCACATTCCAGAGCATTCTTAGTCAAGCATCCATTGTATAGGTGAAGTTTTGATAAGTGGGGAAAGAGCACACCAAAGTATTCTTAGTCACACATCATTTTTGAAGGTGAGAAGAGAGTATACCAAAGCATTCTTGGTCGCACATTCATTTGATAGGCAGATGTGAGAGCTCATATAAGCATTCCCAGACACATATTACTGTATAGGTGGAGGAGAATAAGCCGAAACATTTCTAAGTGCATGTCATTTTGTAGTTGGGAAGAAAGCAAGCAAAGGTAATCTTAGTCACATGTTAATTTTATAGGCAGAGTGGGGAGCATGCCAAAACATCCCTAGGTACACATCATTTGTGTAGGTAGGTGCACAGAGCATGCCAAAAGATTCCCATGTACACATCATTTCTGTGGGTGATTAGAGAGCATGTAAAAGTATTCAAAGTCATACATTCATTTTGTAGGTGAAGGAGAACACACAAAACATTCTTAGGGACACATGTTAAATTTGTAGGTGGAAGAGAGAGCCTGCCAAAGCATTCTTGGTCACACATCATTTTATAGGCAGATGAGATGAGATGAGACGAGAGCATGCCAAAACATTCTTAGACACATGCATTTATTTATAGTTGTGTTTAGTTCAATGTGAACTTTTACAACTGGCAATTTATATACATTCTTACAGAACATGTACCACAATATTAAACCATATCTATCTTGACATCTTCAATCAACACTACAATGCAAATTCATTAAATTTATTAGGTTCATTACAATATTTACACATTTTATTCTAAAAGGAATGCTACATTTTGCCATACCCTAAAAAGTGCAATGTGCCTCGCATCTAACTCAGTGTTTAAACAGTATAACCAGAATTCCATAGTTTTAATCGTGTTATAGTTGTGTGTTAAGACGGATTTCTGAACTCTGTCCTGGTGGCGCAGAAGTTCAGAAGGCCAACCTAATTACTTGGAACAGGGTAACCTCTGGACGAGCCAGACCAATCAAGGTAGCGATCGCGGCGGTCAAGACTAGGTCTCAAGAGGGGTGAGGGTGACTGAAAGCCCGCAATGAGCACACAAAGCAAGAACACTTACAAACTACTCCAAACAGTTGTTATATTAAAAATATATACACATTTATTTCAAGGCCTTTAAAACAATGACCGTAGCGAGAAAATCACAATATAATGATAGTAAACCAACACATACCATATCAACACAATATATATACAAATACAACAAGTCTCAAGCGTTATATGCACGAAATGTGTAGTCCACCTAAAAGGGAGGGAAAACAGGCAGTGCGCAATAATGCTTAGACCCAGTTCGCCTTCAGAGGCACCTAACTAGATGGAAGTCCGAGCCCTGCGAAGAGTGGAGCCTTGTGCTCAAAAATACCTGCACGCGCTGGTGCCAACGGGCAAAAGGAGAAGCTCTTCGAGGGAAATCAGGCAGTTCAGTTTAGTGCACAAAAGAAGAAGAACAAGTTCCGCGACTCAAGCGCAGCCTCCACAGTGGGCATAAGCAGAGCGCGAGTACGGAAAAGGGTGCTGTTGGACACTGCGGGGAAAAGCAATGGGCTCCTGCAGGAGGGCGACCAGATCCTAGCTATGCTACTCACCGGTCCCCGATGCAAGCAGACCCAGGCTTCTCCGCGTCAGTTCCAGCAGCTGGCAAGTTCAGAAGAGCAGGGAACGCCTCGTCGTCGTGTTGAGTAAAAAGACATCCCAATCGAAGAAACCCGCACAGTTTGTTACCACAGCAGGGCAACGGAGCGGCCGTGTGTATCTGAGCCAAATGTACACTACTCACTTCAGACCTGGGAACGCCAAGTGTACGAAGCGTGTGAGAGTGACAAGGACTCAAAATACTACACAACCTGGCGGCGGTTACAGAGCAAGGCTCCCGTGTAAGCTGGTCAGTCAGCTGGATGGCCCAGAGACGCTTCCGAAGGCTTACTGGCAGGAGATGGTGAAGATGCCGAGAATAGCTGTTCCCGCTATTCCAAGGGTCGAAGTACCAGTACAGGCCTTCTGGTTCGATCAAAGGTGAAAAGGGTTTCACAAGGCGACAGCAGTGCAGAGGAGAAGTCCTTCAGCGGGTCCCCAGCGATTCCTCGGTCCAGCCTTTTGGTTGCAGGATACTTGGCTCCTGTATTCCTTCGTTCGTGAGAACTCAGGAGATCGACATGGTAGTGGTGTTTCCAGCCCCCTCTTATCCACGGTTCCCTTCGCGCCAAAACGGAGGGGACCCAATGGGAGATCCGCTCATCAACACTCACACCATTCGTGGACCAATCACGGACCACGGTGGTCCCAGGCATTCACACCACCCTAGACTCTCTGGCACCCAGGATGTGTATTGGGACCAGACATCCCAGCCCACATCCTGGAGGCACACACAAGACATGTAGAAGCCCGCGAAAGCATCCGTGTTTCGCGGGAAAGTACATGCCCAAATAAGGAAGGCCCCGGGTCGGCTCGACCTGGGGAAGGTGAAGGGAGCAAGACGGTCAGCGGACAGGACAAAGGAGCCTCGTGGTCTGGCCATTTTGGGAGCCAGGCCACCATTTTGGGTTAAGCGCGAGAAACGCGCTTAGAACGCCAAAAGGAGCTCAAAACACAAGAAACGATCGCTGCCACCATTCCCGTCCCTGAATCACTTGCACCGATCAGATACAATCCTAAACGAGTATCGAGGGCCTGTAGAAGGCTAGAGACCCAAGAGAGCTGTAACTTAGCTTACAGTGCCCTCTTGTGTCATGTTGCACGAAGGCCGCAACATGATAAAAGAAACTACGGGAAACAGAGTTCCCCGGTACTGACTGTCTTAAGGGCATGTCAGTTTCCCCGTAAGAAAGGAGCAAAAGCCCAGAGGAGTGCGGCAGAAGGCTGCACTTCTCTGGCAAAATCAAGAACAAGGTGAAAAACAACAGCAAAAAGTTTAGGGGTTGCCACATGGAAGGAAAATTACCTACATTACGTGAGAACTCAGGAGATCGACATGGTAGTGGTGTTTCCAGCCCCCTCTTATCCACGGTTCCCTTCGCGCCAAAACGGAGGGGACCCAATGGGAGATCCGCTCATCAACACTCACACCATTCGTGGACCAATCACGGACCACGGTGGTCCCAGGCATTCACACTACCCTAGACTCTCTGGCACCCAGGATGTGTATTGGTACCAGACATCCCAGCCCACATCCTGGAGGCACACACAAGACATGTAGAAGCCCGCGAAAGCATTCGTGTTTCGTGGGAAAGTACATGCCCAAATAAGGAAGGCCCCGGGTTGGCTCGACCTGGGGAAGGTGAAGGGAGCAAGACGGTCAGCGGACAGGACAAAGGAGCCTCGTGGTCTGGCCATTTTGGGAGCCAGGCCACCATTTTGGGTTAAGCGCGAGAAACGCGCTTAGAACGCCAAAAGGAGCTCAAAACACAAGAAACGATCGCTGCCACCATTCCCGTCCCTGAATCACTTGCACCGATTAGATACAATCCTAAACGAGTATCTAGGGCCTGTAGAAGGCTAGAGACCCAAGAGAGCTGTAACTTAGCTTACAGTGCCCACTTGTGTCATGTTGCACGAAAGCCGCAACATGATAAAAGAAACTACGGGAAACAGCGTTCCCCGGTACTGACTGTCTTAAGGGCATGTCAGTTTCCCCGTAAGAAAGGAGCAAAAGCCCAGAGGAGTGCGGCAGAAGGCTGCACTTCTCTGGCAAAGTCAAGAACAAGGTGAAAAACAACAGCAAAAAGTTAGGGGTTGCCACATGGAAGGAAAATTACCTACAATTACGAAATCTTTCCTAACACTCGCCCCTCCCAGACTATGGACAGGGGGAACTAATCCACCCCTGGATGAGTCTCTTGTTCAGGTCAGTTAAACATTCTGGACAACCCATCAGCATTGCTATGTTGGACACCTGGCCTATGCTCAATAGTGAAGTCGAAGCCTTGTAGACTTATGGACCACCTAAGCAACTTTGGATTCTCCCCCTTCATGTTCATTAGCCACTTTAAGGGCTTATGGTCAGTTTGCACAGTGAAGTGGGTCCCATAGAGGTAGGGCCTCAGCTTCCTTAGGGCCCACACAACAGAGAAACATTCTTTCTCTACCGTGGACCATCTGAGCTCTCTGTCCTTAAGCTGGCGGCTAATAAAACCAATAGGGTGTTCCTTACCCTTCTCATCTACTTGTGATAGTACAGCTCCTATCCCAGTGTCAGAGGCGTCCGTCTGCACGATAAAAGGTCTTTGATAATCAGGGGCCCTGAGGACAGGGGCCTGGCACAAGGAGTCTTTTAAGCCATTGAAGGCCTTCTCACACTCGTCGGTCCAAGTTACCTTCTTGGGTTTCTTCGGAGTTGTGAGGGCAGTCAGAGGGGCAGCTATGGTGCCATAGTCTGCCACAAAATTGCGGTAATACCCCGTGAGTCCTAAGAAGGCTCTCACTTGGGTTTGCGTAGTGGGGGTAGGCCAGTCTTGTACTGCTTGTACTTTACTGGGAAGAGGCTGTATCCTCCCTCCACCTACTTCATGTCCAAGGTAGACCACTGAGCCTTGTCCAATCTGGCATTTACTAGCCTTTATGGTCAGGTGTGCTTTCTGAAGAGCCTGGAGCACAATCCCGAGGTGTTTCACATGGTCTTCCCAGGTGGCACTGAAAACTGCTATATCGTCCTGATATGCAAGACAGAATTCGTCCAACCCATTCAACACATGATTCACAAGCCTCTGGAAAGTGGCAGGTGCATTCTTCAACCCGAACGGCATTACCCGGAATTGGTAAAGGCCGTCTGGAGTAGAAAATGCTGTCTTCTCCTTGGCATGTTCTGCTAAAGCTATTTGCCA
The DNA here is from genome assembly GCF_040938575.1 of Ambystoma mexicanum. Lineage (NCBI taxonomy): Eukaryota > Metazoa > Chordata > Amphibia > Caudata > Ambystomatidae > Ambystoma > Ambystoma mexicanum. The sequence goes on along the minus strand of NC_090928.1, from coordinate 985,049,612 downwards.
ATAGCCAGCAGTGAGGTCAAACGTGCTGAGGTACTTGGAGGCACCCAAAGTATCCACCAGCTCATCTGTTCGAGGCAAGGGGTGTGCATCTGTCTTGGTGACAGCATTCAGAGCCCTGTAATCCACGCAGAACCTCAATTCAGAAGTGCCTGCCTTTGGAACCAAAACCAGAGGGCTGAACCAAGGACTACTAGAGGGTTCAATCACCCCAAGGTCTAATATCTTGTTGACCTCGGTCTTAATATAAGACCGTACTTTGTCTGACATCCTGTATCCCCTACTTTTGGTAGGTACACTGTCTCCTGTGTCAATGTTATGTTTGCACCAAGGTGTCAAACCAGGCGACTGTGAAAACAGGGGGGAAAACTGCCTAAGCAAACTTTTCACCTCAGCCTGCTGATCAGAAGTCAGGTGAGGGGCCACTCGGACACCCTGAAAGGAGCTATCTGAAGGACCGCTTTGGAACAGGTCGGGGAGAGGTTCAGACTCCTCTTCCTCAACATCTGAAGCCAGTAGCAGTGCTGCGATTTCGATTCTTGGGACGAAAGCCTTCAGCCTATTCACGTGAAACACTTTTGGAGCCTGTCCAGGCCTTCCAAGGTCCACTAAATAGTTAACCTCACCCAGGGGCTCCACCACTGTGTAAGGGCCTGACCATTTGTCCTGTAAAGCTCGAGGCCTTATGGGATTCATGATCAGGTCTTGCTGACCAGGTGTAAAGTTGATGAGGGAAGCTTTCTGGTCGTACCAATGTTTCACCAGCGCTTGTCCTGCCTTCAATTTATCACTAGCCAAGGCCATCAGAAGTACCATCCGTTTTCTGAGCCCTAGCACATAATCAACTACGTTGGTAGTAACAGGGGGAGTGGGCATCTCCCATCCCTCTTTGACGATGGCTAAGGGTCCCCGTACGGGATGACCGAACAGAAGTTCGAAGGGGCTGAAGCCAACACCCTCCTGTGGTACCTCTCGGTAGGCAAACAGTAAGCATGGTAAAAGAAGATCCCATTTTCTTCTCTGAGGTTCCTCCAGAGCCCCAATCATGCTCTTTAACGTTCTGTTGAAACGTTCCACCAGACCATTGGTCTGGGGGTGTTATGCAGAAGAGAACTTGTAGGTGACCCCACATTCTTTCCACATAGCCTGCATATACTTCGACATAAAGTTGCTGCCACGATCCGACACAACTTCTTTAGGGAAGCCAACCCTAGTAAATATGCCAAGTAAAGCTTTTGCAACTGACTTGGCAGTTACAGTTTTCAATGGGATGGCCTCAGGATATCTGGTTGCATGGTCGACCAGCACCAGGATAAACCTATTGCCCGAGGATGTTTGCGGGTCAAGGGGACCAACGATGTCAATCCCTACCATTTCAAATGGTACCCCCACAACTGGGAGCGGTACCAACGGAGCTTGGATTGTCGCGCCAACCTTACCAGACAACTGGCAGGAGGCACAACTCCTGCAGTGACTTTCTACTTGCACCCCCATCTTGGGCCAGTAGAAGTGCATGGATAACCTTTGCTTGGTCCTCTTCATACCAAGGTGACCAGCAAGGGGAACTTCATGCGCCAACTGCAGGAGGAAGGGCCTAACAGCAAGGGGAACCACCAACCTCCTATGGTCTCCTTCTGTAGACTCTGTGGGCTCACTATACAGGAGTCCACCTTCCCAATAAATCCTATGCGTCCCAGGAGGTTCACTCTCAAGCTGGGAGCAGGCCTGTCTCCTTAGGCCTTCCAGAGATGGGCACTCACGTTGGCCTTTACTGAATTCGTCCCTATCAGGACCTCCTTCAACTAACAAGTCTTTTAGTTCAGGATGATCGTTGGGGTCAAATACTTCAGGCATCGCCACCTCCTCGTCAGGCCCGGGCGATTGACCAACTTCCTCCACCGCAGTGGTAGGCGAGTTCGGGGGAATATTCTCTTTCCCTCGTCTTGACTTGTCAACTCCTTTCGCCTTGGGTTTCCCCTTCGGCTGGGGCAGCGTATTGGTCTTGGCCAATGCTGCCCGTGCTTGAGACCGTGTGTAGGGTCTTTCGGCAGTGTCTCCTACGAGCCCTACAGCTCTGAGATCATTACCTAACAAGACCTTTCCCGGGACGTTTCTCTGAATGCTCACTGGAATCCTGACTGCTGTACCATTTAAAGTAAGATTTACAGGTATTACTGGGAACATACGGAGTGGGCCGTCAGCCAACTTAGTGGGCATCAGAGTAGCTCTGGCAACTTCCTCTGAGTCTACCAAGGTAGAATCCACTACAGTGCGACTGCACCCACTATCCCTAAGAGCTGGAGTATCTACTCCATTGATCAGCACACTGTCTTTAAAGTAGTGCTTGGTATTATCCGGAATCCTAGCATAAGCCTCTGCGACTTTAGGCTCCCAGGAACCCAGGGACACTAAAACTACCTCAGCCTCTATCCCGCTGGGAAATGAGTCTGAGGAGAAGGATGCTCCTGTAATCTCTTCTTCCTCGTAGGAGGAGAAGGCCAGATTAGCGGAGTGGACCCCCAAAAGTCTAACCTTACACCGGGGATCCCCCTTCACGTGGTCAGTTGCTCCACAAGCAAAACAAGATCCATTGGGTCTGTTTACGTAGGGAGGCTTATTGTAACCAGAGTTCTGTTTCGGAGGCTGACCTCCACTACCCTGTGAGTTCTCTTGTGTCTTACCCTTATTTTTCTTTTTGTGGCCCTTTTGAGAAGAAGATTTATCAGATTCTCCACCCTCCTTATCTTTGGACTTTTTCCCTTCCTCCTGCTTACCAGGATGAGTTTTGTCCTTATGGGACACTCGATGTGACACCCATAAGTCTGCTGCAATGGCCAGCTTCTTAGGATCTATCTCCTTCGAATCGGCCAAATGCTGCTTAAGCTCCGGGGAAGAAGATGCAAAAATGTGTTCCAGCATGACAAGATTTATCATGCCTTCGAAGGTAGAAACCTTATAACCTTCGACCCAGCCAGTTAAGTTTTTCAAGGATTCAGTGACATAAGATACCCAAGTACCACCTTCCTTTTTCTTATACTCTCTGAAACGTTTCAAATATTGGGCCGGAGTCTTCCCAAACTTTATAATGAGAGTTTGCTTTAACATTGCGAAATCAGCTCGCTCAGCCTTCGACATTTCCATAATGGCACTACAGCCAGAATGGGGCAGTCTGCTGAGTAACCAGGCAATCTTATCAGCATTGTCAACTTGTTGAACTTCGCATGCATACTCAAACGCATTCAGCCAGTCCATAATGTCATTCCTTTCCTCATACACACTGAGCAGATCTTTCGGAAACCGTGGATGAGAGGAGGCCCCAGACCCATGTCCAGGACCCTTGGACCCATTTGCAACCTGAAGCTTGGCCAGTTCCAACTGGTGATCCCTGTCTTTTTGTTTTTCTGCCTGTTCGATTTTTAGTTTGGCTATGCTGAATTCAAGCTCCTGCTGCCTAAACCGCAGCTCTTGCTTCTTGAATTCAAGCATAGCCTCCCCATCAGCACTGGCAGAGGAAACATTAGACACCTCGTCCTCCCTGTCCTTGTGGTCGCGATGGATCAGTGCAGCGGCAGAACCGTCGGTTCTACCAGTGAGAGCAGCCCCACCTCCTTCCGCACTGTCCTCAGAAGTTATAGCGTCAAGCTGCGCTTCTTGCCACGCCACGATTCTTTGGATCATTTCCAATTTCGTGCCTTGAGAGGAAACACCTCTCTCCGCACACATCTTTTTCAATGTTTCTGATTTGGAAGCATTTAAAGTTAACAAGGTATTTGTTTCCATACTGTTAGATAGGACTATGGCCTTTTTAAAGTTATACTACAACAATTCACTACGTGTCCTGGTTGGAATAACCTGAAATGCCTTAGTTCGTGCGCAACACTGGATACCTTCAGTCGTATCCCACCGCTGTACACCAATTTGTTAAGACGGATTTCTGAACTCTGTCCTGGTGGCGCAGAAGTTCAGAAGGCCAACCTAATTACTTGGAACAGGGTAACCTCTGGATGAGCCAGACCAATCAAGGTAGCGATCGCGGCGGTCAAGACTAGGTCTCAAGAGGGGTGAGGGTGACTGAAAGCCCGCAATGAGCACACAAAGCAAGAACACTTACAAACTACTCCAAACAGTTGTTATATTAAAAATATATACACATTTATTTCAAGGCCTTTAAAACAATGACCGTAGCGACAAAATCACAATATAACGATAGTAAACCAACACATACCATATGAACACAATATATATACAAATACAACAAGTCTCAAGCGTTATATGCACGAAATGTGTAGTCCACCTAAAAGGGAGGGAAAACAGGCAGTGCGCAATAATGCTTAGACCCAGTTCGCCTTCAGAGGCACCTAACTAGATGGAAGTCCGAGCCCTGCGAAGAGTGGAGCCTTGTGCTCAAAAGTACCTGCACGCGCTGGTGCCAACGGGCAAAAGGAGAAGCTCTTCGAGGGAAATCAGGCAGTTCAGTTTAGTGCACAAAAGAAGAAGAACAAGTTCCGCGACTCAAGCGCAGCCTCCACGGTGGGCAGAAGCAGAGCGCGAGTACGGAAAAGGGTGCTGTTGGACACAGCGGGGAAAAGCAATGGGCTCCTGCAGGAGGGTGACCAGATCCTAGCTATGCTACTCACCGGTCCCCGATGCAAGCAGACCCAGGCTTCTCCGCTTCAGTTTCAGCAGCTGGCAAGTTCAGAAGAGCAGGGAACGCCTCGTCGTCGTGTTGAGTAAAAAGACGTCCCAATCGAAGAAACCCGCACAGTTTGTTACCACAGCAGGGCAACGGAGCGGCCGTGTGTATCTGAGCCAAATGTACACTACTCACTTCAGACCTGGGAACGCCAAGTGTACGAAGCGTGTGAGAGGGACAAGGACTCGAAATACTACACAACCTGGCGGCGGTTACAGAGCAAGACTCCCGTGTAAGCTGGTCAGTCAGCTGGATGGCCCAGAGACGCTTCCGAAGGCTTACTGGCAGGAGATGGTGAAGATGCCGAGAATAGCTGTTCCCGCTATTCCAAGGGTCGAAGTACCAGTACAGGCCTTCTGGTTCGATCAAAGGCGAAAAGGGTTTCACAAGGCGACAGCAGTGCAGAGGAGAAGTCCTTCAGCGGGTCACCAGCGATTCCTCGGTCCAGCCTCTTGGTTGCAGGATACTTGGCTCCTGTATTCCTTCGTTCGTGAGAACTCAGGAGATCGACATGGTAGTGGTGTTTCCAGCCCCCTCTTATCCCCGGTTCCCTTCGCGCCAAAACGGAGGGGACCCAATGGGAGATCCGCTCATCAACACTCACACCATTCGTGGACCAATCACAGACCACGGTGGTCCCAGGCATTCACACCACCCTAGACTCTCTGGCACCCAGGATGTGTATTGGGACCAGACATCCCAGCCCACATCCTGGAGGCACACACAAGACATGTAGAAGCCCGCGAAAGCATCCGTGTTTCGCGGGAAAGTACATGCCCAAATAAGGAAGGCCCCGGGTCGGCTCGACCTGGGGAAGGTGAAGGGAGCAAGACGGTCAGCGGACAGGACAAAGGAGCCTCGTGGTCTGGCCATTTTGGGAGCCAGGTCACCATTTTGGGTTAAGCGCGAGAAACGCGCTTAGAACGCCAAAAGGAGCTCAAAACACAAGAAACGATCGCTGCCACCATTCCCGTCCCTGAATCACTTGCACCGATCAGATACAATCCTAAACGAGTATCTAGGGCCTGTAGAAGGCTAGAGACCCAAGAGAGCTGTAACTTAGCTTACAGTGCCCTCTTGTGTCATGTTGCACGAAAGCCGCAACATGATAAAAGAAACTACGGGAAACAGCGTTCCCCGGTAGTGACTGTCTTAAGGGCATGTCAGTTTCCCCGTAAGAAAGGAGCAAAAGCCCAGAGGAGTGCAGCAGAAGGCTGCACTTCTCTGGCAAAGTCAAGAACAAGGTGAAAAACAACAGCAAAAAGTTTAGGGGTTGCCACATGGAAGGAAAATTACCTGCAATTACGAAATCTTTCCTAACATTGTGTATGAATCTATTACACTGTGTCATGTATGTTGGACCCAAACGAGGACACTCCGTTTAGACATGCTTAACTGTTTCAAGATTAATTTTTTTATTTTATTTGCATTTTTAAAGTGCTCACACAGCCCGGGGGCATTGAGGCGCTGTTACAGGATTTATTTTTTTTTGTCTTAGTTGCGTATTTATAACGCGCTTATTATCCAGAGGTTTCTAAGCGCGGACCCGGGATCGAACCTGTGTTGTTTTGTGATGTCTTGTTTCCAAGGCGAGCACGTTGCAGCTGGGCTATCCTCCGGGACAAATTATCACTGCACATACACATACTTTTGTCTTCTGGCAGTTTCCATTTTGCTCCCCATATCGCTCTCACTGGGAACTGGTTTGTATGAAGAAGTAACCTGAATTAAGGCACAGCTGGGTCAGGAAACATTGGGATCGCCAAAAGGTATGGACAATTCTCTCGACCTGTGCAAAATTGTGCAGCCCGCTTAAATGATCGTAATTGCAAACTCAGTCCAACCTCCTGAGTCGTCTTCCAAACACCACCTTCAGCGTTTTATAGTTTCTACAGCGAGCCATGTCAGGGGACCAATTTATCTTTAAGTACAGTTCGTTTACCTAGACCCAATATCGGTCTATGTCGCTTGGGCTTCCTTGTAACTTAAGACCTTCCCACAATGCTTTCAATACCGGGCACTCTGGAGATGTTATAGGTTTCAAACCAAGGAGATCTCTACGCAGTGGTATCAGTGCTTTGAGGGAGGTGAACCCTAGCTCTAACCTCATGCATAACCTCAGAACAAGATTGAGGTAATCTTAGAATGGTTCGCCAGATAAAGCCTTCAATTGTGTGCAGCCATCCCAAGTCTTTTAGACCTAAGGCCTCCAACCCGTATAGTACTAGAGGCACAAACCATTGTCTGTCATGTATATTTTGTAGATGGGCAGAGAGCACACCGAAGCATTCTAAGTCAAATGTACATTTTATAAATGGAGGAGCATAGCATACCAAAGCTGTTGTGCAGTCTGCTTATTGTACTACATGTGAGGTTCACATATATTATGCCTAAATCTACTGCAGTACGTAAATGTGGTAGGCATAAGGATAGAAGCTGGGAAGGAGGATATCTTTCACATGCTGCAGTGTTGGCAGTAAGTGTTGGAGAATCCCCAATAGGATGTGGATCTATATGCCAGCCATGCAGATCAATCTGTGGCTGCAGATCTCCTTTGCAAAAACCAGTGGTATCTGCCTCAAGTGATTCAGAAACATTGGCATGAAATGTATTCATTCATGCACTATTGACATACTTCAATCGGCGATGGAGGAAATTCAGCATAAGCAAGTCAGCCCCCACAATCCAAGGCACACGAATGAGAAGAAATTACATCAATTCCTGGAGAAAGAGAGCGGTCTGCAGATAATGAACATGATCCCTGTAGATCCCCCAGCTCTGATTTCCTTGGAATCAGACAACTATGTGAAATATGACACAGAGCATGCTCCGATCCCTGATTATAATTTGAGACTCTGACACCTCTTCTTAGATGATACTCCAGGTAGCGGGAACGAGAGACAACAAGACAGAGCAAGAGGGTGCAGCCATTGGCAAAGGCATAGAATTGTTAAGTTCAAACTTTGTGCACAGGAATAAAGCTTCAACTCCTCCCTGTGCTTTAGTGTATAGACTTTTACAAAGATGATCAGAAAGGGGTTGTTGTGACCTTTGCAGACAGTCGCATCAACACCACTATCATCTCTGTCAACACAACCCATACAACATAAACAGCAAAATTCACCAAGGACACCACAAGAATGAGACAAGGTTGGGCCACGTGTCCGTTATCATGAAAGGTCTACTGTGTGGAGTTATTTTACAGCAAAAACCACATGCCATATATGCAGAAGCAGCATTGTGCGAAGGAAGGCGACAACCAATTTGGGCACCTCTTCTCTGTGGCCCATCTCCATCATCCACATGTTTTGCAAAAGACCAAAGGTCAGCCTACGACCCCTTTCCTATGTGCAATTAATATTTTATCACCACCATCCTGCACCATTACACCAGAGACTCTTGCAAATACACATCTTTTCAGTAGCCTTTTTGGAATACCATCTTTGCAGCTGGTCCTTCAATATGTAGAGAATGTATTTCCCACTCAATTTGCCAACCCACAGTTCCTGAGACTTTATTTTTTAAACTTATTTGTACCAGTTTCCATAATCACATATTACACAGTAAACACACTTCAACTTCCCCCCTTGCTCCTCCCTTGCTCCAAATGGTGACTTTCCATGAATGTTCCTATTTTCCATTGGGTCTATAACATGTCCAATATCTTAATCTTGTGTGGACACCATTGTAACAAATGGCAACTCTGTAGATAAGTCAGTATCGGCCCCCAGTCTCTTTTGAAGATATCCTGGTCTCCCTGAATCTTATATGTTACCCATTCCAGGGAGACAAAACTCCACACTTTCTGTAACAAGTCCTGGATCGTGGGTGCTGATTGCTGTTTCCACTGTTATGCTATCACCAACAAGGCTGCTATCAGCAGAGTCATGAATCCCTGTTTCTGTGTTTTAGTGTATATTTCTGCCCATGGATCCCACATCCAACACATCCATACCTTTTCGTCTATTAGCTCCTTTCCCTGAAACATCTCCTGCATCTGCCTCCTCACTCAAGCTCAATATGATTGCAGCACCGGGCAGCTCCGCCAGATGTGCCTCCAGTCCTGCAGCACCTTACAGCCCCTCCAGCAAAGATCTTCATCGTCCCTCCTTCCATGCCTGTGCCTGCTCCCCGCCGCATAGCCTGCTTTTCCCTCACTGCAGCGCGACCTGAGCAGCACTTCACACTGTCCCTCTGCGAACTTTCCAAATGCTCAGGGTATTGTATTACCCTTTTCCTGAGGCTTTTGAATGTGTTACAAAATATCACAAACAACAAGAAAAGTGTTGCCTCTTCAATGACAACATTGCTGTAATTTTGACAATAGATATGATAGATATGCTACACAACTTCTTTATTGCAAACCAAGGCTTCAGATAACTCCATGGCTTCATTGAATACTGATGGAGAATTATGAGTTGGCACTACAAGCTCACTGAAGTCCCACACCACTACAAGCATGTTCTAGAAACAGTAGGAAAGAGACCAGATCATTTTGAGGGTAAGAAAGTTCACCTGACAATGGACACGGGGAGCACTGCTCAGTGTACAGACTTCATAGCCGTCAGGTCTCTTTCCCATATGTCTAAGCTTCTAGGTATAGGAGATCAGGCACCAAAAGACATTTGTCAGCAGGCCACCTTGAATGTGATAATGTTTGACAGCAAGTCTTGCATGGAGTTGATCTCTGAGAGAAAGTAAAGGTGCTTTTGGCTCACTGGTTCCATCCCAGTGGTTTAGAAGTAAGCTTTGTGGCAGCAGGCACAGGCTCTAAGGTTGCAGTTTCCTGAGGATAGGTGAAGCCATGCAGATGCCTTGCTTTGCCCATGCCCTTCACCATGTGGTGATCTGCTTCCACAACCAGATGAGGTGGAAAGTGTTGCCCAGATAATCTGTCCACACTTTAACCACCCATAATGTGCCCTAAATGTTTGTTTGTTTGTTTTGTTTGTTTATTTATTTGTATAGCGCTCTTGACCCAGGGGTATATGTGCGCTTTGAGCATCAGGTTACAGGCAACAATAGGGAGCCATAGTACAACAATAATGTGGCATATAAAGGTTGACAAGAAGGCAGTTAGTGCATAGATAGTGATAGGCAAACACAATAAGAAACATTTGAGCATTGGGTATGCATACATACATGGTTGGTTATTTGTTGAGAAACCAGGTAATGACCTTAGTTCTGAAGGGTTGGAAGGTAGGTGTGGATTTGATATCCAGTGGAATGGTGTTCCAGAGTTGTGAGGCCAGAGCTGGGAAGCTGGATCCACCAGCTCTTTTGAGGGAGTATTTGGGCACCATCAGTTGTAGTGTGTTAGACGATCTAGTGGTTCTAGTGTTCTGTCTTAATGTGAATTTGTTAGTGAGATAGGGCGGGGCTAAGTGGTTAAGAGCTTTGTATGTAAGGCATATGGTTTTTAAGTCTATTTTTTGTTGGATGGAGAGCCATTTACAAGCAATTCTTGTGGTGGAGATATGTTCTCTTCTGGGAAGATTTAGGGCTGCACGGAGTGCGTTATGTTGTAAGACTTGCAATTTATTGATTACTGTTTTATTGGCACCTACATAGAGGCTATTAGAGTAGTCCAGTTTGGATTGAATGAGTGCTCTGGCTAAAGTAAGGCAGTTGTTGGGGGAGATCAATGGTCTGCAGGCCCTAATTAATTTACCAGTATAGGCAGTGGCTGAGGCAGTCATATTAACTTGTTTGGCTAGGTTGGTATTCATGTATTCACTTTTGGCGATGGGTATGGTGTTGCCGTCAATGGTAAAGCTGGTGTAACCGGGACAGAGTTTACGGATGGTGTTAGGTGAGCCGACCAGAAGCAGTTCAGTTTTATCATCATTCAGGCAGAGCCCATGTGTGGCCATCCATGCCTGAATGATGGAGAAGACTTCATTGATCCATTTGGCGTCCACGTTGTAGTTACCGGATAGAGTGAGGAGTATCTGGGTGTCATCTGCGTAGTTCGTGTAGGTGACACCCAGATTGTCCAGCTTGTCGAATAGGGGCTTTGTAAATATATTGTACAAAGTAGGTGAGACACAAGATCCTTGTGGGACACCACAGGTAATAGGGATAGGGTCAGCCGCTGCTAGGGGTGAGAAGACCCGCATAGTCCTATTGTCCAGGAAGGATTGGATCCATGTGACCGCAGAGTGGGAGAAGTGTGCTGCCGATGACAGATGGTTGCACAGGATTTTGTGGTCGACCAGGTCAAAGGCAGCGGAGAGGTCGAGGAGAAGAAGGATGGCAGCCTTACCTTTATCTTTGAGTTCGTCTATCTGGCATTTGAGGTCAACAAGGGCCGTTTCTGTCCCGTGTTGTGGTCGAAAGCCAGATTGGCGAGTTCCTAGTAAATGATTTGTCTCGAGGTAATCCTGGATTTGTAAATAGGCCACTCTATCTAGAATTTTTAGTAAGAATGGGACGGTGGTAATGGGTCTGTAGTTCGTGGGTATGTCAGGGTCGAGAGTGTTTTTTTTTAGTAGTGGTAGGACCCAGGATTGTTTCAGATTAGTAGGGACCAAGTTATTGGAGAAAGACAGGTTTATTAATTTAGTGATGAAGGGGGAGAGATCCCCAGCTGCATCTTTTATGATCTGAGCGGGGCAGCTATCCCCCTTGCAGTTCGAGTGTTTCAGGGATGCTATAATTTTCTGTACCTCCGGTATGGATACCTTTTTGAAGGTAAAGCCTGAGCTAGTGGCGGTAGGTGGAAGGGGGGTGTGACTGGAGGTAGGAGCGGGAGTAAGTTGTTGTCCTTTGTTGTCAATTTTAGTTTGGAGCCCTGAAATTTATTAGCGAGGGCATTCTGGATCCCTGTGCACCAGGGTTTATCCTTAGTGCAAGTGTCCGTGGGAGGAGTGGGGTTTTCTAGTTCCTTTAGTATGTTAAAGAGCTCCTTAGTGCTGGAGCTTGCCTGGGAGATCCTGGAGTTGAGAGATTCTTTTTTAGCGCGTGTGATCTAATTTTTGTAGAGAGTGGAGATGTTTGTGAGATTAGTTCTGTTATTTTCTGACGGCACTGATTTCCATAGTGCTTCGAGTTTACTTTTTTGTTGACGGAGAGTTTTAAGCTCCGGGGTGTACCATGTATTCAGGTGCGCTTTAGGTTTCCCTTTGCGCAATTTCAGTGGGGCAATGATGTCGATGGCTTTGGCCATGGAATCGTTGTAGACGTTGACCAATTGGTTCAAGTCAGTTGTGGCTGGTAATGCGTTCAGAGTAGGGATCACCAAGGGTATTAAGGCTTCCGCTGTGATGTTACTCTTTTTCCTAGTTGCGCAGGCAGGTGCAATAATAGGTCTTTTATGCGCTAAATTACTGGTATTAATGTCAAATGGGAGGAAGTAGTGGTCGGTCCAGATGAGCTGGGTGGGATCTTTCAAGGTAATGTTGCAGTTAAGGGCGGTGATCCAGTCAAGGATTCTGCCTTTCGAGTGGGTCGGTTTGGAGCAGAGTTGTTGTGTGTGTGTGTTAGGAAAGCATCAGTCATGCCACCACCACCCTTAAAACCAGTTCAAAAGTACAATGCAGCCTCTGTGAAATTCAGCCATCCATATGATGGAGCTTCTGTGAGAACAGTGCAATGCAGTTACTGACTACAGCAATAGCTGTCGCTGGCAACTGGAGGATGCCTACCTAACACCTATACCGTGGCTAGTGTTAGCATGGTTTGTGCTTTACTCCTGCCTTTTGGAGATGCAAACCAGTGGGTTAGCCTGCACAGTACATCATTCAGTGAGGTGCTGCCACGGGTGTACCTGCTGGAGTTAGAACTATCCAACATTATAAAGGAACATCACGTGTATGACAATGCAAGTAGGTCAAATGGCCAAGAAACTACTCTCAACCTTTTGATAGGATCCGCACATTTTTGGCACAAAGGGGAATGGGCAGTACCATCTGGAATCTTTCTTTGACCCATGGTTTAAAGTCAAGGTGGCAAAATGTATGCATAATGTGCATGGGATGAAGAATGAGGACAGCAGAGGGGTTGTCATTCACAAGAGGATGTGCTAACCATGTTTAAGGGTGAACTAAAAGAGATGTCTAAAAGCCTGGATGGAGCGAGAAGAGCGAAACAAAGTCAAACAACAACACAGTTCTTCCCCCCTGTACTGCCATGTAATTTAACAGACTGTGAACACGGATTTTCCGGTTCTATGTAATTATTTCGATTTTTGTAGGTCGCATAAAACAAAAGAGATTTTTTTCACCCAATTTTATGCGGCCTACAAAAATCGAAAAAATTGCATTTCTTCACCAGACCCCATCCCACCCCCACCCTCTCTTCCCGGTTTTACTTAGAATAGTGGGGTGTCACCCCACTCCCTCAGCCCTCGCCACCTCCCTTCCCTCCCAAGACCCCCATCACAACACACACACACATGTACACAGAACACACATGCAAACATACACACACATGAACTTACCCATTCTACCTCATGGCCGCTTCTGGGTTCTGGCGTGCCTGTCAGCCCCTGTGCGCACGTGTGTGCATCGCAGGGGCTGACAGTCTGATTTAGAAAGATCGCTCTATGCAGTCACAGAGCACTCTATCTAATTTTTTTTTTAATTCTTTTTTTTAAAAAGTATATTGACCTAATACCGATTTCCCTCCCCTTCTGACACTACTTCAGGTGGCACCACGATACATTTTCTGGCAGTGGAAAAGCATAAGAGACTGTGGGGCACGCTCCTCCCACTGCCAGGCTTGCTGTACGCCTCTTAGTCCCTCTTAGTCCCGAGAATAGAGCAGGCCCACGGCAGACCAGATGGTTGATCACAATGCCCTCAACAATGCCCTCAACACATGTCAACTGGGCATTGATGTTGCCACACTGCAATACTAGCTTGGCAAGCAGCCCGTGGGCTAGCTGTGCATGTTTACGCTACACTGCCCGTGCTGGCGTGCAGTGTGAATGGGCATTTTGCGCTTTTAGGGCTATTATCTCAGACCACAGGAGAGGCCCCAAGGACACTTATGTAAGAGAGCTTACTTTCATTAAGAAAAAGAGCATTTTATCTCTGAAGACTATGGCATAAGGGCACACCCAGACCAGGAGTTGGGAGGCCAAAGAACACAATCCTCACATGAAGTTCATTTGAGTTCCTTACGTTAAAGTTGACTTTTTCCTTCCTTTAAAGTTTAGTTTCTGCTAAAGTTACATTGGAGTACGTTTAGTTCGTCCTTCCATTCAAGATTAGTCAGAGTTGACTTGTCCCTTAAAGTTGACTTATTTACTTCTTCCACCCAATGCCTGGCTTCTTTATTCAGCCTGGTTTACAGTGAAATTGTACTCAGTGGAGGTTCTGCTTCAATCAAGGGTCAGCCCCCACCACGACTTCCTTGATTAAATTCCCAAAACTCCAAGACGCCACCCTAATGAACAATTCTACTTCACAGGTGATTCCTCCACAATGTGTTTGGCTCCACCTACCAGGCACTCCTGCTATTTTTCTGGACTCATCCCATTGTTTTCTGGACTCTACTAGTGGCATCCCCTTTGTCTACCCTCTTGCCTAATCACCCACACAAGTGTACTATGGTGCTGGAGCATGTCCCTTAACACCGCACACCCCCTTGCCATGTTGTCCCGCTCCCCCTACAGATATGCTGCTATACAGGCAGAATGTGCTTGCATGCTTTATCATTCCATCTCCCCACCGCCGCCCAAGTGGCATTACAACCTGAACTCCACTGACAGGAGGCCACACTGCTAGCGTGGTGAAGCCATATGCCTGCTCATCGACAGTGTCACCGGGTCAGGCTGTGCTGGGCCAGACACTGGGGACTGAAAAGGAATTTGTGCTAGCCAAGCGTCAGGGGTTCTTCTAAGTTGCTTCTTGCAGGCCTTACAACGAGCGTGCCATCCGACACGCCTTTGTTGATACCATCCCTGCTCGAGGAAGGTGCTGCACTACTAGAGTCTGTGTCTTGTGATATGTTCTCCTCTTGTCACATCCTTGTGTCACATGCAGGGCTTGCTCATCCAGGAATTGCCCAATGCGCTCTTCCTTGGGTCACTCTGGTGGCCTGACTTTTTGGAAAGGCTGCAGATTACAGAGTGCCTCCACATGACAGCCTCACTCTCCGGCAAGCTTAAGTACTGTCACAATCATAGCCAGACTGGCAGAGATATCATGGGTTGGGACGACCTCGGAGCCACCCTCACCCACTTTAGGGAAGCCCAAGCTTTTATTGTCCCTTCCACATGAGCAGGCAAAGGTGCAGTGGGCCCACTCAGCCAATGTCGCCTGCATCACAGCCACTGTTCTCTCCACCAGAGCCACTGCGGCCTCCTCCTCAGCCGCCATTTCCCTTTCCTCACATTCTGTTTCCCCTTCCTGGCTGTTGCAGACTACCTCCTGACGTGAAGGTTGAGGAGTAGTCCAGCTCTGCCTCTTCTCCACCCAGCAACCCCCACCCCGAGCAGTCTCTCTCCCCAAGAAAGGGCATGTTGCTGTGTGTAGGCTAAGGTGTCAATATGCAGTGAGAACACAATGACTAAGGCAAAGAAATGGATTCATGCAAGACTCACACAACGGGAAAGGGTTGTCGCAAAACACAAGCAATAAGGATAAGCAAGGGCATTGAGCACACGGAAAATGAACACGGGAAAGGTGTTAGGAAAATGTTTTTGCTTTATTAAAATTCTTTGGGTGACACAGAGAGAAAAAGAAAGTAGGAAAAGCATAACAGGGACGTTTATGAACATGTGAGTGACAACTAAAGAGATAAAAGCAGAAGGGAAGGTTCAACAGGAACTTTTGGGGAATTTTTTAACCATATTATAAGACACTAAGGTTAAACAAGGGATACAACGCGGACCAAGAAACACCCAACAAGCAGAAACAGCTGACAAGCTCCTACACACATCTCCTAAACCAGGGGTCAAGTCCTAAAAATTAAAGTGGGGCTCTCATCAACAAAAGCAATTGAATGTGATGTCGTCGGAAAATAGCATATCAAGGTAAAATATGCATATTTCACTAAATTTGCTTTGCATAACCACCCAAATTGCACAGGACGAATGATATTTGCTTTTCATAAAAGCAAAACCCACACAAAATCATGAGAATATATTTTCTTCTAATAGTGTTTTTGGAAAAGTTAAAAGGTGTGCATGTTTTAAGATCCAAGAAGGAATACAAGAAGGAATACAAATGTTTTCCCTGGAACTTGGAACTTGCAGTACCGACATAGAACATTTTACCTTTAGTTGTTTGTTATTTTTCATGAGGTTATATAGTGCAGTGGTGAGGTGTCCAACCTGCAAACCTGACGACTGTGGTTATATAGTGCAGGGGTGAAGTGTCCGGCCTGCAAACGTGACAACTGTGGTTATATAGTGCAGGGGTGAAGTGTCCGGCCTGCAAACCTGACGACTGTGGTTATATAGTGCAGGGGTGAAGTGTCCGGCCTGCAAACCTGACGACTGTAGTTATATAGTGCAGGGGTGAAGTGTCCGGCCTGCAAACGTGACGACTGTCGTTATATAGTGCAGGGGTGAAGTGCCCGGCCTGCAAACCTGACGACTGTGGTTATATAGTGCAGGGGGGAAGTGTCCGGCCTGCAAACCTGACGACTGTGGTTATATAGTGCAGGGGGGAAGTGTCCGGCCTGCAAACCTGACGACTGTGGTTATATACTGCAGTGGTGAAGTGTCCGGCCTGCAAACGTGACGACTGTCGTTATATAGTGCAGGGGTGAAGTGCCCGGCCTGCAAACCTGACGACTGTGGTTATATAGTGCAGGGGGGAAGTGTCCGGCCTGCAAACCTGACGACTGTGGTTATATAGTGCAGGGGGGAAGTGTCCGGCCTGCAAACCTGACGACTGTGGTTATATACTGCAGTGGTGAAGTGTCCGGCCTGCAAACCTGACGACTGTGGTTATATAGTGCAGGGGTGAAGTGTCTGGCCTGCAAACCTGACGACTGTGGTTATATAGTGCAGGGGTGAAGTATCCGGCCTGCAAACCTGACTGTGGTTATATAGTGCAGGGGTGAAGTGTCCAGCCTACAAACCTGACGACTATGGTTATATAGTGCAAGGGGAAAGTGTCCAGCCTTCAAACCTGACGACTGTGGTTATATAGTGCAGGGGGGAAGTGTCCGGCCTGCAAACCTGATGACTGTGGTTATATAGTGCAGTGAAGTGTCCGGCCTGCAAACCTGACGACTGTGGTTATATAGTGCAGGGGTGAAGTGTCCAGCCTGCAAACCTGACGACTGTGGTTATATAGTGCAGGGGGGAAGTGTCCGGCCTGCAAACCTGACGACTGTGGTTATATAGTGCAGGGGGGAAGTGTCCGGCCTGCAAACCTGACGACTGTGGTTATATACTGCAGTGGTGAAGTGTCCGGCCTGCAAACCTGACGACTGTGGTTATATAGTGCAGGGGTGAAGTGTCTGGCCTGCAAACCTGACGACTGTGGTTATATAGTGCAGGGGTGAAGTATCCGGCCTGCAAACCTGACTGTGGTTATATAGTGCAGGGGTGAAGTGTCCAGCCTGCAAACCTGACTGTGGTTATATAGTGCAGGGGTGAAGTGTCCAGCCTGCAAACCTGACGACTATGGTTATATAGTGCAAGGGGAAAGTGTCCAGCCTTCAAACCTGACGACTGTGGTTATATAGTGCAGGGGTGAAGTGTCCAGCCTGCAAACCTGACGACTGTGGTTATATAGTGCAGGGGGGGAAGTGTCCAGCCTTCAAACCTGACGACTGTGGTTATATAGTGCAGGGGGGAAGTGTCCAGCCTGCAAACCTGACGTCTGTGGTTATATAGTGCAGTGGTGAAGTGTCCGGCCTGCAAACCTGACGACTGTGGTTATATAGTGCAGTGGTGAAGTGTCCGGCCTGCAAACCTGATGACTGCGGACCCCAGAGGTCGGCTTTAATTTATAAACTCAAAGAGGGCATTCAATGTTTCTCATTTTAGCAGGGGGGGAGACTGGGTCCATCCTCTGAAAAAAGTGGGTGGACTTCATCCACCTGCCTGTACCCTCGACTTGAGCCCTCTCCTAAACTCGCCAAGAGCACCCTCCAACTCCTCAAAGTGTGAGCCTGCCCTGTTACCTCTCTCCACAGCCAAAGAAAACCCACATAGTAAGCAAGAAGTCGGGATAGGCCTTTTATAGACCTTTGAACCTCTTTTAGGTGCCTCAAGTTTTTTTTCGAGAGCAGAGTCTCCCGGGTCTTGAAACCTGCCTTGAGATCCAAGGCCAAATTCGATTCATAGAAATCCTGAGAGAAGAATGTGGGGTGGGTCGGATCTGCACAGTAAGTCTCGACTTTCATATGGTGCATATCTGGGGAGGTCAAGGAACCCATAAATGAACACCAACTGCACTGACATAACCACTGTCCCAGAACCATTGTCTTGGAGCTAGGTAATATTTTTCAACTGCCCTTTTTTTAAAAAAAAACGACGGTAAGTTACCCATGGTCAGTCAGTTACTAGCTGAACCTAGCATTTCTTAAGGCAGTCTATAATGTGCTCTCATTCGCCTCTGCTCTGTCTTTATCTTAATCTTTCGTCTCTTTCTCTGTGGGGATGAGAGCTGCATCATCAGTGTACGTTTGCTAGAGCCTTCCCAGCTGTTGCTGAGAGTAGTGCGAGCAGACCAAACCACTGATAACTTGAAGAGGGGGCTCTGTGTTTTTTTATGGTTAAAAATGAAATGAGCTGCTGAGGAGTTCTAAGATTCCTCAATGGTAGTTAGCCATTTTTTATTCATCAGGTAATTAGACAGCTGCATAACTCAGTTTCATACATTTTCAATAGTTGTGTTGTAATGACACCCCCTAGCTGGGATCCAACCTGGCATTTGGAGACCTACATTGTCATCGCTTTTGTCCTTCAGCTGTGCGTGCATTGTCTGTATAGGGAGAGGCGATGGGGAGGCGGAAAAGCTCTGAGGGAGTGCTGGGATTCTGACAGATCTTATAAGGGCCTAGATGACCAGGCTGCAGTCTCTATGAATGTGTTTGTTATTTTCAGTTTTTTGGTCAATTATATGTGTTTGTGTATACTTTAACAAATGCATTGTACTACTAACTAATCATTTGCCAGCATGGCTTCTTTTCTGGAGCTTGTAGAAGAAACTGATCATTGGGTTTCATCTGAACAGAATGCTTTCCAAGAAGGAAGGACATTTTGACAGAGATAATTGTGTGTTTTCTTGGCAAAAGAAGCTATTTAAAAAAAGAAATGATTTAATTGTATGAACATCATGAACTGCCTCTTTTTATAATTTTGCATTGTTCATGTCCAATGAACCCTTCCAATGTGTGTTGCAGCCACAAAAAACATGTAGCACTTCTTTTCCTGATAAAGCGCATTAGCAAAACCTAAAATAACCATAAAGGTTATTTTCTGCTAGGTTGTCATTCGAAGATAGACATCATGCAGCCCTCATAATATGCTCTTTTCAAAAGCCCCAATGAAAAAGGGGAAATGAACAAATGGCACCAACGAGTGTTGCTGGCTGCTCAACAAAAATGCAAAGAGCATTGTGTGTGCATAGGAATGAACACAGGTCTTTATATTTGCGAAACATGACTGTGGTAAAAGGGATGTGCACTTGAATCACTGAGTAATGAATGCATACTTGGTGCTCATTTAATTGTTCTCAACACTCACCCTAAAATTAAAGTTTATTATTATGAAGCATGTTTTCCAGTGCTATTGTTTCTTCTCCCATAAGGCGAGCGTCTAAAAGAATGTTAGAAGAGGAGGGGCCGGGTCTTAGATTAAGGATGCCTGTGCATATGCCCAGTCACCAATGCACATAAATAATAAATAATGATATGTACAGCTCAATGATGCTTTGGTTCTGCTGAGTTACCAGAACCCTATTTCACCCACCCCTCTTTCTGCGACGTTTTCTCTTTTTAGTTTTCGCTTGACTGGGCTTTTCTTTAAACAATGCTGCTGTTGGACAGTCTTTTGACACATTTGTTAGCCATTTTGAGACAAGCACTGATCATGCCATTCAAAGGTAAATGACCTGGTAATATCTTGCCCCAAGTTGAAGGAGCTTCGGGCTAAACATTTTGCAAACTTGCTGAATTTGCACATGGAATGGGATGAATTTGAGACATGGAGCATTTTATTTAATAGTGCCAGATTTTCGGTCATAAAGGCCTTGGTACAGTTTTTGGAAATTATTTTACCTAGTGAAATTCATTTATAATCATTTTGAGCCATCAATATATTTGTAAATACCTGCTGTTATGCACATGGGAAATCATTTGATTTGTATTAGACTTCAAGTTTTTATAAATTGTGTATATGATCTTTTTGTTTTTAAATTGCTCCTTTGTCTCTTGTCATGTTCCAAACTGTAAATGTGTATTTGTGTTTTTATTCTGTTATTATGTAATTTTGAAAAGTTGATTGATTTCAGCTGTATCAAAATAAAAAATAAAAATTAAAACAAAAATGACCTGGTAATCTGGTGAGTAATGCTACACCAGTCAGTCAGTCACACTTCTCAGTCTTCAGTACTACCTTCAAAGTCCTCCTTTTACTTCCTTTTTTCGTCCCTGTTGGGCTGGGATTTGACGCTCAGACCCATTGTTACCAGTGTTGTCGCAGCATTGGTTGACTGCATCAGTGGTTCGTCGTAATTAAAGACTAATTATGGCTGACTCTGCAAATGGCAGCTGCAATGACACCAAACAACACAACATGTGATCTTGGAGCCGCTGCTGCGTCATCCGGCTTCTTGCTACCATGGAGTGATATGAAATATGATATGATAGTGTATTTATAACGCTTAATACCCAGAGGTTTCTAAGCGCAGACTTGGGGATCGAACTTGTGTTGCTCTGTGTCACATTGCTTCCAAGGCGAGCACGTTGCCGCTGAGCTATCCTCCCGAGCTATCCTCTGAGTGCTTCTTCAATAGCCGTCAGCTATTTTGTAATCATTGGGTAATTAGACAGTTGCATACCTCAGTGTCATCCATTTTGAATAGTGCTATTGTAATGACAAAACCACAATGTTGCACCTCCACAGGCACATAACGTCATGTAATATGCCTCTTCACCGTGTCGTATCAGTCGCTAGTATTCACCAGAGGTTTTGTATAACTGAATAAAAAAAGAAAATCAGGTTACAGAATAAGTTCATTGCTATTTAACATGCATTGAATTTCTGGTGCCTCGTGTGTGTGTGTGTGTGTGTGTGTGTGTGTATGGGAGTTATAAAGCCTGAACCAAGCTGGGAAGCAACGGAACACTGTACATTGGGGGCGCCCCCAATCTGGGTTCAAGTAAAGGGTATCATACACCCTTTTTTGGAAATTTGAGATTCGATCCACCAGGTGCAAAAGCCGCAACACTGAGCCATTTTATATAGATGCCTTACAAAATGCTCATATTTCAAGAGTTTCAAAATTGTGCAACCAAAGAAATTAGCCGAGAGAACCCCTTTGACACATTAATTTCGGCCTGAATGCAATTTGAAAACTCTTATCTGGCAACACATAAGCGCAGCCCCCTCCCCCCCTTTCCACTACTCCCCCACCCCCCCACATCCCTATATTGCAGCTCAAATCCTTAATGGTGTTTTTGCAAAAATGGAACTTTATCCTGCTCCCATCCCTTCCTCTGCAACGTTCCTTGATTGTTTGTATACAAGAGGAAATAAATAAAGGGAGCGGGGAGGGGTAGAGCGGAAGGCGCCAGTCAAATGAAATCAAATATGTATTTAATTAAAGCAAACATAAAAATAAAAGTTACATGTTGAATCAATAAACAGCACTTTTTTCGACGTGCATTTTGATCAAGACGGATCTGAGTCCTGCCTGATGAAGACATAATGTGTCATAATAATTAGGAAGGCAGACAATGGGCCCGGCTACTCAGCATGCAAATGTATGCAGTTCCGGCGACTCGCAGGAAGCCGATTTCTCCCTCTCTTTTTTCCATCCTTGATTCCTGTTCATTGCTAATCATCTGAAGGCTGCCAAATGTTCACTGACACTAATGCATTATAGGTCAAGAGAGGAAGGGCCTCACCTATCACCCCCACAAACAATATGCTTCCCTTCCCCGGCCCCTCTTCAGGGTTTCCAGCAATTACTGCCAGATGCAATCAGGCGCCTTGAATAGCAGCAACTGGGGCTTGTTTGTGGCTTGAATTCATTAGAACCGGGAGGAGGAAGAAAGGAATAAATTACTTAATTGCACAAAAAAGTTGGAGCCAAAGTGATGGTGAGCGAAGGCGATTGTGTGGAAGCGCAGGAGGCCACTCTTGGAATGGCGCGTCTTAGAATAGCTGGTAGCTTGGCCTTGTGGATTCGCAGAGATTTGGGTGTCCTCCAGAGCAGATGGCTCCACACACAACACCCTTCTTCTCTTTGTCAGATTTCACTGTTTGTTTGATCGCCCGCCCCCCCCCCCTCCTAACCCCTCCACGAAGCCGGTTGTTTGAGATGTGGCAAAAAAAAAAAGAATATATGTATTCAGATCATATCCATTCGGTTGGGTCTCCCAACATTTGTTCTCCCCCCTTCCTGTCCCCCTCCCTTAATTTAATGAGAGAAACAAGTTGAACAAAGCGCTTGTTGTTGTGTTCACGAATTCTACCGGCGCCTCTGAAAGCGGAAAATAGGAATATTGTAATCTCGCACCGCCTTCTGCGATCTGATGTTTCTAACAATTCTTATTAATACGCTGCTTTGTATAACTATGCACACAAGACGCATAAGCATGGCTATACACTCTGAAAAGGTTCATTATAGAGGGCTAATGGGTACATGTGTTTGTTGCAAACTTCAGGAAAAATGTACCAAGCATAAAGAATCCCTTTTTCCATATTGCTCATTGTGCCTTATAGCCTATGCTAAGATGGCAGACATCTTATCACCTCTTTCTCACCAATATAGTGGCCTGGGGTAGATCTTTGCTTCCCTCACCCCTTTCAAGACTCAAATATGTTTTTCATCTCTAAAATATCCAGATAACAGATATTATCCCCAAAATTCACTGTTACTGTTGCTCCAGTACTAACATATCCACTGCATACATCTGTGCGTAACAGGAAGTTCAGCGGTTCAAATCAGGAGGTTCAGGGGTTCAAATCCCAGTTGGTCCATTCAGAATCATCCTTCTGGGCTCAGTAAAATTATTGAGTATTATTGAACTGAGCCATATTAACGCTTTTATCCGTTTCTGGAGACAACAACCATTGTAAGAAGTGCCCTACCATCGTGTAGTTATCATAATTGTATTTTGTTTTATGTCTTTATTGGTATTCAAAGGAACAATTGTCATCATCCAAAAGTTTGTATTTGTACTTATTTGAGTTTATAAAGCACTTTTGCGAAAGTGCTATACAATTTAAGCAAGACGGTCCAAAAATGTAAGTGCTATTCACACAGATTTTAGACCACAGTTAAATAAGTGAATTTGAAAACAAAGAGAGAACGTAGGATTTAAGGCGCGTGCAGAAGAGATCAAGAGAAGGTGCAGAGCGGATGGGCAGAGGAAGAGAGTTCCAGTGTTTAGGTGCAAGAAGTGAAAAGGAGCACAAACCAGAGGAAGCACAAGGAGGAGACGGGACAGTAAGCTGAATTGGGATTGTGTGCAAAGTGCACAAGAAGGAGTGTACAATGCGATAAGAGATGAAAGCTAGAGAGGAGCGAGACCATGGATATATTTAAAGCCAATGACAAGAAAGTGAAAAAGAAGGTGAGAGTCAAACGGAAGAAAGGAAATAGAGATAAGTGATGGGATGACAGATGTACATTGTGAGAGAGAAAAAGGGAGACGAATAACAGCATTACAAGTGATGCAGAAAGGAGTGACAAACGCTTGGACAACCAATCAACAAGGTGGAGCTAAAGTCAATGCGCGATAGGATGAGGGAAACGATGGAGAGTTTAGTAGCAGAGAAAGATAGAAAGGGGTAAGTGCAAATAATATTATAGAGGTAGAATGATCGACAGGGAAAGGGATAGGAATCACACTTAGTCAGGACGTTGGGGGTAGTGTATGTACTGCCACTAACATAACCATACTAAAAATGTACCCTTCTTCATACACCTTTCAAACTCTGAACAAAACAAAACCATACCTCTACAGCACCACAAACCGCACATACTTCACAACACCACAACAATGAAACAAACCACACATAATCTCGCCCAACACCACATGGCAGCCTCCAACTGAAAAACACATCTGCTCAGTGAAGGGTGTAACAGAACTGAAACTGGCAACACAACATCACAGCTCTCTTGCTCTTCTCCAGGGATGTCATTTGGTGGTCGCAAGAGGTCGTGAGAGCGACCACTGCTATCTCCTGAGCGACCTCTGAAATATTTTTGCGACCTCTGTATTTCCAGTGGTCCTGGACTGGAGGTTGTACTTTTAAAAATAGTTTGTTGTTTCAACAAACTATTTTAAAAAGCGTGCAAGATCCAGATTGCCTGCTGCCATGCCTGGGCTGCAGCAGGAGCGGCAACATTATCACAGTGTCTGATCGTAAATGTATCCTAAATGTATCCTTCTTAATCTTGAGCTGTGCTCATCCGGAGATCGGGCAGAGCTGGGGGGCAGAGCTCTGAGAGAAGACAGCAGCAGCTTGGGTGCGTGCAGGGGACAGAGACTGTTAAATCACAGTGAGGTAGGGTTTTCATTTTGCAAAAAGATTCAGCAACCTATGGTGCTTACGTTGTGTTGTTGACCCTCCTTGACCAATGAATCATTTACCTAACAATCTCCTCTCCACGTGGGTGCTGCTTGGCATTCTGCTCAACAGTCTGGCTCTGTGGAGAGCATCTCGCAGGAGAGAAGAACTAATTGCTTGACAGCTATGTCCTTAGTGGTGTCCATCGATCCGCATGGCACAGAACCATTTCAGTTGGTGCTATGTGCCTCGTTGGCCTTTGCTTCAGAGTATGAGAATCTGAAATGGTGGTCTAGGCTAACGTGTAGAGTGGCATGCAACTAGGAGGGGCAGGTCCTTCTCAATGTTGATTTTGTGTTTATTTTTTGTGAAGGGCTCTGTTGTCGACCTGTACTCTCGTATGCTTGAGAGCGGGCCCATGCACCGAACTGTTTGGCAAATAACTAGTTATTTCCTCTCAGAGAAAAACTGCCTGCCCCTAACAAGCTCCTCTTGTAATGTGCAAAGTGGTGCCATCCCTGGAACCCAGATTACAGAAATTGTTGGTGCACTTTTTACACAAGTCTGTGGAATTACTGAAACCTGGGTGTGCCCTGTTTACCATCGCCCACAAGTACTGTTCATACAGCTGCATGTTCTCGTTTTCTGCTATTATGTGGTGCTTTGGGTGATGTCTACTCCTGCTTACCGAATTCTATGCTTTTCGCAAAAGATTATGGTCAAGTTTTAGAAATAGCTATCCTTGTTTTCAAAATAATACCTACTTGTTCCAGAGTTGGGCGAACGGTTTACAAGTTCCTGTGTGTAGTGTAATTTGCTTGTGCACTTATTATAAAAAGGCAACATGTTCATAGAAATGTTTGTGCACGTTTTGAAGCGTTCCATCCCCTTTTTATTCACAGGACTTTGCACGCAGCTTTTACAGAATAGCCATGCTGTTTATTACAGCAATGTCACCACATGTTGTTTTACAGAATTATGGGGGGTACATTCCCGGAAATAGGCAGACTTTGTATTACGTCTTATTGTGCTTACTCGTGGGTTTAACCATTTCCACCAAACACCCTTTGCTAAAATCTCAAAGAGAGCCAATGTGCTTTTTTCATTGTAAATGCTGACCATTTGCGAGACTATCTTTAGGCAACGCGCTGCATAACCTGTGCATGGGTCTGTGAAGACCTGCCCAGCCATGGCATCGGCATTGCCCAGGAGTACAGATGTGAACATTGGCAAACAAAGGCCAATCGTTGTATCACCCAGGAATGCAGACCTCGGCATTGGATTGGTATGCTGAGAACACAGGTCTGTGCTAGCTAGGCACAGGCCAATTGTATTTGTATTTTATTTATTTGTATAGCGCACCAGGCCCAGGGGCAACCGGGCGCATCACTTAGTTACAGCAATAAAAGGCAGACAGAGCAATAATTACATAGTTTACAGGTATAAACATAACAATAAGAAGACAAAGCAGATTATATTTACAAGGATACAGCTATGTACAAGTAAAGCAGTGAACCCAGTGCTAGATGTCTTGGGCGGACTGCCAAGCTTTGGTAAGGTGTTTGAATCTCAAGAAGGAGGGTTCTGCTCTAAGCTCATTTGGAAGCGTGTTCCATAATTTAGCTGCCATAATAGGGAAGCTAGTTCCACCTGATCTTTGGAGATTGAAACGTGGAACGACAAGGCAGTTGGTTTGAGCCATTCTACGAGGTCTAGTGGAGTTATGGAGGGCAAATCGGTTGGCCAGGTAGCAGGGAGCTTTGTTTTGAAGGCTTTTGTGGGTGAGAGCCAGAGTTTTCAGGGAAATTCGGTGTGGGATTGAAAGCCAGTGAATGTTGCGTCTGGTGTCAGATGTGTTTTGGCGCCTGGGAATGTTGAGGGCAGCTCTGATAGCATTGTTTTGGACAATTTGTAGCTTATTTAAGTTGCAGCGATTAGTGCCCAAGTAAAGTGCATTACAGTAATCAGTCTTGGATAATACAAGGGTCCTAGCCAGGGTAACACAATTGGCTGAAGAGAGAAAAGGGTGGCTGGCTGTGATAAGCTTGCAGGTATATGCAGCTGCAGATGAGACTGAATTGGTTTGTCTAACCAGGGATAGAGTCGAGTCAATGTAGATCCCTAGGGTTTTTGTGTCCTTGGCGGTTAGGTTAGAATTCCCATCGATGATGAAAGACTTAAACGCAGGGTCAAGTTTGGTAAATTTTAGTGGCGAACCAAGAATAAGGAGCTCGGTCTTTTCATCATTTAGACAGAGTCTGTGTTGCGCCATCCATGCTTGGATGACCTGGTAGATGGCATTGATAGCAAGGGAGTCAGCAGTGTAGTCGCCTGAGATGGGGATTAGTATCTGGGTGTCGTCAGCGTAATTGGTGTAAGTGACACCCAGATAGTCCAAGATATTGAAAAGAGGTTTAGTGAACACGTTATACAACGTGGGTGAGACACCAGATCCTTGTGGCACGCCACAGGAGACAGCTGTGGCAGGGCGGCTGCTAGTGGAGAGAACACGCGCATTGACGTAGATTCGCTCAGAAGCCTGTCCCGACTCTTTATTGGCCTGGCATGCGGGGTGGCTCTGTGTGTGTGCAAGGCAGACACAGGTCAACAGTGGCATTGCTCAGGAGCCAAGATTCAACATTGGCCTGGCATGATGGGCTGCTATGGGTGTGCGCGCAAGGCGGACACAGGGTGATCGTGGCATCACCCAGGGGAACAGTCAGAGTTGGAATGCTGTTCAGGATGTTTGCATGTAGGAGGTAATCAGTGCCCAGAGTACAGGATGCTGTATGAGTGAGCTGCTTTCCTCAGGCTACTCTATATTCTTTAATACACAGTTATGAACCCTCCCAATGGTATGTATTTTGCAAAATCTGAAGCCTGAAAAGTAGATCCACGCAAGCTTGACTCTGAGAACATTCAGACATGTAATTGCTCATGTTACTAAACCTCGTAAAATAGCTCAGTGGGTTGAGCACTTGTTGCTGCAATGTGGGTGTGACCTGCAGGTTACAGGTTCAAATCCCAGCAAGGCCAGCTCAGCCTTGCACCCTTCTGAGGTTGATGAATGAGTACCAACACAGGTTTGATGATGTAGTATGTATATTTGCTCTATATAAAGTGCTTAAGCGTAAGTGCTATATAATAACAGAGGAACTGGATCGAGGTATTCCGTATGTAGGAGGCACTGGAGCTACAAGAAAAGTTGTGGGAAAATACACAAATAGCATTAAAAAATATAGTAATCTAAAAGCACCGGATTGCTGCAAACTCGAGGGACTAGTAGTTACCTCAAAACTACTGGGATTTAAAATAATGAACAAAGGAAAGGGTGTCACCTCTGTCTCGTTGCGCAACCCAAACTAGAAATAAGGCAGATACAGTTATGCCTGATCTTTATCAGTGCTGAGATACAATAGTACGAGTTAAACTGGAAATCAAGATCATCAGCCTGAATGGTTTTGAGGAAGTTTATGATGAGATGTGGAACAGAAATGCCGACACGTGTTTCGACCCAAAAACGGGTCCTTTTCAAGGCAAAACGTAATAATGTTGAAAAGCAGGTTGAAAGATAAATGAGATTGACAGCCTGTTAGGTTATACAATTGTGAGCAAGGGAGAAATGTTGCCTGTTCGGCGGTGCAGTTGCGGACAAAAGCATAATATTGCAGCAATCCAAATCTTTCAACCTGTTTTTCAACATTATTATGTTTTGCGTTGAAAAGGACCCGTTTTTGGGTCGAAACACGTGTCGGCATTTCTGTTCCACATCTCATCATAAACGTTCTCAAAACCATTCAGGCTGATGACCTTGATTTCCAGTTTGACTCGTACTATTGTATCTCAGCACGGATATAGATCAGGCATAACTATCTCTGCCTTATTTTTTAGTTTAGGTTGCACAACGAGACAGAGGTGACACCCTTTCCTTTGTTCTATATAATAACACATCATTATCATTTGCCGTTGGACGTCTGCTTGCATTCATAGTAATTTGGTAATATGGGCCTATACACACTGATATTAATGCTACCCATGGTAATCCATTTTTGTATGAAATGTGTATCGCATTACAGTGATATTGTAACCATATATTTAGTAGTGTATTTAGGAACAATCCTATGTGATGTTCTTTCCTGTTTTTTCAAGGGGTGAAAGGTCGTGTTCCATCACTTCCTGTGATGTCGCATCACTTCCTGTGATGTCACTTCAGGGTGGGGTTAAATGACATCACTTCATGTGATGTCACTCGTGGAGGTGTGGCACTGTGATGTCACTTCCGCAACGCCTGGCATTTTGGTGAAATGACGTCCCTGCTCTTCTCCTGCTCAATCCTACTAAATCCACCCTACCCTCCTTGAATTACAGATCAGCCAGAGTGCCAAGAGACCACGTAGGTGGCAACAGTGCACAGTATAAAATCCTTTAACATAACATAACATAAAAATGACAGACCGGAGCAGTGTTAGATATGTGGGAAGAAAAGGAAACAGAGGGCTCAAGATAACACCTTGATTTTCTACAGAGGAGGCCAAGGCTAGGGAGGACAGAGAAAAGACAGGGTGGCGGCAGAGGGGAGGCCAAGTATTACCAGGAAAGGAAAGTAGCTCTGTTTTAGCAGAGCTGAGGTGGAGAAAGTGGGAGGCCATCTTGGATTGGCTGGCAGAGAGGCAATTGCAGACAGTGGTGTGGAAAATGAAGCGAAAGAGAACATGATTTAGTTGTCATCAGCATCAAAATGACATGCTAGGTTGTAGGAAATGAGTTCAGACATCAGCGTTTGATGAGGATAAGGATAGATTTCGCATTCATTGACCCGTAATATGCAACAGATCTGTTGCAAAAACTCCCCTTCACAGATGTGTAATGAAAACCTAATTACATTATCAACAAAGATACACAATATAGGCACAACAGCTAGCAATCAACAGGTTCTTTATCACCCTTGATGAATATATAGTACCGACCCAGCATATGCTCTGATCCCCAGCCAACCCCAATGCTTAGAGTTAAAAACCACAACTGAGAAGCACTCCTGTCATGGACAGCCGTGTTCATTCTTTACACAATACTGATACTTTATTCACCCAAAGTGATAAAGTGATTAGCACCCTTAGACTCTGTGGGCACAGCAAACCTTTGCGGTCTGTGTTCGGGAAATCTATAATTGTATTTGTTTTCGGAAAAGTCATGTGGTTGCAATGAATTGGGTATGGCATCAGGGTTGTATACTAACTGACCTTTTCACAATTGACCTCGGGAGAATTGACCTCGGGAGAATTGACCTAATTTAGAAGGTCAAATAGGACATATATGCAGGGGGAACCCCCCTGCAACCCACGGCCCAATCCAAAACCCCCTGCAAGTCCCCCGCCCAATCCCCTCATATTATTTATCATCCAAAACCAACCCAATACATATATAAAATAACTAAAATAATATAAAGGTCAATTGTGCAGAAGGTCAATTGTAAACGGTCAATTTGGTTAATGCCTGGCATCAGTGGTTGAAGTGTACGAAAAGAAGTAGTGGAACTATGTTCCCTGCTGGCCTACCACAGCTCCCCAAAAACACCATTGCCACACCCCCTGCCACGCACAGTCCAAACCCCCAAACAAACACACCTGCTGTTTAAGCAAATGTTCAGGGCAGTGAACTGAAGTGCAAGTTTCAACTTCTTCCTACACTTTTATTTTAAAACAAAACCATTCCGGAATTGTTTCTTTTAAAAATAAAAGTATAGGAACAGTAAAACTTTAACAGTAGAGGAGCACCGCTCCCAAACGTGCATGCCCACTTCGGCCACTGCATGGGATGTGTTCCATATCTCCGGGCTCCATTCTTTATGAGACAGGGTTCCTCTTATTCCAAAAGAGCTGCAATTTTCATTTAAGTATAGATAGTATTTATTTGATACTTGAGCACATATAGGAAATGCAGATATTTGCTGAAATAGACAATGCATTGTTTGCAATGCTCCTGCTGTACACATTTCAGTTGCCAACTTGAAAGAAAATAGTTCCCTTTTCTCTGTATGGATCCTTTCCACTGAGTCACATTACATCAGAGATTATTTGCTCTGCTATGCAACTGGCGCATGTTAGGGTGCCATATTAAACATTTGGAGTGCCTCTTGATGCGTTTTGCCATCCGTGCCAGTAAAAAGGCAAGGTCTTGGTTGGGTTAGTGGGGGCAGAGAGGGTAGAGCAGAGGGTAGAGGGTGCTATAAGTTGATCTGTGCCTGGAAAACAATGCTTTTGATTTGTGTGACACTTGTCTAGAGACAGGAAGGCAGGTGGAGGGTGCAATTGTATAATAAAATGGGTGTTAGTTAGAGAAGCAGGTTGAGGGTTAGCTGCTTGGAAAAGAATAGTTACATAATACAGCAAATGTGTGTGCACCTACATTAGTAACTGCACTGTAAGTGCACATAAATGCTGTGTGTTCTACTAAATGCAAGAACTTTAATGTGCAGTGTAGGTGTGTGGTGAACATTAGGTCCTTCATTAGTGACATATCATGCACGGATGGGATGCAGAATAACTTTTACACAAATAATAAAACGAATCAGGAAGTTTGGCAAAAGTCTCCTCTGACTGTTTTAATATCAATTGTCTAAAACAGGGAGTTACAACGGACATCAATGGACGTTCGCTTAAGTTCTCTCAAACATTTCACATAAAAAACACAGCTTTATACTAAACATTTGTCATACTACTTGGCAAATGAGAAGAACCTACTGGGAGTTGTGGTTGAACTAAGGGGAACATCTAAGTATACTTTCTATATAGAGACCCATTGTGATTGGTTCTCTACAGTCAGGTGGACAACTTATGCCCACTCCTAGTGCAAGTCATCTACATCAGTTATTAGATACAAGGTATATCATTGGCTCTCAAAATATAAGGCCCTTCGTTATATGGCCCTCTATAATTGGTTGGCACACTCGTACCCTTCTGGAACATTCGGCTCACTAGCTGCACATAAGCTGGTACCCCGGTGTCAGTGGGTGGACTTGACTTTTGCTTCTCACCCAATTAGCCCAACATCTCTCATCGCTCATGCCTTCTGCCATTCAGATTGTCTTTCCTTGCTCCTGAGAATATATGGGAGTACAGGCACGGCACACTCTTATCACAGTTCTGGTCTGCATGCCCAACTCCTATTTCCATCTTTAGCTCACATGACAGGAGACCGTATTTCGCCCTGTTTTGCAGCATTTAATTGTCTTTAATTAATAAACTTGGCACTCATGGTTTTCTTTCCTTGTGTCTAAACACAAGACGATTCAATGTCTCACGGTTACTGTTCTTTTTGGATTGATAACCAGTTCTTGGCTACATCATCCTTTGACACCAAGCCCAGACAGCTCATCCAGGCCTTTCCACGCTCTTAGCTTCATGTTGCTGCAACACAGCTTTCCAATCCTTCTTCCTCCGTGGGTCTTATCTTACTAGATATGTGACACTGATGTCCAGCTTCTATATATAATAGCGGCACCGCCTGCAGTCTATTCACTACGTATAGCCAGCCTTTATGATTACTTACTCTACGTACGTTGCTGCATCTGTACAGTTATTAAAGAGCTTACATTTTCTACAGTGCTCTTCACACGTGCAATCTTCATTCCGTATATGAAGTTTAATTGATTCTTTATTTTGTCATCAGATTCCACACGGTCCATATGTCCTTTTCTTCAGCCACTTTTCTCAGTGCATCACTCTTGCTTCTTGTGATGTCACCAACTTCTCCTTGTCTCATCTTCTATTCCTTCGGGGATCTCCTCTACAGGGATACATCATATAGGGTCATCTCAATGGATACCTTTTCTCAAAGGCTCTCCATGGAATAGGCACAATCACTGGTATCATGCATGGCACGACTTCTGGTTTCCAGCATATAGGAAGTATGGGGGCTGGACTTCCTGAAGAGGCATTCAGCTGCTCCTCTACACTCCGCCCTCTGGTTCATTCATCGACCACTCCTTCATCACTCTTCACATCTTGGTATCCTCTCTTGAATACGTGCTTTTTCAGGGTTTCAAGAGATTCCTGTGACTCCTGGCAAAGATTACATGCCTGCTATAATATCTATAAGGAGTGTTCAAGGGGAGTCACAGTCCAAATGCAATCTTTATTTTTTACTCAATGAATAGTCTCATCGTCCTTCTTCCTTGTCATCGATCAAGTCTGCACACGCTGAAATTCTTCTTCTTATTTTGCTTCTGGATCGATAGTTGGAGGTGCTGTGGTCTCGCCGGTATACGGATCCTCGCTCATCTGCCTTGGACTTTTACTACTGAGGGCATATGATTTTCTACAATAAAGGGCTTGTTACATCTCGGCTCACTTCCTAGTGAAGTTTCTTATTAGCACGGTATTGCCAAAACAAATAGTCTAGGTGCTGGGAATAATTCAGAAGATCCGGTTGCTGGATGGCTTTCATCTGTGTTCTGATACCGAACTCCTGGCGCTTGAGTTGATCTGAAATGAGAGAGATACTAGCGGTCATACATGTAAAAAATGAACGTAACTCATTTCCTAACATTTCTGCTGTACTCTGGGCATGAGTTATACTTCTTGATGGCATTCTCATTTGCCTCCCAGTCACTAGTTTATGGGGTGTGAGGTGGTGGTCCAAACCAGGCTGATTCCTTACGGCATATAAAGCAATGGGCAGGTAGTATAGCTGTCCCTTTTTCAACATAAGCTTGAGCTTGGCAATCTTTTCTTTAAGGAGGCAATTGAGTCTCTCACAAATCCCGTTCGCTTGCGGGTGATAAGCAGAAGAAAACTTGTGCTTTCCATTCAATAATAGTCCTATCTGTTCAAATACTTAATTGACAAAATGTGACCCATTATCGGATCTCAGCACTTCACACACCCCCCATCTTGGAAAGACTTTGTACACTAAAAACTTAGCAGTGCAAGTGGCATCAGGGTGTGTGCACAGACCTGCTTTGATCCACCTAGAGAAGGGACACACCACCACTATCAGATCCCTATATCCACTACACACCTGCATCATATCAACATGGTCAATATGTAAATGCTGAAAAGGACCAGTCAGTCGAAGAATAACTCCTCTAATCATTCACAGTGTATGCCCAGCAGTAAACCTTTGAGATATGGTGCAGTTTACTAAATAAAATGCAACATGTTCTAACAAGTTTGGAACAAACCAGTCTTCTGCAATTGTTAGATGCGCAGGGTAGTGCAGCTGTTTAATTGCTACTCTCAACAATGCTACTGGCATCACCGGCTTTCCACTGCTGTCTTTTCGCCATAAGGCTTCTGAGGGGGATAAAGGTCACCCCCTTCCTTTGCATAGCTCCTGCTCTTCTTGCGGTGCACTCCCTTGAATCTCCATTAGTTGTGTTTTTGGCAAATGATTAAACCCTTCTTTCCCTACCATAATCATGACTACCTTTCCTTTGACATTTGGAGTATCAAAATTTGAAATATCTGGGGAATATGCAATCCTCTTGTCTTCTGTGTCTGTGGCTTTGTTCCCACAAGAAATAAAGCCTATATACTTAGTGTGAGCAATGCATTTTACAACTGCTATGGCTACTGGGAATTGCAGTGACTTAATAAGCCTGTCCAATAAGGTTGTGTGCTGCACTGGAGTGCCGTCCGCACAGAGGTAGGCCCTCCTTTTCCAACACGTTAGCCATGCGTGTACGGTTGAAGTTACATAGGCGGAGTCACTGTACACTGTCACTTCCTGTCCTTTGTGTTTCTCAAGCATGACAATAAGCACTACCAATTCTTCTGCTTGTGCTGAAAAGTGAGACGATAGTCTTACACTTGATACCACTTAAAATTGCCCATTGGCTCTATGCCTCACTAAAGCTGCGCCAGAATGCCTTTCTCCACTAGTTTGATCAATTTTCGAAGAACGATCAATAAAGAGAACTTCCCACCCACCAATGCATTTCCCCTTACGCGCGCCATATCATCATAGAATTCAATATAGTTTCCACAGTCATGCACATGGTCATTCTCTACCACTGGCTCAGCGACAAATGTGGCTGGGTTCACTATTTTACATCAGAGAATTTTGATTGCTGGGTTCGAAATCATCACTTCATAAGCAGAATCTCTCTGAGATGTACCCTTGGGTTTCTCTAAAATAGCAAACAAAGCATGTTCCACGAAAAGAGTCATAGACCAACCTATCACAATACTTGTAGACTTATCAATTGCGAATGCAGTGGCTGCCAATGACTGTTCACAAGGAAAGTGTCCCTTCAAAATTGGGTCTAATATCCCACTGTAATACACTTGAGGTTTGTACCCCTATGTGGTCCTCTGTGTAAGCACTGCTATCATAAATGTCCCATTCGTGTGTGAGAATAAGAAAAACTAGTCAGCATAATTGGGAATCCCTAAAACAGGAGCTGTACAAATTGCTTTTTTCAACTCTTCAAATCCCTCTTCCATTTCCTTAGTCCATTCTATTGTGACCTTGTGCACTTGTGCCTTTTATAAAGCTTGCAAAAGGGGTCTTGTATATGAACTGTAATCAAACACTCTGGCTTTAACATAATTACATAAGCCCAAAAACGGTTGCATCTGTTTTTCCAGTATGCAGTTGTCACACTCACCTGTATCTCTGCGGGAGCGATGGTGCCTTCGACCTCTTCCCCTGTGTATAAGCTGCCCTGTCTAGTTGGGTGGTGATTTGCCTGCCAAAGGAGAGGGAAATTGCTAAAATAT
Organism: Ambystoma mexicanum; assembly: GCF_040938575.1. Lineage (NCBI taxonomy): Eukaryota > Metazoa > Chordata > Amphibia > Caudata > Ambystomatidae > Ambystoma > Ambystoma mexicanum. The sequence continues at coordinate 985,014,547 of NC_090928.1, read as the reverse complement.
GGGAAGGAATCTACCACCTTGTCCCCCCTCCCTCCTATAGTCCCATGTGTGGTGAGAGTTCAGTTAAACTACTGGCCCTGGCTCACCTTAAGGTTTAGTTGGGAGAACACTCTATCCTGCGGTTTGCAGGGGCGCAAGTCTCGGGATCCAATGGACCTAGTGCCTCTCTTGGATTCTTTTGGAGCCGCCTTAATTCTGTTCGGGTTGCTGTTCCAGATCACAGCTGTTTGCCCCAGGTATTGCTGCAGAGTGTTTCGGGATCCAGTTACTTCACGGGAACCCCTAGGCTGGTGGGCTATGCAGGTAAGTGTCTATAGTGCCAGCGTATGCAGCCGCTGAATAAGATTGTGGCGGTAGCAGCTGCACAGGTAAGTGTCATTGTGTTATGCGCAGCGTTGAGTTGGTGCTGAGCTCTGTGGTGTGATTCTAATCTTCTGTTATCTGTATTCCACAGGTGCCAATAGGTTCGTGAGAGGAGTCGGTTAAGAGCTCTGGGTGCTAAGAGTTCCAGTAAGTATGCGCTGCGGGTTGCTAGCGCTGACTGCGGGAGGGAGTAGTTGAACTGAAAGAGTGAGAGCGCTACCTTACTTTCTTGTTTTCCTTTTCTCTTGTAGGTGCTGGAATGCAGTAGCGTTCGCGTGGCGATTCTGACCGACGGAGACTGAAGGTGAATGCGCACGTGGGCTGGAAGTTCCTTCAAAAGACTTGGGCTGGAGCACGGTGAGCGGGTTGCTAGTAGAGCTACAGGAAGCAACACAAAGCACGGAACGGTCCTCGTGCGTGGCTTATAAAGCCAACCACGCCCAATGACTAGAGCGCGCTACGTGTTTAAGAATGGGCCCTCAGTGGCCATGTACAGGGGACAGGATGTAAACAGGAAGTGATGCTGCCCTTACCCAATACAGGCACAATAAAAAGTTGCTAATTGAACAGTGTCATGGGGAGTAATCAGAGTGCCTCACGGATGCAAATAGGAGGATCTACTTACTTGTTTGTACTTGTGTCACCTTTTTTCCCTCATGTGAAATCAACTGTCAGATTAATATGGCATCTACATACTGTATCATGGCTTTTTATAAATCAATATTACCTAGGTCCATCTGTAGGACACCTGTTAGCATAATACCTCACTTATTTTTCTTTTTCTCTTCTTGGTTCATTTTCTATATCCCTAACCTGATTTGAATTCTTCTTCGCATTGGTATGTGATCATTTTTTCATTTTTTGATGTCATGACTGTGCTTTGTGGTAATGTGTTCCGGTCACTTGTATTATGATACTCACTGTATGATAACCCACCATTATGCCATATTTCATTTGTTGTTGTCACCATTTCCCCATATTAGCATAGACTTGCCCTGATGAAGGAGATAAATGCTCCGAAATGCATTGGCACATTAAGTCTACCCAAATTATGAGATGTGTCAGCCGCGTCCTCACTAAGATTGTATTAGTGATCATTTTTTGCTAACTTTTTTTGATAAACACATATTACTCTAACTAAGACTCAGAGTTTATTTGAATTTATGCAGAATTGATACTGTTGAAGAAGAAACAATTATTATTTGAAAAACTTGTTTTGAATTGCATTACCGATGTTGGGTTTAAACGGAGAGCGGCTGTGTGACTAGGTTTTTCATCTAGTCTCCTGCTTCACAAAGATCGATGGAGACTCACAGTACACCTGGGGCAGCCTAGTATGTTTCAAACGAGTCTGGCGGAACGTAAATGAAGCCAAGTCTTGTAAGTCCTTGTGCAACGGGATTGAGAAAAACACATTTTTCAAATCAATCACCGTGAAATATCGCGCTTCTACCGGGATACTGCATAGTATCGTTGCTGGGTTAGGAACTAAGGGAAACTCTGCCTCTACATCGGGTTAATTGGTCTGATAGCTTGTATGAACCTCCATGACCGTCCCTTTGATTTGTTTCACAGGGTGCACTGCAGTGTTACATGATTCTGATGGCACCAGAATACCTTGTTCCATCAGTGATGAAATGGTCTTAAATATTTCCTCATCAGCCTCCCCAGCCATGGAATACTGTTTTGCTCAGGTAAAATCACTCCTGGCTTAAGCTTTATTTTGACTTCCCTTATCCCCCTTAACAGACCTACGTCATAAGGGCCTGTTGTCCATAGAACGCTTGGCACCTTGTCCAAGTCTTCCTCAAAAAATGCTGAACTCTGCTGGATTATTGCCCTTCGCTGTGGGACTTCTCTATTCTCTATCCTAATCCTGTATGGAATTCTCAGGTGAAACACTACTTCATTGTCTGTTGGGTCATCTCTAAACATGTAATTGTTACTAATGTCAGTCAATCTGCACCCTTCTTCAATGGCTATCACTATTCTCCATGGTCTACCTTCATCATCTGTTCCTTCGAGCATTGCCATTTCCCCTCGTACTATGGCTGCATCTAATCCTATAGGGATAGTCTGTCCCCCTCTTCGTCCATAGGTATCTGTGGTCTGAGCAAGAATTCATCAGGTATTCTCATCGTTTTCCAGTTCAGACTTCTGCGTGCATCAGACATGTTGTCCCTTCTTGCCAAACGTTTGGCAACTCTAACCACTCTGTTTTGTAGGACCTATAATCGATGAAAATCTGATAGCGGCAAGCCCACCAGAAGACTGCAACAATAATCGATCTTAGATCCAATGATGGCCCTTGCCAGAGTTTCAGAGTTTATTTCAGACAGAAAAGGTCTGAGACAGAGAAACAACTTGATGAAATAAGATGCCGAGGAGATAGGGCTGTTCACCTAAGCTTTCATGTTCAAATTCTTGTCCAAATAGATACCTAGCATTTTAACTTTATTCAAGACATCCATTTTACATTTATCTATAGAGAATGTCTTATAACTGGGTCCCAACTTCTCGAGTTTATTCTCCGACCCAATTAATAAAAGCTCGGTTTTGGAGCTGTTAATGGCTAAACCATTGACCACCATCCAGTAGTGAATTATTTTATAGATTTCATTAATGCAGCTTTCGTCCTCCGCATAAGATCCTGATATAGCGATAATGCACTGGCTGTCGTCCGCATAATTTGCAAATATGATCCCTTCTATTTCCAGCATCTGGAAGAAATGGATCATATAGATGTTATAGAAGCAAAGCAACACACAAGCTACCTGTGGAACGCCATACATGAGTGGTGGGGTTGGCTTCAGCGTTGTCGCTGGCTACTCTGACTTGCCTCCCCTCCAAGAAGGAGTTGATCCAATCTACCGCAGCTTGAGAGAAATTAGCATTCGTCTTTAACCTGGTGAACAAGATGGCATGATCCACCAGGTCAAATGCTGCTGACAAATCAAGAATCATTACGAATTATATATGATCCCCGTCCATCCTATGAAGTAGATGGGACTTAAGAGCCAGCAAGGCAGTCTCGGCACCATGGTTCGTACGAAAACCAGACTGGTATTCATTATAAATATGATTCTGCTCCAAAAAGATGGAAATCTGGTTATAGGCCACCCTGTCCAAGATCTTCAATAAGAAGGGTGTGTTTGTAATTGGTCTATAATTGAATGCATTAAGAGGACAAACATTTGGCTTTTTAAGTAAAGGTGTAATCTACACATTTTTTATGTTAATGGGACCTTATTGAGCGCAAAGGATGAGTTGACAAATTTCGTCAGGGCCGGAATAAGAATGGGAGAGCATTCTTTTATAATGATGGATGAACAAGGATCCCCTTGAGAACTGGTGCTTTTTAGCTGAGAGATGACTTTAGCCAAATCTTGTTCCGAAATTGGCTGGAAGATAAAGAAGTCTTGGTCCGCAGGCTTTTTGACCGAGGTATGTAAATTATCCTCCAAAACTTGTGGTGGATTCATTTGCACTTGCTGTGCCCGTTATATTCACGGCTCTTGTGTCTGATACATTATCTGATATTGGGCAAACCCTTCCCTAGCGTGTGAGCTATATGATAGAGGATAAGCTGTCCCCCCTCTTGATAATTGGTCATTCTGTACATTCCCTTGGCTCCCCACAGGTACGCAATGTGACCGGTCAACCCACAAGTCCACAATTTTTTCTGAACTAATTTGGCTTCTTCAAGCTTCCTAACCTCATCTGTCTTCTTATTTTTCTTTTGATATAGCCGGCAGTGATGCACTATCGTCAGCTGTATCTCAACCCAGGGCTTGGCTTCCATCCCCACTCATTTCTTCATTTGCCTCTGCAGTTGCTCTGGAAACCCCTGGCATAGAATGTGGTAAAATAGTGCCACTGTTTTTTTCCCACAGCTACTTCGTTTCAAGAGTCCAATGCTCTTGAATGTCCTGAATATAAGGAATGGGATCTTAATCTTCCTCCATCTTTCGTGTCATAATTACATCCATGTCTGATGTGTCAGGATACTGTACCCTGGGAGCCCTCCATACATCTGCTCTACCAATATTAAACAGCGGTCCATCATGCACTGTGTTTTGTGCTGTCACACTTGAATAGCCTGCTCTCCTCCATATGTCAACAGCTCTTTCTCCAATGATGACTACAAAGAGACCCTTAATGTCCCCTATTGCCAAGGTAGTTCCTTCTGTAATTTTTTCGAATTCGTAAATCCATTTTCCCACACCCGATGTCAAACTTGGGAGTTTGCATCCTAAATTATCCTTATCCATCTGCAGCCATGGAATGTACTGTTGTCTTCTCTTATGTTGTAATTCTTCATCTAATTCTCTTTGCTTTCTCGCTTCTCATCTAACTCTCTCCTCTTCTTGCCTTCCTTCCCTCCTTATTCCTGCTCTTCTTTCTTCCTCTTCCCTCCGTCTCTGTATCCTTGTGTTCCTTAATTTCTGTGCTTCCTTCTCCTCTTCTTCTTTTCTCTTCTTTCCCTGTATTCCATTGCTCTCTGTCTATTGTCATGCTTTGTTTGCTCCTCTGCCCTTCTTCTTTCTTTTGTTGTTCCTCCTGATACATCTGCTCTCGCTGTTGTCTACTCTTTCTTTTAGACTCGTCTTCCTTCAATCTTTTTTCTCGTTCCCTATCTTTCCTATCCTGTTTGTCTTTATCTTCCTTTTGCCTTACTTCCGCAATGCTTTTCCCATCTAGCTTCAGTAATATTTGTCCTCCCATCCATTCATTCTGTATGAGCATTACCTCGTCAGCTTTCTCTTTTTCTCCTTTCATCTCTTAATCTCTCTTTCTATTTCTGTCGATATGTTCGACCGCTCACTCTTTTCCTCTTTGTCTCGTATAATCTTAAAAGTCTCCTCTTTTTTTCTTACTCTCCTCTGGACTATCATCACTGCTATAAGCAAGTGGTTTGTATATCAGATTACTATACCTTGCCACCGCTTTTAGTTCCCTTAATGGGTATTCCCCTTCGTCTTCCATATTAGCGCCTTTCACTTCAGGTGAGGTAATGGCAGCAGAAGGCTCAACACCTTCCTCCTTACTCTGATTAAGCATCTACTCCTCGGGTGGCCGATCCTCTCTCTCATCCTGGTACATTTTCCAGAGCTCTAAAATAGCTAACCCTTTCTCTAATTTCTTCCCTGGGTACGCAGCGTGCAAGTATGTGGTCATGTGTTGCAATACCGCGTGTGGTTGTGTGTGATGTAGGTGTTACTGTTTAGCTGAGAGTTGTGTAGGGTCTGGAGGTTTTCAAGGCTGTGTGTTAAGGCTGCGAAGTTAAGTGAGTCTTTGATTTGTGTGACACTTGTCTAGAGACAGGAAGGCAGGTGGAGGGTGCAATTGTATAGTTAGATGGGTGCTGGTTAGAGAAGCAGGTTGAGGGTTAGCTGCTTGGAATAGAATAGTTACATAATACAGCACAAGTATGTGCACCTACATTCATAACTGCACTGTAAGTGTACACAAATGCTGTGTCTTCTACTAAATTCAAGAACTATAATGTGCAGTGTAGGTGTGTGGTGAACAAAATGTTCTTCATTAGTAGCATATCATGCACGGATGAGATGCAGAATAACTTTTACACCAAATAATCAGACCGACTAAGGAAGTTTGGCAAAAGTCTCCTCTAACTGTTTTAATATCAATTGCCTAAAACAGGGAGTTACAACGGACATCAACGGACGTTCGCTTACGTTCTCTCAAACATTTTACATAAAAAACACAGCTTCATACTAAAAATGTGTCATACTACTTGGCAAATGAGAAGAACCTACGGGGAGTTGTGGTTGGACTAAGGGGAACATCTAAGTATTCTTTCTATGTAGGGACGGGTTGTGATTGGGCCTTTACAGTCAGGTGGACAACTTATGCCCACCCCTAGTGCAAGTCATCTTCATCAGTTATTAGATAAAAGGTATATCATTGGCTCTCAAAATATAAGGCCCTTCGTTATATGGCCCTCTATAATTGGTTGGCACACTCGTACCCTTCTGGAACATTCGGCTCACTAGCTGCACGTAAACTGGTACCCCTGGTGTCAGTGGGTGCACTGGACTTGACTTTTGCTTCCCACCCAATTAGCCCAACATCTCTCATCGCTCATGCCTTCTGCCATTCAGATTGATTTTGAACTTGGCCTTGCAAAGTATCCTTGCTCCTGAGAATATATGGGAGTACAGGCACACTCTTATCACAGTTCTGGTCTGCATGCCCAACTCCTATTTCCAGCCTTGGCTCACATGACAGGAGACCGTATTTCAGCCTGTTTTGCAGCATTTAATTGTCTTTAATTAATAAAATTGGCACTCTTGAGGTTCTTTCCTTGTACCTTAACACGAGACAATTCAACGCCTCATGGTTCCTGTTCTTTTCGGATAGATACCAGTTCTTGGCTACTACATCTTTTGACCCCACGCCAGACAACTCTTCCAGGCCTTTCCATGCTCTTAGCTACATGTTGCTGCAACACAGCTTTCTGATCCTTCTTCCTCTGTGGGTCTGAGCCTACTAAATATGTGTTACCGATGTCCAGCTTCTATATATATTGGCGGCACAGCAGAATGTGTCCCACTCGGATATGATACAAAGAATCCATAGCATCATTCACTTTACCTGAGTGACACACATAGCCCTAATTCATGGAATCATATGCGCTGAAAAAAGGTGGCATGCGCGCAAAATCGCTTGCAAGTGGTAGTTTGTGCATTCATGGAACACAATGCATGTGGCTTACCAGGGACTTGCGAGGTAGCCGCACCGGTCCAACACGTCACTGCAACACCACAAACGCCTTGCATAAGACTTATAGCGAAGGGGAGTTGGGTTCTGCGCAGTCACTTAAAAAAGGGGTGGAACACATGGAGTGGGGAACAACAAGCGAAAATATGGGCGTAACGAGGGATGTACGAAAGTAAAATCCTTGCAATGCCCATATGCGCTCTAAAAACCTGTATTCATGGAATTGAACAGGGTTCTTCGGTGCACGGAAAAAGAAGCACAAATCTGGAAACACGCATGCCACGTGAAAGCTGGCTTAAGCGTCACCCCGCACTAAAACCAATGCATAAAAAGGGTGCACGAACAACAAATGCACATATACAGCAATGATGAATGTACCATATGTCGCAGCAGTGATCGTGGTACACCGCAGGAGGAGGAGGATGGCCAAGGACCAGATTTTTCTTCCTAGGACCAGCCTTTTTGGGATGCCCGATGACCAGGTCTATGGCAGGTATAGGTTTCCACCTCATATCATATTAGACCTGGTCACGGAGTGGGAGGATGACCTTACATCACCCACACTGTGCTCCCAAACACTGAGCCCCTTAGTAAAGGTTCACAATGTTCTGTATTGTTTGACCACTGGGTCATTACAGCAGACAACTGCCATAGTTGGGGGCATTTCATAGCCCACGCAGTCACGCTGCATGCACCAGGTGCTCCAGTTTCCTCCCACGCATTCAGATAATATTGCAAGAATATGGTCCTATATCTGGATATAGCGTGAACTGGGATAAGTCGGAAGTCATCCCCCTATGGCCAGACATCCCATGGGACCCTGGCGAGGTAGAACCATTTAGACTCCAAAGCTGATATATTAAATACCTGCAAATTCTTATTAGTGCTGACCTGACTGACGTGTTGGCTCTGAATTATCCCTCGGTTCTCTCAGAAATTAAACTGGACATGGCCAAATGGAACTCACTACAGCTATTACTCAATGGCAGAAAAATGCGGTTAAAATTAACTCCTTGCCCAAACTAACATACCTAGCCCCCATGATCCCTACCTCTCCCACAACATCAATGTTTCATGAATTTGTTCAACATATGAAGAAATTCATATGGCGAGGAAAAAAGGCACGCCTTAACAGATCTAGTCTACAAATGACTAAAGCAGACGGAGGCCTTACGCTTCTCTTTAATATTTAGCTGTACAAGCGTGTTGGGCTGAACGTTGCCTGAATGCGTTAGACACTTCAAGATGGCGACCCCTGGAACTGTACACAATACAACCATATACCCCTCAGGAAATGTTAGCCTTTACACTGACTATGCTACCTAGGGTATTTAAAAAAAACATCCACTTAAAGGACCCACTCTTACGCAATGGCATATGATGCTTTCACTAATCAGAGTTGATCTGCTTACTGCTCTGCCGTGGGTTAGCATCAGTGCGCTATTGTCATATGGCCTGGAATACACAATACACAATAGGCAAATTACAGATTCGCAGCATATACGAGTTATGTACTTATTCTAGGATTCTGAAACCCTAGGTACTCATTAGGCCTCACAGATGTGGACTGGCTTCTATATGCAGCCTTGCAATCAAACATCTATACACACACTACAGCTAAGTCACCCAGTAGAGAACCCTCGACCTGTGAAGCGGAATTAGTCTGCGATCTCACGGCATACCCTAAAGTTAAAACATTTTATTGTATTTTGTATTGTATTGTATTTATTAGGCTTATATAGCGCTTTAGACCAAAGCGCTGCACTTATAACAACAACAGGATACAATTAACATAATAATAACAGTAACAATAGAAGCATTACTAACTTGAATCAGTCAACAAAACAGTATGTAGAGCAATTAGATGGAGGGAAGGGGAGAGAAGTGGAATAGATCTATGTGAAAGAGGGAGGGAGGTGGGAGGAGGAAGAAAGGAAGGGGTGGGGGTGGGAAGGGAGACAAGGAGGGAGAGGCATGAGGAGGAAAGAGGGAAGGGTGGGAGAAGGGGAGGGAGAGAAGGGGGTAAAGGGATCATGGCGGGGAATGGAGAAGGAGAGACTTAAGAGACGCGCGGAAAGAGGAAAAGGTAGGAATAGAGCGGATTGCGAGAGGTAAGGAGTTCCAGTGGAGGGGTGCCAGGAGTTGGAAGGATCGGAACCGGGAGGAGGCAGAAGGGGAGGGAGAAACAGTGAGGAGGAAGTGGTCAGCGGAACCAAGGGAACGAGGGGGAGCGTAGAAAGAGAGAAGGGAAGAGGGATAGGGGGGAGCAAGATCATGGTGAGATTTAAAGACTAGGCAGAGAATATGAAATTTAAATTGAGAGTGAAATGGGAGCCAGCCAATGGAGGAGAGGGACGCAGAGAAGGAGTTACGTGGACAGAGAAGACAGAGGGTACGGATAGCAGAGTGATAGATACATTTGAGGGGGGGCAAGGTGTGAAGCAGGTAGACCAAAAAGTAAGGAGGAGCAGTAGAAGAGGCGAAAGAAGATAAGGGAGGAGATTAAAAGGTTAGTAGCATGGAATGTAAGGGAGGAGCAAACTTTTATGGGCTCTACGTTCCGAATAACCTTAACAGAAACATAATGTTAGCAAAATGCTGGGCTGTATACTTAAATATCGCCTTAGTCATAGGGGATATGTATGGCTTTTTCTCTGGTGTTAAAGAGGGATCGCTTAATATACTCAATAGAGGAATACAATACAAGACTTTGCAACAAGTAGATATGAAGCTGGCTCACTCTGCCACTTACTGGAGAAAATGTGGCCGGATTGGCACGATGGGCCACATATTCTGGACATGCCCAAAGATAACTACTTTCTGGTCTGCTGTTCAAAGGCAGATATTACCTATAGACGGCTCTACGGTCTCACTATTCCCTATGTCAATGCTGTTTGGTGCTGAGGCAGAACAATGGCATGACGATGCAATGACTCGAAAGCTTGTGCATCTCAGGCTATTTGCGGCCAGAAACATGATCTTGCTACAATGGAAGTCCAAGAATTCACAGACAAAAAACCAATGGACAACTTTACTATCTAAACCAACTGCGCTAGAGAGAAGCAGCCTTAAAGTGATAGCAAACACCCCAAAAGCACACACATTCTGGGACCAAGTTGACCCCCTATATATAATATAACATACACATACAAACACCTTATAAATAGACATGATTATGTATAATGTTGATATGTACCATGTTTTCTTTTTGTTTTCTTTTCTCTGTTTTTCTTTGACTATAGATTGCACTGAAGGGGTGAGGGATCCTTTGGAGGGTGGGCACTGGTTGGCCGCTGACTTATTAACTTATTAAATACCTGTACAACACTTGGATGTATATTACTTTAATTTCGACTTCTGTGCCCTGTTGTATTCATTTCAATAAACATATTTAATCACCCCCCCAAAAAAAAACTCAGGGTCTTTTCCGATTACCTGAGAAACACACCATCAAAGCAGTGGGTAACACTGGAAAACATAAAATGACACCCACATATTATAGAGGAGTGGTTATGAGTTCTCCGTAATCCAATCCCAGGAACTAACAGATGCCACCCAGTCCTGGGAACACTCTGGAGGGTCTCGAATGATTGTAGGAATTAGGTTTCTCTGACATCTTGGTCTTCTTCTTTGTAGCCGACTTTGGGCCCTTGTGTTTATTGCTGAATTGAAAGGTGCCATGAGGCAGGGTTGTAGAGAGTGGGTAAGGTGTGGAGGGAGGTGGTTTTCCTAGACACCACATTACAGGGACTTAGGGCCTCATTACACGGATGGCCGAGAACCATGGCGCCATTAGCGCCATGGTTCATGCCGGTAAAATACCGGCACCACCTTGGCGGAAAGGGGAATTACCGCCCCATTCCAAGGTTGGCGGGGCGGTAATTCCCCCTTCCACCATTGCCCTTCCCCATTCCCATTTTTGCCCCATAGGGCATAATGGGAATGGGGAAGGCGCTAATTACGGTACCGCAAATTGCAGTACCATAATTAGCTCCCTGGGTCCCTTTGCGGGTTGGTTTTTAACACCTGCAAAAAGCAGGCGTTAAATCCCCCAACCCGCAAAGGGACCTCGTAGTAAGGCGGTAAGGATTTACCGGTAACGGTATTTTACCGGTACCGGTAAATCCTTACCGCCCTCCGTGTAATGAGGCCCTATATCTTGACAGAGTTTTCTTTATTTACAGCTAAAGGGGATGCAGTCCCATGATAAGTATAACATAACATTTCTAGGGATTTGACTGGATTGAGAACGATCATGGATTAGCGTAAAGGCAGCAGGGGGTTTATATAAAAAAATGTATTCAACGTTGATTGAAGAAGAACACTTGGATCCGCAACTGTTGGGTACATCTCGGGGGGATAGCTCAGAGGCAACGTGCTGGCCTTGGAGCACCACAGGTTCGATCCCGGGTCTGTGCTTAGAAACCTCTGGATATTAAGTGTGTTATAAATAACCTATCATATCATGAGTGAGAATTAAACTGTAGGTTTACTTTTCTGCACAGCCTAGGGGCTACACTTTGTGAAAAATCATACAAATCCTTCAATGCCAATCCTTTTAAACTTCACGCAAAAAAGCTGTTGCACTGATGGCAACAATACCAGAGTAGCCTGGCCAAAAGATATCCAGTTACCAGCGAGTCATTTTGGAGAGGCTGTAGTACTGTGGGTCCTTTTTGGGAGGTGTGATGGCAATGCATGTCTGTTCAGACTTACTGGGCATGGGCTCTGGCAAGGATACAGGAGCTAGACAGGTTTTGGAGAAAGGTGGATACTATTTGGCCTTTCTCCAAGGGACGATCAAGCTTATGCTCTCTGTTTTATTTTTTTGTAGGGCCCCGGAAACCCACAGGTATCAGGGCGCCATAATATGGACACAGGACAACAGATTAAACAGGACATGAGTTAAGATAACAGTTGGTCGGGGTGCAGAGAAGTGTTCAGCAAGATAGGAAAGTGTTCAATAGGCGGCAAAAGCAACTTGGGTCCAATGAGCACCATATGTTGATAACAGTCAGATGTTGCATTGCTTTAGTCTGGAAGAGGGCCAGAACCCCTACAAAGGCTAAATGGTCAAGAAATGTCTGGGAAATATGTTACATGGAGACAATTACTGGATGGCTGAGTTATAGGGCAGTTAGATGGAATGGATCCCCTTCACTTCTGTACCAAATCTGCATAGAAGCATCCATTTCCGCAGATTGTTACTGCTATGTTTGTTTAAAGGTTGCTTCTCATATTTGATCTTCTTTGTTATCTAATATAAAGTGGTCTTATACTTTGCCCAATTGTGTTGGCCTCACTGCAGGTGGCTCAGTTAGATGGAGGTGGGGCTGTTAATGGGATACTGGGAGATGCAATGGGAAGCCTGTGGTTTTGATAGGTGCAAGCCAGAAGTACCCGAATTCTGAATGCCATTCTGTTTCTATAGAGTTGGGCAGTAACACTTGGCTTCCGAAGGCGAGATCGCAAGATCCAATAAGTAAAAGAGCTTAGCATCTGGATTAGCTGGGGATGTAGGTGATTTAATAGGACTGAAGAGGAGAACGTAAGCATAGCTCGATTAATGATGATGTGAAAGTCGTCGTGGGACGGAGGGATTTGTGTGTGTAGTTTTAGGGGATGGGAGTTGTGGAGAGGAGTGGTTTAGTCTGGGGGAGGACAAACGAGGGGCGCATGTAGCTGAGGTGAGAATTTGAGGGTACCATCCATTAGGATGTGTTTTGCTTTGGATACGGGTGTGGTTAGTTGGGGTTCCAGTGCTGGTCTTGAGCAGGTGTTAGCAGATTTTGGTGTTCATTTGTCTGTTGGGAATTGAGTTTTTTTATGATACTTTATAAGTTTTTTGAAGCTCATGTTAGGGAGAATTCTCATAAATGGCTGATTTCCCTTACCTACTGAGTCCCTCAGCAGCTTTGCTGGATTCCTAGGATTTACTTTTTTCACCTGGTAAGAGTGTGAGTCTTTTTCCCACTCTTACATGTGTTTTGCTGTGTATGTTTTTACCATTTGTGTGATCTTAGACTCTGGAGCCTCACCTACTCCATGGGCAACATTTTTGTGTGTGTTACACAGCACTTTCACTACAGTGATACAGGGTTGTCTTTCAGACTTCCCACTGACTCCATTTTTCTGGGACTAACTACTGTCTCCCAGAAACATGTAAAGTTGCCATTAACTTTATGTAGTCTCTTTAAACCACAGACCCAGTATACCCCATCTTACATGGAGTATTGGAAAGGGTTAATTCTTATCCCTTTTTGTCTATTTCTCTTGGAGCACTTTTTCGCTTCCTTTTTATCAAGACTTGGCTGGTGGCAGTGGTAACTACCCTATTTTCCATACTGCGGTTATCTTAAATAACCATGGTATTGTTTTAGGCTATTTTATTAGCCTCAAACATAAACCCGCTTGACCAAATATATTTTATTTTTGCTCCGGCTGGGTTTATTCACCATTTCTTTTTGTAAAATTCTTTCTCGCATTTTACTCTGCACGCCAATCCAGGTTTGGTCGCTTTATTCACCGTCTTTTCGCAGGCTTCTGCACAGAAGCCCTCCTTAAGGTGCCTGAAAGTCTGGGGAGGCAGGATGTTAGGGAGGGGTCTTAGGACCCCTGCCATGGGTTCCCTTGGTAGCCAAGTCCCACTCCTGTTTGATTGGCTGGGTGACTGTCCTTGCTAGGACAGCCACCCTGCTTTGTGATTGACAGCCATGCTGTGTGAATGGGGGAAAACTGCATAGAAAGCAGGTCTCTGGGACTGGAAAGGCAGAGTCGCTGCTGGAACGAAAGAACTGATGAGGAGCTGACAGAAGAGGACCCCTACAATGACTGAACCGCCTGGTGAAGCCCTGCTGCAGGTCCGAATCTTCAGAATTCGACGACAAGAGAGGATCCTCCAGGAATCTTCTTCCCTTGAGCTGGTGGGACCAACCAGTTCGCCCAAACTTCAAGCCAAGATCCCTCCTCTGGTCAAATTCGCTGTACAGAGCTACAGTGGGCCGGATAGCCAGTAAGGTCGGACCCTGCTTGGGTTTTAAGGAGAGCACCTTTTATTTGTTGCTTTGCTCTGCTGCTGGTTTCTTCCCTGGGTAGTGCAGGACCCTCCAGTCTTCCTACTTCGTGTCAGTCCGACAGTCGCTTCAGAAACCGTGAGCCTGCAGGAACTACCAGGAACGTCCACCTCAGCTACAGCTCCCTCTCCGTTTTAAGGTACTGTGCAAACCCGGTTGTTCGTTTCGTTCAGCCACGGGGAAAGTGTGTGAAATCTTTCTCCAATCCGAGGGCATGTCCTTCTCGTCTCTTTGAACTAACTTTTCTGCCGACCAACCTCGTCCGGAAATCGTAGCACGAACTTTACTGTGAACTACCCTGAACCGTGTGATCTTGAGCAAAATACTTTTGACCTAGTGACCTTGGCCCTAAGCCTTTTTTTCCTGATTCTATCACTGTAGTCAGAGACGTTTTTATGGGAGGGCAAAAGGGGCACTTGTCCAGGGCCCCCACCTTGGAGGGGGCCCCACAAGGCAAGCTGATCTGAAGAAGTAAGATTCCATTGTTTCCCAGTATTAAATAGCACTCGTCAGGATATTTTATGGGGTGCTGCTGAGACTCTAAACCCATTGCCTTTCTGTTTTGGCAAGTGCATTCTGCCTTTATCACATCATTATTGCTGTGTTCACTGTGGTATACATAGTTTGTGTGTTCCTTATGGCAGAACTCTGTAGCATTTTTCCTTCCTGTGGGAATTATGTTGATCATGTGCAATAGGCAATGGTGAAATGCATATTGATAAATTGAGTGTCACAATGATGGTTTAGAGGTTAGCTCAGTGTGTGAAGCACCCATTGCAGAGATATGTGTTCATATTGTTAAGTGACTTCAATTCAGCAATCCCACTAAGTCAGTGCCTCGTCTGGGATGCCCAAGGGAAGCCCTTATTTATATATTTTTATGACAAGTTATACTCTGGATGATAAACCCTTATATAACGCCCCTCTCTTTGAATCTCCCTGACCTCACTGACCCAAGAAGTAGGTTTGTTTTGCAATTTAAAAGATTTATTGGAAAAATTAAACAATATATATATCACACTTTTAGAATAAATTAATATTTGATATCACACTTAAGAATATGAGAGTGATCAACAATGGATAATATTACAATTGTACGCTTATTTAATTACTTAGGAGATGGTATAGGAAGGAAAAGGTAACTGAGAATGCTTTTATGGTTTCAAGGAAAAACAATGATGGAAAAAATGCAGTACAGAAATAAACTGATAGGGTTTCACAAGAGATAATATGTTCACTTTTCCCCTTGTGGCAATTCACTCCCCCCCTATGCAATATAAGGAGATGGCATTAAAGCACACAGTTTTCAGGGATACAATCACAATACAATACGAATTTCAGTTCCCCCCCTAGCAAGTTTAGAGAAACAGGGATGATTTTAAACACAAGCAAAAGTACTTTTAAATGTGGTATGCAAAGAAGGGAAAAATATGCTAAAAATGATTTTAATTCCCGATAGGAGATACAGGGTAGGTGCCAGCTACTTTGAATTAGTTCAGGTAAACCTAACAATGATTAATAAGGGATTATCATGTTGAAAACGAATTTCAGCAATGCAAGCCAAATCAGCTATTTTGACAGAAAACGAAATTGAGCGAAATGACAATTTGCGGCAATTTTTCCGAATGCGTCGAGCACGATTACAGAAGAACTAGAAGGAATAGAAAGTCTAGGGCTTGTTGGAAAGCTTAGATTCCTAGCTTTAAAATGAAAGTTAAATCTCTTCCTAGCACACGCGGTTCCAATGATACGGACGATTTTGTGAAGGTAGTTTTTCAGAAATGAAATAATGATTCAAAATGGCAAAATGACACTTTTACAGGTTTAAAATCGGAGAAGGGACACACGATTCTATGATGCAGTTCTGGACAGGTTAAAATGGTTTGAATCAGATTATTTTAGACTAAGAGATTGGTTCTGGCACAGTTCTGAGTACTCACACTATAAATTTGAAATAGGCCGTCAAGATCTGGTCAGGTTGGCTGTGGTTCTCTCGCCACGGACGGTCTTTAGTACCGGTTCTGCTCACAGCGATCTGGTCTGGGTCTGCTAGCAGCACTGCAGTCTGGTCTGGGTCTCTGGTTCTGCTGGTCTGGATCAAGTGGATTCTGGATGCAGCACTGCTTTCTGGGTACTGGCACAGGGTTCTAGGCCAGAATCAAACAGCTTGCCCGGCTGTTGAATAGTTTGGTTAGGTTTGTTGGATGCTGAGGCCCGCTGAGAAGAGTTCAGCTGTTTGGGTTAGGCCTCTCTGCTTTAAGTTCTGGCTTGGTTCTGGATCTATCTGGAGTTGAGTTCTGGATCTTGAAGTCGTCCGGCAAAATGCTTCGCAAGAAAATGGAAAGTGAGTGTCTTGCCTGTCCAAAGCAGTCTCTTTTTATGTGTTTTGAAAATGGGCGTGTGCATAACTAAGCCTGCCCCTCACAACTTATCACTGGGCAAGCTCTCCTCTCTCGCTTGATTGGGGGAAGGAATGGAGCGTAATCAGGCATCAATTTTATGGCATACAGAAAGAACACTCCCCTTGTCAATTTGCACACAAATCTATTTTTGATCCAAATACATATCTATGTACCATTTTTCTAATATTATATGTCCAGTTAACACATTTTCTGTAGCACCAAACCATACGATCCCTGTCTTTGTAAGATGTCGTGTCCACTTATGACAGAATTCTGCCCTTTTCATCAAGAACACAACCTCTAAACTTTTCCAGAATTTACACAAACATGCACAAGGAATATGGGCATCAGATGATAAAGTCTCAGATTTATAACATACAGACATTCGGATTAATACCTTATTTTCCGCTACTACCCCCCGGAACATACCACAGAGTCCTAACACCTCTTAAAATGTGCACAGAAAAATCACAAGAATAATGATATTAATTATATAATTTTGACAAGTCCGTACTATGAACTATCCATCTTTTTAAAATTATGCTCTGGCCCAGAGGGGTGTGGTTTCCCAAAGCACATGGTGGAATTTCTGGTTTATCGACTTCCTCCAACTCAGGTTGCTCACAGAGGCACTGCTCCTCCCAGTTTCTCCCAAGAGGAAGCCATTTACGACCCCCCCCCTAATTTAACATTTTCCTGAGCCAAGGAAAGCTCATTGTTCTGTTTCCCTGCTCACAGGTGCTCCTCCCCTGATTCAATCAGAGAGGTGTAATCTCCTTTTGGTGGGAACAGCATAAGGCAGCCAGGCCTGCGAATACAGTGGCTGGGCAAGTTTCAACTCCTGTCGGGGGTAGTTGCCGGGCAGAATTCAATCTCTTCAAGCCAGGCTTCAGCCAAATGTCACTTTTGTTCCAGTTTTCTTCATTCAAATCAAACTTACAATTGTTACACATGCAGCTAGAATGCTGATTCTAAGTTCAAAACTATGACCTTTAAACAGTTGCAACCTATGCGACACTCAAAAGTAGTAGTTATTTTAAACATTTCGATTTTAGTGGTTTTAAATCCAATTTCAGTTAAGTTGCTGACATCCACAGCTCAGCCAGTTTTGTTATAAACATTGCTTTAGGCTCTTCATCTTTCCAGATTTTGTATGCACACAAGACTATATTCTGCCAAATGTCTGCTGGTGTTCAGTGAGATTTTTGAATATCTTGCAATGTTTAAAATAGGCATTTTTAGCTTGCATTTCAGAGAAACAAAGGTGATTTCAAAGCGCTTTTTTTGAGCTAACAGGCACTGCTGTTTTTTCCTTTGGCACCACTCATGGCGCTTCTGGCCCATCACGCTCACACTGGTTGGTGGCAGGTCAGGCGACCATTTTGGTGTGCGCAAAACTGCGCGGTTTTCCTGGATTCTGGCGCAAATGTGGGCTGTTCGGCCATCTTGGATTTTCTAAGCCCACAGCACCAAATGTTGCAGCATAATAACTTGAACGTGGGTCAAGACACC
This sequence comes from Ambystoma mexicanum, assembly GCF_040938575.1. Classification (NCBI taxonomy): domain Eukaryota; kingdom Metazoa; phylum Chordata; class Amphibia; order Caudata; family Ambystomatidae; genus Ambystoma; species Ambystoma mexicanum. Next base: position 984,996,453 of record NC_090928.1, on the reverse strand, counting down.
CAACAATATGCAAAACTAGAATATCACATTCCAGCAAGGCTGGCTGAGCCTTTCCTATGTCTGAAGTTTATAAACCTGCCTGCATATGTACTTGGTTTTGCAGAATGATATGGTTTGCTATAAAAACGAACATATCATCCGTATGGGGAAGGTCTATAAATTGGTTTGTTCAGATGGGGTGTTGTAAAACCTAGGCAATTGCTTCCAACAAAGGCATAAACCATTATTCCAAGAGTTGAATAGGTATTCAAATTCAAGACTGGAACGACAGCATTCATGTTTGTATCCTGGATATGCCAGCAGACGATACAGTGATCCTGGTCAAATCATCTAATATATCTTACATTTTACATTACTGTGCTGTCTTCCGTGAGGTTTGCCTTCTTGCATGCTGCTGGTATCATTTAGCCCACTTGATCTTTCTTCATATGTAGGCCGTTTGGGTGGAACGGTTGGTAGACAGAAGAGAGCGGGCCATATGTTGCAGACCTCAGGTAAGCATATTTTAAGGTCTGCTTGTTTGACACAAAAAACGGTTTGCTTTTTGGTAAAAGTCAACGGCTTTTATGCATGTTTATAAATTAAAATGTCACAAGCCATTGTTTTGGAAGTATTTAAAGCTTTAAAATACAAAAGACAACCCCAGATTAAATTTGTTAAATCACATCAATTGGTATGCTGGTTCTTATATACTTTTGAAACAGGGGGTGGCGGTCCTGCCACATACAATTGGGTATTTACAAACATTGTATTGTAAATGGTCCTTATTTTGACATGTTTTTTGTTTTTACAGGTAATACTCTGTACCAATTATTCAAAAATTAAAAAAATAGAGGAGCAACAAAACTAATATCACAAAGTTTTTAATTATTTAGCTTGTGAAGCAATGCAATGTTCATTCAAAGCATCTATATTTTTAAGGTTTCTCTTCAATTATATACAAAACATCTTCAGTACGTGACATAGGGCCTCATTACGAGTATGGAGGCAGCCATGCACTTTACAAGGGCATGGCTGCCTCCATACCGGGTTCCAGTACCGGGTTCTGTGAATGAGGAATTACCGTGTCATTCCAACCTTGGAGGACCCGGTAATTCCTCATGCACAAAAGCAATCCCCATTCTCATTTGAGCCCCCATAGGGCTCAATGGCGATGGAGCTAATAATGGGCCCGTTATTAGCTCCTTGGTCCCCTCACAGGACCCGGAAAGGACATCTGGTTTTACCAGACGTCTGTTCCGGGTCCCGCTAGGGGGGCCTCGTAATCAGGCATCCCATAATGAACGGTGCCGGTCCCGTACCGGCACCCTTCATTACGGGAGCGCAAGCCTCGTAATGAGGCCCATAGTGTGCAAAACTAGTGCAATAACAAAATATACTAAAACACATATATAGAAGTGTAACCACTTTCAATACATATTATATGCTTATATTCAAAGTTGCATATACATTCTTATGTTCAGTTTGACAAGAATGAATACAATGGCAAGCAAGTATTTCTAAGGCTTGTATTGATATGTCTCTTTCTCTTAGTGCCACTAAATGGTCAATGAAGCCATACTGGGGGGTGACCTAGTCAACGGTTCTTATATACTTCCCTTGACGATGGAGAGAATGAAGCTAGAATCATTCCCCGTTTGCATAACACTGTTCTATAATATTTTGTTTAAATATGGTCTATTTTGGTAATGTGATTTGTGTACTTTCCAAGTCCGTTTTTTAATAAAATTAGATTGTTTAGTTCATGGTAAGAACTGGAAAAGAAAGTGTTCAAATGCAGAAATTGCAGAGTTGGCACAAATCCCAGCTTCACCCCTTAACCAATATGTCATCTTGGGCATCTCATTTAATCTTGTATTGCCGAACCTCTCTATATTGCCAGTCCCTAAGCCTTTTAAATTTGTCAGCCCTTCCGAGTGTTTGCCTTTTCATGGTATGATCTTCATAAAAGCCTTATTCATGGTTGTACTGTGTTAATAGTGAGCATATTTATATTGCACACCACAGGCATTTGTTCCTTTGATATCTAATGGCAATACTATTTGAAGACCATAACCTACTTTTAATCTCAGTCTGTCTAGATAAAGGCACCTTCCTGGTAGATTCTAATGTGCATCCAATATCCATGCTACGGTATGTGTAGCGTTCTCCTTCCTTCCAATTGGTGGTCTTTATCAATGCCTGAGCACTTTTGCATTCTGTGAGGCAGCTAATGTGAGTTCTCTGTCTATTATGGGTTACATGTACCTTTTACATACTGTCCTGCATTAATACTGCATCTACCTTCCTGGATGATATTGATAAAAAAAAAGTATCCTGTATGTACTAGAACAGTAACCCCTTTGTAGACTGCTAATGTTGGTCTTCAAATGCTACTTGTTTATCATTCTGATTAGAGCAAGAATGAAGATGGCAAGGGGACTTAAAGGGAGTAAACATGCTTATTATGCTGCGAGACAGCATATCAACCACCATGTTGTGAGTGTGACGGGTGTGGGTGCGACCAGTATTCTTGATCCCTTAATTCCTTTGGTTTGGTGGAGGGGGGCCCCCAAAGATGTCCGTGCCCAGGGCCCCAAAAGTTCTTAAGATGGTCCTGATTGTAGTTCCTCTTGCTCAATTGCTCCGAGTACTTACCTGTTGGTGTGGTTCAATTTCTATTAACTTTGTCTTTCCCTCCCTTTTAAATTGCTGGAGTGCCATTTTGCTCCCACTTCATTTTGTGAGCTTAACGTGTCTGAAACTTATTGGGAGTGGTGTGGTGTATTAAGAGTGTGATTTTTAAACTGCTTTATGATAGTGAAATGTTATAAAACTGAAGAGTAAATAAATGTATATTCTTTTACTTGAAAACCTTGAGTCCATGTTTGTTTGAATCATAGTAATTGCTGTCCTTTGTGTAACTATTTGATACTGCTCACTTACTCTTGAGATAAGTCTGGCTGCTCAGCCATCGCTACCACCTTAACTGTGTAGTACAGGCTTGTACCAAAGGTGAATTTGTACTGTCACTTTAACAGCTCAACAGGAAATAGCGATAATCATCACAATCCCAGGAGATATTGCATGATTTGTATAAGAACCAACAATATGTTATTTGCCATTCAGATATGCTTATTATGCGAGTCCTGCAGGGCTGAATGTGAGTAAGAGGGGACTGTTAATGGGAGGGAAATGGTGGATTTAGATTTTCTCCAAATTTGGCTCTGTGATAAGAATATGAAAAGTCTTTCCATCGTAACTACTAATGGCAAGGCTAGAATTTGAAGTTTACCCTACTTTTGTATCCAGACATTTTTATGTCAATTTCTATGATGAATGGGATGAGGGATTATGTACTCTCTCGAGGATTGTTTTTTCACATATTGTTTATTCATATGCAAGCACATAAGGCATGTCATGGGACTGACATCTGTGTTATTGCTACTCTGTTGATCGTTACATAATTTAATGAAAAGTATTTAAAAAATAATCTCTATTATCAACAGGGGAAACACTGCTAAGGCACAGTTGATAAGCCTTAGTGAAGAAGGGAAACCACATGATAAAGAATGAGTAAAGAGGGGGAAAAATGAATCATGTCATGGGAAAAACCTACACTAACCAATGGGAATTTTCATTAGATAATTAAGCTTACCAGGAAGACCATAATAAAGCCCACGACACTACAGGCAGAGGGAGACTCTGGGGCACACTCCAGGAGTCAGGCAGAAAGGGGAATTAGCAGAAGCTGAAGAGTAACACCAAGGAAGAGAAAACAATCCCACAGAATTGTTGCTGGGAGAATGCAGGGCAGATAGTTATTTCATTTTAGCTAGTGGCTGCAAGGGGATCTGTGAAAAATCCAGAAACACGCTGTACAGGAACTGCCAACTGCCTCTGCAGGATGTCCTGCCCCTCTACTACCTGTATACTGGAACCCTGAAATAGTGCCATGTTTGACACCAGCAGTTGTGACTATTCCGCGTCGAGTCTTTGAGAAAAGGTACTCACTGAGAAAACCCTATCAAATGTATTGCCGAAGGCACGATAATCCCTTGGAGGAGATCCCTGAAGGAATATGAAAAAGAGAGAAAGGGGAGTTGGCGTTGTCACAAGAAACAAGCGTGATGCACTGAGAACACTGGCTGACGAAGAGAATGTATAGACCTTATAGAAACTGATGATGAAGTAATGAATCGAGTAAATGTTCATGTGCGAAACGAAGATTGCACATGTGAAAAGCACTGTAGAAAATGCAAGCTGTTATAAATGTACAGATGCAGCAATGCAAGGAGACTAAGTGATCATAGAAGCTGGCTATATGTAGCGAATAGACTGCAGGCAAAGCCGCCATTATATAGAAGCTGGACATCAGTGTCACAATTTTAGTAAGTTCAGACCATGAAGAGATGGGCTGAAGACTGTGTCGCAGAAAAGAATTAGCTGGGAGCATGGCAGAAGCGAGAAGGGCTGTCTGGCCTGGTGTCATGACTGAAGGCAGCCAAGAACTGGTTATCTATCCTCCAAAAACAGTGAACGTGAGAAGCTGAATTATCCCTCACTAAGGTGCAAGGAAAGAACACCATGAGTGCCAGGTTTACTAATTCAAGACAATTAAATGCTATAAAATGGACCCAATTGTGGTCTCCTGTCACGTGAGCTGAGGATGAGAATAGAGTTGGGCACGTAGTCCGGAACTTTGGGAATATAAGGGAGTACGGGCACATGCTTATCAGAGATGAGAATACATTGCAAGGCCAAGTTCAAAGACAGTCTGCATGGCAGAAGGCAAGGGTGAAGAGAGATAATAGGTTAATTGGGTGGGGAGGTACAGTCAAGTTCAACCCCTGGCACCCGGGTCTGAGCTCACATGCGGATAAGTGAATCGAATATTCGAGAGTGCATGAGCGTGCCAACCGATTTGTAGAGGGCCATATAACAAAGGTCCTTATAGTTTGAGAGCCAACAGAGTACTGTGTATCTAATAACTGATGAAGATGACTTGGACTAGGGGTGGGCATGAGTTGTCCACCTGACTGTAGAGACCCAATCACAGACCCTATAGAAAGTATATTTAGATGTTCCCCATCAGCCAACCACAATCCCCTATAGATTTTTCTTATTTGCCACGTAGTATGACATTACGTATGATGAGTGTTTGCTATAAAATTACTGTTTTTTATGAAATGCTTTTAGAGAGAACTCTGTGCAACGTCCGTTGATATGCATTGTAACTCCCTGTTTTAGATAATTGATATTAAAACAGTCAAAAGACTTTGCCTTCTTCCTGAGTCAGTCTGATTATTGGAGTACAGAGTTATTCTGTTCCCATGCACCTGCATGACATGTTACCTAAATTAAAGGCCCATATGGTCAATACCAAGAAGATGCTTTATGTATGGCCAAGAGGGTGACATCATAGAGTGGGAATCTCTTTCCATTGTAAGGCTTTGGTGTAAAACCTTGGGCCAGGAGGGTTACCCGGAGCTAGAGGGTGAAAATATCTAGAGCTAAGAAACTACCTGAAATAGGGGGAAAAAAATTCAATAATTACAGATAGTACTGTTTTGAAGATATTGGTGTTGGCCGAGGACAGTGACTCACCACAACACAGTAAGAATAGTGAGATGTGACAATTACCCTGAGCAGGGGAAAGAAAACATTTCTAGTAGGATTGCAAAAAGGCAAGCTGGACCCCATATCCTTAGGTCTGAAAATTTCCAGGAACTCAGCAGGGAACTATATCCCTTGGAATGAGATTGCAAAGAAGCGAGTAAGGCACTACATCCCCGAGACCAAGTTGGAACCAAGAAGTGAGCCGGGCGCTATATCCTGATGCGCCCTGATGCCTCTGGGCCTGACGGTGCGTGTTACAAATAAAACAAATACAAATACAAATATCCCAAAGGCTGCCTACCAAATTAGTAAACTCTGGGAAGTTGCTGTTCTACTAGTTAGGCCCTCGAAACATTTTAAAGTTTACCTCAATCTAACACTATTACAGAGGGGACTATAATGTTTTGTTGTAAAATGACACCTTTACCATATGACCAGGATGGCCTCTGCAGTCAGGATGTGTGGTCACATTGATCTTTCGATCTGGCCCAGACGCTCGCTATTCAGCCGAGTTAAAATCTAGAAGCATCCACCTAGGACACCGGGCTCAAACTATCTAATAAATGGCTTGATAAAGACCACTGTTGGTCGAAACACGACTTATCATTTCTCTATGTCAACATACTAAGCCAATCTGGTCTAGCTAGAAATACAAACCACTTTATATTACAGCTGTAGTTCACCATTGGGGGAAGTTCTCATTTGCAGCTGGAAATGGAAATTGGAGAATCTGAGAAATTCCCTGCTGATGGGTTTGATAGTGACTGAAGGCACGTAAAGCGAATTAAACCAGAGTTGGATCAAATTTTCAATACTTACATTATGCCCCCCTTTTAAACAATGGTGGCCAATTCCTAGGTATACCCCCAATTATCAAATTGTCATTGGACCACAGTGGCTGTGACTTCTGGCCACTGCCCCCCCTTTGAAGAGTGCGCCCAAATCGATAAGCTTTCCTGTTGCTTAGTGCAGCGTGTATGCACTCTAGTGATGGCCTTCTAGGTCCTCAGAGCAGGGATGTCATTCAATTGATACGGGGCGGTGAGTTCTGCCTCTAAATCCAGCCATCTGGGCTTAGTGGGGTGGTCTCTGCCTACATACCACTGCATCCCTTGACTAATCCTGAAATCATCGAGATAACTCTTGAAATGGGGAATCTAAATCCCACCTGAGGAGGGAGTAGTGTGAGCCTATTTAAGGAGATTCTTGATCTTTTCCCAGTGCACAAATAATTGTCAAGCAATTTATTGATTTGTTCAAAAAAGGAGGACCATCATCGCAAGATAGTGAAGGGTTTCCATGCAACCCCACCATGAAAGGAAGAGGTTGGCCTATTTGCTTACTTGATTCTCAACTTTAATGATTATATTCTCTTTCATATTGTTTCTTGCACATCATGAATAAATTTGATTTCCAAATATGTAATATATTGGGGCTTTCACACAAGTCTGATGTTGTATTTAATTTTTAACCCGACAGCTGAATATTCATACTTCATTTAGGAAAGTGGGAAGGAAGGCGAGCGGGTATTCTAGTACTGCAAGTATATCGTCTGCATACGCTGCTATTTTGATTTGGAGTGATGAAGTTCCCACTCCCTTCATCGGCTTGTTAATTCGAATCCATTGCAGAAATGGCTCCAAGGACAAACCAGGGTGCACTGACCCAGGGAAGACTGCTTCCACCACCTTTGATTCCCCTGCCTGCTTTGCTCTGCCCTGAAGTGGCTCCATTGTGAACTGAGGCCTCCAGTAACTGCAGAAAAAGTGAGCTGACACTTCTTTAGCAAGTCATCCTCGTTGTACGCAAGCAAAGGACTTAGAAGGTAGCAATCCGATTCTAGAATGCCACTATACATTTAACCCACCAATCTGGATTCTTGGTTTAGTAGTAGGCTGCTCAAAGTTCCATTGAACATGGCTAAAGCCATTGTATTGTAGGAGGGAACAAGACCCTTCCTACAATGTCCCAGAGGCATAGAGGAGACATTAGCTGGAAAAACTTTCATTGAGGATCCTATGACCAGGACACCCTGTACCCAGAGTAGAGACAATGTTCCCGTAGGTATCTCATATACATCAGTGGGAAGTGCAGTACCAGACTCAAGATTCATACAGTTCTCTTTTGGAACCCACCACTCACTGCTTGTGATGGGTCTGAAACTCCAAGCCACATCTGAATGTCCAATTTAGAGTCCCGACGATCGACAGCCCTTTCCATGCTCCACTCTGCTATATCTGATATTCTCCATGTTTTTGCCCCGTCATGAGGATCCGCCTGAAGCCCAAAGCCAAGTGCAACTCTTGGTACGACTCAGACCTCGTCACACTTAAACACAAGTGCAGGGTAGCTGAGAGGAAATGGTGTGCTTCTGGTACACCCTATGACAAACTGGCCTGCCGCCTGCACCAAAGGCAATACCGGCTCTCTGTCCGCACCAAGAAGAGAGCTCACATCAAAGCGTGCGTCTCTGCGGCATCCAACCACTCCGCTGAACTCTTTAAAATCTGCAAGGAACTGGCCAATCCTGCCGCAGTCGCTACCTCTCCTGTCCCTTTCCGAGCCCCTCTGCATGGCTCTAGCTTCTAATTTCATCTCTAAAATTCAGGACATCCTGTCCTCTCTCCCCTCCTCTCCCCTCCCTCCCTCCACTCCCTCCACTCCCTGCTCTTCCTCTGGCCCTTCTTCGGCCGCCTCTCCTCCCTCTTTCTCTGCCTTTCCCCCGCCAAGTCTGATCTATGAAAGTCTCGTCAAAACAGGTTCTTCCATGCTCCTCCAAAACCATCAATGACCACATTGACTCCCTGGCTCCTGCCCTGGCCGACTTCTGCAACCACTCCTTCACCATTGGAGTCTTACATTCCCCCCTGAAGCACTCCCTTGTGCACCCTCTTCTTAAGAAACCCTCTGCCGACCCGTCTTGCCAGGCCAACTATCGCCCAATCTCCATCACTCCTTTTCTTGGCAAACCCCTGGAAAAGCCGGCCATCTCCCAGCTTATCTTCACACTGAATCTGTTGGTTGCCACCATAACCATCAGTCTGGCTTCAGAGCTGCCAGAAGCACAGAAACTGCTCTCCTGAACATCTGTAAAGACTGCTCTCCAACCTTGACTCCAACACCCCCTGTGTCCTCATCTTACTTGATCTCTCTTCGGCCTTTGATATGGTCAACCATGCCATCCTGCTCAATCGTCTCTGTGATAACCTGGAGATCACTGGTCAGGCTCTGGCATGGCTGACTTCTTTCCTCTCTGATCGACCCTCCCAGGTTCAACTTGGGTCCTTCCACTCCTCTATCTCTACCTGTGGGGGGGGGTCTAACCTCTCTCCCTGGCTGTTTAACCAATACCTGGCACTTCTTGCCCACTGCATTGCCGCGTTCAGCCCCAACTTCCAGTGCTATGCAGATGACACTGAGCTCATTTGCAGGCTACCCTCAGCCACCTCTTCTCCCTCTCTCATCTCTGACTGTCTGTCCGCCATCCAGGAGTGGTGTGCTGCCAATGATCTCTGTCTTAATGCAATTATGACTGAGATTCTCCTCATCGGCACACCCACTCCCTCCTTTCCTGTCACTCTCTGGCCGTCCTCTCTTGGCCCTCCTCCTGCTCCCACCTGTGAGGCTAAAAACCTCTGTGTCATCTTCGACTCCACACTCTCCTTCTCTCCTCATATCTCTGACGTCTCTAAGAAGGCACACTACCAGCTGCACCTCCTCAGAGATATTCTTCCTTTCCTCTCCTTCCGCCAGAAGCTCACTGTCTCTAGAGCTCTGGTACTCTCTGGGCTGGACTATTGCAACAGCCTCATTCTAAATCTGCCTGCCTCTACTCTCCGCCCTCTGCAACTTATCCAGAACAGGACTGCGAGACTTGTCCTTGGCCTCAAGCGCAGGGATTGGATCTCTCCAGGACTGAAATCTCTGCACTGGCTCCCAGTGGCTGCGAGGAGTAAGTTCAAAACCCTCAGCATTGTCCACATGGCCTTCTTGGGCCTGAGGCCTCAATACTTTCAACTCTCTCTTCCCAAATATCTTCCTGCTCGAGATCTTCGCTCATCTGCTTCCAACTCCCTCAGGGTGAGTGACTTCTCCTAGCAACAAGTTGGTGGTAGATCTCTCGCTTCGGCTGGGGCCTCCCTCTGGAACAGCCTCCCTGCCTCACTGAAACTTGACGAGAACCATCTCCGGTTCTGGAAGCACCTCAAAACCTTTCTCTTTGCTTCTGCTTTTTCTCCTCCTCTCCCCTGCTGAATACATGGTTGAAACTGCACTGATTACCTGACCACCCCCTGATCTCGGCCCCAGGTCCCACCCCCCGCCAGTCGCACACCTGCACTACCTTTCCGACAACATCCGCACTCGCGACTGTCTCTGTATCCCTACAGTCCCACTACCAGCACTTGACAGCAGATGTCTGCACTTACCCTTGCACTGCCAACAGCTGGCCGTACTTTACTTATTGTTATTATTCTTATCCCATGTACTGCACTCTCCCCTCTCCTCGCCCCTCGCTTGCACTTTCCCCCTCGCCCCTTACATGCACTTGTGGGATCTGAATGACACCTGGCCTAGTAGGATTGCGGTCTGTCTTCCCTCTGTTCACCCTCCCTTGCCTAGTCGCACCTTGAAACACTTTTGTATAGGCACGTTATAAATGCCGTATCATATCATATCATGACACACTCGATTGTATTTGTGAACGGAGGATAGCACAGGGGCAACACATTGGTCTTGGAAGCAAGACCATGCAGAGCATCAGAGGTTCGAATCATCTGCACTTAGAAACCGAACTCAGGTATGGTATTAGGCACGCTATAAAAAAACAATTAAATAAATAAAATATTCAGCCCCGCAGCCCCGCTACACTTTCCCAGCCTACCTGGAGAGCCACTTGAGCCGTTCTGTTAGGAGAGTTTCATCTAATCAAGCCATTTCCCACAGCAAGACGCCTGCACTGATACTTATGTAAAATAGAGAAGTGTTAAGATGACGTGCTTGATGCTCTGCAGCTTTATAAAACACGAATGCAGTGAACCTGTGGACTAACTGCCCTTTCCCAGGTACTCCTTAAGCCCTGCCTTTTACACTCTGCTCTAGAGGCTGCTCAGGGACACCGTTCCTACCTTACCGAAGACGTTTTAGAGTAGCAATGTTATGCTTTATCCTTTTAACCCTGAGTGTTCCGCCTCTATTTGTATTTAAAGGGAGATATACAAGTATACCTATATAAAACAGGGCATTCATTTTATATTGGTACGTAGGGCACTACTGTTGTATGAAGGCTCCTCCTAATGACTCATGTAAGAGTGCAGCCTGCCCTCTGCCCATCCTATCACTCATTACAGAGGCACAGGAGGTGAACTATGCACTTTCTCCTTTGCCTTTATGACGTAATCACCGCTGAGCCGAGCTGTGGTAAAAGTTCAGGTTTAGTGCATAGAAACCTTTGCTCGCCCTTGTACCACTTCTTGACAGAATAGGATGTTGAAACACTTAGCACAATTTTCTTTTTTAACTACTATTTCCGCTAAGCCAAATTAAGTCGAACAATACACAGAATTGTTACATTTTGATTATTGAAAAGAAGAAAAAAAAGTTGTCATTTTCATTTCCACAAACATGTAACTTTTGTTCGAGCCCAACACAGAGCCTGTGAGAAAAGGATTTCACGTCAGCATTTTCTGTGATTAATATTTCTGTTTCAAGGAGCTCCATGGCTTTCGGCACTTTTAACATCAAAAGATGAAGGTAAGATTTCATGAACGTCAGCTTATTAGCACACAACAGCAGACCTCTGCCTAAAATGGAAACACAATCTTAATCAAAGCTTCCGTGTAACCTCACCCAAAACAATCATGCACGTCAGGCAGTGTGTTTAATTAATTCATGCTTTGTTTTTCTTCAGTGAGATTCGACGAGGCCATAGTCTCAATAGAAACTCCTGATGTGACAGGGCACCCATCAGCAGGCAGGACCACCACCTGACAGGCTCAGAAGCCGCCAGCACCACAGCCCGGTACGCCTGCCAGTGAGCCAGATGCTCCGGCACGCCGGTCCCACTCGCCATTCATGTCTTGACAGGGCTTGGCCATGGTGTTCCATCTCACACAGATAACAGTTCACACATTATTGAACTTCTGGGAATGCACGGTGTGATTTTATGATCATTTCCTGTTTAAGTGAGCAGAGATTAGGAACTTTTTTGTGGGCAGAGATACATTGTTTTTAAAATATCTACATTCTAAGGGATTTGTTGACAGTTTGGCAATACTACCTACTGACTAATCGCTGTAAGGCAATTTTGACTGGTTTCTAGGATATATCATAGCCATACCAATCTTTGTACGGAGCCAGCACCTCTGTTACAACACTGCCTATTACACAATCCAAATCCAACATTTGGAAAAATATTCGATATTTTAAAATGAGATATTTATTCAAAACCAAAGGTGGCCCCCTAACTTTATGCTGAGGAAGTAACCAGCAATGTTATACCAACAAACAAGATATTGGTTCAACCACTGCACATAGACAATTGTTCAATTCTTTCCTCAATATGCAGTCTTTTGATGAGCAATTGTGAATTTTTCGAATTCTCGTAAATGAGAGATCTCAGTGAACTCTTCACGTTCAGATTTATGTTCAATATGTTCAATTTCTATCGGTGATTAGTGTACTCCTGCCAACACGTGTTTCGACCTTTCAGAACACAAGTCTTCTTCAGGGCCAATTTATCACCTCTTCATTATATATTTATGATACATATAATTGGAGGACTAATGTCGAACTTCTGTCAAAGGATCTTTCTAGCTGTGATAAAAACTGTAGTTGCAATGGATTATTACATTCTACCCCCTTGAATTGGAGAAGTCTTTCTATACCTATATCACGCTTCCAATAGTGTTTCCTCAATGCCTTCAGTGGTCAGTCATACAATCACAGGCAGTCAAATATATATCTGTGTAGCTATTTCTCACAAAGAATATACAGGTCCATTTGAGCATTGCCACTTGTCTGTTGTGTTTAACATTTTCCTCAAATCACAAACCGTTCCATTCACTTTCTTTTCTTTGATAATGACAAGTGTTGCCATCGGAGAAATGTTTCACAGAGAAAATCAAGGACACTTTTATATTACACTTGTTATACATTCCCCTATTGATAGTGTATTCCCATGTCCATGTGTGGTGCTGTTGGCATCCAGCGTGTGAAGGGTGCTGACAAGGGTATAGCGTTATGCACACAGGTTCTATGTGATTTCATCAAGGAGATTTGGTCAAAAACAAATCCATCGATTTTCTTTTAAGCCATTTGGCCGCAAACATATGCAGGGGAGACCTCCCTTCCCGCAGCCCTCCTTTGCCCTCCCACACCTCAATTATTACCCTTATCCACCCCCCACATATATTTGCGCCCAAATTCGACCAAACCTCCTGTGATGAACCCTGCCTGTCCCATGCAGACATACTTTAAATTGCCTGGGGTGGATGGTAAAGGTTTGAACTATATCACAGTGCATAACATAGAAAAATACATTAATTGCAGCACTCTGGCTCATCATTGCACAGGCTGAGAGGTCATGGCTCTGATGGAGTGTTTGTCTGGGAAGCAAACAAAAAAGTCCAGTGCAGGCCGTGGTAGAGACCCATTAGTCTCAGGAGTAAATGATGATGTAAGGAGAACTCTTCGCTGCATGCTGACAATGATAGCTTTTTTAGCTCCAAATGAACTACACACATGTGAGGAGGGAAGAGAGAACCCCACAGAATTAGGACATTGCGCAGAGCATTGCTGACATGCATGCGTTGAAGATTTCCGGATTGGGAGCAGCAGCTGAATTGAACATCAGTAGGACACAGAAAATCTACGATGAGGCTAAACTGCGTAAGTAACGTTTGTGCTTTTATTCAGGAAAACTGGATTAAGATTTGCTGCAGTACTCTGGATTATGAGGAGGTACGCAACAGGATCGCTTGTAGCAAATGAGGTAGCCAAAGTTAGACACTGATGGTTAGGGGATTGTGCCTTGGGTGCATGCACTGTGGGAATTGTTCATAGTTGACGTGTGGAACAGCCTAGAACAAGAGGGCCAATACTAGGGTAACTCAAAGGCAGAGTGTGAAGTTAATGAGATAGGACACAATAAATATAGGAGCGTGGTGTATGTGGTGGAGATGAGGGGTCAGCACGGATTTCAGAGCCTCTTTTATTGGATTTGCAGGTTTGGGGTTGCAGCAGTAACAAGGACTTGTAGTAGCACTGGCAATAATATATAGTGTAAGTTGTTGCATGCCAATTATCACCATATTCAGAATAGGAAAATAGGGTTAAAACAGTAATGGTGACGTGCAATAGATGGTACTGTGTTGGCATTGCACTGTTGTGCACGTCAGTGAAGAGTATAGCAACTGAGTGATGGAGTGTACACCAAACAAGGATAGGTTGCTAGTGTTGGGTGCACGGCAGGCATGAATTTACTGTAGTGGGGCATCACAGAGCTGTGTATGTAGTAAGTATGATGAGTAAGTATGTACTGTCAATGCATCTGGGGGTAGAGTTATTAAGGCCCCAGGAAGTGGGTCAAAGAGATGGGTGTATCGGTACTGGGAAACCACAGAAGTGTGTGGGAGCCATTTAGAAATATTTGGGTGTATTGGTATTGTGGCACCACAGGGGTGGATGTGTGCATAGTTGCAGTTACTCCTATGGCATCAGAGTCAGGGGAATGTCAAATAGTGGGTGAATGGCTATTATCATGTCTGTCAAATAGTGGGTGAATGGCTATTATCATGTCATCACTGTTTGTTGGATGTCTGTATAGTGGATGTATGGTTTACGTGGCATCACAGGGATGTTTTGCTGTTTAGGTGAATCAGTATGGATGTATACCGCAATGGTTTGTCTGCAAACAAGTATGGATCTATGATCATCATTACTGTTATGGCATCACAACAGAGTATTCCAGTCAACAAGTATGAATGTATAGCTATAGTTATTTTGATGGTACCACAATTAAGTGTTTGCCTGTGAACACGTATGTACGGTCATGATTATTGTTATGGTGTATCAGAATAAGTAAGGATGTATAATCATGGATGGATTGTCATTTAGATATCATGTAAATGTGTATCCCTAGTATAAAACAGTTTGGATGTATAGCAGTCAGATATAGATTAACTACATGAGCTTGTGTGCCATGGGCACGTATGTGATGTTATACTAGCACTGTGATAAAATACATGTGTACCCAATGTATGGCTGTATAGATGTATGTGAGATGGTGTAGTGTCATCGTGTAGGTGGTGAAGAAATGAGGTGTGTGGTATATGCTTCCCTTTTCCTGTCAGTGTGGAGAGTGATATCAGCAGTGTGGAGTGGAAAAGAATATAGAATATGTATAGAATATTCAGATCCTGGTGTTCCACCCAAGTCATTTGGAAAGATATAGCCTGGGTGGAGGGCACTGGTGGTTCCTTCTTAAAGCAACTTCCCTTGCAGACTTATCTGTGCGTCTGGAGATCGTACTTTACAACATGCTCCCCCCTTCTTGGTATTTTACGGATAGTGTTGTTGAGGACATCTGATTACATTGGGGCTTCTATCTACACTTCTGGGTTTCTCTTTTAAGGCACAGATCTAGCATGGCCTCTTACTGTTTTCTAGGCAATTCCCATGGGCCATGTAGATCCATCAGTCTCTGCATCAATCTGTCTCAGTGAATCAGGTCTACTTCAGGTAAAGTCTGCTTCAGGCTTCCCCATGGAAAAGGACCATGGTCTCTCCCATCTCTCAAAGTATTATCCCATGTCAGCACTCATACATTCTGGCAAGGATTCCATGTCTGCAGACCTTTAGAATTCCCATAGCTCTCTCTTTTTTAATGTAAGTCTGAAACTAAATAAGATCCAAATTTCCCCACAGAGAGTAATTTGGCATCATCATTTTTGATTGGTTTTATCATCATATTGGTTTAACAGATTGACATTCCCAGAAAATACGCCCACTAATTTGATAGGTCCAAAATATTATAAACATGTGACTGGGGTGGTTCTGTATAATGTGGACTCAAATTCATATTGTCTACCATAGCTCTTGATAGGAATTGTTTTCCATCATTAACGCAGACATTTTCAAACTCGCAGAACAAATCTGCAATTTAGACATGCCCTGCCTTTCTGTAGCACATAAAAGTATTCAGTTAAAATGATGTTATATTAATAATGGATAAATGTGAATGTGTCGTGTTTAGTCTTTTTTCATGGGGCTTGAACCCCTGATTTCGGAAGTTTAATTTTTTTCGCTAGACCATTCTATCACAAAGTTACATTGAAAATGTTATTCTGTTATGATAATATAATCTATAGTGCAGATATGTTTCATTTCTGCCAAGCACATGGAGGTTACATTTCAAGTTAATGATGCATTTGAACAGCTGGTTGGGCCTATTATGTTGAAGTCTTCCATTAATCATATACAGATGCACTTAATGGCCAGGCTAAATGCTAAAGGTCAGAATGTTATGGAAGCAGTTCTTCAGATATATTGTATCTGAAAGAAGACCTTCCCCTCATATGAACACCTCCCATCCATAAACTGGCTAAGGAGGCAATTAATTGAATTTCCTCAGAAGGCATTTAGATGCATTTGTTAGGTATTTTTCTTAAGATAAGCAGCGGTTCGTGGGGTGTAGCCCATTTGTCAGAGGCTCTGATCTGCCAAATGATGCCTTGTGACTCTCAGAACCTCCCCAGTTCTTGTGTTTGAGTACAATGTGAGTTCATTTACCTTGTCATGAGATTCACTTTTTTCATTTAGAGAAGGCCAATTTTAGGACCATGGCGTTCGTAATACAGCTACATCCAATTCATGTATGACTTCTAACGTGCTAATAAACTCATTTATTTCTTGTACGTTTAAAGAGTGCAGGTACTCTACTGTCACATTAATATAAAAAATGACAGTGTACTAGGTAAATCTATTGCTGTTAAGGAAAGAAAGTAATACATTTGCATTTAACTTCAATTGCTATATATTTTGAATGAGATAAACATTACAGGATTGAACAGTGTTATTCATCATTGAATGAAGAGGGTAAGTGGTCTGATAGTTTGACATCAGATTTTCTTTATGTTCATGTACTATGTTGTGCATTCATTGAAACTGCATGGCATCATGCTCCAGGTGATGAGCTGAGCAAAACACTAGGCCCCTGTTGTAGATTTTCTCGTGTGCATGATATGTGGGCACCATCAGATTGAGATAAGTTATTTTTATTTTGCACGGCATATTGTATTGAATTGTCTTACAACATGTCATACTGCACTTAACAGGTTCCACACTTCTTTAGCTAATATTCCACATGCTTTGGTGTGAGGTGGTCGAGCTGCAGGGTACTAGGATGGTCCGGTCTTTACTCATCAACCCCTCAGACACAAGATCTTTTCTCCCTTTTGTGAGATAAATGACACTGAACCATTTGGAAACCATGCAAAGCCCTGTAGCCATGGGCATTGAAGGAAACAGACCAAAAACTGGCACATGCCCCAATTAGTGAGCATTCAGTAGTACAAGCTTATTTCCCAAACTGGTCATGTTCGGGGAAACAAACATCGCTCAGGTACTGGGAGCGATCAGTGGAACAAATCACGCCGCATCAATGGTCTACACATATGCAACCACATCACCCTGGCCCTCATCAACCTTCACTGGCTCCCACTGCATGCCCAAATCACCTTCAAGTCTTGCAGCATCATCTATAAGGCAGTCGCCCTCAAGTTACCCAGCTACCGTGCAGAGCAACTCAGCATCTCCGGCAGACAGCGCACCAGAACCCACGACATGGGCTGACTTGAAATCTGCCCCTGCAAAAAGGAAAGGAGCAGAAAACAAGCCTTTTCTGGCTACGCCCCAAGACTGAGGAACCTAATCTCCGTCAGCATCAGACTTGCCCCCACGCTTCTACAATTCAGAAAATAACTCAATACCCACTTTTTCAAGAAATGTTTCCATCTGAACACCTAGGACACCACTTCGACCATCGTGCCACCCGACCTGCTATACGCCGCCCACCCCTCTAATCCAAGCCACTTGGTACAGAAGTAGCCCTCCTCTGTGCCCCTCTGTATCCCATCCCCGCTGTATATCCGTTCTGGTAACTCTGAAAAGCGCTCTGTTATGCATTTGTATCGTTGTATACCTCTGTAAAGCACTCTGTTGCTTTTCAAAGCTAGGTCCACGCTCAATAAATACCATAATAATAATAACAACAACAATAATGTTCCCCACTCTACAAGCACTCAATCAGAGTGAAAACAAGAATACCGACAGCACTGTGTGGTCGAAGCATAGTGTTGCACCAGCTTTCCCCGCATACTCTGGGCCACTGTTCCCTGTAAGGTGCACGGCTATGCAGCTGCACACCTTTCATTCTGAAGCCACGCATATACTTTAATTGTCTGCGGACATTAATTTGCCTGCCCTCCCTTCATCATCAAGTTGATTGATGACATGTTCAGCCAATCAAGACATGAGCTGTACACAGTGCACACGCTATGCTTTTAATATAATTGGCTGCAGCAGCACTTAGCTGCACGTGTTGCGCTGCTACAGCCAATCAAACACGGCTACTCCTTTCTATCTCCAAGCCTTGTACGTAAGGCGTGGCATGAGCTCTCCAGTTTGGTGTGAATGCAGGCTGCGATCGCTTGTATCCCAGGCCCCCTGCCTGTTATCGGTCCCACGTACGTTCCAGGCCCCCAGCCTGTTATCGGTCCCACATACGTTCCAGGCCCCCAGCCTGTGCTCAGTCCCACATATCCTGCCAGTGCCTACATTATAAGCGTTGCGGGCAGGCAGGCCGTGTACTTGAAGAACAGCAGCAGCGAGACCCTCTCTTGTCTTCATACACAGTGAAAAGGTAGGCACAGACCGCCTTAGCAATTAGCAGTGGTCGAAGAAGTGTGTAGGGGCGGTTGGTTTGGGAGGACTGGGATCGATTCGGCGCTGCTTCACTTTGCAGAAAAAAATGTTTTACCATTCCTATAATTTCATATTAAAAAGAAACTGTTTCAGAACGGATTCCTTTTAATATAAAAGTGTAGGAAGGAACTAGGAACTGGAAGCTGCCAGAGCTTGCAACTTCGATGCAACACTCATAAGGAAATAAAGAAAAGGGAGATCGTGGCCAGGGCCCAGGGGGAATTCAAAATGTAGAAGAAACAAGAAAAAACACCTAGGAAAAATTGCATTAAGATGAGAACGTGAGCACCAATATAAACATATGGATATCCTCTGGCTGAGGGACCACACTTGACTTTTTGCTCGATTATTACTGCGCAATCCCTGCCCTGTCCCTTTGCTTCTCCTTCACAGGCTCTCGCAATGCTCCACTTCACAGCTCCAGTCTGGTCCTCCCCGCAGGCTGCCCCTGCTGCAACCTGCAGAGTAATGAAGAGGAACGAAGCAAGAAGACTGCTTGCCAATTGCCACAGTCACTCACCAACACTCCTCTGCTCCGGCATCCAAACCATGCACACTGACTAGACCACCCGAACCGACTTCAGACTAGAGAGATTGTCTCACCTCACCTACCCCTTAATCTTCCACCATTCTCTCTCACTACTCCCCTACTCTTGGGAGAGAAGCCCCAAGTACTCATATATGCCTGCCTGTGTCCTGTGCACATAACCCACTGCTTTTCAAAGGTTTGTTTCCACTCTACAAAAGTACATTTCAAAAAGATCAATGGGGAATTCAGATTGTGCAATTGCAGAATATACCTACTTTTAACTTTGCATATACCTCAAAGCTTACTTCATCATTTAATTTCTGTTACCGCCTTGGGTGAAACATTGAACTCCTGGGGTAGCCAAACCGAATACATGACTTCTGGGCAGTAATGTAGTTGTACAGCCATGATTGCCCCCAGGATGTCATGTGCCTCATCCGTCGCTACCGTGCCAATATCTCTGCTCCTAATTTCCACTGTCCCTTTTCCCACCTCTCCCCTCCTGCCAGCACCCTTCTGCAGTGTAATGCCTCTACCTGCAGCCTCAAGCCCTCAACTTGCATGCACTAACATGCTTTACCTGCACTCTTCCTCTGTGTGCCATCCCTCGCTGCCGGTCTCACACCACCAACACAATCAAAGGGACTCACACAGCCAGGCAGCTGTGCATCTGTTGGTCAACCGTCTTTTTGATTGCACATTCCGGCCTGCAACTAGCACCTGGCCCCACAATAGCATTATTTCCCAGACTCCCCCAGGCTAAGCAGGTAACACTGCTTACTCATTCAGAAGAACCCTTATTCCTCCTTATGCGTCCTGAGTCTGCGCTCTGATCCCACTGTGCTCTGGCCAAGTCAGGGTTATGGCATTAAATGATCAGTTTTTTTTATTTTTATTTGTAATTTATAGTTTCTTACAAACTTTTACTACAATCCTTGTCCAAATCATTCTTCTAGAAAAGGGGAAGAAAGAAAAGAAAACAAAAGACAACTCCAATCTATTCACTATTCATATTCCTCAACAAAGGTATCGCAATGTCCAAAAAGTTTAGAACTGCACAGGTTAAGTGCACCGAGTTCCCGCTCGGAATTCGCACCCATACTTCATCCAGATTTCCAGTTATTGGGGCAAACTTATTCATAAATAGAGATCTAGTCTCCTTGAGCAGGTGGCACTCACTTAATAAGTGCTTTACCGTTTCTGGGTGCTGTGCACAGAACCTACAGGAGTCATCTTTAACATTGTTAATATGTCTCAAGAACAACATTTGTCTCGATTTATACACATTGGTACGTAGGCAGAGAAAAAGGTCTCTATGGTAACGAGATGGAAATTGACAGAGATAGCTCAGTAGATGGTCCAATTTGTTCATTGTCGGCCCCAGATCCAAGGCAGTTGCTAGCTCGTGGTATGTATCCAGATTTTGAGTCCAAAGCCACTGTCTCAATTTTTTACTTGCCATTTGGGGCCATTTCAATAGCATCTCCATTGTGATGTTTGCTGATCGCATATATACTTTTACTTTTCGAGACCATACTGATAACAGGTTGTCCGGATTCATGTTTTCCTGTGGAGTAAAGATTTTAAATGCAGGTTCTGGTGCCTTGATTTCCATCTTTCTTAGCAAAGCCATAGACTTCCATATTACTACTCCATACATGGGCTCCACAGCTAATTCATGACGTATTATTGTCATCGATAAGTATTTGGGCAGTCTTAGCACATGACACCAAAAAATTCCTTCAAGTTTTGTCCAGATTTTAAGGTCAATATTCCAGCCTGCCTCTGCACCGAAAGTGATTGCTGGCATGACTTTTTGTAAGTAGAATGTACGTACTGGAATTAATGTGAATTTTCCATATAGCGTTTGAATTCTTGCTCCTTGTAGTGCGAGAGTACGAATTAGCTTATCAAGCTCATTCACCCAACTCCATTCTCTTATTGACGTGTTAATTGAAATTCCTAAGTTTCGAATCTCATTGACTTCGTCAATCTGGACCTTATTGATGTTCCACTTGAAGTTCTTAGTTCTGGGCCCCTTTACTAGACCAAGCTTCATTATTTTTGTCTTAGTCACGTTGATCTTTAAATCGTTATCTGCCATATACGTTTCCAATGCGCTCAGGAGTCGTTGGAGGCCGATTGGCGTTCTGTCAACCAACACCAGGTCGTCAGCATATATCAGACATCTTATATGGTGCCCATTTACTTTCAGGGGAAAGCAATGGGTACTGTGTAGGGCTTCCGAGACATCAGCAATATACAGTTTGAATAAGACCGCGGCCAGTGGGCAACCCTGCTTCACTCCTTTGTTTGTTTCGATCGAATCAGAGAGATCACCGTTTTCATTTAGCCTTGTTCTTATCGAGGTTGTTTCATGTAGGGCTTGTATTGGGTTTAGCAGTGAGTGTGGACATTTCCATTTCATCAGTTTTTCCCAAAGCTTCTCCCGATTTATAGTGTAGAACGCTTGTTGCATGTCAATAAAGGCAAGAAACAGACTTTCCTTCTTCCGCATGGCTTTGAGCTTCAGGATGTTCACTATGGCCAGGTTATTCTCAGTGCCAACTTCCTTGGTGAATCCGGTTTGTCTTTCATCATGCGATTTAAACCTCAGTGCCCATGCTGATATTTTTTGTTGTAGGAAAGTAGCGAACACCTTCCCAATTGTATCCAATAATGCAATGGGGTGGTAGTTGGCAGGGTCTCCCCTGTCGCCCTTCTTGTGTATTGGTATAGCGGTCTAGAATGTAGTGTGAACACTTGTTGGAAGTGCCTCACCCAGTTGGCTTCAGAAACGCCATTTGCCATCGTACCTGCCTGATCAGTATTACCTAGGGCTTTGGGCAACAAACATTGCTTGAAAACAAAACAATATAGACCCAATCAGACCTGCCCATGATGTATGACACTGGGACAAGTCATCATGGGTTCAGTCCAGTCGGTCATCTGTTCAGGAGGATTATGGATGCCGTCTTGTGTGCCGTGCAGGAAGTTGTTGGTGCGAGAATACAGTAGTATTGTTATTTGCAGTATTTATTTGAGATGTTCAGGGCAGCTGAAGGGGCTGTTGTTGCTTGAAGTAGTGGCTGCTTTGTGTCTTGTAAATAGTGAAATAGTGTTTTGGATTAATCTTCCATATCACTTTTTCCTCGTGGAGCCCATTAAATGTATGGCGCAAAACCTGCTATAAGAACATGTTAATGTAATAGATTTCTTCGCAAGAATGGATGTTTCCAGTCAGTGGACGCGCCAAAACACAACTTCAGTTAGTTTGCTATAATTATGTCCGTTGGTCGATAATGACCAAACTTTAGTAGGGTTAGCTGGGATATCAAATCTGCTGCTGCTGGACTATGTGTTAGAATATCAGACCAGGAGGACCACAGTCATCTCCAAATGAAAACCTAAATCGTTTGCAGATGTAATGCAACACTTCCTCATCAATGCCTCCCAACACGTAGACCAGATTAACAGACATGGCCCAGAGAGTGGGTACCAGGCAGAGTATTGTTGTTGAGTGGTACTATTGATTTGTCAGTCAGAATCCGTGCTCCACCAGAAGAACCAGACTCCCTTCTTGTACCAATCAATCATAAAACGATAAATCTTGCTAATGTTTTGAGATTTAAAAAGACACAATTTCAGATGAGTTAAAGTTTCAGGAAGAGAAAAGAGCACCCAAATGTCTCTTGAAGTAGAGCTTGTTGTGACGCAAATTTGCATTCCTCGCTTGCACAGTGAATCACTAAACACTTGCTCTGGCAGGCCTGCCAGCGCCGACCGCCACTGCATCACTCAGTTGCGCACATGCCTCTAAAACAGCCCACACACAACAATTCTTTGGTGCACACAGCCACAAAAAATTAGAGGGAACATTGCTCTGGCCAACACAGGGAGCCACAGACAGAACACTAAGGATTCCAAGATGGCGTTTAGGTGCTGGTATGCATTTAAACCTTGGAACAAGTAATTGAAAATGATGGTCAGACTATTAAGACTTTGGCCCTCATTACAAGCATGCCGGTCCTGAAAAAAATGCTGGTAACAACGGTTACTGTTTCTGGGCCAGCATACTCTGAGAATCCCTGAAGCACCGGCACCATTAACCATAGTGCCAGTGCTTCAGTTTTCCCATTCCCATGGAGTCCTATTGGACTTCATGGGAATAAGAATTTACAGTCCAGCTGCTGCCTGGAATATCCCATTATTACTGGGATATCGGGTGTCGGAAACGGTAATCCAAGGCTGCCGGTACTACCTGTGGCCTGCCGGCAACCTCGTAATGAGGGCCTTTGCCTTCCACACACCCAGCTACTGAAGGCCCTTTTTAGAAACATTCAAATGGACTTCCAATCCTTCTCACCAAAAGTTTATCCTGGGACTCTATTCATGTGCTGATGGATGTGTTTTCAGGGTGGGTGGAGGTCTATGCTTGTAGAAAGGCAGACACCATTACTGCAGAAAAATCTTTAATTAATTCCCCGTTATGAGTCTTCCCACAACAACAGAAAGTGACTAGGGGATACACTTCACTGACCAGTTCATTAGAGATGTCTGCAAAGCTCTAAATATTAACCAGCACTTTCACTGTGCCGATCATCCCTAGTCCAGTGGAAATATAGACTGAAGAAATGGTGACATTAAAATGAGATTCTCCAAGATTTACCAGGGGACTGTCCTCAAGTGGCCAACCGTATTTTCCCTTGACCTATTCCACATCTGCAACGATGCCAACTGCAAGCATGGGCTTCCACTCCATGAGATTATGCAGGGTAACCCATGTGCATGGCCACAACCCTTCCATAAGATCCTTATGTAATTAAACTGCATCCTGATAATTATAACATTTTGAACTAATGTAGTGCTTGTAAAGGCTGTCAGATCTAGCCATTAACAGGTGAAGGAGGCCTTGCCGTTGTCCTGATGGCCCCTACTATTTGCTTAATCCAGGTGATTGGTTCTAACCTCTCTGTAGCAGATGAAGGTAGCTCTTCAAACTGGGTAAAGCATGAGGCCATACATTTTCCAACTAGCCCCCTTCCCGGATGCTGTCCAGATCTGCAAGGTGAGAAAAGTTTAGGAGGTACACACAGACGAAAGGGCAGATAAGCACCCAGAGGCCAGTTTACAAGTGAGAGTTCATTGCCAAACATCACAGTACCTCTATATTTATTCAGTATTTGTGAAAAATCATAACAAGCAGAATGCAGTGAAGCCAGTTCCCTCCATCACCCCATTTCCAGGCCTTATGTCACAGGGGAATAATTTGGCAGGTTATCAGAACTGGCTGTACATTATCCCAGGCTGTATCTTTTCAAGGTAACATTATAAGGAGAGCACAGGATGCTTGCTCAGAGCAGAGCTACGACAGCAAATACATTAAGGTGTCCTTTGCACCTTCTGGCCATCACGCCTACAGATGGGAAACAGATAAGGTGTCATTTTGGCCAGCCAGTGAGAGGCACACAGAGGCAGGTAGGGGTGTGTGCTGCAGGGCAGATTGAGAGCGACACAGGAAAGCAAGGACAGGGCAAGTGACAAAAGATGTAAAATGCTAAATGGAGATGAAAGCTTTGCAGATACATTTACATTACCAGAATACATGTTGCACCCACCCCTTGCGCCACAGACATCGGTTCCCATCACTCATAGAATGAGTTGCAATATTGTAGAATATGCGCCAACTTCTCATTTACAGCACCTATTTAGATGTACAAAGAAATGTATTATGAAAATAAGCTTTTATATAGTTTAAAAATAGAAATAATTGGGGGATCGTGTTAACAAAGACTGAGATGGGACTGGTTACCAGGATCGAGAGCAATCCATTACTGCATAATCTTAGGATAGCCCATTGCTTGCACAAAATGAGATGGGGCCAAATTCATTCAGTTGTTAGCGGCCTCCAGAAAAACCTATTGCTGCATACATGTTTTTGAATGGCATATGCGAGTTTCACTTCCATGAGTAGTTTCCTCAGGGAATTATCAGTATTGAATGTGCAAACAATTAATTCCATAATGATATAAACATTTTTTGGACATCTGACAGATTGCATAACCACACATCCAAGAGGATCCCAAGAAAATGCCATCTAGAAGACGTTGTTAGTCATGAACCAACCCCCCAAAACAACCCACATACTTTCCCATTAGAGATCCAAGACAATTGTCCTACAGATCGTGTAATAAGCAATGCAACAGGGGAAAAAGAGAGACACCGAAAAGAAACCGCATTCATTTCTGAACCAATAACATTGATCATAATCTTTTGAATTGTACCTCTATCTAAAGGAAAAACCCCTGCTGTTAATGATGTTTTTAAATTATATATATTATCATTGGTGTGCACTCTATCAACGAGCTGTACATGCTAATTTGAGAAGCGTATGTACTTTGTTGTACAGCTATTAACCTTTGGTGGATCCAATCATAAACGATCCCATATATGGACCTTTTGTCTTTTTCTTCATATTCTTAAATTCAGGAAATTGAGAAAATCTTTTCATGCACTATGTAGTATGTTTAGTTAAATCGTAGTACTGCTAATATAGCCATTACAGAGAGGGAGAACATAAAGGTTCAGTCCTTTATTCTAAAACATTATGTTCGTCATGTTCAATAAGATAGTTGCATAGTAAGCTGTACCGCCATGTTCCGCAAGGTTATGGAATAACTCATGATAGCCAATCTAGCTACCATAGTAATTGATCCTAGCTAATGAGGATCATCTGGAAAACCCAAAATTGAAAAATAATGAACAATCTTTTTTTTTCCAACTGAAATATTTATGGGAAAACATTCACTGCATATTAGCAAATGTAGATATCCCGTCTGTTACAAAGAATTTACCAACAAAGGTGTTCTTTCTTTTTCCCCAAAGGGGGATTTATTTCACATCAGACTATGCCTCATACCATTTCCTATTGTGCATGTGGAGCTACAACTGACTTCCAATGAATTGGTAACATTCTTGCTATATGGGGTATGTCTTGGTTTTCGTGGTGCCCCAGCAGAGCAGGCGATGATCCCTGCTCCCGTGTTAGGGATCCAGTGTGGACAGCAGGAGATGGCACCCCAGGGGGCACACAGGATAATGCCGCCTATGTGGAGTGTCCAGCATCCTTGCTGCATGGCACCTTCCACCATGAATGTCACGCTGTGCCACAAGGGGACGCTAAGACAGAGAGCTCTGTGTGCAGCGGCATCACAAATGCACACACCACATTCTCGAGCCCTTCCACACCATGTAAAAATCGGGGAAACTTGCATCAGCAACCACGCAAAACCACACTCACAAAGTCACACAAAGCCCACTAAAAGTCTAAAAAGCTGCTGAAAGCACTGGGGATGTGAGCAGCTTTCCCACACACTTGTAGATCTCATGTTGTCTTACAATCAGCAATCAAGGTGCGATATAACCAATTGAAAAGTATATATCTAGTGCCTTCCATTAGCAAAGCATGTCAGCTGTACATGAGATGGGTGTGCACGCGACAGACAGACATGTACATATCATAGTATTATTCTAAAGCCAGTCCTACAGTTAGCACAGCGCCTGCACATTACTCCTAGAGGATGTGAGCATTAAAGCCCTGCATATGCGCATTAAAGTCCCGCTTTGTCATTCACTCACCTATTAAATTGTTAAGGTGCACGCAGCAGCAGAATACACCCAGGAATATCAACTTCATGTTTTCTGGAAAAAAGAACCGATTTCAGTTCTAATGCATTCAGCAAAAGAGCTCCACAGTCTACACTAGAGTATAAGAGGGCGCGGCCTGCCAGTCTTAACAAGCATTTGCATTGGCAAAAGGTTTTTCTGGCTTTTTTGTACTCATGGAAAAGGTATTTACCAGGCAAAATGGTGGGAGTACCAAGTTATCTAATAGCAGTGCCTGGCACATGCCTAATACTTAGAAACAAGCCCAAACGTTTGGCTTTGCCAATGCATGTTTTTAACAGGCATTCAGTGAAGGACACACATAGTGCTTATAATTCAATTTCCCAGTGGCCCACTTACAGCTACAATTAAGTTATTAACTATCAGAAGACTGTTTTGGAAAAAACTGGCAGGAACTTTGAGTGCAAAGATTGATGGTAAGGCTTGAGAACATAGCTCAAAGAGTTCCAATGAGGAGGTGTTCTAGGTGGGGAGGGGCAGGAACTGGGTGGGAAAGGCCACAGGGATCAGCATGGCGATGGGCAGTCAAAGTGTGGGCAAATAACCAAACAGAACCTCGAAGCTCTGTATCCTTCCTCACACGCCATTTCTCCCTAGCTGTACTCTAATGCAATAGTCTTGGCTTATAGGTGGCACAAGCTCCACCTAATAGCCCAAAAGAAAATGAGTAGGTTGTGGGGGCAGCATTCCTGAAATATGAGAAAGGCCACCAATTTCCACAAAGACGGCGGTTGCTGAATATCTGGTAGGGCTTGGAATGGGTCACTTTTTTTACCCAACACGCTCCTACAGGCACTGCTATCTAGGAAAATTGTATGGTAAGTTTTCTGTTTTTATAGTGCTGGATGTCACTGTTAGACCATTTGAAAGCACGGCAGGTGAAGAAAAGAGTAGTAGGAGAATTAAAGAGAAGGGGAAGAAGTAGACAAAAGCAGACAAAATAATGTTGTGTTCGGGGGAGAGAGAGAAAAAAAAGAGAGACCGAGAGGCCACAGTCCTGTAGATCCGTGCCCTGCCCTTTCGCCCACCTGCATCCCCCTTTTCACGCCCATAACCAGGGACAGCATCAGGGCCTTTCAACCTTTTCAAATGAAAGGGGCCTCGAGCCTCAGCCTCCAGAAACAGAAAATAGCCCAGTTTCTTATAATGTCAGCAAAGTATAAAAGGAGCACAACTTTTAAGCCTAAAATATTTACTTTTTCACATCCTGTGACGTCTTCCCATTGCCCATGTTAATAAGGCTGCCATTTATTTTTTTAAAGACTTGCCCTGCCACTTAGCCATGTGTGTCGTCCCACTCCCACTCAGACCTACTCCTCTTTTGAATGCCTTGTCTGTAGGCTTTCTTTCTCGCCTACCCATTCTCTTACTGTGACTACCATCTACCGGCCTCCTGGTCAAATCACCTCATTTCTCTCTGAGTGGGCGGACCACTCCTCCTCCCTCCTGGCCTCTACCACTCAACTCCTCCTCAGTGACCTAAATATACCTTTGCTCTCCTTGCTCCTCCTCTGTACTCTTCTGTGACCTCTGCGACTCCCTCTCCCTGTCCATCCTCCCTTCTCGCCCGACTCACTCTGCAGGGCACACACTCAATGTCTTGATCTCCTCTGACCTCCCCCGCTCCATACCTCTAACCACTCCTCTCTCCTGGAGCGATCACTCCCTCCTCTCCTCACCCCAAGCCAAGCATACCCCAACACTGCCACCTAGCTTCTCAGACATCCGGCCCATGAAGCGGGTGTCCCTTGAGGCTTTTGCTGCCACTTCCCCCCCCCTCCACCTTTGGCTGTCTCACATCCTGACACAGCCCTGTCTCTGCTCTACTCTTCAATTTCTGATACTCTTGATGCTCTTGCCCTTGTCATGAGGATCAGTTTGAAGTCTAAAGCCAAGTGCAATTTCTGGTATGATTCTGACCTAGCTACACTTAAATGTAAGTGTAGGGTGGCTGAGAGGAAATGGAGGACTTCCTGTTCATCCTCTGACAAACTGGCCTGTCATCTGCTACAAAGGCAATACCGACTCTCTGTCCTCACCAAGAAGATCGTCCACATTCAAGCTCGTATCTCTGCGGCATCTAACAACTCGGCCAAAATCTTTAAAATCTGCAAGGAGCTGGCCAACCCTGCTGAAGTCTCTACCCCTCCTGTTGCCTCCCAGGCTCTTTGCAATGCCCTTGCCTCTCACTTCATTTAAAAAACCCAGGACATCCTGTCCACCCTTTCCACCCACACCCCGCCTCTCCCCTCTCCATCTGTGCTTGCTTACCCTCCTTTAGCCACCCCCCACCATCCTTCTCGTCCTTTCCTCTTTTCTACCCGACAAGGTCGCTAGACAAGTCCAATCTATGCAAGCCTCGTCAAAACAGGTTCATCCCTGTTCCTCTAAAACCATCAAGGGCCACATTGACACCGTCGCTCCAGCTCTTGCTGATTTTTGCAACCACTCATTTGCCTCAGGATCCTTCCCCTCCCCTCTGAAGCACTCCCTGTGCTTCCTCTTCTCTAGAAAGCCACAGCTGATCCTTCTTGTCCAACTAAATATCGCCCAATTTCCATTACTCCCTTTCTGGGCAAACACCTGAAAAAGTTGGCCATCTCTCAGCTTAACCTTCATTCCAATTCTATTGGCTGTCTCCATGACCACCAGTCAGGCTTCAGAGCTGCCAGAAGCACAGAAATTGCTCTCCTGAAAATCTGTGAAGATCTGCTCTCCAACCTTCACTCTAACAATCCCTCTGTCCTCCTCCTCCTCGATCTCTCTTCTCCCTTCGACACGGTCAACCATACCATCCTGCTCAACCGTCTCTGTGAAAACCTGGGTATCACTGATCAGGCTCTGGCCTGGCTGACCTCTTTCCTCTCAGATCGACCCTCCCAGGCTGCCCTCTGCCAACTCCCCTCCCTCATCTCTGATTGCCTAACTGCCATTCAAGATTTGTGTGCCACCAATGATCTTTGTCTCAATGCGAGCAAGACGGAGATCCTCCTCATCGGCACACCTTCACCATCCTTTCCCCTCACTCTCTGGCTGGCCTCTCTTGGACCTCCTCCTACCCCTACCTGCGAGGCTAAGAACCTCGGGGTCATCTTTGACTCCACCCTTTCCATCTCTGAGGTCTCTAAAAAGTCATATTTCCTACTGCACCTCGTCAGAGGTACTCTGCCTTTCCTCTCCTACCCCCAGAAGCTCATGGTATCCCAAGCTCTGGTTCTCTCTAGATTGGACTATTGTAAAAGCCTCTTTCTAAATCTACCTGCCTCTACTCTCTGCCCTCTGCAACTAATCCAGAACAGAACTGCGAGACTTGTCCTTGGCCTCAAGCCCTGGGATGGTATCTCTCCAGCTCTGAAATCTCTCCATTGGCTCCCAGTGGATGCAAGGATTAAATTCAAAACCCTCTGCATTGTCCACAAGGCTTTCTGGGGCCTGTGTCGAAAATACCTTCAGCTAACCCTCTGCAAATACCTCCCCTCTCGAACTCTTCGCTCCTCTACCTCCAACTCCCTCAGGGTCAGTCGTTTTTCAAAGAAACGAGCTGGGGGTGGATCTCTGTCTTCGGCAAGGCTTCCCTCTGGAACAGCCTCCCTGCCACTCTAAAACTTGAGGAGAACCATCTCTGGTTCCGGAAGCACCTCAAGACCTTCCTCTTTTCTTCTGCCTTTGCTCCCCCTCTCCCCTGCTGATCTGTTCTCTCTTGGCACTGTACACCCGTCCACCCTCTCTCCTCCGGGCCCAGGTACCTGCTCACCCCGCCACCCTCCCACACTGCCTCCGGGTCACCACTTGCACTGAGGTCTGTATCTGTACTCATACAGCACCCCCTTTTTCTTCCTGCACTTATCAGACCTAGCCTGTCTGCTGCCTTAAACCTAGCACTTGCAAACTGGCTGCACTACCACTGTTTGGTGTCTTTATTATTTATTTATTGTTATTTATCTTTTTCTCCTCTGCTTTGCACTTTCCACTTCTCCCCCCTCTTCCATGCACTTTTCCCCTCCCCCTCTCCCATGTACTTGCACGTTCTCAATGTCACTGGGCCTAGTAAGATCGCTGTTTTGTTCTCCCCTGTTCCCCTCCCTTGCCTTGTCGCGCTCTGAAACACTTGTGTACGAGCACAATAGAAATAAAATATGAGTATCAATACCAATCAAACATTGGATCCAACTAGCCTTCTTAGAGCCATTTTTCTAGGAAATTGTGTGGTCTTGATAAACTGTAAGTAATTCTCTATTGCCCTTAGCCTTGAAACATGTACATTTCCAACATTAGTTTCAGGCCTCATCATCTAATATTACCATTGATAGCAAAGCCTGCTCAGAAGGCCCAGCTGTTTCCAGTTGGTCACACCCCTAAACACGGGTCAAACACAACTTTAAATAAAAAAGCTTTTGTCTCGAAGTTTCGCCGCTGTGCACTTGTGACCACCCTAAGCTCTGCCTCCATGACACGCCCACCTAGGGCCCTTTGTCAGGTGCTGCCCAAGGGCCCTTTGCCTTAAATCTGCCACTGCCTTTGTGGTTGCTTTAATGGTCGATTGGATCTCTGGGGCTTCAATAATCCATGCTATCTTGATTCTATTTGCAACTTTGTTTGGGGTTTACTATGCTTTCCTAATTGTGAAATGCACACTTATTTTTACCTGTAAGAATATTCCAAACACTGTGAGAAAGAAATCAATGATAAGGAAGGTGTCTGAAAAATTCTCCAAAGAGAGTCATGATTTTTACTTGAAAACGTCAATTTAGCATTACATGAGGATGGTTCGAAGAAGCCTCATTTGAGGGTTACTGTGAGAGAAAAACAGAATTCTCGGTACAATATAATGTGTGTTCTTAGGGACTTCTCCTGAAAAGCACAAGGCCTAGCTGAGCTACACTCGGCTGAGTAGTTTCTGTTACAGGGGTTTCTCTTTCTGCTTTTAGTTTGTGTCCTGTAGCACTGCGGAAACAATGATTCCTTCTTGAGCTGCTCGGACCCAAACCAATTTCTACGGCTGATTTACAAGTCACTCAGCAACAGTTCTCACTCTCGAACAAGGCAGCCAAAACGCTTCTCACTTAAGCAATGAGGCCGTGAGGATAGCTCAGGGGCAACGCGTTTGTCTTGGAAGCAAGACAATGCATAGCAACACGGGTTCGAATCCCAGGCTCGCGCTTAGAAACGGGTATTAGGTACGTTATAAAATAACAATTATTGTAATTAGAATGGTTCCCCCTTACCATGAACCTCTCCTGGACTGAGTCACCTCACCCAGCTTCTGGAACTCTTGGGTCTACACTACCACTTTACTACCCAAAGACACTACTGCGTTCTCCAGTCTGTTTCAAGTTGAATGATATTATCAGCCTGTTCAGGACAGATTATAATGGCCTGCAAGCAGTACTGAGCCTTCTGCCTAAATCACTGACTCCTACAGTGGAATGTATGCAGAACACACATACAGAAGATACCCAAAACACGTGGTGAACTCCCAAAGCGTAGTTACATCTGGAGGCATACGTTTGTATCAACAGTGCAGTTTATCACTTTTTCTACTGTTTACATCAGGAGTCTGCATCCTTTGACTCTCCAGAGTTTTTAAAATTACAATTCCTATCACCCCTATTCAGCATAATCAATGGTGGGGGTTGTGGGGGTCATGATCCAAAACACGCAAGAGCCTATTTTGGATTGGGACGTTACGTTAATGGAAGGTGTAAAAGCCTTGAGTAAGGCTTTAATGCCTTCCATCAAAGTCACACACCATTTTCAATCATTCGTATGGCTGAGTGGGGCGGAAGGCAACTGGCATTAGCACCACCCCTTTCCTCTCCTCCATCACTGGCGTAGAGGGGGGACCCACAGCCCCTGTGGTGCAGGACCCCACTGCAACACGTCCTGGGAGAGGACCCCCATTCAGACTTCAAAAAGAAATAGTTTCTTTTTTAAGTCACTGTGCCTTCATAAAGAAATTATTTCCGAATTGGAAATAATTTCTTTATGAAGGTAGAGTGACTTCAAAGAGAAATTATTTATTTTTGAAGTCCAAAGCCCTTCCCCCCCAACCCCACAACAGGGAGGCCTCCAGGTCATGCAGTGGGGGGGGATACCAATGACTTCAAAAAGAAATAGTTTCTTTCTGAAGTCACTCTACCTTCATAAAGAAATTATTTCCATTGCAGAACCGGCATGGTGGCCCCTAGATCCTCTGCTAATGATGGGAACAAGCGTTCCTGGCTGCTGCAGGGAGCGGAAGGCCTCGTTCCCTGGACCAATAGATTCAAAAAGCTAAGAAAATGTATCTTGTTTAAATGTGTGTCTATGTATATAATGTAGTGTGTGTGCATGCATGATGTATGAGTGGCTACCTGGATTACTTATTGTTAATCTTATTTACTCCTAGCCCTACTCTTCCTCATCCCAGTACTTGTGTATGATGCACTTTTCCTCTTACAAAAGTACTGGGATGAGGTAGAGGAACATGCAGGTAATGCCTGGCTTAGTTACATGTACTTTTCATTACTCCTAGTCCCACTTTTCCTCGTCCCAGTACTTACCTATGAGGCAAGGCAAGGTGCCGCATAGGTAAGCACTGGGACGAGGAAGAGGGACATTGAGGTAATTCTGGGCAGAGGAGCTGATTTTGGGGTTTGGGGTAGGTGGTGGAAGTGAGAGAGTATGTGTGGAGAGGAGGGGAGGAGGGGGTTGTGCACCAAATCGTAATGGTCATCCATGTCCAGGCTAAGCAGGCATGGTGTGTTATTAGTGGCTAGATAGGCATTTTGGTGCAGCCAGTCTAGTCATCTCTTACATTGGCTTGACTTTTTCTTGAAAAGGCAAGTCTGATAAAGCAGTCCTACTAAGTGTAATTACCTGGCTAGATTAGCATTTGGCATTTGGGTGCTGCCAGTCTAGCCATTTCTTACTGTAGCATTGTATATTATTCTGGGCATCTGCGATAAAGTAACCATGGTAAGTTTTATTGCTTCAACTGGAATTTTGGGGCAACCAGTCTAGGTTTGTCTTTATGTAGCATGGCACGTTTTATTGTAAAATGTTATTGCATGTCTAGACTGGTCTACATTGTGCAGCCAATTGTGCATGTTTTCATTGTGGCATGGCATTTTTAATAACAAAGCATTACATTCATTAAAGTATTAATGTTCCTGTGCTCCGTTGGTGACTTGAATGTATTGGATTGGTGTTACTCTACAAAACAATTGCAAATACTCTGGCTTTTTAGGCAATTTCCACAGAAATTGTGCTACATAATGCATTAAAACACATTTATATCTTGCACCTAGTGCAGTGTGCGGCGTGCCCCTGCAGCAGCATGATTGTGTGTATTGATCAACCGTGGTAGTCTACGCCGCCCAAAATTAAAAGTAAACGCTGCCTGCCATACTCACTTTGCACTGCGGCGTGCAAATATGAAAGTCAAAAGGCGGCGTACACACTTGAGCGTGACAGAAAAGACAAATCAAAACAGCAAAATTGCAAAGAGTCATTTCCATTAGAGCACAAACCTTACGACAGAGTTGGCACAGCTGGGAAGTCCCTGAGGAAGTTTAGATTGCCAGCACTCAGGTAATAGTGTCAAGAACAAGCCAGTATGTTAGAAAGTAGGGGTCAACATTTGCTAGCAATAACAGTGGGTTACGGATGCCTTTGTTAGGAAGAATGGTCAAAACCAGACGAGAGCGGGATAGGCACTAATCACCACAAAGAAAAACACTTAACATGTCTCTGCAACTCGAAAAATCTGCTCACTGAAGAGAATGGTTCCAAAAGCAGAGTGCTGAACATGTGGGAGAAAGGAACTGAGGTACGGGGATGCAGTGATACAATATATGTACTGCAAACGTCACATCCTGAGTTGAGGAGTGGAACGTCGAGTTAAGAGGAGGTGAGGAATCCGCTTTCTCCCTGATTGTACCACATCATTAAATATCTGAGTTAGAATGCCCACTAAGATAGCCCTGAATACTAAATAGAACATTAATATGCAGAGTTTTGCCAGCTCAAGGAAGTCAATCCCATTGCAGATGTCCGACTCAGTGTAACTTTAACCAAATTAACCTCATCATTCACACTTCAGATAGCAGGTTCCAGCCTCTGAGAAAATCTCTCATGTCTTCCACATAGGACAAAGACTCATCATTTTTCAGGGTCCTATAAAACTCCAGCACAGAAATTGAATCCCAGTTCCTCTGGAACCGAGAAGCTCTGAACCATAGTTTAATTTGTAAAGAGTGATGGGCTTACATTGGGAAATTACACCACTACTCCTGTATCCCTTTGGAACCTTCTTTTGTACTGTCTGCCGGATACATGAAACTGCTTGTTTTTGCGTACCTTAGTCAGATCTGCTAGCACCCATGGTTTGTCAGGTCCAGAATCTGCAGTGTTGTCAAGACCACTAGAATCTGTCAACTGGAGTTAGTGGTTTTATCAGGCGTGTCTAATGATATCCATGTTGCAATCGCTGTGGCATCGGTATAACTGTACTATAGAATAACACATGCATGCGATTGGGTCCAACATCTAGCGTGCATTTGCATAGGCAGATGATAGCAGTGACACTTAGATTAGCTTACTACTACCCTCAAACAATACAATAGATTTCTATTCGGGCGTAAACTAATAAAGTAATCAAACAGTATTAAAAAAGAATATATATCTAGGATTGCCTCGGATTTCATAAGGTAACCTAGTGGCTATTTTGTGTCTCCATGCTACATCATGAACAAAAAACAGATCAAGGCCTTTTAACTGTTCCAACACCCCAAATTAGTAAAATATGATCAGCAATCACAGGCCCAGTTGATTTCACAAATTACTCTAATCTCTTAATTAACAATGACTGACTGGCTGCTGGGGGTCGCGTAATTGAATTTATTTAGCGTTTAGAACATGCTTTTTAGGGATCTCCCCTGAGGGAGTGCAGCACTGTCCCCTTAGTATTGAGGATGCTCCACTCACTCGCTCCACCAATACCAAGCTGACTACAATAATAATCCATCAAGGAAACCATTAGGAAAAGGGACCTCGAAGGGGTGGCCCTACACCAGTACACATGGACAGAGCTCTCTTCAGGGCAGCAGTAGCAGGGTGGCTGATATCATTATCTGAACTTTGCCATTCATGTGTTGGTAGAACATCTAAGCAATGGCAGAGATAATCTGTGCTACCCTGCTAACAGTGACACTAATGACTATGACCTGAGACGGTTGGTTGTGTAACAATACCACGAAACACTTTCTTTGAATCATCTGGGGTGCTGGGAACAGGCATACTTAAGATATGTGGATACCTTAGTGAGGGAATCGTTTACCTCTGACTCAGAGGTACCCTCCACTTCACAGGTTCAAACCCCAACCACAACACAGCCCTTCAGAATAGCAGTATTGAGAAATTAGGACACATTAAGGTGGGTTTGTAGGGGGTGCTCCGCATATCAACCATGCAGAAAGGTTGACACAGATCAGACTTTTGGTATACACAAACAAATGTTCAGAATGGTGTGCAGCATAGGTGTGCTTTAGCGCTGATGTAGGCTAATGGCGTGCACCAATGGAGGAGTAGCTAGGGATTTGCCCAATGGTAGTACAAATTTGTAGGTAGTATAGGAACTATAAACTCCATAATGCCTAATCCCTACTTATTACTAATTTTAACATGTAACCAACTAATTCAATAGTGTTTAGAATGGGACAGCTGAATCCATAGTACTTTGTGCAAATCAGTGAAGCAAATCAGGGTGCAAACTGGGGTGTAGAAATGGGTCTGCAGATGCTGACTCTGAAAGGCTGCTTAGAGAGCAAACTAAAACCAAGAAAGTAATAGGTGGAAGGTTTCAAATTAATCAGAACCATTGTCATTGCTCTGGGCAACCTTCCACACCACTGTTGTTAGAGAGAAAATGCAAGAAATAAAGCTGCTTTTGCGATGGAGACGTGAGCTGAGGAATGTGAAAAAAGTCATCTTGTTCAAAGTAGGCCCATTGTCTAGCGCAGGACGCTAGAATAATGTAACTCATTAATTCTGGCTTTCACTGACCTAAAACTCTGCTCAAAAGTGACAGTAGAATAGAAAAGGATTGAAACACGTGGTAGCATTCTGGAACTTTCCAGGAGGTTTAACCATTCAGGAGACAGGTGGCTGATTGGCAGATGGCATCACAGTTAGGGGCAGTCAGACTTGTACTCGTGTAGGAGAATATACATTAAGTGGGGAGGTGACAGAGGAGGCTTTAAAAAGAGGACACAGAGAAAAAGGGGCTGGCTGGCTGGCGTTTGTTTTGGGCTTCAGAAAGAGGAGGCCTTTCCTGCAGAAGAGAAAAGGAGAAAGAAGGAGGGTGTATTTGGAGATGGGTAGCCAAGCAGCCCAGAGCATGCAGAGGCATCTCTTGCTGTTGTTTCAAGCAAATTCGTGTTGGACATATTTGGGTAAGCATAACAGTATCAAGTGAGGACATTTCATCATGTTTGTGTGTGATAGAATATAGCTGGGGTGAGCTTTGCGTGTGGGAAAAGAAAATCATATCAGGCATCCGGGAAGTCCATTTGTTCTTCATTTGCTGAAGTGAAGTCCATTTCTCTATGCGAGATTAGTTGCCAAAAAAATAATAATATAAAAAAAAAGGAAGTTACTGCTCTCAGCGCTAAGAGCAATCATTTATTCCTCAAGGTTGTTCGCACAGTGTCTTCTGACAAGTTTAGAGCGGGGAGAGAGCTGCAATAATTCTCTGGGCAGACGGACGGAAATTTCGCCTGGGGTGAGAGAAGAAAATATTGTAAAACTGCTACTAGCATAAGTGTATGAGGTTTTTTTTGTGAAACCAGCATGTGCCACTAGATGAAAGTACATTCCTTTGTTCTCAGTCGATTTCAATGTACAATAATTGCATATTGTGCATTCTTGTGTGTGTTTTTATTCTGATCTGCAGACAATGTATAAAGTATCCTATAAAATAATGAAGGCTGTGCATGGCTATCTATTGTGTGACACATTATTTCTGTATGGGTAATTATAAACTGTTTCTCCATATTATAAACACATTTGTTTTGAGGTGATCTGGTACATCTATTCTGAGTAAGTACACTGAACCACCAATGCAAACAAATAAGGTCGAGAAATCGTGCCCCTAGTGTGCACTAAGTGCTGCTTTTGCTTCAGCAAGTGACCCCTATGCGAGTCTAGCCCCAAGTTTTGTGGCAAGCTAGGAAATCTCACGAAATACCCAACGGGTTATAATAACAACATCTGTTGGGAATATGCTGGTGCTTCACTGGGCTGAACCCCTGCTGCCCTCCTCATTGTGGATGGGAGGATTGGCGAGCTTTAGGGATGCTCCATTTCCCACCTCCAAAGGTTGGCATCATGGAGTCTCAGTGACTGGCTTACCTGAGGGAGTTTGTGGGTTCTTTCAGAGAAAAGGAAAGGCCAGTCTCTTCGAGCAGCTACCTTTACCTCTATGTATTAACAGCGAAGGAAGCACTACATGGGGTGTACTGACACGTGAGAGGAAAACCCCATCCTCAGAATAGAGAAAAAACCTCTGGTCGAGAAGATGATGTCTCCCATAGACAGGAGGCTGTAGTAGAAGCTCCACAAGTAAGGGGTGAACCAGTGTGGAGTTGAGAGGTATGAGGGTGAGGGGGTGATCGGGGAAAGAAATTAGAGATGAGACGACCCAGTCCTCGCCGTCGGCGGGACCGCAAAAGAAGAAGGACTCCAGGCTGAAGAATCGAAGCTGGAAGGGAACTAGAGGGAGTGAAGTGGAGAACAAGCATACATGCCACATGAGAGCTGCCCCGTTAATTCTCCTCTTAAGTATTCACAGTGTTCCTGTCTATCGGTCTGCTCCCAGATGTCATCTTGGGGGCGTGAGTGTGTCCGCACACTGCCGCCATGTTTGGAAGGTCAGCCTAGCACAGCCATTCATCATCTTGCTTTGGTAGAAAAATCCTCCATCATTGTCCATGGTTCGCCAAACTGGTTGTGATTCCTGATAGATGGCTTCCATGACCACTGCCCCCCCCCTCCCTGAGTTCAGTCTGTGACCCCATTACAGGTACAGTACATACCTAAAATACTCAATTGACTAAAGCACATACATTACTTATGGTGAGACAATAACTTTGGACCTTTTCATTTTTCATTGTATCTTCATTTAAAATGTATTTTTTCTGTTATGTATGGGCTATTGCATTTGTTTGAAGGTGTGTAATTATGACAGTATTTATGCAATTTATAAAGTGTAGCTTTGATGCACAATGTGGTTAACAGGTCCCGAGCAGCGGTATCAAAGGTCGTTTGAATCGATGAGGGACCAGCGGTGGAGGTGATACGACAGGGAAAAGTAGGGTTGACTGGAGTGATCAGCGATTGGCACAATATTCTTTGCAGAGTATGCTCTGTAGGTCCTTCCTGAATGTAGATTGGCATGGGGACAGTTCAATCTAATCTGTGTTTGTTACTTCTTCCAGAGACAGGGTGCATAACAGGAAAAGGTATGTTTGATATTTTGTTTTCTATTGAAGTTCTTTGTTTCCAGTCTGACACTGCTTTGGCTCCTGGTTGTATTTTAGCCTTCAGAAATGGGATTTGCAGCTAGGAGTGTGTTTTTTGTTTGCAACAGCTTTGTAAGTGATGCAGGCAATCTCGAACATCATGCATGCTTGAAGGGGTCACCAGTGTAGCTCCTTGAGAGTGTAGAGGAGGTCCCAAGCAGGATTCACACTCATACCGCCCATTTTGAAGTGCCAGGAACGTTCACGCTGAAATATTTGACGTATGACGAGCAAATAAACCAGCAGAGAGCCGCAGTGGGGCTCTGTCCATTACCTATCAAACTGACCGCACCTATTGAAATACCAACACCTACGAAAACCTGGACAGTGAAGTACCCATTGAGAAAACCATATCGACAAATGAGACAGAATGATGATTGTCAAAATGCAATACCTGAAGAAGCCAAGAAGATACTAAAAGGAGACGAATGGTGACATCGCAAGAACCCGGACTGACTCACATATAGAAGGTATGACGACCTGTGAATGATGAAAAGAGACGAAACACCATGGATAAGTGACATCCTGAGTTTAAAATGAAACAATTGATGTCAAATGTAAGAAACTTATGCCATGAGCGTGATGAAGATATTCAGCCGGTTTACACGTGTACATATGCAAAGAACCGCATGAACCGAGAATTCATGAGGCTTGCTTAAGCTTAGTATAAGATAGGTTGCGGCAAAAGCCACCTACTATACATATCTACCTCAAAAGGAGCACTTTATACAAGTATACTTCCACTGTGCACAAGGGCAGAACTGACCAAAGGTTATTAAATGTCTCAAGAGGAGAGCCTCACAGCAAGCAAATCACGAATTAAAGACAGAAACTCAGACAAAGGCAAGTCATGCCAAGAAGCCAAGGTCGTATCAGCTGAAATAGCCCAACAGTAGATACAATTAATGAAGAGAAGAACAGAGTATCCTATTCTGAAAGGTCAAGATAAGCCACAGAAGGTAGATGGCTGGCAAAATTAAATCAAATACACAAATTGCATGAAGAATGAGACGATTTGACAGTGTCGAAAACACGTGACCAAGCAAGCAGAAGGGATGAAACTTTCTCACCTACGCATGCATTTGTGCCATGCCCAGACGCCTTGACTTTTCGAGACCAAGTAGCAGTCTCGAGGCCAAAATACAAAGAAATAATTGACAAATGGCCACTGAAGTGACGATTGATTGTTGCAATAATTGGAGGGAGGCTGGGGGTGCAGACAAACTCCCTGCACCTGACCGGCTATTCGGCACACTGCTAGGCTAGTGGAAATGTATGAGTGGGGTTGTTGCCAACCCAATCAGAGTGGACCAAGTAATCTAGGGTCCTCTAATTAGTAGAACCAATGAGATGTCGTACCTTTAGTGTCTTCTACAGTAGCCATATTTAAGGAAGGGCTTAGATGCCCCACCTAACACTGTTTATCCAATCCCCTCACTTTGTTACCATATCGAGATATAGCACCTATATTAAAGTTACCTTCCCAGAACCAATAGAATTGCATGCAACATTTTAAGGGTTACACATCAGCAATAACAAGTTTTTAGTATTAATGTGTTTTTTTATTAAATTAATTGGAGTTGAAGCGAAAAGGAAGATCGAGCGATTGCTGATATTCATTAACTCCCCGTTTTTTTTTACTTGTCATTAAACTGATTCCCTTTGCCAAACCATTGAGTTGTCATTATTGATTTGATGCGTAAATATTAATCTGCATCCCCATCCATCTCATGGGTGCTGCTGCCTCATCTTAAAGTGCTATTGGGTAACCCCCAGCTCTATTGGCCGGTTGGGGTCCTAGTGCACAAGACTGGGGGTGTACTGATTGAATTTTCCAAGTCCTGCAATGCGGTTTGCTGTATCATGCCGGGAAGCTTTCAGAGGAGCTAAGGTGACATCTGGTACTCCTGCAAGTAGGGTATTGCCACCGTCCAGGTTTGAGATGACCAGGGCTTGCCCAAACTGTCCTGAAACTCAGAGCGGGAATGAAAGGTTTGATTTTGTGGACGAGTGTGAGCTGGCTCCATGCTGTTTGGGTCTTCTTGGTGATGTGTGGGAGACTTTTCACTGGGTGAGCATTGAGGCCTGACCCCGTTGAGCTTCATGTCAATCAGGTAATATGGACTTGTTCATGCTTGGTGGTGTTTCCTAGTGGAATGAATTTGGTCTTTGCCGAGTTAGGCTTCAGGAAGGTACATGCATCCAGGCTTGGGTGTGGGACAGACACTCTAGTTTCTCAATGCTGTTAATGCAATTGATCTTTAAATAAGGATGCACCACCATCAGCATATTCGTTTATCTTAACATAGGTGCTGTCGTTTAGTTCCCCCAAATTGGTTGAGTTTGTGTTTTTGGTGCTATTATATTCTTTAACAAGACCTGATTTTGCACTTTAATCAAATATTTTAAATTTCATAAAAATGTTATTGTGGGCCAACATCCAATGAAGGAGTGGTTCAGGATCTAGCACTCAGTCACTGAAATGCCAGCACAGTCCTCACAGTAAAATGGAAAATGAACAGGCGTATTCTGGGGAGGGTTCCACTGTGACTTGGGTGGCAATGCCTGGTGAGGGAAGGAACGCATCTTGATCCTTGTGAAATGACCTGCGATGAATTGAGTGAATTGGCATTTGGGGAGCTTCACTGTAACCTGTGTGGTTTGGGTGAGATTTTCACTGTGGCCTACGCGTCATATGGTTGAAAAGGGGGGCTTCCATTGTGGTCTAAAATGACTTCCCAGGAAACGCGTACACTATGGCTTTTCTGGAATGGCCTCACTGCGACAGGTGCTGTAAAGTAAAATGGAAGAACTAATAACAAGGGATGAATGCAGATGTCAAACAGGAATAGAGGGGAATCTGACCCTACAAATAAGTAAATAAATAATTTAGCATTTGTATAGCGCTACGAACCCTCAGGTATCTGAGCACTGCTTTTTATTAACCACAGGGTGTGGGGCTCATTTATCGACCTCGGAAGGATGAAAGGCTCAGTTTGGCCATGCCGGGATTCGAAGCTCTGCACAGATGTCAAAGCAAGCGCTCTACTCGCTGTGCTATCGGACCGGCTATGAGCCTGCTATTTTCTAGCCCTCATCTCCTCCGGATGGTATTTCACGTAGCGCCTGCTTTAACCCATTTGCATGAAGTTCAAATATGTTATGCATTCTTATTTTGGAATATTTCCATCCTTTGATTTCAGGACCACCCTCCAAGCATTCGTTTTGGTAATCTGGACCGAGGCAATGTCCTCGACTTGGGTGTCGCTGCCTCAGCCCTCGCGGCACCCAAGCCAGTGTGATGCTCTGCAGCTAGACTAATCACAGGCATGAAGGCGCACACCTCGGACATCTGTGGTCAACCTACAAGGCACACGCTCCGATTCAGGCCGGGCCACGTTGTTCCCAGAAGTGCCTCGAAACACTGGATGATAAGAACTATTAGCATCCGGGCAGGCAATCAGGTGACTGGGAATGTAGGCTTTAAAACATGGTAAAGCCTGCATTCCATCCAGTCCACCAGCTAGAATTGATTTCCCCCCTGCGCTGGTCACTGCCACCCCTGTGCCTTATACATACACCCCCCACAACCCCACATCCCGCTTACCTGCCCATCCTTCCCTCGCCGCTCTCCACTGCCACCATGGCCATAAAAAAGTAACTTCTGCTTCTCGTCCATGGGGATCGTCTTTGCTTGTAGCTTTTTTTTTTTTTTAAAGGGAACTCGGTACGCACGCTCGGGCGAAGCCGCACTCCCTTAACAAAAACTGCTATTAGAACCCCAGTTTGGTTGCTCTGGGTACTATAAGCTCCATATGCCTTGGGGGGTACATTACCAGCTGGTAATAGCCCAGGGACCAGGTTAAGGCCCTTGGTTCACTTGAGTCTAATTTAGGCCCATAGCATTTCCCAGAAGGTAATATTACCTATTTACCACACTTAGAAGCTGGAAGAACCCAGCACGAAGCCACATATAAATAACAAGGCCTGATTTCCTAACACAGGGGCCAGCAATTTTCCAGTCGAGATCGTAATCTGTGTGGAGATTGACATGCAAAATAAAACAAAAAACGACTGACTTTTACCTCCACTTTTGTGTTGAACGATTA
The DNA here is from genome assembly GCF_040938575.1 of Ambystoma mexicanum. NCBI lineage: Eukaryota > Metazoa > Chordata > Amphibia > Caudata > Ambystomatidae > Ambystoma > Ambystoma mexicanum. The sequence goes on along the minus strand of NC_090928.1, from coordinate 984,952,990 downwards.
TAGAAGCAGATGAACAAATGATAACATTCCAAAAACTGAGAAAGAAAAGGCCCGAACCACGGAAATAAAGAAACATTTAAAAGGAGGCCCTTGTATTAAGTCACTTTTCCATAAATCTCATTTAAGGAAACTTCACTGACTTCCTCAATATGTGTCCTTGAGAACAAAGTGACATCAAATTAGCAAAAGCTGACACGCTTCACACTTCCTGTTTCCCTGCACTTTATAATTTCTGGTTCCTCCATTAGAAAGCCAACAATTGACACTTCAGACCTCATAACAGTGTGTCCTTCCGTTGACAGAGGAAATAGAGGGGTGTTCCGCCTTCGCATTGTTTATTAGCTCATAAAACGCACGAACGGAACTGAATGAGCTTCCTATGGTGTCAGTCATTATGAAGGATCATAATAAACATGTACAGTTTGGTTTTAAAGCAAGTACTTTAAACAAAGAAACATTTTATCAACAAGCACCTGGCGGCCATCTTAAAATCGCTCGTCTAATACTATCACCAACAGTGTGGTACAGGTGGCCTACGACGCCAGGGGCAAAGAGTATGTTTTTCATTTTCTATATTCATAGAAATAGACATAGCAGCAGTTAAAAGTGTTTGCTTGTGCCATTTGAACACAAAGTATTCATGTGCAAAAGCCTAGCAAAGTCTGCAAGTGCACAATGTGTAGATTTGCACATTAATTTATGTTAAAGGACAGCATAGCAACATTTGAAGGCATGCACAAAGTGCCGAGAGCGCCCATTTTACCATGTAGCTGCTGTCTGACGTCTCGTGCCGTAGCTGTGGCTCGTGACCATGTTTTTTTATTAATGGACGTGACGTTCAGTATTTGGCGGGCTCTCTGCCGATGTTAAAGCCATGGGTACATTTCAGAACGATCCTGGCTTTGCAAGTTCGCCGAAGCATTAGCTGTTCACAGACAGGGTCGGACTGGGGCATAAAATCCGTCCAGACACCCACGAAAAAGTGGCCCAAAATTACACATTACAATTCATAACTATCCAGAACAGACTGCTTGAGTACTATCCCAGGGGGTGCCTTGGTAAAATATGTTCAAACTGATGAGAAAATATATGTGCTTAGTAAGACTGGTTACAAGTAGTGAACCTTGGTTTGAAAGGATGACTTTAGAGACCATCCTGGAGTAATTTGATGATCATCGAACTACATTAGAAGTCATTCCCACATCATCAGAAATCATCACGCTCTTAAAGTCATCTGCAAAGTCTCAGAATTGTGTGCAATGATTTGAGGATGATTTTAGGATGACTTGGCGATTATGCTGAGAGAATCAACATTTTGGAAATCTCTTTGTTCCTGATGATTTTGGGCTGACTTGCTGATTACTTCAAGAGCATCATTGAGTTGGTTCCTGAAGATTTTGGGATGACTTGCTGATTACATCAAGGACATCCCCATTTTAGAAACCCGTTTGTTCCTGATGAATTGAGGATGATTTTAGGATGACTTGCTGATTACTTCTAGAGCATCACCAAGTTAATCCTGATGAATTTAGTATGACTTACTGATTACTTCAAGAGCATCATCAAGTTTGTTCCTGAAGATTATAGAATCATTTTCAGAATACTACTGATTGTCCAGCACTTCCTTTCAGCTTTTGCTAAGTTGCACTTATCATGGATGATTTTACAGTGCTTTGCTAAGGACTCCTTTTTGGTCGTTTTTTTAAATGGATGCACTGACAATCCTGAAACACAGAGCTAGGAGAAACTCAGGATAGAAGTGAGCCAATGATCCCCACAAGAATACCCAGAGGAGATGAGCCAACACAGATGCACACTGGTGGAACCCGCAGTCCTTGACATTGGCGTCACATTTAAGCAAAAATAGGATTGTACCCATCATGGAGGCGAAAAATAGTTATAACCCCAGAAAGCATTTCAACTGTATAACACTACAGGCCTGATATTGAGTTTTGAGGTATTAAACCCGGTAATACCTCCAAACACATTAACCGTTACCGCATGCAATAATTGCTGGGTGGTCTGGTAGGTCTGCATGCTGATGAGTCATGCAGCCCATACCAGTATTCCCCATTTTGGGGTCCCATATTACTTCATGAGGATCCGGTGAATACTGCACCCGGTAATTACCACATGCAATATTGGTTTCTCTTTCAATGTGATCATGATGTAAAAAAAGTTTATATTTTCACAGGCATCTTGACCTGGGTTTGCATTTCCTGCATACGAAAGTGCTAGAGGGGCCCCTGTAGTTCTAGAATGTACGCACTAAGGGGCTCCACATGCTGCTGGTGCCTCAGCTGGGAGGTGACCATCAGGTTTAACAATGGGCTCATGCTCGATGTCCCACTTATTGTACATCCCTAGCTCACCTTTCCTTCACCCACCCCCAAAAAAACAAGTCTGTGTAATGATAGCAGAATAAAAACAAGCACTGATGGGGCATATGTAATCCCATACCAGTTAATGGCCAGGAAAGGGACATGTTGTTTTAAATAAAATGTTTAATGTTACAGCCCGGGTTCCCCACAGGCTTTCTTTTCGTTAGAGGTGAGTGCCACGCATGGGATTTACGCAGGCAGGTTATTTTTGTTTTTGTAGATAAGCTGCCTGTGATTGTGTAATATTGTGGTGACTTCCCCTGTATAAATCTTGGGGACCAACTTTGCATTGATTTTAATAATTTAATAAAAACAAGTATTTATTCTGAAAATAGCCGGTTGCTTGCCCCCAGAATTGTGGTGTGTGATTGTATGTTAGGGGACGAAAAATCAGGGGTGCCAACTTAATCATCATCAACTTTATTCAGCCGTTAGGTCATCAAAGTACATCCTATCACAATACAAAATGACTAGTTTACAAAAGAAAAAAGGCCAGTCACAAAAGAGCAGGCCCCCCTTCATTTTCACTTGTGGTTTGGAGAGCATTCAGTCCGTGAACCATAATGGATCCCCGGGGGCCTTGTCCCCAGTGGCAGTAAATTAGCACCAGAAAGAATGGAATTTGTATTATTATTGACAGGAGGGTGAATGGTGCTGTGAAAGGGATGGGGGCTAATGTTAATTGTGCTATGTGTTTTCCAGCCATGACTCGCGTTACTGCCCCATACACCATTAGCCACTTTCACATCCCTAAATTCCAGCTTCCCATAGGCACTAGTAGAATCACCCTTGTAGTGCCATCTGCAGCAATTCACTATTGCTTCCAGGGATATGAACAGACAACCCCTTACTGTATGAAGCAAGTCGCGCTCTGAAAGACTTGTGTACGAGCGCAATATAAATAAAATATAATTTCATATCAAGTGCATGCATTTATTTTTAAAGCGCCTCCCATGGTTCTCGCCAATTAGGTTGTGGCTAAGGTACCCCATGCACAAATACTTTACCCCTGCTTAGAACTCCCCCCCCCCCATGTACTTTGTTGTTAGTCAGGCCCTCCCAGGTACGAGATCTAGGTACACTATAGTAGTCAGCAGGATGTCCATAATTTCCCATATAGTCGTCGTCCGTAGCACCCCTTATTGCATGTATTAAATTGGGGCTGGGTGGCTTGTTTGCTTCCTTAGGTGTGTGCTGCTGAGTAGACTGCTTATTGCGGTTCCATAGCCCTGGAGTGGGTACATGGGGCACACACTGAGGTGGGGCCTGGGGTACTTTACTGGTGGTGACAATGTGGGAACCATTGTTTTTCCCAACAATCAGTGGGTCTTTATTGGCATATATTTCAATGGTCTCTAGTGGTTTGCAATGCCCTAAAGCGTCTACTAGGCCAGCGATTGATTCTCCCCTGAGTCTCCCTCCTCCTCTCCCTTGGGCTTTGATTAAGGGAGATAGGAGCCTTTTTATAGGACTGCAAGCTCGGACAGAACTTGCTTACAATTACAACTATAGTCAGAGTGTGCCTCCTTGGTGAGCAGGTCAGTAGTAGGCAAAGTACATGAGCCCAGTTGATTAGGGACACTTGGCAAGAGAAAACAAGATGAGGGACTATTTACCACTCAGGTTCGTGCTCCAAACACCAGTCGTGACGTCCATTGGTTCCATAGGTTCGAGTGCGCTTGGTTCTGGGGCATTAATGGACTCGGGTGTGCAAGACTCCTTGGCTACTTGAATCAAGCTCGACGGTGTCATAGTCTCATGATCCACACGGACTCCCTTCAGGCATTTCATGGCAAGCGCCCTTCCCAATGGTTGGGATACGGGTTGGCTAGATGGAGGGGCCAGCCCCATACCTCCCAACGCCAGCGCCAACCCTGGCTCCTGCAAGTAACTGGTCAAGTCAGATGTTGACTGGGACGTGTCACTGGAGGAAACAAGGGGGAAAGCAGGAAGCTTGTGGGGGAGGGGAATTTCAGCGGCCAAGGATGACAGTGTGGATAAGGGACCAATGCTAGGTCCCGTATCCCCAGCAGCACTAGAGTCACTGCCTGAGGTTATTAACAGTCTTTTCTTCAACGGCGGAGCAATCTGTTCTTTGACAGTAAAATTATCAATACAAACTGCATCAGCCAAGTCCTCCGGGCCACGTGTGATCCCCACCCTCACCACTGCCAAGTGTATCTTCTGTATGCCTCACTGAACCCTCCCTTCCATAGAAGCTGGCCCCAAGAAATTGATGGATTTCCTTTATAAGGTGATACGCCGTTCCCATGAACTTGAATGGGGTACTAGCTTTTCCCCTGGGGGCAAGACCAGTATCATTCCCTGTAGCATGAGGGGAGACACCCAGTGCCAGTTTCTGCCTCACAGTTGAGATTTTACGTCTAGGCTCAGTACAGTCTTGCAAAATTGGAGGCTTGAAGGGGAGGCTCACCTTATGAAACACAGTCTCCTGAAGTTGTTCGCTATGACAGTTCCATTCTGTGCACCACCAGGGATCAGGGATGCAAAGTCCTCAGCTATCATGCGCCTCTACTGTCGCGGAACACCCCTGTGGGAGCAAAACAACCCGCACCCTTGCTTCCTGTGGGCTTTGGCCCTGGTGGGCTTCAATAGAGGAAATAAAGAAAAGGGGGCATGACCTGGTGCTCTGGTGCTTGTGAAATGGTGGCCCTCCTGGGACACACAGCAGCTCCCAGCGGGAGCGAAACAGCCAATGCCCTTGCTTCCCCGTGGGCCAACATAATGAGCGACCAATATATCAACAGATTAATCAAAATCATTGGTTCTAGGACAATTTTCTGCTTTTTGAAGGCTGCACATAAAAAGGCTGACTTATTTCGGTCGTTTATGTGCGGCCCTCAAAAAGCGGAAAATGCATGAATTCAGGGGGTTTCACCCCCATGCCCGTTTCCACCTTTCTCCACTGCCCCATATCCTCTCGCCACAGGCATACACACTCAATCACCCTCCATATTCACACATAAACACGCAACCAGTTACATTTACCCCGTCCCCCTTCTCAAACATTCCTCTTACACACATACACACCAACATACACTGACCCACACACTCACCTCTGTCTCCTGCTAAGACTCCCCTCTGTCCCGCTGTGCCTGTCAGCACCTGCATGCACTCGTGTGTGTTGCAGGGGCTGACAGTACGATTTAGAAAGAACGCTCAGAGCAGTAATTCTAAATCGGTCTCTCAACAAATCGATTTTCAGTAATCGATTTGTTCACTTAGTACCAAATCATTACATACTCAACAAGAGGGGAAACCGTCCCTGAGTCTTTGGTGGGGTTTCACTTGTGGCATTGTCATTTTCAGAGCACAAATTGAACCAGAGCTACTCTGCTACCTCGGGTGGATTTCTAAAATGGCAACCCCGACCCCCCACTCACTGGGACCATGTGCATTTGAAGGACTTTGCCAGTGATCTGTGGACACTTAGTAGCCAGTTCTCGCAATGCTCTTCTCCCAAAGGTTCTCATGGCAGAGGCAGTGAACCCTGAGCGGGAGAAGATGATGCTGCTGCTGCTGCCCTAATCCTCTGCTGGGCTGGCCATATTATTGGCGAAATGGCACCCTGACAACAGGTTCCATGGGTGCATCCTAAGAGCCAGGAGCAAAGAAAGTAGACATTTATTCAACCGAGGTCATGGTGAGTGGAACTCTGCAGCTCTTTCCCTTTTCATTGCTATGTTGGCACTGATTTTGCTTTCTCGGTTTCTGCACCTACCCCTCCCTGCACCTCTACACCTCAATGAGAGCAATTCATGCAGTTAAAAGACTGGGAGCAAACAGACACAACAGGGAGCATTTTTTTAGCACTATACATCATTGTGCAAGGCCGGCTGTTGGAGGACACACTTACTAATGACTGGCATACTTGATGAATACATCTGTAGTAAAACACCAAATATATGTTAAGACTTTTAACAATTTATTAATCTATCCGAGCACATTTATGCTATTCCCACAACCAAATCACAGCCACACCACAGTCACATCACAACCACGGGACATGATACACACGATATCCAAATCACAAACATATAACAAAAACTTCCATAACCACATCAGATACAAAACCACATCTCATCCACATCAAATCTAAACATTACAGGCACAGTAAAATATCTTCACATTCACAACACAATTTAAAAAGTCCTTATGGCATGACTAAAGGAAATGCAAATTTTGCCAACGTTGGGGTGCATACTTGTTACTATATAGGGAGCAATGCAGCGAGTATAGCTTTTTGAGTAGTAAACAGCAAGAGCTGAATCACTGCTAGGGGCTTCTAATTTTGTCAGATAAAGCTCTTAGACAAGAGATTGCACACATTAGTTAAGTAGTGAAGCTGGGATTTGAAGTTAGTCTGCAACTTAGGAACTTCACCATGTATCTTCCCATCTGTAGTTGGTAGAAATGTGTTTAATGTTCAGGAATACTTTGTTTTATATTGATAACTTGAAATCCACACAAATCATAATGAACCACTCTGCCGTGTATATATAAAAAGACAGAAATACGATCAGCAAAAAGATTGATTTTATTGTTATTTTTCCTGATCTTGAATTGAAGACTACAAGTAACAGAATGCAATTCAGCTGAGGCTAAAATGGCTTCTGGGTTTTGTAATTGTACCTTCAAGACTTACCATCAAGATACTGTGCGATATGGTCACCTAGCTGAAGTCAGTGTTTAAGAGGAGGGGGTGGGCGAGAGAAAGGTGGACTCTTGGGCTGAGTGCTACTGATAAGGAAGGCTGGTGCTAGGGTGAAGTTGACTGCTGGGGTACTGGGATGAGTTTGGGTGCTGGAGTGAGTTGCTGTATGTAGCTGGGTGGGGGAAGGCTTTGGCTCAGTGGTGGGGTGTGTTGTGGGATGAAGCTTGGTGCTGACAATGGTTTGGATGGTAGAGGCTGATGAGGTACTGGGGTGAGGTTGAGTGCTGGGGTGAGACGGTTGGGTGATGTTGGGACTGGGGTGAAGATAGGTGGCAGTGGTGGTGTTTAGTGAGGTTGGATGGCGGGGTGTTAAGGTGAGACTGAGTGCTAGAGTTAGTAGTGACAGTGGTGTGGTTAAGCAACATTTCCCTAACTGGTATGGAGGGTATACCCCCAAAATCTTTTTTTTTTTAATAGTGCATTTTACAGAATAAATTGCAAAAAGCCATATGATTGATAGTGATTGCTGAACACATGTGATCTCAGCAACAGTCCCTCACCCTGGGCAGCACCTACAATAATACTGTCCTATATAGTGTACCTGCAAAATACGCAAATGGCAGCAACCTGACATGGAAATTCACATAGAAACATGTTAAGTAAAAGAATATCACTGTAGCTTTAATTTTCAAAGGAAAACTATACATCAGAGAATACAAAATAATGCAAGCGTGCAACGTCTCCTATTTAACACATCTGTACTCTAAAGCTTTCAGATACACACTGAAAGAGGTTGTGCATCATAGGTAAAAACAAATCTTCAAAAGGGAGCTTTCTTCTATATACTTTAACTGATTGGGAAATGTAACTGGTTGAGATCTTTCATTTGACAATGTACTGCCAACCATGCATAAGAAAGGAAGGTTTGTCTGAGAACACAAGAACTGTGTTTACAGGTCATTAACGTGCTGACTTAACAGGTGTGGACTACGCTGTGTGTGTGTCTCTCAGCTAAGCCATAACTAGGTTAAGAACACTGCCTGCTCGAGCAGAGCGGATTCGAAATGTGCCTCTCTTCTCTTGACCCTTTCAACTAAATCCACACATTTTAAAATGAGCTTGAAGTGGTGTTACGAGCACCAATGCTTTGCATTTCTGAATATGAACATAAATCTTACTGCGTGCCTAGTAACCCAAAATAGTCCAAACCCCCTCCCTAATCCGTGCCTATGTCTCCCAGTATGCCCTTCTTTGGGCTGTTAAGGCTGTGTTTTGGGGCATCCTTTCCTGGATGTGAAGCGGGGGAGTCTTTGCCCAAGGTCTGGCGGTAGTTATCAGCCTGCTGGAGGAAGCATTTTGGGTGGGAAGAGAGGCTTTGTTTTGGTTGAGCGCGGAGGTCCTCAGAACGCTTGTTAGGGGGAGGCTCCAGGATAAGGAATAAGCAGAAAAGTAGGAGTGGGGTGGGTCTAGAGGAGGGTTGGCAGAGGAGATTGGGTAGGTGAGTAAATCGCATAATTTTGTATTATTGTGTGATGGAAATCAATGAATATTTACAAGGTGATTCTTTTTACTATCAAATTAAGCTTTTTCTTGTTTTAAAAAAACATTCATATTTATTGTACATTTCAGTGTGCATGCTGCGAGAAACCAAAGGGTGTCTCACCATCTAGTCCCTGGGGATCTCTTTCTCAGGTGGCCAGGACACGGCCATCGCCTTTGTTCAGACCCTGGTGGTGGCCCAGTGTGGGAGGATCACCTGGGTGAGGGGTCTTCGGGGACTGGGGGTGAGGCGACCGATGGTGAGACATGGTATTCTTCCCCTTCCCATACCCATGATCCCTCCTATTTCATAGGATTCGCCAATGTCCCAACGCCCCCTCCCACTTTTCTACACAAACACTGGGCCGAGGAAGAGGGCGACAGAGTAACAAGGATAACTCTTACACATCTCATTGAACATGTCCCGCTAATTGAGTCAGGCACTTGAGTTTAAGTGCATACATTTGATTCCAATTAGCTCTCCTCACACGGAAAAAAAGGTGGAACATAGAGACACCTTCTGAGCAAGGTGGAACACGGGACAAAGGCTAACCTACTGGAGAAGAGCAACGATCGAGGGACGAGGTTGTTGCCTCCAAAAGGCCCCAAAAGACACGTGGAGAACACACAATCTCAATCAAGAAGGCTGTATTGTGTTTCAAGGATGCCAGCGACCCTCCCGGGTGAACAGTAGAGTTGGGGAGGCGAGTCCAAGCCTGCGGTACTAACCTTGACTCATGAATTGAAAAACTGTAAAGACAAGAAAGAAATGCACAAGCCGTTGAGTTGGCAAGCAACATGAAAGACCTGTGTGTATTAAGGAAAGACAGAGGTTGCAACATTATATCGCACATTTGAAGGCTGCACACGTGTGGATGAGACGCAAAGAAAGGCAGACCTGTGAATGAACTTTGAAGTAACGATAGCTGTAAAACCAGCAATACAAAGTAACAGAGTGGTCCGGCAAAAGGAAGTAGCCCACTCCAAAGTCTCTGTGAAAGGCGAAATGTTTGTAGCGATAAACTGAATGAACCGAAACAGCAAAGTGATCAAAATTAAAAATCAGAGAAAAGGGGAGAGTAAAAGGTGAATGTTGAACTTTGGTGCTTAGGACAGTGAACTACCCAGACCAAAAAGCACTGGGGCAAATGCCACAAGTTTGTGAGTTGGAAGGAAAGCCAAAGTGGACCTGCAGCATCTCTAGTGAAAGCCACGCACATTCGAAAGTCTGTGACATCAGGAAACAGTCTGAGCATGACTGAGGCAGACCGGAAGTGAAATAAGTTAGGGGAAGAGAACCCTTAAAGGATGTGAATTAAGTTTGGGGAAAGGAACTGCTTCAAGTGTTTTGAAATTTTGCTTTAAACGGTCTGAGCCTGACAGTGAACATTTTGTTGAATTGTGTTTTTGAAAGTTGGAAAGAGAGACTTTAATGTAGAAGGCCAAGCAGGCTTCAATTCTTGTTTTGAACTGCCTTTGTTTTAGAAACCTGAGCCAGAGTATGTCATCCTGCCTACGGGGATCGCCTTACTCCGGGCTGTCTAATGTGGGGAGGAGAGTTGACGCCGCCACATTTATTCTTTGCATTTGAACACTGATTTTCCTTTACATACATATTCTTCTTCACACACATTTTGTACAAGAGATAGGGCAGGCATTAGGTTTTGTTAGTATAGGCCATTTTGACTACACAGACTCAACTAGGACTGTTTTATTTATGATTTGATGGTAGAGACTACTCTCAGTTATAGTGCAAAGTAGGAGTTTTTCCAAACCCAGAAACTTTAATAAAGGTTTTACAACTTGTACCTTTTGTGTCAGTGTCATACTTGTGAGACCATGCCTCTCTTACAATGCACAGTGCACTGCACAGTACGTGTGTGGCTTATTTTTTTTTATAAGCCATTTCAGAAGTTGGCCTACAATAATCCTGATGTGATTGCTTACCATCATAAAGATGTGATCAAGTCATTCTATAGTAATCCACACCGATCCTGTAGTTGTCATCCTGGAGTTCTCACAACCCATCCTGCAGTTGTCATGGAGTCATCCTGGAGTAGTTCAAGATCATCACCATTTCCAGTCAAGTAATCAGGAACTTATCCTGGGGTAGTTATTGTGATACTAGAGTCATCTCATTTAAATAATTCAGCCTATATACATACTGTTTTAGTGCTGTATATCTGTATTCTGTGTCACTTCCTTTTCTAGCTGTGATTTTTTCTGCGGGAGGGTTTGGAAACTAGTTTTTCTGACCCCTTTGCATGCTCTTCACCTGAAAGTTTAAACATATGGTCACAAATCTTGTCCAAATTGAAATGTGCTATAAACCTGACAGGACCAAACTCCAGCATCTTCTCGTGGATGAGGGAAATGTCCCTAAAGACCATGTCACTACAGTGTTTACTGTGACATTACTTTTCAATCAGCAAACGTTATGTGTGCATTTGAGGGGCATTTACAAACAGTATTTTTCAAAGATCAGTGTACACAAAATGTTATGTTTGTGCAGTAGATTAGGGTAACAGATTTAGTTCTGGGTGTATGAACTGTGACAGTCACCTGGCCTGTGCCAGTAGGGGAGACTGGGAAATTGTGGGGCCAGTGGGAGCGACCCATTCTGTGATGCAGCATCTGGATGAGGTAACTGCTTCCCCAGTCCTACCTAAGCTAGTAAAAAAGAGCAACCATGTCAGGCAGTGTTTAGTTGTAATTGTAAACACTGCTTTACAAAGTATCTCTTTGGGGTCCGCCTGCTTTATGCCAGTGCGTAAAGCTGGCGGGCCCCATAGGGGTCTCCAGCATTAGCGCTTGCATGAAAGTCCATGCTGGCGAATATGCTGGAGCATTTGTATGGCGGAAAGGAAGGAAGATGGTGAAAAATGCAACTAGTGTTCAGCCTCTTCTCTCCGCCATACAAATGTAGTTACCATCCTGAATACATTAGTTGGTGTTAAAGACTCCTGATCAATTTAAGACTCTGTTTGGCATTGTTTCTTTCCATGATGTTGTTAATGATTGTATAGGTGGTATGTTACACATAATGTTATGATTTAGTTATTGTCACTTTTATGTCCTTCCAATTTTATATATGGCAACCATTGTACTGTCTATGTTCTGTGTTAAATGATTTCACCAATGATTTATTTTACATTTATTTGTTTTCACAAATATATCACTGCAACACTGTACAATGTATGTGTGCTAATGTTTAACTATGTATTATGAATGATTGGAGAAAGACACTAGAAACCCATGTTTGTACAGATAGTGTGATAGCCCATTGGTTCCCAGGGGAAATAGTACCCTTGTGACTTACCAGACTGTAATAAGCCATGGCATTACTAAACCCTTTTACACTGGCCCACTTCAAAGTGTTCACACTACAGGTAGAGGGAAGGATTCCAGAGAGGGACATGTCTGCCCGTTCAGTTACGACTCTGACCCATAGTCCTCCCCACATTCAACAATCTACCCAATCTCCTTGTCAATGGATGAATACCAGTCTGAATTAGACTACACCTCCAGCTCGGAGAGTGTAGAAACCAGACCATCCATTGTAAGAGATACCTAAAACGGAAAACTACTCTTAAGAGAATTCATATCTTAAAGGGGAGGAGAGACTCCGAAGACCAATCCAGCCTCAGAGGAAGCAGGGGTTGCCTGTACAAGCACTACAACCCGACCAACCAGGGTCAAAAGCCAGCAGTTTGAATCCCCAAAAAGGCTCTCTGATTGCAAGCTGGGATTCCTCCCCAAATGTAAAGCCAAAACCCCAGAGATATTCTCAGTTCCTGTCAAAGTTTTTCCAGTCTGTTGCTAAGGGAGCTTTCACCTTCCTTTGGAGGCAATTTCAGCTACACCGGAGGGTGAAATCTGAAGGACGCCCTTTTGAAGTCACACCACTGAGGGTCCATCTGGAGCAATTACAAGGAAGATAAGATGGTGACAAACTCTCTGGAAAAAGGTCCTTGGAATCCACCATTGATAAGTTGGTCACAGGACACTTGGCTGTATTGGGACAGCTAAAGGATGCAGAGGTCCAGCCTGCCCAAACCATTCCTCTGTCAGCTGCACTTTTACAAAGATGAATGCCCGGGTGTGACCCCAAAAAACATTATTTTGTAATTTTGAGTGCATCACAGAAACGAGCCCTGTTCATAGCACCTCTATTGACTGGAGATCTACAAACAGCATTCTTAGAACTCTAGTGGCAAAAAGATTAAAATGTAGACCATTGGTTGGATTGCTGGACAGGAACGCCTAAATAGCCCAGAGACTTTGAGACGCCTTCCTCCACCAAAACAAGACTGACTCAAAAGAAGTCCTTGAGTAGGGGGGCATCAAGAAAAGGGGGAGATATGTCTCACCACTGTCTCAAACAGGGCCTGGCTAGGTGAGAAACATAAGTTTATTCATGCATGTCGTTGTGCTTACTGTGTGACTAACATAAGGGGATCCTTGGAATGTTCAGGTGAAAGAACAATGGACAGGTCACCCCTGGAGTTACCAAGAAACAATGAATTTGTCACAGGGGCTGGAGAAGGTAAGCAGGGAAGGAAGAAAAGGTTAGAGCGGTTGGTGAAAAAAGAGGGAATATGTGCTGTCGCTCTCTGGAGGGGCGTGGGGATATCACAAGGCCTAGCTGCATATGCCAGGGCCAGCCTGGCAGGAACTGGAATCCTGGGCTGTGTGCCTAGAGCAGCCCAAGAAAAGGCAAACCCCGGCCTACGTCAGTGGTGAGGCCCGACTAGGGAAGCAGTGGCCAGTGGAGGCTGCAGCCTGCTTGGGCACATGCGGGATGATGATAGTGCATGATTCTGTTGTTGAAGAAACAAGGTCCAAGATAGCAGATTAGCTTTCAGGCAATGTTTAGCATCCTTAAAATAATTCACTGAGAAATTGAAAGCAAATGTAGTTGTATCAGTCCAGTAGAGCTAGTGGGGAAGATTCTGAAAAATAAAAAAGTGGTGCGGCAGGGTCAGCAGCCGACTAGAAGGCCTACCAGAGTAGAAACCATAGTAGTGCTCAAGTACAAGACAATACAGGCTAACATCAAAGAAATTGGGAGAAGAACAAAGTTGGATGAATAATATCACACACAAAAATCTTTACAAAATATATCCTACCGTCCATGTATTTTATTGTTTGCCTAAGGTTCACAAAAACCTACAAGGTCCACCTGGGGAGCCGCCATTGCTCAAAATGACTATTTTTGAAGAAATCTATCTATACATTGATAACACCCTGCAATGGGCAGTGATCCCAAATGTACATCACAATAAAAACACTACAGATTTCATAACCAAACTGGAAAGATGTGAGCTGAGAAGTAACCTATCACTTGGTAACACTTGATGTTACAAGCTTGTACACCAACATTCAACGCCAAGAAGGAATCAATGCCATAAAGAAGACGTTACAAAGATGCCACATCAGAGAGGTTCATCATGTATTGTTCTGCGATTTGCTACGGTTTGCATTACACAACAACAAATTCAGATTCAATTAAATATGTTTTGAACAAATGAGAGGCACCTCCATGGGGGCACTGTTTGTTCCATCTTATGCAAATCCTTTTATGCAGGACCTTAAGGAAAATGTGATCCAATCATCATCAGAATGGAAAAAAGGAGGTTGTTTAAGGTCCAAATACATTGATGTGTTTATTCTGTGGCAATGTTTGGAATCAGATCTGCAAGAATGTTTGAAATTCATCAATTTGGATCCACAACAATATTAAGTTCACATTTACTGTTGCGACGTCCAACATCACGTATCTAGACAGTGACATACCTCCCGAAAAAAAGTTGCAATTTCGAGTACATCACAAACCAACAGATAAAAACTCATTATTATAGTGGCTTTCCTGTGTTTGAATTGTATACAATGTAATAACGTCATACTAGGGAAACGCACTATACCATTCAAAAACAGGAGGAAACAAATCACACTAAACCATTACGCAACATGTTTGTCAAAATGCATGGTGTATGGTCTAAAATGCTCCTGTGGGAATTATACATTGGCGAAACCCAAGACCAACAAAAGAACACATGGTAGAACATAAAGCAGACATCAGAAATAGAAATGTTAATTCAACAGTAGTAAGACATTTCTTTGACGAGAACCATCAAGTCTCACACCTCAATATTTCACATTTTCGAGACAGTACCAAGACATGCAAGAGGCAGTGACAGACAAAATAATATTTTCCAAAAAGAGTAATTTTGGATCCATAAATTACAGAGTATATATCCTTTTGGAATGAATGTGGACCGGAATCTCACATGCTTTTTAGTATACCTGAAAATAGCACATGAGATAAAGGGAGGAAGTCTTTGGATTCAATATTTAAAGTATTTTGGCATCCAAAGGGCCAAAACAAATGTGTGTGTGTATATATATATATATATATATATATATTCAATGAAAAAACTTTGTTAAGGGGACGTTATCGTTAGGTTTCACTAATAAAAACCTTTGAAATTCACAGAAAAAACTTTGTTAAAGGGACGTCATGGTTATGTTGGACTAATAAAAACCTATGAAATGCAAAGAAAAAACTTTGTTAAAGGGAAGTTATGGTTTCAAGTAAAATCGAAAAACCCCAGAAATTCACCAATTATGGAAAGCTAAACACCCATAACTCGCACCACCACCGTGCACTGCTAAGACTAACACCCAGGACATCAAAGATGACATCACAAATGTCATTGCTGACATCGCACGTGAAATAGATTTTGATGAAAAGCCCCTACAAGGAGTTGTGTTTATATTTTTGCTAACAAGATGTCAGGGGTGATCGGGAGACCTATCATGTACTACTTAATCTATTAAAGAATGTACTCATCTAATATCATTGTATTGGAGTGTTGTCATTAATACAAAAACCTAATCATATATAAACATAGGCAATGACTGCAGCATGCACCATAGAAGTACACTATTTATAATCTTCTAATTCTGGATAGTACAATAATGAATGATACCATATCAGAGTTTTGAGTAATGTTAAACATGTAATAACTAGCTAACAATTCAAGACTTGCAGCACTTGTGCTGGTACAAACAATACATATGAAGAATCACAATGCATACAAATCAGAGGCACATACAGGGAAACTAAAGTAAGGAAGAAAGAAACAGCATCATCAGAAAATGTTAATGACATTAAAGTTTATCTTCATGTATACAAATGAATTGTGTTTGAGGCCTGCTCATTTCCCCATGTATTTGCACCATGAGCTGAGACCAAACCCTAAGGAAAGTACTTCAAGAACATATGACAAGGTTAACGTCTAGATACATAGCACCTTTTCAATTTTAATATTCTGACTGCCAGTGAACAAAACCACCTGTCCTATATATGTCAATAAACAAAAAGAAGTGGCCCAGATATGTGATGTCATCAGTGCTGTCATCAATGACATTTGTGATGTCATCTTTGATGTCCTGGGTGTTAGTCCTAGCAGTGCATGGTGGTGGCGCGAGTTATAAACCACCCAAAAAGTGCTCTTCCTATGGGATTAGCAATTTAACTACACAGCCACTATCGTGGGCTGTGTAATATATATATATATATATATATATATATATATATATATATGTATATATATATATGTGTGTATGTGTGTGTCATTAGTTTAGAGACAATTTAAGGAGTTTGAACATGAAACCACATGCATATTCCTAACAGCTTCATCAGAGTTTAGGTCTCATCAATAGCGAGCTAGATGTTAGTTTAGAAAATATTGAAAATGCATGTAAACCACAATGAGAAGGGTGCAGCAGCTCAGAGTTACGTAAACCTCCATAGTGACTCACATCCAGTTATACCACAACAAGATGGCAATATTTATGGAGGCTTAGAATAGAGGGAAATGAAGGTAACACAATAGTCCCCCTCTAATGTTCATTATTTTCTACCAGACAGAATAAACCCCCGCAGAGACTGGCACAGCGTTTACAGTTTAGACGTGACGCCCGCACGCAATGCCCACTACAAGAAGAAGAGGGGGCGCAATAGCATTTGGGTAAGCAAACGCGGTGTGTTTAAAATCGCAGGAGTGAGAGTATGCCACAGGCTATAACCAGAAACAGAAAAATTATTTACATTTGACATACAGATATGCAACAAAGGTTTTGGTTAAGTGAGAAAGCCATGAGCTAGTTGCAAAACAGACAGCTGTGAGGTTTGAGAGCTTTGGAGCTAGTACATATCTACATTTAGAGCACCATTGATGAAAATTATGTGTGAGCACATGACAAGACAGGAAACTTCAAGATTATTAGATGATCTAAAGATGATCCTTCTGTGTAATGAACAATAAGTATTTTTTTACCTAACTTTGTTAAGTTGCGTTTACATCTTTTCGGATTGAAGTCAGGGGTGCCTATTTTCTTGTTTGTCTAAATAAATGTCCAGAACTGGCAGTTACAACATTCATGCACATAAGAAGGCTTCATGTTTGGTTTGACAAATGTTTTGGTTTCATGTTTTTAAACAGCCACCTGATGACGACTCGGTGGAAGTCGAAACATGTGCATGTAGTGTCATGCAATTATGAACCGTAGTTTATCTTTTGATGAAAAGAAAAAGCAAAGCTAATTTCAAAATTATACGTTTCATAATGAGAGGACAAATACAGAATTAAGAATAAAAAACTAGAAAGTTGATAAAAGTGAAGCAGTTTGTGCTTTGTGGTTACTAAATCGTCCCTTTGCACAGGAAGTATTCTCTGGTTTACTGTTGTCCAGATTAGTCCTCACCCCGAGGGTAAAGGTGGCAGTTGGGAGGACTCCTGTCACTTCCCTATGTGCCAGTGGAATTAAATACAGTATCATACCATACCTCTGTTTCCAAAGAAGGGTCAGTCTTTCTCGCTTTTTCCTAGAAAAGTACTAGTATCAGCAGTCCCAGTGATGGACTGAAGAGTAAAGAGCCCACAGGAGCTGCGCGGGAGATGCTTAATACTAGTGCACCACAGCCACCACCTTAACCCAATAGAATAACTGCAACACACTGTGGGAGTGACTAAATCTAGGGTGGGTGCGCGCGCGAAAGATTACCAGCCGCACCGAGTAACAACTGCACTCACGTGCGCCAAAGCCATGGAATGGTTTTACAAAACAGACTGTCAGACGCGTCCGCCAGAGCAAGTACTGTACAGTAACAGAGTGAATAGACACTGCCTTGCTGGTGACATTCACATGAACTGGAACTCTGATTATAGCTTGCTGCCATTATCGATCTGTGGCAGATCCACATGAAAGAAAGGTGTGGGGCTTACATGCCCTTACATGTACTTTACTTTTTGTTAACATCTCCCAGGTGGTTAAAGGAGGGAAAGATTAGCCTGGGGAACCAAAGGGGAGCGCCAATGGAGGCAGGATGCAGAGGCCATAAGGGGAAAAGGGAAACAGGGGGAGGGGGGTGATTCAGTTGAGATCTCAGAAGGAGGTGGTGGCAGGCCAAGAAACCATAAGGAGGAATTAACGGAAAGGAGCATGGAGGCAGTGTATAGCAAAGGTGGAGTATTGGCTGGTGAGAGAAAGTGGTACTGTGTTGTGAGTGTGCGTGCCTGGTGTTTATGGGAAAGTGGTAGTAAGGAGAGTAGGGAGTGGATAAAGGGTAGCTGAGGGAGTGAAAGGAGGGTGAGTGAGGGGAAGATGGCGTGGCGTAGTAGTGTGGGGTGGGAGTAATGGTGTGGAGCTGGGAGTAGTGATCCTATGGAGGTGGGAGTAGTAGGGGTGTGGCGGTAAGGAGAGAGTAGTGGTGTGGAGGTGGGAGAAGAGTAGTTGGGCAAGAGGAGAGTTGTAGTGGTGTAGGTAGAGCGATTAGGGAGTAAGATCTGAGAGTGGAGGTAGATCATAGCGAGAAGTACATCACAGGGACAGAGAAAAAAGTGGGAGTAGGGAAGGAGGAACACAGGGGAGGAAAGTAGCAATGCAGAGAGGGAGAGAGAGAGAGAGAGAGAGAGATGGATGGAGAGAGAGAGAGAGAGAGAGAGAGAGAGAGAGAGAGAGAGAGAGAGAGAGAGAGAGAGAGAGAGAGAGAGAGAGAGAGAGAGAGAGAGAGAGAGAGAGAGAGAGAGAGAGAGAGAGAGAGAGAGAGAGAGAGAGAGACTAGAAAGGAGTAAAAGGGCATGGAAGTTCAGGCGAGTGTCCAGAGTGATTGGAAGGCACTATCCAACCAGGGTCCTGAATAGGTGTCCCGTAGATTGTTCCACGAGGTCTAGACACATAAGGCATTTGCCTTTAGGGCATCATATGTAGGTAAATAGATTTTAGAAAGTAGGGGTTACCAATCACTAGTACCAGCCTGGGGTCATGGGATTGCCCATCCCTAGGTTAGAGAGAAAGGGATGGCCACTAAGCCTGTTTAGAACCCTATTTGGGAGTTGGTGTGTTTTTGAGGCCATCGGTGGCAGTGTGTACATTTGAGATGTGCAAGAAATATGCAACAAAATGATGTGTGGGATTCACAGACGCATCACAGGGATGTGCCAATTCACAAATGAAGTGCAAAACGAGAGGAAAGGGCGCAAATCAACCACATTAGGTGTGCAAGCAGCCCAACCAAAAGTGTGCATAAAATGTTTGGCACGTGATTCGCACAAAAAGAAAGTCAGGGCCATTTTCTTCCAACACACACAGGAGCAGCAAGTGCCCTCAAAAAGTAAGCAAATGCATTGGCCACCCAAACGAGTGATGCCACCCTTCCAGGCAAACACCACACAGTATGTAAGGTCAGCACATTGACTCTATCACTATATTCTGCAACGACTGATGCAGTAGGCATAAAGCAACAACATAAACTCATGAGTAAGAGGATGAGGGCGAGGGGTTTATGATGAGGACCGGCTATATTGATCACCTTGAGTCACCTTCCATATCCTATTTAGTAGTCCATGTTACCAAATCATTAGTCATCCTGCCATTTAAGTGCTGCCAGCGCATGCCCGAAGAGCAGTCATGTACGTATCATTTTCGGACACTACCAGATATGCAAATATCCATAGCGATGATCAGCCAATATGAATCAATTCCCCAGTTATTGTGAGCAACAGTAACACCTCAGATTGTGCTGGGAATTTGCATCCATAATCTCATGGTAGTGTCAACATACATGACACCCGTAGGACTGCTGACGTCAGGAAAATTCTATACACCTCACCCATAATCAATCGCCATAATTAAGCACAATGTGTTGATAAGAAAAACAAGAAATCATATAAACCTTCTTGGATACGCAAACGGTGTGCAACTCTAACAAGTTATTCAGCACTGTATTTGTTTCTTTGGATGCTTTAAAAAGAGTGTGATGATAACCTTGGGTAGTATTGCACCCCTTAGTGCTCATTAACATAACACTGGACAGCGCCACTGCATTACTGGAGGGTAACTATCACTGCAGGGTGGAGAGAAGCATGCCTCACACACAACACAACAAGCAAAATACTATAACCCTCCCTGTGGGACTGACCTAAATATGATAATGCACCTTTCGCAGTCGGTATACGCTGGGATTGAACTAGTCTGTACAACTTCTAAAGGAGGTGAAGTAGAGGCACCGGAGTAGTCTTCCCAGCACAGACCCACTCGCTCAGGCTCTTTGGGCGGGGCTTGTGGTTCTTTCCATCGGTTGACCACCTTCCATGCACTGAACGCCACCTTGCAGATCGCTTCTTGGATAATCACCTTTAGTTACTGCCCTGGATTACTGAAATCTTGTTGCTCTCTTTCTAGAAGGAGTACTTCTCTTTCTACCTCCTGAGGTACTATAGCAGCGTCTCGCCCACTAGTTTCTCTCTTCCTGACCATGAGTGTTAATACCTTCCAGCACCTGCCCCCTCCTTGCCTAGATGGTTCCTCTCCTCCAACCTTCCCACACTCTCTGTCTCTACATGGTACCAAGCGTCCTCTCACCTACTCACAACTCTCCCTTTTCCCGATGATCCACCTCTTCCACTACCCAACAACTCTTTTCTTCATGATGATGCCACTCTCTTCCTCCAACCGACTCTCCCATGTTCTTTGATGGACCAACTACTCCACTCTCAACAAATCTTCTCGCCTGATGACAACTCCCTCTTCCCCCAATTTCCATCTCTGTCCCATCTCCCCTCTCAGCACCCCTCTCGCTCACCATTCTCTGCCAAACTCCCTTTTCCAACTCCCACGCAAACTACCGACCCTGCCAGACTTAACTGGCTTATTTTTATTGCGCAGCTCCCACTCCTTTTGGTTAGCCTGAGTACATTAAGATCACCTGTGTATTGAGGGTTGGGCTCTCTTTTAATTGGACTATGGGGTGGTAGTCGGGTCGTTTGGAAGGGAGCTGGCTTGAGATTACATAAGGCCTGCTGCCACCTTGAAATTTAGTGACGGCATGGACATGTGTGGCGCCACCTTCCCCCGTCCACCATCCCCTCCCCCCACCCCCTCCGGGATCCTTGCTGCCCTTGCTTTTGTCAGTTTGGATCTCTCAGTTCTGTCAGCTTCCGCAGTTGGAGTCAGGAAATCCTTTGATAAGTCAGGGAAACAGACTCTGGCCATTACATTGCGCAGTCATAGGGAATTTGCAGTTTTCTGATCCCTGCAATGCTAGTGAAGTTAAAAGAAAGGGGTCTCTTTGGTCCGTATGCTCTCTCGCTTGTGCAAACCACTTCTCCCTTCTCCGGGTAAAACGCTAAAGCCTTAGGACTTCAACGAAAGGCGCAAGTGGGCAACGTAATGTGGAGTGCTTCTTCTGGATTTAGCACAGAGGTAGGGAATGTACTTCTTCACTCGTCAAGTCCCTTTGACTGTTAAACTGAGAGGCTTTAGTGTTCATGCTGCAGATGTGGATCTTATTATTGGGCTTAACTGCCTCTCCAAGCAATATGAGAGTTTCCTTAAGTGTGTTGCGACCCCTCCCCTCTTTGGATGGTCCCCGACATGAGTAGGGTAGGGGGGTTCTGAACACTTGTGTGTCTCCTCGTGGTGCGACTGTGCATCTTTAGCTGGCGACCTGCTGCTGTCTGCAATGATTTCAGGTGGGTTTCAGAAATACGTCCGCGTGTTGAATGTGCGAGAAACTTTGTGCATGTCTTCATTCTAGCACAGGCAACTATGTGCATTTGCTAAGGACTATGACATGAGGACTTTACAAAACCAAATGACAATATCAATGAAATAAGAAATGAGTGAAAACAACACTTCCATACACCCACAGAGCAGACACTTCCTACACCAAGCCCTTTGTTGAGAGTGTATGCAATGCGACAGGGTTCTGCTGAGTGTTTTACATCTGCCACTCTCCTTTGGGGAAGGATTTCACCATTGCAAACATTTCTTTTAGGTGCATTCGGATTGTATATTACAAACAACCGTAGAGCTGCACCATCTACACCCACACTCGTGCACACACCAATGAACAGCCACTGACTGGAGGTAAGCACAGAACTGTTCGTACATGTAGCTCACATGTAAGTCAAAGTTTTATTTAACACAATGTTGGCCTGATTTACGAACACGTTTTAGAATGGGAAAGTCCCATTCAAAAATGCTTTCTACATCTGGCCCATGATGTCTCTCGCTTTTACAGCCGCTTGCATTTCCTCTGCGAAATGCTGCTGGCTTTGAAGTGTGTGTAAATCACACGCAGCCCATTCATCAAAAGGGCCGCTAAGGGAGGGCGAAATCCACGCAATGCAGGATACACGGATATTTCAGCCTTTACAAAAATAAACGCTAATGATCCCATGGAGCACTGTGCACAGCGCGCCCCAGGGGTAATCTGGGACTGGAGGCCATCGACTATGGCACATGGGTAAAGCAAACTTCCGCTGTGGATTCCATTGTTGTCTATGTATGTGGCAGAAACCTTTGGTGAAGCTGCAGAATTGTGTCCATTGCACTTTGGAAGGTAGCTGGCACTTCATGCCATATGAAGTAGTGTACTGTTAAATCAAATGAACCAGTAAGGAGGGTCATATAGGCAGTCTAGTCATGGTACTTGAGTGCTAATAGAATCAGACAATGCCCCTTGGTCAGGTTGATTGTAGATATGAATTGATCGGCCCCCCTCTTGATTATCCAATGCATAGAAATTGGGTAGGCTTTGACGCAGAGGATTTCATTCACCTTGCGTAAGTCAATACGAAACCTCCAAGTCCCTCAGTTTTGGGTACCAGAAAGGGGTGAAGATGGATAGCCTTCCCAGAAGGCATCTCAATCTGATGTACCAGCCCATGTTCCCACCATCATTGGTGAATTGCTGAAGGAAGTCTTGCAGTTCCCTAGTTTGTTGGTCTGTTAGGTTATCATGAATCGACCCAATCCATTTTGAATGTGGCCACTGTTGTTGATCCGCCTGCTGCTGGACCATAAGCACTGAATCCAGAAATTCTTTCCAGGCTTTCAGCTAATTGATGCGATAGACTTGGGTGGTCTTCCACCAATCGCCCTGTTGAATTAGATAGTTCTAATTGCTAGCAGCCTGGATCACTTTGTAGGGCCAGTGCCATTCGGCTGTCAGTTTGTTGGTGGATGCTAGCAGTAAGACTGGCACATCGTCCCCTACAGCAAATCTTTTGAGTTCAGTTCCCCTGTCGTGCATCCTCTTGTTTCTCTTGGCTGACCTTCAGATGTTATTGAGCCAGGGACAAAATCAGTGGTAGCCTTGCATGGCTACCTTGAATGAATCTACTGGTCTCTTCCTCACCTCTACATGGTGCTTTTCTGCGTTCTGTTAAACTATCCACCACATCTCTAGGTTTTCTCCCATAGGTAAACTTGAAAGTTGGCCATCACATTGAGGATTGGAGTTTTGTTCTGCATCAAACAGATCCCAAAGTAGTAGCACTTACCAATTCCTTGTGTCTTCTTCATTCACGTTCTCAAGAAAGTTCTTCCGAGTTTGATTAAAGCGCTCAAAAGTCAGTTTGGGGGTGGTAAATAGAGGTCTGAAGAATATACATTTTTAGGATGTTCTTGAGGTCCGTCATTACCCTATATATATGAAAGGAGTTCCCTTATCCCTAAGGATTTCTTGAAGTGGATGATGAAGTGTTTGAGGATATTAACATTGTTAGATCTTATTGGAAATGCTTGGGTACCATAACAACCAGAATGCATGGACTCCCTGAGGTGGAGGGGTTTTGTGGCCCAATGACATTCATCCCAATGAGTGCAGGTGGTATGTTAGTGATATGGAGCAGTTGCAAGGTTGCCTTGATAGAATTTGCTCAGGTGGTCTTCTGACGTGGGGACATTGTAGACAGTATTATACAATGTCATGATACCCTCAACCAGAGGAATTGGCTAAGGACGTTGGCTTTAGTCTCAGATACGCCTTGATATCCTGCTGAGAGACTGGCATGTGCTAGTTCAAGGACTGTCTTCCTGTAAGTAACTGGCATCAGTAACTTGTAGCGAGTGTGCCCCCCTCCTGAACATGGTTCGTAATGAAATACAGTAGGCCTCTTTGTTCTAGGATGTCTGGTTCTGTTTTTCTAAGCCCCTCTTCATGAGAAATAGCATTATAAAAACAGGTTCACATAGCTGGGTCCCGACGCTGGCATGCCCAAACTCCTATCGTTTATGGATGTGACTGCTCTGGGGTACATGATGGTTCAAAGTGTCCAGGCACCTGGATATCACCCATAAAGACATGAATCCATCCTCTCCCCTTCGTTCTCTCTTAGCCCCAACATTTTTTCTGCCTTTATAGGAATGTAGACCTCACAAACGAGCTGGACAACTGCATCTCCCCCTACAGCACTATTAAATACTCTGCCCCATGATTAAACAGAATGGTTTTAACAATGCTCCTGAAGTCGGTCAATCAGCCCAGAGCCCGCATCAGTCCCATAACTTGCAGTTAAGCCAGATTTGGGGGCTATCCGCACATAGGTAAGGTGACCTTGAGGCTAGTAGAGATTAGTGCCTGGTCATCCAAGAGGTTCAGCACTAGGTCAATTCTGAATAAATCTACTCCCATTGGGCCAAGGGTTGTCTAGTAGGTACTCACTCTATTCTTGGGTTACATAGCACAGGAGGTACAGCCTTTGAGATACCCACTTCTGACAGGGTGGCTAGGTGGCAGTCACAAATAGGCTGATACAAGAGTAGCTTACATCAAGAAGAGGGTTTATTTTCCACAACTAACAGTTTCAGCCAAGAGGGATCTTCAACCCAGACTTGAATGCCCAATCAAGGACCCTGTTCTTTGTCTTCAGGTTGCAGGGTTCCTGGACCCTTGTCAGTTGAGTATGATGTTAGGCCTTCTGCGGCCAGTATACTCCGGGTTTGAACCAGTCTGCAAGTCTTCTCCAGGAGATAGAAGCACTGGGTGACTGTTCCCAGCACTGACCCACTCTTCTGGACGCTTGTGATGAGGCATGTGGTGCTTTCTGTTGGTCGACTACCACTCTGCTCTAGGGTTCTGGCACAAGCTCCGACCCCATTTGAGATGGCAGAGTCTCGTACATCCTCCTGCCTCCTCTGGTTTCTGCTCTGGACCGACCTGATGCGTTGGGACCTCGGTGCCCTCTTTCTAGAAGGGGCACCTGTTCTCATCCACCTGCCTTAGATACAATGGTGATATCGTTCTCTCTAGTTACCCTCCTCTTTGCCACCGATTTTAATCTGTTCCACCATATTGCCTCTATTGGCCTGCTGATGGTTCTTTTCCTCCAACCTCAACACATGCTCCTTCTCTAGATGGTACTGAGTGTCCTTCAACCACCTCACAACTCTTTTTCTGATGGTACGCCTCCTCCACCCACCAACTGTTCCCTTCCTAATGACGCCTTCTCTTCCTCCTACATCCTAATCACCATCTCTCCTTCTCTGTTGGTCCACCTCTTCCACTTCCCAATTCTTCTCCCCAGATAACGATCTTATCCTTTAACATCCTCAGAGGGTGATAGTGGGCCAACCAAGATGGCCGCCTTGGTCTGTGCTTCCACATAGCCCCACATCAATCCTGCAAAATCCTGCTGTTCCTTGCATATTAATGATCCAAATCCCTGATTCCTGGCTTCCTGATCTGTCCAGCTGCCACCCCCCGAAAACCAGGACAAAAACGGCCTCTCCAAGCTCTTAAACGACCCACGAGGCCGTGGGGCCGAGCCCCAAGCAAATTTCCCGGCGAGGCGATAGATCGCATACAGCCACCCCTGCCCGGCTGAGACCCGTAAACCCTGGACCCCGTGAAGGTGGTGGGAGAAATTAGCAGCGAAGCGGACGAGGGGCAACCGGTGGGTGGCGGCCCGTGGCGGGCCTACAGGGGACTCCTCCCCCCCCGCCTGTGGCTAGCGAAAGGAGTGTGAGTGCTGCGCCATCTGCCGGCATCTGTTATCGCCAACGAGGGCTGCAACGATTCGGTGGGGGATGGAGGACCTTCCCCGCCGCTCTGCCGGCGCCGGGGCCTGTCCGCCCTCCTGCGGGGCTGGGACGAGGGCTCCCCGTGAAGACCCAGGGCTCTGTAACACTAGCAGAGGCCCCCCCCCGGCGCCAGTGGCCTGCGCCCATCAGCAGTGAGCAGCAGAGACCCATCCAGCGCGGAGGTACGGAGAGGGGGTGGAGGTCGCGCTCATCCCTTGAAAAGGGGCCGTCCTGGGCCGGCTCCCCCCCCCTGCTGAGCACACAGCCGTGCACACGGCGCCACCCGGGACCTCGCTGGGTGAGGGATGTCACTGGCTCACGGCGCGGCACGGAGCGGCAGAGCTCTGCGCCCCGGCGCCACCAGCAGAAGCAGCAAGAACACCCGTAGCTGCACACAGTGACCCAGTCCAATATTTCAGACGCAGTAGGAGCCTCGCTCCGGCAGCCTCATAGACCACACATCCTCCCCAGGCTTGAATGGTATGAACTCTCCCCACTACGCGGGACCTAACTTGATTCAACAATAAGGAGGCACAGCCGTGTCACGGGAGAGGGCCCCCCCTCACCTGTTACTGCATCACTCACCTCTCTACCACGCCATCCACAGCCAGGTGCACTCACAACCCAGCACCATCGAGTGTATCATTAATTGCCTCACGCGGAAGCCCACTGGAAGCACTACAGATGCAGTGAGTGCCCTGCTCCGGCTGCCACAGGAGCTAATACAATCCCTCCACCCCCGCAGGCCCGGAGGGTCGAGCTCTGCCCACTGCGCTGGACCTATCATCCCTCCATAACATGGAGTAACGACTGAGTTTCGAGAGGGGCTCCCCCCCCCAGTTATGTTATGTTATGTTATTGTAACTTATAAAGCGCACGGTCACCCTAGGGCATCATGGCGCTGGAAAAAGAGACTACTCGGGCGAGGAAAAATGATAACAGCTGGAGTTAGAACAGGTAGGTTTTGAGAGCTCTCCTAAAGCCACGATGGTCAGCAATGGCTTGCAGAGACGGAGGAAGGCCATTCCACAATTTGGGGGCGGCGATAGAGAATGCTCTGCCGCCGAGCCTTTCCCGCTTAGCTCTGGGAATGATCAAACGATTGGAGGTCCTGGAACGAAGGTCCCGACCTGGGATATATCTCGTAAATTTGGATTTAAGAAATTTGGCACCCTGGACATAAATAGCCCGATGGACAATGCACAGGGATTTGAAATAGATTTGTTTCCTCACCGGCAGCCAGTGAAGTTTGCGCTACACTAGTGTAATGTGAGCCCCATAGGGGGAACCGGTGGCTAACCTGGCTGCAAGATTCTGCATACGTTGGAGGTGGTGGATAAGACCGCTTGGCTGTGCAAGGTACAACGAGTTGCAATAGTCTAACCGTGAGATCACCAATGCAGCTACCACGGGAGGGCGAAGGGCTTCAGGGATCAACGGCATAACCTTCTTGAGGACCCGGATCTGGTGGTGAGTGCATTGACGGACGGCTGCTACCTGGTTAACCATAGACAAAGAAGCAGAGAGGATGACCCCTAAGTTCTTTACTTTACTGACTGGGCTAGGTAGAGGGCCCAGGGAGCGGGGCCAGAAAGCAGGGGTCCACAAAAGGGGGTTCGGAGGGCATCCTACCAATAGTACCTCCGTCTTATCCCCATTTAGTTTTAGAGAGTTCTGGTCCATCCATATCCCGACTGCCCTTAAGCAGTCATGGAGGCAAGCTGAAACCTCAGATTGCTCCTGATCTAGGCGGATCAGGATTTGTGTATCATCCGCGTATGAGTAACAGTTGAGCCCATAGGAGCGGATGAGACAGATCAGGGCCCAGATGTATATATTAAACAGAATTGGTGATAGAGAGGATCGCAGTAACTGCAGCTTCCTCCTCTCCACCACGCTGCTCACAGCCAAACACAAGCAGCCCCCCCCTTCCAAGCACAACACAGCCAAAGACCGGCAATATAAGGCAGCCGCTAAAAAACAGCCACCCGAAGCCTCTTACCGAGGTTTCTCCACCTGGGAAGGAGAGAGATCAACAGGGCCTCAACCATTCCAGGAGCAGTCTAACACTCTCGACAGGAATCCAGGGGAAGGCCCCCACAAAGGGTCCTGCGAGACACCCCTGGTTCAAAAATATCCTTGCTGCCAAACAGCTGCACTCCCGTCAATCTCACCTGACCAGGTACTATCTTACACCCCTGGGAGAGTCCACAAGCCGCTCTAGATAAGGCGGGGCACAACCTGACACCAACAAACGTCACCAATTTCGCATGAAAGATCGGGAAAACTGATAAATACCAAAGGAAATTGACCTTTGAAAATGGCACGACGCCAAAAGCACCCCTGCAGCGAGAAGACCAGGCGCCCTCGCCCGGCTGCTCACACCAGATGGAATCGGAGCACAAATGAAGACGACAATAGCCAAGTGCGAGGACTTAGAAGGTGGTCAAGAAGGAACAACATCAGAATCATCAGGGTGAGAGAACACCAGCCGCAAGGGAAAATGGAAGATTACGTGGAATCAATTTGCACATCCCTCTTCAGCCGAGAATCCCTTTCACAATTCTTCATAGTAGAGAGGGCACACAGGATACCAGCAGCCAGACCTTCCCCCGGCACACCGCCTAGGCCAATCATCGCAAGGCTACTCAACTACAGGGTCCGCAATACCATCCTTGGATTAGCCAGAGAGAAGGGGAACCTCCTCAACGATGGAGACAAAATACACTTTTACCCCGACTTCTCTCCCTCAGTACAAACACAGAGGAAATCCTTTACCTCCATCAAACAAAGACTCCGAGCCAATCAAATGCCCTATTCAATGCTCTTTCCAGCACGGCTCAGAGTACAACACGGCGAGAGGGTCCACTTCTTCCAAACACCAGAAGAGGCAAACATGTTTCTAGACCAGATAGGCCGCCCTGATCAAAATCCCAACCGCCCCAGGCCCCAAAGAGACAGAAATCACAGGAAACGGCAGAGACCAGAATCAGGTAACAAATCGGCAACAAGGCACTAAAAATTACAAGAGCAATCAAGAAGAACACAACACGGGGCTGGGACATTTGGGAAGCCCCAAGCACCCCTAGTACAGCACCAGTTCATTTAACAAAGTTCAGTTAATGGGTGGGATTTTGTTTGGTGGTCTGGCGACGCCAGGGACCGCTTCTTGCTCAAATATACAAACGGGCCAGTTGGGGGTTGGCCGTGAAAAGGAAGACATATGTACAAGGGGAGGGAATTGCGCCACCGACCCTCAGCTCCCCCCCGACCCTCCGGGTCTACAATCACCTACGCCTCTACATCAGCAAACTACTAAATGACCTCTGAATGCCTCTCAGACCTCTGCATTAAATCAGACTACGACCCAAGAAGAAAAGCACAGCAATTACAATGATTAGATCACTGATTTCAATGTCGCAACTTGAAACATAAGAGGTGGCAACCTCCCGGCTAAAACTAGGAAAATCCTACAGTACCTACAAAGACACGAGGTAGACGTAGCAATGATTCAAGAAACGCACCTACTTCCTGGAAAAGAACATCTATGGGCTCGGAGCTGGGGCTGCCACAGATATTTCTCATCCTACTCGTCCTATTCCAGCGGGGTCGCGATCCTGATTAACAAAAGAACCAACTTCCGGCTAGTCCATACGGATAAGGACTCTGAGGGAAGAGCAATCCTAGTCAGCAGCATTATAGCTGGCCAACAATTCACCTTCGACAACTCCTACAGGCCCAACGTCGACAGCACCAACAATTTTGACTGAGTCCAGACCCACCTAGCTACCCAAGAAGCAAGAAACATAATCTGGAGTGGCGACATGAACACAGTACTCGACCCACTGAAGGATAAGTCGCGACCCGCATCCCAACCACATTCCAAAGCCAGCCTTCAAATAAGGGAAATTTGCAATGCCCTTGACCTCAAAGATGCATGGAGATCCACAAACGGCGATCAGCAGGCATACACTTTTCATTCCGCTGTACATAACACAAGCTCCAGGATCGACTATTTTTTCACATAATATGGGGCCCCTGCCGCATCTGACCAAAAACCATCTCCGACCACTCCCCAATGATACTCAGCTGTAAGACTCCCGGTTTCAACCCACTGCTACAACGCTGGCGATTCAAGGCAGGATCCATGCTCGACCAGGTCTTTGCTTATGAAATAAGAGAGGAGATCGCCGCATTCCTCGACTCCAATATAGGATCTGTTGCTTCAATGTGCACAATATGGGAGACATTGAAAAGTTTCACCAGAGGGATCTGTTTAGCCAAAGAAAACGGCAATCTTAAATTAATTAGGCAAGAACTAGCCAGCAGTGAAGAACGACTCAAAGGCCTGGAACCGAAATGCGCACACGGGTCCGACCCAGCCTCGCAAGCAGCCTTGAAGGAAGAGCTACGAAACTTCAACCCCACGGCAGACCGTGAAATAAAATTCCTAAATCGCAATAGACTAGTCCGACAATACGGCGAAGGCCAAAAACCGGGAGCCCTTCTGGCCAACTTGATAAAAGCAGACAGGTCATTACCGCCAATAGAAGGAATACGCTCCAAACGGGGCGAACTAATACACACTGACGAGGGAATCGCAGAGGAATTCAGACTTTTCTTCCAAGAGTTATACAGCGCCAAACACAACACAAACTCAAATGCTCTGCGAGAGTACCTCGATAATACAGAACTGTATTGGGTAAAGGGACAGCTACGGGAACCCCTTAACAAACTGATCACACCAGAAGAGATCAAGGAGGCAATCAAGACCCTTCCCAGCACCAAAGCCCCCGGCACAGACAGCCTAACAGGAGAATTCTACAAAGCATTTGCTGATACCCAGGCCCCCCTCCTAGCCGAGGTCTACCAGGAAGCGCTGGAAGTAGGATGTCTCCCACAATCCACCTGTGAAGCCAATATAATTCTCTTACACAAACCAGGCAAACAGTCGGAAGACTGCGCATCATACTGCCCTATCTCCTTACTTGACCTTGACAATAAAATCCTGGCCAAAGTCCTCATAAACAGGCTGATTCCATTGATGCCGGCCTTGGTACTAGCGGTTCAAGCAGGTTTTGTACCCAGACGTAACATGACCTTTGGTATCAGGAGACTATTTGGTATCATCGAGGCATTAGACCCCTCCCAAAAGACAATTGCAGTTCTTCTCGACGCTGAAAAGGCATTCGATTCGGTGGAATGGCCGTTTCTATTTGCAGTGCTCACTAGGATGGGATTGCGAGCCCGTTTCATTAAGTTAGTATCGCTACTATACACCAAACCTCAAGCCAGCATTCTCACAGGAGCAGCGAAGTCCGCCCCGCTTGAACTACAACGTGGAATCAGACAGGGCTGCCCGCTTTCGGCCCTAAAATTTGCCTTGATAATGGAACCGTTAGCTTCCAATATGCGCAAACAACGAGCCCTGAGAGGCCTCAGCATAGGTCCACACAAACTAATAATATCATTATAAGCAGGCGACGTTGCCTTGTTTATACGCGATCCCGAAGAAAACCTGAACCAGTCATGTGGGAGGTGATTAAATTAGGTGCAGTATTCAGACTGAAAATCAATCAAACAAAATCCATCATATTCCCGTTGATGCCAGCCACCCAGCCATTCACTGATGATTTCCAATTCACTTGGCAAACGTCCCGAGTTCGCTACTTAGGGATCATGATGTCACTAAACTACCAGGAGGACGTATTCCTGTCATGATCACTGCTTCCAAGGAGTCAGGAACAGCCCAACGTCCTTGGAAGCAGGCCCCTAACCGTTATCTTAGGCACCAGCCAGTCCCCACTGGGACCTTTTGGACCTTGTCCTGGCGCCGGTGGCACCAGGCTCATCAAAGCCATCGGTCCCGGCACTGGAAGCGCCGGGCTCATAATATGTATGAAGATGCTTGGGTGGACTTACCTGCAGCAGACCATGCTGCTTACTTACCAGCCACATAGGAATCCTCTGTGAACAGGAACTACTTTCTTACCTGGGTGGGGCAAGCTCCACTCCCTGGATACAACACGGGAACTCTTCTGGAACTGGAACTCTTTTCTTACCTCGGCGGGGCCGTGGAGGAAGACGCCTCATCACTCCAAGGCTATTTAAACCACACCCGATTGAACAAACGTGCTTCGCGTTATTCTGCATCTGCAGCAGAACGCTCACCGAGTCTGTTCCAGCCTTTCTTCCTTCCGATCCTGAACCTGCAAGAACAATACTTACCACTCCTGTATCCAGTATTCAGCAGCACCTGCAAAGACAAGAAACAACAGGTTAGCACTGCAACCTTTACACGCAGCGCTTTCCTCACCTGATCCATCGGCAGCGAACATTTCTTCACGCTGCACCTCCGCCTGTGAAGACAAAAGCATTGTTATTACTTACCGGCACTCCGCGAATTCCGGATTTCTTCAACGCTGCAACCCAGCATCTGAAAGACAAACGAAGAGACATTAGACAGGTATTTACTCACGTCCATCGCGCTCGCCACAGTAGAACGCCTGCAAATACTCCGGCGTTTTCCACCATCTCTTCAGCACGAACTCACAGCTGCAAGGGAAAAGAGACAGTTAGAGCGCTTGCATTTACTTACGCATTTCCAAGCGCTTCATTCCAAGGTTCTGGCTCCAACTTCGGCTCTCTTCACACCATCTCCTATCTCAAGAGCCCTGCAAGACAAATAGGAAAAAGCATTATACAGAGTCCTGTTCTATATTAACGTGCCCGCGCACCTAAAGACTAAAAGGACTAAAAATGGTGTCCAGAAACTCACCGCTCGTGCAGTTAACGACGGTAGCGATCCTCTGATGTCAAGAGGCCTATGTTTCACCAGTGAAGGAACTGGCAACGGCACCCTGCACCAGACGCAGATGGAGAGTCCAGCATTCACCTATCTAAGGTGAGCACGTTGACCTGGGGGCTCTACGGAGAAGCTAAGAAGAGAGAGAGAGAGAGGGACATTCAACAACCCAGATTATTAACCCCCATATTCTTTCACCTGCAGAAATCTCACTCTTCGAGTTCGACACACAGTGCAAAGAGGTTCGGCCCCAGAAGCAAATCGAGTCCTGCACATCACTTTTCGGGTCACAGACACCTTCCTGCCAAGGCCAGCGCCTCCGTGGGAATCAGGTGAGCGTTACAATTCCGTGAAAACTACGAAGAAGTGGCGAAGGTACTACAGGATCAAATTTCTCGATGGAAAACGCTGCCACTCACCCTCTGGGGGAAGGCCTCCTTGGTAAAGATGATGATACTAGCGAAGCTCCAGTGTCTGTTCACCAACATCCCGATCCTGTTGCCTCAACCCTTCCTGAAAAGACTAAAGAGTATGGTCCTCGAACTACTATAGGCAGACAAACCCGCCAGAGTTGCCTATTCAACACTTACTCTCCCGGTGACCAGTGGAGGACTGTCCCTCCCAGACCTCGAAAGATTCTTCTGGGCGGCACAAGTACAATTCCTTAGCCACTGGTATGCCGAGCAGTTTGTCAGATCCCACGTCCAAGTGGAGCGAGCCCTCGCAACACCCAATCTACTCAGTGCAGTCAACCACAGCCAGACTCTGGCTCCCAATAACACAATGAACATTGTACTCTCCACCTACAAAATTTGGAAGAACATTGCCCAAAAATATGAAGTACAGACCCGATACTCGCCCCTCCTCCTTGTCAAATTCATACCGGGTATACCACTGACATCGGAAACAGTCTTCCACGGATGGATCGAGAAATTAAAAATAAACACACTAGGTGCCCTCTTCATTGAAGACTGCTTTATGACCCCCCCAGCAAGCAAAGCAAAAGGGAGGCAACACCGCCCTGGACACATTCATTTATTTCAGGACGCGATATACCCTACAAGCAATCTGGCCCACTTTCCCATCTCAACCCCCAACCTGGCAACTTCTCCACAATGTAATAAAGGCACAAGGTGCGGGTAGGCCGGTTTCACAAATATACAAATCTATCACGACCCGTACGGTCCCCGTCAACACCAGCATCAAAGCAAGATGGGAATGTTCCCTGCAATCAACCATCTCAGAAGAGGACTGGACATTCATACTGCGACAAACTCAAAAAATAGCACTTAACTCTCGCCGCAAGCTAGTCCATTTCAACTATCTCCACCAGACCTATTACACGCCAGCGAAAGCGCATAAACATCACTCCGAGTCCTCTTCCAACTGTGAAAGATGCGGAACCTCTGAGGCTGACTTTTTCCACCTTGCATGGGACTGCCCTAAACTAACTACCTTTTGGAATCGAGTTCTGGAGACAACCGCGAAAATCATAGGAGAAGAGATACAACCCACAGAGACCGCAGCTCTACTGGGGATGACACGACTCATCTCACCACCGATGAGAAAACTTACAGGGTTACTATTGACACTTGCCCGCAGGAGGGTAGCCATGTCTTGGGGCTGTGCCCCCCCCCCCTCTTTCTCCAACTGCCGCAAAGACATCCTCTTTTGCCAGGACGTAGAAACAGACTTCATTAAGCTATTGCCCCAGCATGCACGCCCACCAGATATTTGGGGACCAGTGGTACTATTCTTGATCTCAGAAGCAGAAGAAACCTCCACCACCCCCGCAAATTCCCAATAACTCCAGGGCACGGACTGTCAATCAATACAAGCCAAGGGCTCGACACACCGAAGGAGGCGACCATAACTCGCACATAAACTCACGGAGGCGTGGAGCGATGAGACTGGGGGGGGGAGCGGGAGGGGAGCGGGTGGGGGAAGAGGGGTTGAAGGATTGGCGCAAAGTCGAAACCACCCTAATGTGGGTGTGAATGTTGGTAGTTAATGTTTTCTTTTGTCATAAAAACCAAAAATAAAGGTTATAAATAAAAATAAAAAAATCCTTTAACATCCTCCAGAACCTCCCTCCAAACTCCAGCTTCCTCCTACATGTCCGCTCTCTATACTCCACTCCCTTGCCACTTTGCACCAAATTCTTTTCACCAACTTCTGCTCAAACTCCCCACCCTGTCAGACTGAACAGGCTGATTTTTATATTATATTTATATATTCATTTTATTTGAATTTTTGTTCGGTGCTGGCCCTACCTCTAGAGGGTCTCAGAGTCCATTACAAGGTTAAAAAGGTGTGAGGTGAAACAAAAGTGAAAGCATGTTTTCTGAATAGGAAGATTAGGATAGACAAGTGCTAGCAGAAAAGGTAGAGGGGCTGGATTACATGTGGGGAAGGTGTATCGTCATTTCATCTAAAGCCATTGCATCTGCCATTCCATAGAAATGTTTCCATCTAAAAAATGACCATCGAATGCATTTTATTTGATTTTGTTTTTGGGGGTAACCCCCGTGACCCCAAACCCCCGTTTTTTTACCCTTTAAAATGCACCTGAACAAAAATTACCCCTTTACCCCCCAAAAAACATGCATGAGATGGACATTCTTTAGATGAATTGACTAGATACCGTGGGGAAGCATGCATGTTTTGAGGCTCTCTCAGAAAGCGGTAATGGAGAATGCAGTGTGGATGTGAAGTGGTAGGGTGTTCCATGCTCTAGGTTGCCACAGGGTACATTATTTTATTTGTGGGCATGCTAGTTTGTAGAGTGCAATGTATGGAAGATGCTGGCCCGGTTGTCCAGCGTTTGTGAGTAATGGGTTTTATTATGTCATGAAGGTAAGATGGGATTTTGAGGTGGATGACTTTGCATACAATATAGAGTCCTTTGAAGGCAATTCTCTAGGGTACGGGGAGACAGTGAAGCTGGGTGAGAGCTGGGGTAAAATGTGAATGTATGGGTAGGTGGAGGATGGGTCTTGCTGATGCGTGTTCTATGCCTTGCAGGGGGACAAGGGTGTTGTTGTGGAATCCAGTGAGGAGAGCATTATGGTAGTCAAGTTTGGACCGCATTCAGGAAGATTTCAGGGTGTAGTTGTAGATCACATGTTTTGGTGAACACAGCTATGTTGCGTGTGTGTAGGAAAGGTGGGGGGGTCGATAGTGAAGCCAAGGGAATTGACAGGTGTCGAGAGGGATATGTGTGAGTTGTCCATGGTGAGTTCTTTGATCCCAGGGATGTGGTCAGTTTGCACCTTTGGGACAGATGGAACAAGTTACTTACCTGTAACTGTTGTTCTCCAGCATGGGTCTGGCATGGATTCACATGCTCATGAATATTCCCCGTCGTCAGGCCGGGAATCCTCGGTATAGAAAAAAATCAGTGTCAGTTTCGTTTCTGATCTGTCTTTCTTAGTAGTAACCAATCACTGGTCTCTGGGTCATACTGCCCCCAGCCAATGACTGCCCTCTCCCTAAGCCCCGCCTCTGGCAGCCATCCTCAGATTTGGTAGCACGTAAAGTGGCAGTATGACCAAGTGAAGAGCCGCAGAGGGGTAGGCGGGAGGGTTCGCATGTGAATCCATGCCAGACCCATGCTGGAGAACAACAGTTACAGGTAAGTAACTTGTTCCTTCTCCAGCATGGGGTCTGGCATGGATTCACATGCTCATGAATAAGAGAATACATAGCAGTACACACATGCACAACCACGGGAGGTGGCAACAGGCTCAACATTAAGCAATACAACAACTCAACATTAAGCATCTCTTACCTCCTCACCAGGCTCACTTTAGGCAAACAGGTTGCGCAGCACTGCTTGGCCAAACCTGGACTCCTCCCTGGAGTCCCGATCGACGCAGTAGAATCTTGTGAAGGTGTGCGTCGACCTCCACGTCGCAGCCCTGCAGATGTCTAGCAGGGGCACACCATACAGGAACGCCGTGGTAGCAGCGATCGCTCTGGTCGAATGGGCTCTCGGACGGCCGGGAAGCGGTCGGTTTGCCAACCGGTGACAGTGCATGATGCAGCCGGAGAGCCATCTGGAAATGGAAGTCTTCGAGAGAGCCTTCCCTTGATTCACAGTCCCAAAGTTCACAAACAGCTGTGACGTCTTCCGAAAACTCTTTGTGCGGTCCACGTAGAACTTCAGCGCTCTAGCTACATCCAGTGAGTGCAAAGTCCTCTCGGCCGGAGACGAAGGCGACGGGAAGAAAACTGGCAACAGCAAGGGCTCATTGAGGTGGAAGTCCGACGGCACCCTGGGCATAAAGGAGGGGTGCGTCCTCAGCAACACCCTCGTGTCATGAAAAGTCAAGTATGGAGGCTTGCAAGATAGGGCCTGGATGCCTCCCACTCGTCGTGCGGAGGTGATGGCCACGAGAAAAGCTGTCTTCCATGACAGGAACTTCAGAGGCGCCAAATGTATAGGCTTGAATGGAGCCCCAATGAGCCTGGTCAGCACCACATTAAGCTCCCACGCCGGGGCAGGAGCCTTCACTGGCGGGAATGATCGGAATAGTCCCTTCATGAATTCTTTCACCTGGCGATGAGACCACAAGGACGCCCGTCCCGTAGTCCTGGTATATCGGGAGATTGCAGCCAGATTTATTTTGATGGAGGCGTGAGCCAGTCCAGCTTTGGCCAGCGACAGTAGGTACGGCAGTACTTGAGGGGCCGTAATCCGCAGAGGATTAATCTTCTGTGCACGGCACCAGACAGAGAACCTCTTCCATTTATGTCCGTAGCACTTGAGAGTTGAGGACGCCCTGGCCTTTGCAAGAACCTCTCTGCATTCGGCCGGGATGTCGTACCAACCAAACTCTAGTGCTGCAGGAGCCAGGCCTGCAAGTTCAGCGACTCCGGGTTGTGGTGAAGAATGGCACTTCCTTCTCTGGAGAGAAGGTCTGCGTCCGTCGGCAGCTTCACTGGTGTGGACGTTGATAAGTCCAGAAGGTCCGGGAACCAGATCTGTCTTGGCCACGCCGGTGCGACGAGGATCATCCTGCACCGGGACCTCTTGAGCTGGTTGATGAGCCGGAGCAGCAACGGCAGCAGAGGGAATGCATAAAGAAATAGGCCATCCCAGGGGAACGAGAAAGCATCGCCCATGCTCCTTGGCTGGGGGAACCTGCTGGCGAACCTCCAGCACTTGGAATTCGTCGCCGTCGCGAAGAGATCGATTTGGGGTTCGCCCCATCGTCGGAAGAGTCGATCCACTTGATCCTGGCGTAGTTCCCACTCATGGCACGAGTGCAGCTCCCTGCTGAGTGAGTCGGCGATCGTGTTTTTTATTCCTGCCAGATGAAGAGGCACCAGAAACATCCGTTGGGCGACGGCCCAATGCCACAGATCCTGGGCTTCCTTGGATAGGGCCGGCGACCTGGTTCCGCCCTGCTTCCGGATGTAGAACATCGTGGTGGTGTTGTCGGTGAAGATCCTCACCACCTTGCCCTTGAGGGACGGAGGAAAGGACCTGAGGGCCCAGAAAACTGCGCAGAGCTCCAAAATGTTGATGTGGAGTGACTTCTCCTCCGGGAGCCAAAGGCCTCTCGTGTGAAGATCTCCAGAGTGCGCTCCCCAACCTTCCAGGGAGGCGTCCATCGTCACCGTCACCTGGTGAGCTGGGATCTGAAAGTCCATACCCGCCGACAGATGGGAGCTGGTACCCCACCACCGGATCGCCTGACGGAACGTCTCGTTGAGAGGGATCCTGTCCTCGAAGCTGCCCGTCGACTGGACCCAGCGGGCGTCGAGGAACTCTTGTAAGGGGCGCATCCGAAGCCTGCAAAGGCGCACCAGATAAATGCAGGAGGACATCATCCCGAGGAGGGACTTGATAGATCTTACCGTGGCCAGCAGACGCTGCACCTTGCCCAGAATGGTCCTGGTCCTTTCCTCCAACGGCGAGGCCAGCCGCGCCACTGTGTCGAGCTTGGCTCCCAGAAACAGGGCGACTTGCGACGGAACCAGGGGGGATTTTGGAAAGTTGATGGAGAATCCCAGGTCCGTGAGCAGCTGGACGGTCTTCGCAGCGTGCTCCACGGCAAGCTCCCTCGTCCTTGCCCGGATGAGCCAGTCGTCCAGGTAGGGGTAGACGTGGATCCCCTGTAGGCGCAGCCGCGCCGCCACCGGTGCGAGGCACTTGGTGAACACCCTGGGTGCCGACTTCAATCCGAACGGGAGGGCCTTGAACTGGTATTGCCGCCATTGGACCACGAACCTGAGGAACTTTCGGTGTCTTTTTAGAATGGGGATGTGGAAGAACGCATCCTCCAAGTCCAACGACGACAGGAAATCGCCCTCCTCCAGCTGTCCCAGCACGTGCTTCAGGGTGACCATACGGACCTTCTGCGCCTTGATATACTTGTTCAGTCGTCGTAGGTCCAGGATGGGGCGCCATCTTCCTGTCTTTTTTACGAGGAAGTACCTTGAGTAAACTCCGGAGCCCCGAAGCCTCTTTGGGACGAGCTCGATGGCACCCTTCATGAGCATCGCCCTTACTTCCAACAGTAGTTGAGGGACGTGATTTTCCTTCCTGGCCACGGGTGGAACGCGAGGGCACTTCTTCTGAAACTCGAGGACGTGCCCTTGGGCCAGGGCGTCCAGCACCCAACAGTCGGTGGAGATGGACTCCCACACGCTGACGAACCTCGCCATCCGGCCTCCCACCGGGGTGCTTCGGCGGGGGCCCGACCCCACGGTCGGTTCAATCTTGTTTGGAGGCCGTCTTGCCTCCTTGACCTGCCTGTCGACGACAACGGGCACCACCTGACTTGCCGTGTCCCCTGTAGGCTTCCTGGGACGAAGATCTTGCCGCTTGGCGGTACGTGGAGGAGCCACTGCCGGATCGCTTGGAGGCACCTTGTCTGCCTCCGGAGCACCGAAAGGACGGCCGTCGTTGTTGGAGCACTCCCAGTGCCCGGGCAGTCTCTATGTCTGTCTTGATGGCCTGAAGGGACTCATCAACCGCCTTCCCAAACAGGTTGTTCCCGTCGAAGGGCATGTCCAAAACCTTGGTTTGTACGTCTTGTCGGAAATCCGTGGCCTTGAGCCATTCTCATCATCTCAAGCAAACGCCGTTGCCCAACTGACGGAAACCGGTGTCGGCGATGTCCGTTGCCATCGTGATGGCGTGGTCCGAAGCAATCTCACCCTCCTGTAGGATTTCAAGGGCCTCAGCCCTTTTGGCGTCCAGAAGCAAGTCTAACAGAGGAGTGATTTTGAACCACAACTCCCTGTCGTAGCGGGCTATGATAGCCAGGGCGTTGGCCGCGTTGATAGTCGTCGCTGCGGATGAGATGATCTGTCGTCCCATCGTGTCCAACTTCCTGCCCTCGCCGTCCGGCGGGGAAGTTGATGTCGAGGCCGATGCTGCCCCATCTTTCTTCTTTGCCGCCGCCGAGACGACCGAATCCGGAGAAGGTTGTGCCTGAAGGCACAAGGGGGCAGCGTCGGGGACCCGGTACTTCTTCTCGTACCGATCCTCTTTGCCGGCGCTGTGGCAGGGTTCTTGAGGAGGGCGAGCCCCTCATCCCAGATGTCATCAAGAAGCGGTACGGCGAGGACCGTCTTCCTTTTAGCCTTGCGCCGTTGGTAAAGGAACCCTCCCTTCTTCTTCTCTTCTGGGCAGAGCTGGAAAAGCTTGGATGCCCTGGAAATCATGGCATGAAAGGATCCAATCTCGTCGGGCGGGGACGCCCGAGCAGGGGGCGACAGGGGACACGTCCCGTCGTCGCCTCCGTCGTCATCTGTACCTGTCGTAGCCATGTCCGTGCCTGTATCATCCCCGTGGGTAGTAGACCGGGGGGAAGGCAGAGCAGGCCGCAGAGGTGGGAGAGGTGGCGTAGGATGCGTCCTCCTCCTCTTATGCGGTGGACTTTCCGAAGGTCCTGGCTCCGGTTCTCCCGTCGGGTCTGGCTCAGGTACCTCTGTCGGGGGAAGGGGCAACCTTGTCCTTATCTCCGAGCATAAGGACTGAATCGCTGACAAAATGGCTGCCGAAGTGTCCTGCGGCGCCGGAAACGACGGGCGCGAGGGCTCTTGAGAAGCCTCGTCGGCGACACAGTCACTCTCGTCGTCACCCTCATCGGGATCCCTCCCGATTGGCTGGGCCTCTTCCACGACTTCGATGAGCTCTTCTTCAGAGGTCGTGTCCGTATCCACGATGGCCACCAGCCCCTCCCCACCTTTTCCATCGAGGACTTCGTGGGGGTCTTCTCTATGGGCCTGAAAGACGACTCCCTCCGTGGTGGCAGGGAGACTCTGGGTCCTGAGGGCGCCTGCACTGGTGTAGCCTCCACAGGGCCGCGGCGACATCCTAAATCGAGGTCTTAGCAGGGTGAATTAAGGCCATCGTCACCTTCTGGGCGCCTGGGGCCTTCACCTTGGGGGGAGGGTCCGAGCCTCGCTCCCCCTCTGCCGGAATCTTCGAGATCGACCGGGGCCTCTCCAGAAGCTTTGCCGGGTTCTCAGACTTCCTCTTACCAGAGCCTTGGCTCCTGGTTGATGGCGCCGGGGAGAATGCGCCCTGCCTGGCAGCCAAGGAGCCCGACCGTTTGGTGCTCCCGGTGCCCGCGGACTCACGGTGCTTAGCCTTTTGTTGGGCCCCCATCGCCGGGGCGCCCTCACAGGACTTAGAAGACCGCTCAGACTTCTTTTTCTTCTTCTCGCCTGACGGGCTCTTCCCTTCCAGCCAGTTGGCGAGACGGAGGTGGCGATCCTTCATCACGAATGCTCGTCCTCCTTGAAAACATTCAGAAGCTGGCATCCAGAGCAGGTCCTGAACAGCTTCCCGGGCGTCAAGCTTCCTTTCTCCTGGGCCATGTCCGGGGTAGGCCTCAGAACTTCTGGAATCCTCCAAAAGCATAACTCGACAAAAACTTCACCCTTGAGGGGCGTAGAAAACTCCAAAACGGATCCCCGTTGATCGGAAGTAAAAACGGTGGAGCTTGAGGCTCTATTTAACCAAAAAATGAGAAAAATCTCCCGAAAAAGCACGAAAACACAGCAAAAGCTCGAGAGCTACAGCACGAGGACTCCCAACACTTGAACGTGCTGTAAAAATCTGAGGATGGCTGCCAGAGGCGGGGCCTTAGGGAGAGGGCAGTCATTGGCTGGGGGCAGTATGACCCAGAGACCAGTGATTGGTTACTACTAAGAAAGACAGATCAGAAACTAAACTGATACTGATTTTTTTCTATACCGAGGATTCCCGGCCTGACGACGGGGAATATTCATGAGCATGTGAATCCATGCCAGACCCCATGCTGGAGAAGAGGAGGTATTCTGTTTTGGAAAGGTTGAGCTTCAGGAAGTGGGTTTCCATCCATGTGATGATGATGATGGAGTGATAGTTTTTGGGGATGAGATTTGTAAGTATATTTGAATATTGTCTGCACATTGGTGGAAATGGATATTTGTTTTGCTAATGGTCTAGCCAAGGGATTCTACATGTTGGTTGAATAAGAATGGAGAGACAGACAGGACCCTTGCAGAACTTCATACTTGGCTGAGTTAGGATCCGAATGATAAGAGGACATGGAATTGTGTTATGTCTGTGAGGAAGGAGGTGCTTGATAGTTTCATCATCTGGGATAGGGTGTTTAGTAGAATGTTATAGTTGATAGTGTTGAAGGCTGCAGAGAGGTTGAAGATTAAGAGTGTGTATCCTTTGTCTGTAATATGGTAGCGGTCTCTGTGTTGTGTCCAGGTCAAACCCATATTGGAATGGGTTGAGGAGGTTGTTTGTTGTGAGGTGTTTTTCGAGTTGAGTGGTTAAGAAATGTTCCATGATGCTCACAAGGTTTGACAGGATAGTAATGCGGTGGTAGTTTGAGAGATTCATTAAAAGATTTTTTAAGGAGTGGAAGATTTGTACAGTTCTCAATGCATAGGGGATAGTACCAAGTGAGAGAAAAGTTGATGATGTTGAGATAGTATGGAGCCAGGGTGGTGATGTCATTTGATGTGGTTTGAGGTGGGCATGAGTCATTCAGGAAGTGTGCATGTTTTGCAATAAGGGTGACAAAGGTGTCTTTGTCAATGGGGGTGAAGGTGTTCCATGTGTTGGAAGGTTTGGAAGTGGTGGGTGGGGGTGGGGGTGGGAAAGCTGAGAGGAAGACTTCTCTGATGTGTATTTTAGAGTTGAAGTAGACCATGAGGGAGTTGCATGGTGAGTCCAGGGAAGTGGATGGGGTGTGGACAGTGGTTTGGAGAGGGACTTGAAAATGTTGAATAGTTTCTGAGCATGACTGTTGGCGGATTGGTAATCTTGGAGGTAGTGAGTGACTTTGGCATAGCAGATGGCTTTCTGCTTGATGGAGATGAGGGACCTGTTGAGCCATAGTTTATTGTGGTCTTGTGGTAGTTGCAGAGTTTTTGTGATTTAAAGGGGGACATTTTTAATCATCTTAAACAAGCGTATAAAAAGTTAAGAAAAATGTTTTTATAGAGATTCAGTGGGACCTTCTGGACAAGACGATTAGGGAAAAGGATGTGAAGGGATTCTGGAATCTTGTGGATCCTTAATAGCGGTCAAGTGGAGGGAAGTTTAATCTTGTCATCTGTGTGGGCCTCTCATTATAAGGAGATCCTATTTAAGGAAGATGCAGAGGCCCCCCACCAGGCTTGGAAAGTATGTCTTTCCAAAAGGAGGGTTATAGTCACAATAGGTGAGGTTATGCACGCTATGAACGACAGCAAGCCCGGCAAAGGCTTAGGCTCAGACGGTGTCAGGCCTGACATCTATGAGTGGTTCCCAAATTGGTGGGCACCAGTCTTGTTTTTAATTATTCAATGCAATTGCATGCTCTTTTGTTTTTCCAGCGACTTGGAACAAGAGCATTATTATAACCGTTTTTAGGAAGGGCTCAAAGCAGACCCACATTGCTATGTGCCTATATTCTTGTTAGATAATGCTTCTAAGATGATTGCCAGGTGCCTGGCTGCCAGGCTTGCCAACTGGGCAGTTAACAACGACATCCTGCCTGTTCACTAAGCAGGATTTAGAAAAGGCTTTATCACAATGGATCATGCCTTTGTTCTCAAAGCTGTTATAAAAATATGCCTCATTAGGAACGGGCAGAGTATGCCCAGGTTTCTTAGATTTAGCAATGTCCTTTGTCTCCTTGTACCGGACCCTGTTGTAGAAGAAGCTCTGCAAATTGGGTGTGCCTGCTGCCCTCTTGCAACTGATTATCTGCCTTTGTTCAGACACAATGGCTTCATTTGTTAGTAAGGCTGGGCAAGAGGCACCCACTGAGTTTGACACCAATAAACGGGTAAGACAGCACTGCCCAATGGCCCTCCTGCTGTTTATCATTATCCATTCATAGTTTAAACATCATTCCAAAAAGGAAAGTACAATACCGCCAGTTCTAAACAGAGTTGGCTACTCCACTCTTTTATATGCGGATGACGCTATTTTACTTGATCTTATGCCGAAGGGGTTGGAACGTTGTTTGGGATACGCAGCTAGCTACTTCCAGCTTAACGGACTAAACATATCTTTCCAAGATGAAGATAATGGTCTTCGGCAGTAATATTCCTAAATATACCTGGCCAATTCATAACGTTAAGATTGAAGTAGTGAGCGCGTATTGCTATCTAGGCTTTTTTTTTCTTTCCGCCAACTGTTCCTGGACCACTCATTTAGAGCAGGTGATAAAAAGGCTACGGGCAGGCTTGGGCAACCTGACCAGGTTTTATTACAGGTTTGGTG
Organism: Ambystoma mexicanum; assembly: GCF_040938575.1. Lineage (NCBI taxonomy): Eukaryota > Metazoa > Chordata > Amphibia > Caudata > Ambystomatidae > Ambystoma > Ambystoma mexicanum. Next base: position 984,908,477 of record NC_090928.1, on the reverse strand, counting down.
TCCACCGGTTTGATCAATTCATCCAGGTTATGGAGGCAAAGGTTTACTCAGTTGTGCTGTACAGTAGCAAAATCTGGGGCAAACAGAACTGTTTAGTCCTGATCGTATCCAGCATGCCTTTTTAAGGAAGCTAATGGCCCTGGACCCAAGTACCCCAAGGGTGGCCCTGTGCTTGGAAGTGGGTATTCTTACCATTAGTCTGCAGGTTGAACAGAGATTCCTTGAATTCTTCAGGAAATGATTCACAACGCCCCTAGAAAATCCAAAAGTTAGGAATGCTGTGGGGGAGATGGTGTCAAAGTGATCAGATGTTAATTACCCCTGGTTTAGGAAGTGCGCTGTCCTGTGCAAGAACTGGGGTGTAGATATTAGTCCGCTTTAGTCAGGCCCCATGAACAAGCAACATCTAAAAACTAAAGCAAGGAAGGTGGAATTTACGCAGGCCCTGGAGGATTTTACAAAGCTGGGTTCATTGAGATATCTAGTGGCTGCACGTAGCTCAAATTCATTAAACATCCCAATAAGCACAATCAGATCACCTGCCCAAAGGCGCATTGTTGCAATGGTCAGGCTTAATACTCTACAGTTAAAGGATTGAATGTCCTGACTTTTTAAAAATAAGTACTGTTCTTGTGGGGCTATCAAGGATTTACCGAATTTCCTGTTAGTCTGCAATATACTACTGGACATAAGAAGCCAGTGGCTTCGTTGTCATTTATACGTAATAAAGTTAGATCAGTGGTTTGAGGCAATGTTGTTCATCTTGTCTTGTGATGATAGGTGTTTTATCTCTGATCTCCATGAATATGTAAATGCCTCTTTAAACGGTTAGGAAGACAATTTTAATGTATTGTAACTTGGCAAGTTTTATGTATTCTAATTCGGCATCCAGTGTATTTAAATTGCTGTTCAGATTTGTATGTATTTATATCTATTTTAAATTCTGGATATGTTTGACATGCTTATTATTATAACATTGTACATGGCATAAGCCGAATAAAGTGTTTACTGCTACTATGGAGCGAGGGTGGTGATAGATTTGGAAATGGTTTGAGGTGGCCATGAGTCATCCAGGAAGTGTGCAGGTTTTGCTCTGGCAATAAGGGTGATGAAGGTGTCTTTGTCGACGGTGGTGAAGGTGTTCCATGTGTTGGAATGTTTGAAAGTAGTGGGTGAGAGTGGGAAAGCAGACGGGAGGACTTGTCGGATGTTGTTTATTTTAGAGTTGGAGGAGTCCAAAAATGAGTTACATGCTGAGTCCAGGGAAGTGGATGGGGTGGGTGGAAGGTATGGACAGTGGTTTGGAGAGGCACTTGACAATATTGAAACGTTTCAGCATGACTGGTGGCAGATTGGTGTTGTTGGAGGTAGTGAGTGGCTTTGGCATGACAGATGGCTGTTTTGTATTTGTTGCAGTAGTGTTTGAATGGTGGCTAGGTTGCAGGGCATGAGCTTTTTCAGCCAGGCTCTTTCTAGGTATCTGGCTTCCTGCTGGATCAAGATGAGGGACCTGTTGAGTCATAGCTTGTTGCAGGGTTTTTGTGATTTGAAGAAGGCAATTTTGTTGGGTGCTTGTGCGATGATGGCGTTGTAATTGTTGAGGAGAATGGAGGAATGTGTGTGTGGGAGGAGGAAGGGAGTTACACCCTCAACAGACAGACACACACACACACACACACACACTTCCTACAGAGGAGTTAGAGTGGAGCTACCCTACCCCATGTGTGATGCTTAAGAAGACTACGGGCACCTGTAATAAGAGGGTTGTGCTCTCTTGTGATTGGACCATGTGGTGGCCTGGTGGTTTAAAAGAGGGCTGGTCTGTGATTACATAAGGACCCGGTCACCATTTTGGAATTTAGTGAATGGATGAACATGTTGGGCTCCTTGAATCCCTGATGGTTGTTTGCTGCCTTTGCTTACGTCAATCTGGATTTCTCAGTTCTGTCAATAATAAGGAGGGGTAGCAGGGATTCCTTCATGGAATCTGTGCAGGCAGTCTTCTGACATAGGGGGACATTGTAGGCTATACCGTTAATCTCATTGTGCTGTGAGAAACCGGAAGGTGTCTCACCCACTAGTCCCCGGGTATCTGTCATCCAGGTGGCCATGACACAGCGATCGCTATTGGATCCAGTTCCTGGGGGTGGACCAGTGCGGGAGGATCAGGTGGATGGGGGTCCTTGGGGAGTGGAAGTGGGTCACCAATGCGTGAGATGCAGTGCCCCCTTCCCTCTAACACCTTTTCCCCATCCTACCCCGTAGGATACTTAGAAGGTCTACCCTCCCCCCTTTACTGACACAACCACCTTCCTACACCGTGAAAGACAATGGACTAACACCAGAGCCGTTTACCTGACATGCCCCAACACAAGGATCAGACAGAGTCAAGCAATTGACCATAACTACGGACACCTCATGACCCTTTCCCTTCCCCACAGGGATAAAAGGCAGAACATGAGAGCACACTTTGCGCAAGGCCGAACGTACGAGGAAACAGCTACATAGGAGTGAGAGTTCAAATGGAGGAGAAAGACAGCGAGACCTGTAGGGGTGACGAAGGGGGAACTGTCTTGCCCTTTCAACTCAGACCCGCAAAGCCTCCAAAATGGAAAACCATAAGACCGGAAAGTCCATCTGGCCTGTGGTGTGACAGGTGTCAACGGCACACAGAGCTCTCCCGCGCTGATAGCCAAAGTGGGAGGAAGCGCTTGCCACTGTGGTGCCGTCCTTGACTCCCAAGACAAGAAACTCCAACAGTTCAGCACAGCCGGTGAGTCAGAGAAGACAGATAGTAAAACAGAACTGTGCTGGGTCCAAGGTTGCAGGTGGCAACCTTGTTGAACAAAGAACTTGTGTAATTGAACTTTAAAGAAACCCTTGTAGAAGGTTCAGAAGCAGAGTGGTCAGGTGTCACGGGGCACTCATTCAAAGGAATCTGACTGAAGCCTTTGTGGGTTGTGTTGTGTGTTGAAACTACGAGTGCCAAGAGGCCTTAGGAGAGGCCAGTGTGAAGTGCCAAAGTGGTCATATTGGGGTCAAGCAAAACCCCTCATACACTTGAAAGTCTGACACATTGGAGAACACTGATTGAACTGTGAATGTGTGAAGCCTGACTAGGGGTTAAGAGAAAGCCTGGATGGGGCTGAAAAACCAAGGGAAGTGAATTCTGCATAGTAGTAACACACCTATGAACATTGTGGCGACAAGTGTGAACCCGGCTGAGGGATGCCCACAATGAATAGTTGTTAACTGGCAAATGTGAACCTGGCAGAGGGATGCCTGTGAATTGAGGATAAACTGCGATATATCCATGAGCATTGTGGTGACAAGTGTGAACCCGACTGAGGGATGTCTACAATGAATAGTTGTTGAAAAAGAAATGGACACTTTTTGAATGATACGATTTTGAGTGAAAGGCCATAGTGAACCCGATTTTGAGTGACAGGCCATAGTGAACCCGATTGAGGGAGGCTAAAATTTCAAGAGGGATCAGAGCTCGATTGAGGGGGATCCAAAGGGGCGAAGAGCAATCGCTCAATGTGAAGGATTACAAAAGGAACTTTTGTTTTGTTTATTGTTTATCGTTCAGGAGGCCTTCTAAGGCAAGAGACTTTGCAGGAAAGAGATTGGCCTGGAAGGTCCTGGCATTGTTAAAGGGAACTGTAACCTTGTGCTTGCGAGGCCCAGGAGTGTACTGTGCTCAAAGCTCCTGCCTTGTCCCGTGCTAAAAGCCTGGGGAAGGGAGACCGCAGCCCTACCATCCTGACTTATCATTTGGTGAGCACTTCTTTCTTTTCTTGTGAACATTACCCCACACTACTTTGTAATTTATTTGTAAAGATTATCAATTTTTTTTTGTTTTTTACTATAGGCCCTTTTTATTTGACAAGATGCCACTAGGACTGCCTTATTATTATTTGATGGTCATAACTTGCTCCCATCTTAGATTTAGGTTTAGATTTGGTGTTTTTCTAACCCAATGTACAGTTTAATGAACACCCTTGAACTGTGATCACTTGCTTCAGTCTTTACTGTTGCCACCATGAGTTCTATACAGTGCACTCCAAGCCAAAAGAATTGGCTAAAGACATCGGCCTGAGACTTAGATACTCCTTGATGTCCTAGTGCTAGTTCTAGGGCCGCTTTCCGTATTTCACTGGCACCAGTAACTGGTAACAAGCGTTACCAGTTTCTGGTGTTTACTTTCTCGCTTGTGCAATGTGAACAATAACTATCGTGAGACTTACATAGGCTGTGCAAATGCATCCCACATTATGGCCGAGGGAGAGATAGTATTTCTTTACACATTGGATCCATTCGACTTTGCAGCATTAAGTCCTAGAAGGAAGAGGGTCAGACTTATGAGAGAGTATCCTTACAGGGTTTGGCCATCCCTTTCCCACTTTGGTGGCCGTGGCATGAGTAAGAGTGGTGGGGTTATGAATGCCCATGTGTCTACCCATTTGCTGGCACTCTGAACACATAGGGGTGGTAAGACGATGAGCATCCAAAAGACTGCCCTCAACCTTCATGCAGGGACTCAGTTACTGTGGTCTGGGGGTCCTGCGTATGCCTCCTCCAGTCCCAGCACCTACTAGCTCAGGGTAGCACCCAGCCTCTAACAATCCCACTGGGGGGTATCCCCTGCCTGTAACACCTTTACCCCATCCTACCCGATAAGATATTTAGAAACTCTATCCCCAACCCCCTTTTCCCTTTACGAACCCTTTTACACGGACAGCCCACCCTGGGAGAAAACAGACTCACACCTGAGCATTGTACCCGACATGTCCCACTGCTATGGTCAGACAAGGTCAGGCAGTTACTCACACCTAACTTCCATTAAATTTCCCCACGTGGATAAAAGGCAGAGCCCGAGAGAACACTCTGAGCGAGACAAAGCACACAAAGGAACAGTACTTTCTCGACGGCAGGTGAACGAGGGAAGAAAGACGTCAAACCAAGAAGGGTACGCAAGGAGGGAGATACTCTTGACCTTTTTGGTGAGAAACCGTTACTTTTCAGAACCCTTCAGATTAGAAAGCGTAAGGACAGGAAACCAAACTGAAGAATCCTGTATTGTGTGTCAGAGATACCCGGGGCCCTCTAGCATGACTGACAGGGGAGGGAGGAACAGCAGCCACCGTGGTACTGTTCTTGGCTCCAAGATCAAAGCAGTGCCAGAGAGACCAACACAGCCGGTGAGTTGGGGAAACTGACGCAAGACCGATCTGTGTTGAAGTCAAGGTTGCAAGCAGCAACTTTGTAAAAAGAGCACAAGAATGAAGATTGAAACATGTGTGATGAAAGACGCAAGGCAAGCTTAATTGTTTGAACATTTATGGAGAAAGATAAAATACCAGTAACAGAGTGGTCCGGCACCACAAGGGTCCTCAATCGAAGGTCTCTGTAAGGTAGCCAGCCAAGAAGTGGCAGAAATGAAAGTAGAAGAATGATAAAAACATTGTGTGAAGGGAATCACAGTGGCCCTGCGACGGTTTAAGCAAAACCCATTGCACATTTGAAAGTCTTCGATCTTTGATATCAAGAGGAAAACATGTAAAGTGAGATTACATGGTCCGAGCCCGAACGAGGGGTGTCCATGGTCTGAGCTCGATCGAGGGAGACCAATTGTGAACATTGTGGTAAAAGGGGTCCGAGCCTGAATGAGGAAGACCTATGATTAACACTGAAAGTGAGAACTTGTGAATGTGAAAATCCTGATAAGAAAGGAACTTTGGTGCTTGTTTGTTAAGCCAGGTCTTCTCCAGTGAGAAACTGTTATTGGGAAAAAGGCTTTGGCAGAAGGCCCCGATACCTATGCTTTGAACTGTATCCTTGTGACAGAGAAGCAAGAGTTTGTGTGAAGCTCGAACGTGCCGCCTTGTCCCGTGCTGAAAACATGGGGAAGGGAAGCCAACTGCTAAACTATCCTGACATATTATTTATTGAAGACTAATTTTTGCATGCACTATTGTCCCACACAATTTTGTATTTAGAAAGATTGGCAAAAGGTTTGTTAGTATAGGCCCTTTTATTTTGACAGACGCGACTAGGACTGCGTTATTATTTGATGGTCGTAGCTTGCTCCCATTGTTAAATTTAGGTTTAGATAGGCGTTCAATTAACCCATTGAAGGTCAATAAACTGTGATCACTTATGTCTGTCTTCACTGTTTGATATCATGACATCCTTGCATTTCGACAGCATAAAGGAAAGGGACTACTGAAATACTAGGTCACACCAATTAGTGATCGCTCTGTGGGTCACTGCTCCTCTCCCAGAGCTGAATTAAGCAGTCAGCCAAAAACTTTACAGGGAAGCATATCAATATTGAATATTAATCTTTTACATTGATGTCATCCACAAGGTAAGCCAGAACTTTGAAGCACCAATAAGGTCACATGTAGCACACCACAAAACCCCCCAAATAAATAATATACGTATGACGGCACTCACATCATCAAAAAGGCCTGAATGTCCAAAGAAAACCTGCAAATATAGGATGGTAGGTACGCTGCCCTCTTAACAGGACATGGTTACTACAGCCCATGCAGCTAATGGAATGAAAGACATGGATTATGCAAAATATTCCCACAAGAGCCCAGCTCAGCCTAAGAGTGATCTAGACTCCCACAAGACCATACTTTCTGAATGCTAACTCCTGTAGTACTGATGGGCACACAAGCTGCCTTTGCATTATCCGGACACATCTGCAGCCCAGTGATATTTTACAGACCATGCTGCAGCTCAGTTCAGCAGTACTCTCCAGATAATGGAGCCCTCTGTTATGCCACTGCAGAGAGCAAGGCCTGGAGCAGGTTTCCCCCACTGCACTGTGTTGTGATCTTACGAATGTTTATTGGGGTTTCAGAGTTAGTTGTTATGTATTTCATATGTTTTCTCCTGTATATATATTCTGTACATAGTTCGGTCATGATGGAATGTTTCCCTTGTAAGTTTCTTTGTGGAATTAATGGCACTGTCATGGTCCAAGGCCCTCAGGCCAAGCTCCTCCTCTTTGAAAGGCACTTCCCTTGCCTCATCAATTTCCTCTAATATCCTGCTGTCCCCTTCTCTCCCCCCTTGGCTACCTTGCCTTCTCTCTCCTCCTCTGCCCCTCCTAGGGCTCTTTCTCCTCCGCAGGGCGTACCTCTGATCTGTACCCCTCCCTGGAAGGTTTTTAAGGCTGGCTACCTTCTTCATATTGCCATTCTCAACTCTCGCTCTGCTGTCAAACACTCCTTCTGACATCTACCACCTCCTTGAAGAACTAGACCTTGATGTCCTTGGACTTACTGAGACATGGTTCATGGCCAGCTCTGTCACAAGCTTTTACACTCTCCTCCCTGATGTCTACAAGATCCTCTCCGCACCCAGATCCTCCCGGTCCGGTGGGGGTGGGGGGTAGCCCTGATCTTTCCTGAGTGGATTCCTGCCTCTATCGTTCCTACTCAGACTTACTCCTCTTTTGAATGTCTTGTCTGTAGGTTCTCTCTCTCTCCTACCCATTCTCTTACTGTGGCTACCATCTACCGGCCTCCTGGTCAAATCACCTAATTTCTCTCTGAGTGGGCGGACCGCTCCTCCTCCCTCCTGGCCTCTACCACTCAACTCCTCCTCCTCCTCAGTGACTTAAATTTCCATTTAGACTCTCCTTGTTCCTCCCTGACCATCTTCCCCTCTGGCCAGACTCCCTCTGCAGGGCACACACTCAATGTCTTGATCTTCTCTGACCTCCCCTCTCCATCCCCCTGACCACTCCTCTCTCCTGGAGTGATCACTCCTTCATCTACTCATCTCATCTCTCCCTCTCTTCCCCCCAAGCCACGCCTACCCCAACACTGCCACCTACCTTCTTGGACATCCGTCCTATGAAGCGTGTGTCAGTTGAGGCTTTTGCTGCCACCTTCTCTCCTCTCCCCTCCACCTCTGACTGTCTCACATTCTGACAAAGCCCGGTCTCTGCTTTCCAATTTCTGATACGCTTGATGCTCTTGCCCCTGTCATGAGGATCCGTTTGAAGTCCAAAGACAAGTGCAATTCCTGGTATGACTCTGACCTAGCTACACTTCAACATAAGTCTAGGGCGGCTGAGGGGAAATGGAGGGTTTCTTGTTAATCCTCTGACAAACTTGCCTGTCGCCTGCTCCAAAGGCAATACCGACTCTCTGTCCTCACCAAGAAGCGAGTCCACATTCAAGCTTGTGTCTCTGCGGCATCTAACAACTCACCGCAACTCTTTAAAATCTGCAAGAAGCTGGCCAACCCTGCTGCAGTCTCTACCCCTCCTGTTGCCACCCAGGCTCTTTTCAATGCCCTTGCCTCTCTCACTTTATGTCAAAAACCCAGGACATCCTATCCACCCTCTCCACACCTGCCCCTCCTCTCTCCCCTCCATCTGTGCTTGCTGACCCTCCTTTAGCCACCCCCAACCTCCTTCTTGTCCTTTCCCCTTTTCTCCCATGATGAGGTCGCTAGACAAGTCCGATCTATGTTCATGTTTATTGTGTTTATATAGCGCTTTACGCCAAAGCGCTTTACATTATAACAAGGATACAATAAAAAGCAGTAGAAGCAATTACAAAATATGAATCAAACCAGTAATACAGTAAGTAGAACAATTTGCCAGTGAAGATAAACGAGGGAGGAGCAGTGGAGAAGGGGAAGGAAGTGGGAAACAGGAAGAGGAATATGCTAAGGATGAGAGAGGAGGAGAGGAGACTTAAGAGGAACAGAGCAGGGAGAGAGAGAGGTAAGAAGAGGAGGGTAAAAGGGAGGAGAGAGGAAGGTGGAAGGAGGGGATAGGAGTGTCAGGGAGGATCTATGAAAGCCTCATCAAAACAAGTTCATACCTGTCCCTCCAAAACCATCAAGGACCACATTGACACCCTCGCTCCAGCCCTTGCTGACTTTTGCAACCACTCCTTTGCCTCAGGATCCTTCCCCTCCCCTCTGAAGCACTCCCTTGTGCATCCTCTTCTCAAGAAACCCACAGCTGATCCTTCTTGTCTGGCTAACTATCGTCCAATTTCCATTGCTCCCTTTCTGGGCAAACTGCTGGAAAAGTTGGCCATCTCTCAGCTTAACCTTCATTCTGATTCTGTTGGCTGTCTCCATGACCACCATTCTGGCTTCAGAGCTGGCAGAAGCGCGGAAATTGCTCTCCTGAACATCCGTGAAGTTCTTCTCTCCAACCTTGATTCTAGCATTCTCTCTGTCCTCATCCTCCTCGATCTCTCCTCTGCCTTCGAATCGGTCAACCATAGCATCCTGCTCAACCATCTCCGTGATAACCTGGGTATCACTGATCAGGCTCTGGCCTGGCTGACCTCTTTCCTCTCTGATCGACCTTCCTAGGTCCAACTTGGGTCCTTCCTATCATCTATCTTCCTCACTACCTGTGGTGTTCCCCAGGGGTCTAACCTCTCGCCCTGGCTTTTCAACCAATACCTGACAACGCCCACTGCATTGCCATTTTCTGCTCAAATTTCCAGTGCTACACTGATGACACTCAACTCATTTTCAGACTGCCCTTGGCCACCTCCTCTCCCTCCCTCATCTCCGATTGCCTAAATGCCATTCAAGATTGGTGTGCCACCAATGTCCTTTGTCTGAATGCCAGCAAGACGGAGATCCTTCTCATCAGCACTCCTTCACCATCCTTTCCTCTCACTCTCTTGCTGGCCTCCCTTGGCCCTCCTCCTACCCCCACCTGCGAGGCTAAGAACCTCGGGGTCATCTGATTCCACACTTTCCTTCTCCGCCCATATCTCTGACGTCTCTAAAAAGACAAACTTCCTACTGCACCTCCTCAGAGGTACTCTTCCTTTCCTCTCCTTCCCCCAGAAGCTCATGGTCTCCCAAGCTCTGGTTCTCTCTAGGTTGGACTATTGTAACAGCCTCTTTCTAAATCTACCTGCCTCTACTCTCCGCCCTCTGCAACTAATCCAGAACAGGAATGCGAGACTTGTCCTTGGCCTCAAGCCCTGGGATCGTATCTCTCCAGCTCTGAAATCTCTCCATTGGGTCCCAGTGGATGCAAGGATTCAATTCAAAACCCTCTGCATTGTCCACAAGGCTTTCTGGGGCCTGGGTTTAATATACCTTCAGCAATCCCTCCGCAAATACCTCCCCTCTCGAGCTCTTCCAGCTCTCCCTCAGGGTCAGTCGTTTTTCAAAGAAACGAGCTGGGGTAGATCTCTGTGTTCGGCTAGTACCTCCCTCTGGAACAGCCTCCCTGTTGCTCTAAAACTTGAGGAGAACCATCTTGCATTCCGGAAGCACCTCAAGACCTTCCTCTTTGCTTATGCCTTCGCTCTCGGTCTCCCCTGCTGATCTGTTCTCTCTTAACAGTGTGCACCTGGCCACCCTCTGTCCTCTGGGCCCAGGTACCTGCTCACACTCCGGCATGGTCTCCGGCCACCCCTTACACTGAGGTCTGTATCTGTACCCATACAGTCCTCCTCCCTTTCTTCTTCCTGCACTTATCAGACCTACCCTATCTGCTGCCTTAAACCCAGCACTAGCCAATTTCTGGCTGCACTACCACTGCTTGTTGCCTTTATAATTTATTTACTTATTATTATTTATCTGTTTCTCCTTTGCTCCACACTTTCCACTTCTCCCTCCTTCCATGCACTTTTCCGCTCCCCCTCTCACATGCACTTGCGCATTCTCAATGTCACTGGGTCTAGTAAGATCATTGTTTTTGTTCTGCGCTGTTCCCCTCCCTTGCCTTGTCACGGTCTGAAAAACGTACGTACGAGCGCGATAGAAATAAAATATCAATATCAATTGTTTGTGGTTGGTTTACATTCTGTCAGTTGATAGACTCTGGTGAGTCTTGCCACAGCTGTAATGTTTGTTTCTGAATAAATTATAATTTCTACATATCAGTGTCAGGATTCATTAGCATTCATTAGCACTCATCAACCTTACACCACTGGCGATGAGCTGTCTGTGCAGGCTGTGGTGGAAAATGGCAGACAAGGATTTGGCATGAAGGCAGTAACTGGAATACAGGTAAGGGCAGCGGTTATCTAATCTTGCACTCTCAAAGGAGTAAAACATTGCTGTTCCCATACCTCGGATCTCCATCCATACACTAAGGTGAGAAGCTGAACAGAGCACAGTGTTCAGCAATGTTAGGACTGTAATTATGCCAACCAAGGCAGCCTCTCGAGGTAAAATACGCAGGAAGGGTGGGAAGTTACCCTTTTGAAAGATTCTCCAACACGTTGATTGTAGTTGTAATATATTTTATTACATATATCGATAGATCTATTCATGCCCCACCGGTCTGCTACACTTCCTCCTTCCAACTGCTCATAACATAACTCTCAACCTCAACCTTCCAGATTCCACATTCTCCCTACACATTCTGGATTGCATACCTCACCTTCTGCAATGTTTGCATATAAAATGCTACACATCTCCCTTTTTTACTATTTGAACAAAGACATGTACAACTATATTAATTCTAACACTGTATCTATCTAGCTAACAAAATCAACCAGACATATGCAAGAGAAATAAATATTACAATACTAAGTAGACAAAATTATGGATTTCCTACTTGACCTATTTGTTAACTAAGGGCACATTCATAAACATAACTATATAAAAGAACAGTGGGTCCAATTTTGGACATAGTATTAACTAATACATTTTTACATACATAACACAATTCAGATAAGAAAGTTATATGTGCAGAAAACTAACTTTTTGCTTATAAGTAGGTATACTACTAATTCACATAGTCTCTAAGAAATGAAGGCCTTCCACATTTCCTGCTACGTAACACTTTCTTTTTAATACCTTTTTGATCCTCTCCACACGCTCTACGACTCTTTATGAGTAATTCATTTGCTATCTCCCTTCCTCTGAACATTCTCTCTCTTTCTTGAAGATCCTCACTCATTTCAGCATATCTACATATCCGATTTGCATTCCAAACTTTCCCATCTGTAAGTCTTACAGCACCATGCATTTTTTCCACTACTCTAATAGGTTTCGACCAGCTAGAACCTCCACTACTTTTATTGATTAGCCACTTAATACGTATTCACTCTCCTTCTTTCATTGGTATTTGTTTTGCTGCCTTCCTAATGTCAAAGCTTTCTTTGTTGAGAATTTGTTTATCTTGAATATTTTCCTTCACACGGTTCAGGTCAATCTTTTTCTGACAAGCTCTGCCCAACCAACCTGGGCACACTCTAGTATTGGGCTTTCTCCCACGTAGCATCTCGAAAGGAGAAACACCTGTGGCAACAGGAGGGGTAAATCTATAGGCAACCACAGTATCCTCTGCAGCCTTTCTCCAATCATATCCTTCTGACAAAGCTACCTTAATGCTATTTTTGATAACTCTGTTAAATCTCTCCACTATTCCGTTTGTCTCTGGATGGTAGACCGAACTGGTCAATGCCATTGGCTTTTAGAAAATCCTTCATCTCCTCAGCCACAAATTGCACACATTTGTCAGTTAAAATGGAAGTGGGCTATGTCTCTCTTCTAAAAATGTTTTCAAGGAATTCAATCACTTTTTTGCACAAACATTTTTTACCCAAGTAAGTTCTACGTAATAGGATAGCATGTCGACTAGAACTATGCAATACCGACAAACTCCTTGACACGTAACAGGGCCTAAAATATCCAATCCCACTCTCTCCCAAGGCATAGAAGGGATGGACATGAAAGTCATCGGCTCAACTCTACCAACGCATCGTTTAGCTTCGTTCTCACAAAAGGCACACTCCCTGACCAGTCTCTCCACTTATACATCAATTGCTGGCCACCAGTAATCTTGTCTAATTAACTGTTTGGTCTTGGTCTTCCCCGGATGACCTTCCTGCGTCATTTCTAAAATTCTCCGTCTTACTCCTGCCGGAGGAATAATTTTGTCTCCTCTTAAAATCATCCCATCCCTCACGAGGAGCTTATCAAATACATTCTTAAATGGATCAGGTATGGTTTCTCTCCAGATTTCAGAAATTTTCATACCAGCATTTAACCTTTCTTTTACATTTCTCAAGTCATGGTCAACTAACATTGCATCACACCACTTTCAGACACAACCTCCTAACATTGAGATCTTGTTCATCTGTATCTCCTTCATCACCCTCATCCTCTAAAACATTGGTCAGTCTGGACAAGCAATCTGCTGCCTTATTTTTAATTCCTGGCAAATACTCAACATCCCAGTTATAGTCCTGTAAATTGGCAACCTATTTCCTAATCCTTGATGAGCCTTTGTCTAGACCTTTTGCGGTTAGAATCTCCCTCAAAGGTTTGTGATCAGATCTGATGGTGAACTTAACACCCCATAAGAAAGGCTGACATTTTTCTATCGCCCTCTTTATTGCCAGCAATTCTTTTTCTATGGTAGAGTAATTCCTTTGAGCCGTATTTAACACTCTAGACGCAAATGCTATGGTAACCTCTTTACTACCATCCTTTTGAGAAAAGAACTGCTCCTAACCCATTGTTACTGGCATCCGCAGTTAAAACACTGTCTTTACTGGGATCAAAGTTACTCTATGTGGTGGCCTTTGTTAAAGCATTTGTGATTTCCCGGAATTCTCTCTCACATTGCTCACTCCAGACAAATCTAACTCCCTTTTTTTACCAGACTTCTCATGTGCAATGACTTGTCTGCTAACCTAGACACAAACATAGCATAATCATCTGCCATTCCCAAGGAAGCTATTACTTTCTCTTTATCCGACGGACTTGGAAATTAATATTATTTATCAAATCAGATTTCGATTGAATGCCTGCCTCATATAGTGTATCCTAAATACTGGATACTCATTTTATTGAATTTGCATTTATCTCTGCTCAATGTCACACCTGCTTTCATAAAAATGTCCAACACTTTCCTCAATCTATCATCATGCTCTTTGCTGTCCTTCCCATGCACCAACACATCATCCTGAAAATACAAACTCCCTCCATGTCTTGAAACAGTTGATACATAATCCTTTGGAATAAAGCAGCTGCCGCTATCAGTCCAAATGGCATTCTTTTACATTTAAATATACCTTCTGGAGTGATAAATGCGGTTACATTCCTAGAGGAAGGGTGAAGCATAATTTGATGATATGCGAATTTTAAATATAATGAACTCATAACCTTGCCATTTTTAATAGTACCTAACATCTCATTAATATTAGGCAATGGGTGTCTATCAGGTATTACCCATCTGTTGACTGATCTAAGATCGATGTATAATCTACGTTTGCCATTGGGTTTGTGAACTATCACTAATGGAGACACCCACTCAGAAGTCTCTATCCTCTCAATGACACCTTGTTTTTCCATAGACAGTAGTTCATCCATAATAGCAGATTTAATTTCTAAAGGAATAGTTCGCAATTTGTGTGTGACTGGTCTAGAACCATTTTTTATTCTGATTTTATGCATAAAACCTTTAAGGTTTCCCAGTTCCTCACGAAAAACGTCATGCTGTAATAAATCGTTGCCATCGCCTACTGCATACACACCTTCTTCTTCATTGGGATCAAGTTTTATTTGTAGCCTTTTTTGGTGTGACGAGCTTGAAAGAGGATTGCTACCCTTCTTTGACACATATACTTTCCCTCTGGCTGATCGATCTTTAGACTTTAAATTAGACCAAAACCAACCTCCGATATCAATTTTCTTTGCCCCATAAGCTACTGTTCTGCTATCTACAGGATTGAGAAACGCATTCTTTACCATTTTGGTCTCAAAAATATGTTTTGGCAACAAGATATATTTGGCTCCTGAATCAATTACCATCCTAAATTCTACCAATTCCATTTCAATAACAGCTATAGGATTTTCTGTGTCCGCATCTTCATCTTGAACCACCAAAATATCATCTGAATTTATGTCAATGGGACACGTACAGTCCTCCATTCCTTCACATAGTTCCTCGAAACACACAATGTTTTCACTTCTTGTTCTACAACATGCTGTGAAATGTCCTTTTCTATTGCATGTTGCCTTGATAGCAGGACACTTATCGGTGCTCGCAAAATGAGTGACTGTCCTAACCAAAAAATGTTTCCTTTCACTTTCTTCCCTTTTGTCTTTCTACTTGAAGTTCTTTTTTCCGCTTTCTTTTCTGAATGTTTGTCTTTTTCCAACTTTTCTACCTTGTACTGCTGATATTTCCATTATCTGTGTTTCTTCTTTCTTCTTTTCATTCAGTTCAGCTCCAATCCCTTGACACACTTTTGTGTGTGTTCAACTTCCTATGCTACTCTTATTACTTCATCAAGTGTGGGATTACCTTTACCCCACATTGCTTCTCTTACTTTTTCATTAGTGTATTTGAGCATGAATTGGTCTCTTAGCCTTTCATTTAATGTATTTCCAAAGTCACAAGATGATGCAAGGCCTCTTAGTGCTGTGATGAAATGTTCTACAGACTCTTTTCCCTGCTTTCTCTTTTCAAAATGGTACTTTTCCAAAACAATGCTTATACATCTTTCATAATGTTTATCGAACATGGTTATGCATTTTTCGTACTCTGATAGGTTTGTAGACTCCTCATCATACAATGGAGGTAGATTTTTGAATTGTTCTTGGCCATAGTTGCCAAGGCAATGCATAAGAAGGCATGTTTCCTTTCAACTGAGATGCACTGCTAACACATAATGGTCAAATCTCTTTTTCCATCTTGTGCATGGTATATTAGGTTTGCCTTGTGTCTCCAAAAAATTGTTGGGAGGAGGTATTCCTTGTGCAGCCATAATAAATGTTTAGATTATCTTAAATGTTCTTGTTAACACTTTATTGTTTTAATGGTTTTTATTCCTCAGTCACCAAGACTAACTATTCTTGCCTGTTTGCTTTTTCTTTGTCACAGTATTCTTAGTTATGTTACAGATATATTTCTTTTCCTTTGTCAGCAAAATTCAAATTCTTTATACAGCTGCTTCATCTCATTTGGATAGTTGAGCTGTTCTTTGACCAAGCCTTTGTGACATAGGCAATATTTTAATTCCTTCTGCAGTCTGAAGATTGACTTGATGTGTCCTTTACCAACACTTTGTGACATAGGCAAGATTCTAACTTCCGCTGCCGCCTGCATCATAAAGATTGACTTGTCATCACTCCTTCCTTTCATGAAATAGCTTCACCTTAGCCTTTGTGATGAAACCAAATTCTACTTTGACTTGGAACACATTCTATCACTTTGTTTGTGTATTTAGTAGATAACAGATCAAACAAACACACTTGCTATTACATGAGGCTGTTCTGTTTGTACTTTTGTGTATTTACCAACATTTTTCTTAACCCAACCTGGGAAACCATTAGTGA
Organism: Ambystoma mexicanum; assembly: GCF_040938575.1. Taxonomy (NCBI): domain Eukaryota; kingdom Metazoa; phylum Chordata; class Amphibia; order Caudata; family Ambystomatidae; genus Ambystoma; species Ambystoma mexicanum. Next base: position 984,892,160 of record NC_090928.1, on the reverse strand, counting down.
AATAAAGAGAATGGAAGGAAGACTTCCTCAAATTTGTTTTGGCAGTGTACGGAACAAATTACGCAGCGGAAAGGAAGGATGCACTTCTGTACCACTGTCTTGAATATGCCGGACTAGAAGTGTTCAAGAGACTCCCTGGACCACCTCAACCGTCAGAAGCTAGCACGTGGAATGTCTTTGACATTAGTGTTGCCAAGTGGGAAAACATTATGAAATAGTGGAAAATAAGGTTTTAGCAAGATACCATTTTGGCACATGAGAGCAAAAAGAAGGAGAATCAATAGAAGAATTTGTTACTATCCTAAGAGGGCTAGCAACCAAATATCGGATCTGCCAATAGTGCTACAATGAGCACATTCGAGATCAGTTCATGATCAAGTGCTCAGACAATAGAAATAAGGGAAGTGCTTTGGAAGGAGAAAGCCCCTAATCTTGATCGAACGATTGAGATAACTAAACAAATTGAACACGCCTCACTGTGCATTAAAGAACTCTATCAAGAAGGGAACAATGAATTCCGTGAGAAGGATATTTCCAAGATCAATGCAGTTACTAATACCAGGATGCAAAGTCTGAGTGATGACACGGGGCAAGTAGCACACAAATTCAAAAGCTATAAAAGGCAGGAAAGGAGAGAATAGCAACAAAAAAAAGGTTTGAGTGTCTTGGAAGACAACAAAGGAGATCTATCGGATGCAGGAGCACACAGTATCTGGCGAATTCAAGAGAATGCACCACTGTTTATGTTGAGTGCTGTTTGGGTGGAGTTAGAGGACATCTTGCTAGATGTTGCAGAATGTCTCACAAGTCTGGAAACATTCAGGGGTGGGAGGAGTGATTCAGAACAGGAAGGTTTTGGTGATGTGATAGTGATATACGTTGTGAATGCTGTGTCAGGAAAGAGGGTAAATAATCCTAAAGAACTTGTCAGAGTCAATGGGATTGAAATATTAATGTTAATAGACAGTGGAGCAGACTATAATCTCATTGGGAAAGAAACTTAAGATAAAGTTCAAGCAATGCGTACTGAAGGAAGCCATGATTAAGGCACGTGCTTATGGAGAAAATACAATACAGATTATTGGAGAATTAGAGGCTGTTTTCAAACTTCAAGAGAAGTGTGCAAGAGGAAAGGTGTATGCGACGAATGTAGGAGGTGATTTGCTTTCATGGGGTAGTCAGGCAGCCTTGAGAATGAAATTAAATCCCAATGCTGAGTGACCTGTTTACACATCGCTGGTGGATTGTTCTGGAGTGGGAGAAAGAGGCAGTGTGTTGAAAAGAAATGCTCTTGTAGGAACTGTTTCCAAGGTGTGTGGTGATGTAGCGACATAGGTACCTCAGATTTTTGTTGATAACGTCGGATGGTTGAAGGAGTTCATGCATAAGATCTGGCTTAGAAAGGGAGTGAGGCCAGTTGTAGTGAAGGTGAGGATAGTGCCTCTTGCTCCCAGAAAATAGGTAGAGCTGGAACTTGAAAGAATGAAAAAAGATGGTGTGATAGAGCCTGTGGAGGCGTCAGAATGGGTCAGCCCCATTGTTGTGGCAAGAAAAGCAAACAGGTCAGTGAGGTTGTGTATTGACTTGTGCAATCTTAATAGGAATGTGATCTCTGAGACATTTCTGTTGCCGAAAATTGATTAGCTAATTTCTTATCTTTCAGGGGTGAAGTTGTTTTCTCTTTTGGATCTTAAATCAACGTACCATCAGATACCTTTTCACTCCAACTCACGAGACTTGACAGCATTTATGACAAGCATGGGTGTTCAGATGTGTAAAAATGCCCTTTGGTCTTGTATCTGCAGCTAGAGTTTTTTAAAGAGTTATGCACATCGTCCTAGGAGATCTCCAAGCTGTGAAGTGCTATCAAGATGATATTTTAGTGTGGGGAGGGAACGCAGAAGAACATGATAAGAGACGTTGAGTGGTACTAGAGAGGTTAGGTGATTCAGGGCTAACAATGACACTTGAAAATGAAGATGTGTATCTAGGGCATCATTTGTTGAGTGAGGGAATTAAACCAAAAGTCAGTACTGTCAAGGCTATTGTGGAGATGCCTGAGCCCAGGAACACGATGGAAGTGACATCTTTTCTGGGGTTGGTACAGTATTATGCAGTTCATGAAGGGGTTGGCAAATTGTACTCGTGCTCTCAGAAAGCTCACAAGAAAAGGCGTGACATTTGTGTGGGATTCAGAGTGTGCAAAAGAGTTTCAAGCCATTAAAGTGTAACTGGTAGGTGCCCCAGTGCTGAGTGGTTTTGGGAATGATTTGAAGACTGTTGTTTACATTGATGCCAGTGATTTTGGATTAGGAGGAGTTTTGATGCAGGTAGATGATGAAGAGAGGAAGAGGACTATAGCGTTCTCTTCCAGAACAATAAAGGATACTAAAAGGCGTTATTCTATCATTGAAAAGCTCTGGCCAAGGTATGGGCCATGATGGAGTTCAAAGTGTACTCTTTCGGGAGGTCATTTGTTGTCAGGACTGATCATAAATCACTAGTCAACATTTTTTACAGAGGCGGTTTAGATGGAGTGTCTAGATGGATTGTCAAGTGGTTAACTAAAGTTCAGGGACTGGATTTCATGGTGGAACATATAGAAGGGAAAAGGAATGTGGTAGCCGATGGGTTGTCACGCATTGCTGTTGAGGATAAACAAGGTATTGATTGATGAGGTTGAAGAATTTGACATTTGAAGAATGTTTTTGATATTTTTGCTGTAATAGAGGAATGTTTGGATCAGATGCGTTAGTCAGAGGAATGCAACCGTGATGAGTTATATCAGTTGGTGAAGCAGAAGAGAGATGGCGTAATGTGGACTTTGAGAAATGGGAAAAGAAGTGTCCTGGGGTTTGTGCTTTCAAGAGAGTTAAGAATGAATTGAGTGTTCATGATGGATTGGTCTATAGAGGAGAGAGGTTGTTAGTTCCCGTAAGGGATGAGAGAGATTGTGATTAGTCTGGGTCATAAATCCCATATGGGGATATCGAGAACTAAGTCAATTATTAGGGCAGATTTTTGGTGTCCTCGGATGCACAAAAACATTGAACAATTAGTGGATGAGTGTAGTGTGTGCAAAGAAAGTGACAAGGTTTTGAAGCCAGCGGTGGCTCCCATGATGATACCCGAGGTGGGTACAGTCCCCTGGGACACTGTGGCTGTTGACCTGTTAGGGCCACTACATTTTTTGGGAGCTAGAGGCATGTCCAAGTGGCCGGAGGCTGGAGTATTAAGGAGATAACATCAAGACATGTAATTGAATTCTTGGAAGGTGTGATTCTAGGGGAAGGTTTTCCTAATTATGTTCTGAGTGACAATGGGTCCTCGGTTTGTGTCAGTTGAATTTGGGGATTGGCTAAAATCCGTAGGGATTCAGCACAAGAAAAACTCTCTTTATCATCCTCAGACCAACAGGTGTGTAGAGAGGTTCAGCAGGATGCTCAAGGAAGGTGTGAGAATGATGGTGGTTTATGGTGGGGATTAGAAGAGTGACTTAATGCAGAGAGTACTTCAGTACAGAGTGACACCCCATGGTGTTACTAGTGTAACACCTTTTGAACATTTCCAGGTGGTCTTCTCACCAATGGTAGGTTGGAGAGCTTCAAAAGGATGAGTTCAATAAAAAGAGACTGTTCATAGGACCTTCTCCATAATCCAAACAATATCAATGGGCCTCATTACAAATCGCCCGGTATGGAAACAACGGTGGCGGTAAACCCGCCGCCACCGTTGTTTCCATGCCGGGCGATCACAACTCCTGCAGGCGGGAGGTGATGTTCCCGCCAGGTCTGACCTGGTGGGTTTAACACCGCCCGCCTGCAGGTGGACTAGGAAACACCGGCAGCATTGCGAGATGCTGCCGGTGTTTCCATGATCCACACTCCCATTGAGTCCCATAGGACTCAATGGGAATGGGGATTAACACCATTCCGCCTCCGTGATTCCGGGGAAACCAGGGTTGTAATGCCCCGGTAATTCCGGGAATCTCGGAGGCGGAATGGTAATACGAATCCGACGGTAACCAGGCAGTTTTACCGCCTCAGTTACCGCCAGACTCGTAATGAGGCCCAATGTCTTTTATGCCTCAGGGGTCCCTTCCCCAAGCTTTAGATTCTTCAGTAACACTAAATAGTCAATATTCCACTTTGATAGGACTCTCTGGGTTCCCTTCCCCAAACTTAGGTCTCTTTCCAGTTCAAAAACAAATATACTTCTTGGCCCTCTGAGGGTTCCCTTCCCCAAGCCAAGGCCCTTCTTGAGCTTAAAAAAAAAAGAGTTCTGTTTGTCAGGATGTGCCTTGTTTTTCATATACAGTCCTCTCAAAGTGTTAGCATCACAGGCTTTCAAAATCGCAAGGTTATTTTCTCCTCCCAAGCGCAACCACTCTGTGCTTTAACCCCTCTCTTGGATTTTCCTGTTCTTGACTTTTCTTCTTATGCCCACTGGCACCTTCCTTCTTGCTTTCTCCTGTATACTTACACTGTCTCGACCTTTCCGTGCCCACTGGCCCCTTTTCCACTCTGCCAGCTCGTTTGCACCCTTCTCTCTCTTTTTTCAGGTCGCTTTCGCCATCTTTAATATAGTCCTTTTCCATCATGTCACTTCCATTCTCTGCTTTCCGACTTTCTCTCAGTCTTCTTACTTTTCTCTCAATCTGCTTTCTTTACTACTTCTTTTTCTTTCCTCTTTTGCGCTTCATACATTTTCTGCCTGCTCTGCTTCAGTCAGTCGCATGTTTTTGAGTCTCTCTCAATCTCTCTCTCTACGAGACTCACCCGAGCAGCAACGCAGTTACATGCAGTTCCTCCTGGTTGTGCGGGCCCGGTGTCAGGGTCTCACCACCTGCCCCTCAAACAACCTTGGGGCCGGCAACGGTCCCAAAGGAACTAGCAATGTTGTACCCGCCAACAGCAGCCTGCAAGACACTTCGCTCCGGCTCTCTGAAGACACGGCTCCCTAACCACGGTACAGCCTCTCAGTCACACCGGGCCAGCATCTCGCTAGACCATTTTCTCATGAGCTGTCGATCCTGTTGCTCTCTGCTCTGTGACTTCCTCGGTCCAAATGATGTCTGCAGCTCGCTCATTCAGCAGTGCAGAACCGCACCTTTTATAGTTCGAAAAGCAGTCAAGTAGTCAGGTGTGTGTGATAATTGGGGAATGCCGGACTATCAATGGGACAACTTAAGTTCTTTCTACGGCCGGTTTCCCTTACATTCCCCATGTTATTCCTATGGGAAATCTTCACTACTCCCGGTTGGCTCTTCCTCGTCCCCGTATTTGTTGAAAATGGGGAGGGGGTGATGGTATGAGTTTGAAAATGCTCCCTGAAAGCTGAGGGAAAGGGTTCTGAGGTATAATAAGATTATAGGGGAGATTGCGGTCCTGTCACCCATCCAGGGAGTGGTCTTGGTTCATAAGACAATCTTTTAATCTTGTCTACGTAGTGATTATAGCAACAGGAGCCTTAAAGAGATTCATGACTCGGATAGGTAGAGGATGGAGGGATCTCAATATGGGAACTATGCACTTGTAGAACTTGGGTTTCCTTTCTCCCCTTTATGTCACAAAGGACAGGATAGGAATCCACATAGCCCATAAAGGCGTCCCGGATTTCCTTTCCCTCCCCAATTAGCCCGTCAGGATATGGTGTCTCACCTAGTGTGTCCCCCTTCTGACAACCCTGGGTTCCTCTACCCAGGTGATCCTCCCTCGCTAATCCACCCCCGGGTTTGGGATCCAAGAGCTATGGCCCTCCCCTGGCCACCTGAATAGAGTACTTTCGGGGGTCTGAATGGGAGAACACATGTAGGTTTCTCACAAAGGCTAATTCTGGGTACATATTCCACTAGGAAAAAATCACAATTTTGCCATCTTAGAAGTTCAAAAAATAGCTCAGATCTTCCTTTTTTTTGGGTTGTCGGGGTATACTGTGAGTACCGGTATTAAAGGAGAGGGAAAGAATTGGGCATAATGATAATTTTGTTTCAGGTTGAACTTGCAGATGTTAGGTTATCCCTTGCCACTCCTTCAGGAACAGCTGCTGCCTCACTCCTTCTAGAAAGGAGTAAAGCCACTGCAAGAAGTCAAAGGGTCTGCTCTGGTGTGTGCCCCTGCAAAAGGTCAATGGGGTTGCATGGCATAGACCCGAAAAAGAAGAAATGGGACTTTACTAAGCGCACATACTTGTCAAAGACAACGCAAAAGCATGGCTGTCAAGACTGAGAAAGTAGGGAGACAATGGGATTATGGTTGGCTAACGACAGGTGAAGATCAGTAATGCGGCATAGAAACAAATTCACTAGTCCTACAGAGACAGAGATGGCAAACCACTGCTATGCTTGTATTTCTCCAATCTGTTGCTGGTATTAGCTCAATTAGGTTTTGTCCATTGACGTGTCATCAACTTATCTGTAAATTAAGTAAGGATGCAACTATGGGGAGCAATAATTCCTGGATAGCATTCTTTTAAACACTGATCCCATGGCAGATTCATCGATTCCAGATCAAAGAAACTGTAAGGGTTTCGAAGGAGGAGGCTGACACAAAGGTGGCATGGTTTTGGCCATAGACTTATTAAAGTGAGGAAAGGAAAGACCAACCTTGCAATCCCCATCTCTATGAGGCGTTTCCCTGACTCAAAACTAATAACAATGGGGTTGTCAGAATGTCCAACAACATTAAGGTCCACTAACCTGTGTCGCCACCAACTTCTATCCCTCACGCTATAACTAAAGAGAAAAAGCAGCTCAACAAAAAGTTCCTTTGCCAGGAGAATGACTCTTCTCTTGGCTTATGAGTTTGGTCTCAAGCAGTGTTAGTCTGCAAAATATTTCCAGGGGGAATAACTTCCTTGCCCTGGCTTAGAGTTCCAACAAGTATTATTATAGCCTATATGTCTCAGACATTGGGGAAGATCTAGACTCTGCAGGTCTGATCTCCCCTAAAATGGGGATCATGAAAACAGTGTGGCTATCGTATGCCGATGACTTCCTACTCTTCAATTGTTCTCGAGTTGGAATGAGGAGGTTGTGTGCTTCTTCTAACAAAAAATAACTCTCAAAATTAACCCCTCAAAAACAAAACATTCTAGAACTCTTGCAGGGTGGGAAGCGTACCTTGACCAAATGGAAACTTTATGACCAACCCGTCGGAGTACTAACAAGCCTAATGTTTTTTGGGCTTCTACTTCACCTCAAAACCGCAGACGAAGGAAATACAAGACCTTCTTTGTATCAAGGCAAAGACACTGACCAACCAACTATTACAAGTTGATAAGAGATTTGGAAAATTCTCGATTAAAGTGGCAATACAATTCTATGAAGGGAAGGTGGTCCCAAAGCTTACATACGGCCTAGAGCTATGGAATGGTAAATTAAACACACGGCCGGACACAACTGAGGAGATAATGTGGAGACGAGTGCTATGGGTCCCAAATTGTGTCCCGGGAGCCGCTATGTGATATGAGCTGGGCCTCCTCTCCCTAAAGGTACACGTGAATTGGAAATGCCTGTCTCTTTACCCAAATATTATATCCGCAAACACCGATAAATTGTATATAGTCATGAATCTCGTCCTAAAACAAAGTAGGGAAAATAAGCATAACAGGGACATGCTCCTGGGAAAGTTAAGAGCCAAATGCAAATCCATGCTAAGCAACATAGCTCTCGATTGTGGAGTGTTGAGGGACAATCCGCAGAAGGTGCAGAGGGTACTGTATAAATGGGATTGGATGAATACCATCAACTTGTTCCATGGTTACCCTTCGCTAAGTCATCTGTGCCATGAACACAAACTTAGAGGCGAGATAGCACCTTATTTAAAGCAATTCACAAACCTGCACTATCGATCTCTTTTTATGAGAGTTCGCTGGAATGTATTCCCGACGGGGGAGATTTTGATAAGGCATGGAATAACAGCTGCAACTGAAACATGCTGTAGACTCTGCAAAGGGAACGTGTCAATAGAATCAATCGAGCATTAGTTTATGGAATGTGAGGCCTTAAGATGAGAAAGAAAGATATACTTAGGAATACAATGGAGTTGAGTAGTGTGCATGACATGAAAGAGTTGTGGAAAAGTCTGCTCAATACAGTGAGAACCTCAGAAGCAGAGGCTGTGGAACATTTTTGACTTAGAGGATGTAAGTGAACTTAAACCTGGTACTGCATAGAGTAAAGGGTAAAGGGAATACTAAAAGAAAGCCATTTGTCTTTCTTTTAGTATGTCAAATATTTCATTCCAAGCTGTGAAATTGGTAGACATTTTATTTGCTTCCAATAAACCAAATACAAATAAAATAAAATGACCAGGTGAATGACTCCCTTCTCCTGGTATCTGTAGGCACGTTCCAATATAGTTCAGTACAACACCAGGGGGAATGACTCCCTTCCCCTGGTATCCAATCCTTAGGTTCCACACAAATGTCCTGGGATTCTGTGACTTCTCCAAGTCTCTAAAGAGTCCCAAGTTCCTTTTAGGTTTCTCACGGACTGATCCCTCTCAGTCTGGTGAGGAAGACTTCCTCTATTGCTCTTAATACTTTCGTTGGGGTCCTAGACCCTTCTCTTGTGCTCAGTGGGCTTATATCTGCCAATGAAGGGAAGGCGTTCCTCCCCCTCTGTTTCCCTCGTGTTGGTTGGGGTTCTCGACCCTTTCCTCATGGCTAGTGGTCTTATCTTCACCACTGTGGTGTGGAATGTCCCCCTTCTCAGGTTTCTTATATCTTACTAGAGTTCCTCGACCCTTCCCTTGTGGTCAGTGGTCTTATCTCTGCCACTTTCATGATGGGTGTACCCACTCAGGATTCTCTGCTCACAGTAGAGGTCTTCAACCCTTCCCTGGTGGACAGTGGTCTTATCTCTTCCACTGAGACAAAGCGGAGGAGTTCTGCTGCACTTCTGGGTTCGGGGTGTCTCTCTAGCGAAAAGCCGGCTGAGGATCAATTGCCTCTGCCTGCATGCAGAATGTCGCCGCTTCCCTTCTGGGATCGTGGGACGGCATTCCCAACAGCTTTCTTCAGCCCACCCTCCTCCTGTGCATGGGACCACGCCTGTGGGCCTGCTGACGAACACCCTTGGCCGACTGCCAGCATTCTCAGTTCTCTGTCCTCCCGGGTCCCTTTGAGACTCTTTTGAAGCTCCCTCCTCGGGCCCGCTCCACAGCTGCAGCCCATCATTGCTGGTCTCGACCAAGTCCGAAGTCTATTGTCGATATTTATACATTGTTGCCAGTGCTGTTGTAGCCCATTGTCTGAGTCCTTTGTTTCTTTTGCCGTTTAGATCCTTTGGCCTCTGAGGGGGCCCCCTCGTATCAGTACTCATGTTGTTCTTCCTGGTCTCAGTACTTGTGCTTTCCATAAGGTTTTCAACCCTGCAGCAGTACATGGGTTTACGTTCAAGATAATTGTTGGAAGTAGAGAGGGGGTTAAAGAATGTTGGGGTGTGATGTGATGTAGTGTACTATGGACCAGGTGGTCGTCCTACTCCCCAGGATGGAAGTCCTTCCCCATGAGGTCCTTCTGCAATAAACCACCGCTAGGGGAATATTGGGTAGCAGCCTCTCCTCCGTAGACTCATGAGAAGGGGTTCCCCTTTGGAGAGAAGTGACGAGACGTAGTCAATTTTCAAAACATATTTGATTTATAGCCTTTTCCTCATCACGAGCCAACTCCTTAAAGACCAAAAAAGGTGGCATCAATCGTCACATCTACAGCTTTGGTTATGGTAAGGTACATTTGATGGTCACAGATGGTAAAGATATTACTGCATTTCCCTTGGCATCTATCTGTTGTTCAACTAATGTTCTGCTACTATGCACAATGCGAGGCACAGCACGCCAAAATGTCAGAGACAAATCGTCCATGAATAAAAGAAGGCTCCATTTAATTATTTAAACTATCCTCTAGTATCCATGAACCTATCACTTAATTAAAATCAAGGTGGCAGCTGGAGGAAAGCAGAAAAACAACTCATCAAAGAGCAAGGAAGAAGAGGGCAGAAGAGGGCATCGAATCTTCAGGAAAGATACCAGGCCCCTCCCATCTTGTAGGTTCTTTTAAAAAATGTTATTAGCATTTTGCATTAAGACATAACCAAGCACATGGTATCAATGTGATGACAGTTAACATTTCAAAGTAGCAGTTCACAAATTGAAATATGAACAATCCGAACTATTAAGTACATTAACGCAGCAGAGAACTAGACATATACAAATGGGCAAATAAATAAATAAAACCTTGCAGAGGATTGATTCCATAGTCACTTACGAGTCTAAGCCAGTTCATAGGAGTTTTAAAGAAGATGCAACTCAAGTTTCAGACAAGTCAAAATTATAAGGTATTACATCATTTCAGAGAACAGAAGGGAAACTGATTTCAAATTGGACTAACCACATTAAAGCGCATAAGATGCAGGGCCATACATCTCCAATTGTCTAAGAGCAGTTTGTGGTGGAAATCTTTTCCAACGGGCCAAGCATTTCGCCAAACAGGGCTGAGCGAGCAATCTTCTCGAATATGACAATTTGACACCGACTTTATCTTTCAAATTGACGATGATCGCTTTGCTAGCACAGAAAAATATATGAGCAAGTTAGTTTTCAAGATTAGACATTGTCCGAAAAGAGACGTCATCACCCAATAGGGCCATTAAAGGTGTTAGAATAACAGTTGTATAGTGCTGAGCTCATCACTCTCTCCACCACCCTCTCTAGCCTTTGAATCTTTGAGCACAACCATAAAAATTGATATAGTTGCTTTTGTAGAAATGTATGACTTCATGATTATATTGTTTTCACTGCTATAATCTTTTGTTTTTTCTCTTGAAAACAATAGTTAAAAATACTTTTTATACAATAAATATCAAAGTCATTAATCAATTTATAACATCAAAGAAGCAAAACATCTATTCATAACAATTAAATTTAAATAAAAAGATACAAAATCAATTCATTCTTAAGGTTAAAACGCACTTTTACAGTAAGGCCTTGATTGTTATCCACAGTCTAGCAAGATGGTAGATTCAGGGAATATGATTGACATTCATATAATGTCTCCATATTATATCTTCATCTAAGAATGAACTCTCCAAAGCACCCAATGCAATCAGTGAGTTTCTTTTCAAGGTAGAGAAGGCCCTGCAGGAATAAAGGCTTCACGGTTTCCACTGATCCCATCTCACATATCCTACAAGTGCGTATCACCCTCTCTACGGATGCCCAAGTCCAAATAACATCCAGAGTATCAATTAGATTACATTTTGCTCTCATGTAGTCAGTTTGAATAAATGAGCTAAGAAACTCCCTTAGATATGTAGGTGGGTAAACTGGTGTAGTGATGGTACACATTTACAGGGTAATTCATAGAATTTCGCAGAAAAGTGTCGCAAGTGGCTGGCGCAGAGTGTCCGCGTGCGATTGTCTGCGCCAGCCGTGTGCGCAAAAATCGATTTCCGCGCACAGCGCATTCATGGATTTTCGCATCCAAAACCAGCCGTGGCGCAGCGACCCTGCAGCAGCGCCAGTTACGCCCCCAAGAACGCCCTCGTGCAAGGAAAAGCCTTCAAAATACCCAAATAATCGCAAAGGTCTGCGCTAATCCTGGACCAGTTCACCGGGCTGGCAAACAGCAAACGCCAAGCGGGGAACGTGTATTTCAGTGGTTCGCGGGAAGTTCCATACGCGATTGTCCTGTGTACGTGTGCATCAGGGGTGCGCGGGAAGTACCACACCAAAATCAGCAGGGTACATGTATTACAGGGGTGCGCGGGAAGTTCGAAACGCGATTACAGCAGGGTACGTGTATTTCAGGGGTGCGCGGGAAGTTCCACACGCGATTGGCCCCGTGCGAGCAGGGTACGTGGATTCCAGGGGTGCGCGGGAAGTTCCACACGCGATTTCAGCAGGGTACGTGTATTTCAGGGGTGCGCGGGAAGTTCCACACGTGATTGGCCCAGTGCGAGCAGGGTACGTGTATTTCAGGGGTGCGTGGGAAGTTCCACACGCGATTGGCCCAGTGCGAGCAGGGTACGTGTATTTCAGGGGTGCGCGCGAAGTTCCACACGCGATTGGCCCAGTGCGAGCAGGGTACGTGTATTTCAGGGGTGCGCGGGAAGTTCCACACGCGATTGGCCCCGTGCAAGCAGGGTACGTGTATTTCAGGGGTGCGCGGGAAGTTCCACACGCGATTTCATCAGGGTACGTGTATTTCAGGGGTGCGCGGGAAGTTCCACACGCGATTGGCCCCGTGCAAGCAGGGTACGTGTATTTCAGGGGTGCGCGGGAAGTTCCACACGCGATTTCATCAGGGTACGTGTATTTCAGGGGTGCGCGGGAAGTTCCACACGCGATTGGACCAGTGCGAGCAGGCTACGTGTATTTCAGGGGTGTGCGGGAAGTTCCACACTCGATTGGCCCCGTGCAAGCAGGGTACGTGTATTTCAGGGGTGCGCGGGAAGTTCCACACGCGATTTCATCAGGGTACGTGTATTTCAGGGGTGCGCGGGAAGTGTCATGATCACTGCTTCCAAGGAGCCAGGACCAGCCCAACGTCCTTGGAAGCAGGCCCCTAATCCTAAGCCTAGGCACCAGCCGGTCCCTACTGGGACCTTTTGGACCTTGTCCTGGCGCCAGTGGCACCAGGCTCATCAAAGCCATCGGTCCCGGCACTGGAAGCGCCGGGCTCATACTATATGTGAAGATGCTTGGGTGGACTTACCTGCAGCAGACCATGATGCTTACTTACCAGCTACGTAGGAATCCTCACCGCTCGTGCTGTTAACGGCGGTTGCGATCCTCTGATGTTAAGAGGCTTATGTTTCACCCAGTGAAGGAACTGGCAACGGCACCCTGCACCAGACGCAGATGGAGGGCCCAGCATTCACCTATATAAGGTGAGCACGTTTACCTGGGGGCTCTACGGAGAAGCTAGACGAGAGAGAGAGAGAGAGAGAAGGACACTCAATTGCCCAGATCTTTAACCCCATATATTCTTTCATCTGCAGAAATCTCATCCTTCGAGTTCGACACACAGTGCGAAGAGGCTCAGCCCCAGGAGCCAATTGAGTCCTGCACATCACTTTTCGAGTCACAGACTCCTCCCTGCCTAGACCAGCGCCTCCGTGGGAATCAGGTGAGCGTTACAGGAAGTTCCACACGCGATTTCAGCAGGGTATGTGAATTTCAGGGGTTCTGGGGAGTACTACACGTGAATTGGCCGTGTGGGTCCTCCCAGGTGTACGCACGACAACCTCCACGGCCCCTGCAGGCAGCCCACACCACGGGGGACTACCCTGCACCCCTGCTCATGTCCCGCAGGCAGCCCATCCACCATGGGCATGCCCTCCAGCCAACCCACATGTCACCTTGCACTACTGATCAACAATGCATGTCTCCCACCACCCCCAACCCCCAGCAGTGCAGGGGCAGCCTCCACCAGGCCCCCAACCATGTCTCCCACCACCCCCACCCCCCAGCAGTGCAGGGGCAGCCTCCACCAGGCCCCCACCCATGTCTCCCACCACCCCCACACCCCAGCAGTGCAGGGGCAGCCTCCACCAGGCCCCCACCCATGTCTCCCACCACCCCCACCTCCCAGCAGTGTGGAGCACCCTCCACCAGGTCCCCACTCATGGGCTCTATCACCCCCACCCCCCCAGCATCCAGGGGCACCCTCCACCAGGCCCGACTCATGTCTCCCACCACCCCCAACCCACAGCAGTGTGGGGCATCCTCCACCAGGCCCCCACTCATGTCTCCCACCACCCCCATCCCCCAGCCACCATGGGCACCCTCCACCAGGCCTCCACCCATGTCTCCCACCACCCCCACCCCCCAGCAGTGCAGGGACAGCCTCCACCAGGCCCCCACCCATGTCTCCCACCACCCCACCCCCCAGCAGTGCAGGGGCAGCCTCCACCAGGCCCCCACCCATGTCTCCCACCAGCCCCACCCCCCAGCAGTGTGGAGCACCCTCCACCAGGCCCCCACTCGTGGGCCCCATCACCCCCACCCCCCAGCATCCAGGGGCAGCCTCCACCAGGCCCCCACCCATGTCTCCCACCACCCCCAACCCCCATCAGTGCAGGGGCAGCCTCCACCAGGCCCCCACCCATGTCTCCCACCACCCCCACCCCCCAGCAGTGTGGAGCACCCTCCACCAGGCCCCCACTCATGGGCCCTATCACCCCACCCCCCAGCATCCAGGGGCACCCTCCACCAGGCCCCCACTCATGTCTACCACCACCCCCACCCCCAGCAGTGTGGGGCACCCTCCACCAGGCCCCCACTCATGTCTCCCACCACCCCCATCTCCCAGCCACCATGGGCACCCTCCACCAGGCCTCCACCCATGTCTCCCACCACCCCCACCCCCCAGCAGTGCAGGGGCAGCCTCCACCAGGCCCCCACCCATGTCTCCCACCACCCCCATCTCCCAGCCACCATGGGCACCCTCCACCAGGCCTCCACCCATGTCTCCCACCACCCCCACCCCCCAGCAGTGTGGGGCACCCTCCACTAGCCCCCACTCATGGGCCCTATCACCCCCACCCCCCAGCATCCAGGGGCACCCTCCATCAGGCCCCCACTCATGTCTCCCACCACCCCCACCCCCCAGCAGTGTGGGGCACTCTCCACCAGGCCCCCACTCATGGCCCCTATCACCCCCACCCCCCAGCAGTGTGGGGCACCCTCCACCAGGCCCCCACTCATGGCCCCTATCACCCCCACCCCCCAGCAGTGTTGGGCACCCTCCACCAGGCCCCCACTCATGTCTCCCAGCACCCCCACCCCCCAGCCACCATGGGCAGCCCCCACCAGGCCCCCACCCATGTCTCCCACCACCCCCACCCCCCAGCAGTGCCTCCACCAGGCCCCCACTCACGTCTCCCACCACCCCCATCCCCCAGCCACCATGGGCACCCTCCACCAGGCCTCCACCCATGTCTCCCACCACCCCCACCCCCCAGCAGTGCAGGGGCATCCCCCACCAGGCCCCCACCCATGTCTCCCACCACCCCCACCCCCCAGCAGTGCAGGGGCAGCCTCCACCAGGCCCCCACCCATGTCTCCCACCACCCCCACCCCCCAGCAGTGCGGGGCACCCTCCACCAGGCCCCCACCCATGTCCCCCACCACCCCCACCCCCCAGCAGTGTGGGGCACCCTCCACCAGGCCCCCCACTCATGTCTCCCAGCACCCCCACCCCCCAGCCACCATGGGCAGCCTCCACCAGGTCCTCACAATCCCCAATCATGTGCGTTATGGTCAGCCTCCACAGCCAAAAAGCCCTACCAAGTAACCCATTCACCCACATGGAAATGGAAATTACATGTTACACCCCCATTGTTCATAAAGCTAATGAACCCATGTCCGTCACACACAATGGTTGCAATTGAATGGGAAAACACCCAACATGACATGCATGAAACCAATGAGATGATACCACACAGTGAAGTATGAAAACAAAATTGTATTAAAAAAAAAATAATAATGCAAAAGAAATGAAACAAACTACAATGGGAATGAAAAAAAGATAAGCTGCATGTCCGTTTAAAAAAATAAAAACACCAAATCCTAATCCAAAAAAATGTCGTCCAAAGTCAAATGAAAAATAAAATCAATCCAATGAAGAACTATGTACAAAACATCCAAGGGTCCATGAGCCCAACTGAACAAAGGAAACCTACAAAAAACCCTAACTAAAATGCAACTATATACAAAAAGTGGAGCAGTGTCCGTCGACTCCAAATCATAACAACAAACAAAGGAAACCTAAAACTAAAGAACTATATACAAAGGCGGCGGGCAAGTCCAGCGACTCACTCTGTGGTGTTCCGCGCCAGGGCATCATCGAACTCCTGTTCGATGTCCCGGAGGCGGTCCTGTTCCATGGCCCCGAGGGTCCACAGGGACGACGCCGTGTCCTCCTCCAACCCCCTGCGGATTGCCTGCAGATTGCCTCGAGGCACTCGGCCCGCCTCAGGGCCCTCCGCATGGAGTTCTCCGCCCTGACCATTGTGAGCCGCGCCTCTTCCGCCTGCCGCCGCTCCGCACCTATGGCGTGGCCCAACCGCTGCCACATGGAAGACACTCTCTGTCCTGGGTCCTCCTGCCCTCCGGCCGATGCCTGCCCCTCCGATGTTGAAGGCCCCACCAGGTTGGTGGGGGGTTTGGTGGAGGAGGAGGCCGTGCAAGCACCAGAGACGGGTCTGGACGTAGGCATCCCTGCTGGTGCAAGATGATGCAGGGACAGGATCGGGGACAGGATTGCACACAGGCACCTCCGTGGCGGCCTGTGCTGCCTCCTGTCCCTGGTCCTGCACTGCACCACTAGCACCAGTGGGATCCCCACCTCCAGACCCCGTCTCTGGTGCTTGCACGGCCTCCTCCTCCACCAAACCCCCCACCAACCTGGATGACTCCGTGCCATCTTCCCCTGTTGGGCCCTGTGGGGTCCCAGCTGCCCCTTCTGCTGCCGAGGAGTCCAACTCCAACCTCCGCCTCTTGGACCTCCCCCCGGCAGCTGCGGCCTGGGACGCGGCACCGGACTCCTCACTACCCGACGAGATGACAACACGGGAGGGGAGCCGGGCCTTGCGTCTCCGGCTGGCGGTGGGATCCCCGCCTCTGTGCTCCACAGCACCTTCTCCGCCCTCTTCATCAGTTGACGCTGCAGACAGGGAGAAACAAAACACAGGCATCAGGGCACTGTACAATGGACACATACACACATGACAGTTGCACATGAGTGGCATTGGCAAACCTCAGACATGTCATCACAATCCCCAACACACATGCCATTACAACTCGCACACATGAGCCATACCACAGCCATATTGCAACTGCCACCACCATCCCTACACATACAACAGCATGAGCAGCCAAAGGTGAGCCAGACATGACATGCAACACAGGAAGTGCACCACACATGTACACACACCACCACACTTGCATGCATGTGTACACCTCTGCCAAGTGTCGCACTGTTCAGACGGGCATACATGTCACATCTGCCAATCAGGCTTCCACATACCTCTGTCACATGCATCCATGTTGCATCACTGTTGCACCCTTGTCAAATACACACACATGCACATGTACACAGTGCTCATACATGCAGCCGAAAACAACATACATGCGTGACATCACGGACATGCCTACTTACATACACATTCATCCAAACATGTGTGCCCACACAACTGCATTTGGCATGCAAGCCTACACACACAAGCACCATCCATGTCTCACACATATACAGCCCTCGCATGCGTCAGCCCCACGGCCCTGTACACCCCCACCCATACTCGACCCCATACAAACAGATGTGCAACCTGCACACTAACGAATAATCACCACACGCACTGCTCACAATCAGGATGCATGTACACTCACCGCTCGACTCCAGACGGGTCTGCTTCTCTAGGACCTGGACGTGGAGCGCTGGGGATATGCGTTCCAGGACCCTCATCTGTTCTTCCGACAAGTGGCCCCGGCGCCCCTTGGCATCCGCTACCTTCAAGAGGCGCCGGGCCTTGTTCAGGGTCCTGGACCTGAAGTCCTCCCAGCGCTTCCTGACATGTTGTAAGTCGCGGACTGCCACCCCCTCCGCGTTGATGGCAGTCACAATGTCAGTCCAGATCAGAGTCCGTCCTTCCTTGTCGGCGCGGGAACTTCCAAAGAGGGCATCATACTGCCCCAGGACTTGCTCCACCAGGACACCAACTTCGGTGGCACTGAAGCTGGTGCCCCTCTGCCTCTCTGGCCGGGGGTTGTCAGTGGTCCCAGATGGTGTTTGCCTCGACATGACAACCCCAGAGGCAGGAGTGGGTGGGCAACTGGGTCCTGGGGCTGGGCTGTGGAGCGATGGAATCCCAGTCGGGAGTCTTCGGTTCCAGCAGGGGTGGTCACAGCAACAGCACCCCTGGCTGAAGTGCAGGCAGCAAATGGCAGTGCACGTGGGCAGCAGGCAGTCAGGCAGCAGCAGATGGCAGGTGGGAGCGTGCTTGGGGCTCTGGGGGGCAGTAGTTCGGCCTTCTGGGCAGGAGCGTGGTCTTCCGTGTGCTTACGCATGGCCAGCTTGATACAGAGTGATTTGGCACGTGAAAAATCCAACACGTCTGCGTGTAATTCGAGGAAAGGCCCTTAGCGCGTAAACGCGTCGCCAACGTATGCGCGTCTATGAAGTCACGTGCACGTTGAATTGGGGACACGTTTGAAAATGTTGCGTGTGAAAAAAATGAAAGACACGTCCGAGTGTCAAAGCGTGTAATTGGTGGAAATGGCCCTAGCGCGTACACGCCACGTAAGTGACGCTGGACGTGTGGCCCTGTATAAAAGGTACGTGTAGAACACCATTTCCTTGTACGTGCTTTTCGTGGAGAGCGAGTGGGTGAACTCTGTACTTCTTGTCGTTTCACACGCGATTTACTTCACGGCGTTTCAAGTTCGTATTCCCTGTTACCTCTGACAGCTTTTTCTCTTTTACTGGTTTACCTGGGCCTGTTCCCTCAAACAGTGTTCCCTTCTACTGTTGTCCTGTCTCCTCAGACAGCGTACAAATCTTCTTTTGGCGGGGGTGTTGCCAACCAAATGCGCTCCTTTTTCATGCTCTTTTACCTGGCAGACGGTGAGTCACGCACGTATCTAACATCTGTGCTTGCCCCGTGTGTAGCCTACCCCATCAGAGGTCATCCTAGGCTGCGTGTGACACGCATACGTTCATTCTTGTGTTACTGGGTGCCGCAGCATAGTGCAGGTTTTTCTTTCTGCACAGGTGGTCTAGGAGGGGTTGCGTGCATGTCATCTCCCTTTTTTGGGGCTCCTGTGCGTAGCGTGACCCGTCATCTTTCCCCAGGGGTTACATTCAGCCTTGCAAGAGCACTAGGGTACAATTACCATCTGGTACCCAACCCCTTTGACCCCCAATTGCCCAGGACAATAGTTTACAGCCACTCCCATACGCACATTAACATCAGTGCCATGGCTGGGAGACGAGGATTCCGTAAGGGTGGCAAAGGTGGAAGAGCCACAAGTGTTGGCCGTGGTGGATCCGGTAGGGGACGTGGTTGTTACTTGCAGGGTGAGCCTGTCCCCCCATTTGTGGAGGACCAGTCAAGGGCACCCATAATCCCCCCCCCTCCCGTTGAGGCTGATGTGGCTGACACCATCCATGCTCAGCCCTTGTTGGACCAGCCCATTGTGGCACCAGACCTGGCTGACTCAATGGCTGACTTCCAGGTCAGCAGGCCTATAACACGTGCGCTGGTGCACGTTGATGTCATCATGCCACGTGCATCTGGGGCAGCAAGGTCATCTGCTGCCCCAAGTAGGCAGGGCGGAGAGGCTGCAGGGGCAGCTGCGGCTCCATCCACCCCAGCTCTCACACACCCAGACAGGACAGTGTCGGTCCTAGTCCATCCTGCTGACATTCCCCCTGACACCATTACACTTGAGCCAATGCCTGCACCAACTCCCATGCTGAGTGTGCAATCCCACACTCCTGATACAGAGTCCACCAGGGCTCCTGCCCCTAGTGTCCAGAGCGGCACAGGACACTCAGGATCACCACCACCTTCCAAGCGGAAGAGGAAGAGTGCTCGTCCGGCACAGGCTGATGCCCCAGACACGGCTACACAGTCCGGCCCGTCGAGGAAGCCCAGCTTCACAGATGACGAACTGAATGCACTTGTCGAGTATGTGTCCGCACATGATAACGAGATGGTCATTGTTGCAGGATCCAAGACCACACCTGCACAACGCCAGGCACACTGGCAGACCGTTGCGGACATCGTAAGTGCCCTTGGAATCGTGAGGCGCACAGCCAATGATTGCTATAAGCGCTGGAATGACCTAAAGCGCAGGGCAAAGAGTAAGCTGGCCTCAAGTCATGCCGCAACTCTAGTGACTGGAGGTGGGTCTCCAGTAGTAGACATGGAACTCACTCCACATGAGTCAGTCGCTGGGACCTATGTCACGGAGGAACAGATCCAAGGCGTGGGAGATCTGCCTGATTACGAGGCATTGTCCGGTGAGTGCACATGCATGTGTGTGTCATCCATGTGCATGGTGTGTGTGAGGGCTTCTGTTTGTGTGCCAGGTGAGAGTGTGTGCGCCTGAGTCGTATGGGTCAGCCATGTGCTTCATGCAATACATCCTGCGCAGCTGCATTTGGCCATAGCAGTATCCCTTCTGCCAACAGTAGACATCTAGCCCAACTGCACGCTAGTTGCCCTTGAAGTGTCACCTTGCCACAACATTGTTGCTTATTTTTCACTGTTCATTCAGTCAGATTGTTTACATTCCACCACTATTACTAGGCATTTCGCAGTCCTCTAGTCACATGTCTGACATGGCTATGGTAAAGTGGAGTGACTTTGTTACCTGGATATCATTTGTTCACACATGTCCCTGTGCAATTGGACCATTTTGGACTGGCAGCTCCAGCGGAAAAATCTGACCTGTTTGAATTAGAAAAGCTATTACATGCGGGAACTGGACTGAATGAATAGGTGCTGCCCTCCTCTCCATCTTCACTCAATAGCAATGGTACATGCCATCTGTGTGATGGCATGTGTGTTTCACCTGGCAATCACAGGCCAATGTGTGATGCCACTGCCAGGCAGCATGCAGAAAATGTGTTCATCTTCCATCTTGGTGTCATCAGTGTGTGCCATTTGCCTGCCCTTCATATGCAGTGAGGGTGCATGCATGGGAGGGTTTTAGTCATGTGGGACATGTGTCAATCAAGTACTGGTTCTCTTGCTTCTCAGCCCTCATTGTGTGCCATGGTGCTAATGCCCGTTTCCATTTCTTTGTTTTTATGTCTTTGCAGGGGAAGACGCACCTGATACTGCTGGGGTTGTGGAGATGGTGCAGACCCAGGAGGGGTCCGAGGGCCGACCAACCACCAGTGAGGGACGTGGTGTGGTGGTGGGTGAGAACCCACAAGTGCTGCAGGTCGTGCTCTCAAGGGGTGTCTCTGGCTGCACCTCCCCCGAGCTGTACTCAGGTGTTGATTCGGATGATGAGACCTACGTGCCGTCGCAGGTGAGTGTTCCAGGGAGGGATTCTGTTCTGTCCCACCCACCTGCACCAGGGTCAGAACCCTCAATGGGGATGTCAGTGTTGGCAGCTACGCCTTTGGTGGTTACGGATGCAGGGTCACACTCCGCGTCATCTGATCCTGTTCCTGGGCCAGCAGATCAGAGGGGGAATGCATTCCTTCAGCCTCAGGCAGTGCCGGCACAGCAAGGCGCAGTTCGCCTTGCCCCAGACAGGTGTGGTGCCCGCCGACGTGGTGGCCGTACACCACCTGGCAATACCGCATGGGAGCAATCCATTTACGGTATGGCAACCCAACAGGCAGCATCATCCGAGATGATGGCTCAGGCCATGGATAGGGTGGCCACTTCCATTGTCCCCCCTGAAAGGCTGATGGAGCGACTACAGCAGGCAACCGACTCCATCTGCCAGTCACACAGGGAGGACATGTTGGTGTCCAACAGGGACAGGCGGACGGCACTGCCGACTCTGCAGGAGGCCATCTCCATAGAGTCCCAGGGCCACAGGGAAGCCCTGAGGCAGGAGCTCCTTCACCTCAGGACGACTCCTGTTGAGCTTGAGGCTTCAACACACCAAAGGACAGAACACCAGCTGGAGCGTCTCACCCGTACGCTCTCAGCTGAGATGCAGGCAACGAGGGCAGAGGTCCGGGCATCCCGTGAGTTGTTGCATGGGGACCTGCGCACACTCATCCTCCAGAACGAGACCTACCACACCCGCATGCTTGCAGCCATGGAGGAGCAGACAAGGGCCTTGCTTGGGCTGCCTCCCGTAGTGCAACCACCTCTGGATGCAGCTGCACAGGGTGATAATAGCGACAGCAGTGATACTCCCACAATAGGGTAGCCGTGTGGGCCATGAGCCCATGGAGGTGTTTTTTTTTTCCCAGGATCCACACAGGTGGGTTTTGGTGTGCACCCTGTCCTCGGACCTCCTGGGTGGCCTCCCCAACCCCCCCGGGCCCATCAATGGCCATTTTTTATTTTTTTTATTTTTATTTTTATTTATTTTTATTTAGTTTTTTTTATTTTTTTCCCAATTTTTTTGGGACAATTTGTTGCCTTCCGTGGTTCCTGTGGCCATGCACTGCATTGTGGCTGGGCACATGCAGGCCTGTCATATATTTGGTTCAGATGCTTGGGTTTGATTCACACACACCCCTCCTGCTTCCCGTTTCCATGGGCTTGCAAAGGGTGTGCCCAACTGACATTGACGTACATGGTGACATTGGACTCCCACTACATGTGTGGGTAGTCTAGTCAATACTGTGTATACATTCCTAGTGCATATTGCTGTTGTGTTGTACACTGCATGTTGTATTGATGTGTAACTCATCATCTGTGTCTACCTCCCAATTTGCAGGTCCCTTCCTCATGTCTACACAAGGCCCTCTAGTTTGGAGATGGGGTCCATGTTGGCAGCAGTGCACCTACAACTCTACATGGCACCAACACTGCACAGTTGGTAGTGGTGTGAGTGCAGGCATTTCCAGGTGGTGAGACTACTAATTTATGACATTTGTGATGTCATGTTAATGGTAGTACCTGCTCAAGTTTGTTGTTGGTCCTGCATTACTGTGAGCATTTCAGGTGTTGCAAGTTTCAATTAGGGACACTGTACATCGTGACACTAGTGTCATGTTGTGGGGATTACTTTGTTTACCTGCAAATAGCATGACATGGCACGGTGTGTCGTGTGGCGGTGCTGGGGATGGGTTGGCTGACATGGCACTGTCCTCTTGTTGCATTTTGCAAGTGGGTATTCATTTTAGCTGCTTGAATGTGTTTCTTCACAAAACTGCATTGGTGGTGTCTGTGTGGGTAGGGATGCACACATTGTAACACTTCCAGGTGAACAATCTCAGGCTGATATGGTTTTAACGGTTGATTCTCCAGACATTCAGGATCAGTGTCAGGTTGAGTCATCATTGATTGTCAGATGGAATGTGCCAGGGCAGTGTGCACTCCACAGGGGTGTGATTTCTATGTGAAGTAATTAGCCACTAGCTGTGTACGGGCTGCCTCCCCCCGTGCCCTTTCCCCTCCCATGCGCAGCGGCTGTGCATGTGGTTGGGGATGTGGGGCCACCACCATGTCCACGGCCAGGCCCCGGCGTGTTGCAACGTTGTGCAGGACACATGCTGCCACTATGATCCTGCACACTACTGGGGGAGCGTACAACAGCTGCCCGCCAGAACGGTCAAGGGAGCGAAAGCGTGACTTTAGCACTCCGAATGTGCGCTCCACTATGCCCCGGGTTGTAATGTGGGCTGTGTTATATCTTACCTGGGGTGGCGTGGTGGGGTTCCGAATTGGCGTCATCATGTGGGGGCTGAGAGGGTAGGCACTGTCCCCTGTTGAGGTGGTGATTGGTATCATTGGTGGGGTTGTGACCTTGCTCAGTATCTGACATGCATGCATGTGCAGTGGCATTCATACTCACCAAGCAGCCATGTATCGCCATGCCGCCCAGCTTCTAGGTCCCGGCTTAGGGTGGACATTCAGTAAATGAAGCTGTCGTGGGTGGACCCGGGATAGTTGGCATATACTGATGTGATGATTCCCTTGGCATTACATGCTACGTGCACGTTGATGGAATGCCAGTGCTTGCGGTTCCTATAGATGTGCTCTGATGCCCTGGGGGGACGTAAAGCCAAATGGGTGCAGTCGATGGCACCTAGCACTTTGGGGAATCGTGCCACACCGTAAAAATCCAGGGCGGCAGCATGCCTTTCTGCAGGTGTTCTGGGCAGGTATATGTGCCTGCGGACTGATGGGCATGCAGTGATGATGTTCAAGACCTGGTGTAGGCAGCGTGACTGGGTGGCCTGTGATACCCCACCCACTATGGCACTTGTCCGCTGAAATGATCCAGTGGCTAAGAAGTGCAGTACATTGAGGACCTTCTCCAGGGGGCTGAGTGCTTGGGAGCACAGGGTGGGTGATGTGAGGTCATCCTCCCACTCACTCACCAGGTCCAGTATTATGTGTGGTGGAAACCTGTACCTCCCATACACCTGGTCATCAGGCATCCCGAAAAGGCTGGTTCTGGGTGTGAATATTCTGGCCCTGACTATTCTCCTCCTCCTCCTTTGGTAGCCCACGCCCACTGCTGCTAGGAACGGTATGTTCATCCTGGGTCTGAGCTTGTTATTTAGTTAGCGCGCAAATGTATGCGTTGCGCGTGTTGTAGGCGAGCGTGTGAGCCGCGCACCCCTGAAATCCAGTACCCAGTCCAATAGCGTGTGGAAATTCCAGCGCACCCCGGGATACAGGTGCGCTGACGTACTTGCGTGTGTACGTGCCCGCGCACCCTTGATATACACGTACATAGGCCAATCGCGTGTACGCGCACTTTTGTCCAATTACACGTGATGACACTCTGACGTGCAGTCTTTCCACGTGTGCTCTGTCATCACGTGCTGTGTGGGAAACACCCATGCGGGTCACGTCACAGACGCGCTTACGCGCTGAGGGCCTTTGGTCCAATAGAATCGCGTATGCGTGCTGAAGCGCTTACGTGCTAAGGGCCTTTCCTCGAATTTCACGCTGACGTGCAGGATTTTCACGTGCCAAATCACTCCGTATCAAGCTGGCCACGCGAAAACACACGGAAGACCACGCTCCTGCCCAGAAGGCCGAATTACTGCCCCCCAGTGCCCCGAGCAGCCTCCCATGTGCCATCTGCTGCTGCCTGCCTGCCTGCTGCCACCGTGCCCTGCCATTTGGTGCCTGCACATCAGCCATCTGCAGGGGTCCAGTTGCTGTGTCCACCCCTGCTGGAACTGAAGACTCCCGACTGGGATTACATCGCTCCACAGCTCAGCCCCAGGACCCAGTTGCCCACCCACACCTGCCTCTGGGGTTGCCATGTCGGGCTTCCACATCTGGCACCAGTGGCAACCCCAGGCCAGAGGGGCAGAGGGGCACCAGCTTCACTGCCACCGAAGTTGGTGTCCTGGTGGAGCATGTCCTGGGGCAGTATGATGCCCTCTTTGTATCATCCCACGCCAGCAAGGAAGGACGGGAGAGGATCTGGGCCGCGGAGGGGGCGGCAACCCGCGACGTCCAGAAGATCAAGAAGCGCTGGGAGGACTTGAGGTCCAGGACCCTCGTGAAGGCCCGGCGCCTCGTGGAGGGGGGCCGGATGAGTTTTATCCAGATGAGGGTCCTGAAACGCGTACGCCCAGTGCTCCACGCCCAGATCCTTGAGAGGGAGACCCGTCTGGAGTTGAGCGGTAAGTGTCCAAGCATTGCTGTGTGAGACCGGGCATGTTGCGGTGTGCTGGTTCTCTGATACTTGCCTGTATGTGTGACATGGGCCATGTATGCATGTATGTGTGCAGGGACATCATGGTAATGCATGTGCGACCAGTGATGTGTGAACCACATGGTTGTTGCATGTGTTTAAATGCCACATGGGGAGCCCTATGCAGATTTTAGACATGAGAGCATGCCAGTCTCTGTTCCTGGACATGGGTGGGGGTGAGGGATGGGTGCTGATGGCAGGTACATATATGGTAGCCATGTCTGTGTGCCTGACCTGCGTGTCTGTGACTTGTGCATGCCATGGATGCATGACACATGTGTGTGACAATGCACAGATTCACTGATGCAGCCTAGTTACCCTTGTATCCGCTGTGTTTGGGGTGTATGGGGCCAGATGGATGTGACTGAGGTGAAGTGTGTGCATGTGATAGGCATGACCCATGATGCATGTGAGTTCCATATCATTGTATGTTTCAAGAGTCCATTGGACATGTATGGAAATGTCCATGGCATGCACCATGCCTGTTACTGTGTGTGTTTTGCCTGGACTGACCCATGTGTTGTGGAGGGACATGATGGAAGTGTACTTTGACAGTGGTACTCATCTGCTATTGCTTCCTGTCTAGGGGACCATTGTACAGTACCCTGATGCTTGTGTTCTTTGTCTCCCTCTACGCAGCGGCTAGTGAAGAAGAGGGCGGAGACGGCGCTGTGGAGCAAGGCGGCGGGGATGCCCCCACGGCTGCAGCGGAAGGGGTGGGTGAGCCCCCACAGGGGCCTGCTATGGTGGAAGACGGTGAGGAGCCATCCAGGTTGGTGGTTTCCACAGAGGAGGAGGAGGCCGCCACAGGGGCACACATGGGGCCTGGTGGGGGCATCCCTGCTGTTGCAAGTGGTGCAGTCCAGGGGCAGGAGGCAGCACAGGTCACCGTGGAGGGGCCTGTGCATGTCGCTGTCCCTGACCCTGTGAGTGCACCACCATGCACCAGCAGGGTTGCCCCGTCCCAGGCCCGTCCGCTGGTAGAGGGGATGTGCATGTCACCTGACTCCCCTCCACCTGCGGACGTGGGGACCAGTGTCCGTATGGAGAAGGTCCCGATTGGGGTTGCGATGCGCGCGGGTGCAATTCGTGATGACGTGCGTGCTTCCCGGGAGGAGCACGCACATCATCACGAAGAGCACCGTGCCGACGTGGCAAAATTGGGATCTCCCATGTTCGGGGGTTTCCTGCATGTGGCGGCCAATCTGGCGGCCCTCTCCTCCTCTGTGGAGGCTATACGCCAGTCGTTCTCCTTGCCGTCTTCCGGCCCAGATGCCACCAGGGCCCCATGTGGACCTGCCCTGACCTATGCAGCCAGCTCGGTGGGGATCCCATCCCTGCCACAGTTGGGAGTCGGAGGTGAAGCAGGGGTGGACACCACAGCAACTGTACCCCAGCAGATGGAGGATGTGCCGGCATCATCAGGCAGGGCACGTGCACGACGGCGTCGGTGGATTCCATCAGCCTGGATGCCGTCGTGCTGGCAGAGGCAGTTGCGTGGGAGGCAGCAGCAGAGTCAAAGTGGGAGGCATCATGGCTCGGGGCCATCAACATCGGAGGGGCAGGCATCGGCCGGAGGGCAGGAGGACCCAGGACAGGAAGTGTCTTCCGTGTGGCTGCGGTTGGGCCAGCAGATAGGTGCGGAGCGGCGGCGGGCGGAAGAGGAGTGGCTCACGATGGTCAGGGCGGAGAACTCCATGCGGAGGGCCCTGAGGCGGGCCGAGTGCCTCGAGGCAATCCGCAGGGGATTGGAGGAGCAGATGGCGTCGTCCCTGCGGACCCTCGGGGCCATGGAACAGGACCGCCTCCGGGACATAGACGAGGAGTTTGATGATGCCCTGGCCCGGAACACTATGGAGTGAGCCGCTGGACTTGCCCGCCGCCTTCGTATATAGTTCTTTAGTTTTAGGTTTCATTTGTTTATTCTTATGATTTGGAGTCGACGGACACAGCTCCACTTTTTGTATATAGTTGCATTTTTGTTAGGGTTTTTTGTAGGTTTCCTTTGTTCAGTTGGGCTCATGGACCCTTGTATATTTTGTACATAGTTCTTCATTGGATTGTTTTATTCTTTAATTTTATTTTTTCTTCTCCATGGAGCAATGGTGTTTGGATTTTTATTTTTTTTTTCTGTCGGATTGATTTCTTTTTTGATGTGACTTTGAAGTACATTTTTTTTGGATTTGGTGTTTTTCATTTTTTGGGACGGACATGCACCTTTTCTTTTTTTCATTGGCATTGTACTTTGTTTCATTTCATTTGCATTCATATTTATTTAATACATTTTTGTTTTCATACTTCACTGTGTGGTATCATCTCATTGGTTTCATGCATGTCATGTTGGGTGTTTTCAAATTCATTTGCAACCATTGTGTGTGACAGACATGGGTTCATTTGCTTTATGTACGTTGGGGGTGTAACATGTAATTTTCATTTCCATGTGGGTGAATGGGTTACTTGGTAGGGCCTTTTGGCTGTGGAGGCTGACCATTACGCACATGGTTGGTGATTGTGAGGACCTGGGTGCAGGGGGACATGAGTGGGGGCCTGGTGGAGGCTGCCCCTGCACTGCTGGGGGGTGGGGGTGGTGGGAGACATGGGTGGGGGCCTGGTGGAGGCTGCCCCTGGTGGCTGGGGGGTGGGGGTGGTGGTAGACATGAATGGGGGCCTGGTGGAGGCTGCCCCTGCACTGCTGGGGGGTGGGGGTGATAGAGGACATGAGTGGGGGCCTGGTGGGGGCTGGCCATGGTGGCTGGGGGGTGGGGGTGGGTGGTAGACATGAGTGGGGGCCTGGTGGAGGGTGCCCCTGCACTGCTGGGGGGTGGGGGTGGTGGGAGACATGAGTGGGGGCCTGGTGGAGGCTGCCCCTGCACTGCTGGGGGGTGGGGGTGGTGGGAGACATGAGTGGGGGACTTGTGGAGGGTGCCCCTGGATGCTGGGGGGTGGGGGTGATAGGGGACATGAGTGGGGGCCTGGTGGAGGGTGCCCCTGGTGGCTGGGGGGTGGGGGTGGTGGGAGACATGAGTGGGGGACTTGTGGAGGGTGCCCCTGGTGGCTGGGGGGTGGGGGTGATAGGGGACATGAGTGGGGGTCTGGTGGAGGGTGCCCCTGGTGGCTGGGGGTGGTGGTAGACATGAGTGGGGGCCTGGTGGAGGCTGCCCCTGCACTGCTGGGGGGTGGGGGTGGTGGGAGACATGAGTGGGGGCCTGGTGGAGGGTGCCCCTGCACTGCTGCGGGGTGGGGGTGGTGGGAGACATGGGTGGGGGCCTGGTGGAGGCTGCCCCTGGTGGCTGGGGGGTGGGGGTGGTGGGAGACATGAGTGGGGGCCTGGTGGAGGCTGCCCCTGCACTGCTGGGGGGTGGGGGTGATAGGGGACATGAGTGGGGGCCTGGTGGGGGCTGGCCATGGTGGCTGGGGGGTGGGGGGTGGGGGTGGTGGGAGACATGAGTGGGGGCCTGGTGGGGGCTGCCCCTGGTGGCTGCGGGTGGTGGTAGACATGAGTGGGGGCCTGGTGGAGGCTGCCCCTGCACTGCTGGGGGGTGGGGGTGGTGGGAGACATGAGTGGGGGCCTGGTGGAGGGTGCCCCTGCACTGCTGGGGGGTGGGGGTGGTGGGAGACATGGGTGGGGGCCTAGTGGAGGCTGCCCCTGGTGGCTGGGGGGTGGGGGTGGTGGTAGACATGAGTGGGGGCGTGGTGGAGGCTGCCCCTGGTGGCTGGGGGGTGGTGGGAGACATGAGTGGGGGCCTGGTGGAGGGTGCCCCTGCACTGCTGGGGGGTGGGGGTGGTGGGGGCCTGGTGGAGGCTGCCCCTGGTGGCTGGGGGGTGGGGGTGGTGGTAGACATGGATGGGGGCGTGGTGGAGGCTGCCCCTGGTGGCTGGGGGTGGTGGGAGACATGAGTGGGGGCCTGGTGGGGGCTGCCCATGGTGGCGTGGGGGTGGGTGGTAGACATGAGTGGGGGCCTGGTGGAGGGTGCCCCTGCACTGCTGGGGGGTGGGGGTGGTGGTAGACATGAGTGGGGGCCTGGTGGAGGGTGCCCCTGGTGGCTGGGGGTGGTGGGAGACATGAGTGGGGGCCTGGTGGAGGGTGCCCCTGGTGGCTGGGGGGTGGTGGGAGACATGAGTGGGGGGCTGGTGGAGGCTGCCCCTGCACTGCTGGGGGGTGGGGGTGATAGGGGACATAAGTGGGGGCCTGGTGGAGGCTGCCCCTGGTGGCTGGAGGGTGGGGGTGGTGGGAGACATGAGTGGGGGCCTGGTGGAGGCTGCCCCTGCACTGCTGGGGGGTGGGGGTGGTGGGAGACATGAGTGGTGGACTGGTGGAGGGTGCCCCTGGATGCTGGGGGGTGGTGGTGATAGGGGACATGAGTGGGGGCCTGGTGGAGGGTGCCCCTGCACTGGTGGGGGTGGTGGGAGACATGAGTGGGGGCCTGGTGGAGGCTGCCCCTGCACTGCTGGGGGGTGGGGGTGATAGGGGACATGAGTGGGGGCCTGGTGGTGGCTGGCCATGGTGGCTGGGGGGTGGGGGTGGTGGGAGACATGAGTGGGGGCCTGGTGGAGGGTGCCCCTGCACTGCTGGGGGGTGGTGGCAGACATGAGTGGGGGCCTGGTGGAGGCTGCCCCTGGTGGCTGGGGGGTGGGGTGGTGGTAGACATGAGTGGGGGCCTGGTGGAGTCTGCCCCTGCACTGCTGGGGGGTGGGGGTGATAGGGGACATGAGTGGGGGCCTGGTGGGGGCTGGCCATGGTGGCTGGGGGTGGGGGTGGTGGGAGACATGAGTGGGGGCCTGGCCATGGTGGCTGGGGGGTGGGGGTGGGTGGTAGACATGAGTGGGGGCCTGGTGGAGGGTGCCCCTGCACTGCTGGGGGGTGGGGGTGGTGGGAGACATGAGTGGGGGCCTGGTGGAGGCTGCCCCTGCACTGCTGGGGGGTGTGGGTGATAGGGGACATGAGTGGGGGCCTGGTGGGGGCTGCCCATGGTGGCTGGGGGGTGGGGGTGGTGGGAGACATGAGTGGGGGCCTGGCGGGGGCTGCCCCTGGTGGCTGGGGGTGGTGGTAGACATGAGTGGGGGCCTGGTGGAGGCTGCCCCTGCACTGCTGGGGGGTGGGGGTGATAGGGGACATGAGTGGGGGCCTGGTGGAGGGTCCCCCTGCACTGCTGGGGGGTGGGGGTGATAGGGGACATGAGTGGGGGCCTGGTGGAGGCTGCCCCTGGTGGCTGGGGGGTGGGGGTGGTGGTAGACATGAGTGGGGGCCTGGTGGAGGCTGCCCCTGGTGGCTGGGGGTGGGGGTTGTGGGAGACATGAGTGGGGGCCTGGTGGAGGGTGCCCGTGGTGGCTGGGGGTGGTGGTAGACATGAGTGGGGGCCTGGTGGAGGCTGCCCCTGCACTGCTGGGGGGTGGGGGTGATAGGGGACATGAGTGGGGGCCTGGTGGAGGCTGCCCCTGGTGGCTGGGGGGTGGTGGTAGACATGAGTGGGGGCCTGGTGGAGGCTGCCCCTGCACTGCTGGGGGGTGGGGGTGATAGGGGACATGAGTGGGGGCCTGGTGGAGGCTGCCCCTGGTGGCTGGGGGGTGGGGGTGGTGGTAGACATGAGTGGGGGCCTGGTGGAGGCTGCCCCTGGTGGCTGGGGGGGTGGGGGTCGTGGGAGACATGAGTGGGGGCCTGGTGGAGGGTGCCCCTGCACTGCTGGGGGGTGGGGGTGGTGGGAGACATGGGTGGGGGCCTGGTGGAGGCTGCCCCTGGTGGCTGGGGGGTGGGGGTGGTGGGTGACATGAGTGGGGGCCTGGTGGGGGGCTGCCCCTGGTGGCTGGGGGGTGGGGGTGGTGGTAGACATGAGTGGGGGCCTGTTGGAGGCTGCCCCTGCACTGCTGGGGGGTGGTGGTGATAGGGGACATGAGTGGGGGCCTGGTGGAGGCTGCCCCTGGTGGCTGGGGGGTGGGGGTGGTGGTAGATATGAGTGGGGGCCTGGTGGAGGGTGCCCCTGGATGCTGGGGGGTGGGGGTGCTGGGTGACATGAGCAGGTGTGCAGGGTAGTCCCCTGTGGTGTGTGCTGCCTACAGGGGCCGTGGTGGGACACACAGCCAAATCGTGTGTAGAATTTCCTGCGTACCCCTGTCATACACGTGCCCAGCCAAATCGCGTGTGGAACTTCCCGTGCTCCCCTGAAATCCACGTACCCTGACAAATCGTGTGTGGAACTTCCCGCGCACCCCTGTAATCCACGTACACGGCCAAATCGCGTGTGGAACTTCCCGCGCACCACTGAAATCCACGTACTCTGACAAATCGCGTGTGGAACTTCCCGCGCACCACTGAAATCCACGTACCCTGACAAATCGCGTGTGGAACTTTCCGCGCACCCCTGAAATCCACGTACACGGCCAAATCGCGTGTGGAACTTCCCGCGCACCCCTGAAATCCACTTACCCTGACAAATCGCGTGTGGAACTTCCCGCAAAACCCTGGAATTCACATGCCCTGCCAATTCGCGTGTGAGACTTCCCGTGCACCCCGGTATACACGCACACGTATTTTTTGTCAGCGGGTGTCCGTGTTTGTGGGTACCCCTTTGCACGTCATTTGTCCTGGAGGGCCACAGTATGGGACATTCATCATGGCAGTATATAGGTGCTATTTTTTGGCGCACCTTTTGGCGCACATTTCTTCCAGGCGCAGAGATGCTACCGCCTGCTTTCTTGTGGCGTCGTGTTTGTGCCTGTGCGCTGGTTTGAGCGTGCGCTTTTTTGCCCTATTCTATTCCATGAATACGTGTTGTAGGCGAGCGTGTGGGTGTTCCGCGCACTTGTACCCTGTACTTCCCCCGTGACGCCCATATTTTGGCAAGTTGTTCCCCATTCCGAGTGTTACGCCCCGTGTTCCGCCTACTTTTGTTGCGTGCGCCGTGCTATATGCGATTTTCGCTGTGGCCTGTGCGATTTTCGCTGTGACCTGGCGCACGCAGATAGATGGCCTGTGCGCCAACGTACGCCGCGCACTTTTTTATCGCACTTCCGATGGTTTTCTCGCGCACGGCCTTCCAGGAATCGATGTGCGCTGCTTTTCGTGCGATTTTCGCACTTGCACTGCGATTTTCGCTATTCCACTGCGATTCGCACGTTTTTGCCCACTTGCGCCGCGCTAATTATTCCATGAATCGGCCTGATAGTCTCTACTGACAGACCTGATAGCTTAACTAATCCAGTTTGTGTTCCCTATCCACATCTGCCATTGATTTCTTTAGCAGTCTTCTAAATTCTGGGCCAGGAATACTTAGAGGATTGAAATTTAAGGGATTGCACCATGTCAACCCTTTTTTTTTTAATGATCTCAGTGCAGGTGGATTTCTTTGAATACCTTTCCATTTTGGATACCTTTTCTAGCAATGATTCCACAAGAATGTTATTACCAAAATGTTCAGTAATATGACAATCAACAGTAGGACGTAAGGGAGATAACAGAGCAGATACATATTTCCCCAGGAGGAATACAACTGGGGGGTGGGGAAGCAGGAATTCATAATTAAGCGTTCATACCTGATCCGGCGGGCCAGATCGTGTGCTATCGGCACGCGGCATGAGTTGAAGGTCAGAGTGTAGCAAGGGCATTTAATGAGGGTCTCTGGGCCGATGACAAAGACTATTCAAAATACGAATCCTCCCGTCTCCTGCACACTATTCAATTGCTGATGAAAACAGCTAATTTACATTCAAAAGTCGTTTATACATCTCAATGGAATCATCAACTGTATTCTATGGTTTACAAGCAAAAACAATTGTTGTACAAAACGTAGCAAAAAATGTACGTCCGTTCTCTGTGGCTGACGCCTTTCGAGGATGAGCTCCTCTTCTTCTTGAGCCTCAACGGACTATGAGGAAAACATCATACAATCAAAAAGAGTATCAAAGTCAATATAGGCAAACTAATACATAAATCGTTAACTCCACATAGACTGAGAAATGTTAGATACACAGAAGTAACTACATGCTGTCCGCAGTCCATTTGTTCAAACCCCAAACATTGAATAAACCTGCAGTGCTCTCCAACTTGAACCTATACTTTCTATCATTATGAAGATACAGCATGTGTTCCAATCATCTAGAGCGGGACAGCGTCTGTACCACTGAACCCCAATAGTCATTCTACAATTCAAATTATTAAAATATTATGTAGTTAATGTATATCTGAGCATTGTGCGGACATTGGGCCATCTTGGTTATACCCAACCTGGTACCAGTGTAGAGATGCCAAAGAATAATTACCTTGTTTCAAATCTCTCTAAAAATTCTAACATGTTCCAGATTGCCAATGTAAACATGGTACCCGCACGAAGTTCCCGGATACTCAGTCGGACTAAGCCGGTCAAATGAGATCTCCAAGTGATCTGTGTCTAATAGGGATTAGCACGAAATAGTATCTCAGAAACATTTGTCATTTAAAGGGTTAAACTACCTAATGCTGATCCAGCAGTTAATGATCTTAGATACATATCCTATGCCAGCAAAGAATCTAGATGAAGCACTAAGTATTAGAATACATGTATCCGCCCTGCTTATTAACTAAATGACTCCGGGTGACGCTCACTTATGGGTTGTCTTTCTCCTATAGATCTTCAATATTTCGATGAGCATATGGGACGAATAAAAAAATCATAAAAAATGGCCCGGGCTGCTCTCCATCAAGTCAAAACAACCTGCTACCAGAAAGGTATGGATACTATGTCCACCTAAATACGATAGTCAAAAAGATGAGTAAGGGCCTGTCCATCAGACCTGTAGAAAGCAGTTTAATATATACATTTTGAAGAAAAAAATCCAAATGGAGTAACGTTCCTCAAAAGAGAATAACTCACACTGCTAAAGAGTGGTCGGAATTCATGCGGTCCTAATGTACATCGCAGATCACAAGGATCCCCCTTGGGAACAACAAAGCCTGGAGGCGCACTGTAAAATGAGAGGGGAAGAGTGCATAAAGTATAGACCTAGTTAGCGGTGGGTAATCGTAGCTAAAATCAAAGTTGACGAAATCCGACGTACCTGCACTCGCGTCTTCACTGTGAGAAGCAGTTTTCGTACTGAAACCTAGCGCGTCCATCTCTAAGGAAACGATAAGCACCATCTTGGAGTGGTATATATAGTAGTCACTCATCCTGGTGAAGAGGAGGGACTAACCGGCCATGACTGCCTGTCCCAAAAGATCCTCCATATTGAACTGGAGCATAATGCAATGCAAATTAATGGAACAGAAGTCTTAAGTACCTCATTAGAGACTTTATGCGAGAGGGATGATTGACTCAGAGGCCTGTTGGAGGTGTAAGCATGATGTCGGCTCCTTTGAACACTTGATCTGGGACTGTTATGAACTGAGGACATTTTGGAGGAGTGTCACTGAGAAGATTAATGAGGTTGTATTACTACAAGATGATTTTGATTATAACACTATCATCTTGGGTGAGGATGATAAAGTGGAAGATCTCACTTATCCACAGAAATGCTGTTTTTTTAGGGCTGCAAATTCTGCGGAAAAAATTGTTTTGAGAAAATGGAAATGTGATGAGAGGCCGACCTGTTCAGAATGGGTGGAGGACTTGAGGCAAGTGGCCAGAATTGAGAAGGTTATCCTTCGCAGGAACAACAAGTTGAAATTGTTTGATGATATGTGGGGTGGGTTTTTGGATGACATGTGATAATAAGTTGGTCTGTTTTGCTTTTTAGATTCTGTGAAGGTTGGGGGTGGTTATGGGGTGTGGATTCTATGCAATGAGTTCTACGATTACAATGCTGATAAGTTTGTTGCTTGTATGTTTTCTATAAATTTCAATAAACTTAATAATAAAAAATAAAAAAAAGGTACCTCATTAATGTGGTCGGTAGCCAAATCCAACAACTAAAGATAAACAGCCATATAGAAAAGCGTAACCTATGGCATGACTTCTGAGAGATCCTTGTCATGCTTAAGCAATTGTTTGTAGGGGTAGATAGCCCTGATGTCCTAATACTCTCTGGTAATGAGGACTTGGCACCTGCTAATACGAGAATAGAGGAAAAGGTATAAGTGATCAAAGGAATGATGTATGTGCTGACCCATAAAGTGAATCAATATGGGTAGACCTAGGCTACTCCGTCAAACAATG
The DNA here is from genome assembly GCF_040938575.1 of Ambystoma mexicanum. Classification (NCBI taxonomy): domain Eukaryota; kingdom Metazoa; phylum Chordata; class Amphibia; order Caudata; family Ambystomatidae; genus Ambystoma; species Ambystoma mexicanum. The sequence goes on along the minus strand of NC_090928.1, from coordinate 984,856,666 downwards.
TACCTGATGGTTGAGAATAAGTCAAATCCATTCAAAGCTGTATTAAGGAATATATAGCGGAGTCCTAGCTAAAAACAAAAAAATATATCTAAACATTTTTATGAGTGTTCCTCGAAAGTATTTTTTTCACAAAATAGCTGACTACCAAAACTCAAAATCAAGGGTGGCACTGAGATGACTCACATGTCCCTAATACAAGCATTTATGAATTCTAAACCCCAGTTCCTAGTGCCTGGGTCAATGTACATGCGAATGTATTCAATCTACTAAATAATATCAACGTATTGTACTCTGCTCTCATATAATAGAGACATGCAGTTGTGAGCTACAAGGGTGGCTGCCCACATAGATGGTTGTTATTCATATAATGGACAGTATAAACAAGTTTTACTTACTTCTCATGACATTGATACGCGCACCTGTGGATTCGAAGAATGTTCGTCAAAAACGATGTACATTCAACCCCAAAATATGTCTTTCACTCTGTATACACAATTCACTGTCATGCGATATGCAATATGCAATGTGGCTAAAAGACTCCATGGATGGACCCTATTGATCACACTGTTACAGAAAACAATTCAATGAGCATTCTTCGTTCAAACCTTTTGGTTGGACAGTGTCCAATCAATGGATCCAAAATAGCTCCCTTTGGAGAAGTGAATGATAGTTGCCTCCCCTCTGTGGACGTTTGACAACCTCAAAGATCTGAAACTTGATTTGCACTATCGTGTGGTGCTGTTCTCCAAAATGCCTGGCAACCGGTGATCGCTGGTTGTTGCACCTTTTGTTCCGATGCTCCTTAGGTTATTTCCTAAAGCCCCCATGATGTGCTTCAAGAGAGGAAAACATCTCCGAGACAAATTGGTAAAAGCTGAGAAATTACCCAAAGAGAAAACTATTTTTAGGACAACAAAGAAGGGTACATTTCTGTGCTCAGTTGCATTCATTGTAACAATGTCATTAATGGCGATGTTGTGGTCCATCCACGTACGGGTAAGAAGCTCTAACTTAAAGACTATTCAACCTGTCTAACCGCTGGGGTAATCTACACTATTAAATGCCCCTGTGGCAAACTATACGTGGGACAAACTATTAGATTGGTAAAAGAAAGGTGGGCGGAGCACAAGTCAAACATAAGGTGCAACAACCGGGGATCAGTGGTAGATGACATTTTTTGTGAGATAATATTGCTTGCTAATCCCTATTAGACACAGATCACATGGAGATCTCATTTGACCGTATTAGTCCGACTGAGTATCCGGGAACTTTGTGCGGGTACCACGTTTACATTGGGAATCTGGAACACGTTAGAATTTTTACAGAGATTTGAACAAGGTAATTATTCTTTGGCATCTCTACACTAGTACCAGGATGGGTATAACCAAGATGGCTCAATGTCCGAACAATGATCAGATATGCATTAACTACATAATCTTAATGGACTGCAGGCAGCATGTAGTTACTTCTGTATCTAACATTTCTCAGTCTATGTGGAGTTAACAATTTATGTATTAGTTTGCCTATATTGACTTTGACATTCTTTTTGATTGTATGATGTTTTCCTTATAGTCTTTTGAGGCTCAAGAAGAAGAGGAGCTTATCCTCGAAACACGTCCGCCACCGAGAACGGACATGCATTTTTTGCTTCATTTTGTACAAAAATTATTTTTGCTTGTAAGCCATAGAATACAATATATTTTTACAAAATTCTGTTTGATATGTCATTCTCTGATTGATGATTCCATTGGGGTGCATAAAGGACTTGTGAATATAAATTTGCTGTTTTCATCAGCAATTGAATAGTGTGCAGGGGACGGGAGGATTCGTATTTTGAATCATCTTTTTGTCATCGGCCCAGAGACCATCATTAAATGCCCTTGCTAGGCTCTGACCTTTAACTCAGGCCCTGGGCAGGTAGCACACGATCTGGCCCGCTGGATCACGTATGAATGCTTAATTATGAATTCCTGCTCTCCCAACCCCATCTCCCAGTTGTATTCCTCCTGGGGGAAATGTGTATCTGCTCTGTTATCTCCCTTAAATCCTGCCGTTGATTGTCATATTACTGAACATTTTGGTAATAACATTCTTGTGGAATCATTGCTAGAAAAGGTATCCAAAATGGAAAGGTATTCAAAGAAATCCACCTGCACTGAGATCATTAAAAAAAAAGGGTTGACATGGTGCAATCCCTTAAATTTCAATCCTCTAAGTATTCCTGGCCCAGAATTTAGAAGACTGCTAAAGAAATCAATGGCAGATGTGGATAGGGAACACAAACTGGATTAGTTAAGCTATCAGGTCTGTCAGTAGAGACTACATGTGTACCATCACTGCACCAGTTTACCCACCCAAGTATCTTAAGGAGTTTCTTAGCTCATTTATTCAAACTGACTACATGAGAGCAAAATTTAATCTGATTGATACTCTGGATGTTATTTGGACTTGAGTGTCCGTTGAGAGGGAGAAACGCACTTGTAGGATATTTGAGAAGGGATCAGTGGAAACTGTGAAGCCTTTATTCCTGCAGGACCTGCTCTGCCTTGAAAAGAAACTCACTGATTGCATTGGGTTCTTTGGAGAGTTAATTCTTAGATGAAGATTTAATATGGAGACATTATATGAATGTCCACCATATTCCCTTACTCTATCATCTTGCTAGACTGTGGATAACAATTAAGGCCTTACTGTAAAGGTTTAGAGTGAGTTTTAACCATAAGAATGAATGACTTGATTTTGTATCTTTTTATTTAAATGTAGTTGTGAATAAATGTTTTGCTGCTTTGATGTTATACATTGATTAATGACTTTGATATTAATTGTATAAAAAGTATTTTTTTAACTATTGTTTTCAAGAGAAAATATAAAAGATTATAGCAGTGAATACTTCAAACAATATAATCATGAAGTCATACATTTCTACAAAAGCAACTATATGAAGTCAAATATTAACCTCACTGAATCAAGTGTACATTACGTGGATCAGAACAAAGTTCTACATTTCTGTAAACATAGTCGCATCAACAATAAATCAACTGTGCACATCACACAACCCAAGACAAACATTCAGTGTCAAAGATGAGAAATAAGAAAAAAAAGGAGGGTTCTTTCACTAACTCAATGCCACTTCAACCACTTATAAGTCAATCAAATATTCATCCACCATACATGTTCCGGGAGGATAGCTCAGCGGCAGCGTGCGCGTCTTGGAAGCAAGACGACATGAAGCAACAACAGGTTCGATCCCCGTGTCCGCGCTTAGAAACCTCTGGGTGTTTAAGCGCGTTATAAATACGTAACTAAGACAAAAAAAAATTATGCAACTAAGAAAAACAAACAATTCCTGTAACAGCGCCTCGATGCCTGCGGGCTGTGTGAGCGCTTTATAAATGTAAAATAAATAAAATAAAAAAAGCTGTGAAATGGTGTCCAGAGATTCAAGTAAATCTCTTCTCGACATTGTCTCTGAAACAGAACTCTCTCAAACTCAGATAATATCAGCACATCATTCACCCAATTCTCAACTTTTGGCTTTTTCCTTGCCTTCCACACTCTCAGTATCTGTTTTGCTGCTATCACTAACACTTTGTCAATCCATTGACTATATTGCCGAGCAATTTTACATCGCCCCTTACTGGATAACAATAGAACTTGCACAGGCATCCTGGCAAAGCTTATTGATAATATTGTGTCTAATCTGTCTAGCACATCCCTCCAAAACTCTGATGACCTAGGACAGTTCCATAACATATGAATAAGTGTGCCCCTCGCCCTTCCACATCCCCAGCATACATCATTGTCAATCAGACCCCGAAAAGTTTCCGAAGCAGCACAGCTGTGGTGATTACATGTCATAGATATGGAATACGTCGGAGGACCCAATCCCCTCGAACTACACATGCGTACTGGTGGCCAATACAGACGCCCTAACGTTTTCTGATTTATGATTCTCAACTTAAGATCCAATTTATGTGTATATCCCGCACACCACATTTGTCCCCATTCACTATCTGTAATTCTACATCCCATTTCTCCATCATCTTTCTTCAAGCGTCAGCAACAGAACGGCTCACTGGGATTAGGTTTAAGTAAGTGGATACCAAATGTGAAGTGAAAAAAATAGCAGAACATGCTGGTTCCCTCTCTAGCGGCATGGATAACATACTTATTCTCTGTATCCGGGGGAATTCAACTTCTCTAAACCTACTTTTCTCCCTATTATCCAGACCAAATACCTGCTGCAATTCCTCAGACGGTAATATCTGCCCAATCCGTACTATATCTCCTATGCTTAAAATCCCATTTGAGATCCAGCTCTGCCAGATTAGGGTCTTAGTAACAATCTGCAGACGAGGATTGTACTAAATAAAGACCTTATTGTGTAAATATAGGTTTCCATTAAAATTAATCAACCACCAAATACGTATTTCCCTGGTCACAGCAGTAGACGGCAGCTTATCAATTACTCCAGGTATTTTCCCCATTGAATAAATGTTATTCAACTTGAAAAGAGGTAACCTATCTATTTCAATCGATAGCCATCATGTCCATTGTCTGATAATACATAAAGTGCTGCTTTCTTCAAGATGAATCCTCTATAATACTTCTCAAGGTCTGGATAACCAAAACCCCCCTCCTAGTAAGATGAATTTTGGAATCGTTTGTCCTTTATTTTCACCCCATAAGAAGTCCTGGAAAATTCAGTCCATCATTCTTATTTATTTTTTTAGATGATCAGGGGGTAAAGATTGTATAACAGAATACTTTTAGCAAGAGGGACATCTTAATCGTGTTGATCTTTGCCTGGATCGGCAGGGTCAACCGTTCCCACTTCCTTACGTCCCTCTTTAAATTCTCTACTAATTTATTCACATTGAACTCCACCACCTTCTTCACATCTTTAATCAGATTGATTTCTAAATATTTCACATGAGAGTCAGACCATTTGCAATTCCAATCAGCAAAATCCCCTCTCCTGCAAGTCATAGAAAGTGGAAGCACCTCTGTCTTGTTCAAATTAAATTTTTGCACTAAGAGCCTACGTACCCTTTCAAAAACGCTTTTCAAGATAGTACTAGCTCCCTCTGGTATTTTGATTAAATGTTCTGTACTCAATAATACTATTTTAAAAATCTATAGTGATCCCTTCTGAGCCAGCCACTTTGGCTTCCCTTTCAGAAGATTTTGTTTGTTGAAATGATTATTTCCTGAGCTGTCAGCCATGCAATCTACCTTCAAGAGCATCTTGATATTGAGATTACTGAAAAAAGTGTCAAAATCCAAGCATTAGTTCTGTGAGTAAAGATCTTTGGAGGAGATACATTGATTGGTAATATCTTTAGTGTCAGTGAGCGGATCTCCCTTACTGTCTATTGTTTCAGCTGTAATACTTTGTTGTTGATGGCATTTCAGAGAGAATGCTAGAAGCCTAGAAGGTTTGTCTCCCTTGACAAAGAAACTGCTCAGATCTGACAAAACATTTTTCCACTCAGGCAGACATAACATCTGAGACAAATCCGTGCATGTCATAAAGCTATGTATATTGCTGGACAACAGGCAATTTTATGTTTGCTTTGTGATGTGGCTAATTAACCACAGACTCAACTACAATACACTCTTCGGGTAGTTTGGTAAGCTCTCCTTAATGGCCGTCAGCAAAGCAGCATACAAACTATCCACATGACAGGGCACTGAACCAACGATCGAACAGTATACAGCACAGCAAACCCCCTTTACAGGGTTTTTATACAGTAATGCACACAAGTTCTTCTATGCTAGGGGTGGTCCCATGTATCATGCAGTGGCACCAGTATACAATATTTCTGGTGGATTCAGTATGGTCTCCATGATTCTCATAACACAACCTACAAGCAGTGGAAAGGTTCTCACACCTTGGCGAGTAAACTTTGCAACAAGCAGCAGACTTATTCAGATACATTTCTAGCAGTGTCCAGGGTTTTCACTACGACTACAGTTCTCACATAGCTCAGGCAGTTTTTGTCACCCTAATGTTGCTAATTCTACCTACTGAAGCAGTCTCGCCTGGTGAGGCAGTGATCTAAAACACCCTTGCTTGTGCCACACAGGAACTACGTCAGAAGCGGGCAATGGAGAAGCGAGCCGCATCTAGCAGCGTACCTGGATTACATCCCAGTTAGGACATGCGCACGACGATATAGGACAATGCAGTTATAGGCAGTAGGCACAGATTGACATGGCAGCCGCGGGTGGCTGAGCTTTGCATGCGAATGGCAGAGTAGTACATCAATGGGGGGCAGAGTTTCATTTTTTCCACGATATTTGCAATAGAGATGTATCTCCTATTAGTTTGCGCTCTACTTCTCTGAAAGTTTTAAATTGACCAGACCAGACAGACATGCACTCCCCCATAACAAAGGCGATGATGGTGTCACAACACGTCCCCACAGACTTTAAGTGAAGCTAAATTCCTCCATAGCTTTCTCTTGGTCCTCACAGACACTGGGGGTCATTATGACCCTGGAGGTAGCCATGCCACTATTTGCGGCATGGCTACCCCCATTCCGGGTAACGGGTTCCCTGAATGGGGAAATACCGGGCCATTCCGACCTTGGAGGGCCCGTATTTCCCCATTCAGGGTACCTGGACCCTGCACATCCACATTCCCATTCGAGCCCCCATAGGGCTCAATGGGAATGGGGAGCATGCTAACAAGGGGCCCGTTAATAATGGGCCCCTTGTTAGCATGCTGGGCCGCTCGCGGGACCTGCTAAGGACGCTTGGTTTTACCAGGTGTACTTACCGGGTCCCACGAGCAGACCTTGTAATGAAGAGGTAGGGGTTTAACGGGGCCGGCAGCTCTACCGGCCCCGTTGAACACCTACCGCTAGGGTCGTAATGACCCCCATTGTCTTTTAATAGGACGATGTTCATTTTACATCTGGGCAAAGTGGACTCTGGGAAATGTCACACTAAATCTACTGGTGAAGTCTTTTTTTGTATTGTCATGAAGGGTTCTCCACGCATCCACAGAGTCAAACCTTTCAAGGAGACAAGCTTAGCTGGTGAAGGCTGGAGCCAGATAGTTTTGATTTAGTAGCTCTATCTAATAATGGATTCATTGCAACATTAAAATCCCCTCCAATCAGAGTGAGGTGTCACACACTTGGGTCCACCCTACCCAACATATTGACAAAAAGCGCAGCATATTCAGGAATAGGGACATACATGTTCAGCAGCATAATAGCAACTTGGTATAGGGTTCCTCTGACTAAGACAGAACAACACTCTGGGTCACCAACATCCTGCATGGGACACAGTGGTATAAACTTGCCAACTAGGATGGACACCCCATATTTCCTGGATGAGAATGAGGCATTGAGCCCATGTCCCATGACCCCTTCTTTAGTTTTTAAGTGCCTCATCAAGTGATGTATCTTAAATAAAGGCGACATCGGCTTAGAGAGAAGGGAGAGGAGTGAGAATGCTTTGACTTTTGATATTGCCCCTAAGACCATTCACCTTGAGTGTCGCCAACCCAAGCTAACCTGTTATCTGACAAACTAATGCTAAAATTGGGCGATCCCATCCGATCCACTACTCTCAGGTCAGGACCACAATTTCCCATAGTCACCCATCCATATATATTTTCGAAGTACGTAGATGTCATCTTCTCTACATTTGGGCAAATAAAATAAGAATCTGACATTGCTGTCCTGCATTTAACCAGCACAGAAACCACACAGCGATACATCTCAACATTGGTGTATATACCCAGCATATCCACATGGAAAAGAAGCCTTACATTTTGGATTTGGCATTATCAAAGAGACACAAAACCATCATCCCACAAAATTCTACAGCCACAATCCCAATTTGGAGTCAATGATTTGTAATCCTAAAAAAGGCTTACACGCTGTCGTCAACAAGCAGCATTCGACCCTGCAATACTGTAAATATTTTTTCATTCGAATAAGTGACAGACACAGCAAATGAACAAATATGAGGGTAAGCCCCACATCACCCAATAGATTGTTCCCAATTTTGGAGAAATATCAGTGTTGATGAGACCAGAGTACCCTGAGACTGTCAATGGATTCTGCAGGATGTCACCAGCATATTAAAGATGACGTATTGAGGCTGATTCTCCATATGATGGCCTTTCACGTCTCCAACTATCCCCTAAATCCGCTCAACAGGAAGCACATAGTAGGGGGCAAACAATAGTTAAATCCCAGTGTCCATCAAGTAACACCCTCTAAGTAAAGTATCGGGGGGGGTGGGTGTTCCTGTGCCTCCCAGCAGCTTAAAGGCCCACCCCATGGAAACCTTGTATTTCTGTTATGATAGCATTTGTTGAACATTTGTGTAGACAGCCCACCTAGGCATTTTCCTAAAGGTTTCCTTTATGATGACATCTCCAGACATAGATGAAGAGACTTGACCAGTGCTGATGTTAAGGGTGTTCAATTAATGCATTTGAATGTAGTCCACGTCTTCAGTCTCAGACTAGAATCTTTGCCATGTGCCGTCATGTTTCATATGGAGCACAGGAACAATTGGAGCAGCAGCATGAACGTGGAGTTGAATTCTCTTTTCTGACAGATAACTTCCACTGAATGGTCAAATATCTTCATGACTCCATTAAGCCTTGATTTCATTGGCCCTTCGATAGGCTTGCAGGATTCCTTACTTATGTTGAAAATTCAACAGTCTACAAGTAGCGATCCAAGGATGTTTCCCTTTGGGAGGTTTGGGGATCGGTGTTCCATGTGCTTTAGCAATTATGATGGTGCTTTGGTTAGCGATGTGGAGTTGTTGATCAAAACACGATGTGAGAAAACTATAGAGGATCTGCGCCTTCCTCTCCCTCTGGAACTCCAAACATGCAGATATTATTTCTACGGGATTGATTTTCTCGGTAATCCACATTGGTACACATACCTTTGCCCCATTGCTGTGTAAAGCTGAGCCACTAGCATATCAAAGTTGTCTTCCATGGCACGGATCTGCTGTTCATTGCCTTAGATCCTTTTCATCCTGTTGAATTCTTTAAAATACACAATTTGCATCACATTTTATCAATAAACTCCCCTTTGGGTACTATTCATAAAGTGTCACAAAAGGAATGAATTCCCATTTGCAACTGTGGGCCACTTTTTCGCTGGTGCCCGAGACAATGTTATACCTCAGTCCGACCCTGCTCAGGGTAGGAGTTTGTCCCAGTTCTTCACATCCACTGAGACAGGTTCCTGCGAAAGAAACTTCAGTGCTTAATTGAAGTGCTGCACTGGGCTATTTGGAGGGCATCTAACTGCAACAATGTGGTTAACATAGTCAGGAGTTTGGACCTAAAGAGAGTTTCCCGGTCCATGATAATTTACTTCAGGAATCCCACATGTGTAAAGTATGTTACTAGGTGTCTTAAAATGTGTTGTGTGGTGTTCATTCTGATAGGTAAGGCCTTAGGATAGCTGATCCTTCTGTAGCATTTCCTGGCCTTTTGCTTAAAGGGTTTATCACATCCATTCCGCTCCTGGAGTAGGGAATGTCGAAGATGGCTAACAGTTGAAGAGGAGTCTTATGGCACATGGGGCATTCCAGATAGTACTTCTGAATTTGTTGGTGAATCCATGACTAAAAGAAGTGACTTTGGGACTTAGTTATCCTTTGGTGTCCTGCCAAGAAGTGGGGGTACTGGGCTAGATCAAGAACACCTTCGGGAAAGCTAGGCATGCCAACAGCCAATATCTAATCTGCCCAACTCCCTTCATATTTTTCATTGTATAATATAAAAGAACCCTTTTGAGATACAAAAAAGTGTCCAGTCACTCATTTATATACTCCTCTGGGATGTGGTATCACCACCAGTTTGCAGAGAGGAATCATTCATTTGAATCAGGAAAAACTCTACTTCTGCAGGGGGTCACTCTGTCCCGACCCAGGGTCAAGTACCCACTCCCCGAAAAAAGGCTAACTGATCCTGCTCAATTCCCCATCCAGGCTCAGATGAATGCTTCTATGAAAGCTCTGGGTAGTAAATAGGAAAACCCCTTATCAGCTTCAGCCCTTTCGGTTTCCTCTAGCTCCTTGACTTTTTAAGACTTTGTAGGAAGGTATATTTTGCAAATCAACGAAGCTAAGGGGCCACCCTCCTGAAATACAAATATCAAATTGCTACAGTTAAAATGAAGCACCTTCAACAACACTTGATAATCCCTGTCCATCAGTCTATCCCAAACATCAATACCATACTTCAACATGAGACCGAACATGGGCGTGATCCTTCCATAGTTACCATTAGGTAGCTCAAATTGAAGGCCTGTGGAAACTTAAGTAGGGCTTGGCCCCAGCTAGAACGTCTCACTGGTCCACACTATACAAATCCCTACCTGCTGCGTCAGGGGTGGCCCTCATATGTACCTCAACCATTGTAGATGTTCCTACCTCAAGGCTATAAGGAAGGAAGATCCTGGGTAAGTGTTCCAGAACAGCCTTTGTACACTACACTTCTGATGTCATCCCGTTATGTAGCTGAGTGGGGCGCACAAAGAGGATAAAAATAACTTCAGTGGTTACAACAGGGTTTATTTAACACACCTATTGTGCTAATCTAAAATTCAAGGAGTCAGAAGGCTTAGGCTATTCCCAGTCACTGAGTCTTAAGATTATGTTCTGGCCATCTAACTGCTTGGCTAGAGTGGTCAGTGGGATACGACAAGCTATGCTACGTCCTGCAATCCTTGTAGGCATTGCTGATTCTCTACAAGGAGTTGTAGGATTCTGCCATATGGAGATAGCCAAACATGCAGTTCCCCAGCCATGATTGCCAAAGGACTATGCGAAGCTGGGGAAGCAAAACGCCCCAGCCTTGCATGGCTCATTGAGCATGCGTTACTGGGGAACAGAACTGTCAACGGGAAACTGTGTTTCCCTTTGGCAGTTCAAGCCAGCCCAGGAGCACTCCCTCAGCTGCAAAACGTAGTTGAGGGAAAGCTCAGTGTTTACAATGAACTGGCACCTGCATAATGGGCCGGGGTGCTGGTGGGTCAGTGCCCCCTCGCCAATTATGGAGGAGCTGCCACTGCCTGCACCAATAAGCCCTCCAAGGCAAAGCCCACACACACACACATTCATATGCACACAAGCAGTCAGGCACCCATACAGCCTCTCTCAGTCATTCACAGGACACCCACCAAAACACTTTACTCACACAGATATATATGATCGTATGTATCTGCGTGAGTGAAGTGTTCTAGTGGGTGCTGTGTGAATGATTGAGAAAGCTGTAAAGGTACACAAATGCTTATGTGTATATGAATGTGTGTGGGAGGTGCTCGGAGGGGGCACTGGTGCAGGGCAATACCAAGGTAGGAAAACATGTTCTTGCTGGCTACATACGGTGCATGCAGTTAGTAAGAACATGTTTTCTCACGTTGGTGTTGCCATTTTAACACCAAGTAATATAGAATGAACAGCCAACTTTGTGTTTGTGCAAGAATTTTAAAGAGCTACACCATGTAAAATAAAAATACAAAAAATGCTAAATTGGTTTTGCCCTGCTCAAATGCCCCCATTCAAGCTAGAGCCCACACACACATTCATATACACATGCAGCTCGACACAAGCAGTGATGCACCCGCACAGTATCTCTCAGTCGTGCACGTGACACCCGCCAGGACACTTCACTCACACAGATGAACAAGTTACTTCTTACCTGGTAACGTTCTTTCGATTGGATGTTCCTCTGACGTATTCCTTATCTTTGATAATACGTTTCCAGCTTGCTGGCCTCGGAAATTTTTTCTGTAGAGGGCGCTGCGCGTCGACGTCCGCCGAGTCGATGTCCCTCGACGGCCACCGTATCGACGCCAACGTCACCATGCCCATAAATAGCCACACGCTGCGTCCGTTGCTCAGTTCCGTTTTGTAGCATAAGAAAAGTCATGCCTGAATTGGTTAGTGACCTTGAAGGAGCGTAAGCTGCAACCACAAGGGAAGTTATCACTGCGGGGATGGTTGGGAGGGGCGATAAGGAATACATCGGAGGAACATCCCGTCGAAAGAACGTTACCAGGTAAGAAGTAACTTGTTCTTCCAAAGGGATTGTGTCCTCTGACGTATTCCTTATCTTTGATAGACTCCCATAGCAGTGGCATGTAATTGGAGGTGGGAGTGATAGTGTTATGTATCCCTTTAGGGATGGACCGAATGTAATACGGCCTTGCCAAATCTGGTCTCTTGAGCAGTGGAGGAATCCAGATTGTAAAATTTTGTGAATGTATGTACCGACGACCATGTGGCAGCCGCACATATGTCCTGGACCGGTACCTGTAACGCTCACCTGATTCCCGTAGAGGCGCCGGTCTTGACTGGGCGTATACCGTATCTGCAAAGGTGATGTGTAACACACGGCTGGCTCTTTGGGCTGGACCTCTGTGCACTGTATGTCTGACTTGAAGGGTAAGATGTCTGCAGATAGAAATATGGGATTAAGGAACTGGGTTATTGAATGTCTCTCTCTTCTTCCCTTTCTCTTCTCCTGTAGAACCCCAAAGGTTAACGCTCTCACCTTAGGTAAGTGAACGCCGTGCTCTCCATCTGCCTCGGGGCAGGGTGCTGTAACCAGTTTCTTCACTGGATAAGGGGAGCAGGCCTCTTGACTTCAGAGGACTGCTGTCCGTCGTTTACTGCACGAACGGTAAGTTTCGAGTAATTCTAATGTCTTTAAAGTCTTTAGTAATGATGTTTCTTGTTTTGCAGGGTTCCGGCGATGGCGGATGCCGGGCTGAAGTGAGTTGAAGATGGAGCCCGTGTGATGAATTGAAGCGCCTGGAAGCACGTAAGTAAGCGCTTGTTGCCTGCTTCACGATGCGCTCTAACTGTCTTTTTATTTTGCAGGTACAAGTTCGGAGCGGCTGCAGGGTGCCGGAATACCCACTGGGTTAGATGTGGAAAGGAGTAATGGCACGTGAGTATTAAAGTTCCCCAATGTCTTTAAACGCACCTTGTTTTGTCTTTCAGATGCGGGATGCAGCGCCGAAGGTCTCCGGAGCGTGCGAAGAGTTGGTAAGCTTTTGTCTTTCAGATGCCGGAATGCAGTGTGAAGATCTCCGGAGCGCACGAAGAGTAGGTAAGCCTTTGTCTTTCAGATGCCGGAAGGCAGCGCGAGGCGTTGGTGACAACCGATGGACCAGGTAAGTGAAGAGCTGTCACTGAAGACCGTAATGCTAACCTGTTCTTTCTTGTCTTTATAGGTGTTGCTGAAGACTGGATTCAGGATGGTAAGCCTTTTTCCTTAGGCCCAGGATCAGATGCAGAAGACACGATGAGCGTTCTGCTGCAGAGGATGCAGAATAACGCAAAGCAAGATTCATCCATCGGGTGTGGTTTAAATAGCCTCCTGTAGTGCTTAGGTGTCTCCTTCCACGGCCACGCCTAGGTAAGAAAAGAGTTCCTGCTTTCCAGAAGAGTTCCAGTGTTCTGAATCTAGGGAGTGGCTCCACCCCCACCCAACAGGAAAAGTAGTTCCAAACAGAAGAGGATCAGAGGCTCAACTGGCAGGCAAGTAAGCAGCATGGTCTGCTGCAGGTAAGTCCACCCAAGCATTATGAGCCCGGCGCTTCCAGCGCTGGGACTGGGCATATTTATGAGCCTGGTGCCACTGGCGCCAGGACTGGGTCCAAAAGGTCCCAATTGGGACTGGTTGGCACTCGGAACCTGGGTTATGGATCTGCTTCCAAGGGAGTTGGGAAAACCCTGACCTTTTGGAAGCAGAGATCATGACAGTACCCCTCTTTGGAGAGCCGAAGAGGCTGCAATACCCCTGGTTGAATGAGCCCTGAGATTTTGGGGTGGCTCTTTCCCTGCTAGTCTATAACATTCCAGGATGGCCAAAATAATCCACCTGGAGATGGTTTGTTTTGTTATGGGAAGTCCCAACTTGTGACCTGAGTATCCTACAAACAGTTGGTCTGCTTGCCTGATCTTAGCCATTCTGCTGATGTAAAAGCTGAGAGCTCGCCTAGGGTCCAGCCTATGTAGCCTTTCCTCCTCTTTCCCCGGATGGGGAGGAGGATAGAACAAAGGCAAGGTAATTTTCTGAGTAATATGAAATTCAGAAACCACCTTTGGGAGGAAATTAGGCTTCACCTGTAGGACAACTTTGTCTTTGTGGAAGATTGTATGTGGGGGTTTACAGGAGAGAGCTTGTAGCTCACTCACCCTCCTAGCAGATGTTAGTGCTACCAATAGGACAGTTTTAAGCGTGAGAAATCTCAGCGCGCAAGAGTGAAGTGGTTCAAATGGAGTGCCCATTGAGAGGTTTAAGACTAAATTTAACTCCCATAAGGGAACCTGGAATGGTTTTGGAGGGTAAACATTAGTTAGTCCCTTGAGAAATTGTACCACTAGAGGAATTTTGAAATACGATGGTTCCTCCGCAGTGCGCTTGAAGATAGAAAGCGCTGCAAGATAGCCTTTTACAGTGCCCACTTGAAGGCCTGAGTTTGCCAAGTAGAGTAGAAACGATAACACCGTTGGTGTACCACATGAAAAAGGGTCGATATTCTGTTCCCTACACCAGCTGCAAAATTTGTTCCAACGGCAGCGGTATAAAGACTTTGTTGCTGGTCTTCTGGCCGAAAGCAACACCTCCATGACATCATCAGGGAGATCCCAATCCTTGTACTTCAACCTTTCAGAAGACAAGCGTGAAGGTTGAGGGTTCTGGTGTCTGGATGGAGAACCTGACCTCCCTTCTGCGAGAAAAGATTCTCTTTGAGTGGAAGACGGATTGGAGGACAGATGGACATATCTAGAAGGTTCGGGTACCACGTTCTCCTGGCCCAATCCGGGGCAATTAGGATCATGGTTTTCCAGAATCTTCTCAACCTCCTGATCATTTGAGGAATAACAGGGACTGGTGGGAACGCGTAAAGGAGTGGAAACACCCAGTCCACTATGAACGCATCTCCTAGAGCTCCTCTCGGGGGAAATTCCCTTGAACAGAACAGATCGCACTTCCTGTTTGTGCTTGTGGCGAACAGATCCACCTGAGGGGTTCCCCAAAGGGCGAAGATCTCTTGAAGGACTTCCTGAGCTAGCGCCCACTCGTGGGAGACTGTGCTCTGCCTGCTCAGAGCGTCTGCTGTCAAGTTCTTCTCTCCGGCTAGGTGGACTGCCGATAGAGAGATTCCTTCTTGGATTGCCCAAAACCAGAGCTGAATCGCCTCTCTGCACAGTGGCAGTGACCCTACGCCTCCTCTTTTGTTGAGGTAGTGCATGGCCACCGTGTTGTCCGTCATTATCAGGACATTTCTCCCCTGTACTGATGGCAGGAAAGCTTTCAGCGCTAGTCTGATCGTTCTCAGCTCTAATAGGTTGATGTGTAGTCTGGACTCCGATGGAGACCAATGACCACTGATGGTCAAGTCGTTGGCATGGGCTCCCCACCCCGTGAGTGAGGCGTCTATGACTACTGTTATCTCCGGCCATGGTTGCCAAAACAGTTCTCCTTTAAAGATGTTCTCTGGATAGGCCCACCATTGCAGGTCGCGGGCTACCTTGTCCGGAATCCGGAGGAGATCTGTCATTCTCCCTGAGAATTGCGACCACTGACTTCTCAGTGCCCACTGAAGAGATCTCATTCTCAGGCGAGCCTCTGGCACAAAGAAGATGCAGGATGCCATGAGGCCTAGCAACCTCAAAAAGTCGAAGGTTGGGAGACGTTGGGCATTTTGAAACTTAGTGACCATCTGTAGAATATCTTGAGCCCTCACCTCTGGTGGCGAGGCTTTTCCAAGGGAAGTGTTCAGGACCGCTCCAATGAACTGGAGTCTCTGTGATGGTATCATCTGTGACTTCTTTAAATTGAGGGAGAAGCCCAGTCTGTGAAGGAAGTGGCAGACATAATCTAGCTGGGCCTGGGCCTGTTCCGAAGATACGGCCCTGATCAGCCAATCGTCCAGGTAGGGGTAGACGTGGATCCCTTCCCTCCTTAGACTCGCCGCCACTACATCAGCTTGGTGAAGACCCTCGGGGCGGAGGTCAGCCCAAAAGGCAGAACTCGAAATTGATAATGAGAGTCGCCAATTGCGAACTTCAGGTATTTCCTGTGTTTGAGATGGATTGGCACATGGAAATAAGCATCCTGAAGGTCCAGAGATAGCAGCCGATCCTGGAGCTGGAGGGCCTGAAGGATCTGAGAGAGAGTTACCATCTTGAACTTGTCCTTCTGAGGAATTTGTTCAATTCTCGTAAGTCCAGGATGGGTCTCAGTCCTCCGTCCTTCTTTGGTATGAGAAAGTAGGGGGACTACCAGCCCTTGTTCCTGTCCGCTACAGGTACCGGTTCTATGGCACCTTTCTCTAGCAGGTCTATAATTTCCTGCAAGAGGAGCTGATCTGGAACTTTTAGAGAGCTGTTCCCCGGTGGATGACTCTGAGGAATGTGCAGAAAGGGTAGGCAGTAACCTTGGGCAACTGTCTCCAATGCCCAAGCATCTGACGTAATAGCCTGCCATTCCGTCAGATGGTGAGTTAACCTGCCCCCTACAGGTGTATTGTGTGGGAAGGCCTCAGAGTGGTTTGGGGGCGGCTGATGCAGATGCCGAGGGTAAAGAGGCACCTGCTGCTTCTGCGGTCTTAGTACTTTTGACCCGTCCACCTCGGGTGGATCTCCTTTGGCCTCTTTGAGCCGGCTGTCCTCTGCCTTTCCCGAATGCGGAATAATAGCGAAAGGACTTTCCTCTCCCAGAGGTTCCTGAGGGGCGAAAAGGAGTTTGGCGTATAGCAGCTCCTAAAGATGTTGCTGCTGCTTTAGAAGTCTGTAACTTTTCCAGACTGTCATCAGCCTTTTTCCCGAATAATGAAGAGCCGTCAAAGGGCATATTCAAAAGTCTGGCCTGTACATCAGGAGCAAAGCCCGACATTCGCAACCACGCATGCCTGCAGATTGTTGTACTTGCCGCCATGGCCCTGCTGATACTGCCAGCGGAATCGATGCCAGTTTGAAGTGATTCGCACATGGCATCTTTGCCATCTTTAATAATGTTAAGGAAGGCTTCCTTTTCCTCTCCTTCGGGTATGCAGTAAGCCGCTGATGAAGCACACTCCCATAGTGTGTGACTGAACCTGGCGAGCGTACAGGTGGCGTTGATGGACTTCAACGCCATACTACAGGCAGAGAAGACTTTCTTTGCCATAGAGTCGTACCTCTTGTCATCTCTATCCTGTGGGACAGTAGGGTACGCGGTACTACTGCTAGATGAAGTTGCCGCTTGAACCACCAGGCTCTCTGGGGTCGGTGTTTTGACAGGTATTCAGGGTCAGCAGCCGCTACCCTATACTTGGTTGACAATCTTTTATTGACTGCAGGGATAACTTCGGGAGTTTCCCAATTAGATGCAATTTTCCTTTGTAAGGCTGCATGGAAGGGGACCACCGGGTCCTCCTGTGGGCCTTTGTCCAATATATCTGTTAGGTCATCCTTTTGGAAAACAGGTGAAGGCGCAGACCAACCCATAAACTCAATTATTCTTGCCATCAGGGTTCTATATGGTGTTTCGGCATGTTCCCCTGGGTCTGGCTTAACAAATTTCACTTCTGGGGAAGTGTCCAGCCCACTTGCCTCATGTAGTGACTCCTGTAGTTCCTTCAGCCTTCTTTCCTCAGAGGTGAAATCCTCTGCAGTAAGCAGTGTGGTCCTCTGTAACCCGAATGTTTCCTGGTCAGAATCTTCCCCTTCTTCATAAATTGAAGAAAGTCCAGGGTATTCTGACCTCTGAAATGGAGTATTTCAAGGCATTTCTAAGGCAGAAGGAGCCAAACTCGTTGTTATTGGACGAGAAAACGTCGATGTCGTCGACGCCGATGTAACAGGCTTCGAAGGTGTAGAAAACAGTGTCGAAAAAACTGGAAGGGGTCTCGAAGAACTCGAGAGGATCGGGATCCTACTCGAGGGCATCGACGACAGTCTCTGTGTCATGCCGGAGGCCCTTGAAATCACCGTTGGCTGTGGGGCCTTGGTCCTCTCTTTCGTCGACGATGGCGTCGAGTCGATCGACCGATGCGTCGAGGAACCCTTCGACAACGGCGTCGATGGAGCCGATATGTGCGTCGAAGGAATCTTCGACGACGGTGTCGAAGACGGTGCCTTCCTACCCGATGGCTCATGGCGCTCTCGGGTGGAATGTTTCGCCGGGTGCTGCGACTCACGGAGTTTTGATTTTTTGGGTTTTTCACCCTGGGTATCACCCTCAGCTGTCTTCAAGAGGGTCGAGGCCGTGTTCTCGAAGACGCTTAACATTTTCTTTCTGAATTCCTCCCACTCAGCTTGAGAACTGTGTTTGGTGGGACAGGAGACTCTTTCAGGGGACACAGAAGACGACGAGGAATGGGACCTTTGACGTCTCTTTTTTGAGTGTCTTGATCTCGACGAATGGTGGGAGCTGCTTCGAGATCTAGAATGGGAATATTTTCGACGGCGAGGAGACGAATGCCTCGACTCAGCCGACGAAACTCGAGGAGGTTTTGGCTGACTTACCTCTCTTGAGCTTCCCCTTGCGCTCCTTCAAGGCTTTCGCCGTCATGGACATGCAGTCCTCACACTCCGAACAATGGTGCTCGGATCCTAAGCACCATAAGCAGATCCTGTGTGGATCCATTATTGACATTTTTTTACCGCAGTCTCGACATTTCTTGAAGACGGATCGCGGCGTCGTCGGTTCTGATGAAGAAGCCATCGAGAACTAGAAGGTATATTCGAGTAGAAATAGATAATTATCCTGACTGAACTGAGCAACGACGTTCCGAGGCCCCACAAAGCGCGGAAAAACGGAACTGAGCAACAGACGCAGCGCGTGGCTATTTATGGGCATGGTGACGTCGGCGCCGATACGGTGGCCGTCGAGGGACATCGACTCGGCAGACATCGACGCGCAGCACCCTCTACAGAAAAAATTTCCGAGGCCAGCAAGCTGAAAACGTATTATCAAAGATAAGGAATACGTCGGAGGACACAATCCCTTCGAACAGCTTCTCTCAATCACTGAGACTGTTTGTGTGCATGTACATATGAATATGTTCATGTGCCTGAGTAAGGGTCCTGATGGGCGCTGTGTGAATACTTCATTCACATGGCACCCAGGCAGAACACTTCACTCATGCATATACACAAATTCACAGACACATGCACACATCAATCCTCACCTATGCAGCCTCTCTCAATCATGCACACAACACCCACAAGAACACTTACAAAGACACACATTCAGGGCCTGTATACACATACGCAACATCCACATAAGCAGTCACGCACCGATACAGCCACTCTCAATCATATATATAGCACTTACCAGACCACTTAATTCACGCAAATAAACTGACATGCACGCACACATTAAAAATACAATATCTCTCCTACACAGACACAACCGTTTTTTAATTTTAAACACTTAGCTTAGCGGCTATGGCAGTGAGCTTCTCGGAAAGGCCAAGGCTTTCTCCCTCTTCCTCCAACGTCATCACATTGTCAGAAGAGAGGGATCAGGAGACGCCCTTCACCCCCTCCTCCTGCCTATTACTCGGTCAGAAAGAGGGCAGGGTCAGCATTCAGACCCCACCCCCAGGCTGGGACAGACAGGCATAGGGAGTGGTGAAAAGCCATTCAGGATGTTATGTTATGTTTTTTGCCATTTATAAAGCGCTCTATATATCACAGGTATGACCTCAAAGCATTGGTTGGTTGAACGCTCTCGGGGACCGTGGTTCAGGTCAGTTGCAAGAATAGGTGGTATAGGGTGCATGGGTGCACAGATTATGTGTGCAGCTGAAGCGCCTGTGCGATGTTAGCTGCATCCTAGCATTGGTGTGGTGGTATTTGATATTAGTAGAATGTGTGCAGTCAGGGCGATGGTCACCAGGATTGGTTTCTGGCTGCGTTAGGCCTGTTTAGGACGCTTATGTGTGCAGCTACGCCTAAATCGAGGGATATAGCTGCGTTTTATCATAGTGCTGAGGTTTTCAAGAGGTAATATAAGTATGTGAGCAGCTAAGCCGAAATTGATCGAGGGGTATAGCTGCATTCTAACTGTGTGTTGGTGTAGAGAAGAGACGAAATTGATCGAGGGGTATAGCTGCATTCTAACTGTGTGTTGGTGTAGAGAAGAGAGTGAGCGTAGCGATATGAGAGGGGAGTGTATGGGTGGCTGGTTTAATATAGAGGGCTTGCTGTTCCGGAATTAAGGTCCACGTTTGCGATTGCCACGTTCACAGTGAAGAGGGTGCCTCGGAGCTTGATTCACCAGCAACCCCAAGGCATCTTGAAGGCCGTGACGTCCCCCGTTGTCTCCCTAATGCCTTTCACAAAGCTTTACATGAGTGAAGGCATGGGTGTTTTATTTGCTGTCCTTCACCCATGTAAAGGGCTGTGCAGGGCCTAAGGGACACCACCAACATTTGCATTTGGAAAGAATTTAAATGTTTTAGAGTCTTTGCAAATGCATGTGCATTATTATGGAACGAATTAAAATCACACGTTCTATAACACAAATGCATCTCTTTTTAAAACATTTTTAAAATATTGCTGCTCTGCTTTTCTTTTTAGCAGGACCTGGACGGTCCTCAAAATTAAGGGGTGGGTGTGCCACCCCAGTGCCCGATAATGGCGAGCCCCCACTGCTTGAGAACAGCATCATGAATCTTAGAAATGCCAATGTACCAGCTGCATGTGCTGTGACAGTTCTATCTTGAAGTCCTCACTTCCGGTAATGCCATCCATGCTGACACAATCTGTGTGAAGGTATGTGCAATCCCTGCTCAGAACCGCAGGAGGAGTCGAGAAGTGAATCAGACCGGTATTTGGAGAATATCCATGAACACAATCCTAGATAAAGGTGTTAGTAATGAAGCAACACTGCAAGGGCCCTGGAAGCATCATCAAACACTGGGAAAGTCAACACGTATTTTTTTTATTTAATCACATGTAAATAAATTAATAACTTCAGCATGATAAATTTCAACGTTTTTTATTCTACATTAATGACAGGCAGTCTTTTTCTGTTCTGGAAGTCAATTAATCATATCTCCCTACAATACATTACAAAGTACATGTGCAACAAACCAAATGTACATAGTTGTCCCGCAAATAAATGAACCGGTCATTTAGTCTCCCACAAAAACAGTTTCAGTTTTTGTTTTAGTGTTGGCAGCACTGTTCTAAACGAAAGAAATACATAACAAATATGAAACTTAGTGACTGGACTTACATTGTTTGCATATCAACAAGATTGCATTAAAATATTTGATAGTCAAATATGCAAAATGGACAGATCGTGTATGCTTTTCTGTGAATATTTTAAGAGGGGGGGGCTGACTCCCAGCATTTTATTCCAATATCCATCATGCTAAAACGGGTTACACAGTCAATGGGCTGCCGCGGGTGAAATACCACTCCTCTCTATGCTATAGCTTGTAACACCAAGCACTATAGAATAAACTGCCAACTTTGTGTTTGTGCAAGAACTTTAAAGAGAGCTACGCCATAGAAAATAAAAACAATACAAATAAATGCTAAATCAGGTTATGTATTTCAACATGTGCACTCTCCCCAGCATAGCCGTACAAACATTATAAAATACACATTTAAAAAAATGCTTCAATCCTAGCAGCGACACATACTCATCAGTTAATAACGAACATGTGCTTGCGGGAAGGTGTGAAAGACAAGATAACGAGAGAAGGAAAGCGCCGGCCACTGTGTCCGACCGCACCGGCACCACCTGTCCTAGCCATGGCACTTCTGGAAGGAAGCTCTGGCGTGGCCTCGCCCGGGCCATTGAGAGATTTACGAGCAGCACAGCCGGAGGTGCTGTTCCTGTGGCTCACCTGCGGGACTTCCTGTTATGAAACTCCTAAACGGTGAGTCTGGGCTACATACCGCACGATGACGTAGTGCTGAACGGCGCTCAGAAGGCAGTGGAGCGTCTGACCTATCGCAGCCAGCAATTGTTATTGCAGTCCCGCTGCCATCAAGGCAGTGTCTATTCTAGTGGTAAAAAATGTCAACAAAAAAAAAAGCATGCCCTCATTTCACTTAGAAAAACACAACCAGATTTCCTCTGTTTAACTGAACCATTTCCCATTGAGCTCAGCACCAAAACAGTAGATAACGAAAAGAAATGGCAACACAAAATTACAATGCAAAATAAATGTAATAAATAATGCCATGCGATGTTTTAAATGTAACTGTGCATTTGTCCCAGGCCATCAGGGAAATTGTGCAAAAGATACGCCAACTAAAATACTGATGATTTAAAACCACAAAAATAAATCCGACGGAGCGCGCCACTTCGGCTGATAGTATGACTGCTGTATATGTCCAGTCCCTTAGTCACTATGGGTGGGGAGGAACGCGCCCAAACACGCTGGAAGCTTGCTGCCATTTACCAAACCAGCTCTGGACTTATTTTACATCGAGAGCTGATCGGCGTGTACAGCTCAAAATGGGCACGTGTTCTTTCACCCACACAGCAACCATCCAAGCATGGCAGCCATGGGAGGATTGGCTTAAATTAAAAATGTTCAAACCAGTGCCTTAAAACGAACACATCCCCGATTATGTATCTCCGATGGTGTACACAAAGACCATGGCAAACAAACATCTGTCTCGAAATTAAACCTTTTTTTGGTCAAGTGGAAGAAACGACCACGGGATCAAATGAACCTTCTTTTTTTGGTAAGAGACTGTCAGAGCTGAGCAAAGAGTCATTTTGAATTATAATTCAAGTTAAAACAGTGCAAACTCCACACCGTGCATGCCTCCATTGATAGAGAGCATGATACTGCTCTCCTTGCACTGGAGGGATTGTGCCAGGGGTCCAGGCCGGGCGAATGACCCCGGCACACATCTGTTGCTTCATCTTTCTGTACATGAAATCTGGCCTCCAGTGGAGGCATGGATTACTGTCATTTTGACTAAGCAGCCTTTGTTAGTGCTTTCTCGTCAAGACGGCCAATCACTTGTCCACTTGGGCCCTGCCACCAGCCCTCTCTTCGGACACCAGCGAGTGAGCATACCCTGCCACAAACTGAACTAGAACATGAGGCAGCCTTCCTCTAACTCCCGAATTACAGGGACTTTGCTTGCCAGCGCTGATCACAATATATATTGTGAAGGAGTTAAAAATAATACCTGCACTATATATATTTCAATCGTTTTCTTTTCAGTTTAGAATTAAAAATGCAACATGTTCGTGACAATTATCACATACATTTTGTTTTTGTTAGGATATTTTTGAAATTGCAGAGACCACAACCTTCAAAGGCACAATACTAACTGAATGATTTATTTCTCACATCAGGCCATACTAATGTGGCAAACAATGACTTCCTCAAAAAGAGTATCAGCATGGAACATACGTGTCACTGCAAGACGCACACCTCCAAAGCTCCGTCACCTTGCACTGCAATGATGGACCTGCCCATGTGATTGGACAGTCTGTGTCACGTGCTCTGCAGGCTTTCTCTTGAGACAGAAGCCTGCAATGCCCAGCAGGCATCAGAATCAGGAAGGCTTTGGTATCTCTTGCCCTCCCTGATCCCTATGGCAATGGGTGATAACGGAAAAGGGCGGTCATGTCGCTACAGGAGTAAGGGGTGAGGTCAAAGGCTATGTCTAATGTGCAACCCCAACAAAGGAACAACATTTCGTTTACCCAAAGATGTTTGTTTTCAGCGCTGCAATCACTGTATAGCCTTCACTGTGACTGGCCCCAGTCTTTGCTGGGCTGGAAGTAAACACGGGAAGGTGTGCAACTGCACAAACCTTCATCGCATACTGTACCACTACAGACCACTAGCAAAGCCTCTTTGCTGACAGGGGACAAAGGCTAGCAATGGACCGTTTAATTGTATTAATTTAGAAGGTTCCTTCATCCGGCTGTGCTCTTTGAGATGTGTTCGCACTATCTCTTGAACACTGGGCCTATATTCTTGGTTCGATGAGCAAACATTTAATATACCAATGATATTATTGTAAAACGTGTTTAGCCTCTGCATCTTGACTAAAAAACAAAATAGCGGAGCACAGGACACAAGTATTCATAATTCATAACCGGCATGAAGGTATCTGCTCCCCTTTTGCTCACCTGAAAGGGCTTCATTTTTTGGGCAACGGGGAAGGACGTTTCATTACATTCACAATCCCACAAGGAGACTCCCTCTATCAGCTTCACTATTAGTGTAACCCTACTGTTACTTACTGTACAGTTTAAGTTCCCAACATGCTGCCAATAAACTGGGCAGACGCTAGGACTCCTAGCAGCCACTTGCAACCCACGTCAACTATTGTCTATTCATTTCTTCTTTGTAGGCATGATTTTCAGGTGGCAAGCGACTTAGTGCTGGTTATTAGCAGACCAGTTTCACTTTCCAGGCCGTGTAAACTCCTCAGAGAAATGTTCATGCCGTTCCACCAGCCTCCGGTCTCTTATCGCGGTAGCTCTGTCCAATTCACACCAGCAAAAAATGGATGGGATTTGATATCTTCTACACCTCCAACTCCAGCACCCAGGCGCTCAAGGGGGTTAAACTGCAAAAGCTTCCAAAAAACAGACAATTAGACAGTAAACGGGAACAAGAAATACAAGATAAATGTCTTACAATTCATAAGTGAAAATACAGACCACAATATATCCTGTCACACTAGATAATAGAGAGCCATAGCAAATAATTGGTATTCTTGTGCATCTTCCAATATTTGACCTTATTTAGGCTCGGCTGATGGGAGTGGGAATAAGCTAGTGTCTCCTACAAGCACAGCTGGCCCTTCCCATTCAGTAGAGAGAACAGTCTACAGTGTATAAAGGTAAGATAAAGGCCACATTGCGTGTGCCAGTGTGCTAGCCTCAAGCTAGGTTAAGATTAGGCATGGGGAATGCTCCCCAATTCCCACGGTCAGCTGGGTTCCCACGCTGTGCCTAAAGCATCCTCACCCTCAACAACATTCAGCTTTCGAGGGAAATACATGACTCTGCACTGACCACCGCCCAACCAAGTTAAAAATGGCAAAAACCAAGCAACAGGTCACACATTTTGACTGTCAATGTACTTGCTTTTATTGTAAGAAAATACAATTTAACATTTATGAAAATATCTCAATATATGCTCTCTTCTACCGATATCCCTTTTATTTAGTCCAGTGGAGCATCACGGGACCATATTGCATTCAACAGTAAAGTGGAATATTTAATTCTGCCACTGTTACTGCAGCGGAGATGTCTGGGAACCTTTCACTACCCCTTGTGCGTGAATGAAAAAATATATATTTTTGTTAAAATCTTACGCATTAGCAATAACTCAACTGTTTTTTTAACCATCTACTGTAAACAGCGGTGCCCTACAGGCAATATGACAGTGCAACTTGAATTGAAAACTACCACTGGGGACTTCAGATCTTGGACAAGGATTCATATCTTGTGATCCACATTCCTCATAAGTCATCACACATCCTCTGGCTGCAGCTATTACAAGCACGCAGGTGGTCAACAGGGATGCTGTTTCCCCTTCAGCTGCCAGTGTTGGACAAGTTCATGGCCTACAACATGAGGGGTCCGGTGAGGAACACAGTACTAGCTGCACAGTGGTAGGAACCCACTTTTCTCACATCTCTAGAGACGGTGCAGCTTCACCGTCCAAGTTTGAAAGCAGATCACCCAGGCCACCCACTACTTACAGAGGAAAAATCTTTAACTGAACACACCCAAATAATGTTATTTGGTGTTTATTTTTCTATTCAGTGCTGCATACCAGAAATTGTTGTTCCAAAGGGGTTGGCAACGGCTGTTATAAATCACCATCATTTGTACCCTCATTTGTGGAACTCCATTTATGACTTTGGAAAAGATAAAGGCATGAGTCAGTTCGGAGGAGTATCAAACCTGTCAAAGCGGCACCTCCTCATTAGAGATGCCCATGCTCTGACTAGAGAAATCCGCTCTCTTAATGGCAGATAAGATCCCTGGTGGCCCTGTGCTGTGAACGCAGCTGCCTCAATCAAGCGCATAGCTCTCAAGTTTCTGGGAGGGTCCACCAATCAGTTTGCCCTATGTCTAAGGGCCTTCATAGGTCAGGGTCTTCCCTCATAAGGCAAGCTATCTCAAGATGGTCATCAATTTATCAAGTATGAATCAACAAAATGTCTACTGGTACGCTCAAGGCATAAAATAAGCAACGTCGCATAGCAATTTGCTATGAACTTCTGTAGGTTTGCTAATTAAATTGGCACATATGTGGCAAAGCTAACTATTTAAGTTACCCTATTTAATGAAAGCACAACTCCCCCTGCATTATGCTCTTGACTTTAGGGCTCTAGCTACTCTTTTCTCTGTTCGCAGCAAGTTCAAAGGGGCTAATGGAGAAATAGTGCAGCAGTAATCCTCTCCTCTACTCTTTATTGCCAAATGCCTGTGTGGTAGTGGAAGGCAAGATTCTCTTTTCGTTTTCAAATAATTGCATACCAGAAGTAATCAGGAGGATATTTTGATTAAGCCAACTAAATCCTTTCAGGCAGAGACAGGTAGGTGGACAGAGATGTGGTAACTTTATTTTCAAGACAGTCATGCAATTCCATTCCTAAAAATGTAAGTTGTTACATAATGCATAATTACTGTATTGCTACTGTAAAACACTGCATTGTTTACACGCTTTCCACTAAAGTGTAGGTTTGTGCATCTAAATCTCATAGTGTCAACTATATGTCATTTTGTTGGGGAAGATGACGAGTGAACACTTTTGAAAATTAACATGACTAAATTCTTTTGATGGCAAACCTAGTTCTGTAACCTGCTGGTTGCACCATCTGTGCAACTGATGCTCAACCCATGAGCTGATCCCATACTCATTGGCATTCTATCATATCAACCTGTTGCTTTATACCAGCTTATACCAAAAGTGAGATGGCTGCAAAGTACAATATTCCACCTAGTTTGCCCCGTTCTCTGCCTGCTACTCCATGTAGTCTGACTTTCTTTCCCCTTACATAATGAATACACAAAGCTAACTAGATGTTAAAGCACAGTAGCGATCAATAGTTCCATCCAGACTGTACATCTATAGATCTACTGCAATGTCATGTAGTTAGTCTTTGCTCTACGATTAAGATTGCATTATATAGTAGTACCTGTGGGAGAGAACTGACCAAACTGTTTTCAGAGCCTTTTTACCATAGCTATTCTTGTCCATTCATGCAACTAACCATTTACATTTTACAGACACTCATACGGGGCTCACAAAGTCCTTTCAGCCACTCGCATAGTTTAGAAGATTTTATGAAGGTGGAGTACTATTCACAGGGGATGTGTGAAACTTGTATTTAACAGTTACTTTGTTTGCAGTAAATGTCAAATACAAGTTTCACTGTGCATGGCTGGATTCTGGGTGGCAGCAGTGTGCCAAACAAAGTGGGTTTGTGGTGACAAGCACTATTTTACAGAAAGCACCTATAAATATGTTGTTATACATTGCAATGGGTCGAGTGCATTTCTCTTAGGTCGAGTAGGGAAACTAAGTTACTCGACTTGCAGGTCTAGTGGAATCTTAAAGAATTTACAAGGCCCGACTAATGTCTTACTTCAGTGGTACACAAAACTGCTGTATTGTTGTTCATATTATGTTTTGGGAACAAATAACTTTTGGTGACATTAAACATATTAATACAATACTGCTAATCAAGTGGGTTTGTTTGCTAATCAAGAAAAAGTTAATTAGCAAACTCTGCCAATCCGTTTTTGAAAACGAATTCATGCCTTGCGACGCTTGAGGGTGGTGGATAGCGAGATTGGCTGCGTATAGGGCTATTAGTAATATGTGGGTAGAGGCTACTAGAATTCACATCCTAGCAATCCTGCATCTTGATCACATCCTTCAAAATTGCTCTTTTGGTAGCGATACAGGCAGGAGGGATCGAATTCCAGTGGTGCTATTATTAGCTCGAAGGTATCAAGCACACTTTAGTCTGCCCTAGTATCAACAACCTAAAAATCAGTCTATTAGCCAACATGCCTATTCTTCTCATGTATGTTTTGCACACATCTAAACAAACAGCTTATCTTCTTAATGATCTTGGCTAAAGATTCAAAATGCACTCACTTGTTCATTTCACAATTATTGCAAAAATTACATCCGCGACAGAATGCAGGATGAATAAGCAATAAATCCAGTCACACAGAACGGCTGATCAACTAGATGAATTGTTTTACTACATGATCACTGGTGATCAATCACAGGCCGCAACACTGCATTCTTTAATCATACTAATCACAAAATAAGTGATATCTATCCATGTCGCATAGGGACGCATAAAAGATGTACCATAGATGTAGAGTCTTTTCGTTGATTAACTGAAACGCATTACCACATTCAATTGTTCAAATGGCATTAAGGAGTAAAGTCTAAGTCCAACACAAACATGAAATACCGTTTTTTTCCATAATAAAAAAAAGAGGTAAACCACGGTTGGAAACTCTCAGGGTTTGATTGTAAGCCAGAGGATTCTGGTGTAACTTAATGGCCACTGGTAGAGGTTATTTCCAAGGGTCATCCACCCTGCTGCCAGATAAGCCTTTCATTTCAGACTAAGCATCCTTTTTGCAGATGTGTTAGCTTGAATTTTAAAACAGCACGAGCATTGCAATAAACTGCACACTTTGTGGTGCTGAAAACTATTGTTGGTGGGTAAAATGTTGCCTGTACTCTATCAGGCGAGGCTGGACCCATGACTCAATTTCTTACAGACTTTGTTAAAATTCTCCCTTCAACAAACACTACCCACCTTGCTACCTTGCATTAGACACAATGGTTATAAAATCCACACCTTTCTACAAAATGGTATGCTCCAGCAAGTATTCTCTTTACCTGTTAGTTTTGCATTGGTTAGTTCTAAGTACTTCTGACCAGCAGCACTAAAACAGATAAACTCCAAACTTAGAGTCACCAATCCTATGCATATATATCTATATTCTGTATTAGTAACCCTGCAATGTGATTAGACAATATATGGCCCCGAGAACAGGATGAGACCTCAGAGAGAAAATAAAATAAAGGTAATTCTGTGTCAGGCAGCGCTTGGTTTGGCCCACCGCATCGCCATTCTTCCTAATCCTTGTATCCCTGCACTTACCTATTGCTCCGGGCTAGAAGTGTCCCATGACAGACAGTTTTCGTATCAGCAAGCAGAAACTCTTCTTGCAGACCGCCGTTCATCCCCTTCCATTGCTGGCTTGCTGCCTTACGCTGTCAAACGAGTTTAGCAGACATCCTCCCACCTCCTCTACATGCGCCTTCACCTGCCCCTTCCTCATCCCACTATATAATAATGCATGGGGCCACAGCAGTTTCTAGTCCATTTGGTGAACAGGGCGAAACACTAGGAATG
This sequence comes from Ambystoma mexicanum, assembly GCF_040938575.1. Taxonomy (NCBI): domain Eukaryota; kingdom Metazoa; phylum Chordata; class Amphibia; order Caudata; family Ambystomatidae; genus Ambystoma; species Ambystoma mexicanum. The sequence goes on along the minus strand of NC_090928.1, from coordinate 984,827,254 downwards.
CGCCCCCCGTCACCCTATCCCGTGTGCCACTCCCACCGCACCCAGAGCGCCACTCCCACCGCACCCCACGCACCTCTCCCAACGTACCCCACACGCCATTCCCAAACTACACCGTTAATTAACTCCTACCCAAAGTCAATCAGTCCGTCACACAAGGAATGAATTGCCATTCGCAAACGGTGGGCCACTTTTTCATTGGTGCCCAAGACAATTTTATGCCCCAGTCCCACTTAGGCTGCAGATAATGAGGACTGGGCACACCAAGAGACCATGAATACGGCACAGGATGCAGTATATACAACCAACAAAGAACACAAGATGCTGAAGGGGGTTTAGAGGCAACGTAAGCCAAAAGGGCAATGACAAGGAGACACCTGAACCCAATAAACAATGACTTTAAAATTCTTTGAATGGAAATTAAGTGTATGCTTTGATACAGTAAAGTCTGACTGTTGACTTGTTATAAGGATACATGGACCCAGATTATTTATTTATTTATGCAATGTATGTCGGGTACATGGACACTGATTATTTATTTATGCGGTTTGTTGGATATAGGTATCCGACAAACATTGCATAAATAAATAATCTGGGTCCATGTACCCGACACACATTGCATATATAAATAAACCGGGTTGTGGCTTAAAGAATATTTATTCAGCAACACTCGTCAAAGCTATTATCAACATTGAAACACGCGCCTTGAAACACCTTTGTATAGGCGCGTTATAAATGCCATATCATATCATAGTATAATGAAGTAACTCATCACCAGTGCTATGTAAGTGGTTTAAAGTGTAATTGATATATAATTTGGAAAAGAAACAGTATGAAAGAAATAGCTTTGCTTTAAACTACTATTTTGGCAATTTTCTGGGCTTGCAGGGACGCACCATGGGTACAAACGGGTCTCCGTTTTGTACCGTGTCGGGGCCCACGGTGTGTCCCTGCAAGGCACGCACACTCCCCACAGCCCACTGCACCTCCCCTCCCATCTCAATGCCAGCAGGAAACCATTCAGTGACTAATGGGCCACCATTAGCAGGTTCCTGCTGGCATTGTGATGGAAGGGGCTGGCCTTAGCTGCAGGGGGATCTAAAGTGGTTTTATTGGTGTGCTTATGCCCCCCCCACCCCAAGTGGCGCGAAAGTGGTCAGAGGGAGCCTCTGACTTCTGTAATGTCACGTAGTACTTTTGTACTACGTGACATTACAGTCGGAAGGGGCAGCGCCAGCACCTGACCTGCAGAATTTTCCCCACGTCAATGCGCCGCCCCACAAACTTGGCAATTTCATCCCCTCCAGAGGCTCCAGGGACTGGGGCAATTGCGCCCTGGGCAGCTACCCGCCTCGCCCGGGCCAAGAAACGGGCCTGCATGGGGCATTGTATCATACGCAGCCTACTCTGGGGATACCAAGTTGTTTATGCCCGCTTGAACCCACAGAATCGGTGTTTAAAGCGTTATTAGTGCCCCGAGTGAAAGCATATGAAAAGCTTCCACTATCTGTGAAAAACATGTGTCGTGCGATTAATTCTATGTATGCAATTGCATTGCTTTATTTTAGCTTCATCAAAAATCAAAGTCAAAGCAAATTAACAGCCTGTTCTTTTATTTGAATAGAATGTCTTTTAGACTGCTGGAAGGGCGTCGATATGTGCTAACAGCATGTCCAAAGTATTTTGGGGTGTACACATTATAAAATAGCAATTCAGAATTTCACAGTTATAGTGTTAAATCAGAAGGTAGAACTGTTGTAAGTAGTGATGACAGTCCAAGGAAGAGTTCTCTGGATGGCAGGCGGGAATGCCCTTAAACGATTTAACAACAAACACACGCACAAAGAGAATAACATTCACCCGATTTTGTGTCCTCAGTGGCCCTTCTAAGAATAAAGATTTTTTTAACCAAAGGAGGCATTCATAAATAAAGAAAACGCCTCATGTTGCCCAGTAGCTGGTTTTCCCTTTGAGAAGAACTGGTCATTCGCCCAGGATATTGCAGTTAATTACTCTGCCCTAGCTGTGATTTTGCCATGTGCAACTTTTGCGCTTGGAAGCTATTCGATTGTCCAATACGCATGCCCTACGTTATCTAGAAAGAAACCTCACAAACCAATGTTACAAAAATTCACTCAGTCAATCCAACGTATCCAAAATTCTTTGTTACCTTCCTTATTTTGCACATTAAATATTTACGCGTCTGTTGCTCCGGCTGGTGGACACAACATGCGATTTGTCTGAAGAAGGGGATAGTAAAGTCACAGGTACAGGAAACAGGGATATCTGGAACACGCCTGGTGGGATTCTTCCAAGAGCAGGAGGCCGCAATCTCTGTAAATGCTGCTTTGACCTGCAGCCTGCAGAACGATAGGGGAGGAAATGTTCAAGAACGTGCTAATCATGATGTCAAGAGACCTTTCTTCGTCTTCCTGTTAAGGACTTCCGCTCAGCACCGTATAGTGGCTTCCTTGTCTACTTAAAAGGAAGAAATATGACAAACTTGCTGATCACCCTCCATGACCCAGAACCTCTCCAGGGAGAGCACTGATGCACAGGGATTCATATGTATGATGTCTCCTGGTGTAGAGATGCGGCGTCTGAATGTAGTTTGTTTCATTAGTCAATATTTATTGTATCAACATTTTCATGTTTTTTAATTCATTAAAAAAGTTAATGATCACAAAGTTATGAATTTGATAAGCATCATTAAAAAGACAATGACTGCACAGACTGTTTGATTCATAATTATTCATTTAAAAAAATGCACATCTTAAAGTATGGTTGAAGCCTTGCCGTGGCATGGCGTTGCAGCCCATAAATCTTACATCTTTGCAAATTCTACTTCTAAAATATTAGATCTTACTTCGCTTCTAATTTAACATGCAATGATAATAAACATTAACTGCAAAATTAAGCTATGCTGCCGTAACGTGATTCTCCCACATGTTGCAGGGCAAACCCAGCACAAAAAAAAATGCAAACTCCAGATTTAAAAAAATGCTTCACTTGCAAAACTAGCATGCCACCCAGGCAGTGCAGCAACTGGGAGAAGCCCAACATATGGAGTGGGACAGAAGGAGAGGTTTGTGGGGAGGTGCGGAGAACCTGACCTGGGAGTCATGAGTTGGAAAGGAGGGGTTGCACACACAATTGGGGCTCCAAGCAGGAAGAGGAGCGCCCTGGGGGGATGATTGACACAGAGAAGATGAAAGCACAGATGAAACGTTGAGAGGAGGCCACAAAGTGACCGTCCCTTCTGGGGCGACATAGGAGGAAACCAGGCAGCTAAAGGACAGACACATGGAGGGGGAATCTCTGCGACAGTGGCAATAAGGTGAGCGACAGGGAAAGGGCAACGGAGGAACACAGTGAAGTGGTTGGGGCATGGGGGAGTGGCTTAGTTGGAGTTTGTTGTGGCAGGTGCACGCACACCAGGAAGAGTCCATGCAAACAAAAAACAGCAAATCACCCCACTGTCAACTGTGTGGCCCAGTAGATGTATTGTCTTGAGATACATACATGCTTCTAGTTCATCAAAGAGAAGCTATTGCATCACAATGGAGTCAAAAACTTTGCACTGACTGACTTGGGGCTTTGGACAGTGTCATTTCAAACTGTCCCCGTTCGTCACACAAAACCCCTTTATGTGCAGACTGACAACCTCACAAACATTAGGCGCATCTCACTTCAGCTAACTAATCAGAAGACAAGTGAAGAAAATATCCGATATGCACAAACTGCCTCACTACACAACACGATGCAGCCCAGGGTCAACTGAGAATCAAAAATGACGAGCAGCAAAAACACCTGAGCTTAATCCTACAGTAGCACAGTTTACCAGCATTTACAAAAGCATGGAAATTACTTTGTTCATTTGAAATATAACCCTGGCGTCAGTGCTGCACAGTCCAGAGCCAACAAGCCCGTTCTAGCCGTGTGTGGGTGAAATCCAGAAACCAAGACACAAATCAAACTGGTATGTCCCATGTGTTGCACGGGACAGTAATCAATAATGAAGCAACACACAGCAAATGGGTGTACACCTACTATAGACATGTGGCACATACCACTGATAGGATCTAAATTACACTACAAGCACACGGAGGATCTGCTTATTTGGAGGCTGCAATGACTAAATTGGTATACAGTGTGTATAACGAAAATAAAAACGAATAGCCTTTTCAGTGAAAAATAAATAACGAAAGAAAAGTTGCATTTTTGGTAAAAGTATATATGGTGGTGGGGTAAGGGATTAGAAAGGGTGGAGGCTTGGGGGTAATTAAACTGGGGGAACAGGGGGTTTGGGGTGACCCCCCCCAAAATTCACTGAAAAGGTTTTCAATATTTATGTATTCGTTATAAAGACATGGAACTGACTATTCCAGGATCATGGTTATCCCATAGTGTGGCTCTGTGAACGCAGCCACTAATTATTTGTATGAATGTGTCCAGAATTGAAGAGAAACCTCTTCTTGACCAAAACATGAACTCTTTTTGGCTTCCCCTCAATGGGTGACTCTTCGTATCCTATACGATTTACGAATGCAAGAAAACCAAGGGTGGCTCGGTGAGCTGAATGAAGTAGAAGAATGTAGAACGGCTGCTCAGCATCCCATCTTTGTAAAAGGAATGCCTGAAATACTGGGATAGCATAACAGAAAACCGCCTCCATTTCACGTGCCGGGTATGCAGAAGAAATACCTACCCCATGTGGCGTAGGGCTCCCCTTTTGAGGTGTGCAACTAGCATGCATATTATGGCTAAAAAAAGACAATCTTAGCAGCCAATTCAAGTATGATGTCCGAAAAAAAGCTATTTGCCAATACAAATAATATCATCTTAATATGTAACAAATAACCATTAAAATAGTACTCAGGAAATAATTATGTCAATAGAAAACGTTATTGTGTATTATTCAAAAGTGCCTTCCTAAGCATCCAAACTGTATGTACATAACTAGCTACTACATATACCATGTATTCGTCATCGGTCAGTCTATAGAGGGACATATGACGTTATAGAAGGTCAATGGCATTCCTTGCTAGAAACGTCAGCCTCACTGACCACAAATGCAAGGAATCCTCAACGCTGGCTGGGAATTGAATGGAGATTCGGACTGGGACCCTTACATTACTCAAGGAAGAGAAGGCTGGAATGCTACCAACAATAAGGTAGCGAGCAGGATATCATGCAACAGTGATGGGCCCCAAAGGTTTCTTTAAAAACAGAAGCAGGTTTTAAAATTGTGCATGGGCTGTCTGGCACTATGGTTATTTTTGTGAATCTGCTTTAAAAAGAAACACAATATAGTCCTGGAGATAGCAGTGGGTGAACTATCATACCCTGCTGTTAGATAACTAGCCGTTAGCGCTGATTTTTGGAGCCAGAGGTCCTGACATGCAATCAAATTGTACCTTTCAAATGGGTGACCTCCAGCCCTCTAAGATTTGTAGCAATACCCTTGAGATGGATGGGGATGCAGACTTTATTCATACATCAATCATCAAAATGACGCAGGTAGTTGGCAAAAAGGATAACTTTTAAAATCAATTATCTAAAACGGAGTACAACGGACATCAACGGACGTCTCAGTTTAAATTCAATGCATCTTAGAAAAAAGCATTCTTTTATAGCAAAAAATCATCATAGGTGACATCAACCTACGTGGCAAACTACAAAAACCTATTGGAGAAAGTGATAGGGTCTAAAGGGATATCTAAGTATATGTTCTATACTAGTATGGGACAGTGAAAGAAAGCAATTGGTTTCTTAACATCAGGTGGGGCAACTAAGCCCTCCCAATAAATAAGTCACTATGAATGTCACTAAATACACAACGTCATATTGGCTACACAAACTATAGGACCCTTGATTATGTGGTCCCCTACAATTGGTTTGCAACTCTAACCTTTGTCAGAACTTTTCCTCCTACGATAGCAGCACGCAGGCTAAGCTTCCAGGTGCTGGTGAGCTTGTCTTAACCATAGCTTCACACCAATTAGCATATGAATTTATCATCACCTGTGGCGACAGTGGTTTGCTGTCAATTAGGACTTTGAACTTGTCCTAGGGAGTGTTCTTAGCTCTGGAGAATTCAGGGGAGTAAAGGCACGCCCTGCCCTCATGCGTAGGTGTGACCAACATGTTCGTCCAACTTCATCCTTCCACGTGACTGAAGACCACAAAATCGAGTCTCTCGTATATTAAAAATATTATTTTCTAATAGACCTCTGGCGCCTTCCTTATTTTGTTCATGCATTCTGAACAGGAGTTTTGTTCTTTCACACGATTTGTATCCAATGTCCGCTCACTCAAGCCTGATAAGACCTTGGCTTCTTGGCTAGTCTTCATGGTTCATCCAGCCTCGCCTTTCTGAGATTCACTTTGTAATTCATGTGTTTTCTTACTGTGCCACACTGGAAAAAGAAGCCTTCCTTTTTTAGCCCAGCTCTGCTATAGTTTGTAGTGGAAACATCCAATCTTTACTCACTTATGCATACATGTATATGTTGGCGCATTGCGGCAATCTATTCACTATAAAGCTATCCTCAAGAATAGTTTTCTTGCGTTTCTTTGCATCTGTACACATGTAAACTGGCTTGATATCTTTGTCAGTAGTGTGGCATAAACTTCTTCACCTTGGTCCCAAGATGTCACTTATCCTCGATGCTTTCTTGATGCCTTATAGAAAATCTGCATTCTCTTGTCTCTGCATCTCTTCTATGTACATCAGCTCGACTCTTCATGACATCACCATTCGTCTTGGCCATTCACTTGCTCTGCTTCTTCCGGGATTTCCTTCAAATGGCCATCATATTTTCTCGTATGCAAATATGGTTTTCTCAATGGGAACCTTGCTTCCAGGATTCTCTTTGGCATCAGTATTCTTAGTGGTACCACACATGTCTCACACTCTGGCTCCCAACATATAAGTACTATGGGTGACGTGGTTGAGGTGGGGGTATTTGGCTCCTTCTCTACACCTTACATTCCTCATCCCATCAGTCCAACTCTCCAAAGGTGACAATTTCTGAAATGGGGCATATCTTGCAATCTGAGATTCACGTGGACAACAACCAGATCTGGCTTATCTGGGAAACGCAACAGTGAACCAAAATAAGGGAATGAAACTACCTGGTCAAACACATCTGAAGAACCTCCACTGTGACACAAAAAGCAGTTTAAATGTCAATGACTGTATAAGACACTAAATATTGGTCGAATAAATAGTTTTAATGGAGAATATTTCTTTCATGTATGGCACATTCAAAACAAATTGCCATTTGTTAGAAGGATCTCGACTATATATCACTAGCTTGCATAATGGGAACCCACAGACTTGCATAATATGCATCAGCACTTTCAAAAAGCACTAGTTACACACTCTGACAAAAATGTATGCAAACTTGTGATGTGCATCTGTGAATCAACCTCATCTCCAAATAATAAAAAACATTAAACATGACCAAGCATTTGAAGAATTATAAGTGGCCAGGCTTTTCTAGCTCAGTCTTTATTAATGGCAAACTATAGCACAGCAAGGAACGAGAACTGCTGTGCTTTCTGAGCTCAATGTCATGCATCATAACTTCCTCTGCCTTCCTATCCAGATAAATAGGTCAGTGGGTTGGCAGGTAAATGTCCTTCAGGGGTCGATGAAATGAATATCATTAATTCAGATCAACTATACTATACCATCTATTTTTTGGTATCTTTAAAAGTGCATCAGCCCGTGTCCGCAGTTTCTTGGGGTTGACCCTAGTGGGATTCTAAGAAACTGTAAGGTCTTCAGTATCTCAGGTGCTTCCAAAACGGCTTCTTCTCCTCCTTCCCAACAGTCAGCTGTTATGTGGTCTACAAGCGAAAAATCACTGTCTGTTTCTTGTACTATGGATAGTTGCTCTGAAAACCTCCCCACTCCAGCTTCATCAGTGGGGGGGCAGCTTGCAGGTCTAACAAACCCTTTGTGTTCTTTTCCATTGGCGTGTTAGTTGTGTGTGCCATTGGCGTGTTAGTTGCATGTGTCATTGGCGTGTTAGCTGCGTGCAGCTTTCACAGATTTTCTGCTACAATGACTGGGCCATGTACCTGCAACCTTCTCTTGCTGCAGTCCTCTTTTGAGCTACCCAACTCAAGATAATGCTGCATGTCTCAATCCTGCTATATGAAGGCTCTTCACTGGCCACCTTACGCTTCTAGTCCCAGGGCCTCTACTACAGGTTCACATGACTATGGACATCAAAGAAATACTTATCTCTTTCCGAAATCTGTGACGTGAATGAAGCGCATCATAGCTCAAAATAAAATAAATAGCTGATAATGTCCTTAGACCAGCAGTACTAGGGCTAGGGGAGGACAACCTCAATCCTGAAGCTATGGTTGGTGTACCCATACTCTGCCTTTGGATGAATAAAAAAAGATGAAGGTAGCATTAGAGCGGCATCTAATATAGTTGATTTACTGCTGCATCCTGCAGGAGTGCCTTTTAATCCGAATTAGTTTCAGCGTGGTATCTTCCACTTCAAGCACAGTAAGCATGTTCTGATTCTGCCAATGTTCTCCATTGGGGGTCTTGCAGTAATGGGCAGAGGCGGACTGGCCTACGGGAAGTCTGGAAGGGTGCTGCTGGGCCTCTGCACCATGGGCCTCTTTTCTAAGAGCACTCAGGATTGTTTATATTGCTGCATGCAGCAAACACAATTAAGATACGATTTTCAATTGCACGTTGGCTCAAACACTGTTGGAACATCAGCAATCAGCGTTACTAAATGATTACGGTTAGGCTAAGGGATCACTTTGCCACTGTTTGGTTATTTGAGGGAAGCTTCAATAAGCCTAAATTATTTTGTATGCACTGTCCCTTTCAGGGGAAAAATTAATCTCTTTAGTGAGACGTTGACAACTGTCCCTCTGTCAGGCAAAAACGTTGCTACAAGCAATTTCAAATGTTGGCTTGCGCGTGCATTTTAAGACAAATTATGTGTAGGTTTTTGGATGCCATGAAGCACCTTGAACAAAGGTCCTTTTGTGTGGGTTGCTGGGCTGCAGAACCCACATGCCCAACTCTCAGCATGCGTTCTGCATTGGGATCTCCTTGGCATCGCTCCCTACGGCTGCGGTTGCGATGTGGAATGAGGAGGATGTCTTTTGACAAGTGGAGAACCAAAAGAATGAGACAGAACTGCCATCAGAGAGCGTTTGTAAAACACAGATGTCAGAAATGTCCCTGTCTAATAAGAGAACTAACGCTGATCATCGGCAGAGTCCCTCTTCGGTCCTTGTGCGCCAAAAACCTGCTCGCGGCTCGACACAACGGAAAGGCAGAGGGAATTCTTTGCGCTTCTTCCGCTCTTCCCTCTGCCAACCCTGTCAAGATCTCAAAATTGCCTCGCCAAGATCAGGGGCAAAGTGCTGACTCCAGCAGCAGCACCTGGATGCAAGACACGGTCTTCAGAACGGGACCGTCAAATAGACTGGAGCCCGATCACATTTGTGTTTAATATTTCATCTATGATAAACGTACCGCATTGGGACGTTGAGCACTTCCAAACCAGCTGCTCCAAAATCACTTAGGCTGAAATGTATTATAGAATAACACACACGTTGTGTCCCCAGCTCAACCACTGCACATGCTTCCAGGGCGCTGTGTTCATTTAGGATCGATGCGATGTTGTGGGAGCTTGGCGCCTGCCCTTCTTTAAAAGTGTCCAAAAGGCAGTTGTGCTCCCTGACCTATAATGAAAAGTGTGTCTCAGCCTGTGTAAGCAGAAGAAGATTTTAGAAGAGCGATGACGAGAAAGACCCTCATTCCAACAAGCAAACCCACAAAGAAAGATCTAAATCAATGGTAAGAGTCGACACGGTTTGTTTTTAAAACTCTGGACTTTCAGACGGGCAAGTATACTAATTGCTTTGTAGGCCACAAAATAGGCACACACGTTTCCTGTGGTATTTCAGATTTCAGTTTTTTTCTAGGGAAAGCTTTAGGCCATCTGACATTGCGGAAGAATACAAATTACAATGTTCGTTTCAGGAGGCTGCGGTAGACTTCCTATGGCGAGGCTCCTGAAGGGACTATTTGTCCTTCCCTTGTGTTGAAAGTAGGACACACTGCGCTAATCTAGGCACATTTTACGCACCACAAGCTTTCCCCTTGCTCGCCTATGGATAGCTGTAGTCAAGTGAGTCCGATGACACAGGCACTCTGAAACACATAATATTAATTACAACAGTGGGAGGTCCACACAGGTGATATACAAATATACACTTTAAATGCTTCCGGAAAAGTGTAAGGTAAATTCAGGGCCAATATAAGATGGCAAGAGGAAGACATGGAGTGCTTTCATACATTGACCCACTGGTTACTGTTCACTGCAGGCTAGTGTGGTTTACTTTCTGTGACCCAAATATGTCCTCGTAGGTGAGAGTGTTGCAACTACTCTATGTACGTGCAATTGCTTATGGAGACTGGACCAATTTTAGATAGGCTCACCTCTAAATCACTAGGGTCTGCACAAGGCTCTGGGCGGGCACCAGGTCCAAAACAACCCAGAGAACACTATACTTCTTTAGTAAATCGCAGGTCCTGCTTCTTACCCGAGCCTGTAGTTGCGATGCCTCACCCTCTTCAAGCAGGACATGCGCAGAAAGCAATATAGGAAAATAACCTCTGAAGGCTGGCTCCAATGAGACCAACCTAAAAAGAAAAACATTGAGCAAAGAAGAGTTCACAGGGTTCAGAATTGAGGGGAAAAAGTAAGGTACGGTCACAGGTAGCAGGGTGAAGGCAAAGGGTATAAGGGGTGGGGGAGACACCCCCATAAGGATGAAATATATAACACTGCAAATATAAAAATGACCTTCTTGGGTGGAACTTACAAGGGGTTTTTCAAGCAGGTTCCGGTGATAAACAGGCACGGTTTTATTCTTTTCTTGCAAGAGAATGGATAGCATCCCATCTAGTCCCTCTACACCCAGCAAACGGGCACCACCCACAATTCAACTCCACTTGCACCCTTCCAGACGCTCGACCCAGTTAACTGTACACGCCTTCAAGTGCATTATGCATCCCCGCTTTGACCTAAGCAAAGTCCATTATTAGGTTTAGTATTCTCCAAGCACCACGCAACCTGGTACTTCCGGTTCAGGAAAGTCCATATGTCTACTTCTGTTCTCATCGTCCTCAGTAGAGGGCCGCAGGTCCAATGCACTCCGAAGAATAGCCACCTTAAACGAAAGCCTCATTTTTGGAGCTGGATAAAACTGGCAGTCAAAACATGGTGGCTAGGTGGCCATCACCCAGTGCCCCTAATCATCTGAGCGCCGATGCCTATTGTGCATGATACTCTAACGTGTGCGTTTCCAAGCATTGCCAAAGCCAACATACCAAGGAGACATCTATCAACCATAGTCAGCTAAGATTTAATCAAAAGTAAACGCTCGTCCAGGAAATATATAAGCGTAGCGAAGGTATCCAAAGGGGAATATATGTCTTAGTCATTCAAGACTCCTCCCACCATCTTCATGTGCCCTCCCAACCACCCAATTAGGCCACTATCTTCATGTGCCCTCCCCACCACCCAATTCGGCATTTACGATGATGCCACATCCTGTCCCTATACTGCTAACCAATACCTGAAGGAAAGGTCAAAAGAAGAGCACAGTGCAGGGTGCCTTTTTGGTCAAGGTGAAAAATGCTAGTGTGCAGCAGGATTCCTTTTCTAATGGGTTCTTTGATCTTCAGGACCTGTCCCCTGAATTGACAAAGTATGGATGCAGACCATCAAGCTATAAAGGGAAACCAGGAACTGAGAGAGTGGTCACCTCCAAATCACAGGATTACATCGCTTCAAACATTTGGCAGCCACCCAATCAGTAGCTATCAATAGATTCTAACTTCCTGGGCTTCTGCTCAGGTGGGGATTCAAAAGATTTCAAATCCCATTCAGGCTTCTGCTTCAAGCCCTGTTGATCTCAATTCTGACACCATTCGTCATTAAGTCGAGTAGGGTAAACACGAGGTAGGCACAAGAACCTATAGTGCACCAAGGCTCGAGGGCCGGAAACATGCTGGATTTTCAGCATACCCCTAATTAATATTCATGAGATAAATGTGTATATATAGACCTTAAATGTATGCACATTTCTTCTCACAATTATTAATTAGAGGTATACTGAAAACCTGTCAGGATTCGGCCCTTGCGACCTGGAGTTGGACAACACTGCTATAGTGCAGCAAAGGTATATTAGAGCCAATTACAGGGTTGGGCCAAGAGAGGAAAAATCCAACTTAAAACTTCAGTGACAACGATAAGATAACTTATCCTTGATTGTAATAATTCAAGTCACTTCGATTGTGAAGCCCAATCCAGGCTACCTCTCAGGGTAGATGAGTACTTCAGTGTCACTCACAATCCTCGGGTTTTAAGAGTCACCCATACCTATTTATTGCCTTCCAGGTTCACTGTATCTGGCCCTCTCGTATCATCCTCAATTTTGGGAGTCCCCGCTTCAAGGTGTCTCTAGGTCCATGCGAGTCTGCACATTAGGCATGGCCAAGGGGGCAGAAGATGGGTTATGGTAGTAGTGTGGAGGCCGGTAGTCCAATGTAGTGGAGAGGCTTTGCAGCTGCTCTCCCACCATCTATGGGTTCCTATAATATTCCGCAACGCCCCTTCCTCACCTCTGTCCATAATGGGTCACCACATTCTCATGCCTATGGAGATCTGTCATGCACCTTTTATCCTCTCCAGCATGTCTCTCCTCATATACCTCCTTGCTGCTCCACAATGTGCCCATACTGCCTCCCTTCCCAGTCTCTCACTGTCTAGGGGCTGGGTGGTCCTGATCGACCTGATCCCGCCACAGTTCTTTTCGCCCACACCACTTTCAACTGCCTGTTCTCTTTATGGAGACCTAGCCTCTTCCCCTTTGAACGTTTCATTCATAAGTGTGGACACCTGTGTGTTTCGATGGCAACTGCGATGGGAATGGAGAAGCATTTCCCTGTGCTTTTTCTCACCTACATATGACGACATTCTACTTTCTACCTCGGAGCACTACTGATGTTGACAGACAATTTGAGGTTCTGCCAGCATCTTGGAAATTAGACATGCATTCCACTCGCCACCAGCAGACTGCCCTTCCGGCCTCTTCCACAAAATGGTAGCATCTGAGAATGTCCTGCCCTGGATGCTGCCGGCCAACCGCCCTGCAAACTTAGAAGAGATGTTTGGGAACGCTGTGAGTAGCATTCAAGTCTAGCATAGGAAAATATTTCTCAGGAACTGTGGATAAAGGAGTCTGTCAGTAGTACTCAGAATATGCGCTACAACAGTTCGTCTTGTGGTGCACTGGTTAAGAACAGACCACAGTATGCAAAAGAGATATGTTAAAGAGAACACATCAACAATCGGACTATGTGATGCAAAGATCCAGGAGCTATGATGATCAAACAATGGGATTCAGCAATTGATCTATTGGATGAAACAAGTGGGAATGCAAGGATTGGGAGCAGTATTCGGGATGCAAGACCATCTGTGGAAGCAGTAAGAGACTCTAGTTCCAGCCACAAAATATGGAAGCAAAATCAATCTAGGACTGGTAAACATTGTATGAATGCAAAAACTGTAAATGGAAGCAAAATCAATATGTGAATGCAATACTATCTGTGGGTGCAGGAACAGTCTATAGAGGCTGAAAAAATCCAGGCCTACAGTGGCAGTCTATAAAAGCAACATCAATTTATTAATGCAAAAACTGTGTGGCTGTGAGACCAGATTATGGAAGAAAAATGACCTATGAGTGTATTAGCAAAATCAATCTATGAGTTGACATAAAGCAGTCCACTGAGCATGCATACTCTGATGTTTACTGTTTTATTAAAGTTTAAGGAAGTAATGTCCATCAAGGAAGGTGGAACAAAATATGACGATCATCACGTTTACAATGATAGACCAATCCATGCAGAGTATCCCAGCTCTACAGGGATCAATGGTCCAGAGACCAAATATCTAGGACCTTCTCTGGAGGCAAGGTTCTTGAGGTCCCTCCCTCAGTTTATGTCAAGAAAAATCACCCACAGCCTTATGGAGATAAAGTGTCCCTGCACACTTTTGTTACGGTGGAATCACCTCCCTCAGGACTCTGGTTATAGTTGGGTGTCTGTTTCTTAGCATCATCGTCTCTTGGAATAGTAGATGGCCCCTGGTGGCAGCTGGACTCCATGTGTCCTTAGGAATCTGGAATGGGCAAGTGTGTAGTTTTCCTCCTAATGCCATATGGGTTTCCTGAACTTGGCTGTACCGCCTGTGACAACTTTGGTAAGCATTTCCCCCACTGGGTTTAATATAGTAGATATGTCTCACCCCTCTACCCGAGTGTTGATGCTAGGATCTGGGGGAAGTGTTAATGGCCTTCTCACTGCCACACTAATCTGACCTCTCCCCACTTCCCCTGTCGTTCTGGTATGTGTAATAAAGGGTAAATAGCATGCTTGACTTAATCAGCAAATTGAAGGGAATATAGAACCCCTGGCTCGCTTCAGAAACCATCCTAGTATGTCCTGACCGGTCCATCCCAGCTGCTGTTCCCACGATCTTAACAGGCCTCTTGCCATATATTATGTGCTTCCTACCGGGGTAGTGGAGTCCTGAGGTTCCCTGGATCTGGCCCCTGGGTTCTGCTCTGAGGCGACTCTCCCGGGTCTTATTCTCCAGCTTGTGTCTTCCTCCTCCTACTTCCCAAACAGCTTTTGTTCATCCACGTCTTCCTGATCTCACTCCTACTCCTTCTGCTGTTGCTCTCCATCCCCCCCTCCAACCTATCTGTTTCCCCACTCAATGCTTTTTCCACCTGCTCCTCCTCCTCCAACTTCTTTCTCTCAACAACACCAGCTCCCAGCAATGAACCCTCTCCCCATACAGCTAATAGAGACCTTTTAAACTGTTGGTAAGGTGGTGATTGTGGCAATTAGGGCTCTCACTGGTTCTCCGGTTGCTTCCTGGGTTTCCTTAGCACAAGCACTTTTCCTGAAATCCAGGTATGAGGAATTTTCTGCTAGTTTAGTTTGTGTGACCAACATGTTATGATCAGGCAAGAGGGTCACGACTGCTTCTTGAACCAGATCTGCCACATAAGAGTATGGGGAATTGGCTCACCTAATTTAGCACACAGCCTGGCAGGTTTTGGGAGCTGGCTCTCCTCTTTGTCCCTCATTGACTGCCTGTGTATGTGTGGGGGAGCTTTACAACCTGGCTATGGATTCTCTGCCAGCTATCTGTAAGTGCTAGAGTGCCTCTTGATCGCCCTGGTCAGCACTGGGAGGGCTTTGCTGCTGGGGCTTCAATGATTTTGTCAGAGTGCAATCAATCTATGAGTGAAGGGACAGTCTATTCAATTAAAAACAATCTATGCATGCAATAACAGTCTGCAGAATCCCTCCATGAATGCAATTACACTGTATGAATGCAAAGCTGCCTCTGAAAGCAAAAGAATCTAAGAGTGCGATAGCATGATCTATGAGTGCAGTAGCATGACAATCGGTAATGCAATAGTGAAATTAATCCACTAGACCAAAAGTGAATTTTAGCAAATGATTTATGAATATAGATGACATACTTTTAGAAAGCATAAGATTTTGCAAAAGAAGAGTCGCAGAGGCTCAGTCCTTTGCACTATGGTGGGCAAACACAGGAATGTGCTTCCAAGGGAAATCTGCACGCTAAAGGACCACCTGAAATTAAGGAAAAGTCTAAAAACCTGTTTTTTTAATGCTTAACAGAACAAAAGTTTAATCTACACCCTTCAGGCAGCGAAAAATGTCACTTGTCAACAGTTTGTATTTCCTATGCAGACACAACTTAAGGGAACAGCATACTTGTCCCTGACCTTTTGCCTATAACACATCTCATGGCACTCAGGAAACAAATTGACTGGACGAAAACACATGAAGGCACTGCAAAAACCCTAAGAGAAAATGTTCCCTCTCTCACAAAATATCTAAACCTCGACACAGAAAATCTTCGCACATCAGACCCTAAAGCCAAACTCCTCTCACCACAATGCAACTGACCGCAAGAACAATAATATGAAAGCTCCATGTAAACCCATAGAACACCCAAACCTTTGGACTAAAGATCAATTTCTCTCCACTTTACTCACCATGCACAAATGCACACACAAAAAACCCTCTCTTGATACTTCAAACATCACAAACCTACATCTAACTACAAATAATATACTCAGCCCCCTGTTAACACACGCTCAAACTACAGGCACAAGGGCTTCCTAAACTGCACACTGTGAGGAACCTGAAGGTGTCTCACCCACTAGTCCCCAGGGATCTGTCATCAAGGTGGCCAGGACACAGCCATCGCTTTTGGATCCAGTTCCTGGGGGTGGACCAGTGCGGTATGATCACCTGGATGAGGGGTCTTCGGGGATTGGAAGTGGGGCACCCGACGGTGAGACGCATAATGCCCTTCCCTCTAACACCTTTGCTCCATCCTACCAGGTAAGATACCTAGGAACTCACCCCCCCCCCTTTCCCCATTTCTCGCAGACAGTTCACTGTGAGTGACAATGGACTAACACCAGTGCCATATACCTGACATGTCCCAATACCATGATCAGGCAAGGTCAGGCAATGACTGATCATTACACACACCTGACTATCATCACACTTCCCCACAAGGATAAAAGGCGGAGCACGAAAGCACACTCTGAGCGAGGAAAAGCACACGAGGAAATAGCAGTTCCAAGACGGCAGTTTAATACAAGGAGAAAGACGGCGAGATCAGAGAGGGTTGCAAGGAGGGAAGTGCCCTTGACCTTTAAAGACTGTTACTTTCACAAACCTTGGAAAGTAAAAAGCCTAAGACCGGGAACTAAAGCTGAACAAACCTACATAGTGCACCGAAGTCATACAGGGCTCTACCGTGGCAATAACCAAGGAAGCAAAAGGCGATTGCCACAGTGATGCTGTCCTTGGCTCCTACAACAAAGCAGCACCAATAAAGACAGTACAGCCAGTGAGTCAGAGAGACTGATACCAAACCAGCTTGTGTTTGAACCAAGGTTGCAAGCAGCAACATTGTATAGAGAAATCCAAAGAGGACAGTGTGTGAAACACATGTGATGAGTGACGCGAAAAGAATTGGAAACCAAAGGAGTGAATTAACTTTGGGAGGCCAAGTGAGATACCGTATACAGAGCGGTCCAGTGCCATGTCAGTGCTCATTCAATGGTCTCTGTCAGGTATTCAACTGAATGGCAACTGTATTGTAAAACAGAAGTTTGTATCCAAGTGGTCTTGCAATGGGTCAAGCTAAATCCTGTGCACATTCAAAAGTCTTTGATAAACTAAGGTGAAGTACAATTGGTCCATGCCCGGCTTAGGGAGACTAATTGAAAAAGGTAAAGGATATGAGCCTGGCTGAGGGGGATCTAGGGTGGAGCATCTGATTAAAATACTAGTGTATCTTATTTTTTTCTACATCAGGCCCTCCGAATCAAGAGACTTTGATGAGAAAAGAGACTTGCGCACAGAAGGCATTGTTGCTGGAAATCGAACTGTATCCTCGTATCGAAGAAGCCACAGTGTGAGCTTTGCTCAAGTGAACTGCCTTGCGCCATATGCTGAAAACGTGGGGAAGGGCGACCAACGGCCCGAACATCCTGACATATCATTTTGTGAACACTTCTTTCTTTTTCATGACCATTACACTACACGATTTATAAATTAGCTGTAAGGATTGGCAATCTTTTTTTTAGTATAGGCCCTTTTATTTTGCCAATACTCCACTAGGACTGCATTATTATTATTTGATGGTCGTAGCTTGCTCCCATCTGCAAATTTAGGATTTGTCACCCCCTTGTGAAAGTTCAATAAACACCCTTGAAATGTGGTCACTTGCGTCTGTCTTACTGTTGATACCATGCATTGCTTACAACACCTAGAAAGCTTACAAGCACGAAGAGCTCAAGGTACTTTCGATCTACAACTTCAACACAAAAGCCCTACAATCTTGCCTTTCCCTCTCCTCCCAACTAACCAACCCTACTCACCCACTCTCTTCCAGATCTGCCAGAGCACCTGGAGACGATGCAAATGGCAGCAGTGTGCCATACAAATCCTAGCATAGCATAACATAATGAAATGGCACAATCAATCTGTGAGTGCAGGTAATATTTGGGTGCAGGAGCAGTTTATGGTACACAAGCAGCTCATTGAAGCAAAACAATCTGTGAATGCAATTGGCAAATACTCATGGAGTGCTTTAACAGTTTATGGAAGCAAAAGCACTGAATCTGTGAATGAAACAGCCAACATGTTATATGAATATAGTAAAAAAAGTGTATATGGATTTTTAAAACAAATCTTTAATTGTAATAACAGAGTATGGACGCAAATTCCATGAATGCGATGAGAAAATTGGTCTATGGGTGCAGAAACCGTTCAAGGATGTCAAAATCTAAGAATACAAGAACAATCAATGGACGCAGAATGAATTTGTGAAAGGAAAATAAATGTATGAATGCCATGATGTATGGATGCAAGAGCAGCCTAGAAAGGCAGAGTCATGTACGAAAGCATTAGTTAAATCAAATATGCAGCACCCACCAATGTATGGTTTTGGGAAAAGTTGTTGGAAGCAAAATTCCTCTATGTATGCAAAAACTGTTGGTGGATGCAAAGGTTTTTTGAAGCAAATCTATGAGTGGAACAGCCAAGCAACATGTGGATGCAATGGAGTACTGAATGTCTGTTGTACTGGAGTACAATCACTAAATATATATATATATATAGGATACATTACTCACCGTAATCGTATTTCTGATGCTTGTATCTGCTTAGATTCACATGCTGTGCATAGGCCGACATCTAGTGGAAGCTGCGGAGTATTAGTTTGTTTTTCGAAACTCGAAAATGGGCGTCGACACAGGGCGTGCCAGTAATACTATCCCTAGTGTGACGTCCACTGTACCCAAGATCCCTCACGCGTCTAGGATCCTCAGATTGTATTTTTTCTGACAAGAGGTAGCATGAGGAGTAGCGTGAGTACAGATAATCCAAGCAGATAGACAGAAAGGTAAGACTACAAGCCATCATGCGCCTTCTCTCAGAGGGGAGGAAGGGTGGGTCGCATGCGAATCTAAGCAGATACAAGCATCAGAAATACGATTACGGTGAGTAATGTATCCCTTCTGAGGCTTGTGGAATCTGCTTAGATCACATGCTGTGCATAGATTAGCGAGCAGTACCTGAAGAAGGAGGTGGGATGTGAGAAGGGTCATGAGCAAATAAGTGTCTTAGAACCGCTTGTCCCACTTGTTTATCTGCCTTGGAATGGGTGTCATGCAGTAATGCTGAGTAAAAGTGTGAATAGAGCTCCAAGTAGCTGCTTTGCAAATGAAAGCCAGAGTGGCCCCAATGCCTCTAGTAGAGTGGGCTCTTGGCGTGAAAGGCAGAGTTCTTTCAGAAAGTGAGTAACACAGCTGGATACAGTTAATAACCCACTTCGAGATGGCACCTTTAGAGACGCGATTCCCCCTCTCTGCCTGTAGCTACAGAGACAAACAGTTGATCTGTTTTTCTTAGCGGTCTGGTTTTATTTACATAGTAGAGGACCGCCCTACGCACATCTAGGGTGTGTAGTTTCACCTCAGCCGAGCTTTGCGGGTTCTGGAAGAAAGCCGGAAGCTCGATGGACTGGTTTACATGGAATTTAGATATAAATTTAGGTGAGAACCTAGGGTGTGTGCGTAAAACCAGTTTGTCTTTATGGACAGTAAAGAAGGGATCCTGCACTGACAGAGCCTGAATTTCACTGACCCTTCTTATAGAAGTAATAGCTACTAAGAAGGCCGTTTTATAAGTCAGGTGTTTGAGACTGCTTTTATGCATGGGTTCGAAAGGGGGGCCCATGAGCTTGGCTAGCACCACATTAAGGTCCAACCCTGGTGGTGGGTTCGAAATAGGAGGGTGAAGTCTCTTTACTCCTTCCATGAAGGCTTTAACTACTGGTACTTTCCACCACAAAACCTTGCTATGGGAAGTGGTGTAAGCCGACAGGGCTGCCAGGTGTACTTTCAGTGAGTTAAAAACCAATCCTGCATCCAGCGGGTGGAGTATGTATGTAATGATAGTGGAAGGAGTGGAATCAACGGGGTTGATTGATCTACTCTGGCACCAGATAACGAACCTCTTCCACTTGTCAAATTAACAGTGCCTTGTATTTGGTTTCCTAGATTCCTTTAGGATGTCCATACACCTCTGTGGCAAATTGAGATGTCCAAACTCTATGACTTCAGGAGCCATGCTGCCAGGTTCATTGAGTTGGGTTGCTGGTGCACTGTTTGACCTTGATGCTGGGACAATAGGTTGTAACAGGCTGGAAGTTTGATGGGTTTGCACACCGCCATCCTGCGTAGGTGTGGGAACCACGGTTGTCCTGCCCACATGGGAGCAACTAGGATGAGCGTCATCGACTCTCTGTTCATCTTGTTCACCACTGTCCTGATGAGAGGAGTTGGTGGAAAAGCGTACGCAAACATCCCTGACCAGTTCATCCACAGGGCGTTCCCCTGGGAGTCTGGTTGGGGGAACCTGGATGCAAATCCTGGGCATTGTCTGTTTTCACTTGTGGCGAATAAGTCTATAGTTGGGAAACCCCACTGAGAGAAGATATATTCTACGACCTCTCTGTGTAGAACCCATTCGTGTTCCTCTGGGAGGGAGTCTCTGCTCAGAGCATCCGCTAGGGAATTGAGCTCCCCTGGAACATGTTGTGATGACAGATAGATGTTCCGTCTGAGTGCCCATATCCAGATTTTCTGGGCAAGCTTGGACAGATTTGGCGAGCGAGTCCCTCCTTGCTTGTTCAGGTAGAACATGGCTGTTGTGCTGTCCGTCCGGATTTGCACTGACAGGTTTAGTAGGTGGGGCTCGAACGCCTGAAGCGCTCTGAATACTTCCAGAAGCTCTAGCAGGTTGATGTGGTTCTTGGCCACTGAGTGAGACCAGAGACCCTGAGCTGTGTGGTGGAGATGGTGAGCTCCCCACCCCGTCAGACATGCATTTGTAGTGACTACTGCCTGTACTTCGGGATCGTAAAAGGGTTTCCCCTGTACGAGATTCTCTCTTGTCCACCAGTGAAGGCTTTGTACCAGTGTTGGCGAAACGACCACTAGATCGTCCCACTGACCACTTGCCTGAGACCACTGTACGCCAACCATTCCTGCATGGGACGCATGCGCAGGCGCGCGTGGGGGACCAGGTAAATAAATGACGCCATCATGCCCAGTAAACCCATTGCTTTGCGTACCGTTATTTGTTGACCGGACTGATAATGCGGAATTTGCAGTAGTATATTCCGAATTCTTTCTTCTGAAAGAAAGGTCAACCCCTCTTGAGTATCTAGGATTGCACCTAGGAATTGTTTGGAGGTGCTTGGCACCAGGCTTGACTTTTTCTCGTTGATTGAGAAGCCTAACTCGTGGAGGTCGTCGATAGTCCTTTGAATGTTTAACCTGCAAATTCCTGGGGTTTCCCCCGTTATGAGCCAGTCGTCCAGATAAGGGTACACTGGGATTGCCTCCCTGCGTAGGTGTGCAGCCGCCACCGCCAGTACCTTGGTGAATACCCTTGGTGCCGAAGCTATCCCAAAGGGCAGTACCTTGAATTGGTAGCGTCGACTGTCCACCTTGAAGCGCAAATAATTTCTGTGCGCTGGGAACGTGGAAATATGAAAATAAGCATCTTTCATATCCAAGGTTGCCATGTAATCCCCCATTTTTAGGAGGGGGATTACCTCTTGTAGCGTGGTCATACGAAATTTTTGGGGCTTGACATACTAGTTGGCAGGCCGTAAATCCAATACTGGGCGCATTGTCAAATCTTTGTTTGGCACAAGGAAGTAAGTTGAATAAATACCCTTGTTTACCTGGTGTCCCGGGACGAGTTCTATCGCGTCCTTTTCTAGCAGAATGGCGATCTCCTCGAGGAGAATCTTCTGATGTTCTAAAGAGTGTACTCTTTGTCGTGGAGGATGGTTCCGGGGACGCTGCAGTAGTTCTATAC
The DNA here is from genome assembly GCF_040938575.1 of Ambystoma mexicanum. NCBI lineage: Eukaryota > Metazoa > Chordata > Amphibia > Caudata > Ambystomatidae > Ambystoma > Ambystoma mexicanum. The sequence continues at coordinate 984,805,173 of NC_090928.1, read as the reverse complement.
AATATCCTGTGGATACTGTTGACAGCACCCATCTGTCTGATGTGATCCCTTCCCAAGTCTGGGTGAAGTTGGAAATGCGTCCCCCTACTGGGGTTGCGTGAGAAGGGACCCTGAACTGAGCGTCACTGCTTTGGTGGGGGCGTGCCGCCTCCCTTGTTGGGGCTGCCTCTGCCTTTACCACGACCTCTCCTATTACCCCTGCCGTAACCCTGGGTAGACTGTTGGTTGTTCCACTGTGTACCCTGCCCCTGGGAATAGGTAGATCCTCTCTGGGAATTTGGCCGCGTGGGCGACGAAAATTACTATTCCCTCTCTGGTTAGGGGGTTTGTTGGTTAACTGGCCAAGGGACTTGAGTGTTTCGTATTCGTCCTTGGCATTCTTCAGTGCGTCTTCGACCGCCTTACAGATCGGTCTCCACCGGTTTGTCCAACAATGATGCCTGGGTTTCTGCCTTAAAACCAGACTGCCGTAACCACGCATGTCTTTTGATAACAGTGCCTTCCGCTATCAATCTGCCTGCGTTGTCCGCGGCGTCGAAGGTTGCTTTCAAAATGCAACCGGACACGGCTCTACCCTCTGCGGAAATCCGAGCTAACTGGCCCTTTAAAGGTTCAGGAGCAGAGGCTATGAGTGCCGCAACTTCTTCCCACTGATGGCAGTTGTAGCTGGCCAACAGGGATGTGGTGTTTGCAATTCTTGCTTGATAGGCGGACGTTGAGGCTACTTTCCTGACGAAACCGTATAGTTTTTTGCTCTCCTTGTCGGGAGGAGCTTCGGACGATGACAAGGGTGTTCCAGCCCTTTTACGAGTGTTGGTGACAACTAGGGAGTCTGGCTTCAGATGTCCTCTTATATAGAGAGGGTCAGACTGGGCCGCCCTGAAAAGTTTTTCAACCCTGGGATTGACTGCTATGGTGAGGTTCGGGTTCACCAGGGACGGATCTATTCTCCGCTGAATGGACTTAAGGATAGGGATGGTCTGGGCAACGGGCCTCCTTTCTCCCACTAACTCTTCTGCGAAGTCCCTTTCCTCCTGGACACCGTGGGTGTCAATGTGGAAATGTTCTGCTGCGCGTGCGAGAACCTCGTTTAGGAGGGGTTGGTTATCGACCGGGGAGTCGGTAACCGGGGCTTCGTTCTCTACCGGGAAATCTACTCTGTATGTTTCTGGGTCCTCCTCTTCCTCTTCCTGGTCCTCATCATCCCCATAGCAGCCCGTCCCGGTTTGCTCTTCTATCATACCAAATTCTTGGTCCTCACAAAAGGAAGCCTCTCCTTGATACAGTGAGTATGGTCTTGCGTAAGGTTGCACCTCGAAGGGTTCTGACCTCATCGGAGTTTCAAACCGGGGCTTCCTACTCGGGGGGATAGGATCGGTAGAGCCTGAGGGTGTCGCCCCCTGTGGATCATACGAGAGGAAATGTTCTGGATTTTTATCATAAAAATCTGCCAAAGAAGACATTCTTGACATGACCCTATCTATGTCTTCACTGGACCATTTTTTGGAACTGGGGATGACCCTCTCAGCAAGTCTATGGGATTTTTCTTGAGTAGCTTTGCTGGTTTTAGACATATCAGCAGACCTGGTTTTGTCTGTCTGTTTAGGGGGAGAGGTGTGTTTCACAGGTGTGGAAGAGTGCAAAGGTTGTTTCTTCTGCTGTTTTACCCCCTCCCCGTGAGTGGAAAAATGTTTTCCCTGTCCTTTAGTGGCTCCGGAGGTTTTCGACGCCTTGCGTCGAGGATCGGGGGTGGTGTCCCTATCCTTCGAGCGTGGGGCCTCGCTGTTTTAACTGCGGGCTCCAACTCCTGGAGCGCGGCCTGGGGGTGGAAGTCGTCTTCGTCTCCCGACGATCGAACTTCTGTTAGCCTAGGGAGCGAGGCTCTCTTGGCAAGAGTGGATGATTGCCTGGAATCATGCGACGATCTTGATCGAGAGCGCCCAGAGGACACAGAAACGGACCGTTCTGTTTGTGCCTCTTTCCGAGAACTCAACGTCGTCGAGTCTCGGTTGGACTTAGTGTGTTTAGTGTGTGTAGTATGTGAAGCGCTTGTGTCGCCGGGGGTCTTCCCCGTAGCCGCCCTGCCCGACGACCTTCCGAGGTCGGGGACCTGCGCTCGGCTGTCTTTTGACGCCGTAATGCCCTCGCTGTCCGAAAGTACAGCGTTGCTGCCGTCGCTGAAGGCGCCCTCCGCTGCCATGGCCGCCTGCCTGGCGTGGTGAGCCCAACGCTTCGTCGAACAGTCCTTAAGTGTCTTAGGTTTAAACCTACTACACGCTCTGCAGTTCGCTTCGGGGTGGTCCCTCGGCAAGCAGAGATTGCACGTGGCGTGCCTGTCGACCCAAGGGTATTTGCGATTGCACTTGGGGCAGAATTGAAAAGGGGTACCCTCCATACGCACCTTAAGGCAGTGGGCTGTCAAGTGTAGGAAATGTATAAGGTGTACCTATATACCAAGAGTGTAGAGTATGTACCACCCCCACTCTCCCTACTTGCAGGGCCGAGGCCAGAGGCCTTCCCAGGCCCGGGCCGAGGCCAGCGGCCTTCCGAGGCCCAAATCCGTTGTGCAGCAGCCGACGGTCGATTTCTTCTCCAGCCGGCGTCGAGTGTCGAAGTTAGACGTTGGGGTGGGGAAGGATGACAATAGATTATAATTTTAAATTTTTAGCAAAAGTATGGCTAAGGCCAGGGGACTCCGCAAAATGCTTCCAACCAGTATGGCGGAAAAAAACAATCTGAGGATCCTAGACGCGTGAGGGATCTTTGGTACAGTGGACGTCACACTAGGGATAGTATTACTGGCACGCCCTGTGTCGATGCCCATTTTCGAGTTTCGAAAAACAAACTGTAATACTCCGCAGCTTCCACTAGATGTCGACCTATGCACAGCATGTGATCTAAGCAGATTCCACAAGCCTCAGAAATATATATATATGATACATTCCTCACCGTAATCTTATTTCTGATGCTTGTATCTGCTTAGATTCACATGCTGTGCATAGGCCGACATCTAGTGGAAGCTGCAGAGTATTACAGGTGTTGTTTTGAAAAGCGACGTCGACAGGGAGTGCCAGTAATACTATCCCTAGTGTGACATCCACTGTACCCATGATCCCTCAAGCGTTGGGGTCCCTCAGATTGTTAATTTTCTGACATGAGTTAGCATGAGGTGTAGCGCGAGTACGGTTGTATCCAAGCAGATACGTATCAGACAAGCTCATAAGCATCCATGCGCCTTCTCTGCGAGGGGATGAAGGGTGGGTCGCATGTGAACCTAAGCAGATACAAGCATCAAAAATACGATTACAGTAAGTAATGTATCCTTTCTGAGGCTTGTGGAATCTGCTTAGATCACATGCTGTGCATAGATTAGCGAGCAGTGGAAGAAGGAGGTGGGATGTGAGAAGGTTCATGAGCGAATAAATGTCTTAGAACTGCTTGTCCCACGTGTGTATCTGTCTTGGAATGAGTGTCAATGCAGTAGTGCTGAGTGAAAGTATGTACAGAGCTCCATGTAGCTGCCTTGCAAATAATGTCTATGGGGACATTTGCAATGAAAGCCAAAGTGGCTCCTGTACCTCTCATGGATTGAACCCTAGGCGTAAAAGGCAGTGTTTTATCTGACAGGGAATAGCACAGTTGGATACATCCGACTATCCACCTAGAGATGGCATTCTTAGAAATGCGGTCACCTTCTCTGCCTGGCGCTATGGAGACAAATAATTGATCTGTTTTCCTTAGCGGGCTGGTCTTGTCTACGTAGTAGAGGACAGCTCTACTCGCATCTAGTGTGTGGAGTTTTACCTCAGCTGAGCTGTTGGGTTCCTGGAAGAAAGCCGGTAGCACATTTGACTGGTTTAGATGAAATTTGGAGATTGAATTTAGGCGAGAACCTAGCGTGAATATGTAAAACCAGATTGTCTTTGTGTACAACAAAGAATGGATCCTGCACTGACAATGCTTGGATTTCACTAACCCTTCTTATGGAAGTGATAGCCACTAAGAAGGCAGTTTCATAAGTCAGGTGTTTGAGACTAGACTTGTGTATAGGCTCGAAAGGGGGTCACATGAGCTTAGCGAGTACCTCATTGAGTCCCCAACCCTGGTGGCGGGTTAGAAATTGGAGGGTGTAGTCTCTTTACTCCTCCTATAAATGCTTTGATTACTAGTACTTTCCACCATGACACCTTATTATGAAAGGTCGTGCAGGCTGACAAAGCCGCCAGGTGGAACTTTAGGGAGTTAAATACTAACCCTGCATCTAGCAAATGGAGTATATAAGTTAGAATGTGGGATGGAGTACATTTTACGGGGTTGATTTGTTTAGCCTGGCACGAAATTACAAATCTTCTCCATTTGTCAAAGTAACAGTGCCTAGTGTTTGGTTTTCTTGATTCTTTCAAGATCTCCATGCATCTCTGTGGCAGGTTGAGATGTCCGAACTCTGTGACCTCAGGAGCCATGCTGCCAAGTTCGTTGAGTCCGGCTGCGGGTGCACTTTTAGTCCCTCGTGCTGGGCGAGTAGGTTGTACTGGCACAGGAGTTTGTTAGGATGGCACATCGCCAGTTTGCACAGATGTTGATACCATGGTTGTCTTGCCCACATAGGAGCAACTAGGATAAGTCATCGTTTCCTTGTGTATCTTGTTCACCACCTTCCTCATGAGGGGTGTTGGGGGAAAGTAAATTTCCCTGACCAGTTCATCCATAGGGCATTCCCCTTGGAGCCTGGCTGGGGCACCTGGACGCAAAGTCTGGCATTGACTGTTTTCCCTTGTGGCGAATAAGTCTATAGTTGGGAAACCCCATTGAGAGAAGAGGTGTTCTACGACTCCTTCGTGTAGACGCCACTTGCGTTCTTCTGGTAGGGGATCTTTGCTCAATGAGTCTGCTAGAGAGTGGAGTTCCACTGGAACATGTTGTGACGACAGGAACATTTTCCGTTTGAGTGCAAGTCTGGACAGATTTGGAGAAACCTGTACCCCTGTTTGTTGATATAAAATATTGCTGTAGTGATATCTGTTAGGATCTGCAAAGATAGGTGCTAGGGAGAATTCTCTTACAAGGCTAATTTCCCAAACCTAGTGGGTCCCCCAGCAGCTTTGCTGGATTTTTGGGGTTTGTTTTTTTCTCCTGCTAAGAGTCAGACTCTTTTACTCCCAATCTTAGGCATGATTTGAGGTATGTCTTTGACTTGTTATGTGCTTATGGGCTATGGGGTTTCTTTTTACTCCTTAGGGTATCATCTGTTTTTCTGTATGTGTGGTACACAGCACCTTCAGTGCAGTACCACAGGGGTGTCACAGTGTCCCCCAAACATACACTCCATACCCTGGGATTGACTACCATCTCCCAGGGCATGTAAAGTCACCATTGGCTTTACTAGTCCAAAATTGTGAACATAACCAGTACAAACCCTAATATTGTGGAAGTACTGGTAAGGGGTAATTCGATTGCCCCTGGGTCTGTTTTCGAGGGTCCACCGGAATATTCTCTATGGGATTTTTCCATTGATTTTAAACGCACCACTTTTTGGTGCAATGTTAAAGATACCGTTGGTTTATTTATTTAATATTAAATCACTGGTTGGGTCTTTTTGCCAGAACTCGATTCTAAAATGGCGTCTGTGTCTGTCTCTGTAACTCTGACCAAGGTCGAGCCTTTGTTCCACTATTTTGGCGGGCTTCTCCACAGAAGCCCTCCAACTGCTGCCACTCTGTCTGGGTTCCACAGGAAGGGTGTAGGGGGGAATTGGCACCCTGGACTGCGTTGCCTTAGCAACCCAAGTCGCACTATACTCTGATTGGCCCAGTGGTGAGCCGCCTGTGATTGACAGCTAGGCTGATGAATGGGAGGTTTTCTGCATAAAAGCAGGGCCTTTGGGACTGGAACTTCAGAAGTCGCCACAGGACCTACGAATCCGAAGAGGGAAGAAGCTGAGCCATCTGCAACGACAACACCACCGGTGAAGCCCTGCTACAACTACCTCACCACTTTCCCGAATACAAGAGAAGATCTTCTGCTGGACGAGTCTTCTTCCCCCGAGCTGGTGGGAGAACCAGTTCGCCCGTTTTGCCTTCCAAAGAAGGCTCTTGGTCGAATTGCACGTGCCAAGCGCCCCGGCGGCCGGATAGCCAAGCTCACCACTTTTGACCGCGAATAAAAGGACCGCACCTTTTACTCAGGAACTCCGCGGCTGGTTTCATCCCTGTGCAATGCAACAACTCCAAGTTTCCTCCTCGAAGAGATCTTCTCTTCCCCTGGTCGGAACCACGAACTTCAACCACTGCCAGGAACAACTGCCCCCGCTGGTGCTTCCTTTCTCTTTAAGGTACTGTGTCCTGTCTGGCCTCCCTTTCTACAGATTGCTAAAGGTGACCCTTAAATCCTTGGCTTCTAAACTGGGTTGGCTCCAAGCCTTCTAACTATATCTTTTGAATCTCCCCAACCTCTTTTGAACACTCTGCAAAGACTTTCAGTGCACTTTAAACCGTGTGATCCTGGGCACATTTCACTTTGCTCCATTTAAATTGGGCCTGGCCTATGACCTTTGGATCTACAGTATAACCTGCCTTTCTCCCCTTGCTCTGAATTCCTAAAAGTGTTGGGAACTGTTTTATTCTTATGCTCTGCCTTTTTCTCTCCCTTTAACTACATTATCAGAGTGCCATCTTGGTTAAGCGCTCCCATCTGTTCTAACAAATAGTAGTGTTTTAACCCTGACTTGTCTGATAACTATTAAGGGAGGTGTGTATACTTTACCTGACTGTGTTTTAACTTGCTTTTGATTGAGAGTGCTAGCATATGCCATACAGTGTGTTTTAAATAAAGAATTATATACTTTGTATACAAAGCTCTGGTCAGTGTTTGTTTGCTCTACTGTATTTACTTATTGTGTATACTCTACATACTGCCCTACTCTTCTTGAGAGAAGTCTGACTGCTCAGCCACAGCTACCAGGTAAATCTGGGTGGTGCGGACTGCTACCAATTGGGTTTACTGCTTACTTCTGTAGTCTTAATCTTTTTGTAGTGTTCCCCAAGGGAACTGCACAGGATTCTGCCTAACAATAGGTTTGTTAAATGGGGTTCGAATGCCTGAACGGCTTTGAATACTGCCAGAAGTTCCAGCAGATTGATGTGGTTCTGAACTACAGTGTGAGACCACAGACCCTGAGCTGAGTGGTGAAGGTAGTGAGCCACCCAATCTGCCAGCGAGTTGTCCGTTGTGACAACCGTCTATACCTCCGGATCGTAGAAAGGTTTTCCTTTCGTTAGATTTTCTCTTGTCCACCAGCAAAGATTTTGTACAAGTGTTGGCGAAACAACCACTAGATCGTCCCACTGACCACTTGCCTGAGACCACTGTTTTGCCAACCACTGCTGCACGGGTCGCATGAGCAGGCGCGCGTGAGGAACCAGGTAAATGCAAGATGCCATCATGTCTATTAACACATAGCTTTGTGCACCCTTATCTGGTGGCCGGCCTGATGATGTGGTATTTGCAGTAACACATTTTTTACTCTTTCCTCTGATGGAAAGACCAACCCCTCTTCTGGGTTATGACAGCTCCTAGGAATTGTTTTGATGTGCTTGGCACTAGGCTTGACTTTTTCTCGTTGATGGAGAAGTCCAATTGAAAGAGGAGGTTGATTGTTCTCTGAATGTTTTGTCTGCAAATCAACGGCGATTCCCCGGTAATGAGCCAGTCATCCAGGTAAGGGCACACTAGGATTGCCTCCCTGCTCAGGTGCCCTGCCACCACCGCCAGTACCTTTGTGACTACCCTTGGATCCGAGGCTATTCCGAAGGGCGCACCTTGAATTGGTAGGGCTGGTTCGCTATTTTGAAACGCAAGAATCTTCTGTGCGCTGGGAACATTGAAATATGAAAATAGGCATCTTTCATATCCAGTGTTGCCATGTAATCCCCTTTCTTAGTAGAGGGATTACCTCTTGTAGCATAGTCATGCAGAACTATTGTGGCTTGACATACTTGTTTGCAGGGCCCGAATCTAATACTGGGCACATTGTTAGATCTTTCTTTGGCACAAGGAAGTAAGTTGAACAAATACCCCTGTTTACCTGGTTGACCGGGACGACTTTGATGGCGTCCTTTAAAAGAAGTGTGGCTATCTCTTCGAGAAGGATACGCTGGTGTTCTTCTGAGTGGATCTTCTGTCGTGGGGGTGGTCGTGGGGACGTTGGAGTAGTTCTATACAGTATGCACCTGCTAGTGTGGACAGCACCCATCTGTCTGAGGTGATTCCCTCCCATGCATGGGTGAAGCTGGAAATGCATCCTCCTACTGGAGAAGCATGAGAGGGCACCTGAAGCGGAATGTCACTTGCTCTGAGGTGGTGTGCCACCCCAAGCAGGGCCTCTGCCCTGACCACGACCTCTGTGTTGTCCTCTAGGATAGCCTGGAAGGATTGGCCTTCATTATTTGCCCAGGAGGAACCCTGACCATGACTGTAGTTGGATCGTCGTTGAGAGTTTTGGCCTTGAAAACAGCGAAAATTGCCATTACCCCTCTGTCTGGCAGCATTGTTGGTGAGCTGACCTAAAGATTTAAGCATGTCATACTCGTCCTTTGCAGTTTTAAGGGCGTCTTTTACGGCCTTACCGAAGAGCATGTTAGGTTCAACAGTTATGTTTATTAGAGTGGCCTGCGTTTCCGGTCTAAAACCTGACTGGCGCAGGGATGCATGCCTTTTAATAACATTCCCCTGCACAATGACTCTTCCGGCATTGTCCGCCTCGTCAGAATTGATTCTAAGAAGACATCTAGACGCTGCCCTCCCATCTGCAGCCCCCTGTGCTAACTGGGATTTGAGTGACTCTGGGACAGGCGAAAGTAAAGCCGACATTTCTTCCCACTTGTGGCAGTTGTAACTAGTCAAGAGTTTTGCATTGTTCGCCATTCTGGTTTGATAAGCTGCAGAGGAGGCGACCTTTCTGCCCATGGCGTAAATATTTTTGCTCTCCTTATCGCGTGGAGCCTCAGAGGAAGCAAGGGGTTTGCCCGCTCTCTTTCTATTTGTAGTCACAACTAAGGAGTCTGGTTTCAGTTGCCCGCTAATATAGAATGGGTCTGAAGGTGCGGGTCTAAATAATTTATCTACACAAGGGTTTACAGCCTGTGTGAGATTAGAGGCCTCTAAAGATGGCTGTATTCTGCGCTGCACTGATTTCAGTAGCGGGATAAACTGGGCCACTGTCTTTTTGTCCCCAAGGATTTGTTCTGCAAAGTCCTTATCCTCCTGTACCTCCTGGCTGTCAATCTGAAAGTGCTCAGCCGCTTTGGCTAGTACTTCATTGAGGAGGGGTTGATTATCAATAGGAGAATCGACAACTGGAGTGTCATGGTTAAGAGGGGAGTCTATAGAGTACATATTGGCTTCTTGGTCAGGCCTTTGGTCCTCGTCATCCCCATTATAAGGCTCTGCTGTATCCTCATCATTAAATTGAGGGTCAGTTGTCTCTACAAAGGAGAGATCTTCTTCGCAGTCTGATTCCGGGGCATAGAGCTCTATGACTGTACTTTGTAAAGGAACATTAGTACGAGACCTCTTAGAAGGGGGTTGAGTAGGTAGAGCAGAGGCTTGGGAACCAGAGGGAGCTGAAGTGGAGGGATTGGAGTGGAAACTCAAAGTAATCAGGGTCCTTCTCGAACAAATTGGCCATAAAGGTCATTCTTCTCATCACTCTATGCCTTGAGAAGACCATTCTTTGGAACTTGGGATAACCACAGGTTGATGAAGAGGATGAAGTCCTCATCTGTGGGAGGTACCACCTTAGATTTTTCCTTCTGAGGTATAGGCCTAGATTCTCTAGGTTTCTCGATGGGCCTGGATTCCCTAGTTTTTCCTTCCGATGGGTTTTATCCCTAGGAGGGCTCTTGTCCATATGAGGAGTTTTAGAGGATTTTCTGCGATGTCCTCCCCCCTGACCCCTGGGGCCCAGAGCTGTGTTTAGCTGCCTTTTTGGGGCCTACTACTATATCTGACGCCGAGCGTTGATTTTCGGATGCGGGCAGGGCCGAGGCTTTGTCCGCGGATGATCGACCTTCGGAGGGAGTTTTACGAGCGACACCCTTGCCGTCTTTCGACGGTTGGGCCCTGTCGTGTGGCGATCTCGAGCGAGATTGCCCAGAGGACCGGGACTCAGCGGACTTTTCCCTGGGTGTCGAACGCTGTCGATCACTCGACCCATGTGTCAAGTCTCGACCTGGGCTTATGTGCTTAGTGGTATGGGTCTTTGTAGCAATAACGCTGCCGGGTGTAGTCGCCACAACATGGCCGCCGGCCTGTCCTACGGGGTCGGGGGCCTGCGCTTGGGTAGCTGTAGCTCTATCGCTAAAGGTGCCTTCTACCTCCATGGCCTCGAGCTGCCTGGCGTAGTGGCCCAGCATTACGTGGAGCAGTCCTTTAACGTCTTTGGCTTGAAGGGCCTGTACGCGCGACAAGACGTTTCGACGTGGTCTCTTGGGAGACACAAGTTACAAACTGTTTGTCTACCAACGGGAATTTGCGATTACACTTGGGGCAGAATTTAAAAGGTATGTTTTCCATAATTACAGGCTACGGCAGCTGGGACGAACAAAGTGTTAGGAAGGGGGGTATATATATATATGTATATATAAAAATGTATATATAAAAATCCTAAAATGGCCTCCCCCCTCTCTCCCTACTGTCTGGGCCGAGACCCGGAGCAGCATTCCAAGGCCGAACGGTCCGTTGCGGTAGTCTTCGATGGCCAATTTCTCTGTCTTCACTGGCGTGATGTTTTGGAGGTCGGTGAAAGGATAGAAAGAAATACTATCGCTAATTGAAATACTCAATGGCTTTACGCCGAAAGGAACTCCGCTATACGCGTCCAGCTAGAATGGTGGAAAAAAACAATCTGAGGGACCTCAACGCGTGAGGGATCATGGGTACAGAGGAAGTCACACTAGGGATAGTATTACTGGCACGCCCTGTCGACGTCCTATATATATATATATATATGGGATACATTACTCACCGTAATCGTATTTCTGATGCTTGTATCTGCTTAGATTCACATGCTGTGCATAGGCCGACATCTAGTGGAAGCTGCGGAGTATTACAGTTTGTTTTTCGAAGTCGAAAAATGGGCGTCGACACAGGGCGTGCCAGTAATACTATCCCTAGTGTGACGTCCCCTGTACCCATGATCCCTCACGCGTCTAGGATCCCCAGATTGTGTTTTTCCTGACATGAGGTAGCATGAGGAGTAGCGTGAGTACAGATAGTCCAAGCAGATAGACAGAAAGGTAAGACTACAAGCAACCATGCGCCTTCTCTCGGAGGGGAGGAAGGGTGGGTCGCATGTGAATCTAAGCAGATACAAGCATCAGAAATACGATTACGGTGAGTAATGTATCCCTTCTGAGGCTTGTGGAATCTGCTTAGATCACATGCTGTGCATAGATTAGCGAGCAGTACCAGAAGAAGGAGGTGGGATGTGAGAAGGGTCATGAGCAAACAGGTGTCTTAGAACCGCTTGTCCCACTTGTGTATCTGCCTTGGAATGAGTGTCAATGCAGTAATGCTGAGTAAAAGTGTGAATAGAGCTCCAAGTAGCTGCTTTGCAAATGGTGTCAAGGGGAACGTTTGCAATGAAAGCCAGAGTGGCCCCAATGCCTCTGGTAGAGTGGGCCCTTGGCGTAAAAGGCAGAGTCTTTTCAGAAAGAGAGTAACACAGCTGTATACAGTTGATAATCCACTTTGAGATAGCGCCCTTAGAGACGCGATCCCCCTCTCTGCCTGTAGCTACGGAGACAAACAGTTGATCTGTTTTCCTTAGCGGTCTGGTTTTATTTACATAGTATAAGACCGCCCTACGCACATCTAGGGTGTGTAGTTTCACCTCAGCTGAGCTTTGTGGGTTTTGGAAGAAAGCCGGAAGCTCGATGGACTGGTTTACATGGAACTTGGATATGAATTTTGGTGAGAATCTAGGGTGTGTGCGTAAAACCAGTTTGTCCTTGTGGATAGTAAAGAAAGGATCTTGCACTGACAGAGCCTGAATTTCACTGACCCTTCTTATGGAGGTAATGGCTACTAAGAAGGCCGTTTTATAAGTCAGGTGTTTGAGACTACTTTTATGCATGGGTTCGAAGGGGGGCCCCATGAGCTTAGATAGCACCACGTTGAGATCCCATCCTGGCGGTGGGTTCGATATAGGAGGGTGAAGTCTCTTTACTCCTTCCATGAAGGCTTTAACCACTGGTACTTTCCACCACGAAACCTTGTTATGGGATGTGGTGTAGGCTGAGAGGGCTGCCAGGTGTACTTTCAGAGAGTTAAAAACCAACCCTGCATCCAGCAGGTGGAGCATGTATGTTACAACGTTGGAAGGAGTGCAATCAACCGGGTTGATTTGTTTACTCTGGCACCAGATAACGAATCTTTTCCACTTGTCAAAGTAACAGTGCCTTGTATTTGGTTTCCTGGACTCTTTTAGAATGTCCATACACCTCTGTGGTAATTTGAGATGTCCAAACTCTATGACTTCAGGAGCCATGCTGCTAGGTTCATAGAGTTGGGTTCCTGATGCACTGTTTGACCTTGTTGCTGGGACAGAAGGTTGTACCAGGCTGGGAGTCTGATGGGCTCGCATACCGCCATCCTGCGTAGGTGTGGAAACCATGGTTGTCTCGCCCACATGGGAGCAACTAGGATGAGCGTCATCGATTCCTTGTTCATCTTGTACACCACTTTCCTGATGAGAGGAGTTGGTGGGAAAGCGTACGCAAACATCCCTGACCAGTTCATCCACAGGGCATTCCCCTGGGAGTCCGGTTGTGGGAACCTGGATGCAAATCCTGGGCATTGTTTGTTTTCGCTTGTGGCGAATAGGTCTATAGTGGGGAAACCCCACTGAGAGAAGAGATCTTCTACTACGTCTTTGTGAAGGACCCATTCGTGTTCTTCTGGGAGGGAGTCTCTGCTTAGAGCATCCGCTAGGGAATTGAGCTCCCCTGGAACATGTTGCGATGACAGGAAGATGTTCCGTCTGAGTGCCCATATCCATATTTTCTGGGCAAGCTTGGACAGATTTGGCGAACGAGTCCCTCCTTGCTTGTTCAGATAGAACATGGCTGTCGTGCTGTCCGTCCTGATCTGCACCGACAAGTTTAGTAGATGGGGCTCGAACGCCTGCAGCGCTCGGAATACTGCCAGAAGCTCTAGCAGATTGATGTGGTTCTTGGCTACTGAGTGAGACCAGAGACCCTGAGCTGTGTGGTGGAGATGGTGAGCTCCCCACCCCGTCAGGCATGCATCTGTAGTCACCACTGCCTGTACTTCGGGATCGTAAAAGGGTTTCCCCTTTGCGAGATTTTCTCTTGTCCACCAGAGTAGGTTCTGTACGAGTGTTGGCGAAACGACCACTAGATCGTCCCACTGACCACTTGCCTGAGACCACTGTTTCGCCAACCATTCCTGCATGGGACGCATGCGCAGACGCGCGTGGGGGACCAGGTAAATGCATGACGCCATCATGCCCAGTAACCGCATAGCTTTGCGTACTGTTATCTGTTGACCTGACTGATAATGCGGAATTTGCAGAAGTATGTTCCGAATTCTTTCTTCCGAAGGGAAGGTTAATCCTTTCTGAGTATCTAGGATAGCTCCTAGAAACTGTTTTGAGGTGCTTGGCACCAGACTTGACTTTTTCTCGTTGATGGAGAAGCCTAATTCGTGGAGGAGGTCGATGGTCCTCTGAATGTTTGACCTGCAGATTCCTGGGGTTTCCCCCGTTATGAGCCAGTCGTCCAGATAAGGGTACACTGGGATTGCCTCCCTGCGTAGGTGTGCAGCTGCCACCGCCAGTACCTTGGTGAATACCCTTGGTGCTGAAGCTATCCCGAAGGGCAGTACCTTGAATTGGTAGTGGCGACTGTCCACCTTGAAGCGCAAGTATTTCCTGTGCGCCGGGAGCATGGAAATATGAAAATAGGCATCTTTCATATCCAAGGTTGCCATGTAATCCCCCTTTTTTAGGAGTGGGATTACCTCTTGTAGTGTGGTCATACGGAATTTTTGGGGCTTGACATACTTGTTGGCAGGCCGTAAGTCCAAAACTGGGCGCATTGTTAAATCTTTCTTTGGCACAAGGAAGTAAGTTGAATAGATACCCTTGTTTACCTGGTGTCCCGGGACGAGTTCTATCGCGTCCTTTTCTAGCAGAATGGCGATCTCCTCGAGGAGGATTTTCTGATGTTGTAAAGAGTGGACTTTTTGTCTTGGAGGATGGTTTAGGGGACGTTGCAGTAGTTCTATGCAGTACCCATTGGATACTGTTGACAGCACCCATCTGTCGGATGTTATCCCTTCCCATGCCTGGGTGAAACTTGATATTCGTCCCCCTACTGGGGTTGCATGGGAAGGGACCCTGAACTGAGCGTCACTGCTTTGGTGGAGGCGTGCCTCCTCCTTTACTGGGGCTGCCTCTGCCTGTACCACGTCCTCTTTTACTACCCCTACCATACGCCTGGGTAGACTGTTGTGAGCTGGTGTTCCACTGTGTACCCTGGGTGTGGGAGTAGCTATTTCCTCTATTGGAATTTTGGCCGCGGGAGCGACGAAAATTGCCATTCCCTCTTTGGTTAGGTGGTTTGGTAGTTAACTGGCCAAGGGATTTGAGGGTGTCGAATTCTTCCTTAGCGTTTTTTAGAGCGTCCTCGACTGCCTTCCCAAACAGGAGATCACTTTCCACTGGTTTGTCTAAGAGCGCAGCTTGTGTTTCTGCTTTGAATCCCGACTGCCTCAACCAAGCATGCCTTTTGATGACAGTCCCCTCTGCTATAAGTCTACCCGCATTGTCAGCGGCGTCCAGAGTTGCTTTTACAGTGCAGCCTGACACGTTCCTTCCTTCCGCACAAATGCGAGCTAGCTGGCTTTTAAGGGGTTCGGGAGCAGAGTCTATTAGTGCTGCCACTTCTTCCCACTGGTGACAGTTGTAGCTAGCCAACAGTGTGGTGGAATTCGCGATTCTGGCTTGGTAGGCTGCCGTGGAAGCTACTTTCCTGCCAAAACCATAAAGTTTTTTACTTTCTTTGTCGGGGGGAGCCTCAGAGGAAGATAATGGTGTACCAGCTCTTTTGCGGGTGTTGGTTACTACTAGAGAGTCTGGCTTAAGTTGACCTCTAATATATATGGGGTCCGACTGGGCTGCTTTAAACAGCTTCTCCACTCTCGGATTTACAGGTCTTGTCAGGTTTGGGTTGACAAGGGATGGTGCTATTCTGCGTTGAACAGATTTTAGGATGGGAATGGTCTGGGCTACTGGCTTCCTTTCCCCTATTAGTTCTTCCGCAAAGTCCCTTTCTTCCTGGGCACCTTGTGTGTCTATGTGGAAGTGGTTAGCTGCCCGAAAGAGCAGTTCATTCAGGAGGGGCTGATTATCTATCGGGGAATCAGACACTGGGGCTTCCCTTTCGACTGGTGAGTCCATTCTGAAAATATCTGGGCTATTTTCTGGCTCATCCTCGTCTTCGTCTTCGCCGTAATAATCTGATCCTGCAGGATCTTCTGGCGTGTCAATTTCCTGACCTTCTATAAGGGAAGAGTTTCCTTGGTCTGTAGGGAAGAGGTAAGAATAGGGTTGGACCTCGATGGGGTCTAAAGGCCTAAATGGTGTCTCGACCCGGGGTCTTTTATTTGAGGGGATAGGGTCCCTTGACCCTGAGGGAGAATCTTCCTGAGGGTTTAAAGCTATGAGTTGTTCAGGGTGTCTTTCGAAAAAATTCGCCAAGGAAGACATCCTTGACATTACTCTGTCAATGTCCTCGCATGACCAGAGTTTTGAGCTTGGGGTGACCTTGCTGGGACTTTCTATGGATTGGCCCTGAGAAGACTTGGTCAGTTCTTTTGTAGTGGAGGACTGCAAGGGTTGTTTCCTTTGCTGTTTACCCCCTTCCCCGTGGGTGGAAGTGTGTTTCCCCTTTCCCTTATCTTTCGACGCCTGGCGTCGAGGATCGGAGGTGGAATCCCTGTCTTTCGAACTAGCCTTCGAAACTGGGCCCTCCTTACTCCCAAGTGATGTACCCTTTTCCTGGGGTGCAGGCTGGGGGTGGAAGTCGTGTTCGTCTCCGGACGAATGATCTTCCGGGATATTAATGGTCGAGGCACTCTGTGCAAGTGTGGAGGCTTGCCTGACGTCGTGCGGCGACCTCGACCGGGACCGCCCAGAGGACGTCCTTTCGGACCGCTCCTTCTGTGCCTCTTTCCGAGGTTTCGACGACGTCGAATCTCGGGTGGATTTTTTGTGTTTAGCGTGTGTATGTGTAACGCTTTTGTCGCCGGGGGACTTCCCCATAGTCGCCGGGACGGACGACCTTCCGAGGCCGGGGACGTGCGTTCGGCTGTCTTTCGACGCCTTGGTGCCCTCGCCGTCCGAAAGTTCGGCGTCGCTGCCGTCGCTGAAGGTACCCTCCGCCTCCATAGCTGCTAGCTTGGCTTGGTGGGCCCAACGCTTGGTGGAGCGGTCCTTAAGAGTTTTGGCCTTAAACCTACTACAGGCCCTGCAACCCGTCTCTGGGTGGTCTCTGGGTAGGCAAAGGTTGCACGTAGCGTGCTTATCTACCCAAGGGTATTTCTTATTACACTTGGGGCAAAACTGAAAGGGCGTACCCTCCATACGCGCCTGTGGGCAGCGGGCAAGTGTGTGTAGGTAATAAGGTGTCGAGTGTGGAAGTGTACCACCCCCACTCTCCCTACTTGTAGGGCCGAGGCCAGCGGCCCAGGCCCGAGCCGAGGCGGAAGCCTCAAGGCCCAATCCGTCGGGTATTCGACGTTGATCTTCTCCCCGGTTCGGCGTCGAGATGTTGATCGACGAAAGGTTGGTCAAACGGGGCAAATTAGAATTAGTTTAGAGTGAAAATATGGCAAAGCCAGGGAACTCCGATGAAGTGCTTCCGACCAGAATGGCGGAAAAAAACAATCTGGGGATCCTAGACGCGTGAGGGATCATGGGTACAGGGGACGTCACACTAGGGATAGTATTACTGGCACGCCCTGTGTCGACGCCCATTTTTCGACTTCGAAAAACAAACTGTAATACTCCGCAGCTTCCACTAGATGTCGGCCTATGCACAGCATGTGATCTAAGCAGATTCCACAAGCCTCAGAAATATATATATATATATATATATATAAACAATCCATCAGTGTTTGAACTGTCTATGAGATGCTACAATCAAAGAGCAGTGCATTGGATGAGCTAATCTGTCCGTGGGGTACATCAGTCAGCAGTAAGGGAACAGTAGTTGATCTAAGGTGCAGTGTATGAGATAATCAAGTAAATATATGAGAGCAAAAAAGTATAGCAACTATTTTAGTTCATGCTTCTCCCAGGACGGATATATGCAAAGTTGTGGTCAATGTCCTTATCTGGTTGATGCCAGTGAGGTGCAGGCTACCGGGGTTCAGTACGGGACCTGGGTGAGTCAGTAACAGGCCTCTCATTCCACCCTGTTGGGTCTGATGTTATGAAGAACTGGAAGGGTTAGAGGACGTTGGTGCCAATACCCTGGGCATGGACTCAGCTGGGGATTGTGGAAGCAAGATGGGAGTGTGGAGGTTCGCCACCTCAGAATTGTTCTATAATGCTCCAAAAGCAGTAAGATGATCAACATAGAAATAACTACACCTGCAAGGGGATTCTGATTCTCTTAGTCCTTGTTCTCCCCCTTCCCCAACTTGTTGGTTAAGCCTGAGCTGAAGGATGAATGGAATAAAGGTACTTCAAGAGAGGATATAGCCACTTTAAGAACTTTGGAATGGTGCTGGTAAACGCAAGCAATCCTCACGACCAGGCCCCACTGCAGCCAACACATCACCAACCTTCCCCCTCCCAGTTCCAGCTGCTTTTTTATTGTGGAAGTTGTCACACAGCGTACACTTAGATGGGTAAGGCATTGTGGAGTAGGTAGAGCAAGGTCTAAGGGTACTGGATTTGCCAAGACAATAATTGTCTTTTACTCTAGTGTCCTGCTCTGCCTCCTTCACTAACGGTTAGGAAACCAGACTCTTCAGATCCAAATACTGGGTGGAGGTGCGACATATGTGCAACCAGGGTTCACAGAAAAATGTACATGACTTGCTGGCCAAAGGAAGCATTCTTCCTAGAGGAAGCATAAAGAGGGTAATCCTCAACAAGAGGTACATGTTGGTTATTTTGGTCATACTAACTGTGGTGTATATGTAGGTGTGTTTGGAGGGGTGGAGGAAGGATTGGGGACCCACATTCAAATTCAAACTAACAAGGTTAGGTCGACCAAAATAACCACTCAAAACTTAAGGCAACGAAACAACATACAACCATAACAAAAGCATGTTGAATGGGTCAGGTAACTAGTCTCAGGAATGCCACCAATGCTGCCTTACCTCTAGCAGACAGTGAAATCAGCCTGAAGCCTCTGAGGAATAAGAGGTTTGGATAACCCATACGTACTGGTAATGCAGAAGAATATCCAGCTTGCAATGGTAGCTTTTTCTGATTTATGGTCTGAAGAAAGACCACTTATATGATATGAAAAGATGGTCCGATTTTCACATAAAAATCCAGTCCAGATAAAATCTCAGGACTCTCAACACATCAAGATTGCACAACGTTTTCTCTGCCACATGAAGAGTGCGGTCTAAGATGGATGACTGGAAGGAAAGTTACTGGTTTAAGTTAAATTTAGAAAAGAACTTTGGAATGAAGAAGGGAGCCACCAGTAAAACAACCTTTTTGGTAAGAAACATGAAACTTAAAACAAAGAGCTTTTACTTAAAATATTCGTTAGCGATGGCAATAAAAAAAGATAACATGATTAAAAAAGGAGCACTGTTCCTTCTGTATATATAAATAAATAATAGCAACCAAGAAAGCAGTCTTCCAAGTTAGAAAATCCAAGTCGCAAGAAGCGAAACCCTCAAAGGACTTCTGCCTAATTGCTGCTAAAGTGACGTTAAGATTCCACTGGTGCATCAGCTCCCAAAGTACGTTCTAAATAAAGGAAAGCCTAAAAGGGCAAATTATATAGCCCTTGCAGACCTATAGGCCAAGGATTGTGTTAAAACAATGTCCTCTGAAGCTGCATTGAGAAGAGACTGTGATCACTGTAACCCGAGGTAAAGGGGGCAAAAGGGTGCTCCTTTGAGAAGGTTCCACTCACAAATCGACCAAAGGAGTGACCTCTGAACCTACTCCAGATATGGAATCTTAATGGATTGAGGATATGACAGTACAACTGCAAGGGTCTCTGCCCGAGCCTGGCTAGGTGTACAGGTAGAATGCACATAGCCACAGGACGCAGAAGCCTTTGGAACAACAAGGCCGATGGCTGATTTCTGGTGCTGAAATGAAGAATGGTTTGTTTTAAAGAGATCCTGGCTGGAGGAGTAAAATAACATTAGCAGAGCTGTGATCAGAACTGCCCAATAAGGTGAATTCTCAGAAGAGAGGAGGCAAGATGGTTTGTCTTTGCTATAAAAGCTCAGGCAAAGTAGGTTATTGCAAACTATCGAGAGGATGGAAATGGAACCCACTCGGTTCCTCTACCGAGTGGACCCTGATCAACCAGTTATACAGGTAGGGAGTAAATGTAATTTCTTTTGCAGATGAAGGTGATCTGCGTAACAAAAGCACCTTCGTAAAAACACTGGGAGTAGCATTTAAGCCAAAAGGATGGCACACGTATTAGTAATCCTTGCCATCCAAGGAGGATCTGAAGAATTGGCGATGCTCCCTTTTGATTGCAATCTGCAAATATGCATCTTGAGTATGCATGCTATCTGTCTGGGCTTTGTAAAAAGAGGAATGCCTTCCATTTGCATAGGTTGCATACTGCCTGTAATGAAAATGAAGATGTTGCATTAACTTTCTGAAGTGATGCATGATCTTGTTTGAAAGCGGTGGGGAATAATGTGGTCTTAAACTTGTAGCAACATATATTCTTTTGACCAAATCCACCAACCATTTTTCTAGCCTTCATTGCTTTAAAAGCCAAAGCGTGTTGGTAACCTGCCTGAGCATCTCGAGTGGGCACTCAAGGACTTTGCAGTTACCATCCGTGTCTTGAAAGCACTGGAATTGCGAGTCTGGTACTCACAATCAAATAAAGAGAACTGGAACTTAGTGGACAGTCCATACACCAGAGTCTGGGGCCCACTACAGCCCGAGAAGTGCATCCAGGCTACTCTTCTTCGTCAAAGTACCTGGTGAGAGGGAGTCAGGTCTGCACACCAGGGTCAGGGACCCACTACAACCTGGGAAGACTGTCCAGTCTATTCTTCTTTATCTCAGTACCCAGTGAGAGGGAACCAGGTCTGAACACCAGGATCAGGGACCCACTATAGTTTGGGGAGTGCATCCAAGCTGTTCTTCTTCAGCGCTGTATTAGGTGAGAGGAAGCCGACGCTGCGAACTAAGGTATGCGACCCCAAAGAAATACGTTGCAAGCCTAACAAAGGCTGGAGCGTTCAAGACATTTCCCCAACAACTAACAGGAGGCTAAAACCACATTGGGAAAATCTTACCAAGACAAGAACTGCCTTTTGTTCGGGGCAAGGGTGTCATTCCTCGAGACAAAGACAACAACTCCTTTGATTTAGTTAGTTTAGTGTGTAAGGAACAGAGTTAGGATTTTTACACTGGACATTGGGTTTTTTGCTTTGGGCATTCTGACACTAGTTATTTCAGTTGAGGCAGGAAAAGCCCTCTTGGAGTTAGTGCGAGATAGGGTTTTATTTTCTTTTTTTTACCCCTGAATAAAAGTTTATAGCATACGCTATGACCCCTCCATGTCAGAGTCTTACTTCTGCAGCCTTACACTATGTGCAGCAATCATTTGTGCGTCTCACTTCAGTGGTCTGCAGACGGCAATTGGTAAAGATGCTCCTATGTTATCTAGCAATTTATTAAACATATAATAATAATTTCTTATTTAGTGCTACACACCCAGAGTACCACCACTCGCATAACAGAAGGCATTATTATCACACAGAGTGGTACTCTGTATAGCAGCAAATCTCTTTGAACAGTTTCAAATACAATTTCCAAACAAAGACCATAACTGATGCCTTTCCTTAAAGCTCGTTCTCTCATGCATACACTGTGGAGACAACAGGGACTTCCATGTTTGCATGCTCGGAAAGACTTTTGATTTCCATGAAAGAAGTATAGCTCTATGCACTTTGAAGAGCATGAGGTATACTAGTTTTGTTTCAGGTAGACCCACATTCCAGCTGTCAACATCCTTACCTAATAAGGAGATTGTAAAGGTAAACTCTGATGTACATCCCTGTATCTTCTGTAATGCAGGACAAAAAGCTCTTGTACTAAAGTGCATGACCAGAACAGAACCCCAAGGGATCTTATGTCACATTCTCTCCAGAAAGTAAGGTATTTAACTAATACTAGTCAGAATAAGGTAGTTGGTGTAAATATATACATTGAATTATTTTTTACAGCATTTTTCTTTTTTTACGGTTGTGTGATGCTTGTTTTATGAGTTCAAAAAGATCTTGTGTTCCTAAATCCTTACAGAAATCCTTGTAAACAATGTATCTGACGGTATGTTTCATGCTAGGAGTTCTATTGCAAATGCATGTAGCAGCGTGTAGAGCAGGCATCTATGTCTCGTTCCCGTGTGTAATGAGACGGGAGTTAAAACCCATCCATTCTTAATTATTGATGCTTTGGAGTGTTGGTAAAGCAGTCTGATCATATCTAAGAAGTATCCCCAAACCACAAACATATAGTCCAATCCTCACCAAGCATGAATGTTTTAAGTTCACCATCAAATATGATATGCAATACGGAATAAAGAAGCCATAAATCTAGTCTAGAGTAGCTCTTAACACGATGATAGAAAAGTCCCTTTTAGTTGGATTACCAGATAGCTACGAATTAGATTAAGCAGATCCCTCAACACATTTTCCAGTGGGTACATATGGGAGGCAACCTTGGATTGTCTATCCTGCACATTTGATAGCACTACCTTAAAATCTCATTCATTAAATTGAGATCAGCAATATGGGTTGCCGATACTTCAATAAGGTTTCCCAAACAATTATATATCTGAACCCCCCAGCCCCCTGACTCCCCGGGACAAAGCAAATGGATACTGCCCAGAATGGGCAAGAAGTTGGTTAATTAGAATCGATACAGCTCACTTTCTAGGATATGGTGAATGGTAACATTGATCCACCTAGCCCCTAGATAATTTAGCCGATTCCTGGACAGCCTAATGTATTTCTTGAATGAATGTGATAACAGTATGGGGGTCTCAAAATAATTTAATAATCTGTCGTTTTAAAGGATTTCCTGTATATTTAGGGTTATAAGAATGATGATCCTCTTGCATGCACACAGTGTGAGTGCAGTAGGCACATGTGGTGTGCAGAGATTGTTCGGATTCCAGTAGACCTCCCACACTATCCTGGATACCTATAGTACTTTTGGTGCGAATTATGCATCCAACAGCAATGAAATCCAGCTAAACAAATGCATTTAATATGAAAATGACAAAAAACTGAATAACTGATAAACATTGCAATCTTAAAGAAAGGTTCTAATAATAGAGAATTCACAGACATACACATGAAGTTAGTGGTTTAGAACACATTGTTTAAATACCACAGTGAAGCATCAAGCCATCTTTTCAAAGGTGAGTCGATATGCTAATTCTGTAAACTCTTATTTAAAGCTCAACAGAGCCATAATGAGGCAGATAACATGCCACCTGAGACAATAGCTGAGAGGTCACCAAAAAGCGAGGGCCAAGGTACCTTGTTAATGACCAGTGTTCTCTTAATCCAGTGTAATAGATCTCAAATAAAACTAAAAGTTCCTTTCACATAGGTTGTGCACTATACATTAAGTCTTAGAGGCTGTTTTCAAATGTTCCAACATGTGAGGAAGCAATGTTCATGACATGGTTGCAGCGGCTGGAGAGTGCTTTTTCGATACAGATGTTGAGCCATGTGCACCTGCATTAGATTTCTTGCCCTTGCACCTGGAGGTTATATTGCATACATATACAACACGTTTTGGCAAGAAAAAGTGGCACTGTCCTTTTGAGGTCTCCATTTGGTATAGATATTGTAAGATGCCACAATGCTCTGCTGAGGCTTTACCGCTGGTCGCAGATCGTGTTGTTACAAGAAGGACCAGACTTCTTCAGGGCAGTCCATTTTATGACAATCTGATACAAGACGCATCAAATGGTTTGGACATTTAGATACTACCAATGGTCAAAGCCTTTAAGTGTGTAAAAAAGTGGGGCAACATCTTTCAGTCTTCCAGAAATTTCCACCGATAAGTAATATAAAATTCATATTAAGACTGCATTATTTTTGATTACTGCTTTTGTACGAAAGGCCTTGAAGGCCAATTTGTGCTGGAAATTAAGGACGTGCGCTGTTATAAGTCGAGGTATAATGTCTACCGGCTTTGGATTGATGCTTGGTGTGCGCTTTCCATTACAAGTTACCTCACGATTGGTAATTGTAGCTCATCTTGTAGCAATCATACAAAAACTCTTCCAGATCTGAGCTGACCCTAATCATGCGTATGTTATTTCACCGAGAATGTTTTTCCCAATCTTCAATCTTCGTATTAAGTCGCTATATTTTCTTAATCGCCATATCACATTCTGTACAAAATTGTGTTGTACTTGTCTTCAACACTGCAGATACGTCTTTCGTTGACTGCATTGCATTCTGATTGTCGATTTAGATGTTCATTTATCTCCTTTGTTTCTTTTATAATATCGTGGTCCGTAGAGTTGCGCTGGTTTAAGGTTGTCTTCTCTGTTAATATTGCCTTTAGTTGCAAACTATGGTACAACCACCACATGGCGTCCAATGGATCTGTGAGAGGCTGACATGTATGTTGATGCACTTCTACTTGTAATGCTCTGCACATGAGATTCTGGAGTATATTGACGGCATTGTACTGATTAAGCACTGCCCACATGCGCCGCGTTCAATGCTGGAATAGAACATGCAAGAGCTCTGTTCCATTGAGGCCATCCTGTGCAGGCTCTCGTGCACATCCCACTCCCCATCTGAAATATTAGCAGAAATGATGCACTTCATTTAAAATATAAAAGTAATGTCAACAACCCTTGGACCAGCCCACTTTTGCAGTTCCCTGAAGATAATTGTACAAGTGGTAATACTATTTTTTTTACAATTTCACCATGACGCATTTATATATTTTTGTTCTATTTCTATGGGTTTGGGTAAATCAGATGTTTTTATTATTAAGGCTTACATTATTTTTAGGATCCTGCAGGAGAGAACACGCCCCTAAAAGTCTGGGTCAGTTTATTTATTTATTTCTTCTCTTATGGGCTCTCCAGTTACAACTTAAAATATTGTTATATTTCTAATGGAAAACAGGCATAACAAATAGAAAACGCATACAGTCCTAACATTTGCCAAACGTTAATAAAAACGTAATAAGATCTTTCCAAGACCCAGTTAAATAGTATTTTTTCGATTGCAAGAGGTCCTGGTCAAACCTTTAAAAACGATGTTAATACTGTTAAATCAATACTGTAGGTCATGCGAGTGGCCAGGTATCCGCAGGACTATAAACTTGTTTTTTCATTTTTCTGTTTTTTAAAGAACCCTTTTCCAGTATTAGGAGTGTTTTTCTATTTATACCGGGACTTTATGGGTTTCTGAAAAAAGGAAAAAGAATGCTTACATTTCTGCTTTTGCCTATTATTCGCCACATAACCTTCAATAGACATTTAAACATATTTTGCAGGCATTCTATTAACAAGCCAGACCAAATGGCTTTGCCAATGTTTGCTTTTAAAAGTATGGTGATTTATTAGAAGGGGAAGGTTGAGGTAAGCTGTCTCTCCAATAGCAAAATATGTGCAGACAGGAAGGTGCAGATGTATTGGGGCAATTATAAAAGTTAGACGCTACCGCTAGTATTTACATGTTGTCAAGATTGGAACCTGTGTTTAAAAGTCCCAATGACAGAAATGTATTGAATAGATCAATCAACGTCTCATATAAATGATGAACAGTATGTGTTAATAGCTCCATCACAAGTTATAGCTTTCTATAATAATATAAAATAAAACATCATTTAAATGTGAGCATCACCAGGGAGGTTTCCACGCTAAAAGCCCAACCCTGCGGCCCAGTGTTCATTGATCTAATCGATAAAATAACCGTGCAATATGTGAGGTAGTTGGCTATACGTTGTAACAGGCTTGTCAAATAAATCCCCTGCCAGCATCACAGTCCAATCCTTTGTGAATACGTCAAAATACGAGCAGCAGGTGCCATTGCATCTTGCACTGGACATTTATTTTAACTTGAAATGCTTATTTTATGACGTATTAGATTCAGATATCAAAACCAATTATCAAATTCAAGAGTACAGAAACATTATACGAGTACCTCTGATGTTCAGCTTTTATAAGTAGACACCTAACTGCAGCTTAGAGGTCGCTGGAACCACTGAATGCTGTTGCAGACTGGGAAATAATCAACTTTCAGTCTTGAGGCAAACGCTATATGTGTTTAATTGAAATACATTTTTCCTGAGCCAAACCTAAAAATATTCACAGCCCCGAAGAGTGGTCTCTCCACTGCTAACCACTGCATACTTATCCTTGGGAAAGTCCATGGAAGGAACTGCTTCTCACGTTTTTCCTACCAATAATGTCCTGCAAACTGCAGCTTATTACATTTCATAACACAGTTTAATATTCAGCTAATAGAACATGTCTAATTATTTTCATTCCGTCACTCCCTAAAGAACACAATGTGACTTTATTGACAGGAGTCACATGATAAGTGAAACCTGGATGGACTCATGTAAGGAGTGTATTGGCTGCAAACTGGCTTGAGGAGTGTAGCCTGGAAAATCTAGAAAAAGCATTCATTTGATAAACTGATCCCAAAGCAAAACAAGACTAGCGTGTCACTAACCACAATGTCCAAGCAGCATTGTTGTTGACTTTGATAGGGTGGTGTCTCCCCTTTCAACCGTCTTTTTGTATCACACCAAGTATGTTACATTGTTGTGTCACCCCATACTTTCCCCAAAGGTAACCCTCCAAACGTTCAAATGGTGCGTTTATCCTCAAATGATGAAACCGTGCAATGGCATAATATTTGACAGATATTTGAGCAGTGACCCAAGATCTGCAAATGCCGGGGTTGCCGATTAAAAAAGGTAAATAAATAAGGTACACGCTGAAAGTATATATATTCTAATGCTTTCAGAAAGGCAACCATAGTGTGCATACAATAGGAAAACCCTGAGCTTATCACATGCAGGAAACTCCATTAAAATAGATCTGCCTTATTGACCGCATTTAGTAAAATACAATAAAATAAATTGATCAAGAGATCTTTCAAGCATCACCTTGCTATTTATTTTGCACTCGCACTCAATATAGCATGACATCCATGGTCAGTGTTCTGTTCTTTTGCCCTGGAGTAAACCAAAAGGTGACCTTTGGCAATCCACACGCCAATACTAACTAACCACGTCCAAATCAGCCCTGACACTGACCAAAGACTGAGCAGTAATTCCTGAATTATTTCTTCATTTTCTATTTATTATATTATGGGTTGTAGTAATATGATCTTTAGCACATGAATCAGACTCGGAGCTACTACGTAAAATGTGTGAATTACAACGAGAATCCACTTCTTTTATTATTAACAACAGATATTTTTCTCTTTCCTTGCTTTAGAGATTGAAAAGGATACGTCTTTCTGGAAGAAGATGAGTTTCAGCATGAGGATATCTTCACATTAAGTTCAGGTAAGTGTCTACTGAAAAATGTCTCAACTAAGTCCACCTTTATTCCATGCAACTCTGCCTAGGATGTTTTCCCTCAGTACTTTTCGTTCTTCTAGTCTTTTTTTTCTTTTTAAAAAAAACGTTCTTTACTGTAATGACTGTTTCTCCCTTCCTTTATCAGTTTTCCCTTCACCCCATTTACTTTCAGAACTCTTGTCGGTGAAAATCTCTTCGTGACTGCAGGTGAAGTGTGTTGAACGGTCCTTTCACATCTTACTTTAGCTCTCTGTTCACCCCGCTTCCAATAATGCTGTAATATCAGTAGGATGCAGTTCTTTGGTTATTCTCTCTCTTTAAGTTTGTTTGGAAAGGCTATCACATGTGAATGGCCGTTCTTACACCTCTTTCTCTAGACGGCATTCCTCACTGCTTTATCTCGTTGGCGCAACGGCGCTTGGTTTATAGTTCCCCATTAATTTCTATCATCTCACCCGACACACGTGAGACTTTCATTACAAGCGCAACGGCGCTGACTTTAAACCCCCACTCTTTCCCAACAACGTTGGCGCAACAGCGCTTATTTCGTAACTCCCCTTTTCCTTGTAATCTCCTTCAACATACGTGAGAGCTTGGGCTAGAACGCAACGACGTTAGCTTCATCAGCCTCTCCGCGACAACGGTCGCTTAAACCACTCGGTGGATTTATGGGTGAAAACAGGAGCGCTCTCTCTCTCGCTCTCTCTTCCACTCACCTCCGTTCGTCGTTTCGCTCAGCTGGGAAGGCGGAAGCCGACGGCATAAGGATTCTTTATGTCGGCTCGCCATGAGGTTTCGCTTCGCCAATTTCACTCTCCCGATCGGTCGGGCTCGATATCTGCACAGAATCTCTTTGTTACTGTCACCTCTAACGAACTGTGTTTTCCTTCTATTTCGTTGTTTTTATCGGGCAGCCGCGCTTCTCAAACAGCTGATCCTTCCTCCTCAGTACGCCCACACCAAACCGTCCTCCTCCGAATCCCCTTCTTCTCGAGATGTTTCCTAGGCAACCCAAACAGAGTGTAAAACATTAGAAGAAAGTCCATACATCTGTGACTTCCTGGTCTTCCTGATTGAACTAATGCCTATACATTACCACCCATTTAGATTCTGCGATAACATGTAGAGACTGACTCCGTCATACCCCCTCTACTAAGCCCTTACGCTCGGGAAGGGTTTCTGCTCTGGATAAGAAATCAGCCCGTGAAAGCATCTTCCCCGGTTGGTGGATAGTTTTAAATGAGAAGGGCTGAAGGGAAAGGAACCACCTTAACACTCTTTGGTTTGAGTCTTTGTTTCGGGATCACCAAACTAACGGTGCAGTGCCAGTTATCAGTGTAAACTCTCGACCAAGTAGGTAATACCTAAGTGCTTCAATGGCCCACTTGACCGCCAAACATTCCTTCTCGATGGTTGGGTAGCTTAGTTCATGAGGTAACAATTTTCTACTTATGAATAGTATAGGCCTTTCTCTTCCTCCTTCATTTTGGTAAAGTACTGCCCCGAGTCCTGTACCTGAGGCATCCGTTTGTAGGAAAAATGGTGCACTAAAATCGGGACAGTGTAAAACAGCCTGAGTAGTTAGAGCTTCTTTTAAGCCATTGAAGGCCCTTAGGGTTTCAACCGTTTGCCAAGCTTTTCTGTTCCCAGTGGGTTTCTTCAATAGGTCTGTTAAAGGAGAAGCCAACGTGGAAAAATGTGGAATAAACCTTCTATAATACCCCACAAACCCCAGAAAGGCCCTTACTTGTTTCGAGGTTTCAGAGAATTTTAATTGCTTTATGGCCTTCACTTTTTCCTCTTGCGGTTTTATCATCCCTTGACCCACATAATACCCCAGATATTTCGTATGAAAGGTTGCCATATGAGTCTTCTTGGGGTTTATGTGCAATCCAGCCCCTCTCAGAGTCTCAAGCATCTTCCTTAGATGGACTAGATGCTCCTCCCAGCTTTGACTGTAAATGATAATGTCATCCAGATATGCTCCTACATAACTTTCATGTCCTTTTACTAGATGGTTCATTAACCTCTGAAAGATTGCCGGAGCCCCATGTAGGCCGAAGGGTAGTACCGTGAATTGATATAATCCAGTAGGTGTTGCAAATGCCGTCTTTTCTTTGTCTGATGGTAACAAAGGAATCTGCCAATAACCTTTGGTTAGATCAATGGTAGTTAGAAACTTGGCCTTCCCCAGGTTATTCAAGAGGTCCTCTATACGTGGCATTGGGTAGGCATCACATTTGGAAACTTTGTTTACTTTCCTGAAATCCATACAAAATCTTACAGTGCCGTCTGCCTTCGGTACCAAGACCACCGGAGAGCTCCAGTCACTATATGAAGGTTCTATGATCCCTAAATCTAACATTTCCTTCACTTCTTGGTTTATAGCTTGTATCTTTGACTCAGGTATTCGGTAGGGTCTGAGACGAACTATAGAGCCGGGTTTAGTGGTTATGTGATGACATGTTAGATTAGTTCTCCCTGGAAGAGAAGAAAAGATTTCTGCAAACTCTTGTAAGAGATGGGACAGCTCAGTCTTTTCGGCAGATTTCAGTTCAGGATTGATATTCAAACTTTCAACTCCTATTCTTTCTTTAAGCTGGGGAAAATGTTCTTCTGATGAGGGTTCACTAGAAATCATAGCTATAGGTTGAATGGGTGGTATCCATTTTTTTAGTAAATTGACATGATATGTTTGCCACGATAGTCTAGTACCAGGTTGTTTCACTTTGTATGTTAATTGTCCTAACACTTCTTGAATTTCAAAAGGCCCCTTCCAGGCAGCCAACATCTTATTGTCCGAAGTGGGTAGTAGTACCAGGACCTGATCTCATGTGTTAAAGGTACATAACCGGGCCTTTTGATTGTAATACCTTTCTTGGTTTATCTGAGCTTGGAGAAGATTGTTGCTAGCTATAGCCTGAAGCTTCTCTATCCTCTCCCGTAATTGGGAGGCATATTCGGTCAACGTTACCTCACTATCGAACTGTTCTTCCCAGTTTTCCTTCAACACATCTAATAGAGTCCTTACAAGTCTCCCGAACAACAGTTCAAAGGGTGAAAACCCTGTTGACGATTGGGGAGTGTTCCTCAGGGACATCAATATCCAGGGTAGCATTCTGTCCCAATCTTTGTTCTCCGGCGAGATTGTCTTACGTAACATTTGTTTGATCGTTTGGTTGTAGCGTTCCACTAACCCATCGGTCTGTGGGTGATATACTGCTGTCTTTAAATGTTCCATTTTTAGGGTTTCACACACTTGCTTCAGTACGTTGGACATGAAGTTGGTTCCACGGTCCGTGACAATTTCCCTAGGAATTCCCACTCGTCCAATGAAGGGAACTAGGACATCACATATTTGCTGCGTATTTGTTGCCTTTAGGGGAAAAGCTTCCGGATACCTTGTAGCATAGTCTACAATAACAAGTATGTATTTATGACCTCTTCTGGTTGGCTCCATGGGTCCGACAACATCGATTCCTATTCGGCTGAAGGGTTCAAGTACCAGAGGCACAGGTTGCAAAGGGGCCTTCTTGATGTTTGCTCTATTTTTCTTTTGACACTCCTCGCATGACTGACAAAATCTAGCCACCTGCTGGTATATCCCTGGCCAGTAGAACCTATCCAAAATCTTCTTAGAGGTCTTTTCGGTTCTGAGATGTCCCTCCCCGACCTGTAAGTGAGCGACTTCCAGGACCGTTGTATAATATTTGCTTGGAACCAACAGCTGCTTCAACACATCTCCACTCCTAGATTTACTCACTCTATACAGTAGCCCTTTTTCCTTGATGAAATGAGGACCTTCTCCAGGTGAAACCTCTTTAGCCCGCTCTCGTGCATATTGGAGTAATGGATCTAGGTCTTGAGCGGCTCTGAAACTATCGCCATTCTCATCCAACCTCCAATCTACGGATACTGGACACACATTCTTAGTTCTCCATTCCTCCTTCATCTTTCTCCTTAGTTTCCGACTCTTCTGAGGTTTGGTGCACGGGGAGGTTATTTCCTCTCCATGAAAAGGGGCCATTTCCCACCAGCTCTTCTCAATTTCATGAATTAGTTTAGAGAATTTCTGCAGATCGGAGCCAATTAGTAAAGGTTTCGGTAGACTGGGTAGTACCGCTGCTTTCACTCCGACTGTTTCTCCACCCACCCTAATTTGTATCTTTCTTGCAGGGTAAGTTTTTATATCCCCATGCACACATCTAACAGGAATTTCCCCTGCTGAACGAGGACTATCACCTACCAGTTCTGATGTCACCGCTGTCTGTAGACTTCCTGAATCAACTAGGGCAGTGGTAGGCTTCCCGTCGACCTCCGCCTCACAGGTATACAAATATTGAGACTGTCTTCCGTGTAAGGTTTCAGGGTAGTCTCTTTCTTTCATAGATTCGAGTACACTCACATCCATCGGTTCTGGTTTTGGTTTCTTTGGACAGAACCTGGCGAGGTGTCCCCACTCTCCACAATCAAAGCATTGTGGGCCTCGAATAGATGTTGTAGCTGTACGATAATTTGAGGGTCCCTCACTGCTAGGTCTGGTCCGAAGGTTCTCCCCTTCGGGTTTCCTCAACATAGAATGAGGCCATCTTGGTTGGGGTGTGGTTTTATTCATCATGACGTGTGGTTTAGAACTTGATGCATAGGTCAACACCCGGCCCTGTCCTGCCTTTTGATACGCCGCCGCTACTTCCACTGCCTCCAACAATGATAATCGATGGTGTTTTTTGACCCATCGTTGTACTGGGCCGGGTAGTCCTCCTATGAATTGCTCCAAGATGACCTTTTCCATTATCTCAGCCGGTGAAGACACAGTGGGTTGTAACCACTTCTCTGCCAGTTCCTTCACTCGGTAGAACAACTGTCTTGGGGTCTCCTCTCCCCCCAGTTTAACCTCCCTGAACTTGATACGATAGGTCTCCTCATCGTGTCCCATACGTTCTAGGACCACCTTCTTCATGTCTCCATATGTGGTATCCCCCGTGGGATTTGCGGTCTGATAAGCTGACTGCATCTCACCGGTCATCAATGGTGCGATGTAGTGGCACCATCTCTCGGCAGGCCATTGGGCATTTCGAGTGACCCTCTCAAAGTTTACGAAGAAATGGGCTGGGTCTTCTCTTACTGAGTATTTTTGTAATACTGAAGTAGGGACTTGAGGATTATTCCTGACATTTGTGACTTCCAACAACTGCGCTTGCTGCATTTGTAATGCTTGTTGAAACGCTAATCTGCCTGCTTGTGCCTGCTGATTCTGCATTTGTATGGCTTGTTGTAGCATCTGTTGTCCCTCAGAAAGGGTCTTAATGAGGTCCTCCATGATGTTCTCAGAATCCCACTTCTTACACCAACTGTAGTAATATGATCTTTAGCACATGAATCAGACTCAGAGCCACTACGTAAGATGTGTGAATTACAACGAGAATCCACTTCTTTTATTATTAACAACAGATATTTTTCTCTTTCTTTGCTTTAGAGATTGAAAAGGATACGTCTTTCTGGGAGAAGATGAGTTTCAGCATGAGGATATCTTCACATTAAGTTCAGGTAAGTGTCTACTGAAAAATGTCTCAACTAGTTCCACCTTTATTCCATGCAAGTCTGCCTAGGATGTTTTCCCTCAGTACTTTTCGTTCTTCTTGTCTTTTTTTCTTTTTAAAAAAAAACGTTCTTTACTGTAATGACTGTTTCTCCCTTCCTTTATCAGTTTTCCCTTCACCCCATTTACTTTCAGAACTCTTGTCGGTGAAAATCTCTTCGTGACTGCAGGTGAAGTGTGTTGAACAGTCCTTTCACATCTTACTTTAGCTCTCTGTTCACCCCGCTTCCAATAATGCTGTAATATAAGTAGGATGCAGTTCTTTGGTTATTCTCTCTCTTTAAGTTCGTTTGGAAAGGCTATCACATGTGAATGGCCGTTCTTACACCTCTTTCTCTAGACGGCATTCCTCACTGCTTTATCTCGTTGGCGCAACGGCGCTTGGTTTATAGTTCCCCTTTAATTTCTATCATCTCACCCGACACACGTGAGACTTTCATTACAAGCGCAACGGCGCTGACTTTAAACCCCCACTCTTTCCCAACAACGTTGGCGCAACGGCGCTTATTTCGTAACCCCCCTTTTCCTTGTAATCTCCTTCAACATACGTGAGAGCTTGGGCTAGAACGCAACGGCGTTAGCTTCATCAGCCTCTCCGCGACAACGGTCGCTTAAACCACTCGGTGGATTTATGGGTGAAAACAGGAGCGCTCTCTCTATCGCTCTCTCTTCCACTCACCTCCGTTCGTCGTTTCGCTCAGCTGGGAAGGCGGAAGCCGACGGCATGAGGATTCTTTATGTCGGCTCGCCGTGAGGTTTTGCTTCGCCAATTTCACTCTCCCGATCGGTCGGGCTCGATATCTGCACAGAATCTCTTTGTTACTGTCACCTCTAACGAACTGTGTTTTCCTTCTCAAACAGCTGATCCTTCCTCCTCAGTACGCCCACACCAAACCGTCCTCCTCCGAATCACCTTCTTCTCGAGATGTTTCCTAGGCAACCCAAACAGAGTGTAAAACATTAGAGGAAAGTCCATACATCTGTGACTTCCTGGTCTTCCTGATTGAACTAATGCCTATACATTACCACCCATTTAGATTCTGCGATAACATGTAGAGACTGACTCCGTCACATGGGTATTTGAGCAAGAACTTAGCTTTGGGTAGCAACGAAGCGCTGTACATTGGTAGTGATCACTTATAAATCGAGTGGCTGAAAGCAGTCTTGGTTAAGACATTTATATTACACCAGCAGCACGTTTACTGCTCCAATTAAGTCATTAACTCTCAGAAGACTGCTTTGAAAAAACACTGGAAGCCATTTCAAGTTCCAAGTTTGATGGCAAGGCTTGCTTAAAGTGAACTCCAAGAGTTCCCATGAGATGGTGTTTTGGGCGGTGAGGGGTTGGAAATTGCCATAGGGATTAGCATGGCTATGCACAGTTAATGGGTGGGCAAATAACCAAACCCCACCTATATGTTTTGCGTCCTTCCTCATATGTCATTTTTCCCTATCTGTACTCTAAAGAAATAGTTTTGGCTTATAGGTGACGTTAAAGCGCTACCTAATAGCCCAAACTAAAAATAAGAGTAGCACCAATTTGCATACGGAACGACCAACAATACAGGACATGACAGAGGACATGATAATGCCACACCTGGGGTTGTACGTGGCCCCTTCAGTACATTCTCTTTGATTGGATGTAGAACGTGTTTTCTGTTCTGTCAATAGAAATCTATATGAATGTAACTGATCAGGAGGAAATGTTACACATCATTAGACCTAGTAATGTTGACAAACGAGCGTTCCCTTTTCTCCCCCGACATCACTCCTTGCCCATTGATACTTTTTTAAATAGGCCAAGCTAGCATG
Source organism: Ambystoma mexicanum (assembly GCF_040938575.1). Taxonomy (NCBI): domain Eukaryota; kingdom Metazoa; phylum Chordata; class Amphibia; order Caudata; family Ambystomatidae; genus Ambystoma; species Ambystoma mexicanum. Next base: position 984,770,923 of record NC_090928.1, on the reverse strand, counting down.
TGATTTTTGCGTGTCATGGCTTGCAGAACGTGTAATTTTGGCTTCCTGTAATGCAAGTGTATTGTGATGTTCCCTTTAAAGATGTAAAACTATGTTTACATAATGCAAAGTGGCGTGAGCTTTCTTTGAAGCCTAACCGAACTGAACAGCTTACACATGGCAAGATTTAAAATGAGATATATGCAAGGTCTTCAACCACTTTAAAGACACCCTCTAAAGGAGCCTGTGCGATAGCCCCAGCTTTTAGTCATTTTTTACACGGGCATGCTGCTTGCTAATAGGCATGCGTTTAAATTGACAGTTGCACAGAAAAATACGCTTTTTACGTGTTAGAAAAGCAGTCAAAACAGTAGCAGAATGATCAGCAATTGCAGTCCTGCATGCAGTGTTGAATAATTGCATCCTGTCCATGCTGGGACTGCAGGTTGGCTTGAGGTTTCCCACATGTCACGTTCCGATTCTGGTTCCTCTCGGCCGTTCATCCGTGACACGCTTTGAACCCAAGCATACAACCCTTGTGAGACAGCCGTGATGGTGTGGAATAGAGAGGAAAGGCCAAAGTGCCGGACACAAGGAAACCAATGAAAGGTCCGACTGCCCAATAGAACGGGATAGTACGGGCTGAGCACAGCAACTGTGTGAGTGTACTTTTTTTTTTTATTAGTCCTCAGGCCGGGCCCTGATTAAACCACAATGGAGGCCCGGCCTCCGATATCACACTAGCGACTAGGCACGGAAACGGCCGACGTGCCCAACAGTCGCGCACACACTTGCGCGCCTGCAACAATAGGCGACACGAAGTGTGGCGCTTGCACATACAGCCTGCTCCAACGCCTGCCCTGGCGGCATAAGAGAGGGCCCGCTGGAGTACCCAGGGCCCTCTGCAGTGACGTGGACGGCCTGGATCAACACAGATTGTGGGCACTGGCACCACCTGAAGCGTGCAACACCTACCTGCGAGCCACAGGAAGCATAACGGGCTCCAAAGCAACATCGCCGTACGGCCCCTGCTCAGCACATTCCGCACAGCTATGCAGTGGAAGTGTCCCCACCGAGGCGTGAAACGGCCCCTGCTCAGCACATTCCGCACAGCTATGCAGTGGAAGTGTCCCCACCGAGGCGTGAAACGGCCCCTGCTCAGCACATTTTGCCAGCTACTACTTATTGTAAGGAATGCATGGTATTAACAGTAAGACGGACACAAGTGAACACAGTTCAAGGCTGTTTATTGAACTTCAAAAAGGGTTTGATAAATGTTATATTATGTTATTTGGCATTTATATAGCGCTCTATATATCATTAGCATGGCCTCAAAGCGCTGGTAGGTTGAACGCCCTCAGGAACCGTAGTTCTGGTCAGTAGAGAGATAGTGTCGTAGGGTGCGTGGGTGCACCAGATATGTGTACAGCTGATGTAATTGTCGGATGGTAGCTGCATCCTAGCGTTAGGTGTGGTGCTGGAGATATCAGTTAGATGTGTGCAGTCTGGTGGGTGGACACCCAGACTGGGCTCTGGCTGCGTTAGGCCTGAAGGACGCATATGTGACTAATAAGCCGGAATGTACTTGGCTAGCTGCGTTTTATTGGGTGGTGAGGAGTTCATGGGTCGTGTTCGTATGTGGACAGCTAGGCCGAATTAATCTTATAGCTGTGTTCTAGTTGAATGGTAGTGTACAGTAGAGAGTAAGCGTAGTGATGTGATAAGATGGTTATATTTAAAGTGCACAAGACCAGGCGCGTGAACAGGATGGCAAGGATCAGAGCGACACACTGACACATAGAGACAGGGGGTTGGGCTTACAGCGACAGGAGGGGGATATGGATATATAGCAACAGCATGGGGATCAGGAAACCAGGGTACACAGTGATACACATGTGGGGCATGTTAACATTTGCAATTCATCCGCTCTATCCGTTCCATCCGCTCTATCCATTTCATCCACTCTGTCCATTCCAATCATTCCATCCATTCCAGCCACTTTGTCTATTCCATTCACTCCATTCATTCCTTCCTTCCACTCCGTCCATTCATTCCTTCCTCCCTTCCACTCCATCCATTCCATCCACTCCGTCCATTCCATCTACTTTATCAATTTCATCCATTCCATCTGTTCTATCCATTTAATGTATTCTATCCGCTCCATCCATTCTGGCCACTCCATTCAATCCGGCCACTCCATCCAATCCGGCCACTCCATCCAATCTATCCATTTCATCCACTCTATCCTTTACATCTATTCCATCCACTCTATTCATTTCATCCACTCTATCCATTCCACCCACTCCATCCATTCCCTACGCTCTATCGGTTCTATCCGCTCCATCCGCTTCATCCACTCTATCTGCTTTGCTCGCTTCATCCGCTCCATCTGTTCGATCTCCTCCGTCCACTCTATCCATTCCATCTAAACTATCCACTCTATTCATTCCATCCATTCCATCTGTTCTATCTGCTCCATCCATTCCGTCCACTCCATCCATTCTGTCTACTCTATCCATTCCGTCCATTTCATCTGTTCTATCCATTCCGTCCGCTCCATCCATTCCGTCTACTCTATCCACTCTATTCATTCCATCCATTCCATCTGTTCTATCTGCTCCATCCATTCAGTCCACTCCATCCATTCCGTCTACTCTATCCACTCTATCCATTCCGTCCATTTCATCTGTTCTATCCATTCCGTCCGCTCCATCCATTCCGTCCGCTCCATCCATTCCGTCCGCTCCATCCATTCATTCATTCCGTCCGCTCCATCCATTCATTCCGTCCGCTCCATCCTTTACATCCATTCCATCCGCTCTATTAATTTCATCCATTTCATCTGCTCCATCCATTCCATCCATTTCATACACTCTTTCGACTCTATCCATTCCATCCATTCCGTCCATTCCATCCACTCCGTCCACTCCATCCGTCCACTTTATCCATTTCATCCATTCCATCTGTGCTATCCATTTCATGTATTCTAAACACTCTATCCATTTAATCCATTCCATCCACTCCATCCGTTTCATCATTCCATACATTCCGTCCGTTCCATCCATTCCGTCCACTCTATCCATTTCATCTATTCCATTCACTCTATTCATTTTATTAATTTCATGCTCTCCATCCATTTCATACACTCTTTCGACTCTATCCGTTCCATCCACTCTATCCATTCCATCCACTCTATCCATTCCATCCACTCCCTACGCTCTATCGGTTCTATCCACTCCGTCCATTTCATCCACTCCATTCGCTTCATCCACTCCATTCGCTCCCTCCGTTCCACTCATCTACTCCATCCGCTTTGCTTGCTTCATCCTCCCCATCTGTTCCATCCCCTCCATCCATTTAACCATTTCATTTATTCCAACCTTTCAACCGTTCAATGCACCCATACACTCCGTCCATTCTATCTGTTATCTTTTGTTACTTGGTATTTAGAGATCGCTCTATGTATCATTGGTATGATCTCAAAGCGCTGGTAGATTGAACGCCCTCAGGACTGCAGTTCTGGTCAGTAGAGAGAGAGAGATAGTGTCATAAGGGGTGTGGGTGCAGCTAAGCCGAATTCGTCAGGGGTATAGCTGTGTTCTAGTTGTGTGATGGTGTATAGTAGAGAGTAAGCGTAGTGATGTGATATGATGATTATCTTAAAAGCACCCGAGACTAGGCACGTGAACAGGATGGCAGGGGACACACAGACACACAGTGACAGGGGTCTGGGTATATAGCGACAGCAGGGGGGGGTATGGATATATAGTAACAGCATGGGGACAGGAAAGCAGGGTACACAGTGACATACGTGTTTAACATTTACATTCCCATTTCTATCTAGATGCGATTCAGGCCAACGTTCACTACTCCACCCAAGTGTGGGACAAGCCAACATCCGTATCTCCATCCAGATGCGACTCAGGCCAATGTTCGCGACTTCATCTAGGTGTGGCACATGCTACCACTCACAATTCCATCCAAGTGTGGGACATGCCGACACTCACAATTCCGTCTAGGTATGTGACATGCTGGGACATGCCAACATTCACATTTCCATCCAGATGTGACTCAGGCCAATGCCCACGATTTCATTCACAATTCTAACCAAGTGTGATACATGTTACCATTCACAATTCCATCTATGTATGGGACATGTTGATGATTGCATTCTATCTAGATGCGACTCAGGCTAATGTTCACAATGTCATCTCTAAATATGGCACATGCTACTATTCAGAATTCCATCTAGGTGTGGGACATGCTAACAATCACATTCTATCTAGATACGACTCAAGGTAATGTTAACAATTTCATCTCTAAGTGTGGCACATGCTACTATTCACAAATTCCATAAACACCTATATAAGCCTAAATCTACAGATGGGAGAAAGCTACGACCATAATAACGCAGTCCTAGTGGTGTCTTGTCCAAATAAAGGGCCTATACCAAAAATTCCTATTGACAATCCTTACCTTTAAATACAAATAGTGTGGGGGGAACAATGTTATGAAGAAGAAAGCAATGTTCAAAATGATATGTCAGGATGTTCAGTCCATTAGCTTCCCTTCCCCATGTTTTCAGCACAGGACAATGCGGTTTACTCAATCGTAGCACAGTCTCTGGCTTCTCTGGCACAAGGATACAGTTCAATAATTAGCATCAGAGCTTCTTCACTCAGAGGGCCTGATGCAACCAAATAAGTTATGTTTCTCCTAAGATTTGCACAAGTATTCTATTCAGGTGATTCACTATACACCCAAGATCCCCTGAAACGGGCTTGGACCCCTTTGACAAAATTTTAGCAGAATAGTCTTTTCTTGGGTGACTCACGGTTAACAGCCGGGCTCAGATCCCTTTCAACACAATTAGTCTCCCTCGGCCGGGCTCGGACCAATTTCAATTTACTTCAAGTATTGAAGACATTCGTGTGTGCACAGGGTTTGGCTTGACCCGCTGCATGACCACTTTGCTTTCACAATTCCTCTTGTTTTAACATGTGTCACCTTTTTGTTAGAAACCTGACACAAACCTTCGAATGAGCACCCACGTGGTGCCGGGCCACCCCATCTATGGTGTTGTATCTCAGCTTCAATATTCAATCACTCATCTGCTGTTTTAATGCCATTTCAGTCGCTCATCACATACGCTTCATGCACAGTTATCTTCAATATTGGTTTTCACACAAACAGGTCTGGTATCAGTCTTCCCAAATCACCGGCTGTGCCGCTTTCACTGGTGCTGCTTTGTTGTAGGAGCCAAGGACAGTACCACATCGGCAAACGATCCTCCCCACTTTGTTGTCACAGGAGAGCCCAAGGTACCTCTGACACACAATGCAGGATTCTTCAGCTTTGATTCCAGGTCTACGGTTTACTATTCTCAAAGGCTTATGAAAGATATGGTCTTTCTGTGAAAAGGTCAAGGGCACTTCCTCCTTGCAATTCTCTTCGGTCTTGCCATCTTCTGCCTTGTGTTAAACTGCCATCTTGGAACTGCTGCTTCCTCGTGTGCTTTGCCTTGCTCAGAATGGGCTTTAGTGCTCTGCCTTTTATCCATGTGGGGAAGTGTGATGAAAGTCAGGTGTGTGTAATGATCAGTAATTGCCTGACCCTGCCTGACAATTGTATTGGGACACGTCAGGTATACGGCTGGTAGGATGGGGTAAATGTGTTACAGGGAAGGGGATACCGTGTCTCGCCATCAGGTGTCCCACTTCCACTCCCTAAGATCCCTCATCCAGGTGATCCTCCCGCACTGGTCCACGCCCAGGAACTGGATGACAGATCCCCGAGCACTAGTGGGTGAAACACCTTCCGGTTTCTCACAATACCAGATTGGGCGCCGAAAAGAACACATGCACCAGAGGCACAAGTAAGCCAGGAATATCAATACAGCACCCCACCGAGTGGCGGGCAGGGAGGAGGGGAGGTGGCATCAGTCCTGCAGGCTTCAGTGCGCATTGTGACCCAGTACCCACAGTATGCTGCCACCCCAGAAGTGGTGTTGTCAGACCAACAAGGGAGAGCACCTCACGGCAGCCATGCCTGATTTATCAAGCATGAGCAAGTGACCGCAGGCAGGCCACTCAATCCCGGGCACGATGTCATTGTGGTCCCAGATCCCCAGGGGAGCACTCTGGCCAGCATAATGTGCAAGTGGATAGGAGCACGTGGCATGATTCCGCACAGGGCACTTTCATGACACCCTTTGATCCATAAACGGAAGGGGCCACCCTCCAGTGGGAGATCTGGCTGCAGCAGTTTGAGCTTCACCTGAAATCAAAGAAAGTCACTGTAGAGGAGGGGAAACCCACGCCCTAATGCTGAACCTGGGCACGCATGCATTGCCACTTTTCAACCCATTACCAAAAAGAGGTCAGGAAGAGGACTACCAGACAGCGAGAGCTGCGCTCAACGGGAAATTCAGACCCCAACTGAATTCTGATTATGAGCCTTTTTCAACTGAGCTTAGTGAGACAACAACCATCAGAATCCATCGATGACTTCCACTGGAGAATCCGTGAACTCGCCATCGGCTGTGAGTTTCCCAACAAAGAATTCTCCATAAGACAAGTCATTCATGATATCTCGTCCGAGAAGCTTCGGAGGGACATTCTGCCAGAGAGAAACAATCCCATAGAATGCATTCTAGAAATGGGGCGTAAGAGAGAAAGAACAAACACCATGGATGCAGCAATTAGCTGGCCTGCCAATTGATGACCAACAACCCACGGCTAACATCGCAGTGGTCGACACCAAAGGAATGTCACAGGGGAAAGGCCCAGTCCTGCCGACATGGCCACTGCACACTCAATGGTCCTGCAAAGGGAGCGGAGGAGCATGGCACCGTGACAGATCCTGCCCAGCCATCGGCGCCACATGTCGGAAATGTGGGAAACTCAACCACTTCGCCTCGGTTTGCCTCAGTTCAGGCCAGCGGCGACACACCCAAGGGAACCACTCAACAGAACATCCAAAACCGAGAAGCGGATGGCAGGCAAGTCACAGGGGTAAAGCCCGAACAGTAGAGCATGGAATGAGCAGCGACAGCCAAGCAAGTGAAGAATCGGAAGAAGAATCGCCCCCAGTCGACACACCAAGCACTGGAAGAGATGGGGCACGAGAGTGCACCTCATCTCCATAGTAGGGTCGCACAAGACCAAAGAGAACAACACACAAGTACCAACCAACCTGCACAGTGAGGATGAATAGCGAACCGACAAAAGTAGTCATTGACACAGGAGCAACAGTGAATGTTATACCGCTTAACAAAATAAAAGCAAGGCCCACCAAGCCGGTGATTCTTCAACACAAAACCGTGCGGCTTTACGCATATGGGAGCAAAGCGCCCCTCCAAGTGAAGGGGTTGTTCAAAGCCTACGTCGGGTACAATGGCAAAGCCTGCAGAGCCAGATTATATGTCATAGACGCCGGCATTGAGAATTTACTGAGCTGTAAGACGTCAGAAAAACAGAAAATCATTCACTTTGCACTCCAGCTGCAACAACCAGCGGCCGATAGGCTCATGCTAAACACCTGAAACTCTTAACAGGCATTGGATGCTTAAAGAAGCGAACAGTGACACTCCATATTGACCCCACCATTGAACCAAAAACAGTCCTGCACAGGAGGGTCCCCTTTCATATGCGAGCAGCAGCTGAGGAGGAGCTCAAGAAGCTGGACGACCGCTGCATCATTGAGACAACGTTGGGACTGTAAGAGAAGCCTGGTATCACAAGTATGACACTGACACAAAAGGTACAATTTGTAAAACCGTTCTTGAAGTTTTCAATGTGGTTGGAGAAACTCCTACTTTGCCCTGTAGCTAGGGTGGGAGTATTCTCGACCATCAAATAATAAATAAAACAGTCCTAGTTGAGTCCGTCAAATCAAAAATGTCCTATCCTACCAAAACATAATGCCTGCCCTATTTTTTGTACAAAAAGTGTGTAAAGGAGAATATGTATGCAAAGGAAAGCCAGTGTTCAAATCTAAAGAATAAACATGGCTGAGCCAGATTTCCTACCCACGTTGGACAGCACGGAGGGAACAAGTTACTTACCTGTAACTGTTGTTCTCCAGCATGGGTCTGGCATGGATTCACATGCTCATGAATATTCCCCGTCGTCAGGCTGGGAATCCTCGGTAAAGAAAAAACCAGTATCAGTTTAATTTCTGATCTGTCTTTCGTAGTAGTAACCAATCACTGATCTCTGCGTCATACTGACCACAGCCAATGACTGCCCTCTACCTAAGCCCCGCCTCTGGCAGCCATCTTCAGATTTGGTAGCACGTGAAGTGGCAGTATGACCAAGTGAAGAGCCGCAGAGGGGTAGGCGGGAGGGTTCGCATGTGAATCCATGCCAGACCCATGCTGGAGAACAACAGTTACAGGTAAGTAACTTGTTCCTTCTCCAGCATGGGGTCTGGCATGGATTCACATGCTCATGAATAAAGAATACATAGCAGTACAGACATGCACAACCACAGGAGGTGGCAAAGGCTCAACATTAAGCATCACATCAAACTCAACATTAAGCAATTCTTACCTCCTCACCAGGCTCACCTTAGGCGAACAGGTTGCGCAGCACTGCTTGGCCGACCCTGGACTCCTCCCTGGAATCCCGATCGACGCAGTAGAATTTCGTGAAGGTGTGCGTCGACCTCCACGTAGCAGCCCTGCAGATGTCCAGCAAGGGCACACCAGATAGGAAAGCCGTGGTAGCTGCGATCGCTCTGGTGGAATGGGCTCTCGGACGGCCGGGCAGTGGTCGGTTTGCCAACCGATGACAGTACATGATACAGCCAGAGAGCCATCTGGAAATGGAAGCCTTCGAGAGAGCCTTCCCCTGATTGACAGGTCCAAAGTTCACAAAGAGTTGTGACGTCTTCCGAAAACCCTTCGTGCGGTCCACGTAGAACTTCAGCGCTCTAGCCACATCCAGCGAGTGCAAAGTCCTTTCAGCCCGCGACGGGAAGAAAACAGGCAACACCAAGGGTTCGTTGAGGTGGAAGTCCGACGGCACCTTGGGCATGAAGGAGGGGTGCGTCCTGAGCACTACCCTCGTGTCGTGAAAAGTTAAGTACGGGGCCTTGCAGGAAAGGGCCTGGATCTCTCCCACCCGTCGTGCGGAGGTGATGGCCACAAGAAACGCTGTTTTCCACGACAAGAACTTCAACGGAGCCGAGTGCAGAGGCTCGAACGGAGGTCCCATGAGCTTGGTCAGAACCACGTTGAGCTCCCACGCCGGGGCCGGAGCCTTAACCGGCGGGAACAATCTGAACAGTCCCTTCATGAACTCTTTCACCAGACGATGAGACCACAAGGACGTCCGCCCCGTGGTTCTGGTGTATCGGGAGATCGCAGCAAGATGAATCTTGATGGACACGTGCGCCAGTCCAGCTTTGGCCAGCGTCAGTAGGTATGGCAGTACTTGGGGAGCCGTAATCCGCAGAGGGTTAATCTTCTGTGCGTGGCACCAGACAGAGAACCTCTTCCATTTGTGTCCGTAGCATTTAAGAGTTGAGGACGCCCTGGCCTTTGCAAGAACCTCTCTGCAGTCGGCCGGTATGTCGTATCCTCCAAACTCTAACGCTGCAGGAGCCAGGCCTGCAAGTTCAGCGACTTCGGGTCGTGATGGCGCCTCCTTCCCTGGAGAGAAGATCCGCGTCCACTGGCACCTTGATTGACGGGGACGCTGACAAGTCCAGAAGGTCCGGGAACCATATCTGCCTCGGCCACGCAGGTGCGACGAGGATCATCCTGCACCGTGACCTCTTGAGCTGGTTGATGAGCCGGATCAGCAATGGCAATGGAGGGAACGCGTATAGAAACAGGCCCTCCCAGGGGAACGAGAAAGCCTCGCCCATGCTCCTCGGCTGGGGAAACCTGCTGGCGAACCTCCGGCACTTGGAGTTCGTCGCCGCCGCGAACAGATCGATCTGGGGTGTGCCCCACCGTCGGAAGAGGCTGTCCACTAGATCCTGTCATAGTTCCCACTCGTGGCACGAGCGCAGCTCCCTGCTGAGTGAGTCGGCGATGGTGTTTTTTATCCCTGCCAGATGAAACGGCACCAGAAACATCCTTTGGGCGACTGCTCAATGCCACAGATCCTGCGCCTCCCTGGACAGGGCTGGGGACCTGGTTCCGCCTTGTTTCCTGATGTAGAACATGGTGGTGGTGTTGTCGGTGAAGATCCTCACCACCTTGCCCTTGAGGGACGGAAGGAAGGACCTGAGGGCCCAAAACACTGCACGGAGCTCCAGGACGTTGATATGGAGGGACGTGAAGTTCTTTCCTGGCCACAGGGGGGATGCGCGGGCACCTTTTTTGAAACTCGAGCACGTGACCCTGGGCTAGGGCGTCCAGCACCCAACGGTCGGTGGAGATGGACTCCCACACGCTGACGAAGCTTGCCAGCCGGCCTCCCACCGGGGTGCTTCGGTGGGGGCCCGACCCCACGGCCGGTTCAGTCCTGCTTCGACAAGGCTTTGCCGCCTTGACCTCCTTGGCGACAACGGCGGGGTCCGCCTGACTTGCCTCGTCCCCTGTAAGCTTCCTGCGACGACGAACGGGCCGCTTGACAGTAGGTGGAAAATCCACCGCCGGAACCTTTGGAGGCACCCTGTTTGCCTCTGCCGCTCCGAAAGGGCGGCCGCCGTTGCTGGAGAACCCCAAGAGCCCGGGCCGTCTCCGTGTCTGCCTTGATGGCTTGAAGGGAATCGCCCACTGTTTTCCCAAACAGGTTGTTTCCATCGAACGGCATGTCCAAGACTCTGGTCTGCACGTCTTGACGGAAGTCAGTAGCCTTGAGCCATCCACGCCGCCTAAGGCACACGCCGTTGCCCAACTGGCGAAATCCAGTGTCAGCGATGTCCATCGCAATCGTAATGGCGTGGTCCGACGCCACCTCTCCTTCCTGCAAGATCTCTAGGGCATCCGCCCTCTTGTCGTCCGGTAGGAAGTCCAGCAGGGGGGCCAGTTTGTACCACAGCTCCCTGTCGTAGCAGGCTACAATAGCCAAGGCGTTGGCCGCCTTAATCGTCGTCGCTGCAGACAAGATGACCCTGCGTCCCATCGTATCCAATTTCTTTCCCTCGCCGTCCGGCGGGGAAGTCGACATAGAGGCCGCACCGCCCCCCCCCGCTTTCTTCCTGGCCGCCGGGGTCGGCTATGCCCGGAGGCACAAGGGGGCCGCGTCCGGGACCCGGTACTTCTTCTCGTACCGATCCCTTCTAGCTGGCCCTCATCCCAAATATCGTCCAGTAGAGGCACGGAGAGGACCGTCTTCCTCTTGGCCTCGCGCCGTTGATAAAGGAAACCTTCCTTCTTCTTCTCTTCCGGGCAGAGCTGGAAGAGCTCGGATGCCCTGGCGATCATGGAGTGAAACGATCCAATCTCGTCGGGCGGGGAAGCCCGGGTGGGAGGTGACGACGGCAGATCCTCGTTGTAAACCTCGTCGTCCGTACCCGTCGCGGCCGTGTCAGTCCCCGTATCATCCCCACGAGTCGTGTACGGGGAGGAGGGCTGAACAGGGCGCAATGGCTGAAAAGGAGGTGGAGGATGAATCCTTCTTCTCTTAGGGGGAGGGCTCCCAGAAGGGCCTGGCTCCGGGTCCCCCGTCGGGAGCGGTTCCTCCGCTGGTGGTAACATCAGTCTCGTCCTTATCTCCGAGCATAAGGACTGTATAGCCAACAAAATGGCCGCTGAGTTGTCTTGCAGCGCTGGTTGAGGGGAGTCCGACGGGCGGTCAGGTGCCCCGTCGGCACCCTCGACGTTATCGTCGTCTCCTACGCCGGGATCCCTCCCGACAGGCTGGTCTTCTTCCACGCCAACGCCGTGGCTTAAGACTTCGATCAGCTCTTCCTCAGAGGTTGAGGCCGAATCCACGACGACCTCCTGCCCCCCTTTTTCTTCTCCGTCGGAGGTTTCACGGGGGTCCTGTCGATGGGCATAAAAGAGGACTCCCTCCGCGGTGGCAGGGAGAGTCTGAGCCCCGAGGTCGCCACCACTGGTGTAGCCTCCACAGGCTGAGCCAGGGCCGCCGCGACTGTCTCGATAGAGGCCTTGGCCGGATGGATTAAGGCTTTCACCACCTTAGGTGCGCTCACCGCCTTCTCCTTGGGGGGAGGGACACTGCCTCGCTCTCCCTCCGATGGGGCCTTCGAGCTCGACCGGGGCCTCCACAGGAGCTTCGCCGGGTGCTCGGCCTTCCTCTTACCCGAACCAGAGCGTTGGGCTCGTGGTTGATGGTGCCGGGGAGGATGCGCCCTGCCTGGCGCCTGTAGAGCCCGACCGTTCGGCGCTCCCGGTGCCCGCGGACTCGCGGTGCTTGGCCTTGTGTTGGACCCCCGTCGCCGGGGCGGCCTCAAAGGTCTTAGAAGACCGCTCGGATTTCTTCTTCCTCTTCTCGCCTGACGGGCTCTTCCCTTCCAGCCAGTTGGCGAGACGTTGATGGTGGTCCTTCATGGTCCGCTCCGAAATATTGCCGCAAAACGCACAGTCCTTCTCCATGTGCGTCTTGTCCTCATGTAGGCAGTAAAGACAAAAGGAGGGTTCGTCCTCCTTAAAGACATTCTGAAGCTGGCATCCAGGGCAGACCCTGAACAGCTTTCCAGGCGTCAAGCTTCCCTTCTCCTGGGCCATGTCCGAGATGGGCCTGAGAAACTTCTGGAGTCCTCCAAAAGCGTGGCTCGATGAAATCTTCATCCTTGAGGGGCGTAGACGAATCCGACACGGGTCCCCGTTGATCGGATGAAGAAACGGTGGAGCTTGAGGCTCTTTTTGACCGAAAAATCGAAGTTTTTTGAGAAAAAAACGTGAAAAATAGCACTAACGCTCGAGAGCAATAGCACGAGGATCCCAACACTTGAACGTGCGGTAAAAATCTGAAGATGGCTGCCAGAGGCGGGGCTTAGGTAGAGGGCAGTCATTGGCTGTGGTCAGTATGATGCAGAGATCAGTGATTGGTTACTACTACAAAAGACAGATCAGAAACGAAACTGATACTGTTTTTTTCTTTACCGAGGATTCCCAGCCTGACGACGGGGAATATTCATGAGCATGTGAATCCATGCCAGACCCCATGCTGGAGAATAAGGCGGTCCTGGTAGGCAGGATGACACACTCTGCTCAGATTCTTAACACAAAGGTAGTTCCAAACGTGGATCGAAGCACGTCTGGTCTTCCATGTTAAAGGCTCACTTTCCATCTTCCAAAACACAGTACAACAAAAAAGTTCACGCCGGTCTCCCTCAATCGGGCTCGGACCTTTCAAAGTATCACAATTGCAGGGGTTCCCTTGCCCAAGCGTAATTCACATCTTTAGTGGTTCCCTTCTCCTAACTTATTACACTTCCGGTCTCCCTAAATTGGGCTCAGACCTTTTCCTTGACGTCGAAGACTTTCAAATGTGCGTGGCTTTTTACTACAGACCTGCGCAGGACCACTTCGACTTTCTCTTTTAAATCACACTCTCAAGTTATTTGCCCCAGTGACTCTTGGTTTGGGAAGTTCAATGCCATAAGTGCCAAAGTTCAATGTTTCTGTTTTCTCTCCTCTTCTCTCGTGGTTATTGTTGATCACTTTACTTTTACTGTTCATTCACTTTATTGCTACAAACATTTCACATTTCATGGAGACTTTTGAGTGGGCTACTTCCTTTCGCCGGACCACTCAGTTACTCAGTATTGCTGGTTTCACAGCTATCAGTATTTAAAAGTTCATTCACAGGTCTGCCTTTCTTCGCATCTCATACACACGCGTGCAGCCTTCAATTTGTACGATAGATTGTTGCCACTTCAATATTTCCTTAACACACACCGGGCTTTGCTTACACCTTAACCAACATTTCCACTTCTCCCCAGTAGCACCTCTTCGATCAAATACTTCCTTAGCGAACGAACCACACAGGTGTACATAGGCAAATCACCTGCTGATGCCACCCCAGCTCCCTTGGGTGTTCTTAATCTTTTGAGACAAATGGAAATCCTAGACCATCTTTTGTTAGAAATGAAACCTCACTTTCAAAGTCCTCGTCCCTTTTGAAAAAACCAAGTAGGGAGGTTTAACAGATAATGCCTGGAGCTCACTCAACCGCCTCACAGATGTGCTGGCTACCAGGAAAATCACCTTAAGAGTGAGCAATCTAAATGAACAGTGAATCATGCATTGATTCAGTGAACTAAGCAAACTATATTTCCGGTCATTCCGATGGGGCGCATATCTGACTTGTCAATACCCTTTTTAAACCGCAGGCCTGAAAATGTTGGCGTAAGCGCGAAGTGTAATGAATGTTAATCACTTTGTAGCTACATTTTGACATTTTAACAACTACCGCTTGTTTTAGACATTTCATGAAGTTATAAGGGAATTTGCTGTTTAGAAATAGAATTACTGATTGGTATTAGAAATTTTAATTATTAGGCTGCTTATTGAGTTAATTTTAATATTATAGCATCCTTGCCTTATCGTATTTTTCGCTCCTTTTCCATGTTCATGCATTGATTCACTGAGCTAAGCGAACTACAAATCTGTCATGCACAATGACAACAACAACCTACATACGCCAAAAAACGTAATGCCTCGCATACAGAAGTAACAAGTTATTTACCTGTAACTATTATTCTCCAGTATTGGTCTGGCATGGATTCACATGCTCATGAATATTCCCCGTCGTCTGGCTGGGACTCCTCAGTAAAAGAAAAAACAGTTTTACTTTACTTACAAACTGAATTTCTCCTTTAAATCAATCACTGTCCTCTGGGTCATACTGCCCCCATCCAATGTCAGTCCTCTCCCTAAGCCCCTTCTCTGGCAGCCATCTTCAGATTTTTAGTACACGCTTCAGTCTTGGGATTCCTCGAGTTTGCTCTGTAAGCTATGTCTACGTTGTTTCATGTTTTCGGCGGAAAAAGTTTCAATTTTTGTTCTGAAAGAGCCTGTGTGCTCTCTTCTCCATCTACCGACAGCAGGGATCCATTGTTGGGGAATGTCAGCGCCCCTCAAAGGCAAACATCATCGAAGATTCCAGAAGGCCATCGGGCCTACTTCGCGCCCTCCGACCATGATGGAGGAGAAGGAAGGAAGATCCCTCTTCAAGTCCTGCAACAAGTGCAGGCTACGGAATGTGTTTGTTGAGGACAATGCCTCTATCGCCTGCATCCAGACCACAAAAAAAGGAGAGTGCAAGATATGCCTTGGTTTCTGCAAAAAGACGACGAAGGATAGGCACGGTAGACTGGCGGTATGGCTTAAGCCCCTCCTCTGGCAGCCATCTTCAGATTTGTTAGCACGTAAAGTGGCAGTATGTTCAAGAAGAGCCACAGAGGGGACGGAGGAAAGGGTCGCATGTGAATCCATGCTGGAAAACAATAGTTACAGGTAAGTAACTTGTTCCTTCTCCTGCATGGGGTCCAGCATGGATTCAAATGCTCATGAATAACAAATACATAGCAGTACAACATTACAGCGCCACGGTAGGTGGCAAAGCTCAACAGAAGCAATCAACTCTTACCTCTGGAACAGACTCACCTCAAGCGAAGAGGTTGCCTAGCACTGCTTGGCAGACTCTGGACTCCACCTGGAATCCCTGTCGACGCAGTAGAATTTTGTGAAGGTGTGCCTGGACCTTCACGTAGCCTCCCTGTAGATGTCCAGCAGGGGCACACCAGACAGACAGGCCGTCGCCACAGCGATCGATGTGGTGGAGTGGGCTCACATACGGCCGGGCAGCGGTCGGTTCGTCAACCGATGACAGTGCATCATGCAGCCGGAGAGCCACCTTGAGATGGAAGCCTTGGACCAGGCCTTCCCATGGTTCACAGGAACAAAGTTCACGTACAGTTGAGAAGTCATCCGAAAACTCTGTGCGCGTCACGTAGAACTTCAGGGCACGAGCAACGTCCAGTGAGTGCAAGGCCTTTTCAGCCGGTGACGAAGGCTTTGGGGACAAAAACGGGTAACACCAAAGGCTTTTTTAGGTGGAATTCCAATGGAACCTTCGGCATGAAAGTGGGGTGCGTCTGCAGCACCACCCTCGATTAGTGGAAAGTCAGGTATGGCCGTTTGCAGGATAGGGCCTGGATCTCACCTACCCTCCTGGCAGAGGTGTTGGCCACAAGGAAAGCCATTTTCCACGAGAGGAACTTGAGAGGGGCCTGATGCATAGGCTCGAAGGCGGCCCTCATAAGTCTCGTCTGCACCATGTGGAGATCCCACCCGCAGGGCAAGAGCCTTCACTGGCGGGAACAATCAAAACAGTGCTTTTAGGAACGCCTTGACGAGTCGGTGAGACTAAAGTGAAGATCTTCCTGGATACCTGGTGTAGCGGGAGATAGCCACCAGTCGTACCTTGATAGAGCGTGTGCCAGACCGGTCTTGGCCAAGGACAGCAAGTATGGAAGAATCTGCAGGGCTCTGACCCTCAGAGGGGTAATCTTCTGAGACCGGCACCACGTAGCGAAACGCTTCCACTTGTGACCATAGCACTTCAAAGTTGACAACGCCCTGGCCTTGGCGAGGACGTCCCTACAGTCTGCAGGCAATTCATATCCTCCAAGCTCTAGGGCTTTAGGAGCCAAGCCCTCAGGTTCAGCGATCCTGGGTCGTGATGAAGGATTACGCCTACTTCCCTGATGAGAAGATCTGGAACCACTGGCAGCTTGACTGGAGGGACGTCGACAGGCTGAGAAGGTCCGGGTACCAAATCTGCCTCGGCCACATCGAGGCGATGAATCATCCTGCATTGGCACTGTCCGAGTGTGTTGATGACTCATAGCAGGAGAGGTAACAGAGGAAACACGTACAGAAACGGGCATTCCCACAGGAAGGATAATGCGTCCCCCAGGCTCTTCGGTTGGTGAAATCTGCTGGCAAACTTCTGGCATTTGGAGTTCGCCACCCTAGCAAACAGATCGATCTGTAGCCTGCCCCACTTAATGAAGATGCGTCCAACATGGTCCTGCCGAAGTTCGCACTTGTGGCAGGAGCGCAATTCCCTGCTGAAGGAGTCTGCGATGGTGTTCTTGACTCCCGCTAGGTGAAGAGGAATGAGGAACATCCCTTGGACGGCCCAGCGCCACAAATCCTGCGCTTCCTTGGAGAGCACTGGGGATCGAGTGCTCCCTTCACCCCCGTTTCCTGATGTAGAACATTGTGGGGTCAGTCGCTTCTCCAAGCAATGAGTTGGTGGTAGAGCTCTTTCTTCGGCTGGTGCCTCCCTCTGGAACAGCCTCCCTGCCTCCCTTAAAATTGAGGAGAACCACTCTGGTTCTGCAAGCACCTCAAAACCTTTCTCTTTGCCTCTGCTTTTTCTCCTCCTCTCCTCTGCTGACCTCCTGGCTGTAACCGGAACTGCACTGGCTACCTGGACACCCTCTGATCTCGGGCCCAGATCCCTCCCCCGCCAGCGTCACACACCTGCACTGCCCACCTGGCAACCCCCGCACTTGGGTACTGTTTCTGTATCCCTAGAGTCCCCTACCAGCCCTTGACACCTGATGTCTGCACTTACCCATGCACTTGCTACATGCTGGCTGTTACTTATTTATTGTTATTATCCTTCCCATGTACTGCACTGTCCCTGCCCCCTTCCCATGCACTTGGGTGATCTGAATGACACCTGGCCTAGTAGGATTGCCTGTCCTCCCTTTGTTCCCCTCCCTTGCCTCGTCACGCCTTGAAACACTTGTGTGTAGGGGCGTTATAAATGCCATATCATATCATTTCATCAATCCTCTGAGTGATTTTGTTGAACCTTCCCCCAATGTCTCTCATATTTCTGAACTCCTCCATTAATGTTGCATCACCTCTTTTCATCACCATGGACTCATCCCCTCTGGCAGACATGGTGGCCAGGCGCCCAGTCTCTCCCAAGCGCTCCCGCAGGGTTTACTCGAAGCTATCTAGCTTGGATCTCACGTCCTTGCGCCTCCACTCAATTTTGGGGTGCTTCTGCCATGGACTGGCCTGTTTTCAAATGCGATTTGTGTAAGGCGGCCTCTTGTGCCCATACAGTTTGGCCTCTGGCCCCTCGTGCACACCAAGGGCTGACACCCTGCGGGCAGAAGTGTTCAGGCCGGATGGCTATTAGTGGGAGCAGAGAACTCGATTCCAGGTCACTCTGCTCCTATCCGCCTCAGTTGCCCCCTAACTCTCCTCACTGTGGGTGCTTGGCCCCAAGTCTTCTGGGTGGGGGGTGGGGGGAGATGGGTGCTCACCCTATCCTTCCTCCAAGAGACTTCAACTGGTGGGACACTCTCCCGCCTTTGATTTCTCAATCCGGTGTATCCTCCAGGCAACCACAAGCCCTCTCAATCTCGGGGACATCCCCCAGGAGGGGGGGACCAGTTTCTACCATGGTGATGTGCGCTCACCTCCAATGTCCATGCCCGGCACCCGGCTGACAGCCTCCAGTGGCACCAGGGACTGGAGTCCTGCAGGGCAACAGCCGGCCTGGGGCTGCGAGGCAGGAACCTCTCCCTCCACGATAGTTCCCCTGCTGCAGGGTCGATTTGCACCAGGTTTTGTCCTGGTGTGCCTGGTGTGCCCCAGCTGCTCCAGTAAGAGAAACTCCGGTAGGGTCAAGAAATCTGTGCATCCCCTGGCAGCCTCTGGTTGTTTTTTTAATTTTTTTTATGGGGGGTTCTCCCAAACTCCCTATTCACCCACCAACTCACCCACCACCCCTCCCCAAACATACCACACATAAATGTATAACCACAAAAAAAAATTAAAACGACTCCGATGAAAACTGCATGTTTAAAATGGCAGCGAAAACACTCAATACGGAAATAAATACATTCTGATTGGTCACTATCCTGAACCGCAGGCCGCAAAAGGTTCACATCAGCGTGAAGCCTGTTTGGGCCTGCTCGGGGCTGTTGAGAGGTCAGTGCCAGATGCCGTTGAAGCGTGGTGGAAGCCGGAGTTGCTCGTTTCTTCTCTAGGTTTGGCATCCAGTTACCTTGCCAACTCTCTCCTGGTTAGCTGTGCCCCCTAAGCGTTCCTTTGGCTTTACTTATCACCCACGCTAATACCGTCATGAGTAGGTAGGTGTACAAGAGACATTTTACTGGTCTTAAATAATAGTCAAGGTTCTGTTTACCTCCGGGCTTTAAATAAACGTAGGCTCAATTACATGTATAAAACCCCAAATGGGTATGCAGTTTTTATATCAAATATTTTATAAAGAATTAACATAAATCTAATATTTTATAACAAAAAACTTTATAAAGAATGCATTTAGGGGTGGGGTAAAGGGTTAAATATTTTTGGGAAACAGGATTTTGGGGACCCCCCCCCCTAAGAAAAAGTGCATTTTCTATAAAAAATGTTTCATTGTAAAACATTACATATATGTTCATTCTTTATCAAATATTTCCGTATAAAGACATGTAACACCCCAAATGCTCCCTTGCTCCGATCACCACGGCCATTCGATAATCAGGCTCGGTTTCTCTGTGCCGCTCTGATTAATGGAAGATTTGCTGTAAATAAAATGCCACGGCACTGGCAGATCTCAGTGAATCCGACAAGCTTTATTTAATTTTCATTACAGAAACTCGATTTACTTACCAGTGCCGATTCTGTTTTTCACACTATAGTGCCCCCAGCTTTTCAGATCAAATCGCATAATCGGGAGTACCAAAAAGGGTGGTGGAGTAGCTATCATGTTTAATTCTTTGTTGATTTTTACTAATTTTCAATCTTTCTCATGGAACGCGATGTCTCAAATTCATGCTGGTATCTTCAGTTCTCAGCTTCACATTCTTTTCATATAGATGTATGGTGTCGCCCCTCTAGCTCAGACAAGGCACTTTTTAGAAAATGTACATCCGTTTCTGGGAACCAATTCCATACGCTAGTAAAATCTGATTAATCAGGGATAGCTTAATATTTGGTGTGATGTCCCAGAGAACCCAGATAACGCGAAACTGAACAAAATCCTTTTATCACATGATGTCTCCCTTCTCACCTAGTCTACTTCCCACTCACATGGCCACTGCCTTTATCTACTAATGGCTAGAGGACAGGATCCGACACTTCAGGAAACCTTACCCATCTCCTGGTCTTAAGCAAAAAAGTACACGTCTCAAGTTGCACCTCACAAAAAAACTTTACAGAAAGAAATAAGTGAATACTCCTGTAGCTACTTTCGTTTTTGTGCTGCAGTGTGCCCCTGCTTAAAAAAGTAAAATCGAATTTAGGTGTTCTACATCTGTTGCCACTTTCGTGTTTTTTTTTAAAATACTTAATTTGTTGGTATTTGAGTAACAATAAAGCAACAACATCATTGCACAGACTGCGACTGTAGACTTATACCACCCCCCCAAACCCCCACCCCTCAAAAACAGTAGTGATTGAGTCCACACATAACGTATACAGTTTATGTTTGCAGGTAAGGTTTTCTTAGCATTGATGGCCACTAGGATTTGGTCTAGGGGACGAGTTCTGTGAGGAGGTTGCATCTATAGTGGAAATCAGATATTCGATGTACAGACCCCAGATGTCTGGGGGACGGGCATGAAGAGGCACGGTTTTTATGAAATCTGTCTCTACATCTTGGCAGTGGGTCACATCTTTAAGCCAGCACTGTAAGGTGGGGGAAGGTCCACGCCCCCATGTTATTGCGATCAGCCTGCACGCTAGGACTAGTAGTAGGCCTGCTAGTTTGTGATTGGGAGGCAGTAAATCTGGTTAGGCCGAGGAGTGCTATAATAGGGTCTTGGATCAGTGGTACTCCGATGATTGCTGCAATTTTCTCCAGCACTGCTTTCCAGAATTGGGCAATGGGGGGGCATAGCCAAGCTAGATGTAGGAAGTCCGCTTCAGGAGTTTTGCAGAGCTCGCATATTGCCAGGATTGCCAGGTTGTGCGAATGTAGTTTCGCTGGAGTATAGTACACTTGGTGTACGTAGTTGAAGTGAATTTGCTTGTATCCGGAGTTCAGTGACACTTTCTGGATTTGACACAGGATGTAGGTCCGGTTGTTGTCTGCTATCGTAGGTTTCAAGGCTTTCTCCCATATCTGTTTAGGTCCCGAGGGTGCGGGTGCTGTATCGTTCAGGAGTGATTTGTAATTCCCCCATGAAGAAGTTGTCACGTGGGTGGTTGTCGGGGGAACGTGGTAAAGTTAGTTTGGAGTGCGTGGTGCAGTCGGAAGTAGATGAACAAGTCCAGAGCGTTGTCACCCCCTTTGTTGCTGGCTTGTTATGGGGTGAGGAATGTGCCTTCAATGAACAGGTTACTCAGTGATTCAATTTGCAGTTTATCCACCCATCTCAGGTATACTGTCTCGGTGGTTAGGGAGATTCCGGTTATGAATTTTGCTGGAAGTAGAGGGGAAAAACTAACCTGGATGCCACTTGTTTGCACAATCCTTTTCCAGATAGCGCAGGTAGTGTGCACTACGTTGGGCGTGGAGCAGGATGTGTGAAGTTGCCACAGGATGGTTGTTCTGAGAAGGTATGGGTTTGCCAATGCCAATAGGGTTGCTCGATTTTCACATGAGGCCTGATGAAGTACGTGGAATACTAATGCCCACGAAACTGGGTGTGAGTGGGCCAGTAGTAGCGTTCCATGTCCGGAAGTGCCAGGCCACCTTTCGCCACCGGCTGGATGAATGTGGTGTATGCTACTCTTGCCACTTTGCCTGCCCACAGCAGATCGAATCCGATGAAGAAACCGCTTTGTCAATAGCAGGGGGATGTTCGTAAAGAGATACAGTAATTTCGGGAGAATCACCATTTTAACTAGGGAAACACAACCCAAAGCGTGAGTGGGAGGGTTTTCCATCTGTTAATTTTAATTTGCAGTGTTTTTACCATTGTCTCATAGTTATCTTGCAGGGTGTCTTGATGAGATCTGGACAGGAAGATGCCGAGATACTTAACTTTCGAGTGCTGCCACCAGAATTTGAAGTCATCCACAAACTCTGAGGTAGCTGATGTTAGAGGAAATATGACCGATTTCGAGAGGTTGGTCTTCAATTCTGAGAAGTTGCTGAACCCGATCACTTTTCGCATGATCGGGTTTAAGTTTTCTGCTGGGTTGTCTATGAACAGAGCCACATCGTCAGCATAGAGGGAAATGATCAGTTTGTGGGGTTCGATGGAAAGGCCTTTGTTCAGATGGCAAGCTCGGAGGTCAGAAGCTAGCAGCTCCATCACCAGTGCGAAGAGTACTGCTGACAGGGGGCAGCCCTGTCCGATTCCCCTTTACAGTTTTATTTCGGATGACTTGGTACTCCCTAGGATGATATTGGAGCTGGGTTTTTTGTATAGGAGGGCGATCAATTTAAGGAAATAATTGCCCAGACCCATGTGCTTGAGAACTTCGAACAGGAATGGCCATTCCACGGAATCAAAGGCCTTTTCGGCGTCAAGTAGGACAGCTATTGCTTGACTCTTGGGACGGATCGCTGCCATGACCCCAAACATTCTCCTGATGCTGAATGTGGTATTGCGGACAGGTATGAAGCCTGCTTGATCTGCGAGCACCAGACCGGGCATCAGGGGGAGTAGTCTTGTGGTGAGGATTTGTGCAAGTATTTTGTTATCCAGATTTAGTTTAGTTTAGTTTATTTGATAATGCGCTCCAAACCCAGGGGTAGCTGGGCGCAGCAGTAACAAGATTACTTAGGCTTAGGTTACATACAGGAGATACATACAGAGGATACATTCCATGAGTTATTAACACATTTACAATACATGACTGCAAGAGGTACAAAAAGTGCGAGAACCTCACGCCACAGGGGGCAATGTGAGAGTCTATAGTCACAATTCGGTCATAAAAGGTAATATATACAGGGAACCTGGTCTAGAGCTGAGGATCAAGTTGTTAGTCGTCTTTGCTCCAGAGCCAACTTTTCACATTGCATCTGAATCTAGAATAGGGTAGATTAGCTCTCAGTGCAGTAGGGAGTGCATTCCAGGCACGGGCAGCTTTAACAGGGAAGCTTGCTCCGCCTGCTTTAGTTAGTCTGAATCTAGGAGTTTCAAGTAGGAGGTGGTTAGAGGCTCTGGTGTGGTGACTAGAGGATTTTCTGGTGAGTCTAGCTGAGATGTAGGGAGGTGCAGTGTTGTTCAGTCCTTTATGGGTGAGAGATAGTGTCTTGAGGAGGACTCTGTCACTGATTTTTAGCCAATGATGGTCTTTCCTGATGTTAGAAATGTGCGCTCTGCGCGGTATGTCCAAGGCTGCTCTAAGAGCGTTGTTCTGCAGTATTTGTATTTTGTTTAAGACAGTTTTACTGGCACCCGTATATAGGGCGTTACAGTAGTCCAATTTGGACATTACTAGGGCATTGGCTAATGTGATGCAGTTGATTTTGGAGAGGTAGGGTCTGCAGGCCCTAATTAATTTGCAGGTGTAGGCTGTGGAGGAAGCCAGGGAGTTGACTTGTTTTTTGAGAGATAATGTGGAATCAAAGCAGAAACCTAGTGTTTTTAACCTCAGTTGCCACTTTTATTATATTGCCATCTATGTTGAAGCCGAGGTAGTTAGGGCTGAGTTTTTTGAGGTTAGAGTCGGAACCCAGGATCAGTATCTCTGTTTTTTCGTCATTCAGGCAAAGGCCGTGAGAGGCCATCCATGCCTGAATGAGGAGGTAAATCTTGTTTACTAGAGCTGTGTCTTTGACAAAGTTGCCAGATAGTGGTATGAGGATCTGCGTATCATCCGCATAATTAGTATAAATTACCCCCAATCTGTCAAGTTTGTCGAAGAGTGGCTTAGTGAAGATGTTGTACATTGTGGGAGAGACACATGAACCTTGTGGGATGCCACAGGTGATTTGTATTGGGTCCGCTAAGGCTAGGGGGGAGAACACTCTCATCGTACGGTTGGCTAGGAAGGATTGTACCCAAGCTATAACTTCACTTGAGAAGTGGGTGGCAGACACTAGGTGGTTGCATAACACTGCGTGGTCCACCAAGTCAAAGGCCGCCGACAGGTCAAGGAGGAGGAGCATAGCTGTTTTACCTTTGTCCTTCAACTCGTCGATTTGTGTTGTGCGGTCAATTAAGGCTGTTTCAGTACCATGTAGTGCCCTGAATCCAGATTGGTTCTTCTCCAGATAGTTTTGGATCTGGAGGTATGCTACTCTGTCAATGATTTTAAGGAGAAATGGGACCGTGGTGATAGGCCTATAATTGGTGGGGATGGCTGGGTCGAGAGTGTTTTTTAAGGAGAGGCAATACCCAAGATTCATTAAGGCTGGTGGGTACAGTGCTGGATCTAAAGGAGGTGTTGATTAGTTTAGAGATGAAGGGTGCTAAATCTCTGGCTGCATCCTTGATAACTTGTGCTGGGCAGCTGTCGCCATGGCAGTTCGAAGGTTTTAGGGATGATATCACCTTTTCAGTTTCCAGAATGGAGATGTTGGTAAATCTGAATGGTTCACAGTTATTTTGTGTGACTGTTGTAGGTGGTTATAGCTGATGGGTAGTATAGGTTCCAGTGGAACTCAAGGACGCTTTCTTATTTGCAATTTTGGATTGTAAGGTGGTGATTTTATTAGTTAAGGCGTTCTGGATACTAGTACACCATCGTTTGTCCTTGGGGATATTATCTATGGGACCAATCGGGTTTTCCATTTCCAGAAGGATGGAAAAGAGTTCTTTGGAATTAGAGTTAGCTTTACTAATTCTCTCATTCAATGTGTCTTTTTTTAGTTTGGATTATTTCCTTCTTATATTTCTTGGCAAGGTGGTCAAGTAGAGTTTTATTCATCGCGCCTTGAAACACTTGGGTATAGGCGCGTTACAAATGCCATATCATATCATATCATACCTCTGAAAGTGTATGCCTCCAGATAGCTTGGAGTTTGCCTTTTCGGATTCGCAGTTCTTTAAGTTGAGGAGTGAACCATGAGTTGAGATGAGATTCTCGTTTACTTTTGCGTAATTTGATGGGGGAAATTATGTCCAAGGCTTTGGTCATAGTATTGTTGAATGCTTCGACTAGCGTATTAGGGTCAGAGTTGATATCGTTGACAGTGAGAGCTGGTAGTAGGAGTGGGAGAAGTTTTTCTGTCGTAATTTCTTTTTTACTTCTAGTTGGCATAGGTGGTGCTGTTTGCAGGTTATCTAATTTAGGAGGCTCTATGGTGGATGAGAAGCAGATAAGGTGGTGGTCGGTCAGGTTTCTGGTAAAATTTTAGAGATGGTGGTAGTACAGTTACGGTTGGCTATCCAGTCTAGTGTGCGTCCTTTAAGGTGTGTAGGGGCTAAGACTTTTTGGGTAAGGCCATGATCGACTAAGATTGATTGGATGGACTGGGCCTGTTTATCCTCATCATCATTGAATCCCTGGTTAAAGTCACCTAATAGTGGGAGCTGGGTGGAGTCTTTGATATTGTTAGTGAGGAGGCTGGATAGGTCGTCCTCAAAGTTGCCTAGTGGGCCTGGTGGTCTGTACACCAGGAGGACAGTTAGTTTCCTGTTGTTGGAAATGGGTATTTTAGTTGAGAGAAGCTCGCATGATGTAATTACTGGGTAGTGTGGGATAAGTGTTACAGCTAACTGAGTTTTGGCAATGATGGCTAAGCCACCTCCCCTGGAGTTGGGGCGGTCAACTCTTAGTATGTTATAGTTATCTGGTATGGCGATCATGAGTGCGGGACCTGCGGCGTCGTGGAGCCAGGTTTCAGTGATCGCGAGTAGATCTAAGTTGTCCAATCAAAGTATATCGGCAATTTCCGTATTATGTGCTATGAGGAACCTAGCATTGATAAGGGCTCCTATAGGGTGGGGGTTATGTTTTTATCTTGGGTGGGTCTAGGATTGGGGAGGTTGGGTTTGTTCTGGATGTGAGGGTCCGTTTGTATTTTAGTACACTTTTCTGCAACTGGGGCAAAACGGTTAGGGTGGGGGGCAGTTTGGGTTGATAAGGAACCTGATGGTCTAGTTCTTTTGTTTTTGAGGTCATATAGACGGGGCAATCGCGCTCTAAGTCACAAGTTTCTCCCTCGCAGGTTGCACGGAGTGGAATCAGTGTGGGCCATTGCTGTGGTGATATTTAGAATGGTCCAGAATAAGGCACAGAGGGTGTATATATGATAAGTCTTGGTATTGTACATATTGGGAACAGTATGGCACAGGGCAGCGAAATTTGTGACTAGAAATGTGTACACATTGACTGAAATGCGCTTTGCAGGGTTTACCTCAATCTGACAATCCCAACAGTGACTAGAAATGCATACAAATTGACTGGAATGCGCACAGCAGGGTGCACCTAAATTTGAAAATCCCAACAGTGACTAGAAATGCATACACATTGACTGAAATGCGCACAGCAGGGTGCACCTAAATTTGACAATCCCAACAGTGACTAGAAATGCATACACAGTGACTGAAAGACGCACAGCAGGGTGCACCTAAGTTTAACAGTGTCATGGATACTCTGAGTGCAGGTTGCTATTGTAGTTGCTAGTGTGGCCAAGAAGTCACGCAGGAGATGACAGTGCAGTTGCCAGGAAGGCACGCTGAGTACAGTAGTGAAAGCAATCACGCAGAGTCAGGGGTGCTTTACATGCGAGACGCTCAGAAAGCCATTCGCCACGAAAAATTCGGACATACTAGATGCAATTTGCTAAACAGGCAATCTGTATTCAGTTTTAAAAAAGTCCGGTAGTGAGCAAAGTTTATGCCAAGTGTATTTTACTCTGAGTGACATTATCTGGTGTACCGTGGTACTCGTAATAATAGAAGGCAGTGAGGACATATAGCTGGCGTTGCTTCATAATGTTAGTGTAGTGGGAGTGTAATTTATTAGGGATATTGGCCTGTATGAGGCACAGTCTTCTTGTGGTTTCCCTGGCTTGTGCAGAAGGAGCACATTCGCCTGGCGAAGAGTAGGTGGTAGTGTTCCCGTCTCCAGCACTTCTTCATATACCTGCAGCAACAGCGGGGCCAGTAGATGGGGGTAGACCTTATAGAATTCGCCGCTTAGACCACCAGGCACTGGAACCTTGGTGTTAGGGAGACTGTTAATTGCGGTAAGAATTTCCTCCAGGGTGATAGGGACATTCAGTGGTTCTCTCGGCTTAGCACTTGTCCAATACAGTTCTACGTTCTCAAGATATTGAGATAAGTCTGCTGTATCGGCGATATATCTGGTGTTATAAAGTTCCTGATAGAAAATGCAGAATACTACCGCGATTTCTTTTTTGGTGTGTATCAATTCGCCCTGTTGGTTTTGAATCCTTTCGACTAGGGTGGGTTTCCGTTCAGCTGCTACCAGTCATGCCAGGAGGGCTCCCAGTTTCTGGCCTCCGCCGTATTGACTGACTTTGTGGCCTCGGGACATAAATAGTTCTCTGTCTGCTGTGGATCTGAAGTTGTCAAGTTCTGCTTTGAGGCCTGCAAGGGAGCCTTGATCATTTCAATGAATGCATCTCTGCTCGAGTTATTTCAATTTGGACTCACTGGCGGCCAGTTCTCTTCTGATTAGCTTTAATATCCGGTTTTCTTTCGCCAGGCATACTCCCCTGACATAGCATTACAGCGTCTCCCAAAGTGTTCTGGTGATGTCACCGACAATTGATTCAGTTCGAGAAAGGATGTTATCTCCATCCGCAGTTCATCAGCGAAGACCTGATCTTGCAGGGATCCAGGTTTAAATCTCCATTGTGGTCTGTCTTTCTGTCCGTCTGCTAAAATGCATTTGAGGGTGACCGTGGAGTGGTCCGATAGGGTCCTAGGTAAAATTTGGCATTGTCCCCATTGGAATTGGCTCTGGAAGGATACCAGCAGATAGTCAAGATGGGAGTCCGTATTGTGAACCCACGAATGGAAAGAGAATTCACGAGATTCCCAGTGACTGTGCCTCCATATGTCAATAAGATTGTACGCCTTGCAGATTTCCCGAATCTGGAGACTTGCTTTGAAGGTGAGAGCCATTGTGCCTTGAGGTTTATCTTTCTTGGGGTCCAGTGGTGTATTCAGGTCTCCTTCCCAAATGATCATGGCTGACCCCACGGCTTCTAGGTGGGTCATCACCCAGTCGAAGTTGTTGGCGCTGTCGGTGTTTGGCCCGTACAAGTTTACCAGGGCAACTTCTTTACCCTCTAGCACTCCCCGTACGAAGAGCGCCCTGCCTTCCTTATCTTTCTCACAGGATATCAGTCTTAACCTTGTCTTTTTATCTATCAGGATAGCAACCCCTCTGGCATACGAGGAGTATGAGGAGAAGTATCTGTGACACCCCCAGTCGCGGGCCCAGCTGTTTTCAGAGCCGGGGAGAAGGTGCGTTTCCTCAATCAGGGCTATGTCAATCTTATGCCTCCAGAGCAGTTGGGATATTTTATGTGTTTTAGATGCCTGGTTGCCTCCCCTGATGTTCCACGTAGCTAGGTTGAACACAGTGCTCCGTGGGTTTCTGTCTTACGGATTTAGTCTGTGCCTCCTCTGGGCGCCATTGTCCACGTGGGTATATTCAGCTGACAGCTAGATGATGGTAATTGGTTAAGCAGGTGTCGTTTGAGGTAATTGGATGGTGGTGTAGTCGGGTGACGGGCGGCGGGTCCGTGGCCTGTGCTTTTCCAAAAACTGAGTATAACTTCCCTTCCTCACACGGGCAACCCCCAACTTGCCGGTAGTCATTCCCTCCCCCCTAAACAAAGTCATTCTGAGTGCTGTGCTTGGGGCGCTAGTGCCTATCCAAGAGCAACGGCTCTCAAGTGGTTTCATTTACATCGCCGGGTTCTGGTGTGACTTCTCGATCGCAGTAGGTCGACGGTAGGTGGGGGCTTCATATGTCATGGTGGGTTCATCCTGGCCCGGTCCTTTCTTTGCAAACGTTGTATTTTTTGGGTTTTCTGCAGCCCAGCCTGTCGAGGAATGAGTTTGCCTCGTCAGCTGAGTTAAAGAATTGAGTTTTCCCATCGTGCTGGAGCCGCAATTTCGCCGGGTACAACATGAGTATGACATTTCATTGACTTATAGTCAGCGTTTGACTCCTGCAAAGGATCTCCTCAATGATTGTACTGCAGGGGAGAAATCGGGGTAAAGCTTGATGTTGTTGCCATCAAACTGCAGGTCTCCCTTTTCTCTTGCTAATCGCAAGATAGTGTCCCTGTCTTTAAAGTTGAGGAGTTTGGTGATGATTGGGCGTCGGGTTGTACCGGGAATGGGCCGGCCAGAGGGTACCTTGTGAGCTCTTTCTACTACAAAGAGCTGTGATAGGGCTGAGATTCCAAAGAGATCTTTGCAAACTTTCTCGACAAACTCTTCTATCTCCTCAGGGATCTGCCTCTCTCTCTCACCCCGACCGGTCTGATGTTGTTGCGGCGTGAGCGGCCCTCTAGGTCTTTGTTTTTGGCGATGACGGTCTTCATCTGGGTTTCCAGTGATGAGACCCTGGTGGCGAGCGAGGCTGAGCTGTCGTCGAGATCTGAGACCCTTTGTTCGACTGTGTCTCATCTGTCGCCGTGTTTGTCTAGGCGATGTTGTAATAGGTCTACCTTAGACGACAGTGCATCGAGATTTGCAGTCTAGGTTACCTATTCCGGCTTTTAGATCGAGTAGGCTCTCCCGGATGTCCACTGAAGTGGTCTCCACTCCGTCTTGCTCTTCCTCCATCATTGAGGACTCGCTTTGGTTGGTTGATTTTGGGGTTTTACTCCCTGCGCCAGGTTCAAAGTTCTATTTCCTTAGGGAAATGTCTGTTTTTCCCATCTTGTAGCAATTGTGCGTGGACTTGGACCGTGATGAGGAAGGACTTGTGCCAATCGGGGTGAATTTGCAGTTCTGGGCACGCTTGAGGGGGTAGTATGTTGTGGTAGTAGTTGTTGGGAGCTTGAGGTACCGTCTGAGGGTGCCTTGAGTATGGTTTAGGAGTTGGTTCTAGTAGTTCTCGTGGTGATAATATGGGGTCCCCTCTGAGGCGAAGAGGGACGCCGTGAGGGTCTTCTTACTAGAGTTTTGAATCCAGAGACTGGTGGAGAGGAAAGATGCCGACGGCGAGTGGTCAGTATGACGTGCAGTTTGTCAAATGTTAGCCGCGCTTCAATACGGTCTAGGAAGGGTAGTACGTCTGTTGCGGAGGTCGCAGAGTCCCTTGGCAATGGTGGAATGCTGCTGTTGGTCTAACCGAAGGGTGGTATCCTCCGTGGCTGGTGTCGGGTGAGCGCTGAGATTTTTGCCGCTGGTGATCTATACAAGGCTTTCGGGCCTGGGTGGTGGATATCTCAGACAGCCCAGGGTTGCCGTGTGGCTGGGCTGCGGATCAGACGGACAGCTTGTCGCCAGAGTCTGATAGGACGCCTGCTTCAGCTTCCAAGAGTTCCATGGGCGCTCTGACATGGCTCCAGATGAGAGAGCGTTTTGTGGGCGCTTCTTGGGAAGCTTAAAGTTGGGGACAAGTTGTCGAGTAGCAGCTGAGCGGTGGTGCTATTGATGGGGCTGTCATTAACGTGGGAGAAGCAGTTGTATAGCAATCAGTTCTGGATGGAGGCTGATATTATCACAGGGTACACAGGTTGCGGGGGGGGGAGGGAGACCGGTGTTGGCAAGCAAGTGTATGTAACTCCAACCTCGTGGTCTTGGCTTCTGCAGTTGTGGAGCGCACCTTGCTTTATGGGGTTGTTCACAATATCCTCAGTAGTGGCGATTGGGGTGAGGGTCTGCGGTGTTCCAGCCGGGTTGGTTGCGTGCCTGTTGGAGCCCCGCCGAGTGCCTACTGGGTGACTCCCAGGCCCTATGGGAGTGCTGGGGCTTGGGTTACCTCTGAATCCGGCTATTTCGTCTTTATCTCTGAAGTGGCGGTGGTCACGGGGGGACGTCAGAGTGTCGCCCGGCCGCCACCTATTAGAGTTGACCGGACAGACCTCTGGTCTTGCTGGAGGTATTCTTACTTGATATCAGTTCTCCGGCCTGTGGTAGACGTGGTAGAAGTAGTGAGTGACGCAGTAATAGTAGTATTAGAAGAGTCACCGGTCTCAGTGATGAACTGAAAGTGGAGATTAAAGAGCAGAAAAGTATCAAGGACAGAATGAGATTTATTACTAAATGAACTCACATTCCAAAGATCAATATTAATTGAAGGTGGCGGCAAGGAGCAAAGAGGGTAAACAAAGTTTGAAAAATATGCAAGAAGAATGAAATGTTGGTGAGTGTGACAAGAGATGAACAGGAATAGAAGAAATCATATAGTTTGAAGCACTGCAAAATGGAAAAAGTAGTAAACTGATAAGTGAAAAGAGGTTATGAAACATGTATTGAACTATCATCTGTTTTGGTGCCTTACAATCCTACTTTAAAATGTGAAAATGTGTTCAACTCCAATACATCTTAAGCTATGGAAACTTTGCAATAACTTCAATTCTATTAAATCTAGAATTCCTAAAACCTATAAGATTAATAAATGGTATACTGCCTCTCTTAGGGCTTTTAAGAAGGATTATTGAGAAAAAAAAAAGTTTGTTATAAAAATTGTGTCAAACCCCTTGGGTATCGCTTCGTCCCTTATTCCATCTCTTAAAATAGCAAACAATCTTAATGAATTTTTTATGGATAAAGTTAATACTATTTGTACTATTTGTTCAAATATTAATGCACAGCTCCCCACCTTTCAACCTGCTTTCCCAATTTGGATTTCTCACTAGCTTCTTCTGAGCAATTTAATTTCACTCCAGTTTCTTCAGAAAACATTTTCCCTCTAATTTCAAATCTATAACCTTCACATTTTAAGTATGATACCCATTCCCGCCCGCCTGGCTAATCGGCATGTTCGCAAACCTAGCAATCTTATCACTAGTTTTGTTAACTCATCCTTTTCACAAGGCATGGTCCCCCATGGCGCTTAAGAAATCCTTTTTGACCCCGCTATTGAAGAAATCGACATTGGACCACAATGTACTTGTGAACGATTGCCCAATTGCAGTTATGGCTGGCCAAACTCTTAGAAAAAGTTGCCACTAACCAACTACAGAAGTTTATGGAGGCTCACAATCTTCTTCACACATTTCAATAAGGCTTTAAACCTTGTTATAGTATGAGACAGCGCTCATTACGGTACGGGATGACATATGAAATCTGCCAATGAGGGTGATCTTGGTGTGCCGGTCATGCTCGACCTATTGATGGCATTTGACACAGTTGACTTTGACATCCTTAAATCTAGGCTGTCTGAGGTCACATCTGGTGGATCACTCATTAAAATGGTTCTCATCCTTCCCTTCAGTTCCAGGTTAAAATTGGCACTTTTTACTTCACCTCACTTACTCTCCCTTTAGGTGTCCCCGGGGGTTCCTCCGTTTCAACTTTGTTGATTAAGATTTGTATCTGACGGTTACTGAGTATCTTCACTAAGTTTGAGTTTAGTTATCACTCTTCTGCAGGAGATACTCGGATTTATGTCTGGATTAATGATACAACAGATTCAAGACAAATGATTTGTGACTGTGCTCAAGAAATTAAAAGCTGGATGTTAGCTAACAAGCTTTAACTTAGCCCACTCTAAAACAAAGGTCATTCTGTTGCGCCTTATTTGGCATGCCTACAGCCTTCTCGCATAAAGTAAATAATTTAGGCTGTATGTGGCAGTCTAATCTGACTTACAATGTGCAGGTTACTGAGATGCTTAAATCCATTTACTATCGGATTAGACTCCTGCAACCCATCCTTCCGCTAATTTCTGAGAAAGATCCACCAGCGGTTGTAGGTGCACTGGTTAACTCCAAGCTTGACTACTGCAACGCTGTACTAGCTGGGATCTCGGCAGGTCAAATCTACCGGCCTAGGGAATGCTCAGAATGCAGCAGTCCGGCTCCTTTTTAGACTACCCAAAAATGTATCCGTCTTCTTCTTGCCGCTTACTCCATTGGCTGCCAGTACATCAGACAACGCTTTTCAAGGTTCTCTATGTCGTGTTTAAGCGCTTTCACGGTCTGGCCCCCATGCACCTGGCTTATAAAATCACCCTCCATCATTCAGGTCAAACCCTCCACTCTTCTGCTCAAAAACTATTGGTAGTACCTTCATCTCATTTCGTCCATAGTGGCGATAGATGCTTTGCCGTATTTGGCCCTCAGGCTTCGAATGCTCTCCCTTCTGATCTCCAGAATACTTTGTTTCTTCGTAAGAAACTTAAAACTTCTCTTTCTACTTAAGTCTTCTATGTGGTTTCTCTTTGTGGCGCCTGTTAACATCTGCTCCCAGATACAGTTTCTATTTGGATGTCCGCCTCTGAAGAACTAGTGCATTATAAATAAACAAATCAAACAGGAGTGTGGCGACTCTAAGGGTGCACCCATTAAGAAAGCCAACACTAAATTCAAGTCTTACACTGGAACAAAAACTGGAGTGCGGAAAATGGTTTCACAGTCCATTCAAAAAATACAGTACAGCAATGGGGATTGTGAACAAAGTCCCTTGCTCACGGGTTCTTTTAAAGACCAAAAAGGCAGAGAACTACCCCGTCACAATGCCAATAAGCAGGCCCCCCAGGGAATCAAAGTGGAAAATCCAAAACAGAGGAGGTAGGCAAAGGTGAAAGGGCTCAGATCCCTCTCCGCACACTAAGCAGAGAATGTCCTCTACATGCATGCATAAATGTACATAATGGCTGGCTTTCTATGAGAAAGGAGTACATCCAGGACATTGTAAAACAAATCCCAGTCCTTGTATCTATGCCTTTCAGTAGCCAAGCATGAAGGTTTCAGGTAGCAGATGATCGGGTTGAGAACCTGCTCCTCTGACCCTCAGAGGAGGTCCACCTTCGATGAAAGGTGCCAGGGAGGGCAGATGGACCTATCCATCAGCACAGTGTGCCATGTATTCTGGCCCCAGCCAGGAGTAATCAAAACCAGCATGGACCCAAACAGGTGCAGTCTCCTGAGAGCCAGCAGAATGACAGGGATAGGCGGGAATGCTTAGAAGAGGTCGAAGTCAGACTCAACCATCAGTGCATACCCAGAGCTCCATGACAAGGAAATTCCTTAGAGCAGAACTAGCACTTAAGATTGACAAAGGAGGTGAAGAGGTCAACTTGAGGAACCCACCACATGGAAAAGATCTCCTCCAGAACATCCCGGTAGAGCTCCCACTCGTTGGAGGCCGAAATCGATCTGCTCAAAGCATTTGCCATGATTATCGCTGTCACAGCTAAATGGGCCAGAGTTAGAACCACAAGATTTTCGAGAGCCATGAACCACAGTCGCTGTGCTTCTGAAAACAAGGGCAAAGATCCCCCTGGCTCACTTGTTGAGGTAATGCATTGCCACAGTGCTGTCTGTTAGGACAGCACACACCTGCCCCACACCAAGGGGAAGAAGGCAATCGGGCCAGTCTCATCACCGCAGCACCATTCAATTGTTGTGTTCTTGGGCTTCCGTCGGAGACCAAAGCCCACTCACCATAAGGTATAACAGGTTATTGTCCCGACCCTTTAAGGACAGATCCATAACCACTGTCAGTTTCACTCCCAGAAAGCTGTCACCTCAGGGGCCACCATGTGAGATCCCACGACATGCAGTCAGACTCACAGCAGTTCTGACATGATGCCCTAAAACTGAGACCAGTAACAACAGAGCACCCCACCTGAGCTACCCCATATGTAGCTGTGCCTCTGGCACCAGCAGAAAGCATGAAGCCATGAGTCCAAGAAAAGCAGGGCCTCGATCAATCCTCTGGGATTGGAAGATATGAAACATCTGTACAATGTTTGCCACTTGTTCCTTGGGAGGGAAGGCCGTGCGTAGGTGAATGTTGAGACCACACTGATAAATAAGAGACTAGACGACAAAACATGGTCCGTATAAAAGTTCATGGAGGAGCCAAAACTATGCAACAGGCTACCTGGGTGGTGCTGATGTGCTGATGCCGGTTTGGGTAGTGACCCTGGACAAGCCAGTCATCCAGGTAGGGGAAGAAATGTATTTATTTCAAATTTATGTAAAGCACAAATAAGGCACAACTGCATCTTAGTGCTGTACAAATTTAATACTACAATAAAACTATAAAAACCATACGGTAAAACCTAGAAAACAAAATAACAGAATATTCTGAACACCATCTGACCTTAAAATAACAAATAAAATACAGAGTTCCACAGCCATGTTTTAAACGCATTCCTCAGTCTTAAGTACTCTAGAATCTTGCATAGATTAGGTAGCAGGGAATTCCAATATGATGCTTCCGCACTTAAAGGATCTTTTCATAGAAAATACACCAATACATTTTAAAACTTCTAATTGAAGAGAATCCAGACCATGTAGACGTCTAGTTCCCCCACAGATCTTTAGTTTTACAGCTAAATAAGAAGGGGTTTGAAAATGAATTGCTTTGTAGACAATACATAATAGTTTAAATGTGATCCTCTCTTTTAATAACAACCAATAAAGAGACTTCCCCACCTCCCTGGCACTTCTGCCCTTCCCTCTACCTGCACTTGCGCGATCTGAACGGCACAAGGCCTAGTAAGATCGTTATTTTGTCCTCCCTTTGTTTCCTCCTGCTTGTCTTGTCGCACCTAGAAACACTTATGTTCAGGCACATTATAAATGCCATATCATGTCATTCTAGAACGCAGGGTGTAACCCAACGGTTTTGCAATGTGAGAAAACTCTGAGGAAGACACCATCATTTTTGTATTCAGAAACCAACTGCAATGTGTATATTGACAAGGAGAGTGAGAAAAGGAAAGACACTCTGGAGTTCCGGAGTGATTACATTTCAAGAAGTGAAAAGACATCTGTGTTTCAATGTCCAATAGGCCATCACAAAGCTGCAACATTTCTCTTTCTGTACAGATCCTGAGATACAACCAAGGATCATCA
Source organism: Ambystoma mexicanum (assembly GCF_040938575.1). Classification (NCBI taxonomy): domain Eukaryota; kingdom Metazoa; phylum Chordata; class Amphibia; order Caudata; family Ambystomatidae; genus Ambystoma; species Ambystoma mexicanum. Next base: position 984,735,161 of record NC_090928.1, on the reverse strand, counting down.
GCATATTGGTGCATATCAACTTGTGCTTTGCCGGCAAATTGTCCCAAGTTGCCAAGTATAAATTAAAAAGCAATAGTGAGAGGATTCAGCCCTGAGAAAGTCAAAATGGTAAAACGGGACGGAATGAGTTTTACCCACGACTACCATCTGCCTTCTAGTCCTAAAAATTGAACAAAACCAATCAAGGGTCATACACCGAATCCCCATACAATAACATTTCAATCGTATCGAAAGCTACAGACAAGTCAAGTAAAATTAGCAGGAAGGTACCAAAATACACCAAAGCTCTGTAAACGTAATCTAGAATGTGTAAAGTAGCTGTTTCCGTATTACAGCCAGGTCAGAATTCTGACTAAAATGGGGATAATAATTTTTGGTCAGTGATCCAGTTGTTCAAATGGCATGAAAAACTCTTTGGCCCGGTGGCGAGCCACAACCACTGCCAGCAGTTTTGTGAAGATTCTGGTGCAGAATAAAGCTGAACTGAAGAACTTGAATTTATAGTGGGGCGATCCCACTATGAACGCCAGATACTTTATATGTTTTTGATGGATCAGAACATGGGAGTAGGCATCCTGAAAGTTCATGGACGCCAACCATTCCTGGAGATCAATGACTTGGAAGATCTGGGCTAAAGTGATCATCTTGAACTTGTCCTTGCAGAGACATCTCAATAGCATTAGAACCAGAATGGGAAATAAGCCCCCATCCTTGTATGGGACCATAAAGTAAAGAGAATTCCAAATCATGCCTCATTCTGAACAGGCACGAGTTCTATGGCACCCGTCCTCAGAAGCTAACATACCTCCCATAACAAGAGAGTGCTGGGAGGAAAAGAGGGGCTGGTCGGAGGATGGTCTCTAGGACATTGAGCAATGGGAAGACCCTGTGTCACGACCTGCAAGGCCCAAGCGTCCAAAGTGGTACGATACCATTCCTCGCTCAGCAGGAAGATTCCTCCAGCCCCCAATGGGTGTCATGATCTCTGCTTCCAAAAGATCAGGACTTTCCCGACTCCCTTGGAAGCAGACCCATAACCCCGGTTCCGAGTGCCAGCCAGTCCCAATTGGGACCTTTTGGACCCTGTCCTGGCGCCAGTGGCACCAGGCTCATAAAGATGCCCAGTCCCAGCGCTGGAAGCGCCGGGCTCATAATGCTTGGGTGGACTTACCTGCAGCAGACCATGCTGCTTACTTACCTGCCAGTTGAACCCCTGATCCTCTTCTGTTTGGGACTACTTTTCCTGTTGGGTGGGGCAGAAGCCACTCCCTAGGTTCAGAATACTGGAACTCTTCTGGAAAGCAGGAACTCTTTTCTTACCTAGGCGTGGCTGTGGAAGGAGACACCTAAGCACTACAGGAGGCTATTTAAACCACACCCGATGGATGAATCTTGCTTTGTGTTATTCTGCATTCTCTGCAGCAGAACGCTCATCGTGTCTTCTGCTTCTGATCCTGGGCCTAGGGGAACAAAGGCTTACCATCCTGGAATCCAGTCTTCAGCAGCACCTGTAAAGACAAAGAAAGAATAGGTTAGCACTACGGTCTTCAGTGGCAGCGCATCTCTTACCTGGTCCATCGGCTGTCACCAACGCCTCGCGCTGCATTCCGGCATCTGAAAGACAAAGGCTTACCTACTCTTCGCATGCTCCGGAGGTCTTCGCACTGCATTCCGGCATCTGAAAGACAAAAGCTTACCAGCTCTTCGCACGCTCCGGAGGCCTTCGGCGCTGCATCCCGCATCTGAAAGACAAAAGAAGGTGCGTTTAAAGACATTAGGCAACTTTATTACTCACGTGCCATTACTCCTTCCCACGCCGAATCCAGTGGGTATTCCAGCACCCTTCAGCTTCTCTAAAGCTCCGAACTTGTACCTGCAAGATAAAAGGGACAGTTAGTGCGCATCGTGAAGCAGGCTACAAGCGCTTACTTACGTGCTTCCAGGCGCTTCTATTCCTCACGCGGGTTCGATCCTCAACTCTCATCAGCCCGCCATCCGCCATCGCCGGAACCCTGCAAAACAAGAGATATCATTACAAAAGACATTTGAAGTGCACCGTTCGTGCAGTTAACGACGGACAGCAGTCCTCTGAGGTCAAGAGGCCTGCACCCTTATCCAGTGAAGAAACTGGTTACGGCACCCTGCCCCGAGGCAGATGGAGAGCTTGGCGTTCACTTACCTAAGGTGAGGGCGTTAACCTTTGGGGTTCTACAGGAGAAGAGAAAGGGAAGAGGAGAGAGGCACCCAATAACCCCAGTTCATTAATCCCATATTTTCTATCTGCAGACATCTTACTCTTCGAGTCAGACATACAGTGCACAGAGGTCCAGCCCAAAGAGCCAACCGTGTGTTACACATCACCTTTGAAGATACGGCATTCACCCAGTCAAGACCGGCGCCTCTGCGGGAATCAGGTGAGCGTTACAATGGGATACAAGAGGAAATCCTCTTAACAAGGTCTTCACCCCTCGGGTTGAAGACGACACAGAGCTCCCAACCTCTTCCTAAGTGAGGGGACGGGTTGGCTGATCCCTGCCATAGTGGGCATGAGAGGGGAAAGGTATAAAAACTAATTTCTCTTGGTATGGGAGTAGAGGGCTGTCTAACAGCTAATCCCAGTGGCTTCACTGTGGCTTTTGAACACACATTTCTGAAGTGAGTTTTCAGACTGGGCTCTGGAATAATTTTGCACATCAAAAGGCATGTCCAGGACCTTTGTCTGAACATCTGGAGCGAACCCTGAAGTTCTCACCTTATTCAGGAGTTTCATCCGATGACTGTACCCCTGGCCAGAGCACGTGCAACACAGTCAGTTGAGTCAAGGCCTGTCTGCAGGATCTGGCATGCCATCCCTTTGCAATCCTGTACCAGGGCATTAAATCCCTCTCTCATATCTCCTACTCAGAGATTTCTAGGCACTTCAGGCACCACAGAGTCACAAGGAGCATTAATTGCCCCTCAAGGTCAGAATGCCTGAGGCAAACACTTTGGGCCCCCAAGCATCCGGATTACTTACTCTCCCTTTCAAGATACAAAGAGGGGAAGCTTGTGGTCGTAAGGCTGGCTGTCGTGGCCTGAACCATCAGGGTCAATGGGGAGACATGGGTGGAAGAAAAGCTGGATCAAAGGGTGTCAGGAAGTGACTCTTCTCATGCAAGCCTGGGAGGTTGGCTCCTCCCAGGCCTGCATGAGTGGGGATTGCACTGCCTGGTTGAAGGGCAGCAAAGTCTCCCATTTAGGGCCTTTTTTCAGGATGTCCGTTTACTCAAACTGGACCTTTGGTCTGGTCAGTGCCGACAAACCCAGAGTTCTCCACAACCTTGGACATCATCTTCTGAAAAAGATGTCCAACTCTGGGGAGGTGTCAAGGCTGCTCACCTCCAGCAGGTTGGTGGCCACATCCATAAGATCTTCCCTCTCGCCACATTATTCCTATGGGTAGTATCTCACCTCTCTAGGTCAAAGTGGTTCCCAACCCAAATGGAATAGGATCACTTCCGCTTCAAAGACATCTGACAACTTTGTCATGAACTTGCCCATAGGAAGAGGAACATATTCCAGAGGTGCTTTGGCAGTGCCAACCAGTGCCAAAGATGCAGAGGCAAGGGGTCCATGTCAGAAGCTCAACGCCCCAAAAAGGGGGAGCAACCCTGTGCCGGCCAGGGTCAAAGACCTTTGGAGCTGGGACTGAGCCCATAGGCATGTGGCCACAGGCTTGCAAGAGGCCCCTGCCAGCTCCTTAGAGCATGGTGGGCCCAGTTGATGCAACCCGCATCGAGTCTAAAGCCGCTGATGCATTGAAAAAGATGTTGAGCATCTTTACACTCCTGCGGAGTGGCAGAATGGGTGTTACGCTCACCTGGCTCCCACAGGGGCGTCGGTCGGACACAGACTGTTGTGGTCTCCACCAACGTGATGCGTAGTGCAGAGATGACTGACTGGACTGGCCCTCCTAATCTTGTCTGCTTGACCCGCAGAAGTATTCTCCTGCAAGTGGAGGGATGGATTTAGCCACCCGTGGATTCAAGTGATGGCACTCCCACAGTCCTCCCCACTAATCACCTCCGAAGTGCCCTCTCAGCAATCTCACCTTATATTCTTGAAAGATGAGATCTCCATCCTGCATGGATTGCAGGGGCGCGTTGATGCCAGTTACTTCACTGGTTTGAAGGCGTGGGAGAGTTCCGGAGGGTATTGACTCTGAGGTTCCTGGCGAGGACCAGTAAGTATCAAGTTCATAGAGTTCAATATGTCCGATGTTCACTCTTGTTCCCCCCCCTTCCTTCCTTCCTTCCTTGTCTTGCAGCTGAGTTTGTGAGAAGATGCTCTTGTGGTAGCTGGTGGCGCTCAGGTAGAGTCTGTATTACCTGATGCTGTCCAGTAAATGTTGCACATGTTTAACGTGTTGATTTCTCTCTCTTTGCAGGTGCGGCACATGAAGATGTGGAGAGTTATAGAATAATGCCTCCGGTGGTAAATCAGGTAAATCTATGGTGATAAGAGTTATATTTGTTGGTTTTCTTGGCTCACCTTGTTGTTTTCTTTTGTCCCCCAGGTACCGGAGTTCGGCGAAGAAATGATGGAGGCAGCGCAGAATCGATAGATGCTGCGAGGACTGGTGAGTATGGCGCGGCACTGCAGCTGGAGATGCGACGCGTACTGAAATGATTTTCTTTCCAGGTCCGGAGGCGAGATGGATCCGGAATCAGGTGAGGAATTCGAAAATAGTTTGTTTTCTAACCTTGTCCTTTTCTTTCCTCTTTGTTTTAGGAGTTTCAGATTGAGGCGGGCGTGGCAGAAGACTGGATCCTGACTGCAGGCACACGCTGCTGGATGCAGAATAACGCGAAGCGTGTGCTGCTGTTCGGGCGTGGTTTAAATAGCCTCCAAAGTAGTTCCAGGTAAGAAGTTCCCCAGACCCACGCCCGAGTAAATAATAGTCCCTGTAATAAAATAGTCCCATCCAGGCCTCACGTTGGCTTGGACTCACTTGCAGCATGGTCTGCATCAGGTAAGTAAAGTCTATGAGCCTGGCGCCTTAGGCGCCAGGACTGAACCCAAACAGCCCCCAGCCGGGGCTGTTGGGGTTTTAATAAGAATCTGGATGCCTGCTCCCGGAGCTGATGGGCTTGGTCCTGATGCCCGGGGGTAGGCATCATGACAGCAGGTCAGAAATGGTACCTGTGGGGCCAAATCATCCAAAGAGGAAACGGCGACCCATCTTCGACAGAGAAGAAGAAGAATAGTGTGGTACCCCTTGGGGGTGCTTGTTCATCTGATCTTTCTGGGTCAGGGAACGATCTTCCTCTCTCCTTCACTCTGCTTCCGGATGGATCCCTTGTGTCACCCCTGTGACAAAATTATAAGTTACTCACCGTAGTGACTAACATACTCCTATTCCATATTCGCCTTTCCTCCATACTACATGGGCGTCCCTTGCTAGGGATGGGGGACGGAACCTTTTTCACCAGAAAAATCACCTTCCCCTTTAAATTAAGATGTGCACGGGGGCACGGGCCTGGGAGCATGCGCTCCCCTGACTCCGCCGACCGGCGTTACTCCTCAGTCCCCTTTGATGTGTTAACAATATTAACATTGCCGAATGACACCAGTTGTATTAGGGGGAGGATAGTGGGACGTATGGAGGAAAGGGGACTATGGACTAGGAGTATGTTAGTCACTACGGTGAGTGACTTATAATAACTCCTACGCCCCGTCCCCTTTCCTCCATACTGCATGGCCTATTACAACTGAATGTAGCCCCAGCGTGGAGAGTTGCCCCTCCTAAGAAAACAAGTTCCTTAAGACTGCCTGAACAAATGCTGCATCTGACCTGGAGCCGGCATCCAAGCAGTAGTGCTTGCAGAAGGCCAAGGGTGTAGCCCATGTATGCGCCTTGCTGATAACCTGCCACAGCACGTGCCTTTGTAATGCGACAGCTGTGGCCTTGGCTCTGATTGCATGGGCATGCATGTTCGCTGGAAGTTGTTTTTGCTGCCCCTCATAAGCCTCCTGGATGGCCGAAACCATCCACCTTGCTATGGAAGCCTTGGAGGACTGACAGCTCAGCTTTGACCCAATAAAGGTTCTGTCCAGGTAGAATTTTAGATCGCGTCTGGCATCTAGACAATGCAGTACTCTCTGAGCATCACCCTTTGGGTCCATGGTGAAAGTTGGTAGCACTATCTCCTCATTCAGGTAGAAAGAGGAGACAACCTTAGGTAAGAATGCGGGGTGAGTTCTCAGCACCACCTTGTCCTTATGAAAAGTAGTATAAGGCTCTGAGGCCACCAACTACCTAGATTTCAATGATCCGGCGTGCCGAGGTGAGGCCCACCAGGAGGCAATCTTGATGGCGACTATCCTGATTTCCGCGGGCACAATCGGTTCGTATGGCTTGTGCGCCAAGGCGCCCAAGACCACGTTGATGTCCCACACAGGGTGTGGTTTCTTGATGGGCGGGTAAAGCCTGGTCAGGCCAGGCAATTGTCTTTTAAACACGGGTTAGAAGATGAAAATACCTCCTCCTCCGAGTTCCTGTAGACTCCAATAGCCACCAGATAGGTGCAGCATGTGTCTACCTGCACCCCTGAGTGTGCGATGTGCGCAGAGAATGAAAGCACATCGTCCAACCTGCAGGTCAATGGATCGACCTCCTTGGATTCCCCCAGTGACAAAACCTAGTCCACTTGCTTTTGTACTGGCCCCTGGTAGCATCGCTCCTAGCCCCCTGTATAATGTCTAGGTTAGCTTGCGAAAGCTGCACATACCTCAGTGTGACTTGTTTAGGAACCACGCTGCAAGGGCTAACTTCTGAGGGGCGGGGTGGATGACCGTCCCTCCCTGTTGAGAGAGCAGGTGGGCTGGGCCCAGCAGAAGGTGCACCGGGGCCTTATCCAACAGGTTGAGTAGTTCCGTGAACCATGGTCTTGCTGGCCACCACAGAGCTATCAGGATGATACGAAGGTGCCGGGCCTCCCAGATCTTGCAGATTAACCAGCGGAACAGGGGGGGGGGGGTTGGAGGCAAGGCATACGCATTCATGTCGTCCCACTGGATCTGCATCGCACCACCCAGAGAGGACCAGCCCTGTCCCTGCCAGGACGTGAACTGGGTGCCCCTCCTGTTGTACCAGGTGGCGAGTAGATACACCTGAGGATCATGGGTTTTAATTTCCAATACAAGGTTCTACCCTTCGGCCTCAATTCCGCTCCCAGGGTCTTCACACAACTGATGAACGAGGTGGCAGCCCTACTCAGGACCCAGGGTCACCACGTCTACCCATACCTAGATAACTGGATCTTCTCCTTAACCAGGAGTGCAGAGACTTATGTAGCTGATGATTATTGTGCCTTGGAATAGAGCAAAGCCGCAGCAATCACTGAGGAGTGTGGCTGGGGGTGCACCAACAGCAAGAGAGGGTCGCCCTCCAGTTGCCTAAACTCGGCGCTGAAGTGCCTATTGGTAGGCTGTGCAGAGTGTGGTTTGAACCATCCTTTTTTTGCAAGCGCCAACACGTCCCTTTTGCATTGGAATCCACATTCTAGCCATTTGGCGTAGAGGGAGGACTTCTGCCAGTACACCAGCCTCTGGTTGGTCAGCTTCCGGCTGAGTCACCCCCAAATACTCGGCCAGGCCAGGAAGCGGTTTGTGAAAATGCCTTGGCCAACAAGGGCATGTCTGGGTCCTCCTCCTCATGCGTGTCCGCCAAAGTGTCCTGTTGGTCTGGTGCAGCTGGAGGAGTGCTGGTCAAAGGTGGCTACGGCGTACGGTCAGGCGCCGGAGGCTGCTGTGGCAGCGGATACAGGGCTGCTGTGACTGGAGTAGGCATGGGAGCCGGTATCATGGGGATTGGTGCAGGTAGCTCGGGCTGCAATGGACTCGGAAGCGCTGGACCCAGGGGCGGGGTGGCCGGGGGTGCTAGCAGCAGTACCAGAGAGAGCATGTCCCTGATAACATCCTGGAGGATGATGCCCATTTGCGGAGACTTCATAAGAGTCAGGAATTTTTCAGAAAATGTGTCTTCACAGGCCAGAGGAGAGCTTGATGGAGCGGGCGTGGGGCCCTGAGGTTGTTACGGCCTGTGCACACTCTGTCTTGCTGTATGCGGGGTGTATCTGCCCTGTGATGCTGAAGGATATGCCGTGGGCCACGTGCCAGGTGATGTCCAGTCCCACCTGGAAACTTGTTTCCCTACCTGGCCCCCCAAAGGGGGATGGTATCAGATGAGCCGCCATTTTGTCTGGCTATATGCCATGTTCCTGTGTCATGACGCTTGCTGCGCTGGGCCCGAGCTCCTCCAAGACTCTAGGCGGTGGAGGTTAAGGCCTGGCCCCCTCCAGGACTCTTGGCGGTGGAAGTTGAGGCCTACCCTGCACCTCAGGATGGGGCCTGGTAGACAGAGTGCTCTTGACTGTGGCACAGGCGCCCCCTCAGACATCTGTCCGGTACCAGGGCACAGCGCCTCGGGTTGAAACCCCGTAATAGAACCTTGTGCTCCCTCAGCGTAGTCACCGGTAGGATCTCGTGACCCCTCGGCCTGGTGGCCGGTAGCTGAAGCAGCCTCAATAACTGCACTGGTACTAGGACCTGATAGGTCCCTCCCGCTCGTGCGCTTCCTGGGGAAGGAGTCGCCCTTGCGGGGTGCGGATGAAAACAGTGCCCCTACCTTGGGCCTGGTCTTGTGCTTGACGAATTCCTTTAAATCCTCTGGAGGTGACCTTCCAAAAAGCTCCCTCCAACTGGCTAGTCTGTTCTTCAGAGCGCGTGATGCCAGCGCATTGCACGCGGAGCAGCCCTCCCAGCTGTGGTCGGGACCAAGGCAGTGGTGGCAGAGAGCGCGGGGGTCGGATGTAGGGAAAAGCCCCTCGCAGGCTGGACACCTGCTGAAGCCCGTTGACGTCGACATGCACCGGGGAGGAGCGTGGCACCAGAGGACAGAGGTACCTTGATTAAAGACAAGAAAAAAGACGACAAAAGGACTTCTCTGGGGAAGAGCGTGTGGAATTACTAGGCCGGAGGCATAACCCAGGAGCGCTGATGAAAGCGGTCTGTTCCCATCGATGTGGAAAAGAGGACTGAGGATTGGTGCCGGTGGGCGGAGTCAGGGGAGCTGCGCCCCCGCGCGCATCTAAATTTAAAGGCAAAGATGATATTTCTAGTGAAAAAGGTTCCGTCTCCCGTCCCTAGCGAGGGACGCCGATGCAGTATGGAGGAAAGTGGACGGGACGTAGAAGTAAGGTAGAGTTTAGCTGCCCGCTTAGGCCTTTGAGTGCATGGATTGGAAAGCCTGTGCGGTTCAGAGGAAAACAATTGTCTGATGTAATCTGAGCAGGGCTTGAAGTCCCAGGCCTTACTGGAGGACATGGCACAGCCAATAGTGTTACAAAGCAGAGATACTAAGGCGTAAAGAGTGTGTGGAAAAAATAACTGAGGTCCTGGAGCGCTGCAGCGCCATTTCCACTGGCTCCAATGTCACATACAGTGCAGGGTCTGTAGAGGAGCAGACACGGAGCTGTGCTGCACCCGCTGGCAGTGAAAATGTTTACGAAGGCATCTTGAGATAGAGTATCATAAATGAGAAATCCAGGGGATGAATGAAGCCATACAAAAGATACATTGCATGCAAGCAGAGGAATTCTGAGGGGTTAAGAGCTTGATGGGTGAAGAATTTTGATCACTTTTTTGTATCTCATGTTATTTTGCTTCATTTCTACCAGTTAATGAATGTATAGCTTATTTCAGTTTCCAAACTACATCATGGCCTTACCTGCTGAACAAGAGATCTGGCTTCATCCGACACATACTCTGGCATACACAAAAAGGTGTGGGTGTTTATTCCGGAGGGATGGCAGTCAACCAGGGCCTGAAATAAACAGCAGGAAAACAAGCATTTATCACCAATGGAACACATGACACGCTATATTGTATGGTGTACATTCAGCATGCAATAGATAACTTTCCCTACAGCGATATAATGGAATGATGCATCCAAGTACATTGCATACACGGATTATAAGCCTACAGTAAATCACACAGGAGTTTCGTGACCAAATGGAATAACGGGCTGACGGCAGAGTTCCTTTATAAGGTCACTGAAACCCAAGATAACTTGCATTATCGTTTTTATGCACAGTAGTGGGTATTTTATTCCTATAACGCGTGGCAGGCCCAACTTTAACTTTAATAATTGGTCTCCTGCTTAATGTAATGCAAGATCTTCTAGTTGATGACCCATATAATCAAATTACAATCTGTTTGGTTGGAAAAAAACACGGCAATTGAAATGTGGTGTGCAAATATTTTAAATAGTTAAATGCAATGCATTTAAAAGCGGTTAGGAGATCGCATACTCTTCTGTGTTATCTTCCACCAGTGCATAAAAAAAACATACTACTAAAAACGGTTCCTTATCAATGAATGGATGTAAAGTGCCACAGAAGGATATTTTTGAAGAACGAAACCTGAAAAGCTAGTCTGTCTTCAGTGTTGCAGTGAGGTGCTGAACTATAAAACATTGGTCACAGTAGCAAAGTCTCAACTCGGTAGCGATGTCTCCAGTATGCTGTAATAAGGACATAGACGAATATTGCAGGGTGGCGTGTTTTAAAAGTTCCTTATTACACATAAATGTCTCCCCAAATAGTATTGTACTATAGTACCTCGGCCAAAACAAGTTAAGGGACCACGGCGAAAGCCTATGCTTAAGGACATTAAAATTCATAGCAGAAACGAGAACAGGTGGAAAGAAACACATGTGGGTATAAAAGGGAATGCCCTTCTGTGGCATTGGAACGCCGCTGAAAAATAGAAGCTGGTGCAACATGCACAAGGCAGCGCCTTTCAGATAGAGTTACATGGAACAATCGCTGAGAAAGCCCGACAGACATGGACACTTCTGGCCGGCTGAGATGTCACTTAAATGGAAAAGCACACAACATGAATGGGGCCTTTGTTTGATTTCCACTGCAATTAACGATGAAGATATAATTAATGCAGACAGCTTCCCAAACAAATTGCAGTGCCCTAAACAAACGAGGAAGATGGGTAATGACCACACAGACGCTTTAAAATGCAACGTCTTAATAGATGAACCTTGTAGCAGTAATTAGAGACTAACATTCAATACGGGGGAAGAGAGAATGCTCGTGCTTCGTGTACACATTTTTCACAAAACAAGAATTCGCAAGCTTATAATGACAGAAATGTGACACATATGTAAGCAAACATTGGATACACATTGATTTGATAATCAGAATGCAGCGAAAAGTTTACATAGCAATCCCTTTTCCAGAAGAGATTAAATGCTATATTTTTCTTTTAAAGGCAGTACAGAATAAAAAGCAAAGTAAGCACGATTTTAACCATTAACAAATCCAATACGTTCCTCCTATACTAGCGAATGTAAGGACCACCTTGCAGTGTGAAACTGCGATGCAATGTTGTCTGAGCTATGTCTTTTGTAGAGTCAGGAGCTGACACTGAAACTGACTTCCCGTCTCTAAGAATCAGCGGTGCCTTCTAGCATTCCGGGGATTGGTAATTTAAGGCAAAGACTGCAACTGACGAATCAGGATGTTTTTAAAGTCTTCTCAAAAGTTGGTTGTCTTTTTTTATTGTGAATTGAAGAACATGCAATAGACAAGGGTAGATTATACAAATACAGAATAGTAATAACAATACAAAGTGAACATACATTCAATAAAGTGCATACTTGCTCTGTCTGTCCTCAACCTATAACGAATCAGCTATGTAAAATAACATATACATGATTCATCACATGTACACAAAAAGTTATACTGATAAAGTGCTTGTTGTGGGTTAACATATTCTTTTGAATTCGAATCCTGTTGGAAGTCTTAAAAGTGTTACATTATTTAACCGAGACCAACAGTGCTAATATATGAAACGCCTATATTTTACCATCTGATGGAGATCAAATTAATTCGATTTACAAATTCAGTATGCCATTTCTCAGTGGTACTCCATTGCTACTAGACGATCTGCACCCACAATTCATGAGTTAAAAACCATTTGCTAAATATTAGTTCTCTTAAATTTTGCAAAATTCGGCATGGAGTCAACAGGTCAAAGTCAAAGGATTTAAAGATTGAATGTAGTTATTTTGGTTACAGGGCAAACAGCAATTTGCGACAGTGTTGTTTTTAGAACGCAAGTATAGAATTTCACCTGTAGGCATACCATTTAGACTGAATAGTAAAAATGGCACCCTCCAGTACGCATCAGGAAATATTCTCAGGTAGCGTGTCAGTGATCCCATTGGTTTCTCTATTATATAATAGCTTTAGTATAATGAATAATATTGAATTCTATCAATAGTATCACACCAGTCTTTTAAAAAGTTTTAACTTGAGCGGGCTGTTTGTTAAGTCCTCAGCCGTTTGATGGATGTTCGGCTATGCTTACACTTTTACATATACGTAGATCAAAACGGGACCTGTTAGCTGCTCTATCTTGATTTTATTCAGATCATCAAAGATTGAATTTTGAATCGGGATCAAAATAAATTTAAAAATGTTGACATTTTCCAATTCACCCAGTCATTTAGTGAAGTATCTCCAAGCTCATAGCGAGGAAGGAATAATTGTTTTTTTTATGCAAATAATGCTCTCAATTTTATTTAAGGAAGTATACACAACCAAGTGGCATATCTCGTAACCATAAAGTAGGGCTGGACCTTTTTGCACTCTGAAACACCTGTGTGTGAGCGCGAAGCAGAATAAATGAGACTCTGCAATGCATTTTATGAATTCTCTTCATTTGAGCAACAAAAGAGGTCCCTTTAGCCCTTAAACTTGTTGCAATCATTTTTGTATTTGGAACCGCATTAAGTTTAAACCCTAAATAAATACCAATAGTCCAGTTAAAGCTATATGGTTTTCTGGTGCTTCTAGAAAATCTTATCATTTGTGTTGATTATTAGATCGTTTTTAACAGCATAAAAATTGGTAGCCGTAATCAGACGCTCGAGGCCCAATTGAGTGTGATCTAATAAAATAAAATCATCGGCATATGTTAACGTGTAAATATTTAAATTGTTAAGATGAGGAGTAGTGAATGATGAAGCTGCAAGGCACTCCCCCAAATCCTGCGTTTATACCACATAATATCGACAGTGATTGCCACTGCCATTGACTTCTTAGCACATTCACACTTTTTTACAGTGCCAGCAGTGCAAATGGCATAGGCCTCATAATAATGACTGTTAGAGCTACTGTCTTTTCTATGACTCTTGTCCATGCTAAAAACATAAATTAAAATGGAGGGATGATATTACAATCCCACAGAGTTCATTATAGCCTTGATGGAGATTGACAACATGTATGAACTGCAAGCTTTGGGACATTGTCCCTCGAGGGCAAAGGATAATAATGAAATAATAATGAATGTGGAAGCTAATGTGTTGCGAAATGTTACAAACATAGATGAACTCAGACTCCAAATATCGAAACATGGAGAAGACTGTATCATCTCATCCCTGGTTGTGTTGTGTTAACAAGGACTCTGGAGTTAAATCTACTTCCCAAATGGTACAGAAAATGATAAAAGACATTTGTTTCTCTAACTTGAACACATCTGAGCAAGGGACATGGAAGAATACTTATTCCGATTCAGTGTGTTGTTTAAGCATTCTATGTAATCTGGCGGAACATATTCACAGAAAACTGTAAAGTACATGGTCTTTGTTGGGACCAAATTGTGTTGGTCTAAAATAGAACATTTTCTTTGATTCTTTTTGTCATAAAATTACTTCTGCATCTCTCCAAAATCATTAGTTCAACCCTCGCAAACTTTTGAAGTTTAACATTTACACCTACATGCATTGTCTTCATCCCAGAGTATTGTGTGAGGGTACAGGAAGTCTTTTAAATTGATCTATCTTATGTTCCAAGATTCTGGTTTTCAGTTCTCTTTTTGTTTACTCTTATATGCATTTGCCACAGATATGTATCATAATCACTACGAACATGCTTCTATTAATACATTAATCAATCTTCATATATTTCCCTTGATCGTCAGTAATATGTCACGTCGTTCATTGCAAAATGGCACCTACTACAGTATACAATTTTATAAAAAAACTGGAGGCAAATGACTTATCCATGCAATATTTTATATCTGCAGCTTATCCAAGTGGCTAGGACTGAATATACTTTGTAACGTAATGTGCTTTCCTATAAGTGATAATAGGTTAATCGTACAAACACTGCTCTAACTATTTATCCATTCTCAGCAGATTTCAATGTTTTTGTAAAAATCTATATATGTTATCACTGGTGGAATTATACTTTGGAATAAACAGTACTTTTCCTTAATTTTCTCTTCATGTTTGGGTATCAAAAGCAGATCTCTCACTCACAAATTGGCCACTTGCCTAGCTTATCTACTAGATATTCTTTGTAATCTCTCTTAAGAAATCTGTTACTTATTAGAATACATTTTTCATAATTGTTAGATTGCAGTTGTCTGGCTCGTCTACACTGGTATATCCTCTTTTTCTATTCTGTGACATCTTGCCAATAGTAGGATGAATTTAGCTTCATTCAGTTTGTGATAAGCGTTAGTATGTTAGATGTTTGAAAACTGTGTCTTCTTGTGCATTCAAAATCATCATTACATCTTCAATAATTCTAGCCCATAATATCAGAGACTGATTCTCTTGTTTGATGCAACAGTCTTCTAATTGTCGCATAAGTAGACTGGCCACTCAAGAGGCATATCTGGAGCCAATGGCTTGTCCTCGCACTTGTTTATACAATTTACCACTGAATAGAAATATATATTCTACTAAGAGTTCTAGAAGGTCTTTAATCATTGAAAATTCCAGAAAGAGACTAGAAGATATCTTTGAATAAGGATATTCTAATATTTAAAATGCAAGATCATTTGCTATGGATTTATAGAAGGATACCGCATCAAAGTCACAAGAATAACATTAATGTCCCAGGATTTTGCTGGTAACAAGTTAAGGTTGTACATATGCTTTAAGACTGTAAGCCTTTTACCACAAAGCCCAAGAAATGATCAATGCATTCAGCTCTGGATTCTAATTGTGTTCCTGTATCATTCATAATTGGAGCCATCTCATATGTTTTCTTAACTTTTGGTAAGAAATAAATTGGGGAAATTACTGGTGCACTCATACAATTTAAGCAATTGAACCCACAGCGAACCAATATTGTGCAATTCTGGTAATGTTTACTTGAATTGTCGATTCAGTGCTATGCTCAACCTGTTTTTAGCATCCTAGTGTGTTCAAATGTGCCTCTCCAATTTAAATAAACTTGTTTGTCCAATAACACATTAATAACTATCATCTTTTTCTTGGTTGTTTGATAAGGTTCTTGTCAGAGCTGAGATTTTTCAAAACCTTATTCTCTTAAATGGATATATTATGACAACATCATAATATGTATGATTAAATAAACATCCCTGCGTAGTGAGTCAAGAAGGTGTTTTTTGTTTTAATTGACACTAACTGGTTTGCATTATGAGGTGCATCATTTAAGTGTCTTGGGGGCGTGGCCTGCACGCATGGAGTGAAGTCAGCAACCCGCCGTGCTCCTGCCCATGATCCTACAACGGCCGATATAACGGCGTCTGAACTAAAAGATCCGAGACACAAATCAACGTGCTCGCAGGAGAACCCTTTTGCCACACTTGACCGTGTCGCTGGAAAAAATCGGCACCAGCAACGCAGTAAACGGAGCATCGAAAAGGCACCCCGGTGGCACCCAAGATGGCGGCTCCCAGCACGGAGGCTGACGGAGTGCCGCGACAGTGAGACGGACTAGAGTGCCGGCGAGCTGGCTGGATGTGGCTGTCGTCTCGGGCCCCTCTGCGAGCAGCCGAAACGAAGCACGACTAACACCGGCACGAGCGTTGTGACCTCGGTGCATACACGACGTACTGAACGCGAGAGGAGATCCCAGTTGGCGGATAAGCACAGGAGGTAGCGGGGAATCCCAGCGGTGCACTGAAGCAGGGACGGAGCGGACCGCTCGGTGCCCACCCCTGCCGGCACCCGTTAAGAGGATCGCCGAGTCGTCTGGTCGGGAGACCGCGAGTGCTATCAACGGATAACTCCTCGCAACACGGTCCCATCGGTTGGAGGCTGAAGGTGAACCGCATCTGGTTGTCGTAACCGGTAGAAGGTACCACAAAGCACCCACAATACGGAGGATTCACAGAAGGTAATTCTATGCCTGAAATTTGGCGGGCTGAGTAATACGCCAGGCGAGCCTCTGGACTAGGCGGCTGGGGCCGGACGCATCATCATCATCCGGGAACCCACAACAGTCTGTTGCACTGCTCCCTACTAACCCAAATACCGCCCCACAGTGCCACAGATCTCACCAGGGCAAAAGAACAGACGGGACCGCCGGAGGCATCTAACGGTTGGGGAGAATTGAATAATCACACGTGTGCCCAAGAGGTAGGGCTCCCACCCCGCCTGCCGGAGGCACAAAATACGAAAACTAGAGGCCAAACACAGCTCATAAAGCCCGGCGGGTTAGATATTGGATCCGCACTGGACCTGAAACCATATTCCGCCCGAACAAGGGCCACCCGAAACAAACCTCTGGTCACAGGATAAAGCTCATAGCGTGGAATACAAGTCTGGCTCCCCCAAACCAGGCCATGTCGCCTCCGAAGAACAGATCAAAAACTGTGACGATGGACGCCTTCACAACGACTTTGCAAAGGCAGCAACCAACGCAGGAGATCACTCCCCCAACAGAGACACCCACTCTGGTGGCAGACCCCCGAGACACTCAAATCCTGCAGGCTATTGCGGCCCTACGAACTTCCATGGAAGATAAGATAGGAGAAATCAGGTCAGACATACAGCTAATGAGGCAAGATGCCCGCAACCTGACGGAAAGGGTGACCAAAACTGAAGCCTCCCTACAAGAAACCAGTGAGGACACGTGTGAACTGAAGGCGAAAGTCCAAGAACTGGAATCAATAGTGGCTAGACTGGAATCTCGCTCCGAGGACGCGGAGGGACGTGCCCGCCGCAATAATGTTCGAATTCTCGGGATTCCGGAAGACATGGAGGGCCTGAACCCCACTGAGTTCATCGAATCGCTGCTACTTCAGGAAATTGGAGCAGGCAATCTCACCCAGGGATTCTCTGTGGAACGGGCCCACAGGTCTCTCCAGAAAAGGCCGCCACCTGGTTCACACCCACGCCCAATAATAGCTAAAATCTTAAACTTCCGAGATAGAGAGGTAATATTGCGGTTCTCAAGAGAAGGCGGAGAGATCAGAAGGAACGATTCTCTAATAGTCATATACCCTGATTACACCCCCACGGTGCAACGAGCGCGGAACTCCTTCGTACCGATAAAAGCTAAATTACGGGAACTCAATCTGAAGTATATGCTGCTGTACCCAGCCAGACTCAAAATACTGTACAAAGGGAAGGCAATCTTCCTTGAAACTCCGGCGGCTGCAAATATGTGGCTTGAACACAACAACCTCGCCGATGACACGGAAAAACTTGAAAAAGGAAACAAGCGATAAAGGAACGATTGGAACTGCCTGAGAAAAGGATCACGACACTAAGCAATCACGACATTGTCTGTGGAGCCTGAATTAACGCTGCAACGAACAGAAGTCTTAATTGGGCAGGAGCACGAGGGCCCAAGTGCAGGAACACCAGCGACCCGCCCCACCCAATACAGTGTTGGCCGAATGCCTACACACCACCCGTACCGAAAGGCCTGGAGAGGCCCCGGAGGCTCGGGAGCCCCCGAGCGTTGTGAGTTTGAAACAACTGCTGGGGGCAGTTATTTGTTGTTCCCTTTGGTTAACACATCCTTTGAGATGAAAGTTGAGAAAGTTGGTAAGTCTCCGAACGTCAATATGAGGATAAGGGATGAGAGGGTGGAAATAGAGGACTTGATGGGTTTGAACCTACAGCTAGGGGAACTTCGTGGGGACTCAGCCAAGTTAACAGATGGCCCCTATGAGTGGTGGATTGACCCCGGACCCCTTCTGAAACCATTATGGCTGGTCAATTCAGGATAATGACATGGAATGTGCGGGGCCTGGGCACCTATCTCCGCAGAAATAGGATTAAATCCTACCTGCATAGGAAAAAAGTGGATATAGCTCTGCTACAAGAGACGCACTGCACTGCCGAGTCAGAGGCGAAGATCAGGGAACATTGGGTGGGACAGGGCTTTGGGGCCTCCTACTCCAGATTTGCAAGAGGGGTTTACACCTGGATCAACCCCCAGGTACCGTTCCGACTCACCAAGATGGAAAAAGACCCAGAAGGCAGATATGTGGTAATATGGGGGACCTTTGAGCAGATGGAAATATGTATTGTGAATTCGTACTTCCCCAATCACAATATCCCTACGCACTTGAGGGAGCTGAGTACCAAAATGCTACAATATAGGAATGGCTTCTTTATATGGGGGGGTGATTTCAATTGTGTCCACAACCCAACGCTGGATAGGTCCTGGCCTCCAACAAGGGGGCCCTCCACTGCCACCACGTCCCTGAAAGCTATGACTGATGAACTAGATCTGGCAGATGTTTGGCGGGAAATACACCCAGAGGAAAGAGGTTATTCGTACTTCTCGTCTCCACATGCCCTTCATACTAGATTAGATTATTTCTTTGTGGGTAGAGAGCACTTACCTCAGATAGGGGATGCGCAATATCTGGGAAGGACCATCTCAGACCATTCTCCACTCCTAATGGAATGGAATCACATTGGCCCAAAACCTCCCATCCCCATGTGGAGAATGCCGGTGGAAGCCCTGAAAGATCTGGCATTTAAAGAGGAGCTACATGAGTCCATAGACAATTTCATATCAGAAAATACTGGGAGCGTAGACCACGTCAGTACTCTATGGGATGCCCTAAAAGTAGTAACGCGAGGAGAAGTCATTGCCAAGGCGGGTGGCATCAGGAAACTATTGCGCAGCGAATTAAGCAGGAAGGAACAAGAAATAGTGAATCTGGAAGCTGCCCCCACAGACACCCCGAAGAGGGAAGAAGAACTTAGTACGCTTAGAGAGAATTGCGCTGAAGCATGGAGCAGATTAGCTAAATTTGACTTTGTCGCTAGAACAAACAAAGCACACGCAGAAGCAGACAAACCTGGCCGGTTACTAGCTTGGCTCTGCAAGAAAGAACACCCCAGACACATAACCACCACACTGCGGGATGAATTTGATGAAACTCACAACACTCAACAGGGTGTTAATGATACTTTTACGAGTTTCTACATGCAATTATACTCTCACACTGATCGAGTCCCCCAAGACCAAATACTAGATACTCTTGATGAGATCGGCCTGCCTAAACTAACTCCCACACAATCTGAGACCTTAGACATGGACATCACACCCGAGGACATAACTGAGGCAATTAGATCCCTGGCTACATGTAAAGCCCCGGGCAGCGATGGGCTGCCTCCGGAATTTTACAAGGCATATGAACCCTCCTTAACACCGCTATTACATGAAGTCTTCTTGGAATCTTATGAAAGGGGGACCCTACCGGACAGCATGAGGGAAACTCTGGTCGTCCCAATGCTCAAGCCTAATAAACCCGCAGATAGGTGCGACTCTTACCGCCCCCTTGCTATGCTTAATTATGACGTTAAAATACTTACATCAATTCTAGCTAAGAGGCTATCCAGAGTAATTGGAGACATAATACATACGGACCAGAACGGCTTTGTGCCTGGTCGTAACACGACCATGAATCTGCGCAGGCTCCAGCACATAATAGCTCAAACCGACACAAGCCAGGAATGTTATGCACTACTGTCCTTAGACGCCATTAAGGCATTCGATTCTATTTATTGGGAGTGGCTGGTGGCAGTACTGGAAGGATTCGGCTTTGGCCAGGGGTTCATTAGGTGGATTAAGATCCTGTATAATAAACCGAGAGCACGACTAAAATCTGGGAGATATGTGTCAGAGGCCTGGGACATCTGTAGGGGAACTAGGCAGGGCTGCCCTCTCTCACCCATGCTTTATATCTTAGGTCTGGAGCCCATAGCTATTTACTTTAGAAGGCAGTTTTTTGACGCAGGCATAAGGATAGGCGGGGTAGACCACATTGTTTCTTTATATGCCGATGATGTGCTTATATATGTCAACAACCCTCTTCTTAATGTGCCAACAATGCTGGAAGTCCTAGATAATTATGCGAAGGTCTCGGGCATACAATTCAGCAAAACCAAGTCCTGCCTGTTTCCGCTAGCGGGACTAAAGGGTCGGTCTGCTGAAGAACTTCCTTCGGTAGGCATAAATTGGCAAACCACTTCATTCCGTTACCTCGGGATCCAGATAATGCACACCCCAGAGCTAATGCATGAATGTAACACGAGGGCTGCACTCCCGGGACTACGTAAATCCATGGGTTTCTGGGCTAAGCTACCTCTATCAATGATGGGTAGGGCCTCTATAGTTAAAATGATTGTTCTTCCTAGATTCTTATACGGGTTCCAAAATGTGCACTTCTACATCACTAAACCCTTCTTTCTATTACTTGATGCAATAATCCGGGACTTTTTATGGGGAAGTGGTAGACACCGGGTTGCCCTATCCACATTGGTTCTACCATACAAGCAAGGGGGAATTCAACTACCGAATCTAGAGAAATATTACCTTGCTGCCCAGCTGGGCTTTGTAACTAAATGGCTAGCAGACGAGATCACGTCTGAAACTCCCCTGCTACAGGACATGATATCTCCGGTAAGACTGAAAGAACTGATTTGGGCCCCCCAAAACCTGCTACGCAATGCACCCTTTTTGGTGACCCTGGGTAGGAAAATTTGGCATAGAACCGAGTCGGTCATGCAACTAAAGCAGCCATACTCCCCGGAAATGCCATTAATCTCGGGGCAGGACAAGGCCGATACCGATCTGCATAATATCAGACTTTGGGAAAGGAAAGGGGTATACACTTGGGGAGATCTATACGCTGAGGGAACCTTCCGGGAATTCCCCATGTTGCAAGCGGAAGATGGTATCCCCTCTGGCCAATACCTTTGGTACCAGAAGATTCGAAAAATAGCACGAATAAAATGGGTAACCTGGCCAGAGGAACCGGAAATGGACCCCTTCATAACACTACTATACAATCTCGGAGAAGGCGGGAGGGTGGTGTCCCAAATATACGGTCACCTAATCGACACTCCTAACCCCCGGAGTGCAGTACTTAGGTCTAAGTGGGAAACGGACATGGGACTGGAGATGTCAGATAAGGAATGGGATAGGGCACTGGCGTTCCCTAGGGAGGTCTCTAGAAACCACAGATTTCGACTGATCCAGATAAATGTATTATACCGCACCTACCTAACCCCAAGCAAATTGGCTATATTCAACAATTCTACACAACCGAACTGCACCTGGTGCGGGTCGGATAATGCAAACCTGATCCATATGCTCTGGAACTGCACCAAAACTCAGACCCTCTGGTCAAAAATAAAGCACACGTGTGAAAAGGCGGGTCTGACCAGGTACACATGGACTCCGCAAGAATGCCTTTTGGGAACCTACCCCAGACTAGCTAAATTCAAGCACTCAGTTAAACTGATGGACTTAGTGTGCATATTGGCAAAAAGAACTATGGCCATGTCATGGAAAAAGCCCACAGGTCCGATCTTCACGGTATGGCATAAAGAACTTGAGAAATGGGCGAACGCCGAAACAAGGGCCTGGGAGGATAGCATAGCCAGATCTTCCGAAGACTCGAGCATGGCACTAACTGCATGGAAAGACACCATGGTAAAACTGTTCCACTCTCCAGACGACAAACCTCCTTGAATAACTCGCCAGGGCGAATAGCAGATCCATGCGGCCAACTAAGTTACTTGGAACTAAACCACCACGGCCCAAGAAGGCTCCTGAACTGGTTTTGCCCCCCCCCCATAACCCAAACATCCACCCTGTCGGAGACCAGCAGAACATTGTTCAAGACGACTAAGGAGACGGTTAAAGTTAATTTGTTGTTTGTAGTTACTGTTTAAGATGCGGCTGTACTATGTGGAAATTTGCTCATTTGATATTGACAGATGCATCCGCTGATGGTGTTGTTTTGTAACCCGAACTAAATGCCAATAAACAAATTTCAAAATAAAATCATTTAAGTGTCTTGCCACACTAGATTTAGTGTTTTTATTTCTGTTTAATTAGGTGCTCTTTCAGTTTCCATGTGGTTTATCCTTTATAAAGGATTTCTGCTGGGGCACCTTTTTGACAATATACAACATTATCACAGAGACATGTAAATCTAGTGTTTCAAAATAGTATTTTGAACTGTAGAAGGAGGCCTTATGTAATCAACTTTGATGCATCATAACCAAGAAACAAATGGAGAAGTGCAATTTGAATTGATAGGAAAACGCTGCATGTCTAGTCCATATCCATAGTTCAGTTACAGATATTTCTCATGTGCAAATGAGAAAATGGTAAGTCAATTAATTTCCTGAGCAAATTAGAGTGATGTTTCTTGATCATGCTCAGTGCAGAATGGAACACAATGCAAAACATAAGTACCTACCTAGTACCGGTCATCGAAAGTTGAAAAATAATCCAACATAGATGTTTCTTTTGCCCATCAATGAGACGCATTGTCTCATCGAGTGACCTCAGATTGATTTATTTTCCATCGCAAATATCCCTAAAGGTTAAGTAACTGCACCTCTCCACGGTGTGCTGCTAGATAGTAATAACGGTGCTGGCAAAAGAGGTGTGGTGCTTTTAGCTGTAATATTACTTTAGTGGATGAGGTTTTCATTTCTCTTGTACAAGCCTAGGTCACGGGGGAAACACGACTGCTTGTTAAGCATTTTTGACAAATGTATATGTGAAAGAAGTAGTGATTACCCCATATATGATGATATTACCTTGGCCAACGTGAACACAAGATGCTCTAGATTTACTTGATGAAAGTGTGGTAACTTTAGGGTACCGTAATGTACATTAATATTTCCTTTTTCTATCCTTCACTTTATCTATCTGTGCAAGACGATATACTAGCTGCTGCAACAAGATAAGAGGACAGTTTGGCAACTAAAAGCAATCCTGTTGGCGATTACGGGATCAGCGTCAGCATAGTTATCTACCATGGTCACTGGGTGGGAGGTGCAGGACTTCATGGTCAGTTATTTTACAGTTTACAGATATAGTCTACTTCACCCAACTCTCCCATTCCCAACATACCCACTGTCCCTCACCACACACACCCACTTTACTTCAGCCAAATCACTTCCTTTACCACACCACACTGACACACTCTACCTCACTCTACCATGCCCCATCTCAACCCAATGTACCTGTCCTCACTCATTCTACAATGCCCCACTCACCCACCCTACCTCTCCACACTCGCACTGTAACTCAACCCACCACATCCCACTCAACCTCAACCACTCTAGCTTATACCACTGTATCTCACACCACTCACCTAACTGTACCTCAACCCACTCTACTTCAACCCACTCACTCTACCTTTCCCCACCCCACCTTATCCCACCACAACAAACTCTACCTCAACCGACTCACCCACTCTGCATCAACCCACTGTGCCTCAACTGACTCACCCCACTCTACCTCAAACCACACCCCACCCCACTTTACCTGAACCCATACCCCACGTTACCTCACCCCCACTGTACCACATCTCACACTACCTCTACTCTCACCCACTCTACCTTGGACCAAATCATCCCACTTTACCTCAACCCATTTTACCTCATCCAACACATACACCCTCTACCTCACCCCACTTACCCTCTCTACCTCAATCCACTTACCTACTTCTACCTCTCCCTACTCTACCTGTATCTGCTCTACCTCATTCACTCACCAACTCTTCACCCTACACATCCACTGTACCACACGTCACCGACTCACCCCTTCTACCTCACTCCATTCTATGCTGGCACACCTCATCCCACTTTACAACACCCCTCTACCTCAATCCATTCTACCGTGCCTCACTCACCCCTTCTGCCTCAACACACCTCATCCCATCCTACTGTAACACCCGCTACCCCACCCCACCTCTCACCACACCATAGTCTACCTCAACCCACTTACCCACAGTACCTCTCTCTACTCTACCTGTCCTTACACTACTTCACCCCACTTACCAACTCGACCTCATACCACTCAGCCACCCTACTTCACCCTATTCCACCTCAACCCTCTCACCCATTCAACCTCGTCCCACTGGACCTCACCCACTCTACCCTGACACATCTCATCCCACTCAACACAGCACTTTGCCACTGCTCACTCTACTTCACACCCCACACCCTACCTCAACCCACCCCATCCCACTCTACCTCAACCCAGTCACCCAACACACCTCTTCTCACTCTACCCAAATTCACTCTTCCTTGCTCCACTCAACCCCTCCCTACTTCACATCACCCACTCTATGTCTCCCCACTCTAGATGTAGGTATAGACCTCACCACACTCCTCTCCCACACACCCTACCTCACCCACTCAAACCCCACCCACTACCTGGACCCACTCTACCTCAATCGACCCCATTCTAATCTACCACACCCCAACTCTACCACAGCCATCTGACCTGCTTTAACAACTCCTCTCAATCTATGCCTCACCCCACTCACCCAGTCTACTTCAATGCCCTCTACCTTAATCCACTTATCTACTGTCATATCACTCTACCTCAACCCACTCTATGTTACCACTCTACCAGATCCTACTCTGCCTCTACACACTCCCAACTCTACCGACCCCTCAACCACTTCACCTCTCCCCGCTCTCCCTGACCCCTCATCCCTTTTACCTCAACCTAGCCACTCCAAGTCACCCCACTTTACCTCAGCCCACCTCATCCCAGTCTACTGCACCCCACTCACCCACTCTACTTGACCTACCTTATTCCACTCTGCCCTACCCCACTCTACCTCACACTCACGCGCTGCACTTCACAGACTCACCCACTCTAGCTCACAGACTCACCCACTCTAGCTCACAGACTCACCCACTCTACCTCAACCCACCTCGTACCACATCAACCTTCACTATCATACCCAATTTACCTCTTCTCACTCGCCCATCCACTTTACCAAATCCTACTCACCTAATCTGTCTCCAGGAATAGAGTAACCTCAGTACTCTATGCTGCCCAACTCTACCTTTCCTTATTCAGCAACACTACTTCTTCTCACTCACCAACTCTCCCTCACCCCACTACACCAAACCATCATCTCTCCTCACTCTACCCCAACTCACTATCTCAACCCACTCCACCTCATTCAGCAGCTCTACCTCAGCCCACTCATCCACTCTGCACCACCCACTCTACTTCAACCAACAGTATTGAGGTGGAATTCTGTTCCTACTCTACCTGTTCTCACTCTACCTCACCCCTCAGCCATTCTATCTCACCCCACTCACCCACTTTACTTCAAACCTACCACATCCCACTCTACCACACCCCCACTCACCCTCACCAAACCACACCCATCCCACTGTACTACAACAGACTCAACCTCATCCCACTCAACTTCAACCCACAAACCCACTATCTTTCGACACACTTTCTCTCTTCACTCTACCCCAACCCACTCTCCCTCCACCCACAATGTTAATTTAATTTACAATAACCATGCCTTCATAATGCTCCACAGCCTCTGCCCTATAATAGTCAATGAAGACAATGGAAGACTTCAAGGAAGTCCTGTTCATGGACAAGACTACCTCCACCCGCGAAAGACTCTGGATGGCATTCAGGAGGAAAAGACACATTTCAATCAAACCCGTCATGAAGCATCTGATCAAATTTCATCTCTGGAGCAGCACCTCCCAGAAAGGCACTAGACTCCTTGATTTATTTTCAGGGAATAATGGACAAAGTCTTCTTTAAAGAGATCACAATTATGAAGGGGATGCTCCCCTATGAGAGGGAGAATTACCTAGAGGACACCTGCAAATTATCATTGTGTTTGATAATGACCCCAAGCAATCCTTTCTCTGCAGCTGCCTTTATGGTGGAACAGAGGCTTATTTGGGCTCAAAGTCCCCCATTACCTCTTAACCTAAATACAATTCCGTTGGCATGGGCACAAATTAAGAATTATCAACCGCATTAAGAAAAAGCTATTGTGGTCATGGAGTGCAATGGGGCCATGACTCATATTTAGATGCATTGTATTCCATATTCCGAATGCTCATACTGTTAAGTTACCCAGCCTTTTTGTTGCACTAGTGCCAAGTAAATACAGTACAATAATGAAATACTGTCACAAATGGCTCAAAGGCTCAAGAGCCATCTTTGTCTCTCATCTAGAAAGCACCAATCCCCCCTATCTTAGGCATCCATACTCCCCTGGCTAGTATATACAGGATATCAACACCTACTACTTAAGTTCTGGCTTAACCTAGAGGCAAAAATCTAAAGACCAAAAGTCATATCTTTCTAACCTCCTTCCGGGACATCCCTAGACTGACCCTACAATATCCAGTATTTACTTGACTAAAAGGGATAATGGGCTGTACCTTTCAGACACTCTGCCTGATTTGGCCTTCTTCCAATCACACTCACATACTCTTCTCCCTCTCACTTTCGGATGTTTACCTCTTACTTATCTCATCCTTCGAACTCCACCCACTGTTTCTTCTTCTACAACCTGTGTCTCCCCCCTCTTTCTCTCTAATGGCTCTTAATCCTTCTAAACCTTGCATCCAACCACTGTTACTACTCTTGCATCGACACTACTACCATCCCCACACTAGTACTCCACCCCACCTTCTACTCAGCTACCCTCCTTTCACTTACACAAACACTTCACATTTACTCTCACCACTCCTGCTAAACATGCTTGCCAGTCTTTCACATACACTCATGACGCAGCACCACTTGGACTCACTAAGCAATGCCTCACCTGCTCCAGAAAATCACCTCCTCACTCCACTCCAAACTCCTTCCTCCTGCTAGTCTCATTGTCTGCGGCCTCCTCAGACCTCACTTAAAAAACCCACAACTTCCTGCTTCCTGGAGTTTCTTGTAACCCCTCTACGTCTTCTGGTTGGCCTTGGATAAAAGTCTGATCTGTCCCGTACTTCCCCACCGAGAGGTGTTACATACAATAATGTTTTCATATAGTGCTTTAAGCAGTCTCCCTTTCCCATGAGGAGCCGCCGCGTGACAGTAATTGCGGTTCACATTGTACAGTGCCCAAGCTCATGTTACAAGAGGGGGAGTGGGGGGGTTATGGCGAGTCTCTATTTGTTGGGGTTTTACTTTATGCCCCTGGTGGTCTATGGGGCCAAATCAGTCTCATTATCGGGTGGTGTATGTCCATAACAGGCGGTAGGAGCTCTGGCTCCTCCTATTGCTTTCCTTAACCCAGGCCTTTCTGTACGCCACTTGGGTAGGGCTCATGACAGGTGAGCATGAACGCCGGTCCTGTTCCCACCATCACTTTCTCTCTGGCGGAGTCTTTAGATTTACGTGATTTTCTGATTGTTTTATTTCTTGCGAGTGGTCTTTTCCTGTGTCTTTCTCTGAAAACTAAAGAAAAAACTTCACCAGCACTTAGTTCTCAGGCTTGAGGTGATGCAAATTGGTGCTACACATATATAAACTGGCACTTGGGGTGGGGAAAAGAAATGGAACTCTCCCAACTGCCACCATCTTCTTCTGTAGTTAAACTGGCTCTTAATTCCCCTCTGGCAGGCCTCCCACACCAGGCTGTGAGGGTTTTCCATCCCCTCTTGACAACGTTAGGGTATTAACCTTGTCACAGTACATACAGTACTAGGAGTGTGCTCTACACTTTGCGGAAGCAAGAACACAATTGCAACACAGTATAGTAAAGTATTAAGTAAAATACAATGAGTGCCTATTCAGTGTAACTGCAGGAGGGGAAAGTGAAGTAACAGTTAATTGGCCAAGGTGAAGAGTTGACAGCTGCCACTAGTGTCATAGGCTAAGGAGAAGAGCAGTAGGTATGGTATGGATAATATATTTTCTGGCTAAACTAATTTCATTGGAGTACACCCCTCAGTGGAAGGTGTTGCTAAATACTAGGGACACCCCATCTGACGATCAATACAAAAGCTAGATGGATGTTCAGTATTATGCATGCACGCTCACTTTGTGTACTGGGCGGTCTGGAGTATATGCATTGGAGCAAGTTAATTGATAATGGGTTTATTTTGGAGACATTGCAATCAGTGTTGTTTGTGAGGACAATCACGAAATACACTGCCTCCATTATGGGGCACAATGCCCGAAATGTGTAGTTTAAAGCAAGAACAAACATTATTGTAAGAGATTGAGGAATTCAAATTGTTTATCTATTGTATATTTTATGTATCTGTTCTAAACTAGCACATATATAGTAGTGCAGCCAGATTAGAAAGAGGATGTCAATAATCTCCACTTGGATGATAAAGGGAACTGTGCTGGTGTATTGTATACTGAATCAAAAGGGATCATGTTTGTAACAGTAGCTACCATGTAACAGGATAAGAACATTGTTTGATTATGGCAATACCGGGTGATGTCAGGCACTCAGCGTCTGACATCACAGGATGTATTTAAATGCCATTTTCTAAAATGGTTGTCGCAATTAGCCACCAATAACACTGTGGTATTACACCACAAAGGTGCATGGGCCAAATTAGCCTGTATACAATGTAAGTGCAATATAGTCATACTTTACTTGATGTTTTTAGACCAGACGTTAGCAAGCCAGCCTGATTATAGAATCCTAGTATTTATACTGTGTAATCTTTACTTTTAGGGACCTTATAGCAGGGATTGAAACCCAATAAGGATTTCAATTCATGAGATGTACAGATTGAGGAGCAATTGAGATATTGTGTATAAATTCCAAGTTGTGTGTGCAGTGCATATCGCTTCACTGATTTGAAACCTGTAGTTAGGAAGGGCTGCATTATTATTGAGCCCCAGTATTTACATTTTTTTATCTTTACTTTTAGGAACCCCAACAAAGAGCTTTTTACTATTAGTTATGAGATGAGCAAGTTGAGGAACAACTGAAATCTTGTGTTGAATTATTGAGGTATGTGGGCAAATCACTACACATTAACTGTTGCGAGTAGGGGGTCACAATGGATTGTACACATTAGTCTAATATGGTTAGAGTTTGGAATGGAACATCGGGTTCCATTAATGTGGTACTTATTTTGTGTCTTTTTGGTTGCAAAGAGTTGCGATTTTGAGAGTCACCACATTGTGTGTGGGAGTTGATCTCAACCATTATATAGAGGAAGTGGTAACATATTTTTACCTATTCCTTATCTGTCTTAATTGATTTTCATTTTTTAAGGTTATATCACTACATTGGCTCACTGGTAGAGGGGACACCTGATTTGTGTTGGTGGTGGTCACAAGATGATTTGGTGCAGGTGCATTTTTTCGTTATCAGCAGTGCATGCTCGGGGTGGAAATCATAGTTCAATTGCCTATGGCATAAGGCTCCACCATGAACCCAGCCAAATCACCCCTATTATTCACTTCACCTAACCTGCATTCCACCTCAGTGTCCACTATAGCCTAATAATGTAACCAATGGCTAGTGCTCATGGCTTGCTGCCACAGCCAGTCTCCAAATCCATGGGGCATGGGCTTCGGCCTTGCCGCATTTCCCAATAAGCAAATCAGAGTACACATTTGCAATTGCCGAGGGCCAGGCCCACTACTCACACACCAAATGTATATCACTAGTTTTTCTACTTACATGCTTATACTTTGGAAAAATAAAACAAGACATATTTCCAAAAACATGCTTTTAGGTCCTTGCTAATGCTCGTTGCGCAAGTTTGTTGTAACCTAGTCCATCACTGCAGGATGTAACCGCAAGCAGAACATTTTTTCCCATTCAAACCTACCGCTTTGCCCATGCTGCATACCACAATGAGCAAATTACAGTACACATTTCTCCTTTCTGACGGCCAGACCCATTGCCCAGACACCAACGTTATATCACTGTTTTTTGCACTTACATGTTCGCACTTTCAAATAAATAAAATACAGGACATATTTGCAAAACCATGCTTTGAAGTTCTTGCTGACCCTCCTCCTGCATTTTTGATGTAATTCCATCGAGCATTAAAACCTGTACACTAAAGCAGCATTTCTTTTCCAAGTCAAATCCCAATATAGAAAAACATTACCACATAGCCGGTCCCTGGTGGCCATGCCTACTTTAACCCCATTGCTAGTCCCTCGTGGTCATTGCCAGTAGCCAGATTGCCCGGGTCATCAATAACCCGGACAATATGGCCACTGCCCATGGCCACAGGCTATACCTCAGTCACCAACGCTATATTACTTTTTTATGTACCTACATTATGACACTTGAAGTGTCGAAATGTATGTGCATAAAATAGTCATATAACTTACCATACACTTGACAAAATCCATTCGGACTTTGCACAAACATTCAGGGTTGGGTCTGTAATCGTTCTGAAACCTTTGCTGCAAATTCATCAAGTTATAAGCCAACTAAAAATGTTGAGATACCCCCCCATGACAAAATCCCACCAAACATTGCAAAAACATTCATATCTAGGTCTAAAGTTTTTTTGCGAACTTTTGTCCAGATTCGTCAAATGGCACCACATTTATAAGCCTTTAAAATATTTTGCCCCCCCCTAATTTTGTTCCCTCCTGGAAAAACAGCACCACACTTTGCAGAACCATTCAGAGACCGGTCTAGAATGATTTCCAACATTTCATGCAGTTTCATTGAGTGGCGGAAAAGTTATAAGCCACCCAAAAACTGATTTTCACCAACCCTGTAAAGCAGAAATAGGCATAGATGCCCCCGAACATCCCTGGACATCAGGACTGTTCCCGGACGTCGGAGTTGAAAAAGCATCTATTTTTTGTGATTTTTAAGGCCATATCCATCCCATCCTCATCACCCATCACCTCCCCAGAGATTGTTTCATTAGTTTGACAAGTGCAATGTTGTAATTTTAATGTTTTTACTGCACTGTCCACGGGTACAATCCGCTGCTCACGCATCAAACATGGTGGGCGTTTTCAAAAATCTGACGCACCACACATTTTTTACTGACTAATCAGCGGGCGCGTCCGATGTCTGCGGACATCATGTCGCCCTCTAGATGCCCATATGCGGACCGAACAGGGAAATGAGTCAGCGGATCGATCCCAGATATCACAATTTCTTTTAACCTACTTTTTGGCCTTTATAAAAAAGAAAATACGGAATGAATTAAACCAAATTTACAAAATGTACAAAAGCACGCTTTCGGGACCAAGCCGCTGCTCCTGCCGCAAATTTGGCTAAAATCTGTCCAGTGGTTTGGGCTTTTGGCGTTAGCAAAAAATGTTTTCCATTGTGTCTATGAGAAAAACCACAAACTTTGGGACCTAACCTATAACTTTGCACCCCCCGCCCCCTCTGCACGAAACCTCACCAAACTTTGCAGGTTCAATCTGCAGGGCCATATACTGTAAACTTTTGTGAGGATTCGTCCAGGGGGGAGAGGGACGAAGTTATAAGTCACCCAAAAAAGTGCTCTTCCTACGGGTTGAGTAACTTAACCATAACTAGAGGGTCATTACCACAGGCCCTGCAATACCCATATCTCACAAACAGAAGATGTAAGAAAAGTAAAAATGCACGTTTTAAATCTTCATTATAAAGTTAGTTTCCAAACTGCTTCTTAAAATTGGTAATGGAGAGTATGCTGTATTTGAGAGCAAATTTGTCACCCCTTCCAACCTCTGCACAGTCGTCAATTCCCTAGCAGACCACACATCCAAAATGTATCCCGACACAAAAAATCTAATGGAGGAATCTACAGAATGGTTATGTGAGCGTGCCATTTTAACACCAAAGAACAGCATGACTGCCGTAATCAATAATATACTTATTAGTTTTTTCAGGGGGAGACCAAATGGAGTACAAATCTGTAAAATCAGTGGTTCAAAGTGATGACGCAGTCCACAACCCTGTTGAGTTCTTGAACACTGCAAATCCTCCTGGTCTTCCTGAACACAAACTTCTTCTCAAAGTGGGAGCACTTGTGATATTATTGCGGTACCTCAAAGCAACTAAGCTCTGTAATGGCACCAGATTGCGAGTGAAAGCTCTCCATGGAAATGTGATTGTGATTCTGGCCAGGGGGAGTCCATGCTCATACCACAAACACCTCTTATACCTTCAGAATATTTGTTTGAATTCAAAAGACTTCAGTTCCTCTTAAAGGTTTGTTTCGCCATGACCATCAACAAATCTCACAGGCAGACTTTAAAGGTAGCAGGGATTGAACCAAGGGAAGACTGCTTCTGATTTGGCAATTTTTACGTGGCCTGTTCCAGAGTCAGCTCAACTAACCCTCTGGTAATCTTAGCACCTGAAGGGAGAACCACTAATGTAGTTTACAAAGACGTACGCAAATATTTTTTTTTGTAGGTTGCAGATGCCAAATAAGTAACTTATTTTTTTTGACTGTCTCATTGGCTGTTTGGAATTACAACACAAAAACATTTCTGGATGCACATCAATGGAACTATCTTTGTTTTGTAGCCAATATGCCCCGACTAACATCTGCAATAAACATTGCTTATTACGTTAAGACATCAACATGTAAATTATATTTCGTACAGTTTGAACAAAAAACTTCTGTCTCTTTTGAAGACAATTGTACCAAATCCCAAAATCCATACCAGCGAAGCCGCAGGCAACAGTTATTATGTAAATATATATTTTGGGATTTTTTTTTTTTACCAAAGAGTTACGGTTAAACCAACAAAAACTTAAAGTCGACAAACAGAAATAAAGTTAAGGTAACATAAAAAATATCAATACATTTTGCAAATAATATATTAAAATCAAATATAATTAAGTTAACTCACGCACAAACAAAAACATTAATATCATTAAACAATAAACACAAGTATATGCATACAAACAAGTAATTTTCGAACATGCATTATAAATTAAATGTACACCATTAATAAATCTTAAATCAAACCATAGCCTATTATAAAATACATAAATACATTATAATGTTATGTTAGGTTGATTTATACTGCAATTCACTGACATTTACATGGTCCGTAAGTGCTATTGTAATTAAAATCGTATTGTAATTGGTTATTTATAAAGCGCGCTTAATACCCAGAGGTTTCTACGGTCATGTGGGGTGGATCAGTTAGGTGAGGCGAGAAGGATAAAACACATGTTGTGCTCATCTCATTTTACTTTTTATGGGCAAAGACAATTTGGTTTTACTTTTCTTCACTTTGCACATTTTTACTGTAAATGTAACATTGATGCATTACCCATAAAAAAAGAGACATGTTATCATAGCACAAAATAATTATGTCATTGTAAGAGAGGTCCATTTATGTAATATTGTAAAGAAGGAAATATGCAACATTTGAACAAATATCTAAAAAGATATATATACATTTTGATTCACGTTTTTAAAATAAAATCTTGTATTAAGCCTTAAATAAGTTATATTTTTGTCAACAGAAGTTACATTTGTAGTTGGTACGCAAATAATGAAATGTTTCAAAAATGTTATGCTACTGTTATACATACTGTTGTGGTAAATAAACATGCATAATTAAAATATACAGAGCATTTGTAAAACAGTGTACCTTGAAATGATACTGAAGCACATTTAGCATTAATACGCTGGTAATTCAAATTTAAAATAATTTCACATAACTAATGTTATATATGCAGTAGGTGTGAAAAAATGTACATTACAATTATCAGGACACTTGTTAAATATGATGTGTACCAAATGGATCGTTACTGACCGTACACACCTGTTGAAGCTATAAAGCGTATGCCTGCTGTATATATTTCAGCACCACTATCCATGGCCTTCGGCCGTGCCCACTGTATATCTTTCGGCACCAAGGCCTTCGGCCATGCCTACTGTATTTTTCAGCCCTACTGTATATTATTTGGTGCCAAACACCATGACTCAACTTAACTATAGTTTAGGTAAAACCGGTCATCCATAGGACACGTGAAAATTCTAGTGTCTGGTAACATTTCACCCACAGAAGGGATCAGCATGACATTTTCCAAACGAAATGAGGAGGTGCAGAAAGTGAAAGTGCCTGGGTTGTCAGAGGATGTGGGAGTGGGTGGAGTAGCCGGCTCCTACAAGGAAGTAGAGCTGCAAGCATTGTACCCCATTGTTGTGCTGGCAGTGCTATTGGGTGCCAAAGGACACACCTCTTTTGTGGGTGGAGCAGGCAAAGAACAAGTTACTTACCCCTGTAACGTTCTTTCGACTGGAGGTTCTGCCCATGTATTCTGTATCTTCTGATATTTCAAACATCCAGTTTAGTTGCTTCGGAATTTTTTTTTCAGCAGAGGGCGCTGTATGTCAATGCTTGTCGACTCGATGTGCCTTGGAGGCCTCTCTCTCAATGTCGACATCACCAAAGGTATATATGGCACGCATGCAGCGTCCGTTGGCTTCAGTTCCGTTTTTACAAATACAGGATCTTTCCAATACTTGACAGTTACTCATCCGGAGAGGGCGCAGACTGCAATAGCAAAGGAAATTCTACTGCGCGGTAGGTTGGGAGGGTCGATAAGGAATACGTGGGAGTAACAGCCAGTCTAAAGAAGGTTACCAAGGGTAACTAACTTGTGTCCTCCCACGTATTCCCCATCTTATGATATTTCTAGTATTTCTAGAAGAGGTATTTTGAATTTTTATGACAATTTAGTACTTCTCATGGATCTGTGTGCACAGAATGCAACACTGCCTTACCAAATAAGCCTTGTTGGCCTGAAGAAGAGTCCAAACTGTAATGCTGGTTAAAGTATGTATGGAAAACCATGTGGCAGCCGTACAAATATCTTTTAGTGGTATTCCCCTCTACAATGCAGAGGAAGTCTCTATGCCTCTGGTCGAATGAGCCCGAAGGCCTTCTGGAGGATCTTTTCCCGCCACTTTGTAGCATTCAGATATTGTCAGTATTATCCGTCTGGATAATGTCCGTTTTGTAATAGCCATACCCAACTTGTGGCCTGAGTAGCCAACAAACAGTTGGTCATCTTGTCTTATTCTTGCCATTCTAGTAATATAGAAGCTTAGTGCACGTTTAGTATAGAAACTCAGTGCACGTTTAGGATCAAGCCTGTGTAGCCTCTCCTCTTCAGTCCCAGGGTGCGCAGAAGGGTAAAATTATGGTAATGTTATTTTCTGAGTCAGATGGAATTCAGATACAATTGTGGGTAAAAAGGTGGGTTTCACCTTAAAGCCCACTTTGTCCTTATAAAAAAAATTGTGTATGGAGGCTTGCAGGATAAAGCCTGAAGTTCACTCACCCTTCGGGCAGATGAAATGGCTACTAAGAAGATGGTTTTTAGGCAGCAGCCTCAAAGGACAGGAGTGTAAAGGCTCCAAAGCAGCACACATGAATTTCAACACCAAGTTGAGATC
Source organism: Ambystoma mexicanum (assembly GCF_040938575.1). Taxonomy (NCBI): domain Eukaryota; kingdom Metazoa; phylum Chordata; class Amphibia; order Caudata; family Ambystomatidae; genus Ambystoma; species Ambystoma mexicanum. The sequence continues at coordinate 984,699,691 of NC_090928.1, read as the reverse complement.
CCAAACCGGGACTTGAAGAGGGATCAGAGGGAAAACATTTGTCAATCCTTTTACGAACTGTATTATTAGATGGATTTTAAAGTAAGATACTTCCTCCGAAGTGCGCTTAAATATAGAAAGCGGCGCAAGATATCCTTTAATAGTACCAATCTGGAGCCCCAGATTAGCTAGGTGTAAAAAAATAAACCAACACCATAGGTGTATTACATGTAAATGGATCAACATTCTTATCTCTACACCAGCAGCAGAATTTATTCCAATGGCAGCGGTACAAAGACTTAGTTGCTGGCCTTCTTATCGAATGCAAAATCTCCATTACGTCATTCGGGAGGTCACAATCCGTGTATCTCAGCCTCTCAGAAACCATGCATGAAGGTGGAGTGTCTTTATCTCTGGATGGAGAACCCGACCCTCCGCTCTAGAGAGAAGGTCCTCTCTTTGTGGAAGACATACTGGAGGGCAGATGGACATGTCCAGAATGTCCTGGTACCACGTCCTCCTGGCCCAATCCGGAGCAATTAGGATCATGGATTTCCAGAACTTTCTCAACCTGCTGATGACTTGAGGAATGACAGGGACTGGAGGCAACGCATAGAGGAGTGGAAAGTCCCAGTCTGCCACAAACGTGGCTCCTAGATCTCCTCTTGGGGTAAATTCCCTGGATCAGAACAGTTCATACTTTTGGTTGACACTGGTCGTGAACAGATCCACTTGAGGGGTTCCCCTAAGGGTGAAGATCTCTTAAAGGACTTCCTGAGCTTGTTCCCCCTCGTGGGAGACTTTGCTCTGCCTGCTCAGAGCGTCCACCACCGTGTTCTCCACTTCGGTTATGTGAACTGCCGACAGAGAGATCCCTTCTTGGATTGCCCAGTACCACAGCTGCATTGCCTCTCTACACAGTGGTAGTGACCCTATACATCCACTTTTGTTGAGGTAGTACATGGCCACTATGTTGCCCGTTATTTATCAGGACATTCCTTCCCCGTACAGAGGGCAGAAAGGCCTTAAGCGCTTGTCTGATCGCCGTCAACTCTAGAAGGATGATGTGGAGTTTGGACTCCTATGGAGACCAAGGACTGCTGATTGTCAGATTATTGGTGGGGGCTCCCCACCCTGTGAGTGAGACATCCGTCTCTACTGTTATCTCCGGCCATGGTTGCCAAAAAGGTTCTCCTTTCAGAATGTTCTCCTGACAAGTCCACCATCAAAGGTCCTGTGAGACTCTGCTCAGAATCTGTAGGACGTCTGACATCCTTCCTGCGAATTGTGACCACTGAGTCCTGATAGCCTATTGGAGAGATCTCCTCATTCTCAGGCAAGCCTCTGGCACCCGAAAAATGCAGGATGCCATGAGGCCGAGCAACCTTAGAAAGTCGAAGGCCAGGAGACGATGGGCATTCTGGAATTTGGTGACCATCTGCAGAATGTCTTGAGCCCTCACCTCTGGTGGCGAGGTTTTTCCCAGGGATGCATCTAGGACTGGTCCAATTAATTGGAGCCTTTGAGATGGTATCATGTGAGACTTCTTGAAGTTGAGGGAGAAGCTCAGTCAGTGAAGGGAGTGGCAGGTGGAGCTGAGATGTTCCAGGGCCTGTTCGGGGGAACAGGCCCTGATCAGCCAATCGTCCAGGTAGGGGTAGACGTGAATCCCCTCTCTCCTGAGACTCGCTGCCACCAGCGCCATTAACTTGGTGAAAACCCTCGGGCGGAGGTGAGCCCAAATGGCAGAACCCGAAATTGATAATGAGAACTGCCAACGGCGAACCTCAGGTACTGTCTGTGCTTGTGATGGATTGGCACATGAAAGTAAGCATCCGGAAGGTCCAATGATAGCGTCCAGTCCTGAAGCTGGAGGGCCCGAATGATCTGAGAAAGGGTAACCATCTTGAACTTGTTCTTCCTGAGGAACTTGTTCAAGTTGCTTAAGTCCAAGATGGGTCTCAATCCTAAATCCTTTTTTGGAATTCGGAAGTATGGGGAGTACCAACCCTTGTTCCTCTCTGCTACAGGTACTGGTTATATAGCACCTTTCTCAAGAAGGGTTAATATTTTCTGCATAAGGAGCGGATCTGAAACATTGAAAGAGCTTTTTCACGGTGGTTGACTGAGTCTTTTTCACAAAGGGAAGGCAGTTACCCTGGGCTACTGTTTCCAAAGCCCATGCATCTGAAGTAATAGCCTGCTACTCTGTCAGATGTTGTGACAGTCTGCCTCCCACTGTAGTCTTGTGAATTAAGTCCTCAGAGAGGTTTTGGGGTGGCTGAACCAGTGGCTGAACCAGTGGCTGATGGCAAAGTAGCCACTGCTGAGGCGGTCTTAGCACCTCTTCCCTGTCCACCACAGGGGAATCTTCTTTGGCTTCTTTGAACTGACTGCCCTCTGCCTCTTCCAAATGAGATCGGGTTTCAGAGGTTTTGTCTCTTCGCAACCCGCAGAAGACAAAGATTGCAGAGTGATCTGCCTATGTCTAAAGCGGAGGAGACTGCCCTTCCCTCTAAAAATCCAGCCCCAGAACTTGTACATCAAGAGCCTGACAAACCTTCAGTAATTTCAAATGACACAGCTTCCATACTCTCGCAGTGTACCTTCACAGCTGATAACAGTGACATCCAGGATATCATGAAGCATGACCTTGCTCCTGTGGCTTTCGGAGCTATGGAAGGATCCAAGAATCACCCAGGTGACAACATAGATCAAAGTACACTTCTTAATACTACCCCGCAAGAGGGAGTCAGATATATCCCTCCTCAAACAGAACCACCTGACCATGCTTACTGGCCTGATCTTGTGGCCAGTATAGCCAAAGAATTACTTTTATGCGCAAGTCCTTTTGATTTCAATCTATTGGCGGATTCCCTCAAGAACTGGGTAGTGGACTTGCTCTTGTCAAGAGCGAATGTTGACGCTGTAATAAATTAATCCTGTAACCATAACGATGTGACTCAGGTAGTTAAATCGGATAAGGCCGCTCAATCCAGCCCATGTAAGGAGCAATGAAACCAGGCCACACAAACGATGAAACCCTGAATGATGAAACCCTGAAGTCGACACGGGCCATTATGACCCAAACCCCTAATGTGGATATTATTGCCCCGTTAGTGAAATTGTGTGTTCCCACTCTGGAACTGGCTCAGAAACCAGTTCAAGGAAAGATCAATTATTCCACAGTGATGAGTAGCAGTCTTAAACCAAGATCCTCATTGAATTTATGCTCAACAAAACATCTGATGCCCAAAATTGAGGACAAGAGGACTCATGACTTTGTGTGGGACCAGAGAAACGTTATCATCACAAACATTTCTAAGGTCAATGGTAAAGAACCCAAAGAAGCCTTGCGGTAAAAGGTCCTAGCCTGGCTCAGCAAAGAACTGGGCCGGGGGTGGTTAGACTTTTGGACTTGAAGATCGTCCGCAGGACTGACCTCAAAGACTGGTGTATGTTGTTGAATAATGATTGTGTCCTAGTGGGATGCGGCACTAGCACGTTACCTGCATTTTTAAGACAATGTTGATACCTGCCCAGAGGGTCTTCTAGTTGTAATTTAATACTTTGAGCTGTCTAAGTTATGTATAAGTTACCGTTATGCCTTCGTATTTTGGCTTAAGCATTGCTTATTTTTTTAAATTTTATTTTTGTTTCATTTTTTTGCATTTGTATTTTCTTGCTTTGTGTTAAGTTCTATTTGTGTGTTATAATTGTTCTGTGAGCGCCCCTAAGCCTTCGGGTACCGTGGCGCGCTATACAAATGATTAAACATAAGCATTAAACAGTGACAAAAGGACCTACACCTCCAGGGCGTATCTGTGGGACGATTTGGAGGCTGTCTAATCGAAGCACCAAGGGATTTGGCTGCTGCCTTTGAAGTTTGCAATTTCTCCAGACTTTCATCAGCCTTGCTACCGAAGAAATGAGTGCTGTCAAAGGGATTGTTGAGCAGTCTGGATTGTACGTCTGGAGCAAATCCTGACTTTCTCAACTAGGCAAACCTGTGCATAACTCTACTAGCCACCATTGCTCTGCTGACACCGTCAGCGAAGTCGAGACCAGTCTGGAGGGATTCACACATAGCGTCCTTTCCATCCTGGACTATGTTTAAAAACCTGTCTCCTTCTTCCCCTTCGGGGATATGGTCAGTCGCCATGGATTATACACTCCCAAAGGGTGTGAGCGAACCTAGCCACGTGCACATGGTATTTGCTGACTTCAGGGCTATGCTTCCAGTCGAAAAAACGTTCTTGGCTAGAGCGTCATAGCGCTGATCATCTCTATTAGGAGGGATAGTAGGGTAGGCATTTTGTCTACTGGTTGAGGTGGCAGCTTGCACCACCAGACTCTTGGGAGTTGGGGTTTTGATGAAGAATAGGGAATACTGCTTGACACCCTGTATTGGAGGTCAGTTTCTTGTTGACAGCCGGAGTTCAGGCGCGTCCCAATTGGCAGCAACACGCTTTTGCAAAGCTGCATGGAATGGAACAATTGGGTCTTTCTGAGGTCCCCTGTCCAGAATGACTGTCAAGTCATCCTGTTAAAAAACTGGACTTGGTCTAGCTCATCTCATATATTCAACTACCCTTGACATCAACTGCCTGTAGGTAACCTCTACATGATCAGATGGATCTCATCTGCCAAACTCTACCTCTGGTGAGGTGTCCAAACCACTGGCATCATGCAGGCACTCTTGAAGATCCCTTATTCTAGATTCTTCTGAAATTAGGGCTACAGGGACTGATGGCATAGCATATTGGAGGCCAAAACGTCTAGACTCATCTGATGATGGCTCTTTGTCCTCATAAATGGAGAAAAGAGACTTGAAAAAGTCAGCCCTAGGCAAAGGGGTATATGTTTTCTCCATAGTACCCGATGGGGTCATAATATTTGTTGACAAAGGTGCCAAAATTGTTGAAACTGTTGACGTCGAGATATGAGATGGCTGCGTCTACGACTTCAATGCCTGTAACATTGAGAAGCTCGAAGCCCAATGCGTCGATGGTCTTTAATGAGTTTTTGGCACTGATGGCGTCGATGGCACGTCTTTCTGTGCTGATGGCATCGATGAGTCTCTCGGCGCTGATGGCGTCGACGAGTCAGTCCTAAAAGGGACTTTTCCTCGACTGAAGGGATCCTTAGACCGCTCTCTAGGAGTTTTGCCTGCAGGGCCCAAAGGTGCATAGGTCTTATGCTTATTGGGTCATTTGACCGGAGCATGGCTTTTGGTTGTACTCCGGGGGTTCAAGGCCGCATTCTCGAGCACCTTCATAACTGTAAGCCTAAACACTGAGCTGGTGAGGCAGCTTTAGTTGGGCATACGACCCGCTCCAGAGAGGAACTCGAAGACAAAGATGGCAATCTATGGCGCCATTTCTTCAGATGTCAGGACGATGATGAATGGTGGGATCGCTTACTCATCCCAAGTTTGTCTTTTCGACAGAGTCGAAGGGGATTTATGGGTCCTACCTGCTACAAGTTTCTGATGACTTATTTGCCGAGCGTTTCCTGGCTGCGGCCGAGACCACGGCATCAGGCGAGGGTGGAGTCCTTAAGCAACTGGGAGCTTAATCTAGAACGCTGTACTTTTTCTCCATTCTTTCCCGCTTGGTCGGGGCCATATTTGGGTTTCTCATTAGAGCTAGGCCATCCTCCCAGATGTCGTCCAAGAAGGGAACGGGCATGATGGTCTTTGTCAACTTGTGCCGTTGGTACAGAAAGCCTTCTTTCTTAGTCTCTTCGGGAACCAACTGAAACAGTTCAGAGGCCATTGACATGGTAGAATGAAAGGATCCAACTTTGTCCAGTGGGGAGGCTCTATGGGGATCGTCCATGTGTGGTGTTTCTCCGTCAGCCGCGTTGAAACAATCGCCCTCATCGGTGCCCGTAGCTGTGTGTGGGGCTTGGGCTCTGAGTGGGGTCTTCTCTTGACGAGTTGGTGGTGAATGAGTCAGATGACGCTGAGGAGCAGTGCCCTTTTTGGACTTTCTCTTCTGCGGGGGTGAGATCAACCTCAGAGGATCTTGCTTCTCCCATGGAGGCGTAGGTCCCGGTGGCGGCGTCCTCTGCTGGATTTCAGTGACCAGGGTGTCCAGGGTCGTTAGAATGTCCAGCGGCACATCCCTAGGTCTAGGGGTGAAAGGATGTAAGGACACCCATGGATCGGATGTCACTTCCTCCGTGGACCCACTCTACTTCAGCACTGCCATAGTGGACATTGTTGGCCTCATCGACTATGTGCTCATCGCTGCTTTCTTTGACGGCGCCATCATTGACTCAGTTGACCTGGCATGCAGTGAGGTCTTTGTCAGCTTCAACATGTTCTCTCCGGTCTTGTCCCTCATTGTTTAACCGCAGACACACAGAGTCTGGATGAGGTTAGGGAATTTCTCTTTGAAGAGACCCCTTCATTGGTAGACTCACAGTGGAGGGCAACGGTGATGGCAATTGCCTTTTGGCCGACTCGGCACTTGCATCAGCGGCAAAGCTAGCGTTGCGGAGCATGGTCTTCTTTAGAACCGCCGCGAGCGGGGCGTCCTCCACCTCCTCCCCCAGGGAGTTCGCTCCTTAGACCGGCCGCTCCTAGATGAGCTTTGACCCTGCCCTGAGGCTGAGTCAGTGGCCTTGCTCGACTTGAGCCACGCTCACAGTCTGCTGTAGTTTTTTGGGGGGTTTCTTCGAAGAACTACGGCACACCTCGCATCCCTCCTCATAGTGGTCTGGATGCAGGCGATGGAAGCATTTATGATGCCAATGCTCCACGAAAACTCGAGCAGAGTTTGTAGATGCTCCAACTTTCCTTCTTCTCTTCAGTCATGCTGAAAGGCGCAAAAAGTAGGCTTCCCCCAATGGATAAAAGGCAGAGCACGAGAGCACACTCTGAGCGAGACAAAGCAGATGAGGAAACAGCAGTTCCAAGACGGCAGTTTAACAAGAGCAGGAAGACAGTGAAACAGAAGGGGATTGCAAGTAGGGAAGGTCCCTTGAACTTTTCTTCAAAAAAAAACATTTATTTCATGAGCCCTCAAGATTGGAAACCATAAGACGAGGAAAACAGGCAGATGAATCCTGCATTGTGTGTCTAAGATACCTGCGGCCCGCCCGCATCAAGAATCAAGGTGGGGAGAATTACCAGCCGGCGTGGCAATGTCCTTGGCTCGAACAACAAAGCAGCGTCCGTGAAATCAACACAGCTGGTGAGTTGAGGAGACTGATACAAGACCGGTCTTTGTTGAGCCAAGGTTGCAAGCAGCAACATTGTATGGCGAACGCTGGAATGAACATTGTTTGAAATACATGCGTTAAAAAAACTGCAACTAAAGTTCAACTGCAGTTGAGTGATTGAACTTTGAAACAAAGACACAATACCTTTGAAAGAGTGGTCCGGCACCATGTGGGATCTTAATCGAAGATCTCTGTAAGGTATCCATATGAAAAGTGAAAGAGTTGTAGAGAATAGTGAATCAAAGTGGTCCTGTGACGGGTAAAGCAAAGCTCCACACACAATCGAAAGTCTTTGATGTTCTTACAGTAAAGAACATTTGTGGCAAAATTGATAAAGATGGTCCGAGCCCGGCAGAGGGAGATCAACTGAAAAGCTTTGTGTTGAAGTGGGTCTGAGCCCAGCGGAGGGGGACCTTGGGTGAACAGAAAATCACCTGAGAATTTGTACGTGTGAAACCCTAAGGCGAAAGGAACTTTGTTGTTTGTCGTATTGCATCAGGCCCTCTGAAAAAAAGACTATGAATGGCAAAGAGACATTGGCACAGAAGACGAAGATGTTGAAGTTTTGAACTGCACCCTTCTACTTGAGAAGCCAGAGTCTGTGCTAAGCTTGAGAGTGCCGTCTTGTCCCGTGCGGAAAACATGGGGAAGGGAAGCCAACGGCTTGAATATCCTGACATATCATTTCTTGAACATTTCTCTTTTGCATAACATTGTTTCCCACACTATTTGTATTTAGAAGTAAGGATTGGCAATAGGTTTATTAGTATAGGCCCTCTGACATGACACCACTAGCACTGCGTTATTATTTGATGGTCATAGCTTGCTCCCATCTTTAGATTTAGGTTTAGAAGGGTGTTTTCCAAACCCAATTGAAGTTCAATAAACACCCTTGAACTGAGATCACTTGGGTCTGTCCTACTGTTTGATACAATGCCTTCCTTACATGGAGAACATGGGATTAAATGCCAGTAGTTCGGGAATCAATGCCAGACATGCAACAGTTGCTCATCTCATGACACATACATTAGAAATGTTTGTGGTGAACCATAGGAGGGTCACTATAAAAATGGATAAGCAAATAGATTTGTTAACTAGTGAATGGAGAGAGGTGAATTCTAGATATCATTGATTGGTATGAAAATGAGGATCTGAGCTTTAGAACACAGAAGAACTCAGTAGTTTGGACATTGTTACCAATTACAATCCCATTAACAATGGGGTGCAAAAAAACATATCAGATGTTCCTGTTGCACTTCTCTGGGAAAATCTTCAACAGCATCTCAACAGGCAATTTCAAAAGGTGCCCAGAACCTATAATTATACATTTTCCAGAAGAAGAGTAAAGCCAACAAAAAAGAATAGACTGATCAGTTCACATGTTACCTTTCCAGTAAGAAGCTCGAAAAGAACAGCACCAACACTCCACCAATCACAGGCTTCGGTCTCTTCAGTTATGGCTCCAATCTCTAAAATACAGAAAAAAACAGTTGTATACAAAGGTAATGAAAAATAATGTGCATCTTCAAAAACAGTACTATTTAAAAGGATGACAATTAAATTCAGTTACAAATTCAAAATTGTTCTGTAATATATCTAAAGAGTCATGTCCCGTAACCTGACCTTGATCATCTTGTATTAAAATGATTATGGCTAGGGATCCACTAATACAAGGCATACATCACTAGAACGTAGCGTCACTTGTGGATTAGTTCTAATGCACAATGTCCAACATGTTACTCCCTCAACCTTCTTTTTTGGTTGCGATCTCCGGGATCAGCAACCACACCAAAACCAACATTTCATTAACTGATAACTGGGTCTCTGGGACAGAATTGCTAAAACGAAACAGAAAGAAAAACAACTCAAGATCTCAGGTCTTGTTTTCCCAAGGCTTAAGCCTTTCCCTTAGGATTCAAACTTCTTGCCTAGTCTCTCACCCCTCTCAGGATCTGAGTCAGTATCCATTGTGGACTTCACACTGTTCTTATTACTGTCCGTTGCTGGTTTCTAGGGTTCCTGAACCTTTATTTTTAATGTCCCTCTTTTGGCTCTCTGATCTTGATCTTGGGCCCCTCCTCCTCTTTATCTAAAAAAACTCCCTGGCAGGTGTTTGTTCCTCCACCTGCCTGAAACCATTGCTTGGGCCGACAAGGCCCACTGGAACCTTCCTACTTTAGCTAGTTAACAGGGTTCCTTGCTGCCACTCCCATTTATATCTACTGTCTGTCTTCATCTTCACCACCACCACCTGATGTTCATTGTCCCCATTACGCCCGCCAATCGCCTCTGTATACCCCTCTCACTTGCAACCTCTTCTACAAACCTTTTTGAACCATTTCTGCAGTGGTTTCCAGTCCCACTACCACCATCTAGCGATTTACTTCCTTCCTGAGGTACCTCCACCACCTCCTGGTCTACTTAACCAACATCCTCCTGATAATCTTTTTTCTCTACCACTTCCTCTTGATATTCTCTCTCTCCTACTACATCCTTCTGATAGAAGCTGACAATCTCCTCCCAATGTTCTCTCACTCCCATTGCCTGCGCTGGATATTCTCTCTCTCTCTCTCCACCAAATGCCCTTCAACTTCCTCCTGATGTTTCCTTTCTCCTGCCACCTGCTCCTGATGCACTTCAGCTTTTGCCTTATGTTTTTCTTTTTTCCTTCCACCTCTTCCGAATGCACTTCACCAACCTAATCTTGAGGTTTCCCTTTTCCTACCACCACCATCTCAATCCTCGCTGGACTCCAGCCACTCCTCCAAACCCCTCTGTATGCTCTCATTGTTCACCACCACTTCCTAAATCTTGTCTACAGCCTAATTCCTCCAAACACACACACCCACTCTCTTAGCCTTATATGTGGTGGTAATCTCCCCTCTGGTCAGGCTCCCTGTGAGGCTTGTGGTAGGAGTGGTGAGGCGCTGTGATCAGTAATTCCATAGTAAGGCCTTTTGTCTTTAGGTTGATGGGATGGTCCGGCTTTTTATAGGACCAGTCTGAGATCTTGAAATGATTTCTGTGAGGCAGTGTGGGGTGTTCTCTTTTGTATACTCTTTTCACTGTTCAGGTCCACGAATGTGCAGATTGATGTACCCACGTAGCGAGTCATTTCTGAGTGCATGTGCAGTAGCAACAGGGCTCACAGGAAAATCACAGAGAAAATGTCTGTCTGTCATTGTAGTTTGAGAGCATTATGCTGTGGAGAAGAACAAGTTACTTACCATATCTGGTAACGTGGACATTACCTGTCATAGATGTGGAATATGTCGGAGGACACAACACCCTCGAAATTCAGGAATTCAGGTTGCTCCGTTGGGCCAAGTGAAGGCACCAGGCAGGACCCACAAAAGTTGTGCGTGTTCTTACACGGTTCTTACACGGTTCCTGCAGGTTTAGTAAATACATTTGCATCATCTTCTGTGGATGCAGCCACATAGTTTTAGAGCCTGGTGGGCGACTGATGATAGTTTTCCATGTATGCCTCCATGGGTGCCACAGGCGGCCTAAAGTACACACTGACTCTCAATGATTGTTCAAATGTTTTTATTAAAAGAACTGTAAAGGGTGTTTGCTATGGCCAATTCCCCTCTCTCCCTCTTCCTCCCTAACCCAGGTGTCCCTCAAGCACAGGATGTTCTCTAAAGATAAGTAACCCCTAGTGTTTAAGATTCTGCCTGGTGGTAATACCCTAAGGGCAAACGTAGTTTCTAGCTATCTCCACCGGGGACCAATGTATGTGGTCCCTAGTGCAGTATAGCGTAATGGTATGTGCCTTTCAGACATCCGGGCCCCAATAGGCCCTTCCCTTTCGCACCCTGGTAATCCTCGTCATGATATTCTATTTTGTCTTCCCCTTGCTACGCTAGTGGACTCTGCTTTCCATGCTGTTACTAACCCGGCCATACTACTGATACTACCCCTCCACACTATTGCACTCCATTTTCCACACTAGTACTGCCATTACACTCCCCTCTTCATGCTACTACACTACACCCATACCTTTTCCCACAGTCACTCTCCTTTCACTCTCAGTCACCTTCTCATGCACTGCATAGTCTCCCGCCATTCGCCCTACTCACACACCTTTCACACACTCAAATCTTTTTCACATCAACCAATATGTCACCTTGCACACTCATTGAGCAATCCTCCTCCATGCTCCTCTGCACTGCCCTTCCTATGCTTGGTCTCTTGTTCAACCTCCTCCCTTGATCTCACCGGAATAACCCACACCTTCCTGTTTACTGTGCCACTTTCTAACTTTGCCGTTCCCTCTCCATTGGCTCCCTCGCTCTCCTAGTTCCTGGGCCAACTACGGGCTTTCTTTTCCCCAGGGGCTGTGCTACAGGTGAGTAAACACATAAAAGGGGTCTTAATCCCCACCCCTTTCCCATATTCGAGTCTGACTTTAGGTACTGGCGGCATGCCACAACCACAGTCAATGGCCCTGTTCATGTTAAAGGGGCATACAATTAGAAAGATAATGAGGCCAAGAAGGACGGATTTCTTTGCATACTTCTTATTGCAACTAATGGTGTTTAAAGTGTGAGAATCCATTGTATCTGTTGTATATGTAAAAGTGAAGTCCAGCTTTGTGTTATTTTTTTTGTTGCTTCTTTATTGGGTTACCACCATCCAATTTAATTAGTCTTATGATTTTAAAACTGGACTAACACAGCACCAAATGTCAAAAAAGGGAGCTTTAGAGATGACTTGCCCTTAATAAAGAGAGATTACCAACCAACATTATAATATATGAATGGTCTTAGATTTTCCTTAAGGTGACCTCCACTTTACATACAATTATTTGCGTCCTCTAATAAATTCACAACTACTGTCTGCCCAATGGACTCTTCCAATGGTGTCCACTTCGGCAGTGCCCTACAGCAGCGAATCGCAAAAGAAAACTTGAAAGGCTGCAGCAACTGAAAAGTAATGGAAGCACTTTGCTCCTGACTCCAAGCTCTGGCTTCCTATTGCCAATCCCACTGACACACACTGACTGGGGCTATTTTATAGGTCTTTGGTACCACCTTGCTGCCTTTCTCTGGCTTAATGGGGCTCAGGTGTAGTAGCTTAGATAGGAAATGGATATTCGATTCAATCTCTGGCAATGGCTTGGCTGGGAAGGAGTCCTTATGAGGAATCTGGGATTGCCACATCCCTGCCAGTGTGTGATCCTTTATATGCCTGCAACCTGGCCCTGCTAATCAGTCTCTCTCTGAGGGAAGGCAACTCAGACGAGCAGGCTTGGTATGGCAATCTTGGGAGCTGAAGTTCTTTGGGCCTAGGTCGGAATTTTGTATTGGCTGAACCACAGCTTCAAAAACCACGTCCTCCAACTTGGAGTTCCTACCCTCCCAGCCCCCTTCCTATTTAGGTTGCTAGTTTAGGAACTAGCTGCAGGTCTCTCCACGGAGTATAACTCTGAGTTCTGAGGTCAGTCTTTGGACTGCCTAAGCCCTACCATCAGGTGGCGATTTCTCTGGATATCATAATCTGGTGCTGCCCTCGGGATGCACTCTCTTAGCCTATATGTTATTAACTGAGAGGGAAAGACTTGAGGACTGGTTTACTACCTCTTGGATTTCCTGCATAACTCAGATCCCTCTCCTTCACCTGGTAGATTCAAGAGAGGTTTCTGCACCTGTGTGATGGTCTCCAAGCATGCAGACACTGCCAGCTCCACTAGATGTATACTTCTAGATTCCCTCAAAGGGACTGTGTTACCAGCATAAGGGTTTAGAAAAAGGCTGGAAACTCCTATCACTGATGCCTGGATTGAGTTGAATTACTGGAATATGGAGCTCCCTGGTGTTATCTTGGAAGGCTCTTAAAGGGACAATAAGCCCCATGAGCTGTTCTATGGTTACCCGTGTGACTGTCCCATGCCAAAGAAGGCAGTGGGCACATTATGTCTCGGGGCGGAGCTGAAGCGCCTGCCCTACCAAATGTGACGTATCAAGTAACATTGTCACTGACTCTCTGGAGCAAATCTCTTATGTGGCCAGGGAAAGGCAGAAGCAACCTGACTCTGACCCTGGGGGGGGGTGCCTGTCTGCTGGAGGACTACATGGGCAAGACCAACTCCAGAGAGGTAGGAAACCCATTGAGCAAAATAACCTGGCTATCTTAATTCCACATAACACGCAAACACCTGTACAACATACCTGTATGGCTCATGGTAACACAGGAAGAAATCCCAGGTTTTTCCAACCAAATAACCTGTTTGCCTCCCCCCCATGTAAGTACTGAGACGAGGAAGAAAGAATGAGTAATGAAGATGACTTGAGCCGGTAAGCCAAAGCCATGCTCTAGTCTTTGGAAACTTTTCACGTATGCCGGGAAGCTTAAAACTACTAAAGCAGATAGCAATAGAGGATAGTGGCAGAGTCCAAGGCTGTCAGCAACCTGTGTGAACGCTGACAAAGATGCCAGAAATCAGGAGGTTGTGATCCGCAGCCTGGAGACTAAAACGGATGGTGTGAGGAAGAACTCTGCTGAAAGTAGCCTGCTAACTGGGAGCAGCAGGAGCCGCCTGGAAGGGCAAGAAACCACAGCGAAGGCAGACTGGCTGACAGGACATACACCTAGTCAGCGGATCGAGCAAGAAGCCAAGGCAGAGATGTGAGGAACACCATAGAAGCCAGGTAAGCCCAGGGAGACGGGCTGGGTTATCAGGGCACCCAAGAGCGAATGCTGTGTAGCGATGAGAACGCGAGAGAAAGACATTGAAAATAATAGAGGAACTGATGCAAATGAGAATATTGTGAAAGAAGGGTCGGTGACCAGGTGTTCTAAAGGAAGGAATAGTTTGTAATTGAACAACTGAGACAAAAGCGCAAAACTTAAAAAAAGAGTAACTGTTATACATACAGACAGTGTTGAAAAGAGGTTGGAGACCCAACCCTTGCAAAGGGGAGGCAAAGTAGATACAAACTATCAGAAAGGGGTCAGTAGCTAAACTGTGGAAAACAGTCAAATAAGGGATCTGAGACTCACACTCAGTGAAGTAATACCCTGGCAGGCGAGTAACCCAGGGTTAAGGAGCGAAGTAGCATCCTGCCAGGAGAGTAAACCAGGGCGAAGAAGTGAACATTCCTACACAATAAGGGAAGATAAGAAATAAAGGCGTATCCCGGCCAGGGAGTAAAGAAGGGTTAAGAAATTAATTAATATCCTGGAAAAGGAAAATAACAGGAGGGAGAAGATAAATTGAGTGATATCCTAGCAAGGGAGCAAACCAGGAGTGAGGAGGGAAGAAAATCTGAAGTTGTAAACCCAATGGGGAAAACTCATGCACCTTTCAAGGAGAGAAAAGAAAGCTAAAAATACCCTAGCAGGAGAGAACATAGGGGGGTAGAGAGAGGACAAAGTGTGAGAAATTAAACAGGCAAGAAAACTGTGCTTAAGAGGAATACAAGGGAAGATTCATACCCCTGGAGTAATGCCGAATTGAGATAAAGTATCATAAGCAAAGGAGCTGGAAGAGAAGAGTCATTGCCCTGGTGCTAAGTGGAATGGTTTTAAAGTGTTGAGTGCTGAAAGTGAACTTTGTAAAGGAAAATAAGTATTTTCCCCGAAACTGTGGAATTGTAAGAAGTGAAGAACTTCAAGGGACAAATCCACCCCCCGCCCCTTGAACTTGGAAGTGAAATATTGTGAAAATGGAAATATGCAGGGGAGGATCCAACCCCCCCCCTTCTCCATTTGTGTGGAACATTATTGATCTTCATCCAGGTGCTGGATACACTTCTAAATTAGCAGAGAACATTGTAAAGAAAATAAATGCTAGAAGGAAACTCAAAGGAAGACCATGCCCTTTGGAACCCAGGTAAATTGTGAGAAAGAGACACTTTTGAAAGGCGAGAAGGATTAAGGGAAGGGAGTTCCCTTCCTGGAAGAACCCTTTATTACTTGTATGTTCTCCACCATAAACCTTTAAGCTGCAAGTTTATAGCTTACCAAAACATCCCTATACACATATTTAACATCCTGACACAGATGTTCCTTAGATGTGTTGCGGGAGGGAAACCCCTTTTAGGATTAGGGATAAGTAGGACTTTCCCTAACCCTTCTAATTTTTTTCTGGTAATAAAAGTCTATAACCATCACTTAACATGCCTCTGTGTCAGGCCCCTTAAACAAAGTAGTTCCTGGTTATTGCCTCTAGCCATGCCAGTTGGCCCAGTGTGTGGCACAAGGGTGCTTGGGATGGGGCTTAAGGCCTTCACCTCACCAAGGTAGCAACTGGCCACGCCCATTGGGTACATTGTTTGACCCAAAATTATCAACTGGTTGGCTTGGGGAGAAGGGGCTCTCCAGTGCCATAGCCCACACCCATTTACATAATGGTGCACAAGTGAAAGTCATTGCACTGGGCTTCATCATACTCATGGTCTAATGAAGAAAGAACAAAACCAAACTAATAGTGTCTAATGCGTCTATTAAATGAGACACTCCTTACAGGAGTTGCTTTATGTTTAAAAAACATGTAAACATATTGGTTTAACTGATGACTGCACATTAGAAAATAAATGGTCTCACAAATCTGTTATCTTCAACTGTTGCGTTTGGTGCTAATCTTCCAAAGAATCTACATCCGACCTCTAGTAGTCCGGATTTCCCATCTACAAATGACTGTAGGAAATAGAATCTGTGAAATTGAATGTATGCCTGAAAAAAACGATTACTGTACATGCACTTGAACAGAGCATCCCAACACCGATCTGAAAAAGTATACAGTGAAGTATAAGAAACAAAACGATGCATCCATGTGAACTGGACCACAAATTGAGGGTCTTACATCCACAACAAAGCTTCCCTGTATTTGGGAGAGCAGGAAGCCTGAAACAGTTCCCTGGAACTTGTGAACGTCATCTTGGACACATTAATTGGCTCCCATAGGGGCATTTGACCACAAGACAATGGGAAGTGGACATGTTATTTAAAATAAAAATGTTGTTTTTGACCCATCTTGCCATTTGAAAGAACCCCTACCACCAACTGAGAGTCATCCATTTAAGATACATTAGCATCCAACAGGTTCCTGGAGCTTGTAACAGCCATCTTAAACAACCTTATTGGCATTTAGAGGGTCATGTGACATACACCCTCCATCCTTATTCAGATTTCCCGGGGCCTTTAGCTCAGCATCCACAAAAAAGGGACAAATCCTGTTTTGGCCTGTTAAAAGCAGTGAAAAACCTACCGTCAGACTGATGTCCCACACAGTGTCTTCTATTCATGTGATGCTCTTGAGAGAAGGGAGACTGAGGAAAAGTGCCAAATCACTGAGGCTTTGCTCCCCGATACCGGTAAGCTCCACCCCCATGAACCTATCTGTGTCTGTGTACCAAAGCATGTTTCTTGTTCTCTGCTGTTCGCTTAACACTGTGCTCCAACATATACTCAGTGCACCACCCGTTTCCACATGACACACTGGTCATGTTTAACCCGTTGCAACCTCGTACAACTTATCTCTCCTAAAATGCAACCCTGTTCCCTCAGCCTACTCTGCTAATTAACTTCCTCTGAAATACCCACTCTCTCACTAAAAACAAAACCTCCTTTATTACTGGTCTTTGACTCCCACCATACTCATAACATCATAATGGCTGTCACTGAAAAATGTATTCCCCACAAGATTCAGGACACAGCCATTCAGCCCTAGCCCACATGAGAAAGATGGTGAAGTTGGCCTAGAGCTTAAACACTAGGTTATGGTTGGAAATTGAAAAGCTTTTTTAGGGAATAAGTATTTAAAAGGTAATTATACAGAAATATGATTCTAATCCAACACTTAAATTGTATACTTTGTACTGTAAGTTTAATGTAACCTGTAACACACTAATAATATTACAAAAAATAGTGCCCTCATCTAGTGAAACACCTTGTTATTACTTGATATCCATCTAATCTTTAAATATCTTCCCACTCCAGTCCCCGTCATTCTCAAGAGGGAAATCTAAAACTCCAACATGACCAAGGCCACACAGTAAACCATCACTCTCTCCAACTATTCTCTGGTCACTCTCCAAAACGTACTGACCCACAATTTGCACAACGAACTCACAACAATTCACTTGAAATTTGTATTTGTTTATTACTTGTATCGCGCGCCAAACCCATGGGTAACTGGGCGCTTGAGAATATAGGTTACAGGTTACGGCAGGTATACAGGTTATACAAATAAATAACAGAAACAGTGACCCTGGTTACAGTTGGGTCTAATGCGAGAAACAGTGACCCTGGTTACAGTTGGGTCGATTACAAGATACACAGGTGATAATTCAGTGGTGGACGCTGGTTACAATGGGATCTGTAAGTGAGGTGGCTGGTCTCTTACGCTCCTGCTCACTCAATTCCTTTGCACCCTTTGTTGACCTATCACTCTCCAGTGATTTTCTTTTACACGTCATGTTCTTTTTCCTCTGTCCCTCCCTCTCCTTCTAAAATCACTAAACGAAAATTCAAACCTGACTCTATGGCGCCCTGGGAAGTGCAAGGGACAGGGTAGGGGGAAGTGCCGTTAGGGCCAGTAAGGGTCTGGGTTAGTGCAACCAGGGCAGCGCGGCTCTAGATAAGTGCAAGTCACCAGGGGGCTGCAAAGGTTACAGATTACAGCCCCTTAGTGCGCAGTAGGCCAGGCGGCAGTGCAAGGAGGACTGGTTGTAGAGGAGACTGGGACCAAATGACACTCTGAGGGTACCAAGCAACCAGTCGGTACATCAGACAGGAAGGTTAGCAGGTGAGTGAGAGAAAGAAGGCAGAGGAGAAAAAGAGGGTCTTGAGCTGCTTCCAGAACTTCAGGTGGTTCGGCTGAAGTCTGAGAGGGGCACGGAGGCATTTCCAGACAGAGGCACCTGCAGAGGAGAAAGATCTACCACCACTCTCTGTCTGGAGAAGCGAATGACCCTTAAGAGAGTTGGAGGTAGCTGAGCGAAGGGCTCGAGAAGGAAGGTAATTAGCCAGAGAGAGTTTGATGTAGTGCGGGCCCTGCCCCCAAAAACCCTGGTGGACGATGCAGAGGGTTTTGAACTTGATCCTTGCAGCCACTGGGAGCCAGTGGGGAGATTTTAGGGCTGGAGACATACAGTCGCTGGGCTTGAGGCCAAGGACAAGTTTTGCAGTCCTATTCTGGATTAGTTGCAAAGGATGAAGAGTAGAGGCAGGCAGATTGAGAAAGAGGCCGTTGCAGAAGTCCAGCCTGGAGAGAACCAGGGCTATACAGACAGCAAGCTTCTGGGGGAAAGTAAAAGAAGGTAGAATACCTCTGAGGAGGTGCAGCTAGAAGTGGGCCTTCTTGGAAAGGTCTGTGATGTGAGGAGAGTGGGGGAGAGTGCATTTGAAGATGACACCAATATTTTTTGCCTCACAGGAAGGTGAGGGTAGAGGTTCCAAGGAGGGCGGCCAGAGTGAGAGGGGCAAAACAGGAGCAGGGATCCCCAATGAGATGGATCTCCGTCTTACTGGCATTAAGCCAGAGATCATTGGAGGAGCACCAATCCTGAATCGTGGATAGACAGGTATGAGCAAGGTAGGAGAGGCAGCTGAGGGAAGCCTGAAGGAGAGCCAAGTATTATTCACATAACACTGAAAGCTGAAGGGGAAGGTGGAGATCAGGTGGGCCAAAGGGGCCAGATGAATATTGGGTCAGATGTGGTGGTGGAGAGGAAGGACATAAGTTGGACCTGGGAGGGTCGGTCCAAGAGGAAGGAGGTCAGCCACGCCAGAGCCTGATTCATGATGTCCAGGTACTCACAAAGTCGATAGATCAGGGTGTAATGATTGACCGTGTTGAAAGCAAAAGAAAGGTCAAGGAGGATGCGGATAGAAGGAGAGCTCAAGATTAGAGAGCAGATCTTCATAGGTGTTCAGTTTCCGTGCCTCTGGCCGGTTGTCGTGGAGGCAACGAACAGATACAGGGGAAAGATCCAGCGGCAAAAGAGTGATTGCAGAAATCGGCCAAGGCTGGAGCGAAGGTGTGAATGTGGTCCTTGATTGTTCTGGAAGAGCAGGGGAACACATGTTTAGAGGTCGAGGGTGAGGAAAGGGAGGACAGGATGTCCTGAGTTTTAGTGGTGAAATGAGAAGCCAGTGCTGTGACGCTCCAGTGAATGCTTTCTCCTTCTAGCGCTGTCCTTTCTACTCACTCTCAACGGATTAATTTTTCAGCTACTTTCCCCATGTTTCTAAGATATGAGACATCTTGCATGCTCCCTCCCTGCTTCCTTCTCTTCACAACAGCCGGTGGGTGGTCACTTATCTGACTGATCACTCCTTTTGCATTTCTGGAAACATTGGAACCTCCGCTGCCAGCCCTTATAATTAGGGGTCACGTGATGGTCTGACCTCTTGGACCAACCCTCCCAGGTCCAACTTAAGTTGTTCCTCTTCACATTCTACATATTCTCTCTCAGAAAATATGTATCCTCCTCTGGATTCTCATTGAAACCATTTGCATAGCAGAATAAAATCATCCTCACCTTCAACTCCAATACCACTGAGCTGCCCTCTTTCTTCACAAATGATCTGCCATGCATCAAGTGAAGACACTGGATTGCTTGATGATCAAATCTTCGAAAACTGAAATAGTCTGTCTCCAATCATGCCTTTCCTCCTCACATATATCCTTTTCACCAACGTCCTAACTCCATCTTCCAAAGCTTGAATCTGGTGGTTCTCCTTTGCAGCAACCTGAAACTTAAACATTGTTTTACCTACTGCTATGGATGCCAGGCTTCACCCGCTATGCATCTGAAGAATCAGTACCCATTATACGTCTACCAAAACACTCTTTGCCTCCTTGATTCTCTGTAAACTGGATTAGCGCTCAAAAACTTCAATCTACTCCTTTGACCCATTCAATAGGCTACTAAACTTTGTTATCTGTACCATCTTAGACGATGAAGCAGGCGAAAGCCTAGGGGGTTTAGGAGAGTGGTGACCCTAGGGGCTTGTGAACACCACAAGCCTCCTCACGCAAGCCCCAGCGGCTGTACATAGGGGTCCCCTCCCCCACCCAAGCTCCCCACTTTAACCCTAATCCTCAATTGTAGGGGATCCTGCACTTGAGAGAATCCCTATACCTATTTGAAAACCCCCCCATACCAATAAGAAACCTGTTTTCGCCCATGAAGCTAATAAAATGGTGTTCTGGAACAAATGAGGAGCTGGTTGCTCACTGGCCCAGAGCCAGGACAGCATGCAAGCAGCACAGTAATTATTAGGAGATTGGATGTTTTCAGAGAAATGACAATGCAAATAGTGCACTGGTATAACCCTAGTCCCGCTCACCCCAACACGTGAGGTCCTGAAATAACAAGAAAGGATCATAAAATGAGAGAAACTGCAGTTAATTAGGAGACGCACCATCCCCAACAGTGAAAAGGCTGACTGAACTCAAAACGGCAGAATGTGGATATATCATCTTGTCGAGCTGACCTACAGGGCTTCCTCTGCGTGATGCTGACGAACTGGGAGGAATGTAGTTCAATCATTGCTTATTCATTCGACATGACCGCTTATAACACATGCAGCTGACACAAATCTTGAACTCACCGGCCCCCGTACAGTCCCGACACGACTACATAAGTGCATTGCAGAAACAGGATAGTGTGCACTTTAGGAGTCAAAGTGTAGAGGGACTGGTGTGATGAGTGTAGAGCATACCAGGAGTGAGAGAGAGGAGGAGGAGGTGGTGTGGAGAAGTAGCACGAAAGGCGAGGTGCCCGCTAATCAGAGAGCGAGATCAGGGGGAGTGGCGGGCGGAAAAGGAGTGCAGGAGTGGACAAGAAAAGAGAAAAGAGGAGGAGGCGGCAAGAGCAGAGATATGATGGGAAGAAAAACAGTAATTAAGGAGGTGAAGGAACTAGTGCAAAAGGCAGTCCTGAAGGGGTGGAGAGCCACCAGGAGTTAAGGGAGAGAGAAGAGAGCAAGGAATGGCTTGCAAAAAGGAGAGATGTATCAAAGGTCAAAAATAGGAGGGAAGCAAAACCCTCAGAGGGAGAGGGAGAAAGCAAACCCAAGAAGGAAAGCCACACCTGTGAAAGCCTTCACAAGTCAGGTAGAAGGATAATTGCTGAACTGCTGGGTGAAGGGCCGGAAAAGTTCTTGAACAGGAACAGGAAAGCATAAGTCTACACCAACTGAAAACAGAAGCTTCAGCAACCATCAAAAGGGGAAATCTTGGGATTCAACCAGCTGCACTGCTGCCCGATACTAAACCCCTATTGGAAGAGCTTAGGGTACCTGGTAGGAATGCCCAAGAAAAAGAAAGGAAAGGCAAAGGAATAAGTTACTTGGCCATAACTCTTGGTCTCAGGCATTGATATCTTTCATAGATTCACAGGCTGTTTGTCAGGTTGGGATTTTCTAGAACATTAAGCGGTTTCATAGAAATGCAAGAAACTGCATTCACTTTAGTGTTCTCTTAGTGTTGTTTTGGATATTTACCCTCTAACCAATAGCCAGTGACTCCCTTAAATCCCACCTTGGAGGCAGTCGTTAGATCCATAAAGCGTATGTAATAATAAAATGAGCAAGCTGTGGGGCAGGCGGGAGGGTTACATGTTAATATACCAATGCTAGAAAACAGGAGTTCAGGTGAGTAACTTATCTGTTCTCCAACAATGGATCTTTTTTAGATTCACATGCTGTTTGAATAGATTATAAAGCAGTACAAAATACACTGGCATAGGCAAGCAGAAAGGAGCATCATGTCTCACCTCAAGTGAACAGGTTTTGAAGGACTTTTTGTCCTTTTGATGTAATTTACTAGTGAAGGTGTGTGTAGACTTCTACGTGGCTGCCGTGCAGATGGATGATAGCAGCACTCCTGCCAGAAGAGGTGTGGTAGATGGGACTGCTCTCAAAGAATGTGCACCCAGGGCCGACCCGGAAGTGGCCCGTTATTAAGCGGATGACAGAGTTATACAAGCAGAGAGCCATCTAGAAATGAAAGCCTTAGAAAGGCCCCTGCCAGTAGCAGCAGCCCCAAAGGGAATAAATAACTGTAATGATTTTCGAAAAAGGTTGGCACAATCAATCAACACAATACTTGACCACCCTCATGACATCAAGGGAGTGGAGAGACAGATCAGCTGGTGCCATTGAAGTGCTGAAGAAACCAAGCAGGACTTAGGGCTCTGTGAAGTGAAAAATATATGGTACCAGCTGAGGTGATAGCCACAAGAAACCCTGTTTTCCATGAGACAAACTTGATACCTTTTGCATTGACTGAAATGGGATACCCATTGATCTAGACAGAACAAAGTTCCGCAGGGACGTCATTTAGGGGTTGCTAGAGGTCGCAACTCCAACCTCTGTGGTCTACCAAGTGACTTCTTTAAAAAAAGAAGAAAAAAAAGTTTTATATTTTTTTGATGCAAGCTCCTGGGCTGTGGCCAGCACCATGTGGTCTTCACTTCTGGAGTGGCTGGCTTTCTTGTTTAGGCCCCTTAAAAAAAAGAAAAATAAGGACAGGAGTGCCACAAGTCTAACAATTTCAGCACTGACCGTAAATAAGAAAGAATAGGAATACCAAATAACGTGTCTTTCTGGAATTCTATACAATAATTGCTAGAGTCATTAAAGGTTTAGTTCAGGCACACTTCAGGGAGTGAGTCACTGATTTAGTCTGTTCTTAAACGCCTCAACTCAGCCTTTCATCCTTCTGAGGTCGATAAATGAGTACCAGGTTGGGTGATATTGGGTGTATATTTTTTCTATATAAAGCGCTTAAGCGTAAGTGCTATATAATAACACATCATTATGATTTGGTCATGGACGTCTGCTTGCATTCACAGTAATTTGGTAACATGGGCCTATATGCACTGATCTTAATGATACATTTAGCGATCCATTCTTGTATGAAATGTACATCAAATTATAGTGATATCGTAACCATATTTTTTGTAGTGTACAATGCTATGTGATGCCACTTCCTGTTTTGTCAACGGGTGAAAGGTCGTGTTCCATCACCTCCCGGGATATCACTTGGGGGTGGGGCCAAATTACATCACTTCCTGTGATGTCATCAAGGTGTCCACGGTCATGTGATGTCACTTCCGCTACCCCAGGCATTTTGGTGAAGTTCCGTTCCCAAAAGGGGGCAGGCTTGTTATAGGTGGAAAAATCAGAAAAAGTCTATTCATACATTTTATTTTTACTAGTTTACGTGACTGCAAAAAAGGTGCGAAAGATGTGCCCGCGAAGTAAGAAATGGCAGCCAAGTGTACTGATGGAAGAATGAGCAAGGTCACCAGTAGCCAAGGAGAGCAAGTATGTGTGGCAGACTCTTGATGGAAACGGGGGAAAATGCAGTATCAGGGAAACGTGAATGCGTTTGAGGATGAGGAAACCTGATGGCCAACATGTCGCTTTTAGAGTTATGCTTTGTAGCAAATAGGTACACCTATGACTTCCCCCATGTTCAGAAGGAGACTTCCCACTTCGCTCTGGAGGAGCTCTCATTTGTGGCAGGCACAGAGTTCCCTGCTCAGGGTTTTGGCCACAGAGTTGTGTATGCCCGGAATGTGAAAAGGGGACAGACACATTGCTTGGGCCAGAGCCCATTTCTACAGTGAATGGGGCCTCAGAGGACATGATCAGAGATCTGGTGCTGCCTAGCGTTCAGATGTAGAACATTGTGGTTATGTTGTGCATGAACACCTGTACCACCTTCCATTGCAAATGGTTCAGGAAATACCTGAAGGCCCAAAACACTGCCTTGATAGAACATGGATGTCAAGAGACCTTTCCTCTGTTGACCAAAGGCCTCTGGCGTGGAGATTTGTGGTGTGGGCTCCCCAACCCTCCACGGATGCGTCACTCATCACAGTAGCAGTGTAAAAGGAGCTCTGCTCGTAAGGTTTGCAATGGCCTTAAACCTGTGGAGCTCACTGTGAAAGGAATTGGTGAGGGAGAGTTTGTCGTCCCAATGTCTGGAGACCTGATCCCAGTGGGGATCCAGGAATTCTTGCAGGGGGTTAAAGTGGAGCCTGCAATTGATGAGCAGGATGCACGACAACATCATGCCTGAAAGGGACTTGAGCGCTAGAACTGAGGAAACACTTTACTGAGCCAATACTAAAGCTGAGAGGACTTAGCTGACCCTGTCGGCAGACTGGGTGGCAATGGAAGTCGTAGTGTCAAGGTGTGCCCCTAGAAATAGCATTTATTGAGACAGCGTCATAGATGACTTCTCTTAATTGAGAGAACCTTGTGTGCTGGATGCCTTTTTTAAAAATTATATGTGGTTAAAAAACCTTTACAAAACTTAATAATAATAATTACAAAATACATATAAAAACATATAAACATTAAATCAAACATATCATCTTTCAATCATAAAATGAACACATTTCATCTATATTATATCACATCAATACATAAAACCACTTATTGCAACCAATATCTTCAATAGTGATATGAGTTAATTTAACACACTGTACAATTTCAATTGTCCATCTGCAACACTGGATTGTTCTTTAAATCCAAATTGGCTTGAATAACATTCAGGAGTGGAATCAGTTTGAGCAGTAATTTTTGATTGAATCCCCACATACAACTTTCCCATAGGCTTTCTGTGCTTAACCACAATGACAAGAATAGATAAGATCCGAACGTCCTATATCTAAGAGTTTAAAAAAACTCACAGTTTATGGTTAGATGCTTTAAAGATTCCAACGCAGAGGTATGTGTACAGAATCGACATTGTCCAGAATTTGGGTTAATGTCCTCCAGCTTCCAACATTTAGTCCTTTCATTTGTAAGCAACTGATTCAATTTACTTTGGCACTTTGATTGAATCAAAAGAACTTTTTGACACTTCAGCATTTATATGTATGCCGGAGGAAGGATAGCTTAGGGACAACGCAAACTACTGGCCAAATATTCCATGAGAAAACATACATGGGATTTTAAAAGAAATGTTGTTTCACCTTTTTATTCGCAATTTACTGTACTGATGCTTTGTCTTGATTACTGGACTGTATGATTAAGAATTATTTGTGAGTGTGTATATATCATGAAGTTTTATCTATGTGGAAATGATGGAATAAAAATATATATTGTTCCATAGAAGAGATTATGTTTATGATGTACACAAATTAATGCATATGATAAATGATGTTTGCTCGAAAGATTATACAACAATATTTAGTACCCGACAACAGTCAAGCAGAATACAACACGCTTTCTGATTGGCTCTTGCCGGGTCATTACCCGGCCGAGAATCCCTCGATTCTCGGCTGGGATTCCAGCCTCCTTGTCGACGGCGGGGGGGCGTGGCAGCCCCTCAGCCAATTAGGAGGCTTGAAGCGGGGCCATCCCTGCTCCGAGCCTCCCCATGGCTGAGAGGCTGCCTTCGCCCCCGCCGAGGACTCAGGTAAGTTTTTTTTTTTTTTCCCTCCCCTTTCCTCCCCCCTCCCTTCCCACCCCACTTACCTTCTTGCTCCTTTGTCCCCATTGGGGGGGCAATGGCGGCCTCCAGCCTTGTCGAGACTCGGAGTAGGGCCATCCCCGCTCTGCGTCTCCACACGGCTGGAGGCTTTCATCGCCCCCTGCCAGGGACGCAGGTAGGTTTCTTTTCATTTCTTTCCCACAGCCCCCCAACTCCCTCCCTCCCTTCAACTCCCAACCCCACTTACCTTCTTCTCCTTTTTTTTCAGGACCGGACGCGCTGGAAACACTTCTGTTCCCAGCGCGTCTGATGCCGACGGTCACCATGGAAAGGGAAAACGGACTATTTTCTTGGTCGTTTTTTTTTTCTGTCCCGAAAACGCTGCAGCGTTTCGGGACAGAAGAAAATGCTTTTAGTGCCCCTCACACAGATCTTGCGGCCCGGGGTACTAAAAGCAATATGACCCTCGCAGCGGGGGCATTACCCGAGTCGGCAATGCCCCTCGGGCTCGGGTCATATTGCTTAAATCTAATGGGAGGTAATACCACCTAGTGACATTTTTGTTCTGATGCCATGGTCAAAAGAGTAAATTACTAAGTAATTAACAAGATTGGTTCACACAAGTTTGTGTACATGATAGGTTTACTGAGCCCTGAGCACATAATCATAAGTTCAAGGATATCAATTTAGTGTGTTTTCTTCCCTCATGGTTTGTCTTCATTTATGCATGTTTTGCAAAAATTAAGATGTATAGATGGGGATAATGCATCTTCCAATATAGCTACCTAAATGGTTCCTGGTATCCTGCCCAGTCCAGTAAGGCAGGCACGTCAATGGTGGCATAAGTCTGCAAACCTTTTCATGCTCCTCAGCAGGTGTGGAAGAAGAAAGAACTCCCCTGCCGGGGTAACTCAATCATTAGTCTCATGTGAACCCACTGCGCAGTTTCAGTCACAAGCAATGGTGGAGCACAGAGATGGGAACTTCGTACAGTGGCAGTCAGGAGCTGGAGGGATGCCCAGGTTAGGGTCATCCCAAAGCTGGCATAGGGCTCTTAAGAAAGCAAACACACACATAGGCAATCAGGGATTGGAAGCTGCATCAGCAGCAGTGGAGATATTTACCTTCACAGGAAGTGCAGGCGTCTTGCCACTCCAGAAGTGGCACTCACTTTCTCCATCAGCAGGAGAATGTAGGCGGGAGCTGAAGTGCCAGTGAGGTGTACTCAACCAGGAGCAGTACCCTACTACCCCCTTCGTAGATAGGGAAGATAGGACATAGTAGCAACACAAGTGTGGAACTGGGTTAAGGTGCAGATTCCTGCCAATGACTGTCAGAAATAATTTACTTCACCAGCCAAGGAATGAAGCCAGAGACTAAACTGTAGCGAGGAGCACTGAGCCAGGATGAAAACCAAGCCAGACCAGAACAAGAGGAGGTCACTGCCGATGATGGCCATAGAAAGTGCAGGTTCATTGGTGCCCAAAGATATCCGTTTGTACGGTGAAGGGATGAGATGAAGATTCTAAGGTTGCCAGAGTTGGTTGGCCCATGGATGTTGATAAAGAAGGCTGAATGATATTTTCACAAGGTGGTCCTGAAGTTTTCACTCTGTTCTTCTGGAGTGCACTGTAGATACTCACGCCAGTTGCCACCACATAAGGAACCGTGATTAAAAGGCTGTTGGCATTATTAAAACTCTCTGTTTTTGTGCATCTTTGTCTGAGGTTGGAACTTGATCGTGGAACACTCTACCCCATTAGTTTGCAGCTATGTATGTATTTACTCCCAAAGGGCCCAAACTGGGACTGGTTTCAACAGTGCGTAGCCCTTCTCAACACTATTAGTAGTCTATCTACTTTGTTTATGATAAATACTAGTTTGTCTTATTTTGACACAAGATAGAGTTGCATGTAGAGCAAAAAAATGGAGGCTTCAACGATTTCAGTGCAATAGAAAAATCGTACATAAATATAACGAACATTTGCAGAGCCAAACTTTTTTATAGATGCCGTTTCTGCTTTTCCCTCACTTGCTCAAATGTACTTGCCACAAAGGAGTCCTTTACTTCAAACTTTTGAGTGACTCTAGTATTTTATACCGACCCCCCCCCCTCCTTTACCTTTTCTCTAACTCCTATGAAATGATAGTCTCGACAGAGGCTGTATAGCTGTGTTTTATGTTTATGATGTTACTTAAAATCATTTCCGGACTTCCATTTCCCTGCAAAAATTGCTTTTTCCGTGGCATCTCCTCTCTACCTTGCATTCAATTTCACGCCAATCAACAGGAGATGGCTGCTTTCAAAAGCTTTGAGAGTAGTCTTCAAGCTTGTTTGTTCTTTTCTTACTGAAACAAGTGCTTCAGCCTTTTTCAAACACGTTATTTTATTTCATGTGAAAACAATGACTCCCTGCTTTGAAAAATGCATATGTCAATCTAATGAAATTGCTTTGCTTGAGCCATACACAATATTAGGGAGGCTATCAAAGCAATTCTTTAGATTTTCAAGTGCACATGACCATGATTACATGTGATAATTTGGTGTCTCACAATATCCTTCCTCCGCATTGGACTCATAACACTTTGCAATGAAAGCTCTTTCAAGAGTGCTTGGATGAAGCTGTTTCGAGAGCAAATCCTTACAACAAACTGCTATCTCAGACCCACACATTTAACTAGATGCCTTCCCGTAAAAATAAATTCTGCTGAGCATTGCAGTAGATCAAATTTAAACTTGATTACTCTTGTTGCTTAGCACATGGTAAGATTTTAACTTTTCTAAGTTACAGGACACTTTTCAGAGAATGTGAATCAAAGGGCGGAACCTGGCTGTAAAGTGGATCTACTGGATAAACGTCCTCATGGTGGCAGACTTCTTTGGTGATTCTATGTTAATAATATAGCCATAAATGTGCATAAGGGGAATAAGGAGCCTGCTGCACAACTCTATGTGTAACCTGAAGATCACAAGTATGAATCCCAGATTTTTGATTCCCCCTTTTACAGTTTTGAAGCGGATGAAATACTATTATATATTTATTATATATTATATATATTTATAACTATAATATTATATAGTTAATATTCCAGTGCTTCAGTAACCAGAAAAGTTTTGGCTCCACTTTAAAACATAAATATGATGCAATGTAGTTTATACTGTATGATGGTTACATTTACATACTAATAGCAGTGGCTTGTTAACTCAGAATTCACAGAACATTAATAAATGTCTTTATGCAACAGTTGTGGCATGCTCAGCCCTACAAATAAGGAAAAAGTTACTTACCTGTAACTGTTGTTCTCCAGCATGGGTCTGGCATGGCTTCACATGCTCATGAATATTCCCCGTCGTCAGGCTGGGAATCCTCGGTTAAGAAAAATCAGTATCAGTTTCGTTTCTGATCTGTCTTTCGTAGTAGTAACCAATCACTGATCTCTGCGTCATACTGACAACAGCCAATGACTGCCCTCTACCTAAGCCCCGCCTCTGGCAGCCATCTTCAGATTTGGTAGCACGTGAAGTGGCAGTATTACCAAGTGAAGAGCCGCAGAGGGGTAGGCGGGAGGGTTCGCATGTGAATCCATGCCAGACCCATGCTGGAGAACAACAATTACAGGTAAGTAACTTGTTCCTTCTCCAGCATGGGGTCTGGCATGGATTCACATGCTCATGAATAAAAGAATAAATAGCAGTACACACATGTACAACCACGGGGGGTGGCAAAAGGCTCAACATTAAGCAATACAACAACTCAACATTAAGCATCTCTTACCTCATCACCAGACTCACCTTAAGCGAACAGGTTGCGCAGCACTGCTTGGCCGACCCTGGACTCCTCCCTGGAATCCCGATCGACGCAGTAGAATCTCGTGAAGGTGTGCGTCGACCTCCATGTAGCAGCCCTGCAGATGTCCAGCAGGGGTACAACAGATAAGAACGCCGTAGTAGCAGCGATCGCTCTGGTCGAATGGGCTCTCGGACAGCCTGGCAGCGGTCGGTTAGCCAACCGGTGGCAGTGCATGATGTAGCTGGAGAGCCATCTGGAAATAGAAGACTTCGAGAGAGCCTTCCCTTGATTCACAGGTCCAAAGTTCATGAATAGCTATGATGTCCTCCGAAAACTCTTCGTGCGGTCCACGTAGAACTTCAGCGCTCTAGCCACATCCAGCGAGTGCAAAGTCCTCTCGGCCGGCGACGAAGGAGACGGGAAGAAAACAGGTAACACCAAGGGCTCGTTAAGATGGAAGTCCGACGGCACCTTGGGCATAAAGGAGGGGTGCGTCCTAAGCACCACCCTCGAGGCATGGAAAGTCAAGTACGGTGCTTTGCAGGATAGGGCCTGGATCTCTCCCACTCGTTGTGCGGAGGTAATGGCCACCAGGAATGCAGTCTTCCACGACACAAACTTCATAGGTGCGGAGTGCATCGGCTCGAATGGGGGCCCCATGAGCCTGGTCAGCACCACGTTAAGTTCCCACGCCGGGGCCTTCACCGGCGGGAATGACCGGAACAGTCCTTTCATAAACTCTTTTACCAGTCGATGGGACCACAGGGACGTCCATCCTGTGGTTCTGGTATATCTGGAGATCGCCGCCAGATGAATCTTAATGGAGGCATGGGCTAGCCCAGCCTTTGCCAGCGATAGCAGGTACGGCAGCACTTGAGGGGCCGTAATCCGTAGGGGGTTGATCTTCTGTGCTCGGCACCAGATAGAGAACCTCTTCCACTTATGACCGTAGCATTTGAGAGTCGAGGACGCCCTGGCCTTTGCAAGAACCTCTCTGCAATCGGCCGGTATATCGTAGCCTCCAAACTCTAGCGCTGCAGGAGCCAAGCCTGCAGGTTCAGCGACGCCAGGTCGTGGTGGAAGATGGCGCCTCCTTCTCTGGAGAGAAGGTCCGCGTCCGCCGACAGCTTGATGGGAGGGGACGTTGACAAGTCCAGAAGGTCCGGGAACCAGATCTGCCTCTGCCACACCGGTGCGACGAGGATCATCCTGCACCGGGACCTCTTGAGCTGGTTGATGAGTCGAAGCAGCAACGGCAACAAAGGGAACGCATACAGGTATAGGCCGTCCCAGGGGAACGAGAATGCATCGCCCATGCTTCTCGGCTGGGGAAACCTGCTGGCGAACCTCTTGCACTTCGAGTTCGTCGCTGTTGCGAACAGGTCGATTTGGGGTTTGCCCCATCGTCGGAAGAGTTGATCCACCTGATCCTGGCGCAGTTCCCACTCGTGACACGCGCGCAGCTCCCTGCTGAGCGAGTCAGCGATGGTGTTTCTTTCTCCTGCCAGGTGGAAGGGAACCAGGAACATCCGCTGGGCGACCGCCCAGTGCCACAGATCCTGTGCCTCCTTGGATAGGGCTGGGGATCTGGTGCCTCCCTGCTTCCGTATGTA
Organism: Ambystoma mexicanum; assembly: GCF_040938575.1. Classification (NCBI taxonomy): domain Eukaryota; kingdom Metazoa; phylum Chordata; class Amphibia; order Caudata; family Ambystomatidae; genus Ambystoma; species Ambystoma mexicanum. The sequence continues at coordinate 984,668,666 of NC_090928.1, read as the reverse complement.
AAACATTGTCGTGGTGTTGTCCGTGAAGATCCGCACCACCTTGCCCTTGAGCGAAGGGAGGAACAATTTGAGAGCCCAGAACACGGCTCGGAGTTCCAGGACGTTGATGTGCAGGAGCCTCTCCTCCGGGAGCCAGAGGCCTCTTGCGTGGAGATCTCCGGTGTGGGTGCCCCAACCTTCCAGGGAGGCGTCCGTCGTCACCGTCTCCTGGTACGCCGGCGTCTGAAAGTCCTTGCCCGCCGTGAGGTGCGCTCGAACGCCCCACCACTGAATCGCCCGCCGGAACACCTCGTTGAGGGGGACCCTGTCTTCGAAGGTGCCCGTCGCCTGCATCCAACGGGCGTCGAGAAAGTCTTGAAGAGGGCCCATCCGTAGTCTGCAGAGGCGCACCAGGTAGATGCAAGAGGACATCATCCCCAGGAGGGACTTGATGGACCTCACCATGGCCACGTCGGTGGCTAGCAGGCGCTGCACTTTGCCTAGAATGGTCTTCGTCCCTTCTTCCGACGGTGCCGCCAGGCGCCTCACTGTATCGAGCTTCGCTCCCAGAAACAGGGCCACCTGCGACGGCACCAGGTGGGACTTTGGGTAATTTATGGCGAATCCCAGGTCTGTGAGTAGCTGGACGGTCCTCGCAGTGTGTTCGACGACGAGTTCCCTCGTCCTTGAGCGGATGAGCCAGTCGTCCAGGTAGGGGTAGACGTGAATCCCCTGCAGGCGCAGCCGCGCCGCCACAGGTGCTAGGCACTTGGTAAAGACCCTGGGGGCCGACTTCAATCCGAAAGGCAGTGCTCTGAATTGGTAGTGGCGTCCCTGGACGACGAACCTGAGGAACTTTCGGTGACTTTTGAGGATGGGAACGTGGAAGTATGCATCCTCCAGGTCCAAAGACGATAGAAAGTCGCCTTCCTCCAGCTGTCCCAGTACGTGCTGGAGGGTGACCATCCTGAACTTTTGTGACCTGATGTATTTGTTCAAACGACGAAGGTCCAGGATGGGGCGCCAGCTGCCCGTAACGTGAGGGCACTTCTTCAGGAATTCGATAGAGTGTCCTCTTGCCAGGGTATCCAGCACCCAACGGTCGGGGGCCCCGAGACCACGGCCAGTTCAGTCCTGCTTGGAGGTGGTGGCCTTGCCGCCCTGGCCACCTTGCCGACGGCAGCGAGGCGCTCCCTGCTTGCCGCGACCCCTGCAGGCCTCCTGAGACGAGGAGCGTGCGCCTGGCGGTAGGACGACGAGCCACCGCTGGATCCCTTGGAGGCACCCTGTCTGCCTCCGGAGCTCCGAAAGGGCCGTCGTTGCTGAAGGGCTCCTAGGGGGCGGGCCGTCTCCGTGTCCGTCTTTATGGCTTGGAGGGATTCGTCCACCGCCTTCCCGAACAAGTTGCTGCCATCGAACGGCATGTCCAACACCCTGGTCTGGACGTCCTGACGGAAGTCAGTCGCCCGGAGCCAACCCCGTCGTTATAGGCAAACACTGTTGCCCAGCTGGCAGAACCCGGTATCGGCAATATCGGTTGCCACCGTAATGGCGTGGTCCGACGCCACCTCGCCTTCTTGAAGTATGTCCAGGGCCTCGGACCTCTTGTCGTCCGGTAGGAAGTCAAATATGGGGGCCAGCTTAAACCAGAGCTCCCTGTCGTAACGGGCCACGATCTCCAGGGTGTTGGCCGCTTTGATCGTCGTAGCCGCCGACGAAATGACCCGCCGCCCCATGGCGTCCAACTTCTTTCCCTCGCCATCCGGCGGGGAATTCGACGTCGAGGCCCCTGACCCGGCCGCTTTCTTCTTTGCCTCCGCCGAGACGACCGAGTCTGGCGTTGGCTGGGCCCTGAGGCACAGGGGAGCGGTTTTGGGGCCCCGGTACTTCTTCTCGTACCGGTCCCGATTGGCTGGTGCCGTGGAGGGGTTCTTGAGAACCGACAGGCCCTCCTCCCAGATGTCATCGATTAGAGGCACCGCAATGACAGTCTTCCTCTTGGCCTCCCGGCGCTGATAGAGGAAACCTTCCTTTTTCTGCTCCTCTGGGCAGAGCTGGAACAATTCGGACGCCCTGGCGATCATGGTGTGGAATGAGCCAATCTCGTCGGGCGGCGAGGCCCGTGCGACGGGAGACCCGTTCCGTCGTCGTCACCGTCGCCCTCAGAACCCGTCGTCGAGCCCATCGCACCGTCATCTCCCGACTCGTGGGAGGATGAGGAGGGAACTGTAGGCCTTACGGGGGCGAGTGGAGGAGAGGGTTGGGTCCTCCGTCGTTTGTTCTGAGGACTTCCCGACGGGCCAGGTTGCGGGTCCTCCGGCCTGGGCCGTGGTAATCTCGTCCTTATCTCAGAGCATAAGGACTGGATCGCAGACAAAATGGCCGCCGAGCTATCCTGAGGCCTAGGTTCCGGCTGCGCCGGAAGGGAAGGCTGCTCTTCTTCGCCATCGTCGTCTTCCTCGGTTATCTCCCGAGGATCTTCCTTACGGGATCGAACCTTCTCGAATTGGACTTCGAGATTCCTCAAGGCCTCGGTCAGTTCCTCCTCCGAGGCTGACTCCGAGCTCCAGGAGGCTACCGTGCCCCCCCTCGCTTCTTCCATCATGGTGGCCATGACGATGGGCTGAAAAGAGGATTCCCTCCTTGGCGGCAGGGAAACTCTAGTCCCGGAGGCAGTCTCCGCTGGTGGGGTCTCTGCCGAATTGGCCAGAGTCGCCGCAATCGCCTCAATAGAGGCCTTTGCCTGCTGGGTAGGGGCCTTCACCACCTTAGGTGGGTCCCGGGCCTTCTCCTTAGGGGGAGGGGCGACGCCTCGCTCCCCCTCTTCCGAGATCGGACGGGGCTTCTCCCGAAGCTTACCCGGGGTCTCGGACTTCCTCTTCCCCGAACCGGAGCGCTGGCTCGTGGTTGACGGTGCCGGGGAAGGCGCGCCCTGCCTGGCGACCGAAGAGCCCGACCTTTCGGCGCTCCCGGAGCCAGTCGACTCGCGGCGCTTAGCCTGGTGTTGGGCCCCGTCACCGGGGGGGCCCGCACAGGACTTAGAAGCCGGCTCGGACCCTTTCTTCTCACCCGTTGAGCCCTTCTCCAACCAGCTAGCGAGACGGGATCGACGGTCCCTCATGGTCCGCTCCGACAAGTTCTTGCAGAACTGGCAGTCCTTCTATACATGAGTCTTGTCCCCATGAAGACAGTAGAGGCATCGCGAATGTTCGTCTTCCTTAAACACATTCTGCAGCCCGCATCCAGGGCAGCTGCGAAACAGCTTGGGTCCGGGTGACGAACTCGCGTCCTGGGCCATCTCGAAGTAGGCCACGAATCTTCTGGAATCCTCCAAGAAGTTGATTCGACGAAATCTTCACCCTTGAGGGGCGTAGGAAAATCCTGTAACGGGTAGCCGTTAACAGGAGTAGAAACGGTGGAGCTTGAGGCTCGATTAACCGAAAAAATGTGAAAATTCACCTGAAAAAGCCCGAAACACGCAGTAAAAGCTCGAGAGCTAAGCACGAGGACTCCCAACACTTGAACGTGCGGTAAAAATCTGAAGATGGCTGCCAGTGGCGGGGATTAGGTAGAGGGCAGTCATTGGCTGTGGTCAGTATGACGCAGAGATCAGTGATTGGTTACTACTACGAAAGACAGATCAGAAACGAAACTGATACTGATTTTTCTTTACCGAGGATTCCCAGCCTGACGACGGGGAATATTCATGAGCATGTGAATCCATGCCAGACCCCATGCTGGAGAAGGAGTGTATCGGCCACTTTTACTCCATAAAAATAGGCAAATTCTCCCCAAAAATTTAAACATGGAGTAGAAATACTCCCAACAAAAATAGGAAAAGACGCATGTTCCCTGCATTCATCCACACAGCTCCATGAATATGTTTGGACTAGTAGAAAAAATAGTGCCACAGGAGGAAACTCTTCTATTCTAACTGCCTGTTCTGACGAGGTAAAAATATGTCTTTTTAACATGCAGGAATACTTTGTACAAAGAAATATAAATTGCAAAACATTTTTTTTTTTACAGTTAGAAGAACAAGTTACTTTCTTACCTGGTAACGTTCTTTCGATGGGATGGTCCGACGACGTATTCCATATCTATGACATGTAATCACCACAGCTGTGCTGCTTCGGAAACTTTTTCGGCGTCTGCGTCCTGCGTCGATGACGTCGATGCGCCGTCGTCGAGGACCTCCTCTGACGTCCGACGTCATCCGATGTGATAAGGACGACGCACGACGCCCATAGCCTCAGTTGTAGTTTTTTTCCCCAGAACGTGTGACAGAAGTCAACTGCCAGTCAGACACACAGCCTTGCGGAACGTAAGCTGCAATCGCAAAAGAAATTCTGTAGCGGGGAAGGCAGGGCGGGAGCGATATGGAATACGTCGTCGGACCATCCCATCGAAAGAACGTTACCAGGTAAGAAAGTAACTTGTTCTTCGAGGGGATTGGGTCCTCCGACGTATTCCATATCTATGACAGACTCCCAAAGCAGTACCAAAGCAAGGAGGAGGGAAAGAATTTAGAATCAAAATGTAGAATAGCCAATCAAATAGCAGAGCAAAGGACCGCCTTGCCAAAGGCCAGATCCTGCGCTCGGATGGAATCAAGGGAATAGTGACGTACAAATGTATGAACTGAAGCCCAGGTGGCTGCATCACAGATGTTGCGAATAGGAACACCCCTCTGCAGGGCAGTAGACGCAGCCATACCCCTGGTAGAATGGGCCCGCAAGCCAGCCGGTGGGTCCTTACCCGCCAAACGGTAGCACTCCGAGATGGCCAAAATAATCCAGCGAGACAAAGTCTGTTTCGTCACAGCTTGCCCCAAACGCTTTCCAGCGTAACCAATAAAGAGTTGATCATCCACTCTGACCCGGGACATGCGTGAAACATAAAAGCTTAAAGCTCTCCTAGGATCAAGCCTATGGAGCCTCTCCTCTTCCTTACCAGGATGCGGAGGAGGATAGAATGCCGGAAGAACAACCTTCTGGGCCAAATGAAATTCCGTCACTACCTTCGGAAGAAAAGAAGGACGAACTCTAAGGACAACCCTGTCCTTGTGAAATACAGTGAAGGGAGGATTAACTGAAAGTGCCTGTAACTCACTCACTGTGCGAGCGAAAGTAACCGCAACTAAAAACACAGTTTTCAGAGTTAACAGCCTCAAAGGGCAAGAATGTAAAGGCTCAAACGGAGCACCCATAAGAAACTTAAGAACCAGGTTTAAATCCCAACCGGGCACCAGGAAAGGTGACGCAGGGAACACATTAGTAAGCCCTTTCAGGAACTGTGAAATCAAAGGGATTTTAAAGTAAGAACACTCTTCAGACGAGCGCTTAAAGATGGACAGCGCCGCCAGGTAACCCTTAACGGTACCCACTTGCAAGCCCCTGTGGGCCAAAGAAAGTAAAAAGGACAGAACCATGGGGATGTCACATGCAAAAGGATCCACATTCTGAACCCTGCACCAGTCGCAGAACTTACGCCAACGGCAACGGTACAGAGACTTTGTTGCCGGTCTTCGGGCCGAAAGCAACACCTCCATCACGTCCTCAGGGAGGTCCCAATCCTTATACCTCAACCTTTCAGAAGCCAAGCGCGAAGGTTGAGGGATCTGACCTCTGGATGGAGAACCTGACCCCCCTCCCGTGAGAGCAGATCGTCTCGGTAGGGAAGACGACGTGGAGGGCAGATGGATAAGTCGAGAAGGTCCGGGTACCACGTCCTCCGAGCCCACGCCGGGGCAATGAGGATCATCCGGGAACCGAACTTGCGTAACCTCCGCAGCACTTGCGGGATGACGGGGACTGGAGGAAACGCGTACAGCAGCGGGAATGACCACTCCACCACGAACGCGTCTCCTAAGGCTCCTTCTGGAGGAAATTCCCGCGAGCAAAACCTTTCGCACTTCCGGTTGACACTGGAGGCGAAGAGATCCACTTGAGGGGTCCCCCAAAGGGTGAAGATCTCCAGGAGAATCTCCTGAGCCAACTCCCACTCGTGAGAGATCGCGCTCTGCCTGCTCAGAGCGTCCGCCGTCACGTTTTCGGCTCCGGCCAGATGAACTGCCGAGATCGAAACTTCCTGCTGGATGGCCCAGAACTCGAGCTGCATCGCCTCTCTGCACAGAGGAAGTGACCCTGCCCCCCCTTTTTGTTGAGGTAGTGCATGGCCACTGTGTTGTCCGTCAGGATCAGGACATTCTTCCCTCGCACAGACGGCAGAAAAGCCTTCAGGGCTAGCCTGACGGCCCTCAGCTCCAACAGACTGATATGGAGTCTGGACTCCGACGGAGACCAACGACCGCTGACTGTCAGCCCGTTGGCATGAGCTCCCCATCCCGTGAGGGATGCATCCGTCACAATCGTCACCTCCGGCCAGGGAAGCCAAAATGGAGCCCCCTTCATCAAGTTGCCTTCGACGGCCCACCACAGAAGGTCCCGGGCGACCGAGGACGGCACCTGAATCGAGTCCGACATCCTGCCGGAGGACTGCGACCATTGCGTCTTGAGTGCCCACTGCAAAGATCTCATCCGCAGGCGAGCCTCTGGCACCAGAAGAATGCAGGATGCCATGAGGCCGAGCAACCTCAAGAACTCGAACGCTGGGAGCGTCTGGGCATGCTGAAACTTGTGCACCATCTGCTGAATGTGAAGAGCCCTCACCTGGGGAGGAAAACACTGCCCCAGGGAAGTGTCGAGCACTGCTCCGATGTACTGGAGCCGCTGTGTTGGCGTCAAATGGGACTTCTTTAAATTGAGGGAGAAGCCCAGCCTGTGAAGGGAGCGACAGGTGATCGACAGATGATCCAGGACTTGCTCGGGAGAGCTCCCCCTGATCAACCAATCGTCCAGGTAGGGGTAGACGTGAATCCCCCCTTGCCTGAGATGCGCTGCCACCACCACCATGAGCTTGGTGAAAACCCTCGGGGCGGAGGTCAATCCGAACGGCAGGACCCGAAACTGAAAGTGCGAGTCGCCAACCGCAAACCTCAGGTACTTCTTGTGCTTGGGATGGATCGGCACATGGAAGTAAGCATCCTTGAGGTCGAGTGACACCAACCAGTCCTGAAGCTGAAGGGCCTGGAGGACTTGAGAGAGAGTAACCATCTTGAACTTGTCCTTCCTGAGGAGTTTGTTCAAACCGCGCAAGTCCATGATGGGTCTCAATCCCCCGTCTTTCTTCGAAACCAAAAAATAAGGGGAATACCATCCCTTGTTCCTCTCTGCTACAGGCACCAGTTCTATGGCGCCTTTCTCCAGCAGGGCTTGAATTTCCTGCGCAAGGAGCGGATCCGGACTCTGCAAAGAGAGGTTCCCCGGTGGATTGTCGCGAGGCCTGTGCCGAAAAGGAAGACAGTAGCCGTGGGTTATGATCTCCAGAACCCACACATCTGAAGTAATGGCTTGCCACTCTACAAGATGCTGCGCCAGCCTTCCCCCAACCGGCGAACCATGGGACATGGCCTCACGACTGAGTGGGAGCGGCTGCAGCGTTACCTGAGGGCAAAGAGGCAACTGCCCGAGCGGCCTTGGCACCACGGGTACCCTGTCGTCCACCTCAGGTACCCCTGCGATGGCCTCTTTGACTGCCAGCTCCTCTCGCTTTACTGAAGGAGGAGTAAAAACGAAAGGAACCACCCCTCCACTGCTGTCCCCTAGGACTAAAAGGCGGAGGTTGGCGAACTGCAGCGCCCAACGACTTCGCTGCAGCTTTTGAGGTCTGCAACCTCTCAAGGCTCTCGTCAGCCTTGCTGCCAAAAAGGTGTTCACCGTCAAAGGGCATGTTGAGGAGCCGGGACTGCACATCAGGCGCAAACCCCGACTTCCGCAACCACGCAAACCTGCGTATCACGGTGCTCGCCGCCATGGACCTACTGACGCTTCAGCTAAGTCCAAACCCGACTGAACGGACTCACACATGGCATCCTTACTATCCTGGACCAAAGCAAGGAAACCATCCCGTTCATCCCCTTCGGGAACATGTTCAGCCGCTAACGCAACACAGTTCCACAGAGTGTGCGTGAAACGCGACAAGGCACAAATGGAGTTGGCCGCCTGAAGCGCCATACCACCAGAAGAAAACACTTTCTTCGCCCAGCCATCAAAACGTTTGTCGTCCCTATCAGGAGGGATGGTAGGGTACGACGCCTGCTTTGCCGGGGCCGTGGCCGCCTGCACCACCAAACTCTCCGGAGTGGGGTGCCTGGTCAAGTAGCAGGGGTCACCACTGGCTGGACGGTATTTTCACGACAAGGATCTGCCCACCGCCGGGAGACTCTCCGGAGCAGTCCAAGCCGCCGCCACCCTTCTCTGTAAAGCCATATGGAACGGCAGAACCGGGTCAGTTGGGGGACCAACATCAAGGATGTCTGTCAGATCATCCTGCACAAACTCCCCTGGGGGAGCAGACCATCCCAAGTACTCAGAAACCCTAGCCATAAGGCGCCGGTACGAGGAATCAGCATGAGAGCCAGGCTCAGGCCTACAAAACTCCACCTCCGGAGAGGTGTCCAGTCCACTGGCATCATGCAGGGACTGTCTCAACTCGTCAAACTGACTATGGCCCGAGACAATGTCATCCGGAACCTGACTAGGAACCAGGCCATCAGAATCCTCATCCGCCTCTGAAATATAGTCCAGGTGGCGGAAAGAAGGCACTCGAGAGTGCTTGCACTTAACCAGAGCCTTCCTAGGGGGTCCACCCGTGCCCTGTGGTACCTCCGACACGAAAGGCGTCGATGGCGTCGAGCGAATCGGCGCCAGCGTCGAGAGAACCGACATCGGCGCCGAGAGGATCGGCGTCGACGTCGAGGAAATCGGCGTCGACGTCAGATGCAGCGCCTCCAGAATCGGCGGCGTCGACACAGCCCTCGAGGCCGGAGCCCCGAGCGTGTCCCTCGACGACCTGAGCGTCGACGGCATCGACGACTTCCTCGGAGCCAGAGCCTCGAGAAAGCCCGTCGACGCCCTCGACGCCACAGACGTCGATGCCTTCTTTGAAGACCTCACAGGTGCACACGGTCTCGAACGCGTCGAGGACCGGGACCTGGAACGGGTACGTCGAGAACGAGTCCCCTTGTCCGAACGGGACCTCTCCCGTGACTCGTGCCGACCACTCCTGCGAGCGGTGTCTCTCGACCTCACACGACCGACCCCACTCGGGGGCGCGGACGGCTGAGTACCCTGCGACTCAAGAATCGCCAACATCTTCTTCCCGAAGGAAGCCCATTCCTCCGGCGTCGCATGGCTGGAGGGGTAAGCGACGTGCCGGGCAGAGCCCTCCGAAGAGGACCTGGAAGACGACCGGTGTCGGCGCTTCCGAGAATGGCTCGAAGAGGCTGAGGAGTGGCGAGACCGACTCCTAGAAGGAGACCCACGAGACTTCCGACGATGACACGGAGAGTCACCCCTCGAATCATCCGTCGAAAGCCCCGCAGACTTCGACTTCCGGGGCTTGGACACCCGACCTACCGACAACTTCTTCTTACGTTCGCGTAAGGCTTTGGACGTGAGCGACTGGCAGTCGATACAGTCATCTGTGTCGTGGGCCTCCCCGAGGCCCAGAGGCAGGCGTCGTGCGAGTCCGTCACCGACATCTTGGACCCACACTCCCCGCACTTCTTGAAACCCGGACGCGGGGTCGAAGACGAAGTAGACATCTTCAGAAGGAATTTCACAAACGAACAGGTTCGAAGAACCGAGAAGAACAGAACTCCAAAGAGTCGAGGCGTTTGAACCGAGAAACACGAAGCAACACGTTCGCGGAAAAAACGGAACTGAGGCTATGGGCGTCGTGCGTCCTACTTATCACATCGGATGACGTCGGACGAGGTCCTCGACGACGGCGCCTCGACGTCATCGACGCAGGACGCAGACGCCGAAAAAGTTTCCGAAGCAGCACAGCTGTGGTGATTACATGTCATAGATATGGAATACGTCGGAGGACCCAATCCCCTCGAACCAATTTTACTCGCTAGTAAAATACCTCCATTGGGAATGAGGCTTACTTTTTTTACGCACTAAATATTAATTTTACCCCCAACTTTTAAAAATAGGGAACACCACATTCACTTCAAAATCTTATCTGGAGCACTATGCGTGCTAGATGAAGGAATCGGACAAAGAGGTGTTATTTTGGCTATAAACTCGTATTAAATAATCTGTCCAACATTCTCATTTGCTCTAGCACTAACACTAAAACAACCAACTAATGTTATCCAGGAGGATGACTCCCTCCTCCTGCTTCTTTATAGGAATCAGTCACAACCTTTGTGACCCAAAAGCACAAGTTCAAAGCAAACCATAAGCCTAGCTCCTTCTGATAGCACCAGCCTACGGCAGTGTTGTCAATTTCTGGATGACAATGGGTTCCTTTCAGGTTTAACCCATTGGTCTGATGAGATAGAATCTGATTTACAAACCAGGAGAATGGCTCCCTTCTCCTGGTGTCATAAATGTCCTACACAGTTATTGTGACTTTTCCTAAGGGTTCCTAAAACTCCTTCCAAGCTCTTGTCCAGGTACTTGGATTGCAAACCTTAGAAAGTCACTAAAGTTAGGGAGTTTCCCCCCAACCCCTGCAAGGCTTTTCCCTCTAACCTTAGTTCTCGCTTGGTGAGTTATGTTCTTCTGTTAACCACTTAAACGAGGTAGATGACTCCTGATGCACTCTTGCTTATAAATACTGTGACGAAGGAAAGGTCTCCCGATGCAATATTCAATCCCTCTGGAACAGCATCCCTGTCCCTCTCAGACTTGAGCCAGATGACCTGAAGTTCCGGAAGCAGTTCAAGACCCTCCATTTTTCCTCTGCCTTCTCTCTCTCACTCCCCTGCTAACCTTACCGTCTGACGCGCTGACTGGTTGCTTGGTACCCTCAGTCTCATTGCATACCAGGCCCCTCTACAACCAGTCCTCCTGTCATGATGCCTACCTCCAAGGAGCCAGGTCCGACCCAGCAACCCCAGAGGCAGGCATCATTTCCCCCAGGGGAGTGCCAGCGGGCCCAAGCTGGGGCCCTTTGGACGCAGTCCTGGCGCCTTAGGCGCCAGGCTCATGTTGGGCCCCTGTCCTGGCGCTTTAGGCGCCAGGCTCATAAAGCTAGACATGTGTTCAAGTGTTTTAATGTGCACTTACCTGATGCAGACCATGCTGCTACATCCAGGCCCTCTTGAGGCCTGAATGGAACTACTTTACCTGTGGGACTACTTTCCACTCGGGTGTGGTCGGGGAAGGATACATACCTGATCGGTGGAAGGATACACACTGGGAACTTCTTCCAAAGCTATTTAAACCACACCCGATCAGCAACTCACGCTTCGCATTGTTCTGCTCCTCGCAGCTGGACGCTCACCGTGTCAGCTCCTGCATCTGGACCTCAGCCACGCCTGTCAGTATCCTGGGTCACCTGCAAAGGGAGACAAAAGACCCTACCTGCTAAATCAGCACCACGGAGACATCACACCGACGATCCTGAAAAGGAAGACATCATTTTAAAAGCATTTCGCTACGATCGCTGCAGCGCTGCATTTCACTCACCGATCCTGGACTCCTCCATCTTCAGCAGCGATCATCCGGATCCACAGCCACTTCCCAGAGCCTAGAGAGAAAAAGACAAGAACAAGGTGAGAGAAGGAAAGGAATAGGAAAAGCTCAGTTTCCTTCTAAGACTTACCTGTTGGGTCATTCCCATTTCATTTCGGGTCTTGGCGCTTCCAGGCTTTTTTCGGACCCCGGCCCCTATGGGGAAAAAAGACAAAGACATTGAATGAGCGAATTCAAAGACATTACCCGAGCGCTCATCCGGAACTTACCTGTCATTTACTGGAACTGCACGTTTCACTTCGGGTCGGCGCCATATCTCCGGCATTCTGCAACAAGACAATGAACATTATTTTTAAGCTTGGACTTTAGAACTTGCAGCAGAACTTTTACAGCGCCTTACCTGAATAGTCAAGCTTACCTGAACTCCCATCAATCCTCAATCCAGTGAAGTAACTGGGTTTCAACGCGCCCCTGCATCAGAAGCAGGATGGAGAGCTCATCCTTCTTGACCCTAAGGTGAGACTTCACGGGGAATCGTGGAAGGGTATCGTGGAGGGCTGGAGGAGAGTGGGAGGCTTGAGCATAACTCAGTCAGTAGGTAATACTCCCTTTTCACGCACAGGGGAATATTCCTGCAAGCCAGAGAAGCCAGAGTAGAGGGGCCCTTCCTGTCCATCTTCAGGGTCCTGCGCTTCACCATTGAAGAAGCACCAGCACTCGAAGCCAGACCTGCGCCTCCGTGGGAATCAGGTGAGCGTTACACCTCCTTGCAATGCCGCCTGGCCTACTGCGCACTGTAACCTATGCAGCCCCCTTGACGACTCTTGCACTTGCCAGAGGCGCGCTGCCCTGGTCGCACATACCCAGATCCTTACTGGCCCTGACTGCATTTCCCCTTACCATCTCTCCCGCACTTCCCCCACTCCCTCCCCCTACACCTACACCTCTTATTGTCGCACTTGCAAGATCTGAATGTCACAAGGCCTAGTAAGATCGTTTGTCTTGTCTTACCTCTGTCGTCCCTCCTTTGTCTTGTGCCACCTAGAAACACTTATGTTCAGGTGCAGTATAAATGCAATATCATATCATATCTCCCCAAGCCTCTAAAGGGTCCATTGTAGCTGGAGCAACCACATCGCCAGTTCTGCCTTGGGTTCTGCAGCTCTGCTTGGCCGTTCTTCTCAACTGTTCACCACTCCAAACTTGTCCTGCAGGGTTCATTGGTCTTTTGGTTAGGGTGCAGTTGTCAGACGGAATGGTCCACCTCAGTGCGGTCACGCCACTGACTACATTCTAGCTGCTGGTTGCCTCAACAATCCTGCCTTCTCCGGACCGTCCCTCCAACCTGGATTCGGTGTCCTCTCTGTCAAGGACCGACCTCTGCATCTTGCTTCTCCACTCCCAGGTTAGAACTTTACGGGGATGTCCAGCATTCATGCCGGCTTCTCCTCTTCCGTAGTCCTTTCTTTCTCGTTATATATTCCAAAGCTGATCCAGCAGACTAAGTCTTTCTCTGATTTTCATGGGGTAATCTTCATTTCTCTGTGGGGCCTTCTCAGTATTGCCCAGCTTTAACAAGGGCGTAATCAGCATCATTCCTTCGATCTTCTTCTAAGTGTTTGGACAAAAAGAAATGCAAATGCCCTTCTCTTTTCCTTGTCATGTTTTGGTCAGTCTCGGAGTACAAGAGAGAGTACTATAATGCATAATAGTAGTACTCTCGGGTTGGTTAGCTGGGGTTTGTGGAGATCTCAAGCTCTGAAGGGCACAAAGGCTAGGAAGTTCCATCATGGAAGGAGTCTTCATTCCCATGCTTTTTACCACCCCTTAGGGAGAATATCGTGTAGCGGCCTCACCTCCCTAGCCTCACAAAGAAGGGTTCCCCCCATTGGGGGAAGGGACATGATCCCATGATTTGTCACACAGTGTACTATTCTGAACAAATGACTTACTCGCCAGTGACTTTTTTTCAGCCACTGAGTCCTGCAAGTCAGGTACATGTGTTCCTGTAACTGAGTGTCTCAGGGGAAGAACCACTCGGAACAATGTCAGAAACAGATGGGGCTGGCGCAAGGGACTGTCCGCATTCACAGAGAAACACAGAGGTACTATAAGGAACTCATGGTGACAACAGTTAAGACCGACACAAGTGATCACAGTTCAAAGGTGTTTATTGAACAATGAATCCAGGGTGGAAAAACACCCAACCTAAACCTAAATCTAAGATGTGAGCAAGCGTCAACCATCAAATGAAAAATAAGGCAGTCCAAGTGGCGTGTCAAATAAAAGGACCCATCCTAAAGAAAAACCTATCACCAAATCCTTACCACTAATTACAGAAAGAGTGTGGGATAGGGTTTCAATAAAGAAAGAAGTGTTCATAAATAATAAGTCAGGATGTGATTGCCAGGGGTTCTCCCTTCCACACGTTTTCAGCACAGGACAAGGTGAGACCTTGGAGCACAGTACACGCTCAAGATTTTTCAGTACGAGCCGACAGTTCCGTTCCAGCTATCAGGTTCTTCAATGCTAAAGTGTCTTTGCATTAAAAAGTTTCTTGCCTTTGAGGCCTGATGCATCCAACAAACAAACACAAAGTTCTGCTTCACGTATTCCTTGGGTGATAGCATTACCTCTATGTTCCCCTCTTCCGGGCATAGACCCATCACAAAATTGTATTAAACAAACCCATTTAATAGTTCCTTTTCAATGCACTTTGGGTGACAACTTTCCACCACAGATCTCCCTCTTTTGGGCTCGGACACCTTTCAGACGTTCGCCTCCCTCCCTCGAGTTCACTGTGGCTTTTCTTACTTTCACAAATATTAATGTCTTCTTAAAGTGTTCTTTGGGCTTCACCCCTTTTTTTCGCTTCCCTCGGGTTCACTCCCGCCAGCTTTTAAAACACACTGTTCATTAGGGACGTTAGACCTCCCCCTTTTTCGCTAGCATCCCTCTGCTGGGTTCCCGCTTGCCAACTTGTAACAAACAGTTCATATACTAATGTTCACCATGCAGGATTCGCTTTCGAAATGATCTGCTGGTCAAAGACTTTCGACGGTACAAAGGATTTCACAAGATCTCTGTATGACCATTTGACCTTTCTTTGCCTCTTCCCAAGGCCTTCTGGTTATGGTATTCTTGCTACGATCAGGTAATCGCCCAGAGTAATCCTGCCTCAACACCCACGTGGTGCCGGCCTCCTCTGTTGCTGGTATTCCCACTCTTTAGCGTTTCAATTTAGCCGTTGCCGATTTATCGTTTAACATAGTTTTTTTTCTTATTGGCTTTTCCCTCGACTCACCGGCTGTGATGAACTGCTTGGCTTTCTTCTCCTTCGAATCAAGGTTAGTACCACAGAGACCCACGTCTCTACCCGGCTTGGTTATCAGCAGAGGATGGTCTCATGTACCGTAGACATCTGCTGCAACACACGCTGGCTATTGTTCGCAGACTTATGTTTCCATCTGCGGATGTTTCACGGGCCTTGGTCGGAAAGGGCAAGGTCACTTCTCTCCTTGTCACCCTCTCGGTATTCGCCGTCTTTCGCCTCCTCTTAAACTGCCGTGCTGAGTTAGCTCTAACGCTCTGTGGTCTGCCTTGCTCGTCCTGTGCTCTCGTGCTCCACCTTTTATCCCTGTGGGGAAGGGAAAAAACCATCAGGTGTGTGTAATTTTGGTTAACAGCCTGACTTTGCCTGACCCTTGTATTAGGACATGTCAGGCACACAGCTTGGTGGTTAGTATGTTGTCTTTTACGGTGTAGAAAGTGTTCATGTCGGGAAAGGGGGATGTGGATTATCCAGGTTTTCTGAGTGACACGAAGGGGAAGAGGTGGTATAGGGAATTAAAGTTTTTGTACCGGGGGTTTGATAAACCTAGAAGGGTGAAACTGATAGGATTTGTTAAACCGATGGGAACGACCGGATTTACTATCTTGAAATAAAGGGGGATTGTGGGAACGGTAGTGTTTTGTCCTAGTAGACTGGGTGTTCGGAAAAGAATAATCAGAAAGACAGGGAGACATAGGATGGTGAGTATTTGAAGGGAAAGCAAGAAAACAAGGATTCTGGGAGTTGTGGGTTTTGAGTGCAAGGGGGTTTGGGCTCCTAGGGTATCTATCAGATATGAAGGGTTCATGGGATTGGGGTAAGGAAGATCTTTCGGGTCAAAGGGAGGATGAGTTGGTGCAACCTATAAAAGCTTCAGGATGCATATCGTCCTCTTCCCATTACCGCGCCTCACCTTGGATATTTCCCCAAGCATAACCCTGGGCTCCCCTACCCAGGTGATCGATCCTCGCTCGTCCACTCCCAGGGTTGGGATCTGACAGCGCCAGCCCATCCCTTGCCACCTGAATAAGGGACTCCCGAGGTTTTCTTGGGAAAATACCCTCAGGTTTCTCACAGTACCCATAGCAGGAAGAAGCTTAGTCAAAGTCACTGTTCTCCACGGATGCACTGCAAACCGTTTTAGGGTGGGCAACTTTACTAAATAGTTTTGAAAATCACTTTAGATACGGGGCACATCAGAAGCAGTTGGAGGAGCATGTGGAACATACCACGTCATTCACGCCACTCCTTCCCAAGTATCCACTTTTATGGTAGCATGAGTGGCATCAGTACAACAAAATTAACTATAGGATTGTTAGGCATGCAGGGGACTGACCGGTTAGATTTCTACGATGGCCTGTGAAGGGATTTCCAAGGCCCAGTGTGGCCACAAACCTGCATACTCCCTAACTACGTAGAAATCATCAGAAGTGACATCAACAACAAATATCATTATAAGGAATGTCATGAGTCTCTCCAGACTAGGGGTCTGCAACCTTTGGCTCTCCAGATGTTTCAGACTACAATTCCCATGATAGATGGCTGGCTATTGACTATGCTGGTTAGGGATGATGGGAGTTGTAGTCCAATACATCTGGAGTGCCAAAAGTTGTAGACCCCTGCTCCAGAGCATCACTGTTATTGACATGAAAAGGAGTTTCAATGTTCAAGTCAAGAGACATCTAAATCTGTCTTGTGCAGTACATGAATGGTCAATATTATTATATACATAGCAACTCTATTGTCTGGGGAACCATGAGAGGATTCTTTTTAAACAGCAAGAGTTGCAAACTGCATCGCTTCTGCAGATTCCCAAATATGACAGATCAGACACTCTAAGATTAAATGATTTGCGTAAAATCACACAATTTAGTTAAGTGGCGATACCAGAATTTCTGCCCAATCTGCGATTTAAGCAGTTGGCCAGATATCTTGCCAGCTATAGTGCATACAATTATTTGTTAAGGTTTGCGTTTCAAGAGTTAAACCAATGCCTTTAAAAGTAGACAAATTACAAAAGCAACTAACCGGACAATATATACATGCTACACTAATTTATCAAGCTAAAATAATATAATGCATTTATTTTCCCTATATTGAATGGAAAATTACAGGAGCATCCTGCAAACCAATGTGAATCTAAATTTCTCTCCTTCGGGTTTTAAAACTGTATTCACATTGGTAGAAAAAAAAAACATTAAACAATGCCACCTGCTTCAATCACAGCATGCTGCCTTATGATCCCCTCCCATTTATTCACGAAGCATTCACACGTCTTAGGGGACAATAATTCTTCCCCACGCCCTGCAGTGCCTGGGCCACTGCTGAAACCGAGCAAGACTTAAGGGTTAGTGGCTGGGCATCCCTGCACTTTGAACTATCACACGGAAAAGTGTGAACTCCGAGCCATGAGTGACTTTTCACTGTCTTGGATGTGGGGCACAGGCTTTCAAATGAGGACAGACCCACAAAATAAGGGACAATTGGCCACACTGAACCCTTGCACTGAACAAGGCCTGCCATAGAAGAAAAGAACAGGCAGCAGCCTGTTAAATCACTTTCTGATGGGCGCCACTAATTCCTTATCAAAAGGGGTCATCTTGAAAATAACCAAGCAAACAAGTAACTGAAGGGAGAGGAGGAACGACAACAAAGATGGCTACTTCAAGAGCACTAGGGGAGTTGACGTTGGGATCAGAAAAGAGGTAGTTCGAAATGGTGCATTGGCAGGGCATACCCCAATGTGTACTGGTAAACTACACTTGACCCTGAGAGACTGACAACCATGAGAGCACTTGAACCAAAGAGGTCCTGAGAAGCTATAGAGGACTCTAACCTGGGAGCTGCTAGGAATTCTGAGATCACTTGAAAATGGGAACTGCTGAGAACCATGAACGCACTTGAACCTTATTGGTTCACCTGTTTGTAAGGTGTTCAGAACCTGAGTTGTCCTGAGAACCCTAAGCGCGCATGAACCTGAAGAGTTCTGAGAATCCTGGGAGTGCTGAAACCCAAGAGGTGCTGATGGCCTGAAGGCATGAACTTGAGAGTGACTAAGAACTAGAAAGCACTTGAGCCTGCAAGGTGATACGGTAACAAAAAAATACATTTAAAACAAACCTGAATTAACTACGTTGGACTTTTGTGGGACCCAGTGACCATACGTAAAAAGATTGAATGTTCTGGAAAGTATTCAACAGGGTTTGGTGAAGCTCGGGGCAAAACATTTGCGGATGCTCCCCTGTTATTTTTTGCACATTGCCAACAGCACCAGGAATAGGGGATGCAAAAACGTTGCTGGGCTAAGCTAAAATCTTGCTTTTGGTCCATTTCATTTACCATCAAAAATATTTCTAGGGTAAATTAAGACACTGAACAAACAGAAAATCTTGCAAAGATACTGTCATGGTCGCCCAGTATATTTCATCTTCCACCAGTATCTACAGTCATGAAAATCTGTGCAAATCGATGCTGTACGCTGCCTGCAGTATGACCGTTCCATCACAATAACCCCTGGCAGAAGACTGCCTTAATTCACATGTGTTTTGTCTTTCCCTAATGTGCTATATTCACTGTTAGGCAGAAACCTGTGCAGTTCCCTTGGGGACCACTGCAAAAGATTTAAGACTACAGGTATAGCAGTAAACCCACTTGGTAGCAGTCTGCACCACCCAGATTTACCTGGTAGCTGTGGCTGAGCAGTCAGACTTCCCTCAAGAAGAGTTAGGCAGTATGCAAAGTATACACAATATGTACTCAGGCACAATAGCACAAGCAAACACTGACCAGAGCTTGGTTTCAAAAGTATATAGTTATTTATTTATCAAACACACATAAGTTGAAATCACTCTAGCAAAATATAGTAAAAACACGTCAAACACAGTTATAATGAAAGCAGTTTCAACCCTTACTCCTATCTAGACAACTCTAGGTTAACAGCACATAATTAAAACAGAGGTGAGCGCTTAACGTTAGATGACACTCTAGTAGGTTAAAGAAAGGGGTAAAAAGAAACAGAAATGGGTTAAACACACCACTCGAAGGTCCAGAACACTTGCAATAGGCTCAAAGAAGCACAAAGTCACAGGTGAGCAAAAGTCACTAGGCAGGGCCCACTCTTAGAGTAGCCGGAGCGAAAATGTGCCCAAGATCACACTGTTATTAGGGATTCAAAGTCTTGCAAAAGAGTTCGGAAAAGAGTTAGAGAGGCTCAGAAAGTTTAGCCAAAGTGTCCCAGGCAATCCCAGGATCGAAAGCCGAGGGCTAAAACTACCTCGTACAGTCGGTGGCAAGGGAAGCCAGGCGGAACACGGTACCTTAAGCGGAAAGGATCCTCCAGCGGTGGCAGTTGTTCCAGGCAGTGGCAGCAAGGCTCGACGTCGGTCAGGGGAGAAGAAGATCTCGCTGAAGAGCAGAAGAAGAAGGTCGTTGCACTGCCCGGGAAGAAACCAGCCGCGGAGTCCTCCGGTTAAAGGGTTGTACCGACTTTCGCGGTTGGGGTAAAAGTGGTGGGGTTCCGGTTGCCGGGGTGCTTGGCACTGGCAAGGCGGCCACGAGATACCTCGAGAAGCGGAAAGAAGGTGAAAACTGGTTGTCCCCACCAGTCAAGGGAAGGAGCCACTCCGTTAAGAGTTCTCCTCGGTCGTCGGGAAAAGTGGTGAGACGGTTCAGCAGGGCTCCACCGGGTGGTGTCGTCGAAGCAGGTCGGCTCAGCTCTTCCCTCGTCGGATTCTTGGTCCTGTGGCGACTTCTGAAGTTCCAGTCCCCAAAGCCCTGCTTTTATGCAGCAAACCCCCATTCACCCAGCCTAGCTGTCACTCAAACATGCTAAGTGGTGAGCCGGCCGGCTCACCACTTGGGCCAATCAGGACGGAGTGCGACTTGAGTTACCAAGGTAACTCAGTCCAGGGTGCCTAAATCCCCCTCCACCCCTCCTAAGTACCCCAGACAGAGTGGCACCACTTTGGAGGGCTTCTGTGGAGAAGCCCGCCAAAAGTGGAACAAAGGGCTCCACTTTGGGTCAGAGTTACAGAGGCGAACGCCAACGCCATATTAGAATCAAGTTTTGGCAAAAAGTCCCAACCGGAGTTATAATAATAAATATATAAACCGGCGGTATGTTTAAGGCTACCGTAAATAAATAATTAAATGTGTTAGCCTAAAACAATGGGAAATCCCATAGGGAAATATTCGCGGTCGAATATAAAAAGTAGTTTCCACTGCCACCAGCCAAAACTCGATCAGGGGGGACGGAGACGTGCCCCCTCGACTAACAGACCCTGGGGCAATCGAATTGCCCCAGCCAGTACGTCCACAATATGATGGTTTGTACTGGTTCTGTTCAGGATTCAAGACTAGCAAAGTCTTTGGTGACTTTACAGGCCCTGGGAGACAGTAGTCAGTCCCAGGGTATGGAGTCTATGTTGGGGAGTCCCTAGGACACCCCTGGGTCACGGCACAGAGGGTGCTGTGTAACCCACATCAAAAAAATACATGAGGCCCTATGGAGTAAAAGACCCCATAGCCCATTCAACACAAGGTTTAACCAAGAAAACACACTTCAACATGCCCAAGAGTGAGGGTAAAAAGAGTCTCACTCTTGGCAGGAGAAAAAAAGAAACCCCAGAAATCCAGCAAAGCTGCTGGGGGACTCACTAGGTAGGGAAATTCAGCCTAACCAGAGAATTCTCCCTAACATTCACAAAGGTACAACAGAGTAGTGTTTGTCTATAAAGACCAATTACATTGGAAGCCCCAGACCTGCTTATTTAGACATCTTGATTGTTTGAAGTTTGAGGCCTACCATATTATTGTGCAAACAAACTCCATGTTTTGATGTTACCGTGGCTTGGATTTTTTATTGTGAAATAAAAGTACTTTACAAATTGTACAGTCTTGCTGTTTCCTTTTAAAGTACAGTTTTATATTCCGAATTGTGACATGCTGTGTTGTGAGACGATGTGTGTTGATTTCCGGGTTCTGCGTCACGTCACGTAGGTGATGACTGGGCGTGTTTGGCTACACTGCCCAGTAACGTCATGGAGAAAGGCGGAGAATATCACTAGGTTTGGTAATGTCAGGCTCAGGGGTGGGGGATATGATTTAGTGCCGCCAGGGCAGTCCTGCTTGGGCTATGCAGCAACGGATAAGATTATCACAAAATGGCCGCGCCCTGCTGCCTGATTTCGCATGTGTACAAAAGTGAAAAACTATGGTAAGGTGCATAGGAAATGTTTGTACAATCGATCACATATGCTTAAAAACACATGCCCGAACCCTCGGGACAATAATATTTGAGCGCACTATTCCTTTAAGCACTATAAAAATAGGTGTTATTACTACAAAAAAAACTTGTAGACACAAGGCAAAGTATTGTAGAGTGTAAAAATGTAATTTCACATATCCCAGACAATAGCTGACCGCAGGACTAGCTGTGTAAAGTTTTGGTACCGCTGTGTAGGGATGAAGACTGTCACGAGGCACACCCCTCCACCCCTACAAATGGCCACACCCCCGAGCACATCTTCATTGTCCTTCTAGCTATAGCAGATTGAGGTGTACTGCCTTTACTGCTGTAGTGACCAAAAGGAAACTAATCGGTATGGCTTCCATGGCTGCTGTTGGATCATTAGCCTCTGCACCACCCCCAAACCCGCCACCGCCACCACCTCCCCAAGGGCATGCAAAGAGATATATGGGTGAGGATGTAGAGAGCGAGGACGAAGTGGAGGAAGAGAATGAAGTGGAGGAACTCCGCACTAGGAGCACTCGGCGGGAGTCGTCGGTGTGGCGGTTGTTTTCTGTTTATGGGAACCTACCAAAAGCATGTGCGAACCTGGTGAAGTGTAACCAGTGCGAGGTGGTGCTGAGTCGTGGGAGATTTGGTGCGTACAGTTTTGGTATGACAACCATGAAGCGACACCTCACTTCGTTCCACACTGCGGACATTCGCAAGGTGGTGCCATGTGAAGAGCGTAGTCGATTGAGTTCCTCCACAGCATCCTACGTGTCCAATCCTCCCACCACAAGAGGGACTCCTGTGGGGGAGCGCCTCCCTCCAGCTGCCTCACAAGCCATTCGCAATGCTGTTGACCCTTACCTTTCAAAGATGACAGTAGTGTGCACATATTGTGACACAGTACTCTGAAGGGGGGAGAGTTTTCGAAGTGCTTTTGAGGCTGCAGTCACAGAGCACCAGAAGATCTGCTCCTTACCTAAATAAAGCTCACCCTAAATATTTCGCTGTTCATTTGCCCTTTCTTATCCCTGTGGCTGGTGTCCCTTCCTTACCCTCCTTTGGCCTCTTCTCCTAGTGTGCCGTGTGCTGTTAAGCAATAAAGGTGAAAACAACAGAAATTACAGAAAAGGCTCTTTTCCGAGCCACCTTTCTCAGTATAACAATAGAACTATGAAGTGACGGTCGTAGACCCCAGCAGAGTTTTGACAAAGTTTGCGGACAGTCGTAGGGGAAAAAAGGGAGGGTGCAAGCAGAGCAAACCCAATTAAGTGTACGCTGGGAGTAAGTGGCGGCTCTGAAAAGAGCCTTTCGGTGGTGTGTTGTGTGGGTCAAAAACTGTGGATTGGTGAAAACTGAATGTCAGATAGGTTAATGTGATTGCAAAAGAGGTCGCAATGCATTATGAACATTGCGAAGAAAAATCTGATTGCCAGCACATGTGAGGTGAACTCCACCTCTGCAGAAAATGAAAGTGCTGCGAAACAAAATGTTTTCATTGTGGAAAGAGAACATGCCAACATCTCTTAAAAATGCACACACAGCCTTTTTCACATTGCGTCTATCTTTCTCCATTTGTGGACCAAACGCAGAAGAACGCAGCCATAATTGTCTTTGGGCAATATGGGAAAAAATATTTGACAATTTGGAAACATGTCCATGAGCTTAGCGAGTCCTTCCTTAATTGCAAATTGCAAAGAAATTCCAGATACATGGCCTAAACTGTTTCCTCCGCAATGAATGATCAGTATATCTGGAGGACGCTCTGTCAGTAAAGTAACACAGAGAGGTACCAAGTCCAGCCATCTCATGCCACGCACGCCATGCCAGTGCACTTCCACATGAGGAAATCTGAGATTTGTAGATAAACTGCAGCTTTCTGCATGCACCTTCAACCAATGTATCCATGAGTCTCCCAAAATCCAGATAATCTGTTTTCGAGCATGGAAAGCCATGGCTGTGTGGTCTCCTGTGAGGGAGAAGACGGTCTTACTAAAGTAGGTTGGTCAGAACACACCTACTGAACTTTATGGACCAACCCCTAGCTCCGCTCATTCTCATTTACATACGTCTCCACCCCTGAATCCCCGTTGGTGATATGTGCTGGCTGCAAACTACCACCATGTTCGCGGACATGTAGAGGATCAGAGCGTGACAACGGTACATTAAAGTACCATTCCCCTTTATCCCTTTTAAGGTAGGCTCTGAAAAGAGACGTTTTATTATTTTTGGCCAGATACCGTACAGACATTTGGTATTTTATGCATATTTTTTGTCCTTGCTTTACTCTTGCAAACATTACAGAACCTTCTCTAAAGCAAGCCTTACGTTCCCAAACAACATCGCATTTCTCAAAGAAGATAGCACAACACCATCTCCTTCAAAGTAACCCAGCATTGCTTGGAGCAATGTTATCGTGGCAGCAAAAAAACATACAAGCTCGTAGAATGAATGCACGCATGCTGCGATTGATGATACACCTCCCGATGCTTTAATCTGGACAGAAAACAGAATTGTTGCTCCATTGTACTCTAGTGAGTAAAGCAGAAAAAATGACTTTCGTTGTTGAGAAGATGGTCATGAGTGCTTCAACCAACTGTGCCAAATCTGCCAACAAAGTACTTGAAGTCACTTATCCCAAATGGCAAGCACCGTAGTGCAAAATTACCACATGAGGAGTGGTCATTGTACGCATGTCTCTACAAACTTGCAGAATTGCCGCAGCATTGGCATCAGTGTCAGCGCTTCACACCACCTCCACTCCTCTCACATCGAAATGGTGTGCCACATGCCTACTCTCGGCATAGTGTTGTAAGCCTTGCACAAAAATGTCTCCAAACATCAAAACCCTGACCCTCTCCCCCTCTGCCATCTTCAGAGTGCGCACCGTCTTTCGACACAAAAGAGTAATGTGAACATCTGATTGGCTGATGCCTACAGTCGCCTTTCCATGCAGGATTTGCTGTAGAAACCCGTATGTGACACGCCTTACCAGTGGACAAGCATTGCCTACGTGCGGCACGTAACTCTTACCCAGTTCTTATACCCTTTCTACAGCGGTACCAAAGCGAGTCCCTCATTGGACACAACTAAGCAGTCGCACAATCACCCACCAATCACATTGAACATCGCTAATTTTAACTCCGTCATCAACATTGCGCACTTCAAAATTACTGTTGATGATTCTGAATGGAAGTCCCATATCATTGCAAAACACCTACTTCACAAGCTACTGTGCAAATATTGCGAATTTCTAAGTACAGCTCCATGCATGTGCACATGCATGATTATAGAGAACAGGTATGTGTATTTTAATCAGAGAACATGTGGAACCCTTAGGATTTAATTTTGACAAAATGATGCCGCTAAATGCCCATAGGGAATACATAACAACGCTCTCCCTTTAAACTGCAAGATGTCCAATTTGTCATTCACAAATCGCACGACTGCTTACTGTCATCCGCATAACCTGGACATATGTTGCAAGCATGCCTATTTAGGGCAGAACTCCATTTTGTATGTGAAAACGTCTGAGTTGTGTACTCTGTTCGGCCTACAGTAATGCTAAATGCAATGTGATCGTATGAGAATAGAAAGCACTCCCGATTGCGGTGGTGACATTTCCTTCTGAGGGTCTCCCGATTTTTCGGCATCGTGCTTTTAATTTACAAGTAGAAAATGTTTCCCCATTTAACCTCTCTCCTATGCATAGTACACTTTGTAAACAACAAGGCATTTCCATACCCTTAAAGGTTTTAGCTATTTTGAAGGACTTTCAAGTACCATATTGCAAGTACCATGCAAAGACTGCACAGAGTGAAGTGAAATGTACACATGCTCTGGATTGAAATATGAAAGTTGAATGCTATGACGAAAGAAGCACAATTAATGCGTGCAGTATCATCACTGCTGCAAACGCACAAAGTAATTGAGTTTCTTTTTTTGAATCACAGTGAAGACTACTCTTCTGAGAATCAACAGCATCTACAGTGCAGACGACATATCCGAAGAAACCTGCTCATCTTGCAGAAAAAAGTAAGTGCAGTACAACCTTCATATTGTAACAACTCCTGAAAGAGGCTGCGTGTGTTATTTGTTTTTTTTGGGCACCAAAGCGTGCATTGATTTGTAAACCATTCTACCTACAAATATCCATTTATTGAACAAAGAATAACAGGCAGAATAGCTGACAAATCCCTGTGTGTTTGGTACTCAAGTAACATACGTAATCCTTAGAAGGTTAGATTTTGAAAAGAAGTTGCTGTAGCAAGTTTTTGGCATTTTGGTTATTAATAATGGTTCTCGTCACAAGTAGGCCACTTTGCACTCTCATCTGAAGCACATTGTAGTAGTATACAAACAGTAAAGTAGCCTTACCAAATCACTGCAGGAGCTCAATGCACGTTGATACACCATGACAAAGAGCTTCCCCATCAGACTCATGCACACTGCACACATACATTGGACAACAGACCAAAGTATATATTTTGGTGTCAACAGACACCAAAGAATGCCTACCAAAAAGCAACTCCGTAGAAAGGAACGCAGAAGTAGAGCAAATAAAAATAAAGGTACCCAATGTAAGCATCCACCTGTTGTAGAGTTTGTACAGAATGTTGGTACAAACCACCTAATGCAGTTGGGTAACAAAATAAAGGAAGTCTCAACTACCGAAACTGTACCTCCTCCATCAAAAAGTGTCACAAAACACAAAAATGTTGTCAAAAAAACGCCTACCAGTACAGCTAGCAATGTTCCTAATAATCCTGATAGTGTAAGAAGAACCCATAGTAAAAAAAGTATTTTAGCAAAAATGTTTCATCACAAAGTCCTTCAGAATCTACTAAGGAGAGGACCGAAATCATCCTCACCCCTTAAAACCTACCGTAGAAAGTTAATCCTACAAGCTCTCGTGGACAGTACAATCCTTCTCAAAAGGAAGTTGTTCATATTAGTGTTAAATAGGATGAAAGCACTAACAAAAGTAAGTACCAAACTACAAAAGAAAGTCAGAAATCAACGGAATGTGAACAAAAATAATTTCTTACATGTTTGTGGTGGTGAATGGAGTCACACAACAACCACAGAGCCATATTTTAATGAAGAAGCATACAAACAAAAACAAACAAACACAATTGCAATCGATAGCAGTAGACAAGGGTATGAGAAAATCAATACTACCATTATGGAACAAGAAACACTGCTTACAAAACTATCCCCTGAAAACTCAGAATTACCTCTCGATTCAGCAGAACCACACCGTCCAGTATACAAATGGCAGTGCACATCAATGTGTGCCATTCCAAACAAAGCTTTCAAATCTTTATGACAGTTCCTCAATCAATATGTAAAAGGTAATGATAAAAGTAAAATGAAAGTGCTGCAAAATATGGATATTTGTCCAGTGCGGAAACACACAGGACTAAAAGGACATTCATTAGCCTGCATTTCTGGGCTTATTTGCAAAAGTACCTTCCATGATATCAAAAGAATATCAATACATCATTCCAATGTAAGCAATTTAGTGTATAAAATATACTATGCAAAAAGCCCAGTTTCAGAATTAGGCAATTTAAATACCACTCTTCTGCATGGTACACCCAAATACTTACAAGAAGAAATTGACCGTATTCAGAAAAAGTATTTTGGAAGTGAGAGCCACTTACAAAATGCAACAGTTTTAGAACATAGTAGAAACAATTCTGCACATAGCAACCTTCTATTACACACATACAGAAAAGAAATAGTAAAATTTAAAAGGTCATCGGCTGAAGTACCAAACCATGTGTGTGTGTTTTGCGCCGCAAAACGTTTTACAAAAGGAACACAAAAAAATGTGGACAAATCATACAAGATAGAAGACAATGAAGACTCTAAATGGTTTGAATTAGCTTTGTACCCTTTAGCTGAAAACAAATATGAACTAACTGAACGCCTAATATGTTACAGTTACTTTACTGCAAAATTAGACAACAACTACACACCTTCACGTGCTATTACAAATAATTTGGAATTGTTTCCATTACCAAAAATCCTGCAACAGCTCAATTTGTATGAGAGCATAATAATTCAAACAGTTCACCCATTTCAAGCAATTATACGCCTTCATCCAAAAACAGCAAAATTACCTTCCTCTGAATTGGTGAAAGGCATTTGTGGCAAAGTAGTTTATCTGCCATTAGATCTAACGAAAAATGTACACACTCTAGGAGTAGAACGTTCAACAGAGCATTCTTTAATAGTCTTGGTAAGTACCAATAAAGGACAAAAAAAATGTGGCAACAATTAGTTAACTTACACAAAGTTAGACAAGCATTGCAATATCTAAAAGACAATAATGAGTACTACAAGGAAATAAATATTGATGAAAGTTTAAGGGTAAACAACTGAAATAATTCAAGAGCCATCAGAAACTGGACAATTCGAACTTCTGGATCCGGCTACAGTATCCACTCTTTTGGACCATTACACAATTCATCCATTGCATTCCAATGAAAGCATAGATGATGCACTAGAAACTTACCAAATGGGACAAACCAAAGGGTCACCAATGAGTATTTGGGAAAAAAGTATATAAGCATGTGCTTTTCCACTGCTATTTCCTACTGGCAAAGGTGGAAGATAAAATGATAGACCCACTCAGATTGGGGGATCAGAATACCGCTCATTACGAATGTATTCGCAAGATCCCAGATTTAGACAAAATGTGGAATACATATTACACCTACTCTATGAAAGTGAATTAGCAACACTATGTTATGAAGTTGCACACATTCTTAAATATGGAACCCACTTTCAAAATATGTCAGCTATGCAGTTAATACAAAAAGTACAGGAAAATAATGAGGTTTTACAATCAAGTATAACAAATTTGTTTGCAAACATGCGTGGTACAAAGGAATACTGGTTCAGACGGCACGGAGACGTGCTTTGCATGATCAGAAACATTGGACCACCGACTTGGTTTGTTACGGTAAATTGTGCAGAATATGCATGGGAAGATTTACATGAGTTCCTACGCATAGCAAACAGCAACAAAAACAACATAGATATATTAACACCTGGAGAACTTTGCTCTCTAGATCCAGTTAATGTCTCAAGATATTTACATCATCGTTTCATTGCCATGCTACACCTTATTTGCATTGCAATAAAACTGTTCCTCCCTTTGGAGAAATGCAGCACTTCTTTTGGAGAAAAGAATATCAAGCGAGAGGAGCACCACATATTCACACACTGTTATGAATCAAAGGTGCACCAAAATTTGGGCACGACAGACACAGTGAGCTGCATGGGCAGATTTTACAATTTCAAAGACACAAATGTGGCAAATATTGTCGCCGCAAATTCGAAAACAAAGGTAAATACTACACCAAATGTCGCTTTGGATTCTTTCCCTAGACCAGTTACAGAAACATGTGAAGTAAACAACTTCATGTCTTCAGTTCGAAATAGTGTTAAAGGTAAATCACCTAAAAACACGTATTACATAAAAAGAAGGGAAGAATCAAAATATATCAATGATTACAATGCAATCATTGCCCTCTTATGAAATGCAAACATAGATGTGCAGTATATTGCAGACAATTCAACTGCTGTTGCACGATATGTTACAGCCTACTTAACAAAAGCAGGAAAAACAGAGCTTCAAGACCTCTGGAATGACCGAGCATCAGACAAAAAATGATCAAAGAAATTGTACAGCCTAGGCATAAAAATGCTCTCTCATAGAGAATGTGGGGCCCATGAAGCAGCAGATTGTTTAACCGGCACTGCTTTTTATGGAAAATCAGACAGCATAGTATGGCTCAGTCTTGGTCATGCAAAATCTAGAAAAAGAGTGCTAAATCATATGAGGACATAGAAACAATTGCCAGAAATGATCCCAACAGCCAAGACATTCTAAAAAAACAATTTACTGGACACATACTATCCGAACAGGAGTAGCACTCTGAAAAGCATTTGTCTATACCACAGAGCTCAAAACTTTGCATACAAAAATAATGTAAAACCCGATGAAAGCAAACGTAGATCTAGAGTGACCGATTGTGAAGGGAGCTTAGTGAAACTTACCAAACGAAGCTTAATAAATCACGTAAAATTGTCATTAAATTCTCCTCAACAGAAAGAACTATATTACATGTCTCTGTTACAACTTTTCAAACCATGGAGAAAAGAGGAAGACATAACTATGTCTTCCTCTTTTCTTAATTATGACTGCTATGAAGATGCTTTCAAAGCAAATGAAAGCACTATCACTGATGTGAACTTTACGCAGTACAAAACAATGCTACACAATGAGCGGCAACAGGAAGAAGAACTTCAGGCCCAACTCGATAAGGACTCTTCCGACAGTAGTCAACCTTCTGTAACAGGAAGTCAAGAACCACTAGGACAACCACTAATAGCAAATGAGGCTGAAGTAGCTATGGCAGAAGTAGAAAACAAAATGTATCAGTATCAAGAAGATACAGAACACTTAACTGTACAACAAGCAAAACTGAACAACGATCAGCGCACCATTTTTGAAGACGTAACAAAGCAAATTGTACATGGTGTACAACACGAAAATAAAGAAAGTACCTGTCAAAATTACAAACCTATACTGCTGTACGTCAGTGGTGAAGCTGGATCAGGGAAAACATTCTTGATCAAAATCATCAGCAAGTTCCTTCAACAACTGACAAACAACAAACTGCCAGCTGTTGTAACGGCCCCCACAGGTTTAGCTGCCAACAACATAGGCAGTGTCACTTTACACCGATTACTACTGCTTCCAGTAGAGCATCAAAATAAAGTAGACTACTACACACTTTCTGCAGAAGCTGCAATGGAATTATGTAGAGTATTGAAACAAATGAGAATGCTACTAATAGATGAAGAGAGCATGGTCGTCAACCTAATGTTGGCTTTGATTCACCTCAGAATGCAAGAAGTACTTAAAAATAATAACGAAGAACTCTTTGCAGGGAAACACATTATCGTTTTCAGAGTTCTTCTACAATTGACACCAGTGAAAGGTGAACCGATTTTTAAAACCTTAGGCCACAAACTCTGCCGGAAAACTGTTGGAAGCATAGGTAATGTTAACCTTTGGCAACATTTCCAATACAGAGAATTAACTGAGAACATGCAGCAATCTGCATATCTCACTTATGCCAACATTTTAAAAAGTATTAGAGTTGGTGTATATCGCAAGAAGCACAAGTTGTATTGAAAAACCGGCATATACATGCACCTAATGGCGATAATGCATGTGCAACTGATGTTATGGAACAAATAGCGCACAAAAATGGCAATTGTATGGCCTCAATGCCAACTCTTGCAAGCTGTTTCAAATTCAATGAAACAATGTTAAAGAAAGAAATGCAAGCAATAATAGAAATTACCGCCACAGACAAACTAGACGTACATGGTATGAGAGTACCCATGTGTGAGCAAGCCACAACAAGACTAAATAGTTTAGAAAATTCAATCTCCAACACTGCTGGGTTGGAAAAAATATTGAAATTATCCTTAAATTGTCGAGTAATGCTTAAAAGTAACCTTGACATAGAGCAAGGGCTAGTTAATGGAGCACTGGGCACAGTTGTTGGCTTTCAATCAGACCCACGTGATAGCAACATTCAGTTTGTAAATATTCGCTTTGATAAAGTTTCAGAAGTGAAAAGGATAGGGCGCTCAATTGCTCGATTCCTTCTCTTAAAAGACATGTATGTACGTAGAGAGCAATTTTCTCTAACTCTTGCATATGCAGTTACCATTCATAAATCCCAAGGTCTTACCCTAGACAAAGCATTGATAGATATAGGAAACACAGTGTTTAAGGAAGGCATGAACTGCGTAGCATAATCACGCTTATGTACACTTCACGGTCTATTGCTAATAAACTTTGATTCAAGTAAAGTCAAAGCTGATATTCCTTGCATTCTAGAATACAATAGATTGAGTTCACTGTACACCCCTCATCTGAAACAATATCCTGTTCCAGATAAAGTGAAACATGGTAAAAGAAAAGTAAATGAAACAGAAATGCAACAGAATTCAACAGCAAATTCTGCAAAGAAAAGAAAAGAAGGTAAAGTTTCATCAATTGCCGCAAACATAGAACAACCTATTAGGGAATGTAAACCAGGGACGTCGGCAAAGAAGCAACAGAAAAACCGAAAAATGCACTTAGAAACAGAACTTGCTGGGCCATTCAAATTTGCAAATGAAAGTGGGGTAAGTTGCTATGCAAATGTAGCAATGAATATTCTATTTCAATTGCCACCAATTGTTAACAATATTTACCTGCACAGTACAGACCAATTGTGTTTGCAAATGTTAGTGCTGCATAGAAATGCAACAAGCAATCCTGACAACACATACAGTGTTCATGGAGTAAGGCAACAATTGGACGACTGTGCTGGAATGGTGAGATTCACTATGAACTCACAAGAAGATCCACAAGAATTTCTAATGTACATACTATTAGTATTGGAAAACAAAAGCATACCTGTAAATTAAATCTTCCAAATTTCGTACATGTGGAAACATACATGCACTCTCTGTAGCAAAGTGATACAGGAAGAAATCCCAAATGAGCGATTTGTGTATGTTTCCATACCAAATTGTGAGAGTATTCCATTTCAGCAACTTGTACAAAATGCAAACCATGGCAGATTATGTAGTATTTGCAATTCAGCCAATCGCTCCACCTTACTGATACAATCACATATTGCCTACATAATACTTATGCTTCTATGTTATAATGCAGATGGCACCAAAAACAACTGCAAACTCACTGGACTCGCACACGGTCAAGTGTCACTTGGAAAGAAAACCTTTACAACAGTAGGAATAATCTACCATGCAGGAGCTACAACCAATGCAGGTCACTAGACTGCATACATTTAAAAGAATTCTGGATGGTTCGAATGTAATGATCGCACCATTACTCTAAAGCAGAGATTGCCAGCTAACCTAACAAATGCGTATTTAATGTTCTTAAAGCCAAAATGTACGAAATAATGTGTACTTCAAGATTGTCAACAAATTATGTGAAAGACTACAAACAGTTAGAATACGCCCACAGGTATCTAACTACCCAACAGGATGGAAGAATGACACAAATAATCATCACAAATCGTTGTAAACAAATGCACAGTTAGAATACGCCTACAGGTATCTAACTGTTGTTAAAAATGGGCAGGAAGGCAAGAAACATAACATTGATCAGAAAGATGAAGGAAACACTCAAAGGAAACAAGGAAGTAGTTATTACCATAGGAAACAAAGGGTTTTTTGGATTTTTTTTCCCCCAGACCCAAGGATTAGAAAAGCAAACACAGAAACTGAGCGCAATGCACAGTACACTGGTTTGTAAACTAAATATGAGGGTAAAAAAAAAGGTTAACTGTCTATTATGCAATGTAGTAAATTATCAAAAAAATGCAAACACTAACACACCTTTTTCTTTCATCACAAAAATGGAAAAAGTGATACTTCCGCCAAGTACGATAGCCTCTTAAAAAATGGATGTGGATTCTGAAAAAAGTAAAGAGTTACAGGCCGATTCATGGAATAATTAGCGCGGCGCAAGTGGCCAAAAACGTGCGATTCGCAGTGGAATAGCGAAAATCGCAGTGCAAGTGCGAAATTCGCACGAAAAGCAGCGCACATCGATTCATGGAAGGCCGTGCGCGAGAAAATCATCGGATGTGCGCTAAAAAAGTGCGCGGCGCACGTTGGCGCACAGGCCATCTAACGGCGTGCGCCAGGTCACAGCGAAAATCGCACATATCGCGGCGCACACAACAAAAGTAGGCGGAAACACGGGGCGTAACACTCGGAATGGAGAACAACTTGCCAAAATGTGGGCGTCACGGGGGAAGTACAGGGTGCAAGTGCGCGGAACGCCCACACGCTCGCCTACAACACGTATTCATGGAATCGAATAGGGCAAAACAGCGCACGGTCAAACCAGCACACAGGCACAAACACGACCGCCACAAGAAAGCAGGCGGTAGCATCTCTGCGCCTGTAATAAATGTGCGCTATAAGGTGCGCCAACAAATAGCATCTATATACAGCTATGATGAATGTCCTATACTGTGGCCCTCCAGGACAAATGACGTGCAAAGGGGTACCCACAAACACGGACACCTGCTGACTGAAAAATAACGTGTGCGTGTATTTCGGGGTGCGCGGGAAGTTTCACACGCGATTTGGCAGGGTACGTAGATTTCAGGGGTGCGCGGGAAGTTCCACACGCCATTTGGCCGGGTACGTGCATGGGAATTTCCACACGCGATTTGGCTGGGTACGTGTATTTCAGGGGTACGCGGGAAATTCTACACGCGATTTGGCTGGGTGCTCCCAGGTATTCCCTGTACACCCTCCACGGCCCCTGCAGGCAGCCGACACCACAGGGGACTACCCTGCACACCTGCTCATGTCACCAAGCACCCCCACCCCCCAGCACTGTGGGGCACCCTCCACCAGGCCCCCACTCATGTCTCCCTGCACCCCCACCCCCCAGCAGTGCAGGGGCAGCCTCTACCAGGCCCCCACTCATGTCTCCCACCACTCCCACCCCCTAGCAGTGCAGGGGCAGCACCACCAGGCCCCCACTCATGTCCCCTATCACCCCCACCCCCCAGCAGTGCAGGGGCAGCACCACCAGGCCCCCACTCATGTCTCCCACCACCACCACCCCCCAGCCACCAGGGGCAGCCTCCACCAGGCCTCCACTCATGTCTCCCACCACCCCCACCCCCCAGCAGTGCAGGGGCAGCCTCCACCAGGCACCCACTCATGTCTCCCACCACCCCCACCCCCTAGCAGTGCAGGGGCAGCACCACCAGGCCCCCACTCATGTCCCCTATCACCCCCACCCCCCAGCAGTGCAGGGGCAGCACCAACCAGGCCCCCACTCATGTCTCCCACCACCCCCACCCCCCAGCAGTGCAGGGGCAGCCTCCACCAGGCCCCCACTCATGTCTCCCGCCACCCCCACCCCCCAGCAGTGCAGGGGCAGCCTCCACCAGGCCCCCACTCATGTCTCCCTGCACCCCCACCCCCCAGCACTGTGGGGCACCTGCCAGCAGGCCCCCACTCATGTCTACCACCACCCCAGCACTGAGGCGCAGCCTCCACCAGGCCCCCACTCATGTCTCCCACCACCCCCACCCCCCGCCACCATAGGCAGCCTCCACCAGGCCCCCACTCATGTCCCCTATCACCCCCACCCCCCAGCAGTGCAGGGGCAGCCTCCACCAGGCCCCCACTCATGTCTCCCACCACCCCCACCCTCTAGCAGTGCAGGGGCAGCACCACCAGGCCCCCACTCATGTCCCCTATCACCCCACCCCCCAACAGTGAAAGGCAGACTCCACCAGGCCCCCACTCATGTCTCCCACCACCCCCACCCCCTAGCAGTGCAGGGGCAGCCTCCACCAGGCCCCCACTCATGTCCCCTATCACCCCCACCCCCCAGCAGTGCAGGGGCAGCCTCCACCAGGCCCCCACTCATGTCTCCCGCCACCCCCACCCCCCAGCAGTGCAGGGGCAGCCTCCACCAGGCCCCCACTCATGTCTCCCTGCACCCCCACCCCCCAGCACTGTGGGGCACCTGCCAGCAGGCCCCCACTCATGTCTACCACCACCCCAGCACTGAGGCGCAGCCTCCACCAGGCCCCCACTCATGTCTCCCACCACCCCCACCCCCCGCCACCATAGGCAGCCTCCACCAGGCCCCCACTCATGTCCCCTATCACCCCCACCCCCCAGCAGTGCAGGGGCAGCCTCCACCAGGCCCCCACTCATGTCTCCCACCACCCCCACCCTCTAGCAGTGCAGGGGCAGCACCACCAGGCCCCCACTCATGTCCCCTATCACCCCACCCCCCAACAGTGAAAGGCAGACTCCACCAGGCCCCCACTCATGTCTCCCACCACCCCCACCCCCTAGCAGTGCAGGGGCAGCCTCCACCAGGCCCCCACTCATGTCCCCTATCACCCCCACCCCCCAGCAGTGCAGGGGCAGCCTCCACCAGGCCCTCACTCATGTCTCCCACCACCCCCACCCCCCAGCCACCAGGGGCAGCCTCCACCAGGCCCCCACTCATGTCTCCCACCACCCCCAACCCCCAGCAGTCCAGGGGCAGCCTCCACCAGGCCCCCACTCATGTCTCCCACCACCCCCACCCCCTAGCAGTGCAGGGGCAGCCTCCACCAGGCCCCCACTCATGTCCCCTATCACCCCCACCCCCCAGCAGTGCAGGGGCAGCCTTCACCAGGCCCCCACTCATGTCTCCCACCACCCCCCAGCCACCGGAGGCAGTCTCCACCAGGCCCCCACTCATGTCCCCTATCACCCCCAACCCCCAGAAGTGCAGGGGCAGCCTCCACCAGGCCCCCACTCATGTCCCCTATCACCCCCACCCCCCAGCAGTGCAGGGGCAGCCTCCACAAGGCCCCCACTCATGTCTCCCACCACTCCCACCCCCTAGCAGTGCAGGGGCAGCACCACCAGGCCCCCACTCATGACCCCTATCACCCCCACCCCCAGCAGTGCAAGGGCAGCCTCCACCAGGCCCCCACTCATGTCTCCCACCACCCCCACCCCCCAGCAGTGCAGGGGCAGCCTCCACCAGGCCCCCATCCATGTCTCCCACCACCCCCACCCCCCAGCCACCGGGGGCAGCCTCCACCAGACCCCCACTTATGTCCCCCTGCACCCAGGTCCTCACAATCCCCAATCATGTGCGTTATG
The DNA here is from genome assembly GCF_040938575.1 of Ambystoma mexicanum. NCBI lineage: Eukaryota > Metazoa > Chordata > Amphibia > Caudata > Ambystomatidae > Ambystoma > Ambystoma mexicanum. Next base: position 984,632,812 of record NC_090928.1, on the reverse strand, counting down.
GTCAGCCTCCAAAGCCAAAAGGCCCTACCAAGTAACCCATTCACCCACATGGAAATGGAAATTACATGTTACACCCCCAATGTTCATAAAGCAAATGAACCCATGTCCGTCACACACAATGGTTGCAATTGAATGGGAAAACACCCAACATGACATGCATGAAACCAATGAGATGATACCACACAGTGAAGTATGAAAACAAAATTGTATTAAAACAAATTGAATGCAAATGAAATGAAACAAACTACAATGGCAATAAAAAAAAGATAAGCTGCATGTCCGTCAAAAAAAATTAAAACTACAAATCCAAATTCAAAAAAATGTTGTCCAAAGTCACATTAAAAATAAAATCAATCCAAGAGAGAAAAATAAATGCAAAGACCATTGCTCCATGGTGAATAAATAAAAACAAAAAAAATAAAACAATCCAATGAAGAACTATGTACAAAACATCCAAGGGTCCATGAGCCCAACTGAACAAAGGAAACCTACAAAAAACCCTAACTAAAATGCAACTATATACAAAAAGTGGAGCAGTGTCCGTCGACTCCAAATCATAAGAAGAAACAAAGGAAACCTAAAACTAAAGAACTATATACAAAGGCGGCGGGCAAGTCCAGCGGCTCACTCTGTGGTGTTCCGGGCCAGGGCATCATCAAACTCCTCTTCGATGTCCCGGAGGCGGTCCTGTTCCATGGCCCTGAGGGTCCGCAGGGACGATGCCATCTGCTCCTCCAACCCCCTGCGGATTGCCTCGAGGCACTCGGCCTGCCTCAGGGCCCTCCGCATGGAGTTCTCCGCCCTGACCATCGTGAGCCGCGCCTCTTCCGCCCGCCGCCGCTCCGCACCGATCTGCTGGCCCAACCGCAGCCACACGGAAGACACTTCCCGTCCTGGGTCCTCCTGCCCTCCGGCTGATGCCTGCCCCTCCGATGTTGATGGCCCCGAGCCATGATGCCTCCCACGTTGACTCTGCTGCTGCCTCCGACGCAACCGTCTCTGCCAGCACGACGGCATCCAGGCTGATGGAATCCACCGACGCCGTCGTGCACGTGCCCTGCCTGATGATGCCGGCACATCCTCCATCTGCTGGGGTACAGTTGCTGTGGTGTCCCCCCCTGCTGGACCTCCGACTCCCGACTGTGGCAGGGATGGGATCCCCACCGAGCTGGCTGCATTGGTCAGGGCAGATCCACAGGGGGCCCTGGTGGCATCTGGGCCGGAAGACGGCAAGGAGAACGACCGGCGTATAGCCTCCACAGAGGAGGAGAGGGCCGCCAGATTGGCCGACACATGCAGGAAACCCCCGAACATGGAAGATCCCAATTGGCCCACGTCGGCACGGTGCTCTTCGTGATGACGTGCGTGCTCCTCCCGGGAAGCACGCACGTCATCACGAATTGCACCCGCGCGCATCGCGACCCCAATCAGGACCTTCTCCATACGGCCACGGGTCCCCTCGTCCACAGGTGGAGGGGAGTCAGGTGACTTGGACATCCCCTCTACCTGCGGACGGGCCTCGACGGGGCATCCCTGCTGGTGCATGGTGGTGCACTCACAGGGTCAGGGACAGCGACATGCACAGGCCCCTCCACGGTGACCTGTGCTGCCTCCTGCCCCTGCCCCTGGACTGCACCACTTGCACCAGCAGGGATGCCTCCACCAGGCCCCATGTGCGCCTCAGTGGCGGCCTCCTCCTCCTCTGTGGAAACCACCAACCTGGATGGCTCCTCCACCGTAGCAGGCCCCTGTGGGGGCTCACCCACCCCTTCCGCTGCAGCCGTGGGGGCATCCCCGCCGCCTTGCTCCACAGTGCCGTCTCCGCCCTCTTCTTCACTAGCCGCTGCGTAGAGGGAGACATAGAACACAAGCATCAGGGTACTGTACAATGGTCCCCTAGACAGGAAGCAATAGCAGATGAGTACCACTGTCAAAGTACACTTCCATCATGTCCCTCCACAACACATGGGTCAGTCCAGGCAAAACACACACAGTAACAGGCATGGTGCATGCCATGGACATTTCCATACATGTCCAATGGACTCTTGAAACATACAATGATATGGAACTCACATGCATCATGGGTCATGCCTATCACATGCACACACTTCACCTCAGTCACATCCATCTGGCCTCATACACCCCAAACACAGCGGATACAAGGATAACTAGGCTGCATCAGTGAATCTGTGCATTGTCACAGACATGTGTCATGCATCCATGGCATTCACAAGTCACAGACACGCAGGTCAGGCACACAGACATGGCTACCATATATGTACCTGGCATCAGCACCCATCCCTCACCCCCACCCATGTCCAGGAACAGAGACTGGCATGCTCTCATGTGTAAAATCGGCATAGGGCTCCCCATGTCGCATTTAAACACATGCAACGACAATGTGGTTCACACATCACTGGTCGCACATGATGTCCCTGCACACATACATGCGTACATGGCCTATGTCACACATACAGGCAAGTATCAGACAACCAGCACACCGCAACATGCCCTGTCTCACACAGCAATGCTTGGCCACTTACCGCTCAACTCCAGACGGGTCTCCCTCTCAAGGATCTGAGCGTGGAGCGCTGGGCTGGGCGTACGCGTTCCAGGACCCTCATCTGGATGGAACTCATGCGGCCCCGGCCCCCCCTCCACGAGGCGCCGGGCTTTCACGAGGGTCTTGGACCTCAACTCCTCCCAGCGCTTCTTGATCTTCTGGACGTTGCGGGTTGCCACCCCCTCCGCGTTGATGGCAACCACACAGTCGGCCCAGATCCTCTCCCGTCCTTCCTTGCTGGCGCGGGACGATCCAAAGAGGGCATCATACTGCCCCAGGACATGCTCCACCAGGACACCAACTTCGGTGGCAGTGAAGCTGGTGCCCCTCTGGCCTGGGGTTGCCACTGGTGCCAGATGTCGAAGTGCCCGACATGGCAACCCCAGAGGCAGGAGTGGGTGGGCAACTGGGTCCTGGGGCTGGGCTGTGGAGCGATGTTATCCCAGTCGGGAGTCTTCTGTTCCAGCAGGGGTGGACACAGCAACTGGACCCCTGCAGATGGCTGATGTGCAGGCACCAAATGGCAGGGCACGGTGGCAGCAGGCAGGCAGGCAGGCAGCAGCAGATGGCACGTGGGAGGCTGCTCGGGGCACTGGGGGGCAGTAATTCGGCCTTCTGGGCAGGAGCGTGGTCTTCCGTGTGTTTTCGCGTGGCCAGCTTGATACGGAGTGATTTGGCACGTGAAAATCCTGCACGTCAGCGTGAAATTCGAGGAAATGCCCTTAGCGCGTAAGCGCGTCAGCACGCATACGCGATTCTATTGGACCAAAGGCCCTCAGCGCGTAAGCGCGTCTGTGACGTAACCCGCACGGGTGTTTCCCTCATAGCACGTGATTACGGAGCACACGTGGAAAGACTACACGTCAGAGTGTCATTGCGTGTAATTGGACAAAAGTGCGCGTACACGCGATTGGCCTATGTACGTGTATTTCAGGGGTGCGCGGGCACTTACACACGCGAGTACATCAGCGCACGTGTATTCCGGGGTGCGTGGGAATTTCCACACACTATTGGCCTGGGTACGTGGATTTCAGGGGTGCGCGGGAAGTTTCACACGCTCGCCTACAACACGCGCAAAGAAACACATACGCCAGTAGGAAGCAGGCATACGTCGACCCGCAACGGATAAATTTGCGCGCAAAAAACTAACAAGCTCAGACGCCAGGATGAATATACCGTTCCTAGCAGCAGTGGCCGTGGGGTACCAAAGGAGGAGGAGGATAGTCAGGGCCAGAATTTTCACACCCAGAACCAGCCTTTTTGGGATGCCTGATGACCAGGTGTATGGGAGGTACAGGTTTCCACCACACATAATACTGGACCTGGTGAGTGAGTGGGAGGATGACCTCACATCACCCACCCTGTGCTCCCAAGCACTCAGCCCCCTGGAGAAGGTCCTCAATGTACTGCACTTCTTAGCCACTGGATCATTTCAGCGGACAAGTGCCATAGTGGGTGGGGTGTCACAAGCCACGCAGTCGCGCTGCCTACACCAGGTCTTGAACATCATCACTGCACGCCCATCAGTCCGCAGGCACATATACCTGCCCAGAACACCTGCAGAAAGGCATGCTGCCGCCCTGGATTTTTACGGTGTGGCACGATTCCCCAAAGTGCTAGGTGCCATCGACTGCACCCATGTGGCTCTACGTCCTCCCAGGGCATCTGAGCACATCTATAGGAACCGCAAGCACTGGCATTCCATCAACGTGCAGGTAGTATGTAATGCCAAGGGAATCATCACCTCAGTATATGCCAACTATCCCGGGTCCACCCACGACAGCTTCATTTACCGAATGTCCACCCTAAGCCGGGACCTAGAAGCTGGGCGGCATGGCGATACATGGCTGCTTGGTGAGTATGAATGCCACTGCACATGCATGCATGTCAGATACTGAGCAAGGTCACAACCCCACCAATGATACCCATCACCACCTCCACAGGGGACAGTGCCTACCCTCTCAGCCCCCACATGATGACGCCAATTCGGAACCCCACCACGCCACCCGAGATAAGATATAACACAGCCCACATTGCAACCCGGGGCATAGTGGAGCGCACATTCGGAGTGCTTAAGTCACGCTTTCGCTCCCTTGACCGTTCTGGCGGGCAGCTGTTATACGCTCCCCCAGTAGTGTGCAGGATCATAGTGGCAGCATGTGTCCTGCACAATGTTGCAACACGCCGGGGCCTGGCCGTGGACATGGTGGTGCCCCCACATCCCCAACCACATGCACGCCCGCTGCGCATGGGGGGGGAAAGGGCACGGGGGGAGGCAGCCCGTACACAGCTAGTGGCTAATTACTTCACATAGAAATCACACCCCTGTGGAGTGCACACTGCCCTGGCACATACCATCTGACAATCAATGATGACTCAACCTGACAATGATCCTGAATGTCTGGAGAATCAACCGTCAAAACCATATCAGCCTGAGATTGTTCACCTGGAAGTGTTACAATGTGTGCATCCCTACCTACACAGACACCACCAATGCAGTTGTGTGAAAAAACGCATTCATGCAGCTAAAATGAATACCCACTTGCAAAATGCAACATGAGGACAGTGCCATGTCACCCAACCCATCCCCAGCACCGCCACACGACACACCATGCCATGCTATGTGCGGGTAAACAAAGTAATCCCCACAACATGACACAAGTGTCACAAAGTACAGTGTCCCTAATTGAAACTCGCGACACCTGAAATGCTCACAGTAATGCAGGACCAACAACACACTTGAGCAGGTATTTAGCAATAACATTCCGCTACTGACCCTCAAAACTACCATTAGCATGACATTACGAATGTAAGAAATTAGTAGTCTCACCACCTGGAAATGCCTGCACTCCCACCACTTCCAACTGTACAGTGTTGCCGCCATGTAGAGTTGTAGGTGCACTGCTGCCAACATGGCCTCCTTCTCCAAAGTAGAGGGCCTTGTGTAGACATGAGGAAAGGACCTGCAAATTAGGAGGAAGACATGGATGATGAGTTACACATCTATGCAACATGCAGTGTACAACACAACAGCAATATGCACTAGGAATGTATACACAGTATTGACTAGACTACCCACACATGTAGTGGAAGTCCAACGTCACTGTGTAAGTCAATGTCACTTGGGGACACCCTTTGCAAGCCCATGGAAACGGGAAGCAGGAGGGGTGTGCGTCTCTGTCATGCATGCTGGACGTGGTCCTACCTCCTGCGCTCGTAGAACAGCTAGACCGTTCTATTCCAAATGGCGGTTGTTCGATACGTTGCCGGGAAAACGACGTTTGCACTTTTCACGTCGCTAACTTCACGTGTATTCTGCTTCATCACGTGAACTACGGCATTACGTATTTAAGCAGCGTGGAAACTTCACTCGCTGCTTCTGATCAAATCATTTGGCGTTGTGTAGCTGAACCTCCGATCTGCATCCTTGCAGGTTACTACAGCTACTTTTTGGGCCTTCTATAGCGTGTTTTCCGCCACACGCTGATTCCTGGAGCTGTTTGGTTGCGTGTAAATCCACACGCGCACGTTGTCTTCAAACGCGGCTGGCCTGGGCTGCGTGAATCCTGTTCGCGTGCAAATCCACACGCGCACGCTATCTTCAAGCGCTGCTGGCCTGGACTGCGTGAATCCTGCTCGCGTGTAAATCCACACGCGCACGCTATCTTCAAGCACGGCTGGCCTGGACTGCGTGAATCCTTCTCGCGTGTAAATCCACACGCGCACGTTGTCTTCAAACGTGGCTGTCCTGGGCTGCGTGAATCCTGTTCGCGTGTAAATCCACACGCATACTTTGTCTTCAAGCGCTGCTGGCCTGGACTGCGTGAATCCTGCTCGCGTGTAAATCCACACGCACACTTTGTCTTCAAGCGCTGTTGGCCTGGACTGTGTGAATCCTAATTGCGTGTAAATCCACACGCACACGCTATTTTCTTCGCGGCTGTACAGAACCGCATGTACTTTGTTTATACCATAAAAAGAGCGCTATTTCCAACTCCTGCACCTGTGATATTAACAGGGGGATTGATTCATTTCTATACATTACTCTACGTGGGAAAGAAGCTTTTCAAGGATTATTGGAAGGTGACAGTGAACAGTACTTTGGACGCTATCCTGTGGTGCATCAACCCGGTATCTAGCGTGAGCCTCGTTCCGTTCGGGATAAGTCTCCCTTACTAATCTTCCCTTCCTTGTCGTTTGTTCTACCTTGGATTTCCTCAAGAGACTCTGCTGGATTCTTCTGCCCTAGACTCAAGGTCAGTGTGTGCATTCATGTCATTTTCTATTCCATCATACTCAGGTTGGGGCAGTTATTCATGATACTTTATTTTGTTCTAGGCTGACTTCCTATACCTTAACCACGGCCTTTCCAGTGATCCATCGCTCTGCCTGTTTTACCAGTCAGAGAGTTGTATCATTTGGAAGGTCTTAACTTGACTTCACAACTATCAAATCGTGCGAACAGGGATCCGGAAGACCCTACCACCTGTATCCTTTTGAGTACCGTATCCTTTTCAGTTAATACTTTGGTGCTCTCTGACAGTCTCACAAACCCAAGCATCTAACCCAAAATCAGGACAAGCCTGCATGTGCCCAGCCACAATACAGCGGATGCTCACGGGAGCCACACAATGCAACACTGTAATAAAAAAATATGAAAAATAAAATTAAAAAAAATCAAAAATGGCCATGAATGGGCCAGAGGGGGTGGGGGAGGCCACCCAGGAGGTCCGAGGTCAGGATGCACACCAGAACCCACCTGTGTGGATTCTGGGGAAAAAAAACACCTCCATGGGCTCGTGGCCGTCACGGCTACCCTATTGTGAGAGAATCACTGTGGTCGCTCTCCTCAGACTCTGCAGCTGCATCAGGAGGTGGTGGCACTATGGGAGACAGCCCACGCAAAGCCCTAGTCTGCTCCTCCATGGCAGCAAGCATGCGAGTGTGGAAGGTCTGGTTCTGGAGGATAATCGTGCGGAGGTCCCCATGCAACAACTCACGGGATGACCGGACCTCCGCCCGAGTTGCCTGCATCTCAGCTGAGAGCGTACGTGTGAGATGCTCCAGCTGCTCTTCTGTCCTTCTGTGTGTTGAAGCCTCAAGCTCAACAAGGGTCGTCCTTATCTGACTGAGTTCCACCCTCAGGGCTTCCCTGTGGCCCTGGGACTCTATGGAAAGGGCATCCTGCAGAGTCGCCAGTGCCGCCCGCCTGTCCCTGTTGGACGCCAACATGTCCTCCCTGTGTGACTGGCAGATGGAGTCTGTTGCCTGCTGCAGTCGCTCCATCAGCCTTTCTGGGGGGACAATGGAAGTGGCCACCCTATCCATGGCCTGAGCCATCATCTCTGATGATGCTGCCTGTTGGGTAGCCATACCGTATATGGATTGCTCCCATGCGGTATTGCCAGGTGGCGTATGGCCACCACGTCGGCGGGCACCACACCTGTCTGGGGCAAGGCGAACTGCGCCTTGCTGTGCCGGCACTGCCTGAGGCTGCAGGACTGCATTCCCCCCCTCTGATCTGCTGGCCCAGGAACAGGATCAGATGTTGCGGAGTGTGACCCTGCATCCGTAACCACCAAAGGCGGACCTGCCAACACTGACATCCCCATTGAGGGTACTACCCCTGGTGCAGGTGGGTCGGACAGAAGAGAATCCCTCCCAGGAACACTCACCTGCGATGCCACATAGGTCTCATCATCCGAATCGACACCTGAATACAGCTCGGGGGAGGTGCACCCAGAGACACCCCTTGAGAGCACGACCTGCAGCAGTTGTGGGTTTTCACCCACCACCACACCACGTCCCTCACTGGTGGTCGGTCGGGCCTGAGACCCCTCCTGGGTCTGCACCATCTCCACAACCCCAGCTGTATCAAGTGCGTCATCCCCTGCAAAGACATGAAAGAAAAGAAATGGAAACAGTCATTAGCACTATGGCACACAATTAGGGCTGAGAAGCAACAGAACCAGTACTTGATTGACACATGTCCCACATGACTAAAACCCTCCCATGCATGCACCCTCACTGCGTATGAAGGGGAGGCAAATGACACACATTGATGACACCAAGATGGAAGATCAACACATTTGCTGCATGCTGCCTAGCAGTGGCATCACACATTGGCCTGTGATTGCCAGGTGAAATACACATGCCATCACACAGATGGCATGTACCATTGCTATTGAGTGAAGATGGAGAGGAGGGCTGCACTTATTCATTCAATCCAGTTCCCTCATGTAATAGCTTTTCTAATTCAAACAGGTCTGATTTTTCACCTGGAGCTGCCAGTCCAAAATGGTCCGATTGCACAGGGACATGTCTAAACAAATGATATCCAGGTAACAAAGTCACTCCACTTTACCATAGCCATGTCAGACATGTGACTAGAGGACTGAGAAATGCCTCCGTGACGTAGGTCTCAGCGACTGACTCATGTGGAGTGAGTTCCATGTCTTCTACTGGAGACCCACCTCCAGTCACTAGAGTTGCGGCATGACTTGAGGCCAGCTTATTCTTTGCCCTGCGCTTTAGGTCATTCCAACGCTTATAGCAATCATTGGCTGTGCGCCTCACGATTCCAAGGGCACTTATGATGTCCGCAACGGTCTTCCAGTGTGCCTGGCGTTGTGCAAGTGTGGTCTTGGATCCTGCAACGATGACCATTTCGTTATCATGTGCGGACACATACTCGACAAGTGCATTCAGTTCGGCATCCGTGAAGATGGGCTTCCTCGACGGGCCGGACTGTGTAGCCGTGTCTGGGGCATCAGCCTGTGCCGGACGAGCACTCTTCCTCTTCCGCTTGGAAGGTGGTGGGGATCCTGAGTGTCCTACGCCGCTCTGGACACTAGGGGCAGGAGCCCTGGTGGACTCTGTATCAGGAGTGTGGGATTGCACACTCAGCATGGGAGTTGGTGCAGGCATTGGCTCAAGTGTAATGGTGTCAGGGGGAATGTCAGCAGGATGGACTAGGACCGACACTGTCCTGGCTGGGTGTGTGAGAGCTGGGGTGGATGGAGCCGCAGCTGCCCCTGCAGCCTCTCCACCCTGCCTACTTGGGGCAGCAGATGACCTTGCTGCCCCCCTGATCCACGTGGCCTGATGACATCAACGTGCACCAGCGCACGTGTCATAGGCCTGCTGACCTGGAAGTCAGCCATGGAGTCAGCCAGGTCTGGTGCCACAATGGGCTGGTCCAACAAGGGCTGAGCATGGATGGTGTCAGCCACATCACCCTCAACCAGGAGGGGAGGGGGGGGATTATGGGTGCCCTTGACTGGTCCTCCACACATGGGGGGACAGGGTCACCCTGCAACTAACGACCACGTCCCCTACCGGATCCACCACGGCCACCACTTGTGGCTCGTCCACCTTTGCCACCCTTACGGATTCCTCGCCTCCCAACCATGGCACTGATGTTAATGTGCGTATGGGAGTGGCTTTAAACTATTGTCCTGGGCAATTGGGGGCCAAAGGGGTTGGGTACCAGATGGTAATCATACCCTAGTGCTCTAGCAAGGCTGAATGTGACCCCTGGGGAAAGATGACGGGTCACGCAACGCACAGGAAGCCCAAAAAAGGGAGATAACGTGCACGCAACCACTCCTAGACCACGTGTGCGGAAAAATAAACCTGCACTACGCTGTGGCACCCAGTAACACAAGAATGAACGTATGCGTGTCACACGCAGCCTAGAATGACCTCTGAAGGGGTAGGCTACACACGGGGCAAGCACAGATGTTAGATACGTGGGTGACTCACCATCTGCCAGGAAAAAGAGTGTGAAAAAGAAGCGCGTGTGCGCGTTGGCAACACCCCCGCCAAAAGAAGAATTGTACGCTGTCTGAGGAGACAGGACAAAAGTAGAAGGGAACGCTGTTTGAGGGAACAGGCCCAGGAAAACCAGAAAAAGAGAAAAAGGAGAAAAAGCTGTCAGAGGTAACGGAGTATGAACTTGAAACGCTGTGAAGTAAATCGCGTGTGAAACGACAAGAAGTACAGATTTCACCCACTCGCTCTCCACGAAAAGCACGTACAAGGAAATGGTGTTCTACACGTACCTTTTATGCAGGCCCACACGTCCAGCGTCACTTCCGCGTGTACGCGCTAGGGCCATTTCCACCAATTACACGCTTTGACACTCGGACGTGTCTTTCATTTTTTTAACACGCAACATTTCAAACGTGTGCCATATTCAACCTGCACGTGACTTCATAGACGCGCATACGCTGGTGGCCTTTGGGCCAATGAATGTACAGACGTGTGCTGACGCGCTTACGCGCTAAGGGCCTTTCCTCGAATTACATGCAGACGTGCTGGATTTTCACGTCAAAATCACTCCGTATCAAGCTGGCCACGCGTTCACACACGGAAGGCCACGCTCCTGCCCAGAAGCCCGAATTACTGCCCCCCAGAGCCCTGAGCACGCTCCCACCTGCCATCTGCTGCTGCCTGACTGCCTGCTGCCCACGTGCCCTGACATTTGCTGCCTGCACATCAGCCAGGGGTGCTGTTGCTGTGACCACCCCTGCTGGAACCGAAGACTCCCGACTGCTTTTCCATCGCCCAGCCCCAGGACCCAGTTGCCCACCCACTCCTGCCTCTGGGGTTGCCATGTCGGGCACTGCAACATCTGGCACCAGTGGCAACCCCCGGCCAAGGAGGAAGAGGGGCACCAGCTTCACTGCCACCGAAGTTGGTGTCCTGGTAGAGTATGTCCTGGGGCAGTATGATGCCCTCTTCGGAAGGTTGCGCGCCGCCAAGGACGGATGGACTCGGATTTGGATGGACATCGTGACTGCCATCAACGCGGAGGAGGTGGCAGTCCGCGACTACAAACGTGTCAGGAAGCGCTGGGAGGACTTCAGGTCCAGGACCTTCAACAAGGCCCGGCGCCTCCTGAAGGCAGCGGATGTTAAGGGGCGCCGGGGCCACTTGTCGGAAGATCAGATGAGGGTCCTGGAACGCATATCCCCAGCGCTCCACGTCAAGGTCCTTGAGAGGCAGACCCGTCTGGAGTCGAGCGGTAAGTGTACATGCATACTGATTGTAAGCTGTGCGTGTGGTGGTGTGCCTGGAGTGTGCAGGTTGAACATGTATTTTTATGTGGGCAAGTAGGGGGGGTGTACAGGGCCGTGAGGGTGACACATGCGAGGGGTCTCATGTGTGACACATGGATGGTGCTTGTGTGTGTGGGCTTGCATGGCACAGGATGTGGAGGAATGATTGTCAGGTGTGACATGGATGTCGATCGGAACACTGCGACAGTTGGCGGAGGTGTACACATGCATGCAAGTTTGGTGGTGTGTGTGCATGTGTAGTGTACTCCCTATGTTGCATGTGATGTGTGGATGACCTTTGGCTGCTCATGCTGTTGTATGTGAATGGATGGTGCTGGCTGTTGCAATATGGCTGTGGTATGGCTCATGTGTGCAAGTTGAAATGACATGTGTGTTGGGGATTGTGATGCCATGTCTGAGGTTTACCAATGCCACTCATGTATAACTGCCATGTGTGTATGAGTCCATTGTACAGTGCCCTGAATCCCCATGTTTTCTTTCTCCCTGTCTGCAGCGTCAACTGATGAAGAGGGCGGAGAAGGTGCTGTGGAGCACAGCGGCAGGGGTCGCACCACCAGCTGGAGACGCAAGGCCCGGATCCCCTCCCAGGTTCTGATCTCGTCGGGGAGTGAGGAGTCCGGTGCCGTGTCCCAGGCCGCAGCTGCCGAGGGGAGGTCCAAGAGGCGGAGGTTGGAGTTGGACTCCTCGGCAGCAGAAGGGGCAGTTGGGACCCCACAGGGCCCAACGGAGGAAGATGGCACGGAGTCATCCAGGTTGGTGGGGGGTTTGGAGGAGGAGGAGGCCGTGCAAGCGACAGAGGCGGGGTCTGGAGGTGGGTATTCCACTGGTGCTAGTGGTGCAGTGCAGGATCAGGGACAGGAGGCAGCACAGGCCGCCGCAGAGGTGCCTGTGTGCAATCCTGTCCCTGCTCCTGTCACTGCATCATCTTGCACCAGCGGGGATGCCTACCTCCAGACCCGTTCTCAGGGAGGGGATTGGCTTACAACACCTGGCCTTCCTCTCACTGCGGATGTGGCTATCCTGCACCAGGTTGAGCCTGTCCAGGGTGGGGTGGCGTTGCGTCAACGGGCCATGCAAGCTGACCTGCAGTCTTTTCATGATGAGTCTGCACGTCTTCTCGCATGGCTCGTTGACCGCGTTGACCCACGACAGCTCACCAGGGCTGGATTCCTCTGTTTCCTGGACCTTGTTCCGACCCCCTCCTCCACAGAACCCCCTATGCCCCAGTCGTCCTCCATGCCATCTTCCCACCCATGTGTCACCTGGGTGCCCTGTGGAGCTGCCTCCGACCGTGCGGCCAGGCTGGTGGACAACAGATCCCTGCCACAGTCGGGAGTCGGACGTCCAGCAGGGGTGGCCACATCAACGACTGCACACCAGCTGGAGGAGGATGTGCAGGCACCATCGGACAGGGCACATGGACAGCAGCAGCTGCAGCAGCAGGAGGCTGTAGGTGGGAGCACGATAGCTCGGGGCCTTCAACATCGGAGGGGCAGGAGGACCCTGGACGGGAAGTGTCTTCCGTGTGGCAGCGGTTGGGCCACTCCATAGATGCGGAGCTGCGGCGGGCGGAAGAGGCGCGGCTCACGATGGTCAGGGCGGAGAACTCCATGCGGAGGGCCCTGAGGCGGGCCGAGTGCCTCGAGGCAATCCGCAGGGAGTTGGAGGTGAACATGTCAGCGTCCCTGCGGACCCTCGGCGCCATGGAACAGGACCGCCTCCGGGACATAGACGAGGAGTTCGATGATGCCCTGGCCCGGAACACCACTGAGTGAGCCGCTGGACTGGCCCACCGCCATTGTATATAGTTATTTAGTGATAGGTTTCCTTTATTGTTTATTTTTATTTGGAGTCGACGGACACTGCTCCACCTTTTGTATATAGTTCCATTTTAGATTAGGTTTTTTTGTAGGTTTCATTTCTTCTGTTGGGATGATGGACCCTGAATACTTTGTACATAGTTGGACTTTGCATTTGGATATTTTTTTTACTATGAATATTTTTTACTTGTGTATTTTGTTTAATTTTGATTGCCATTACTGTTGCTTTTAATACATTATTTTGATTTTTTCATTCTTCAATGTGTGGTTTCATTTCATTGTTTTCATGCATGTCATGATATGGGTTTTCAGGTTCACTTGCAACCATTGTGTGTATGTGAGACACATGTGTTCATTTACATTGTTTCCATTGGAGTAGTATCATGGGCGCATGTAATACTTGGTTGTGTCTTTGGGCTGTGGTGGCTGGCCATGAGGCCCGTGCTTGAGGATTGTCAGGGCCTGTGGGCAGGGGGACATGAGTGGGGGCCTGGTGGAGGCTGCCCCTGCACTGCTGGGGGGTGGGGGTGGTGGTAGACGTGGGTGGGAGCCTGGTGGGGGCTGCCCATGGTGGCTGGGGGGTGGGGTTGGTGGGAGACATGAGTGGGGGCCTGGTGGAGGCTGCCCCTGCACTCCTGGGGGGTGGGGGTGGTGGTAGACATGGGTGGGAGCCTGGGTGGGAGCCTGGTGGAGGCTGCCCCTGCACTGCTGGGGGGTGGGGGTGGTGGTAGACATGGGTGGGAGCCTGGTGGAGGGTGCCCCACAGTGCTGGGGGGTGGGGTGGGTGGGAGACATGAGTGGGGGGCCTGGTGGAGGCTGCCCCTGCACTGCTGGGGGTGGGGGTGGTGGTAGACATGGGTGGGAGCCTGGTGGAGGCTGCCCCTGCACTGCTGGGGGGTGGGGGTGGTGGTAGACATGGGTGTGAGCCTGGTGGGGGCTGCCCATGGCGGCTGGGGGGTGGGGGTGGTGGGAGACATGAGTGGGGGCCTGGTGGAGGCTGCCCCTGCACTGCTGGGGGGTGGGGGTGGTGGGAGACATGAGTGGGGGCCTGGTGGAGGCTGCCCCTGCACTGCTGGGGGGTTGGGGTGATAGGGGACATGAGTGGAGGCCTGGTGGAGGGTGCCCCTCAGTGCTGGGGGGGTGGGGGGTGGGAGACATGAGTAGGGGCCTGGTGGAGGCTGCCCCTGCACTGTTGGGGGGTGGGGGTGGTGGTAGACATGGGTGGGAGCCTGGTGGGGGCTGCCCATGGTGGCTGAGGGGTGGGGGTGGTGGTAGACATGGGTGGGAGCCTGGTGGAGGGTGCCCCACAGTGCTGGGGGGTGGGGTGGGTGGGAGACATGGGTGGGAGCCTGGTGGAGGGTGCCCAACAGCACTGGGGGGTGGGGTGGGGTGGGTGGGAGACATGAGTGGGGGCCTGGTGGAGGCTGCCCCTGCACTGCTGGGGGTGGGGGTGATAGGCGACATGAGTGGGGGCCTGGTGGAGGGTGCCCCACACTGCTGGGGGGGGGGGTGGGAGACATGAGCAGGTGTGCAGGGTAGTCCCCTGTTTTGTGGGCTGCCTGCAGGGGCCGTGGAGGGTGTACAGGGAACACCTGTGAGGACCCACCCAGCCTAATCGCGTGTGTAACTTCTCGCGCACCCCTGTAATACACGTACCCAGCCAAATCGCGTGTGATAATTCCCGCGCACCCCTGTAATACACGTACCCAGCCAAATCGAGTGTGATGATTCCCGCGTACCCTGTAATACACGTACCCTGGCTAATCGCGTGTAAAACTTCACGCGTACCCCTGTAATACACGTACCCTGGCTAATCGCGTGTAAAACTTCACACGTACCCCTGTAATACACATACCCAGCCAAATCGCGTGTGATAATTCCTGCGCACCCCTGTAATACACGTACCCAGCCAAATTGCGTGTGATAATTCCCGCGCACCCCTGTAATACACGTACCCAGCCAAATCGCGTGTGATAATTCCCGCGCACCCGTGTAATACACGTACCCAGCCAAATCGCGTGTGATAATTCCCGCGTACCCCTGTAATACATGTACCCTGGCTAATCGCGTGTAAAACTTCACGCGTACCCCTGTAATACACGTACCCAGCCAAATCGCGTGTGATAATTCCCGCGCACCCCTGTAATACACGTACCCAGCCAAATCGCGTGTGATAATTCCCGCGCACCCCTGTAATACACGTACCCAGCCAAATCGCGTGTGATAATTCCCGCGTACCCCTGTAATACACGTACCCAGCCAAATCGCGTGTGATAATTCCTGCGTACCCCTGTAATACACGTACCCTGGCTAATCACGTGTAAAACTTCACGCTTACCCCTGTAACACACGTACCCTGGCTAATCGCGTGTAAAACTTCCCGCGTACCCCTACACTTACCCTGGCTAATCGCATGTAAAACTTCCCGCGTACCCCTGATATTAACGTTACCCGCTTTGCGTTCCTTGTTTGGCAGCCCTGTAAACTGGTCCAGGGTTAGCGCAGGCCTTTGCGATGATTTAGCGATTTTGATGGCTTTTCCTTGCGCAAGGGCGTTCTTGGGGGTGTTACTGGCGCTGCTGCAGGGTCGCTGCGATACTCTGCGCCACGGCTGGTTTGGGAGCCTAAAATCCATCAATACGCTGTGCGTGGAAATCTGTTTTGGCGCCCGCGCCTGGCGCAGGCAATCGCACGCGGACACTCTGCGCCAGTCGCTTGCGACACTTTTCTGCGAAATTCTATGAACTACCCTGTAAGTGTATTGGCAGTCATTTTCTACACATGGGAATCTACACATCTAATCTATGGTACTAATATGCTACAGTGCCTGTAGGCTGGCCCTTGCATCTTCGGTGAGTAACCTACCACCTATGCCTTACGACCAAGGTACAAGGAGTATAGTTCCTATCCACAACCATTGCTGCATATCAAAACCATGGTCCTTGTAAATTAGCTACTTATAAATTTACTTTTTGGACCATCGTCTGCAGTCATGAAGCTAAGACACTAGGGCGTCAACACAACTAACGCATTACACCACCACCCGTATTGACTTGTAACTCCACTGCTTATGACTTCAGTCTTGGGTGCATGGGCTTTGGCCATGCACCCAAGAGTGCAGGGTCTCTCCACAAACACCTCAGTGATGTGTTGTAGTGGCCGTTTTTCTATAGGTGTGATATCCTTCAGTGCTTCTGGCCAGAGGCTTCACTCCTAGCTGTATGTCCATAGATCTTACATGGGATGGGTGTGCAGTCTAGTACTTATAACTTTGTTCTTGGGTGCATGGCCTTTGGCCATGCACCCAAGACTGGACATACTCCCCACTACTTTCCAATCGAAAGCAATACTACGGGTGTATGCATGGGTGGCACATGCTATGGTGGTTGTGGCCAGGGCCTAGAGTTTTGGAAGTAAGGCCTTCGGCCGACGGCCATACATCCAAGACTCTAGGCCCTGGCCACAACCACCGTAGCATGTGCCACCCATGGCGGCGTACTGATGAATTCAATAACCATAGGAAAAAGTATAGCAATTACGGCATGCTGTCAATTTCAATGTTCCCTAACACCACACGTGTCCTTACAACTGTAACAACTTCCCCGTGCACTGCACGGGCTGAAATGCTGGCCTTATTGGACCCCTCATTTTCTGTGCATACAAGGAGGCCATACAACATACCACATTAAGAAGATCACTACACACAACTTGCCAATCGAAACGCAATACTACGGGTGTATGCATGGGTGACACATGTTACGGTGGTTGTGTCCAGAGCCTAGAGTTTTGGCAGTAAGGCCTTCGGCCGACAGCCATGCTTCCAAGACTCTAGGCCCTGGCCACAACCACCGTAGCATGTGCCATCCATGGCGGCGTACTGAGGAATTCAATAACCATAGGATGCATCCAAGACTCTAGGCCCTGGCCACAACCACCGTAGCATGTGCCACCCATGGCGGCGTACTGATGAATTCAATAACCTTAGGAAAAAGTACAGCAATTACGGCATGCTGTCAATTTCAATGTTCCCTAACACCACACGTGTCCTTACAACTGTAACAACTCCCCCGTGCACTGCACGGGCTGAAATACTGGCCTTATTGGACCCCTCATTTTCTGTGCGTACAAGGAGGCCATAGAACATATGTCATTAATAAGGGATTAGTGTATTATTGGGTGCAGGGTCTCCCCACAACCACCTCAGTGATGTGTGGTAGTGGGGGTTATTCTATAAGTGTGTTATCCTTCAGTGCTTCTGCCCAGAGGCTTCACTCCTAGCTGTATGTCTGTAGATCTTACATGGGATGGGTGTGCAGTGGCTTCCACGTCTAGTACTTATCACTTTGTTCTTGGGTGCATGGCCTTTGGCCATGCACCCAAGACTGCACGCACTCCCCACAACTTGACAATCAAACCGTAACACTACGGGTGAATGCATGGGTGGCACATGCGGCGGTAGTTGTGGCCAGGGCCTACAGTCTTGGAAGTAAGGCCTTTGGCCTTCGGCCGACGGCCATGCATCCAAGACTCTAGGCCCAGGCCACAACCATTGTAGCATTTGACACCCATGGTGGGGTACTAATGAATATAATAATAGCCATCGGAAAAAATAATGCATTCATGGCATGTTGTCAATTTCAATGTTGCCTACCAATACGCGTCTGCTTTCAACAGTTACAAGTTTCCTGTCCACTACATGGACTGAAGTGCTATCGTTAGTGCACCCCACATTTACTGTGCATACAAGGTGTCCATAGAAATTACATCATGAGGACCGACCCCCAGAACAAATGCATTGATCACCCATGTCTTACTGTCTGAACCTTTCCCAATGCTGTGTGACACAGCAAAAGAGTTTCATGCATAGAGCATGTGTACGCTGGTTGTTGCTCCGCTTTCGGCGGATCCAAGATGTCGGTCGCATCCTAACAATCTGACGCAGAACATGTCTCGCAGCAGCCAATGGGCAGAGACGTTGCGTGTCCCCGGTCATGACGCCAGCCCCTTAGCCCATCGGTATCTTGTTCGTGGAACGAACAGGGAAGTGTGACCGCAGAACGGACATAGATATCACACATTTTTTCAGACCTACTTTTTGATAATTATAAAGAGAAATACTGCACGGCTGGTCACCAAATTTACAAAAGCACGCTTTCTGGACCAAGCCCTTGTACCTGCCGCAGATTTCGTCAAAATCCGTCCAGCGGTTTGACCTGTAGCCGTGCGCAAAGTTTTTCCCCATTCAGTCTATGGGAAAAAAATAAGTTTTGGGACCCCCCCCCCCTATGACTTTTGCCCCCTGCACCTAACATCTCCAAACTTTGCAAAAGAAATTCAGAGTGGCACATATACTTTTTTGCAAAGTTTGGTGAGGATTCGTCCAGGGGCAGCAAAGTTATAAGCCGCCCAAAAAGTGCTGTTCCTATGGAAACTGCAACTTAACCATAAGTACACGGCCACTACTGAGAAGTGTGTGGGTGTGTGTGTGTGTATGTTTGAAATGTTCAGCATATTTCCCAACATGCCACAAACCTGAAAGTTGGCATGTGGGTAATGTGGGTAGGTTCCATGGTGTAGACAATGCAAAAAGTATGAAATATAAATATACCTTTGTCTAATGTGGCTTTGTTTTTGTAGGAATTACCATAAGAAGCAAGGTTACAACTGCTAGTGCTTAATTAGTTGTTTGATCAGATTACTTATGTGTGATAATGTAGTGACTCATTCATTTATTTTCAGGTTGTGGTATTTTAGTAGAATACAAAAAAGTGTCTCTACACAGTGTGACGTATCCCAGGGTACTGTCACTGCTTCCATGAGGGAAGCTCCTTCCCTTGAGGCCAGGGAGGTTAGGCCACTACCCGATAGTCCTCCTGGGAGTGGTACTCAGCGGGTGGATCTCATGGGGAGGCAAACCCTCAATGGAACCAGTGACGATAGCCTTGGGAGAATGTGGCATTCACCACCTTCACCTATGTCCCCTCTATCCTTTCAACCCCTCCTCCCCTCAGTTCCCTGTGGTCCCCCACATCTCTATGTGTCTCTGTAGAGTAGATGATGCCATTCACACAGATCATACCTGGGACGAGGAAGGGGGGAGACTTACCTAAGTGGAGTGCATACCATCACTGACACAAAGAAGATCAGACAAGGAGGCAAAATCTCACCGCGGAACCAACATACATGGTACAGACTGCTAAAATAGATTCTGGTCATGAAAAGCAAGGAAGGACTGTGTAGACTGCCAAACCAGCCCTGGAGGAGAGAGGAACCAGACTCTGCTTATGTGGTGAGAGACGCGATGGAAAGAGAACGAGACAGACACTTGCGAGAAGGGACGCGTGTCTCCAAAGGTTCTGTGGAGCAGGAACTTGTCTGGTGATGGGGAGAGAGGAAACCCGACCAGCACGGCACGGCAAGCCCTCATAGCAAAATACGTTTTTCCTTTTCTTTTCTTTTATAATAAAGGTCTTTGCCAACAAACATGCCACCACTGTATCAGACTCTTATTTCTTCCAGGGTGTGAATATTCAGGCAAACTTTAAAACTGTAAGGGATTCTTATTTCTCTTGTTGGTATATTTCCCCTCTCTCTCCCCAGTATTCTCTTGCCAGTTATTATTTGTGGAGGTTTCCTGGGCCTTCTGCTCCTGGTCTTCTGTCATTCTTATATACCACTCATTCACTTCATACACCGGGTTAACCCTCCCTTCTTTCCAGGATAAGATTGAACTTTCTTGTAAGATATTTATCATAAAGACCTATAGCAAAACAAAAGGGGTGATCGCTGGAAGATTGAGAATTAATCTTAACCTCTGGCATTGCTCTGGGCAACCCTCCAGACCATAGTTCATCAGCCAGCCAAGCCATTACAAAAGGGGAAAGACCATATGCAGACCAGGGTTGGTCCCAGAGAGGGTCTGCAGGGTTGCCCGGAGCAAATGCTAGAGGTATAAGATTAATTCTAAACCTTCCAGCCATCACCTCTTTGTTTTTGCTTTATCATAAAGGCCTACAAGCCATTCTCACTTTCCTAGAAGTGTGTTCCAAACTATTTTACAGCTCTCTTTCTCTCCCTTTTAGGATTAGTTATTATTCTCTCTCAGTTATTTAGTCAGTTCACATTTTGCAACAACTCCTTTTCTCTTTCAGCTCTATTGGTTTCCCTTTCAGGGTGGGTTATGCTTCCCTTGCCTTCGTCAAGGCAGTTCAAGTTTGTCACATTTATTTTCTCACTTTTCTCATTTCTACTGGGACTAGTTTCAGAGTTCTTATAAGGATTCCCGCCTCGGTTCCTGTTTCTCCCAGGTTTCCTTCGCATTCAGGTGAGAACATCTCAGGGTAGCGTATGGTTTGTCTTCGTGCCGGCGTCTTTGCCCAACAAGGCTGATTCACTCTCCCAACTTTGGTATTCCTCACTGGGGAACTATGTCAGCTGTAGCGATCTCCCCTCTGCGGTCTTGGCATCGCTGCCCAGTGCGAGGGGTCAGAAATGAGAGACAGACAGAAAGGTGGGATATTTTCAACATTGCGAAGGGTTTAGATAGAGGCGCACACCTATAGTAAGTAAGATTAGTAAAGAGATTCGAGGATTATGTTGTATAAACTTTTAGGTGCGGGGGGGAAAACTGAGGTCATGGCACAAGACCCCGACAATAAACAGTAAACAGAAAGAGGATTCAACTTGGGAACCCTCCCGTCCCCTGCACACTTTCAAATGTTTGGATTAATCCAATACAGTTGTTTAAACTGCGTTATATGCATTGTACATACATTTGTTTCTAACACATATGGTCAGACACAGGAGTGTGAGATAAAAAAATATATATCTTTATAGTCAGGCTGTATTATTTTCAGCAAGAATTATAGTTCAGACAAAGATTATTTACAGTGCATAGAAACAGTATCAATAGATAAAGCTCAAATTGAAGAAAAATGGAGTCCAAATTGATTAGCGACGCGTTTCGAGGAAGTTCTCCTCTTCTTCATAAGGCCACACTTGGACTCTTAATGTAAAAGGAAAGCATAAATTCAGTAAAGAAAATTTTGTAAGCACAATGCATAGACTGTTCATGTCATATTAAATGTATACAGTTAAAAAATAAATGGCATTAATTGTATTTAGAACATTAATCTGTCCCTAAAAAATAGGGAATTGAAACAATGTAACATGTTCTAATATGCATTGTAATTCATGCAACATTATAAGATTAACTAGGTTGCCCCTGCTCGAGAGAGGGGCTGAAGGTCTACTGAAGCATCTTTTCCTGCAAAATTAACTGTATAACGTCCATCATGCTGTAATTTAGTAGAGTACTACCTCTAATGGGATCTATCACGTGGATGGTGAAACATAAGCTAAAGAAAATTAAATATGTAGGTAAAACAACACACAGATAATTCTTAGGTTATATCAATCTAATATGGAAGAAATACAAAAATCGTTACCTCTGTGAGTAGAAAATGCCGGAAACAGAGAACCGGACGGAGCGGTGAAAATAGATAGACAGTCTTCGTACATCAGTTAGTTCCTTAAAACATGGCTAATTCCCAAAAAGATACCAGAAATCTAAAGAAAACAAAGCCTGATCAATGCCAAGCTCAATGTTCAAACGTAACAGTCATAGGTGTGAGATAAAAAAAATTGAGTAACATACCTAACCAAAATATGGAGGGCGGAAAATAATCAATACAGCGGCCCACATAAGGATGTAGAACTTAAGTTTCCCGCCGTCACTACAGAGGTGCCTCAGTATGTGGGAATTCTGTCATACGAATAGCCAAACTGAACAGGAATGAAGTCCTGATTAGTATAATATACCTAGCAATCTGATATGAAGTAATGGAAACATAATATGATGTTTAATCAAGGCAAAAAATGTAAAGAATTACCGTGGTAAGAATGTGCAAATGGCACAATTCTCAAAGCTGATGTGCAACTGATGTCAAGATTGTGTGGCCGGTCAACAGCTGAAGAATCCGGCAGTAATAGGTCAGTTAGAGTATCAACTAAAGAAAGTGTAAGGAAAACAGAAAAAAAAGAATCATGAGACTAAGGAACTATTTCCCTGGTCCCTAGATAGATAAATGCACATGCATTCACGCTTACCTGGAGCATAGGGGGGCAATCCTGAACAGAGTCTGTTCAGCCGAGTGGCTTGTTGTTCACAAACCATGGAGACTACATGTGACCATGGAGATAAATAGAGGACTGAAGTAATAGGTAAAGAAAAAGGACTAAGAAGTAAATGGGCCTCAAGGTCGGCCATCTTGGAACGAGGTTATATTGTAATGAAGGTGTAGATCTCTAGGCATTCAATGACAAGAAGTAACTTAAATCGGGAAGCGTAAAGGTGCGTAACTAAATAAATTAAAAGGAAAAAATTCATACAGTACAGAAACCTATTGTGCGATGTAAATCGGACATTACAAATACTAGTCCGCACATCGTAGAACGGGGAGAGGAAAGTTGAGAAAAATAGTGTACCATGTGAAATAGAGTCGAAATTAGCAATGACAAAGGGTCTTGAATCGAACGAAACGCTCGGATCTTAAAAGGGAAAAAAATAGCACGGAAAAAATGAGTATAATGTTCAGATTATCTGGCTAAGGTCATTTAATGACCATGTGTAACCTATCAGTTCAAAATAGGTGGATCACATGGATTCACATTATGCAGGAAGAGGGAAAAAAACCTTAAATCTCTCTCTCATTGCATGGACAACCTAGTGCAATATAGCAATCTCAATGGGGTAAATGCATTTATTTTACAAAAGATCAAAATTAAATGTGATAAGTATAACAGAATGACAAAAAATGAAAATTAAGAATAAGAACAATTTTTACACTGTGTTTACAGGCAATTATTTTTATGGCAACCATCTACTAGTCTCAACAAAGTAGTGCCTTAGATCACAGTCAGACACAGGAATAGCGATGTGACTCTCAATTTTATGTTGAAGATCAATCATTCCTTATTGTCAAATTCAAATCACAGAAAACAGTTCAATGTGAAATCTTCATTTAGACCCCAGGGCTGTAAAGAGCTTAACTTATCAATCCAATAAGCTTCTCTTTGTAGTAAGAGTGACTGATAGTCACCTCCTCTTGTAGGTCGTTTAACAACTTCTAGCACCTGGTATTTTAGTTGGGCAATTGTATGTTTTTGCATGTTGAAGTGGCGAGCTACCGGTGAGTATTGATTATTACATCTTATGTTCGACTTGTGTTCAGACAGTCTTGATTTAACAGGTCTTTTGGTCTGTCCTACATACACTTTGCCACAAGGGCACTTCAACATATATATGACA
The DNA here is from genome assembly GCF_040938575.1 of Ambystoma mexicanum. Classification (NCBI taxonomy): domain Eukaryota; kingdom Metazoa; phylum Chordata; class Amphibia; order Caudata; family Ambystomatidae; genus Ambystoma; species Ambystoma mexicanum. The sequence continues at coordinate 984,609,037 of NC_090928.1, read as the reverse complement.
CCTGATGTCAGACACGTAGAATAGTCTCTTAATTTGATTTTTTGACCATTCCTGGGGTGAGTCACTACATTACCTTTGATTGTGTTATTACAGTGTATACATCCTAAGCAGGGGAAGGTGCCTAGTTTTTTGGTAGCTAGGAGAAGTTGTTTCTCCTTTGGTACTCTTTCAGCTTTCACCAGCTTGTCTCTTATATTTTTACCCCTTTTAAAACACATCATTGGTGGTGTGGGGAACAATTCCAATAGAGTTTGATCATTATGAAGAATATTCCAATGTTTCTTTATACTTTTTGTGATCTGAAAACTCTGTCTTGAGAATTTTGATATGTATAAAAGTGGGGTGTCTTTAACCTCCGATTTAGGTTTCAGTAAATCTGTACGGGGGATCTCTGAAGCTCTGTCTTTGGCAATTTCCAAAATTTCTGGTGGATAGCCTCTGTTCTGAAATTTACTAACAAGATTTGTGCATTCCTTATCTAGAACTTCTGGGTCCGAAATTATTCTTTTCAGGCGTAATATTTGACTATATGGTAGACTTTGGAGCATCGCCCTCGGGTGGAAGCTGGAATAGTGAAGCAGATTGTTTACATCAGTCGGTTTGTGGTATATAGACGTAGCTATCTTATTGTTAACAATACTTAAGTTAACGTCAAGAAAATGTAAATAAGGGTTACCAATCTCAATAGTAAATTTAATCCTAGGATGCACTAAATTGAGGTATTCAAAAAATTGGTCCAAGTCATCTCGTGTGCCACACCAAATGCAGAAAATGTCATCAATAAACCTCTTCCAGGTTAAAATGTATGCTGCCCATGTGGGATGTTCCAGTACATGCTGACTTTCGAACTGAAACATAAAAGTATTAGCGTACACGGGCGCCATCGATGATCCCATCGAGGTACCCGATGTTTGTAAAAAGTATTCGCCCTGATGTCTAAAATAGCTATTGTAGAGGATTAAGTTTAGTAGCTCCAGAATGAATTGAGGATTACCTTTCACACCTGAATTGTTAAGTAACAACCATTCAACAGAATCTATACCTTCACTATGGGGTATTGAGGTATATAAGCTACATACGTCCAGGCTGAATAGTATGCAGTCTTCACTGATAGCTGAAAAGTCTTTAAGTCCATTAAGGAAGTCTGTTGTATCCTTTAGGTATGTGGATGATGCCTGTATAAGCGGTTGTAGTAATCTGTCAATGTAGACTGCCAGTGGGTCGAAGATACTTTCTGTCCCAGCAACAATCGGTCTGAGGGGTGGATTTTGTTTATCTTTGTGAATCTTAGGGAGCCCATAAAAGACTGGTGTAATCGGATGGGAATTAGTGAGATATTGATGTGTTTTATCATTAATCCATTCGTTTTCTTTGGCTTTTAACAGAGTATTGTTAATTAGTTCTCTGATTTCTGGTAGCGGGTCCCTATCTAGTATGGCATAGGTGTCTGTATCGCTAAGGAGTTCAATGCATCTTTTGACATAAAAGGATGTATCCATGATTACGATTGCTCCCCCTTTGTCAGCCGGTTTAAATCGTAATGTCTTCACTTTTCGCCAATTTATCTATTAGATCTAGTTGGCGGTTTTTGATATTAATGGGTGTTTTTCTTCTATAGTCAATTCTGCTTAAATCTTGTAGGACACTCTTCTCAAATAAATTCAAAATTGAATTTTGTACCTGTGGGTCAAATGTACTCTTGGGACGTATTACCAGTAAATCACTTTCTGGTAGTCTAGATTCCTTTTCAGGTTGCGAGTCAAAGAAAATTTTAAGTCTTAATTTTCGCATCAATCTGTGTAGACAGATTTTTTCTTGAAATAATGAAGTATTACACGTAGGAACAAACGATAATCCTTTGTTCAAAATGTTAAGTTGTTCTATTGAAAGAATCTTGCTGGAGATATTCACCACTAGATTATTGTCCTTTATTTGTTTCTCTTTTTTGTTTGTGGCTTTCTTCCCTCTCCGGGTCTTTCTCTTATGCCTAAAAAAGCCCCCGTTGATGTATAAGGTTCAGCGTCTTTATTAGTTGGAGATGTGGACACCCCTGGTCTATTGGTGTCTTCTGTTTGTTCACGTTCACTAGTGCGGTCTGTGGAAGGCCTCTGGATGGGTTCACCAACACTGCTGTCGCTACTGTTACCTGAGTTTGCGAAGTTAGAGTCTTGTTGGTTATTACGATTAAAATTTCGCTGTCGGTAATATTCTTGCCAATTGTATACTATATCATTGAGATAGTCAAAGGTGTCTCTTTTAAATTTTCTCAATTTCCTCTGTTCAATTTCAGTCTTATAGTTTGCCAATTTCAGGTTGATATCCTCTAGTATCTCAGAGAGATCTTTTGCCGATTTAAATTTAGATATTTGGTCTTGGAGAGTTTTAGTTTCAGAATCAATAGTTACAAGGGATTTTGACAGCTCCTCAATAGTTAGTAGTATAAGGTCCAAAGAACACTTATTCAAGATCTGGTCCCATTTTTGTACAAATATCTTATTTTCACTACAAAGTGTTGGTCTTAGGTAAACCCTCAGACCTCTGGGAATTTTCTTAGCTTTATAATATTCCACTAGTGTGCTAGCATGTAATTTTTGGGAAATCTCACGTCTAATGAGTTTTTCTAGTTTCTGAATAGTTTTTTCGGGGTTGTCTTCACTTTGTAAAGTTTTTTCAGTATCTTTGATGAGACCTAAGATACGGGTTGCTTCTTCTGCACTGAAAGCTAGTGTTGTGGCGTGCTTGTCGGTTAGCTCATTTAACCTTGAGAAGGACATTCTAAAGTTAAGTAGTTAGTTGAGTTAAATGTGGGTGCACCCTATGATTTGTGCCACACTAGATGACTAGTGAACAAAATAGCGAAGGGTTTAGATAGAGGCGCACACCTATAGTAAGTAAGATTAGTAAAGAGATTCGAGGATTATGTTGTATAAACTTTTAGGTGCGGGGGGGAAAACTGAGGTCATGGCACAAGACCCCGACAATAAACAGTAAACAGAAAGAGGATTCAACTTGGGAACCCTCCCGTCCCCTGCACACTTTCAAATGTTTGGATTAATCCAATACAGTTGTTTAAACTGCGTTATATGCATTGTACATACATTTGTTTCTAACACATATGGTCAGACACAGGAGTGTGAGATAAAAAAATATATATCTTTATAGTCAGGCTGTATTATTTTCAGCAAGAATTATAGTTCAGACAAAGATTATTTACAGTGCATAGAAACAGTATCAATAGATAAAGCTCAAATTGAAGAAAAATGGAGTCCAAATTGATTAGCGACGCGTTTCGAGGAAGTTCTCCTCTTCTTCATAAGGCCACACTTGGACTCTTAATGTAAAAGGAAAGCATAAATTCAGTAAAGAAAATTTTGTAAGCACAATGCATAGACTGTTCATGTCATATTAAATGTATACAGTTAAAAAATAAATGGCATTAATTGTATTTAGAACATTAATCTGTCCCTAAAAAATAGGGAATTGAAACAATGTAACATGTTCTAATATGCATTGTAATTCATGCAACATTATAAGATTAACTAGGTTGCCCCTGCTCGAGAGAGGGGCTGAAGGTCTACTGAAGCATCTTTTCCTGCAAAATTAACTGTATAACGTCCATCATGCTGTAATTTAGTAGAGTACTACCTCTAATGGGATCTATCACGTGGATGGTGAAACATAAGCTAAAGAAAATTAAATATGTAGGTAAAACAACACACAGATAATTCTTAGGTTATATCAATCTAATATGGAAGAAATACAAAAATCGTTACCTCTGTGAGTAGAAAATGCCGGAAACAGAGAACCGGACGGAGCGGTGAAAATAGATAGACAGTCTTCGTACATCAGTTAGTTCCTTAAAACATGGCTAATTCCCAAAAAGATACCAGAAATCTAAAGAAAACAAAGCCTGATCAATGCCAAGCTCAATGTTCAAACGTAACAGTCATAGGTGTGAGATAAAAAAAATTGAGTAACATACCTAACCAAAATATGGAGGGCGGAAAATAATCAATACAGCGGCCCACATAAGGATGTAGAACTTAAGTTTCCCGCCGTCACTACAGAGGTGCCTCAGTATGTGGGAATTCTGTCATACGAATAGCCAAACTGAACAGGAATGAAGTCCTGATTAGTATAATATACCTAGCAATCTGATATGAAGTAATGGAAACATAATATGATGTTTAATCAAGGCAAAAAATGTAAAGAATTACCGTGGTAAGAATGTGCAAATGGCACAATTCTCAAAGCTGATGTGCAACTGATGTCAAGATTGTGTGGCCGGTCAACAGCTGAAGAATCCGGCAGTAATAGGTCAGTTAGAGTATCAACTAAAGAAAGTGTAAGGAAAACAGAAAAAAAAGAATCATGAGACTAAGGAACTATTTCCCTGGTCCCTAGATAGATAAATGCACATGCATTCACGCTTACCTGGAGCATAGGGGGGCAATCCTGAACAGAGTCTGTTCAGCCGAGTGGCTTGTTGTTCACAAACCATGGAGACTACATGTGACCATGGAGATAAATAGAGGACTGAAGTAATAGGTGTTAAGACGGATTTCTGAACTCTGTCCTGGTGGCGCAGAGGTTCAGAAGGCCAACCTAATTACTTGGAACAGGGTAACCTCTGGACAAGCCAGACCAATCAAGGTAGCGATCGCGGCGGTCAAGACTAGGTCTCAAGAGGGGTGAGGGTGACTGAAAGCCCGCAGTGAGCACACAAAGCAAGAGCGCTTACAAACTACTCCAAACAGTTGTTTATATCAAAAATAGATACACATTTATTATAAGGCCTTGAAACTAATAACCACAGTAAAAGCAGCAATATACAACGATATTAAACCAACACATACACTATCCACCTAATATATATACAGAATACACAGTTTCACAGCATTAGCAGCACGAAATATGTTATCCACCTGCAGGGGAAGGAAAACAGGCAGTGCGAACCAAGGCGTGTGATATGTCCGCCTTCTGAGGCCCCTAACTAGATGGTAGTCCAATCCCTACGAAGAGTGGAGCCTAGCGCTCAAAAGTACCTGCACACGCCGGTGCCAATGGGCAGAAGGTGAAGCTCTTCGGAGGACGTTGGACAGCTCTGTAGGGTGCCCTAAGGAAGGAGAACACCGTCCGCGACTCTAGCGCAGCCTCCACTGTGAGGCAGAAGCAGGGCGCGAGTACGGACAAGGGGTGCTGTATTTACAGCGGGGAAAAGCAAGGGGCACTGCAGGAGGGCGACCAGATCCTAGCTAATCTACTCACCGGTCCCCGAAGCAAGCAGGCCCGAGCTTCTCCTCGATAGATGTAGCTTCTGGCAGGTTCTGAAGAGCAGGGAACGTCTCGTCGTCGTGCAGAGTAAAAAGACGTCCCGATCGAAGAAACAAGCACAGTTCTGTCGCCACGGCAGGGCAACGGAACGGCCGGGTGTATTCAAGCCAAACGAGCACCGTTCACCTCTAGCTTAGGGTTGCTAAGCAAACGAAGCGTGTGAGCGTGCCCCGGACTCAGAATACCACCCAACCTGTCGGCGATTACAGAGCAGGACTCCTTAGTAAGCTGGTCAGTCAACTGGATGGCCCAGAGACACTTCCGAAGGCTTACGGCAGGAGTTGATGAAGGTGCCGGGAATAGCTGGTCCTGCTATTCCAATAGGTCGAAGCGCCAGTACAGGCCTTCTTGTTCGATCTTAGGTGGAAAGGGCTTCACCGGACGACAGCAATGAGGAGCAGAAGTTCTTCAGGGGGTCACCAGCGATTCCTCGGTCCAGCCTCGTGTTCGCAGGATACTTGGCTCCTGTATCCCTGGGTTCGTAAGAACTCAGGAGATCGACCTGGTAGTGGTGTTTCCAGCTCCCTCTTATCCACGGTTCCCTTCGCGCCAAAACGGAGGGGAGCCAATGGGAGATCCGCTCATCAACACACATACCATACGTGGACCAATCACGGACCACAGTGGTCCCAGGCATTCACACCACCCTAGACTCTCTGGCACCCAGGATGTGTATTGGGACCAGACAGCCCAGCCCACATCCTGGGGGCACTCAAACGACATGTAGAAGCCCGCGAAAGCAACCGTGTTTCGCGGGAAACTACATGCCCAAATAAGGAAGGCCCCGGGTCGCCTGACCCGGGGGAAGGTAAAGGGAGCAAGACGGACAGTGGACGAGACAAAGGAGCCTCGTGGTCCGGCCATTTTGGTTAGCCGGGCCACCCTTTTGGGTTCGCGGCAAAAAGGTGCTCAGAACGGCAAAAGGAGCTCAAAATAAACCAAATGATCGCTGCCACCAGCCCAGTCCCTGAATGACTTGCACCGATCCAAAAACCATCCTACAAGAGTGTCTAGGGTCTGTAGAAGGCTAGAGACCCAAGAGAGCTGTAACTTAGCTTACAGTGCCCTCTTGTGTCGTGTTGCACTAAAATGGCGACACGATAAAAGAAACTACGGGAAACAGCGTTCCCCGGTACTGACTGTCTTAAGGGCATGTCAGTTTCCCCGTAAGAAAGGAGCGAAAGCCCAGAGGAGTACGGCAGAAGGCTGCACTTCTCTGGCAAAGTCAAGAAAACAGGTTGAAAACAATAGCAAAAAGTTTAGGGGTTGCCACATGGAAGGAAAGTTCCCTACAATAACGAAATCTTTCCTAACACTCGCCCCTCCCAGACTATGGACAGGGGGAACTAATCCACCCCTGGATGAGTCTCTTGTTCAGGTCGGTAAAACATTCTGGACAACCCATCAGCATTGCTATGTTGGACACCTGGCCTATGCTCAATAGTGAAGTCGAAGCCTTGTAGACTTATGGACCACCTAAGCAACTTTGGATTCTCCCCCTTCATGTTCATTAGCCACTTTAACGGCTTATGGTCAGTCTGCACAGTGAAGTGGGTCCCATAGAGGTAGGGCCGCAGCTTCCTTAGGGCCCACACAACAGAGAAACATTCTTTCTCTACCGTGGACCATCTGAGCTCTCTGTCCTTAAGCTGGCGACTAATAAAACCGATAGGGTGTTCCTTACCCTTCTCATCTACTTGTGATAGTACAGCTCCTATCCCAGTGTCAGAGGCATCCGTCTGCACGATAAAAGGTCTTTGATAATCAGGGGCCCTGAGCACAGGGGCCTGGCACAAGGAGTCTTTCAAGCCATTGAAGGCCTTCTCACACTCGTCAGTCCAAGTTACCTTCTTGGGTTTCTTCGGAGTTGTGAGGGCAGTCAGAGGAGCAGCTATGGTGCCATAGTCTGCCATAAAATTGCGGTAATAACCCGTGAGTCCTAAGAAGGCTCTCACTTGGGTTTGTGTAGTGGGGGTAGGCCAGTCTTGTACTGCTTGTACTTTACTGGGGAGAGGCTGTATCCTTCCTCCACCTACTTCATGCCCAAGGTAAACCACTGAGCCTTGTCCAATCTGGCATTTACTCGCCTTTATGGTCAAGTGGGCTTTCTGAAGAGCCTGGAGCACAATCCCGAGGTGTTTCACATGGTCTTCCCAGGTGGCACTGAAAACTGCTATATCGTCCAGATATGCAAGACAGAATTCGTCCAACCCATTCAACACATGATTCACAAGCCTCTGGAAAGTGGCAGGTGCATTCTTCAATCCGAACGGCATTACCCGGAATTGGTAAAGCCCGTCGGGAGTTGAAAATGCTGTCTTCTCCTTGGCATGTTCTGCTAACGCTATTTGCCAATAGCCCGCAGTCAGGTCAAACGTGCTGAGGTACTTGGAGGCACCCAAGGTATCCACCAGCTCGTCAGTTCGAGGCAAGGGGTGAGCGTCTGTCTTGGTGACAGCATTCAGAGCCCTGTAATCCACGCAGAACCTCAATTCAGAGGTGCCTGCCTTTGGAACCAATACCACAGGACTGGACCAAGGACTACTAGAGGGTTCAATCACCCCAAGGTCTAACATTTTGTTGACCTCGGTCTTAATATAAGACCGTACTTTATCCGACATCCTGTATCCCCTACTTTTGGTAGGTACACTGTCTCCTGTGTCAATGTTATGTTTGCACCAAGGTGTCAAACCAGGCGACTGTGAAAACAGGGGGGAAAACTGCCTAAGCAAACTTTTCACCTCAGCCTGCTGATCAGAAGTCAGGTGAGGGGCCACTCGGACACCCTCAACGGAGCTATCTGAAGGACCGCTTTGGAACAGGTCGGGAAGAGGTTCTGACTCCTCTTCCTCAACGTCTGACGCCAGTAGCAGTGCTGCGATTTCGACTCTTGGGACGAAAGCCTTCAGCCTATTTACGTGGAACACTTTTGGAGCCTGTCCAGGCCTTCCAAGGTCCACTAAATAATTCACCTCACCCAGGGGCTCCACCACTGTGTAAGGGCCTGACCATTTGTCCTGTAAAGCGCGAGGCCTTATAGGGTTCATGATCAGGACTTGCTGACCAGGGGTAAAGTGAATTAAGGAAGCTTTCTGGTCGTACCAATGTTTCACCAGCGCTTGTCCTGCCTTCAACTTTTCACTAGCCAAGCCCATCAGGAGTACCATCCGTTTTCTGAGCCCTAGCACATAGTCAACTACATTGGTAGTAACAGGGGGAGTGGGCATCTCCCATCCCTCTTTGACGATGGCTAAGGGTCCCCGTACGGGATGACCGAACAGAAGTTCGAAGGGGCTGAAGCCAACACCCTCCTGTGGTACCTCTCTGTAGGCAAACAGCAAGCATGGTAAAAGAAGATCCCATTTTCTTCTCTGGGGCTCCTCCAGAGCCCCAATCATGCTCTTTAACGTTCTGTTGAAACGTTCCACCAGACCATTGGTCTGGGGGTGATATGCAGAAGAGAACTTGTAGGTGACCCCACATTCTTTCCACATAGCCTGCATATACTTCGACATAAAGTTGCTGCCACGATCTGACACAACTTCTTTAGGGAAGCCAACCCTAGTAAATATGCCGAGTAAAGCTTTTGCAACTGACTTGGCAGTTACAGTCTTTAATGGGATGGCCTCAGGATACCTGGTTGCATGGTCGACCAGCACCAGGATAAACCTATTGCCTGAGGATGTTTGCGGGTCAAGGGGACCAACGATGTCGATCCCTACCCTTTCAAATGGTACCCCCACAACTGGGAGCGGTACCAACGGAGCTTGGATTGTCGCGCCAACCTTACCAGACAACTGGCAGGAGGCACAACTCCTGCAGTGACTTTCTACTTGCACCCCCATCTTGGGCCAGTAGAAGTGCATAGATAACCTTTGCTTGGTCCTCTTCATTCCAAGGTGACCAGCAAGGGGAACTTCATGCGCCAACTGCAGGAGGAAGGGTCTAACAGCAAGGGGAACCACCAACCTCCTATGGTCTCCTTCTGTAGACTCTGTGGGCTCACTGTACAGGAGTCCACCTTCCCAATAAATCCGATGCTTCCCAGGAGGTTCACCCTCAAGCTGGGAGCAGGCCTGTCTCCTTAGGCCTTCCAGAGATGGGCACTCACGTTGGCCCTTACTGAAGTCGTCCCTATCAGGACCTCCTTCAACTAACAAGTCTTTTAGTTCAGGATGGTCGTTGGGGTCGAACACTTCAGGCATCGCCACCTCCTCGTCAGGCTCGGGCGATTGACCAACTCCCTCCACCGCAGTGGTAGGCGAGCTCGGGGGAATATTCTCTTTCCCCCGTCGGGACTTGTTGACTCCTTTCGCCTTGGGTTTCCCCTTCGGCTGGGGCGGCGTATTGGACTTGGCCAATGCTGCCCGTGCTTGAGACCGTGTGTAGGGTCTTTCGGCAGTGTCTCCTACGAGCCCTAGAGCTCTGAGATCATTGCCCAACAAGACCTTTCCCGGGACGTTTCTCTGAATGCTCACTGGAATCCTAACTGCTGTACCATTTAAAGTTAGATTAACAGGGATCACGGGAAACATACGGAGGGGGCCGTCAGCCAACTTAGTGGGCATCAGAGGAGCTCTGGCAACTTCCTCTGAGTCTACCAAGGTAGAATCCACTACAGTTCGACTGCACCCACTATCCCTAAGAGCTGGAGTATCCACTCCATTGATCAGCACACTGTCTTTAAAGTAGTGCTTGGTATTATCCGGAATCCTAGCATACGCCTCTGCGACTTTAGGCTCCCAGGAACCCAGGGACACTAAAACTACCTCAGCCTCTATTCCGCTGGGAAACGAGTCTGAGGAGAAGGATGCTCCTGTAATCTCTTCTTCCTCGTAGGAGGAGAAGGCCAGATTAGCGGAGTGGACCCCCAAAGGTCTAACCTTACAACGGGGATCCCCCTTCACATGGTCAGTGGCTCCACAAGAAAAACAAGCCCCATTGGGTCTGTTTACGTAGGGAGGCTTATTATAACCAGAGTTCTGTTTCGGAGGCGAACCTCCACTACCCTGTGAGTTCTCGTATGGCTTACCCTTATTTTTCTTTTTGTGGCCCTTATGGGAAGAAGATTTAGCAGATTCCCCACCCTCCATATCTTTGGACTTTTTCCCTTCCTCCTGCTTACCAGGATGAGTTTTGTCCTTATGGGACACTCGATGTGACACCCATAAGTCTGCTGCAATGGCCAGCTTCTTAGGATCTATCTCCTTCGAATCGGCCAAATGCTGCTTAAGCTCCGGGGAAGAAGAAGCAAAAATGTGTTCCAGCATGACCAGATTGATCATGCCTTCGAAGGTAGAAACCTTATAACCTTCAACCCAGCCAGTTAAGTTTTTCAGGGACTCAGCTACATACGACACCCAAGTACCACCTTCCTTTTTCTTATACTCTCTAAACCTTTTCAAATATTGGGTCGGAGTCTTCCCAAACTTTAAAATGAGAGTCTGCTTCAACATTGCAAAATCAGCGCGCTCAGCCTTCGACATTTCCATAATGGCACTGCAACCAGAATGGGGCAGTCTGCTGAGTAACCATGCAATCTTATCCGCATTATCAACCTCTTGAACCTCGCATGCATACTCAAACGCATTTAACCAGTCCATAATGTTATTTCGTTCCTCATACACACTGAGCAGATCTTTTGGAAACCGTGGATGAGAGGAAGCCCCAGAACCATGTCCAGGACCCTTGGACCCATTTGCGAACTGAAGCTTGGCCAGTTCCAACTGGTGATCCCTGTCTTTTTGTTTTTCTGCCTGGTCGATTTTCAGTTTGGCTATGCTGAATTCAAGCTCCTGCTGCCTAAACCGCAGCTCTTGCTTCTTGAATTCAAGCATAGCCTCCCCATCAACACTGGCAGAGGAAACGTTAGACATTACATCCTCCCTGTCCTCGTGGTCGTGATGGATCAGTGCAGCGGCAGAACCGTCGGTTCTGCCAGTGAGAGCAGCCCCACCACCTTCTGCACTGTCCTCGGAAGTTATAGCGTCAAGCTGCGCTTCTTGCCACGCCACGATTCTCTGGATCATTTCCAATTTAGTGCCTTGAGAGGAAACCCCTCTCTCCGCACACATCTTCTTCAATGTTTCAGATTTCGAAGCATTTAAGGTTAATAAAGTATTCGTTTCCATACTGTTGATAGGACTATGGCCTTTTTAACGTTATATTCAATACTTTACTGCGTGTCCTGGTTGGAATAACCTGAAAACGCCTTAGCTCGTGCGCAACACTGGATACCTTCAGTCGTATCCCACCGCTGTACACCAATTTGTTAAGACGGATTTCTGAACTCTGTCCTGGTGGCGCAGAGGTTCAGAAGGCCAACCTAATTACTTGGAACAGGGTAACCTCTGGACAAGCCAGACCAATCAAGGTAGCGATCGCGGCGGTCAAGACTAGGTCTCAAGAGGGGTGAGGGTGACTGAAAGCCCGCAGTGAGCACACAAAGCAAGAGCGCTTACAAACTACTCCAAACAGTTGTTTATATCAAAAATAGATACACATTTATTATAAGGCCTTGAAACTAATAACCACAGTAAAAGCAGCAATATACAACGATATTAAACCAACACATACACTATCCACCTAATATATATACAGAATACACAGTTTCACAGCATTAGCAGCACGAAATATGTTATCCACCTGCAGGGGAAGGAAAACAGGCAGTGCGAACCAAGGCGTGTGATATGTCCGCCTTCTGAGGCCCCTAACTAGATGGTAGTCCAATCCCTACGAAGAGTGGAGCCTAGCGCTCAAAAGTACCTGCACACGCCGGTGCCAATGGGCAGAAGGTGAAGCTCTTCGGAGGACGTTGGACAGCTCTGTAGGGTGCCCTAAGGAAGGAGAACACCGTCCGCGACTCTAGCGCAGCCTCCACTGTGAGGCAGAAGCAGGGCGCGAGTACGGACAAGGGGTGCTGTATTTACAGCGGGGAAAAGCAAGGGGCACTGCAGGAGGGCGACCAGATCCTAGCTAATCTACTCACCGGTCCCCGAAGCAAGCAGGCCCGAGCTTCTCCTCGATAGATGTAGCTTCTGGCAGGTTCTGAAGAGCAGGGAACGTCTCGTCGTCGTGCAGAGTAAAAAGACGTCCCGATCGAAGAAACAAGCACAGTTCTGTCGCCACGGCAGGGCAACGGAACGGCCGGGTGTATTCAAGCCAAACGAGCACCGTTCACCTCTAGCTTAGGGTTGCTAAGCAAACGAAGCGTGTGAGCGTGCCCCGGACTCAGAATACCACCCAACCTGTCGGCGATTACAGAGCAGGACTCCTTAGTAAGCTGGTCAGTCAACTGGATGGCCCAGAGACACTTCCGAAGGCTTACGGCAGGAGTTGATGAAGGTGCCGGGAATAGCTGGTCCTGCTATTCCAATAGGTCGAAGCGCCAGTACAGGCCTTCTTGTTCGATCTTAGGTGGAAAGGGCTTCACCGGACGACAGCAATGAGGAGCAGAAGTTCTTCAGGGGGTCACCAGCGATTCCTCGGTCCAGCCTCGTGTTCGCAGGATACTTGGCTCCTGTATCCCTGGGTTCGTAAGAACTCAGGAGATCGACCTGGTAGTGGTGTTTCCAGCTCCCTCTTATCCACGGTTCCCTTCGCGCCAAAACGGAGGGGAGCCAATGGGAGATCCGCTCATCAACACACATACCATACGTGGACCAATCACGGACCACAGTGGTCCCAGGCATTCACACCACCCTAGACTCTCTGGCACCCAGGATGTGTATTGGGACCAGACAGCCCAGCCCACATCCTGGGGGCACTCAAACGACATGTAGAAGCCCGCGAAAGCAACCGTGTTTCGCGGGAAACTACATGCCCAAATAAGGAAGGCCCCGGGTCGCCTGACCCGGGGGAAGGTAAAGGGAGCAAGACGGACAGTGGACGAGACAAAGGAGCCTCGTGGTCCGGCCATTTTGGGTAGCCGGGCCACCCTTTTGGGTTCGCGGCAAAAAGGTGCTCAGAACGGCAAAAGGAGCTCAAAATAAACCAAATGATCGCTGCCACCAGCCCAGTCCCTGAATGACTTGCACCGATCCAAAAACCATCCTACAAGAGTGTCTAGGGTCTGTAGAAGGCTAGAGACCCAAGAGAGCTGTAACTTAGCTTACAGTGCCCTCTTGTGTCGTGTTGCACTAAAATGGCGACACGATAAAAGAAACTACGGGAAACAGCGTTCCCCGGTACTGACTGTCTTAAGGGCATGTCAGTTTCCCCGTAAGAAAGGAGCGAAAGCCCAGAGGAGTACGGCAGAAGGCTGCACTTCTCTGGCAAAGTCAAGAAAACAGGTTGAAAACAATAGCAAAAAGTTTAGGGGTTGCCACATGGAAGGAAAGTTCCCTACAATAACGAAATCTTTCCTAACAATAGGTAAAGAAAAAGGACTAAGAAGTAAATGGGCCTCAAGGTCGGCCATCTTGGAACGAGGTTATATTGTAATGAAGGTGTAGATCTCTAGGCATTCAATGACAAGAAGTAACTTAAATCGGGAAGCGTAAAGGTGCGTAACTAAATAAATTAAAAGGAAAAAATTCATACAGTACAGAAACCTATTGTGCGATGTAAATCGGACATTACAAATACTAGTCCGCACATCGTAGAACGGGGAGAGGAAAGTTGAGAAAAATAGTGTACCATGTGAAATAGAGTCGAAATTAGCAATGACAAAGGGTCTTGAATCGAACGAAACGCTCGGATCTTAAAAGGGAAAAAAATAGCACGGAAAAAATGAGTATAATGTTCAGATTATCTGGCTAAGGTCATTTAATGACCATGTGTAACCTATCAGTTCAAAATAGGTGGATCACATGGATTCACATTATGCAGGAAGAGGGAAAAAAACCTTAAATCTCTCTCTCATTGCATGGACAACCTAGTGCAATATAGCAATCTCAATGGGGTAAATGCATTTATTTTACAAAAGATCAAAATTAAATGTGATAAGTATAACAGAATGACAAAAAATGAAAATTAAGAATAAGAACAATTTTTACACTGTGTTTACAGGCAATTATTTTTATGGCAACCATCTACTAGTCTCAACAAAGTAGTGCCTTAGATCACAGTCAGACACAGGAATAGCGATTTGTTTCTCTTTTTTGTTTGTGGCTTTCTTCCCTCTCCGGGTCTTTCTCTTATGCCTAAAAAAGCCCCCGTTGATGTATAAGGTTCAGCGTCTTTATTAGTTGGAGATGTGGACACCCCTGGTCTATTGGTGTCTTCTGTTTGTTCACGTTCACTAGTGCGGTCTGTGGAAGGCCTCTGGATGGGTTCACCAACACTGCTGTCGCTACTGTTACCTGAGTTTGCGAAGTTAGAGTCTTGTTGGTTATTACGATTAAAATTTCGCTGTCGGTAATATTCTTGCCAATTGTATACTATATCATTGAGATAGTCAAAGGTGTCTCTTTTAAATTTTCTCAATTTCCTCTGTTCAATTTCAGTCTTATAGTTTGCCAATTTCAGGTTGATATCCTCTAGTATCTCAGAGAGATCTTTTGCCGATTTAAATTTAGATATTTGGTCTATGTGTCTTGGTTGTTAAACGACCTACAAGAGGAGGTGACTATCAGTCACTCTTACTACAAAGAGAAGCTTATTGGATTGATAAGTTAAGCTCTTTACAGCCCTGGGGTCTAAATGAAGATTTCACATTGAACTGTTTTCTGTGATTTGAATTTGACAATAAGGAATGATTGATCTTCAACATAAAATTGAGAGTCACATCGCTATTCCTGTGTCTGACTGTGATCTAAGGCACTACTTTGTTGAGACTAGTAGATGGTTGCCATAAAAATAATTGCCTGTAAACACAGTGTAAAAATTGTTCTTATTCTTAATTTTCATTTTTTGTCATTCTGTTATACTTATCACATTTAATTTTGATCTTTTGTAAAATAAATGCATTTACCCCATTGAGATTGCTATATTGCACTAGGTTGTCCATGCAATGAGAGAGAGATTTAAGGTTTTTTTCCCTCTTCCTGCATAATGTGAATCCATGTGATCCACCTATTTTGAACTGATAGGTTACACATGGTCATTAAATGACCTTAGCCAGATAATCTGAACATTATACTCATTTTTTCCGTGCTATTTTTTTCCCTTTTAAGATCCGAGCGTTTCGTTCGATTCAAGACCCTTTGTCATTGCTAATTTCGACTCTATTTCACATGGTACACTATTTTTCTCAACTTTCCTCTCCCCGTTCTACGATGTGCGGACTAGTATTTGTAATGTCCGATTTACATCGCACAATAGGTTTCTGTACTGTATGAATTTTTTCCTTTTAATTTATTTAGTTACGCACCTTTACGCTTCCCGATTTAAGTTACTTCTTGTCATTGAATGCCTAGAGATCTACACCTTCATTACAATATAACCTCGTTCCAAGATGGCCGACCTTGAGGCCCATTTACTTCTTAGTCCTTTTTCTTTACCTATTACTTCAGTCCTCTATTTATCTCCATGGTCACATGTAGTCTCCATGGTTTGTGAACAACAAGCCACTCGGCTGAACAGACTCTGTTCAGGATTGCCCCCCTATGCTCCAGGTAAGCGTGAATGCATGTGCATTTATCTATCTAGGGACCAGGGAAATAGTTCCTTAGTCTCATGATTCTTTTTTTTCTGTTTTCCTTACACTTTCTTTAGTTGATACTCTAACTGACCTATTACTGCCGGATTCTTCAGCTGTTGACCGGCCACACAATCTTGACATCAGTTGCACATCAGCTTTG
The DNA here is from genome assembly GCF_040938575.1 of Ambystoma mexicanum. Classification (NCBI taxonomy): domain Eukaryota; kingdom Metazoa; phylum Chordata; class Amphibia; order Caudata; family Ambystomatidae; genus Ambystoma; species Ambystoma mexicanum. Next base: position 984,592,961 of record NC_090928.1, on the reverse strand, counting down.
AGAATTGTGCCATTTGCACATTCTTACCACGGTAATTCTTTACATTTTTTGCCTTGATTAAACATCATATTATGTTTCCATTACTTCATATCAGATTGCTAGGTATATTATACTAATCAGGACTTCATTCCTGTTCAGTTTGGCTATTCGTATGACAGAATTCCCACATACTGAGGCACCTCTGTAGTGACGGCGGGAAACTTAAGTTCTACATCCTTATGTGGGCCGCTGTATTGATTATTTTCCGCCCTCCATATTTTGGTTAGGTATGTTACTCAATTTTTTTTATCTCACACCTATGACTGTTACGTTTGAACATTGAGCTTGGCATTGATCAGGCTTTGTTTTCTTTAGATTTCTGGTATCTTTTTGGGAATTAGCCATGTTTTAAGGAACTAACTGATGTACGAAGACTGTCTATCTATTTTCACCGCTCCGTCCGGTTCTCTGTTTCCGGCATTTTCTACTCACAGAGGTAACGATTTTTGTATTTCTTCCATATTAGATTGATATAACCTAAGAATTATCTGTGTGTTGTTTTACCTACATATTTAATTTTCTTTAGCTTATGTTTCACCATCCACGTGATAGATCCCATTAGAGGTAGTACTCTACTAAATTACAGCATGATGGACGTTATACAGTTAATTTTGCAGGAAAAGATGCTTCAGTAGACCTTCAGCCCCTCTCTCGAGCAGGGGCAACCTAGTTAATCTTATAATGTTGCATGAATTACAATGCATATTAGAACATGTTACATTGTTTCAATTCCCTATTTTTTAGGGACAGATTAATGTTCTAAATACAATTAATGCCATTTATTTTTTAACTGTATACATTTAATATGACATGAACAGTCTATGCATTGTGCTTACAAAATTTTCTTTACTGAATTTATGCTTTCCTTTTACATTAAGAGTCCAAGTGTGGCCTTATGAAGAAGAGGAGAACTTCCTCGAAACGCGTCGCTAATCAATTTGGACTCCATTTTTCTTCAATTTGAGCTTTATCTATTGATACTGTTTCTATGCACTGTAAATAATCTTTGTCTGAACTATAATTCTTGCTGAAAATAATACAGCCTGACTATAAAGATATATATTTTTTTATCTCACACTCCTGTGTCTGACCATATGTGTTAGAAACAAATGTATGTACAATGCATATAACGCAGTTTAAACAACTGTATTGGATTAATCCAAACATTTGAAAGTGTGCAGGGGACGGGAGGGTTCCCAAGTTGAATCCTCTTTCTGTATATTTTCAACATTGGACATTTCATTTAAATAAAAGTGTTTGGATAGTGGCATTTCTGTCGCTATCCTAAAGAGTTTCCCTGCCTATGAGATCAAAACTAAAGATCAGTCTATGTCTCGTCAAAATTAGGCAAACTGTCCTTATGTCCAAAACGTACCTGACCCTAAAATGAAAAATGAACAACAAAAAGGTGCAAGGAAAATATGTGTAACAACTAAGTATTTAAATCCAATAAAACAATCCTTGCATCCAGGGGATGATTCCCTTCCTCTGAACGGATTCAGGAAGAATATAGAAAATTTTCTGTTTAAAAAGTGGTTCCTTAAGATTAATAGAAATGTCTCTTTCACCCAACACGTATGATGAAAACATGTCTTTTGCAAGTAATGGTGTTTAAGGATGGCAAAAGTGTATTTTTCCACATAGCAACGTATTAGAGAGGGTCTCCAGGTATAATCTCCTGGCCAGAACCCTTTGACAAGGTCTTATTGCCTGATGCACTTGTTTCACCAGGCCTTCTTACAATCTTTTCTGTATCTGTCGGTTCTCTTGTACTCCTTCACTGTTTATACTTTATTGGCTCCAGGTATTACTTGTTCCAACTTTTCCCATATTGGCATCTCATATATGGACACTTGTTTAGGTTTTGTTTGTTAGGGTTCATTGGCTTGTGGCAATATTTGTTCCAATCTCCCCCATACTCACTTCTCATATATGAACATTGTTACAGATCTTGCCTTTCCATTGCTTCATTAAAGTTAATTTGCTTATGACAAAATTTACTCCAGCTTTCCCCATATCGACATCTTATATATGAGAATTATATATCATTGGGTTGATATTCAAAATAGGTTCCCAATTGTTTGTACACCTGTCGGTATGCCCCGGTGCTCCCAATGCTTCTGGGCAGACTCACCAGTGTTTGCTGGCGTTCCTGACCTGTGGCGTATAGCTACAGTGAAGTCTGTGCCTCTGGAAAGCGCTTCCGCTTTGCAGACCCTCCCTGTGGTTCTCCCACCACCTTCACATTCCTTCACCGGTGAAACTGCTGCTCTTCACTGTGACCGCACCCAAGACAGCCTCACTACCACTGCCGGCTCCTCAGCAGTTCATCTGCAGCACCCGCTGTGCTTTTCCCGGTCTCTCGTTTGCCTGGCTGGAAGCGCCTGCATCCTTCCGCACATTCCTCTCATGTGCGTCTGCCTTCCGTTTTGCTCTGTTTCCTGCTTCACCCGCTCTGCATATCTCTTCTGCTTCTTTATCTTTCACTTCAAAAGGTACGCCATTTTATAATTGTACACACAGCTGATTGCCATTACAACAACGAGTCTGCACATTGAGCTTGGGGTTTCTTCTGCTCCACATTAACTCATTTCTCCTCTTCTTCGTCTCACTTTTTACACTCCATTTGATTTGAACGCTTGTTTGACTCAAAACTTTCAGAAATAGTAGGTGTTAGTGAGCATTATGTGTAATGGTAATTTGCTCAGATTGACAATATGCCATCAGTATTTTTACAGTTTGAGCGGGGGAGGGGAAGAAGAACTCCAGGTCTCTTCCATTGGAGTCATCACTTCCTCCTGATAGTCCTCCCCTCCCACATGACCCTCCTTCATAATGGCATCCCCATGGTCAGGATCAGGTAGTGGCTGCCTTCCCCTGGCCATATGGGAGGAGATATTCACCAGGGAAATAGTGATGACTTTACAGGATTCATCACACCCACTGGGCAGCCTGCCCGCCATTGTAATCCCATGGTCATGCCACCACCATTACTCAGGCTCCACCCGGGTCAGAGTCTCATCTTCTTCAGTCTACACGCAGCTCGTTTCTCTGTTGCCGGCTTCCAAAAACGTTGGAATTCGGGGGCTACATGCTCGTACGTGGCCCCACCTCCAGATAGTGTAACATTACCTGGGGACCTCCCCTGCTTCACCATGCAAATCCTCTCTCTTTGTTCTCTGTTTCCTCTCTGGAGTTAACAAACACTCCTCTTTAAATCCACTCATCTCAGTTGATCTAGGCTTTTCAGTGAAAGAGCCAGATAATCTTTTCTCTTTTTCCTTCTTCAGGTATTGATTATTGGAAGTATTGGTTATGGGAGAAAGACCCATATATGCCATTATATTGCTTTGCTTCTTGAGTTCCTCAGAGGAAAGAGTCCTCGTCTCCAGAGGGGTAGCATCTCCCGTTGAGGTCCCACTTGCCTCAACAGCTAGTGAGGGTGTTTTGCGGAGTGGGCTCACCTCCCTAACTCTTTCTTTGCCAAAGTACTTTTCCCAAGATGAAAATAATTATTTTATTTAAAAGGGTGTAAAAATTATACTTTCTGTGAACTACTTTTGTCAAGACAGCAAAGCAAATGTCGCTTGTTAAACAACAGTTTGTAAGGATGATAAAGTGAATATTCTCTTTCCCAACTCTCTTAACCACAACATGATTCCTTCTGTAAAGACACTATTTCTCTCCTGGTTTACTTGGCTGACAGGATTAACTTCCACTTCAAAACAACGGTCAATATTTTCTTCTGCATATGGCAATGCTTGTTCCACACTTCTTTACCAATACTTCTTATGGAGAGAATTATTTTTAATAGTCTCTTGGCTGGTGGCAATGTGGGTAACAGGTGTCCCCAAACTGATATCCCAGATAAGGAGAATTACTTGCACCCTTTTTGCCCCTCTCTTCTGCTTAGTTGATATTCAAAATTGATTTTGATAGATCTTTGCAGAGCGCCCCAGGTTTACCTTTTCCCTCAGATCAATTCTCCAGCTTCTTTCAGCATCTCTGTACCTTTTCTTGCTGCTGCGGTGCATTTTCGGTGTGGAATGGACTTTGGAAAACTGTCAGACACTTTGAGGTTTGACAATGCCTTTGACAGCTCTTCCGCGGCTTCCTTTGTACACATGGCTCTTCCCAGGAGCTCACCGCCCTTGGTCGCGTCTCCCGGCACTCCTGCAAACTGAAGCAGTTCTCTCGGGTTTGGGGATACCTTTCACATTCGAGCTGGGCTTCTCCCACTGCTGCCGTCCTCCACGGTCCCGCTTCCTGCTTCATACACTCTGCGGCACCTCATACCTTCTCTTCCAGCATCGGCCTCAACGGCTGCTTTCACTTCTGCTTCACCTGCTTCTTTGGCGTTCCTAACTTCCTTGGCTTCCGTGGATTCACCAGCTCGCTTCACCAGCATGCGATTCCCAAATGTAAACGTTCAGCTTCATTGACAGGAATTAAAACAACTAGACTGCACGGTCTTCTTAGCGGCACTAGTAATCATCATTCACTCTTTGCTCCTTTTCTTCGGCCCAGTATCTTAAGTATTATGGGTCTTAAGTCCATAATGATTTCGTTTTCATTGTTCGTTAAACTGAAGTTTATTAGAGACAGGAGATGTTCTCTGAATAGTATGTGCAGTGATATCGCGGATAAGCCTTTTTTCCAAGACAGAATGATCAAAATCAGGAGGCATTATTTGTGGCACATAGATTTTTAAGATGGAAATCTTATTTGAGTTAGGTGGTTTCTCATTTAACTGGGGAAGGATTTACGCAATGACAGCATGCCATCAGATATGTAGGGATTATAATGCTGTCATCCTCACCGAAAGAGTAACACTGCATCTCTCCTAAGGGAGCCACCACTTTACACCGACAGCCATCTCCTACCATGTGATCCTCCCTCATGATGCCAGCCCAAGGGTCAGGATCAGGTAGCAGCTGCCTTCCCCAGGCCACATCGGAGATTTTATGCTTGGGTTCAGTGATGACTCTGCAGGATTCATCATAGGAGGAATCGAGCAGTCTAGTGTCTGTTCCCACATAAATATCGGAACAGCACAGAGCACCTCATAAAGAAGACGCAATGGCAAGCCCGCAATCTTGTAAAGAATGGAGTAGTTTCTTACCTGTAACTCCATTTCTCCAGCGTTGGTATCTTTCATGGATTCACATGCTGTGAATATTCCCGGTTGTCAGGCTGGGAATCCCTGGTTCCTTGACTTAGTAATTTTCCTATGGAAAAACTTGACACCTTGAGATAGACGTTGTTGTTGGTGCTTTTGGACCCACCAATAGGATGTTGAGTGTATAGCTCTGCCCCAGCATCTTCCCCTCAGATTTTAACCAATGCAGTTGGAGGATATCCCCTAATAGAGTATGTTTGACTGTAGGGGTAGGCTGGAGGGTGCATGTGAATCCATGAAAGATACCAACGCTGGAGAAATGGAGTTACAGGTAAGAAACTACTCCCTTCTTCAGCATTGGATCTTTCATACATTCTCATGCTGTGAATAGATTTTATAGCAGTATACATGTTAGGAGGTGATAAACCAGGCAAACACAGATTAGATACTTTCAACTGTTCTGCGTTAATGCGAGAAGAATACATCTGTAAGTAGACAAAGGGAGAAAAAAAACACCAGAAGCTGCGGGGCTTACCTTACTGGAACAGCCGTTGAAGGACAGCCCATCCCAGCTGCACGTCTTTAACGTGCTGCTGATGTAAGCAGTAGAGCCTGGTAAATGTGTGGGGCACTGCCCATGTTGCCCCCTGGCAAATGTCTCTGATGGGGACTCCCACCCAGAGAGCCGCAGAGGCAGATGTGTCCCTTGTAGAGTGTGCTCTAGGTGCAGTTTGCACAGACCTATTGGCCTTGAAGTGGCAGAAGGAGATTGTAGATGAAATCCATCTTGCAATGCGCCTGTTTTGAAATGTATTTTACCTTGTTGGATGGGCCAAAGGCGACAAACAGCTGTTTAGTCGATCTAAAGGATTTTGTCCTGTCTAGATAATATTTCAATGCCCTTTTGACGTGCAGAGTGTGTAGGGCTTTCTCCACAGTGAAGTGGCATTTTGAAAGAATGTAGGAAGAGTTATGGTTGCATTTTGTGAAACTCTGAAGGAACTTTTGGGATGAAATGACAATTGTTGGAGAGGATCACCTTGTCTATCGCAAATCGGAGACACGGGGATATACTACCAAAGCTTGTAGCTCCAAAACGCATCGAGAGGACATAATGGCCACTAAGAAAGACACCTTCCATGTGAGCAATTTGATGTGTGTTGTAGATAGAGGTTTGAACCGGGGCTTCAAAAGCCCTGTTAGCACCAGGTTCAGGCTCCATACAGGTGCAAACGTTTTCTTTGGAGGAAAGGTACGAAAAGGCCCTTTTGAGAAGTGCTTGATTAGTCTGTCACTGTAGAGAGGGGAAGATCTTTTTATTGTAAATCTAGAAATTGCCAATAAGTGTACCTTAATAGAAGAGATCGCTAGACCTTCTTTTGCTAATTCTAGCAGTTAAGGAAGGATCTGATGAGGTGTTATGGCCCGTAGATTCAGGTTGGGCTGTTGCACACAACATGCACAGAATCTTTTTCATTTGTGGTTCTAGGAAACTTTAGAAGACGGAGCTCTAGCAGCTGCTAGAATACACCAACAGTCTTGAGGGATGTTCAATGGCTGAATACGGAGTGGTCAGGAGCCATGCTGTTAATTTGAGAGAGCCTGGATCGTGATGAAGAATAATCCCGTTGTTCTAGGATAGTAGATTGGCATGAGATCCTAGATGGATTGGATTGTCCACTGCCAGCTGCAGGATGTCCGAGAACCAGGTCTGCCTGGGCCAGTACGGCGCCACCAGGATCATTTTGTAGTGGCCTTTGCGTATCATCTGTATAGTTTTCCTGAAAGGAAATGGGGGAAACGCATATGCGAACAGCCGTTCCATGGGAATGAGAAAGTGCCCCCTTGAGAGTCAGGATTTCTTGCACTGCATGTTGTTGTGATTAGAGAAAAGGTCTGGATGGGAATGACCCCACGTTGAGAACATCTTGGAAATCTGGATGGTGTGCAGTTGCCATTCCTGTGACGGCGATGAATCACTGCTGAGGGTGTCTGCTTGCTTGTTCTGTATCCCCGGCAGTTGGAAGATTTAAAGCAGAAAGTTGTGTTGGATGGCTCAATGCCAAATGGTCTGCGCTTCGTTCTTGTTACTCACCGGAATGGAGAGTACGTAAACAGGCCGGACCTCTATTGCTGGGAATTTGCTTGAAGGAGCAAGGGTTGGAGCCTCCACCCAAGCCTCCTCTCTGTGAGGGAATGAACTCTTTAAACCGATATGACCACCTGCTGAACTGTACAGACAAGGGGACCGATCGACCAAAAGAGCGGGGAGAACAGACCGTCTCAAACCCAGGCTGTAAAGGAAAGGATAACAAGTTAAACAATCTGCCAATAATGAATCTGGTTTTCCCAAGACTATTCCCCTTTAGTAGTACCTGGTTTAATCTCCCCTTAAGCCAAAAGAACCGGAGCAACCTATAAAGTAGAGAGGCTTTTGTATGTTGCTAAAGGTATAACTCTTCAGTATGGAAAATCAAGAAAAGCTATACTTTACCCCTGATGGAAATAGGATTGATGTAAAGCGTCCTGGGAAACAACGAAAGTATAAAATAAAAAAAAGGGGGAGGTTAGTAAGGCAGCTATCCCCGAGCGGAACGAGGGTCGCACTGGTTTCGGGATGGTGCACCACAGCAAAGCGTTCAAAAAGATGCACTTAGGAAAGAAGCCAAACTCCACAGAAGATGGAATTCCAATTAGTCTTTCTTACCGGAGTAGTTACTATCCCAGAGTCCAGGAAGCAGGCAAGGGGTCTGGTACACGGGCGGTCAAGAAACACAGCAGAATCAGTGTCCAAGAGTTCAGAAAGCAGGCAAGGGGTCTGGTACACGGGCGGTCAAGAAACACAGCAGAATCAGTGTCCAAGAGTTCAGAAAGCAGGCAAGGGGTCTGGTACACGGGCGGTCAAGAAACACAGCAGAATCAGTGTCCAATAGTTTAGGAAGCAGGCAAGGGTCTGGTACACGGGTGGTCAGAAAACAGTTCAATCGAGGATTCAGAAGAAGGAGTCCGCGTGCAGGCAGGGTCGGTACACGGGAAAACAAGGACTTCACAATTCAAGGTACAAGGAGAGCACTTCGGAAAGTATGCCGGTTGTAACTTTAAACAGAAGCAGCGTTCTGTATGCCGCTGTGGAATAAGTAAACAACAAAGAGGCGTACCGTTTGAAAATGAGGCTCCCATCTCAACGCCGAGAACTACAACTTCACAGGTTTTCTGGATCCTGTAGTTCGTGTAGAAATTTTCCACGGCAGCTGCCAGCGCGATAAGAAGGGCGCATGCCGGCGCCGTAACCCTTTATGAAGGGCGATCACTTTCCTGTCCCTTATTCTGGCATTACCTGGAATTCCCCAATTGTTCTTGCGTATACGAGAGCAACGAGGCAGAACCCGGGGAAAGTGGTGAGGCCGAGGGCGAGGTGTAACAGCATCCACCCCCAAAGGCGGCGCAGACCCCCTCCGTGCATGGAAACGGCGCAAGAGAGCCGGAGAATGTATATTGCATAAGGGCTCCCAGGACCTGTCCTCGGGACCGTACCCCTTCCAATCCACCAAATAAAAGGGGCGCCCCCTACGGAGACGAAAATCCAGGATGTCCGCCACTTCGTATTCATTATCCCCATCCACCTGAACCGGAGGAGGGCGATCGGGCAGCCGAACCGAGGGTGGACAAGGCTTCAGGAGACATACGTGAAATACAGGATGTTGATTCCACGAGGTAGGTAAAGAAAGGCGTACAGCCACCGGATTTATAATCTCAATAATGGGAAAAGGACCCACGAATTTAGGCAACAACATACGTTTGCCAGGAATCCGCAAATTACGGATGGACAACCAAACTTTCATGCCCACCTTATAATTAGGTGCCGGTATTCTGTGACGATCAGCATTTTTCTTTGCCCTCGCCTGAGCTAGAAGTAGATGTGAGCAAACCGTACTACGGGTCGTCACCAATTCCCTTACACAGTCCCGAGCCGCCGGGTTGTCAATGGGAAGCGTAGGATCAAAAGGTAATGATCGTGGATGGCAACCATATAGGGCAAAAAATGGGGAGACCCCTGAGGCGGTATGCATGGAATTATTGTAAGCGAATTCAGCAGAAGGAAGCATCGTCAACCAGGAAGCTTGAAAACGAAGGCAGAGACACCGGAGATATTGTTCAAGGGTGGCATTTACTCTTTCAGTTTGCCCGTCCGTCTGAGGATGATAAGCAGAACTGAACCGATCGTCAATACCCAATGAAGCAGTCAAAGCCCTCCAGAAACGTGATGTAAATTGAGAGCCACGATCCGAAATCAGGATGGCAGGCAATCCAAAGAACCGGAAAACGTTCTGGAGAAAAAGGGAAGCCAAAACAGGAGCAGAAGGCAGACCTGTACAGGGAATGAACAATGCCATCTTGGTGAAATAATCAATGACTACCCAGATAGTGTCAAGGTAGATCCACAATAAAGTCCATAGAAACCATGTACCATGGTTTGTGAGGCACAGGGAGAGGGTGTAACAGACCCACAGGTCTAGAACGGGAGACCTTGCATTGGGAACATACAGAACAGGATGCCAGATAGTCAATCACATCCCTTGACATAGTAGGCCACCCGGACCAACGGCGTAATGCCTCCAGCATCTTTTGCTGACCCGGATGAGCCGCACAAAGGGAATCATGAGACCAAGCCAGAGCACGCAATCGTGCCTGTCCTGGAGGCACAAACAAGCGTCCTTGGATATAGGGTAGGCCTTGAACCACATCAAGATTGAGAGTCTCACATTCTTCTTTATGCGCGGAGACCCAATCCGAAATCAAAGTCCGCAGGCTAGGTTGAGGGGTGCAGGCACAAACAACGTTACCAGGTAACAAGAGCGGTTTGTCAGAGGCTTTGTTGTCAGAATGGAAGGCAATGCGTGACAAAGCATCTGCACAAGAATTCAATCGGGCCGGTCGATATGTGATTGTGAAATAAAACTGGGAAAAGAAAAGATGCCAACGAGCCTGTCGCGCAGTAAGACATTTCATTGATTTAAATGCCAAAAGGCTCCGATGATCCGAAAAGACTGTGACCTGATGTTGAGCCGCCAAAAGATGGTGCCGCCATTCGGAAAAAGCGTCTTTTATGGCTAGGAGTTCTCTTTCTGTGATTGGATAGTTGCGCTCATAGGGCGTCAATTTCCTTGAAAAGAATGCAATCGGATGGGCTTCCCCTGAGTCTGGACACCTTTGAGATAGAACCACCCCAATAGCCGAGCCAGAAGCATCGGCCTCCACCAAAAATGGGAGTAAGGGATTAGGGTGCTGTAACACTGGAGCGGAAGTGAAGGCTGCTTTAAGGGTGTCAAAGGCTCTTTGTGCCTCCTGGTTCCATTGATAGGATTTCTTAGAGCTGGTCAAAGCCGTCAGCGGCGCTGATATAGAAGAAAAAGACCAGATGAAGCGCCTATAGAAGTTCGAGAACCCCAAAAAGGATTGCAAGGCTTTAATCGATGTAGGAACGGGCCAATCCAAGACAGCCTTAACCTTAGAGCGACTCATTCTTATACCCCTACTAGTTAGGTCGTAACCAAGAAATTCCACCTCAGTCAGCTTTGACAAATAGGTGGTTTTCCCTCAACCGTTGCAAGACAATTTGCACGTGTCTCGTGTGTTCCTCGCTGGAGGGTGAATATATTAGGATATCGTCCAAATATACTACAACAAACTGATCCAAACAGTCATGGAAAATATCATTCATGAACGCCTGGAAAGTGGCCGGGGCGTTACAGAGACCAAATGGCATCACCAAATATTCATACAGTCCGTAGCGTGTTTTGAATGCGGTCTTCCACTCGTCCCCTTTTCGAATTCGAACGAGGTTATATGCACCGCTAAGATCCAGCTTAGTAAAGACTACAGAAGAACCGAGCTGGTCTAAGAGCACTGAAAGGAGCGGGAGGGGATATTGATTTTTTACCGTCACCGCGTTTAATGCCCGATAATCAATACAGGGGCGGAGGTCGCCCTCCTTCTTAGGGACAAAAAAGAGAGGAGAAGCCGCAGGGGACCGGGAAGGTCTAATGAACCCAGTGGCCAATGCCTTGTCAATGTACTCCTTTAATACCTTATCTTCTGGAACCGTAAGGGAATAGACCCTATCCGCCGGGACCTTAGCACCTGGCAATAAATCGATTGGGCAGTCGTAAGGCCTATGAGGTGGCAATTGGTCTGCCCCTCCCTTGTCAAACACATCACAGAAAGACTTGTATTCAGGAGGGATTTCGGTTTCAGGAGATTTAGTGATGGCTCCAATTATAGACATAGATGCCACCAAGGCTTGACAAGAAGACTCAGAGGACACACTAGTGTCTAGGAAACACTTTTCGTTACACTCAGTGGAAGGAAACTGCACAGTTTTTCTTGTCCAGTCGATGGCTGGATTATGATGTTGCAACCAAGGAATGCCCAAGATGACCTGGAATTGAGGGGCTTTAATGAGATCGAAGGAGATCGACTCAGCATGTCCTTCCTTGGTTTGCATATGAATTAAGGAGGTATTTTGTGTAACTAGGCCAGAGACCAAGGATGTACCGTCCACAGCGTGAACAGCCTCGGGTTGGGCTTTAGAGACAACCGAAACATTCTTACTTGTGGCGTAATCGTAATCCATATAATTCCCGGTGGCGCCCGAATCAATGATCGCCAAAGAAGAAAAAGTACTACCTTCAGTGGTAAACACCACAGGAAGGCTAACAGGAACAGAAACAGCACCATGAGAGTCCAAGGAAAGCACCCCCGGCGTAGGGAGCCTGTCTATCGCCGGGTTCTGGCGTTTCCCGGCTTTTTGACAGGTCTCTTAGGGCAATCCTTCAAGAGGTGTTCAGCAGATCCGCAATACATACATAAATTATGTGTTCTGCGATAATCCCGTTGTGCAGAAGTCAAAGGACCTCTTACTGCCCCGATCTGCATAGGTTCCGGAAGCGAAGTAGAAGGAGAAGACTGTTCAACCTGCAGAGTAACAGGGGCTGGCGACTTGCGTTCACCCCTTCTTTCGGTTCTTCTAGCGTCTATTTGTAATACCAAGTCCAACAGTTCACCAAAAGTGGTTGGAACCACTGGTACTGTGGCCAACACGTCCTTTAACTCTTCTGACAACCCTTTGTAGAACACGGCTGACTTTTTCTCTTCCGGCCAATCAGTTTCAGCTGCCAACTTATTGAATTTAGTAAGGTATGAAAACAAAGAGGATGTGCCTTGACGCAGATTGAGGAACTCCAGGTCAGTAGCCTGGGATTTATAGCGGGTGTCAAATACTCTGTTCATGGCGTGATGAGAGCATCACAGTCATAAACGACGTAGCTATTAGATTCCAGTAACGGATTAGCCCAAGCGGCTGCTGTACCCCCAAGATGAGAGAGAACAAAGGCTGCCTTCGTAGTAGAATTAGGAAAAGCAGTGGGCCGACAGAGAAAATGTAATTTGCACTGGTTGATAAACGTGCGATAATGTTTAGGATCCCCAGAGAATCGTTCTGCGGGGGCCAGTGGGAATTGAGTAGCCATAAGCACCGGGGTAGTCGTAAAGCCAGAGGCAGAGGGTGTAGGACCGGTTGAACCTGATGCCGTAGCAGCAGACGTATCCACCCCCAGGGTGTGGGGGCTTGGAAAACTCTGCAAAGTGTCGATCCTTTGATGGATAGCACTATGTGCGGCTGACATATCAGAACGAAGTTCAGATACCAAACGAACCAAGGTGGTTAAAGGATCAACTTCTTCCATGGCTTCTGTTTCTGTTACTCACCGGAATGGAGAGTACGTAAACAGGCCGGACCTCTATTGCTGGGAATTTGCTTGAAGGAGCAAGGGTTGGAGCCTCCACCCAAGCCTCCTCTCTGTGAGGGAATGAACTCTTTAAACCGATATGACCACCTGCTGAACTGTACAGACAAGGGGACCGATCGATCAAAAGAGCGGGGAGAACAGACCGTCTCAAACCCAGGCTGTAAAGGAAAGGATAACAAGTCAAACAATCTGCCAATAATGAATCTGGTTTTCCCAAGACTATTCCCCTTTAGTAGTACCTGGTTTAATCTCCCCTTAAGCCAAAAGAACCGAGCAACCTATAAAGTAGAGAGGCTTTAGTATATGGCTAAAGGTATAACTCTTCAGTATGTAAAACCAAGAAAACTATACTTTACCCCTGATGGAAATAGGATTGATGTAAAGCGTCCTGGGAAACAACGAAAGTATAAAATAAAAAAAAGGGGGAGGTTAGTAAGGCAGCTATCCCCGAGCGGAACGAGGGTCGCACTGGTTTCGGGATGGTGCACCACAGCAAAGCGTTCAAAAAGATGCACTTAGGAAAGAAGCCAAACTCCACAGAAGATGGAATTCCAATTAGTCTTTCTTACCGGAGTAGTTACTATCCCAGAGTCCAGGAAGCAGGCAAGGGGTCTGGTACACGGGCGGTCAAGAAACACAGCAGAATCAGTGTCCAAGAGTTCAGAAAGCAGGCAAGGGGTCTGGTACACGGGAAGGTCAAGAAACACAGCAGAATCAGTGTACAATAGTTCAGGAAGCAGGCAAGGGTCTGGTACACGGGTGGTCAGAAAACAGTTCAATCGAGGATTCAGAAGAAGGAGTCCGCGTGCAGGCAGGGTCTGTACACGGGAAAACAAGGACTTCACAATTCAAGGTACAAGGAGAGCACTTCGGAAAGTATGCCGGTTGTAACTTTAAACAGAAGCAGCGTTCTGTATGCCGCTAAGGAATAAGTAAACAACAAAGAGGCGTACCGTTTGAAAATGAGGCTCCCATCTCAACGCCGAGAACTACAACTTCACAGGTTTTCTGGATCCTGTAGTTCGTGTAGAAATTTTCCACGGCAGCTGCCAGCGCGATAAGAAGGACGCATGCCGGCGCCGTAACCCTTTATGAAGGGCTATCACTTTCCTGTCCCTTATTCTGGCATTACCTGGAATTCCCCAATTGTTCTTGCGTATACGAGAGCAACGAGGCAGAACCCGGGGAACGTGGTGCGGCCGAGGGCGAGGTGTAACAGTTCTGCCTTGTTTGCGCAGATAAAATATGGGGGTTGTGTGGTCCGTGAAGGCTCGAACCACTGAATTCTTGTTAGCGGAAGGAAAGATTTCAGAGCCCAATGTACTGCCCGCAGTTCCAGCACGTTTATGTGGAGTATGGCTTCTCCGGGGTTCCAAAGGCCTTTGACTTGGTTCTTGTCCAAATGAGCTCCCCATCCCGCCAGGGAGGCATCCATCACAATCGTGAGATGGTAATTGGGTTCCACCTGGGGCATAACTTTTGCAATGTTGCAAGGGTATGTCCACCATTTTAGTGTGCTTGACAGATTCCAAGTGATTGTAACTTTGTCTGACCAGGAACCCCGGATTTGGAACCATTTGGTAGCCATAAACCTTTGCACTGGCTGCATGTGCAGCCTACAGTGGGTGATTACAGGGATGCAGGAGGACATGGTCCCTAGGAGAGACATGTAAGTGCGGACCGTGACTCGCTTGTTTCGCGTGAAAGAGTTTGCTGGGATTGTCCATTTTTTTATCCTGTCCGATGAGGGTCTGACAAGACTTTGGTCTGTGAGAAATTGAGCACCCAGGAACACCAAATCTTTTGAGGGAATTGTGCAAAATTGTGTGTAATTTATTGTAAATCCCAATTGTTGGAGCAGAGTTTCTTTTTGTCTGAGAGAACACAAAGCTTGTTGATATGTTGAACCTTGAACCAACCAGTCGTGCAAATACGGGTAGACGTGGTGGCCCTGTTATCGGCAGAAGGCTGCTACAGGTGCCAGGCATTTCGTAAACATCCTGGGTGCTGATTTCAGGCCGAATGGAAGTACCCGAAACTGGTAATGGCTTCCGCCGACCATGAATCTTAGGTACTTTCTGTGCCTTAGGTGTATTGGCACGTGGAAGTATGCATCCTTAAGATCTAACGCCACCAGATATTCTTGGGGCTGAATGGCCTTTATGACGACCTGGAGTCTTACCATCTTGAATTTCTGTGTTTTGATGTTTTTGTTCTTCCTTCGCAAGTCCAGGATTGGGCACCACTTCCTGTCTGGTTTTTTGATGACGAAGTACCTGGAGTATACTCCTTTTCCTCTTGCTGAAAGAGGGACCATTTCGATGGCTTGTTTTCTTTGCATTTGACGTACCTCCTCCTATAAAAACTGAAGGTGAGGATGAGAAACCTTTACGGGAGGCATCGGGAATTGTGCACGCTTGAACTCCAACAAGTGACCATACTGGATTGCATCTAGCACCCACTCGTCCTTTGTTATTGTTTGCGACTCGTTGAGGTAGAACGCCACATTTCCCCCCACTGGTCTGTCCCTGATGCAGTCCTTGTTGTGCCTTATTTTGCCTACCTCTTTGAGAAGTGGTTGATCCACACTTTCGCTGCCCTTGATGGTATTCTCTGTTGCGCTGAGAGGATTGGTAATTTCTTTTTTAGCTCTGAGAGTAGTAGCCGGGTCTACTGTAGTTCTTGTTGTCTCTAGAAGATGAGAATCTTGAATTACCCGAAGCCCCTTGAAAGGAGCGAAAGGACTGCCTGTCCTGCAAGGCTGTAAGAGACATAGCAGTGTCTGAATCTGCCTTCATGGCTTGAAGGACCTCATATCTTTTCCCCAAACAGATTTTCCCCTCCACATGGCATATCGATGAGCTTGTGCTGCACTTCCTGCCGAAAACCGGTGCAACGTAACCATGCTTCTGGGTCTGTAAATGGATGCGATGACAGACCTGCGGATAATGAAAGGCGCTGGGGGGATTCAATAGTCCAAGAATTTAGCAGTTATGCTTAGGTATTGGTTCATGGTCAGATCAGAGGAGTCGTATTGGTGCTTATAACTTTTTACTTTATTATTGCTTTTGGATTTCCACAAGGCAAATTGGAAACATCATAGTGGCAGATAATGCCAGTTTTTGAACATTGGTGAGTGCAAACAGCCGACGGGCGTTTCGACCTAAGTCTTTTTCAGGACCAATTGAGTAGTATGATGTGCTCTTAATAGGGCTGATCCCAAGAGTACTGGGATGAGAAAGAGGCATGCTGTTGCAGTAGTCAAGCAATTAAGCCTAACAGCCCAGTCCACATCTGATGGAACCTGGGAGGCATAAAAGGCCCCCCTCAAGTGCAGGCAATCGTAAGGAGCTGGAACTGTGACGGAAATGGAAGCTGTAGCAGAAGGATGAAGGAAGAAGGCACAAAGCTGGCAAACCAGGCAGAAGTGGGAGAACAAGAGGGACGCCGGAATGTGGAAACAGTAGATTATACCTGCTTGTTCTGAGAGGGTCCTGTTCCTTCAAACTCTTAAGTGCAGAGTGCAGAGGCTGTGCAGCGGAAGGCATGCAGGAGAGCTCTTTTTCCCCATTTGAGCCTGATTGCTGTGGTTGCCGCGCATCTAATGGGCTGGAGACCGAGGCGAGGAGCAGTTGTCAAGCCGTGGGTCTCAGGAATGAGAGGGGCTCCATAAATGTGTGGCCGGACCAGAGACACCTTCACAGAGGAAGGGTGTGCGGATCCCCAAAAAGTCAGAAGCAGTAGAAGTTGTGGCAGAAGTCATGAAAGCAGTGCAGCCTGCAGAGCAAGTGTTAAACAAGCCGATGAATGAAGCACGCCATTATATTACCTTGCACAAGCATTTCTGGCAACAGTATCCAGTTCCCTATTTACTCGTGTATAGTTTAAAGCGAGCAAAAGTCGTTTGTTGAAGCGGTCATACCAGAACAATGGAAATGTAGCACTCGCATACAATATGAGAATCCTTTTACTTGCATGAAAAGCAAACACTGCTTAAACCCATTGTTCAACCCTTAAAAGACTGTTACTGTCTGAAGGAGTGGTTGTGTGTCACAAATCTGAAAGAGCGAACATTATAAAGACCATTATTGAAAACTTAACCTTGATAATACAATTGTTGAAACCTTTAACTAGTGAAAACTGCATCAAGGAGTGTTCGCGTATGCCTAATTGTGATTCTCAAAGGAGGAATGAACTCTTCCCTTCACTTTCATATTGGAGTACAATTTAATATCAATCTTTAAACTCTGAAAACTACATTAAGAAGTGGTCGTGTGTGCCTATTTGTGATTCCTAAAGAAAGACTGAACTCTATTTTTTACTTTAACGCAGCATACCTTTCATATGCCGCGGTTCCGGAAGCACCTCAAAACCTTCCTCTTTGCTTCTGCTTTCTCTCCCCTCTCCCCTGCTAATTACTGAAACTGCACTGAATCTGCAACTGGGCCACTTACCAATCTCGGTCCTTGGCCCAGCAACTCTCCCCTGCACTGCCCCCATGGCAACCCATGCACTGCGGGACTGTCTCTGTATCCCTAAAGCCCCCCCTTCCCAGCACTTGTCTGCACTTACTTTGCACTTGCCACCAGCTGGGCCTTATTATTTATCTTGTTTTACTAATCCTGTATTGCACTTTCCTCTCTCCCTTTCCCCCCTGCACTTTTCCCTTCCCCTCTACCCATGCACTTGCACGATCTGAATGACACCTGGCCTAGTAGGATTGTTGTCTATCTCCCCTTGTTCCCCCCTCCCTTCCTTGTTGCGCCTTGAAACACTTGTGTATAGGTGCGTTACAAATGCCATATCATATCATCATATATATAAGAAGTTCAAGCGTATATATTTTTGAAGAAGATGACAAGCATTGCACAATGCAAGAGTCTCCCCATATTAACAGTGAAGCCAAACTTTCTCAGAGCAATCTAACTTATTGTGAAGTTGATAACAGTTCAATTGGCCTAAGATAGTCTGCAATCAATATCTGACAATAGGAGTGTGGCACCTAGGCTTCTGGGTAATTACTTGGGCTGATAGCTAGCAGAAAGCTGCTGGTCAAATTAGGGAAGGGAAACTAACAGCTTGTAATGACTATTTTTAAGTGGACACAACCTGTTGTGCCAGACACTGTGGAAGACAGAGAGAAGTGATTCTGAAAGGCAAACCCAGATTGTTATTGTGGCAGACAGACGATGGAGGCAAAGAGGCTGCCCCAAGAGAGATATTCAAGGTGTTAAAGTACTTTAAAGTATATCTCGTGAAAGTCTGTCTAGAAATACAAATCACGGAAGCTGTGTTAGTAGACCAAAGTACTAAAGCTGTGGTGGTATATCTGGTTGTCAGTAGAAGTAACACTGTAGTAGTCTAAACAAGTTGGAGTACAGTGAGGCAAAGGTTTCTGTTCTCATGGTAAATCAAGTAGAAGTGAAGTTGTAGTAGAAGCAGCAGCACTCAGGAGTCATCCTGACAAATAAATAATTGTGAATTCTAAAACTGTAACTAGGGAAATACTAACTGTTAACCAAGAACTATGCATCACTGACAGTTTTGGAAATTGTTTTACTGTCTAACTGTGGCAAAGCATTGTGGCGGGGATTAACATTGGTGCTATTTGGTGAAATTGGAAAGTGGATATTTCACCAAGGAGAAGAATTTGCTATCATTGAAACTTTGGTTAACACACTTTGACTTTGAAACATCAAGAACTGATTTGAGACATGTCTTTCTTTGGTTGAGCATTAGCATAATTTACTTTGAATCCTGTGGAAGGGAAATTACCCAGGACATTAGAAGGTTATTCAGAAACTGTGAATGTTGTTCATGTCATGTTGTATTGCCATTTATTTTATTTGTGTATGTGTTGCTTAGTGTGAGGAACAGTTAGCCTGTGTTAAGAGTGTTTTCCCTTAGCTTTGGGTAGGCAACCATTCCTCAGCAGAGTAGGGATAGCAAGGCATTTTTATCATATTTATTTTGAGAATAAAATGGCATGTATTGATAACTTATCAAACAGTTGTCTGTATCCCATTACTGACCCCTCACAGAACAAAGGAGATGTTCATACTACTAAGACATTTTGCGATCATTTTGTGATTAGTTTGGTTGCTCACAAAAAGTCCAAAATATTAAGTAAGATGAAATATAATATATTTTTGATACTGGAATACACTAAAATAAATATGTTGACCCTCCTTTTGTAGCTAGATTGAACCGTGCCAGGTCACTGCTGTAGGATAAGACGTGGCAATAGCAGAGGGAGTATACATTAGCCTAATAGCGCCAGCAAGGCCCCCCGTAACATTACATACAGAGGTAGGTTTTAATGAATGCACTCTGCAGGCAAAGGGGTGACAACAGGGGCGCCTGCGGGTGCAAGGCCTCAGGTAATTTGCCCGCTTGTGACAGCCTTGGTCTCCAACCTGAAGTACTAGTTCCAAAATGAAGAAGTTACAAAAGGGGGCACAATCAGGAACCTCTGTACAGGAAACATGGAGACTAGAAAAATTAAACTAAATGATGCAGGAAAGTGAGGCAAGGAGAGAAGAGGAATTTTGACGATACGCTTCCATTTCAAAGAAACTGAGAAATAACACAGAACTATTAACAATGAAATTGAGAGTTTGGTGAACAAGCCAGAGAGTGGGAGGGAGGGAGGGCCAGTAATACTGAGATTATGTAGAAGATACATATGGGGTATTCATTGTTAAGGTTAAACAAGTTTTTAACCATTAAACAATAACAAATCAAAATAACAAAAATATGATGGGATAACAATTAATGCAGGGAGTTTGTTACCACCAATCAAAAGTGCCACACGTATATCTACATATTTTTGCGTTCTTCACTAACACTGCCTTTAACACAACATCACTATTATCCCTCACCCCTTTCCAAAAGGAAAACCAAGAATCAGGCCGGTGTGCAGAATAAGTATCAAAATACACGCCACCTTACTCAGTGGCTCACAACCTTTCCTTCCAACAACTTCAATACAAATAAGTTGGACACAATTCACTTTTGGGAGTACAATTCGCAGAACATCTAAGACACCGCAACATGTGCATTTTTCACCTTTACTTTATATTCCCCCATGTTAAACAGAAACGCAGGTCTATACAATGCTTCAAGTTTTCAGGGGGTACATCCCTATGCAATGGCTTCAGGAAAAGGTATATCAAGGCATGTACAAATACTTATTCAGTTTATTTGAGAAAGCATAAACTGATATATTCTTATGTGATTTACACAGCCACGTGTAGCATGTCTTGTGAGATTTTTTTGTTAGTATGTGATATTAACAAAATTCTATTTCAACATGAATTTATTTTACTCCTGATCATGGCAATATAAAAAAGGGCATTTGCCAATACAATACCTTATGTACTTTGGTCACTCACAAAATACTCTTAATATCAAGTTAATTTAGGCAGCGCCCGAGAACATGACGTGACAGTTTTGCTTTATTGTATAGATTGTAAATGGTCTGATTTTCAACGAAACGTAATGCTTTTCTATTTTAAAACAGAATAGACATGCGCAGCCCTCTTTATTTCAGTCCTCCCTGCACACGTTTGAGTTCTAGCAAGATTTTGCCACAACAACATTAATCAACAACCTCTTTTCTCAATATAGAATGAACCCTTTTCCTTCAACCCCAGCATTGAACAGTCTCTCATACAATTTGAAATCGGTCACTGTCATTATAAAGCGTGCTTTTAAAGCAATTGTTTCACTTTGTTTAACCTAGAAAACACTTTCCTGAACAACACAGACTCAGATATTCTGTCGGATTTAAAGTAAGATGCAGGGAGAGTTCAACAATTTAACATTTTGTTTTGCACCCCTTTCCTTAAGGGAAATTATCAGGTTTGAAAAAGGGATACAGGTGGCTGCCCGTTACTTTATTGGACTATACAGTTATTCACATTGGGAGAGAGGTCGGAGGTTTATAACTTCTCCATGATCACCCTGTGTCATTTGGCTATGTCGGAATTAATTAAATTAATAATAAATCACAATGGCTAGGGATCTACTCCTGGATGCCCTCCCCACGAAATGTCCAAATGGGAAAAGATACCAATTTAACAAGACACCCCCCACCCGACCAATGGTTTGTTATGTTGGGATTAGGTACTTACATTGAATATTCCACTGGAGGCATGCTCAGGAAAGTCATCAAGCTCCAAGGTAACCTCATAGAAAGCAGAGGGATCTGGTAAGAATGCCCATCCAGACTCAGTCCTTCAAAAGTGGCAATCAGCTCTATGTGGCCACACTAAATTCCTGCTCTGCTATCAAGCACTCCTCTGACATCTGCCACCTCCTCAAACTTATGGACCTCGATGTTCTTGCTCTTACTGAAACATGGTTTAAGGACAGCTTTGTTATGAGTTTTGACACACTTCTCCCTGAAGGCTTCAAGATCCTCTCTGTGCCCAGGTTCACCAGCCAGGGGGTGGAGTAGCCCTGATCTTTGCTGAATGGATGGATCCCTGTTTCCACCATTCCCACTCAGGTCTACTCTTCCTTTGAAGTCGTGGTCTGCATGCTCTTTCTTTCGCCTGTAACCTCTCTTACCGTGGCCACCTTCCGTCAGCCGCTTGCCCAGTCCACACTCTTCCTCTCAAAATGGGCTGACTTGGCCCCTTATCTCCTCTCCTCCTCTTCCCAACTCCTCCCGCTGGGGGATCTTAACATCCATCTGGACTCTACTGACTGTTCAGAACCTTTACACAACCTGTGCGACTCCCTTTCTCTCTCCATCCTACCATCTGGTCCGACGCACACTGCCGGCCACACCCTGGATGCTCATCTCCCCAATCATTTCACTCTATTCAGTAACAAACTCACTCTCATGGACTGATCACTCTTCTCTCTTCTCACTTAAAGCTCCCTTCTCCTTCAACATTGGCACACCCTGCACCACCTCCTGCCTTCAAGATCATCCGACCCATGAAGAAAGTGTCAGTGGCTCCCTTTGTCTCTACCTACTTTCCTCCCTCTACTCCTACGGCTGACTCCCACCCTGATACAGCCCTCTCTAACTTTCAACGCTTCATCTGCAACACTCTTGACATTCTTTCCCCTGTCATGAGGGTCAGACTGAAGCCTGCCAATAAATGCAACTCTTGGTACGACTCCTATCTGGCTGCCCTTAAACACAAGTGCAGTGTAGTGGAACGGAAATGGGGATCTTTAGGTGCAGGCTCTGACAAACTGGCCTGCTGCCTTCTTCAAAGGCAATATAGACTCTGCATTTGCTCCAAGACAAGAGTCTATATTCAAGCCTGCATCTCTGCAGCATCTAATAACACAGCCAAGCTTTTCAAAGTCTGCAAGGAACTGACCAACCCTACTGCAGCTGCATCCTCTACTGCACCCACCCAGCCACTTTGCTCATCCCTGGCTGCACATTTTACCACCAAAACACACAACATCCTGTCCTCTCTCTCTTCTTCACCCCCTCCTGCAACAACATCTCTTGGGCCCCCTGAGCCCCACCCATCCCTCCCCCTTTTCTCTCCTCCCTCTCCCCTGTCACACCTTATGAGGTGTCTAGACTAGTCCAATTCTATGAAAGCATCTTAGAAATAGGTGGACCCCAGCCCCTCCAAAACCATCAAGGACAAGATCAACACTCTCTCTCCAGCCTTCTCAGACCTCTGCAACCTCTCTTTCGCCACTGGAGTTTTCCCCTCTCCCCTCACACACTCTTGTGTACCCACTGCTCAAAAAGCCCTCTGCTGACCCCTCTATCCTGGCAAACTATCACCCGATCTCCATTACCCCTTTCCTGGGAAAACTCCTAGTGAAGCTGGCTATCACTCAACTTACCCTCCACTCTGAATCTGTTGGTTGTCCCCATGCTCATCATTCTGGTTTTAGAGCATCCAGAAGCATGGAAACTGCTCTCCTCAACACCCGTGAAGGCCTGCTCTCAAATCCGGACTAACTCTCCTTCTGTCCTCATTCTTCTCGACCTCTCTTCTCTTCTGCTTTCGATACAAAAAAACGCAACATCCTGATCTCTCGTCTCTGTGATACCCTGGGCATCACAGATCGGGCATTGGTGTGGCTCGCCACTGTTCTCTCTAACCGACCTTCCCAGGTGAAACTTTGGTCCTTTCTCTCCTCTACCACTCTCTCTAGTTGTGGTGTCCCCCAGGGATCTAATCTATTGCCCTGGTTCTTCAATATTTACATAGGCCCCTTGGCCCGCAGGATCTCTAACTTCAACTCCGACTGTTATGCTGACACACAGCTCTCTTTCAGGCTACCCTCTGCCTCCTACTCACGCATCCCCGTCTGTCCGCAATTCACTCTTGGTGTGCTGCTAACGATCTCTGTCTGAACGCCAGTAAGACAGAGATCATCCTCATTGGGACCCCTTCTCCCGCTTTCCCAATTTCACACTGGTCGGGCCTCCCTTGGCCCTGCGTCCTCATCTACCAACGAGGCAAAAAACCTTTGGGTCATCTTCAACTCCACTCTCTTCTTCTCTGCTCACATCCCGGACAGCCCCAAAAAGTCCCAATACCACTGCACCTCTTCAGAGGTATTCTACCTTTTCTCACTTTCCCCCAGAGGCTCACCATCTCGAGAGCCCTGGTCCTCTCTAGGCTGGACTACAGCAACAGCCTCTTTCTTAATCTTCCTTCTTCTACTATCCGTCCTCTACAACTCATCCAGAACAGAATCGCAAGACTTATCCTTGGCCTCAAGCCTAGGGACCGTATCTCTCTAGTGCTGAAATCCCTCCACTGGCTCCCCATGGCTGCAAGGATCAAGTTCAAGACCCTCTGCATAATCCACAAGACCTTCTGGGGCCAGGGGCCACACTATCTACAACGCTCTCTTCCTAAATACTCTCCCTCCAGAGCCCTCCGCTCGTCCTCCTCCAACTCTGTGTGTGAGCCGTTTTTCCAAACAGAGATTTGGGGGGAGATCTTTATCCTCAGCTGCGGCCTCCCTCTGGAACAGCCTCCCTGCCTCTCTCCGTCTTGAGCCGGAGCACCATAAGTTCCGGAAACTCCTGAAGACCTTCCTCCTTCTCTCTCCCTTGCAAGCCTCTGCCTTTTTTCTCTACTCTCTACCATCCTTCCTACTTCTCCCCCATAACCTTTTGCAGTTGTTTGCCTGGTTCACCTGCAGAGCCTTACAGGTCCCAGGCTCCCCCTCCAGTCTCCGCACTTGCCTTCAGGCTGCTGCACTATGTTCAGGATTACTGCACTTTCAGCGTACTCTCCATGAGCGGGGTAACCTTTCTGCACTTAGCCCAGAACCCTACTGGACTGATGTGCTTGTATCCCCACCATCTCCCCACACCTGCGTTGTACGCATGCATGACCCGAATGTACTTATGACTTAATTTTGTTTGTCCTGTCTGCCCCCTCCTGCACCCCACTTCTTGCCCCCCCCCCCCAGCTTGGTTGCGACAGTACCACTTCATGCACTTGTACTAGGAGAAACGCTGTCAGGCCTAGTATGCTAGTTTTCACTGTTGATCATTCGGAAACTTCAAGACATAAGAAATATAACTGTATTTCCTTGCTCCCTCCCGCTTCGAAGCACTCCACCTGTGTATAAGCGCTGTATAAATAAACAATTGCAATTATGCATAGTGTGACAAATCCTTCCATGTTGTCCCTTGTCCCCAGAAGGGGGACTTTTCCTCAAGGGGCCAGGGAGGTGAGGCTGCTACCCGAGAGTCCCCCTGGTGGTGGTGCTCAGTTGGAGGATCCCATGGGTGGGGACCCCTCTATAGAAGAAGTGAGGACAGTCCAGGGAGAATTCAATATCCACACCATCAAGCGCCCAAGACTCTATCACCCAAATCTACAACTAGTGTTCAGGCGTCCCCCATTCTCTCTCTCCTCGTTCTCCTACTAATTTCCTTATCCATGTGCATCAGGAAGATAGTTCTGTGATGAGGAGGAGTGAATCCATAAGTACTGCCACGAAGAAGGGCAGAGTAATGAAGAGCCCTACGCTGAACCGATACAAACATGCTAGCTATTGGAAGCTAAAAAGACAATCCGGCATAAAAACTGATGAAGAACTCCCCTCGATGTGAGCCTGGCCCCCGAGCAGCTTCACGCTGGGGAGTGGAGTAAAGTGGAGAGGACACGCTGCAGACCCAAACACCTGCAATGAGAAGGCGGGGACCGAGAAGGAAGAGAAGAGCCACAACTCACCTGGTTGTTGGGAAAACCGGTGTCAGGTGGCAGAATCCAAGCCAGCCAAGTGTTCCAGGCGAGACCCAACGCATGGTGAGAAACCAGAATGGGGAGACGGCGAAAGCTGCACGAAGACTGCGAGAGCCCTGGGGAAGCTGCAGAAGCTGTACCCTCGCGGACTAAGTGCAAAGGTATGGAGAGGGCGACCGGGAAGAGACAGGGAGATCCCACAGGCTGTGTTAGTGCAGAGGAATCTTCGTCATCCCAGTGGGACCAAAGAGAGAGACCGGTTGAAAACAGAGGGGATGAAATACCACCCCAAAGAGATGCCTGGCAGGATAGTGAACCAGGGCTAGACAAGAGACATTACAAGGGTGAAATAAGGGTCGGGGATAGGAATTCTGAGAAACCAAGAGACTTATACATATAAAATAATGGCTGGCAGGTTAGTGAACCAGGCTTAAGAAAAACGCCTTACAGAGCTAAGAAAGGGGTCTGTGACCCACACAAGTCACAAGAATTAAAGGGGAAGAGATCCTTTGCCACAATTTACAAGTCATCCAGGGGAAGAGATCCTTTGGCACAAGTCACAAAAAGACTATTGGAAAAGAGGGACTGAGAAAGGCTTGGGGAAGGGAGACGCCATCCCAATATTGTTTTAGAACTTGGAACATTGACGAGAAGCTCTAGAGAGAGACAGACCTCCTCCCTGACCATGGGGAACAACACATTAAAGGCCGCATGACGGCTAGGGGAAGAAGAATATTCCCGCACCATTTATGAACTGCCTGAAATATCCTAAAGAAGGGAGTCATCCTGTTAGAAGCAGGAAACCTTTTAGTTATAGGTTTCTGTTGAAGTGTAAGGGACGGAAATAGGTTTGGGACATAGGACAGTGGACTATTTAATTTTGACTGACATTCTGACAGCCTTAGTTTTGTTTGAGGCAGGGAAACCCCTCAGTTATAGGGACATGCAGGGCCGTTTTCCTTAATTTTGAGTTCAATAAACATTTATGCCAACAAGCATTCCAACTTTGTGTCCGCTGTCGACTTCTGCACCCTTACAATAGCCTCCAGCATCAATCCCTCTGTCCTGGTACCCTGCAGATTTTAGTCTTTCTCCTGGTCTCAACCACCTCCTTCTGTCTCTTAATAATGTCATAAAGTTCCAGTCAGCTTAGAAAATTTCAGACAGATCTCTTTTAGTCAGCTCATCATTCTGGACAGGAAATCCTAATTTTGGCAAGAGCCCTTTTTCCTATTGTGCATCTACTTTTAACCCATAATCAAAGCCCAAAATGTCTAAATTATGAGGTGCCAGCTTATTGGAACACGATTTGGATTGGACATCTATTTGCCCTTTCCCTTAAGCAAGGCCTAGCCCCTTTTCTTTGATTAGTTCCTTTAGTTACTAGGCTCCATTTCTGGGAGTTATAGTTCCACCCATCTGGAATTGCATTTCTGAGCACCTTCAGATATGACTTAAAATCTTTAACAGTACAAGTTTCTTCAATTTATAAATAAGCTTCACAAACATTTCTGAATTGGTCTGATCATGCCAGTCGCAAAGCACTGTGTCTCATGTTGGCACGCAGTTGTAGGTACAAATGGCATATTGTTATGATTTATTCAAACAGGATACTAATTTGCGTCACAAGATGTTATAGACTGGCATCTAACTTGACAAGCTACCATCTTCCTGACTCTCTGCTCTGCATTTGTTCGAGGAAACTACCATCACATTTTATCTTATAATTCAAGGTCGAATTTTGAGAGAAGTTGCATCATCAGATGGGGCTTTTCATAAGCTTATCCATCATATTGGAAGCTTTTTTGTAAATGACAAGGAGTTCAAGTTAATGGACAAAATATGATTCTCTATATAAACCCATGGTAAATGTATTAATGATATACATACTTTTCACTTCACTTAGTCAAACGTTTGCTCTTCCCAAGACCCTGATGTAATTCTGGGCACTCAGTGTTGATTCAGCCTGCAATAAAACAATTAACTTTTTTCAAATTGAATGGCCGGTTCCTTGTCTCCTTCGGAAAGAGAGGTACAACTCTACCCCCAGACTCATGTAGCATTCTCTGGTATGGTATGGTATGGTATGATATGATATGATTGGTTATTCATAACGCGCTTAATACCCAGAGGTTTCTAAACGCGGACCCGGGAATCGAACCTGTGTTGCTCCGTGCCGTTTTGCTTCTAAGGCGAACATGTTACCGCCTAGCTATCCTCCTGAGATGGTGCATGTCAATTGTCCATCAACTCAGGGTTTCACTGCAAAATTGAATTTAATTGAATATGATTCAGAGTTAACATCCATTAACAGCAGTTTTTGTTGACTCAGTTTTCATCTCTTCACCCCAATAAACCTTGGTCAAAGGCATACGCTCCTCTCCCTTTCTAGCTCTGCAGATGCTTCAAAGAGATTGCTCATCCGTGTCTGGTACATGTAGGGGGAAGGTCACTGCTTGGCCTTGAATCTTATGAAGGGGAAGGACTCTTTGGTTTAACTACAGGTTTTAAAGTCAGCTCTGATAAACAGAAATGAGTGCTTTAAATGTCACAATTTCTTTCTTTATAGACATGTCCTACATCCATATATCTTACAGCACACAATCTACGTTTTTCTCCTGCACCATGCCATCAATGTTCATCTTTACGTCCTGATATATATTCACATTTCTCTGCCAAAGGAGATTCGTTAATGCAGAGTTCTTTGCCTCCTGAACTATAAACAAAACAGGGGAATGTCAACTCCGATATATATAAAAAATAAACTATATGTTCTTCTAAATTGCAACTTTGCCATCTTTGCCAAGTGCCATCTTTGTGCACTACATGCATTACTAAAACAATCAGTCTTTGTTCTTTTAGGTCGTGTCCCAGAACCTCTCTGCAGAAGACACAAAAACCTGACATTTATTTCCTATGCATGTTATTGCTCATTTAAAAATGTGATTAAAAAAATGAAAACCACCACTAATATCAAAGGGGGCCAACATGCCTTAAAAACAAAAATGTCAATACATTAGTGACACCAATGCTCTGTCACTTGCTCAGGGGCGCAGACATTTTGATGGCTTACACATGTACCTCGAGTACCCATGGTCTAAAGTTATATCAAAACATTGTTTTTCAAACTCCCACACCAACGCAGAATGATTAAAATAATATGAGGTTATTCTGCTGCTAGTAGCATATCAAAGTCTTAAAACGATCTTTACATTGGCGACCATAACATACAATTGAAGGGTTCACGTCTCCAAAATGCAAGTCCACTAATTGTTGAACAAAGGTCACCCACCACCAGTGCCAAAAAAGGGCTGGAGTCTTTGAATTAGTTATTAGTGATCAAATTAACAAGTGGTATAAGCATACTCCAAAGGCGAGATTGTTCCTGTGAGCAATGACTAGACCATCACACGGATGATATATTGTAGTAACAACAATATCATTGGGCCACACAGAAGGGTTTTAACAGTGTCCATACAGGCCCCAGAATTCTAGGTATTTTTTATTGCCAATTAAAGTGTGCCCCTGCAAAACTAGTTTGCTTCACAGCATGAGATGAGAACAAAATGCATAACAGTTGGGCAAAGGCTAGAGTGGAGGACTGATTAAGGGTTTATTAAGAGATGGTGGAAAGGTGAATCTTTACCTGTCTAGGGATCATTAACAAGTCTTCTTCAGACAGCAGATGGATTAGTAAGGCATTCCAAAGAATACATGCTTGAACCATAAGAGAGCAACCTCCAGTATAGAGTTTCTTGAAAGAAGGACCTTGGAATAACCAAGTATCTGAAGAGCAAATGTTCCTAATGAGACTTTATTTCTCAATACGGTCCTGTAAATAGTGATGGCCCTTTCCGTGGTTATCTGTGTGGTTGAAGCACTAGGTTTAGAACTTTATGTAGTAGAAAAAAAAACACCAGGGGAGATGCTTCAAGGGACTTGTACTTCAACTTCCTGTCTTACTTATTGTCATCTGGCAGTACTCTCATCTCTGGATGTTTCTATTACTTGTGTTCCTCCTTTCAGGCCTTGCGTTGTGCTTACATCGCGTTTCAGTGTATTTCACATTTAATATACTCTATTTACGGCAGGTCTTTGCCTCTCCTATCATACACTCCACTCGAGCTTTTACCTAGATCCACAGGTAATGTCAACTCTAGTTACAATGGCCCGATCCATTACCATCTGTATTTGTATTTATTTTGTTTATACAGCACTTTACTCCAAAGCGCTGAACATTTTAACAACTTGATTTATATAACAATATAACGGTAGAAGTAAATTACAATTATGAATCAGCCCAACAAAACAGTAAGAAGAGCAATTAAACTGAAGGGAATAGGGAGAGTAGTGCAGTAGGACTGTGAGGGAGAGGGAGGGGCGAGGAGGAGAAGGAGGAGGGAAAACGGAAGGGGAAAGGGTGAGAGTGGGGTGGGAGGGGAGGGAGATGATCCAGGGGAAAAAGATAAAGGAAGGAGGGGAAGCAAGAAGGGGGAAGGGGTTTCAAGGCGGGGAATGGAGAAGGAGAGATTTAAGGGAAGTGCGGAATGAGGATCTAATCTGTATGTATTAAGCCAGGTACAACATATGCTAAACTATCTCTTCTCTGAAATTCCTGTGTGAAATTGCTTTATTATAGTGCTATCTGCGCCGGTTTCAATGGTGTGTCCAGACATCCCCATTGGCCATGAAACTGCTCCTACATTGTCACCACATAAAAACAATGCATTGCTTATATGAACTTGCCAGCAAATGAAACCTGAACATGGCCAAGTGAGCAAGGAATTTGCAAAATGTGTGCCCTGTTTATGACTTATGACCCCCCCCAAAGCACTTCAATGCCATACAAATGGCAGTAGACGCTGTACAAGTGACATAGAACATAACTTATAACACGAAACATTACATGCATTTGACCATGCGATTGTCCGCACAAACTATAAAATTGCTCCAGATAACCTTTCATAGGGCCCTTATCTAGTCAACTAACTACATTTGGGACACTAAATATCGAATATGAAAAGATCAAAAAACGGGCTAGCTTCATCCCCACTCAAACACTTACATGAAATGAGAATTCTCTGCTTCCTCTTTAATGGTCGTCATTAAAGGGATCGGGCTGCCCTGGCTTCTGACACCCCTCTAAAGATAGCCCGCAGTTGAAAGAAAATAAGGTATTTCCCCTAATGCCAATACAAGAGATTGAGCCCTCACCACATACTATCATATGACATGCTAACGTTCTCCAGTGATGATGCAGCCACATACTTCTGGTGTACACCTGATTCCACCATATTCAGCGTCTTGATTATTGATCCTTTATGAATGGGCCTGAGTAGGATAAGGGAGGGGGGTGTTAAGTGGGAAATAGGCTTTATGTCTTCTTTACTTTTCTTCTTCATACTTGCTTCTGTATGACTATTCTTCCTCAGTCCTCCCTTTACATCTCTGTCAAAGCTATACGGAGGACGTGAGTTCTTTTTCTTCACTTCTTCTTTTACTATTTGTATTTGAAAAATAGAAAATGTTCTCTAGGTGACAGCATTGGTCAAAATGTAAAGATTGTTGGTTGACTCTTTTTCGCAGGCCGGTTGGCCGATGTAAATCTTGGTCACAATAACAATATATTTAAAAAAAAAAGAAAATAAAAAGAATTGGGGTAATACTTGTGTATGCAGCAGTCATGGCAGTGGGAAGAGAACGGATGAAAAGTAAAAATCAATGCAACCTATCAAAAGCCTCAACACAGGAAGGGAAGACAGGCATGGCGAAAGTCAAGGGAATGGAGGGCGACTGGAAAGAGGAAAAGACAGGGGGGGCGCTGTTGAGCAGCCGTCAAGATGGCTGCCTAGCTGTTTAGCTCCGTGCACAGCCGCTTTTCATCCGAGGACTTCTGCTGTCTGAAGTGTCTGTGCGCCTATCTGGTCGACCCCCTGTCCTCCCCATAACTGGGGCTACGTGTCGCCGCGATCCTGGCTCGGATCGGACCCCTGGAGCCGGAGATCTCCGTGAGCAAGATCCTCGAGGCTGCCGTGGCGCTCGGCGGCCCAACGTGACATTTTCCTCAGCTTGCGCCGCCCCCACTGCTGCCTCCCCTGCCGCATCCCTCCACTGGGCTGCCTGACTGTGGCGCGTATCGCGGGTGCTCTGTGATCCGCGCTGGGAGCGCCGTGGGCTGGGCTTCACCCTTCGCTGACCCGGCATCCGCAACTTGGGCCGCGCCCTGCACCGGCCCAACCTGGACTGTTCCCCCGCGCTGCTGCCGGGGTCCTCTGGCCTTGTTGTGGCCAGTCTTGCTGGCCGGAGAGCCCGATATCGGGGGGGCCCCGGTCCGCCCCTCGCCCGCGCCACTCGGCACCCGGGCGGTGCGTCCCTCCTGGAGGAGCTACGCCTTTCGCTTGGCTTGGCTGCCGCGCTCGGCGGCTGTTGGCCTGGGACCCACCTTGGAGGCACCGCGGGCTGGACTCCCGCTGGCCTGGCATCTGCGGCCTGGGCTGTGGCCTGCATCTTCCCGCTCCGGCTCGTTCCCCTGCACTGCTGCCGAGACCGGACCTGCCTCTGGCAGCGCCTGAAACCGGGGAGCCCGTGTCCGCTCCGCATCCGCGCCGCCCGCCGTCTTGTGGTGCATCTTCTCCGGAGGAGCTGTGCCCATTTCCTGACTGGACCCTCGTGGGCTGTGACTCAGGTGAGGGGCTGCTGGGGCTGCTGCGCGCCGGAGCTGCATTGACCCCTTTTCTTCTACTGCAGGCCATCCCCGGCCTGGGCCTCTCCCCCGCGCTGCGCAGCCCCGGCTGGCTCCCGTGCTGCATTGCTGGTCTCTGGGCCCATACCCTGCGGCGTTGTTGCTGCTCCACATCCCGGCGGGCCCGGATTGCCCCGCTGCCACCTTGCTCCAGGCTTAATGGACCCTAGATTGATGGAGCCGTGGCCCACACCTGCACAATCTCCAGTGTGCCCGCCTTGAGCGGGGGGGCCCTGCTGCGGAGCTCTCTACCTGTCACTGCACCACCTGCCAGCTCAGCACTACTACTATGGCACAGCTTTTCGTCTTTACTGGTCATTGCCTTCACTGCCTCATGCAATATCTGCCTGTGCACTAATGCCCACACTCCTCCTGTTCGTTCTTCCTGTGGTGCTTTCTCAGGGTCTGTTCCGGACACAGTCCTCATCCACTAGGGCGGTGGGGTCGCACTATCCCTGCAGCTACTCTATACTTCCCTGACGCTGTTGTTCTTGCCGCCTCTGCCAGGAGTTGTCTGGGCGATTCGGATCGGCGGGCTGGCCCACCGACCTTTGACTGCGGGACTTACGGTGGGGCCTCTCCTGCACCTCCACACCGTGTGGCCTCCTGCCTCAACGCCTTTACTCAGGTCTCCACTCTGGCCACCCAGTGCCCCCACTACATTATTTACGATGTCTAACAGATCTAGGAATACCAATAAAACCGGGGCCATGGACAAATTTGCTAAAGCCACCCCGAGGTCCGACTCGGCCAAAACACATCAAGCGATCCAGCTGACGACCCGCCTTGCGCCGAGGCACCTGCCATTGACCTCAGAGCGATAATGGAATCCATGGCTAGAAACTTTGCAGCCTTCCACGAAAAGCTTGATGACATTAATGCCAATGTAGCATCGCTCAGAGCCAAACTGGATCAGCAGGGGGTTCGAATCACGGAGAATGAAGATAATATATCTACACTCCAGGGCACTGTGTCCACTCTGGTCTCAGATATGAAGGCTGTCAAGGCCAAATGCGATGACCTCCAATCTAGGTCGCGTAGAAACAACATACGCATCGTTGGTGTCCCCGAAAATGCGCTGAAGGGTCGACTGGAATTGGCGGTCGAGGATCTCTTGAAGGACCTATTGGGCAATCCAGACATGTCTCCCTTCTTCACCATTGAGAGGGCCCATAGGGCACTGTCACCGCCGCCTAAACCTGGTGACTTTCCGAGGCCCATCATTGCTAAGGTTTTGAGCTTCAAAGACCGCAACCAAATTCTCTGCCTCGCACGGGAAAGGGGCAAGTTACGAATGGACTTGCAGGTGATCAGGATTTTCCCCGACGTTTCTACCGGAGTTCACAGGAACGCCGCCAGTTCCTTGGAGTGAAGAAACTCCTTAGGGAGAGGAACATCCCCTACGCCATTCTCTTCCATGCACGCTTGAAGTTCACGTTCAACAACAAACTATACTTCTTCACGGTGCCATCTGAGGCGGTTAAATTCATAGAGGCACATGTTCCTCTCCACCCTCCTGCTGATGACTCTATGAATAATGAGTGAATCCTATGCATGCTCTGCGCTGCCTTGATACTATGCCTACATGTAGATCAAGTCCTATCACTCTTGGTTCACATCCATGGGCGACCACACCTCTGCATTCACCTTGAGACAATGCTCTCCTACGCAGGTTTAATTTCCGCTCTGTATACCCGCTCGCCGGGGTGCAACTGTTATCCTGTCCAGTTTATTCTCCCACACTTACTTCTGTTGTTCTCTGACATGCAGAGCTCCCTTGTTCTGGCTGCAACCCTTTGCCCCCTATTCACGAACACTGGGCATTGTTTTGTCTCACTGTTTCACTTGGTTTGGGTTGCTGGGTACGTGTGTTGTTCCCTGTGCCCCATTGTGTAGGACTGGGGTATTCACGATATGACCGCTAACAATGTTCGTTTTGTAACGGAACCAGCTGGTTCCAAGCGTGCTTCTGCACGGCAACGGTGCAACCCACTGCGATTGCACTGTTCTTGGATATGCCCTTGTTGGGGGTTAGCCCCTGTTGGGCTTTTGTACAGTCTGGGCCACGTTGGGGCCGGCCCAGCTCTGTACAGTTGAGGGTGGGTGATGTTCACACTGCTGATTTTGGGTTAGTGGTGAGGGTGGCGGGTGGGAATGGGGTGTTTGAAAAAAATTGCATGCAAGGTCTCACGGCGCGCACGTTGCCAAAACATGAGCACACTCCCGACTTTAACCCCGGGAATGCGCACTACTGCTGGATCTGTGATGTTCATTGATGCGAGTATACGGAGATTAGATATTTGCCACTGATATGTCTACCGTCATAATGTCCTGGAACATCCGCGGATTAAGCAATCACACTAAAGCCCGTAAGATCATGGCCTTTGCTAATAGGCATGGCTGCAAGGTATTACTCCTACAGGAGACACACTCCAATGCCCACATTCCAGGCACCATGGCCCCGTCGTGGGGTCCCGCTAGATTCTTTACTTCCTACTCCTCCCAATCCAGGGGAGTCCTCACAATGATCCACAAATCGATTAAATTTATTCTGCACAAAAGCTATATATGTCCTGAGGGTCGTTATGTTATACTGCACTGCACGATGGTGAATAAAGAATACCTACTTGTTAACACGTACTGCCCCAACGTTAACTCTCCTGAGTTCTTCGATGCAGTAATTGCTATACTGTTGGGATATGTAGGAATCCAGATTATATGGGTGGCGGGGGCCTGAACCTCATCCTTGACACTGTCCTGGACAGGACTGGCACGTCCTCTCGAGCCCTAACTAGCGCCGCACACAGACTAAGTGGCCATATGCAGAAGCTCAATGTTTGCGACGTCTGGAGGACACTACACCCCTTGTGCCGGGAGTACACTTATTACTCGTCCGTGCACGACAGCTCGTCTCGTATAGACCTGTTCTTCGTGTCAAATGAAACCATGGCCGCGGTAGAGGGGTCCTGGATCCTCCCCCGCACACTGTCCGACTACGCTCCAATACACTATCTGTGAAGCTGGGTATACCCATCCCGACACTCAGCACCTGGCGATTCAAATCTGAGGTCCTCAGGGATATTGTTTTTAGGGCTGATATCCTTGCAGACATTGTATCCTTCTTTGACCACAACTCTCCTCAAGACACATCAGCTGCGGTCAGATGGGATTACCTTTAAGGTATATATCAGGGGGATGTCCATCTCACGAGAGGCTGTGGTACTGAAAGCAATCGGAGCTGGCCTCGGTCGCTCTGAAGTCAAATTGAAGCAGTTGGAGCAGCAATGCTCCACAGGCGCCGATCCCGCCATACTTGTCAAAATTAGCGAGGAACTGCAGGCGTACAATGCGCTCGCTTACCAACGAAGTCCAGTACTTCAGCCGCCCACAGGCCGCCAGGAAATTTGGCGAGGGTGACAGACCGGGGAAGACACTGGCAAACGTGGTGAGAGAGGAATTTGGCCGAGCTCAGATCACCTCCATCAAAGATGTATCTGGCAACGTACAATGGGCTGACCAACAGATCTTGGAGGTATTTACTGAGTTCTACAGGTCCCTCTACTCCCAACCTGCCGAACACTCCGAACGACACATGCGCGAGTTGCATGCTCAGATCCCTACCACCGAAATATCCCCTGCTGCCCGCGACCAGCTGGACTCCCCGGTAACACTGGATGAGATAGTGACGGCCATCTCGAACCTGCCCAAAGGCAAGGCGCCGGGGCCCGATGGCCTTACAGCTCAGTTTTATCAAGAGCACGTGGCCATACTGGCTCCCAAATTACTCGAGTTCTGGGATGAAGCACTCCGCTTCTCCATCCTCCCCCCGTCCATGCGTGAAGCTGTCATCACGGTACTGCTCAAATCTGGCAAGCCGGACGACGAGTGTGGGTCCTATAGGCCTCTTTCCCTCATGAACCTTGACACGAAAATCATTGCTAAGATCATAGCTAACCGCTTTCTCCCCATTATGCCATATCTGGTCCATGAGGATCAAGCAGGCTTCGTCCCCGGCAGGTCCACCTCCCATAATATAAGGAGATTGTTCAATGTTATGTCCCGTATAGATCAAGACGCCCAGGCCGTGGCGGTCACTCTGGACGCTCAGAAGGCCTTTGACATGGTCTCTTGGAACTACATGTGGCTGGTGCTGGAACCAATGGGCGTTGGTCCAAACATGATCGGGTTCATTAAACTACTTTACGCCTCCCCTGTGGCTCGGGTTAGGGCTAATTCATTGACATCTGACCCTTTCACACTTTTCAGGGGTACCCGGCAGGGCTGCCCCTTCTCCCCGATCCTCTTCGCTCTCGCAATTGATACGATGGCGGATTATGTCTGTGCTCGTCATACCCGCAAGGGAATACGGTTGAAGGATGACCCCGAAATCATATCTTTATATGCGGATGACGTGCTATTATACATTAGAGAGCCCACGACCCACATTGACCCCATACTGAGGGACATCACCCGCATCGGCACCTACTCTGGCTTCACGATCAATTATTCAAAGTCAGAGGTCTTCCCGCTCACTAAATCTATCCAACAACCCACCACTGAGTACCCCCTTCGTTGGTCCCCGAACGGTGTCAGATACCTGGGTGTGCAGATATCCTTAACTAAATCCACTTTGCTAGCCGACAATTACTCTACCGTGGCACAAACGGTTGAGGCCAAGATGTCAAGATGGCGCTCGCTCCCATTATCCATGGCTGGTCGGCTCTCTCTCATTAAAATGATCCTGCTCCCGAAGCTTCTTTACACTTTCGGCAACGTTCCCGTATGGCCTGGGAAGGGTTACTTCGCTAAACTGCAGACACTATGCGCACAGTTCCTATGGCACTCCGGTGCAGTGCGTAAGAAGTGGACCGACATGGCGCTCCCTTATAAACAAGGGGGGCTCACTGCTCCGGATCTGCTGCTCTACTGGAATGCGGCCCAGGCTCAACATGCCACTCACTGGTACCCGGGCTCCCCAACGCGCCCGCATGTCAAGTTAGAGCGACTTGCGGCCGCTGGAACCAACATGATGTCCCTTAAACTACATCGTCATTATACACCTGACTCTCCTATTGACCCCGTTGGTGCGACCATTCATGCCTGGAAACGCTTGCTGTATTCGACGGCCGAATCCCTCACTTACTATAAATGGCTCCCGGTGTGGCGCCTGCCTGGCCTGGAACCCATACATGATAATGCCTTAGCCCAACACTGGGGAACTCTGGGGTATCAAGCACTGTCCGACTTCTACCCAGAAGGGAGGTTCATTGACCCCCAAACATGGAAACAAGGGCACACCAGATCCGCCTTGGAGACCCTCCAATACTATAGACTACGGGCAGCGTTCCGTACTACATGGCCCTCATTTCCTGATGAACCCCCGGATAACCCGGCGATCGCATACATTGCCAACTCAGGCGGCGCCCGCGGTGTCGTCTCTTCACTATATAAGATCCTTCAGGGGTCCATCACAGTACCAGTGCTTAGGGCGCGCGACGATTGGGCGAATGAATTGGGCCTGGAGTTATCTGATGGCGCCTGGGGCGCAATGTGCCTACACACAAAAAGAGTCTCCCTCAATTTCCGTCACCGCGCCATGCAGTACAAACTTCTCAATAGGCTCTACTATACTCCACACAGGACCTCGACATTCACCCGCACCGCGGCGGCCCTGTGTCCTCGCTGTGGAGCTGAGGAAGCTGATCACCTGCATATGTTTTTGACCTGCAGGGAGCTATATGGGTTTTGGGAAGGCATCTTGAAAACACTCTCTGACATAACTAAAACTGTGGTTGATCCTGACCCCCTGGCGGTTCTGTTTGGGGTCTGGAAAACCGATGAAACCAGACGCCTAGCTAAATTTCTTAATATAAGCTGTATGATTGCCAAAAAGTGTATACTCCAGAGCTGGAAAAGCCCCTCTCCCCTGGTCTTTCAGAAATGGTTGCGCTTACTCACCTGGTCACAAAATTGCGAGGAAGAATACTTGTCTATGCTCCCCGCCCAATCTCGCCCCAGGAACATCTGGGCTGAATTCAACGCTTACCTTAGCATCCAAAGCGAGGGCACTCCCGAATCTGGTCTGTCCCCTGCCCCGCCGGGCTCTGATCCCACTGCGTGAGGCCCTATTTTTTTTTGCTCCTTTTCAGGTACCGTTCAGTTGTCAATAC
Source organism: Ambystoma mexicanum (assembly GCF_040938575.1). Lineage (NCBI taxonomy): Eukaryota > Metazoa > Chordata > Amphibia > Caudata > Ambystomatidae > Ambystoma > Ambystoma mexicanum. Next base: position 984,554,880 of record NC_090928.1, on the reverse strand, counting down.
TGTGATTGCTGTATCCTTTTTGGTGTGCTGCTCTATGATGTAACTGCTATGTATTTGTTGCCTTATGTGTGTGCCTTGTGTACCTCTGCCGTCCAAAAATAAAAGTTTAAAAAAAAGAAAGAGGAAAAGACATAGGGATGTTAACTGCCTGCCAAATTTTGCTAAACTCATCAGAAGAGTGACCAGAAGCAACACTCTATACAAGCCACCTGTAGTAAACCAAAATAGAACGTGAAAATGGTTAACTACATCTTTCATCATTCCCAACACGTATAGAACTCTACCTAGGGGCAGGCGAAAGTGGTGCCGAGGCAGCGAAATCATCGAAATTCACTTCATATTTCACAAACTCTTCCTCTGCTGAAGTCAGTATATACTGCACGGCAGAAACACTGTGGCAAAGCCCAATCACTTTGTGCACCAGCTATCTAGAAACAGCTTTTGCACACTCAGCAACTGCATAGAAATGTCTTCAGTTCTGTGACCTTTCATGGTTCTTAATGGCCCATCCGTTAACTTGCCAATCACAACTTTCTTGCCAAAGGCAGAGAGTCTGCATCGCTCGCATGAAACGTTCATATTCTTCAAATTATATCCCCTGAAGGGATTGGGCAAAGCTAAACATTAAGCCACTACCCATAAGTGATTGTCTGATACTTTGGAGCATAATTTTGCACAACTAAAAATCCCTGCCTTTCCACTTTCCGGATATCTATATGGATTATCATGCGTCTGTCTGGAGCGGTGGAAAATTGTGATATGTGTCGAATTTAGATAACATTTTTGTGGAAATTCTACAATCAAACATCCCTATTTCGTGCACCTCTACCTATGGCATAGTAGAAAGAGCAAAACTGTACTCTCACGTATAAAAAGATAGTGATTTTAGACACCATCACAACAATTCTCACCGTCTTTAATGGAAGAGCTAAAACATTTTCCAACGTATCATCTCACCCGATTTAGCGTCATCTCATTAGTTGATTTGCGCACCGGCGAAGTCCTGTCAAGTCCCGCTTTGTCTCTGCTCTCTGTGCTTTGAAATCGTCTTTTGAACGAGGACGCGCTAACCATTCATTCTTCACTACGAACTTCAATATCCACAAGGCACTCTGTTTCCCTGTGTGGGCGTGCCTATTTAAGAAGACTCGCGCAGCGTTGGGCTCCTCTGGTCAAATGTCCCCGATTTTCATTCTTTTGAGGCACCATGAAACGAAATTTATATACTTTAACGTACTGGAATGCCTCCTCTGATCTCAACGACCTCGAACTCAAGCTGTATGCAGGTTAAAGCAGTCCCCTGTGTATCGACTCCTTGTGCGGTAGGCTCAGGGGCTGAAGCTCACCCCTTTTCTAAACTAAAAAAGCGAGTCACTGCTCGCGCTTCTAATTGTAAGAAACAATCCCCAAGCACACATGATATACGTTTCTTCTACCCGGACTGTGTTACTCTAAATCCGACTTTACAGAATCCCAAAGACAATTCTCAGGTTGTTCCAAACACAAATACAAATAAGCAAGAGGAGTGTTGTACGACTGTGCATGTCTCTTTATCTGACAGCACAGTTTTAAGAGGGGACTCAATGGCTCCAAACTCAGAAACCAAACACAGCTCTTCGTCAGCAAAAACTCCTGAAGATGTAGCGGTGATTGATTTGCCTTCCCCTGACTCTGATTTTACAACAAACTCTTGGAAATGTGTCTTTTTCGCCAAAGCTGTTTTCTAATGGTGGTTGCACAAGATCAAACTTAACATCTTCCTTTTTACATCCTACTCCGCGCAAATGCTCTCATGTAGAAAAACCTCAGCTCCCACAAAATGTGTCAAAGGTAGTGGAATCAACTTTGGGAGCAATGAATTTAACCATGCAAACAATTACCCCTCTGTTTAATACGCTGAATACCAAACTGGACGTACAAAGTGCTCAATTATTATCTGTTTTAGCCTGGCAGGCTAAACAAGACATACTTTGGGCTAACCAACGACATTTTACAAACGAAATTTCCCCGCCCCCAAAGATGACAGTTGACCAGTGTTTATCACCAATAAAATCTACTCCTGTTGTTGATTTAACCTTGGATCCGAATTCTGCCCTTCCAATAGTACTGCCGAACTCGGTGGAAAATTCAAACCTGCATCAACATGTGGGGAGTCAAATGTCGCCAATTACTGTAGACAACTCAGGCATTTTGTGCTCTCTTCCCTATATTGGCCAGATTATCAGAGAAGTTAATCCAGACAATAACAAGTCCCCAGTTGGTACGACTAACAACGCTCCTTTACAAGAACCTTATACAATATTTTGTAAAAATTCCTCACTATCAGGAATAAAACCTGCCTCTTCTGGACAACCCAAACAAAAAATAAAAGGCGCCTGCTGCTTCCTAAAAATCTAAAAATGTTAAAAAATACTGAAGTAATTGCTCCGGTAAGCTCCAAACCATTCTTTAATATGCTTACTCTTCCTAAAAAGCACAGTCAGTTAACTATGTGCTATTATAAAAAAGTACACGCAATTGAACCAAATACGCAAAATAAAGCTTGATTGTGTTAACAAAAATGTTGCTGCAGCGACTCCGTATGCGCCTTTGGACCACTTAGTTCAAGCAGTTCAAGACTTTGAAACTCTTGGAAAGCAGAAATCTTGTTCAGAGATTCAGCCTCCATCGCAGGCTGTTAGTACCAAATCTCTGAAGACTGCACCAAGGGGAACCAATAAGAGAATTACAAAAGTCCCAAAACGAGACAAGTTTTGACCTCCCTACCTAACACACCCTCTGATCTCGTACAAGAGATGCTAGTGGCTCGTAGATCAGAAATCAGAAAGGAAGTTGACTCATACATGAGTGCCTTTGTAGCTCTACCATCACTTAAAGCTCCAACGTTTGAGTTAAGCAAGTGTAAAACTCCAATAACCCAATCGCCTGTGCCTAGACGGTCAGTTACCTTTAAGTGTGACCATAATAAGAAAGTGTTAGCTTCTGCACCATCTTTGCCAACTCACAAGGCTGAAATTGCCTCTTTGTTAAATTCTTTACGCCCAGTGCCAATTAACTCCGACTCCCCCCCAGCTTCAGCTCCTCCTAAGAACCCAGCCTCAAAGGCCATCTTGAAAACAAAAGCAAAAAAAGAACATCATATTGCTTTAGTGTTGGGATGTCGGCCAGCGCTGCATCCTCAATACGTGTTAAATCGTCATAGCATTTTACATGTGTTCTCTGATAGTCCACTCCTACAGGACATTGGGTCAGCAGACATAGCTCAGGTGGAGTTCTTCAATGACAACCTAGTGAGTACAGTGTGCATTTGGCTGATGTCCCGAGTTGTTAGGAATCTTATATGGGAAGCTAAAGACCAATTGCTAGAGCTAGGGTTCATACTCCTATTGGGACCCATCAATCCACCTAGTGGACCCCACAGTGCAGAAGCCTGGATTGAAACAGCTTCAAAGGAGCTTATGAATTCCAAAAGGTCAATTGAAGCTAATACAGTTGTTGATGTACCCTCCCAATGCTGCTGTAATTGTGACTCCAGAAGTTAACTTCCGTACAAGGTTCAAAATGAACGGCTTGTTACTCTTGCCTCATGGAATACGCGTGGGTTTCGCCATCTAATTAACAACACACAAGATCCCTTCATTAATTATGATGTGATCCTTTTACAAGAAACCTGGCTGATGTCTGTCCCCTCATGGGATAATCACGGTTTACATTTTCTGCCAGCAATGAAAGGAGAGAAAGGTCGGCCGATGTCTGGTCTTCTGACAGGTGCCAAATTGACTTCAAATACTAGCATAATATTTACATATGCTCCAAATTCCTTTGCGCAACTAACAATCATATCAATTGAAAAAATCTTGTACGTGATTGTAAACTTATACTGGAATCCCAAAGGCATTGAAATTCGGAGGTTCCTGGTTGATCTGTCTACCATGTTGGACTTTATTGTACTAGTCCCGAATATGCAGCATACAATTGTTGCTGGTGATCTCAATTTACACTGCCTCCATGAAAAGTTTGTGATAGAAAACTCAAGACAACGAATGTGGAAACAACTTATGTCAAATAGAGGGTTTTGTATGTTGAATGGGAGTAGACTTGACATTGGTGATTCTAATTACACATGGCAACAAGGTTCTCTAAAAGCCACAGTTGACTATATCTACACAGACGACAGGCTTTTTTCCAAAATCCAAGCTTTTAATATTGTCTCAAATGTTAATAGTGACCATTGTATTCTTTCTATCAAATGGTTAGTTGATGCTTCTCACACCAAGTGTCGTACTATGGCGGTGTCTGGTCAAATGTCTGTCTCCAATCAGTTAAACCGCATTCTCTGGAATGAAACCAGTCTTAATAATTTTGACAACTCCTTGCGAGCAGCCTTCCGCCACTCGCGAGACAGCCCACTATTCACTGTTACTCCTTACTATGATCGTATGCAATACCTTCCAGACAAAAGGCTCGTAAAACTCTGGCCCTTAAGTGCACTAACATGTTTGATAGGGGAGCCCAAAACAAAAAAACAGAATTTCGACTTCTAAAAAGAGAGGCCTTAAAGCTCCCATCGAGCATGAGATATGAAGCACTAACCAAAATTAAAACCTCATACATAAATTGGCGGCGACAACACCGCAGTAAACTACTCCAGCAAGATGGTGAATTAATGTTAACAATCACTCGTGACAGGAACACGGCTCAAATTTGGAAGGTTTTAACTGATGCTTTATCTCCGGTGCAAACAATGTCCCAAATTCAGAGTCTTCCGGAAGAGAGATGGATCAGTTACTTTTCCAAAATGTATGCGCTTCCGCCAAATTCTGTGCAAACCTCTAGAACATTCTATCACAAACCATTTCACATTGATATCTCGAAGGCCGATATATTGTATTTCATCAATAAAATAAGTCATTCCAGAGCCCCGGGTCCTGATGACCTGTCTAACAAAATCTTCAAACAGCATCCTGAACTATGGTCATCGATCCTGTATCAAATTTTTTAGCATATTAATGATACGCAAGAGATTCCTGCCTCTTGGAAACACTCTTTAATTGTCCCTATCCATAAAAAAGGTGATTGGTGTCTGCCTGAGAACTACAGACCCATAGCCCTATTAGATGCTCCGGGGAAGTTATATAGTCACATCATATTACAAGAACTGAATAGATGGACAGCAGCTGACCTCAAACGTGATCCGTTTCAAACCGGCTTTGTGGCGGGTTTAGGAACTTCAGTGAATTTAATCACGCTAAACATGTTAAAGTCGAAATATGCCGAACTCAATCAACCACTGTATATGGCATTCGTAGACTTTCGGTTAGCGTTTGATTCGGTTGATAGAATGCTACTTTTTCAGAAATTGCAAAAGTATGGTTGTCCACCCTCAGTGCTAACCATAATTAAAAAGCTACACTCAAATACAACTATGCAAGTTAGATTGTCTCTTGAGGGTGCCCTGTCTGCGAACATTGAGACATTAAGAGGCCTAAAACAAGGGTGCATCTTAGCGTCAACTTTAGTTAACCTTTTCTTATTAGATATTGGAACTTCCTTCCAAGAAGCAATCTCTGATGCACCTAAGTTAGGGTCCCAAAAGATCATATGGCTTCTCTATGCCGACGATCTAGTCTTAATTTCGCAAACCCCAAAAGGGCTGCAAGATCTACTAAATAAATTGGATGTTTATGTTGGTAATAACAACCTAACCATCAACGTGAGCAAAAACGCAGATAGTGATCTGTCAAAGAAAAAAGAACACAAAAATGTCCCCTTAAAAATTGTAGCCAATTATAAATATCTAGGACTTCCTTTCTCAGGCTCTGTAAAAAATCAAATTTATGAAGATACACTAAGGGCAAAAACTTTGACTTTAACGTCGCAAGCAAAGATAATTCTGTATAAATATGGAAAATTCACATCAACTCATGTAGTCACTTTTTTCAACCAAAAAGTTGTCCCTATGCTTCCGTACGGAGCTGAGACTTTCACACCTCGTCCAAGAACCTTCTGGGATCTCCTGGAAGGCAAATTTTGGAAAGCAGTTTTCTGCTTACCGTTGTGCACTCCGATTTGTTTATTAAGGTACGAATTGGGTTTGATTTCGTTATCTGCATTGGTTATGTGGAAGTTGTGTAACTTTTATCGTAAATGCTTGCTCGGATTTAACTACACGAACATTCTGGGATCACTGGCAATGTATTTGTGCTCATCTCATGATGTTTTTCCTAAATTGTGGGTAAAAGTTATCTTGAGGCTGTTGGTTGATGCTGAAATTTCAATTGATTTGTTGCTAAGTAATCCAGACAAAGCGAAGAAAAACATTTTTGGCATGATTGGGTTCCGACGCAGCAACTGTGTACTAATTATGTGGATTTTGATTTAAATATCTTTCCACCTAAAAAGTTTAAACAAATGGCCAATTATCTCATAAAATCTCCATCACATTTTGTCCGTGCAGAAATGCTAAGAGTACGTCTAAATCTGCATCCGTCTAATCAAATCTTAGCAAGACGCGGATTAATTCCAAAAGATCAACAATTTTGCCGGTTCTGTAAAAACTGTAAACACGTGGAAACACTAGCTCACTTAGTAGTCGACTGCCTCACTCGCTCTAGTTTGCGAGAGCTTTATTTTCGCAATTTACTACAATTATCGTGTGATAGTTCCTCCATTGAAATTTGGACTATATTAATCACGAGCAATCGAACTGCTATTCACATTGCACTTACGCAGTTCATAAAAACAATTCTGCCACATGTTTCCTTGCCATAAGAGAATTTTACATTTGTGTGGTTTAGGTTTCTTTTAACATTTATCTTGTTAAATGTAATATACTATGTTAACTATTTTATATATTTTAGCTGTATTGGCATAGTTTTGGTTTGAAAAAAAACTTCTCTTTTCTGTATAATAATGCTGTTTTTGTATAACTGAAGATAACTGATTTAATTATGTAAACAATCTGTAATTGTACTTATGTTTGTCATTGTCTAAAATATGTTGTAACAAGGTTGTTTTTTAAAAGGTTGACTTCTTCAGCCAATCAAATAAAAATAATAATAAAAAAATAATAAATTAGTTGATTTGCAGTTGGGACACCTAGCTCAGAACATAATACCTCTCCTTCAGGGTTTTAAGTGGGCCAGTGCTCATCCCTGGCAGTCTCCATATATTGCCCTTGAGCCAGGGCTTTCCAAACTGACCTCATTTACCAGATTTCTTGAAAATGTGCGTGGCAATACTGTTCTTTGCCAGTAGGTGTCACCTTCAGTAATGTTTAGAATCACATAATCAGTTAAAGACATTTGAAATTAGGTACTTTTCGAACAGGAAAGGGAAATTATAAGGTTATGCATTGTTTGATTTTTGCCACACATTGTATTAAAGTATCATCATTAAGAGTGCTTTTAAATGGAAAGTGCAAATAATGAATTTCTTTCAGAAGAACTGTGGGATTGCATGGTGTACTGGCCCCTTTTGATTTGACGTTCTGTTTCATATTTGAATACATTTATTTTGGTCAAAATATTTACAAACACTAACCATATTGAAATACATCTTTTAAACCAGAACGTTTTCCCTTTCATTGCACATGCATAAACTTGATTGGCGCTGTCAGGGTACTCCCCTAATTACCCAGGGAACTCCTTTTTTAAAGCTTTATTAGCTACTTGGGATTTAGGGCTGTGCAAGACCCTTTTTAGGCCCCGCCCCCAAATATTGCATCATGATGCATTCATGTTAATGAGGCTTATACCACACACTGTTGCCACTTGCGTGGTCTCTTGGCGCTGTGGCGGATCTGCAATGGAAGGGGCAGAGGGGGGTTGTTAGTGGGATTGAGACAGAGCAAGAGAGCTTTGGTGTGTTGTTGGCAGCTTCAGGTCAGAGAATCCGGTCACTGGGCATAGGTGCATTTTCAGATTGGTAGCCGTCATATTGTGTTGAGGTATGATAGTGCGTGGTTTGGTTTTATGTTGGGTGTTGTAAATTGCGTGTGGCTTGTGGTGTGGTAGAGGTATAGTTGTGTTTAGATCAAAGTCTGAGGCTGAGTATGTAGAATGGTGAGGTTTTAGTATGGTTAGTTCAGAGAAACAGAGTTCCAACTTTCAACAATCCATCCAAGAACGATACATTTCCTACCCCCAGCAATCCATCGAAGTGCAACACATTTCCTACCCCCAGCAATACATCCTAATGCGATATATTTCCTACACCCATATGACTAGCCTATACAAGGAGACTCGATGCATGATATGGCTAACATATATAATTAGGCCAAAGGCACACTGTGGCTAACTCACACAATTAGGCTAAATGTAGGTTTGAGTGTTATATTAGGTAATAAGAGTGGTGGGTTTTACTGGAGTACAGTAATGTCTGTACTGCCCATCCACTCCACACCCCTACCTTTCCTGTCTCTGTAGGTTGCCTAAACAGGTGTCCCCGGGCTAACATGAGCCAACAGAGAATGGTGCTGCTTAGGAGAGAGCTGCCCTTTGCCTCTGGCCCTTAGCCGATGGCTGCCCAGGCAAGGCTGCCTTGAGTCCTTCTGTTAAGAGGGTAGCTTCCAAGGGGAGCAGCCAATCAGAGGAAAGGAGAGGGGTGGGAAACAGGTAAAGAAGTGCACAGGTGCAAGAAAAAACCGAGAGAAACGAAAAAGGAGGGGCTAAGAATCAGAAAAGGGCATTACAGCCCCCTCAATGTCGTATCCCACTTAAAGCACTGCCCTCCTTACCAAAAGAATGCTGAGAATTACATGTGTGCCGATTGGTTGCTTGGCTACCCTCAGAGTCTAATAAGTGCCAGGTTCCTCCATGATCAGTCTCCCCTGCACTGCCACCGGAACTACTGCACACTTAGGGGCTGTAACTGTTACCCACAGTCCCCTGCCTCCTTGCACTTACCCAGGGTCATGCTACCCTGGCTGCACTTACTCAGAGCAATGCTGCCCTGATTGCACTCCCCCCTTCCCTCTCCCTGGCACTTCCCCCTCCTCCTTTACCCCTGCACTTTACGTTGTCACACTTGCACGATATGAATGACACAAGGCCTAGTAAGATCATTTGTCTGGTCATCCCTCACTTGTCTTGTCGCACCTAGAAACACTTGTGTACATGCACGTTATAAATGACTAATCCACTAATTCACCTAATCAACAGACCACCGGGCCCCACTGATTTCATTCAGCACCAAGCCATCCACAAAAATAATCATCATGGGGGACTTTAACCTAGGTCTCCATGACCCATCAGGCGCACTCGCACTTGTCCTTGCAAACACTATTGAATTGCAAGGCTTTCTTCTTCGAATTACCAACCCTACGCATTACAAAGGCTGTATACTAGTCTGGCTAGCAGACATTAACTGCCAAACCAACATATTAATCAACAACCCATGCCCATGGTCTGACCACAATGTCATCCTATTCTACCGTCCATGATATAGCCTAGCTGAACACCATGCCTCAACTTACCCCGGCTACCCTCTCAAGAAACATCACGCCCGACAACATACTCCCCATGCTACTACCTCTAATCACCTACCATCACACCAACACCGATCCCACATCCATGGTCCCGCTCTATAACCAAACTCTCCTTGATGCCATTAACAAAGTTGCCCCTCTGGCCAACGGCAAATCCAAACCAAAAGCCCACCTAAACTCCTGGTACACCCCTAGCCTCAAAGCCTTACATACCGAGAAAGAATCTGCAAAAATGTCTGGAACAAAACTTCTCAGGCGCACAAAATACAATTCAACACCCGGGTCTTAGATTACAAACAAGCCATTCTACTATCAAAAGACAACTCATACAACGAAAGTATCGCAAAAGCAAACTGGGACACGAGAGAGCTCTTTACCATTCTACGCAAACTCGGATCACCAGCCCCTTCACCCGACCACTGCAACAAAGATCTACCTTGGTTCGCAAACATCAAAAATGCCCTCCTCTGTAAAGTTTTCCAACTCCAAAACTAAATTAATATAAAAAATGCAAACTTGTCCCAGCTGCCCAGACCCTTAACCAACGACCTACACCTTCTAGATCTGCACCCAGATTCGAATTCACCCCCGTAACCATCACTGATACTACCAAAATGATCAATGGCCTGAAACCCTCCAGATGCCAACGAGACATATGCCCAGCCTCTACAATTAAAGACTGCACCGAAGAGCTTGCCCCTTTCATCACATCTTAATCAACAACTCCTTCGCATCTAGCAATGTACCAGAAAAGCTTAAAGAAGCATGGGTACTCCCACTTCTCAAAAAACCTACACTAGACCCCAATGTTCCCACGAACTACCGCCCCATCACCATGGTTCCTTTCCTCCTGAAAATACTTGACAGAGTGGTATATGTGCAAGTTCAAAAATACTTGGAAACTCACAACCTCCTTGGCCTCTATCAATCAGGCTTCCACCCTGGTCACGGAATGGAAACTGCCCTCTTGGACCTTAAAATCCAAATGGATGAGATTAAAGACGAGGGCAATTTAGTCCTTGACCTCTCAGCAGCCTTTCACTAAGTAAATCACACAATACTGTGCCAACACCTCGGCCTAGCTGCCCACTTCTCAGACAAAGCAAGAAAATAGAGTATTCTCATCCACTGCAGCAGCCCCACCAGCCCCAGTAACGTGCAGAGTACCCCAAGGTTCTTGTGTCTCACCAACTCTATACAACGTTTTCACCAAGTCACTATGTGGATGATAACCAAATACTCCTCCCCATCACTCGCAACTATTACACAAACTCCAACGCACCGAGTGAAACTTACCAAACCATTCAAGCATGGATGAAGAGAAGACAGAACTACTCCTCATTGGTAGCCAATCTCAACTAAACAACCTATCTAACTTTTACAAATCTTTTACCATTGACGGAAACAACATCACTGTAGCAAAAGATGTAAAAACCTTAGGAGTCTACCTTGACTCCTCTCTATCCGTAACAAGGCAGGTTAACACAATTGTGTTGGCAGCAGCCTACACTGACAAAACTAATCAATACCAGCAGACCATTCTTGACCAAGACAACTGCACCACCCTCGCTAGAGCCCTTATACTGTCTAGGATAAATTACTGTAACTCCATCTTTGCAGGTTCTAACTCCCGAAACATTAAACTACAAATCAGCTCAAATAATACTGTAACAGCTGCCTTTAACATTTAAAAAAAAAAAAGAAAATTTAAAAAGCACATTTCTTCAGCTAGACAAATATCCAGTGGATCCTGGTCCGGGAAAATATAACTTTCAAAACGTTATCTCTGACACACAAATGTCTGGCAAACAGCTCCCCGATCTACCTATCCAGGCAAATCTCTAAAGCCCAGTCCAATAGACCGACACAATCTGCATACTCATGCCTCCTCACTATCCCTAGATACAGATGCCAAAGGGCTGGACGGTAAAACTTCCCTTTGATTGCTGCTAAACGAACTCCCAACCCCTTATGCTGAGATCAGACCCCTCCCGTTGGTCCTTCCGCAAAGGCCTCAAAACCTGCCTCTTCTCCCATGATATCTAGAAGATCTACAACCTTACAGGTCCTCCAACTCCACTGCACTAGCTATCCACTAGTACCTGCGACGAACTGTATCTACTATGTCCTAAACTCAATACTTTAGACTGTTTGTCTGCCTCCAGATTTTGCAGTCCTATGTATGATGTAATTTACTGTAACCAAATTTAGTATGTATCAACTGTAACTAAACTTATTATGTATCTATTGTAACCACCACTCTTATGTAACAGCGCTCGGATGCCTGCGGGTTAGGTAAGCTATAAAAAATGTCTAAATAAATAAATACATACATAAATAAATATCATATCACGTGTATTTCCAGCCATCTCGGCAGCTTTCTGCTTGTAGAGCAATCCTACAAAACGTTTCTCCGAGGATGTCAAACACATCTTGAAAACAAATTAAAGTTGATTTCTTGCCAGCTGATCTGCTGAACAATCACGGCACGATAACATGACAATCAAACACTATGGCAAAGTGGCAGAACATCCGTGAAAACCAAGTCGCACAAAAAGTATTGTGGAAAAAAATAAAGTAGCAAATTGAGTAAATTGATCACATTGTTTTTTGAGGTGCAAAGGTAATTTAGAAAGTTGTGGGTGTTGCATATCAGTTTTAGAGGATGATGTTGCAGTTGAAACGGTTGCTGGGGATCTCTCCTCCCCCTGGTAGCTACCACCGAAGACGCAGCGAATTGAGTAAAGTGATATTTGCAATACATGAAGTACTACAATTGATTATTTGGAAGTATTCATTTGATTTTTGGGGTTTTGAAATATGTTAATTTCTGCAGTATTTGCTTTCCTGTACTAGAGCACGTTTTCCCCAGTGCAGTTGTTTCCCTTTTTTTAACCACCATATTTTTGCTCAAGAAATGATATGCATCCGAGTAGCACAATCGAGGCTACAAACAAACTGTCTGCAATGCTAAAACTGAATGTGAAAATTGAACACAGTACATCTAGGAAAATCCGAGTGCCTAGGCTACACCTCTGAAATGCAGCCATATTTTACATGCGGACTACTTTTTTTAGGATAACGTGTAAACAAAGCGGGTAGGGGATTTGCAAACATTCGTTTTCATTTCCTCCTGAAGATTACGCATGCTCCATATCTGGGGTGATGATACTTTTAAAAAAAACAGCAGCAGACCTTTTCCATTCCAAAATCATTTTTTAATGTTTCTCTTGGATGCAGCAAAACATGTTGATATGCAGTGTGTGCGTGGGTGTGCGTGTATGTGTCTCCTACTCGTGGAATAGTGACCCCTCTGCACATTTGGAAACCGAAAAATGTTCTGTCTATGCAAATCAAATGTGTGACTGGAAATGTATTCTACAACAACAAAAGCAAGCCACTGCAAGCAGCGGGTGAAAAGATGCATTGCTGAGAACAGGAAACGCGGGGCAGGTGGATAATGATTGGAGGACAAATTGGAGATAAGGGCTCCTGAGGGGGCAGCAGGAGCAGAGGGCTGTTTAAACAAAAGGGGATCATTTACATCATGATCTGGTGACAACTATAACTTTCATGCAGACACCAGAGGCCGCTTCAATGCCTTTCATGTGTTCGGAAAACAAAGGATTTTTGCGGAGGTGTGGGGCGTGAGGTGTATTTCGGGGTCCCACAACAAGCGCTTCAATTACATGATGATGTGTTGTCAACTGCTATCCTGCGCGCAAGTTCTATATGTTCTAATGATCTATAGTTTGGATAGCTATTTCAAGGATACGGTCCTTGGCAAACAAAGATTCGAGAATGCCTACCAATCCCCTCGCACTAGGCAGCACAAGGTGTCACAAACCTAATGGGCTCCCCCTGGGGGCAACTGCGAGCCCGTGTATCACAATCCGACAGCAAGGGCTTGCTTGGATTGGAATTAAAGTGTTTGCAGTGGCAGTGCTGGTCATTGGGCCGGCTCTCGGTGGATCCGAGATCCGGCACTAGATATGAAGCCGGATCTCGGGATCCGGCCAGAGTCAGCCGACCAAGCCCATGAACGCGCTGGAATACTTAAAAAACAACAAAAAAAGGTGCCCGCGACGGCAGCATTGGTTTTTACCGCTGGCTTTGGCACTGGTGTGTAATGCACAATGTTCGCTACATGTACAACAATGCTCGTACATGTACAACGGATTCCTTTCAGTTGTACATGTAGCGAACATTGTGCATTACACAGCAGTGCCAACGCCCGCGGTAAAAGGCAATGCTGCCGTCGCGGGCACCTTTTTTTGTTGTTTTTTAAGTATTCCTTTGTTTGTTTTCTTTCTTTTTTTTTTTTTTTTAAGTATTCCAGCATTGCTGGACGTCCACTACGAGCCACGAACCTCGCCCCCCCCCCCCCCCCCCCAAACTCCTTCCCCAACCCGGCCCTTGTGTTGTGGGATCCCCGACCACATTTTTTCCATTTCCACCACTGAGTGTTTGCCGTCGTTGAAGTACCGAAAGGGGAGAAGCAATACATGTTTTGATCTAATACAATCCAAATAGTGTTCCTAGAGTGATGCAAACAAGGGCGGGTTTAAAAACAGGGCCGCGTTCGGAGGACGCTTTATCTCCAGTCACGCAGAATGACTAATTGGAGATCGCCACCTGGTGGTCCACAAAGGCACTTGCAACCAGTCAGTCAAGGCTACAGTACCGAGAACATTGAGACATCAAGTGAGAAATCTAGCGGGGTGTATCCAATTAGACTAGTTTACTGAGCTTTCCTTGTTCCATGACAGCATGGCATCGAGGGGGTTGACCCGGTACCTAGAGTGCACTGCCCATTCTGCACTTACATTAGCAGCTACCTCAGGAACTTGTGTCCCAAAATTGTGCTTTCACGATGTCCATTGCACTTTGCAAAAATAAAAACAATACTGACTTGTAGTGGCTGAATTCTCATTTTAAAAATCTCTCATGGAATTTCAATGAATGAATGAAAATCAGAATTCCTATGCCCCCCATACAAACCACAACCCATACTGTGGTTATTATATATATGATCCGATGTGTTGGCGCATATTGGACGGGTGGATGGATTTCAGCATGGGTGTGAAAGGGCCAAAGGGATGGGTACATAGATAGGAAGTAGTGGATGGATAAAGGAAGGGGATGGATCAAGTATATAGGGGACAAGATGGCGATCGGGGTGGATCGATATAAGGAGAATGCGTTTTGGAATGGATGTACATGGACTGATAAATGGTTGATGGATATGGAAGGGTGAAGGGCATTGTCGCGTCCTTCTTTCCATAGGCCAGAGAGGTCAGCGAGCCAGAGTCCTCCCAACTGGTGGGTGATCCCAACGCGCCATCCACTCCTCCAGGCTCCTGCTCCGTATGCTGCCAGCGCACGGTCCTGAACCCGATCCCGTGTTAGTGATAAAAAGTACACTAAGCGTCCTCCCTGCAGCGCCCCTCCTCCTGGGGCAATCACGGGAGCCTGCCATGTACACAGCGCATCATTCCACCAGCGGTCCACACACGCTTACGAAGACAACGCACGTGCGCACTAAATGCCGCTCGCAGGTTGGTGCTTAACAGCTGTTCTTTTCCCTCTACAATCAACGGCGATACGGCCGCTCCACTTTAAACACCCCAGCAGCCTGCATCTCTAGGAACACGTGCTACGCTCTGCCCGCACTCACTGCTGAGGGGAAAGTGAATATCATCATGCTGTAAACACACACTAGCAAGACATTCATAGCAGAACATGGTCTCTTTCCCATTCCTTTCCTCACGCTAACGCACGAGGAGCCCTGGACAGGGAAACACCCAACAGAATAAAAGAAAAGGAGAAGTGACTAAACACTCTGTTGGCAATCCGCCCACATAAGCATCTGCACTGGGTTCCCAGCACAGGTCGCACATGCGCAAATTCAACGCTCACACTAGTGAGAACCTGCACAGTAAGTCGCCCATACCTCAACTACCACACCTGCCACAATGAGCAACCAGGGGTCACCACCCCTCACGCCCAGGTCCAAGTTGACCCTGTTGCGCATGCCACTCCCATTCACCATGACCCCGCAAGTGGACAAAGGCCCGAGGTGGGTCGAGGGGATGGAAGACTAACAATTTTGTGAAAGCTGCATGGGAGGAAAAGTCACCCAACCTCTATGACATGTTTATCAACCTGATCAGCAGTGAAATCAAGACCATTGTCAAAAGAATTCCCCAAGAATATCAACCAGACTTCACCTCACTATCAAATGCCGTAAACAAAAAGCTGGTAATTGAACCAAATCGAGACTATGAACAATACATGTTCAACCAGTGCACACAGAGAGTGGAAGAGACGGTTGATGAGTTCATCACCCGCCTGAGAATAAAGGGCATGCATTGCCAGTTCCATGCATTCTCCCTGTATGAGACAATACGGCTACGTGTGATAGAGGGATGCCTGTCCCCCGCCCTCAAGAAACAGTTATTGAAGAAACCTCTCTCAATCGACGAAGTGAGCGAGATGGCGAGAATTTTCGAGAGAGTGGACGGACAAGCGACTTCCATAACTGGCAACTCCAGCGCAAAGCAAGACAAAGTTAAACTCATTGCGGCTATTCAACCGGCACCCCAGCGACCAGGAGACAGAGGGGACACACCCTACAGAGGGTCCAACCAAACAGGGCCCAGACCACAAAGGCAGTGCTATCGTTGCAGAATGGCCTTCCCACACTGAGGGACTTACCGCGCACACTCACAAAGATGCGCCAACTATGGAAGAGAAGGACATTTCCAGTTCGTCTGCAGGGAAGGTAGTCCATTCCCTACCCCGAGAATGAATCCACAACCACAGTACAGGATGTACAGGCGAGCCCCTCAAGGCCCAACATACCAAAACAGATTTTTCCAACCAGGACCACAGCGATAAGTCAGAGCTGTGGAAGAATACCAACCCGCAGACCACACCCAAAACTATGAATATTACGACCAGTCTCTACAGCTCGAAGATGAATACGATGGACCTGCGCCATCATATCAAGACTACAATGAACATCACCAATTTGCACCCTCGTACGGAAGGGACGATTACGATCACTCATACAAGGACGAATATGTCAATCTCATTCTGGATGACCGAGAAGCAAGAGATGCGCCCAGGATAGCATTCAACATTGGAAACAGACAATTTTGTTTCCTGGTCAATTCTGGCGCCACCTTCAACCTAATGGGTGAACAAGAGTTCCTATAGTTCCCTAAAAAGCCATCACTGGCCAAAACAAACTCAAGGATCTTCCAATGTGGAGCAACACTGCCCCTTCACTCCATAGGCCATTTCAAACGTCAACTCATACATAAGGGTCTGACAGTAGCCACAATCTTTTTTTTTTGTTTTTCATTTTGTAATTTTTTTTTAATTTGTTTGTGGTTATTAAAACCTTTACAAATGTTATCACATCACACAACATAACCAATCAACTTAAAAAAAAAACTTGAATTCCATTGTAAGAACTTCCTACACAGGGATCTCAGACTTTTCCCACTCCATAAAATCAAAAAAAGTCCATTTCATCTGTTAACAGCCCCCCCCATCATCTTTTTTCCACTTGACTACTTTGTGGCTCATCTTCTTGTACATTTGTCATTCATTTTATACTAGCATTCTGACAGATGCCTCCCTCTGCCCCTCCATTCGGCCTAAGTAAGGAGTTTCAGGGACTTCAATATTTCAACCACTGCCACTGTTAACTGTACTTCTTGGCCTAAAATCATTCTGTTCCAGATATCCCATAGGATCCCATTCTCTCTGTGGAACAGATTTCGAAACTTAGATAGCCTCAAAACCCATGTTCCTTTGCATTCCATTAACAGGTGATGGAGCGGCTGGTTTGATGGCATAGCACAGATGTTACACAGCTTACTCGCTTGATCCCCTTGTTTGTGTATGCTCAGTACCTCCCCAGTGGGAACAAGATTCAATCTTACCCTTAAAAAATTGCTCCCGATCCTTTGGTCAGGGTATTTTACCAAATACAGACGCACATCACCTTGCTTTTTTTCTGCTGCCGAAAATGCATTTGGTGGGATTGAGCTTCATACCTTGCAATAGTCTCTATCCAATCCAAGCATTCAAGATCACGCTTTACCCTCAGAGGATTGGGTATCAAAACTTCTATATCTAGAATTGTCTTTGCTAGAATTGTTTTGACCTTTTCTTCTAGCCCTGCTAGTGTGCAGGATTTCAATTTGGATAAATGTTATTTTATGTCTACAAACAAAGAGCCCGTCTTTAGACTCAGAATCTCTCTGTACAATGTTACTTGTTTCCACTCAGCCATGCACTTGAGAGAATTTAAGCCCAATTCAAACCGAACATTCCACCCAGGGTACTCATTGGCAGATTTAAGGATTCGTTCCAGATTCTGCCCTCTATCTTTGCCCAATTTATGTTCCACAGGTGCGTTTTAGCCTCTACGCCATATAGGATAATGGGTACTATTTTAGCTTGGTAGTATTTTATCATGGGCACGATGGAGTACCTGCTCATGATTTTCTTCATATGGGGTATCAAAGTCTGTGCTTTTTGAAGAACATCAGACTCCGACTTGGCCACTGACGAGCTCGAGTAGATCTTATATCCCAAATACTTTAATTCATCCACTCGAGGAATGACTTGACCATTCAGAGACCATCTTTCAAAATATTTTTTTTGTTCGTGCTCTTGAACACTAGGATCTTAGATTTTAGGGGGCTTACCTCAAGCCCACTGGAATTGGCATAGCTGCCAAATCTTGTCAGTAGTCTTTGCAGACCTATAGCGATCTCATCTAGCAGAACAATATCGTCCGCATAAGCCAGCCAAAAGATCTTTATCCCATTTAGGAGCGGGGTGGCCAATGCGGACGATTCAAAATCCTCCCACAGATCAGACAAGAACAGATCAAAAAATAATGGCGCTCCAAGGCGGCCCTGCCTTACCCCCCCTCTCTACTTCCACTAAGTCAGACAGATTCCCTTTATCATCAAGTCTCACCCTCACCGAGGTGCCTTTATGTAACTCCATTAATATGACTAGCAGATGTTCTGGGGCACCCTTTCTCCTCAGCTTTGCCCATAGTTTGGATCTATCGATCCGGTCGAAGGCTTTGGAGAGGTCAATCCATGTGCCATATAATTGCTCACCTCCCTTCTTCATAGATGATTCGTTCACCAGATTTAATATTAACCCATTCAGCGTAGTTGAGAGCCCATGCCTAAAACTTGTCTGGAAGCAGGATAATGCTCCAACCTGGTCCACCCAAGCTGTAAGTTCTTTAACCATCAGTTTCATAAAGATTTTGCTCTCTATGTCCAAAAGGGCAATAGGACGATAATTTACTGGATCAGTCCTATCGCCCCCCCCTTAAAGAATGCGATTACCAGGGCTGTTTTCCAGGAAGGAGGGAATTGCTTTACCCTTAGGAGGATCCCTGCCCAGAAGTCTGGTTCGTTTTTAAGAAACTGGTAAGTTAGGCCACTAGGGCAGGCAGCCTGGCAAGAGAAGGATTTGCGAATTATCTCAGCAATTTCCTCCTGATTCAGGGATACCTTCCACTCGCTAACCACTCGCATAATTACCTCACTCTCTAGGGGATTCCTGAAGATACGAGAAAGAGGTTCTACCGATTTGTGTCTTGGCACCAGGTTGCATAAGGAGCTGTTTGAGTGCGAATCAAGTTGGCTCATAACTGACCAAAAGTCTCTTGAATTTGTTTCCGCTAGAAGCTTTAACATCAGTTCCCCGTCCATTTAGAAGCATGCCATCCTGTGATTTTTACACTAGTGCCTATAGTTGTTCTTTGCACTTTTGATTTCTTTTAGGTATGTAGCTAGGTTCAGGGGGAGTGATTTTAACCTTCAAAGCTCTCTTCTCACTGCTGGCTTTTTGGCCCTCGATTTTTCATCCAACCCGTGTAAGTGTTTTTGTCCGATTCCCATAGATGGCATTACGGGGGGAACCGTTGACCAGATGAAATTAACAAAACTGTCTGACGACACTGTTCCGCCAATATGGAACCTGGCACTACCTTTAGCGCTCCGTTTAGCTTCAGCCCTCCATTCCCATACTTTACTAGCCAGATTCTTCCCTTTTTTACCATTAATTCCTGTTTACAAGCCACCTGGGTGGCTATCGAGAGATCAGGAAATGACAGCTCCCGCTGAGCATGATGGCCCCCCCTTCATGTTTGATCTCTAGGATGGATTTTAGGGAAAAGAAAACCCAGGCTAACAAAGATATAGTCCAACGTCGATGATGAATTACCCCGCTTCCAGGTTGCAATGGGCCCCGAGCCCCCATCCGAGGTGCCATTTAACATTCTTAAATCCCATGAACTCATGAAGGCCAACCATTTCTGGCCTCTTATTGCCACCTGCCTTGAGCCAGTTCCCTGTTGCCCTTTGTACACAGTCTGAGTTGAAGCCCCCCGCCACCATTATGTTGCCTCTGCCCATTTCATTTTTTACTGTTGTCAGTAGAGTGTTCAGGATGGCCAAAAATGCTTTAAGCAAAGAGGTCTTGGGGTTCCAGTAAAGCTCTATTACTACTACTATTGGGCTAGCAATGTCGAGGTTAATATGGAATTTGTATGCCAAAATGCCCAACTCATTTTTGAGTAAAGGAGTGACTGCATTAATTGTACTATTTTTGAGTGCTATTAAAAGCCCTCCAGCCGGTCTACCTAGGGCTTACTGGCTTGCTGGTAAACAGTGAACTGTGAAACCCTCGATCTCTAAAGGGTTAACCTGCCAGGTCTCCTGAAAAACCAAAATATCCATCTTCCCCAATAGATAGTCTCTTGTTTCTTTTGCTCTAAATGTGCTTGAGCCCTGTGTATTCCAGCTCACCATGTGTAAGCCATTCTGTTTAAAGTTGGTGCGGTTCCAGCCCTATTTTTGTCAAGACTTGTGTTAGGATCTCTGGTATTGCGGGTAGCATTTTTTCTTCCACTGAGCTTTTATCCAGTTTCAACTGGCTCTCTTTCTGCAGCCCGAACGGGCTTCTTTCTTGACTTTAAAAGCTATTTTTGCCAAGAACCTGCTGCGACTAAGGACAGCTAAAGAATGCCTGAAGGACTCCTTGGCCACTAAAAGATCTTGTTGTTCCAGTGCACCTGTGGCTTTCACAATTGCTTGCTGGGCTTTTATTGTGCTTAGCCCTAGCTCCACCACAAGTCCATTCTTACAGTCTGGAAATTTCACATATCCTTGATCTGTGGAAGCGAATAGAAATAAATTTCTAACTTTCTTAAAAAAGGATAGAATCTCAGATCTGCTGAGGGACTCGTAGTGATTGTTCTTTTTTGTTGCTTTCAGCCAAAGTCAGGGAATTTCAAAGCCAGTTATCTCTTCCTCTTTGCCCTCTTCCTTCGTCTGAGATCTCTCTTGAGAAGGGATAGTCAGGTCCTGCATAGGCACTAGCACCTTCGATTTCCCAATTCCATTCCATTCACCCTGGATGGTCTGATGTTTCCCATCACTAAGTGCCATGGATGATACAGGAACAATAGTCGATTGAATTGCCACTGTGTTTTTTTAGCGCTCTTACCTGAGATCTGAAAGATTGGCGCTAATTTCAGTTATGGGCCTCGAGTGTCATTGGTTACTAACTGTGCCCCCAAAATGGGTTTTAGGTGTTTTTTCTGAAAGATTGGTGCCAATTTCAGGTTTTTTCCAACCTGGGTCATTGTATTTTGATGCGTGTTCGTGGCTTTCGCCTGCTGTTCTTGATCAGTAACTTCCCCACCTTTTCTATTTGGGTTGATAGTACCAAATTCGACTTCTTGGCAGACTTTTTTCTGCAGGTCTGTCTGTAGGTCGATACTCACGCCTATGATTTTTGGCCAGTCCTGCAGCGTTTCCCGGGAGGTTTGCTTCTTTCTTTCCTGATTTTGTCCCTTACCTACAGTGTCATTTGTACTTAGGTCCAGGACCGCTGATGACTCCAAGGCTCCTTGCCGGTTTTGCCTGCCCTTAATGAGACTAGGTTCTCCGGGGATGTTGGAAATGAGATATTACTCATAAAACTTAGTGTTCCTGTCTTTTTAATTTTATTTGATTTTTTGACATTTTCCCTGGATTCTTTTTCGTTTGTTGCTGGATGGAGTTCTGAATCGTTTTCCCATGTTCTTTCTTTTTCATTGTTCTCCTTCTCCTATTATTTTGTTCACTTGCTGCTATCCATACTGGATCGTCTTTGACTCCAGTCTCCAGGGCTTTCCTTTTCCATGGGTTCTACCTCCCCTTGTACTTCTGCTTGTCCTTAAATCACATGGGCCAGCCTCCTGAATTCTTCCAGGGTGGATTCCGATAATGGAGTATCATCGAAAATCCCAGAGTTCTCGGGTATATCTCTGGTCTCTTTCTCCCGAGATAACGCGGCTGCTTGCAATAAACTTGATCATTCTCTCAGCTGGCTTTTTAAGGAATCGTATCCGTCTTTGTTCTCTGACAATGCCCTTTGTATGGCGGAGATGTCCAGACCCTGCTTTGCCACTTCAATTCGAATATCATTTATTGCTGGAGTAATAGAGGGGATCATTATGTTTTTAAGGCCCACCAGTGAAGATTCGCTTTTTGCTACTTCATTTGTGAGTTCGAGAAAGATCCCAGCTTGCGATTATACTTCATTTTTTAATAGCTCGAAAACTGACACTAACGAGTTCAAGACAAAGTTTAGTGCCTTTAGGGTGGTATCATCTCGCTGATGGTTTTTACTGCTTTTCAGCTCTTTTTCCAACAGTGAGCCGTCCTCCTCTGGGTCCACTCTGATCTCTTGCCCCCTTCTCCGCACCTCTAGTTCGGGAGTTTCACGGTCTGTCATCTCCTGGGCAATAGGCGGGTTACTTTGTTCTCGACTTCATCTTAATGCCTGGGGACCCTCTTCCTCCAATGTTGAAGTTTGCTATCCCCAACTTAGCACTGCTACTTCATCTGCATCGTTCAGACTTTTATGTCGCTTCTTCCCAAAGTGCTCCTTGATTTTTCTTTGTATATTCTTAGTGGTGACCGTATTTCTAGGCCACTTTCCCATTGATTAATAAGTTCCAAGTGATTAGTTGTTTCCACTTCTCCTGTATTGTGCTGAAACGGGGTGCCATGAACTTGGACTACAGTTTCCCAAGACGGGATTAGATGCAAGGGTCCTACTTCAACTGCGGAGGGCATCCGCAGTAATGTTGAATGCACCATGTGCTCCAGGTATGAGCCTTCCCATTCTGGAGCTCTTGCAAGTTCCTAAATTGCTGTACTGCGGAGTTTCATTCTTGGAGACTAGAATGTTGCCCCTTTTTTTGGGAACCTACAAACTAGGGGCAATGAAGTCGAGCCTCAGGATTTCCAACTGGAGTATATCTCCCTATCAGAATCCACTGATCGTTTGAATACAATGATGTTATGCCCTGGTCTTCCTTACCCCTAAATGTCCCAAATGTCCTCTTATATGTATAGGGTATCCAAAGAATGAGGATTTACTTGCTTCCTTACAACTGGGAGCGGGACCAAGATGTAACTCTCTTAGCCTCTATACACCGTATCAACTGGCACAAGCAAACTTAACCCTTTATAGCACTCTATACAGTCCGAATAACGTGCTTACCTGGACTGTGCCCGTGTCTGTCCGCCCAGTGCCAGAATCCTCTGTGCTGTGTCCGGGTATACTCGTACTGATTATGGGATGGATTGTAGGTCCTAGGCTTGGGCCAAGGTGCTGTGCTGCGCTGGGCCTCAACTGTCCAGTGCCGGTCTCCTAACAGCACGACCAGCACAAACAGCAAAAACAGCAGTGTTCGATCTCTGCCCTTTTCTCCTCTGTAGGCTTCTCGCCACAAGGGCTGGCGGTTCCTCTTTTACCAATGCTCCCTGGTGGGCGTGGTCTGCCTCCATTGCAATATTAAAAGGGGCCGTGTATTCCCTTTCCCACGAACTCTGTGGGCTCTGCAACTCCTAGGTAGTGCAGCTCAGCTCTCTCCTGCCATCTCCTACACAGTGCGGACCACGGCAGTAGGCAGCATGCAATTGACAAATGTCCAGTAGATAATGCTTTCCACAGCAAAAAGAGCAGTGTCAGGTCTCCGCCCTTTTCTCCTCTGCGACACAATCATCCACGTCATTCGTAGCCCGACAAAAGGGCGATGCATCCTTAGCTACCATACTGCATCTTGCCTGGGCCTCACTGATATCCATTTTCAGGAGGATGAAGTGATTCACTCGATCGCACCATCGGACAACAGAAGAGAAGGGGTATATACAATGAACGCCACCTCTGCAAGGCCAGACCTCATCACAAAGGAGATGATCCTGGCGGAATTACCACACTTATGCACAGGACTGGGGAAACAAAGGGCTCCCATAAAATTACAGGAAGCTGTTTCAAGGGAACTCAACCAGCTGGTCAGCGACGGCATCATGAAGCCAGCAAGAGGCCGACCCATTGGGTGTCGCCGTTAGTCATCGTGCCCAAGAAAGGCAGACATTTGCGGTCCAACTCAACAAATCTGTGATGGTTCCCAAGCTGGACCTAAATCAAGGGTATCACCAGTTGAAACTTCACCCAGATTTGAGGGGCATCACCACATGTGCCACCCATGAAGGCCTGTTTCGCAACAGACACCTCAACTTTGGCATCTCCTCGGTGGCTGAAATTTTTCAGGAAGCCATAAGGCAGGTGATCAGAATAATCAAAGGAGGGCTGAATTATAGTGACGATATACTGGTCTTTGGCACATCTCGAGAAGACCATGACACCGCTCTGCTTGCAACGTGCACGGCAGTCTAGGAAGCAGGTTTGACACTCAACATTGCTAAATGTAATTTCAGCAAGACAAAACTTAAATTCTTCGGACACATCTTCTCTGCGGAGGGCATGACCCCAGATCCAGACAAGGTTAGCGGCATCGCCAACCTACAGGAACCAACACAAGTGGCAGATGTCCGATCTTTTCTAGGGATGGCCAGCTACTGTACATGCTATATCCCCCACTATGCACCCCTGACCGAACCATTAGGGTGCCTGCTACAGAAAGATACAGTGTTCGTATGGTCAGGAGAGTGCCAACAGGCATTCAAATCCATCAAGAAGGCCCTGTCAGGTGCTTGACGCCTGCCGTACTTCGACCCCGACTGGCACACAAAAAAATCATTGTTGACACAAACCCTGTAGGGCTAGAGGCCATCTTGGCGCATACGAGTGGATCGGACACGCACCCTAGGCACATTATCGCATAAGCGAGCAGAGCCTTGTCGGCCCCCGAATCTGCATACTCGCAAGCAGAGAAAGAGAGCCTGGCGGCAGTCTGGGCCTTTGAATATTTCTATAATTTCATCATCGGGAAAAAATTCACACTCATCATGGACCACCAGGCACTGCTGTCCCTGTTCGGCAATCCGTGTACCAAGATGCCACCCAGGATAGAGTGATGGGGCATCAGACTGCAAGAATACAACTATGACATCATTCTCAGGCCTGGGGGTGATCAAAATCCAGCCGACTATCTGCATCAGCATTCAGCAGGTAAGCCGGTCACCAGGAAGGGTGACACAGAAGAACAAGTTACTCTCTTACCTGGTAACGTTCTTTTCGATGGGATGGGCCGACGACGTATTCCATATCTATGACAGTAATCACCACAGCTGTGCTGCTTCGGAAAATCTTTCGGCGTCTGCGTCCTGCATCGATGACGTCAATACGCCGTCCTCAAGGGCCTCCGTCGAGCCGACGTCACCGGATGTTATAAGTAGGACGCACAACGCCCGTAGCCTCAGTTGTAGTTTTTTCCCAGAACGTGTGGCACCAATCTGCTGCCAATATGACCACAGAAAGCCTTGTGGAAACGTAAGCTGCAATCGCATAAGAAATTCTGTAGCGAGGAAGGCAGGGAGGGAGCGATATGGAATACGTTGTCGGCCCATCCCATCGAAAGAACGTTACCAGGTAAGAGAGTAACTTGTTCTTCGAGGGGATTGGGTCCTCCGATGTATTCCATATCTATGACAGACTCCCAAAGCAGTACCAACGTAAGGCGGTGGGAAAAGAATTTAGAATATACAAATTTAGAATGCCCAATCAAATTGCAGAGTAAAGGACCGCCTTGCCAAAGGTCAGATCCTGCCCATGGATAGAATCAAGGGAGTAGTGACATACAAAAGTAAGGACCGAAGCCCAAGTGGCTGCATCACAGATGTTACGAATAGGAACACCCCTCTGCAGGGCAGTAGAGGCAGCCATACCCCTAGTCGGCTGGGCCCGTAAGCCTACAGGAGGTTCCTTACCCGCCAGGCGGTAACATTCAGAAATTGCCAAGATAATCCATCTAGACAAAGTCTGCTTAGTCACAGCTTGTCCCAAATGCCTTCCAGTGTAACCAATAAAGAGCTGATCATCCACTCTGACCCAGGACATGCGTGAAATGTAGAAACTTAAAGCTCTCCTAGGATCTAACCTATGGAGCCTCTCCTTGTCCTTACCAGGATGCGGGGGAGGATAAAATGCTGGAAGAACAACCTTCTAGCTCAAATGAAATTCCAACTCCACCTTCGGAAGAAAGGAAGGACGAACTCAAAGGACAACCCTGTCCTTATGGAACACAGTGAAGGGTGGCTTAACTGAAAGTGCCTGTAACTCACTCACTCTGCGAGCAGAAGTGACCGCAACTAAAAATACAGTTTTAAGGGTTAACAGTCTCAAAGGACAAGAATGCAAACGCTCAAACGGAGCACCCATTAGAAACTTGAGAACAAGGTTCAAATCCCAACCGGGCACCTGGAAAGGTGACAGAAGGAACACATTAGTGAGCCCTTTGAGAAACGGAGAAATTAAAGGAATTTCATAATAAGAACACTACTCAGATGAGTGCTTAAATATGGACAGCGCCGCCAGGTAACCTTTAATGGTACCCACTTGCAAGCCCCTGTGGGCTAAAGAAAGCAAAAAAGACAACTACAGGAATGTCACATGAAAAAGGATCCACATTCTTAACCCTGCACCAGTCGCAGAACTTTCTCCAATGGCAATGGTACAGGGAGTTTGTTGCCGGCCGTCTGGCCGAAAGCAACACCTCCATCACATCTTCAGGGAGGTCCCAATCGCTTTCAGAAGCCAAGCGTGAAGGTTGAGGGATCTGACCTCTGGTTGGAGAAACTGACCCCCCTCCCGTGAGAGCAGATCGTCTCGATAGGGAAGACGACGTGGAGGGCAGACAGACAAGTCGAGAAGGTCCGGGTACCACGCCCTCCTGGCCCAAGCCTGAACAACGAGGATCATCCGGGAACCAAACCTCCGTAACCTCCGCAGCACCTGCGGGATGATGGGGACTGGAGGAAACTCATACAGCAGTGGGAAGGACCGCTCCACCATGAACGCGTCTCCTAAGGCTCCTCTTGGAGGAAATTCCTGCGAGCAAAACCTTTCGCACTTCCGGTTGACACTGGAGGCGAAGAGATCCACTTGAGGGGTCCCCCAAAGGGTGAAGATCTCCAGGAGAATCTCCTGAGCAAACTCCCACTCGTGAGAGATCGTGCTCTGCCTGCTCAGAGCGTCCGCCGTCTCGTTTTCGTCTCCGGCCAGATGAACTGCCGAGATCGAAAGTTTCTGCTGGATGGCCCAGAACCAGAGCTGCATCGCCTCCCTGCACAGAGGAAGTGACCCTGCCCCCCCTTTTCGCTGAGGTAGTGCATGGCCACTGTGTTGTCCGTCAGGTTCAGGACATTCTTTCCTCGCACAGTCGGCAGAAAAGCCTTCAGGGCAAGCCTGATGGCCCTCAGCTCCAACAGACTGATATGGAGTCTGGACTCCGACGGAGACCAACGACCGCTGACTGTCAGCTCGTTGGCATGGGCTCCCCATCCCGTGAGGGATGCGTCCATCACGATCGTCACCTCCAGCCAGGACAGCCAAAATGGAGCCCCCCTCATCAGATTGCCTTCATCGGCCCACCACAGAAGGCACTGAAAGACCGAGGGCGGCACCTGAACGGGGTCCGAAATCCTGCTGGAGGACTGTGACCACTGCATCTTGAGAGCCCACTGCAAAGATCTCATCCGCAGTCGGGCCTCTGGCACCAGAAGAATGCAGGATGCCCTGAGGCCGAGCAGCCTCAAGAAATCGAACGCCGGGAGACTCTGGGCATGTCGAAACGTGCATACCATCTGCTGAATGTGATGAGCCCTCACCTGGGGCGGAAAACACTGCCCCAGGGACGTGTCAAGCACTGCTCCAATGTACTGGAGCCGCTGAGTTGGCGTCAAGTGAGACTTCTTTAAGTTGAGGGAGAAGCCCAGCTTGTGAAGGGAGTGGCAGGTGATGGACAGATGATCCAGGACTTGCTTGGGAGAGCGCGCCCTAATCAACCAATCGTCCAGGTAGGGGTAGACGTGAATCCCCCCTTTCCGGAGATGAGCTGCCACCACCACCATGAGCTTGGTGAAGACCCTCGGGGCGGAAGTCAATCCGAACGGCAGAACCCGAAACTGAAAGTGCGATTCGCCAACCGCGAACCTCAGGTACTTCTTGTGCTTTGGATGGATCGGAACATGAAAATAAACGTCCTTGAGGTCGAGAGACACAAACTAGTCCTGAAGTTGAAGGGCCTGGAGGACTCGAGAAAGAGTAACCATCTTGAACTGGTCCTTCCTGAGTAGCTTGTCAAAACCGCGCAAGTCCATGATGGGTCTCAATCCTCCGTCTTTCTTCGAAATCAAAAAATAAGGGGAATACCATCCCTTGTTCCTCTCCGCTACAGGCACCAGTTCTATGGCGCCTTTCTCCAGCAGGGATTGAATTTCCTGCGCAAGGAGCGGATCCAGACTCTTCAAAGAGAGGTTCCCTAGTGGATTGTCGTGAGGCCTCTGCCGGAAAGGAAGACAGTAGCCGTGGGCTATGATCTCCAGAACCCACACACCTGAAGTAATGGCACACCATTCTACGAGATGCTGCGGCAGCCTTCCCCCAACCGGAGAAGCATGGGCCTCATGACTGAGCTGAAGCAGCTGCGGCAGTGCCTGAGGGAAAAGAGGCAACTGCACGCGCGGCCTTGGCACCTCGAGTACCTTGTTCTCGACCTGTGGCACTCCTACGGTTGCCCCTTTGACTTGCAGCTCCTCTCAATTTACTTAAGGACGAGTAATATCGAAAGGAACCGCCCCTCCATTGCTGTCCTCTAGGACGAAAAGGCAGAGTTTGGCGAACTGCAGCGCCCAACAATTTCGCTGCAGCTTTGGCGGTCTACAACCTCTCAAGACTCTTGTCAGCCTTGCTGCCAAAAAGATGGTCACCATCAAAGGGCATGTTGAGGAGCCGGGCTTGCACATCCGGAGCAAACCCCGACTTCCGCAACCACGCAAACCTGCGCATTACGGTGCTTGCCGCCATGGACCAGCTGACGCAATCAACCATGTCCAGACCCGACTGAATGGATTTACACATGGCATCCTTGCCATCCTGCACGATAGCAAGGAAACCATCCCGTTCCTCCCCTTCGGGAATATGATCAGCCGCCAGGGAAATACAGTTCCACAGAGTGTGCGTGAAACAAGACAAGGCACAAACGGAGTTGGCAGCCTGAAGCGCCATACCCCCAGAAGAAAATACCTTCTTCACCCAGCCGTCAACACCAAACTCTCCGGAGTAGGGTGCGTGGTCAAGTAACAGGGGTTGCCACTGGCTGGACGATATTTCCTCGGCAAGAACTTGCTCACTGCCGGTAGACTCTCCGGAGCAGTCCAAGCCGCAGCCACCCTTCTCTGCAAGGCCATATGGAATGGCAGCACCGGGTCAGTTGGAGGACCTTGGTCCAGGATATCAGTCAGGTCATCCTGCTGAAAATCCCCAAGGGGGGGGGAGCAGACCAACCCAGGTTTCAGTGACCCTCGACATGAGGTGGCGATCTGAAGATTCGGCATGCGTGCCAGGCTCTGGCCCACCAAACTCCACCTCCGGAGAGGTGTCTAGACCACTGGCGTCATGCAGCGACTGACGCAGGTCCTCAAGTTGACTGTGACCGGAAACAATGTCATCAGGAACCAATGCAGGAACCTCACCTTCCTCAGACCCCTAATCCACCTCAGAAATATAATCTAGAGGCTGGAAAGAGGGTACAGAAAAAGGCACACAGACATGTTTAGCCTTAGCCATCGCCTTTCTTGGGGGTGCAACCGTGCCATGGGGTACCTCCGACAAGGCTGCCTCGAAAGGCGTCAAGGGCGTCGACGGAATGGGCGTCGATGTCGAGCGTGGCACCGACAGCTTCGACGGCGTCGACACAGGCCTCGAGGGCGGAGCCCCGAGCATGTCTCTCGACAGCCTAGGCGTCGATGGCATCGACGACTTTCTCGGAGGCGAGGCCTCGAGAGAGTCCTTCGACGACCTCGGCACCGCCAGAGCCGATGGATTCTTCGAAGACTTCACAGAGTCTTGCGGTCTCGATGGCGTCGAGGACCGGGACTGGAGCAGGCATGCCTTGAGCGACCATCCTTGTCTGACCGGGACCTCGAAGGCGCCCGGTGGTCGCGACGACTGCTCGAGCCCAAAGGCGGACGAGCGGTGTCTCTAGCACGGCCTCGACCGGCGTCCTCAGATGGCGCGACCGGACCGGAGCCCTGCGATTGAAAAATCGCCAACATCTCCTTTCGGAACAAATCCCATTCATCTGCAATGGAATGCTTGTTGGGACAAACTACCCGCCTATGGGCAGAGTCCTTGGAAGAGGACGGGGAAGGCGACCTGTGACGGCGCTCCCTGGAGCAATGGCAGGACCGACTCCCAGACGAGAAGCCCCGGACTCACGACGACGATGCAGAGAGTCGCCCCTCGAATCGTCCGTCGAAAGACCAGTGGAACACGACTTCCGGGGCTTGGCCACCTTACCGACCGACAGCTTCTTCTTACGCTCCCGCAAGGCCTTCAAAGTGAGCGACTGGCAGTCGACACAGTCGTCCGTATCATGGTCCTCCCCGAGACACCAGAGGCAAGCGTTGTGCGTATCCGTTAGGGACATCTTGGACCCGCACACCCGACACTTCTTAAACCCGGACCGCGGGGTGGAAGAAGCCGAAGACGATATATTCAATAGCAAAACGGAACTGTGGCTACGGGCGTCGTGCGTCCAACTTATAACATCCGGTGACGTTGGCTCGACGGAGGCCCTCGAGGACCGCGTATCGACATCATCGACGCAGGACGCAGAAAGATTTTCCGAAGCAGCAGAGCTGTGGTGATTACTGTCATAGATATGGAATACGTCGGAGGACCCAATCCCCTTGAATATATAAATTAAGTGGCCACCAACGCACTCCCACCAGCAATCTCACTTTAGACGGTTGCATCTGCTGCCAATCCATCCATGGCCCTACCCATCAGTCTGACGTGCAAACAAGTGGAAGGATTACCGGTGCACAGTTCTGAACCACCCGGCGGTGTGCAGAAAGTGCTGGACATACTAGCAAGGATACACACTGAACTTGCAGTCAAGGAACATGTCATTCTACTTTGGGGGTGTCGACTAGTCATCCCTGCGACACTCAGAGCAAAAGTGATCAAAATGGCGCATGAGGGACACTGAGGTGCAGACAAAACAAAAAGACAGCTGTGGTGCCATGTATGGTTCCCCTTCATAGACTCTTTGGTTGACAGCTGAGTCAAAAACTGTCTAGCATGCCAGTGCACAGCGAGAGCGGAAACCCCCATCCCACTACAGCCGACGCACATCCCACACCGACCGTGGGATAAAGTAGCGGTCGACTTCTATGGGCCAATGGAGTCAGGGGAATATCTTCTGTTGTTCATCGATGAATACTCGGGATTTCCCATTGTCAAGAAAATGGTGACTACCTTGTATGCCCAGGTGGCAGTCGTTTTCAATGAAGTACTCAGCAGGTGGGGCATCCCTTAAATGGATAGAAGTGAAAGAAGGTAGGGATGGATACAAAGAGGGACGTTTAGACCTAGGAGGGGCCTGCTACTGGGATGAGTGGCTTACAGGGAGGGGTGGCTTGTAGGGAGGGGCAGATCGTCTTGTAAAACATGGACATGGGGATATGTTGTAAAGGGATGGGACGACAAATGAACGACTGACTATTAGGCTAGGGGTATAGATAGGATGGGTGGATCGTGGATGGGTGGATGGATGGATGGATGGATGGATGGACAGGCCATGGTGCGTCTCCTTTGTACAATGCTCAGCTGCTTTCCAGCTAGGTGTGCGGTTTACAAATCCCATAATACCCTGTCAGCAGTTTAAAATATACTGTGATCTGAGGAAGTCGGGACTGGGCAATAATAGAAGCTTAGCGGCTTTGGCTGCTTTTTGTCCTCCAAAAACTAGACAATGTGTGTGTGTGTGTGCGTGTGTGTTTGCGCAAAAATAGACACTTCAACATGTAGTGCTTGTACATTGAAATTGTATATCTGCACTGGCTGCTTGCTGGATTAGACACTAAAATGAGCAGGCTGACACCCGGGTGGCCTCCAGCACTGATGCCTCTGGACTTGTACCCCTGATGGTTTGAGGCTGCCTCCCTGCATGCGTTAACTACTCATTTCCCTTCCCCCCCACATCAGGTCAAGGGATGCCTCAACAGAAGGAAAACAATACAATCACGCTTTAGTAGCATAACGGAGGTACCTCTGGCACTTTCTACAGCACCATCCTCTCGGTCATCATTGTAAGCAGCTGGCCAGTTACTAATCATCCACATTTTATCCTCATTCACAAGAGAGATAGCCACTGGTGTTATGTGCTTGCTGCTGAGATCTCCAGAACACATTTTTATGAGGGTGTACCAGAACCCCCCGCCCCTCTCAAACTGAGCACAGATAACATGATAGTCTGATCAATGGTTCCAGTATTGCAAAAATCAGAATTATGGTGGGTTTTATTTAGGTAAAAGAGTGCATGTGGGACGACATATATTTTTGGGGTCAGAATGACTCGGGAAGTGAAGGGTGCCTCAGGTATTAAACACACATCATGAATACGTCAAATGTATTCTGGAAACTGGATAGAAAATTAGTTATGCTCATAAGTAAATGGACTCACTGTTTGGTAATATGGCCGAACAAACAGATGATTTAAAATGGATGCCAAATACAAAATGGCGTCATGAGACCAGATGTAGAGTCCTGACTCATGCTGATGTTGAATATTCTTTGGTAGTAGTTCACTGTAAGATAAGCACGTCTGGGATGGTATATTTAGAAATTGTGGCAAGGAAAGCAGACATGATTGATAGTAAATCAGATAAAGGCAAAAAAGTTACCAATTAGTACAGATCAGCTGCGTTGGCTGGCAGCAAACAAATGAGCTCATGAGGTTTTCCACGGTATGAGCTGCCAATTAAGTTTGGCAGGAACACGGGAAGCAGATAAGGACTGGTTCTGGCAGGAGTTGAAGGATGTGTAATTGTGTTTCGCTGGACCTAAAATTAGCTCATCAGTCTATGCGACAGTCAGCCAGGTCTTGCCAAGAGTGACTAATGTGGGCTTTGTAAGTGACAGATAAGCCAACCAATCAAAGATAAGAAGGGCCTTTTTTCGAGCTAAGATAATCAGATATGTATTCTTAAATTGAATGAAAGTGTTGTGTCACCGAAAAGGCCTATATAAACAAGCTGATTAAAGGAGCTCTGTGGGTCTCCCAGTGCATCTTTTTGAACTTGTATTAAAGATGACTGTCAACCTGTACCCGGGCGGCCGTTCCTTTATTCCTGTCCCAGTGCCAGAGTCCACAGATGCCAGAAGCTGATGAGTTGCAGAGGGACCTTCTGTTCACATTTTACTAAAGCGTGGGAGCCCCTCTACTGAGAACCTTTGTTTGTCCTCCTCAGCGAGGTGAAGCTGAACCTTTCTAAGGCACATTGAGCAGCTAAACCCCAAGGTTCACAAAATTTACAAAAGCTGAGCCTCTAAGATATGAAGGGTAATCCAGACGTGGACCCCTGGCTCACTCGAGGGGCACAGCGGCACATTGCTGATGATGCACAGCCCAACAAGGCTGAAACACGTGTCTGGGGTTGCTGTTGGGACTTGAACAGAGGAGAATTGCCTAGCAATTTGGAGCTGAGCTGCACAGGCGTGTGGGATAAGACTTACATGCAAATAGAAATCTCTCCTCTGCCAAAGGTACAGTGAGTTAAACGTAGTTGAAGACCCTCCTGAGTGGGAAACCTCCCACGGAACAGGTTATTTGTTCAGTAAAGGGTCCCATACATTTATGTATACTGCAGAACAACTGTGTATGCTACTGCAGGGCCTAACTCGCGGTTGATACATTGTGACCATTAAAATGGCTCACATTAGATGTAGTGAAATGAAGCAGATTAGCATTAAGCAAGCAGTGTACAAAAACAATCATCAGCACTCAGTGCATTTGCAATTGTCTGAATCAAAGGAAAGTGTTTGCGAGATGATTTCCCTTATCTGGATACACATTAATTTCCTGTATCCGGTATTTTGAGAGACAAGAAAGCATCGATAGTGGTGTGTGGATTGATCTGAATACTTTCAGTGCTCTGAAAATGGGCTTTAGTCTCATAACAGCAGGGCCACAGGTGGCATCCCAGCCCAGCCATGGCTGCCTGCAATGTCCCCGAACCAGTTTCAGATCCTCCTTAATGTTCAGAGCCACAAAGAAATAGTAAGAGCCCGTTTTCAAAGGGCTTTATTTCGGTTTCCTTCCTTTTTTGGGTGCCGTAAGCATAGGTGTTCTTAACATTACCGGAGTGCTGATAGTACTCTGCTTATCAACCTTGTAAAGAGGAATACCTGAATCAGTCCTATGTCTAAGTGGTGGGACACTTATTTTAGAAAAGAGTGCTTAACTCGCTGAGCTATATTATCACTACTCAGTGTTGAAAAGACTATTTAGGGGCAGTGGGAGATGTGCGTTGGTTGAAAGGAAACGCCATAATCTAGATGGAGGAGATGTAATGGATGGATCATTGTAGGGTGCTTAAAGGTTCGACCAATACTGTAGAATACCTCAACAACCATCTTATGAGAGCTCCAGGTCAACTTTAGTCTCTGAAACAACTGTAAACACAGCTTTTTAGGAAGGGGCCCTAAAAATGTCCACTGCAGCTGTAATACGGTATTCCAGCATTACTTCAAAGGTACCCTGTAGAAGCATGCAGTTAGTTAGAAACAGGGCAGTTTCATCTACACAATATAGCGCCCATAGCGAAATAGAATGGTGTCTCCTAAACTGCAACCCCACTCCAACATTACAAAATCATTGCACTATAAGAAAAAGCTGTTTCTTTTTTACTTGCAAAGTACTTAACAGTAATGAGCAGAAAAAAAGCAGACAACACTACAAAAAATAAAATGTTAACATCCAATGTATATGCCTATTGTCTAAAGCATTTATTTCTACTGCATAATATATTTTTCAATCATTTTGCTCTCAATTCAAAATACAACTAGAGTGAATAGCCTCTTTTCATCCATTAAAAACCACAAATAGAGTTTTTATCAGCTTTAATTCACGGAAACACCTTAACAGCCAGGAACAGCACCAGCACATGTTACCAAGATCTTGAGAGAGATGCACACATTTGGAAATAGAGAGGTCTTATTATGTTATGATTTCTATAATTGCTACTGTGTCCTACACTACCGTAGTGGTTATAATGCACCTGACCTTGTCCGATAGGTGGCGCATTGTGACGTTGCCAGGGTGTCAATAGATTGTTAGTGTGAATATGTTGTAACAAAGAAAACATGTACACTATCCATAAGATATTGTTTTTGGCTCTGTCAATACTACACTATAATCGAGATAACCACGAGTGAAGCTTTTTTAAATGTTTTTTTTTTAGTAGCACATATTTCAGACAATCACTTTCAGGGTGTTCCAATTTTGCCAGAAACACAGGAAGAGAAAATAAAGAAAAATAATAAAAATGAGTGCAGGATCGCACACTTGTATTTAGTGGTGAAGCTGTCGGATGAGCGGGGTCTGCCATTTAGGCCCAGCTCTAGTTGGTACAGAGATGTGCTAAGGGAAGTCTGGAAAAAACTGTTTTACAACTCTG
This sequence comes from Ambystoma mexicanum, assembly GCF_040938575.1. Classification (NCBI taxonomy): domain Eukaryota; kingdom Metazoa; phylum Chordata; class Amphibia; order Caudata; family Ambystomatidae; genus Ambystoma; species Ambystoma mexicanum. The sequence continues at coordinate 984,519,360 of NC_090928.1, read as the reverse complement.
CTTTGAAGACTTAAAGAGCACAGAAAAAAAAAATGTGTGATGAGGTCCCATGTTTGTACTTGTTTCACACAGAAGGAAGTTTAATACATCCCTGCGATTTCTAATCACCAGACATTTGCATTTAAGGGACATCCCACTGGTGGTAAACATTCCAAATTACCCCCTTGATTATATGTCTGCAGCTATGTACCACTAAAACCCTTCTCATTTAAAATGTTCTGCTTAAACAAAGACTTGTTAAAACATATTAGTAAAAAAACATGTTCATTTCGATCCACTTGAAATGTAAAGTGAAAATAAAACACGAACAGGAACAGTGCTCTTCCAGCCTGAGCACGGAAATTAGTCTCATTGGTTGGGCTGGTAACAGCAGATCCTACCTTTGATAATGCACTTGTGCCTGGGCAGCTGTACGCTTTGCCCACCCCAAGAAATGACTGGACCATTAGAAACAATACATAACATAGGACAGTACATACCACAGCACAGTCTCTATTTAAATTGCATTATCTAAATGATGCCTGGTTTAACAAACAATACAAGTGCACATCCATTATACTCTAATAATATCGTAAAACTACTCAAAATACCTGTATATAATGATGCATATAAAAGTGGATTCTCCTCTGCACAAAAAAATCTATTTCCTCATTAGACAAATTATGTATCACCTTACAATATCCTTCAGGTACACATTCCAAGCTGAAGCCAGTATCCAACATTAAAAAGATACATCTTTCTGAATTTCTAATGTGTTCAGTGTGAAGCTGTGGGGTAAAATGCAGCCCCAGAATGTCCAAAATAGAGAGGCCATGTCAGGCCATACAAGGAGCGCAAAGCTGGCCTGTCCATCACCCAATGGAATATGCAGGCCAGTCCAAAGAGCTTATTTTCCAATATGAGGCCTAGTGAATGAGTGAGAATGGGCCTCCCTCCATTTTACCTCTCTCAATCCGCTCTATTCCTACCTTTTCCTCATTCCGCACCTCCCTTAAATCTCTCCTTCTCCATTCCCTGCCATGATACCCCTCCCCCTTATCACTCCCCCTCTCCCACCCTTTCCCTCTTCCCCTTACTCATCTCCCTCCATTCCCCCCACCACCTCTTCCACACCCCTCTCCCCTCCCGTTCCCCTCCTCCTCCTCCTACCCATCCCTCCCTCCCTCTTCCTCCCAGTTCTACTCCACTACTCTGCCCTTCCCATCTCTCTAATTGCTCTACATACTGTTTTGTTGGTCTGATTCAAAATTGTGATTTGCTTGTACTGTTACTGTTAATTTGTTAAATGTACCCTGTTGTTAAAATGTGCAGCGCTTTGGCGTAAAGCACTATATAAACTTATTAAATACAAATACAAATTTTGTTAGAATATACAGGCACTCAGCTGAAGAAGAGTGCGACTCAGAACTGTAATATTATTAACATTGTCCAATGGATTCCAAAAAGACATGTGGCATTGCAGATGTTGGCTTCGTGTAAAAAGGGAAATGCCCACTTTGACAGATTCAAAACTGCAACACTGCCCATGGAAAGAAAAGATACATTTTAAACACTCGGCATTTGGAAGATAAAATGATGCCTGACATTTAAGAAATAACAGATTGCGGTTATCGGTAATGAAGAGGCTTATTTTCCAAACACAAAATGACAGCATGAAGAGAGAAGAACAAATTACTTACCCCGGGTAACTTTCTTTCGACTGGATGTTCCTCCAACGTATTCCTCATCTTTGACACTTGTTGTCCAGCTTCAGCTGCTTCGGAAACAATGTTCGGCAGAGGGCGCTGTGTGTCAATGGCATCGAGTCGATGTCCCTCGGAGGCCTCCGTCGAGGGTGAGGTCATCGAAGGGCATAAATAGCATGGGTAGCACCCTTTGGCCTCAGTTCTGTTTCCCCCCCTTTTTGCAGCATAGATACCCGTAAAACACAGGAGTGATTGTACTCAGCCTTGATGGAACGGAAGCTGTAATAGCACAGGAAATTCTACTGAGGGGTAGGATGGGAGGGTGATGAGGAATACGTGGGAGGAACATCCAGTGGAAAGAACATTACCAGGGTAAGTAACTTGATCTTCGAATGGATTGTGTCCTCCCATGTATTCCTCATCTTTGACACACTACTAAAGCAGTTTTTGGTTTGGAGGACGGAGTAGAATGGTAATTATACATTTTCACGGACAGAGTGAAGGACTGCCTTGCCAAAGGTACCATCCTGACCAAGGAAAGAATCCGGGCAATAATGTTTAGTGAACATGTGAATGGAAAACCACGTTGCCGCTTCACAAATGTTCCTAATTGGTATGCCCCTTTAAGGGCTGTAGATGTAGTCATGCGCCTGGTGGAATGAGCTCTTAAACCTTTAGGGTGGTATTTTCCTGCCAGCCTGTAACATTCTGATATAGCCAGAATTAGCCACCTATATAAGGTCTGCTTAGCAACAGCCTGACCTAGGTTGTGTCCTGTATATCCAATGAGGAGTTGGTCATCAATTTGTAACTTGGAGATTCTAGAAATGTAAAAGCTTAACGCTCTTCTAGGGTCTAACCTATGTAGTCTTTCCTCCTCCTTACCAGGGTGAGGTGGGGGTTAGAAAGAAGGTAGAACAATTTTCTGATCCAAGTGAAAATCAGAATTGTGGAAGATGCTAAAGGGTGGCTTGGATGAAAGTGCCTGCAACTCGCTCACCCTACGAGCTGATTTTAGAGCTACCAATAGGATGGTATTAAAGGTTAGTAACCTTAGAGGACACGTCTGCAGAGGTTCAAAGGGTGAACATATTAGGAATTTTAAAACCAGATTTAGGTCCCAAATCGGAAGCTGGAAAGGGGATGGAGGGAACACATTAGTGAGCCCTTTCAGAAATTGAGTCACCAGTGGAATTTTGAAATAGGAACATTCCTCTGACAAGTGCTCAAAAATGCACAGCGCTGCCAAGTAGCCTTTCATGGTACCAATCTGGACCCGCAGATTAGCCAAGGATAGAAGGAAGGATAAAACATCCAGAGTTTTACATAAAAAAGGGTTTACATTCTTGTCCTTGCACCAGTTGCAGAATTTATTCCAACGGTACAAAGATTTAGTTGCTGGCCTTCTTGCCGAAAGCAACACCTCCATTACGTCATCAGGGAGGTCTGAATCCTTATATCTCAGCCTTTCAGAAACCAAGCGTGAAGTTTGAGAGTCCTCTCTTTGTGGAAGACGCATTGGAGGACAGATGGACATGTCCAGAATGTCTGGGTACCACGTCCTTCTGGTCCAATCTGGGGCAATTAGGATCATGTGTTTCCCAAACCTTCTCAACCTCCTGATTACATGAGGAATGACAGGGATTGGAGGAAATGCGTACAGGAGTGGAAACACCCAGTCCACTACGAACGCGTCTACTAGAGCTCCACTTGGGGGAAATTCTCTGGAGCAATATCTTTCTCACTTCCGGTTGGCCTCGGTCACAAGCAGATCTACTTGAGGGGTTCCCCAAAAGGTGAAGATCTCTTGAAGGACTTCCTGAGTTAGTTCACACTCGTGGGAGACTGTGCTCTACCTGCTCAGAGCGTCCACTGCCGTTTTCTCCTCACTGGCTAGGTGAACTGCTGACAGGGAGATTCCTTCCTGAATTGCCGAGTACCAGAGCTGCATTGCCTCTCTGCACAGTGCTAGTGACCCTACACCACCTCTCTTGTTGAGGTAGTACATGGCCACTGTGTTGTCCATCATTATCAGGGCATTCTTTCCCCATACAGAAGGCAGAAAAGCCTACAGCGCTAGTCTAATTGATCTCAGCTCCAAAAGATTGATGTGGTGTTTGGACTACAATGAAGACCAACGACCGCTGATTATCAGATCGCTGGTGTGGGCTTCCCACCCTGTGAGTCGGGCGTCCGTCACTAATGTAATCTCTGGCCATGGTTGCCAAAAGGGTTCTCCCTTCAGAATATTTTCCTCGCAGGCCCACCACAGAAGACCCTGTGAGACTCTGGTTGGAATCTGAAGTCGGTCCGACATATTTCCTGAGAATTGGGACCATTGTGTTCTTAGAGCCCATTGAAGGGATCTCATTCTCAGGCAGGCCTCTGGCACCAGAAAGATGCAGGATGCCATAAGGCCGAGCAACCTCAAAAGAAATCGAAGGCTGGAAGACTCTGGGCACTCTGAAATTTGGTAACCATCGGAACAATGTCACCAATGAACACCTTGGGTGGCAAGCTCTTTCCCAAGGATGTATCTAGTACTGCTCCGAAGTATTGGAGACTTTGAGAAGGTGTCAAATGGGACTTCTTGTAATTGGAGGAGAATCCCTGTCTGTGAAGGGAGTAGGAGGCGACGTTGAGATAATGCAGCACTTGTTTGGGAGAATGCGCCCTGATCAGACAATCGTCCAGGTAGGGCTAGAAATGAATCCCCCTCTCCTGAAATTTGCTGCCACTACCGGCATCAGTTTGTTGAAAACCCTGGAGGCAGAAGTCAGCCCTAATGGCAGAACTCGAAATTGATAATGAGAACCGCCAACTGCGAACCTCAGGTATTTTCTGTGCTTGTGATGAATTGGCACATGAAAATAAGCATGCTGAAGGTCCAATGACACCAACCAATCCTGGAGTTGCAGGACCTGAAGGATCTGAGAAAGTCTGACCATCTTGAACTCGTCCTTCCTGAGGAACTTATTCAAGTATCTTAAGTTCAAGATGGGTCTCAGTCCTCCGTCCTTCTTGGGTATAAAAAAATAAGGGGAGTACCATCCCTTGTTTCTCTCCGCTACAGGCACTTGTTCTATAGCACCTTTCTCTAACAGGGTTAACATTTCCTGCGGAAGGTGTCAATCCAGAATCCTGGATTGTTCTGAGGTCTCCTTATGAAAGGAAGGCAGTAACTGGGCTACTGTTTCCAAAGCCTAAGCATCTGAATTAATGTCTCGACATTCTTCTAGATTCTGAATCAGTCTGCCCTCAGAGTGGTTTTGACGCAGCTGATGCAGTGGCCATTGGGAAGGAGGCGGTTGCTTGAGCTGGCTTTGCACCTCTACCTCGTCCACCACAAGGAAATCATCTCTGGCCTCTTCGACTGGCCATTCCTCTCGCCCTTCCAACTGAGGAGTAGTGGCGAAAAGATCTACCCCTACATGGTTGCCCACTAGGACAAAAAGGCTGAGGTTGCCTAAAAGCGGCACCTAAAGACTAGGCTGCCACCCTTGAGGTTTGCAACTTCTCAGGGCTCTCGTCAGCTTTGTTGCCAAAAAGATGAGACCCGTGAAAAGGCATGTTGAGAGTCTAGATTGCACATCAGGTGCAAAGCCTGACTTTCTCAAACAGGGAAATCTGCGCATAACGGTGCTTGTAGCCATGGATCTGCAGGTACTATCCGCAGAATCCAAACCTGATTTAAGAGACTCACACACTGTCTCTTTGCCGTCCCTAATAATAGCTACGAAGCGGTCTCTTTCAGCCCCTTCGGGAATGTGCTCTACTGCAATGGAAGTACAATGCAATTGAGTGTACGAAAACTTTACGAGGGCACACGAGTTGGCAGACTTTAGTGCCATGCTCCCTGCAGAAAATACCTTCCCCCGTCCATGCATCTAAGCGTTTGCCGTCCCTATCAGGACGGATGGTAGGGTACGCCATTTGTTTGGAAGTAGCAGTAGCTGCCTGCACCACCAGACTCTCCGGATTGGGGTGTTTTGACAGGTAGTCGGGGTCACTACTGGAAGAGCAGTATTTTTTTGTCAATTTCTTATCAACTGCCAGATTGGACTTCGGAGTCTTCCAGTTCCTAGCCACCCTTTTCTGCAATGCCACATGGAAAGGCAAAATAGGATCAGATTGTTGTCCCTTGTCCAGAATGTTAATGAGGTTGCCCTGCTCATAAGGTAGTGAAGGCCTACTCCAACCCATGTATTCAACCACGTTTGACATGAGCTGCCTGTAGGAAGCATTTGCATGCTCCCTAGCCTCTGGCTTTCCGAATTCAATTTTGGGTGAAGTATCTACCCCAATTACTGTTTGCAAATTGTCAAAGGGCCTTCATTCTGGACTCTTCAGAGATAAAACTACTCTCTGGTACATTGGGAGTACCGTACTTCAAGCCAAATGGAGCTTCATCATCCTAGGACTGCTCCTCTTCTTCAAAAATAGATGTTAGAAATCTAAAGAACTCCTTCTTAAGGAGTGGAGCATATATTTTGTCTGGCTTTTGTACAATGAGCTTTGACGTTGAAGTTGTCAATGATTTCTTAATCAGTGCCGATTTAGGAGGGGTGCTCGGCATAGACAGAACATCTGGCAAATGTGGCGTGGCTGGCATCGAAGGCTTCAGCGTCGATGTCGATGGCCTGGCGGGCGTCGACGGCACTGCCGACGTCGAAGGTGTCGATGGCATTGACAACCTCAACTTTTCCTTGTGTCTCGTATGACCCTTTGATGTGACATCGGATCGAGGCCTTGAGGGTTCACAATGTGGATCATGCCTTTTACCTGTGTTTGAGAGCACGCAAGATTTCAGACGAGACCTTTCCTTTCCTTTCCGGCTTCTTTTGAAGACTCGGTAGAAGCATGGCTTTTTTGTTTCAGAAAAATATTTACATTTTTCTGCCCTGAAGGCTTCCGACTCAGCCGGAGTGGACATTTTATTAGGGCAAGCAACCCTATCAGGGGAAACGTCAGACGACGAAGTCGACGAATGCGACCTACGGTGCCTTCTCTTCGATTTCCTCAAGGATGAAGAAGAGCGGTGTGAGCCGCTCCTCGAACTGGAACACTTGGCCTTCTTCCACCAAGGAGAGTAGCCTATTGGCTCGTCGGCTGAAGGCTTTGCGGATCGGGTAAGTTACTTTTTAGGGTTGTTTCCTACCTGCAGATTCCCTTTCCGTTCCCTCAAGGCTTTTCCAATCATGGACTGGCATTTCAAACAGTCTGAGGTGTCGTGGTCTGCTCTGAGGAATCCCAAACAGATGCAGTGCGGGTCAGTGAGTGACATTTTTGACCCACAGTCCCGACACTTCTTGAAACCAGACCTCAGAGTCGTTGGTGTCGAAGAAGAGGACATATTTCCCAGAGATCTATGTAACAAAGACGTCACAAGATGAGGTGTGCCGAATTTCGCTCAAAGCTGTCGTGAAAAAATGGAAATGAGGCCAACGGGTGCTGCACGTGCTATATATGCCCTTCAATGACATCACCCTCGACGAAGGCCTCCGAGGGACATTGATTCAATGCCATTGACGCACAGCACCATCTGCCGAATTTTCTTTTCTGAAGCTGCTGAACAACAAATTTCAAATATGAGGAATACGTGGGAGTACACAATCCATTCAAATTTTGGTTTTTGCATAAATGAACACTGTTTCTCTATATTAACTGTGGCCTACTGTGTGCATGGAATCGAGAAGGAATCTTCATCTGTTCTAATATAGTAGAAAAGAAAGATTGTCTTTATGAACAACAGGCCTAAATGTAATCCAAAAGGCAATATGGTAAAAACATTGAGCCAATGTAAAAGGTTATTGCTGTAGAATTATGCACGTAACTAGTTGCTGTTGTTTTTCTGCATTTAACTGAGCTGGTTGTATCTGTAACTGTGACCCCCCCAGACCCATGGGCTGGGTTTATCAAGGAAACAGCCTTGGAGCTTCAGTCAAAAAATATAAGAAATGTTGTAAGAGATTTGAACTGCAGGGATTTTCAGATAACATGACCAGCAGAAATGACTGAGCAAAGACCTTTGAATTTCAGGAAGGAAGGGCAGAATCACATGGGCTGAAAAGCCAGATGGCCCACTCATGTAGCTTGGAGAAAATGAAACTGCTTGGGTTTGGATCTGAAGTGAAACTAGGAGCACGAATTATGCAGTGCCATTGATTAACATTGGAGTCCGTTTTCCCGAATTAAAAGAAAATCATGTGCCCCAGTGAGCCCAGCCCGGATTCATATTAAAGGGTACAAAGATCCCATTGGCACCATATAGAAACAACATTTGTGCGATGGATGTAATTTAAGTAATGATTAAAATTATGTTTCTGCCATTTTCACACATCGGAGGAACTGGAAAAATAGAGTGATAGACGGTGAAATTAATGTTGGAAGTATGTAGTGTCAGAGTTGTAACTATTATGGTGCAGCTTCAAAGCGTGAAGATAGCTCCGCCCAGGAAGGGCGTGCCGAAATACAATTAATATTGTCCGACTCGCCATAAAATGTAGAATCCAAAAATATATAGATTCATGTAGTTATCTGAAAAATTAGCATAGCTGCCCTGATGTTAGATTTTCAGAACCCAAAAAGGTAAAACCCACCTGTCATTTTGAGATGACTAACATACCTCCCAACTCCTGGTCGTACCAGCAGCCAGTGGGCGTCTTGGTGGGAGGTGAAAGGAGAGTGCTAGCCAATTCTTGCTGTGGGAATTATAATGTAGGAGTGTCATCAGCCCCATAAGAGGTCAATTTCGCATCATAAGAGGGCCTTTTCACTTTATTCCTGGAGGTAGTCTACTGCCAGACTCTTGCGAGGAACAACTAGGAGAGAGGCTTCAATTCTTGGATTGGAAACAGTGACAGGGAAATCTAGAAGCTAGCTGGGACCCCCAGCAGAGGAGGTAGAGGAAGTCTGGGTACAGGAGAAAAGTCTTGACAGAAGCCATTGACCTGTCTTGTGCTGTGCTGTCCTCAGAGGAGCCCTGCTGTTTCCTTAGATGCCCCATAATCAAAGCTTCCCATGTAAGTAGATATATCCCAAAGCTATCAAAAGTGTGGGGGCGGGGGACTGCCAGCCTTAATCTCCATCTCGCATAATGGGTAGGAGGATGGTACTGGGAAGACCATTGGAACATTGTATTAAATCCAATTCAACTTAATTCCACTATAGAAAATCACCCTTTCCGTTTAGATTGAATTGTGTAGGGACCAGCCTGTTTTAATCCTTTCCCTTAAATTGCGGGGAGGGGGAAGTTGTGTAGAAACTAACAAAGTTCATGCCCAGTGTGTTAGAGCAGGTATAAACAAAGACTTGGGTGACTGTCCATCTGAAACCCTAACTCCTGTAGAGAAGGGAGGGTCCTGAATCCCAAAAGTAGTCAGGAACACCCAAGAATCTTAATATTCTTCCCTCCAATATCTCTAACCAGGAGCACTTTTCTTCTGACAAGAAAACAGTTCCATATAATACCCTGGGAACAATAGAGGTGCCATATACCAACACCATGCCCTCCAGATTCCCTCCTCAATGCTTAAAAATATATTTTCTTATCACCAACCACTTATTCATGATCTTTGTAAAGACAAAATCACGATAGTACCCGATGCAGGGAAGGGATTTCATATGAAAGCCTAGGTAGAGATAAATGGTCACCTCCTCAATCGGAGAGGAATCAAATCCCCAAGTAAAACTCTTAAATTTGGTACCTGGCCTAATTTGCATGATTTTAAATTTGCTAAGATTTATAATTAAGTCATTTTGACTGACATAAACATTAAAGCAGCAACAGACTAGTGCAAACCAATCGTCGGAATCTGGTTCATAAAGATAGTATCATCCGCATAATTAAGCAATGGAATACATATACCACCAATAGAAGGGGGAAAGTTCAAACGCTATAAATAGCCTACCATATCTGAAATGTATGAATTAAAAAACAAATTAAGTCAAGAGAATAGTGCCTTTTTCAGGAAGAGCGTCAGTTAAGGGTGGACATGGAGAAAAGTGACTTATGTTCTCAGGAACTGACTGAAGTGACGCTAGAAAATGCAAAATTAATGGAACATGTGAGGCAAGCAGAGGTTGACATAGAGCAGGCAACACGGGCCAAAATTGCACAAGGCGGAGATTAGTCTCCTGAAAAAGAAACTATCTGAAGATGCAGAGATGATACAAGCGTCACAGAAGGAAAATGAGTCCCAATGTGAAGAGAATAAGGGACCAAGGGACCGATTAATGGCACAAAGTAAATTGCTAGTAGCCACTCAAGCACTGGTGTCAGAATTCAAAACTCGGGTCTCTGCATACCATCAAGACATAGAGACTGAGAAAAACAAATGTTAGAGGTTGGAAAGTGAAATAGCCAAATATAAACAGGCTTTGAGGCACCCGACCAGTCAGCGTATGGAAAAGCGCTCTCCGATTACGAAGTGATGACCTCCTTACCAGTGACCTCAAGCTAACTCACCACCTCATATGTACAGGGTGCAGCTGACGTCATATCTGCCAGTTTCATTTTCAAGAACAAGGAAGCATGAGGCAGAGTCAACCAGGCCTAGTCCAACTGATCCAGAAGGCCAGTCCTTATCTGACATCGATGAGGGTTCAGGGTTACCAAGTAGAAGGGAAGATGGTCGGATCAGTGGGCTCTGGGAATTTAAAAATACCCTGGTGTGTACTTCTGACCAGGTGGGTTCCTATGACGAAAAGATCAGGGAGTTGGACTGGCAGGGAATGAAGCCACAAAGGGATCAACTAGTCCGCTTTGAAGAAAGGGAAGGACCAGAGTTTAGGCCTCAAAAGAGCATCTGAAAAACCTCCACACATTCAGGGAGGTAGGGGAATTCCCGACCGTACTCGGAAGGAGGGGTGAGAAGGATGAGTACTCCCCCGTGTGAAGAGGGGAGTACAAGGGAAATGACCCTAAGAGCCCACAGCACCACAGGGGAGAAGAGTCCAGACCCTGTTATTCTGGGAGGTTTTCCCAGTCTCACAGAGGTAGGGGGCACCTAGAGGACAAGTAATGGACCACCAATAGCAGCAGCTCTGAGTCAGAGGGTGAGTGGACTCAGTTGCAGCGGAAAAGAAGATAAACAGAAAAGAGGTCTTATGAAAGACCCAATCCGGCAGACAAAGGCCATAAAGAGCTTTATGACTCCCTACTATAATAACGGCAAATATTCAGTATGGGAGCATCTAGAGCTTTATGATCAAATGATGACTTAATTTGGTATTAAGAATGAAAGAAACTACACGGAGTTTGTCAAATTGACATTTCCCCCTGAATACCCCAGCTCCTTTGAAGGGCTGGAGGACCAAGATCACCAAAAAAGGTCCACCTACAAGGCAGCCATTCAGAAACACTTCTGCATTCACAGGAACCCGCAGGAGGCCCCACAAGGCAGCATACAACCTGCATTGTGGGGACAACCAAGCGCTTAGAGAGTTTGTTCAGGAACTGAAACAAGCGCTTGTACATACTTCTAGGCGGGTAAACACCAATAGCCAGGAGTTCATCAACACCTATTTTCATGCGCTACCAAAATACATAATGACCCAAGTAATAAGGGATTTCCATGAGTGTAGGACCCTGGATTGGGTGATAGAACACGCAACCTGGATTTATGAGGTCCAAAAGCCCTCTGGAAACAAAAACCACCCTAAAAACCATGAACCATCAAACACACCCGCTGCTGCAAAAGTAGCAGACGTGAAAAATGCGCCCATATTGGACTTGGAGATGAGGGGGTGGGCCTAAAAATACTCCTCCCACCAACTTGCAGAATGAGAGGCAGAGGAGACCCTCAGATCCAACCCAATCTGGGGTTAGCCAAGCAGGGGACCAGACCAATGCTCCATCTGACTCTGCCACCTATATCAGTCCAAGATATAAGGGTAACAGACCCATCCTGGGGTATGTATGGACTCTCCCGGCACATAGGGGCGGGTTCCAATCAGGTGAATACTGCCTCAGGAAACCTCCCTCCAAACATCCCTCAGGAGGGAATAAATACTCCAACCTCCAACCTACATTTCTTTCCCAGATACCCTTCAAACCCCAATTTCCAGAACAATCCCACTCTCTCTCCCTGCTTTCAGAACAGTAGATTCCCGAATCCGGAAGAAGGGAGACCTAGAATGGAATGTTATCAGGGAAACTCCCAATATCCGAGCTACTCTGGGAGAAGGGACAGCTACCCTTTATGGGAGCAGCAAAAGGTATGAATCAAGACCTCCCTACCAATAACAGCTAACTCAAGATATGGGTCGCATGTTGAGGGCTGAGGAGAACTCTCCACTGGAGACTGCTGCCCAGAATAACTCAACACCCGGGTCTGGTGCCCTGGAGCAATGACGGTTAGAAACCTTCGACAACAAATAGGCTCCAGAGGAGGGTGCCCAGGTGGAAGGGAGATGCGAAGCTTTCTTTCCCAATGGAACAAAACCCCTGGAAACCTCTGAGCCTGAACATAAATCCTCTACCCCTGAAAACCTGGAACCTAAAGAACAGAGGGTAAGTAGGAGAAATTGAAAGCCAAAGACAACCCACTGTGTGGAGGAAGTCCGCATTATCCCTTTTGCAGGAGAAGATTCCCTGGAAGATTCAGGGAAGAACATCTTCTCTTTCAGGGATGGAGGGATTCCTCCCAAGGAGAAATGGGCCCCAAAAGACCCTGATTTAAACTGGGTAAGTATGGAGACCGACCCAGAGCAACACATTCTTAAACCCCAACAAGGTCACCCAGATGACCCTGAAAGAACTGAGGTATCCTTTCCCCAAACAGGTGGCGGTAACTGGTTCCAGGAAAAGGGGACCACAAAGAATCAGGGGAAAACGGGGACTTCCCAATTCCACTTGTTTCTGGGTGCAAAATATTTTTTTTTTACAGATTCCAGGACTCGGCACAGAAAACTGTCCAAGATCACACAGTGCCAGAGTTCAATATAAAAAGGTTAACTGCCAAGCTGGCACTGAATTCACATTTTCTTTGCCCCCTTGAGGAGAAAGAAGGGAGATATTATGCTTCCGTCAAGGTATTGGGTTAGTGTGCATTGGTGGATACTGGGTCCCAAGACACCCTCCTGTTCAAAAAGGCCTTCGACCAACTAAATTCAGGAAGGTGGGGTCACCAAATTCCCCTCACACACCTCTTCCTTGACAACTTCAAAACTTTAATGGGAATGATATTTCTGTCGAAAATCGGCCTGTGGATCTGGAGATAAGAATTGAGCAACATAAGGTGAAACACCCGGTGACAATCGTCACTCCAGAGGCCACACCTTGTCAACTGGTGATTGACCTCCTATCACCCCTGATAGACTGCGTGAACAAGGTCCTCTGGACTCAGACTAACCGGGCAATTAAATTAAAACAAAGTACAAATTATGTGAGTTTGAATGACACATGCCACATGATTGAACTAGCAGTCCGACAAAATGGAATTTAATTTTAGGAACAATGAAGTCCCAGACATCACTGTATTCTCTGTAGGAGAACAAACCGGTGATGGGAAGCCTTCTCAATTCTTTACCTCCCTCCCAGTTTTAAGTACCAATCCACAATCAGAGGAAAACCCAAATCGCATGACAGAAGATGATGAAAAACCACCTCATAGTTTGACCGACATCCAGATAAAGGGTGAACAGCTGTTTTTCCCCATTCAGGTAGATGAGGGGGAGGTGGTTGTTCTCACCAGAGTATGGCTAAATAACTGAAGAAGCTTCATCAGCAAAGCATTATTCAGGAAACTCCCAAAAGATAAGACCATTCCCACATTTAAATTGATTGATAAGTGGGAAATGGGCCTGGAAGCTCCAAATTCCAAACATCTCCTGCCCAGCAGGTGTATGCTAAAAATGTCCATTGGCGACAAAAGCGCATAACGTAATTGTTGGGTTGTGAGAGATGTCCCCTCTGCCTTTTACCTAGGCAGCTACATCCTCAATTGATTCGCAATTAATTGAGACCTAATTAACAACAAGACCTGGTCCCGACTGGGGGGGTAACCCCATGGGCTTTGACAACACTGAGAAAGCATTCCGGTCAGCTCAATTGCTGCCGTATGCAGTTGAAGTTTAAGTGAGAGAAGAGGTTACCATCCCAGGACAGGTGGGACAATTTACAATTCCCCTAAAAATTAAGCGAGGACAGAACAAAAAAGGATGCCTATATAAAGTTGAATTATCATCTCCAACAACAAGGTTTGCATTTACATCCGACACCCCAAGTCGACCTAGAACACGACACAATTTGAATAGTGGTGGATAACAGCGACCCTCAAAGTATCACTTTGTGCGCAGACACCTTTATTGGAATGGCAGTTGATGCCCAGCATTATTCTATTGATTTAGGTAATGAGGCAAGGGGGGAATTTCTTGGTGTACTCTTCCTGCCCTTAGGGTGTGGAAAAGGTGACCTGTGACATCAGGAAGTATGAGGTGGTATTCCGAGTGAACAGTGACTACCTCCCATCCTTGGAAACTCACATCCAGGCGAACACCATAACAAGAGATCTCTCCACCCAACTGGTGGATGCTGGCGAAATTGGTCAAGCCTGAGGTCTTTCCAGGCTTTAAGCAGACTGTCCAAGAACAAATCAATCTTGCTGATGCCTGTGAGACGAAGGAGCAACAACAGAAGCTGAAACAGGTGTTTCGGGATTTTCAGGATATCTTTGCAGTGGATTCATATGACTGTGGACGCACCGAGATACATTCAACAGCCATAACCACGGACCCCGAGATGGCTCGCATCTATGGAGTCACTCACAGAGATTATTAAAAATGTAGAATTTCATGGGATAATTCGTCCAATCCACAGTACCTTTAACAACCCGGTACTGGAGATAGTCAAACCCAATGGCCAATGGAGACTTTGCGCAGACCTAAGGGAGTTAAAAAACAGGTCCACATGTCAAAATGGCCCTTTCCCTACATCGATCAGGGACTGGCCCAGATCCAAGGGTCAAAGGTGTACACTGCCATAGACCTTACCAACGGTTACTGGACAGTACCCATGAGTAGGGAAGACCAGTACAAGCTTGCCTTTACCTTCAGGGGGCAGCAATACACATGGACCTGAACTCCCCTTTGGATACATACACTTTAGCAATGAATTTAATATCTGAATACATAAGGCTATGCCCGATTTGGGCAAAAGGGGAAACCTGGCCTATGTAGATGATTCCTTAATCAAGAGCTCAACTGTGGAGGAACAGATAGCTGAAATACGCTATGTTCTGACCCATTTCCAGAAAGCCAGAGGAAAAACTGTCCTTACAGAAGGCACAGTGTTGTAAGACCTGCATGTACTTCTTAGGGCACAAAATGACCGCAAGGTCGCGGTCCCCAGGCAAAAAAAGTAGAAGCATTATTGAAATTGAAAGACCCTACTACTTTGTGAGAAGTAAGAAGCCTTCTTGGACTCACCAATTATACTACAACGTACATTCAAGACTACGCAGAGGTTGCATGACCCTTGGTCCACTTATTAAAAGCGGGGTTAAGTGGGAGTGGGGACCGGAACAATCCGAGGCTGTAAAACAACTAAAGAGAAGCTTTTCCCAAGCCTTTTCTTTGGTTCACCCCATAAAGAACAAGGTGTTCTTCTTGGAGACAGGGTTCTGAGGTACTTGCTTAACAGCGGTATTATACAAAAAGCACGACAATGTCAACAAAGTAATCTCGTACGCGAGTAAGATTTTGTACTGTGTGGAGGAAAAATGCAATGATTGCGAAAAGGCATTCCTGGGAACGGTGTGGAAGTTGAAGAATTACCACCCATTTATCCAGGGGGAGCACATAATTGTGCCAACTCCTCACCAACCTTTGCAATATCTCCAAAGTGACCAAATCTGAACAGGGAACGTGATTAATTCCAGAATTACTTCCTGGATTCCATCCATGCAAGGTGTCCTGTGGAGGTCAGA
This sequence comes from Ambystoma mexicanum, assembly GCF_040938575.1. Taxonomy (NCBI): domain Eukaryota; kingdom Metazoa; phylum Chordata; class Amphibia; order Caudata; family Ambystomatidae; genus Ambystoma; species Ambystoma mexicanum. Next base: position 984,503,747 of record NC_090928.1, on the reverse strand, counting down.
TATGGCCAAAACAAGAAGAGTCCTCTAGCGCAAGGATTGGCTGACTTGCATGACTGTGCTCAAGAAAACTGTCTCGAGGACGAAAGTCTAAGGACTAATGGCAATATGGAGGCGTACCTTACTTCCCCGTACAAAGTCTATGAGGAAGACACGTGTCAGGGGATACCAACAGTTTATGTGAATGGGTGTTCCTACCATGTTGACAATCACAGGGGAAAAGAATGAGTGGCTGACATTGGGAATGCTTGGTTAAATCATGCCCCAGAACCCTCTGCTGGGTAAAAATAGGTCCCTGAAGTAGTCAGGTGGCAGAGTTGATGGCGATACATCAAGCCATCCTTGATGCCGTGCAACACCAACTCAAAGAACTGGTCATATTCACTGATTCAGATTATGTCATGAATGGGTTCGTGGAACACCTCATTAATTGGAAAAAATTGAGGCATGCTGTGTGCGAATGACAAACCGTGCAAGCAAAGCAAATTAATCCAATCAATTGATGATCTGGCAACATCTAATGAGATGACCATCTATTGGGAAAATATCAGAGGTCACTTCAAAATAGAGGGACCAGACAAAACAACTTAGCAGACCAGTTGGCCAAAACCAGAGCTATTCACAGGGATGTCATCGACACCGAATCCATGTTGGGGGAAATCTAGGTCGCTGCTGTCACCAGGTGCCAAACCCATGAAAATAATGAACTCTCAATTGCCCAGTGGAGTAAATAAACCCCAGATGCAGATTTGATTATTGCACAAAAAGCGGACCAATTATTGGGAGTCTTTATCAACATATTGAAGACCCCGTGAACTTTCCTCTGACAGAATCAGATTATACCGGGAAGGAGGTTCTCCGGGTGTTGTTGAAGTTTTCAAATTTTCTTTGAATCCAAACATCTGGATGTGAGCAGTGGTTTGTACTTACCTCATTCCGAAGCCTGATGTTAAGGTCAAAAGGGGTTTCATACAACATTAGAAATCTAGCACAAAGTTGCAAATTGGACACACATGGGCCAGGACCTCTACATCTAGTTAAAGGGATGTCTTGTGTGTGCTCAGTTTCAACCAAGTTCTCTCATACACAGAGCTCCCTGAGAGAAAAGGGGAATGATGCTGCCTTGGTCGGATTTGCAAGTCGATTTCATTGGAACAGTGATTCGCTCCTCTAGAGGAAACAAGTACATGTAAGGTGGAGACAGCTGCCACACTAATGATCAATCACATCTTCTCTTGTTTCAGCCTTCCACAAAAGATTGAGTCAGACAAAGGAAGTCATTTTACCAGCAAGTTGATGACCAAGATGTGGGAGATGCTAAGGGCAAAAAGAAAACTCCCCATTGCCTACCACCCAGCCTCGAGCGGGGGGTGTTGAGAGGAACAATAAAACAATGGTGGGCATTTTGAAGAAGTTTATGGCAGACTCTGATTCTATTTGGGACATCCGATTACCACTTGTCCTGATGGCCATAAGGTCTACACTGTCTTCTGCAACCAAAACATCTCCATTTGAGCTCATGAGTGGACAAAAAATGGTGTTGCCTCAGCATCTGCTCTACAGATCTCAAGAGCAGACCCTGATCAACGCATCCACTACTCATGAGTACCTTGAGAATTTACGGAAAAAAACCTTCAGCATGCTTTTGCTTACGCTCAGCTCAATTTAGAAAAGTTGGCAGAAGGAATGAAAGCATACTACGACTTAAAAACTAACAAGAAGGAGTACGTAGTAGGAGACAGGGTCTACCTGTACAATTTCCAAAGGAACCAGACCAAGGAGCGGATGTTCCTCCGCTCTTGGTACGGTGATGCCTTTAAATTGGCAATAAAATCTCAGCTGTCGCCTATAAGATCTGCATCCCTAAAAGAGAACATACGGAAGAGAACAGGTCCATATAAATCAGTTGAAGAGCTGTCACCCCAGATAGGCGCTACGGTTGTTTGAAGAGCCCAGTGAGGGTAGATCCCAAGAACAATCTGAAGAATGAAAGGAAAGGATGGAAGCCCAGATGGAGAATATCGCATATTAACATGGATTAAAATAATTTATACTCACAAAGAATGTATACAAAGCTGGAAAAAGGAAAAAATATATTAAAAAACCCATGCAGAAATGTTCATGTAAGGGAAATAAATGTCAATGTGTTATGTGAGGTTGCTTTATGGTTCAAGTTGTATGCCTATTTACCGGGGAAACAAGTACTGTATAAAATACTTAACCTCTCCATTACTCTCTACAAACACAATAACTCCTAACCTTCAGAGCTTAGAGGCAGACGAGTCTGGAAAGGGAGGAGTTCCCAGATCAAGACCCCATAATCCGAAAAGAGTGGAAGGCAGACCAGAGCGCCACTCCCTCAGAACAGGAAAAAGAATGGACGCGCCCCAACGAGAAAGCCATGAACTAAAGGAAAGAAGAAAAAAACACTCTTTCCTTGCTCTTTTCTCTCAGTCACCTGAATTAAAGAGCTGGGGGGACATGTGGGGTAAAATACAGCCTCAGAATGTCCAAAATAGAGAGGCCACCCCAGGCCATAGGAGGAGAGCAAAGCTGGCTTGTGCAACAGCCATTGGAAAATGCAGGCCAGTCCAAAGCACTTCTTTTCCAACATGAGGCCTAGAGAATGAGCGAGAATGGGCCTCCCTCCATTTTGTTACAATATACAGGCACTCGGCTGAAGAAGAGTGTGACTCAAAACTGTAATATCAACATTGTCCAATGGATTCCAAAAAGACATGTGGCATTCCAGATGATGACTTCGTGTAAAAATGGAAAATGCCCACTTTGACAGATTCAGAACTGCAACAGCGGACATGGAAAGAAAAGATACATTTTAAACACTGGGCATTTGGAAGATAAAAAGGAGGAACTAAGCCTGACATTTAAGAAATAAAGTCAAGTGACATATTGTGGTTATCAGGAATAAAGAGACTTATTTTCCTCATACAGAATGACAGCATGCAACGAGAAAGGCCTATTTCGTTTTTGCATAAATGAACACTAGTTCTCTATGTTAACTGTGGCCTATCTGTGCATGGAATGAAGACGAAATCTACCTCTGTTCTAATATAGTAGAAAAGAAAGATTGTCTATATGAACAACAGGCTTAAGTGTAATACAAAATGAAATATGGTAAACACATTCCACCAATGTAAATGGTTATTCTTGTAGAATTATGCGTGTAACTGGCTGCTGTTGTTTTTCTCCAAGTAACTGAACTGGTTGTGTCTGGAACTGTCACCCCCAGACACATGGGCTGGGTTCATCAAGGAAACAGGCTTGGAGCTTCAGTTAAAAATATAAGAAATGTTGCAAGAGAGATTTGAACTGCAGGGATGTACAGATAACATTACAGACAGAAATAACCCTTAAATTCAAACCTCCCCATAAATTGGGAATTAGCTCCGAGCAAAGACCTTTTAAGCTCAGGAGAGGAGGGCAGAATCACATGGGCTAAAAAACCATATGCCACAGTTATGTGGTTTGGAGAAAATTAAACTGCTTGGGTTTGATCTGAAGTGAAACTAGGAGCACCTATTATGCAGTGCCACCGATTAACATTTGACTCCTTTTTCCCTATCTGAAAAATCAGCATAGCTGCCATGTTGTGAGATTTTCAGAACCCAAATAGGTAAAACCCACCTGTCATTTTGAGATGACAAAACTTAACTTACTCCTCCCTCAGCCTACACAATACATACCTCCCAACTCCTGGTCCTACCAGCAGCCAGAGGGTGTCTTGGTGGGAGAGTGCTAGCCAATCCTTGCCATGGGAATTAGCATAATGGAGTGTCATCAGCCCTATAAGAGGCTCAATGTTGCATCAGAAGAGGGCCTTTTCACTTTATTTCTGAGGTAGTCTACTGCCGGACTCTTGTGAGGAACAACTAGCAGACAGGCCTCAATCCTTGCACTGGAGACAGTGGGCCTCATTACAAGTTTGCCGGTCCGGTAACAACAGTACCGGTAAGCTTGCTGGTTGTGGTACTGGACCGGCAAACTACAAGGTCTGCTGGCGGTTGCCTTTCTGCCGGGCAGGTCTGACCTGCCGGGTGGAACGGCACCTGCGTGCAGACCTACACAGTAGCACCGGCACCATTATTAACAGTGCTGGTTCTAGCGGCCTCCTCATTCCCATTGAGTCCTATCGGACTCAAATGGGAATGGGGACTAATTTTTACCGGCACCTGGCTAAGGGTAATTACGAGGTTCAGCGGAGCCAGAATTCCCCGGTACATCCCCATTGCCGGTAAAAAAAATTACTCCGGCGGCAGCTGTGCCGGTTATTTACTGGCACGGCTACCGCCAATCTTATAATCACCCCCAGTGACAGGGAAAACTAGAAGCTAGCTGGGACCCCATCAGAGGAGCTAGAGGAAGTTTGGGTGCAGGAAAAATCCTTCCCGGAAGCCCTTGACCAGACCTGTGCTGTCTTCGGAGGAGCCCTGCTGTTTCCCTAGATGCCCCATAATCAAGGCCTCCCATGTAAGTAGGTATATCCCAAAGCTATCAAAAGTGTGGGCATAGGGGCTGCCAGCCTTAATCTTCATCTCACATAGCGGGTAGGGGTTGGTACTGGGAAGACCCTTGGCATATTTTATTAAACCCAATTCAAATTAATTCTACTACAGAAAATCATCCTACCCATTTAAATTGAATTGTGTTGGGAACAGCCTGCCTTAATCCTTTCCGTTAGATTGTGGGGAGAGGGGAAGCTTTGTAGATCCTTAGTGCATTGAATTGAAGTTAAATCAATTAATTCCCATATAGAAAATCGATTTTGATTAAGATTTCAAGATTTGGAAGACTTGGTGAAGAATAGTGGTCCACGCGAGAAGGCTTGTAGTTGGAAATATTGGGATTGGTGACAAAAGAGCAAGGCTAGTGACTATTTGGAAGTAAGCGTATTGGATATTTGGAGTATGGGCGTGGAACAATTTTGATTATGATTTCAAGATTTGGAAGACTTGGTGAAAAATAGTTACACACAGGGGTCTTGTGCCTCCGCCCAGCCCCGATCCTTCTAAGCAATATTTACTCCTGGCACTACTCCACCCCCTGCCCCCGGGTGGTTTGCCACAAGGCACCCCTCTCCCATCAGCCCTTTCGCGCCAGTCATCTATCAGGGGTCTCCATCTGCCCAGCCTATGGTCACCGGCACGGGGGAGGGGGTAGAAATGTCAGTCTCATTTCCAACCTCATATGCAATAGCCCCGGCCGCACAAATCAGCATCATCAATCCCTCCTCAGTACCCCCTTTATATCATATTCCCATGCCATCTCCAACCAGCACATTCCACAGCTTCTGGTTTGGTTTCAGGAAGGCACAGCCAATTCATGTTCTGGACTTTGAGCGGTCACCCCTCTCCCTGTCCATGTCCCCTACTTCGGAATTCTGTCCAGGAAACTGCTGGCCTCCTCCGGGGCTATAAAAAAGTGCGCTCTCCCAGCATATTGGATTCTGAGCTTGGACAGGAACATCATTGCGTACCGGATGTCAAGATCTCAAAGCCTGTGCTTCACCCCCACAAAGGATCTCCCCGCCGCTTGTACAGTGGCTGATAAGTCCAGGAAGATCTGTATGCAGTTCCCGTTGAAGGTCCTCCTTCTCCCTAGACAACCGAAGGATCGTGTCCGTCTCTGTAGTTAAGAAGTTTTGCTATTATGGGACAGGGTGGGTCAACTGGGATCGGGTGTGATGCTGGGATACTGTAGGCGTGCTCCACTATGAACATTGGTGAGAGCTTCCTTCCCAAACAGCAACGCACATGGTTTTTCCACAAAGACCTCGATGCAGCCCATCCCCTGATGCTCCTAGACCCCCATTAGGCGTATGTTGTTCCGCCTTGCTCATGCTCTACAGGTCCTCGTTTTTAGCCGTTGACCTTGACCATCTCTGGGGCCACCAGTCTGAACGGAACTGTCACTGCGGCACCTCCAAGCCAGAAATTCTATTCCAAGCTTCATCCAGTCTGGCCCCGTGTTTATCGAGCCGCAGTTGTATCATGTCAACCTTTGTGTCAAGAGCGTCCAATTTGGTGAACAATTTCCTGATGCCTTCTTTGAGATGCAAAACGATCACCCACAAATACAGGTTGGCACACCACATTGCCCCTGCTTCTCCTCCACACTCCCCGGGGGGTACTGCGTGCTTTTCCACCACTTTGGCCTTTCTCCCCACTTGCTGCCCATCAAAGGCCAAGGTGGGCTGATTCATATCCCCTTTCACCATCTCGCCGCATCAATGCAGCCTCAGAGCCTCTCCTTCACTGTCTGATCAGCAGGCCTTGGTGGCACTCCCACCTACCCCCGCTTCAGCCCTTTCACACCTCTTGGTGGAATCAGGCTCCCTCATTGCAGAGTCTGTCATGGACCACTCCCCCCTCACCTCTCAGCATCAGTAATTTCCCGGATGCGTGAGCCTTCACACACTCACAGGGTTTTGTCTCCCTAGTCTCCTGCAGCAGCCAGCTCTGCTCGCTGCCCCCCCCTTAGCTGCGCCACATACTGTTTCTTTCCTGACCGCCGGCGAGCGAGCTCCACAGCGGAGCCCGCTTCCTGGACCTTAAAGGGCCTCCCGGTGGTTCACACCAGCTGGTATGAGCTGGCCCGCACTTATGCCCCTCTGCCTGCAACAACAAGTGGTGGGCCCGCCAGTGATCCCTTCCATCTTCCTGTGCTGCCAGCACACTCTCCACAGCGCGGGCCCGGGCCTCCTTCCTCCCTGGGCTCTGCTGCTGGATGAATTCTTATTTGTGTGGATAACCGCTGCCTGATGGCTATGTTGCTCGGGTGCCCAGGCCGCCTCCTCCTTCCTCGGTTGGTGCCAGAATCGTCACAGGGGCCCAGCAGGGTCTGTGCGTGTCATGATCCCAGTCAGTGAGCATGGTCCTCATTTGGTCATTCAGACTAGGCAGAGCACATTGGGTCAGTCAGCGGGTCAAAGTTGGGTTTCAGCCTGGCACAGATGGCATTTACACCATTCACAGTATCAGCTTCTATAGACTCCCATGAGGTTCAGCAGTAATTTCCTACACTTAACATGGCCGCACAAAGATCCAATTACATGTAGCAGCACTGTTCCATTCATTTTGCAGAGGGAGCTACTTAAGCCCCCCTCCTCTTGAACGCGCACTTCATGTCTTCTCCGCTGACAGCGGGTAACGCAACCAGCGTCTCTCCTCACAGAACCTGTCAAAGAAAAAAGATATTAGAGACATCAGTTTTACGAATAGTTACAATATACCTTAGTTCATAGAATAGACTTACCTATCTGAAGTTATCTCCGACGCAGTTATCTTCGGTAAGAACATTTCTTCGTTCAGTCAGCATCTACCGTCAGAAGTTTCACTCACAGCCGCAGTACCTTCAGTCAGCTGTTTCTTCGCTCTCAGCTTCTCAGTCAGAAGTTTATTCCGCAGTCACTGCATCTTCCGAAATGGATTTTTCCTCAGCTTTACGAAAACCTGCAGACAACACAAGAGGTACTAATAACGCACTTAACAGTTTCACAGAAAAGACGTTTTATAAGCATTTACGTACCTGAAGGATTTCTAAGTTTTCACCTCACAATTGTTACTGTGCTTCACGTAGAAGGCTGCAGTTACTCCGTATTGGCGAACTTACGTTCTTTAAAGATGTTGTCTCATACTGAGTAACTCCACAGCCATCTGCAGCCCTAATTCTTTCCCGAATTCATAGAACCTGCAAAAAAGAAAGAGAAAGAAGATAAATATAATTAGAAAGAGAGATCTCTCCAGCATAGGAATCTATCAAGCCCTAAATGATTACAGTATATAGATCTGTATCTTAACCAAGAAACTTATTCTCCATGATTAGACATTCCTCAGCAAGAGACCTTAGAGTTCAACAGCAACCAAAGTAAACACTGTTTCGCCATCTCAACGCACCCCTATACAAAAGCAGGATGGAGGTACTCCATCATAATAAAACACAGGTGAGAAGGAAGTGATTTAAGGGAATACACATTGCATGTAGTTTATCTTAGTAGATGCTTAGCATTTTCTCTTGTTGTGATTTGTTTATTGAAACAGAAAAAAGTTCCAAAGACTCCAAGGTATCAGGTCCACAGGCTGGGAAGGTATTACGCTCCCGAGTTAAGCTCCCGAGGAGTCCACGTAAGCGTTACAGTGCACCTTGGTGTCTGTGGACTGGTCCTACCTCGCCGCCACCATGGTACGTGTTTGGAGCAGGTCGGCAAACCTCACGCCAGCACACAACCACTGCTGCAATGGATAAGGATCGCTCTCATCACTCTGGTTGCAATTCACTACGATCGCTATCCTACCGGTGTTGAGCGGTTACCCCATATTTGGGATTTGAAGGCTCCCAGGAATGTCAGGATTTTATCAGGATATGAGGATTGGGCACAGAACTAACACAGGAGTCGCCAAGCTGCTTCGAGCTCTCTTCTTAATGTTTTTTAATGTCAGTATTTGTTATACATTATGAGTTGACTTTTTAGGAATTTCTGAAAAAGCAATTGATTGATTAATACGTTTTGACACTCGAAGTAAGAATGGTCAATAAATAACACGTTTAGTAGACGCTTAAATCTTAATCTAGATCCACTTGGTCATCTATCAAGAATAGGAAATATGGTTGCATTTTCCACACATGTGAAGGGATTCTCCCTTTATTAATATTACATTGTTCAGCAGACTCCGCCACAGTATCATTAAATATTATATATGCTAAAAATAAGCCTTTTTAGCCCATTTTCTACATCTATTTTTCTCTGTAATCGTCCCAGATTAGTGTATCTAATTTGCGTCCAAGAATCTAACACAGGGCCGAATGCAGAGAAACCTGTGTGAGCTGAAGAACCAAGAGGCCCTGGTTGCGTGACCTGCGATGGGTGGACCGTGTGGTTTGATAACTACGTAGACCAGTGAGTCCTACATTATAAAAGGTAAAGACACTGCAAAACATACCAGGAAGGAACACCACGATTTAGCTGGTGATGCAAACCAGAAGAAGAGCCAAGTTGACCTAGAGTTAAGTTAAGCTTTCAAAAGAGTGAATCATTCATTTCTTGCAAAGTTGAAGTCTTGGGGGAAGGAAACATGAAACTAGATGAACTATACCTACCGTCTTGAGGACAGGGCCTCAGGACCTCTTTTGTTTGTACTGAATTACTCTGAACTTGGGGAAGGGAACGTGACGATAAGCTGGGAGCTAGAAGAAGCTCAGCATTTTGTGTTGCTCACCATTTCTTTGGTTATTGACATCCCTATACACTGTTTAGCTTTAATTGTGAGGGCAAGCATCCAGGACAGGACTGCAAGACTTGTCCTTGGCCTTGGCCTCAAGCCCAGGGATTATATCTCTCCACCACTGAAATATCTTCATTGGCTCCTGGTGGTGGCAAGGATCAAGTTCAAGACCCTTTGCATCATCCACAAGGCTTTCTGGGGCCTGGGACCGCAATACCTCTAACTCTCTCTACCAAAATATCTTCCTTGGCGTGCTCTTCGCTTCCTCACCTCCACTCCTTCAGGGTCAGTTGCTTTTCCAAGCAACGATTTGGGGGCAGATCTCTTTCTTTGGCTGGTGCCTCCCTCTGGAACAGCCTCCTGCCTCTCTGAAAATCAAGCAGAACAATCTCTGGTTCCGAAAGCACCTTAAGACCTTCCTCTTTGCTTTTGCTTTCTCTCTTGCTATCCCCTGCTGATCTTTTGTCTGATACATGCACTGGCCACCTGGCAAACCTGTGAATTTGGGCCCAGGTCCCCGTCTGTCCAGCTGCAAACCCGCACTGCCTCCTGGCACCCCCTGCACTTGTGGTATGTATCTGTAACCTTACAGTCCCCTCTCCTGCACTTATTAGACACTTGTTGTCTGCACTTCAAACACTAGCACTTTCCATCCATTGGCTGCACTACTTTTTCTCGATTCCTTGTCCTACACTTGTTCATCCTTCCCTCAGGCCTCCAGCACTTCTTCCCTGCCGCACCCCTGCACTTGCGCAATCTGAATGTCACCTAGTAAGATAGCTGTTTAGGCGCTTTATAGATGCCATATCATAGGTTTCGGACACAGAAAGGCTTTTAAATTGGACCGGAATTGCCTTGTTATCGTAAGTTGGTATTAACTTCTATTGTTGATTACATCAATGTAACATGGATTTTAATTAAAGGAGACCGATTCATAGACCTAGGCTGTTGCATAAGATAATCTTTTCATACTTTACTTAAATTAATAACATTTTCTTATCAATATACAATATTTTTGTATTTCAGCAATATTATTCTATTTCTCATAGTATGAATTCATTTTTGAGAATATTTAGCTTGCACATTACTCATCCCATTATTCGGACTTGGAATATATTTAAATTCTTCACAATGTTTCTTTTACACAACCTTTTTGCATCTGATCAATAACTGTAGTGTTTAAGAAGAAACACAAAATAAGAAAAAAAGCCTCACATCTGTAATTTAGAATTTTTACATTTTAATTAGCAGTATATATTTTTTGATCATGCATACATACGTGATCACAAGCTACGCTTCAATAGGAAAACATAGGAAAAATACATACTTTCTTTTCAAAGCAAGTATTTAGCACTCCAGCATGTGCTTGAACATGCAAACATACGTGATCACATGCTTTGATTTAATAGGAAAACATAGGTACATTTCTTACTATATATTCGAAGTGAGAAACACTAGCCAAAGCCTTTATCCTTAAAAGGGCACTTTCGTGTTCAAGAGAGAACACAAGCATGATGACGCGATCACGCACGTCAACGCGACTGTGTCCTCACTTGATTAAGCTTAAAAGGCAGCATGTGGGCTACATTGACCCACTCAGCAGAATTCCCATCCATAACCAAGCTGCGCTTCAGCAGTCAACAGCAAAATGGCTGCGCTGGCTCCTTGGAGCACCATTTCATCAAAACTGTGTTTTGCAGCTACAAAAGGATGGCTGCACCATCTTGCCAAACACCTATTTGGCGAGTTGGACCAGGGAGCACACCGTGAAAGGTGCCAGTGTGTGTAACAAAAGAAGAGAATTGAAAAACAGCGCTGCTCTGCTGTTTGCAAAAAGTTCCCATTGAAAAGGGAATATTTTACATGAAAAAGGATGCTGCCCTGACGCTATTTTCATCTGTTCATCATCAGACTACTTTTATCAGTAAGACCCTGCCATGCCCATCTATATCCAGATTGTGCTCCAGCAGAAGAGAGCCTTATCCCTGAATGACAGGCCATGTCAGGCCAAATCTAATAAATCAAACGAAGCTTACTTTCAGCCGCACGGGAAAACACTTGACTTTTGAGTTGAAAAATGTAAAAAATCAATGCTGCAAAAGAGACCCTGGCTCTCTGGGCCTATGTCAATTTCAGTGGATCTGTGTCTTAAATAGATTGCTGCAAAAGAGAAACGGACTGGGGCTGCAGAATAACGTGGGAAATTCAGATGCAACCTTTTTGAAAGGAACATGCCTGCAGGCTTCACCACGTGTTTAAATGTACTTTTGCAAATAAGAAAAATAGCTGTTTTAAAAGTGTATGTTGGATAACGCCCTGCCCTTGCCTAGCAATATAAAGGGATTTGTGCTGGGAAACATATAGGGGGTGTTTTATTTAATAGGCTTGCTTCTGATTCAAAATAAAATAAGAAATAAAGACATGGGCTGCCTTCTGAAAATGTAACGCTCACCTGACTCCCACGGAGGCGCTGGCCTGGTTCGCGCTGCTGTGACCTCTTCTAAGGTGATGTGCAGGGTTCGGAAGACGGACTGGACCGGGCCCCCAAATCTGGCTTGTCTGGCTCGCAGAAGTATCCTTCTGTAGGCGAAAATAGGGGATTAACTGTCTGCGGGGTAATGCAATAAGCCTCCCACTTTCCCCTCTCACCCTCCTCGAAACCCTTCCGTGATTCCTCGTAGCGTCTCACCTTAGGGTCTGGAAGGACGAGCTCTCCATCCTGCTTCTGATGCAGGGGCGCGTTGGTATCCAGTTACTTCACTGGATTTTCAGATTGGTGAGAACCAAACTTGCTTGGCTTCCAGGTAAGTTTTTTGATAAGAGATTCCCCTTGTGTCCATGCATTAATGTACTAATGCTAGTGTCTTTTTCCCCATAGGGGCCGGGGTACGGAATGCCGGGGAACAGGCACCGACCCGAGATGAGAGGTGACATCCTTGTAGAAATCAGGTAAGTCTTTAATGAGCTTTTTTTGGTAATGTCTTTTCATTCGCTCATTAATGCTGATGTCTCTTTTTCCCCTTAAGGGCCGGGGTCCGGAAATGCCAGGATGCGGCACGGACCCGAAATGAAGAGGGAATGAATCAACAGGTAAGTCTTAACATGGAGATTTAGCTTTCCTTATTCCCTTCTCTCTCTCACCTTTTGTTCTGTTCTTTTTCTCCCTAGGCGCTGGGGCGTGACTGCGAATCCGGATGATCGCTGCTGAACATGGAGGCGCCCTGTAAAGGTGAGTGGAATGCGGAGCTGCAGCGATCGACGCGATGAGCTTTTAAATAAAAGTCTTCCTTTTCAGGATTGTCGGCGAGATGTCTCCGGGATGCGGATTTAGCAGGTAAGGACTTTTCCTTCTTCTGTTCTCTTCTTCTTTCCCTTTGCAGGTGATCCAGGATGCTGGCAGGCGTGGCAGAAGTCAGGATGCAGGAGCAGGCACGGTGAGCGTCCAGCTGCTAGATGCAGAACAACGCGAAGCACGTGTGGCTATTCGGGTGGGGTTTAAATAGCCTTGGAAGAAGTTCCAGGTATGTATCCTTCCTCCAATCAGGTATGTATCCTTCACCGACCATGCCCGTATGGTAAATTAGTCCCACAGGTAAAGTAGTTCCTTTCAGGCCTCAAGGAGGCCGGGATCCTGCAGCATGGTCTGCATCAGGTAAGTGCACCCAAGCACTTCCATAATGAGCTTGGCGCCTATGGCGCCAGGACTGATGTCTTTTATGAGCCTGGCGCCATAGGCGCCAGGACACTGTCCAAAGGGCCCGTATATGGGGTTGCTGGGTCCTTCCTTGGAGACTGGATGTCCGCTTTCGGGGACGCAGGGCTTGAACCGGCTCCCCGGGAGCGGGCATCATGACAGAAAACTAGTCAAACAGGTTTCTGCTTGGGTGGTTGCTAGCAACAGAAGAAGCCACAATAGATTCTAGGACGCATGAGTGCTAATTGCTACCTTGGAAAACTTTGAATGGACCAAAAGCACTAAACAGCCTAGGCTTCTCAGACTTTTGTCTGGGCTGAGACCTCTTACAATAGAGATTCTGGGACACGGGACATGTGAAATAGGAAATCACACGTCCCCGCAACCTCTACTGGGAGCTTCAAAGCCAACTCAAGTGCAACCTTGAAAGCTATGCCTGTTCAGGTGAACAATGCTGACCATTTTGGCTCTAAAGAATATTTTATTAATAAACTTTTAAGACGGTTATCTTTGCAACAGCGGCATGAACCATTGCACCAGCCAGGACAATCGGATCCCGAAATGACAAACAGTTAGACTCTTTAGAACTTATTTTAGAGCCTTGTCCCTGCATCCACTCCTATTCCTTTAAGCAGCAACCCAAACATGCTGGATCCTTTGCACTTTTTGATCAAAGGAATTTGAGTTTTTTTCTCAATAAGGTGTACCTCTGATTCACAGGACTTTTTCTAGCAAGCAAAAAGGGTGACAAGAAAACGGAACACCCTTTCCAGACATCATTAGCTAACAGCCAGTACTTTTGCAACTAAAAAGAGAAAGCAACCCAATGAACCACATCTTTTTGAGTGAGTAAAGATGCTAAACAAATATAATTTTTCATGCTTGAAAATTCACTAACTGTAAGTGGAATGTTTGTTTTAAGAACAGAATTTTTTGAAAATTGCTACAAAATCAATGTTTAAATTTCCTTTTCACTTCTAGATCTGATTCAATGTTAAAGTATAAACAACTCTGATGAACCACTAAGTGCCTAGTGGGGATATGTGTTGAAAGAGAGAGAGAGAGAGAGAGAGAGAGAGAGAGAGAGAGACAGAGAGAGAGAGAAAGAGAGAGAGAAAATTGTAAACTCTGAGACACAATCTACATCAATGTTCATTTAATAAACAAATACAAAATGTACAAAACAATTGTAATCCTTCATTGTAAAAACTAACAGAGTTTGCGCAAAGTAATGAACCCCATTTTCTTTCACAATTTCGTTCATATATTGGGCAGCCTCAATATCAAGTTTAACTACGTTTTTGCAGCTAACTTATAAACTAACTTTACAATCTGGACTCGCCTTTGGTTTTAGCAAGGCTGTGAGTATCCCAAACAAGCTTAACTTCTAAACTGAATGAGAAGCCCTTGAATCGATACCCAGAGGGAACACCCAAATGGTTTTGGGGGCTGATACGAGTCTGTCTCCAGCACCCTGCTGAGGGTATTTTCTCAGTCCAAAAACCAAAACGGTCTCTAGTGACCAATACGCCAAAGGACAAGGCAATCTAAAGTTGGTGGTGTGCTTAATACAGGCAAAACTCAAAAACTAGGATACAATTCTTGCCCTCCCACCACAGACAGTTCATGTGCTTCGCTGGGGTAGATCGCTAAATACTACCGCCCATGCAATCACACAACACATGCTTCACAACACTTGTCAACCAGCTAACATTTTTCCTGCCATGTCATATCACTAAAATGGGGTGGCTTTGTTCTTATGAAGACATGTCCTTGTTCTACAGGGAAGTGAGACACTTAACATTATTCTCTCACTTCCGGCACCAAAGGTCAATGGAGATTGATAAAGTACCTGGCCATCGACCATGCAGACACTTCTTGCACTTTCTCCTGTGCATGTCCTTTTGCAACCCAACTAGCATGGCTATGCCATCTACAGGTCAGTTATTATTTGACGCAGTGAGGGTGCTGCTAATGAAAGGTTGACACAAGGGTAAAGGGCAAGGGGCCACTGCATCACCTGACAGCTACACCTTCAGTGAGTGAGCTGGTTCTTAAGAGTTGCAGCAAGGGAAAATAGCAAGAGGCTACTGCATTGTCTCTGACATTTACAGTTTGTTATATGAAGCAGTGAGTGGCAGGGGGTAGGATACAGAGGGGCGCAGAGGAGGGGTACAGTTGTACCGGGTGGTGGAAGGAGAGGGGCGGGTGGTGCCTAGCAAGTCAGTTGGAACAAGGGGCGACGTGATGGCCTAGGCATTGAAGGGAGAGACTTCTTGAAGAGGTGGGTCTTGACTTCTTTTCTGAATTGTGGGGGCAAGTCTGATGCTGACGGGGAGGAGGTTTCATAGTATTCGGGTGTATGCAGAGAAGGCTCGTTCTCTGGTCCTTTTCTTTTTGCACCAGCAGATTTCAAGTCTGCACGTGTCCTAGTTTCTGGTGGTGCACTGTCCGCCTGAGATGCTGTTTTTCTCCGCAAGGTAGCTGGGTGACTTGAGGGCGACTGCCTTATAGATGATGTAGCACTATGAATATGCGCACTTAAGGGAGATCCCTTCTGACTCAATGCATCGTTGCAGCAAAAGTCACTGAATCCCAGACGGTTAAGAGTTTCTGCTGCTTTTTCCACACAGTGGTGACTCTCTGATCTTCCTCCATCCTTTGAGGAAATTGATCAGGAGCTCAACCGTGCAGATGCTAAAGGGGTTGCGCTTGCAAAGCCAGATTCTGATGACCAGTTTCCTCACAGGGTGCAGACAGATCAGAGAGGCACTGCTTGGGTGCATTTTATAGAATTTGCTGCCACAAAAGCAGTTATTGCTGCTGGATAAGCCTGGTGTGTGCAAAGCAACGTATATGAGATTATACATAGGAAACAAGATGGTGGACCAGCCTCATGCAGGGCCGGTCAGCAGGGCCTTGCAAAGCCGAGGGAAATAGAAAACCTGAAATAATAAAGCGTTTGCTCACCCGCAAATGCACAAAGGGAAATAATCAATGCACACATTACACATGCTTGGCATCAACCGAGATTCAGACCAGGTGTTGGAGAAGAACACGTTAATTATCCCTGGTAACGTTCTTTCGACTGGATGTTCCTCCCACGTATTAAGCATTTTTCATCTTTGATATCTCCAATATCCAGCTTCAGCTGCTTCGGAAAAGTAAATTCTGCAGGGGGCGCTGTGCGTCAATGCAGTGGACCAGATGTACCTCAAGGGCCTACATCTCGAGAATGAGGTTATCGAAGGCATATATAGCAAGTGCAGCGCATGTTGGCTTCAGTTCTGTTTTTTCGTGTCATTCTCAAGTAGAACTATCTGCATCAACACAGGTTTGAGCGTACTAAGCTCTGAAGGAGCAAAAGCTGTAATAGCATGGGAAATTCTACTGAGAGTAGGCTGGGAGGGCGATGAGGAATGCGTGGGAGGAACATCCAGTCGAAAGAACATTACCAGGGATAAGTAACTTGTTCTTTTAATGGATTGCCTCCTCCCACGTATTCCTCATCTTTGATAGACTCCCAAAGCAGTGTTTGTTTTGGTGGAGGGAGTGTCAGGTTCCGACCTGGTCAGATTCGTTCTTTTTCTCAAAGAAATAAACAACAGAGCGTGAAGCAACGCTCTCACCACACTCGAATCCATAAATTCAATGGAAACGGGTTGCCATGGCGACTTTGGTGTCCATTACGTCCTCCACACTACGCACTAGGTTAGTGGTGTGATTTCCATGGTAACCTTATAAACACTTCTGGGTTGTTCATTCTTCGCTTTTGATTTTGTAATCAGCCGCGACTACATCTTGTGTGTACCTTGTATTCCCATGTGCTTTTGCCTTGCCTTTGTTCTTTTCCCACTATCTTGGTCTCCTTGTGACCCGGACCGCTTACTTACAATCCCCTGCCTGCTGATTTGGATTTGTTTGCCTTCACGTGTGCCGAACCCGGAACACTTACTTACCATTCCTTGTCTACTGGATTGGTGTTGTTTCATCTCCTCAAGGAATACCTCATATTGGTCCTGAAAGCTTATCAGTCGCACCCAAGTGTACTCAGAAGAAAAGCGCTGAACTTGAGACTGCCCTCCTGCACTCATGTCCTCGTGCCGGCGGGATAGGATTGGGAGTAGAGACTGCCTCATTCCGTTTGGACGTCCTTGTGCCGTCGGTTCAGGTACACTGGGTGTTTGCTTGGTATCACGTCTATATCAGGACCAGTGGTAAGTCTCCAGCTTCATTGCATCCTACTGTTCTTACAATTTATTCTAAAAGCCTCACCTCCTTTCTTATGTTTTCTTAGCCTATATCTTGACCCAGTCTTGCCCGTTTTTTCTCGATCAGAGCACCCCGGAATTCTTTCTCATCTGGTCAGTTATTATGAACTATTCCTTCTTACCTAGTGTATTGTTGATTGACTCTGTGATCTAAGTTGTTCATCTTGTTTCTCTGAAGAGCCTGGTCGTTCGTGTGGTGTTCCTTGTCTTTCAACTTATAGTTCCCTCTGTATTTACCTTGTGTGTTCAGAGGGTTACATTTGTAGAAAGAATTCTCCGGCTACACTATGGGTCCAAGTTTGGTTCCATCATTACGGATTCTGAGAATTCTGACAGGGAGTAAGAATTTAGCCATCAATGGTTTCCATGAACAGAATGGAGGACAGCTTTTCCAAGTTTCCATCCTGACTTGGGGAAGAATCAAGTCAGTAATGCTTCATAAAAGTGTAGACCACGCAGATGCCTCACAAATGTTTTAATAGGAACACCTATTCGCAGTGCAGAATAAGTAGCCATGCCCCTGGTGGAATGGGCTCTCAAGCCTTCTGGAGGATCTTTGCCCGCCAGCCTGTAGCATTCTGAAATTGCTAGAATAATCGACCTGGATAAGGTCAATTTTGTCACAGCCTGACCCAGTCTTTGACTTGTATAACCTATAAATAGTTGATCATCCAGATGAAGTTTGAACAATCGAGAAATGTAGAAGCTTACAGCTCTACCTGGTTCTAATCTGTGCAACCTCTCTTCCTCCTTGCCAGGAGGATGAGGTGGAGAATAGAAGGTGGGTAACACAATCTTTTGTCCAACATGAAAGTCTGAAATGATCATAAGCAGAAATTAAGGCATAACCCTCAGAACAACCTATTCCTTGTGGAATACTTTAAAGGGTGGTTTAGATGATGGAGGCTGCAATTCACTCACTCTACGGGCTGAAGTTAGTGCTACCAACAAGATGGTCTTGAACGTTAGTAAGCTTAAAGAACATGAATGGAGTGGTCCAAATGGTGAACACACAAGAAATGTTAACACCAGATTAAGGTCCCAAACGGGAACCTGAAAAGGAGATGGAGGGAACACATCAGTGAGTCCCTTCAGAAATTGTATTACCAGGGGTATCGTAAAATATGAAGTTTCTTCAGAAGAGAGCTTGAAGATGGATAGCGCCGCCAAATTGCCTTTAATTGATCCAACCGGGAGCCCCAGATTGGCTAGGTACAGTAGAAAGGACAACACCTCTGGTGTTTTACATAGCAAAGGGTCCACATTCTTTTCTCTGCAGCAGCTGCAGAATTTGCTCCAACGGCAGCGGTACAAAGACTTAGTTGCTGGCCTTCTGGCTGAAAGCAAAATCTCCATTACATTATCCGGCAGGCCCCAATCCTTATACCCCAGCCTCTCAGAAACCATGGCATGCAGGCTAAGTGACTTGACCTCTGGGTGGAGAACCTGACACTCCTCTAGCGAGAGAAGGTCTTCTATTTGTTGAAGACATATTGGAGGGCAGATTGACATGTACAGAATGTCCGGGTATCACATTCTCCTGGAAAAAAACTGGGGCAATTCGGATCATGGATTTCCCGAACTTCCTCAACCTCCTGATCATGCGTGGAATGACAGGGACTGGAGGAAACGCGTCTCAGAGTCCACCACAAATGCGTCTCCTAGAGCTCCTTTTGAGGGGAAATTCCCTGCAGCAGTACAGTTCCCACTTCTGGTTGACACTGGTCACAAACAGATCCACTTGAGGGGTTCCCCAAAGGGCGAAGATCTTTTGAAGGATTTACTATACTAGCTCCCACTCGTGGGAGACTGGACTCTGCCTGCTATGAGCATCGGCCGTCGTGTTCTTCTCTCCGGCTAGGTGAACTGCTGATAGAGAGATTCCTTCTTGTATTGCCCAGAACCAGAGCTGCATTGCCGCTGTGCATAGTGGAAGTGAACCTACACCTCCTCTTGTTGAGGTAGTACATGGCCACGTGTTGTCTGTCACTATCTGGAAATGTTTTCCATGAACAGAGGACAGAAAAGCCTTCAGCGCCAGTATAATTGCTCTCAGCTCCAAAAGATTGATGTGTAGTTTGGACTCCGATGGAGACCAACGACCGCTGACTGTCAGGTCGTTGGTGTAGGCTCCCTACCCCGTGAGTGAGGCATCCGTCACTGCTGTTATCTCGGCCATAGTTGCCAAAAAGGTTCTCCCTTCAGAATGTTGTCCTTGCAGGCCCACCAAAGGAGATCCTGTGCGACCCTGCTTGGAACCTGAAGTAGGTCTGACATGTTGCCTGAGAACTGAGACCACTGTGTCCTGGGAGCACACTAAAGTTAACTCCTTCTCAGGCGAGCCTCTGGCACTGGGAAAATGCAGGATGCCATGAGGCCGAGCACCCTCAAAAAGTTGAAGGCTGGGAGATGCTGGGCACTTTGAAACTTGGTGACCATCTACAAAATGTCTTGTGGCAAGCTCTTTCCCGAGGATGTATCCAGTACTGCACCGATGAACTGGATCTTTTGCAATGGTGTCCTGTGGGACTTCTTGTAATTTAGGGAGAAAGCCCAGTCTGTGTGAAGAGTGTGGCAGGTGACGTTGAGATGATCAAGGACTTGTTCAGGGGAATGCGCCCTGATCAGCCAATCATCCAGGAATCCCCATCTCCGGAGATCGCTGCCACCACCGCCATCAGTTTGATGAAAACACTTGGGGCGGAGGTTAGGCCAAACGGCAGAACTCGAAACGGATAATGAGAACCACCAACGGCGCACCTCCGGTACTTTGTGCTTGAGATGGATTGCTACATGAAAATAAGCATCCTGAAGGTCCAATGACACCATACAATCTTGGAGTTGGAGGGCTTGAAGGATCTGAGAAAGTGTGACCATCTTGAACTTGTCCTTCCTGAGTAACTTGTTCAAGTATCTCAGGTCCAAGATGGGTTTCAGTCCTCTGTCCTTTTTGGGATAAGGAAATATGGAGAATACCATCCTTTGTTCCTCTCCATTACAGGTACCGGCTCTATAGCACGCTTCTCTAGCAGGGTCAACATTTCCTGCACAAGGAATGGATCAGGAACCTTCAAGGAATGGGCCCCGGAAGATGGTTCCGAGGTTTCTGAATGAAGGGGAGGCAGTAACCTTGGACTATGGTTTCTAATGCTGAAGCATCCGAAGCTTCAGATATATGATATGATATGGCATTTATAATGTGCCTATACACAAGTGTTACATTAAACATGCTGAGATAGTCTGCCTCCCACATGGGTGTCGTGATTCAAGACCTCAGCAAGGTTGGTAAAGATGCAGCTGCTTGAGCGGACTTTGTACCTCTCAGTCGTCCACCACAAGAGTCTTCTTTGGCCTCTTTAGCCAGCCATTCCTCTCGCTCTTCCAAATGAGTAGTAGCGAAAAGATCTACCCCCTCCAAGACTGTCCACAGGGGCGAAAAGGCTGAGGATGCCTAATAGCAGTGCTCAAGGGTTTGGCTGCCGCCTTTGAGGTCTGCAGCTTCACAAAGCTTTCATCAGCCTTGCTGCCAAAAAGATGAGACCCGTCAAAAGGCATGTTAAGGAGTCTAGACTGCGCGTCTGGTGCAAATCCAGATTTCCTTAACCACGAAAATCTGCAAATGAATGTGCTTGCCGTCATGGCTCTCCTGATTCTGTCAGCAGAATTCAGACCCGACTGAAGAGACTTGCATATGGCTTCCTTGCCACCCCCAACCATGGCCAAGAAACGGTTGCTTTCCTCCACTTCGGGATTATGCTCAGCCGCCATAGAAATGCCGTCCCACAGAGTGTATGAAAACTTTGCCAAGGCACATGTGGAGTTGGCTGACCTATGAGCCATGCTCCCAGCAGAAACTACTTTTCTTGCCCAGGCATCTACCCATTTGTCATCCCTATCCAGTGGGATGGTTGGATAAGCCGATTCGTTCAAGTTAGAAGATGCTGCCTGCACCACCAGACTTTCTGGAGTAGGGTGTTTCGATAGGTAGTCGTGGTCACTACTTGATGGGAGGTATTTTCTTGTCAAGTTATTATTTACTGCCGGACTTGACTCCAATGTTTCCCAATTGGCACTTACCATTTTCTGAAGAGCAATGTGAAAAGGTAAAATGGGATCCTTTTGAGGACCTTTATCTAGGATGTCTGTAAGGTAATCCTGCTCAAAGGGGAGGGCATGTCTGCTCCATCCAGGTAATCTATCTTAAGCATCAACTGCCTGTATGAGGATTCTGCATGTTCATCGGACTCGGCTTTGCGAATTTTAATCCCGGGTAAGTATCCACTGCACCGGCTGTTTGCAAATTTCCATATAGGTCCTTTACTGTGGATTCCTCTGATATAAAACTATCAGGGACATTTGGTGTGCAATATTGTAGACCAAATGGCGAATCATTTTCAGATGGCTCATTGTCGTCATAGAGGTTAGAGATTTAAAGTCATCTCTTGGCAAAGGTGTGAACGTCTTCTCCGGTAAAGGTGTCAAAGGCTTCTAAAATTTCGAGCTTGACGCTTGCAGAGTCGTCAATGTCTTCGACAAACACATTTTCGACTTCGATGGCACCGAAGGCCTCCATGGCGCAGTTAGCGTTGAAGGCGCAGCTGGCTGTCATGATGCCTACCCCCGGGGACCCAGACCAAGTCCAGCAACCCCGGAAGCAGGCATCAAGTTACCCCAAGCAAGCCCAACAACCCCCGCTAGGGGCTATTTGGGTGCAGTCCTGGCGCCTATGGCGCCAGGCTCATATGGAGAGTCAGTCCTGGCGCCATAGGCGCCAGGCTCATAGATTAAAACTTACCTGATGCAGACCATGCTGCAAGAGCTCCAAGCCAAACGAGGCTTGGAAGGGACTATTTGTCATGATGCCTACCCCCGGGCATCAGGACCAAGGCCATCAGCTCCGGGAGCAGGCATCCAGACATTTATTTAAACCTCAGCAGGCCCGGCTAGGGGCTGTCTGGGTTCAGTCCTGGCACCTTAGGCGCCAGGCTCATAGACTTTACTTACCTGATGCAGACCATGCTGCAAAAGAGCCCAAGCCTACATGAGGCCTGGATGGGACTATTTTGTTACAGGGACTATTTTGTTACAAGGACTATTTTGTTACAGGGACTATTTTTTACTCGGGCGTGGCTCTAGGGAACTTCTTACCTGGAACTACTTTGGAGGCTATTTAAACCACGCCCGAACAGCAGGACACGCTTTGCGTTATTCTGCATCCAACAGCGTGACGCTCACCATGCCTGCAGCCAGCATCCAGTCTTCTGCCACGTCTGCCTCGAATCCGGAGCTCCTAGAATAAAGAGGAAGAAAAGGACAAGGTTAGAAAACAAACTTTATTTGATTCCTTACCTGATTCCGGACCCAGCACATCTCCGAGCCTGGAAAGGACATTATTCCAGCACGAGCCGCATCGCCAGCAGCAGCGCTGCGTTATACTCACCAGTCCACAGCATCTTTTGACTCGGCGCTGCCTCCATCATTTTCTTCGTTGAAACCCAGCACCTGGAAGGAACAACAAAAGAAAACACAAGGTGAGCCGTGAGAACCGACAAAGACAATCTCTTTTGCCACCATAGGCTTACCTGATTTATCACCAGAGGCATTACTCTTTAATTCGCTGCATCTTCTTATGCCGCACCTATAAAGGGAGAGAAAACAACAAGTTAAATTCATGCAATTTTTACCGGACAGTGTTTGATAACACAGACTTTTACCTGAACTCCATTGGCTGCCTCCAGGCAATATTCTCTTGGAGCCAGCTGCAATCTAATGAGGGAATGGAAAAAGAGTGAACATCGGACATATTGAACTCTTTGAACTTTATAAACATTGGAGCCAATATTCTTCCGGAACTCCTCCAGTACCTTCAAACCAGTGAAGTAACTGGCATCTACGCGCCTCTGCATGTCATGCAGGATGGAGAGCTCATCATTTAAAAACACAAGGTGAGGTTACTAAAAGGGATATCGAGGTGATCAGTGGGAGAACGAGAACAGTTGGGGAGGGGGCCATCACTAAAGTCCACGGGTGGCTAAATCCCTTTCTCCACTTGCAGGAGAATACTTTTACGGATCCAGCAGACAAGATTAGGCGGGCCAGTCCAGACTGTCATCTCTGCACTACGCATCACGTTGGTGGAGACCGCAGCTGTCCGGGTCCGATCGACGCCCCTGTGGGAACCAGGTGAGCGTAACACTATTTTACCTAGGGACTTTTTTTTACTCGGGTGGGCCTGGGGAGGAATACTTACCTGGGACTACTTTGGCGGCTATTTAAACCACGCCCAAAGAGCAGCACACGCTTCGCGTTATTCTGCATCCAGCAGCGTAACGCTCACCGTGCCTGCAAGTCTGCATCCAGTCTTCTACCACGCCCGCCTCGAGTTTGGAGCTCCTAGAAAAAGGGAGAAAGAAGGAGAAAAGGTTAGAACAAAAGCAATACCTTTGATCCTTACCTGAATTCCCGATCCATCACGCCTTCAAGCTGGAAGAAAGAAGCTATTTTATGCGTGTCGCCTAGCCTGCTGCAGCGCCGCGCTGAACTCACCGGCCTTCGCAGCATCTTCAAATTTCACCGCATCCTCCTGCATGTTACCGCCGCACTCTGGCACCTAAGGAGAAGACAAGAACAGCAAGGTGAGCCAAGGGAATACAGAGAGGAATACCCCCCATAGACTTACCTTATTTTACCACCGGGGGTACTATTCTTCTTCACGGGCCGGCGCAGCTTCCACTGCATCCTAGCCGAACCCCGGCACCCAAGGGGAAACAAAAGGACAGCAAGGTGAAACAAGGGACTAACAAGGGGAACCCTCCTCACCACAAAAGACTTACCTGATTTTACCGCCGGAGGCATTATTCCCCGAGACTTCATACTTTCTCTCAGCGCCTGAATAAGGGAGAAAGCAACAGGTTACATATGGACATTATTTTATCGAACTGTGTTGGATAATACAAATCCTTACCAGAACATTACCAGTTGCCACAAGGAACTCTTCAGTAGGGTCAAGCTGCAACCTGCAAGGAATCGAACAAGAGTGAAAGTCAGGCATTTGAACTCTTACGAACCACATACTTACGGCGTCTTGCCGAGAATATCGGAGTCAATATTGTCCTGGAACTCACCAATTCCTTCGAGCCAGTGAAGCAACTGGTTATCTACGCGCCCCTGCGCTCAATGCAGGATGGAGAGCTCATCTTTTCAAAGCATCAGGTGAGACTATAAGAGGGAGCATCCAAGGTGATCAGTGGGGAGAACAGCGGGGTGGGGGGATTTACGCTCAACTGCACGGGTGGTTAATTCCCTTTCTCCACTTGCAGAAGAATATTCCTACGGGCCAAGCAAACGAAGCTAGGTGGGCCAGTCCGTCATCTCGGCCCTACACGTCACATTGGTGGAGACCGCAGCAGTCCGGTCCAGATCGACGCCTCTGTGGGAGCCAGGTGAGCCTAACACTGGCGTTGACATCCTTGACTGGTCTTTTGACTTCTGACTCGAAGGATACCTCGATGATTTAACATTGTGTTGAGGTCTCAATGGGGATCTGGCCTCTGTCCCGGGATCGAGGATGCGCAGGTTTTGGCTCAAGTCCTTTCTTTACTGGCTTCAGAATGCATGGTAGGAGCATGGCCTGCCTGTTTCAAGGGTTTTTGGTTCTCAAATTTCTTAAGCATTTCTTGCCTGAATGCTTCCCATTCGGCAGGGAAGTAGGCCTTCGTGGGACAGTATACGGTTCTCTCAGGAGAGGAGAGAGATTGCAGTAGGTGATTTATGGTGCATCTTTTTCGACTTCCTCGACGAGTAGTGGTGGGAGCCAATCCTAGACCTGGACCTCATTGCCTTCTTTCTTTGAGGAGAGTCGCCTCTCGCTTCATGAGAAGGTTTTTTCGACGGGGTAGTCAATGGGGATTTCTTAGGGACTCTACCTACTGTCAATTTCCTCTTTATGCTCCTTCAGAGCTTTCCCGGTCATCGATTGACACTTCAAACAGGCAGAGGTCTTGTGATCCACACAGAGACACCACAAGCATACTCAATGCGGGCCCCAAATGTGATGAGGAGAGCGTTGGAATGGTGCACATGTTTTGGGCGTGTCCAGTAATAGAGAGATTCTGGGGGGAAATAGCACATAGGTTGGAAGAAAAAGGGATTAAGATAATGGTAGAGACAGCGTGGGCATGCCTGATAGGAGGGTTCCCCAGACCGCACAAACTTAAGCATGTAAGTAAATAGATTTGGCATATATACTTGCAAAGCGCAGAGTCGCTATGGGATGAAAAGCATGCCACAATCCGAGAAGAGAAGTGTGGTGGAAAGACCTCCAGAAATGGGCACAAGCTGAAACAGCAGTATGGCAGGAAGCTAGCAATTCTGGTGGGGAGGAGGAAGCTGAAACATTGACAACCTGGAAACATTTACTAGCCTCGTTATTTGGGCCAACGCAAGACTGGCTGAGTGATCGGGACACAGCAGAAAATACGGGAGAAGGACTCCAGTTTCAAGAGGAAGAAACAGAATACGTAGGAGAGTAGGCTGGAGTGGGAGGGAGGGCACCTTGGAAGCAGTAACATTGTTTGAGTGACATACATTTGAAATGATATAATATGTACTGCAAGTTTGGTTTGTTGTTTGTTGAAAATGAATAAAAATTGTTTAAAAAAAAAAGCATACACAATGTGGATCGGTCAGCGACATCATGGCATCGCAGTGTTCACGCATTTTAAACCCGGGCTTCGGGGTAGTCAGTATCGAAAATGAAGACATTTTCAGATATTTCTCTAGGAAATACAGAAGCGCGCCATAGTTCTCAAAGCGTAAGCTTACTTGGAAAAATGTAACGGAAGCCAACAGGTGCAGCGCATGCTCTATATGCCTTTGATGACATCATCCCCGAGACAGAGGCCCTCGAGAGACATTGAGTCGACTGCATCAATGCACTGCGCCCTCTGCTGAAAAAACAAAAATTGACGAAGCAGCTGAAGCTGGATATTGGAGATATCAAAGATGAAAGATGAGGAATACGTGAGAGGACACAATTCAGACATAAAAGCTGGGATGGAAATAGTATTTGTGTGGGCGGGCATTTGAAGGCATAGAGTAGTGAGCAGAAGGCTTGAAGGTACAGAAGAAGGTGGAGGTGCAGAATGTGTTGAAGGAGTAGGTAGAGGTGTAGAGGCGGTTTAAAGTGCAGGAGACAGAGATGTTGTAACAGGTGACTATCAAGGGGGACAGAAGAGAGGTTGGGGAGGTGCCGAGAAAAAGATAGAGAAACAGCAGTAAACTGTATGGAGAGAGGAAGGCAGAAAAGGTAGGCAGAGGGGAGGAAAACAAGCAAGAGAGAACAACAGAGGGACGTTTCCTGGAGGTGTAGGGACGCTGGCAACCAGAAAGTACTGCAACACAAGTCTATCTGTTGTCAGGCAGGAGTGTGAGGTGGAATGAGCAAGTGGGATAGCGTCACAGAGGTTAGGTGATCGCCAGCTGGAGGCAAGCTCTATCAACAGGTCCATAAGCATGAGTGAGCTGTGACCAGGCGCAGGGAAGACAGGGTTGGGAGGATATGGATCTAGTACACTGAGACAGGGAGGTGGGGCCAGAGCTCAATTGGGCATCCTAAGATGTTCCCGGCCTACTTCCCTTCTGAGAGACTTTGATGAATTTGCTGCAAAAGAGCATGGATCTTCTACATGAATATCTGAAACACTAGAGTGCTGCCACCCAGCGGTCTACCAGGAGAGGTTGCCCATCGACCAGTGCAGCTGTGGTCAGTGAAATCTTTGTACTAAAGACTGAGCAACATTGGGGAGACACTCAGACTGACTTTTGGGAAGAACCTATACATTGAAAAGAAGTATTTTTGCCCTTCTAACCCCTTTTGAGACATTACTACTGCAACTGTCAAATCATTCTTGGGAGGTAGACCTAGAAGAGAGAGTATATGCCACAAGTTGTGCAAGTGATAGAAGGCCAAAATTGTGAGCCCACTAATTTGATTTATGACATATTAGTGCAAAATGTAATCCCACTGTTTCAGACTGTGTTGCGGGAGACTCATGATGTCCCAACATGGATGGCGTGAAAATACAATTGGTGAAGGGGAACTTGTTGCAGAGAATGACTTCAGCTTTTTTTATTCTGGAGAAAACTGAAGTTGTTATTCAAATCCTTTATATATGAAGGTAGCAATTTGCCACTTGTTGGGTGCCTCCATGGCTGGATATCATCAGTGAACATGCGAAAGCCTCGTAGATGGCATGATATATGATATATGGCATTTAAAATGCACCTATACACAATTGTTTCAAGGTGCGACGAGGCAAGGGAGGGGGAACAGAGGGAAGACAGAGACAACGATCTTACTAGGCCTGGTGACATTGAGATCGCGCAAGTGCAGAGGAAGGGGGAAAGGGGAAAAGTGTGTGGGGTAGGTGGAGGGGGCAGTGCAGTACATGAGAAAGACAGTAAAAATAAATAGCATAAATGAAAGCAATAAGTAAAAGTGCGGCCAACTCGTGGCAAGTGCAAGGGTAAGTGCAGACATCAGGTGTATAGTGCTGGTATAGGGCTGTAGGAATACAGAAAACAGTCCCCAAGCGTGGGGGATGCCAGGGAGGCAGAGCAGGGGAGCAAAGGGCAGGGGAGGGGTCCTGTGTCAGGAGGGGCCTGAGGATAGAGGCGTGACCACTAAGCTAAAGTGAGAAAGGCACACAAGAAGTTGGACTACAAGAAGTCATGTAGACAAGAAAGGATAGGCAACAGAGGCTGTGAACAAAAAGGGGCAGGGAATACAAAGATACAAACATGCTGGGTTCCCTCTTGGGGTGTACGCAGAATGGGGAAAGAGTGTTCCACAGACCTTTGGAAACTCCAGCCTTCTGCACAGATTGCTATTACAGGGGCCCACTCTGAATGCTCATGGCTGGGAGCAACAGCAGTGGGTGTATGTACCTGAACCCTAAGGCACAAACAAGGTAACAGCACTCACAAGACTGAAGCCTGTACAGGTCCAGCAGGAACCGAACAATGACTGCTTCCTGAAACAGGAACCAGTACACTGTAAACAATGGCACAAAGTACAACACTGAAACGCGACAAGGGAAGGGGCAGAGATTGCCTGCTGGAATCCAACAGTCAAACTGTGTACATAGGATTTACATAAAACACAAGTGAAGACAAGAAAAGAAATATCCAGGGAAAAGGAAGTCAAAGAGAGCAAGGTTCAGAACAGAGAACCGGAAGAGAGGAAGGGCAGAAACCTAGTATCTAAATGCAGGGAATGGCGACTGGAAACTGTACACGGGAATCAAGAACAGTAACTCAGGGCTGGAAAGAAAAGAGAAAGCTAGTAGAAGGAAATTAAGGAAACAGTATAACTGAAGTGGATAACCAAAGGGGAGGATCGAATACTCAAGGAAGACAAGGACAGGAATCATGAACAGAGGGCTGCAAACAAGGAAGAGAGCAAGGGGCCTGTAGCCAGGGAACAGAGGGCTGCAAACAAGGAAGCAGGGCTGCAGTATGGAAGGCACAGAGGTGCAGGCAAAAGGCAGGAGAGAGAGGGCTGAGAAGCTGGGCAGCAAGGCAGGAAGCACAGGGCTCTGGACCAAGAGCAGGAACTGGAAGCCACAAGACACAGCAAATATCCAAGGAACAGGGCAACAAAGCGCTGGAAGAAAGCTCAATGCAAGAGGTCTGTGCTCCCGCAGACAGCTGCTTAAATACTGAACTGCCCTGTGCTGAAGTAGGCTAATTAGCAGCACCTGGAGCAGCACACCGGAATGTAATTGGCCTCCGCACTCTAGTCCTGGGAAAGCAAAAGCTGCACTGTTCTCTAAGGCTTCTGGGGATTGTAGTGCTAGAACTGCTGTATAGGAATAGCCAGGAAATAGGAACTGCCACAAGGTGCATTATGGGACATGTAGTTTGTAAAAGTAAATACGAAAGTTCCAAAGCCTTGTAAATGGAAAGTAAAGACAATAATATGAATAGGTGTTGTCCAGGGAGTATTACGGAAACAATTGAGTCCCAAACAGTCCACGATGGGTGTCAATTGGTGCGCCAGTGGCACAATCGTGACAACCTGGGCCTGAGATCAGAGGGTAGCCAGGTGGCCAGTGCAATTTCAGATTCAGCCAGGAGTTCAGCAGGGGAGAGGAGGAGAGAAAGCAGAAGCAAAGAGGAAGGTTTTGCGGTGCTTCCAGAACCGGAGATGGTTCTCCTCAAGTTTCAGGGAGGCAGGAAGGCTGTTCCAGAGAAAGGCCCAGCTGAAGAAAGATCTACCACCAACTCGTTGCTTGGAGAAGCGACAGACTGAGGGAGTTGGAGGCGGATGAGCGAAGAGCTCGAGAAGGAAGATATTTAGGAAGAGAGAGTTGAAGGTATTGAGGCCCCAGGCCCCAGAAGGCCTTGTGGACAATGTAGAGGGTTTTGAACTTAATCCTCATAGCCACCGTGAACCAGTGCAAAGATTTCAGTCCTGGAGAGATACGATCCCTGGGCTTGAGGCCAAGGACAAGTCTTGCAGTCCTGTTCTGTTGCAGAGGGCGGAGAGTAGAAGTAGGCAGATTTAGAAAGAGGCTGTTGCAGTAGTCCAGCCTAGAGAGAACCAATGCTCTGCAGACAGTGAGCTTCTGGGGTAATACTCTGGGTCAGCAGAGGCTTGTACATATTGGAAAGGATGAATGAAAGGCTGGAACCCAGAGGCACACCTCAGGGCATGTTAGTGACTGATGAAGCAAGACCATTTCACAGGCTGCATGCAATTGGTGTGGAAGAGGAAACCGAGCCTGGTGCAGAACGACCAATCCAGAAGGATGATTTGTGGCAGTGCAGGTGGATGGTGTGATCCATGGCATCAAAGGCGGATGAGCGATCAAAGAGATTCAAGGTGCAGTGATGGCCTTGGTCTATGGTAGAAATTCAAGTTTTGTGAATGTGTAGTAGAGCAGATTCATCCTCCTTAGCTCGATACAAAGGTTGGGAAAAGGGCAGAGCCAAGTAGCCTCTAGATTGGCTGTGTTCTCCTCAGCAGTCTGAGGTATGACTGCTACAAGCCCAAGCAATGCAGCGTGTGGAAAGCCTGAGGGTATTCTCACTCCTACTTCCCATGGATCCTCTTCTCAGGTGGCCAGGGGACGGCATGGCGACTGGGTCCAGACCCTGGGGGTGGACAGGTGAGGGAGGATCACCTGAGTGGAGGGTCACAGTGAATTGGGGCGAGAATACCCGAGGGCTATTCCCCTTTTTCCATTGTACCTCAAAACCATTTCCCTCAGCTTTCATGGGTATTTCCAAACACATTCCATCTCCCCCTCCCCATTTCGAACAAATACTGGGACGAGGAAGAGGCAACCGGGAGTAGTGAAGATTTCCCATTGGAATAACATGGGGAGTGTAAGGGAAACCGGCTGTACAACGAACTTAAGTTGTCCCATAGGCAGAGTCAGGCATTTACTAATTATCACTCACACCTGCCTCCACTTGACTGTTTTTCCAACTATAAAAGGTGTGGTTCTACACAGGTGAAAGAGCGAGCTGGGGATGTTGTCTGGACCAGAGAATCCAAGGAGCAGAGAGCAGCAGGATTTATGGCCCAGAGGAGAACAGCGCGCTGAGACGCTGGCCCGGTGTTTGAGAGGGGCTGCAGCGTGGGTAGGGAGCCGTGTCTCCAGGGAGGCCGAGCAAAGCTCCCTGCAGGCTGCTATTGGCAGTCGGAACATTGCTCATTCCCATGGGACCTGTGCCGGCTCCAAGGGTATCTGAGGGGCAGGTGGCGAGACCCTGACCTCAGGCCCGCACAACCAGAAGGGACCGCTTGTCAATGCGCTGCTGCCCGGGTGAGTCTCGTGAAAGAAAGAAAGAAAGAAAGAAAGAAAGAGAGAGAGAGACACTCAGGAGCATGCGGCTGACTGAAGCAGAGAGGGTGATAGGAATGCATAAAGAGGCACGGAACGGAAAAGAGGAAAGAAATTAAAGGAATTAGTAAAGCAATATAGAATGAAAGAAGAGTGACTAGATCAAGGGAAAGTAAGAGAAAGGAAGAAAATCAGACCGCACAAGGGGCGCAAAGTGAAAGAACTGTAATAAAGAGGGCGCAAATGACTCGAAATGAGTGAGAAGGGTGCAAGCGACCCAGCAGAGTGTAAAGCGTGCATGTGTGCATGGGAAAGCAAGAAGGAAGACACCAGTGTGCATGGGGAGGTAAAGAGAGTGCAAGCGTACACGGGAAAGGGGCACAAGAAGGACAAAGAAGGTGCAGGTGTTCAGAGGAAGTTAAAGAAGGAGCCAGTGGGCACAGGAAGGAGAAGAAGGTGCAAGTGTGTAGGAGAAGGAAAGAAAGGTGCCAGTGGGCACGAGAAAAAAGTCAAGAAAACAGAGGGGAAGTAGCAGGTGCAGAAAGCCCCTGAAGGCAAAAGCAGGAAATAAAAGAGAGGGATTAAAGCTTGGAGTGTTTGTGCTTAGGAGGTGCAAAGAACCTGACGTTTACTAAAGTCTCTGATGCTACCCCTTGAAAGAACTGTGTATGAGAGAAAGGTACATCCTGACAAACTGAAATCGTGTTTTGAAACTCAAGAGGGGCCTGAGCTTGGGGAAGGGAACCCTGAGAGGCCCATCAAAGTGGAATATTGATTATTTTGTGCTAGTGAAGATTCAGAGGGGTCCTTCACACTTTGACACAAAGTGCAAAGTCAGACCCTAGAAGCGCAGCCAGGTTTCTCAGAATAAACATTCTGTTACAGGTTAAACTAGGCTAGAAGGACACCACCCACAGTAGGCTGGGTTGATCACAGATACATTAGATGGATGAATTTAAGATATTAAATTTTCAACACCATCGAGATCCAGAAGTGGAGTGTTTACAAACGACACAGCAGTGTCCTGTTCTCAGATTTATGTATGGAGACTGTCAGAGATATTTATGGGGCAACAGTTAATGCAGTGAGTGCACCCCCCCTCCACAATCAAAAGCTCCACAGCAATATCTTAAAGTTTTGGGATTCTTAACTTACACTGCTTTCAACTAATTTAACAGTAATCTTATCCTTCAACGCTTTGCAATGGGCAAGCCAAGAATCAGGCTGGTGTGCAGAAAGAATATATATTTTTTATTTAGTGGAAAAAATCAATATTGCACAAATATGTTCACTAAACACACCACCTTACTCCATGGCCCAAATTCTTTTCTTTCCTGTCAATTCACTTTTCACACAAATTGAAAACACCAGTTGGTTTAGGGATAACATAAAAAAACAGATTCTTTAACCGAACAACATGTACATTTTGCCTTCTTGGTTTCTTTTCCACCCTGGTTACATATAAAGAGAAACACAAGTATATAGAATACGTCATATGCTTGGGTCACTAACAAAACACCTTTAATATCAAGTTAATTTAGGCAGCGCCCGAGGACAGGACATGACAGTATTGCTTTACTATAGGGATTGTAAATGGTCTGACTTTAAATGAAATGTAATGCTTTTCTATTTGGCAACAGACTAGACAAGCGCAGCATTCTTTATTTGGTCCTCTGTGCACACTTTTCAGTTCTAGCAAGATTCTAGAACAGCATTAATCAACAACCTTGTTTCTCAATATATAATGAACCCTTTTCCTTTACCCCGAGGCACTGACCAATCTTTGATGCATGTTGAAATCTCCCTGTCACTCTCGTTAGAGTGTGTGCTTTTAAATCAATTATTTCACTTTGCTTGACCTAGTAAACACTTTCCTGAACAGCACAGACTCACATATTCAATTGGTATTTGGCACTGTTTCTGCTTTAATGCAAGACACAGGGAGTGTTCAACAGTTTGAAATTTCGTTTTGCACTCCCTGTCCCATAAGGGACATTTTGAAGTTTGCAAATGAGCTACAGGTGGGACTATATAATTATTCACACTGGGAGAGAGACTGGAGATTTCAAACTTCTCCAAGATCACCTCTTGTCATTTGGCTGCTGGCATTAATTAATAAATCACAATGGCCAGGGATCTACTCCTGGATGCCCGCCACACAAATGTCTATATGAGAAAAGATACCAGTGTAATAAGACCCTAACCAATCATTTGTTCTGTTGGGATTAGGTACTTACATTGAATAGCTTTCTGGATGTATGCTCAGGAAAGTCAAGCTCCAGGGTCATCTCAGGGGAAACATAGGGATCTGGTAAGACTTCCCCTCTAGACTCTGTTATGGATAGCCTCCAGCATCAATCCATCTGTCCAGGTTCCCTCCAGATTTTAATCTTTTTCCTGGTCTCATTCACTTCCTGTTGCCCTTCCAATAGTTTTATAGACCTCCAGTCAGCTTAGACAGCTCAGATCATTCAGACAGCTCTCCTCTTTTTAGTAATTTCTTCGTTCTGGACAGACAATCCTCATTTTGGCATGAGACCCCCTTTTCCCATTGTGTTTCTTCTTTTAAACCCATAATCACACTCCAAAATATCTAAATTATGAGGTGCCAGTTTATTGGCTCATAATTTGGATTGAACATCTATGTGTCGTCCCGCTTAAACAAAGCCAAACCCCTT
This sequence comes from Ambystoma mexicanum, assembly GCF_040938575.1. Classification (NCBI taxonomy): domain Eukaryota; kingdom Metazoa; phylum Chordata; class Amphibia; order Caudata; family Ambystomatidae; genus Ambystoma; species Ambystoma mexicanum. The sequence goes on along the minus strand of NC_090928.1, from coordinate 984,470,015 downwards.
TTCTCTGATTAGCTCCTTTTCGTTACTAGGCTTCCTTTCTGGGAGGTATAAGTCAACCCATTTGAAATTGCATTTTTGAACACTCCAGTTATGAACCTAAAATCTTCAACATGACAACGTTTTCCAATTTACAAATAAGAGTCACAAACTATATATTTTTTAATGGGTCTGATCATGCCGGACTGTGTCCCATGCCGGCATGTGTATGCAGGTGCGAATGGCATACTATTGCGATTTCCTCAAAAAGTATAACAAATATCACCACAAGATGTTATATACAGGTATCTAATTTAATAAGGTACCATCTTTACGACTCTGGGCTCCATGACATTTTCTGGGAAGCTATAATCACATTTTAGCATGTAACACTTGCTCCAAAAGTCGAGGGGCGTTGCATTATCAGATGGGCCTTTCCATATGCTTTTCAGGGATATTTGAACCAAGTGTCACTGTTCTCAAGTTAATAGACAAATATGATCCATATAGACCTATGGCATACTATTAGTTACATACATATTAGTTCAATCAAACAGCACATTTCTCTTCCCATGACCTGCAGGTAAGGCCTGGCCTCTGGCATTTGTTGACGCAAACCTAAAATAAAGTAATTTATCATTCTTTCAAGGCTAATGAACTGGCCATGCGATTCCTTATCTACTTCGAACAGAGGGTACAATTCCACCCCATAACCCCATTAACATTCTCCTGTAACATTTCAATTGACATTGTGCTCAGGGAGAGACCACAAATATAATTTTATTCAGGGCTCACGTCCATTAGGTGTCTTTGTTGACTGAGTAGCCATCTGCCCAACCCAATAAAACTTTGGTCAGGCACATGCTCCGCCCCTTTCCGGTCTCGTCAGAGCTTCTTTTATTTATGTATTTATATAGTTTTATTACACGCAGAAACCCCGACAGGCATCAGGGCGTGAACACAAAGGAAACACACAGAACAATATAAAAAGCCTATGGTGTGGTATATCAATTTGAGGATATGGTGATCAGCTATTCGAACAGGTGTTTTTTCATCCCCTTCAAAATTCAGCCAGAATGTAATACAAGCGTAGATTCATCGGAAGGGTATTCCAAAGGGAGGGTGCAATGTGCGGTAATGATTTCCCATTTACTTTCATCCGTTTGGGACGCGGACAGTTTAGCAGCATAACGTTGCTTGAACATAGTGTTTTAGCTGGTTGGTAGATAGCGATTATTTTCTTTAGATATTCTGGGGTAGTTCCATATATGGCTTGATGAGTAAGGACTGCTATTTTAAATTGGATTCTGGCTTCAACAGGGAGCCAATGAAGATTCTTTCGATGGGTGTGAAGTAATATGTTCACCACAAGGTACTTCTTTTATAATGTGCACAGCATTGTTTTGAGCCACCTGTAGGGCGTGCAAATTCTTTTTAGACACACCTCCCAATAGGGCATTACAGTAATACATTTTCGAAAAAATGGTGGTCCTAGTTAGTGTTTTGCAATTTTCTTGAGAGATCAAATGTCAAATTTTTCTAAGAAGTTTCTGATGATTTTGTGTGTTATGGGTGATGTTATTCACTTGTGCATCTGTGCTAATATTAGAATCCAAAACTGTGCCCAGTGTTTTGACTTTAGACGCTATATTACACATCCATCCAGCATAAATTCGGTATATCTTTGATCTAGTTTGGCTCTCTGTGGGGATGAGCCGAATAGCAGCAATTCTGATTTAGCATCAGACACATCCAGTGTGCCACCATCCACCGTTTGTAATTTCCGTCCAGACTCAGCAAAAGCTGAGTATCAGAGCAATTAGTAAAACGGATATTCAAGTCCTCCAATAGATCACACAAAGGCTTGATATAGGAGTTGAAAAGGGCAGGGGACAGACATGCTCCCTGGGGCACTCCAAAAGAAATCTGAGCATAATCTGACAGAGCCTCCCCCGAATGAACAGCTGAGACTCTTTCAGCCAAAAATAAGTGGATCCACTTTATAGCCCTAGGAGAGCACTTTCCTGTTTTTCCAAAGCTGCCATTAATGTGTCATGATCCATTAAATCGAAGGACGCTGATGAGTCCAAAAGGACCAGCAGGCCGCATCCTCCAGAGTCCATACTGTTCAACATGCCTTACTGTAGATCCACCAGTACACCTTTAGTGCTATAGTGGGCCCTAATGTCCAACTGTTTTTGATGAAGAACATTCTGGTGTTCCAGTAAATCTTGAAATTGTTTCAGAGCAACTTTATCAAGAGTTTTCAGGACAAAGCGGGTGTTTGTGATTGGTCTCAGATTGGTTATGTCATTGGAGTATTTCACCACTTTTTTGACGAAAGGTGTAACCGTCACTCACTTTATACTTCTGGGAACCTCTTCAAGTCTAAAGGAGGAGTTAATAAATCGAGTAAGATATGGGCCAAAAATGTTTTCATTTGCTAAAATTATTTTAGATGGAAGGATGTCCTCCGAGCAGGACATGAGATGCATGCTTTTCATAATTTCCATGAGTCCTGCTACGTTTATATCTTGGAAGGTAAAGTCCTGTAATTCCACCTCTGTGGTTCCGCAGGGATCACTGATCATGACATGGTTACTCGTAGATATAGGGCTATCTTTAGGACTATCCGCTGCTGGTATTTTGATTTTATTTCTGGCCCTTAGAACTTCATCTACAAAAGCTTTTTGAATTCGGGTACAGTCATTTTTTGAAGATGTAAATAAAGGTGTCTGGTGTCTGGGGTTTTCGATTTTCTTTAAGCTTCTGGAAAGTTCTTTGGTTTCATTATTGGCCTTAGTGATTTGGTTCTCATAGAAAACTTTCTTTGAATTGTATGTGGCATTTTTATAAAATGTCTTTAGTTTATTCCAGGCTTTTTTATGAAGGTCAGATTTAGTCTTCATTCAAAGACGTTCAGCCTGCCTTTTTGCTATCTTGGTGTCTTATAGATCTTTGGTGAGCCAGTCATTAAGGTGGGTTTTATTTCTCACAATCAAGTTCTTTACAGGGGAAACCTGGTCTAACATTTTGGTCATAGTTTGCTCAAATATGTTAATTAGGAGCTCTGGCTTATCTCCATCAAATATACGTTTCATTACTGAGGCTATGACATTCAACAGGTCCATTTCAGAGACTTTATCGTTTCTGGAAGGGATTTTCTTAAGTGGGGCACGAACAATATGCAATGTTTGTTTACCAAAGGTGATCTGACCATTACAGGGTTTGACTCATTTGGAGGAACACCTGGGGAGGAAGGGACTCTCAGTCTATAGGTACCTGCACTTGAAGGGAACCCTGTTGAAGCCAAATTGGGGAGATAACCTACACCGTGACCATACCCTCTTCGAGAAAAATCTGCTTCAGGACACCAATACAAAGGGGTGAATATCCAGGCTATATGGGGATCTGAGAAGAGGCGAGCCCATTGATATACTACCTACACATATGAAATGGGCCAAGGACCTGGGAATTGATTTGACCGACCAGCTGGGGGGTAAAAAGGTCCACGCTGTCCCTGCAATACAGAATGCATGCATTCAAACTATTACATACATGGCACTACCCACCTGAAACACTAGCTGGCGCTGGCGCTGTAAAAGGGCAAACAGTGACTATTACCATATGTGGTGGAAATGTCCACTCATTCAGACGTATTGGGAGGATGTCTTGGGATGGCTAAAGGACTTGGATGGAAAACGTAGGCCTAGAGAGCCAAGCATACTGCTGTTCTGTGTGCATGAGGAGGAGGTGTATGGGGGGAGGAGGGCCACATGGTCCATACTCTATTAGTAGCAGCAAGGAGTTGTGTGGCACAACTTTGGAAAGGGGGGGAATACGCCAAGAAAAATGGAATGGGTTCAGAAATCGAATTCCATACATGACATGGAATACTTGACCCACCATCTGGATGAGGAGCAAACAGACAGAAGGGATCTGGCTGCCTTTCTTCAACAAGTATGGACGATAACCTGCCCTCGTAATACAGTGACATGATGTAGGAACTCATCTGTTGTGACTAGGAAATGTAGGGGGCTGGTTGTACTGCATATAGAGGAGAGTGGGGGGGCAATCAAAGGAATTTTATGTTGGACATTTTGTTGACATTGCTGATGTTTTGAAAAAGACAATAAAAACTTGATTAAAAAATGGACAAATACAACTGAGGTTTGTGTGGCTGTTTTATAAACAGTGGATGTGGGATCTGTTCTTGTGCAATGAAGATTGCAGGAGTGAAAGAGGGGGTAACCTCGAGTCTCACTACATGTTGAATCGGAGTCCATTAACGTATAATAACTGAATAATGAGTTTCGTGTACTGAATCAGAAAGAGTATCTTAGGACATGGGTGGCAGGCCATTGAAAAAAAGGAGAATATCCATCTTAAGCGCATAATCAAGGAGATTGTAACTATCTTATATAGCTGAGGTAACCAATACTGAAGGAGACTTGCTGGACTACAATACCTGGTACGTACAGGAAAATAAACAAGTCACCAACTGATCTGCTGTACTAAAGTGGATATGAGAGTTGACAAATAAAATGTCAAGCTCAGCAAGCTGCTACTGTGCATTGGACAATTACTTTTCTCCCTCAACCTCCACTTTACTTCTTTGATGGAGAGTTAAGAAAGTATGAAACTATTTGTATTCAATCCTTTGATCACTGCTCATCTTCAGAAGAAGGGAATACCATCAATAATGAAGGTGTTATTGATGTAAAGCTCTCACTTATCCCCCTTTGTGTACGACTGTGATCAAAGAGGATTTGGGATGAATTTGGGATGAACAGCATCTACATTTGGAGAAACCAGTACTGAAGCATCAGCAGGACAAGATTGGGGCACAGTCTCTAGTCCATCTGCACCAAGTGGTGACCAGAAGCAACATGGGGGGAGTTGGCCAGAGCTTGAAATGCTTTCTAGGGTGTTTTAGCCACAGACAGAGGCTCAAGTAAAAAAAGGCCATCCATTACTGGGAGAAAACAAAGCAATGGATATTGGTGCTATGCATCCCATAGGAGCTCTTCATCTGACCAATGGATTCAAGAATGTCAGATGTGAACCACTTCGTAAGACACATGAAAAGAGGGACCGGTCCACTGATCAGTATAGGAAGTTTCTGTCACCTGAAATATGCCACCCAATAACTATTTTTCCTTTCCTGAATCAGTTTTCCTAAGGGTTTTTTTTAAATTTACATTTGTCAGTGTATTGACAGAATACAGAGTACAGAATCTTGACAGTCAATGTAACAGTCTCAAGGCAAGAATAGTAAATACGTTTAGAAACAGCCCTCGCCAAAGAGAACATCTATGGTAAGAATCAGATGGCTGTTTACCTCCTTGGCGAGGGGAGAAAAAGAAAGAAAAAAAAGGTATTAACCTATTACGATCCACAATATTCACAATCTCTTGAAAAGCCAGTGAGCAGGTGTGAATATGTCCAGATATCTTGGTTGTGTATTGTAAGAGAATTCAATTCAACACTACAGCTAAGTCAACGCCTAGTCTATAATACTGAATGAAAACCCTTATTGATATATTTTTATGTCCAGTTCATGCGTTCTGGATGACTACCCCTATATAACACCCCTCTCTTGGAATCCCCCTGACCCCACTGAGCCAAGAAGTAGTTCTGTTTTACAAGTTAAAAGGTTTATTTGATAATTTAAACAAGAGATATATAGATCACACTTTATAATAAATTAATAATTGAATAGCACGCTTAATCTGATATGATAAAGATTAATAACGGAGAATCTGGCACTAACACGCTTCTCTATAATCAATAAGGAGTTGACATGAAATGGATAAGGTAGCACACTGGTAAATAGGAACAAAAGTATAATGTGGTAGAGAATGCCTTATAGAGTTCAAATGGATGTAATGTTGAATGAAAATGCAATACAGCAAATACTCAATATGATTTCAACAAACAAGGTAATCACTTTTCTCTGGCAATCCCCTCCCCCCCCTTGATGCAATGCAAGGAAATGGAAGGAAGCACACAGTTCTCAGAAATGCAATCAAATGTGATTCAGTTCAATCCCAGCAAGCTTACAGAAAACAGATAGGAGTTTTGAAAACGCAGGCCCAAATGCTTTGATATGTGCTAGCAATGGATGAGAAATATGCTGGAAATGCTTTTTAATTCCCTTTCAGAGGTTCAGGGTGAGTGGTATCTAGTTAATATTAGTCCAGGCTCACACTAGCAATGAGGCAGGGATAGTTAGCAGGTTAAACGAATTTCTGGCAAATGGAAGGCAAGCAGCAGCAGTTTTTACATGTGAAGAAATGTGCAAATCGCTGCAAAATTCGCGGATGCGCCGAGCGCTATTACAGAGGAACCACAAGGACTATCTCTATCGTTTTGGGGTCCTAGGAAAGCCTAGGATCTCAGCTTCAAAATGAAAGTTACTGCAAGTCTCTAGCACAAACGGTTGCGGAGATATGAGCGATTTAGTAGAGGTCGTTTTTAGTTTTTGCAAATTTTAAACGCACACTTTTTCAGCTTTAAAAATGATGGCAGAATAACGCAATTGCTAAGCTGCAGTTCTACTTAGGTTAAATAGATTGAATTAGATGAATTTAAACTAAGAGATTGGTTCTACACAGTTCTGCTGGGTACTCACACTATATTCTTGAATTAAATGGGCCTCATCACGGATCTGGTCAGGGTTTTGGACTGGGCTCTGGTCTCTCTCTGGGCAAAGCACAGCTTTCTCTCTGCTCTGGATAGATTGAAGTCTCTAGTTTGGCTCTCTGGAGGTTGATGAATTTGAAGTTTGGATCTCTGGATGTTGTATGGTCCGGCAGAGTGCGTTGCAGCAAATGGAATTGAAGGTCCCTATCTGTCCTGTCTGTCTGCTTTTATGTGTTTAGAATGTGGGTGTGTTCTAGCATCACTGACCCTACCTCTCTCTCAGCTTCTAATTGGTCAAACTTCCATTTATCATTTGATTGGGGAATGAACTGTGAGTCAGAGGGATGTCATTTTATGGCTTGCAGATAGGACACTCCTCTGTCAGATTGCACATATTCTATATTTGATAATAAAAGACATATTTCACAGTTACACAGTTGCTTGAAATTACATATACATGGTGTGGCTGAATTTAGCCATGTCTCTGTCCAAATCTGCTGTTTCTAAGAGCTTGCATTCAGAAATGGCACATATTTCACTTTTTAACTGATTTTTCAATTTCTGACATTGACCCAACTTTACATACATGTGCGCAGGGAGTAGGGACATTAACTGATGAAGTTTCAGATTTTTAACATGCACACATTTAGAGTAATATCCACTTTTCCGCTGACACCCCCCTGTACATACCACCGGTTCCTACCACGTCTTAAACTGTGGGCAGAAAAATCACAAGAATTATGGTATCATTTATAAAATTTTCACATGTCCGTACTATGAGTTATTCATCTTTTTAAAGTTATGTTCTGGCTCCAAAGGGGTGTGGTTTCTTCTCAGCACGAGGTAGAATACTGGTTTTTCCAGTTCTGCCAAGCCAGCTTGCTCTCACAGGCAGTGCCCCTCCCCTTTCCTCAGGAGGAAGCCACTTTTTACGACCATTTACGACTCCTGCCAATAAAACCTTTGCCTGAGCCAGGACAGGGCTTTGTTCACTTTCCTGCAGAGCACAGGTAATTCAATTATCAGATAGATGGCATATCCTTAGTGTGAGCAGCAAAAGGGCAGCTAGGCCTGGGAACACAGCTGTGACTCAAGTTTCACTCCTGATGGGGGTAGTTGCCAGGCAGAATTCAGTTCCTTAAGCCAGGTTTCAGATAAAATGTCACTTTTTGTTCCCCAGTTTCTGCCTTCAAATAAAACTCAACATTTTCACAGATGCAGCTAGAAGGCTGATTCTAAGTGCAAAACTATGACATTTCAACAGTTACAAAGGCATGTGACACCAAACATAGGTCACTTATTTAATCTAAACATTTTCGATTTTAGTGTCTTTAAATCCAGTGCAACTTAAACTGCTGACTCCATAGCTCAGCCAGTTTTGTTATAAGCATTGTTCTGGGCTCTTCATTTCCCAGATTTTGTAGGCACACAAAACTCCATTCTACCAAATGTCTGCTGGTGTCCAGTGAGTTTTTAGATGTGTTGCAATGTTTAAAATAGACAGTTTGAGCCTGCCTTCAGAGAAACACAGGGTGGTTTTAAACTGCCGGCTTTTGGATAGTGGTGAGTACTGGTACTGCACCCATTTTTGGGATTTAAGAATGAATTCCCCACAATTCTAGGTTGCATTTGGCAATCAGCATTGCCATTCCCAATGGTTTCAGACTACTGTGCGGGTAGTCCAATGGTGGCTTTAGGCAGTGTCCTTCTGTGCCCATAACATCGGCAAAAATGGGTGGCAGCCTATTCTTCCTGCATTTCCCTGTGCATTTTCTGGGAAGCTCTGGCCATCATGATGTTTTCATGTCAGTACTGCACAGTTTTGAGGTAGGGCTCGGATGCATGGGTAAATACATCCCACAAGCCCCCCTCTTGCGATGGCCATTCTATTTCACTAATGGGACTCGCAAGACCTGGGATGTTTCCTCATCTTCTTCCAATAGATGGCACAGTTCAGCATCTTCTTCTCCATCCGGTACGGATCGATCGGTTCTCCTCGCCGGTCCTGATGGGAATATTGGGCGGTCCACTGGGCCCATTGGATCTTCGTTCCCGGTCTCCGGATCGCCCTCCTTGGCCCGTCTTCAGATTTTCTTTCTCCTAGGACGACAAAGGAAGAGCGGCAATACCTATTCATAGACGTTTTTCCACTACTGTTGAGATGGTGGGACAGCATATGCATTTCATCATGACGAAACATTGCATTCTTATTTTGATAAAAAACAGTATAACTAAGAGACAGTTTCATGCAAATCACAATATTTTAGAGACTAGATGTGGTATGTTTTATGATTGGAACAGAATTAGTCTGAGACAGTACCCGCTAGGATTCCAGAGGATTCCTCCAGTTGTTGCAGAGTGTGCCTGGGATGGCAACATTTCAACTGGTTTATGTGGACCCACTTGTCTTCCCCCGCTGCCAAAGGACCTTTGGGGATGTGGATTTTGTAGGCCACAGGGGAGATTTTGTCTATGATCTCGAATGGTCCCTTCCATGTAGGCAAAAATTTGCGCTGCTTGGCCTGGTTCCTTTGGAAGTTGTATAGATAGACCCGGTCTCCCACCTGATATTCCTTCCTGGAAGTTTTCAGGTCATAATGGGTCTTCATGCTATCAGCTGATCTTTCTAGATTCCGCTGAGCATAAGCAAAAGCATGTTGAAGGTGTTTCCTTAAATTCTCCACATACTCATGAGTTGTGGAGGCATTTATCAGTGTCTGCTCTTGGGTCCTGTAGAGCAAATGCTGAGGAAGTACCATCTTGCGCCCAGTCATCAACTCAAATGGTGACATTTTGGTTGCAGATGAAGGGGTAGATCTGATGGCCATTAGGACCAGAGGTAATCGGATATCCCAACTTGGCCCAGAATCTGCCACAAACTTCTTTAATATGCTCACAATGGTTCGGTTATATCTCTCTACTGCCCCAGAAGAAGCTGGTCTATAAGCAATATGCAGCTTTCTCTTGACCCCCAGTATCTCCCACATCTTTGTCATTACTTCACTGGTGAAGTGGCTACCTCTGTCTGACTCAATCCTTTGAGGTAGACCAAAACGGGAAAAGATGTGGTTAATCATCAAGGCAGCTGCAGTTTCTGCCTTGCAATTTGGGGCTGGGAGACATTCCACCCACTTGGTAAACAAGCATGTCACAGTCAACATGTACTTATTCCCCCTAGCCGAGCGAATCACAGGGCCTACAAAGTCGATTTGTAAATCTGACCATGGCAGTGTCATCCCCCTCTTTTGGAGAGGCGCACGGTGCGTGAGGGATGATGGCTGAAATTGTGCACACACAAGACACCCCTTCAAGTATTGGTCGAGGTCCTGCCCCATGTGTGGCCAGTATGCAACCTCTCTTAAGATTTCCAATGTTGTGTGAAACCCCCTATGACCGGCGGTGGCCGCATCATGGGCGTGACTTAACATCAGGCTTCGGAATGAGGTAGGAACCACCCACTGATCGTGGCCAGCTTTGGATTTCCTTACCAGCAAACCGTCTTGAATCCGGAACATTTTTGGACATTTCATCAACACTCTTAGGTCCTCTTTCCCAATGTAATCGGTATCCGTCAGGGGAAAGTTCTCAGGGTCCTCAAGGTGCTGGTAAAATTTACCAATAATTGGATCCCCCTTCTGAGCAGTAATCAAATCATCATCAGGGGTCTCCTTACTCCATTGTGCAATTGAAAGGTCGTTGTGAGCATTTGTCTGGGACCTAGTGATAGCAGTGACCTGGATTTCCCCCAACAGGGACTCAATCTCAATTAGATCCCCTTGGATGGCCCCGGTTTTGGCCAGCTGATCAGCTAAGTCATTTCCAGTTTTGTCTGGTCCCTCTACTTTGGAATGACCCTTGATCTTTTTCCAGTAGATGGTCATCCCATTCGATGTGACCAGATCATCAATGTTTTGGATCAACTTCCCATGTTTCAAGGGTTTGTTGTTAGCACATAACATGCCTCTGGTTTTCCAATTAACCAGGTGCTCCACGAACCCGTTCCGTACATAATCCGAATCTGTGATTATGACCAGTTCGTGGAGTTGATGCTGGACAGCAGTGAGGATGGCCTGATGCACAGCCATCAATTCTGCCACCTGACTACTTCGGGGACCAATTTTGTATCCAGCAGAGGGTTCTGGGGACTCATTCACCCATGCATTCCCTACGCCAGCCACCAGTTCTTTCTCCCCGTTGTTGTCAACATGGTAAGAGCATCCATCCACATAGACAGTGGGCATTCCCTCACACTTGTCCTCTTCAAAGACTTTGTGTGGGGAATTAAGGTATGCCTCCATGTTGTCCTTGATTTTTAGACTTTCGTCCTCGAGACAGTTTTCTCTGGCACAATCATGCAAGTCAGCCAGACCTTGCGCGAGTGGACTCTTCTTGTTTTGGCCATATCTGACCTCCACAGGAAAGCCTTGCATTAACAGAATCCAGGAAGTAATTCGGGAATTACTCACATTTCCGGCCCGGATTCTGTCACTTTGGAGATATTGCAGAGGCTGGTGTGGAGTCTCCACTACGATGTGTTCCCCCTGGATAAACGGGCGGTTATTCTTCAATGCCCACACCGTTGCCAGGAGTGCCTTCTCACAATCGTTGAATTTTTCCTCCACAGAGGATAAAGTTTTGCTCGCATAGGAGATTACTTTATTGACCTTGTCATGCTTTTGGTATAATACTGCCATCAAGCACGTATTAGAGAACCCCGTCTCCAGGAAGAACTCCTTGTTTCTGACAGGGTAAGCTAGGCAAGGCGCTTTTGAGAGGCTTCTTTTGAGTTGTTTTACTGCCTCGGATTGTTCTGGACCCCATTCCCACTTGACCCCCCCCTTCAGGAGATGAATCAGGGGTCTGGTGATCTCTGCGTAGCCCTCAATGAACTTTCTGCTGTAATTAGTCAGTCCAAGGAGGCTCCTTAGTTCCCGCAGAGTTGTGGGGTCTTTCAGTTTCTGAAGTGCTTCCACTTTCTTTTCCTGGGGACAGAGACCCTGAGGAGTAATCTCATGCCCCAAGAAATTAACACGGGTTCTACACCACTGTGCTTTCTGAAAGGAAAGTTTTGCTCCGGCGGCCCTCAACTGTGTCAGAACATAACGGATCTCCGCTATATGTTCCTCCACAGATGAACTTTTGATGAGGACATCATCTACATAAGCCAGGTTACCCCTTGCACCCAAGTCGGGCATGGCCTTGTGTAGAAAAATGTTGAATTCATTGCCGGAGTTGAGGTATCCGAAGGGAGTCCGGGTCCATGTGTACTGCTGGCCCCCAAAGGTAAAAGCCAGCTTGTATTGGTCCTCCCTACTGACAGGCACGGTCCAGTATCCATTGGTCAGGTCTATTGCAGTGAATACCTGTGACCCCTGAATCTGGGCCAGACCTTGGTCAATGTAGGGCAGAGGCCATCGGGAAGTATGGACCCGTTTGTTGAGCTCCCTGAGGTCGGCGCAGAGTCTCCACTGGCCGTTTGGCTTCAATATTCCCAGCACCGGATTATTGAAGGTGCTGTGGACTGGACGGATTATTCCCCGGGACTCAAGGTTCTTAATTATTTCTGTAAGGGACTCCATTGATGCGAGAGGCAAGCGATATTGCTTCACAAACACAGGAGTCATGCCAGGGTCCGTGGGGATTGTTGTTGTGTGGATGTCAGTGCGACCACCGTCATATGAGTCTACCGCAAAGAGATCTTGGAAATCCAAGAAAACTTGTTTCAACTTTTGCTTTTGTTCCAGAGTCACACAGGCATCAGCTAGGTTGACTCTCTCTTCCACCATCTGCCTGAAGCCTGGAAAGACTTCTGGTTTGGCTATTTCAGCGGCCTCTTCCAGCTGGGTGGAGAAGTCCCTGGTCAGAGTGCTGATTTGGACTGGAGGCTTCAGGTGGGAAAGGCAGCCCTCATGGACCTGGAAAATCACCTCATCCCTCCTGAAGTCACAAGTCACATCTTCCTTACCATAGGGGCAGGAAGTGTACACCAGGAAGTTCCCCCCATGCCGGGTAAAGATCCTGTCTGGTGTTGTATTGTCATCACTGTCACTGTCAACACAGTCCTTGGGGATTGGTCCTAACAGTTCATTTACAAGATCAATGGAGAAATGTCGGTCATCAACCGCCATTCCAATAATGGTGCCTGCGGCTAGAGTAATACTCTTTAAGTCGCTGTTATCCACCTCTATTAGAATGGTGTCATGTTCTATGTTGACTAATGGAGTTGGGTTTACCCCCAACCCTTGCTGTTGGAAAGAAGCATTTAGATGTATGTAAGCATCAGGGTTTTTCAACTCTTGTCCCCTTTTAACTTTCACTTCCAGGGAGAATTGTCGGGTCCTTTCTGGGATGGTGACTTCCTCTTTAACCTGAATTTCAACTGCATAAGGTAGCAATTGAGCTGACCTAAATGCTTTTTCTGGATCATCAAAGCCCATGGGATTATCCGCTAATCGGGACCAAGCTTTGAAGTTTATTAGGTCCAAACTAATGGCAAAGCGATTGAGAATGTCACTGCCTAAGTAAAAGGCGGCAGTGACGTCTCGCACGACTCAACAATTATGGACTATGCTCTTGTTGCCAATGGAGATTTTGAGCATACACCTGCTTGGCAGGAGATGTTTTGAATTGGGTGCTTCCAGGTCCATTTCCCATTTGTCTATCAGTTTGAAGGTGGGAATGGCTGGATCTTTTGGGAGTTGGCGAAACATGGCTTCGCTGATGAAGCTCTTACCGTTGTTCACACACACTCGAGCGAGAACAGAGTCCTTCCCATCATTTAACTGAACCGGGATGAACAACTGCTCTCCAATTTGCTGAATATCAGCCAGGCTCTGAGCTGATTTCACATCTTTCTGGACTATAGGAGTGGGAGTTTCAGATTGTGGATTGGTATAGAATTTCAGAGTGTTTCCTTCCAGCGTGGAATACCACTTTAGACTGGAAGGAAGGTTGATTTTCAGAAATAGAGAGGACCCCCCATCACCAGTCTGTTGTCCTACTGCTATTACTGTCACGTCTGGAATTTGGTTATTCTGGAAGTGAAATTCTACTTGGTCAGATTTTTGTTCAACCATGTGGCAGGTGCCGTTTAAACTAACATGGTTGACACTCTGTTTTAATTTTATTGGTCGGCTAGTCTGGGTCCAGAGGACCTTGTTTACGCAATCTATTAGGGGTGACAACCTTCTCAGGAGGTCATTCCCTAGTAAACAAGGGGTGCCCTCTGGGGTCACAACTATGACCGGGTGTTTCAGCTTGTGTCGCCCAATTTTAATGTCCAAATCTGCCGTCCCCTCGACAGGAATTTCCTTCCCGTCAAAGTTCTGGAGTTGTCCAGGAAGAGAGGTGAGAGGAATTTGGTAATTCTCTCCCCTTCCTGCATTCAGTTCATCAAAGGCCCTTCTGGACAGAAGGGTAGCTTGAGATCCCGTGTCCACCAGTGCCGAGATTGTACCCTGCCCCTGTACTTGTACCGGGGCATAATATCTTCCCTCATTCTCCTCAAGGGGGCACAGATAATGTACATTTTTGGACAACTGGTGGGCTAATTTTCTGGTTTTGGACATCGCGAGAGAAGAATTTTGGGCAGAATTCTGTGGAGAGTCTTGGGAATCTGAAAGAAAAAGTTGGCAACTGGAGATCAGAGCCATTGTGGGTTCCCCTGGCTCCGGTTCCGGGCCGCCCCCCCCTTTTTGGAGGCAGTCACCAGGATGGGTTTGAACCAGGGGATTTTCTTGCTGTTGGTTCTGGGATGAGATGGTGGGCGGCGGTAGCTCAGTCTCCACATCTCCCCAGTCTGGATTTGCATCCCTAGGGACCCATTTTTCTTTGGGAGGGGTTCCCCCCTCTCTGAAGGAGAAGATCCTTTTCCCAGGATCCTCTGAGGATCCCTCTCCCTCAAATTGGAAGACCTGTACCTCCTCCTCAAACTGAGTCTGTTTGGGTCTTGTGTTTCTCCTACCCCCCCTCTGCTCCTTAGGAGGCAGACTTTCAGGGGCAAGAGATTTTGTTTCCGGTTCCTGGGTTTCCAGGGGCTGTTTACAAGTGAGGAAGGAAGCTTCCTCCAAGGCTTTACACCCCCCTTCCCTTTGTGCCTCCTCCCTGGGAACCGGTGAGTTATCGGGGTGCTGCCCCCGTCATTGTTCTGGAGCACCAGGTCCAGAGTTGGGTGCGTTCTGCGCCGGCACGCCCATCTGAGGGTTCTGCTGAGCCCTCAGTATGTGACCCAGGTCCCGCGCCATGTTTTGAACCTGGCGCTCTAACTGGGAAACCCGCTCAGGCTGATACGGGGCCCTGTTTTCTCCCCTGGGCTGATCCCGGGAAGGGTAGCTGTCCCTCCTCTGGTAATACCCCGGGTTGGGAAGATTTGGGTACCCCTCCACCCTTGGCCTCCCCTCTCCCGGATTCAGTGGTCTGGGCTCAGGGAATTGGGGAAAGAAGGATGGATGGTTTTGGGGCTGAAAGTCGGGTGGATATCTGGGGAAAAAGTTCTGCCCAGGGTTTGGTAAATTTCTGCCCTCCTGTGGGAAGTTTGGAGGGAAGTTCCCTGGGTTAGGTGCTTGTCTGGATCCCCCCCCTTGGGCTGGAGGAGTCCACACATAACCCAGGATGGGTCGATTTCCCTTGTAACGGGGACTTACATAATAAGGAGAGCGAGGGACCCCATTTGTGGGGCTGCCTCCTTGGCTCCCTGTCTGTGACTGGCCCGAAGACCTTCTGGGCCTAGCATTATTTGGTGCAGGTAGGTTTTTAGGCCCCCCCATCTCCAAATCCAAAACGGGGGTAACCTTTACCTCTGCCACCTTGGCAGCAGCAGGGGTGCTGTTGGCTTTGGGGTTTTTCTGGGCATTACTTTTGCTATCTATCGGTTTCTGCACCTCATAGATCCGGGTAGCCTGTTCAATGACCCAATCTAAGGATCTTTTCTCGTGAAAATCCCTCACGAGCTGGGTCATGATGTATTTGGGCAAGGCATGGAAAAACGTATTTATGAACTCTCTACTATCTGTGCGCACCCTTCTTGTGGTCTGTGCAAAAGCACGCTTTAACTCCTGCACAAATTCTTGTGGGGCCTGATCCTCCCCACATTGCAAATTGTAGGCTGCCTTGCGAGCCTCTTGAGGATTTCTGTGAACAGAAAAATGTTTCAGGATGGCCGCCTTATATGTGGACCATCTTAAATGATTTTGGTCCTCCAGCCCCGCAAAGAAACTGGAGTATTCCGGGGAGAATGTCCACTTTACATATTGAATACAGCTTTGGCTGTCCTTCAAATGGAAAGTCTCCATCATTTGTTCAAACAACTCTAAGTGCTCCCAAACAGAATACTTAGCGTTCTTATGGTAAGGCGTGATGACGCTCCTGATCTGCTTTAAGGGGTCCTTAAGCAAGGCCCTTTTTGCCTTATTGGCCTTTTTGGTTCGGGTAACCCTTGTCCATTCTTCCTCGGACTCAGAGGCACTGCTCCCAGAGGTTCCCGTCTGTTCTTCCAGGTTTTCCCGGATTCTGCGAGCCTGGGAATGGCTGGCAGAATGTGGGGACCTGGTCTCCTGTGTCCTGCGCAGTTCAGAGGAGTCTTCAGATTCCTCCTTGCTGCCAGGATTTGATGGGTACCCCCTCCACTGACCTAACTGGGCAGAGGTTTTCAGGATGCCCTTAATGGGCCTACTCTCCTGGGGTTCCCCATTGAACTGTACTGTACTTGGGTGCCCATACCCGGATGCCCACCCCTCCATTCCTGAGTGGTACTGGCCTATGAGCCCCATACTCTTAGCTGGATAGTAATCTGCCATCCCTGCGGCCCTGTGCTCATGTGCGCCAGGGGACATGGGGGTGGTAGAGTCCAGGGACTGGGGGAGATGAAGGCCCCTGGTGTTAGGGCTCCTGCGGTTATGGTCAGGAGTCTCTCTTTCCCAGCGGACCTCATCTCTATCCGCCCCTGCTCCCTGTTGCAATGCAAGAGCCTGCATTTGTGCTTTCAGTTCCTCTGTTAAGGCCTTACTCGACTCTATCAGTCTCTCCTGCATCGCTACCTGTTGTTGGAGCCTATCATTGTGTTGACAGAGGGCCTCATTTTCCCTCTGTGCTTCCTGGTTGGTCCTGGAGAACTGGGCCAGTCTTTGCTGCAGGAGGGTTACCTCCTGAGCTGTGTCCCTATTGGCCTGCTCCTTTCTTGCTAGAGCATCCTCCACCCTCCTGGTGTGCTCTAGCAAGTTCTGGTGTTCTTTTTGGAGGTCACCCAGTCCCTGGTGGGCCAGGTGATTTTCTTCCATTTTTCTTTTTAAATGGCAGACTTCCTGGCCTAAGGTATCCCTTTCCTGACTGAGAGCCTGCATCTGTGCTGCCAGGTCGTCCCTTTGCCGTTGAAGGGCACCAGCTTTTTGGCGCTCCTCATCAAACTCTGCCTGGGTATCCAGGTCTTTCAGAATTAGTTTGTTGCTCTCTGCCTTCTCTCTATCTAGGTGGCTTTGCAGGGTGACTACCTGCTCAGCACATGCCCTATTGAAGTCTAGCTGTTGCTCCAGCTTTTTCTGGCTTTGCAGTAGGGAGTCCAAACCTTCTTGGTGTTCCTTCTGCAAGGCCAGAAATCTGGTATCCTGTTCTGACTTTTCCTTTTGCAGCACATCCATATCCTTCTTTATTTTAATGATGTGCTGCCTACTATCATCTTCTGACTCCTGGCTCCTCTGCAGCCTCTGCTCAGAAGAGACCAGGTCAGATTGGGCCTTCTGTAATGCCATCTGTTGCCTATTTGCCAGATTTTGGCTTTCAGCACATCTATCCTGCATGTCTCCCATATATAGGTACAGGTATGCTGCTATCCTGGCAATCTTATTGTGTTCCTCTTTGGCTTTAGGAGCCATATATAGTTCACTCAGGGCCACATGTAATGGACCCTGATCTCTATATATATCTGACCCTGTTTCAGTGACCTGTTGTGTGATTGCCTGCAACCACGCATCCTGGCCCTGTTCGGTCCATTCACCTCTCACAAATAGCTTATGCAAGAGGTGCTCTCTGGCCATTTTCATGTCTACTAAGGTCGTCATTCTAGAGATTGGTCTCTGTCCTGACTTACAGAAGTTTGTATTTTATTTTTGCAGAACAGAACTTTTCTTGGAGTGTCCCTTTTGAGGAATGCTTCACAGCGTAATGCAGCGTGGTGATCCGACTGGATATGTGTATCTGGTCAGCTGGCACGCTGTATTAAGCTGCACAAGTGGTAAATCTAACCCAACGTCTCGGCTCGAGCCCCCAATTTGTAAGAGGATTCAATTCAACACTACAGCTAAGTCAACGCCTAGTCTATAATACTGAATGAAAACCCTTATTGATATATTTTTATGTCCAGTTCATGCGTTCTGGATGACTACCCCTATATAACACCCCTCTCTTGGAATCCCCCTGACCCCACTGAGCCAAGAAGTAGTTCTGTTTTACAAGTTAAAAGGTTTATTTGATAATTTAAACAAGAGATATATAGATCACACTTTATAATAAATTAATAATTGAATAGCACGCTTAATCTGATATGATAAAGATTAATAACGGAGAATCTGGCACTAACACGCTTCTCTATAATCAATAAGGAGTTGACATGAAATGGATAAGGTAGCACACTGGTAAATAGGAACAAAAGTATAATGTGGTAGAGAATGCCTTATAGAGTTCAAATGGATGTAATGTTGAATGAAAATGCAATACAGCAAATACTCAATATGATTTCAACAAACAAGGTAATCACTTTTCTCTGGCAATCCCCTCCCCCCCTTGATGCAATGCAAGGAAATGGAAGGAAGCACACAGTTCTCAGAAATGCAATCAAATGTGATTCAGTTCAATCCCAGCAAGCTTACAGAAAACAGATAGGAGTTTTGAAAACACAGGCCCAAATGCTTTGATATGTGCTAGCAATGGATGAGAAATATGCTGGAAATGCTTTTTAATTCCCTTTCAGAGGTTCAGGGTGAGTGGTATCTAGTTAATATTAGTCCAGGCTCACACTAGCAATGAGGCAGGGATAGTTAGCAGGTTAAACGAATTTCTGGCAAATGGAAGGCAAGCAGCAGCAGTTTTTACATGTGAAGAAATGTGCAAATCGCGGCAAAATTCGCGGATGCGCCGAGCGCTATTACAGAGGAACCACAAGGACTATCTCTATCGTTGTGGGGTCCTAGGAAAGCCTAGGATCTCAGCTTCGAAATGAAAGTTACTGCAAGTCTCTAGCACAAACGGTTGCGGAGATATGAGCGATTTAGTAGAGGTCGTTTTTAGTTTTTGCAAATTTTAAACGCACACTTTTTCAGCTTTAAAAATGATGGCAGAATAACGCAATTGCTAAGCTGCAGTTCTACTTAGGTTAAATAGATTGAATTAGATGAATTTAAACTAAGAGATTGGTTCTACACAATTCTGCTGGGTACTCACACTATATTCTTGAATTAAATGGGCCTCATCACGGATCTGGTCAGGGTTTTGGACTGGGCTCTGGTCTCTCTCTGGGCAAAGCACAGCTTTCTCTCTGCTCTGGATAGATTGAAGTCTCTAGTTTGGCTCTCTGGAGGTTGATGAATTTGAAGTTTGGATCTCTGGATGTTGTATGGTCCGGCAGAGTGCGTTGCAGCAAATGGAATTGAAGGTCCCTATCTGTCCTGTCTGTCTGCTTTTATGTGTTTAGAATGTGGGTGTGTTCTAGCATCACTGACCCTACCTCTCTCTCAGCTTCTAATTGGTCAAACTTCCATTTATCATTTGATTGGGGAATGAACTGTGAGTCAGAGGGATGTCATTTTATGGCTTGCAGATAGGACACTCCTCTGTCAGATTGCACATATTCTATATTTGATAATAAAAGACATATTTCACAGTTACACAGTTGCTTGAAATTACATATACATGGTGTGGCTGAATTTAGCCATGTCTCTGTCCAAATCTGCTGTTTCTAAGAGCTTGCATTCAGAAATGGCACATATTTCACTTTTTAACTGATTTTTCAATTTCTGACATTGACCCAACTTTACATACATGTGCGCAGGGAGTAGGGACATTAACTGATGAAGTTTCAGATTTTTAACATGCACACATTTAGAGTAATATCCACTTTTCCGCTGACACCCCCCTGTACATACCACCGGTTCCTACCACGTCTTAAACTGTGGGCAGAAAAATCACAAGAATTATGGTATCATTTATAAAATTTTCACATGTCCGTACTATGAGTTATTCATCTTTTTAAAGTTATGTTCTGGCTCCAAAGGGGTGTGGTTTCTTCTCAGCACGAGGTAGAATACTGGTTTTTCCAGTTCTGCCAAGCCAGCTTGCTCTCACAGGCAGTGCCCCTCCCCTTTCCTCAGGAGGAAGCCACTTTTTACGACCATTTACGACTCCTGCCAATAAAACCTTTGCCTGAGCCAGGACAGGGCTTTGTTCACTTTCCTGCAGAGCACAGGTAATTCAATTATCAGATAGATGGCATATCCTTAGTGTGAGCAGCAAAAGGGCAGCTAGGCCTGGGAACACAGCTGTGACTCAAGTTTCACTCCTGATGGGGGTAGTTGCCAGGCAGAATTCAGTTCCTTAAACCAGGTTTCAGATAAAATGTCACTTTTTGTTCCCCAGTTTCTGCCTTCAAATAAAACTCAACATTTTCACAGATGCAGCTAGAAGGCTGATTCTAAGTGCAAAACTATGACATTTCAACAGTTACAAAGGCATGTGACACCAAACATAGGTCACTTATTTAATCTAAACATTTTCGATTTTAGTGTCTTTAAATCCAGTGCAACTTAAACTGCTGACTCCATAGCTCAGCCAGTTTTGTTATAAGCATTGTTCTGGGCTCTTCATTTCCCAGATTTTGTAGGCACACAAAACTCCATTCTACCAAATGTCTGCTGGTGTCCAGTGAGTTTTTAGATGTGTTGCAATGTTTAAAATAGACAGTTTGAGCCTGCCTTCAGAGAAACACAGGGTGGTTTTAAACTGCCGGCTTTTGGATAGTGGTGAGTACTGGTACTGCACCCATTTTTGGGATTTAAGAATGAATTCCCCACAATTCTAGGTTGCATTTGGCAATCAGCATTGCCATTCCCAATGGTTTCAGACTACTGTGCGGGTAGTCCAATGGTGGTTTTAGGCAGTGTCCTTCTGTGCCCATAACATCGGCAAAAATGGGTGGCAGCCTATTCTTCCTGCATTTCCCTGTGCATTTCCTGGGAAGCTCTGGCCATCATGATGTTTTCATGTCAGTACTGCACAGTTTTGAGGTAGGGCTCGGATGCATGGGTAAATACATCCCACAGTATGATGATTGTTTTGTTTTTGAAATGTGTGGCATCTTAAGCAACTGATGACGATCTGCACCAGAGTCAACTATACAACTCTAGAAATGGACCCTATATCTCCAGGAAATTGTCCAGGTCTTCACTGTTCTTATAGTTGACCCATCTAAAAGGTTGAGAGAAGCAGTAGATCATCAATTGTCACTGTCTCACCTCGGCACGTGCGCTCCATTGTCAGGGTTTCACCTGGGGGGATGGGGGGTAGGGGAGTGTTGGACGCTTGCACCGTTTTTGTTCTATCTGGGGGCCTCACCCTTCTTGCAGCAATGAAGGTTGCCGTGGCGACGGGGTGGACGCGGGTTGAAGAGGCGTCACTCTGCAGCGATGCCTTCCGCCGTCGCGAGGACCGTGGTTCGATATTTCACCTGACATTGCGTTATTACGTCAGATCTGCCCACTACGGCCCCATAAAGTTCGGCCGGACACCAGCATAGACGCTTCTGATTGAAGTTTGTACTGTTGAAGAAATTCATTGTTCTTGTTCTGTGAGCCTGTCTTTTCCATCATGGACTGCCTCTGCCTTGTGTTCCTGTTCCTTCTGCTGACAGCACGGTTAACAACCTGTAATGCCTTGTCTTCTGGATTGCCTTTGGATTGCCCTTTTTCTTATCTGCCTTGGTACTTTCTGTCACTCAGACGTGGAATCCTTCCATATTACCTTGGGAATTCACCATGTGCACTGAATTAAGGACGCCTTGCTGATTACCATCTGTGCACCATCCCGTCGTTAGTGCGGCCTCGTGCCACCCAGGGTTTTAGGTCCTTACTAATCCTTCTAACCCTCCTTCACCTATTCGCTTTCGTTTTTCCTGTGGATTAATTTGGATTTCCTTCTGAGCCCCCCCTCGTCAGTGGCTACCCTCACATTCATACTATAGATAAGAAACCTTTGTTCACAAACAACCTTCTTTAAAAACCTTTGTTAGGTGTCTTACCATTCTCCTATTCTTATTCTATAGTGTGAACCGAACCTGGGAATTAACTTACACCATCAGAAGACAGTTGAAGCCCAAGAGCCTAAAATAGTACGGTTAGTCACCTTTTAACAACATAAGTTATTTGGTTATTCAAACCGCAAATCAATAAAACCTGCCCTTCTTATGAAGCTGGCGCACACCGGGTGGTGTAGGTTCTTTTTTTGCTATTTCAGCTGATCTACTCCTCTGTTCATGTATATTTAACTGCATAGAGCGGCGCACCAATAGAAAGGTCACCCTCAATGAGGAGACTCAGATCGTCTTGGTCTGAGTTACACAGCAGCATCGACTCCGCAGATACCCTTAGGCTCATTCCCTTGGCGAGTACTGACATCAATCCAATTATTGTTGCACTCACAATCTGTTGACTTTTAGGCACGAAGAATAATTTTCTTCGCTACCATTTTCTTGCTTTTAGTAGGTCTTGTATTATTTTCGTCATCATCTATGATTTAAGTAGGGACGCTTTCATTGGCACTCCAGTTTCTAACAAGTTCCTTGTTTCAGACATTCCCTTCCAGAACTCATTGGACTTGTGGCAGAATCAGATGATATGTCTCAGAGTTCCTTAATCTCTTTTGCATTTCAAGCATGTCTCATTGTCACATAGGCTCCTTCTGTGCATCCGCTCCCGTATATAGTAGCTTCATCTAGGAGGCTCTGAGGCTCCAGTCCAACGATGCTAGCCGTAAATTGCTGCTACACCTCTTCCAGCACCAGGTTCTCAGATTTTCTCCAGATGTTTGTAAAATGATGTTGCCGGGTGGGCATTAGTTTCACGTAGGTCAATTTCTGAGCAGGCTTCCTTTTGGTGGAGTAGATTTTCCAAACGTCCCATACTCTCAACCAGGATTCCTCTTAGTTGTGGATATTCTGAGAACAAGTATAATCTTGTAGATCTATGAGTTGCATAGGGTCTCCTTTACTATGGATTTCTTATTCGGACATCAAATATTTAGTAGATTGTTCTTGAAGGACATCTTTGAAATATCTGCACAGACAGGGCAAGCCCCCACTAGAGAAAATACATTAAACAGGTAATTCTCAACAGATTTGAGGCAGGTTCAACATTTACAGGATCTAGGCTCTCCCTTTGTAACTAAAAAAGGGGATAACTCAGGAAGTAGAATAAACCAAATATGTGCAACAAAGGTTTCTATACAAGGCCTAGGGATAAGGTCCAACTGCTAAGGTTTAAGTCTAGACAGTCTATAGTCTAAGTGGTACCTCAGGTCAGAGTCCCAAGCGTTTCCTGAAAAGAGCTTTGATATGATATTGTATTTATAACGCGCCTATACCCAAGTGTTTCTAGGGGCCACAAGACAAGGGAGGGAAGACAAGACAAACGATCTTACTAGGTCTTGTGACAGTCAGACAGATCGTGCAAGTGCGACACCGAGAGATGCAGGGGCAGGGAGTGGGGTAAGGGAGAGGGTAGGGGACGTTAAGCATGTAATAAATGAAAAATAACATACATTTAAAAAATACATATGGGGAGCCCACCAGGGGGCGCAGGCAAGATGGCTGCCTGATTCACAAGCTCCCCGAACGGCCCTGGGAGACACGCAGAGTTTATGTTGAAAAAGGAACTTTTCCCCGTTTTCGTGTGAAGATCCAGCTGGCTGAACCTTAGGGGAACCCAGAGACACCAGAACGAGTCCTGGAACCTCGCTGGACCCGGAGATATCAGCCGAGGCATTTTGGCGCCTGCCCCTCCCCCATTGGACCTCGCAACACACGCAAGCTGAGAAGCCCGGAGCTGTCCTCCACCTGTGAGCGGGCGATCTCTGGGCCACCTACGCTGCAGCGGAGATACCAGGGGAGGGAGTCAGAGTGCCCCCCCCGAGCGCCGCGACCGCAGGACCTCCGGCTGGGGGAATCAGCCCGCCTCCCACTGGGAGCATAACATCGAAGGAGGTCGCGGGCAGTAACCCTGTGTTGCTGGAGGCTCGCCGGGGTCCCCATTGCTAAGGGGGGCTCCCGCTCCCGCGGTGTTGCCTCCATCACCCACACCTGTGAGGCTTTGGACCCGCCAGGGCCATCGCGGGAGTGCGCCCGGGCCCCCCCTCCTCCTCCTCCCTGCACCCGACTGAGCTCCGGCACCGCTCGAAATCAGGTGAGTGCGGCGGGTGGAGACGCGGCCGAGAACACTCAGCTGCTGCCGCGGCTCTCCCCGTGCTTCCCCCCCCCTGCGGTGTTGCCTTGCCTCCATCTCCCACACCTTTGGAGATTTGGGCCTGCCTGGGCCGTCGCAGGAGCGCGCCTGGGCCTCCCTACAGCCCTCTAACAGCCCCGGGCAATCACCTGCAAAGGAGCCATTGTACAAGCCAGCCCTCCCTCCTAATCGGGGCCCGCACAAGACACCTCAGAGAGAGCGACCCTTGCACCACCACCCTGCTCCAACACCCTAGGGGCACCCCCAGATAAAGACAATGACAGCTGGACCCAGGTAGACATCCCGGGCTTGCCAAAGTGGGAAGTGCCGCACGGTATTGAGTCCAGGGGCTCAACCAGACAATCATTAGAGGCCCCCAACATACTGCCACAGAACGATCTAGACCACCCCTCTGGACACCGCTGAGGGGCTGACTTAAGAAGATTGAAGGAGCTAAGCACGCAGGAGTTTGGCCCCAGAGACCATCTGAATCCCCCAACAAGCGCAACACACAACAAGGACTAGCATACCACACAGCGTGTTGCGCTAACTGCGGCAGGCCTTGGGGGGACAGACATTTCAGAGGAATTGTGCCCTATGAGCTGGAAAGAAACCCTAGCGAAGTACCACTTTGCCCCTGGAGACTCAACAATGGAGACCGAACCCCCCTCTTCCCAGGCCCCCGACATGAACACCATGCAAAGCAACATCCAGACAATCCTTGATGAAATCAGAGGGATGAGACATGGGAGCCAAGCTAACAGACCTTACTTCCAAAGTCTCCACCTGGAAGACAGAATGGAGGGTGTCGAAAACAACCAGGTGTCCACCGCCCTCCTGGAGACGCAAATGGAAATCAGGTTTAAAGAAATACAACACCGAGAGGGGGAACTCCGTCTCAGGGTGGATGATATGGAGAACCGCGAACGGAGAAACAATCTGTGGATTTTCGGCCTTGCGGATGTGGAGACCCAGATGAGTCTAGAGGGCAAGGTGCAGGACATTCTTAGGATTGTTCTGGGAACTGATTCTGGGGAGACGGTCCTGATTGACAGGGTTCACCGGGCTGGTGGAGGTGGTAGGGGTCCCCGCTCAGTCCTAGCGAGATTCCACTACTACAGAGACAGAGCAAAGATACTCGAGAGGGCGAGGACCCTGGGAGACATACAATACTGCAATTCCAGAGTTGCGATCTACCAGGACTTGTCCGCCCTCAAGCGACAAATGAGGAAAAAATGTGCGGCAATTACCAGGTGGCTACAAGAGAAGGGTGTCCGATAACGTTGGGGACACCCGTTCTACTTGGCATTTGAATGGCAGGGGGAGCGCCACCACTTGGTGACTGAAGATGACATCCAAAGAGCTATTGACAAGCTACTCTGGGACCCCCCGGGATCATCTGGAGATCGGACTGTGACAGACAGGGACCCTACCCGAGCTCCACGGGGCCCTGATTTGACTCAAGGGAAACACAAGGTGAAGGGTACCTGGAAATTTCAGAAAACTAGACATCCACCGGGGGGCCGAGGCGAACCCCCGTGATCGCAATGGAAAAACCACGATGTTACCTTTTGTGTTGAAGTTGTTTATACAACCTCTTAGGGGTTCTCCGGGTTAGGGGAATCTCGTGTTGCCTGTGGGCGTTGCCACAATTGGCGAGGTCTCCGTTTGTTTGTTGTAACATGAAGATTGGCGTCTGCCTAGTGAGAGGTGCGGAGAGTCTCGTGGTAGGGGGGAGTCACTCACATCTGGTCCCCGGCCGCGGGAGACCCTCGCCGAGCCACACTAAAAATATATGAGCTGGGGGGCCTGCGGCGAGTGAGGTGAACTCTAGGCTCTGGGCACAAGAAAGGGGTGAACACTGCAAGGAAATTACTGATGGGATTCCGGTCTCAATCATAATTGAGAAAAGTGTTTGAATAGAGATGGCGAGGAAAACGTTCCATGCTATCATCTCTCCCAGGACCAGGGTAGTGACCCTGGTGGTTCGTCGTCGTCTAAAACCTCCGACGTTTGGTGGGTGACGAAGACGAACGCCTTATAAAATGGGTAAGGGAGACAGAGTATTGGGGTTAGGGAGGGGGAGGGAAGTGGGTAAGGAAGACACCACATCATGGTACAATGAGTCAACAAATGAAAACACGCAGGGGGACCACATTGTGAGTCATCAGAGCAAGGATAGCGACGATTATGGTTGAAGGCCGTATAGGCACGCTCAACGTAAAGGGCCTAAATTCTCAGAACAAGCGCTCTCTTACAAGCAACATGTTCAGAAAACAAAAACTGTCGGTCCTCTTCTTGCAAGAAACACACTATAGGAGAGGGGCGGAATCGACAATAAAAGGAAGGGAGGTAGGAAGGAACTCTTGGGCCTCGCACAAATCATCCAAGAAAGAGGGAGTGGGCATTTTGCGGGGAAAGTCGCTGCATCTCAATGAGGTGGGGACGAAAAGGGGTTTTGGGGGAAGGTTTCTGGGGGTCAATGGTCTGTCCCAGGGCATACATGTCACATTGGCCACTTTATATGCACCCAATGTTGGGCAAATCAGGTTCATTCATGAAGTACTCAAAGTTATGGATGAATGGACGGAGGGCGCGATGATCCTAGGGGGAGATTTTAATCTCATTACAGACCCCCGGTTAGACTGGTGGTGCGTGAAGGGGATGGGGCCAAGGGCACCTTCCAGGGATAACCTCGCCTTGAGGGACCTCCTGCAAGAATACTATTGGGTTGATGTGTGGCGAAAATGCTGGCAAGCCCCGGGGGGGTACACGTTCTTCTCTCCCCTGCACCAAACTTACACCAGAATTGACCTTCTACTGGTATCGGAGGAAGGTGGAGGGGTGATAGCTAATCCCAGGGTTGAGTCGGTGACCTGGTCAGACCATGAACTCCTTGTCATGGACTGGCGGCTAGAGGGTGCCCCGAAATCATATAGATGGCGCTGCAACGATACTCTTCTGAGGGACCAAGTATTCAAGGAATTCTTGAGGAAAGAAATAGAAGCTTTCTTTATAACGAATGACACAGAGGGGATCCCAATGGCCACAGTCTGGGAAGCCGCAAAGGTCACCTTCCGGGGCCTCCTCATTGCGGAAGGCTCAAGGAGTAAGCGGGAGAGGGCACTCATTGAATCTAAGCTCCGCAAAGACCTAAAAGCGATGAGGGCACAGCTCAATAAGGGCAATGTGGATCGTGAAAACCTTCTGGGCGAAATGAGGGAAAAGAGACAGGCCCTGCACACGATCCTAATAGGGGAGGTGGTCAAAAAAATGAGATACACAAAGCAGAGATATTATGAGAAGGGAGAGGGGGTTGGCACTCTCCTGGCGAACAGGTTGAGGGGAAACAGAGCTGATAGGCGGGTGGAGGGTATCAGTGATGGTGTAGGTAGTATCCACACAAATCCCAAACAGGTAGCCGAACTATTCGCAGGGTATTATAAGGCACTATACGCTAAGCACCATAGCGTACCCCACGACGAAATCCAAAGATATCTTCAAGATCACCCACTCCCTAAGCTTACAGAATTGGAGAGAGAGGCTCTCGAGGGAGAAATTTCAGAGGAAGAAGTAGAGGGGGCGATTAAACATTTGAAAGTGGGAAAGACGCCGGGGGGGGACGGATACACGGCCGACTTTTTCAAACAATACCAATCACTGCTCATACAACCGTTAAACAAGCTGTTCAACCAAATTAAGACCCTGGAAACCATCCGGCCCACATTTGTGCAGGCTTTGATTACGGTCATACCCAAGCCCGGTAAGGACCCGGCGGAATGTGGCTCTTACAGGCCCATCTCGCTTTTGAACAAAGACGCAAAGATCTTTACCAGGATCTTGGCGACACGCCTAGAAAAATGCCTCCCCCGACTGATCCATTCAGACCAAGTCGGCTTCGTATTAAATAGACAGGGAGCCGATAGTATGCGTAAAACCATACATGTGTTAAGCTCAAAAGGGGTCAGTACGGAGGGCGCTCTTCTCCTATCCCTAGACGCGGAGAAGGCGTTCGACAGGGTGAGTTGGGCCTTTATGGAGGGGGTTTTCACATCTCTAGGGATGGGACCCAAGTGGAGGGGATGGATGGCAGCCCTTTATTCTGATCCCTCAGCAAGGGTGGTGGTTAATGGCGTTGAATCAGAAGCCCTCCCATTGGAAAGAGGCACGAGGCAGGGGTGCCCGCTGTCTCCCCTTATATACGCACTGGTAATGGAGCCTTGGGCCATAGCGATCAGGGGAAACGATAAAATCCAAGGTATTAAGATAGGAGAAACCAACTGTAAAATTAGCGTGTTTGCCGATGACGTGCTACTATATCTCTCTAATCCATCCCAATTAGTCCCCGAGGTGTTGAATAGCTTGGAACTATATGGGTCTCTTGCGGGCTATAAGGTCACCTTGGGGAAATCAGTCGCATTTATTGCAGGTCAACTGGAAGAAGCAGAGAGGCAATACATTAGGGACCTCCCATTCTGTAAACAAGAGGAGGAATTCTGCCACCTGGGGATCCAGATACCACTAGACCTAGCGGACCTCTTCAGGGTAAATTACCTCCCCCTATGGTTGGCGATTAATCGAGATTTAGAGCGATGGAAAAAGTCTGGCCTCTCCTGGACGGCACGCCTCAACTCCATCAAAATGGTTATCCTCCCCAAATTCCTACACCTGTTCCAGATGTTGCCAACTCAGATACCGAGGTCGTTCCTCCAGGAGGTAAAGCGGGCTCTCCTCTGCTATCTCTGGGCGGGAAAATCCCATAGAATTGCATACAAAACATTGATAAGGCCCAAAGACGAGGGGGGAGTTAACTACCCAGACCTAGAAACCTACTATAAAGCGTCACAGCTGCGAGTTCTAGTTGACCATCTGGTGATGGGCCCCAAGAAACAGTGGGTGGCACTAGACAATGTGCTTTTTGCCCCGGTTACACTAGACAAATGGTTGTGGGTCCCCAAGACGCGTATCCCGAGGAGAATTCTGAATCACCCAGTCCTGGGGGTGTTGTGGTCCATATGGAAAGAGGGGGGTTATCTTAGGTGGCTCACGACATGGCCCTCGCCCCTAAGCTGCATATGGGCTCCCCCACTCTGAGATGGAATCAATGAACCATTGGCCTTTCAACAGTGGTATGAAGCGGGTCTAAGCAGGGCAGGGCAGCTATGGGTGGATGAAGCATTTATATCCCTGGGAGACCTGGGGGACGCCCTGGGCCTCACCAACCTCTCCCCCTTCCGATATTTACAGCTTAAGGGAGCCCTTACCGAGAGCAGATGGGGAGATACTCTTAGGCGAGACCTTACAGACTTTGAGAAATTCTTAATCACATACAAGGGGACGAAAGGTGTGATATCGAGACTCTACGGCTTCCTGCTGTTCTCCACCCCGCGAGATCCCCCGTCTGCTCAGGTACAATGGGAAAAAGATCTGGGCGCCCCCATCACTGACAGGAGGTGGATCAAGATCTGCAGACAGGGCAACCGCTCCACAGCAGCGCCCCAATATCGCCACCAAGCCTTGAAACTGATTCATAGATGGCACTACCCTCCACAGAGGATAGCCAGGATGAGAAAGGGCTATGATCCGCATTGCTGGAAGTGTCACACCGAAAGGGGGGACTATGGGCACATGTGGTGGAAGTGCCGGGTGGCGCAAACCTATTGGAGCGAGGTGTTGTCTTGGATAAAGGGAGTTGATGGAAATGAACGAACCCTATCCCCCTGGCTAATTTTGTTTGGCATCGAGGTGGAGGGAGGACCGAAGGTAAAGCACGATCACATGGTACAGGTCATGCTAGTTGCCGCCAGATCCTGTTGGGCTCAAAAATGGAAGTCACCCCGACCCCCAGGGGAGAGAGAATGGGTATCCAAACTGCGAACCATATATGACATGGAGTTTTTGACCCATCTGATTGATGAATCTAGAACCAATATTGAGGCCCTTTGGCTCCCCTTCTTTGACAAATATGGGAGAGTAACCTGAGAGACACGATCACAGTAAAACTATTTGTGGGGCTTGAACACTGCCCTCGGGACACCCCCTGACCCGATTTTCAACTGAAGAGCCTTGCGTTCTGAGTGTTTGTATGTGAACTATCTCTTGCAAGTAATGTGTTACGAACTCCTGTGTTGAACCCTGCTGATAATAATATTAGCCAAAGACCCATGAAGTGAAAGAGGGAGGGGGGAGGGTGGGAAGGGGTGGGGGGGGAGGTTGTGATTTGCTTTGTATACATTTTTATGGTTATATTGTTATCTTGATGATGTTGTGACCTTAAAAAACTTTAATAAAACGGAATTTTCAAAAAAAATAATAATAATACATATAATAAGTGCGCTCACAGCCGCTAAGGCTCTGGGTAAGTGCGACCAGGGTAGTGTGGCTCTGGGTAAGTGCAAGTCTTCAGGGGGGGGGGGCTTCAGAGGTTACAGATTACATTCCCTAAGTGTGCAGTAGGCCAGGCGGTAGTGCAAGGAGGACTGGTCGTAGAGGAGCCTGGTACCCAATGAGACTCTGAGGGTACCAAGCAACCATTCAGTGCTTCAGACAGAAAGATTAGCAGAGGAGCGAGAGAGAGATGGCAGAGGAGAGAAGGAGGGCCTTGAGCTGCTTCCGGAACTTGAGGTGGCCCAGCTGAAGTCTGAAAGGGGCAGGGAGGCGTTCCAGAGAGAGGCACCGGCAGAGGAGAGAGATCTACCCCCAACTCTCTGTCTGAAGAAGCGTCTGACCCTTGGAGAGTTGGAGGTAGCTGAGCGAAGGGCTCCAGAAGGAAGGTGCTTAGGCAGAGACAGTTGGATGTAGTGCGGGCCCCAGCCCCAGAAAGCCCAGTGGACGATGCAGAGGGTTTTGAACTTGATCCTTGAAGCCATCGGGAGCCAGTGAAGAGATTTCACGGCTGGGAAGATACAGTCCCTGGGCTTAAGGCCAAGGATAAGTCTTGCAGTCCTGTTCTGGATTAGTTGCAGAGGACGCAGAGTAGAGGCAGGCAGATTGAGAAAGAGGCTGTTGCAGTAGTCCAGCCTGGAGAGAACCAGAGCTCTGGAGACAGTGGGCTTCTGGGGGAAGGTGAGAAAAGGTAGAACACCTCTGAGGAGGTGCAGCTGGAAGTGAGCTTTCTTGGCAAGGTCTGTGATGCGAGGACAAAAGGAGAGAGTGGAGTCAAAGAAGACACCAGGGGTTTTTTGCCTCACAGGAAAGCAAGAGCAGAGGGCCCAAGGAGGGTGGCCAGAGTGAGAGAGGGAAAGCGGGAGCAGGGGTCCCAATGAGAAGGATCTCAACCTTACTGGAATTAAGACAGATATCGTTGGAGGAGCACCAATCCTGAATCACGGATAGACAGTCAGGAATGAGCTTGGAAGGAGAGGCGGCTGAGGAAAGCCTGAAGCAGAGCTGAGTGTCATCAACATAACACTGAAGGTTGGAGGTGAAGGTGGGGATCAGGTGGGCCAAAGGGGCCAGATAAACATTGAAGAGCAACAGTGAGAGAATAGAGCCCTGGGGGATACCACATGCAGAGAGAGTGTTGATGGAAAGGAAGGGCCCAAGTTGGACCTGGGATGATCGGTTGAAGAGGAAGGAGGTCAGCCACGCCAGAGCCTGATCCGTGATGCCCAAGTTCTCACAAAGTCGCCTGATCAGGGTGGAATGATTGACCATGTCGAAAGCAGAAGAAAGGTCAAGGAGGATGAGGACAGAAGGAGAGCTAGAGTCAAGATTAGAAAGCAGATCTTCACGGGTGTTCAGGAGAGCAGTTTCCATGCCTCTAGCTGCTCTGAAGCCAGACTCATGGTTGTGGAGGCAACCAACAGATTCAGTGTGGATAGTAAGCTGGGAGATGGACAATTTTTCCAGGAGTTTGCCCAAGAAAGGAGTGGTAGAAATTGGGCGATAGTTTGCCGGAAAGGTAAGATTGGCAGAAGGCTTTTTTAGGAGGGGGTGCACAAGGGAGTGCTTCAGGAAGAAGGGGAAAGATCCAGTGGAGAAGGAGTGATTACAGAAATCGGCCAAGGCTGGAGCGAGGGTGTCAATGTGGTCTTTGATGATTCTGGAAGAGCACCTGTTAAAACGAAACCTTCATAGATCTGACTTGTCTGGAAACATTGTCATGTGTCGAGAGAGAGAAGGAGGAAAAAGGCAAAAGAGAGGAAGAGGCGGCCAAGGGGGGCCAGAGAGAGGTAGAGGGAGAGGAAGAGGAAAATGAGGACAGGATGTCCTGAGTATTAGTGGTGAAATGAGACGCCAACGCCGTGCAGAGGGCCTGCAAGGGGACAGGAGAGGTGGAGAATGCAATAAGATTGGCCAGCTCCTCACAGATTTTAAAGAGTTCGGCAGTGTTGCTAGAGGCGGCATTGGTGCAGGCTTAGATATGGACTCTCTTCTTGGAGAAGACAGAGTCTGTATTGCCTTTGGAGCAGGCGGCAGGCCAGTTTGTCAGAGGATGCGTCCGAAGCCCTCCACTTCCTCTCAGCCACCCTGCACTTGTGTTTCAGGGCGACAAGGTCAAAGTCATACCAAGAAAGGCATTTGGAGGTAGGCTTCAGATGGATTCTCATGGCAGGGGCAAGGATGTTCAGAGTGTTGGAGATGGAGGGATGCAGGTTAGAGAGGGCTGTGAAAGAGTGTGAGTCAGCTGCAGGAGTAGAAGGAGCAGAGAAAGTGGAGGCAAATGCGTCCACTGACACTTCATGGGCCAAATAACCGAGAAGAAGTTGGCAGTGCTGGGGTAGGCTTTGCATATGGGACACACAGTGTCATGTTGGCAGAGAGCAGAAAGTGGTCAGTCCACGAGAGAGGAGTGGTGTGAGGGAGATGTCTGAGGTGATGAGAGCATCCAAGGTGTGGCAGGCAGAGTGTGTCGGACCAAGGAAGAATGGAAAGAGAGAGTCGCAAAGGTTGCGGAAGAGCCCAGAGGAGGGATTAGAAGCATCCAGGTGGATGTTGAGGTCTATGGGGAGGATAAGCTTGGAGGTAGAGACAAGGAGAGAAGAGGAGAGGTCAGCCCATTCAGAGAGGAAGAGGATGGCTTGTAGATGGTGGCCACAGTCAGAGAGAGTAAATCTAATTGTTAATGCACACTAACGAGTCAATCAAGTTTAATAAACAGGATATAAAGGTTTAGGTGCGGGGAGGAATAACAGCCTTGAAACGAGATCATAACATTAATAGCATACATAAGAGTCCAATCTATGAACTCTCTCATCCCTTGCACAGTTTACTGCTGAAAAATCAACCAAAATTATAATGCATGGTAAACATAATTCAAGAACACATATTTTAACTACAATAGTGTACTTTAATCCAGATTTAAAATAAATTATAAAAACTATTAATTGCTGTTTCCTGCAGAGATTCGTGCTTGACACGTTTCGGGGACCAAAACCCCTTCTTCAAGAATAAATCATGCTGTAAATCAAGATCCAAACATATGTGTTAAAACTACGAAATCGATCATATCAGTTTACACATAGTTCCCATGCTTTAATATCCAGTACATACCTCCAAAGCGAATATACCCTCATGCTCAGAGGATAACAGTGATTTCTACCGATATATTTGTGAACCAACAACCTGTGGCAATGTGGTTGTCCAAGAGGACATTTTAGAAGCGTTAAAAAATGATAGACCTCATGCCTAGTGCAGAACCACACCCATGCGCTGAGTGGTGAGGCTTAAGATAAATCTGCTGTTCGGATACCTACCTGGCCTTTGTCTAATAGATTATAAATCATAAATATGGAGTGGTGGAACTTCCTTGTTATTATTTAGCTCTGAAAACAATGGGGTAAAACCTCCATCTGAAAAATGACCAATACAATGTTAAGTATAAAGACACTGGTCGCGAAGCCACATCTACTTACCCTACCCACTCATGTTCAATAGGGGGCAAAACTGTGCAGCACATTGAGTGTTCACTCGCTATTCCGTCGCGTCACTAACACCCACTGTCTGTGATGCCGTTGCATATATGGGGGATCACTTCTATGAACATCAATAGCTAAGCGCAAATAGCATGTATTTAGGAGCACGTAATTCCCCCCTTCACCCCCAAGTTAAACCAAGCCCAGGTCTGAAAAAATAGCACTTTGTGTGGACATGTGCATGGTACCCAAAGATTCACCCGATATCTGAGAAATCTAACGATCCTACGGGAATTCATCTCATGTACGGAGCGGACAAAAGCTCCGAACAACAAGTGTCTCCTATTTAAAGGAAGTCATCCAAAAGCAGACATGTGATCACGTGCGAGACAAAAAAAGTCATTCGCATGTGGTTCTGCGTGGCACTGAAGACTGGAACTTCTATGTCAAACGGCCCGTTGCCATATTGGGTATGACACAAAATCTCTGTATGAAAACCTCCTCGTGTCAATCTAATGGTATCTCCGTTAGTTGGAAATGCCCTGGCTACACCCAGTTCACCATTCCCCAAACATAGGTATTACTAGCTTCCACTGTTTATTGGTTCACTATATATCTTACAAAGAGAGCATGATAGGTGTAACCTTAGCTATGCATCACGTGTTTACAGATTTCTACATAGCCTGCATTTCAGTTGTTAATATCCACACATTACAGTGCTCTATGGTGTATAGTCTTGTTAATCACTAATATCAGACAATAAGCCTAAGTATGAGCCTTATGCCCCATTGTGGCACAAATGCACCTATGCAGTCATACCTTATACACTACATCCATCTACATCCATCTAGTCATCATCTTGCAATTATAGGTATAGAGCACACAGAGACAGTGTCACAACATTATTGGATGTGTCACATTCAGATAATCACAAACCTCATGTTTAAATAAAACAGTTTAGGCAACATTCTTCATTTAACCCTCTATGTTGAAACGTATCCAATCTGTGTACCAAAAACATCTCCCTCTGCAGTAAACGGGAGTTGAAGTCGCCCCTCCCCTGGGCATTTGACTACTTCTAGAACCAGAAATCGCATCTGGGCAAATGTGTGGTCGTGTTCCTTAAAATGTCTTGCCACTGGCGACTTGGGGTTGTTGCATCTCACATTTGATTTGTGTCCTGTCCACCTCTCTTTGACCGGTCTTGAAGTCTGACCAATATATAGATGGCCAAATGGACACTTAACTGCACATATAACACCCAGTGTAAGACAAGTTGCATAATCTTTCAGTTCAATCTTATGTGGGGTTCAGAGATAGTTTTACCCTTCAAGATGTTGTTGCAATGAATGCATTAAGACATAGGAATGTGTCTTTCAGGCTAGTACTTAATAATGTTTGTCTATCCTTCATAGGTCTCTCAGCACGTACTAATCTGTCTTTGAGGTTGGTGCACCTTTTAAAAGCCATCATAAGTGGTCTTGGGAATAACCTATGGAGTATATAATCATGCTGGGGCATGTTGCAATTCTTCTTAATAATGTTGCTGATTTGGAAGCTTTGTCTCGAGAACTTCGATATGAACAACAGTGGGGTCTCACTTGTCTGTTGCTTAGGGCAAAGGAGAATGTCTTTTGGTACTAGGTCTGATCTAGATCTGGCGTCTTGTAAAACTTCTGGGTATCTACGTTCCTTGAATATATTCACCAACTCTGTACATTCTGTCTCAGACCCTTCTGGATCGGGAATTATTCTTTTTAGTCTGAGAATCTGACTATAGGGCAGACTCTTCATCATAGCCTTAGGCTGAACGCTTGACCGATGTAGCAGATTTTTTACAGGTTTATGATAAGTTGACGTCACTATTTTATTATCTTCAAGACAGAGGCTCACGTCTAAAAAGTGTAATGTGGGTAGGCCCACCTCTAAGGTGCATTTAATACGAGTGTGTACCTGATTCAAGTAATCAAAGAAGGCTACCAATTCTTGATGTGTCCTACACCAGATTCCAAAAATGTTGTCTATGTACCTCTTCCAAATCAAGATTTTGTTTGCCCATTGTGTTTGTTCCAAGACAAATGTTCTTTCAAAGTTGTACATAAAAATATTAGCACACGATGGGGCCATGGCTGACCCCCTCGACGTTCCTGATGCTTGAGCAAAGAATGAACCCTGGTATCTAAAGTAATTATTGTAAAGAATTATGTTTAGTAGCTCAATAATCAATTGTGTATTGCCTTTCATGGGTTCTGCATTAAGCAGTAACCACTCAACGGCATCTAGACCCTCATTGTGAGAGATCGAAGTGTATAAACTGCAGACATCTAATGAAAACAATAGACAATCTGATGTCAATTCTGAAATTTCATTCAGACAATTAAGGAAATCTGTGGTGTCTCTTAAGAACCAATGGTTGCAATATCTTATCAACATAAATGGCCAGCGGATCAAAGACGCTGTCATTCCCTGCCACAATAGGTCGAAAAGGTGGTTGTGTCTGATTTGTATGTATCTTTGATAGTCCATAATAGACCGGAGTGATGGGAAACCGGTTAATGAGATAATTCTTGGTTTTTAGACTAAACAGTCATATTCCAATGCTTTATTCACAATGTCTCCAATCAGAGCTTTAATCTCATTGATCGGGTTATGATCAAGTCTTTTATATGTCAATTCATCAATCAGCAATAACAGCTTTCATTATAGAAAGATGTGTTAATTACAACGATTGCACCTCCTCCATCTGCCAATTTTATAGTCAGATGTTCATCCCTGGCTAGAATTTCTACCTGCTCCAACTGAGTGCTCTTAATGTTGTAAGGTACAGCCCTCTGATAATTTACCTTAGACAATGCTGTTGTTCCATTGTTTTCAAACATGTTAAGAATGGAGTTCTGTATATGTGGGGCAAAACGGCTCTTCAGTCTAATTTCCAATCTGTAAATCTTCCATCAGTGGTTGTGTTTCAAAGAAGATTTTGATTCGTATTTTAGGGAGAGATTTATGGAGATGCAACACTACTCTCTTTGAGGAGACAGTGTAAGTGGGGACAAAGGAGAGACCCCGTTTAAG
The DNA here is from genome assembly GCF_040938575.1 of Ambystoma mexicanum. NCBI lineage: Eukaryota > Metazoa > Chordata > Amphibia > Caudata > Ambystomatidae > Ambystoma > Ambystoma mexicanum. Next base: position 984,432,991 of record NC_090928.1, on the reverse strand, counting down.
GATATAGGCTGCTCGTAAGGACTTTACTAGATAGGTTAACAACAGTCAGAGAGAGGCCAGGAGAGATGGAGAGTCTGCAGACCAGGCATTCAAAGTAGGAGTAGGCCTGCAAAGGAATGACAGAAGCAGGGACCCACTCCGGAAAGATCAGGGCCACTCCACCTCCGGGCCGGAGGGTTATGGCCTAGGAAAGAGGATCTTGTACCCCTCCAGGAGGAGGGTGTCAAAACCTGTGACTGGCAGTGAACCATGTCTCAGAGAGAGCGAGGCCATCAGATCAAGGTCTTCAAGGAGGCGGCAGTTGCCAGAGGAGTGTTTAAAATCAGAGCAGAGTTGAGGGTAGCAAAGTGGATTAAGTTGCCACATTTGAAAGGGGAGGGAGGTACCCAGCGGGTGTTGTAGCGGGACACTATAGTGGGCAGAGGCAATAGATGGAGGTAGGGCGGGGGTCAGAGAGGAGAATGAGATAGGTGCCAGAGAGGTGAAGGAGGTGGCAAAGGAGCCAACAAGGTGTTAGAAGGAGTAGCAGGAGAAGAGAGGAAGTTGATAAGACACACAAAGCGCCTATCAAAAAGGAGGAGATTGGGCTGAGAGTCAGGACCAAGACGGTCCCATTCAGATAGACATTAATGATGGTTTTGGAGGAATAGAAAGAGGCCAAGAGGGCCTCTTGCCGGGTGCCAACATTAATGGGAGACCATATGAGGGGTCCATAGGTCAGGAGAGGGAACCACAAAGAGGATGTCGGTGAGACTCTGTCTGGAGGATGCATTGATGTAGGCATCAACGATAAGGAGACCTGGGTTCTTCAAGCCTCCAACTCCAACTTCCTTCAGGTTTCTCGCTTCAAGATCTCCATAGGTCATCCTACCAGCTTTTGTGAGGTTGTTTGACAGCTTGCCTACCAGCAAGAATATATTATTTTCAGCTGACTGAGTTTGTATCCAAGACTATTACTAGCAGAAATCTCACCCTCCCTATCGGGTGCTTGTCAGATTGAAATTATTCTCAGCCACCAGCCAAGAGTCACCGTCCTGGGCTTAAGACCACTACAGGTGGCTGGATTAAAGCCCCATGTTAGCTAGCAACAGCTCCTCTCTCCTTCTGGCAATCATAGGATCTTGCAAGGTACTGGGCTATAAGCCCCCCAGCAGGCTGACAGCAATATTCCTTTCTTTAACAGTCTTTGGCCGCGGCCAGAGATTGGCCTTTAGACCCCAGCAGATTCTCTGCAACATGCTTCCCGCCCTGACTGATGATACTGTGAAATTTGAAGTCCACAGAAAATCTGTGACTCCAGATCACAAAGGGGATGGCTACAGTACTCGATATATTAGATGAGGTTTAATCCACGTGATAGGACTCTGGAACCCGATTGACATGTTTATGCTCATTGCCTGATAAGGGAATAACATTGTTTACATCCATAGAAACCCAGACCCTCAGACTTGCACAGGGATATTCTGTCAGGAATCACTGGCTCCTTACGGCAGCAATGCAGTTCGCCACAACTAATCACTGTGCCCCTTCCAAGATGGCAAAAGCCATAGGACACCACGTCACCTCCAACATGACAGACTTCCGTTTCCGGTCGTTACACATTTGCACCAGATTAATTTGGCTTTCCCCCTGCAGCAAATCCACCTGAACGCGAGTGTGTCCCTGTTCCTTTTACATGCCTCTTTCGTACTCTTCGCTTAGTACTTACCATTTCTGGAATTCCTTCCCCTGCTTGTCATGTTGTACCTATTCAATACTGCCTTCTGCTTATTCTTGAAGAATTTGCTGCGTGGCATTTGACTCCATCAGACTGCTCAAGGCTAGCTACTACCCTGAAACTACAGATGCTTCAGAAGGTTTTCTCCCCAAGTCGTGGTTTTTTCCTCAAGGCTACACCCTGCTCTCAGGGGTCATCTGCCTTGTGGGTTTACCCAAGGCATGGTGGCCTTGGCCGAAGGGCAGTCACAGTTCAACAAGACCACTTCCAAGACTACCAAGGTGAGACCTACACTTGACAAGCTATCTTTGAATTAACCCAATGACCCAGAGGGCCTATGGCATGTAATAATGAATAGTCCCCAAAAGATGTACGGCATGCAATAATGAATACTCCCCAAAAGATGTTAAATCATCATTATCAATGATATTCACATCATTCTTCCAGGAGTCTTTCCATTTCTGCCAGTTCCCCTGTGACTGTTAGGAAACACTCGGGAGGTTTACATTTTGTATGGCTGTCACGGGTTTGACCAACCTCCTTTGGGTCTCCGTTGGGTGTATGCCGTCGAAGTATTTATTTAACCCCTTCACTGCTGAGAGTTTTCCCTTCCAGTGCTGAGCCCTTTTTTGAACATTTCGTTATGTCGGCAATCAATCCCTTGTAACTTTTTGTTGCAAGTGATATCCTGGCCAAATGTGTACCCTTTCTTCCCCACATGTAGACATTATAACGTCACGAAAGATTCCTAGTTTGGTCTAGGGGGTATGAGAATATAACAATAAAAGTGACAACATTTTGTGTTTTTTCAGAAAATGCCAATAAAATGATGTACAAAGAAGCCTGTGGTTTTATTCTTGTAAGAGCTAGGAACAAAAGGTTTGCAGTTCTGAATTCCCCTTTTTCCAAGCTTTCAAGAACAGGTTGAGTGGAAAGAGTTTTTCTTCTCATAAGTGTACCTTCAGTTTTGTATGAGGTAGGGGATTTTTCCCCTTTTTTCTTAATAGGACATGCTTACATGGAATGGAAGAAGAGGGTAGGATTGCACAATGAGAACACAGAACATTTCTGGAAAGTAGATAGCATTCCAAGTTCAGGAAGCAGTCATTTGCGCAGGTCAGGCAATAACTATGAACTCATCATTCCAATAGTTCTGCAAAAAATTGTAAAAGTGACAGGAAAAAAGTATGTGCTGGATATGTTTGCAGTAGTAAGTTAATGGCTTCCATGAATATTGAGAAAAGCAATGACTGCTACATTCCCCCCGACTCTTCTAGTTAGGAAATCACACATTTATTGTAACGTTTCACAAAACAAGCAATACCACAAGCCAAAAACCAAGCCATGGTACACAGTATTTTTATACTGACGGCCTAAACTGACGTACTTAGCATTTGAAAATATGGAAAACCAATGTGGTGAAGAATGACCAGCATACATTTTATGAAAGCGCACAGTGGGACCTTTTGAAGAATAGGTGACTCGCCGAGGTCACAAAAGAGTACAGTGCCTAAAGCAGCGACTAAATGTAGGGGACATTTGGAAAATGATAGTGTTGTGTAAAAAACCGCATTAGGAAAATGTATGAAAACGTTAACACAACCAAAATCAAACAACTCATGTCTTACCTTCCCACATTCCCACAGGAGTTCTGACAAAAATGGTACCTCAGATGTGTGGGTGCATCTACCTGGGCAAAAGGGAAAAGGCTAAACCACTGGTACAACAAACGCCCCAAGGAAAGCTGAATTTGCCCTTGTGGACAACCCACACATTTGGGTCTGGCTTGTCACAGCCACCAAGGAAAACGGGGAACCCCATGTATTCCTGAAAAGAGGACAGCTGTGGGATTCCAAAGAGATCTCACTTGTGTGTGTCGCCCTACAATTTATTACCCAGACTGCCCAGCAAAGTCCAAAATGCAGGGTGCATTTCTTCTTTAGACATTTGCGACCAGCAAACCACTGAAACATGCATGTAACAATATATGTCCTACCTTTCTACATTCCCACAGGTGTCCCAATGAAAACAGTACCTCATATGTGTGGGTGCACTAACCTGGGTGCAAAGGGAAAAGGCCAAACCACTGCTACAACAAACACCCTTGGGAAGACTGGATTTGGTCTTCTGGACAACCCACAGATTTGGGCCTGGCGTGTCGCAGCCAGCAAGCAAAACAGGGAACCACATTCATTTCTGAAAAGAAAACACATGTGGGAATCCAAAGAGGTCTCACTTGCTTGTGTCTCACTATCATTTCTTACCCAGAATGCCCAGCAAAGTCTACAAAGTAGTGGAGAAATACAAGTTTGAGACTCTTGCCAACAGGAAACCGCGATAACACACGTGCAACACATGCCCCACCTTTCCACGTTCCCACCGGTGTCGCGATGAAAACCGTACCTCACATGTGTGGGTGCACTGTCCTGGGTGCAAAGGGAAAGGCTAAACACTGGTACACCAAATGCCCTGGGTTAGACTGGATTTGGTCTTGTGGACAAGCCACATATTTGGGCCTGGCGTGTCGCAGCCACCAAGGAAAACAGGGAGCCTCATGCATTTCTGAAAAGAAGACACCCATGGAAATCCAAAGAGGTCTCACTTTCATGTGTCGAACTACAAATTATTACCCAAAATGGCCAGGAAAGTCTAAAATGTAGGAAACACCACAATTGAGATATTTGCCACCAGGAAACAATGGAAACATGCGTGCAACAACACATGTCCTAACTTCCCACGTTCCCACAGGTGTCCCGATGAAATCAGTACCTCACATGTGTGGGTGCACTGACCTGGGCGCAAAGGGAAAAAGCTAAACCAATGGTACACCAAACGCCCTGGAGAGATGCTATTTATAGTGTTTTTGGCCTTCTGGACAACCCACAGATTAAGCCTGGTATGTTGCAGTGACCAAAGAAAACAGGGAACCCCATGTATTTCTGAAAAGAAGACACCCCTGGGAATCCAAAGAGATCTCACTTAGGTGTGCTGTTCCACAATTACCCAGAATGCCTTGCAAATTCCAAAATGTAGGCAACAAACCAACATTTTGAGACATTTGCGACCAGGTAACCACTGAAACACGAGTACAATAACACATGTCCTACCTTCCCACACGTGTCCCGATGAAAACGGTATCTCACATGTGTGGATGCACTGACCTGGGCACAAAGGGAAATGGCTAAACCACTGGTACACCGAACGCCTGGGGGATGACTGGATTTGCACTTTTGGACAACCCACACATTTGCATCTAGGGTGTCACAGCCACAAAGTAAAACAAGGAACCTCAGGAGCCCTGCAGGGGTCCCCCCACCCCCAAGAGGGAAAAGCTGTAATGCAGACCAGCCAGAGCACCAGAATGGCTGGGGGTGCTGCCCCCAGCCTTGGGCGCCTGTCACCAATGTGGTTTGACTGTCCACAAGTCCAGCAGCGGTCCTAGGGAGACCTGGCAGGATCGCCATCTCTCCCTGGAGGAAAAACCTGTAACAAAGCCAGGCCAGAGCTCCAGGATGGCCGAGGGTGATGCCCCAGCCTTGTGTGCCTGTCTGCGATATGGGTCGACCGTCCACAAGTCCATCAGTGGTCCCAGGGAGCGCTGGCAGGGATCCATCCCTACCTGGAGAGAAAAGCAGTAAAGCAGCCCAGATAGAGCTCCAGGACAACCTGGGGGGCTGCATCCGAGCTTGTGCGACTATCTAACATGTGTGTCGACCGTCCTCACATCCAGCTGCGGTCCCAGTGTGCCCCGGCAGGGTCACCATCCCTCCCTGGAGGGAAAAGCTGTAACTCGGTATGGCCAGAGCTCAGGGACAGCTGGGGGTGCAGCCCCCTGACTTGGGCGCCTGTCTCCAATGTGAGCCGACTGTCCCCTAGTACAACGGCAGTCCCAGGAAGTCCAGGCAGTGTCACAATCCCTCCCCGGAGGAAAAACCTGTAAGGCAGCTAGGCCAGAGCTCTCGGATGGCTGGGGGTGATGTCCCTGGCCTCGGGTGTCTGTCTCCAATGTGGGTCGACCGTTCACAAGTCCAGCGGCGGGTCCAGGGAGCCCCGTAAGGGTCCCCATCCCAGCCTGGAGGGAAAACCTGTAAACGCAGCCAGGCCAGAGCTCCCGGAGGGTCGGTGTAGTGTCCACGGCTGTGGGCACCTGTCTCCCTTGTGGGTCGACCGTCCCAAAGTCGAGCTGCAGTCCCAGGGAGCCCTGGCAGTGTACCCATCCCACCCTGGAAGGAAAAGCTGTAACACAACCCAGATAGAGCTCCAGGAAGGCAGGGGGTGCTGCCCCTGGCCTTGGGTGCCTGTCTCACTTGATGGTCGACTGTACCCAAGTCCAGCGACAGTCCCCAGGAAGCCCCAGCAGGGTCCCCATCCCTCCTTGGATGGAAAAGCTGTAACGTGGCACAGCTAGAGCACCAGGACGGCTAGAGGTGCAGACCACAGCCTTGGGTGCCTGACTACGATGTGGGACGACCATCGCCAAGCCCAGCGGTGGTCACAGGGAGCCCCCAGCAGGGTCCCCCATCCCTCCCCGGAGGGGTAAGCTCTAACGTGGCCCGGCCAGAGATCCAGGACGGCCAGGGGTTACTGCGACGGGCAACACAGCCCCCCAATCCCAAAATCTTTACCCTGGTGGCTTAGTGCTCCTTACTGCTTTCCAGGATTTGCAAAATGGGACCAGATGCTCCTCCCTGCCCCCCAGGGAAGCAGAAAGGATCTACCCCTCCATGGGGTTATTGTAAGGGGGCTAGCACTAGAGGCATAAGGCCAGCCCCCTGATACCCCCCAAGTGTGCCTTTGCCAACATTGCCCTATGTTGTTTTGCCTTCCTTGGGGGCAAATGGGGGCAAAACAGCACTAATTTGCTCTTAAAGAAGGAAAAACAACATTATACCATCTTGTTGGCATTTTTTGGGGGTGATGGTGGGGTGGCGGATTGAACTGGGGGGTATCCCCAAGATCATATCCCTGGTGGCCAAGTGGTCCTTGCTGCTTACCAGGGGTGGTAAAATGGGGCCAGCACCCCAATCCTGCCCACCCCCTAGGGAAGCAGCAAGGGTCTGCCTGTCCCGGGGGGGGAGGGAATGCTAAGGGGGCTGGACCACAGGCACGGGGCCAACCCCCCCTGATATCCCCAAGCGCTCCGCTATATGTTGAGTGTAATGTTGTTTTGCTGTCCTTGGGGCAAAGAACTCCACCAATTTGCCCCCAAAAAAGGCAAGACAACATTATGCAATGTGGTTGGCATTTTGTGGGGCGCTGATTGGCCTGACCCCAAACAGATCATATCCCCGGTGGCATAGTGGTCCTTGCTGCTTCCCTGGGGTGGCAAAAGGGGGGGGGGGTCAGATCCTCAATTCCCCCGAGGGAAGCAGCAAGAATATGCCCCTCCCAGGGGGTTCTATGGGGGATGTGGGGGGGCTGGCCACCCAGCACAGGGCCAGCACAGGGCCAGCACCCTAATGCCCCCAAGTGTGCCTTTTTGGCGCATGGCATTTTTGATTGACTTCCTTGGGGGTAAATGGGTGCAAAACAGCATCCAACTGCCACCAAAGGCAAAACATAGTGACATTTTTTTATTTTTTGGTGGCGGGGTGCAAAAATCAATTTCGACCAGCAATCTCCTTGAGTGAGGGCTCGTTGGAACCTTTCCAACGAGCCCTCAACTCAAGGAAATTGAGCTTGAAATGCATGGCTGCTAAATTTACATGTTGTAGCCTTTTGGCTTCAGCATGAAAATATCTCCTCCTCCGTACTATGAAAGTAGCTTTGTAACGCTCACCTGACTCCCACGGAGGCGCTGGCCTGGTTTGGATTGCTGTGGCCTCTTCTAGAGTGATGCGTAGGACTCGGAAGATGGAATGGACCGGACCCCCAAATCTGGCCTGTCTGGCTCGTAGAAATATCCTTCTGTGTGTGAAAAGGGAGTATTAACAATCTGCGGGATAATGCGTAGGCCTCCCACTCCCCTTCTCACCCTCCACGAAACCCTTCTGCGATTCCCCGTGAAGTCTCACCTTAGGGTCTGAAAGGACAAGCTCTCCATCCTGCTTCTGATGCAGGGGCGCGTTGTTATCCAGTTACTTCACTGGATCTCGGATTGGTGAGAGTTCAAGTTCGCTTGACTTTTCCGGTAAGGTATCGTAAGAATTCTGTTGCAAGTTCAAGCTTTAAATAACCATTGTCTGTTTTCTCTATTTCAGGTGCTGAATGAAGATTCCGAGTTAGGGAATGGAACCGTCGAAGGAAAATTCTGGTGAGTTTTTGATGAGTGGTTCCTCTAGTGTTTTTGCATTAATGCACTAATGCTCGTGTCTTTTTCCCCCTAGGGGCCGGGGTTCGGAAATGCCGAAGATACGGCGCCGACCCGAAGTGAGAAGAGATGTCCCAATAAATATCAGGTAAGTCTTAGATGAGCGTTCCGCTAATGTCCTTGCATTCGCTCACTAATGCTAATGTCTTTTTCCCCTTAGGGGCCGGGGTTCGGAAATGCCGAAGAAACGGCGCCGACCCGAAGTGAAGAGGGATTGACCCAACAGGTAAGGTCTTATGGTGGAAATTAAGCCTTTCTTATTCTCTTCCCTAGCTCACCTTTGTTCTTGTCTTTTTCTCCTTTAGGCGCTGAAATGTGGCGGAAGATCCAGATGGTCGCTGATGGGCAAGAAGGCGCCTAGTAAAGGTGAGTGGAATGTTGCGCTGCAGCGAGCTATGCGATGTGCTTTTAAAAATGAATGTCTTCCCTTTAGGATCGTCGGCGAGATGACTCTGGAATGCGGATTAAGCAGGTAATGTCTCTTCTTTCTCCTGTTCTCCTCTCTTCTCCCTTTACAGGTGTTCCAGGATGCTGTCAGGCGTGGCTGGAGTCCGGATGCAGGAGCAGATACGGTGAGAGTCCAGCTGCTAGGTGCAGAACAATGCGACGCGTGAGTTGCTGCTTGGGCGTGGCTTAAATAGCCTTCAAAGTAGTTCCAAGTATGTATTCTTCCTCTAAGGTATGTATTCTTCCTCCGGCCACACCCGTGTGGTAAAGTAGTCCCATAGGTAAAATAGTCCCATTCAGGCCTCTAGGTGGCCTGGATGTTGCAGCACGGTCTGCATCAGGTAAGTTCACACCAAGTACTTCTTAACACTAAGTCATCCTTTATGAGCCTATGGCGCCTGGACTGTTGTCCAACATGAGCCTGGCGCCAAAGGCGCCAGGTCTGAGTCCAAAGGGCCCCTACCTGGGGCCGCTGGGACTTCCCTCGGGAACATGATGTCTGCCTCTGGGGTTGCTGGGCCCGGTCTGGCTCCTTGGGGGTAGGCATCATGACAGCTTGGAGGACGAGAGCGCTTGTCCTTCGCACTTAAGCGTTTAATCAATATTACATCTTCCTGCAAATTTACTGCCTGGTAAATATCAAGGGCCCAAGTTTTCACTATTACCGGCCACTGAAGACTGCGGGAAGGGCTAGTAATGCTATTAGCATCCCGAGCCCAACTCCTGGCTTAGAAAAGAAAATGGCAGCCATGAAAAAAAAAGGAGAAAGGAGAATGGAACCATCCTATCAGTTGTCCCTCCAGTTTGCTGGCAACCACGAGAAGGGCGGCAAAAGGCAAGTCACAGACGATAGAAGGTAAGTGCGTTGGAGGATGGAAAAGGTGGGAGAGTGGAATTGGCGGGTGTGCACTGTGGGTGGCTATGGAGAGCTCTGAGTGACTCTGCACTCCTGTGGGATGGGGTTTAAGATGAACACGCCCATTCCAACCCGCTGCTGTGGCCTCAAAGAAAGGAGTCAAACCATGTTATGGCTTGGAGACAAAAAGGTGCTATGGGTATTGCATCACATGGGAGTGCGCTTGGCCGTCAACTTCAGTTTAGAACAAACTGTGTCAGTGCTCGATGTCCCTTAATTATTAATTGCCCAGTACATAACTCTTGAGAGTCATCATATTCTCTTGTGTTTGACTTATTGATTAGCTTCAGCCGACACATGTTTCGACAAAGATAACAAAAAACAAAAATAAAACAGGTGGGTGTGAGAAGCACTCTTTATCCCGTGCCAGGTTCGTCTATACCGGTTGTGCTCTTAAAAAGTATTTTGATGCAGCTCACATTTTAAGTCTCTCGACTTGTGAAAAGTCTACTATGTGGGTGGTTAGATTTTAAAAGTGGGGGTGCCACCCATTAGATCATCCCCTTGTGATTCTTCTATTTAAGTTCCCACGTGTCCAAGCATAAGACGTGGGAAATCATATTATTATGATGGCACTCACCAAAAGTTGTCTTGTGGTGTTCCCTGCAAAATGACGCTGCCAGAAGCATAAGCCTTAGTTTGCTCTTAAATTATAGAGATTTTGATTAGTTAAATGGTTGTAGTAGGTGTGCTCACCCTTGTTTTGGTTTGTCTCTGCACCGGAAAATCCATTTTCATGTCCCATTGGGCTCGGTAGGTCAGATGCGTGCTCGCGTGATTTGGTTAAATCCTGCAAGAATTATGGAGCCTTAAGTACACACCCGCTAGTATTATGCACTCAGTAGTCATGTTGGGCTGTTTCATAGATGTAAGTATCACCAATTCAAAATACAGATGGATTCTTGCGCAGCGGTAAATACTGAATATCTCCACCACCGTATTATGTTGATTCTGCAAGAGGCGCTTTCTCCTTTCTATTGGAGTTTCCTAGATCACCAAATTTTGTATCATATATCCTTTAGTTATCTTTATACCCAGTTGAGAAATTAGATAAAAGGGTTTGTCTTAACCCCCAAATTTTACTGCATAAATTCCTTAATAATATCCAAGCTAGTCATGGACTATGTACCAAGAATCGCACGCACGCGATAGTCGGGGCGCTATTTTGTTTGTTATTCTTCGGGCTCTGTACGTGTGACGTCACGTGCATCATGCGCGTGATGTCACAGTGCGGACTCCTGATATTGGTTCACCATTCACTGTGTCTTTTAGCGTACTTCCTTATTGTATCTATCCACAGATTTTGTATGTTAAAGTTAATACGGACCTCATAAAGCTAAATTAGTCATAATGTTTGATGGGATTAAAACATTTCAAAAAACTACAAAGAGGGTGATTCTATAATGGAATTGTATCCTTAAGGTCAAAAGTCTTATGGTTGCTTTCATGATTATTAACGAATTGTCATCTATCACCCTGTCACCGGTCAGGTATGTGCTCCAGACCTCATCCTCAATATCATTGTACATGTTACACATCATAAGTCACATTTCATCCTGTTGGATTCTCAAATGGTTATCTCGTTAAAAAAGTAATGTGCGCTTCAGATATCCCCTTCAGTAACATTATGCATATACCACAGTATAAATCATATTCTGAGTCAAGATATACTCTCTATTCGGTATCTACTAGGTAGTATGCATTCAATATACTTTTTGGTTTAATTCCATGACATCCTACATTGACATTGCTATTTATATTTCATTAGATTACTGTTCATATACCAAAGGGAACCTTTGTTACATGGTCATTATTTAGTCATGCATAGTCTCATTTGATTTCCTAGTTTCATAGAGTGCCACTCTTCCTGGTGAAATAGTTCCTAATCACATTGTATCATTATTCATGTTCATAGGAAGACATTCATCTTGTGTTCGTTATTGAGACCATTGTTTGCACATCGTAGGTAACAGATGCACCTGGGATCCAAACACCTTAATTTAATTTTCAGGTACCCTCCTCTCATGCTAGATTTGGCCTTCATTAGTCTGAGAAACTTGAGATCGTTTTTATTGTCCATCTGGTGGCATTCTTGCCAGTGCACTGCGAGGGGTAATCTAATGTCTTCACTGTTGATACTTGCTAGATGTTCCCTAATCCAGACTCGTAGTTACCTGATAGTACTTCCAACATACACTTACTTACAAACACAAATTATGGCATACACTAAATAGGTAGTTCTACAGTTGATATGATCTTTAATCCTGATTTTGGTGCCTACTCTGTCCATGTATTCTGTACAGTCAGCATGAGTATCTGCAAATGCTGCAAGTGGCGCATTTGTGAAAGCCTGTCAATCTCTTGATCCAATTGATCCTACTGCTTGCTTCAGTTCAACTGGATTCTAGATAGGAAGGGCATAGTTTATTCCTGATCTTCTGCGCTTTTGTAAACACAAATCTAGGTCTGCTGTCTAAATATTGGCGCAAATCGGAGTCCATCAGCAGTATATGCCAATGCTTATGTATTATTTTGTACAGAGTATGTGTTACTTGGGAGTACTTGGTAATGACATCTATATTTTTGCATTTTGTATTGTCTTTAACCCTGGGTTGGAGCATGGTCGTTCTATCAAGTGTTTTAGATTTGTTTTGTGATTTCTTAGCAGTACTGGATAGATACCCTCTCTCTTGAAATCTTTTACTTAAAAGTTGACATTCTTTCTCAAATTGTAGATCATTACTGCAATTGCGACAGTTTCTGTAGAACTTCACAGCTGGTATGTTGTTTATTTTGGATTTCTGATGACAGCTCTCTGTATGAAATGTAGAGTTGACCTCTATGGCCTTGCGATATGTCTGTTTCTATTTTGCCATCTGCGATGTAGAGGTGTAAAGCAAGAAAATCAATGCTGTCTTGGTTGCAGTTTCCCGTCATTGTGATACCATACATGTTGCTGACATATTCCATGTATTTCTCAAAACATTCTGAGGAAACTTGCAGCGTCATCTATGTTGCGTCTCCATACTAATATGTTGTCTGTGAATTCACTTTTGCTTAAGGCATGTGTCTGCTCAAATTGCCCCATGAACAAGTTCTCCAAAGTTGGGGCATATTTTGCCCCCATGGCAACCCCCTTTCTTTGTACATAGCATGAGTCAGAAAAGAGGAAAACATTGTTGTCGAGACTGAATTTGAGAAAGGTATTAAGCATTTCTACATGTCCCCTATAAGATGCTGAGAAGTCACGATAGGAATAGTCAGTTGCTTTGATGGCCAGATCATGATCTGTAGCTGTGCAAAGTGAAGCCACATCCATTTTTAGCTAATAGTCTTCTTTCCATTCAATGCCTGACAAGAACTGCAGAACTTGTGTATGTCTCTAATGTAGGATGTGAGTACTAAAACATACGAACAGCTTATGCCTTAACGGCGATAGGAAAGAGCTCCTGATTGTCGGCACTCAAGCACGCCTGAACAAACTTGACCTTAGGTACACATCCTTCAACATTGACGGCAACACGACAAAGGTCTTCAAAGAAATAAAAACTCTGGGGGTCTGCAAATCTTACCTGTCCACTAGTAGTTGCCTAACGTTAGCCAGAGCCTTAACACTATCAAAAATGGATTATTGTAACACACTCTTTCTAGGATCCTCTGAAATCAACCTTAACAGGCTTCAGGTCCTTCGAAACAACTCATTGAGAGCAGCACTTAACCTACCAAGATCCTGCCATATCTCAACTTTCAGACAAAATGCCAACTGGTTGCCAGTTTGTGACAGAATCACACTCCGCAACCTGGTAATCACGCACAAGTGCCTTGCAAACACAGCCCCCAAATACTTATCCGATAAAATCTGTAAGCACCAGTCCTCTCGCCCCACCAGATATGCCCTATCCCACTGCCTGGCAGTACCTAGGTTCAACCTAAAAACTGCGGGAAGAGCCAGCTTCCCAGTCCAAGCAGCCAAACGATGCAATACCATAGCCCTGACATTCAGACAAGAACCCGCTCTCCTGCCGTTTAAATCTGGAACCAAAAACTGGTTGAGCAACAAGCCTCTTCAATGAGGCGCCCGTCAACCGCTTTTGGCCACCATTCAGAACTTCCACTTTATGATTGCTTCATTGCACTTGTGCTTATGCCATGTTGTATATGTCTCCGGAACCCGAGCTACCTGTAACCATTGGTCACCATATATGCCACCGTTTCTTTTTCTCGATGTATGTAACTCTTAAGTTTTTCCAGCGCCCAGTTACCTCAGGGTTCGGTACGCGATATAAATAATAAACAAATACAAAATACAAACATGCTCTTTGATTGCATTATCAGCATATCGAGACAGACCTTCTGCGGCCCACCCTATCGCGCTCATAATTGGTTGTACTTCTGGTAGTGTTTCATAACTTATGTATTTTGGGTAGGAAGTAGATCGTTGACATTGTGGGTTCTTTTCAGCTTAGAAAAGGATTCTCATCGTCTGTTATCAGACCTAGTCCATATCTCTCTTGGATCTGGACATGTAGTCCTTTAACTACTTCTTTGGTTGGATTGGCATTCAGTTTCTCATAGCATCCTGGTGTAGCCAGATGTGCTGCTCGGCCCATATTATTGCAATCCTCGATTTTCATAATTACCACTGACACCTTTATCCTCATCTTTGATCACTATGTCTTTGTCCCTGGAACGAGTGTCAAGTGCCTGATGTTGCTCCCAACTGAGATTGGGTCTAGTATGTTCCCTCTTTTTACGACTCTTGTCTAGGTGTTGGTATATCCTGTTGATAACAGCTTTAAGAAAGGTTTCTATGACGCTCTCATTTAATATAATTGGGGGGCAAATTTAGATTTTTGTCTTAGTTCTTGTAGTTTCAAATGCCTTGCATGTATCTCTAGTGCGTTGCACCTCTCCTCCCAAATTGGGTCGGTATCTGTTCCCAATGACATGAGTAGGTACGTGTTTCAGAGCTGCCTGGTGTGGTGTTAGGTGTGCTCTCTCTTGATCTTCTGTGTATGTCATCAAATTTGGTTTGGAAGGTATGTACTCAATCCTCCCGGTAATCTCCTTCGTCCCTGAAATATTTCCAAAATTTCCGCAATTTGATTTCATCCTGGTATGCCCCTAAGATTTCATACATTTGACTATAGCTCATATTTTGTGGTTTCTGCACTTGTCATCTCTGAAAACTCTTGCTTGACTTTTTCTATTTGCTCTTGTACCCGTGTATGTTCTCTGGTAGCATCATCAACTAAGAGTTGCATCATGTTTTCAGAGCTTTGGCCTAGGTTTTCCGCCCGCTTGTTGGCTAAGTCGTGGACTTCTTTCCTGTCAAAGTTTGGAAAAATGAGAATCCTCAACCCTCTTGGTATTTTCCTGTTCCAAGGTAATTATTCAGATACTTTTTCACAATACTTGTTCATTTCTTTTTGTGGATTGTCTCTCTATTCTGATGAATTTCTGTCTCAAAGTCTCTGTAGCATTGTAGCTACTTTTGATGGCATTGCTTGTGCTCCCTCTTGGAGCAAAGAGGGCATCCCTGTCTTCTTGTGGATTGAGTAAGTAGTCTGCCGATTTGCACCAATTTCTAAACAGCAAACCTTCCTTTGTGTTTACAAAAGCACGGATGATCAGGAATAAACTATGCCCTTCCTATCTAGAATCCAGTCGAACTGAAGTAGGCAGTAGGAGCAATTCGCTCGAGAGACTGACAGGCTTTCACAAATGCAGCACTTGCAGATACGCTCATGCCAACTTTAAAGAATACATGAACAGAGGGGGCACCAAAATCAGGATTAAAGAACATATCAACTGTAGAACTACCTATGTGGTGTACGCCATCATTTGTGTTTGCAAGAAACATGTTGGAAGTACTATCAGACAACTACCAGTCAGGATTAGGGAACATCTAGCAAGTCTCAACAGTCAAGACATAAGATTACCCCTCACAGTGCATTGGCAAAAATACCACCATATGGACTAATAAAGGCTAAATCTAGCATGAGAGGAGGTGACCTTAAACTTAAATTAAGGCGTATGGAGCCCAGGTGCATCTGTTACCTACGATGTGTAAACAATGGTCTCAATACCGAATAAGAGATGAATGTTTCCAATGAACATGAATAATGAGACTATGTGTTTAGGAACTATTACGCCAGGAAGAGTGGCACTCCATAAAACTAGGAAACCAAATGAGACTATGCATGGCTAAATAATGACCATGTAACAAAGGTTCTCTTCGGTATATGAACAGTAATCTATGGAAATATAAATAGCAATGTCAATGCAGTATGTCATGGAATTAAACTAAACAGCATATTGAATGCATACTACCTAGTAGATACTAAATGAGAGTGTTATAGGTTGGCTCAGAATATGATTTATACTGTGGTATATGCATAATGTTACTGAATGAGATATCTGAAGTGCAGATTACTTTTTTGAGAATCCAATAGGCTAGCCCAAAAATGTTACTGATAGATGCAATATGTTAATTATCATGAAAGCAACCATAATACGTTTGCTTTATGGATACAATTCCATTATAGAAGAACCTTTTTTGTAGTCTTTTTAATTTTTGATTACCCTCAAACATCATGACTAATTTAGCTTTAAAAGGTAAACTCGCCTATATTAACTTTCACATACAAAATCTGTGCATACATACAATAAGGAAGTATGCTAAAAGATACTGCCAATGGGGAACCAATATCGGGAGTTCACACTGTGACGTCACGTGCATGATGCACGTGACATCACACGTACAGAGCCTGAGGAATAAAACAAAATGGCGCCAGCGACTATCTCACACGCGCAAGCCTTGGGACAGAGACCAATAATGAAAAACAACCGATAACAAGTCTAGTATCTCTCATGACTGGCTTGAACATTAATAATGGACTTATGCAGTCAAATGTGGGGGGTTAAGAAAAACCCTTTTTTCTAATCTCTAATATGGGTATAATATAACAATGAATATATGATACAAAATGTGGTGATCTAGCGAATACCAATAGAAAGGTGAAAGCGCTTCTAGCAGAATATACATAATACAGTGGTGGAGCTATTCAATATATCCAGCCGGTCAAGTGGCACAGCGCGTAGAGCGCTCGCTTTGACATCCGTCCAGAACCTGCTAACGCAGGTTCGAATCCCGGCAGGACCAAACTCAGCCTTTCATCCTTCCGAGGTCGATAAATGAGCACCACACACAGTGGGTAATAATAAGCAGCGCTCAGATATCTGAGGGTTTGTAGCGATATATAAATGCGAAATGATTTTATTATTATTACTGAAGTGTAAGAATCCATCTGTATTTAGAATTGGTGATATTTACATCTATGAGACAGGCTAACATCCCAAAATTACTACTGCGTGCATAATACTAGTGGGTGTATACTTATGGCTCCATAACTCTTGCAGGATTTAACCAAATCACGCGAGCACACATCTGACCTACTGCACCCAACGGGACATGAAAACTGATCTTCAGGTCCAGAGACAAGCCATAACAAGGGTGAGCACACCTACTATGACCATTTAACAAATCAAAATCTCTATATTTTAAGAGCAAACTAATGCTTATGGCAACGCCATTTTGCAGGGAACACCACAAGACGACTTTCAGTGAGTGCCACCATAATAAGATTTCCAACGTCTTATGCTTGGATACATTGGAACTTAAATGGAAGAATCACGAGGGGATGATCTAATGGGTGGCACCCCCTACTTTTAAAATCTAACACCTACATAGTAGAATTTTCACAAGTCAAGAGACTTAACATGTGAGCTGCATCAGAATACTTTTTAAGAGCACACAGGTATAGACAAACTTGGCACGGGATAAAGAGTGCTTCACACACTTCTCACACCCACCTATGTGTTTTTTTTTTGTTATCTTTGTCAATATGATTGTATTTAATATTGTATGGTCTTGTGTTTTTATTTGCTCTTCTCTCCTACTAATACCTACTACTGGCCCCCTAAATTGATGCATTTGCTATGTAATTTTATGTTACTATTATAATTTCTGTACACAATTGCACAATGTGTTTATATCTTTCATGATAATACATGCATCAACAGCCTTGAAAAAGACCAAGTGTTGAAACACGTGTCGGCTGACGCTAATCAATAAATCAAATACAAGACACTTTTATGGCTTTGTCAGAGATGTTTCAAGTCTCCCTGAGGAGTCAAAGTAGAATGTAGTGATCTACCATATTGAAGGCCGCAGAGAGATCCAGCATAATGATATGATAGGTTATTTATAAGGCGCTTAATACCCATAGGTAATAAGGTTGGTTCTCCTTGATATGCCACCTCAAGGAGATCATCCCACACAGCCATCCACACAGTCTCAGTCCCAAAGTCTGTCCAGAACCAAGACTGAAGGGGATCCAGCAGGGATTCTCCATCTACATATTCCTGTAGTTGGGATGTTACAATACTCTCAAGTATTGTGCTGATAGCACAAGATCTCAGCAGGAGAGCAGAACAACATCACAGGCATCTGGCCTTTTCACTCTGATTCTCTATGGGGGTTACAGTTGTGAACAATAGCTAGTAAGAGATAAAGTTACAGATCACAGGTTAGGGAAGACCTAAAAAAGAGCAACTTGCACATAGATTCACGAGCTACTAATCACTGAGGCAGGAGATTCTAGAGCATGTGGTTTCACTCGTCATCAATTCAGGGTGATGACCTGAAAAAGATTATGAGGGGCGTAGCAAATACCCTCCACAGATATCAGGAGGGGCCGTGCTGCAGTCCTGTGGAACCCTACACAGCTGAATGCAATCTGAAGAGGTTGTACCTAACTGAACAGGCATGGTGGAAGCCAAAGAGGTGGCAGAATACTCCCACAATCACCTCATAAGGGAAATTATTGAGGAGGTGAGGACCCATATACTCGCCAATGTAGACATGGGAGACATTCCTGTTACAACATAAACATTTCATTATCCACCAGACAATCGTACACGATAAGGTGCCTGTTCGGGGAGAACAAAGCAATAGATATATGTCATACACACTGTAGTTTAGGGGCAATTCAGGAGGCCACACTTCACACATATCATAAACAAGGTACACACCAGGCGGATCTTTGTGGTGGCTGGTATTAACAGAAACTGTACAGGCAGTTGTCTGAAACCAGAGAGAAAGAGAAGGCAGGCGAATAAACTGGGTAACAAAGATTGATCAGAATAAATGATGTACTGGAATATGATATGGGGTCTCCAGGGATATTAGGCAAAGTCCTTGGGATCCGTACCAACAGATTACTCTTAACAATCATGCAGCAATGTTATGAGTATGATGTGCTGATAAGATGGTTGTACTCAGTGTAAGGGTAAAACTGGAAACCATATACTGAGACAGTATGACTCCAACGGAATAGACCATGCAACATTAGTCTTCCCTTTTTCTCATCTTAACAAAGACCAACCCAGGAGTCACAGTGTACATGGATAGGGAGCTGAGGCACAACAGCGGACTCATTTGTAATCAAGGCAGAAAACACAATGGATAGAAAAACCAGGCACAGTACAGGAGAAGGAAACAAGCAAAGAGAAGAAACTGTAGACAGAGGCTGTAGCCGAAAGCTATACAAGCACTAACTTAGAAGGCCCACGTAAATGGTGGCATAGAGGACATTATGGGCCAAGAATCAGAACAGGTATAAGGGACTAGGAGGGAATTATTCAAGGAAAGCAGCCACAAAAAACGTGGAATCCTTGGATCTAGGAATATACTGAAACAAAGCACTAGTCATGAATAAGACAGTAGGTTGCTGTCAACTCAGCGAATACGTGTTTCAGGAAACTCAATGCACTAGTCACGGAGAAGAGATTGCTGCCATCTCTGTGAATACGTGGTTCAGGAAACTAAAAACACTAGAGCGAGCAGGTACGTAAATTACAGATGGCAGTCTAGTAATACAGCAAAAAAGGAAAAAACAGGAAAGCTGATACACTCCAGGTTGCTGCTAATTTAGCAATTAAATGGAATTGGACAACAAGAGCAAATTACACTAAAGCATGAAATTTGGATTGCAGAGAGAGCGGGCAGCTTCAGCCGAAACAAGGTGAGTAAGGGGGTACTCACAGCAAAAGAAGGTGTTTGCAGAAAGGCAGCTCAAATACAGTCAACGAAAATTATTTGCTTAAACAGGAAACGGGAGAGGAGCTGGAAAGCAGGCATGATTCAGTAGAAAAAAGCAAGATAACAAGGAAAGGTTAAGAAAATCCACAGAAAGCAGGAACACCCAGTGTAGGCAGTTGTTCCAACAACTGCTGCTGCTGAACGTGAACTTCTTTGAGACGTCCCAGCTCACAGCTCGGAGCAGATTGTAGTCCGAGGCAGCTGTGTCCAATAAAGCCCCCGAAGCCCCCCCCGGCTTCGGTAGCCTGCAGTAGTGAATTGAAATTAAGGTCTCTCCAGCACTTGGCAACCTAGCCTTCAGTAGCTTGCAACAAACGTATGCAAACGGGGTCTCTCTAAATTGTAGCTGCTTGTTACAAATGAGTGTATTTAGTATGCCTCCCCCCAGCCCTCTTCCTCTTGGACAGCATATATCTAACAGAATGCATCTGCTGGTTTAACCCAAACCCAGAATGGAACATGAATTTAGTTTGGTACAAAACTGTAGCTGTAAAACAGGTAAGTGAATGAAGAGGCAGTTAGTGGGTTTTAACATACTAGTTATGCTATAAACGGAGACTACGAATAGGTGGATACAGAGCAGCTGGGTAACAGGAGGGTAGGATTCTAACAGTGCAGTTCCCAAATATGAATTAACCAAAAACCCTAATGGGACATTGTGCATGATTCAAGTAAACAAGGAAAGTACCTAGGGTATTAAATCACCCTGAACAGCAATAATCCAACCTTCTACAGATCCATTAGTCTGTCTAGATTTGGGAAAACAATTTGTTTGTCCAGAGTACAATTATATTCTTTAAAAAAAATGTAATAAACTATTTAAAAACAATTATTTAAATAGACAAAAAAATGTAAACTGTGTAATCCTCACCAGGAGTAGGTCACTTATTAGTTTAGACATACTTAACACTCATGTTAGATAAATTCCAATACTCAATAAGTCAAGGCCCCAGTGAGGTTCTACTTAAGAAGGGAGGGTAAAAAAGGAGAACAAGACGGATACAAAGTAATACATTTATTCCTGCTGTGCAAATATCAAACAGATACACAGAAGGGGGGGAGGGGATTATATTTAATGATGACATCCCATTTACAAAAACTAAATAAAGATTTAAACAATTTTAGCAAAACAGAAAAGTGATGGCTGAGAGGTTTCGAATGAATCACAACCTATGACATAAGTCAGGCAACACAACAGGCATAGGCCTCATTACAAGTGTGTCTGTTAGGGAACAAATTGACAGTCATTCCCTTACTGCCACTTTTGAAATAATGGAATTACAACAATTTTTCTGGCACCACCAAATTATAGTTTTTTGGCGGATTTACCAACGGCATTATTACTGTGCTGTGAATCAGACTATTTATACCTCCAAAATGTGGTATTTCTGCCAGAGGTAAATCCACCAACATTCCCCAAGGAGTCCTATGGACTCCAGAAAAGGGACTTACCACCATTTGTAATCCTGTGGTAACTCCACGGGACCAAGTGGCGATAAAAGTAATTAAATTTGGAATTACTGCCAAACTCGCAATGACACTCATGTCTTTTTAGCCTGCCAAGCATTTCAGAAGCGGATAAATCAGGCTTGGTCCCACACTAAAGGGGGCAATCCAGCTTTAACTGCTAAGTCTCAGCTTCTCAGCACAGCACCACAAGCAACCCCAGACATGTTTCAGACTCATTGGGCGGAATCATACCCTCTGGCATTAACCAAGAAAACTTCCAGACCTTTTCATTCAAAACCATTCAGACATCACTCTTCTGTTTTGCTAAAGTATGCCCAGAAGTCGGTCCCAAGCTTGCCACGCCAACACACCCAAGCTATACCTTGCTGACGATGTCTATGGATACTTCAAATTAGCAGTAACATTTCAGCAGCACCGTCCATGTGTGCACCACACTCAGAGATTTTAAAGGTTAATGACGTGGAGAAAGAACCAGGTGTGCCCCAAGGAGGATTGATTATTAATTCAGGCTCACTTCAACAGCCAACAGGGCACAGCGTTTCTCCCCCCAAGTAACTAAGCTTCAGGGCAGCTCAAAATAGGTACCAGTGAACCCAGGGTGCTAAATCAGGTGGACATGTCTGCCACAGTGTTTGTCGTATGATTGGTACATACCTACTTCTTGTGCCACGTCCCGCATCTCTATGTCACTGGCACCCACAATCACTGGACTACCAAAACACTAGTCTCATGGACACTGAAACCAGGAAGGACAGTTTGTGGTGGCACTAGACCCAACATCTACTAGTGGGTTTCTCCCTAAACCTACTACCTAAAATGCAAATCAGGACCTACGCAAAGGGTTGGGAGCTACTCTTGAGCACATGTCTTTCCAGGATTTAACGGGTGCCATTGAAGCAGAAGAAACTCCACAATCGACATGGCCTTTCTAGAGTTTGTCCCGCACCTCAATGGGAAATCAATCTTTAATTTGCACAGACGTTAGGCCAGAATGTTACATCACCCTTCAAAGGACGCAAGATCACAAGCCCTGGAGAAGGTTGCATTCCAGATCCTTTCATGGGCAGAGAGGAACCTCCTGGACTTGTTGTACCTTGTCTATAGATCAGAAGTGGAGAACATTCAGAAAGATTAAGAAGATTCTCTTCAACCTTTGCAAAAGTATCATTAACACCAGCATTGTTCTCCCAGATATGGCAAACGTTCGGAGTTTCATCCCTGGATTAATTTGCAAGAAATTGTAAGTGCTAGACATTCTACCATTTTCTGAAGCAAGTTCAATAAATAAATGGGTGAAAAACCTAATCTCAAAGGATCCAGAGAACAACAGGTAAAGTTATTAAAACAACTTAACATTATCCAAATTAACACTACATAGCCAAAGGAAATACAGTTACTGTCTGTTTTATTAAATATTAAATATTTTCATTCAGAGGACTCCATTTAAACATTTTCAATTATAAGTCAGCACACGTTCTTAACACAAACTTTCATATATGGTATGGTTGTTGTAGTCATCTTGGGTGAATGAAATAAAACAAAAAAAAGACAAAGTTCCAAAACGGATCACTGGATGGACGCGATGGCTGCCGGCTCCACCTCCTCGGTCTTATTCTGTGTGAAACCTTGCATTGCTCATAATAGAGACCCCCAGTGTGGAGTGGGGCTGGAGCAGTTAGCACCACAAGTGACCGGTGACTTGCCCACAAAAGTTGAAGCACAGACAGTTGGGTGTGGGGTGGCCGCAGGCAGTCGAAGAATAGGGCATGAACATCCTATGTTCTGAGGAAATGAAAGGCCAGGTGGAAGGGGAAGAGTAGGCCAGCAGTGGTAACAGGATGACAAGCCTCCATATCTGCCACTGACACCCCAGGGTTCCATACGTGCGCCCTGGTCAGTGGTGGTGGATCTGATAGAGGTGGTGAGGTGAGACCTTGGGCCTGGGGGCACAGGACCCAAGAAGCAGATTTGCCCAGAACCGCTCTGAGGTTAGTGCCAGACTTAAAAGGCGGCTGCTGAAGAGCTACACCGCTGAAAGCAAGGATGGTCCAGCGGGCAGGCAGAGTGAGCTGCCGGGGAGAGGAGTGGACTTAAGGAGAGTGGCTGCATAAAGGAAGACAGGAAGCATAGTACAGTGTAGATCGAGGGTGGGAGAGGAGTAGCAGTAACACTCTGGAGATATTATGTCCAGGTGGAGGCATGAAAAAGCATAGACTCTCTGGTGGAGACCCAGGGACAGTAATTGAGCTTCCCAAGTATAGGAATTTTGGCTTTAAAACACAGGTGGTTAGCTTGGAAAGGGTAATGTAGTTCAACAATGGTACCACGAGGAATACTATCAAATCTATGCAGGGCTATGTGGTGCAGCAGGTAAGTGAAATGTGGTGCTCTAATACAAGATCTGTGGAAAGTAGATGGGCCCTAAGAGACACCAGCCATCAGTAAGTAAACATCAGAGCTTTACGCAAGTAGTGGAAGGCAGCGTCACTAGAATTTTCAGTGTTGGTGGCAGGGAAGAGCCGAAACTGCTTCACTTGTGGTTAAATCACACCGTTAACCAAGAAAGCCCTACAAGCAGTGCTCTTTAAACTCAAGAATGAAATCACAGTCGCAGTAAAGGTGGACATGGCCAGTATTAGGGAGACCCATCTGCAGCAATAACAGCTCATAAAAAAAAGATTGATTGCTTTCGAGCATGGCCCAATGATCTGGAGAGGATGATGACTGATGTCAACCTGGATTTAATGGGGATCTTTCATCACCTGCAAGACTCGGGGGGTAGAGGGGAGACTGAGGTGCTGGAAGAAAAGTGTGAGGATTTGGAGACCAGGAAGAGAAGGGATAACTGAGAAATCCAGGGCTTCAAAGATGGAGTGATGGGTACTGACATTTTCGGAGGTGTGCAAAATCGGTTTACTCTTATTCCTAAATCAGACACAGATACAGTAGAAATAGAGATCTCACAGAGTGGGCAAAGTAAGGAATTAGCCAAGTGTCCGGCCACATGACTTCCTGGTAAAGGTCCTCGAAAATAGGGATACGATAAACATTATGGGAGCCCACAGAAGAATGAAGAAAATTGGTTTCAGACAAAGTTAAGTTCTCCTATTTGGTGATATCTCTCAGGTCATTCGGGGGGGTGGGGATGTTTCCATCCATAACACAAGAACCAACCAGAAGGAAGTTGAAACACTGATGGCTGTTGCCCACAAAGTTACAGGTGAGAAATGATGCTGTGGAACGGACAAGCTGGTCAGTGGAAGAACCTGCATAAATCCTTGGTCTGCTGAGCGAAAAGAATCTACGGACTCATGAGGTAGGGGGGCAGTGGTTCAGGTATATTGGCACCATTGACATTGACACCTTTTGAAAAAGCGTGTGAGGCAGGACGGGGAATGGTGGGTGTCCAACAAGATAAGAAGATATGGGGAAGTATTTCAGAGATAGACAAGATGCAAGTAAAATTATTCGACTTCTGGTTCTGCAATGCTAGGAGTTTCAATGACCCTAATAAGAGGGCAGGGATCTTAAGGAAACTACAGAAGCACACACCTGAGTTGGTTTACAGGAGACATCTGACAAGGTAGAAGACATGGGCTGTCTTTGCAGTAGAGAATAGAATACAGTGTCATGCTAATATAGATACTAAAAGAGCTACGCTGGTTATATATCATCAATCACTGCAGTTCTGTGTAATTAAGGTGTGGAGAGATCCTGCAGGTTATTATTTTGATAAGGGGGGAAATTGAGAAGCAAATGCATACAATAGCATCAGTATATGCCCCTAAGTAAGGACAGGTAGGGTTTCTCAGTGGGGTTCTTCGTGAATTGGAAAGGTTCAGGTAGGGAAATGGACGGGATTTAAACTTGCCCGGGGACCTGACCAAGTACAGGTCAGGACAAAATCTTGCCCACAGTCATGGTGCTTTCTCTAAAATTATGAAGTGAAGATTTAATAATGTGGCTTGATCAATGCATGGAGGAACTTGCATCCGTTTGAAATGGATTACACCTTTTATTCCTATGTACACAAGTCCTACTCACGCATCAATTAGATTTTCGCATTTGATTTTAATGACTTGTTTTATTTCTAAAGCTCTATAACAGAAATGTCCATGGGCATTGAAGCACTAAAACAAAGACACACAAAAAAAACATCTAATAGTACTAGAGAAGCTGGAGTCAGTTCTGGAAATCAAAATGAGAAGTTTAGCCAAAAAGAATGTTTTTTGGGCCGCACTTGACGACAGCTGAAGAGGGGCAAGCCCTAAGATCAGGGGGCAGGGCATTCCACAAATGTGGAGCTGCAGAAGGAAAAGATCCTCCGGAGACCAGCACTAGTTTAAACTTTAGAGTTTGAAGGAGACAAGAATTATTGGACCTGAGAGTTCTCTTATTATGAAGCCAGGACAGCCTGCTAGATAGATAAGCTAGGCTTTTCCCATAAAGACTAGTATGGGCAATGAACAAAGTCTGAAATGTAATACGACTCCCAATGGGCAGCCAGTGTAAGGATCGTCTGGCATCAGTGACATGATCGGCTTCACGTATACTTCATGCACAGCATTATTTTGCACCACCTGAAGTCGGGTAGTATCACTGTTAGCAAGGCCCTGCAATAGGCTAGAGCAATGATCAACGCGGGGTCCAATAATGGCGCGAGCAAGAGTAGCACAATTAGGAGCATCAAGAAAAGGTCTGAGTTGACAAGTAGCTTGATGTAGTAAGAGGTATTGGATACCAAGCTATTGATGTGAGCCTTCATAGTAAGCTATTGATCTAGGACTACTCTTAGCGTTTTGACTTTAGGTAAGATAGCTAGAATACATTCTCTTGGGGGTCTTCCGTATAAGTAGGGGTACTAAGCAGGGGTGCCCTCTTTCCCCCCCTTTCCTGTTTGCTATGGGCATGCAACCTTTCACTCAGAGGATTAGAGAATGAGGTGATAAAAGGGGTTAAATAGGCTAGCACACAACAGGAGAATTTTTCTTCGCAGGTGATGTTCTTCTGATAGTTACAGATGCTTCGCACTCACTCCACAATATTATGAATTTGAAGAGCTTCAGGGTTTGAAGTCATTAACTCAGAGTAAGAGATCTTGAGCAGAGGAGGTAGGTCTGTTATGAAAATTAGTGTAATTCCTGTTGGCTAGTGGGTCAATAATCTATTTGGGGATAGCTCTGACTCCTCTAAAGGCTAGCTATATACAGTGAATTATCCAAAACCTTTTGTACAGGTACGTAAAGATCTAGCAAGGTGGAGTCTATACATTTTATGGCTGGGGAAGGTAGTGGTGAAAATACTACCTCGATTATAACTTTTTCAGACTCTCCACATCCCGGTGGAAACCTCCAGTCTTCTCCAGAATGAAGTTGCGATTCAATGGGTGGGGTGTGATCGATGCATGGAGGTACTTGCAACCGTGGGCCAAGGGGTTCCACCGTTTATTCTCATGTACACAGGTCCTACTCACACATCGATTATATTTTCTGATCCCAGGGGGTAGTTTGGGTTTTATCCGAAGACAATATTAGGATAATTTCAATATCTGAACATTCCCTGGTCCATGTGCCATTCCATCCGTAGTTGAGGAATCAGAGGCCAAGTAGATAGAGTGTTGAAAAGTGCGTGCTGTGGGAAAAGGTCTCCAAGAACGCTATCAAACCTGAGATTCTAGCTTTTGTGGGAGAGGGTCTGAAGATAGCAAGACTGATCCAGAAGAACAAATTACTTACCCTGGTAATGTTCTTTTGTCTGGATGTTCCTCCCACGTAGCCCTCCTTGATATACTCTGATATCCTGCTTGCAGCTCGGAAACTTTTCTCAGCAGAGGGCGCTGTGCATCGTTGTCGTCGACCTTGTGTCTTTCAAGGGCTTCCGTCCTCCTCGAGTATGGTGTTGACGCTGGTATACAAGGCACATACCGCACCCGTTGCCTCAGTTCATGATCTTCCTATCACCAGCACAATAGTCTCAAAGATGAGAAATACTTGAGCGTTAACAGAGAGGAAGGGTCAAATCACAGAAACTCCTTGACAGAGGGGATGGATGGGAGGGTCGATTAGGAATACGTGGGAGGAACATCCAGTCGAAAGAACATTACCTGGGGTAAAGAATTTATTCTTGAAATGGATTGTGTCCTCCCAAGTATTCCTCATCTTTAATATTCTTCCCATAGCAGTACTTTGCAGGAAGTGGGAAAGAAGAGTTCATTTTTTATTTATGCCGTGTTAAACAGCCTTTCCAAATCTGGATTCCCGGCCAAAAAAGCAATCTAAACAGTAATGCTTTGCAAATGTTTGCACAGAAGACCAGGTGGCAGCATTGCAGATGTCCTGCAGTGGTACCCTTCTCTGGAGGGCTGACAAAGTGGGCCCTCCTCTAGTTGAGTGGGCCCTTAGACCTTCGGAAACCTGTTTCCCCCACCAAGTTGTAACATTCAGATATATACAGTATAATCCCCTGAGACAGTGTTTTCTTAGTAACCGCTTGTCCCATTCTGTGGCCTGTGTAACCAACAAAAGGTTGGTGTCCAGTCCTATCTTACAAACCCAGTTTATATAAAAGATCAAGGCTCTTCCAGGGTCAAGTCTGTGTAACTTCTCTTCCTCCTTAGATGGATGAGGAGGAGGAGGAGGGTAGACAGCCGGTAAAACAATGTTTTGCTTCAATGGAAATTCAGACACTATTTTTTGTAGAAAAGAAGGTCCAACCCTCAAAACTATCTTGTCTTTAAGGAAGACTGTGAATGGTGGTTTAGAAGATCAGGCCTGAAGCTCGCTCAACTTGGCAAGCAGAGGTAATGGCCGTCAAGAATACTATTTCCAAAGACAACATCCCAAGTGGACAAGAATGTAATGGAGAACCCATCAGGAAGCTTAAAACCAGGTTGAGATCCCCAGACCGGAACAATTAATGGAACCAGTGGACGATATTGGTCAATACTTTTAAAAACTGGATGACAATCAGAATCTTGAAGTAGGAACCTTGTTCTGGAGAGCGCTTGAAAATGGACAGCGCAGCCAGATAGCCCTTTGCTGTAGCGACCTGTAGCCCATGATGGGGTAGGTGTAGTAGAAAAGAAAAACCGATGGTGTGTCACAATTCTTTCATCTTTACAGTAGCTGTAAAATTTGTTCCAGCTGCAGCGGTATCGAGATTCAGTTGTTGTCCTTCCGCCTGAACGCAAAACCTCCATGACGTCTTCCGGAAGGTCCTAATTTTGAACCTCAACCTCCGATAAACGATGCGTAGAGGTTGAGGGTCCTGATCGCTGTATGAGAATTGAGACCTACCTCTTGCAAGAGGAGATTCTCCCTTTGGGGAAGACAAATGATTATGGATTTCCAAAACTTCCTCAACCTACTGAGAACATGAAGAATGAACATGAAGAATGACAGGGATCGGTGGAAACATGTACAGAAATGGAAATTCCCAGTCCACTACGAACGCATCCCATAGAACTCCTCTCTGAGGAAATTCCCTGTAGCAGAAAAGGTCGCACTTCGTGTTGACATTGGATGCAAACAGATCGACTTGAGAGGTTCCCCAAAGGGTGAAGATCTCTTGAAGGACTTCTTGAGCTAGCTCCCACTCGTGGGAGACAGTGCTCTGCCTGCTTACAGTGTCCCCTGCTGTGTTTTCATCTCCTGCCAGATGAACTGCCGACAGAGAGATTCCTTCTTGCAGTGCCCAAAACCAGAGCTGCATCGCCTCTCTGCACAGTGGTAGTGACCCCACACCCACTCTCTCATTGAGGTAATGCATGGCCACTGTGTTGTTCATCATTGACAAGATACTCTTTCCCCGTATAGAGGGCAGAAAGGCCATCAGCGCTAGTTTGATTGCCCTCCGCTCTAAAAGGTTGATATGCAGTTTGGATTCCGACAAAGACCAGCGTCTGCTGATCATCAAACCGTAGGTGTGAACCCCCCGGTCCCCTGCACTCCCTGCCCACATCCTGAGAGGAAGGTGTCTGTAACCACTGTAATCTCCGGCCATGGCTGCCAAAAGGGTTGCCCCCTTTAACACATTCTGCTTGACGTCCCACCACAGAAGATCCGGCGCGACTCTGCCGGGATCCGTACGAGATCCATCATCCAGCCAGAGAACTTTCACCACTGAGTCCTGAGAGCCCACTGTAGGGACCCCATTCTCAGATGGGCCTCTGCCACTAGAAAAATGCAGGATGCCATGAGACCCATCAACCTCAGAAAATCGAAGGTCGAGGGCACACTGAAATGTGTTTACCATTCGCGATATGTGGCTAGCCCTTACCTCGGGTGGCAAAGCTTTCCCCAAGGAAGAGTCCAGGACTGCTCCAATGAATTGCAACTTTTGGGAAGGTGTCATGTGGGACTTCTTGAAGTTGAGAGAGAAGCCCAGGCTGTGGAGAGTGCGGCATGTGCTGTCCAGATGTTCCAGAGCCATCTCAGGTGATCAGGCTCTGATCAGCCAATCGTCCAGGTAGGGGTAGATGTGAATCCCCCCCTCCGTAGATTTGCTGCCACCACCGCCATAAGCTTGATGAAGACCCTCGGGCGGATGTTAGCCCGAAAGGCAGTACCCAAAACTGATAGTGAGAACTGCCAATGCCGAATCTCGTTTTTTCTGTGCTTGAGATGAATCGGCACATTAAAATAAGCATCCTGAAGATCCAATGACACCATCCAATCCTGGAGCTGAAGGGCCTGAAGGATCTCCGAAAGAGTGACCATCTTGAACTTGTCCTTCCTGAGGAACTTGTTCAAGCATCTGTGAGAAACCAGAGGGTGCCTCACCAGCTAGTCCCAGATCCAGACTCTGGGGTCGGACCAGTGCGATAGGATCACCTGGTTGAGGGTTCTTTGGGGCGTGGGGGTGAGACAGCCGATGGTGAGACGCGGTATTCCCCCCTTTTTTGCTCATCTACCCCATCCTATTCTGTAGAATTTTCTGAAGTCCCAATTCCCCCCACCCCCTTTTTTCACACAAACACTGGGCCGAGGAAGAGGGTGACAAAGTAACCAGACTAAATCACTCACATTGTACTGGACATGTCCCGTTAATCGGGTCAGGAAAAGTCAGGCACTTTACATTAAGTGCATGCACTTGATAACACTTAGCTCTCCCCACACGGATAAAAGGCAACACCTAAAGAGACACTCTGAGCAAGGCGGAACACAAGTAAGAGCAGAACTTCTGGGATGAAGGCACACCTACTGGAGCAGAGCAATATACCAAGCATCGGGAGTAACGGGGCGGAAAACCCCAAGGCGTCCCTACTGGAGGTCCTTGCCTCCGACACACCGAGAAAGACACGTAGAGAAGGGTAGATCCCACAAGTGAACATTGCATTGTGTTTCAAGGACGCCGGTGACCCTCCCGGGTGAATGGCAGAGTTGGGGAGGCGAGGCCAAGCCTAGTATACTAACCTTGACTCGTAAACTGGAAATCGCAAAACAAGAAAGAAGTGCACACAACCGGTGAGTTGGCAAATTACCTGAGAGATGAAAGTGAAGACTGCACGCGTGTGAATGAGATGTGAAGAAAGGAAGACCTGTGAATGAACTTTAAAGTAAAATGCAGCTGTGAGATCAGCGATACTAAGTAACAGAGTGGTCTGTTGAAAGGAAGTTGCCGATTCGAAAGTCTCCATGAAAGATATATTGTTTGAAGCTAAAAGGCGAACAAACACCAAAAGTGAAATAAAGAAGATTAATTCCTAGAGAATGGAAGGGTTAAAGTAAAACAGTGCACTTTGAGTTGAAGGGGTCCTGTGGTGGTCTGTAAAGAAAGCCACGCACCTTCGAAAGACTTCGACATCCAAAAGTGGTCCGAGCCCGACTGAGGGCGACCCAAAGTATAATAAGCTTGGCCAAGAGAGCCCCGAGCCCCCTTGCAACTTTGTGTTGAACTTTATCGTGAGAGGTCTGAGCCCGACAGAGGGCGACCTATGAAAACTGTGTGGCGAAAGGTCTGAGCCCGGCAAAAGGGGGATCGGAACGTGGAAGGCCAGGTGGGCCTCGATCCACACATTTGAATTGTGTATCGGGTTAGAAACCGAGCTAGAGTTTGACATCCTGCCTACAAGGATTGCCTTACTCTGTGAGGTCGAACATGGGGAGGAGAGCTGGTTCCCCACATCATTTGAACACTGATTTTTCCTTTTGCCTACATTTCTCCTTTTTACACTTTTTGTACAAAAAGTAGGGCAGGCATTACGTTTTGTTAGCATAGGCCATTTTGATTTGATGGACTCCACTAGGACTGTTTTGTTTATCGTTTGGTGGTTGAGACTAATCCCATCTTAGTTAGTGCAAAATAGGAGTTTCTTCAACCCAAATATTTTCAATAAAGGTTTTACAAATTGTATCCATTGTGTCAGTGTCAATACTTGTGATACCATGTCTCCCCTACACATCTCAAGTCCAAGATGGGTCACAACCTTCCATCCTTTTTTCGGGATTAGAAAATAAGCAGATTACCAGTCTTGATTTATTTCTGCTACAGGTACCTGTTCGATTGCACACTTCATCAACAGTGTCTGAACTTTCTGTAGGAGGAGCAGACATGGTACTTTCAAGGACTGGTCTTGTGGGGGACACTTTGGTGGTTTTTTCAGGAAGGAGAGGCAGTAGGCATGGGCAACAGTTTACAGAGCCCAAGCATCTGTTGTAATGCTTCGCCATTCCTTCAGATTATGTGTTAACCTGCTCGTCCCCGCCGCTTCCCCACCACAGACAAATGCTTTAAGTCTTCAAATCGGTTTTGGGGTACCAGTCGGTATGGAAGGCAAGGAAGTGCATGTTGTAGCAGCTCCTTTGCTGTGCAACCTCGGCCGCCAACGTGGTTGCCTTCTCTGTCTTCTTTGCGTAAACTGACCTCTTCCTCTCAGGACAGAGAAATAGTACCAAAATTAACTATTTCTCCATCCCTGGTTAGAAGACGGAGGTGATCGACTCTGTTAGAGCTGCCTAATCGACAGACGGAGATTTTGCTGCTCCCTTAGACTGCAATTTCTCAAGGCTTTCGTCAGCTTATGTTACAAACAAATAAGAACATTCAAACTGCATACCCAACCGTCTGGATTGGATGTCAGAAGCAAACCCTGATTTTCGTAGCCAGGCGAATAGTCTAAGCACTGTACCAGCAGCCATAGAGCGGCTAATACAGCCTGCAGTGACCAGACCTGATTGTAAGGATTGACACATAGCGTCTTCTCCATCCTCAATAATGCTAATAAAACCAACCCTTTTTTCGCCCTCTGCGATGTGCTCAGATGCCATGGCAATCACCTTACACGAATTGTAGGTAAACTTTGCCAGTGCACAGGTTGCATTGGCTGCTTTCACCACCATACGCCCAGCAGAAAAAACATGTTTTCCCATAGCATCAAGCCTTTTATCCTCCCTGTCCGGAGGAACTGTGGGATAGGCTACTCTCTTACAAGAAGAGGCTCCTTGAACAATAAGGCTTTGCAGACTTGGATGTTTTTCGAAAGAAACTCTGGATCCATTGATGAAGGTCTGTATTTCTTTGTGAAGTCCTTGTGGACTGCAGGAGTGGTATCCGGTCTTTTCCAATTCTCCAAGACCTTATTATTGACTGTTGTATGAAAAGAAAGGATTGGGTCCTTAGCTGGCCCCTTATCCAAAACATCAAGTAAAGTCATCCTGTTCATACTTAACAGATGACCTGCTCCAGCCCAGGTATTCTATTATCTTTGCTATCACTGATCTATAAGAAGCATCAGCATGCCATGTGCCTTCAGGAGTGCCAAAGTCAACTTCTGGAGAAGTATTCAGACTACTGGCATCCTTTAAGGTGTTGACAAGGTACTTCATTCTTGATTCCTGGGATATTATCTCCTCTGGAACACCAGGAGTGCCGTAACTCCAGGACAAAACCATAATTCAAGCTTTCCTCCTATACCTCCTCCTCATAAACAGTGGCCATAGACATAAAAAAAGTCTCTCCTGTCTTGCGGTTTGTAAACCTTCTCCGGTTCCGACAAGGATGTCGATGAACTCGACTTCAATGTCTTTGTCAGTGTCGAGTGGGTCGGCAGAGGAGTATCCCTTCGAGGCGTCAAGGTCATGCGCACAAGATGCCTTCGAGGACTTCAAATCCTTCGAATTCTTCGTTGACCTGCTGTCCAGGATCCTGGGCGTGCGGTCAGCGGTTTTCATCGACTCCCTGTCGGCCATCGACGCAATGGGGTTAGGAGTCTCTAACGACTTCTTTGAAGCGGCTGATGTCACTGCCTTCTCAAACACCTCCAACATCTGCAGATGGAATTTCTCCAGTTCTGCCTTATTAGCCCTCCTTCTTTGGAAAGCTTACCCATTTCCCTTCGGGCAAGTAATTTGTAGAGGCCGATCTGGAGCAATGACGCCTTTTCTTAGATCGCCTCGATGACAATGAAGAGGAATGACGAGACCTTTAACGCTTAGCGCGCTTACCGTTCCTTTTGGTCCGGTGTGGAGATCTCTCTCATGGGCTCCTATGGTTGGACGATTTTTTTGTGGGGGTTACTGAAGACTATTTCTGGGAGGATTTGCACAAAGCAAGTTTCCCCTTCCTCTCTTTTAAAGCTTTTGCAGTCATAGACTGGCATGAGCCACAATAGTCAACGATGTGGCCTGACCCCAGGAACCAGAGACAACCCGATGAGGCTCAGTTATAGACATTTTTGCTGAACACTCGCCATATCCCTTTAAACCCGTTTTCAAGGTATCCGTCGTCATTTTCGGATAAAACCTGCAAACTATGCAGCTATCGAACACGATGAGGCAAAAAACAATTTCGAGCAGCAGTGCGGAAAAATGGAACTGAAGCAACGGGCAAGGTGCATGCCTTATATACCAGCGTCGTCATACTCAAGGACGACGGAGGACCTCTAAGGATACAAGGTCGACAACGACGCACACAGCACCCTCTGGTAAGAAACGTTTCCGAGCTGCAAGCAGGATATCGGAGTATATCAAAGATGAAGAATAAGTCAGAACCAAAAGAGCCAGGGGAGGCTCAGATAAACCCAGGGTGGCAAGTGATGCACCACGCGCCATCCTGTCCAAAGTCTGCCTTCGAGTTTGACAATGGAAGGTGAAGTGCCTGCTAATTAGAATCTTTCCTATTGTCCACACTTCGCTGATCCTTCCTGACTTCGATCCGGGCCTGTCTGCAGTTTGCCCACAGGTTTAGGAATGGGTGGCTGGGCACTCTCATCGATAATATAATTCCTCGGAACCTGGATGTGGAGCTTCTCCTGGAGGGAGCCGTAAATGTAGGCTTCCAGGTCGGTCCCTTCGGTGTGTTCTGGAAGGCCCACCAAGCAAAGTTTATTGCACCGGGACCTGTTTGCCTGGTCCTCCAGTTTGGCCCCCAGACGCTGCACCTCCTTGATTAAGCCATCTATATCAGTGGCTGCCGCGTCATAGTTATCTTGATATGATATGATATGGCATTTATAACGCGCCTATACACAAGTGATCCAGCGAGCTGATGCGTTGCTCATTTTCAGTAGTTCAGTCCGCTGTGCGTTGAGCCAGGTGTGGACATCTTGCAGGTCCCTTTTAATGTCCTGGACAGTATTGTTCGTTTCCTGTGTCCTTCATCTAATGACTTTAATCTCAGGCAGAATGGCTTGCAGCTGGGTCTGGATCTCCATTTTAGGGCACCTTCAGGATGACCAGCGAAGCAGTATACCAGCAACACTTGTATCTTCAGCTCTATCATGTTGTCAGCTGCAAGCTGTTGCATGCCAGGTGCACCCCGGAAACAGCGCAAGCCACTAAGGGCCAGTAATCCAGCAATTGGTAAGGGCTCTCTGAGGCTTCACGGGGCAGAACAGGCCCCTGATGGATCACCCAAGCGGGGGAAATTCACTGGCTAGTCAATTCAGTAGCATCTGCGTGGGAACAGTAACAGCTGAGAAACACCTCTTTCACATACCTTTAATATATCTAGGGGTCAGATTTCGGCCATCAATACAATTATGATAACTAGTAAGGCCATATACTGATAAACTGCAGAACCAAATGCAAGTGGGATCTAAGAACAGGTCTCTCAGAGGTGGACCTGGACAGGATTTTCTGCAGGGCATCCTTGATTTCGAAAACTGCACAGCATCAAGAGCTTTAATACAAATGTATCCACATATGGTAATATAAACCCAAAAAACTTCATTATACGGACCTGCAGGGTTAATGGAGGGGATGTGTTCTTTAGGGACCTATGTTCCATTTATAGTGCGGAATGCCCACAAGCTTAGAGATTTCTGGCAAGAGGTTAAATCAAAAATCAGCAAGATATTGGCAACAAATATTCTGGATGAACAAACCTTCATCATGCTAAGATTGCCACGCGAAGGGGAAAGAAATACCCAGTCTAGGAAATATGCACTAATTGCCTATTTCTTCCTGTGTGCAAATGGGTGTATAGCTAAACAATGGGGCAAAGAGACAACACCATCACATCTACAATGGATCTATTGAGTTTGGGATATTTTAGCAGGGAGAAGTGGACAGCTGCTGTAAGAGAACCGTGGAGGGAACTCGAAAGAGTAACTCCCTTTATATCATATGTTGAATTGTATATTCCCAAGATACCAGAGGCATTGGGCTTCATAGCAGAATATGGAGTATCTGGATGTTTTTCTACTGACTTGTAACCTGAACAAGAAGAGGGTTGAGTCGTTGGAGGGACAGGGGGAGACACTATAGTGTTTGGTTCAAATATAGTAATACCCGAGAAAACAAATGGATACAATTTTGAGGTAATGACCAGTGCATTTATTGTAAGGTGGACTGCTTAGTGATGAATAACAATGAATTGAGAATATGGCGTTTGTGAACCTCAATATAATCTGGTTATAATACTACATGGTACAATATTACTGTACAGGGTAACGTTCAAGTGGCTAGTGAAACTTTATACTGTGTAGCATATACCATCTTTTAACCATCTGCATTGAATTAGAGTATGTTACATTTTAGATGCCCAACTACTTACTACAGGTGTAATAATGACCCTAACAGAAT
The DNA here is from genome assembly GCF_040938575.1 of Ambystoma mexicanum. Taxonomy (NCBI): domain Eukaryota; kingdom Metazoa; phylum Chordata; class Amphibia; order Caudata; family Ambystomatidae; genus Ambystoma; species Ambystoma mexicanum. The sequence goes on along the minus strand of NC_090928.1, from coordinate 984,396,943 downwards.
AGCTAAATCATTGGTCAGGGCCCGGGAAACATAGTAGGGTAGGCATTGGTTGGTTCCTATAATGAATCATACTAGCCCAACAAGGGGCCTTATCACCTTCTCAGGGAAGACACACAATAGGTTCATAGTAGGAGGAAGTGTTCCACATGGTAAAGAATAGGGCTCCTGGCTAATACCTGATCTACCCAGGTAGGTCACAATTTGAAAAAAACAGTGATCAGGGTGACTGTATTGAATTCATTCACATGTTGCATTTAATGCTTATTCATTGAAAGGATGGTATCTTCCTCCAACAGGAGGGAGGCAGTCATTCTTACTGTGTTCTTTGTATTTTCACACAGTGTTAATTCAAATAAACCTCTTTGAGTGTAGGATGCAGAAGACACGAAATGCTGATCTTTCTTGCTCCCGGGGTTCCTATGAGCGAACAGTGGAAGTAGTTAAATCTGTGTTTTATCCTCCTCCACACACCATCCCCTGTGAATTCGACAATTTTGAAAAACTAGTCACTAAAACAGTCATGGGAGGTCTAAAAAACTAGAATGTCTACCAAGACAATTTACTGAAAGTGGAAAGACTAGCCCTCACTTCTCTAAATAATGACAAAACCATCATAAAACCAGCAGACAACGGCAGCGAGATAGTCCTGATGAATACTGTAGACTATGAGAAGGAGTGACTACGTTTACTGTCCGACACAGAGGCTTACCTCATACTTAATCATGACTCGAAAAGAACTACTCCAGGAAGAGGTCAGTAGCCTTACACGGACCAAGGCTGGATATGCGAAGAGGAAAGAATCTTTTGAAATAAATTACATCCTAGGATTCCAGCATTTTACATCCTTCCCAAACTATACAAAAATGCGAATAAGCCACCGGGACGACTAATAGTTTCAGCATGCGACTCTCTCTCTCAAAACAACTGTCCTTATATAACTATTTTTTCCTAAAACCATTTGTGAGCAAGATGGAGTCTTACATCAAAGACACATTGCACATTCTGGACGAGATCAAATTACCAGAAAATTGTGTCCTAGTCAAGATGGACGCCGAGGCGTTATACACATCAATCCCACAGCAGGAAAGATTGGACACTTTGAAAATTTGTTTTAGACCAAAGAACAGACAACCTGACGGTACCAACATTTTTCATCTTAGAATGTGTCATATTAGCCATGTTTGACAATTTCTTTTTATTCAAAGACCAGAAGTACAAACAGACCAAGGGAGTAAGTATGGGGGCAACCACTTGTATACAATACATGGAACAATACGAAAAAGACCACATCAATTCAAACTCAAACCCCTAGGGACAAAATAGTATTATGGCGTTGATACATTGACAACGTGCTGTTACTGTGGGATGGCATGGACACCGATTTGACCTTATTTCACCACTGGCTCAATCAGTATAATAGACATATCAAGTTCACCATGCAGTGGGACAGGTCAGGCGAAACTTTGAAAACAGAGCTATACCGGAAAGCAACAGACCGCAACGGCTTGTTGCACTTCTCCAGCTATCACTCCATTGTATTGAAATACAACCTACCTTACGGACAATTCCTAAGGATAAGGGGAAACTGTTCGAACAAAGCCAATTTCAACACACACGCCGAGAACCTACAGAAAAGACTATTGGACATGGGATACCCCAAAAAATCCATAAAGTGCGCCAGGAAGAGAGCAGCAAATGCCAACAGAGATATATGTTGCACTCCAAAAACAAAAAATCCATTGGACAGATTGGTGTGTGTAACTACTTACAGCCCACTCAGCAATCTAATCAAGAGCACTGTCAGTAAATACTGGCACATGATCAAGAATACAGGAAGTATGGCAAGGAAACCCTTTTTTGCATTTAAAAAGAACAGCATCCTAAGGGAGAATCTCGTCCACACATACATCGAGCCCTCAAAAGCTCCAACAACTCTTTGGGACCTACCCCGAGTCAGGGGTCATTACAGATGCGAACCCTGTGTAGCATGCAATTTCACGGAGACCAAAAAAGTGATCAACCACAAAAACATACACTGGTAACTTGCGGAACACACTAACTGCAACAGCAGGCTAGTCATCTACATCATTGAGTGTCCCTTCGGCCTGCTATATGTTGGTAAAACCTTCAGAGCAGTGAAGAAACGGATTTCGGAACATAGATCTTGCATAAAGAATAAGGTTGCAGACAAGCCCTTAGTGGAACACTACACTGCTAAGAAACATACGCATATGGATCTAAAGTGGTTCGTACTACAGAAGATAGCCCCACAAAAAAGAGGTGGAGGTGTCAACAAGGCTTTCTCAAAACTACAGCAAAAATGGGTGCATCGCCTGAACAAAGTAAGGGACGGTCTTCAACATCACAGTCGAGTGGAAACACTTCATGGGCACCTAGGGACATCACGATCCAATAACATCGATCTTGCAGGGAGTGTGCCATGGGTAATGATCAGCAACCATGGACAACACCGACACTGTCATGCGGACCAAAATGGATATCTCAGCATACAGATTTTCTAATTTAGCCAGCTTATTTCAAAACAGATGATCTTAGAAGGGCCCTTTAGCTTTTTGAGTAACATTTCCAGGTGGAGTTAGGTTTAACAGTAACCCACAAGTTGTACTTTCCCATGTGAAAGATGGCCAAGTCAGGGGTTGTTTTTTGCCTGTGAAAGATGGCCTAATAACTTTTGAGAGCCCTTAAAAATTGCTGTTCATGATTATTCCCATCCATGCGATTCCAGGTCATTCCATGTTAAGACAGCAGCAGGATAAACCTAGTGTCTATTAGGAACACAGACACATCTGATTCAGTCTATTGTATAATGCAACGCATGTGTTATAAACCAGGGAACCCAGAAATGTGACAATTTAAGACACACCAAAAACTGTGCAAAATGGCATGTTTTTCAATTTCACCTGACGTTTCGTTGGTTGGGATTTGCCCCTCCACTTATTAAATATGTTTCCATATATGTGATTCCAGGTTAAGACAATAGCGGGATAAACCTAGTGTCCATCTGGAACATAGACGCCTCTGTTTCGCTCCATTATATAATTCAAGGCCTATGTTGTAATCCCGGCAACCCAGAAATGTGATAATTTAAGACATACCGAAATCTGTGCAAAAGGGCAGATTTTTCAATTTCATTCATTAGTCGATGACCAATCAGTTCATCTGACGTCTTGTGGATTGGGATCTGCCCCTCCACTTATGAAATATGCCATATTAACCCCCAATACGATGGGATACACAAACACCCTCATGCACAACCACAAGGGTACATTAGACCAAGAACAACATGAGACATCTCCAATGGGGCCGCCGCAGATTTGACGACATGAACCTACACAAGGCTGCCACGTTTTACAAAAGCGTTACCTAGGCAACGCAAACGCTTCACGTCCCACTGATTGGAACGCTGAATTTTCTTTTTCATTTATTTTTTCGTTTCGCTTAAGCATTACAAACATTGTCATGTTTTCGCAAGAGAGGGACAACAGTAAAGATGTGTTTAGACCCTGTTCCTCCACAGAGCATTCCAGCTCCGTTTTACACTTGTTTTTCTAAAATGGCCATATGCATGAATACCAAACGTTGCCATGACAACGGTGCATGGCACTCACTCTATACAGTAAGCGGAGCAGCCACGCCGGTGCACACATGCGTGGGCAGCAGCATCAGCTTTCTCCCACTTCGATTTCAGCAAATGCCAGGTAAGGGTCTGCAGAGCCCCGATCTAGCACCCGCACTCTAAAAGAAGCACCTCTGCATTAGTGCCACTAGATCCTTTATCCATCTTCTCACTGGTAGCTACACCCTCACGCAGGGGATCGGGACCTCTATTTTCACCAGAGCTGTATTTTTCCTTGGGCGGCATGAATTAACTTTAATTTACCCGAATCCGGCACTCCCCTCTCACATCACGACCACGGCAGAACACGCATGGGGGTCACTGCAAATATTTTCACATATGAATATGGTACAGATGCGATCAGTGGCACATGTGAACAATAGCATGTGTTTTGTCAAAATTAAACTAACAGATCCTCATCTCTACAACCACCATAAGTGCTCCATCGAAGAGCATATTGAGCCAAACTAAGTAGTCTCACGACACACGCTCTTCTCCAAGTAAGCATTTTGACAAGGTTGCCTGAATGTGCACAGACCATTCTGACGCATAACTTGTCTTTCACAGTGACCTATAACACTTGCAGTAGTGTGCACAAACTATTCAACCTATAAAGAGAAGGGGACCATTGAATATCCTGTTGTGATTGATACACAGGGTAAGTTTTGTCCCAAAAAAACCAATGGATATCATATAGCACTATCCTGCTTCCACTTTACAGGGGCAACACAACTGTTGTATTTAGAAATGGATAGCACAACTGCAACCTGTCTTTAGTGGGCATTACAGAACCATAAGTACTTCCACTGCTCTCTTATAGGAACCCCGGGAGCAAGAAAGATCAGCATTTCGCCATTTTATGCACCCTACATTCGAAATGTTTTTTTTTTTTTTTTTAAATGAACACTGTGAAAATACAAAGAACACGGTAAGAATGACTGTCTGCCTCTTATTGGAGGACGATACCACCCTTTCAATGAGTAAGCATTAAATGCAACATGTGAATTAATTCAATAAGTACCCGAACAAATGCACACTCTCCCTCATCCATCTCTGTTCATTTCTTGACAGAGAGGAAAAGGACACCATTATCCAACTCTTCTTCTCGGTCCTGATGAAGGCCATCCATTCTTCAGCAAAAGAGATCAGCTCTTAATTGGCCGAAACACATTTGTGTCAACATCCCCCCCCCCCCAGTGTTAAATGTCAACACTGCAAATGTTGTAATATGATTTACATTTCTCTTTTGATTGCGTATAATTTGATTATCATGATACCGAAGTGTTGCAAGGGACCATCTATGTCATTTTAAAATGTATGTCCAGGCCAAAATGCGTGCACAATAATATTAATGTATCATGTTAGGATACTACATCTTCATCAATATATGTCCTGTCAGAATTTCGTATAAAAACATATGTATGCATTGAAGCATGTGGTAAAAATGTAATTTCATTTTACCCAACAACAAGTGAATGGCATCTGTCATATGAACTAAATGACTATTCAAAAAAAGTGTTCCACATAGTCCATCCCTTTTATTTCACAGTCAAAGTTCTTAAGAGTCTTGGCTGTTCAAATCTCAGTTTTTCGCTCTGTACTTGAGAGAGAACACACTCAACTTAGCTCGTAGCCTGACTTTTCGGAGTTGAAGGGCCTTACTAATATTTACATATGGAGACCTCTATACAATCTATTAAAAAGGATGTACCAATCAAATGAACTCGAGGAGGCACATGTGGCACTGTCCTCAGAGTGGCATTGCATGTTTTCTTTTATAAATAAAAAACAATTGTATGTTTTTGTATTTTGAGTTTACAAAATACTGGTAATTAAAATCAGATTCACAATAGCAACATTATCAAAAGGTGGGTGATTTCCAGGTAGTTCTAGAACAAGGACGAAGCAAACCCCTCTCACTTCATCCCCAGTCAACATCTGCCTGAGAGGTCCTTCCCTCATGGATGATACTGCTTAAATACTGTGACAATAGTGGCAAGAGGATTATAAATGTGATTAAATCTCTGAACCTATTTAGCCCTCTCTAGAACAGATATAAAAATGTGATGATACAAAAAAAATAAGTGTTTAAGCTTGCAAACTACCGCTGCTTCTCTTAAACCACAATGTTTCTAAGGATCAACGCACACCATTAGAACAGCTTTACATTTTTCTGTGATCCTACAATATAAATCAGAACACGCCATCCATTTCTTTTGCCTTGTTGAACCTCATATTTCAGGGCTGACCCCTAATCATTACAAAGAAAACTAACAGTATTAAGTAAAACTAAGGATGAGGGGGTCCTTGAGCAGCTTCCAATGGTGCGTTTTGAACCACACAATAATTCTGTAGCTTTCTTTTTCTGCAGCACAAAAGGCCATTTCCACTTCAACAATGGTTCAATTATGCCCAATCTCTTACATGACAGACGAATATTTCTTTGAATTTTAGACATTCCATTTAACTTGTGTGTGGCCATAAAAGCATGCTATCCACGCGGCGAGAGCATATGAAAGCTGCTAATCGACTCTTCAAGTGAAACATTTGAGGCGATTGATCTAACCTGGGGCACAGTACATCCTCTCCATGGCATCTTTGTCCCAGGCATCTTCCACGTCGCTCCACCTGCTAAAATACGTTAGCTGGATGTGTCCTAAAAACAAAGCGACAGGAGAAATCAAAACATTTTTCCCTTCCATTTTCCACAGAAGTGAACTGTAATTACTCCTTTTGTAGATAAAAAACAGTATCATTAAGAATAATGGCATCGTTAAGTACTAGAAGCTATTACTGCGGGTGAATTTGCTGCACTGATAATGAAGCTCGAGACAGGAAATGAAGATACTAATTACAAGATAAAACGCCTCCTCAGTTAATTGGAAGCAACAGCGAATGAAAAGAAATGCATTTGCAAAAGTTCCTGACCTCTATCATTCAATAAGATGTTGTTTGGGTTCAAATCGCGGCATACAATTCCTTCTCTGTGCAAGGCGTCAAGGGCTAGGACAATTTCCGCAGCCCATCTCTGAATGCAGTCCTCTGGGATACAGAACTGGGAGGTCAGTGCTAATCTCTTGTCAAGGTCCTGGAATATTTGATGTATTTCCTTTTCGGCTTCTTGTGCTCTTTCGCTGCCACATGCTGATGTGGTGTCTTCACCTTTGGCCTTAAATTGGAATGTGTTGGCTGGCTCTTCCTGGCTGAGCTGGTTGTCTCGGTCTGAAAAGAGAAAATGGTCTTCTCCCATCAGTTCAGTGTCTGCCACAGTAGTACTTTCTTTAGAGTCTGAAGCGTGGGAGGAAGAACATAGACTTTCTTCTTTATCTGCGGCACTAAATGCAGGAGGAGCAGAATGGGTCTGAAGCACCTTACCTTCAGAATCCATATTAACTGGTACAGTTCGTGCAAGGGGAGAATTGAACATTGTCCCTGTAGCATCATCTGTGACTGAGTATCTTTTAGCTGTATTAAATAGTTCATTGCTAGAGAAAGGATTAGGGTCTGGAATAACGGATCTAACAAAGGCTTCTGGAGTTTCCCCCAGCTCTAAACTATGATTCAATTGTAAAACATCTGGGGTTTCAAGCAGCCTGCTCTCCAAAACAACAATATCAATCTTTGGACACATGTTTGGTTGGCACACTTTTTCTACTCCCGACTGCTCCAACGCACCCGGTAGATTGACCAGAAGGTCAGGTTTACCTTCATCCGTGCTACTAGCATCATCAAAGGCGGCATCCTTAAATGATATAACTGGCACAGAGTCATTTGAACCCTTGCTTATTGTGTCGTGGCATTGAAAGTCCATCACTTCTACTGTGGCCTCGATGCTACTCAAACTACTTTCACGATCTGATACAGTCATGAATGGTTCCAAAGGTTCTGGTTTTAGGGAATTCAACTTCTCTCCAAAATCATGACCAATGAGATCACTGGTACTGTCTTTACTATCTATTCGGAACAGTTCCATGGGGCTGTTCCTGGATTTACTCAAGGAGTCTGATATTTTGGATGAAACATTCCCTTCGGTGTCGGGATCTTCAGTGAAGAGCATTAGATCTTTAGATATAAAGTGACAGCTAAGGCCATTGTCGACAGAGCATTGATGCAAGGTTGTTTTATCTTTGACAGTCATGCCTCTATCTCCAGGTTTATTGACTGACTGTTCCTTCAAAGACCCAGGCTCAATTTTATCTTGTCCATATTCATTGCATAGAGTTAGATAACTTGTAGTGCATTCTTCTTCAGAACTTGACTGAGACTCGACCCATTTCTGGGCACTTGCTATGCATACTTCTTCGTGGGTACTGCTGTCATCTTGAGAGCTTGCTGTGAGGCTGCTCCTCAAAGGTCCTACTTTGAGCATGCTCCCACCTTCTCTTGAGTCTATGCTGCTGCTGGTGTCTTTTGGACTGGGTGTCGCTGCTTTCACATAAGCTTCTGCAGAACTCAAATGCCTTGCTTCATGGACTTCAAAGCTTTCCTCTGGGCTCCTGTTGAGGTATTTACTGATGTAGGACCACAATTTGCCTCCTAAAATTAAGACAAAGGGATTAGACAGAGAAAAATGATTTTGTACTCATCAAAACATCAAGAATGTGAGCAATTATAAAGGGCAAAGCAAGTGTGAGCCTGGTCTTCAGTGGTAGTAATCAAGCGCATATATTATTTTATAAAAACAAACAAAACGTTGCAAGACTACAACTGATTCACATCAAGTACTAAATTATTATTCATTATATAAGTCTTAAAATGCATTTTATTATGTTTTTATAGGCCAACATGTGCCAAAACTAAGAAGCTAATTCCTCAATCATCACAAACATGGTCTCTACATACACAATGACAAATAAGGAGCATGGATTAAGTCTATTTTACATTTGAACTTGTGCCTATGGATATCTCAGGAGTCGTCCCTCAGTCCAATGGATACATATAAGGAACTATTATTTGAAACTATGATCTTTAGCAATGTCCCTTTTTATGATTTTGATGATGAAACAAATAATTCAGTGTCAGTGGGAAGACTTAATATTTTTGAATATTAGCACAAGCTCGGAGCCACCAACCAATCAGAAGGCAAGGAACGAGGGCTGAATTTGCCAGTATAAGGTTGTATTCCATGCCTGCCTCTGGCACCTCCCCAACTTTGCACAATTTTCTTTCGGGCCAATTACTACTCCAGGCCCCTCAAGCCATCCCCCATTCCACTCAGTCTCCCAGACACACTCATCTTAGCCCATGCTTCAAACTTGCCTCCCTTGCCGATGAACCTCGCTCCTTTCTGGTGCTGTCACCCTGAGGAGGATATAATAGAAATAGAAAAGGGGCTCTTGAACTGAGCTCCCTTTCCTATTTCTGGAAGGAGCCATTTTGGTTCAAAGTATTTTTCGGAGAAATCAGGCATGTACGATATATGTATAAATGATTTGTGTATATCAGTTTTCCTTAAAAGAAAGAAAACAAACTTAACTCGTAAAAAAGCCTTATCAAAAATATATCAAAAACTGCAGCCTTGTGCTTCATTTATCACCGGGTTCCCCAGTGATTTTAAATATCCGTATACAAAACATTATGGGAGTAAGTTATGCTTATAACACCAAAATACAGAAAATAAAAACAATTAGACATTTTATGTTTTGCTTATCCAAAACAGCAAGGCAAGTACAGTGTGAATTCATTGCATTGGAAAGTTTTAAATAAACCAGCAGGTTACATAGGGCTCTAGATCCGAGTCTTCTGTGATGTAGAGATGAGCTTTTGGTCAAGGATAGTCCTCAGAGAAAGGTTGGGCCCCAAAGTAGCAAGGGGCCTCGGGGCAGGGATGGGCCTTGATGCAGACGTTGGCCTAATGCGAGGAGGTGGTATTGTCCTTGAGCCTTGAGTAGGGTGCTGGTAGAAGCCTAAAACAAATGGTTACCAACGTTGACTTTGGTCCGTCCGAACTAACCCTAAGTGACCCTACCACTATTTTAGCAAATAAGACAGGAGAATGACTCCCTTCTCCTGCATTGTTCAATAACAACAGTGTCATGATGCATACCCCCGGGCATCCAGACCACGTCCATCAGCTCCGGGAGCAGGCATCATGTCGCCTTGAGAAAATCCAGCAACCCCTGCTAGTGGCTGTCTGGGTTCAGTCCTGGCGCCTATGGCGCCAGGCTCATATGGGACATCAGACATCAGTCATCAGGCCAGGCTCATAGGTGCACACTTACCTGATGCAGACCGTGCTGCAAGAAGATCCAAGCCCATGTGAGGCCTGGAAGGGACTACTTTACCTTAGGGACTATTTTGTTACTCGGGTGTAGTCGGGAGGAATACCTACCTGGGACTACTTTGGAGGCTATTTAAACCACGCCCGAAGAGCAGCACACGCTTCGCGTTATTCTGCATCCAGCAGCGTAACGTTCACCGTGCCAGCAGCAGCATCCAGCCTTCTGCCACGCCCGCCTCGAACCTGGAGCACCTAGAAAGAAGGAAAGAAGCAAAGGTTAGAACAAGAGTATTACCTGATTTCTTACCCGATTTCGGATTCATCGCATCTTCAAACCAGAGGAAAGACTTTGCTTTAAACGCGTTGCATTGCCAGCAGCAGCGCCGCGCCATACTCACCGTTCCACACAGATCTCTTCGATCCGCCGCTGTCTCCATCTTTACATCGCTGAATCCCGGCACCTAAGGGGGACAAGAAACAACAAGGTGAGCAGAGAGAACAGACAGAGGCAATCTCTTTAGCCGCCATATGCTTACCTGATTTTTACCGCCGGAGGTATAATTCATCAGCACGCCACATCTTCTTATGCCGCACCTGTAAGATAAGGAGAAAGCAGCAAGTTTAACCCTTGGCATTATTTACCGGACAGTGCTGGGTAACACAGACTTTTATCAGAGCGCTTTCAGCTGTCAATATTCTTTTTGGGTCAAAGCTGCAAGATAAAAGAGGAATTGGACAGGAGTGAATTCCAGACATTTTGAACTCTTACGAACTATATACTTGAGGCTTTTCGCCAGGACCTTTTGGTGTCAGGATTAGTCTACAACTCTTCCAATATCTCAGGCCAGTGAAGTAACTGGTCATCAACGCGCCCCTGCGTGCTTCGCAGGATGGAGGGCTCATCCTTCAAGAATATAAGGTGAGATTGCTGAGAGGGCGCTTCAGAGGTGATTAGTGGGGAGGACAGTGGGGGTGCGATCACTTGAATCCACAAGTGGCTAAATCCATCTCTCCACTTGTAGGAGAATATTTCTACGGGTCAAGCAGACAAGATTAGGAGGGCAGATCCAGTCAGTCATCGCTGCTCTACGCATCACGTGGGTGGAGGCCGCAGCAGTTCGGGTCCGACCGACGCCCCTGTGGAGCCAGGTGAGCGTAACAGAACGTGAAGCCCATCTACAAATCCCCACCCAGGCGTTATGGAAACCTCAGAAACCAACCAACTGGCCCAACTATTGGGGGAACTTAGGGCGAAGTGCACTCTGCTCGCCAAGAGACTAATGCCCTCAGAAGAGAACTAATTGTATCGAAGGAGCGCAAAGATGATCTCGCTAGACAACTGCGGCAAAATCAAGCTGGACAAGCACCCCTACTTGGTTCCGGGGGAAACCCAGCTCCTGTGTTAGCGAGTAACACTGTGCAAATAAACCTATCAGGAAATATTCCATTAGCTCCACCGGAACGCTTTGCCGGAGCTCCCAAAAGGTTCGCCGTGTTTATGAACCAATGCCGCTTTCACTTTTTATGCAGACCAGGAGCCTTCCCAAACGATCAAGCCAAGGTAGCCTTTGTATTATCATATCTCAGCGGCAGTGCAGCTGATTGGTCAATTCCACTAGGTGCTCAGGATGACCCAATTCTTCGGGATTTTCAGGGCTTTCAAACGAGTATGGAAAGACTATTTGCCCGGCACTCCCAAGGACAGGCCCTGGATAACGAACTTTTGTCCCTACGATAGGGTAACCAGGATCTGCTAACCTATATTGTAACCTTCAATAGATTGATAGTGGAAACCGGATGGCCTGAGGAAAAACGAATAACATTGTTTCATCGTGGACTTCGGGGAGAACTTAAAGACGTTTTGGCTCAAGTTGTGAACCCACCACAGGATTGCCCTGAGTTTATAGACTTAGTGGTCCAGCTGGATCATCGACTCCAGAATAGAAAGGCTGATCGAGCTAAGTTCGAAAATCGGGTATTGGTTAAATCCAACGTTGCCCCCAAAGGAACAGATGCATCAGAACCTATGCAAATCGGGGGGGGGGTCAAAGGACCCTTAACTCAAAAGGAAAGGGAAAGAAGAAGATAGATGCAATTGTGTCTGTACTGTGGAACCTCAGGACATTTTCTACGGGATTGCCATATAAAACCACCCAAGAAGGTGGTAGGAGTTGCTGATAAAAGCCCAAAAGAGCCTGATTCGGAAAACGACCATGCCCGACAAGCGTAGAGGTCCGCTTGCCGAGCTTAAAGAACGACACTCAGGCCTTGCATCTGATCATACCAATGGTCCTAATTGATCCTAGACAACCCTCACGTATGCACGCAGTAAAGGCATACATTGATAGCGGTGCCATAGGGAACTATATGGACCACAAATTGGCTTCAAGGATGAATCTCCCTCATTGCAAAAAGACCACTTCGGATGTCATCACCACAGTCGATGGAACTGAAATTGCCTCTGGGCCTGTAAACTCAGTCCACTACAGAGATGACACTGTTGGGTCAAGATGGGCATCGAGAGACTATTGTGTTTGATTTAATCAAAGCCCCGCAGTTTCAAATAATACTGGGGATGCCGTGGTTGGAAACACATAATCCTTGTATTGAATGGCGAGAGAAGAGAATAACCTTCCCGGATTGTGCACACACCTGTTACCCGGAGAAAACCCCGAACAAAGGCCTGGCCACAGTCATCAACCCAATCGTGCAGTTACCTCAGGAGTATCAAGAATTTCAGGATGTTTTCAAAAAGAACAGGCCAATACATTACCACCTCACAGATCGTACGATTGTCAAATTGACCTTCTACCCGGTGCACAACCCCCATGCAGTAGAATCTACGCCCTTACAGAACCTGAAAATCTTCACCTACGGCAATACTTGGATCAATACCTGGCTAATGGCTTTATTCGCCCTTCCAAGTCTCCTGTATCCTCAGCTTTGTTCTTCGTGCCAAAAAAGGAAGGTGACCTTTGTACGTGCATAGACTACCGTGCACTAAATCAGATTACGGTAAAAAAAAAACGGTACCCATTGCCTCTGATCCCTGAATTACTAGACCAAGTAGAGGATGCTTGTATCTACACTAAGTTAGATCTCCGAGGGGCATATCATCTGGTACATGTAAAGAAAGGCGACAAATGGAAGACGGCCTTTCGCACCAAGTATGGATTATTCGAGTATCAGGTGATGCTCTTCGGGTTGTGCAATGCACCAGCAGCCTTCCAGTATTTTATGAACTATGTCTTTCGTGAACTCATTGACGTCTGTGTTGTCGTATACACAGACGATATCCTTGTGTACTCCTCCTCAGAATCAGACCATGTTAAGCACGTATGTGCAGTCCTTGAGAAACTACGCCAGCACAAATTATATGCAAAATTGGAAAAATGTGTTTTTCATGATACGGAAGTTGAATTCCTTGGATTTATCTTGACTCCAAAAGGAGTCCGAATGGACTCACGAAAGGTGGACGCAATTCTCAAGTGGCCATCACCTAGTTCAGTCAAAGGGGTACAAAGCATGCTCGGATTTGCCAATTTCTACCGCAGATTCATTCCGGACCTCTCACATGTTGTACATCCCATCACAGCACTTTTGTGAAAGAACAAACGTTTCTTGTGGACCGAAGAGGCTGAAAAGGCCTTCCAAGAGCTGAAAGCGAAATTCACATCTGCGCCTGTCTTAAAGCATCCACGCCCAGAGCTTCCATACATAGTGGAAACTGATGCATCCAGTTTAGCCATGGGAGCTGTCCTGTCCCAGAAGGATCCTGAAACTGGTCAACTTCACCCAGTGGCATTTTGGTCCAGAAAGTTCTTGGCACCAGAGTTAAACTATGCGGTTACCGATAAAGAGTTATTAGCCATCAAATCCGCCTTTAAGGCTTGGCGACACTATTTTCTCGGTGCCAGGCATACCATTACTGTAATCACCGATCACCGGAACTTGCAGTATCTAAAAACAGCCAAAGCCCAATCATCGCGCCAACTTCGATGGGCATTGTTCTTTGCCGAATTCGATTTTGTGATCACTTATCGACCAGGCTGCAAAAATGGCAAGGCAGATGCCTTATCCTGAATAGGAATGGAAGAAGCATATGCGAACTCGGAGCCGGTGCCTATAATTTCTGAACAAAGAATTCTTAGCATAACTACTTTACAGACACTAGAAGAAATTCATTTAAAAATCCAACAACTCTTCAATCCAGCAGTCCTGCAGGACTGGATAAAGAAAGGCCTGGATTACTCAGTCATCAATGACCTACCCTACTATCAAGGACAACTATTTCTACCACACAAGGAATTACAGGAACTTGTCAACTCCAATTATCATGATACCCTAATGGAAGGTCACCCAGGTATCGCAAAAACAGAAGCTAAAATTAAGAGACAATTCTGGTGGCCCACCTGGCGAAAAGATATAAAGTAATTTGTGATGTCTTGCGGCATTTGCGACCAAAACAAGAGTCAGAAGAAAAAACCAGCTGGTCTTTTACAACCTTTGGATATTCCACCTACACCATGGCACACCTTATCTTTAGACTTTATTACTGATCTACCTCCATGTAATGTATTTAACACCATTCTAGTTATCGTGGATCTTTTTTCTAAGATGGCCCGCTTTATTCCTTTGAAGGGATTACCTTCTGCTTCAGTTCTGGCCAAGGAGTTCCTCGAAAACATTGTTCGAATACACAGGTTTCCTTCTGTATTGGTCTCTGACCGAGGTAGTCAATTCATTTCACATTTTTGGAAGAAATGTTGCCAATTGGCGCAAATCGACGTAAGGTTATCAACCAGTCACCATCCCCAGACCGATGGTCAGACGGAGAGGACCAACCAGACCCTTGAACAGTACCTTCGTTGCATGCTTCACCAGACCGAAAGTAATTGGAAAGATATTTTATGGATTTCCGAATATGCATACAATAACTGTACATTCAGGAACCGGACAAAGCCCCTTTTATACCATATATGGACACCACCCTCGAACCTCAGAACTCGATTCGCCTCAGCACTTAGAAATGCCTGCAGTTAGTCATTTACATTCTACTATTACACAAGCCTTCAAGGAAGCGACAGAACATTTGAAGCAAGCAAAAGAGAAATACAAGAAAAATGCTGATCTACATAGAAGTGAAGCTCCACAGTACCAAATTGGAGATCAGGTTTGGCTAGCTACAAAACACATACCTCTGAAAGGAACTCAGACTTTTAATCCTAGATATTTGGGACCTTACACCATTAAGGCCATTATCAACCCGCTGGCCGTCAAACTGGAATTACCCTCCAATATGCAAATTCATCCTGTCTTTGATGTTTCACTTTTAAAACCAGTTCAACCAGGAACAAGATTAACCAAACCACCACATCCTATCTTGATAGATGGAGAACCTGAATTCGAGGTGAAAAACATCCTGGACTCCAAGGTAGTTCAATCAAAACTATTTTACTTAATCGATTGGAAAGGTTACGGGCCACAGGAAAGGTCATGGGAGCCTAGTGACCACGTTCATGCACCACGATTAGTGAAGAGATTCCATCGGGACTTCCCAGACAAACCAGGAACAAGGGGAGGAACGGCTTTAGGAGGGGCCTTGAGAGGGAGTGCTGTCATGATGCATACCCCCGGGCATCCAGACCACGTCCATCAGCCCCGGGAGCAGGCATCATGTCGCCTTGAGAAAACCCAGCAACCCCTGCTAGGGGCTGTCTGGGTTCAGTCCTGGCGCCTATGGCGCCAGGCTCATTTGGGATATCAGTCCTGGCGTCATAGGCGCCAGGCTCATAGGTGCACACTTACCTGATGTAGACCATGCTGCAAGAAGATCCAAGCCCATGTGAGGCCTGGAAGGGACTACTTTACCCTAGGGACTATTTTGTTACTCGGGTGTGGTCGGGGAGGAATACCTACCTGGGACTACTTTGGAGGCTATTTAAACCACGCCCGAAGAGCAGCACACGCTTCGCGTTATTCTGCATCCAGCAGCGTAACGTTCACCGTGCCAGCAGCAGCATACAGCCTTCTGCCACGCCCGCCTCGAACCTGGAGCACCTAGAAAGAAGGAAAGAAGCAAAGGTTAGAACAAGAGTATTACCTGATTTCTTACCTGATTCCGGATTCATCGCATCTTCAAACCAGAGGAAAGACTTTGTTTTAAACGCGTCGCATTGCCAGCAGCAGCGCCGCGCCATACTCACCGTTCCACGCAGCATCTCTTCGATCCGGCGCTGTCTCCATCTTTACATCGCCGAATCCCGGCACCTAAGGGGGACAAGAAACAACAAGGTGAGCAGAGAGAACAGACAGAGGCAATCTCTTTAGCCGCCATATGCTTACCTGATTTTTACCGCCGGAGGTATAATTAATCAGCACACCACATCTTCTTATGCCGCACCTGTAAGATAAGGAGAAAGCAGCAAGTTTCACCCTTGACATTATTTACCGGACAGTGTTGGGTAACACAGACTTTTACCGGAGCGCTTTCAGCTGTCAATCTTCTTATTGGGTCAAAGCTGCAAGATAAAAGAGGAATTGGACAGAAGTGAATTCCAGACATTTTGAACTCTTACGAACTATATACTTAATGCTCTTCGCCAGGACCTTTTGGAGTCAGGATTCGTCTACAACTCTTCCAATATCTTCAGGCCAGTGAAGTAACTGGTCATCAATGCGCCCCTGTGTGCTTCGCAGGATGGAGGGCTCATCCTTCAAGAATATAAGATGAGATTGCTGAGAGGGCGCTTCAGAGCTGATTAGTGGGGAGGACAGTAGGGGTGCTATCACTTGAATCCACAAGTGGCTAAATCCAACTCTCCACTTGTAGGAGAATATTTCTACGGGTCAAGCAGACAAGATTAGGAGGGCAGATCCAGTCAGTGATTGCTGCACTACACATCACGTGGGTGGAGGCCGCAGCAGTCCGGGTCTGACCGATGCCCCTGTGGGAGCCAGGTGAGCTTAACAAATAGCTCATTTTAAAACACTCTGTTGTGACGCGCCTTCTTTGATCAGCTCACACAGTTCTCTGAAGACTTCCTTAAGGCTGGGCTTCTTCTCAAAATGGAAATTCTTTGACTCTACGTGGATATTTTCTCCCTTGACATTGGTTTTCTTTCGCTTAACACTTTACTCTGTTATTTTGTTACAAATATGTATTCTCTTCTTTTCCCAGGGTACTGTTATCCAGCACTTAAGATTCTCTCTTAAAGTTCTCTTCTTTCTTATACAGTTCACTTTATTTTTCCTATCTATCTTTGAACATATATCTCGATTTATCCTTCTCTTCCAAGTTGTTTCTTATAATGTCGTCCTTCTCCTTCTTATTGATGTCTTTATTTTGACTGTGTCGAGAATCAATGCTCTTACAGTGATTCCCATTCACTTATCTTTCTCTTACTGTTATCGTCTATGTAGTTTGATTGGGACAACTATGAATACCCTCATAATGATTCTCATCTGCTTCTCTTATCACCTCTTTATCATCACTGAATAGACTATGAACACACTTGTAATGATTCGCTGTCTCCCTCCCTTTCCCTGTTACCTGACAACCTTAGGGACTACATCACTGGGATTTCTCTTTATTCGGGTCCGTCTCCGTCTTTGTTTGTTCTATCGGTTTCTCGTCCTTCATCTCTTCGTTTCAGACATCTATCCGGTATCCCATATACCGGTATGTCACGTTGCTTCATCCAAGGTGTGGTCTCTGTGTTGTTGTAAGTACCTCTGGGGAACCACGGTTTCTGCATGGTCACACCACCAATTGTAGCTGCTCTCCCGTGTCTGTTTACCAGACACGCTGCATGCAGCTCTTCAGCTCAAGCTTGGCAGCTGATCCAAATTTCCCAGGCTTCTTGGAGTGCACCATCTCCTACCCTTTCAATTCTGAAGTAGCTATGGGCCTTCCTCGGCTTGTCTAGGTCTCTCTCTCTGTATCGCTCGCTCTCTCTGCTTTCTGCAGGTTCTCTTCCTCTTCTTTATTCCGCCTTGTCCCAGTTAAATGTTGTTTTCCATTTAAAGGGACAGTTACAGTTTCTGATTTACAATAACACATTTTTGTTCTTTCCTCGTATAAACCTTAGTAAAAGATGTATGAAGAAGTGATATACAAAGGATCTTTAGGGAGTTCCTCAAAAGAATGGGAGTCCTTGTCCCCACAGGAGGAGTCTCCCAATGAGTTCCCACTTGCCTCTACCCCTCAGCAGGATGTTGCAGAGCAGGCTCACCTCCCTACCTTCAGAAAGGGGCTGCCCCTTGGTCAGAAGGGACAAATTCCCTCAATTCATTACAGAATCCAAATCCAATGCAATTTTGGGGGTGAATGGCTACACATACCACAGGGACACAGCCAGCATTCAAAAATCTCGGGTTTACCTGTGCGATGGTCGCCTTAGAAAGAAGGGGGCTTTTTCTGCAGATGCCCAATAGCAGAAGAACTACCCTGATTTGAAAGACTGCCGCTGAGAAGAGAATGCTGCAGGATCCCGCTGATTATAGGATTCCATGCAAAGAAGTAACAGAACGGTCTCTGTGAGAGCCACCAGAACAAGGCAAAAACACAGGAGAGATCCACAGAATCTTGTATGCCCGCAGGGTTCTGCATCGGCTAAGAGCATTTCCCTACAGAGAATGACATTCCCAGCATTACTGCAGTTCTGCAAGTGGAGGAGTGAGAGCCAGCAAAGAAAAAGGTTATGAAAGCACCACCAGACATTATATAGTCTCAGATGCATGCAAAACCAGATCAACTGAGGCAAATCATGAAATTAAGCCAGTACCCCAATTGTGAAGCTCTGCACCCATAAAATGGTAAGGAAACCAATAGGAGAACCCATTAGATAATGTGGGGAACCTTACCACATCTAAAGATGCTGTGGACAGGTATGAAGTGGAAACGGCCCTCCCACAGTCAGCAGGCCACACATGTGCAGAGCACAGGAGCTAGGCTGTGGGACCACAGCAGACCTGGCAGAACCCAGACCAAAAATGCAGTCTGGGCAAGCAGGAAGCATTTCATGCACTTGGAGGAACTGGGAGAGTGACCATGCTGCTGATGCAGAGAGTACTGGGGGACATGAGGAAGCAGTATTGGGGGACCTGGGATGACAAGGACTGCTTGAAAATGAGAGGGAGACTGCATACCTATTAGTTAGAAGGGATCCATCTCTTTTGTAGAGGAGGAGCCAAAAGCCTCCACCGGAAGTCCCGCCCCTAACTTGCCTATGTGTTGGGAACCAGAAATAGTGACAAAGGCGACACCTGTAAAGATTCCTATAACACTAGCAGCCTTCGAAGCAAAGTATCCATTAAGAAAGCCATTATTTATGTTTCCGCGAAAAGCTGACAGCCTCTTGGGAAGGATCCCTGAAGAGCATGTGAAGACGGATGAAAGAAGAGACTGGTGATGTCACACGAAGCAAAGTTATACACCTCAGAAGAGATGACAAGAGAGAAGGTGGATAGACCATATAGAATCTGATAACGAAGTTAAGAATCGAGTAAACTTTCATATGCGGAATGAAGATTGCACATGTGAAAAGCACAGAAGAAAATGAAAACCATTTTAAATTGTACAGACGCAGTAACACAAGTAGACGAAGTAAACATACGGCTGGCTATACGTAGTGACTAGTGCAGGCGGTGCCGCCAAGATATATATATGCATAGGAATCTGGAAGTTCCACATCGTACTTTAGCAAACTGAAAACCCTGTGTTACAGAAGGACTTGAAGTGTGGCGCATCAGAAAAAGCCTGGCTGGAGATGGAAGGAGAATCGAGAAGGTCTGCCTGACCACGTGTCAAGGATTAGGGCAGCCAAGAAACTGCATCCATCATGGAAAGATACATTGAACGAGAAGATGCGGCGGAAGGACAATGAGTGCCAAGTTTTATTCATTAAATGGTATTTAATACTACGAAGGTGCTCAAAACGTGGTCTCCAGGCACATGGTAAGATGAAAATATACTTTGGGCAAGCTACACCGAGACCAGAAGATAAAGCCATGCTCACACTCCCTTTTATTCCCAGGAGCAGTGATACTTGCAAGGCCAAGTTCAAAAGACTATTCTCATGGTAGACAGCTTGAGTGATGATAGATGATGGGTTAATTGGGTGGGGAGGGGAAGCATGGTCAGGTCCTAACCCACCGTCACCTGGGGTACCAGCTTGCATGCTGCTAACAAGTGGAATATTCCAGAAGGGTACAATCATGCCAACCAATTATAAGGTGCCACGTATCAAACAGCCCTATAGTTTAGAGATCCAATGAGGCATTGTGTATTTGACGATGCTCACAATGACTTTCAATCGGGGTGGGCAGAGTTGTCCACCGGACAGTAGAGACCCAAACACAACACCAACCCCCATAGAAAGTATACCTATATGTTACCCGTTACCCAATCACAGTCCCACATACGTTTTCTTAGTTTGCCAATGATGATGAGATTTTAGTATATGTGTGTTTTTTATGAAATATTCGGAGATCATACTGCCAGTCTTTGCCAACTTCCTGAGTCCGTTTTATTATTGATGTTTGAGTAATTTCTGCATCCCCATCCACCCTGTAGAGTGTTAACTCATCTTAAAGGACCTACGGGTTCACTTGGTAGCAGACAGGAATGGTTTAAAAAGACCCATCGATAAGTAGGTCTTTGGAATAGTCAGAACATCGAACACCTTCCGTCATCCACCCAGAGGAACGCAAAGTTTCCTGTGGAGAACGGCCGATATAGACAACTCGCAAGTAAAGAAGATTCAGGTGGGACGGGCCCTTCTTTGATGAAATCCCTCCTGATTTCCACAGGCTCTGAGCGGACTGAAGGTGGCGTTGTCTAATTGGAGGAGGTCCGGAGCCGAAAGGCGAATGGTGCGTAGATTGAGGAAACTGGCCAACCGTGAGAATGGGGTTGTGGTACCACATAAATAAGTAACGGGGGGTTGGTTGAAATTAGACGAAGAGTGTCGGGGGGAGGGGGGAAGTGTTTTGGATGAGGAGTGTTCCATAAGAATTCCAGAGTCCTAATTTAAGGAATTTTAGAAGGCATTGTCTCAAAACCCAAGCGGGTAAACCAGGATGCACACAGATAGATCTCTGAGAGAAGACAATTCAAACTCCTATTGAAGTAGTTCAGGGGCTGAGAGAAAAGGAGTGTATACTATGGTGTGTATGTAAAGAGTTGATTAGTAGTTTGTTTTTAAATTTTATGTAGTAGAAAAGTGTTGAAGAACGACAAAGATAGGTTGTTTTAAGTAGAGAAAAAGGTTATTTATCCTAGGTTATTGTCGGCGCCGACCATAGGGTAGATTGAGATAATTGAGAAGTAGAGGCTTGGAGCACCGATTGTTGGCGCACGCTCATATTTGTTACTTTTCTGAAACGTGTTTTGTGCAAAATCACTGATAAGTATAGAGAGTCAATTAAGACTTGCCATTATGGGAGAAGTTACACCACTGAGGCACATGTGCAAAATATTACCGAAACATATGCCCAAGATCAAACAGTACAGTGCATTTGCCGGGCCTGGCGGGATGCGCACAAACTAATTGGCTGGAAAGGTAAACCAACACTATCTCAACCCCTATGGCACAACGCGCTCCTCCCGGAAATAGTAAAGATGGGCTCCTTCGGTCACTGGTGCGCAAAAGGGATACACACATTAGCGCACGTGATACAAGAGGGCCACCTCCTTGACTTCGAGGTCATGCAAGAGCAATTCGACCTCGCACCCATGAAACGGTTTTGACATGCGCAGCTGGCCCACGCCACCCGCACCCAATTCCCTGATCCGACAACCATACCCCCCTGTACTCCCATTGAAACCAACATCCTCCCGCAAAGCATTGCCTCCAAGGTCACTTCCACGCTCTATCAAGCCCTTAACTCCTTTGGGGCTGCACAGCGCGACGGGCTTAAAGAAAAGTGGGAAAGGGATATAGGTCAAATGGAACCAGAAAACTGGGTAGATGCATTAATGTCTCCTCGAGAAATTGGTATAGGCTCGAAACTTCGACTAATACAACTGAGAATCCTTCACCGCACATACTATTCACGCACTGCCATGGCCAGGTGGGGGGGACTGGAAGACGGGACATGCCTCAGATGCAAAACGGAACATGCCACCTTCTATCATATGATATGGGACTGCCGGGTGTTACAGGTCTTCTGGGAGGGCTGTATTAACACAATCTCTGCCACCCTGGAGACACCAATCCCCAGAGACCCCAAAATGATACTCTTGGTAATCGGGGGTGAAGTTGATCTCTCGAAGTATGAAAAAAAAATTTTGGCATTGGCATTTGGGGCAGGCAAAAGATTAATCGTGACTAACTGGGGCTCTGCCGACCCTTTGTCTTTGAACCGCTGGAGCAATGAGCTGGACAGATGCGCGGCCTCGGAACGCCGGATTTACAATGCACGGGGTTGCCCCCGCAAATTCGAAAAATATGGGGTAAATGGCTTGATGCTAACAGATTTGTTGCTGAAAGTAGATCTGTACTGCTGTTAACATTGGTTACCTACCTCATCCCACAAACTTCTGACGGTTCTCAGCCCTACAGTGCTCCTTTTGTATTTTGAAATTGCCTTACTACCTTGGTCAGATGTATGCCTATGATTCATGTTTGTTTTGTTCTTGTGTTGTTAAAACTTAATAAACAGAGTTATAAAAAAAAAAAACAGTACAGTGCAGAAGGGGTAAAAGGCACAGTAGATAAGATGTTCATGCCGTGGCCACAAGGGGGATCACTAGCAAAAGTAGTGTTACAATACATGACCACATACTTGCACACAGCATACACAGGAAAGAAATTGTAGAAAAGGTTAGCTATTTAAGAGCTCTGGAAAATGTACCAGGAGGAGCGGGAAGATCCGCCCCCTGAGGAATGGATGCTTAACCAGAGCAGGGAGGAAGGTGTTGAGCCTTCTGCTCCCCTTAATCCGCCAGAAGTAAATGGCGATAGTACGGAAGATGCAGGACTGTACCCATTAAAGGAACTGAAGGCGGCGACAGGGTATAGTAACCCAATATATGAACCGCCCGCGACTAAAAGAAAGGAAGCGCTCTTTAAGGTCTTGCAGGGCAAGAAAGAGAAAAGTGAACGATCGAATATAACCACAGATATAGAACGGGAGATTAAAAGATGGAAATGAGAAAAGGACAAAGATGACGCTTGTGCAGAACAAATGGATGGGTGGATAGATATTGCTTAAGCTTGATGAGAATAGCCTTGAGATAGTAAGGCAAGGAGAAGACCAAGACGAGCAAGATAAAGATAGGGAGCGAGAAAGGAGACTGAAAGAGGATAAGAACAAGAGAAAGAATAGACAAAGACGAGAGCAAATGTATCAGGGGGAACAACAAAGAAAGGAAGAAAGAGCAGAAGAACAAAGAAAGTATGACAAGAGGCAGAGAGCAGTTGAAGAACAAGACAGGCTAAGAGAGAAGAGGAAGAGGCTAAGAGATTACAGGATAAAAGAATGCAAAGACAAAAAGAAGAGGAAGTGCATAGAGCAAACGAACGAAGGGAAGAAAAGAACAAGAAGAGGAAAGGGTTAGATGGGAAGCGAAGAAGAGAAGGGAATTAAACATAGAAATTGAGTAAAAAAGGAGAGAGAGGGCACACAACATTGATCGCATTCAGACAGAGTTGATGGAACCGAGTCCAGTGATATCATGGGGCGACAGAGGAGTTCCTCCCGTCGCAAGGAGCAATGTCAGGACCATCTAGGGCGAAACTTGATGATAATTTTGAGATAGGAAGCATCAGAGATAGGATTGATAAATGTTATCAAGAGATTAGAGCAAAAGGTGTATCGAGAAGCAGGGGAAAAGATGATCGATCTCCAATTGACTGGTCATGAGGCAAAGAAGGCAGCCCGTTTAGTCTCGAGCATAGAGCATTGTCTTTGGACTAGCTGACTTTGAACAGAGATGAAAAGAATGATAGTAACACTAGTAAGGGATTGGATGTCAGACGAAGAAAAGAAAAACTTCCGTGGGGAGGAGGGAGAAAGCGCATGTGGCCTTGAAGGATGTATACTGTCAGACAAAGAAGTAAGATGGTCTGATCTGGAACAACCTAAGGATAGGACGCCAGATCCCATAGCATATCCCGAGTGACCCAAAGGATGATCACATAGTGAGACAGGAGAATCGCCACCATATGTGAGCAAGTTAAGGTCATTTCCAGGTAGAAGGCTATGCAGAACCATGGTCCCTGCTATGGATAGACAGACAATGGGAGCCGATTGGGAAATTGGGTTAACGCATTTCCCGTTATTGGAGATGGGAGGAGCTAGGCCACAGTATAACCCATGGCCACAGATGGATAAGGATCATTTAAGATGTAAACTCCCTAGTTTAATGGCGGGTGCGGCAAAATGGATTTATGAATTTGAAAAAATGACAGGGGACACCCTAGCTATAGGGGACATCAAGGGTCTCCTAGCAGCCATTCTTGGGGAAAGGGCTAATGACATTTGTACACAAGCAGGCTACTCAAGTGTTACAGCGCAGAATACAGCTCATGATCAAGTGCCATTTAATATAATAATTGTAGAGCAGACGTGTGGAGAGCTCTTAGGGTACAGTATCTTGACACGTCAGATATAGGTGTAATTATGTTACGTAAGATGCAAGAAGGTGAAGATCTGCGTGCTTCCCTCAAAATATTCAGGAACAGTGGACTTTGGAAACTCACGAGCCGTGGGGTAAATCGGCTGCAGTATTTTATCACATTTTATGTCAGGGACTACCAGAGCAAGTACAGAGACAGCTCAAGAAATTAGTGGGAATGGAAGCAAGGCCTTGGACGGAGATACAGTTGACCATAGTGCACCACTGCTGACTAATGCAAGAGAAAAATAAGAGAAGAAGGAAGAGGCTAGGAAGCTAGAGGAAGCCAAGTTAATTCAGAAATTCAGAAGAAATTGTCAAAATACACCATAGAGGGTGCAGTATTGACACGAGGAAAAGGGAAAGTAATGCAGCAACAAGCAATGAGTGCATCACAGGCAAATAACAAACGCCAGATGGACCAAGGAGGAAATGGGTTCATGCCCAGAGGCCGAGGGGTGGGCTTGAGAGGGTGAGGTAATTTTAAAAATAATCAAGGTGGCTTTCAGAATATGCAGAATAATAATCAGAATATGCAAGGAGGGTTTAATCAAGGAGGACAAGTTAGAAAAGCACCTCCTATATGTTGGACATGGGGTATGGCGGGGCATATTGCGCGCATGTGTGGAAGCCAAGGGTTTGTACAGGATGGTCAATTTTCAAGAGGAGGGACAGCTTATCTTCCTGCATATAACCCACAGGCTAGGACTGGATTATGGCGGTATATCAAGCGCTGCAATGCAGCAAGCACAACAGCCACAACAAGCACCACTGAATCCACCGCAAGGACAGTCACAGCATGCCCCCATGCAGATACAATAGAACGCAAACACAGGGCAGTTATCGACTCCTAGAATAGGACGAGCTTGTGTGGTGGGAGGAAGTCATTTAACAGGTACAGGGATGAGTATATATCCGCACCAGGACAGCTGACAAGTTGACGATGTGTTCAGTACTATCAGTAACACCAGACCCCCAAGAGGAACCACAGGTTGATGCAACGATAGGAGGCAAATCTTTTTCTTTTTTAGTAGACACTGGGGCAACTTGCTCATGTTTCGGGAGGGAACATTTCCGTTATTGGAAAATGCCATGAATGCTCAGGGCTTCTCTGGAGTTATAAGTAGAGTTCCTTTTACTGATGAATTGCCTGTCTCAACAGGAGAATGTGACATGTCTGTTCCATTATTGTATTCACGGCAGACACCAGTTAATATTCTGGGGAGAGATTTAATGACAAAGCTTAATATGATGATTTCTTTTACTAATGGTGGCATAGTGTGTTCTACTCCAGGGATAAAGTATTTAAACGTGGGTGAATTTATTATGGCATTTACAGGGCACATGGCCCTACGAGGAGTGCTAATGGAAGCTGAAGTCTTCCTTTATGGGATACGCATTTTGTTAACATGGCTACCCGGCTCAGTGGGAAAGACTATGAGAATATCCGATGAGTTCTTATTCAGGCCGCAGATATGAATGGACAAAGAGGGGGACGGATTTTTCCCTTAGAACTTGTTGCAGCCATAGTGCGAGGGGAATTGGCCATGCTCGAAGGATTTGACAAAGGCAGGCCATGGAGAACAGGGATTGCTATTGGGGAAGGGTATAGACTGACTGAAGTCACAGATGAGGATATGTTTAAAGATGATTCAGCAGATGATGAAGTAGTCTTTGAAATGAATATCACATATTGTATCAGAATAGAGAAAAGAGGTCCCACAGAAAATGATGATAGTACGGCAGCGTTTGGCATATTTTGACAAGAACTTTGAGAAAGTGCCAGCCTCGTTATAGACTACAGCCCCTGTGACGTAGGCCTATTGAAGGGGTAGGAGAAATTAAGATTAAACTGAAGCCAGGAGCCATTTTACCTCGAGCAAGGCAATATCCCATGTCTCAAGAGGCGGATGAGGGTATTTTTAAAAATATTTCCGCACTAATGGAACATGGTATCCTAGTGACATCAGAGTCACTGTATAATACTGCAGTGTACCCTGTGAAAAAAAAATCAAAGGGGTGTAGGGAGGGGTCACAGCGTTTAATCCAGGGCATGAGGCCAATTAACCGATTGTATAGGCAGAGATTCCTCCAGTTCAAAATCCAGCAACAATATTATGTAGTATCCACATTGAGGCATGATATTTCACCGTGAATGACTTGAAAACTTAGTTTTTCTCAATCCCGTTGCATACCGACTCCCAAGATTTGACGTCATTTACTTTTTGCAAGACTAAGCTGAAAATCACTCGTTTACCTCAAGGGTACTGTGAGTCTCCATCAATCTTTAATAGGGTCCTTCAGATGGACCTCAGCAATATTGATTTGAAAAGTGTTGTGCTGGAGTACGTGGAAGATATTTTGGTTTGTAGCATGACAGAAGATGAGTGCAGACAGGACTCGATTCAGTTAATGATTATCCTAGCAGTCAAGGGATATAAAGTGGGCAAAGAAGTTACAGTACTGTCAAGAAGAGGTGGTGTACATAGGCCAGTTGATTTCACATGAGGGGAAAAAAGGTCACACCTGAAAGGGCTGAGGCAATTATGAAAACAGCCAAACCACATACGATAAAGCAAATGCAGCAGTTCCTGGGATTATGCAACCATGTTAGAGCATGGGTATTTGAATATGGTTCATACAGAAGACCACTTTTGCAGGATCTAAAAGAGGCACAGGTAAACAAGAATAAAATAGAATGGACTGAGGAAATGGAGGAGGGATTGGGAGAATTTAAAAAAGCAATTTGTACAGCTCCAGTTTAGGAATTCGCAATTATTCTGAGGAGTTCTACCTGTTTTCACACATGAATGGGACAGTTATGACCGCAGTGCTTACACAGAGGACAACATTGGGGTACAAACCTCTGTCATATTACAGTGGGATTTTAGACCCAGTTATGAAAGGACACTTTCCTTGGGAACAATCGCTGGCAGCAGCCGTGTTCGCCATTGAGAAGTCTTTTAGCATTGTAATGGGGAGTTCTACGACATTATTCTTTGAGCATGCTTTGTTTGATGTTTTGGAAAAACCTAAGGGTACGTTGACAACCAAGAGAATATCTGCATATGAAGTGGTTATATATAATTCTGCTATTAAGATAGTCAGGTGCAGAATAGTGAACCCTTCCACATTCGTAGCTGAGCCAGTGGCAGAGGGTGAGCATGTGCATAACTGCGCTAGTTATGAAGAGTCAAATGATGACACACCGCGTTTAAAAGAAAACGCACTGTCAGGAGGAGAGATTCTCTATTGATGGGTAGTCAAAAACCAATCAAATTAATGGAGAAAGAGTGGCTGGGTCAACCTTAGTGAGGCATAGAGAAAATGGGGAATTTTTAATTGTGGCAAGCATAAGGCTGCCATCTCACTTTTCAGCACAAACAGCAGAATTGGTGGCGCTTATTATCGCACTTCAGAAATACGTAGGGGAGGAAGTGACGGTGTAAAGTGACTCCGCCTATTTATTTTATTTTTTATTATTAAATGTTTGGTTTACATTCAAACCTCTCATCTTGCTTCTTTTGTATTGATTACTCAAGTTGCGTAGAGTTAGCTATAGGAGTTATATCTGTAGCCTTTGTCGTAGTTGATGATTTTTACTTCAGCTTCTTATTTTCTTTCGTCGTAGGGATGCGTTATCCTGCTTGTCTATTGTTCATGATGTTGTTCCAAAATTATATTAAAGCAAACACTAATTTTCATCCTTGCCCACCGATCTTCAGGTGTTAGGGCGAATTCGGTTTCCATAAACCATTCTCTATATTGCTGTCTTTTTTCATTTAGTGCCGGACATATCATGATTATATGATGTAGGCTCTCAGTCATTCTGGAGTTCTTGCAAAATCAGCAGTATTTTTTGTTTTCGGGGATTTGTTTCCCAGCTGCCATTATTTCTCGAGTCGGAAGGATGTTCAACCGTAGTCTCATAAATGTGTCTCTTATTTCTGAAGACGGAAATATTTGCAAGTACGAAGGTAGTTGGTTAATTCTTCTATTATCAGATGTACTGTGTATGTTATGCCGGTATTTAGCTTTCTCTTGATTAGTCTTTAGCCAGTCATTCTCTTTTAATTTGATTTTCACTTTTTGTGGTCATTCTAGTAGCATTTCCATGGATATGTCCTGTTCTTCTCTTTTTGCTTCTATCGCTGTTTTCCATATTTCTAAGGCGTGTTCTGTGTTATAGATTTTCCCAGTCCTGAATATTTCAAGCGGAGGGATATTGGATTTGGTCATAATTCTTCTGTAGAGGTCGAGTTGTTTCCATAGGACAATGGATTTGAGCGATTGGAGTGCAAGTTCAGCTCTAATTTGTGTGGTAGGCAGTGATATTGGTAGATTCAACACTTTCTTCCAAAAGCTCCCTTCTAATTTGTCCCAGATGTTGCTGTTGATGTTTATCATTGTTTCCGCTCCATATGCTAGTATAGCTGTTACTTTGTGCTTATAGAACGTAACTACTGGGGTCAGTGAACATTTTCCGTACTTTCGATGAATTATTTTCGCCTGTCGGGCTAAGGAAAGGGATTTCTCTCAAAGATGTAGAGCCCATTCTTCCTCTGTCGGCGATTGGGAGATCCATATTCCTAAATATTTTATGGTTTCCACTTTTTCCATTCTTTCCTTTCCTATACAAAAGGAGGCGAGCTATCGATTGATCTTATTTTCTTTCTTTAGTGACATGATTTTAGTTTTCTGCGTATTTATTTTTAGTTTGTTGTTTATCATGTATTCTTCTAGTTTTTCTAGTGCAATCTGTAATAGTCTCAGTGTTTTTGCCAGGAGCACTATGTCATCTGCATACACGATGCAGGGTATTGCAGTGTTATTTATTTTGGGAGGGTTTATTTGAGGAGTATAGATATTTATTTCAAGGTCTGCCATGTACAGGTGAAATAGAGTGGCTGCCAATGGGCATCCTTGTTTCAGGCCATTCCATGTTCTTATTTGTTCCGTGAGTGAGCCATCGTCGTATAAGAGTTTGATTGGTTTGATGATATCAGTTGGGCACTTCCATTCATTTAGTTTTTCCCATAGATTGTCTCTACTCACGGAGTCAAAAGCCAGCCGTAAATCAACGAAGGCAGCATATATTTGCGTTTTTGTTCTTATGGCTTCATGTTTCTTTATGTTTAGTAGAAATAGATTAATATTGGTGCCTAGTGTTTTGATGAATCCAGTTTGTCTTGTTGCGTATTTCTTTTCTTTGTTTGCCCATCTGTCCAGTTTTCCTAGTATTAGTTGTGTGAATATCTTCCCCAAAGGATCGAGTAGAGCCAAACGTCGGTAGTTTTGCGGTTCTTTTGTGGAGCGGTGTTTGAATATGGGTATTAGTATGGCTTGTTTCCATGTGTTTGGGATCTTTTTTGTGTTTTGTATCATCTTGAATATGCTCTCACAGATCGCTACCCAGACTGCTGGATTCTGCTTGATTACCATATTAGAGAGGCCGTCTGGGCCTGGGGCTCTGGAGATGTTTTGAGTACGTATTGCCTTTTGCAGATCTTCCTGGTCCCATTCCCATTGCCATACTGTTTGTTGTATTTTATGGATTTTTTCTTTTGGTGAGTTATTAGTTCCATAGATCTCTGTGAAGTATTCCGTCCATCTTGCTTCTGGAACATCAGTGATCAGGCTGTTTTGCATTTGTGTTTGATCATGCAGTAACACCCATAGTTGTCTCTTGTTTTTATTGTTTTGTGTCCGGAGCATCTTCTCTGCGTCATCATGCATTATCATAGCTTTGTTGTTCTTAGTCCAATTTCTATATTGTTGTTTTGCAGTTTTGATTTCCTTGTATTTTTCTGGTAGATTTTGTTTCATTATCAATTTTATTTTTGTTCTCGGTTCTCTTTTCTTTATTATTATTTTCTCGTTGTATGCATGAATGTGTTTCTTTGTTAGTTGCTTACCATTTGTTGTATTCTGGGATCTGTATGGTAAAAGCAATCATCCATAATTCATTTTTTGGAATTCATCTAGTGTTGAGTTGTTCATTATATTTGGTAGTTCTTCCATTGTTTTTTTTCCAATTCTTAATCTGTTTTTTCCGTTGTTTATTTCAATATTTGTTGAGTTTATTTTGTCATTGGGCATTTTCCCAGTGTTCCATTACCTTTCCATTATGTAATGGTCGCTCGCTTCTGTTTTGATGTTTGAGGATTCGCTCAATTCTTCATGTATATCTTTGGTCATGTATACATAATCGATTATGGCAGTGGAGTTGCCCCTTGCCCAGGTTTCTTTATGCCTTCCGGTTGCTATGTCGAGGCTATCCGATCTCCTCAGGTTCCTGCATCTTAATTCCTTGGTCCAGCATTTGGCTCGGGGCGAGAGATGAGATTCTTCTAGTTCTTCCCCTTTTTTAATAAATATGTGGATATTTAAGTCTCCACATATTATAAATTCTATCTCATTGTATTTTTCCTTGGTGTTGTCTATTGCTGATGCTACCATGTCTATACATCTCTCATCCGTTATGCTTGCCGGGTTCCTGTATAGATTCATTAATGCCCATATGCGGTCCTTCTTGTGATTCGTAGATGGAAATTGTTTCTCTTTGTTTTCCGTTTTGTACTTGAGTATTGTAATTTGAATCCACGTATTTAGATTTTCATATTCTACTATGTCGATGTTTCTGCCATTTTTAATTATGGTTAGAAGTCCAGAGGACGGTCTGCCCTTTTGTTTTTGAATTGCTGGGTTCATTATTATTGTATAGCCGTCGGATATAGGTTGTTGTGTTATCCATGATTCTTGGATGCAGATTATGTCAGCCATTATGAGAGTCGGATACGTATTGAATAGGTGGCTATGTCCCCTGGTGTTCCATGAGCATAATATGGTGTTGTACATCTTGTCTTCCTTTGATTGTTATCTTCTTCGGTTATAGATTTCTTCTATACCTGTTGTTGGCTCTTCTTGTATCCTCCATATTCCATATTTTCTATAGAGCTCGTGTTGGTTTTGATATTCTTTATTATCGTTTGTTCTTGTCTCGCACATATGCTCTTCATTCTCGTGCTCAGGTGGTGTGCTTTCGTATTCATGGCCCCTTTCATACATACTTTCATTAACCCCTGACTGTCTCCAGTTTGCGGTTTGTTTTTTCCTCGCTATGTTTGGCAATTCTTCGATCAGAGTTAGTTCAAAACCTAGCTGATTGAAGATTGATTTATTAGCTATCATTCTGTTCAATGTTTTTTCGGCATCAAAGGTGATCTTCACTTGGTTTGTTGTGATGTCATCGCAGAATTCTACTGTTAGTATATCTTTCGTTACGATTTCTTTCATATTTGGGATGGCTTGTATCAATCTTAGAACATTACTGCGGTTCATTATTAAGTTGTCACTTTTTGTTATTATTCTTATTAATTTTATTTTCTTATCCGCTTTTTCCATTTGTTGGCTTTGCGGGTGAACGAATGTAGGTAATTTTATTGCTTTTTCTGTTTGGTCAGGGGTTATTTTGTTCTTATAGTTATTGTTTGGATATGCCCTTGTCGGTGTGAATTGATTATTCAAGCCTGATGTCAATTCATTGTCATCTTCCCATTCGATTTTTGATATCTCATCAAGTGTCATTTCGTATCTTGATCTTTCTTGGGTTTGATCTTCTAGTTCTTCTTCGTATTCGTCCAGCGTAATCAAGGATGCCTCTGCAATTTCAATTTGGGCATCTTCTGATTGATCGATTTCGTCTTCCATATATGTTGGTAGATTGATTAGTTTGTCTAATTCTGTGTCCTCCGTTTTGTGGTCTGCGATTTTCATTTTCTCTTTAGGTTCAATGTTGTCTTGTTTATTATGCTGTAATAATTTTTTGTTCTGCTGCGTTTTATTATTTGTTTTTGGGTGAGGTTCTTTTGCGGGGTTTGTTAAATTTTTCCTGTTTTATCCTGTTCTTTGTTCGGTTGTGTCCTGTTTCCTTTTATAAAGATTTCGTACATTTCTATTTTTTTCGGTTCAAGTATCGGTCTCTTATCGATTTGTTTGCCCTTTTTTTCTTTGACTCTGTCTATATAGTTGTTTGTCTTCGTCTCTTTTAGAGGTTCCCCGGTTAGGTCAATTAAGTTTGTTTCTTCGGGGAGATATTACTTTTTGCTTCTTGTCTTTCTGCTGCCTTTGTAAATTCGCTGTTCTCTGCCGTTTCTTATTGTGTCGTCGCTTTGTTTGTACTATGATGATTTGGTAGAGACATCTGCATTGGTTTTTCTCTGTTCACTGTTGTCATCATTGTGATTAATGCATGGGTCAAATCTGTTTTTTCGGCTCTGTCGCTGCGTGCGATGTCAAATAACCTTGTTTGTCATAGATGGCTATTTTGTGCTTTGATTTCAACTCTCTCCGGTATTTTATTCATTAATTGTTCTAGATAGTCTTTTTTTAGAATGTACCAATGCAGTGAGTGTTGTTTGATCTTTTATTGAATCAACTAAGGACTCTTGTAGCTTCATGTATGGCAATAATGATTGTGTTGTAGTTGTTAACATATTTTGTAGGTCTAGCATTGAAGTTGGTATAGACGCTATCTCTTGCTCATTGTGGTGATTGCATCTGCATTTGTCTAGTGTTTCTGGGTTTGGACTGTGTTTCCTCGAAGTCGGCTTGCCAATCATTATTGTTTTGTAAGCTTCTATCTCTGTCTATATTTTCTTGATCCTTTGATGTTAAATCATTTCCTTTTTGTTGCTTTCGAATCAAGGTGTCCGTCTCTTTTTTTCTTGCAGATGATGATGTACTGCCAAAGACCTCTTTTCTTCTTTCGTGATTCCTCATTAGGTTTTCAATTTTGGTTATATCCAGAGATAGTCTTGCAGTTTTGAGATTTGTCTGTTCATCTTTCTTTGTGTCGAGTTGTTGAGAATGTCTGCGACTTTCGTACAGAGCCTGCCATCTCTTTTGTGCTTTAGCTGCTTTTTCTTGCTGGGTTATGTGTTTTCTTTCTTTTTCGTCCTTTCCTTCTTGGATGGCCGGCAGCTCTTGTACCTTCTCAGTTTTATTGATCTCTTTCTCCTTTGTTTCTTGCTTATTTTCTTGAACAGAGGTTGTTATGCTGTTTCGTTCATCATTCAGGGTCTCTTTCACTACATCTGGGTATGTCTTTGGTGTTAGATTCTCTAGGGGTTGTGTTTTTGTTGCTTCCGTATGGTATGATATGCATGTGTTGTAGTTCTGGCGTCTCCATTATCTTTCTTCTAAGATTCATATGCGGGGGGGGGGTTAATTCAGCGGTTTTCCTGCGCTTTATTGAACGTGTCATTAAAAGAGTAAAGCTTTGTAAGGTACGCTTTCTTGAGCTTTCTGATACTGGCGAATATATTTTCTCTTATCTAAAATAGGTTTCTTTATTTATTTATTTTTTTGCTGGCTGCTATATAGCATGTGTTACTTGCTGTGTCCGTTGGCTTCCCTTTGAGATACTATGTTGTAAGCTGGTAGTTTCAGGGTCTGTCTCCTGTATGTGCCTCCCAATGCGTAGTTTCTTATGGTGGATCAAAGGCTGTTTGCCCGCAGTTTGTATAAAAGTATCCCTATAGGATTATTAATAAATGTGGTTGGTGTTTTAGGGCGGCTTGGACAGTTCGGTGGTGATTTCCGCATCTTGCTCTTGCACCAAAGCAGCCAAACAGCCTAACAGCCTAACAGCACCAGCCCTTCTGCCACCAGGGCTTACGCTGCAAGGGTGGCTTAGCCGTCAATAAATGCAGCTGTAAGATCACGTGATGAGTCACGTGAGTGCCGCAGACTCTGCCTCCTCCAGGAAGCGAAAAACAGATCAGCAAGAGCCTCGCTGGGCTCGCAGTGCTGTGCAGGTAAAAAGAAAAGCTCCCAGGGCGAGTTTCACGTGCTCTCACTTGAGCGGTCCTTCAGTTCTGGTCACACACCAGCCTATATGACGTCAACCGTGCACGCAGGGATAGCACGTTGGAAAAGGGGGGGCTACCTCAGAGCGGACGGCACTCCTGTGCAACACGCAACATTATTGGACAGACTTATTAAGGTACTACAGCTCCCAGCAGCCATTGCAATAGTTCAATACGCAGAACAAACTAAGAGAAGTGATTTTTTTCACGCAGAAACGAAGCCGCAGACGAAGAAGCCCAAAAGGCTTGCAACTTCTTCAGACATCTCGAGTTTTGATAGTCCTTATACAAGAAAGGCGGAAATTATGGCTGTGATCATGCAAGAAGGTTTTAATCATTTGCCAAAAACACAGTGAATGGAAATTCAAGGAAGTGCACCGAAGGAAGAGCAAGAATTGTGCAAACAAAGGGGTTGTTCTTTATCCCCCTTCTGAGGCATTATGGCGGCAAGATAGCACTGAGAAGCCAGTAATGCCAGTAGCAATATTAAAGGTGGCGCTTAACAGCTGCACTACCCTGCGCATGTAACTAGAGAAAGACACGTAGCAACTATTGCAGAGGATTGGTTTGTACCAAATCTTTTAGAACATGTTGCTTTTTATGTAGTAAATTGCACCCTATGTCAAATGTTTACTGCTGGGCACACATTGCGAACAATCAGGGGAGTGATTCCTAGATCGAATGGTCCTTTTCAGCATTTACATATCGATTATGTTGACAAGCTGCAAGTCTGTAGTGGATACCAGTATATGATAGTGGTGGTGTGTCCCTTTTCGATATGAATCGAAGCGGGTC
This sequence comes from Ambystoma mexicanum, assembly GCF_040938575.1. Lineage (NCBI taxonomy): Eukaryota > Metazoa > Chordata > Amphibia > Caudata > Ambystomatidae > Ambystoma > Ambystoma mexicanum. Next base: position 984,361,799 of record NC_090928.1, on the reverse strand, counting down.
CATGTACACACCCTGGCGCCACTTGCACAGCAACATTTTTAGAACGAGAAGTATTTCCAAGAGGGGGAGTATGTGAGGTGCTAAGATCTGACAATGGCCCTGTCGGGGGGAAATTCTGCCGGGGTCGGCCGGGCCGTCCGCAGACCTCCGGGAAGGGAGGCCCCAACTCCTCCCGTATATCCCAAAAGAGATAGAGTATGAGACACACGCAAGAAGCAAGGTGACTCTGCTGTTTATTAGACAAAACGGCAGGGATGGGTCAAGGAGCGTACGCGTCCGTCCTGTCACACACACAATCGTGGGGCTCGCAGGCCCTTTTTACCTTAGTATGACGCGCTACTTGCGTCACTTGGAAAGTTTAGCAAAAAACCTATCTCCACTCTGGATTGGTTACTCGAGTGGTAGGGTTAGTATAGCATACATATAGAGAACGGTATTAGTGTTTGAGGGTTAGTCAGGTGGTATACCTGGGCTGTCCCTTCAATTTGATACATGAAAATTGTTACATGAAGACCTCTGAGGATTGGTCAATGTTAATGGCGTCAGTGATAGGAGCCCCATGTTCTGATTGGTCCGCTCGCGAGCCTCCCAGTCTGGGACTATCGCTGTTCCCAGCTCGCGGTGCACCTGTAATTTGCAACAATGTTTTAATATGGGTAGGTGTAAACAATGTGAGGATTTATTCATATGTTGGGAGGTCGACTACTCCCACTGCTGCAGATGTCCAATGAGTCTTTTAATTGTATCTGCCTGTGTCTTGAAACGTGGGATTCAGGCGTCTCCTTCCTCCTGCGCTTGGCATCTTGTCAGGTTTGGCTTTGTCACGTGAGGTGGGACTGTGTTTGAGGCAAAATTCAACACAATTAATATTGTTTTTCCTACTGTGTGCCTGGTTTATCTTGCAGGTGCGACCTTGGCGTTGGCTTGCAGCGTGCGAGATTGCAACATCGTGCCCTTGGCGGTGTGCTCTCGCCGGGCTCATTCTGCAGGGTCAGCAACCCAGTTCTTGCTCATTCAATGTTCATGGAAGCTTTTGCTTGCGGCCTACTTGGGCCTGGTGCATAGGTGGAACCGCTTGATGCAGAGCGCTTTAGGGTACGGTATCATATTGCTCTATCCTCAGTATCGTGTCTCCGTTATATTCTTCATTATGGTACATGGTTCTTAGAAGAAGCGTGAGCAAGCCTTTTTAGATAAGTTCATGATGCGTCTTGCGTTTCTGCATTTTGAGAGCCTATGTGGAAAATAATAAAGATGCACGTCTGTGAGTATGTCCGTCGCCTACGTCATAGCACTGAGTATATTCTTCGTGTGGATTGGTGTGGGAGTGTCTGGTGTGCATGTTTGCACAGGTGTGCTGACCGTTGGCTAGGTCGTCATGGCATCTCTAACGATGTGTAGGTTTAGTCAAGTTGATCCGTGCCGCAGGTGTCGGCATGGACAGGGCGGGCTGCTGGGCAGGTAGATGGGCACATCCGTATGTTCCTGTACCAGGGTATTTGGTCGTCTGGTAGATAGGCAAACTCTTCTCGTGGAGGGTGTCTAGGCCTTGATCCTCTAGGCCAGGCGCGAGAGGGGAAGGCCGGGAGCCTGTTCTTCCATTCTCCCACTTCAGTCCCCCCTCTGGTCGACTTGTCGACCACAAACATATCCTTTTCTTTATCTCCTCTTACTCTCCATATTTTAGTTATTCCTCCCCAAATGTCCATAGTGGTTAACATGGTCTTCAAATGACCATACATATATTCACAGGTTCCTCCAGGAGTGCAGTATACCCATTTCCCTATGTAGCTCCTTGGGTTTCTTGGGTTTTCGAGCTTCACAGATGGTGGGTCCAGGTGGTTGGTAATGATCTGGTTGCGCAACTTCTCTCTCTCTTTTATGATTGGGCCTGTGTGTTGGCCGTCATCTGTTGGCATCAAGAGGTGTATACCAACCATTTCGATCATCTCGTCTGTGGTGCGTGCCTTCCGGGCCTTCCAAAATCTTATTATGATCAGTGCAGCTCCAGCCAAAATAGTACATCCAACTATAATCTTCAGTCCATCTGACAGCCAAGATGGCATCCATGACCATAATATTGAAAACCAGCTCTCATCCTTTTTCACACCTTTACTTTCATCCATCATTTTTGAGTGCATCTGGGCCAATTGTGACACAGCTTGCGTGAGTGTACCATTGTCAGCATCGTTAGCAGGAATGAATGTGCAGCATGATTGTCCTATCTTTGCGCAAACTCCTCCTTCCATTGCTGTGAGGAGGTCCAGTACATATCTGTTCTGTAGTGCAACCATTCTTACTGCTCGCAATTCCTCTTTTATTGTGTTGAATCCATTTACTGTAGAGTTAATTGTCATCATTAGTTCCCACCTAGTTATCTGGAGCCATTTCGCGTTTGCGTAGGCCTGCAGTCCAGGATGTATTATTGAGGAGAAGAACATAGCTGCTCTGCTGAATAGTCTGTGTTCCGGCGGAATTGAGGTGAGTGCTGTTTCCGACCTTCCCCACAGGTAATTTCCTGTCAGAGGTTCTCCTTGTCTTTTCCTTCTGTTGAGGAGTGTTGTTGCCGTTGCGTCGGTTCTCTGGCCCTTTCTGAGGCTGTGCAGATCTCCTCTTCCTTTTGTTCCCTTCATCCATCTGGGGGAAATTCGCCATATTCACATGCTTCTGGGGTAACACTAGTGATGGTACATTAACGTGTACTATAGTGCATACACCATTCCACAAAGGGGGCAGTGTGTGGTACGCCTTGTCTCCACAGGCCCAGTAATGGTACATTACTACTGCTGTTCCTGCTCCCCCCTCAGGTAACTCCATCACGCTTTCACAGTTGGTGTTGTATCCTACATCCACCTCTCCTTTATGTTGGTAGCAAACCTTAGGCGCAGTTAGCGCCAGTATTGTTATTGGGTCTTCATCCTTCTCCATCCACGTGAGCATGGGTACGTACTTGATCCAAGTCATCCAACATCTATGGTTATGTCCATCAATAGTTGAAATATTTTCTCTTGTTACCATGTTGCTGCCAACCACTCCTATGTCCCATTTGTTGTCCATGTACACCTTCCCTGTTATTATCATCAGTGGTCTTTCCCAACATCCGTTTTTACCAGGGACTTCAGTAGCGTACCAATCACATGGTAGGTATTGCAGTGTTACTTTCTTTGTTTCTCTTTTTTCAGGACCACTTGTTATGTATTTGAATCCTTCAGCATGTAAACTGCTCTTGTGGTAACTCAAATAAGTCTTAAGGAAGTTGTTTTCATATGGATATGTATCTCGTGTTTTCCACACCAGATGCACCACTGTCCCTTGAAATCTTCCTTTCGTCTGGAACAGTGCCAGGTATATTATACAAAGTGCTATTTTTCCATCTATCTCCGTGGCAACAAATGTTCGAGAAGCGCTCATGGCGTATGGGATCAATGAGCAAACGTAGCAGCTGTCTTCTGTTGTCTGCTTACCTATGTGGGTCATGTTTTGATACCATATGTTGTTTGAGATGTGTGCTGAATCTTGTACATAGTTGTCAATGCCTTTATTATCTGTGTATGTGCTGCGTTTAACTCTATTTTCCTTGTGTGGGATTTTACTAGTACCACCTGACATAACACCTGTTGCAGCTGGGGGTGGGGGTATATTAGGTTTGGGTACAGCAATAATATCAATAGCATAGCTGTACTGCCATACAGAGGCAGCCAAGAACCCGGTGATCATTAAAATCCCTATCAATTTTATTACAAATGCTAATTTCACCGGCATTTTGCTCTTACCTTGCTGCAGTCCGGCAGCTTATTCTTGCGACGTTACAGTTGCCCGCCTGAAAATTCTTAATATGCTTGTTATTAAGGTTAGTTATTGTTATTAAGCTCTCCCTATCAAGTAGTCATTCAGTGCCCAGGCGAAGAGCTGTTCCCACGCCAATCTAAGCGATCTATCTCTTAGGGTAGGCAAGTATGGTTGGAGGTGGGGCATTGAATGTTCTATGGCCAAGAGGAATGCTGTGTAGTAGACACGAACCCTCCTTCTTTTCAGGTACGTTGGCCGTTTTATTTCATATACAAATTGGTGTGACAATTCTCCTAGGTAATTATCGTCTGAGGGTACCATCTACTCCTGGGCAGTGAATTGGTTACTTATCTACTTTCTTAACAGTATAATAATACGCTTTACCTGCATGTGCGAGAGAAAAGAAAGAGAACATTCAGGTGTTTACATGTGTATATGTGCAAAACAATGTCCTTCAGTTCCGTTATTACTACAGTGGGTAGGGGGTCAATGGGCAGAGGGTTTGGGGCTCAACTGGCGGAAGTCTCTTTACCCTTTGATCGTGTAACCATGGGGTGGGCGGTATGGGGATCACCCCTTTCTGTTCTAATAGTTGTCTCTGGGGAATCTGGGGGGTGGCAGGGTATGGGGACACTTAGGCCGTTAGTAGTCTCTTCCTTTGTTGGTGACGCTGCTGTTGTTCTTTCAGTGGCCCTGTCGGTGGCGCTGGGGCGGGTCTGGAGTTTGTAGATCTTTACGTCGTGTAGGTGGTTCCAGGCACGTTTGTCCTGTAGTTTTACTGCTCTCGTTGATACCTCCTCTACCAGATGGGGGCCAGTGAATCGTGGACTGTTCCACTTTCTGTTGAAATTGCAGAGTAGTACGTGGTCACCTTTAGCAACTTTGCACAGTCTTTCCTTTTCCAATTCTTTATCCACGTCCTCTTGTTGATCGCTGTTAGACCCGCCCCGCGTGCGCTCGAGCTGTTGAGACACAAACGCTACACTAGTAATCAAAGAAGACACATATTGGTACATTTCATCACCAAGGACATCTGCAGTACTCTCGTGGTCAGTAAATGCTCTTGATGTTGGCGTTAGGGGAAGGCGCATTTGACGTCCGGTAACCACCTCGTGAGGGGTGAGGTGGTGGTCGGAACCTGGTCTATTCCTTAGTTCAAATAGGGCTAGCGGAAGGCAATACAACCAACTCTTCTTTGTTGTTTGCTGTATTTTTGCAATTGCCTCCTTTAATAGGCCATTCAGGCGTTCACATATACCGTTGGCCTGTGGGTGGTATGCACATGCAAATTTATGCTTGATGTTCAGTAAGGATGTGATGTGCTGGAACATTTCGTTTGCGAAATGTGGGCCATTGTTTGACCTCAGTACCTTGCACACTCCCCACCTGTGGAAGACCTCCCTCACTAGGAATTTAGCTGCTCTAAATGCATCTGGGTGTGAACAGGGCCCTGCTTCAATCCACCTCGAGAATTGGCATACTACTACAATCATATACCTATTTCCTTAACATACGTTGATCATATCAACATAGTCAATATGGAGATGTCAGAAAGGTCCCTCTGGCCGGGGTATAGTACCTCTTATCACCTTCAGAGTGTGACCGGCCGTAAACTGTTGACATGTGAGACAATTGCTGATAAAATTTGACACATGAGAATTTAACTCGGGGCAGAACCAGTCTTCCCTAATTCGTGCTGCAATTATTTCCTTGCCTGTGTGGGCTGGGTGATTTAGTTGGCTCAGGGCGGTGTTCAATAGTGCCAGTGGTATTACAATCTTTCCAGTGTCACCCTGGCGCCATAGTGCGTCGGTTGGTGACATTGTGTATCCTCTTTTTACCCATATTTCCTTTTCGGCCATTGGTGCAGCCGCTTGTAGCTCCATAATCTGTGTGGCTGGGAGATGGGTGTACCCTTCTCTTATCAACATCTCCTTAGCCATTCCCCTCCCTCTCCCTCTCTGTGACTCTGGGGGGTTCCATATCTCACCAAAGTATGCAGCATACTTCGCATGTGCGTCTGCTGCTGCATTCCCTTTTGAGATGTGGTCTTCACCATTGGTGTGTGCGGTACATTTGACCAAAGCTAATTCTTGGGGGTCATTTATTGCTTCAATTAGTTCAGCCAATAGGAGGGCGTGTTGCACTGGAGTGCCATCAGCTCTCCTAAACCCTCTTCTTCTCCATTTCGACAGCCCTGAGTGGACAGTGGACGTAACATATGCGCTGTCGGAATATATGGTCACTCGTTTGTCAAAGCTTTCCTTCAACGCCACAATCAGTGCAACTAATTCCGCTGCTTGAGCGGAGTAATGCTGTGGTAATTGTACACATTTCATTGCCACACACACCGGTACCTCCATCATTTTTACCACTGCTGCCCCAGTCCTCCTTATACCATCCCTTTGGTCGATAGTTGATGACCCATCAATGAACAGGAGCTCACCTCCCTCTAGTGCGTTTTCTTCAACCTTTCTAGTACATGAGTACATTTCAGTTATTTGCGTACAGTCGTGGGCATAATCTCCCTCCTCAATTACTTCTGCAAGGAACCTTGTAGGGTTGACCGTGCTACATCTAACAATTGATAGTTCAGCTCTGGATAAAATGATCTCATAACCTGATGCCCTTTGCGTGGTTAGGGTGGACTTAGGTTTATTCAATATCGCAAATAGTGCATGTTCCACAAACAGTGTAGTTGGGCACCCCATGGTGATTGCTGATGCTTTCTCTACCACAAAAGCAGCTGCGGCGAGACCTTGTTCGCAAGGGAAGTGACCTAACATCACAGGATCTAAGTGGCCGCTGTAAAATGCTACTGGTTTGTAGCCCATGCTTGTTTTTTGAGCCAACACTGCTTTCATTACTGCTGAGTCGCAATGTGAAAATATAAAAAATTGTTGCTCAGAGTCTGGGGATGCCAGTACCGGAGCAGTTGATATCGCATCTTTCAATTCATCAAAAGCCTCTTTCATTTCCATTGTCCACCGCAACTTTTTCTCCTCTTTATTAGCTTCCTTTAACCCCTCAAGCAGGGGTCCTATGTATGAGCTGTAATCAAATACCCATGCTCTACAGTAGTTGCACAGACCCAGGAACTGCTGCAGTTCCCTCACTGTTTGTGGCACTGGTGTGTTTGAAATGGCCTGTGCCCTTTGTGGTGCAATCTTTCTTCCATGTTGGGATATGAGCTGACCAATGTAAAGTACCTGTTCTTGACAGTACTGTAACTTTTCCATATCTACCTTGTAACCTTTTTCAGCCAATATTGTCAGCATCTTTAATGAGTCCTCTCTGCATGTTCTTTCGTTTGTGCTGCAAATTATTATGTCGCCGACATACTGCAACACTGTGCTTTCCACTTCAATGTTACCCAAATCCATCTGTATTACTCTGTTGAATATTGAGGGTGATTCGCAGTACCCTTGTGGTAATCTGGTGTGTTTCCACTTTGTGTTTCTGTAAGTGAAGCTTGTCAGATCTTGTGATTCTGGGTGCAATGGTATTGAGAAAAAAGCATTTTTAAGGTCGATCACCGTAAATCGCGATGCTTCCGCTGGAATGCCACACAATATTGTGGCCGGGTTTGCGGCTATGGGGTATTCTGCTTCTACTATGTTGTTCAAGGGCCTGAGATCCTGTATGAAGCGCCAAGACCCCCCTTTAGCCTTGCGCACTGGGTATACAGCCGTGTTACATGGCGATTCTGAGGGGACCAATATGCCATTATTTATAAGGGCCGTTATGGTTTCATATATGCCCTCATCTGCCTCTTTTGATAGTGGGTACTGTTTCACTCTGGGGAGTATTGCACCTTTTTTCAATTTTATCCTTACTCCCCCTATACTTTTTATGCACCCCACGTCATAGGGGCTAGTAGTCCACAATGATGTGGGTACCTTTGTCATATCCTCCTTAAAGAAGGGAACTGGGGTGGATGTGGGTGCCTCAAGTGCCATTGCAATTTTCTGTGCTACTTGTTTGTACGCCACTCTTAGCCATATTTCCACACTCATCATAAACACCATTTCACCTTCCTCCTTTTCTTCTGAGAACAGCTCCTCATCTGACACCTGGGTGAGCCTACATCCTTCTGCTAGTGCTATCACTGCCCTCCATGCTCTTCCTTCTCTGTCTTGGGCATGTACAGCAATGTAATCAGCTGTTGCTATAATGCTCTCAATGTCCACTGGAACCACCTTTCCTTCTGGTTCATTCACTGGTGTTTCTGGTCTGAACAAATAGGCTGCTGGCCTCCTCCAGATCTTTCCCTCTATCCCTGGCATCCATGCAAATGCCACGTCTGTCCCGTACTGGAAGAGTTTGCCATCTACTGGCTCCGCCCTAATCGCTATCTGTCCGCAGTATGCTTGCATAATCTGTCGTGCTGTGAGCATGTTAATCCCTGGAGTAGAGCAAATTATGCCGTCCTCAGTAAAGGAGATCGTCATATTCAACCTGTTCATTATGTCTCTCCCCAGTATATTTACTGGTGAGGCACTATAATATAAAAGTGGAACTGACATGTCATAATCTCCTATAGATAAGGGAATGTTATCAGTAAAAGGAACCAACCCTCTAGCCCCAGAGAATCCTTGGGTGTTCATGGCTTCGCCTGACATCTTAAATTTACCTTCCCTTATGCAAGACCGTGTCGCCCCGGTGTCAACAAGGAATGATAATTTTTTGTCACCTATCGTTACCTCTATACGTGGTTCCTCCGCACTATTAGGTGTTACTGACAGGATGGGACACACCAAGGCCGTCTGTGGGCTGTCCTATTGAGGGTACAACGATTGACCATTTCCTGTGTAAGGGTTGTGTCCCAGGACCGTCACCCTACCCAGTTGTGTTTGTTGTGCTTGGGGTTGTTGTGTTATCGCTACCTGTTGTTGTGGCAGTGAATATGTCTGTGGCTGTTGTTGTGTTATTAGTTGTTGCTGTTCATTTCCCTGTTGCAACGTCTGCTGTTGCGGTATGCCCTGCTGTTCCTGTGTGGCCCTCGGTTGCCCCTGTTCACTCCATGATGGTGTTCCTGGTCTTACTCTACATGTGCGCGACATGTGCCCTACTAATCCACAACTCCAACACACCGGTGGTTCCCTACTCTGCCATGGAAAGCTCCCTGTATTGTCCTGGTATACTGGTTGCCCTGTGGGGTAGGAATTTGTAAGTCCTCACACCTGCTGTTGTGTGTTATATCCGTATCCTCTCCCTCTCATAATTCCTCCTCTTCCCCTGTTGTAATTATAATACCCAGCTCCTGGCATTGAGTATCCTCCTCCCATGTTGGTCGTGTATGGTTGGAGTGGCGGCACCTGTTGTGTTATAGTCTGTGAGGGTGGTATTTGGGAGGGATCTTGTGCGGCCACTACTTGTGTGGGGCTTTGGGTCATTGTTATAGGTGTAGTTATTAGTGCCCCTTCCATTGTGTATTTAGTAAGTTTTTTCTGTACTAGTTTAGCCTCTTCCGTTTCCCTGTCCTCTTCCTTTTGTTTCATTTTTCCTTGCCATGTCCTGCAATGGTGCACTATTGTCAGTTGTATTTCTGGCCATGCCTTTGCTTCCATTCCCACTACTTTCTTCAGTTGTTTCTGAACTCCTTCTGGGAGCCCTTGTACTAGTATATGATAAAATATTGCTGGTGTTTTGTCCCATTGTTCTCTAGTTTCCATGCGCCACTTCTCTTGGATTTCCTGGATATAATCAACAGGATCTTCGTTCTCACGCATCTTGCGTGAGGTAATTGCTCCTATGTCTGATGTGTCTGGGTACTGTACCCTCAATGCCTGCCATAGTGCATGTCTGCAGTTTGCGAATGGTGCCCCATCATGCGATGTGTTTGTTATTGTTACCCCAGGGAATCCCGCTCTCTTCCCAATGTCATCCGCTGCATCCCCTAATATCGATATTAGAAGGCCCTTTACGTTTCCCACTGCCAGTTTCTGTCCTGCGGTGTTTTTTTCCATTTCATATATCCATTTACCCGCACCTCCACTTAGTGATGGGAGCCTGCACTTTATATTCTCTTTGTCTGTATGCTTCCAAGGGACGTACTGTGGTCTAACTCCTCCCCTCTCCAGACGTGGCATTAGGTTATGTCTCGTTTTACCCTTTGTGTTCCATAAAATCGAGTCCTCACACCCTTCCTCTTCTTCCCTCTCTTCTACATCGTCAATTTCGTCCGTATTTCCCCTGCTCGTAACTCTTTCTTCTCCATCCTGTCCCCTTCTTCCATCATTTCCTGTATTTAATGTGGGCGTGTGTAGTCGTCCTTCCTGCCTGCGTCTAGGGAGGTCTCTAAGCCGATATGCATAGGGTGTCAGTTCGTCTGTGAAGGGCGCAAGTTTTATTGTACGTAATGAGCGTGAGGTGGTTGAGCATGTAGGGTGGGGTGGGAGAGGGCGTGATGTGGACGGTGAGGCCTCATGTGTCTCTCTTTCCGCTATGCCTTGCTCTTCCTCCTCACTTCTCTCCAGTTCATCCTTTCTCCTACGGATCCATGGTGAGTCTGTGTTGGTCCGGGTGATGTATAGTTTATCTAGGCTTTCCCTTTCACTGTTTCTTCCTTCCTTCTCCACTCCTCCTTCTTCCTCACTACAAAAGTCACTCATAAACGGCATCCCCCACTCTGTCTTTTTTCCCTTGATTGTTACTGTTTTTAAGTCTATCAGGTCCGGTTCTCCCTTTTCTCCTTTACCAACCGCTCCCCTTTGCGCTGATGTTGTTGCTACTTCTGTGTCTCTATATACATCCCCCCCTTACTTCACTCTCCCTTCTCCTATCTTCTCTTTCTCCTTCATTTCTCTCCTCCATCTCCCTACCATTTTCCTCCCTTTTCCTTTTTAATTCCTCCATTACTTCACTACTCACCTTTTCCAATATCCTTTCATCCTCTTTCTTCCTTTCCCATCTCACCCTCTCCCTTTCTAATATACTCTCTATCACCCTCCCTTCTTCGTATTTCTTAGTCGTTTCTGATAGTAATCTCTTCTTCCACATTGCCATTTCTCTTTCTTTCTCTTCTTCTTCCCTTTTCCTCTCTCGCAGCACTGCTCTTGATACCCTTTCTGCTGCTGCTTTTACCCTTTCAGCTTCTCTCCTTTGCTCCTCAGTTCGTTCCCTTATTTTTTCCAATTCGTTCTTACCTTCTTTCCTTTCCCTCGCTCTCCCTCTTTCCTCCCTCTCGAGCTGTTTGATCAGTTCGTTCTGCTCATCCCTTAACTCTGCTAGTCGTTCCTCCAAAATCTCTTCCTTTTGTCGTAACAGCTCTTCCCCTCTCATTCCACTCTCCCTGGTATTATCCTCGTCTGTTTTCCTTACTACCTCCTTCTCTTCTCCTGTTAATGAACCTCGTAATTTTAATAGTATCTGTGCAGCTACCCACTCATCATGTCCTATTTCCACAGTTTGTTCTTCTCCAGTCCTCCCCTCCCCTGCTGGCATCTTCCTATGAGCCACATATGGTGGAGGGCTGTATGCCGGGTTCGAGTACCCCTCAGCCGCCCTTAACTGTCCTCTTCCTATTTCTCCTAATTCTCTTAAAGGGTACAACCCCTCTCCCTCTGTTTTCACTACCTTTACGAGGGGTATATCGTTGCTCGGTTCCTTTTTTATTTCATTTGATTTATTATTCTTTTCTCCTCCCTCTTGTCCGTTCCCCGTGTTCTTTGGGTCTTCACTCCCCTTTTTCCCATCCTCTCCTTCCTCCTTGATCTCTTTTTCTTCCGGTATTTCCCCCACAGTGAACATTCCATTTGGTCCTGGTCGAGACCCCTGGAACATCCTCCATAAGTTAAACACCTCCACGTGGTTTGTCAACTTCTTCCCTTTGTATGTATTATGCAAATGGTTTAATAGTGAATGTTGGGTATATGGATTGAAGCTACCATTAGGCGGCCATGGTGTTATCATTTTGTTGTCCGTCCCCTGTGTCCATTCTATGCTATACTTGATCAGTTTCTCCCTATGGGGTGACAGTGTGGTACATATGTGTTGTAGTGGGGTAGTGAGGGTGTTCCCCCACCCTCCCGATCCTGTCCCATGTGACATAGTAGCGCTCCACTTGTTACCCTTCCCCTATTTGGTAGCAGTTATCTCACTAGCAGTTTACAATATACAGCCTTATATCGTTACCTGGCCCCGCAAGTTTGGGGACTTGCGATAGTCCGCTAAGGAAAATTATAAAAATATAGTATTTACATTTGTATATTTTCTTCTGTCTTTCTTCCTTTACACGACACCCTTACGGCCCCCTGCGGCCGAGGCGCACGTAGACCCCTGCGGCTGCGTACCCCTTATGACGTTCTTATACAGTCGTCCTATTTTCACTTGCTCCTCCTCCTTCTTCTACACTTACCGTGGCCGGCGTTCTCCGTGCACAGCCACGTCCCCCGTTTCGCCTTTCCTCGATCAATTCATTACCGTTTATCCCCATTTCCACTCCCTTACCACAGTTCTCTTCCCCACCACTCTCAGAAAGAAAGATGCCTTGTGCTCGGGATATCCTATGAAAGCCCTACTGGTGACGTCACCGATCTCTTCGAGCTACTGGTAAGTTCTTCATATATTCTTTAAGTTCAAAATACACTTGCAATCTACCCCCGTTAACCTCACAGCTGTCTTCCTGTCACTTCTGGAACAAGGTAATCAATAATATAATCGGACTGCGCACGCTGTGTCGCCTCGCGTGTGATACGCCCCTCGACAGGAGGGCTTAACCAGCCAATTATCTTCCGTATTGGGCAACTAACTAGCTACCGCCCACAGGGAAACGTCATCTACCTATCGAGTTTCTTGCTCGAACAATAGGGATCCTCATGTACTCATTGATCAATAAATGCGAAATCGTAGGAAACCACACACACACACACCCTTACACGTGGTTGCGAGCTAGGCCAATCAGTGTCTACGAGCGGCCGCACGTGATGTTTTCGTGCTCCACCCCCCTCTCTCGCGCAACGCAGCCGACTGCTCTCGCACTCGTTCGGCTACCATTCATTTCATTGCCAATACTAAATTGTCAAACCTTCGCCGCGCACCTGTGCAACACCTCCCACCTCCCGTATTTAATTCCTCCCCCCTCCCTCACAATTTCACATTGCTTGTTGTGCGTGGCATGCTCACCAAGTTCTCTTGATGCAGGGCCGCTCAACTGCGTGCACCCCTCCAAGCGGCTCGCCACCTCCCCTCGTCTGGACCACGTCTGGACACTCGCCAACCGCGGGTGGGATACTTCTCAACCGGCTCCCGAAGGCCAATTTCCGGATTGCGTTGTCCGGTCTTCTCGCAGTTCCGCGATGGTCCTGTAGTCCTCAGAAGGGGGCAACGGCAGAGGGGGCCGCGCCGCCGGGCCTCCCCGCAACGGGAGTACCTGGAAAAAAATTAAAAATAAAAAAGCAGATCTTAAACAGATCTCAGCAGTGCCTCCAACTTGTCGGGGGGAAATTCTGCCGGGGTCGGCCGGGCCTTCCGCAGACCTCCGGGCACGGAGGCCCCAACTCCTCCCGTATATCCCAAAAGAGATAGAGTATGAGACACACCAAGAAGCAAGGTGACTCTGCTGTTTATTAGACAAAACGGCAGGGATGGGTCAAGGAGCGTACGCGTCCGTCTTGACACACACACAATCGTGGGGCTCGCAGGCCCTTTTTACCTTAGTATGACGCGCTACTTGCGTCACTTGGAAAGTTTAGCAAAAAACCTATCTCCACTCTGGATTGGTTACTCGAGTGGTAGGGTTAGTATAGCATACATATAGAGAACGGTATTAGTGGTTGAGGGTTAGTCAGGTGGTATACCTGGGCTGTCCCTTCAATTTGATACATGAAAATTGTTACATGAAGACCTCTGAGGATTGGTCAATGTTAATGGCGTCAGTGATAGGAGCCCCATGTTCTGATTGGTCCGCTCGCGAGCCTCCCAGTCTGGGACTATCGCTGTTCCCAGCTCGCGGTGCACCTGTAATTTGCAACAATGTTTTAATATGGGTAGGTGTAAACAATGTGAGGATTTATTCATATGTTGGGAGGTCGACTACTCCCACTGCTGCAGATGTCCAATGAGTCTTTTAATTGTATCTGCCTGTGTCTTGAAACGTGGGATTCAGGCGTCTCCTTCCTCCTGGGCTTGGCATCTTGTCAGGTTTGGCTTTGTCACGTGAGGTGGGACCGTGTTTGAGGCAAAATTCAACACAATTAATATTGTTTTTCCTACTGTGTGCCTGGTTTATCTTGCAGGTGCGACCTTGGCGTTGGCTTGCAGCGTGCGAGATTGCAACATCGTGCCCTTGGCGGTGTGCTCTCGCCGGGCTCATTCTGCAGGGTCAGCAACCCAGTTCTTGCTCATTCAATGTTCATGGAAGCTTTTGCTTGCGGCCTACTTGGGCCTGGTGCATAGGTGGAATTGCTTGATGCAGAGCGCTTTAGGGTACGGTATCATATTGCTCTATCCTCAGTATCGTGTCTCCGTTATATTCTTCATTATGGTAGATGGTTCTTAGAAGAAGCGTGAGCAAGCCTTTTTAGATAAGTTCATGATGCGTCTTGCGTTTCTGCATTTTGAGAGCCTATGTGGAAAATAATAAAGATGCATGTCCGTGAGTATGTCTGTCGCCTACGTCATAGCACTGAGTATATTCTTCGTGTGGATTGGTGTGGGAGTGTCTGGTGTGCATGTTTGCACAGGTGTGCTGACCGTTGGCTAGGTCGTCATGGCATCTCTAACGATGTGTAGGTTTAGTCAAGTTGATCCGTGCCGCAGGTGTCGGCATGGACAGGGCGGGCTGCTGGGCAGGTAGATGGGCACATCCGTATGTTCCTGTACCAGGGTATTTGGTCGTCTGGTAGATAGGCAAACTCTTCTCGTGGAGGGTGTCTAGGCCGTGATCCTCTAGGCAGGCGCGAGAGGGGAAGGGCGGGAGCCTGTTCTTCCATTCTCCCACTTCAGCCCACATTGTGTTAATGAATTAGTTGAACAGATTAGCTTGTTACTAAACATAAAATGCAAGTTTTCTTCCGATTATCACCTGCAAGTGAACGGTGTATGTGAGAGACTCAACGGTCTTCTCAAAGAGAGAATTGCTAAATTAAAACTGTCACTAAAAAAGGGGTGGCTTTATTGCCTGCCCCTAGCATTATATGCATTAAGGAATCTGCCCGGGTTGGACCACCACCTCACACCCCATGAACTAGTAAAAGGGAGGCGAATGAGAATGCCTCCGACTCCTCCATTGAGGATTAGAAGTGAAGCCCAGAAGACAGCTGAAATGTTAGGAAATGAGTTTCTTGCTCATTTGACATTTATGACCGCTAGTATCTCTGTCATTTCAGATAAATTCAAGAGCAAGGGGTGTCGGTCTCAGGATACAGATGAAGACCATTCAGCAACCGGACCTGAAAAACCTTTATCAGTATCTAAATGTTTCAAGGGAGACATTGTGTTAGTACGCAACTTCACTAGAAAGTGGCACAAGCCTCATTTTGGTGGACCCTATATAGTGGAGAACGTCACTCACCCAGCAGTAAAAATCCAAGAACGATGCGCATGGATACACCTCGGTGACATCAAGCTATATGCTGGTGAGACCAGAACACCCCCTACCCAATTTGGAAGCAAGTCAACACGAAGTAGTTCAGCACGTGCAGACTCGGTGACGAGGAAGGACGACGCTTAAACTACAGGCTGGATGTAACACGAATCACAATGACAACATTTGGTTAAAAAATTGGAAGAGGGAACAGTTTCTCGACTCATTCCTTATTGAATTTCTCTTTGGACACCCAAATGGTCCTATCTGATGTCGACATTCACCGGCTCTTGCTTACTGTCTTTATTTTTATTCTGGCATTTCCTGCACTTGTGGGGAAAAGTACTGACATTTGTGTTTTCTTGCACAACCCTAAAAATGGTCCCGTTATAAGGAGATTGCTCTCAGCAATCATTGAGCACATTTTGCAATTACCGGAGCACATAACGAATTTGCCTGATTAAAAAGTTTTATTCCTTCCCTCAAAAATAGTGCACATGCATAATGTGGAATCCTGAAAGTAACACAGTGGCGGGAAATGAGCAAGTGCAGCGGCATATGAGAACTTGCCACCGGTGGGGACTAATGTAGTGGTGTATAATATATGCATGCACAGCAGTCATCATTGTTTTCCTGATTCATTCTTTTGGTACACACTGTTTACTTTATTGGTCCAAAGAAAGCAACAGTCCCCCTGATCCTTCCCTCATCAGTAACCCTTGCAGACATATAGGTTACATGAAGGCCAAGACCATATATGATTATCCCTACACGAATGACACATGCAAAGTCACCCATTTCTATGACCAGTGTTCCTATGATTCCCCCACAAGAAGGTCCATTTTTGATATGATTCATGATCACTATGTATACACACACTATACAAGAAAGAGACCTAAGAGAAGTGCAAGAGAAGATGATTATGAGTTAAATAATTATCTAGACAGTACAGCACACTTGGGCAACAACATGTGCTATCAACACATGAAAGAGGTGGGAAAAATAACCTCTCAGGAGAGTTGCTATGTTTGCGCTCTCCTACCCTATGCATTGGAGAATTCTAAGATATTCATAGCTATAGAGATAGACGTCCAGACAGCTCATTGCCCGACATGCCTTGCACTGCCATGTGAGAGGTACATTCTGGGGTCAAACAGCATCTTTGATGTGGGTGATAGAATGGTCAGCACCAGAAGTAGATGATTACGTTCAAGGTTTGAAAACAAGAGTAAGACCACACACCAGAGATCATGTGATAGATACAAACAACCTGGAATGAAAAAAGCAGGAATCAGATGGGACAAGAACAGAAAGCTCAATTGCCAAGGAAGGACTGATGAAGAAATACGAAGATGCAAGTAGAGAGGACAAATGCAAATTTGGGGAGGAGTACTTTCAATAGATGGTTGGGAAGAAGAAATAGTCGTATATAGAGCAGTGGCAGTAACAGGACATCACAAATCAGTTATTGAGCGTGTGGAGAAGGGATGCAAACCTCTCTGGCCGAAGCTTGCCAAGCTGCTGACATGGGTTGAAGATAGAGGAGGCCCAGTGAAGATAGTGCCTCTGGCAAGCGCAGAGCTATGCTTCAGAAACAATGGCACAAGAAAAGTTGGAAAAAACCAACAATGTGGATGGATCTTTGATGTACCAATAATGAAGGATGGGACAGTAGTGACAATGGATCACTACTGGGCTTGTGGATCCAGAGCTTATATGAAGCTACCCAGGGACTGGGGAGGACTGTGTTCCATGGTGATTATTCACGTTCCAGCCCTAGTCATTCCGAAAGGAGACTTAAACATTGGGGAGTTTCCAAAAGCTGATGCTCATCTGAGAAAGAAGAGAGCACTTGAAGTTCTCAATCGAACACAAAGGGAGAACTATTTCTCAGCTAAATCAAGCGTTTCATGCCATTCCATATGAACACAGATTGTTCAGTCAGACTTCAGCAATATTCATGACAATCTTCATGCCAAGGATCCAAGTGATGATGAATGCCAAATAGTTACAGATAACCAGGTGGGAATTTTTGCAGACGATCAACACTACCGTAAAGGGATTCAATGCTATCAAGAAAGAGCTGAGAGCCATAAGACTGATGACACTCCAGAATAGATATGTCTTGGGCATGATTATACAGCCATTGATGGATGTGTTTATGCCAAAATCAGAGAATCATGTTGCACATTAATACCTGCTCACGACAAAGAGAATGGGACCTTGACAGAGGCCATAACATTGTTGACAACCTTGCAAACCAAAATGGAAGATGAAGTAGAAGATATTGCAGATGACAGCTGGTTTGCATTAATCTTCTCATGGGTACCACAGTGGATGGCGAATATCTTCAAGTTCCTTGGACCATTACTGCTGAGGATAATGTTTGTATTCTGTGTGATCAAGTGCAAGAAGACAGCAAGGAAAGCAGTAGGAATGAAGATCATGATTGATGTTGAATCTGGATTTGAACACAAGGAGCTGACCTATGAAGAGATCAGAGACTATACAAAGGCCAGCATTCATGCACCAGAGGGAACGAAGTTCCTGTATCAAAGAGACCACATGAAGTATGTGGGAAGATGGATCTACTGCAGCCTGAGTGGACAGTGCAGTCACATGACCTGGAGTGTTGATGGACATGTAAAATCAGCAGGATCTTTGAAAGGTGTGATAAAGGTATGGACTGCAAAGAAGAAATTCTTCAAGAGAGGATGTCTGGGGGCGGAGTCTGGTGAGAGAGTGGTCAATGAATCAACCATAGGGGGAGTGTAGAGGAGGAACCAAAAGCCTCCACCGGAAGTCCCGCCCCTAACTTGCCTATCTGTTGAGAACCAGAAATGGTGACAGTGACAAAGGTGATACCTGTAATGATGCCTATAACACGAGCAGCCTTTGAAGCAAAGTATCCATTAAGAAATGCCTATAAAACGAGCAGCCTTTGAAGCAAAGTATCCATTAAGAAAACCATTCTTTATGTATCCACGAAAAGCTGACAGCTTCTTGGGAATGATACCTGAAGAGCATGTGAAGACGGATGAAAGAAGAGACTGGTGATGTCACATGAAGCCAAGTGACACACCTCAGAAGAGATGACAAGAGAGAAGGTGGATAGACCATATAGAATCTGATGACGAAGTTAAGAATCGAGTAAACTTTCATATGCGGAATGAAGATTGCACATGTGGAAAGCACTGAAGAAAATTAAAACCTTGCTATAATTGTACAGACACAGGTTATACGTAGTGAATAGAATATCGCTTGTGAGTGAATTGGCAGCGCAACAGGCTGTCGTATCCGCATTCCTAATTGGACTCCTACCCAAGATTGCAGACATCATTAAAAGGTGTACTAATTGGTTAGTAAGGAAAGACGTTCTGTGGGACAAGACAAGGAGGGGGGGGGACAAGGGAATATGGCACTTTTCTTTTTAAACTCAAATCCATGCAAAGCCCCCGGACAGACAATAACCTGCCCCGAATACACACAGTGATTCGTGTAATTCTTGAAAGTAGTTTGGCTGCTGAAAATGAGAATGTTCAAAAGGGCCAGCTCAACAGTCAACACATTCTTTTCCCTAAATTCTTTCCTCCGCAAATGCTGCAGGGCCAGCAACATCATTGCACAGAAAGGCCAATTCTACTTGATCCATCAGCATCTTACCTAGAATATTATGCTAGTAGTCAAAACGAATCTTGTCTAGGAGACACTGGTGCTTTCCCATTCCACAGCTTCAGAATGTCCCATGCCCTGTGTTCAATGAAGTCACAAATGATGCAGGTATTGGTGGACAGCCTATACCAACCTTGTTTCACAACCATGGACGTTTGGGTCCATCTCTGAATATCGTAATTTTCTGCTGAGCCCTGGAGCCCTTTGATAACTGTGAAACCTTGGAATTTAGATGTGGTGTGTAAAATGGGTTGCACAATTTTTGTTCTCCCATTGTATTTATTTGGAAGTACCCATACACAGGAAATTGGAGTATTTTGGTGTGCTGCAGGTCCCAGCGCCTTTAAGAAACAGACCACAGAAAAGCTCTCCCTCGTTCAAGCAAAGATTGTTAGACCATGTTCCTCTGCAATTATGGTTCTCATGCAAATGAGGTAGGACGCGTACTGAATGTTAAACCTGTGCATATCACCCTGAACTCTGCCTAGTAAATTCCCTGTATCCCACAACATGCCATTTCAAAAGAAGCAGAAAAAGATGTATAGCTCGTCATTGAACGTCTGCTTCAAGGATCATTGTATCAACCTGAATCCTTTGCGTAACCCCGATCCATGCTGTGAATGCAGCCATCCTGCTGTGGGATGTTTTCACCCACGCATCCAAGCCCTACAACATCGCTGGCAGCAGAACCATTAGAATGGCCACTGGAAAGCATGCTGCTAACCAGAAATCACCAGTAAAAGCACAGTGAAAACCTGACAGATAGGCCACCATCCACTTTTGCCTCTGTCAGTGTTAATACAGGAGACCATTACCAGACCCCATCCTTTGGCTGCACACAGAGCAAAATCTGTGCAAAGGAATATAGAGCTGTTCAAAATACGTTTTATTTGGTGTCAAAAATTGCTAAGATCATGGCTCACCAAAAGGATACAACTTCTTGTTGGGTGTTCTACATGACTCTACTGCAAGAATCCACATCAGTACAACGTCAGCAAGAATCATATGTTATTATGACAAAATTCCATGTTAAAGACATTTGATTTAAAGACAGCTGTCAAAAATGGGTGCAGTACCGGTGCTCGCCACTGACAGGTGCTGGCGATTTCTAAATCCTGACAGGAGAGCTGTCTTGCAGAAGCTAAATATGCCAAAGCAGAGAAGTCTATGAAAATGCCATATAGAGTGCCACACATTGATTTAATGTGGAGAAAGACTTGATTAAAGATATGTTGCTTATTTTCAGTTTATATGTTATATTTTTTTCACAAGGAACTAAGTTGCAATTGATTAGAAGGCAGTCTGATTTAATTAAAAGTTCAAGAGGCCTTCTGTCCCTGGGAAGCCTTCACACCTGGTCTTACCACCAACAGCACAGGATATTGCATTGACATGTAAATCAAGAGAGGAGGAGATTTTCTCTGCAGCCCAGAGGAAGGAACAATGGGGGCTTTGGGATGAATAGAATATGCTGATTTGAGGTGTAACTCAACACTGCTCTGGGAGAAGCAAGACATGTGACCACCTGACTCACCAAGCTTCTAGGGGCGGACCAGACTGAGTTGTGGATTTAATATTGCACCAAATATATGTTTAAGGAAAATGCTTCTAAAATATTGTATCAAGCTGATAGAAATGTACAACTTTGGGATTCTTAATATGACAAATGCCCTCACAGTTTGAGACAAGCTGAAATCCGTACGATGTTCTGACACCAAACCCCGGGATTTATTTATATTGTACACACAGTGTTTATGCTAGAAAAATGAAAACTTACAGTAACATGCTCAGAGAGGGTGTGCACCTCCGTGTAAGATTTGGTGCAAAACCAATATTGCGAAACCTACCAAAATCGCGAATATGTTGTCATTTCTGAACCCAAGCTCTTAGAAAGATCAGGGTTGAACAGAGACCCGTCTTAATTAATCTGTGATGTGTACATGTATTCTCAACAACTTGTGTATCTGGGAAGCATGTTTGGTTATGAAAAATTGATTTCTAAGTAAAAGCAGAGGGGAGGGATTTCAGCTTCAGCCATAAATATGACACCTGATGACTCATTCTGACTCACTACTTCATTCTCCAGTCAGGTCACAGGGAATCCTCTAACCTATCAAATCCTTAGTGGGTTGGGCCTAGAAAGTCAACCTCTACACCCACTTAGAAAACACATAAAAAGGGACTGCTGAGACCCAGATGGGAACACTCATTTTTCCACTACTCACCGATTCCTCCGCAGCACTCTGCCTGACCGGATCCAGACAATATCCAGAAGAACTTAGACTCCAGATAGATCCAGAACAAAGCTTTAGAACCCAGCTCTAGAACCTTAAGCAGGGGCCTAACCCAAAAGCTGAACTCTTCTCAGCAGGTCTCAGCCTTGCCGTGCTGTTTGCGACTGGCTAGAACCCTGTGCCAGAACCAGACCCAGAAAGCAGTGCAGTATCCAGAACCCGCTTGATCCATTCCAAGAGGCCAGACCAGACCACTGTCCCGTGCTGTGAGCAGAACCAGTGCCTGAGACCGTCCTGTGGCGAGTGAAGTCCAAACCTGACCAGATCGGTGACGAGGCCAATTTCCATTCCATTCCAAAACTAGGAGTGAGTATTTAGTCTAGAACTGTGCATAGTCATCTCTTAGTCTAAAGTAATCGTATCCCATCCATTTCAACCTGTCCAGAACTGCATTTAGAATTTTGTGCAGAGAGGTCAGAGTAGAACAGGGAAGCAGAGGCGCACATTACTCCCAGCGCAGAGAAATGCAGCAAGTGGACATGAGAGCGTATTAATCAGTATGAGTGGAGAGAGGCAAGACTAACCTGACCCAACAGCCAAGTGAAGGCTGTACAGACACAAAGGACATTTTGTGAGGTGTTGTAGGAATTTTGCCAGCACTTTTGTTAGTGAGATAATCGAGAAGCAACAAGGTTAACTTAGTGATGATGAGGGAGTAGCATTCTCAGTGAGTGAGGTTCAAGCCTCAAAACGTAGGAGTGGGAAACTCCAAGTAAGAGTCAATGGTGAAGTCGTGAGGATTCCAATAGATTCATGGTTAAATTTTACCATCATGGATGGTAGAATCAGGGCTTAGTGCTTTGGGGAAAAAGGGGAGCTTCTAGGTTTCTGGGTAATGCTCAGAATGCCTATGGCAGGTCACTATTGAAATTATGGGGTGATTTATAGTGATACTAAAATTTGGGGAGCGCAATACTGAGAGAAGAGTTTATGTCTCCAACGAAGGAGGTACACTGCTCGTGTGGTATGAGCAGAGCATTCAGGAATAATACTGAACATGAACATTCCAGGAATGGTAAGCACAGTAAGTCTTGTGGGGTTAGACTGAGGAGGATAGATTCCCACGGATATTTACCGAAACAGTGGGGTGTCCGTAAGGGGCTGCAACACAAAATGAACCTCAATCCTGGGGCAGTGACAGGTAAGGTGAGGAGTGCCTCAATCATGTTAAGGATGCAACTTTCACAAGCATATGATAAATTGAAATAATTAAGAATGATTGAAACTAAGAAGTATTGCCAAGTGGGTGTCTCCTATTGTAGTCCTAGAGAAACCTAATGGGCAACTAAGATTGTGTGTGGCCCCGTGGGAAGTTGTGACATGTCGTGACTTCTTACCGAAGGGGAGCCCCTTTCCATGAGCCCTGGGATGTGAGGCCGCTACCCGATAGTCCCCCAGGGGATGTTACTCAGCAGGACGACTCATGGGTAGAGACTCGTCTTCAAGGGACAGGGACGACCATCTAAGGGAAATACGGTATGCCAACCCTTCAACACCTCCACTTATCTCCCACACATCCTCTTTACCCTTCACTCAATCCTCTGTAGCCATTTTCACATTAGTGCCAGGAGAAATACGAAAACATAAAATATATTTGACGCCTTTCCCTTTCTTCTCTGCATAAGTGGATTCCTGTACTTTGAATGTAAGCAATGGCTTTCTATACACATCACTGAAGACGGCTCTATGTATTGCTAAGCATCAGGAACATATGCTGCTGTTAGGAAAACCTATTAAATCAATTCTTAAGGGACACATATTTATCTCTGCAAGCCACCAACATTAACACAGCAACAGGCTTCCTTGGCAAAGACAAATCGATGTAAAGTGCTGTCCCTGAAGCTGGCTCGAGCACAGGTTTAAACTTCTGTAAAACGAGATGCTGCGAAAAACCAAATTGCAAATTATATCGAATGATGATACTCAGGGTCAGAAAAATCAGATATGATCCTGTCAACACTTTTTTGCTGTGTGCTACACATCAACTGCATCAACTACATAGTACTTTTCCTGCACACACCTACCGATATCTGTGCAAAAGGGTGCACTGAGTCTAAGGGCAGGCAGAGCATTCTAGCGTTTACCTTGCTGACTGGGGACTCTATGCCAGAGTTCAAACCTGGTTTTGGCAAGTGAGAAAACACATTGTATGATTCTGGATAAGTTCATTTATCGCCCAGTGACTTCAACTGCAAATGGGTGCAATGTAAATCTTGAATAAAAAAATAAAACTGTACAATGTTCAGTGTACTAGTTTACCAATAAATGTCTGAACCTCTCCTTAATATGATTCCATATTTAAGAGGATCTTGCTGCAAAACATAATTTTATGTAAAGTGCTTTAAGCTTCGTTAGATCTGAGCTTGCACTATATCAAATAACTGTCATACAAATAAAATCACTTGCGACACTTACGCATTAACTGACTAAAGATATTGCACACAACAGATTTACAAGCACAAAGCAGCAAACACTTTGAAAATGCCTTTAAACGTTCTTTCTCAAGTGCTTTCACAGGTAAACTTGAGCCTATGAAAGCAAGGCTTACCGATCTGCTGCACTGCCAATTAGCATACATCGAGATGTTGGTGAGAAGGCGACAAGAGCGAAGAAGAGTTTGCAGCATGACCTGCTGTTCACTATTTGTCTTTCAATTACTTAATTCAGAATTATTAGCAGGGTCAGAATCTCTTAGCCAATCAGCGATCAATTTCCGGCATGGATGTGAATGGTGTTGTGAAGAATTGACTTCTGGCCTGCAGGAGTACAAGGGTGAGTAGAGGCTAAAACAACCACTCTGCCCTTACACTAATACAAACCAAGAGCCAACACAGTCATAAAATTAAAACAGGCACTCAAGAGATATATACCTCCTTCGCCTTTTGTGGTAACGTGGTCCGAGCGAAGGCTATACTCTTAAGAGGAGTGTGAATGTGGTTCCAAAGCAACCCATACAGCGAAGTATTATAGTCCAAAATAAAGGAATGTTCAATCAAGGTTCTATAGAAATAACTAACTAGAAAAAAAACTACACAAAACCCACCCCCGAGGAAAGAACACAGAATAAGCAAGGACAGTACATGCGGCACTCTGGGTAATATATATGGGGTGAAAGACAAGAAAAAGCAATAATGCTCTTGAAAAAGGATATGCACTTGTGAGCAAAAAGGGTTAAAAGGGACCTAACCACTAAGGCCCCAAAATGAAACAAGGGGGCAGTTAGCAGTCAATAGTACCTTCTTTGCAGTTCTTGGTGGTTTGGCAGAGGCAAACCAACTTCTTGTTGATATCCGAAGATTGGGAGGGCGCAGAAGGCAGCAATGGCTGGTCCTGCTGGTTCAAATGTGTTGAACAGTTCTTGAAATATGCTGCAAGCTGTTCAATGGCGAAAAACGCTGGGAACTCGGCTGGCTTGGCTCTCAGGGTGCAGTGAGTCGCAATCCAGGGGCTCAGGGAAATTAGGAGTCCTTTCCCTGTGCTCCCAAACATGGGGGAGGCTGGCACACAACTACAGGAGTCCTCAAACACTTTGAGGTCAGAGGTACCACTGTGGCAGGCCTGGTTAGGGCAGAGAGCTTGCCTCTGACTTTCTAACACCAGCCTTCACCTTACAACTGGAGGACTTTAGAAAGGATAGCTCTCTCAGTAGGGTCCAACGAAACCTTCTCAAGTGATGATCCAAAGATGCTCCAAGATGATTCAAAGGGTTACCTGTGATTTTAACTAATGAAATTTTAACGAATGAAATAACGAAAACAAAATACCTCATTTTTATTTTATTTGCGGGGCCCCCAACCCCGTTTCCCCACATTTCTAACCTCACCCCGAACTCCCACCACCCCTTTTAAACCCTTTACCCCATATCTATTTATTCTTCTATATTTTGTTCATCATTATTTCATTCGTTATTTTAAATTTGTTCAAATCACTGCATACCGATTCAAGGAAGTGTTGTGGGACCCCTTCCATTAAAGAAGAAAGGCCACAGGTGATTGGACTCAAGCTAGCCTACTTTAGGAGTCCAATCCTTTCTCTTGAAATGCGTGGACATTGCCCTTCTGACATCACACTTAAAGTGCTTTGTGCTACAGGAAATGGAGGGGACAGGAAAGAGAAAGAGGCAGAGAGCAACAAAATGGCAGAATTCTCCCCAAACTGTACAGATCTCTCCCTGGTTACACTAACTCCACCCACGTTCCTTCTCAATAGAAACAAGGGGCTTCATTACAAGTGAGCCTGTCCGGAATTAATGTACTGGTAACAACATTACCGGCTCCTTTTCCGGACCATCTCAATACGTGTCTGCCGGTAGGAGCTGTGAACTACCGGCAGGTCAGGCCTGCCAGTAGTTCACAACCCCTACCCGCAGATAAATCACTGAAGTACCGTTAACAACAGTGATTCAGTGTTCTCATTCTGCCGCCGCCCATAATATGTCGGCAATACCAGGATATTGGGCGGCAGGAACAGTAAGCTGAGGTTGTTGATAGGCCACTGGTACTACTGGCGGCCTACCGGCAACCTCGTAATGAAGCCCAAGGTGTGAGGCCTGGCTCTTTGTGAATGGGTGTGGCCTTTGATTTCTGTTCCCAGGCCAGTGGAGTGGCTGTCCCTGGGAGAAGGGTGTTACCTGCCCTTACAAACAAAGAAAGAGGCAACTCCATCAGGCTACATTTCTGCAAGTAGGGCAGGGTCTGGCCTGTCCACGGGAATACACAAAACCCTTCCATAGCTTAACTGGGTCCACAGGGCTGACACACATGGAATATCAATTTAATGTGGCTGCATTTATCATAGGTAGGGCCATGCCTTACACCGGGCATAGCTTTATTCGCACAGGTTATTCTGCCACCATAATGGCTACTTAAGGTCATTATAGTTTTGGTACAAAGGACCAATCTTAAATTCAGCCCTAGCGCTGCAAAGACTTGGCTGTCAGTGAAGCTATCAAATGGGGAGCTGTGACCTCTAAACCTGCTCTGTGTGACTGGTTGAGCAGGTGCTGTAAATCCGGATACTGATGCAGCAGGTCACAGATAACACTATGCTTTTGGCATGGAGCCTACGAAAGGGGAATCTGAACAGCAAATTGCACTTTCAGAGATGAAATTACCTGCATCATTTTATTATTTAATAAAATTTTAAAAAGCCGGGGCTTTCACACCCTTGCCAGATGGAAATTCATCATATGTTAGTATCCCGAACAGGGGAGTTTGGGGAGGGGATGTGCTGTCTTAAGTACAAAAAATGGCAGCAGAAAGACCGACATTTTGGTAAAAACGATCTTTACAGATTGCACACTATGCAAGTAAACTGCAACTAAGTTGAAGTGTAACAAGTACTTTAAGTGGGAAACGAAATCATGGAGGTGAAGGGCTGTGGAGAAATTGTACTGGGTTTGGCATGGGCCACCTTCTCCAAATAAACAGTACATCATGAGGGCCAGAAAACATATACTTTCAAGACCCCTCAGCATGGTCTGAGGGTCTGAGTTGGTATTGATTGCATCCAGTTACAATACTATATTTAAAACTCCCTCTGGCTCAATTTCCAAATAAACTGCTGTCTGTAAATAAATCCCTTTATGACTCTGGAATTAAGCAACGCAATCAGCGAGTAAATCACCTTTGTTCTGTAAATAAATGACCCAGGCCCAGTGTGCTTAATAGCTCTTAAGTGCCCATTTAGGGTTTTGGATCCCCTACTGTCTACCTGTTCCGTGATCATCTGTGGCTATCAACACTCTGCAAAGAAGGGCTAATAGTATGCACATTTTCAGTAGGAAGACACCAATATTCTCAAACTCCAGGCCATGTCACGTTGAATGTGCTTATGCTGGCCAAAGACAGAGCTCAAGGTGTTAAGTTATCCCTTTCATCTTCAGCAGGCCCTGTAAACTCTCGGAGTTCACCTGCAAGAAAGGGAAGGAGGACAAATAGCACCAATAGAAACTACTCAGTGCTTTGCATAAAGTCAAAGAGCATTTGGGAACGTAAGAACAAACATTTTTTTTATATAGATGACAAATCTGTGTCAGTTATTCAAGCTTGCAACCCTTCTGATCACATAATACACACGGGTCTTTCTGCTGATTTCATTTATGTTAACAGCGTACCAGTAAAGTGACATCTTTTAGGAGTCAAGTGCTGGCTTGGCGCATGCATTCCTTTCACAGCATCCCTACCACAATCATGCCTTGACCAAAATCATGCCACGTGCCACAGCGTCTAAGGGAGTCCCAGCAGCGCTGCAGCACAAGGGCGGTTTTTGGGGATTCCCTGGGCTCTGCCAAAGCCAGCCCCGGCCCACTTAAAGCCCTTCATGTAACTTTGTATTTGTAAATAAGTCTAAGAATGTAGATGTGCATGGGGCATGACGTCCGCGGCACGCAGGACAGATGCAAATGGTCTGGGTGGCTGGGTCCACAGCATCATCTTTCCCTTGTATCCTCATCACTCATCTACTCAGAGGTTTAGTGTGTCCTACTCCTATGAAGGATACTTGTTCCTAAAGAGGGTCAGTTGACAGATCTGCTATGGCAACTAATAACGACGTTACACATCACATGCACACATTTTGTGAGTCAGAATATACACAAGAGCCGACAGGCGGTTCCTGTTGCATGGCACAAAGCATGGACCAACCTTCTGCATGCCGCAGCACAAGGAAAACGGACTCCTCGGAGATGATGTACTTGAGCAGAGACACCATGTTGGGCACGCCGCGTGGGATGATGGTCTTCCGGCTCCTGCTGTACTCGCTGCTTTTCCGCAGAGCCTGGCAAAGAACACAAAGGTCAGTTGTACCCTGGGCTGCCTATGGAGCCTGCTGTGCTCCAGTTTATCCAGCACACTAATCCATCTGAGTTACTCCAGGCTTCAGAGGCAGCGCTCATCTGCTGCTCCGTGCCCCTCTGTCCCTGGAGGCGCCGCTCATGGCATCTGGCAGGTATCCAGTGAACAGAAGATGGCACAAAGCAGCCATTAAAATCTATTACACGGGTCAATGTTTTTATTAGAATCTCCCTCGGACGAATTCGAAGGCTTGACACTCCGTGTTGTTTGCCTGTGACCGTTTCTTTAGTAAAGACACTGATAAATCCTTCAAAATAAAGTGGCAGATCTCTAGCGGTCAACATAACACACGGGCCATGAAAAGAATGGGAGACAGAGGATTCAGGTTGCAACAGGGCAAGGCCGCCATTCTTTTCAAGGAATGGAACAGATCTAGTGACGTAGCCCGTGCTCATCATGCCCGTGTCTAAAAACCGAGCAAGGGCTATAATGGCTGCTGACGTTCAGGTAAAAAAGCAAATTACATTTTTCGTTTAGAATACATTTTTGGGTGAGATTAGTGTTTTGGGTTTACAAGAAGTAAATACACAAAAAAGTGGCTGTGCTCAATCCTAGATTAAAAACAAATTCTACTTTTGGATTCGATGAATATAGGCAGATTAAGATGGCGGAAAAGAAGTGTGTGTGCTCAATCTGACACTACTACAAGGCTGCGGCACTCACCGCGGCATGCAAATCAATCACCCAGGACACGTTAATGTCTCGAAACACCTCCAATGTAAGCATTATGCCGTGTTATATATGATAATTTATAAATTCATATTGTTAGTTAAAATATAACCAAGTTTGCCAGTCGTGCAACACATTTTCATCAGAGAAGCTAGAAGGTGGCAAAAAATCGGATTAATAAACATTTTCTGGGTGTTTTTATGTATGTACATTTGAAACTAGTTAGCACATCATTACCACATACATTAATAGTTTGCACACCCGTTCTGGTTTCCAGCAAATAAGCTTAGCACATCATTACCAGTTTACATTATGTCAGTTATAAAATTACCTCGTGCCCAATTAGGAGTGACCCGGTACTATGAAAGCTCACAGCCACATAATCTCGCACAGGCACAGACTGACACTCAGCATCAAGAGTGGGCCAGACAGTCTGACAATCAGACTTGACTGACAGACGGAGAATGAGACTGGCACTGAGAGACTGACACTAAGAATGACATTCCGACGGACAGAGTGGGATTTGGACTGAGACTGCAACCAATACTCTGCCTGAGACAGACTGACAGCGACGATATGACATCCAGACACAGAGTGATATAACTAGACAAAGACTGACACTCAAAAAGAGAGCAACACAGACTGAAACGGAGTTCGACCATCTTGGACTGATAGAGACGGACTTCTAAGCGCGAGACTGAGACCCATTGAGATTGAGACTCAGACTGCCATTCGAATTGAGAAGGACAATAATAATAATAATAATAATAACAACAATGACTGAGACTGAGAGAAAGACAGACACGGACATTGAGCCAGCACTCAGGTTGAGAGTCCCATTCAAGATATGCCTATTGAAACGTTACACGGAGCTGGCCAGTGCCGAAATTTCAGCACTGGACAGCTCCATGTCACGTTTTAACGTTATAAAAAAAATGCTATCTTTTACATATAAAAGTGCATTTCCATTGAAACCAGTCCATTTATATTTTCGATGGAAGGGCTTTTTTACTTGTAAAAGATGGTCTGTCGACGCTTTTATAGTCGATGCATCGATTTCGATGCATCGACTATAAACCGCGCTTTGCGCAGGAAGGCTATTTGTGAGAAAACGTACCTGCAGCATTTCCAGCCCAGACACTGAGGCCCTGTCCACCATGACAACATTGCTTGATCCTCAGACGGCAGATAAGCTTTTTGAGACATCAAGCCGTATATGGCAAACCCAATAATTTAAACAACTGCAAAACAAGATACTTAGTCAGGCTAAAGGCTGACCCAGGGATGGAATGGGGGGGGGGGGGAGGGGTGAATTAGGAATGCACCTACAACTAACACCTACACTAACGAGGAAACTGACCCACCAACCACAACTCTCATTGAGACAATCACTGTGCAAGTCTAAACATGAAAAGAAGCAGACGCTTTAAGACTTTATGAATGATAGGACAGCATTCCAGAGTATCAGTACTGTGGCCGAGAGAGGACACACTGGGTAAAATCCCAAAGGGACCAAGTCAAACAGGCGACACATTGAGCAGCTACAGGACAGGAGATGGCAGAGCTAAGGGAGTCAAACTATGGAACAGGCAAGGCTTAGACGGAAGGCTAGAGAAGAGAGTCTACAATGAATCATGATCCTAAGGTAGTAGGGAGTAAGGCCTTAGGTGAAGAAGCCAGAGAGTGGCCTGCTGTAGGTTCTCACCCAAATGCTGGCATTAGCTGCACCTCAAGAAGTCTTCAAACCTAGAGAAAACGTTGGCTCTGGGGTCATTGTTAATGATGTCTGACAAATACCTACGAATAGGGGGAAGACAATTCTATCCAGAAGAAAACTAAAGGTAAGAGGGAAAGTTATCCATTGGATAACCCATAGGGCAAGGAAGGAGGCTACAGTTCTTGCCACAGTAAAGCATCAGACACCTAGTGCAGATGGGGTAACTAAACAAGGCTTGCCTAAGTAGGAGTTTGACAAGGCTACAACGTTCCAGGCGACTACCCAATGCCAAGAAAAAGAAGTGTAGTGGGGGGAATTAAAATCTACTATAAAACTGAAAGAATAGAAAGATGCTCTCCTGAACGTGGACGCCCTGGGGGCTTGTGATTTATCATAAGGATTGGTAAGTGTTCTCAGGACACTAGGTCTTCTCAGAAAATGCTATTCACTGGACTTGATTCTCCCCCACATCCCACCATTTTCCCTAGATCTCCTTTATGAGTTGGTTGCATGACCACTAGGCGTTGCTCCAAAACATTCCTGATGAAAAGAAAAAAAGGTACTTCAACCTCCCTATACATTTTGATTTGTGGTATCTACTACATGACAGATTCAAGAATGGCATTTACAGTAACCTTTACATCCACAGTAAGCTCCCAGTCTGGCATTGCCAGTATGCTTGTCATTCATAGTATGCTCTCAGTTTGGCCTTCCCAGTAGTGTTGACATTCCCAGTGAGCTTCCAATTTAACATTGTCGGTGTACTGCAGTGGGAAATTCGAAATAAGCAACAAATAACAATGCAAGCAAGTTCCCATTTAAGAAAACCTGCCTGTGAACCCCAAAGTGAAAACACTAAACATATCCCTACATGTCAAGTAAAGTGTTGGTATTGAGGCCCCCCTCACACGGAGAAGAGACTTTCCAAATCCTAGGGACATCATTTGTACCTAAATTTCTTCAGTGTTGGTGCCTCATAATAAAACAAAACATTACATAGTAACATGTAGATCCCTTATTACAGATAGATTGCACTTGCACCTGTGACGTAATGTCATATGGCCAAGTTTTGTCAGCAATGAAAAAGGCAACCTTCCCTGACAAAGCAAAGGAGAGCATCATTTATGTTATTCATAAAGCACGAAAGAAGCTGTTGGGATGTTCTAGCTAAGGGCCCATTTCAATTATTAAAATGGATTCCAAAATCCTCACCAAATTGTGGGTGAATCGTGTTTCAAAAGGAGTATGCCTTCTACATTCAAATAACCGGGCTGTGTTCACTAAGGAAGAACAGGTAGCGATAACCAGAGGAAATTGTACAATATTCTCAAACTCTCCAAGAGGAGCAAAACATCCTACTGCACTCCTCAGAATAGATGCCCAGAAGGCATTGGGCAATCTTGAGTAGCCGTTTGTGTTTGCCGCTCTCATGAAGTTTGCTCTGGGTGACAGACTTTGGCAGGGCCTTGAGGCACTATACGTTGGATATCAGCCAGGTTTAGGGTTAATGGTCAACTCTGAAATATTCACAACTGAATGTGGAATGAAAGAGGGCCGCACCCTTTACCCTCTTCTGTACAAGCTAGAGCTATTTCTCAGAACCAAACCTAGTTTTTAAAGCTTTCCCTTTTTTAACAGGCAATTCAAAACCATAATGCTTACAGACAATATGCTGCTCCTGCTGCAAGGTCCTTTAGAGTTTCGACCAGACATAATGGAGGAGATTACACACTTTGGTGAATTGAGTGGCCATATGATCGATTGGGAATGCCTAGACGGATGCCGGTTGACTAGCAGTCCACCTGAAATGACTTTGTCTTGGGAATTTGAATCAGTATGTGTCCTCAGAGAGATTCCAAAATTCATCAATCTGAATATGGAAAAAATTGATAGGGTTCACCGAAGCTGAGACAGACCATTGGAAAACCATGATATAGGGTAGTATTAATACAGTCAACATGGTCCTTTCCCAAAGGCATTATACACAATATAGAGCATTCCACTGACTGTCACGGGCAGGGGCTTCCTGAGGTGGGAAAAATTCAATGAACCTCCTGGAAAAGGCAAGAAGGCAGTCTTTTCCTTTAAGCGCCTCCAAACTCTAAACCTGTTTAAGGTGATATGTGGGCTCACAAGCTCTATGGGAGTACAATGAAAGAATCCAGTTGACACAAGCATGTGAGCTTTATTTCAACCTCTAGTAGTCAAGGCTGGCAACTGGGTTATGTGATGAATCTGGAGACTTTGTCCCTGCTTCCCTAGGAGGAGCCACCGCCTGCGAAGCTAGGGAGGTGATTCCACTAAATAAGACCCTCCTTAGGTGTTTGGGAAAGCATGAGCTCACTGGGAGTAACTCCCCTCCAGTGGACAAGGACTCCCATTCCAATGAGGAACTCCCTATATCTAGAGTATTATCTGCCTACATGGGAGTAAGAGACTGATAGTGCATATATATGTTGAACTCAAAACAACCCAGACATTATCTCTATGCGTTTGGCTCAAGGTAGTGCTGCACTCTCCATAGGCTGGGCAGCTGGCGGGGAACAATACGCCCCTTTGAAGTCGTAGAGCGAGAATAAAGGGCCAAACACCCTTGACTGGAGAGAGAGATACAGTATGCATAGGTGAGCCTCTGACGTGGAGACATCAGTGAGGGGCGTAGCAGGCTGTGGCGCAGTTGACACAAGCATGTGAGCTTTTTTTCACCCTCTAGTAGTCAAGGCTGGCAACTGGGTTATGTGATGAATCTGGAGACTGATACAGTATGCATAGGTGAGCCTCTGACGTGGGGACATCAGTGATGGGCGTAGCAGGCTGTGGCGCAAAGTGGACGATGGAAGGGAGATGCAGCCGGTCTGACAGAGAGACACACAGAGCCTTAGAAGCAAAGGCTGCACAAAACAAAGCTTACCTGGAGGCACGAGCAAGCAGAGGACGTGGTGGGTCTGGTGCCGACTGATGCCGAAACTATGAACCGAGCTAGGAGTGAATCCTACACACTCAACGCAAGAGCAAAATGGCAAGAGAACGCAGAGTCGAGCGGAACCAGAGAACCGCTTATACGACATCCAGAGCAGTGGCAAGCCATTGAGAACACCATATCTGCCGAAGAAACGCATACTCATTGGAGAAAACCCAGCAACACTAAAAAGTAGGCAGTTTGCCCAGGTCGGAGGGAGGCGGAGAGAGGAAAGAGCAAGTGGTAAATAAGGAAGGATTTCGCTAACCAAATACCAGGGTCAAAGAGGCCCAGAGAGAAAGAAAGCACAGGAGAAGGGTTTGAGGCCAATTGTGGTGCCCCAATTCCCACAATAGACTCACCCAGGACTACCAGGCGGTGGTAGCAATAGCAGTGGCGCAGCTCACAACAGATGGAGGAACAACGAGGCATCAACCCCTCAGCATGTCTGTGCTAGTTCATCAGGAGCTGGGACGGTGGTGCGCTCCACTCTGAGGGATGGAACTGGATGAGAGACGCTGACGGTAGAAAGACACTGTAGGACCTCGGAGGATAAGCCTTAGCCTTCACCTTCGACTGCACTGAGACAAGACCTGGATGCTTGGAAAACCATAGAGCCTATGGGAGGATGTGGTCGCAAATCCCCAGAGGGGAACGTGGGTAAATGTAAGGGGTACTTAAATTAATAAAATAAAAACCACCCACCTAGGGTACTGACATTTCCAATAGCGCTATTTTCAGATGATACACTGCTTTCGTCAGTGGGGCTCAGGAAGCAGTTCAAGGTCTTTGAAGATTTTTGTTGGACAATGAATTGTCTATAAATGCATCAAAGACAAAGGTCTTGGCGTTCAAGGGGGCTAGGAGGAAAAGGAAACTAGGAGGTGGGTCTAGCATTGAACGACCAATCAGTGAAAAGTTACGATTACTTTGAACTAAGAGTCACTGAGGATTGTAAATGGAATGCGCAAGTAGGAAGGTTAGGGTAACCCTATCCAGATATAGTGGGGCACTGGCAAGATTCACTAGAGAATTCGGTAGTGGGGCACTTGCCATTACGATAGAGGCATACAAGCTTCAGGCAAGGCAGGAGTCCTTTCACAGAGCGTAGCTGTGGGGCACAGACAATTGTAATAAATTGTCAGTGATAGAGAATAAGTTCCTAAAGAACATCTTAGGACTCCCTACTAGTGCACCTTATCTGCCTGTGTACCCAGAGACAAATCTACAAAGAATAAACTCTATTTAAATCCAAGCGATTGCTTTTCTGGTTAGAGTTATCAAAATACAGAGAATCTCTGGTGGACATCCTGGCCCAAGAAGGCAGTAAGTTGCTCCTCTGGTTTTCCCACAAAAAGAAGAAGATTTGTAGCTTGGGCAGAGATGAATACTAGCAGATGCTGGAATGTATAAGACGCCTATTCGAAGCACCTCATGAAAAATGATTACCTTGTTTAAGCAAAAACAGGGGTTCTGCGGTCAATCGGCCAGTCAAACCAGTGTATTTTATTTATTTATTATGTTATTTAGTTCATCAGAATTTTACACGCAAAAGAAAAAACAAACACTACCCAAACATATAAATTACATTTCCTCAACTTTAGAGTCATTACGATTGTTTTTTTAGTGAAAAAACAAGCCCTAAAAAGAACAGCAGCAATAAAAACCATAAAAAGAAGTATAAATCACATTGCTCCACATTCCCTTTTCTGTAGCCAAATCTGGTCGAACATATGCTTCTAAACGTATCACCACATTTGATACAGAGCAATATGTACGGACACAGAATATGCGTTGAGACAATATGTCCAAAATTCATGGTCTAAAATTGCTTCATAACTGTGAAGTGACCAAGATAAATCATATACAGTGGACCCAACCTAGGGCATTCCACAAAAATTAAATGTGCCTGCCGTTTTTTATTCTCGGGGTTCATACAACTGCTACAGGACCTAGCATCCTTTGGCAGTTTCAGGTGTGTTAGCAAGCACTGGCAGTTGGTTAATACGGATCAACAGCCTTAACCTATCAACTATTGGATCAAGACACAGCGATAAATAAGGTTGAGATCTCATAAACCTATGGATTACTGTGGAGACCAGAGCGTAACCTTGAAGTGACAGGAATCTTCATAATTACAGATCCAGTCCCAACGAGCCACCTTTCTCGCAAAAGCATTCTTCGGAAGCAAACTGTGTCCCACGATTAAAATCTGGAAACCAATTCACAGAAAGGAACAAATCATTTATCAATTGCAAATATTTATTTATTTATTTATTTATTTATTTAGATTTATATAGCGCGCAAGCAGCCCACGGGCATTGAGGCGCTGTTACTTGTGAGAGCTTAGTTACAGAGGTACAAGAATGGTAGCAGTTGTTGGTACATTATAAGTATTACAGACATAATACAATACTTACAGCTTCTGCGATTGGTCATTACATTCCAGCTTATGCAGTGGGTCAAAATGTATAGTATTCATGCTGATGTGAGGGACCTTATGTGAAGAGGATGGTTTTCATAGCTTTACGGAAGGCGATGAGGGAGGCCTCACCTCGGATAGTGGGAGGTAGGGCATTCCAGTGTGTGGGTGCAAGATATGGGAAGCTGGAACCCCCCGCTCTGGCTCTTTTTACTAGTGGCACATAGAGCATGTTGGTATAGGGTGATCTGGTTGGCCTTGTGGAGGAGACAGGGTGGATCCTTTCGGAGAGGTAAGCGGGAGCAGTGAGGTGAATGCACTTGTGGGTCAGTGTAAGAGCTTTGAAGACGATTCTTTCCTTAATTGGGAGCCAGTGGGCTAGTTTTCTGGCCTCCGAGATGTGTTCTCTTTTAGCAATGCCTTGGGCTGCACGGAGAGCACTGTTCTGTATGACTTGTAACCTTTCCAGATTTTTGTTGGAGGTTCCTAGGAAGAGTACGTTGCAGTAGTCTAGCCTGGAGCCAGTGATGGCTCTGGCTATGTTTGTGCAGTTCTCTTTGGAGAGAAAGGGCCTGACTGCGTTGATTAGTTTAGCGTGATATGCAGCTGAGGAGGCTATTGCATTGACTTGTCTCTCCATGGATAGGTTGGAATCCAAATAGACTCCAAGGGTTTTGACTGAGTCAGAGACAGGTATTTTGATGGTGTCGATGGTGAAGTGACTGAATTGGGAGTCTAGATTTCTTAGTGTGTCGGTGGAGCCTACCAGGAGGAGTTCAGTCTTATCGGAATTGAGGCATAGTCCATTGTCTGCCATCCAGGCTTGAATGGTGTTGTAGAGGTTGTTAAGGGTCAAGGAGTCAGTGTCGTAGTTGCCAGTGAGGGTAAGGAGGATCTGGGTATCGTCAGCATAGTTAGTGTATGAGATACCCATAGCGTCGAGGATGAGGAAGAGGGGCCGTGTGAAGATGTTGTACAGGGTGGGAGAAAGGCAGGAGCCTTGGGGCACACCGCAGAGTATGAAGGAGGGTGAGGCGGAGGCTAGGTCAGAGAATACTTGCATGGTTCTGTCTTGTAGGAAGGAAGTGATCCATGCAGTGGCGTCAGGGGAGAACTTGGCAGTGGAGGAGAGGTGGTGGCAAAGGACGTCGTGATCAACAAGATCGAAAGCCGCGGATAAGTCAAGAAGTAGGAGAAGTGTTGGTTTGCCCATGTCTCTGGCATCGTCCATCTGGTTTTTCAGGTCAAGTAAGGTGGTTTCCGTCCCGTGTCTGGGGCGGAAGCCAGATTGACGGAGTCCCAGGAGTTTGTTCTCTTCAATGAAGTGCTGGACCTGCAGGTAGGCTGCTTTGTCCAATATTTTGAGGAGGAAAGGGACAGTGGTGATAGGTCTGTAGTTGTTAGGGGATGTTGGGTCAAGAGTTGGTTTTTTTAAGAGAGGGCGGACCCAGGCTTCCTTGAGGGAGGCGGGGACTTTCCCTGTGGCAAAGGACGCATTGACAAAGGCTGTCAGGAAGGGAGCAAGCGCTTCAGTACAGTCCTTGATGATGGTGGCTGGGCAAGCATCCCCTTTACAGTTAGAGGGTTTGATATTCCTCATTATGTTGATGATGCAGGATTGTGTAAAACAGTATGGGTCAGCAGATTATCTTCAATGAGAGTTTGAGGTCTCAATAACAGCTAGCGCCTGCATCTTAATGTCATTGCTTTCACCGATAGAAGGCCCAGCTCTAATCGTAGGTACTCCATCAGAGTTGACTGTGGAAGAGCCAAAATAATAGGCCAAAAAAACCTTCAATTCGATTAAGCCAATCTAGATTGTTCATCTCCAGAGCCTCCAGACCGTACAATATGGTAGGGCAGCAAAACCTTTGTTTATACAGCAGTAACATCCGACTCATAGATAAATCCAACCTTTCTCTAGCAAATCTGCGCACCAAAAATATTAGCAGCCTCGCCTTCCCAATCTTAATCTTCATTATGTTTCCATAACTTGCCGAGTGCAACATCTCTAGTCCTAAGTATTTATTAAGTATCCGTGTATTGAATAGATCCCATAGAAGTTTTCATAGCTAACCTGTTCATATTCTTGGGAGTAACCAACATAACTTTGGTTTTCTACAGATTTACAACCAAGTCGTTTCCGGTTGTGCAATATCCCAATTCATTGAGCAAACCCTTAATACGGTACAAGTGTGGTCGAATAAAATAAGATTGTCCGCATACAGGATTGCCGATAGCATTTACAGAGTTTATCCTAGGTGAACATTTCGCACAAGACTCTATTCGACCAATTAAGTCAGCAAGGTGCAAGTTAAAATGAAGCAAAGCCATAATCCAACCCTGTTTAACTCCTCTATTTATACAAATTTCACCTGATAAAAAACGTCCATTACGTAGCTGTATCTTTGCTGTTGCATTCTTGTGGCGTGCACAGACTATGCAGTAACCAGGGCGGACAGCCCCACTCAGCCATTTTGACCCACAATCGATCCCCGTTTAGCAGGTCGAACGCCGACCTAAAATCCACATAAGCGATGTATAAAGAAGCACTCTGTTTGCTCCTTGCGCTAGTTATCAGCCTATCTAAACTATTGAGAGTCATACTGGCATCTGCTCAAAATCCAGTCAGTAAGGGATGTAATAATTTCATTAACCCACGTTTGCAAATGTCTCACAACGTAAGTTGCAAACACCTTCCCAGTGGAATCGAGCAAGGATAACAGTCAGTAATTCTCAGGTAGTAAGCGGTCTCCAGTCTTATAAATAGGAACCAATATACATTGAGCCCACAACTGGGGTATTAACCAGATCTGACCGACCTTTGCAAACAGAGTGCATAGTAA
Organism: Ambystoma mexicanum; assembly: GCF_040938575.1. Lineage (NCBI taxonomy): Eukaryota > Metazoa > Chordata > Amphibia > Caudata > Ambystomatidae > Ambystoma > Ambystoma mexicanum. The sequence continues at coordinate 984,323,050 of NC_090928.1, read as the reverse complement.
AACAGCCCATTTTTAAGGATCTGCCTTTAGGACAGCCTTAGCCCAGCCATTCGGCCAAGGGGCTCTAGAGTTTTTTGCTTCCTTTAGAATTTCAGTAACAATCCAGATTAGTAATTACTGGGAAGTAAATCAAGAATTTGGCTACGAGACCTTTTTAGACAATATACGTCATAAGCCAATGAAAGCTCTTTTATGTCAAGGTTTGCCTTGGCATCCTTCCGTTTGCAAAATTGTGCCATAAATGGAACTGTACTGTTAGTGATATTTGTCCGGTGTGTCGGACCAGGATTGAAAATACTGCTCACCGCTTGCTGATTTGCCATTATTACCTGGACCTTCGGAATTGTCATTTAAAATCCCTATTCCAAGTGAGATCCATCCATTAGAAAAAACATGCAAGCAATGCTTTTGGCAGTCCATACAGTTGCCAACTATCTGTTTAAAGCATGCAGCAGAAGGGGGGCTAAGCTTGTACAACAATAATGGCACATGCCTTGGGGCTAAGCTTGTAGAACAATAATGGCACACGCCTTGCGTAGACTTGATGTACATGCAAGGTTGGTTGGGCAAACAACCTAAAAATGAAACGCACCCATCTATCATCAGAACATATTGCTAAATAGGCCAAGCATACAAAACCAAAAACGCATGTACTTTACATTGCATTCATAGTACTGTATGCACTTTGTCAATTTTTTATGTTGATACATTTGAACCATCAGAGCACACTGAATTAATGGAGGCACTCTATATTTAAGAAACGGTAGTGCACCATTGTTTTATTTACATAAAATTATTGTTGCTGATTGTATGGAGTTATTTGAACAATAAAGCACTTCTGTTTGGACTGTGTATTCCTGCAATTGAAGGCTCAAGTTTCAGTTTTACATTTTGATGTAACAGGACTATCCATTTTAAATTGTGATTTTATTGTATTGTATTGTATCTGTGCTTTTATGGCTCACACCGAAATAAAGCTTATGAACGAACAAACAAACAAATAAAAACCTAAGTCCCAAGGTTTGGAGAAGTAATAATTAAAAAGAGGCCCAGGATAAAAGAACAATAAATAAAGGAAACAAAATAAAGTGAAACCATGATTAAAACAGAGGTTGAATGGGCCAATCAGGAGAGAGAGCCTAACACAAGAGGACCAGAGTGGAAACACCATGCCAGCCAATCCCATATGCAGGGATTTCCTCAAATCAACACCCAACAGGATGAGGAGACTGGCTTCAAAAGCAGAGCCAGTTTCATGAACTTGTCTCGGACAGGGACATGTTTCCCTATACTTCCCTCCAGATGCTGGTGCATAGAAGAAGAGCTGTATCCTGAAGGAGGAGTTGCTGCCTGAGTGAAGGAGCCCGGACTGCCCAGGAGCACTGCCTGCCTGGAAGCTGCCTGAAGAGCTAGAGGAAACTGATTGACCGAGGGGGAAGAAGGAGAGTACCCATGCAGCTCTGCCTAATCCTAAAAGTGGGAGAGCTGACCTGCTTGAGAAGCCTCGGAAAAGGCTCAGACAACACCTTGATAAGACCCTGGTAGAGAGACCAGGACAAAAGCAAGTAGCCTGAAGATAATAGGAGCAAAGCAAAGAGAAAAAGGGGCACCAAGTAAAAGATGAGACTACCCAGCGGAGGGGGTAAGAGAAGGTAAGTGCGAGAAGCCAAGAGAGACTGACACCAGCGCCTGGGCGAAGACAGGGGAAAGGTCAAAACCCCTGAAAGGAAGACAGGGGTAAGGGCAAATAGGAGACTGGGTCCTGTAAGGGATGAAGACAAAGACTCAAGACACAGTGGCATGTTAGCTGTTGGTTATAGTCTTTTACTGTCAACATAATAAGAGGGGTTGAGAAAATCCAGTCCATCTCTAACTCTACGTGGGGTTTCCCCAACCTCAACACAACTAAGGAACGTGTGTGTCAGGATGTAAAATAAAGCACCCTCAGTCTTGTGTCCAAAATCCTAAACTGACCCTTGCATGCTAAACTAAATACAAGGTGAAAAAAACGGATTTCTCTGAGCTATCAACTTATAGCGTATTCTTGAAATTTCAAACATGAATGTTCTAAAGTGCAGAAACAAAAAAGGAATAATGGTCCATCAGGAAAGCGGTTCTCCCTTTTCCTAGATTTTTTCTAGTGGCTTTAAATATTGTTTCATCACAGTTCCAATGTATCCAAAGGGGAAGGCTCTTCCCTTGAATCGTCTCCACAATATACAGTTCTTTTGAATTACGCTTATCCTTAAAAGGATCTGGTTTCTGCATTTTATCACTTTTCCACGATTCCAGAAAGGGGTTCTGACTCCTGAGCTTTCCCTGGTTCCTCTTCTCTCACTGGTATACCCTCCTGTCAGGGTATTGGAGTTTATCCTTACAAATGGGTATGGGTTCACCCTTTGATCAATGTTCCATAGTTTCAAGGTGGGGTTCCTAACCACCTATGCCGACTTCTTCTTTCACCCATGGTTTACTCTCCTGCCAGGGTGTCACAACTTTATGATTTGGGTGCGAGTCCCAGACTCACTGTTTGCCTGATTCACTATCCTACCAGAGCTTCTTCACTTTCTAGTCACTCTTACCTGCACCCACAAAGAAACACTTCTCCAGTACTTGGTCACTGACACTTCCTTTGCAAGTTTTGCATCAATTATATTGTCTTTACTTGGATTTTCGCAATCTTCGTATCTGTATCAATTATATCGCATTCAGCTAGGCTCTGTGCAATGTTTGTCTCAATTCTATTTTCTTCAATTAGGCATTTCACAATTTTCGTACATGTATCAATTACATGGCCTTCTCTGTTTGGGTTCTGTCAGGGGTCAATAATGCGAGGCGGACAATTGCTTCTGTTTTTTTCAAGAATAGACACTTTATTAAAGAAAGAAATTGGCTAATACATCCTCGCTATTCCTACTCTATCAGGGAATTCCCTAGCTGGTCTAAAGGCTAAGAGAATAACTCCTAACATAGACAAACTGTCCCTCACACTAAACAAAACATTCAAAGGAAATCATAAACAACATAAAAGAATGACTTGACTCTTAATGCGTTGTGGTCATAACTCAAATTTACACCCACCGTGTCCCCTTTCTATTGCCATGCTCCGACTTGGTGAGCGGCGCCTGTAATTAGACGCAGAAGAAACAGACGAGCGGTGTCTTTACATCCAGCGTGATTCGAATGCTTGGATTCAATGGTCTTTGAAGAGAAGCTAGACGAATTTACGGCGAGGTAAGGTTTGCACACGTACATGTCTGTTCGCAAGGAAAAGGGTCTCGTTACCCCAGTACCGGCAACAAACAGAGAGAAAAGAAAAATGTTTGGATCATTTCCAATCACGCTGTGGCATGGGAAGCCACTTTAGACACCAAGGTGTGCCCTGGTGTCAGGCTCACTCCTGGATTCCGTCAAGTTCACCCCTCTTCCCTGAGTGCCCCTCACACCCTCCTGCTCACCTGTGGTCTCCTCGTCCGATGCAAGTCCAAATCTCTTTATTCTCAATGCCTCCTCTCTTGAGTGTGGATGAGGTCTGCCTCGAGAGGAAGCCACTCTGCCCCTCTAACACGGGGCCAAGGGGGCCCCCGTACCGGGGCAGACTGGTTAAGGGGAAAAAGCCAATAGGCGCAAAAAACCCCTTCTTGGTTGAAGATGGCAACAGGATACAAGGTGGGACTGTGTAACTTGAAGTATCCAGCAAGTAAGGAAATCCACAGAAAATGGTGTATGCGACTGCTCCAGGGGAAAAACAACAGTACAATGATGGAGAGACTAATGAATGAGCTGAGGGGGGAGGACCCAGGAGAGCAGGGGAAGCAGAAAAGAGAGCCAAGGTGGCGCGGAGAAAAAGCTCCAACAGAGCGAGGCGAGTCAAGAGCAAAAATGAAAGCCAGCAAGCAAACGGAAGAAAAGGAAAGGGAGCGGCGGCAGCCGCGGAGGAAAGGACTGAAGCGTACCAACCCGGAAGCCTAACGCGAAAAGGTTGCAACGCGCGGGCTTCTGGGTTGGCGCTCGTAAAAAGGACGTCGCTGGTCGGAAGGGCTGGAGAACTACACCGCTGCCGAGGAAAGCGTGGCCGGCGTGACGGCTACAGTCAATGACCGCTCCACCGCCAGCGCTTCCACAGCTGCCAGCGACTGCCGTGCGTGACAGTATACCCCCCTCCAGAACCGAACCCTCTGGGTTTCCCTGGATGTGTCCGGTGAAAACGCCTGACAAGCCTAGGCTCATGTACATACGACCTGGGCTCCCAGGAGTCCTCTGAACTGGGATAGTTTTTCCACGACAAAAGGTATTCCAACCTGCCCTTACGATATCTGGAATCTAAGATGGCAGACACCTCATATTCTTCAGGTATAGACTTGGGATTACTCAATAGTCCTGTAGTCTTACTAACCCGGGTGTCTGGATCCACTGGGCAGAGAAGGGAGGAGTGAAAGACCAGGTGCACCCGATACATGGACTTGGGAAGTTGCAATTTGAAAGCCACTGGGTTAATCCTCTTGAGTATCATGAAGGGTCCTATAATTCGGGGGTTAATTTGTTCGAATGTACCCACCTAGGCAAGTATCTAGTAGATAACCAGACCCGATCGCCCTCCTTCCAGTCAGGGCAGGGCAAACGAGCTCGATCAGATAGGTCTTTATACCTGTGTCTAGCCGAAGCTAAACTCCGTTGAGCTGTAGTGTGGGCTGTAGTTATTTGATCCAGGGTGGATTCGATGGTGGGTATATTAGTAGGTGAGGAAAAAAACGGAGAATACTGCGAGGGTGATAGCCATAAGAACAGAAAAAAGGGCTAAGTCCCGTTGCCGAGTGCACAGCGTTATTATACGCAAATTCAGCGGTGGGCAGAAGGTTCACCCAATTGTCCTGATTTTTATTGACATAACACCTGAGGTATTGCTCGAGAGTGGCATTGAGCCGCTCTGTCTGACCGTTGGTCTGAAGATGAAAGCCGGATGACAAAGCCCTCTCTATCCCTAACCGTTGACACAGAGCGCCCCAAAATCGAGAGGTATACTGACTACCTCGGTCAGACATAATCTTGTCAGGAAGTCCGTGGAGCCTAAAAATGTCCCTGAGGAAAACTTCGGCCATCTCAGTGGCAGACGGCACTCCCCGCAGTGCGGAAAAATGGGCCAGCTTGGTGAATGTGTCAATCGTAACCATGAGACAAGTCGACCCCTGGGATTTGGGCAGGTCTACTATAAAGTCAGTGGAAATTTGGGACCATGGCCGGCTTGGCAAGTCCAGCTGCATAAGCAACCCGTAGGGTTTGTGGGTGGAGTTCTTATTCTGGGCACAAACCACACACGTTTTACAGTGTTGCCTTACATCATGGGAGAGTGAAGGCCAAAAAAAAGATTGAGAAATTAACTCTAAGGTACCTCAGACTCCCCTGTGCCCTGCGGTTACATGGTTGTGACCCCATTCCAGAACCTTAAGTTGTAAGGACTTAGAGGGGACGTACAAACGCCGCCCCACCAGTAAAAGACCCTCAGACCAATGGAGTTGAGAACGTAAGTCACCGGGTATGGTGGTTGCCAAATCAGGTTTGGTTACTGTCTTAATTTCTTATAGAAACGAGGAAACTATCCCCACGATTCTGTTTCGGGGAAACATAGGGTTGCTAACGGAGGGAGAGTGGTAGTCTGCCGACCGACATCTAGACAGGGCGTCCGCCAAGCTGTTCTGGGTGCCAGGAATGTAGGTAATGGTAAAGTCATACTGGCTGAAAAAATGCGCCCAGCGAGCCTGCCTTGAATTGACGCATTCCATATTACGGAGAATCTTCAGATTCTTATGGTCAGTACGTAATGTAAATGGATGCGCTCCGCCTTGCAGCAGGTGTCTTCACTCTCACAGGCCACCTTGAGAGCCAAAAGTTCTTTTTCAATAACAGAGTAGTTCTGTTGACTTGTGGAAAGAGTCTTGGAAAGATATGCTACAGGATGTTCCTTGCCATCCTTCAGTTGAAGGAGTACCACACCTAAGGCGCTTGCAGAGGCGTCGGCCTCGACTACAAAAGGCTGGTCTTGATCTGGTTGAGACAGAATAGGAGCGGAGCAGAATCTGCTTATGAGATCGATAAAAGCTTGATTAGCTGGTTCCGACCAGAGAAAAGGTTTGGCGTCTTTTTTAAGTAGAGAGGTAATAGGCAGCACAATCTGCGAAAATTGACTGATGAACTTCCTGTAGAAGTTGGCTAAACCCAGGAACCGTTGAACGTCCTTCAGAGAGGTGGGTGTGGGCCAGTCCAGAATGGCAGATACTTTCCTCGGATCCATGGTGATGCCTTCCTGAGAAAGAACGTATCCCAAAAATGGAACAGAAGACATATTGAAAAGACACTTCTCGAGTTTAACTAATAAATGTTGTGACTGTAAACGATGTAGAACCGTCTGGAGATGTAATGTATGTTCAGAGGTGGACTTCGAAAAAACGAAAATGTCATCCAGGTATACTATGACACTGAGGTATAACAGATCAGAAAACAGGCGAACCATTAAACGCTGGAATATGGCAGGAGCGTTAACCAAGCCAAATGGCATCACTCGATACTCGAAGAGGCCAAACGGAGTCCGGAAAGCAGTCTTCCATTCGTCCCCATCCTTTATTCGGAGAAGGTGGTAGGCACTCCGGAGGTCTAACTTAGAGAAGGTGGTAGAGCCCTGGACAGCTTCCAATATGTCTGTTATCAAAGGCATTGGATAGCGCTCACGAACCGTGACCTTGTTCAAACCCCGATAGTCAATGCATGGCCTTAACGCAGAGGAATCCCTCTTAGGTACGAAGAATAGAGAGGCTCCAGCCGGAGATTTGGAGGGACGAATGAGGCCATTGGTCAGATGGGAGTCCAAATAATTGCGAAGAGCCCTCTTCTCCAGTAGAGACAGAAAACATGCGGCTAAACGGAACCAGGGCATCTGGCACCAGCTCGATGGCACAGTCTTCCGGTCTATGTGGGGGTATATCTAAGACAAGATTGTCTTTGAAGACTTCTTTGAATTCGGCCAACTCCGGGGGAACCTTACAAATTTCATATATTCCTTCTTGTTGGGGAGTAAGGACTTGGACCAATTCTTCTGAAGAATGATTTACACAATTTTGTTTACAGTATGGGGAGGTAAAGGCCATGGTGTTCTGCGCCCAATTGATGAGCGGATTATGCCTCCTCAGCCAGGGAATCCCAAGGATTACTGGGAAATGGGCTGCTCGAATCAAGTCGAATTGTATCTGTTCCGAGTGCTGGAAAATACGGACCTTCAAGGATACTGTGGAATGGGTAATAAGCCCCGATGAAAGTGGGGAACCATCTACTCCTTCTACCTTCTGGAACTCTTCCCGTTTTAGCAGAGGGAGACCTTGTTGGTGCGCCCACATGGTATCCATAAATACCCCAGCGGCACCACAATCCAGCAAAGCCATGGTGGTGAGTACTTCTGTCTGAGTTTCCAACTGGATAGGAACAGCCATGAGGCGAGAGTCCAATGTGGTTGGGTGTGAAGCTACCGTCACAGTGACATAGGGACTAGCGCTCTGACCTCGGTTACTCGTCCCCTTTAGTTCCGAGGTTGTTCGTTTCCCGACCGTCTAGGCAGGACTTCTGGACAATTCCGAAGTAGGTGGGCGCCTGATCCACAATACATGCAGAGGCCAGCATCCCTCCGACGTCTTCTCTCTTCGGGTGTCAAGGGGGATCTAGCGGACCCCACTTGCATCGGTTCTTCCTTGTTACTGGAGTGAGGCAGGGAGGGCAATGAGTGGGCACTTGGTAGAAAGGGGCCAGGGACTTTTTGCTTCTTCCTTTCCGCCTTGCGTTCACTGAGGCGATAGTCAATCTGAGTAACAATGGAGAATAAATCAGACAGGGTGGTGGGGCGGGCTATCCTTGCCAGTTCATCTTTTATCTCCTCTTTCAACCCTCGACGAATATTGTGTAATGGGCCCGTTCTGGCCATCTGGCCTCTGATGCCAAACGTTTAAAGGTGGAGATATACGTCAGCAAATCACTGGAACCTTGATGCACATCCAAGAGTTCTTCCGCAGCAACATGTATTATCTCAGGTTGTTCAAAAGTCTGACGTAGTAAGGTCAAAAAACCCTCATAGTCTCTGATGATAGGATTATTGTTGGTCACTAGAGGGGCGGCCCAAGCTAAGGCATTCCCTGTCAGGTTGGATACCATAAATCCCACCTTAGTGATCATTGAGAAACAACTGAGGTCTAAAGGCGAAATAAATGGAGCAGGCTTCCAAAAATTCCTTGAGGCGCTTCGGAGTACCGTCAAACTTGTCCGAGGATAGGGCCATAGGAGGTAAGTCGGAATCCCTAGTTTCCCGAGTAGAGATCATCTGCCTCAAGACTGCGTTATCCGCCGTCACGTTCTGTAATTCTACGTTCATGGCCTGGACTGCGGCCACTAGTTCTTGTATTTGTTCTGGGGTGGCCATATTCCCTTTTTGGCGTTGCAAACTGTCAGGCTCACTCCTGGATTCCGTCAAGTTCACCCCTCTTCCCTGAGTGCCCCTCACACCCTCCTGCTCACCTGTGGTCTCCTCGTCCGATGCGAGTCCAAATCTCTTTATTCTCAATGCCTCCTCTCTTGAGTGTGGATGAGGTCTGCCTCGAGAGGAAGCCACCCTGCCCCTCTAACACGGGGTCAAGGGGGCCCCTGTACCGGGGCAGACCGGTTAAGGGGAAAAAGCCGATAGGCGCAAAAAAAACCCTTCTTGGTTGAAGATGGCAACAGGATACAAGGTGGGACTGTGTAACCTGAAGGATCCAGCAAGTAAGGAAATCCACAGAAAATGGTGTATGCGACTGCTCCAGGGGAAAAACAACAGTACAATGATGGAGAGACTAATGAATGAGCTGAGGGGGGAGGACCCAGGAGAGCAGGGGAAGCAGAAAAGAGAGAGCCAAGGTGGAGCGGAGAAAAAGCTCCAACAGAGCGAGGCGAGTCAAGAGCAAAAATGAAAGCCAGCAAGCAAACGGAAGAAAAGGAAAGGGAGCGGCGGCAGCCGCGGAGGAATGGACTGAAGCGTATCAACCCCGAAGCCTAACCCGAAAAGGTTGCAACGCGCGGGCTTCCGGGTTGGCGCTCGTAAAAAGGACGTCACTGGTCGGAAGGGCTGGAGAACTAGACCGCTGCCGAGGAAAGCGTGGGCGGCGTGACGGCTACAGTCAATGGCCGCTCCACCGCCAGCGCTTCCACATCTGCCAGCGACCGCTGTGCGTGACACCTGGTCTCGGTAGGAATTAGGTATTTCAGTCCCCACCCAATCATTAAGGGCGGACCCTCTATGTATCTGATGACTAACAGCAGCTTTGGTAAAATACCACTGTCACTAGGTTGTCCCCAGCATTTGATCTTATGTCACATATCAAACTATGCCAAGATCATACCGATATAGCATATGACAATTACTTGTCACTACCTTCCCTAGATGTATCGATTGTGTTCATCATGATAATTGCAATCACTCCATCACGATCACACAGAATCCCTCTAATTGTGTCTCCATCTGTAGGTTTGGCACTGAAGACGACATCGCAAATGTGCTCACCCCTTCTACATTTTCTAGCATCAGTTTGCACTACAGGTATGTACGTCGAACTCCACTGAGACGTTTGACACCACTATCATGATTAGAGATTTAGTTCCATTTACAACAAACTATCTGTATTATTTTTCAACAGACCAAAAATATATGGCTCCATTAATAGGAACTTTTTCCTGATGTCCCTGATACCTTACTGAAATAAGGTAAGTAGTTGAGGCCCACTTTTTTGATACAATTGTTTTTTATCGAGCCTGATCAATCCACTGACTCCAGGTTTTGTGTGTTTCTTTTATTATCTGTGTTTAGGAAGAACTAAGGGTTAAAAGATCTATGAACTACAAGAAACCAATAATAACATCTGTCCTTAGGAAGGCCTCCGGAAAAAACTTCTCTAGAATGGGGTTTATTCCACGGAAACAGGGCGAAACACATCGACACAACATCCCTAAGACACTTTGGTTCTAAAAAAACGACCAAGTTGCATTCAGTGTATTAAGGCTAATAAGCCCTTTTGAAAATAATTGCAAAAGTATGACCAAATGAAATGCAAAAAGAAATGAGGTTCTATATAAAACCCTTGTAATGTATAATTTTACAATCCGTACTGTGATGTTTACTTTTTTTGTTTATGTATGAATTTCTAAAATGAAGAGACCTCTCATTATAAAAATAAATATTTGACTGTTTTTTATGCGACGAATACACTTAAATTCTGAGTCTGGGTGATCCATAGTGTTTTCAGAATGACACTGTTTTTTAGGTGTCAATAAGCGGTGGACATAAATTGTGAAAATTCACAGGAGACAGGGGTAGCTTGTGTTTCATTGCTTTCTTTAAATGTATCTCTGTGTTATTATAACGCAAGACCCCAATAACAAAAAATGTGGGCATTGACCTTTTGTATGTACACATTACAATAAGCCATACAAGAGTGTGGTATAAATTATTGGGTGCTACTAGGAGTTACCACTGGAGGGTCGTTTAAATCTAACATTCTCTTGCCTTCCTGGAGTTTGTCTTCCCCTACGTGGTCCTCCCGCAGATAACCAATCCCAGGGTCAGTGTCAGGTAGCTTTTGCTTTTCACTGACCACATAGGAGAAGCTTCACACCAGAGAATCAGTGACGATGTTGCTAGATTTGTCACAGCCCCAAATAGAGTTTGGGCACAAAAGACCCCTGAAGCAGAAGGGGGGGAGGGGCTAAAAGCTGCTGGGGAGGGAGAGAGAGAGAGAGAGAAGGATGAATCGGAGTACTGAGATAAAGAGCCAAAAAGCATGACCCAGCTGACACCTCGCCTAAGAGGCCCTGCAACTGAAAGGTAACTACAGGTCCCAGACTGAGTTTTTCGCATAAGTGGCCCTGTTGCTCGTCTACCAGAGAAGACCTGGGAGAAGAACTCTCTGAATGTATGGACTTTAAGTTAGAGAGTTTACCCCCAACAATGTTGCACTTAAGGGAAGGGACATAACATTGTTTTCCGCATTTCACCATTCTAACAACTCACTATTTTAGGGACATTTGATTCAGGAAACTAAGCTGATTAGTTGTGACAAGCAAATGTACTTTAAGGTTTGTAGTTCATATGTGGAAGAGTACTTTGCGCTTGCGTTATTCACACAGGGATGGACTGCTAAATCATTTGTGTTCAAACACTTTGCTTTATTCCTCAAAGCCTGTTTTGTCTTACACTTCCATGATAAAGAATTTTCTTGCAAAAGACCCAAAGTCTGAGACCCTTCTGCTCACCATGTCATGACATGTTACAGGAGCCTGAGAAATCAGAGTAGTGTCAACCTCCAGAAGGGTCACGGAAACCCAAAAGAGCGAAGAGAGCTACAAGGAGAGAGGGGTTACCAATACACCAGAGTGTTACATGAGACATTGGGACACAAGAACCCAAGGGTACCAAAGGGGCTAATTAAAAAAAAAAAGATACGAGGGGAGTATGGAGGCACCCAAAACCAGAACCAAGTGGAGAGAGATCGCACCCACGTGGTGGCGAGGGATCAGGGAAATATCCCTCCATCTACGGAAATTCAGACAGTTTGTTTTTGCAGGAACATAAGACTTTTTATTGTTGAACTTGGGAAACTTGAACTTTGATGCCACTAATTCTTAAATAAGGAGAACTGTTAATTACGGATTACCAGTTGATCCAGAGCCAGAAAGAAATCCTGGAACAGCTGAGATAGATAGTGGTGAACAACCCTGAGTACAGAACACTCCAGCTACATTTATTTTACATTTTTGCTAAGTGGTAAGGCCAGTTTAGTGGTTAGGTTTGGAATGAGGACTATTTTTCTTTTGATTCTTGACAAGCACCTTAGTTTAGTTTTGATAGGATGGGAATTCCCCTTTAGCAGTAAAGTCAGTGAGACGGTTTCTTTTAAGTTAAATAAAATTACTTGCAAATGTCTTCTGGTTTGAGTCCTTCTTCTGGCATACCACAGTGTGTATCGAAAGGGATGCCCATAAAAAAGTGGCAATAGAAGTCATACTTATCTCTGGTAACACTACCCAAACCAGAGATAGAACAGATAAGGTGAAGGTGATGAAGAGTGATATAAACGTTTGCTTACCACCACAATGCTCCATCTTTCTTACTGAAAGAATCCATTGTTTGGTACAGTCCTGGTCTCCTAATCGATAACCATTCCGCTTTTTTGAGCTGATTGGAACTATCCTGGGTCTCTCAACTCATACAGGGAGGACTAGTGCAGTCTTTTGTGAGCCTTCAATCACATTTTCATTTAGAGAAGAGTGAAACGTTTGACCCATATCCATCTTTACCCTCCCCTAGGAACTTGGACAGGAACTGAAAGAGTAGAGGGAGATGCACAGCCCCTTCACAGGGAAAACTAGCAATACTCCAGAAATCACTCAATATCCCATTCATTAATATTTCTGACAAGTGCAGAAATGACTGCAGTACATGGATATCCTAGACAAAAAATGGTTGTCAAATTTAACATTAACCATTCAGGCAGAATGATTCACCAAAAAATAGGTTTTAGACAATACTGGACAGGTGTAAGGAAGAATAGGTTAGGGTTGATATATTCCCTGACACTCTGCAACTGTAGATCAGCCATGGACACCTACACTCACATGTTTCTTGACTGCCCCAAAGTAAGGAAAAGGCCTGCCTATACCTAATAGTATAGTGTTTGCCCTACCTAATGCAAATCTAACTAGGGTGGTCATCGTCAGTGAGTGTCCAAAGTAATAAACTGTCTTCCGTCCCAAACTACCCTATTCTGTCCCTACCACCATTCAAAAATTCTCAAAGAAAAGATGGGTCCAGGAAAATGATTCCCTTTTCCTGGACAGGCTTTTGTAACCTAGGCAAGTCTTTCTTGGGATGGCTTTTAGTATTTCTGTGAACAAGTTCCTCTAATTCTTCAAAAGGGCTCTTGTCCCAACAGGGCTTACCCTTTCCTACTACAAGCACAGTTCCTTGTTCAAGATTTCATAGCCAATGATCCTGGTCTTGGCTATCCTCCAAAACAGTAAATGTATCTCAGTTCCTTGTCAACCTATGAAATACTTGAGATTTTACCCTGTACTGGGGAGGAGGGGTCTCTCTCTCTCTCTCATATATTTAATACCTTGCAACACTGTCCTCTTGATAGTTATCTTTCCCTGGTTACTCCCTTGGTAGCCTTTGTTATCTTTACACCATTCACTAGTACTGGGAAGAATCTGATTGATCCCTTGGTAATCTTACTTCAATTGGTGCCACTTCCCCCACCCGAGTCTCCCGCTGTTCCAATGACCTCTGTCATACAGGATAGGCATCACTGGTTCTTCCTGCAGGGTCAAGTTTGCCCATCCGACATAACCTGCACAGACTTCCTCTTCTTCCTTCTTCCATATGCGGCTCTTCTGAGCCATTCCTGGTACGGTCCCTGCATTGTTCATGGACCGCTGGGTGCAGCCTGTCTGGATCACGCCATCGCCTCAAGGCTTTCCTCCGCTGCTCAGGTGGGGCTTATGCTTACCGAATGCTTCTCGCTTTCCTCTGTCTAAACTGCCCGCTCTACACCAGGCAGCTGTTCATTCGCCGACTGCTTCTCAACTCTGATTCTAATCTCCCAGGCTCCGGGAACAAGATCACTTTCCATTGGTCCTTCTATGGTTTTTATGAGGAAGTGTTGGGCCCTCCCCAGCATAGGTTCACAGTTACTTTGTCTCTTTCCATAGTGCATTCATCATGCTCCGACTTATTGTCTTTGTCTCAGTAAGGTTCGCTGCCAACCACTGATTGATCTTCATGGTTCTCCCACTTCTCTTCAAAGTATGAGTGGTTGGTGAAGGTGGATTACTGATAGCATTACAGTAGGAAATAGTGGCTGGTTTGGAAGGAAGGTTTTGATTCTTGGATGTTATAGCTACCTCTCCAGCAGAGGTTATAGGGAGTTCTTGGATGGAACGGGAGTCCCTGTCCCCAAAAGTGGAGTCTCTCCTTGTGAGATCCCAATGACTGCCACCCCTAGGGGGATTGTTGGGTAGCTGGCTCACATCCCTAGCCTCACATGGAAGGGCTCCCCTTCCCCATGGTGAGTAGTGACGAGATCCTGTGAATCATCACATATCCCTTATGTGCGTCAGCCACTACATAAAGCTGACAGACTATGGCAGTGTCAGTTTCTCACGGTGGGGAAGGCGAAGAGAAAATGTAAGAGGGAGTGTTATATTCAAGGCGTGGCAAACCTGCCTACAATGGAACACATAATGCTCCAAGCCAGAGGAAAGTTTCTACACGCATGGATATTTTGAATGAAAACCTAGATCTCCAAGACTGTTGCAGGACATTTGTTAGGAAGGGGGAATAACAAGAATATGTCAAGAATAACATATGACACCAGCTATGCTGGTCTCAAGAGGATGTTCACTCTTCAAGCCATTTACCCACATTGTGCTGAAGAGATTACCTTTGAAGTAAAAGGGAATTTCAAACTCCTAGTTCAGATCCCACCTACTCCTCAAAATGAACTGGATCAGAATCTCTTCAAATGGATACAGGACTAGCTTGATAAAATCCTGTATAATCTGCCTCAAGCAGCAGAAATCCCTACATTGTGGTAGGGGGAGCCATGCCGATGCTCAGTCAACACCCCAACTCCACATTAGCAATGGCAGCATAGAAGGAGAGAGAAGAATGTATCAGTAAAAGTACATGTGAAGATCCAAAGCAGATTCCAGAAGACCTTCACTGCAGTGGAAAAAGTGCAGTAAAGAGTGCAGAGCCCACCTAGCTCCTTATCAAGTAGAAATGCCAAAGCAGTGGCAGCACTGAGACCTGTCGCTCTTATGAACTGACCGGTCACAACCCCAAAATTGTAGCTTTTCACACCCATAGTGGGATGAAGCCAATGAAAGCTGGCTGTCTCGTGTGTGTGTGTGTGTGTCAGTTACTGGGTGCAGGATTGGCTTGCGAACCCAGGAGTGGTCCACCAGGTTGCCGAAAGGCAGGGGAGCTGAGAGTACAGGCAGAGGGTGTCCAATGTGCATGGATATCTTATGGTGCAGGCAGCCCCTGGGGCAACAAGATTCCTAAAGTTCAGTGCATGGCAGGGACAGAGGGACACAGTTGTTAAAGCATTAGGAACCTGCCTCCCATGAGTATAGAGGCAACATACTATCCATAATTGGAATCGAATGAGGTGTGCCTACAAGTAGTGGAGGGGGACTATGGCAAACAAGTCTGGAAAAGAGGAGGAGACAAACAGGGTAGGAGGAAAAGTGCCCAAACCAAAATAGACTGGCAAATAATCTGGGCAAATTAGCTTGCCTCACTATTTTAGTGACAGTTATTCAAGAGTTCAGAACATCACTGGAAGGTAAAATAGAGGTGAGAATCTATGGCAATGAGACGAGGGTGCAAAAACAAAGTAACACTACTTTGTTAGGAATGGCGCTTCTTAGTTAGCCCCATGTGCTTGCTGTTGGATTTCTAAAATATTAAGTACGCCTAACAGTATTGATCAAAATTAAGTAATTGATTCAAAAAGTGTATCTCTTAAAGCAGGATATGTTTTATTCACATTCCTGAAGTTTTCCTTAAAATGACGTAATTGTGCACATCGACAAATGGGTTTCCATCTAGTATTGCCTATAATACACTAGTGCCAATGCATTTCGGATTAAACCTTCTTCAGGGCGCTATTAAGGCAAAATCAGTATTACATAACTCATATTACATCCATATCTTGTAAATCTTCAGACAACAAACCATAACATTTCAATTGAATCAATACGGAAACACATACCATATCATGTGTAGAAAACATCCATGCGCATAGGAAAAGAAAAAGAAAAACAAAATTGAAGCACTGATTAGTTAGCTTGCAGTATGATGTATTCTGTCCGGAGATTTCAATTAATGAACTTGTCCTACCTGAGTCATGTTAAATTCTTGTCTATGTGCGTGCCTGTACAAAGATGTATCTGCAAGATAGAAAAGTAAGGTGTCACCCTACTTCTAGTGTAAAAGAAGACAGCGCAATGGGTCTATTGGGCGAGCCATTCTTACCGACCAGCTTCTGCTCGCGAGTCTTGTGAACCGAGAGAGCCACTGGAAAGCGCCCTCGCGGCAGGTTCACTTTCCTTTTGTATGTAACCATGGAGACGGTACGAGGCGTAGTAGTCCAGCTGGAGTACGTACGTCTCGCGCCCCACCCCCTGGCGCAAGCCCTGGGGCGGGGATGTCACCATGGAAACGAACGCCTTTAGCAGGAATAAATGTATTCGTATTCTAAATAAGTTAAAGAGTGTGCGTGTGATGTAACATGTATAAATGCGTGTATCAAAAAAATGCGGTATCATGGGAGGATGATAGTGAGATTGTATTGTGCTCGGGAAACTAGGCAGGTTTCACCGCGTGAGTATCCGTGGGTGTAGTTAGTTGTGCATGGTATGTAAAAAAGCTATGCGTTGGTCACAATTTCAAGTCAAGCCAAAACAGGCCACCGGGTGGAGCACCCTTGGGTCCTAGTTGTGTAGTTAGAATATCACAAGTAACAAATATCAAAACATTATGTTGTGCGACTTACACCCATATAACATTACAATGTAACGAGCATTACAAAAAGCACATGAAATTAATTTCTTTGTTGAGCCCCCTTGGAGTCAAGGAGCTCAAGCGGTCAATCCAAAAGGATTCTCTTTGGTCCATCCTTTTCTGAAAGTTCTCGTGGATCTCTCTTTTGGTTACCACTTCCAAAATCACAAATTGGATCTGAGCCAGGTTGTGTTTTCTGTCATCCCAATGTCTCGCCACAGCTGAATTGGGATTATTGTTCCTTATGCAGGACCTGTGCTCGTTCCATCTTGTTTTAGCTACCCTTAAGGTCTGGCCCACATAGTACAACCCAAACGGGCACTTTATAGCATAAATCACGTTGTAGGAGTCACATGTTGCAAAACTCTTAAGTCAGATTGTCTCCCCCGTATGCGGGTGCTTCACTGATTCGCCTTTCATGACATATCCCCAGTTGCTACAGTTCAAACAAGGGAAAGTCCCAATCCTTTCTGTGATTTTGTTCTTGAGAGCTGGTCTAGTTTGGACCAGTCTGTCTTTCAGATTCTGGCTCCGCTGATATGCGAATGTGGGAACTTCTTTAAACAAATGTTCTACTCGTTGATCACATTGTAGTGTGTTCCAATGCTTTTTGATGATACACTTAATGCGATTGCTCTGTCGCGAGTATTTAGACACAAAGACCAGTGGTGGAACCTCATCTTGTTTAGTCTTCACTCTCAATAGGTCTTCTCTGTTCTGCGTAGCTACACGTGATTGTGCTGCATTTATTTCTTCCTCTGACTATCCTCTATCCAGAAATTTCTTGACCATTTCTCTGATAGCAATGTTGTAGTCCTCTGGATCGCTTACCAATTTCTTTACTCTAAGCATTTGGCTATACAGAAGGTTTTTAATAAGACTCGGTTGGTGGAAGCTGAGTCGTCGTAGCAAGTTATTTTGGTCTGTTGGTTTGCAAAAGATGGTAGTCTGGTATCCCATATTGGTAATCTTAATATCTACATCCAAAAAATGAATATTTACTTGTGAGTATTCATACGTAAATTGAATTCTTGTAAAATGCCATTTTCGGCTGCTGCGGGGAAGAGAGAAGGTAAGAGACCCTCTTTGTCCGCCTCGATCTCCGGCTGTATTTCAAGCCGGAGATCGAGGCGGGTATCGTTGGAAAGGGGAGATTCTCCCCTTTCCAACGATACCCATTGTGTGGCATTGCTGCCCGCGGATCGGGCGCAGGGCGCGCGATTCGCGGGCAGCAATGCCACCGGATCAATACAGATCCGTTTGTGACGCAGGGGGAGGAGGGGGCTGCTTACTAGATAAGCGGCCCCCCTCCCCCGTGGCCCCAAGGCATGGGGCCACAGCGGCAGAGACCCCTGGGGGCAGATGATCACTGCCCCCAGGGGTGAATACGGGTGGGGAGGGAAAAAAAAAAAATCAGAGGGAAGGGGGAGGTGGGCGGCGGTTTGGGGCCCTGGGGCCCATTAGACCACCAGGGATTTTGTAAAAAATGGTGTCCTTGGAAAGGGGGGGTTCCCCGCTTTCCAAGGGCACCACATATATGAGGCATTGCTGGTCACGGATCGGCGCAGAGCGCTCGATCCGTGACCAGCAACCCACTAGACCACCATGGACCCGTTTGTGAGGGGGGGGCTGCCTCAAGTAAGCAGCCCTCTCCCCCCTCCCGGCCCCCAAAGCATGGGGGCACATGCATGAGAACCCTGGGGCAGATGGCTGACCATCTGCCCCAGGGGAATGAAAAAAATAATTTGAAATGATGTGGAAAGGGGGTGGGGGAAGGGGTGGGGGTGGGGGGCCACTAGCCACCATGGATTTTTTATTGAATGAAAGGGGGGGGGGATGCCCCCCCAACCGAAGTAGAAAGGGACACCCCTTGTAACACTCCCTGGGGCAGATATCGGCTCCTACGAAGGAGCATCTGACCCCAGGGAGGGATGCATGAGGTGGGCCCCCCTATCTGCCCCCAGGGAGGGTTGCATGAGGTGGGGCCCTCCATTTGGGGTCGGGGGGTTGAGGGCCACCCCCCGTTGCGGTACATCATTCGCTGCCAATTTAGGGTGGCCCTCAGCCCCCCCTAAAAAGAAGCCTATGAATTTGTATTTTGTTTTTTGTTTACCCTACTTTGCTTGGTGCAGATGGCCACATTAGTGTGGCTATCTGCCCCCAGGGTGCCCAAACCCTACTGCCCCATCTATTGGGGGTCCTGCCCCACCTTTTGGGGTGGCCCTCTCCCCCCTCACCCCAAATGGAGGTGGGGTGTACCTCACGCAGCCGTTTGGAGGAGGCCCAGGGAGGCCTGCATGAGGTGTGTGCAAAAGGTGGGGCAGGACCCCCAATAGATGGGGCAGTAGGGTTTGGGCACCCTGGGGGCAGATAGCCATACTAATGTGGCCATCTGCACCAAGCGAAGTTGGGTAAACAAAAAAAAATATACAAAATCACAGGCTGCTTTTTAGGGGGGGCTGAGGGCCACCCTAAATTGGCAGCGAATGATGTACCGCAACGGGGGGTGGCCCTCAACCCCCCCCCCCGCCCCAAATGGAGGGCCCCACCTCATGCAACCCTCCCTGGGGGCAGATATCTGCTCCTAGGAAGGGGCATCTGACCCCAGGGAGGGATGCATGAGGTGGGGCCCCCCTATCTGCCCCCAGGGAGGGTTGCATGAGGTGGGGCCCTCCATTTGGGGTGGGGGGGGTGTGAGGGCCACCCCCCGTTGCGGTACATCATTTGCTGCCAATTTAGGGTGGCCCTCAGCCCCCCCTAAAAAGCAGCCTATGAATTTGTATTTTGTTTTTTGTTTACCCAACTTTGCTTGGTGCAGATGGCCACATTAGTGTGGCTATCTGCCCCCAGGGTGCCCAAACCCTACTGCCTCATCTATTGGGGGTCCTGCACCACCTTTTGGGGTGGCCCTCTCCCCCCTCACACCAAATGGAGGTGGGGTGTACCTCACACAGCCGTTAGGAGGCGGACCAGGGAGGCCTGCATGAGGTGTGTCCCCCAGCCATTGGGGGTGGGGGGGCACCCCAAAAGGTGGGGCAGGACCCCCAATAGATGGGGCAGTAGGGTTTGGGCACCCTGGGGGCAGATAGCCACACTAATGTGGCAATCTGCACCAAGCGAAGTTGGGTTACCAAAGGAAAAAAATGAAAATGGTGGAACGCTTTTTAGGGGGGGGGCGGTGGGGCACCCCAAAGGGTCAGGGAATTTGCTAATGGGATGGGGCGTTGACCCCCTCCCCCCCCCACCCGCAATGGAGTGGGTGCCAAGTCATGCAGCCCTCCCTGGGACCAGATATCTGCTCCTAGGAACGGACGCCTGAGCCCAGGGAGGAGTGCAGGACAGCCCCCCCCCTCCTTATCTTCCCCCGGGGAGGGCTACATTTTGCTGGTGTGACCGTAGGTAACACATGTTCTTTGTTTTGTTTACAGCTTTTTCTACCCGAGCAGCTGCAACGTTATGTGAGTACTGTTTTTTATTATTCTATGGTTAGGGCCCACTGTCAGTGGGGTGGGTGAGACTGGGGCTGGATTGTTGGTGGTGTGGGTGGGAATGGCCCGTCTGGGCAGATCACCTCCAACTGTCTTGGAGTTGCGGCTGGGCTGCATTACAGCTTTTCCCTTCGGGAAGGTATTGGCACAATGCCGAGACTCCTTGGTGGGGAGAAGCTGTAACGCAGGGCAGCCAGGGCTCCAGCAAAGTCGGCGGTAATATCCCTGGCCTTGGGCACCCTTCTCCCATGTGGGTCTTTGCTGGTGGTTCTGGGTATTACATTCTGGGCCGATTTGAGTAAGTCAGACCTCTGTGGATTCCCACAGGTGTCCTCTTTTGGGAAATGCATGGGGTTCCCTGTTTTCCTTGCTGGCTTCGACACCCTAGGCCCAAATCTGTAGGTTGCCCACATGAACAAAATGGGCAGTGGCGAAAGGCTTGGGGTTCCCAGTCGGTTACCCTTTTCCTTTTGCGCCCCCGGGTAGGTGCACCCACACATGTGAGGTACCGTTTTCATCGGGACACGTGTGGGGACGCGGGAAGGTAGGCCACGTGTTGTTGGCGGTGTGTTTCGGTGGGTGCCCAGAGCGAAATGTCTGAGAATTGTCTTAATTTCCGGCCAATTTCAGAGACATTTCCCTGTGTCCACTCACCGAAACACGTCGCCAACAGCAGATGTCATACCTTCTCGTATTCCCACAGGTGTCCCGACGAAAAAGGTACCTCGCATGTGTGGGTGCACCTACCGGGGGCGCAAAAGGAAAAGGGTAACCCGCTGGTAACCCCAAGCCTTTCGCCACAGCACAATTTGTTCATGTGGGCAACCTACAGATTTGGGCCTAGGGTGGGGTGTCGAAGCCAGCAAGGAAAACAGGGAACCCCATGCATTTCCCAAAAGAGGGCCACAGAAGCAGAGGGACAAGTCACAGAAACAGAATCAAGGGAGGGAATGTTGCTGAATAGAATGGAGGGCTTTCTCCTTTGGCACCCAGGCAAACTGACTGGAGGGTCAAAGATGCTAAGGATCGGTTCAGGAGATGCAACGTATTCATTCTCGTGGTGCTATAGGGGGAAGGAGGCCGCCAACAACTCATTGTTTCTGGAAAAGTGCATCAACAAAATCCCTTCAATCTAAAATCCTTTTGGGATTCCTTTCTATGGAGAGGCTGCATAGGGTCCCCCAGAAGAACAAATTAATTACCTCTCAGTAACTTTCTTTCTGATGGGTGTTCCTCCCACAGAATCCTCATCTATGATATCCATAGCGAAGCTGTTCTTCAGAAACCTTTCTACCGCCAGTGGGCTCTGCATCAGCTCTGTCCAACCTCTCTACACAGCATGCACTGAGCAGGTCATTGGGTCCAGCATATATAGAGGTGCCGCGTGACAGTTCCACCCTTTTTACCTAGCATTCTGATGCAGAGGGACTGCAGAACTGATGGTGTACAGACTATCCGTCAAGAGGAGGAGGCAGGGAGGGCAATGAGGAATCCGTGGAAGGAAATCCATCCGAAAGACATTACAGTGAGGTCAGTAATCAGCTCTTCGAATTGATTTTTCCTCCCACAGATTCCTCATCTATGATAGACTCCCAAAAGCAGTATGAAAATCTGTAGGAGAACAAGGACACCACCTAAACCAGAAAACTCTGGAGGACTGCCCTACCAAAACAGGCATCCTGTCCTGAAATGGAATCCAAGCAGTAAGGCTTAGCAATCGTGTGCAGAGACGCACCAGTTGCCACATGGCAGATGTCCAGGACTGATTCCCCTCTGCAAAGCAGAGTTGGCAGCCACTCTTCTGGTAGCATGGGCTCCGAGACACCTAGGCACATCCTTCCCACCCAGATCATTGGATTCTGAGATGCAGAGAATGACCCAACTTGAAAGGAGCACAAAAAGGACGTTATCTGACAAGCTCCACCCCTTGTATGTCATCCTCTCAGTGGCCAAGCATGAAGGTCCAGGCTGCTGAGATTCGGGAGGAGAACCCGCCCCTCTGAAAGGGAGAGCAAGTCGACTCCCTTCGGAAAGGCACCAAGGAGGGCAGATGTACAGTTCCAGCAACTCCAGAGAGCACGTTCTTTGGACCCAGTCCACAGTGATTAAAATCAATGTGGTTTGAACAGACACAATCTCCTGAGAACCAGTGGAATGACAAGGATCGGCGGGAAGGCATAATTGGGGTTGAATATTCACCTGACCGTCAGTACGTCCCCCAGAGCTGCCTGATGGAGAAATTCCCTGCAGCAAAACAAATCACACTCCCTGTTCACCCTGGAAGTGAAACCATCCACATGAAAAGTTCCCCAAAGGTGAAGATCTCCTTCAGAACTTCCTGGCAGAGCTCCGATTCGTGGTATGCAAAAGTCTGTCTGCTCAAGGTATCTGCTGAGACATTCTTTCTTCCACCAGATAGGGTGCCATCAGAGAGACGCCATTCTCTAGAGCCCAAAACCATAGACGCATTGCTTCTGTGTACAGAGGCACGGGCACCACGTCACCTTGCTTGTTGAGTAGTCCAGGGCCACTGTGTTGTCCGTCAGGATCAGCACAGTCTGCATTTCACAGAGAGGAGGAAGGGGACCAGGGCTAGCCAGACCGCGCTCAGCTCCCACAGAGTGATGTGTTCCTGAGACTAGAGGGAGACTACAGTTTACTCGACTGTCAGTTCCAACAGGTGAGGGGCCCAACTTGTCACAGATGCGTCAGTGACCACGGTCACACAGGGTCAGGGTTGATGAAACAACGCACCTCTCAGTAAGTTGTTTTTCACAGCCCACCATGCAAGCGCATGAGCCACATGGACTAAGACCTGCACCAGGTCCAACATGTGGACCTGAAACAGACCATTGGCAAGGGAGGAGCCACTGAAGTAATCTTATGAGCAGCCTTGCCCCTGGGTCCACTAGGATGCAGGAGGCCATGTGACCCAGAAGGCACAGAAAGGCAGAGGCCGGGACTAGTTCCATGGGTTGGGGGACATTGACTATCTGAAAGATATTCGCCTGCTGGTCCTCGGGCGAGAATGCCCTGCCCAGGCAAGTGTTCAAGATTGATCCGAAGTTCAGAGAAAAGCTCAAGCCATGCAATAGAGTGCATGTGTAAAATAAGTGCCCCAACACTAGAAATGGGGAGCAAGCTGGGACAAGCCAGTCATCCAGGTAGGTAAAGACATGAATGCCCTCCCTTCTGAGGCGAGCCACCACCACGGTTAGCAGCTTGGTAAAAACCTTATGAGCCAAAAAGACTGAATGGCAGGACATTGGACTGGTAATGATGTTGGCCCACCATGAAACTTGGGTACTTCCTGCGTTGCTGATGAATCGCCACATGGTAGTCATCCTAAAGGTCCGTGATACCAACATGTCCTGCGAATAGAGGGCTAGTAGGATCTGGCCTAATGTAATCATCTTGAATTTGTCCTTGTACAGGAAGACATTCGGCAGCCTCAGATCCGGTATCAGACACAAGCCCCTGTCCTCCTTCTGCACCAGAAAATAGGTGGAATACCAAGCCTTGCATCGTTCTGAGAGGGGTACCAATTCTATCACACATTTTGAGAGAAGCCGATAGACCTCCCCCCAGAGGATGGGGTCCAGAGGCAAGGTGATGGTACAAGGGCCATGGCCCAGGGGACGTTGCACAAAAGGGAGAGAGTAACCCTGTTCAATGATCTGTAAGGCCCAAGCATAGGATGTGGGCTTGGACCATTCAGCCCTGAACAGTGAAGTCTCCCCACACATAGGAACCGTGGCAGAACCATGGCAGAAGACCTCAAAGAGGTTTTGCTCCTTGTGGTGATGAAAGGGATGGTGGCAGCAGCCGCTCCCCCTCTGGGTGCACATCTACCTCTACCGATTGGGACGTTTCTGTCCTGTAGTATTCCTGAGGTGGCCTGGCCTCACCCCTGCGGGGCATAAGAGGCTGAGAAGTGAAAACCACGACCCCTTTACGAAGGTACAGAGGGTGGCAGCACGGCTAGACCCAATGACTTTGGAATTGCCTGGAATTTCTGGAGGGTATCATCAGCTTCCGCCCCAAACAGGTTTTGGCCCATCAAAGTGCATCTCCAGAAGTCTAGCCTGGACCTCATGCATGAAGATAGATGTTCTCATCCAAGAATGATGCCTGAGCACTGCACATGTGGCCATGGATCTGTCTACACAGTCAGCTGTGCACAGTCCTTACAGAAGAATCTAGCGAGAAACATCCCTGCCGTCTGTGACCATAGACAGAAAGACAACAGGATATCACAGATGACGAATCCGTGGAAGGAAGGAATCCATTAGAATCCAGCATCTACCAGGCTCGATGACAAGGGCAATAGTCTAATTCCTAAACTTAAGGGATAGACACGCATTACTTTGAGGGGAAAGGAGAGGGGATATCCCCTTTGGCAATATATAAGTGATGATCTTCCCAGAGTACAGAAAAAAGGTCAATAAACAAAATCCTTTGAATCTGTGAAAAACGGACTGGGCGATAAACAATGATCCCCCAAACCAAATCGAAAGTTATCATCGGCAGGAAACTCAGCGGAGTAGAAGCGCAGTGGAGAATTAGAGGGACCATGGACTACATTGCAAGCTCGTTTTACAGATTGATGGATCAGAAGAAGGATACTGACACGCCGAGGACATTTTAACAATGCGCTTATTAAAGAATACAAATAAAGCCTATCTTTCCCTATTGCTATCAGGTTTTCCCTACCTATTTTACTAAGGGGCACATAAATCATCCGTGAATGTCCAAGTCAGCTGTCCAAAACTAGCCCTAACTGACCCTACCACTAGTTTAATCAACTAAGGTCAGGAGAATGACTCCCTTCTCCAGGTGGTTGCGTTTTTTGAATTTTTATTCCCTTCTTTTAAAGTTCTTGAGAATATGCAATTTTCAAATAGTCTCTTGTTATCCTTGATATCAGTTCCTGTAACTCCCTTACGGGACTGTTCGTTTTTCTCTCCTCTTTAATATGGGCTTTCATTGCCCTTGCCTGAATCCTTCGCTCTGTATTACAGGGTTTTGAATATGCTTGTATAGTGCCTTCTCCTCTGGGACTTGGGATTTCAAAATAAGTATAGTTTGCCGTTTCCTGTTATGGACTTTCTTGTACAAAATTTCTCCTGGGGACCTCTATGGTATTTAGTCACAATTATTTCTCTCTGTGATTTTCTACTCTTTGTTTCTTGGACAAAGGGTTATTTTCCCCCTCTTCCCAAGGTGGTGATACTCCAATTCTATTTATCTCACTCTGGGGTTTCTATGCTTCCCTTTATCATGTTAAGACAGTTCAAGTTCATCAGCTTGGGTTTCACCCTTTCGTCATTTGTACTGAGATGAGTTTCTCTGATTCTGTAACGTCTCTGTTTCCTATAGATGCTTGTGAACTTCTCCTTCTCTCTGTTTGCTTTCCGCAAAGTCCGCTTACTTTGATTTAAAGCCACAACTTCTCTTTCTTTCTGGTAATGGCATAAATTCACTTTCTCTTCATCCCAGGCTTGGAACTTATAATGGTAATTATTTTGTGTATTAAATACTCCCATATGTGTGATGTGGAGGGCATCAGAGAGTTCCTCAAGGGAATGGGATTCCTTGTCCCCATAGGTGGAGTCTCTTCCAGTGAGGTCCCACTTGCCTCAACCTCGAAGTAGGGTGTTGAGGAGCGGGCTCACCTCCCTCGATTCGTCACAAGACTTTTAAGGAGCTACTTCCAGATTGAAGCAGTGGCAGAGGCATGGGACTAAAGGGGCAATACAGATGTCATGCAAGGAATTAATAACTGCAGAGGATGGTTGGGAAAGACAAACAAGAGACTCTCACCCCCCTAAAGCCCAACAACCAATCTGAGATTAATTTAAGCACTGGAACAACTGAAGAATCGACTGAGGGGTCTGATGGGTATTTTCATTTCATGGCGTAGAAACGATAAAAGGCATGGGAGTAGAGGCAACCTATTAACTAACACACAGTCTCTGAACTTATGGGCAAACAAAGAAGTAGGAGTTGACATGGGGTGTAGGGTGTGGAAAGGGCAAATGCGATATTGGGGACATCTCGGCCTTTAGTGCTTCAACCATAGTGATCTCAAAAGGGACTATGGAAAATGGTTGAATAATGCAGGGAGAGGAGCCCCAGAAAAGGAGGGTAATGGCCATGAATGCAGGAAAATGTGAAATGAAGGCAGACTTTATGGGGATTGGGTGGCCCAATCGAAGAAATAGACAAGTGGGCGGGTGTGTGTTGAAGGATGGGGTTGGGGGAGGTGATAACTGCTCTCAGACGGCTCACCTTGCTATTTCACATTCTCAAAGCACAGTGACTGGGTGCCAATCATTTGTTTTAGTTGGGAGGGGAATATGGTTTTAGGGACGACAGATGCTCAGCTTTTGGCAGTGTGGGGTGGATGGAGAGGTGGGAGGATGGAGATTTTGAACTCAGTCAAGCAGCCTGAGAGGCTATGCAATAGGAGGCATGGGCAGTCTATCAAAACAAATACCAAATTAATAGAGCAAATGTGAGCCGTAACAACCCCATCAAACTATTGTCTTGGAACATTAATGTTCTTCATAATAAAGTGATGAGGGGGATTGTCACCCAATACATACGGCACCATGCTCTAGAGATGATGGAGCTGCAGGGCTCTATCTCACAAGAACCAACTGTGGCTTTCTGGGGAGGGCCCACATACTATCAAGTGATCCACTTAGGATTTGCACGGGGATGGCAGGGCTCAGCCGTACTTACTGATATAAATCACTACCCTGTTCAATTGATGAATGATATACGACTGACTGGTAGGATTCTGAGGGGTACACGCTGACTGAGGGACGAAGTCTTCACCATAATTAATGCACACTCCTCAGATCATTGCTTACAGCAGGGTTGCTGACAAGACTACCAGGACCTAATTGTCTGGTTATTTAAAATACAGAATAACTTCAAAAAAGTTTTATTTATTTATTTATGTATTGGACATTTGTATGGCGCCTATACACAAGTGTTTCCAGGCGCAACAAGACAAGAAGAGGGGTGTGGCTAGTGGGGGCGCGGAGGGGGGGAAGGAATCGTGAGCATAGAGAAACAAAAACAAGAAACGGTTATATTGGTCTTGTGATAATCATACCGTGCAATTGCTTGAGAAAGTTGGCAAGCGCAGGGTTGAGGGTGTAATGTGAGAAGTGCAGGAGTGGGGTGCCCCCAGGGAAGGGATCAGGGAAGTGCTGGGGGGCCCAGAAGGCAAGTGCCAGGGTACAAAGAAGTGATATGGGAAGGGGGTTCCAGGTTGGGCTAGTCCGGGAAGTGCTAAGTGCCAGGGGGAAAGAGAGGATGAGTGATGTGGGAAGGGAGGGCCAGGTTGGGCTTTTCTAGGAAAGGGAGCCCGAAGGCAAGTGCCGGAGAAAGGATGCAGGGGCTGGTGGGGGTTGGTCTGGTCTCTGTATGACTCTAAAATGATCAGTCCCCAGTCATAGCGGTAGAAGGGATGTTAGCAGGGTAGAGGGAGAGGGAAGGAAGAGGAGAGGAGAAAAGTAAAGTCTTGAGAAGTTTCCAGAATTTTAGGTCGGGCTCAAGTCGGAGGGGGGAAGGAAGGCCATTCAAGAGGGAGAATATATTCGCAGTCATCAGGCTGGGAATCCTTGGTAAAAGAAAAAAAAAACAGTTTCACTTTCGTTCATAAACTGTCTTTCTCCTATAAACCAATCACTGAGCTCTGGGTCATACTTCCCTAGCCAATGACTGCCCTCTCCCAAAGCCCCTCCTCTAGCAGCCATCTTCAGATTTGGTAGCACGTAAAGTGGCAGTATGACCATGAAAATCCGCAGAGGGGCAGGAGGGAGGGTTCCAGACCATGCCAGACCCATGCTGGAGAAGAACAGTTACAGGTAAGTAACTTGTTCCTTCTCTAGCATGGGGTCTGGCATTGAATCACATGCTCATGAATAAAGAATACATAGCAGTACATACATACATAACCACGGGTGGTGGAAAGGCTCAACAGAAGCAAGTACTCTTACCACCTCACCAGGCTCACCTTCAAGTGAACAGGTTGCGTAGCACTGCTTGGCCGACTCCTCCCTGGAATCCCTGTTGATGCAGTACAATTATGTGAAAGTGTGTGTAGACCTCCACGTGGCAGCCCTGCAGATGTCCAGCAGGGGCACACCAGACAGGAACGCCGTTGTAACAGCGATCGCTCTGGTAAAGTGGGCTCTCTGTCAGCCAGGCAGTGGTCAAGTTGCCAACCAGTGAAAATGAGTGATGCAGCCGGAGAGCCACCTGGCGATGGAAGCCTTGGACAAGGCCTTCCTATGACTCACAGTACCAAAGTTCACAAAAAGCTGAGAAGTCTTCTGGAAACTCTTTGTGAAGGCCACATAAAACTTCAGTGCTCGAGCCACATCTAGCGAGTGCAAAGTTTTTTCAGCCGGCGACGAAAACGTCGGAAAAAGACAGGTAACACCAAGGGCTTGTTGAGATGAAATTCCGACAGAACCTTGGGCATGAAGGAGTGCGTCCGTCGCACCACTCGCATCTTGTGAAAAGTCATCTAAGGCTGCTTGCAGGACAGAGCCTGGATTTCACCTACTCTCCTGGCAGAGGTGATGGCCACGAGGAAAGCTGTCTTTCATGACTGGAACTTGAGCGCAACTTGATGCATTGGCTCGAATGGGGCCCCCATGAGCATTCATCGGCGTGAACGAAACGGAACAGTCCTTTAATTAACTCCTTCACTAGACGGTGCGAACAAAGAGAAGACCGCCCCAGATACCTGGTGTAGCAGGAAATAGCCGCCAGATGCACCTTGATAGAAGCGTGCACCAGCCCCAACCTAGTCAACGTCAACAAGTACGGAAGGACATGGGGACCTGGCGGGGCGTGACCCTCAGAGGGTTAATCTTCACCGACCGGCATCAAGGCGCAAAACGCTTCCATTTGTGTCCGTAGCACTTCAGCGTCAACAATGCCCTGGCCTTGGCGAGGATCTCGCTGCAGTCCGCAGCAAGCTTGTAACCACCAAACTTTAATGCTGCAGGAACCAGGCCTTCAGGTTCAGTGATCCTGGGTCGTGGTGCAGGATTGCACCTCCTTCCCTGGTGAGAAGATACACGACCTCTGGTAGCTTGACTAGAGGGGATGCTGACATGCCGAGAAGGTCCGGGTACCAGATATGCCTCGGCCACGCTGGTGCGACGAGGATCATCCTGCACTGGCACCGTCTGAGTTGACTGATGACTCGTAGTAGCAGCAGCAACGGAGGGAACCCATACAGGAACAGACTGTCCCAAGAGAAGTTGAATGTGTCCCCCATGCTCACCGGCTGGGGAAACCTGCTGGTGAACCTCCGACTATTGGCGTGCGTCGCCGTCACAAACAGATCGATCTGGGGACTGCCCCCACTTGAAGAAGAGGTTGTCTACTTGATCCTGCCGAAGCTTCAGGCAAGAGCACAGCTCCCTGTTGAGGGAATCAGCTACAGTGTTTTTTATTCCCGCCATGTGGAAAGGAATGAGGAACATCCCCTGGGCAATGGCCCAGTGGCACAACTCCTGCCCCTCTCTAGAGAACGCCAGGGATCTTGTGCCCCCCTGCTTCCGGATGTAAAACATTGTGGTGGTATTGTCCGTGAAGACCCTCACCACTTTGCCCTTGAGGGACGGAAGAAACAACGTGAGGGCCCAAAACACAGCCCTTAGTTCCAGAAAGTTGATGTTCAGCGCCTTCTACTGCAGCAGCCACAGTCCTCGGGCATGGAGTCGTCCGGTGTGTGCTCCCCACCTTTCCAGGGAAGTATCCGTTGTGACAGTCTCCAGGTATGGAGGGCTCTGGAAATCCATGCCTCCGGTGATGGTGGAGCGCACGCCCCACTACCTTATCGCTCGACAGAACTCCTCATCAAGCACGATCCTGTCTTTGGGCGAGAGTTCAGGAATTCTTGAAGCGGTCACATCCGCAACCTGCAGAGCTGGACCAGGTAGATGCAGGACAACATCATGCCGAGCAGCGACATGATGGTCCTCACTGTGGCGATCTTGAGTGCTAACAACTGTTGCACTTTGCCCAAAATGGCCGCTATCCTCTCTTCCGACAGAGCCACCAGACAGGATACTGTATTGAGCTTGAACTCTAGCAAAAGCGTGTTCTGCGATGGGGTCAAGCAGGATTTTGCATAGTTCACCGAGAACCCCAGATCCGTCAGCAGCCGGACGGTCCCCTCTGTGTGATCAACGGCAATGTCCTTTGACTTGGCTCGGACAAGCCAGTCGTTGAGGTAAGGGTACACATGAATTCCCTGTAGTCGCAGAATGGGCCGCCAGTGAAGACAGGCACTTCGTAAAGACTCTAGGCGCCAACTTCAGTCCAAATGGGAGTGCCTTGAACTGGTAGTTCTTCTCTTGTACGACGAGGCGCATGAACTTGTGATGTTTTACGTAAATGGGGACATGGAAGCACGTGTCCTCCAGATCCAACGATGACAGAAAGTCTCCCTCCTTCAGTTGGACAAGCATGTGCTGCAACGTAACCATCCTGGATTTCTGGGACTTGATGAACTTGTTGAGTCGTCGTAGATAGAGGATGGGCTTCCAGCCCCCGGTCTTCTTTCTTACCAGAAAGTACCTTGAGTAAACTCCGGAGCCCCGGAGTCGCTTCAGAAACCAGCTCTATGGCCCCTTTTCTTAACATGGCCCGAACATCCAGCAGCAGCTGAGGGATGTGTTGTTCCTGCCAGGCCACCGGTGGTATTCGCGGACACTTTTGTTGAAACTCCAAAGTGTCTCCGTGGTCGAGAACGTCAAGCACCCA
The DNA here is from genome assembly GCF_040938575.1 of Ambystoma mexicanum. Lineage (NCBI taxonomy): Eukaryota > Metazoa > Chordata > Amphibia > Caudata > Ambystomatidae > Ambystoma > Ambystoma mexicanum. The sequence continues at coordinate 984,292,126 of NC_090928.1, read as the reverse complement.
TCGATCGGTGGAGAGGTTTTCCCACACGCTGACGAAGTTCGCCAGTCAGCCTCCCAATGGGGTGCAGGGGTGGGGCCAGACGTCCTGGCCGGTTCAGTCCTGCTTGGAGGCTGGCGTGCCATCCTGGGAGCCTTGACGACGACGGCGGCGGCCACCTTGGAATGACTCCTGTAGGCTTCCTGGGTCGTGGAACGGGAGGGTTGGTGGTAAGAGGATGATTCACCACCAAAACTCTTCAAAGACCTCCCCGAATTCCCTCCTGAGGGACGAAAGGATAGACAGTGCTTTTGCAGCATGTCCAGGGCACGGGCCGTCTCTGTCTCGGCCTTCATGGCTTGACGAGACTCGTCGACTGCCTTGTCGAAAAAAAGATTGTTTCCCTCAAGCGGCATGTCCAGGACCCTCGTCTGTGCCTCTTGTCTGAAGTTGGTGGCCTTCAGCCAGCCACGATGACAGAGGCAAACCCCGTTTCCCATATGGCGGAACGCCGTGTCCGCAATGTCCAGGGTCACGGTAACGGTGTGGTCCGAATGCCACCTCATCTTCCTGAAGGATCTCCATTGTCTCTACCGGCTTGTCCTCGGGGAGGAAATCCAGGAACAGAGACATCTTGTACCATAGCTCTGGGTCGTACTTGGCCTGGACCGTCATCGTCGCCGAGTAAATGACATTCCGTCCCACGACGTCCAATTTCTTCCCCTCACCGTCCGGGGAAACAGAGGTTGAAGACAACAGATTGCTCGACTTCTTACTTATCGCAGCCAAGACCACAGAGTTTGGCGATGGTTGCGATTGCAGACATTTGGGCGCACACTCCAGCACTCGATATTTCTTCTCCAGCCGGTCCCTCTTTGCCAGTGCCGAGGAGGGGTTCTTCAGAAGTGCCAGCCCCTCAACCCAGACGTCATCCAGGAGTGGTACCGACAGACTGGTCTTCCTTTTCACCTCCCGGCGTTGGTACAGGAAGCCTTCCTTTTTCTTCTCTTCTGGGGTGAGCTGAAAAAGTTTTGATGCAGCGGCGATCATGGAGTGGAAGTATCCCACTTCATCCGGCGGAGAAGTCCTTGATGGCAGAGAGAGGCCACCGTCGATGTCCGTAGTAGCCGTGTCCATCCCCGTGTACCGAGGGGGGAGGCAGTGACAGTTGGAGTGGGGGCGTAGGGTGCCTCCTCCTTTTCTTCAATGGTGGTGGCCCGGTGTCAACGGGGTCATTGCTGGTGGAGTCGCTGGTGGTGTCATCGGCATCCTCTTCTGAATCTCCGACACCAGTGTGAGGAGGGTCGAGATAATATCCTACGTCAGGTCTCTGGGAGGTGCCCGGGGGATAGGGTCACTGGGCCCAGCACCTATGTCGTCACCCCCTACCTCGTCATCGTCGTCGCAGCCGCCTTCCTCACCGGCCAAAGAAATATCTGTGCCCTGTACCTCTTCCACGCTCCTCCCCCCCTTTCTTCAGGTCCTGAGGGGTCGGTTTTGGGCTGGGGTCCGGCATCCTCCTCTCCGGAGTCTTCTCCACTGACTTGGCTGAAGCCAACCCCTGTCGCCTTCGAGAGGGCAGCAGCAACCATCTCGATGGAAGAGGACGTCTTGGCCTGGTTCACCTGGGCCTTAGCTGGCAGAACGGACACCTTGTCCTGTTCGGCCTTCTCGGTTTCTTTCGCAGCTTCCCCGGGGTAGCTGACTTTCTCTTCGACGAAGAGCTGGAGCGATGGCTGGAGATTGAGGTTGATGGAGACGATGAACGCGCTTGGACCATTGCGGGTCCAGCTTGCACGGCGACCCCGGCGGAAGAGTACTCACAGTGATTGCCCTTGTCTTCGGCCCCCACGGATGGAGCGCCCTCAAAGCACTTAGAAGCCCGCTCTGGCTGGCTGGAACAGGATGAGGCATGCGTGGCACACGGGGCAGAGGCCTTGGCCTTGAGTCTGTCGACGTGCCAGTCCTTCATCATGTGCTTCGAGAAGCCACTGCAGATCTCCCAATCTTCTTCCTTGTGCGTCCCGTGTAGACAATACAGGCACTGGGAATGCGTCTCTGTGAAAACATTCCGCAAACCGCAGCTGGTGCACAGCTTGAAGAGGGAAGCTCCATCCTTCTCCTCCGACATGATCCGGCACGGTATAGGCCTGATGGACTTCTGGAAACCTCCAAGAATAAACACTCAACGATTTCTGCCATTGAGGGGCGATGAAAGATGCCAAAAAACGGATCCCTGTTAATCGGATGGATAAACGATGGAGCACACCGGCTCAATTGAACCAAAAACAGAGTTTTCTTTCTTCCCAAAAAAGCTCAGAAAATGCAGAAAGCTGGAAGAGCGAAACACAAGGAGTCCCCACACTTGAATGTGCGGTAAAAATCTGAAGATGGCTGCCAGAGGAAGGGCTTAGGGAGATATCAGTCATTGGCTGGGGCAGTGATTGGTTTATAGAAGAAATACAGTTTATAAACATAAGTGAAACTGTTTTTTTTTCTTTTACCGAGGATTCCCGGCCTGATGACAGGGAATATTCATGAGCATGTGAATCCATGCCAGACCCCATGCTGGAGAACAGGAGGTATTTAGGGAGGGAATGCTGGATGTACAGAGGTCCCCGGATCCAAACAGCCTTGTGGATTATGCAAAGGGTCTTGAATTTGATCCTTGCGGTCCCCGGGAGCCAGTGGACAGATTTTAGGGCAGGAGAGATGCGGTCCCTGGGCTTGAGACCAAGGATAAGTCTTGCAGCCCTATTCTGGATTAGTTGGAGGGGCCGGGCCGAAGAGAGCAAAGAGGCAGACTGAGGAAGAGGCTGTTGCAGTAGTCAAGTCCAGAGAGAACTAGGGCTCTGGAAACATTGAGCTTCTGGGGGAAGTTGAGGAGAGGTAGAATGCCCTTGAGAAGGTGGAACTGAAAGTTGGACTTCTTGGCAAGGTCCATGATGTGTGTAGAGAGAGGGAGAAAGAGAGAAGAGTCAAACATGATGCCATGGTCTTTTGCCTCACATGTTGGTGTGAAGGTGGGACAAAGGAGCGAGGCCAGAGAGATGGGTGCGGGAGGATGGGGGGACAAGGAGCATGCGTCCCAATGAGTAGGATCTCGGTCTTACTGGCATTAAGGCAGAGATCATTTAGAGAGCAGCAAGCCTGAATAGCAGTAAGGCAGTCAGGTATGAGGTAGGAAGAGGTTGAGGACAGCAGCTTCAAGGAGAGCTGTGTGTCGTCTGCATAACACTCGAAATGAGGTCAGAAAGTGGAGATCAGATAGGCCAGAGGGGCCAGATATATGTTGAAGAGCCATGGCGATAGAATGGAGCCCTGGTGGACTTCACAGGTAGAAAGTGTGTAACGCTCACCTGGCTCCCACGGAGGCGCTGGTCTGGTCTGGGTTGCTGTGGCCTCTTCAAGCGTGATGCGCAGAATTCGGACCACCGATTGAACAGGACCACCGATTGAACAGGACCCCCAAATCTTGCTTGTGTGGCCCATAGGAATATCCTTCTGCAGATGAGAAAGGTGATTAACTGTCTGCTGAATAGTGTGCTTGCTCCCCCCTTTCCCCCTTCGTTCTTCCTCCAAAACCCCCGGTTTAAGCTCACCTTATGGTTTGGAAGGATGAACTCTCCATCCTGCTTCTGGTGCAGGGGCGCGCGTTCGTCCAGTTACTTCACTGGTTTTCAGAATGGCGCTGGCAAATCCACTTGACTTTTCTGAGCGATACGCCGTAAGTATGAAGATGCAAAAGTTCAAGTATGAGCCTCCTTTTATGTTGTTTTTTACTAACCTGTGATCTGTCCTTTATTTCAGGTGCAGAACAAAGGCGATGCGTTGAGGGGTTAAATTGCCGGTGGTAAAATCAGGTGAGTTAGTGATGAGGGCGACCCCTCTAAATGTCTTTATAATTTCCCAGTAATGTCTTTTGTCCTTTCCCCATAGGGGCCGGGGTGCGGTACCTGCCAAAGATGCGGCGCCGACCTGAGATGTGGAATGGTTCACCAAGAAAAGCCGGTAAGTAATATGGCTGAAAATTCGGCTTTCCTCTTGTGTTCCCTTGCTCACCTTTTGTCTCTTCTTCTCTCCCCTAGGTGCAGAGATGTGGCGACCGGTGCTGAGAGCCGCGATGGAGCCGGGCGGCGTCTCGGGAACAGGTGAGTGAAGCATGGCGCTGCAGAGAGCAACGCAGTGCTTTTAAATAGAAGTCTTCCTTCAGGAATGCTGGCGTGAAGATTCCGGATGCAGGTAAGAAGGTTGAATAAGTTCTTGGTTTTCACCTTTCTCTTCTCTTCTTTCCTTACAGGTGTTCCAGGTTCGAGGCCGGCGTGGCTGGAGTCCAGGTGCAGGAGCAGACACGGTGAGCGTTCAGCTGCTGGGATGCAGAACAACGCGAAGCACGTGTGGCTGTCCGGGCGTGGCTTAAATAGCCTTGGAAGAAGTTCCAGATGAGTATTCTTCCACAGCCCCACCCAAGTAACAAACTAGTTCCTTCAGAAAAATAGTCCCTCCTAAGCCTCATTTGGCTTGGTTCTTCATGCAGCATGGTCTGCATCAGGTGAGTGTGCAGCATGGTCTGCTTCAGGTAAGTGCACCAAACACTTCCCCTGTGAGCCTGGCGCCAATGGCGCCAGGACACAGTCCAAAGAGCCCCTATAAAGGGCCGCTGGGCTTTTACCCGGGGCGTGATGCCTGCTCCTGGGGGTGCTGGGCCTGGCCTGGTGCTCCGGGGGAAGGCATTATGACAAGTGTGGTGGAGGAGAAAAAAGATCCCATTTGGATTTGGGAGGGTATGTTTGAAAGGAGGAAGGTGAGAATGGAGTGGTTGACCGTGTCAAAGGCAGAACAGAGATCGAGGAGGATCAGAACAGAGGGGGAGTTGGAATCCAGGTTGGAGAGTAGATCTTCATGGTTGTTCAGGAGAGCAGTTTCTGTGCCTTTGGCAGCCCTAAAACCGGACTGGTGATCATGGAGGCAACCAGCCATTTCGGTGTGGGGTGTCAGTTGGGGGGGTTGACCAGTTTCTCCATGAGGTTGCCCAAGAAAGGTGTGATGAAGATAGAGCGATAGTTAGCCGGGCAAGAAGGGTGAACAGATTACTTTTTTAAGCGAGGGTGCACCAAAGTGTGCTTGAGGGCTTGGGGGAAGGAGTGGTTGCAGAGGTCAGCCAAGGCTGGAGCGAGAGAGGCTACGTTGTCCTGGATGGTTCTGAAGGAGTAGGGGAGCGCCTGTTTAGAGGAGACTTTCGTAGAATGGGCGACTCTAGAGATCTCATCTGGCGCAATGGAAGAGAAAGAAGAAAGTGTGTTGGGGGATGGGTGGGGGGCCAAGGAAGACAAGAGAGGGGGTGGGAGGGTGGAGTGGGGGAAAGGACAGGATGTCCAAGGTTTTGGAGGAGAAGTGGGTGGCCAGTGCAGAGGAGAGGGCAGGGTGGGGGCAGAGGAGACTGCGGTAGGACTGGCAAGTTCCTTGCAGATTATAAAGAGTACAGCTGTGTTGTTAGTGGCTCCAGAGATACAGGCTTGGACATGAGCTTTATTCTTAGAGCAGATGGAACAAGTTACTTACCTGTAACTGTTGTTCTCCAGCATGGGTCTGGCATGGATTCACATGCTCATGAATATTCCCCGTCGTCAGGCTGGGAATCCTCGGTAAAGAAAAAACCAGTATCAGTTTCGTTTCTGATCTGTCTTTCGTAGTAGTAACCAATCACTGGTCTCTGCGTCATACTGACCACAGCCAATGACTGCCCTCTACCTAAGCCCCGCCTCTGGCAGCCATCTTCAGATTTGGAAGCACATGAAGTGGCAGTATGACCAAGTGAAGAGCCGCAGAGGGGTAGGCGGGAGGGTTCGCATGTGAATCCATGCCAGACCCATGCTGGAGAACAACAGTTACTGGTAAGTAACTTGTTCCTTCTCCAGCATGGGGTCTGGCATGGATTCACATGCTCATGAATAAAGAATACATAGCAGTACACACATGCACAACCACGGGAGGTGGCAAAGGCTCAACATTAAGCATTACATCAAACTCAACATTAAGCAATCTTACCTCCTCACCAGGCTCACCTCAGGCGAACAGGTTGCGCAGCACTGCTTGGCCGACCCTGGACTCCTCCCTGGAATCCCGATCGACGCAGTAGAATCTCGTGAAGGTGTGCGTCGACCTCCACGTAGCAGCCCTGCATATGTCCAGCAGGGGCACACCAGATAGGAACGCCGTGGTAGCTGCGATCGCTCTGGTGGAATGGGCTCTCGGACGGCCAGGCAGCGGTCGGTTTGCCAACCGATGACAGTACATGATACAGCCGGAGAGTAATCTGGAAATGGAAGCCTTCGAGAGAGCCTTCCCCTGATTGACAGGTCCAAAGTTCACAAAGAGTTGTGACGTCTTCCGAAAACACTTCGTGCGGTCCACGTAGAACTTCAGCGCTCTAGCCACATCAAGCGAGTGCAAAGTCCTCTCAGCCGGTGACGAAGGCGACGGGAAAAACACAGGCAACACCAAGGGTTCGTTGAGGTGGAATTCCGACGGCACCTTGGGCATGAAGGAGGGGTGCGTCCTGAGTACCACCCTCGTGTCGTGAAAAGTCAAGTATGGTGGCTTGCAAGATAGGGCCTGGATCTCTCCCACTCGTCGTGCGGAGGTGATGGCCACAAGAAACGCTGTTTTCCACGACAGGAACTTCAACGGGGCCGAGTGCAGAGGCTCGAACGGAGGTCCCATGAGCTTGGTCAGCACCACGTTGAGCTCCCACCCTGGGGCCGGAGCCTTCACCGGCGGGAACGATCTGAACAGTCCCTTCATGAACTCTTTCACCAGACGATGAGACCACAAGGACGTCCCCCCCGTGGTTCTGGTGTATCGGGAGATCGCAGCAAGATGAATCTTGATGGACGCGTGTGCCAGTCCAGCCTTGGCCAGCGTCAACAGGTACGGCCGTAATCCTTAGAGGGTTAATCTTCTGCGCGTGGCACCAGACAGAGAACCGCTTCCATTTCTGTCCGTAGCATTTAAGAGTCGAGGACGCCCTGGCCTTTGCAAGAACCTCTCTGCAGTCGGCCGGTATGTCGTATCCTCCAAACTCTAGCGCTGCAGGAGCCAGGCCTGCAAGTTCAGCGACTTCGGGTCGTGGTGGAGGATGGCGCCTCCTTCCCTGGAGAGCAGATCCGCGTCCACTGGCAGCTTGATTGACGGGGACGCTGACAAGTCCAGAAGGTCCGGGAACCATATCTGCCTCGGCCACGCAGGTGCGACGAGGATCATCCTGCACCGTGACCTCTTGAGCTGGTTGATGAGCCGGATCAGCAGTGGCAGTGGAGGGGACGCGTATAGGAACAGACCTTCCCAGGGGAACGAGAAAGCATCGCCCATGCTCCTCGGCTGGGGAAACCTGCTGGCAAACCTCCGGCACTTGGAGTTCGTCGCCGTCACGAACAGGTCGATCTGGGGTGTGCCCTACCGTCGGAAGAGGCGATCCACTAGATCCTGCCGTAGTTCCCACTCGTGGCACGAGCGCAGCTCCCTGCTGAGTGAGTCGGTGATGGTGTTTTTTATCCCTGCCAGATGAAACGGCACCAGAAACATCCTTTGGGCGACGGCCCAATGCCACAGGTCCTGCGCCTCCTTGGACAGTGCTGGGGACCTGGTTCCGCCCTGTTTCCTGATGTAAAACATGGTGGTGGTGGTGTTGTCGGTGAAGATCCTCACCACCTTGCCCTTGAGGGACGGAAGGAAGGATCGGAGGGCCCAAAACACTACACAGAGCTCCAGGACGTTGATATGGAGGGACTTCTCCGTCGGGAGCCAAAGTCCTCTCGCGTGCAGATTTTCGGTGTGCGCTCCCCACCCTTCCAGGGAGGCTCCGTGGTCACTGTCTCCTGGTGGCCTGAGGTCTGGAAGTCCATGCCCGCCGTCAGATGCGCGCGGGTGCCCCACCACCAGATAGCTCGTCGGAAACTCTCGTCGAGTGTGATCCTCTCCTCGAAGTCGCCCGTCGTTTGGATCCAGCGCGCGCCCAGGAACTCCTGCAACGGGCGCATCCGGAGCCTGCACATGGGAATGAGGTAGATGCAAGAAGACATCATTCCGAGGAGGGACTTGATGGACCTCACCTTGGCCGCGTCGGCAACCAACATCCGCTGTACCTTGCCCAGGATGGCCCTGGTCCTTTCCTCCGACGGGGAGGCCAGAAGGGACACTGTGTCGAGCTTCGCTCCCAGAAACAGTGCGTCTTGCGCGGGTACCAGGTGGCACTTGGCGTAGTTCACGGAGAATCCCAGGTCCGTGAGAAGTTGGACGGTCCTTGCCGTGTGCTTCACGGCGAGCTCCCTCGTCTTGGCTCGGATGAGCCAGTCGTCCAGGTAGGGGTAGACGTGGATCCCCTCTCGGCGCAGCTGCGCCGCCACTGGTTCAAGGCACTTGGTGAATACCCTGGGAGCCGACCGTAGACCGAAGGGAAGGGCTCTGAACTGATAGTGACGCCCTTGGACCACGAACCTGAGAAATTTTCGGTGCCCCTTTAGGATGGGAATATGGAAGTAGGCATCCTCCAAATCCAACGACGACAGGACGTGCTGGAGGGTGACCATCCGGAACTTCTGTGCCTTGATGAACTTGTTCAGCCGTCGTAGGTCTAGGATGGGGCGCCATCCTCCCGTCTTCTTCTTCACGAGGAAGTATCTTGAGTAAACTCCGGAGCCCCGAAGCCTCTTTGGGACGAGTTCGATGGCGCCCTTCCTGAGCATCGCCTTTACCTCCCGGAGAAGCTGAGGGACGTGAAGCTCTTTCCTGGCCACAGGGGGGACGCGCGGGCACCTTCTTTGAAATTCGAGCGCGTGGCCCTGGGCTAGGGCGTCCAGCACCCAACGGTCGGTGGAGATGGACTCCCACACGCTGACGAAGCTCGCCAGCCGGCCTCCCACTGGGGTGCTTCGGTGGGAGCCCGACCCCACGGCCGGTTCAATCCTGCTTAGATGAGGCTTTGCCGCCTTGACCTCCTTGGCGACGACGGCGGGGTCCGCCTGACTTGCCTCGTCCCCTGTAAGCTTCCTGAGACGACGAACGGGCCGCTTGACGGTAGGTGGAAAATCCGCCGCCGGAACCTTTGGAGGCACCCTTGCCTCCGCCGCTCCGAAAGGGCGGCCGCCGTTGCTGGAGAACCCCGAGCGCCCGGGCCGTCTCCGTTTTAATGGCTTGAAGGGAATCGTCCACTGTTTTCCCAAACAGGTTGTTCCCATCGAACGGCATGTCCAGGACTCTGGTCTGTACGTCTTGACGGAAGTCAGTAGCCTTGAGCCATCCACGCCGCCTAAGGCACACGCCGTTGCCCAACTGGCGAAATCCAGTGTCGGCGATGTCCGTCGCAATCGTGATGGCGTGGTCCGACGCCACCTCACCTTCCTGCAAGATCTCCAGGGCATCCGCCCTCTTGTCGTCCGGTAGGAAGTCCAGCAGGGGAGCCAGTTTGTACCACAGCTCCCTGTCGTAGCGGGCTACGATAGCCAAGGCCTTAGCCGCCTTAATCGTCGTCTCTGCAGACGAGATAACCCTGCGCCCCATCGTGTCCAATTTCTTTCCCTCGCCGTCCGGCGGGGAAGTCGACGTGGAGGCCGCACCCCCCCCGCTTTCTTCCTGGCCGCCGCGGAGACGACGGAGTCCGGGGTAGGCTGTGCCCAGAGGCACAAGGGGGCCGCGTCCGGGACCCGGTACTTCTTCTCGTACCGGTCTCTTCTAGCCGCCGTCGTGGATGGGTTCTTGAGGAGGGCTAGGCCCTCATCCCAAATATCGTCCAGTAGAGGTACCGCGAGGACCGTCTTCCTCTTGGCCTCGCGCCGCTGATAAAGGAAACCTTCCTTCTTCTTCTCCTCCAGGCAGAGCTGGAAGAGCTCGGATGCCCTGGCGATCATGGAGTGAAAAGATCCAATCTCGTCCGGCGGGGAAGCCCGGGTGGGAGGAGACAACCGCAGATCCTCGTCTTACACCTCGTCGTCCGTACCCGTCGCGGCCGTGTCAGTCCTCGTATCATCCCCTCGAGTCGTGGATGGGGAGGAGGGCTGAACGGGGCGCGACGGCTGAAAAGGAGGTGGCGGGTGAATCCTTCTTTTCTTAGGAGGGGGGCTGCCCGAAGGGCCTGGTTCCGGGTCCCCCGACGGGAGTGGTTCCACCACTGGTAACGGCAGTCTCGTCCTTATCTCTGAGCATAAGGACTGTATAGCCAACAAAATGGCCGCCGAGTTGTCTTGCGGCACTGGCAGAGGGGAATCCGACAGGCGGTCAGGGGCCCCGTCGGTACCCTCGACGATGTCGTCTCCTGCGTCGCGATCCCTCCCGACGGGCTGGTCTTCTTCCACGCCAACGCCGTGGCTTAAGACCTCGATCAGTTCTTCCTCAGAGGCTGAGGCCGAATCCACGACGACCTCCTGCCCCCCCTTTTTCTTCTCCGTCGGAGGTTTCACAGGGGTCCTGTCGATGGGCATAAAAGAGGACTCCCTCCGCGGTGGCAGGGAGACTCTGAGCCCCAAGGTCGCCACCACTGGTGTAGCCTCCACAGGCTGAGCCAGGGCCGCCGCGACTGTCTCGATAGAGGCCTTGGCCGGATGGATTAAGGCTTTCACCACCTTAGGTGCACTCACCGCCTTCTCCTTGAGGGGGGACACTGCCTCGCTCCCCCTCCGCCTTCGAGCTCGACCGGGGCCTCTCCAGGAGCTTCGCCGGGTGCTCGGCCTTCCTCTTACCCGACCCAGAGCATTGGCTCGTGGTTGATGGTGCCGGGGAGGGTGCGCCCTGCCTGGCGCCCGTAGAGCCGACCGTTCGGCGCTCCCGGTGCCAGCGGACTCGCGGTGCTTGGCCTTATGTTGGACGCCCGTCGCCGGGGCGTCCTCAAAGGTCTTAGAAGACCGCTCGGATTTCTTCCTCTTCTTCTCGCCGGACGGGCTCTTCCCTTCCAGCCAGTTGGCGAGACGTTGATGGCGGTCCTTCATGGTCCGCTCCGACATGTTGCCGCAAAACGCACAGTCCTTCTCCACGTGCGTCTTGTCCTCATGTAGGCAGTAAAGACAAAAGGAGTGTTCGTCTTCCTTAAAGGCATTCTGCAGCTGGCATCCAGGGCAGACCCTGAACAGCTTTCCGGGCGTCGAGCTTCCCTTCTCCTGGGCCATGACCGAGATGGGCCTGAGAAACTTCTGGAGTCCTCCAAAAGCGTAGCTCGACGAATCTTCACCCTTGAGGGGCGTGGACGAATCCGACACGGGTCCCCGTTGATCGGATGGAGAGTCGGTGGAGCTTGAGGCTCTTTTGACCGAAAAAAACGAAGTTTTTGAGAAAAAACGTGAACAAATAGCACTAATGCTCGAGAGCAATAGCACGAGGATCCCAACACATGAACGTGCGGTAAAAATCTGAAGATGGCTGCCAGAGGCGGGGCTTAGGTAGAGGGCAGTCATTGGCTGTAGTCAGTATGACGCAGAGACCAGTGATTGGTTACTACTATTATAAAGACAGATCAGAAACGAAACTGATACTGGTTTTTTCTTTACCGAGGATTCCCAGCCTGACGACGGGGAATATTCATGAGCATGTGAATCCATGCCAGACCCCATGCTGGAGAAGGGGAGGCACTGTTGCCTTTGAAGTAGGCTGCAGACCAGTTTGTCAGAGTATTAGCTAGACGCCAGCCAATTCCGCTCTGCAGCTTTGCACTGGAGTTTCAAAGCAGCCAAGTCGGAGTCATAACAAGAGTTGCCTCATGCGGATTCTCGTGACAGGGGCAAGGATGTCCAGGGTGTTGGAGATAGAGAGGTGGAGGTTAGCAAAAACAGAGGGAGAGTCCAATGAGCGGGGTGGAGAAGAGATGAAGGAAGAGGAAAATGCAGCGACTGACACACGCTTCATCGGTCGAATAACGGAGAAAGAGACTGGCAGTGCAAGTGGAGGCACCAGGGGGCCGGTAACGTCAAGGTGAGGAGAGAGTGGTCAGACGAGGAGAGAGGGGTAATGAGAGGGTTAGAGAGAGGGATGTCAGTAGAGATAAGAGCATCAAGGGTGTGACCGGCCGAGTGGGTTGGGTCAGAATGAAGGATAGAGGGGGAAAGAGTGTCGCAAAGGTGAAAGTAAGAGAGAAAGTAGGCGAGACAGACCGCCTGCAGACTAGGATTAGTTTGGTTGGGGAAGATGATGGCAGGAACCCACTTAGGGAAAATCAGAGCTACTCCACCACCAGACTGGGATTGGACAGGATCTTGTAGCCTTCAGGAAGAAGAGTGTCAAAAGTCGTGACTGAGCTGGCCTTGAACTACGCCTCGGTGAGAGCAAGGACATTGAGGTCAAGGTCTTCAAGGAGGTGACAGATGTCAGACGAGTGTTTGATAGAGCGAGAGATGAGGGTGGCTAAGTGCAGTTGGTTGCTCCCTTTAAAAGATTTGTGAGGGGGCACGGAGGTGGAGGAGTTAAAGGGGGATGCGGTAAGGAGGGGCGGAAGGAGAGGGAGGGAAGTAGAAGAGAGAAGGAAGACGCCCATCAAGAAGACAGAGGTTGGGCTGAGAACCCTGGGCTATGATACTGCCATTATGATAGACATTAATGGTGAATTTGGAAGATGCGAAGGGCGCCAAGAACACTTCCCATCTGGTGCTGCCAGTAATAGGAGAGGTGGAGAAAGGGGAGAGGACAGAGATCATATGGGAGTCCACAGATTAGAAGATGCAACAGCAACGAGAATAGTGTATAGTGAGAATAGTCAGTGATAATCTGTCTAGAGGAAACATTGGTGTGAGTATCTGCGATGGGCAGACCAGGGTTGGAATTCATGATTTCCTTTTTTAGTTTCTTCCTACCAGACTTAGCGAGAGAGGGCAGATATGAGATGGGGAAGCAGTTAAAGATAGGGAAGACAGAGAGAGCCATGGGGTGAGAAAAGAGGAGGGGCATGGGGAGGGAGCCAGAGGATACCAGGGGTGAGGGTTAAGCACTATACACCAGTAGAATCAACCCAGGCAGCCAAGCAGACAGAGGTCTTAGAGTATGTTGGAAATGCCAGAAATACAGATCAGTTAACAAATTGGTTGGACACCTAACAATTAAATTTTGCCAACAGCACTGGAAGCAGTACAACCACATGGGGGGAGTCCGTTGTAAGTGTTGACTAGGTGATTTTATATTGGAGATGTAACTGCCATCATTTTACCTGTTTTACATCTGCTTGTACTAATTAATTTGTGTTGTATTAATCTTTTATGGCGTTTCTGCCGAAATAAAGATATTGGATTGGAAAAAGAAAAAGTAAAAGAAAGCACTGGAAGCAGTACAGAATGGTGAAGAATGCACACTAGAATGTACACCTAAATTCAATTTTAGCCAACAGCACTTGAAACAAGTACAACATTGTGGTGGATGCAGAGTTAGAGGGAAACAGAATAGAAGAGTATAAAAGTCACAAGTATATTGTGTTTTAGGTCTTTCATTGTATTGTCAGCCGTGGTGTTTACCAGGTGGCATAGAATCTCCAAACCAGTCCAAGGCACATTTTGTAAGTCAGTACAATGCTCTTAGGCAATATATCAGATCAGCAACCAGTTTATGTTGATTCACCACCAGTTGTTCTAGGGCCAGCTGTTTCTCCACTCACTGTGATATCATCCAGGACCTTAGGCATAAATACTGTGCTACACGCACCCCGCTGAGACCGAGTGCTGTGCTGTTCGTATGGACGCGCTTGCGATTGCAATCCGCTGCCAACTTGGAAAATGCAAAAAGCTTACCAGCCTCTATGGGCAAGACCACCGGGGTCACTTCAGACCCAGTGGCGTCGGGATCACGGAGGCCAGGAATCAAGGAGAGAGTGGCTACCTCTTCTCATGGCTTTCCCTGGCTCCAGTCCCCTCCTCCCAACAACTGATCACCGCCAAGCCCCTCCACTGTGTTGCTCAGGCTTGCCACTGAAGCAACGTGCCAGTGCAGGGAAGCGCTCCACCCCAATTTGCTGATTGTGGCCCGGTCACTGTTCTCAGCAGGGCGGCACTGATGATTCTTCAGTGTTTGTTGCATCAAAGGCTATCCTCTGGACCCTCCAACTGCGGTCCCAGTCGCCATCAATTTCATCTCATTTATTAGTATGGGGATCAATTTCTTCTCAACTGTAGAAAACAATAGGGGATCTGATCCAACCGCACCATTATGGGTTCAGTGCAATGTTATGCACAAAGTCATATCTGCATAGATTGTACGTTGCTCTGGAATTAGCTTCCATAATTAATGCCCCGTTAGCAAATTTGTCTCGAGTCAAGAGAATTGATTCTCTATTTAGTGAAATGGAACAAAACGTTGTTTCTGGTGTTCATGGCTTGGGTGCAGATTGAATGCTGCACCAATGGCCAAAGTCAAATTTCCTGGACAACTCCTGGGACACTTTTGGTAGCCAATTTCACCTTTCCGGATGGTACTCATGATGCAACCCATGGGAAAGTGGTTATGCAGTGACCTTGTGATAAAGTGGTTTTGGTGAACACAGGGGACTGAGGACTGGATCGCGCCATAAGTTGGCATCCTGCTCGTCTGTGTGAGAACTCCACAAAATTGAGGGAAACAATAATCGAGGTTATTGACTGATTGATTGATTGATTGTTTATTTGTATAGCGCCTATACACAATGTGTTTCAAAGGGCTTCAAGGAGGGAGGGAACATGGGAGAAACAAATTACATTCTTACAAGTCCTTGAAACAATTCAGAATGTGAAAATAACTATCGTACTAGGCCTGGTGACATTTCTGATAGTGCAAGTGCTGAAACATTTATGGAGAACAGGGGGAGGGAAAGAACATGAGAACAAACAAGCAGTAACTTTAATGCATGATGACAATTGATGTACTGCAAGTGAAAACAAGAGGAAGGGTGGCATGGACAGACAGGCTGCTATCAAAGGTCAGGGCCACATGATAGGAGTAAGTGCCAAAGGGACCGAAAGAGGGGGGAAGAGGGGAGAGGGGTGATAGAGGCGGGGACAAGACATGCAGCCATCAAGCATGTCTAAGCAAGGATATGATGTAGCAGAATGCAGAGAGGGAGAGAGACCACACCAAAGGAGAAACAGGGGAGAGAGGGCAAGAGGGTCGTATAGACAAATAACAGGGGAGGGGCATGGGATATGGAGGGGTAGGAGAAGAAAAGGGAGAGGAGGAGGAGAGGGGGCAAGGGGACAATTCAGGTGGGGAGGGGGGATGAGGGGAGCAACACGGAGCATGGAGGAGGGGTGGGGGGACAGGGGAGCAACACGGAGCATGGAGTGGGGTGGAGTGGGGCAGGGGAACATCAGAGCATAGGGGGGGGGGGTGGATCAAGGATTTCAGCAGACACACAGGCCTGTAGAGAAAATTGGACAAACCAATAGTATATCCTGTGCAAAGCATCAAGGAGGCTGTACGAAAAATTGCCTCTTAATGGTGGCAAAAGAAACAGTAAAGTACCCAGTGATTCCACCAGGTCATTTAAAGGACTTTTTTTTTGGGAAGGGTACCTTTAACCCATAGCAAGGATTTGGACTGGACATATGTAAGTGAGCAAGCCTCCTACACCGTGACTACCTCCAATCTCGGAATGAGGCCCAATGTCTTCTTTCTTCATGAAAAGGTACGGTCCCGATCCTAGGTACTCACCTGGGTGCTTGCTGAGTTGAATCGGCCTCCTCCTGAGCTTTCTGAGACACATTGGGGTGAACAACCCAACTGTGTTCTCCCAGGCCTAAGGACACTGGTCTTTTTGTCTACAATCCTCAAGGGGGTCAGCCTGACCTTCCTGAACCACCTTTTAACTAAACGTTTTACCTAACAAACATAGAAGAAACTTGCTATTTTGGCATCTTTGACAGTTTGCCTTTCTTTGTTCTTCCACCCAGATGCCTTGTTCACTGAGTGACCACGCAGACTTTGAGACTCATTCCCAGATAGCGCTGGACTTTCGAAAGTATAGGTTGCCTAAAAGTACTTACCAGTATCTGTGGTACTTACTTTAAATGTTGGTGATAAGAAATGATTTGCTAAACTTGAATGTTACTCTAACTACTTACCTGTATATCATATAAGAGTTTACTTTTGAACTGAGCAATGCTTAATAAAAGTCTTATTGTATATAAATGTGAAAAGGTTTACTTACCTGTAATTCTAATACAGTGTTAGCCACCTTAGTGTTTCTAATAAATAACCATGTTTTTATAAAACTACTGTGTAAAAGTATATTCTTAACTAACGGTGTGTCCTGAGTTCTTTGTACTTACCCACAGCCCTTCTCCTTCCTAGACCAAGCTGGGCTGCTCGTCCATTGCTACCAAACCTTTTGGGTAGTTCAGGCCAAACCTAAGAATGGGAGCTCTGTACGCCAAAGAGTGAGTCTTTTCTAGTCCTACCATTGGTGGACTTTAGTAAATGCTCCCTAACAAATACGTGCAGTAAAAATCTGAAGATGACCACCAGGGGTGCAATTTAGGGCGACAAATGTCATTGGATGTAGCAATATGACAGCAATAGGCTATAGAAGCGACAAGCAGTTTTTAGCTTTAAAGCGAAATTGCTTTAATATTACCGAGGATTCCCAGCCTGACAAACATGAATATTCATGAGCATGTGAATCCATGTAAGACCCCATGCGGGAGAATAATCTAAAGCTTAAAAGCCAACACAAGGGCTCTCCCTTTTTAGTTGACTCCTCATGAACAAACAGAGCTGCATTGATCGGTACAAACAAATGAGTGTTCTTATGCACTACCCTCGGTCTGCCCTGGTACAGGATTGACTTGTTGATTTTCCTTTAAGCAGCTCCTTTTTTATTGCCTGGATTTCTTGTCTGTGTACCGAGTGAGGGGAAGAAATAGTGCAGAAAAACATCAATGTCAGCAAACCGCACCCTAAAGAAATTCCCACAGACTATGTGAATCAACAACACCACCAGCACACTAATGAATGCCTAGGAATCATGCAAATCTCATCTGGCATGAGAAACGGATGAGGAAAAACAAAAATCTAATAATGTAATGCCTTTGAGGCCTGAAATAAATTTCGAGTTTTACATCAACAGACCTCAGATCTCTTTTTCTCTCAGTAGCTGCCATTACAGCACCTCCACTCATTGTGCTGCCTTCAGGTCCATCCATATGGTGCCAGATGGATTACCCAGAGTACTTTTATTCTCAACTCCAACCTCAGATTACAAGTCATTGTCTAGGAGGTAGCTCAACACATCGATCAATACCTCAGTACAAGTAGAAGTGGGAAGGCATGGTATTTGCAGATTTGAAGCTCTGTGGCAATTCTTCATAATGTTCAACTTGGCTTTTTATGGGTTTCAACAAACTCTTTAAAACATTTGCAATTTGAGTGCCCTTCAGCTGTTTCGTGAACTCTTACTTCCATTGTGTCTGTCTGATCCATCAGAATACCCATCCCTTGGAGAGAGGAATCTATACGGGTGTTCTGAAATGTCAATTTGTTTTTCCAGGGCTGCAAATTGGTCCTTAATGCTGTTAGTTGTTTGTAACCAAGTGCAGCCACCAAGAGCATATCCCCTTGTATTAATGTCAGCGGCAACTATCCTTAGATTTTGCCCCATTCCCTTTACAGGACACTGTAGACAGAAATTACTCACTGTAATGATCTTTCTATGGATTCTTCTCTCACAGATTGCTCATCTTGAAAGATATCCATCATCCAGCTCTTCTGCTCTGCAACATTTCGCTTGGGGTGCGTAGTGTACTTCGACTTGATACTCGATCTGTCTTCTCTGGTTCTCGAGCGTCGGCTCAGGAAGTAACATCGGGCATCGTATATATTTTGTATTTATTTGTATTTATTAAATTTATAGAGCACTTTACTCCAAAGCGCTTTACATTACAACAACTGGGTACATTGAATAATGGAAGCATAAATGCAAAACATGAGAAACCATTAAGACAATATAAAGAACAATTTACCTAGGGCAGTGAAGGAAAAACAGGAGGGAGGGAGAATGAGAGAAAATTGAGGAGGTTAACAGGACAGGGAATGAAGGAAATGGGATTTCAAGGAGGAGCGAAAGGAGGGGTATGAAGAAATGGAGCGGATATAGAGAGGTAGAGAGTTCCAGTTTAGGGGGGGGCAAGGAGCTGATAGGATTGGAAACGAGAAGGGGCACAAGCATGAGGGGGAACAGGGAGTAGGAAGAGATCAGCAGATCGGAGGGGGCGAGAGGGAGAGTAGAATGAGAGGAGAGAGAAAAGATAGGGAGGAGCAAGCTCATGAAGAGATTTAAAGCTGAGACAAAGGAAGTTAAATTTAAGTTGAGAGTGCAAGGGAAGCCAGCCAAGCTGAGAGAGGGAAGAAGAAATGGAGTCAAGAGGACAGAGGAGGCAAAGGGTACGAATGGCAGAATGATAAAGCGATTTGAGGGGAGCAAGATGAGAGGCAGGAAGGCCAAAGAGAAGAGTGGAGCAATAGAAAAGGCGAGAGAAGATGAGGGAAGAGATTAAGAGTTTCGTGGCATGGAAGGTGATAGAGGAATGGATTTTGCGAATACTGAAGAAGTGGAAGCGACAGGCGCGGGAGGTAAGATTAATATGGTGGGAAAAGGAAAGGGTGGAGTCGAGATAGAGGCCAAGATTGCGAGCATGATCAGAGATAGGGAAATTAGAGGGGGGGGAGAATGAAAGATGGGGAAGGCGAAGTGGAAAGGAAGAATAAGACTTCAGTCTTATCAGTATTGAGGGAAAGTGTGAAGACATCCAGTTTTTGATAGCGGTAAGACAGGAAGAAAGATTGTGGTTGATGTCAGGAGTGAAAGATGAGAAATATAGAAAGAGCAGAGTGTCATCGGCGTAGAAATGGTGAGAAATATTGAAAGAAGAGATGATGGAGGCGCGAAGGGCATTGTAAAGAGAGAAAAGGAAAGGGCCCAGTACAGAGTCTTGGGGAACGCCAAAGATGAGGGGGAAAGAAGGGCAGGTACGTCCACCCCATGAGACAGTGAAAGAACGGTTGGAGAGGTAGGAGGAGAGCTAGTTAAGAACAGGGCCTTTGAAGCCAAAGGAAGAGAGAGTGTTGAGGAGTAAGGGGTGATCAACGGTATCAAAGGCAGCAGAGAGATCAAGGAGGACGAGGACAGAGGATTGCTTATAGTAGCAGGCAGTAAGGAGGGAGTTGAGAACAGAGGTGAGTGCAGTTTCTGTGGAGAGCTTTGGGCAGAATCCAGACTGATAAGGGGGAGAAGAGAGAGGTTGGAAACACAAGTTGAGAGCAGACTATGCGTTCGAGGAGCTTAGAAAGGAATGGAAGAAGAGAGATTGGACGAAAGTTGGGGGTTAGCAGAGGGTTTCTTTCAGAATAGGGATGATTGTGGCATGTTTGAAGGCGGAAAGGAAGGAGGCAGAGGAGAGACAGATGTTGAAGAAGGAGGTGAGGTAAGGAATAAGAAGAGGGTAGATTTTGGAAATAAAAGGGGTAGGGAGTGGGTTGGAGGGGGCAGCAGTAGGGTGAGTTTTGGACAGGAGGAGGGAAACTTGGGAAGAAGTAACAGGGGAGAAATTAGACATGTAAGAAGTAGGGGAGGTGAGAGAGGGAGGGGGAGTCACTATGCCCCATGCTTCAGTTCCTCCCTTTCCCATCTGTGCCTGAACGCTGTAGAAGGAAAAACCACAGGAGGAGGCTAATCAGCCAGTAGAAACTTAACAAGGATACATCCCAACAGGGTGATCCCACACACAATGATTTAAACACATTTCTTTTGTTAACAATGAGACAGAAACAATCATCTCAGAGACATCACCAGATGCCTTCTCGTTTGGACAGAAGTGACAGACCACAGAATATATAAAGATCATTACGTTGAGTAATTTCTCCTTCAATGGATTGATTTCCTCCCGCAGATTCCTCATCTTGATAGACTCACCAAACAGTTAGAATAACGGAGGAGGGCAGAACGTTTTAAACAAGTAGATTCTGTACAACTTCCTACCAAACCGTGCATCAGCTCCCCATGCAACATCCAAGGCATCGTGCTTGGTAAATCTATGCAAGGATGACCATGTGGCTGCTTGACAAATGTCCCTAACAGGAACCCCTCTTTGGATGGCAGGACAGCCCAAACCCCTCTGGATCAGTGGGCCCTGATGCCCGCTCCCTGCCTACCGATTGGCAATACTCAGGTATACACAAAACAATCCACCCTGACAGAGTTTGTTTTGTTATGGTAAGACCTGTGCGAGACAAAGAATGGGCCATGAACAACTGATCTGACCTCCGAACATCGGATGCGCGAGCAACATAGGAGCTCGACGCTCTCTCCTGGTCAAGGCAGTGGAACCGCTCTTACTCTTTCGAGGGATGGGGAGGAGGGTAAAAGACAGGCAAAACGATAGACTGGGACAGGTGAAACTCTGAAATCACCTTAGGAAGGAACCCGGGTCTGGCTTTGAGAGGGACTTTCTCATGAAAAAACCTTAGAAAAGGATGTTTGCAGTACAAAGCTTGCAGCTCGCTAACCCTCCTGGCAGATGCAATTGCCACCAAAAAGGCTGTTTTAAGGGATAACAGCAATAAAGAACATGAGTGCACAGGCTCAAACGGAGCCGCCATCAAGTAGGTCAGAACCAGATTAAGATCCCAGTCACGGACAACAATGGGGTTTTGCAGAAACGTACTGAGAAGGCCCTTTACGACTTGGGCCATGACCGGAATAGTAAAGAAGAAACCTTGGTCTGGGGACCTCTTGAACATAGACAGGGCCGCCAAATACCCTTTGACTGTGTTAACCTGAAGGTCTGACAAGGCCAGTGTTACGCTCACTTGGTCTCTGCGGAGGCATTGGGGCACGGGTGCAGCCCTTCCTGAACTTGAATCACCCCCTTCAGGCCTCTCCCTCAGTAGAAAAGCTGTGAGCGGTGGTACGTGGTGATACTGCTCCTGTGAATTATGGAAGTTAAGCTCTCTGTCCTGCTACTTCTGGCAGGGGTGCGTTGAATGGCATCTAGTTCCTTCACTGGTCCATGATAAGGATTAGTCCAATCCAGCTGCGACTATCCTTCTCCTTATGATTGGTCTTTCTTGAGCTCTTGTGATGCTGTTTGTTCTGTTTAATATCTTTATATGTTGCTCCTATTTATACCTGCAATAATGTCTCTCTTCTGTTTTCTTCATATGGATGGAAATGCGGCCTCAATGCAGCTGTGAGACGTGAGATGCGGCCGGATGGAAGATGGATGCTACCACACTGTTCGACAGCAAGTAAGTGATGGTTTAAGGAAAAGCGCAAAGTATGGCATAGCGCAACCTTAAACTGACTATTTTTTGGATGTCTAACCTTGTCTTCTGTTTTTCCTTGCAGGCGCTGCTATCAACGATGGAGTGTGTCATGCTGCGGTGCCAAGATGAATATTTCGGCGTTCCTGAAAGTGTTAAAGATGAATACTTGGTTCACAGAAGAGATGTACAGGTAAGAACAGCTTCCTCCAGTTGGTAAGTATGCTGCCAGGAAGCAGGATGTCCAGGAAGCAGGATCTTCAAAGGTAAGTCTGACCTCAGGCGACGGTGAGCGTTACGCTGCTTGCAAGTGCAGAATAATGCAAAGCGTCTGTCTTGAGGATTGGGGCAGTTTATATAGCTGAGATAGTGGGCACGCCCATTAGGGCCGGTTTAGCAGCCACACCCTGCCTCTCCTAGAGAGTGAGCACGTGCGAAGGCAATCCATTAGCAGCCACACCCAAGAATACACTTGGGGCTGCTTAATGGATGGAATGTTCAAGGTTAATGCATCCTGCTTAATGGATGGAATGTTCAAGGTTAATGCATCTGAAGTGCTATGTTCATAATAAAAGCTTATTGGTGTAAAATGGATTTTCTTTTTTACTTTTGTTCATGAGCCTGACGCCAAAGGCACCAGGACAGTGTCCACCCAGGTCTACTGTGCATGCGACCCCTGCATGCCTGTGCCCCTGACTTCATGACCATGACAGCCAGTGACAGAAGGAACTCCATCACTGTGGTGGTGTGGCAAGAGATGGGGTCAAACTTGTGTGCCCTGCACCAAGCCTTAAATCTTCTCCACCTGTACAGAGATCTTGTAGAAGGTCTGTGTGTAGCCAGCAACACCTCAAGTACCTCCTCTGAGAGGTCCCAGTCATCAGACCTCATCCTCTCAAGAGCCACGCATGTAGGTTGATGGAGTCCGGGGTCGGGTGGAGCACTTTACCCTCCGGCTGGGTCAGGCTATTCGGACGCCAAGGCAACCGGTGAGGCGGACAGATTGTCAGATCCAAGAAATAAGATCCACATTCTCCTCACCCAATCTGGGGCGATCAAGATCATGGTCCCTCAAAATCTCTTCAACCTCCTGAGAACCCATGGAATGATGGGAATCAGAGGGAAGCCATAGTGGAGAGGGAAGGCCCAATCCACCAGAAACAAGTTCTTCAGTGCGCTGTTAGCTGGTAATTCCCTCAAGCAAAACTGTCTGCACTTCCTGTTGGACTCCATGGCGAACAGATCCACTGCTGGGGTAACCCAGATATCGAAGACCTCCTCTAGAACTTCCTGGCACATTTCCCACTCGTGTGAGACGTGCTCTGCCTGCCCAGACCATCCCACAAGGTGTTCTCCGTCCCCACCAGATGAACTGCCAAGACCGAGATTTTGTTCTCCGTAACCAGAACTATAGCTGTATTGCCTCTGTGCAGAGGGGGCGGGAGTGCACACCACCCTGCATGTTGAGGTAGTGCATGGCCACTGTGTTGTCCGTCAGGACGAGGACATGCATCCCTCAGAGATGGGGCAAAGGCCCTCAGGGCTAACCTGATGGACCATAACTCCATCCTGTTGATGTGCCACCTGGCTTCTGATGGAGACCAGAGGCCGCTCACCTGCAAATCCTTGCAGTGAGCGCCCCAACCCTTGAGAGAAGCATCCGTGACCACTTCAACCGGAGGCCAAGGAGGACAGAAGGGTTCGCCCACCATGAGATTGCTGCGGGTGCTACGCCAGCTGAGATTCTTGGACTGCCTGGCTGGACACCGAGAGGTGATCCGTGAGTGCTCCCAGATACTGAGACCACTGGTCCCTCAGTCACTGAAGGGGTCTCCTGCGCAGCCTGGCCTCTGCCACTAGAAACATACAGGAGGCCATGAGACACAAAAGGCAGAGGAAAGAAGCCGCTGGTAGGGTGGCGTGGTTCTGAAATAAATGCACCATCTGGGCTATATGTTAAGAAAGGAAGAAGACAATGAATATGGCAAGGGAAATGTGCACGGAATTGCACAGTGAACAACTTTGAATCTATCAACGTGCATACAATACCCAAGACTCATGTATACTAAAACCCAGGAGTGCAAATAGAGTGAAACAATAATACCAATATATGAAAAGGGATGTGGGGTAAGCACTTAGAACCTCCTTATGACTGAAAGGAAAGTCGGCAAACTCCTTACCCACCATGCTATTACAGATACTGACAGCGCTAAGCCCACGTAGAGGGCAAGCAAGGACAGGATCTGTGAGCTGATACTCTGGATGATACTGAATAAGGAACTTAGAAACAGTACTCACGAGGACCGGAAAGACCACTTGAATGTCAGTAAACCCACAAACCCAGTTGATCAAACAGGGACCCAGAAGGGTATAACAGCAATGTGTGGAGGATAACTAAATACATAAGACCCAAGTCAAGGGGCAAGTAGGAATTGTGATTATAGAATAGTGAGGAAAACAAAAGGCATTCACACAGGAGCTAGTTACAACAGCACCCCACACCTAATAATCAATGGGAAGTAAATGCAGAAGTGCAATGGAAAACATGGAATGTTTCCCAATAGAAAGTAAGGATCAGGAGCAGGAAAAATTATATCACAAAAGGAAACCTATCCCACCCATCCAAGGAGAAAAGGCAGGAAGCTAAATCTATAAAGGGAAAGACTAATGCATCAGGTTTTCAGTAGCAAAGGACAGCATCAAAGAAACAGAGAACACAGGCAAATTGGGCTGCATCAGAGGGTAAAGCACCGAGAAAGGCTGCCTGCAGACAGAGGAAGACAAAAGGAAATCCAGAAAGCATGAATCAATTAAGCACGTAAATTCGAAATCCAGGGCAGAGGAACAAGAAACAGGAACTAGGAACTAGGCACAAAAGCTAGGAATCAGGAACAAGGGACCAGTCACAACAGGAACACTGCAACAATGACCAGCGCTGGACTGAAGCAAACAGGCTTTTAAAGCTGCTTAACGACCACACACCTCAGGTGTGCCGCCTGCTGCACCTGCAGCCACAGGTGTTGCCTATCCTCCACCCAACCTTGTCCTGCAAGGGAGGAGGTGAAGCAGTGAGCCAGGCATTCTGGGAAGCATAGTCATTAGATTAAAGTAGCATGCTGGCTGCCAAAAACCTGGAATGGATCCAGAAGGGAAGATAAATAAAAGCACTTGCTACATTACAGACTGATGATGTTTTCTTTAAAAATATTGTTTTCCTATCCGATTTGGGATGTGCTGTGAGAGGATGTGTATGTTTATCTTCCTGGTTCTGCATAAACTGACATTACGGCATGGGTGATGACCCGGCGCATTTGGCTACGCTGGCCACTAACGTCATGAAAATAGGTGGAGCATATTGTTTGGAATAGTGATGTCAGCTTCAGGGGCGGGCGATATAATTTTGTGCCGCAAGGGCACTTGAACTTAGGTCGATGAATCAACGGATAAGATTAGCACAAGATGGCTGCCTCCAATGCCGTTGTTTTCCCATGTGTCAAAGTGAGGAAAACGAAGGTAAGATGCATAGGAAAATGTTTTAAGATCGATTAGAGTATGCTTAAAAATACATGCCAGAACGATCAGGACAGTAACAATTTTTGAGCGCACTTCCCCTTTAATGACAGGAACTTTTCACCAGGACACCTTGGTCTGTGAAGTGGTGTAAGCTGACAGGGCCGCCAGATGCACTTTGATGGAATTAAATACTAGGTTATAAAGGTCCCCTTGATACTCTGGGTTTTGTGACCCTGAGGGGTTGTCATAGTACAAGTCCTGAGAGGGGTCTTTGGATGTCGAGGCCGGGATGCCTAGATCAGAGGCGCTAGGCTGTGGCTCAAGATGGGACTTTTTGGCAGGGGGCTGCTCTGCCCAAGCCCCTGGTTGTAGGACACTTCAAGGGATGACAGTTGGTCTGGGTGTCTGTCCATCAAGTCCACAAAATTTGCCATCCACCTAAAGATTTTATTGAACTGTTCAGGTGTATAGTCATATGAAAGTGGGAAGCCTGACATGATAGGGGTGGCCAGGGAGGGACTTTGATGTTTGTTGTGCATAGCCCTAGAGAGAGAGTCTACAGGAGGAGAAATTGCAGCCAGTTTGCTTTTCGTTGGTAAGGGCGTCGAAATTTGGGACTTTTTCAGTGACCTCACTTTAAGCAGGGAAGCACTGATGTGTTTCTTAATTAACTCCTGCATTTTCAGCATTTCTTGGGGATGTCGAAACGCCTTCAGCCGCCTGTTCTTCGGCGTGCGAAAGGAGGGTCTTTTTGTGTGCGATGTCCAAACCGACCTACGGTTTCGGAGGCTTGTCAAGGCAAACGCATTTGCAATGGCTCAGAGGACAGTGAAGAACCTGAGCTTTTCTCCGTGGAAATTGTGTGTGCTTCAACGTTTGACGGTACCATCGGAAGTCAGCCATGGAGTATGATTTTAGTGTCTTTGTGCTTGTGTGTGCTCTGGCCACCGGGTGTCTTCTCCATATAGAGATGCCAGCTGGCTTCTTGGAGTCGGGGGCCCGCACGTGGGTTTCCGACGTACCCCGCTCTCCTTCAGCGTCACTCATGACTCCGATACTGCCGTTGCTGGAGTCTTCTATCATGTCGATAGAGGCCTCGGCCTGCCTGGCATGAGTGGCCATGCATTTGGTGTGCCGATCCTTTAAAGTTTTCGGTCACAAAAGTTTACAATTTGCAAACTTTTTCGGATTGATCCCTTGGAAGACTGTAATTGCACACTCGGTGCATGTCCTTCCATAGGAATTCTCGGTGGCAGGTAGGGCAAAATTTAAAGGGAGTTTTGTCCATTATTATTTTACAAGGGCAGATTGGCGAGAAAAATGGTAAGGGGATGAGATAACATGCATTCTCTAAAGAGGTCAGTATGAAGCACCTCCACCCTCTCTCCCAACTGTGATGGGCCGAAGTTCGAAAAGGCCTGTGTAGGCCGCGTCTGGTCATCGATCAGTCAGTCGTCGACGATGAGGTTGCTTGTCGAAAGTCTGCTGGCTGTGCGGCAAAGCGAACAATAAAGGAAAGAAAGAGTCTACAAGTAATCTTTAAAATAATTAAAGGCATCAGCATGGAAGAGAACTCTGAGGGACCTTGACACGTGAACGACCATGGGTACAGTACACGTCACACTAGGGATAGTATTACTAACACGCCCTGTCGACGTCCATTTTCGAGTTGCAATAACAAATCTTTTAATATGCTGCGATTTCCACAAGCTCCAGAAATAAATAAATATATAGATATATATGATAGCATTATAAATGGATTTAGAAGCATACTGTGATTACACAATGATGTATATGTCAGAAACAGTGAAACGTATAAGAAATCAATGGTTGTCTAATATGGCTTTGGAACAATTTGTTTTTATTAGCTCTTCTGTGAAACCTGTGACAAGCTCATTTCTTCTGTTTTAGCCCTGCATACATGGTCAAACGGGGGTGGGGAAAGTATCAGTGTCCAAGGAGATTTGCCTTAGCCATCTGGGGTGATTAGGCTTGTGCATGGAAGCACATTAAGTTCACAAAACAAAGCTATATGGACCAGATTCTGACATGCTTGTGAGCTAATTTCAAGAGAATGCTCTTATAAATACATGGTATACTTTCCAGCTACACCAAATTAAAGGTCCGTTAAAGAGATAATCTGAACGTAACGCATTACAAGAGGTTCTGTGTTTAGGCACAGGTTTTCAAAAGGCCATAAGGCACTTCAACACGGCACCTCTTGACCAGATGGCAAGCTGACCAGCTGAATAGAAAACGAACATAGAGCTGCCATTTACTCAAATCAATCATTGACTTAAGGCATTACAAAGAGTTTCTCACATGTTCATAGTTCAAATATAGGGTGTTATTTAAATCGAACATTATTTACTGCAATAGAAGAATGATTTTTAACAAATTTACAATGATATGATCTTGAA
This sequence comes from Ambystoma mexicanum, assembly GCF_040938575.1. Taxonomy (NCBI): domain Eukaryota; kingdom Metazoa; phylum Chordata; class Amphibia; order Caudata; family Ambystomatidae; genus Ambystoma; species Ambystoma mexicanum. The sequence continues at coordinate 984,264,968 of NC_090928.1, read as the reverse complement.
TCAAACTGAACGGTGCATTATCATCATCTATCAAATGAGTTATTTGTAGGATGATTTATAAATATTAATAAATAGTATATGACCGTATTCATTCATGTTTAATATCCCATATTTGTAAGGACTAGGGGAACCCACAAATCCACGTTTCATAGATGTGTCATGTTGCCACGATGAAACATGTAACCAAAATGACTTTCAATTCAAAACTATTCAGAGCAGGCAACCCCAGCTTTTCACACATATTGAAAATATGATCAGCCTATTAAGAATGGGAGTTTTCTATTGGACTGTCTGATTATTAAGCAATTCAATGGAAATAATCTACCAATCACAAAGTGTGATATCATGATGAAAAAATGTGGACATAGCACTCATGATCAACATGGAAACACAGTGAATAGAGTGAGTTTATCCAAAGCTGCAAAGAAGGTGAATGAATACCTGTTCAAAATGCATAAGTGCTGAACTTGGATAATATTTGGAGAAGAAGGGGCCTGGTCTATGAGGGATCCTGAAGCAGATTAACTCAACCCCCCCCCCCCCACTTTAATTGAAAAGGGAGAAAGGTGCCAGAAGAGGTCAGCTGACTGGGAATTCCCTGGAAACACCAGAGGTTCCCTGCTGGCTCTGAGCCTTAAAGAGCTATTTAAAAAATAATCCCCAATCCAATTAGATAAGCCCCGTTGAATTATTGGAGTGTCACTAAGTCCCTGGAGTGAGACAGAAATGGGGAAGTGATGCCACTAGGATAAATAAAATGCTTTAATATGTTAGTAGCATTCAATGCCAAGGGAGATGTCATTGCAATACGAACTAATAGAGCCTCCCTTGCCCTCCTCCCTCCCCCTCTCTTCTCTCTCACCCGTCACAACCAAGGAGGTCTCTAGACAAGTCTAGTCTATGAAGACTTCATCCAAACATCCCTGCCCCTCCAAAACCATTAAGGACAATATTGACTCCCTCGCCCCAGCCTTGGCCGATCTCTGCAATCTCTCCTTTTCAACTGGAAGTTTCCCAACTGCTCTTAAACACTTCTTTGAGCGCACTCTGCTGAAGAAGCCCTCTGCCGACCCCATCTTCCTGGCAAACTACTTCCCTATCACTATGACTACTCCTGGAGAAGTTGGCTATCTCTCAGCTGACCCTCCACACTGAATATCGTCCACGACCACGACCATCAGTCAGGCTTTAGAGCACCCAGAGGCACGGAAACTCCTCTCCTGAACACCTGTGAAGACCTGCTCTCAAACCATGAGACTAAAACTCCCTCTGTCCTCATTCTCCTCTACCTCTCCTCTGCCTTTGACATGGTTAACCACAACATCCTGATCGCACGTCTCCGTGACACGCTGGGAATCACAGGTCAGGCTTTGGCATGGCTAACCTCCTTTCTCTCTGACAGCCCATCCCAGGTGGAACTCTGAGCCTTTCTCTCAAATACTGTTCTCTCAACCTGTGGCGTTCCTCAGGGATCTAAACTATCCCCCTGGTATTCCAACGTCTATAAGGCCGCCTTGGCACATGTGATTGCCACTTTCACCTCTAACTTCCAGTGCTGCGTGGATGACACGCAACTATCTTTCCGGCTACCCTCAGCAGTCTCCTCTTCCATGCTCATATCCTACTGTCCGCTATTCTGTCATGGCCTGCTGAAAATTACCTCTGCCTCAACACCAGTAAGACTGAGATCGTTCACATTGGGACCCCTGCTCCTGCTTCCCCACTCTCACTCTGGTTAGCCTCCCTTGGCCCTGTGCCCACACCCACCTGCGAGGCTAAAAATCTTGGGATCATCTACGACTCCACTCTCACCTTCTCTTCTCACATTTTGGACATCTCTAAAAAGTCTATTAGCTACACCTCCTCAGAGGTACTCTTCCTTTTCTCACCTCCCCCAGCAGCTCACTGTCTCTTCTCTCTAGGCTGGAATACTGCAACAGCCTCTTCCTCAACCTCCCTGCTTCTACCCTGCGCCCTTTACAACTCATCCAGAACAGAACTGCAAGACTTATCCTTGGCCTCAAGCCCAGGAACCGCTCCTCTCTAGAGTTGAAATCCCTTCACTGGCTCCCCGTGGCTGCAAGGATCAAGTTCAAGACCCTCTGCATTGTCCACAATGCTTTCTGGGGCCCGGGACCTACCTACCTGCAACGCTGCCTCCCTAAATGTCCCTCACGAGCCCTCCGCTCATCTACCTCCAAACTTGTGCGAGTAAGCCGGTTCTCCAAGCAGAGATTTGGAGGGAGATCCTTATCCACAGCATGTGCCTCCTTCTGAAACAGCCACCCTCCGTCTTGAGCCCGATATTCTTCAGTTCCGGAAACTCCTCAAGGCCTTCCTCTTCTCCTCTTCCTTCTCTCTCTCTACCCTGGTAACCTAGCTCTCTGCTCTTTCCCACTCTCCCTCCTCTTCCTGACAGCTTGCTGACTGGCCGCCTGGTGTACTCAGAGTTTATCAAACACTATGTTTAGAGGGCCCCTTGTTTTCTTAGGTTGAAACCCCAATGGCTCTTCCTTGTAATCAATAGCATTTCAAACAAATAAAACCTGATTACTTTGTACAAAAAATATATAATTCTTTATTCCATCTCTATTAAAAATACAAAAATATTCTCATATAATGACATTCAATATTATTTAAACAGAGAAAAACTCTCTGAATCACAATTGCAAAATCAGCACAATCAATTTACAGTCAGTCTACCCTTCTATTTCTTATATTGTTGATTTGAACGTAATTCAACATAGCTAGTTGCCTGTTCCACCACCCTATCAGGTGAAACACAGGATAGTCCTTATACACCATTCATAATTCGTGAAAACGAATCATTCATCCCCTATTCACATTATACAACTCAACACACTACATGTTACATTTCTCACAAAAACCTTTCAGTCGACTGTATTCAGGAAATTCATCTGACATATGATTGTACAATGTCTTTCCCTCAAACGGTTTCCTTTTGTCTGGAGACTATGAAGTGAATGGTCCTGTCCCTCACTTCCTTCTCTTTAGTTATGGAGCCAATACGTGTTTCTGCCTAGAAAGAAAACAGTGAAAGAGGCTTGTTTAAATTATGACAAGCCTGTTTGTATTTTAATTACAAACTATTGGCCATGTCTAATACACGGCACATAAGAGCTTAATGCTTTCTATCACTCTCTTTGTGTTGGTGTTAGCATTTGAGTCTCTTAGTCTACTACTTCTTTCATCTCTCTGCCTTAAGTATCTCAGACTTTTTTGTGTATAGACAAGGTAAGACTGTAGTTCCACTTTTATTTAGGCTACTGTTTTTATTTGCCTCTATTTCAAATTGACTCATTACGTTAGGCTTACCTGTAGCACTTCACGGCTCCCCTGGAGGGGCGGTTGATAAACTTGTAACAAAATACGACATGCGGTTTTTCACTTTATCATATCCATGCCTTTCCGTGCATGTCACTTTATCTAAACTCGACTTATTCATACTGTGCAAATAAGAGAAAGAAAACATTGAGGAGCAGCCTCCTAACTCTTAGCCCCTATTTTTTCCTTTTTTTCACCTTTTTCCTCTGTATCTCTATGGGGTTTGGTAAGGACTAATCATTAGTTCGACACCTATTCCTTAGTCCTTAGCATGTTTCCAGGTCAGTTTCTAATCCTCAAAACATCCCCTTCCTTTCATTGAGGTTAAGTACATCGCGCAATGTCGTTTTCGTTCTCGAGTATTGTCTCTATACGTCAAGTCCAAACTCAACACCATACAAAGGCACAGAAGCAAAAACGGAAGCTGTTTCAAACCCTCTTGTTGACATGTGCCAGATTTTGCTTTATACACATAGTAAATACCTGCATTAATTTCAGAATACTCTAGCCGGCGGTTTCTTACCTCCAAGTATTTTCCATCTCATTACGGTTAGTTGTGCATTCCGTGTTCCTCCGTGTGTTTTCCGACCGACGTGAGAAATTCTCTCCACAGTCTCACAGGATCTGCTCTATCGCTGCGCGTCACATCACTTACTTTTTACCACTTTACTTTCACTTTGGATTTCGTTGCCGCCTCCTAAGCATTATGTTGCACATCAGTATGTTCGCTGACGCATTTTTAGAAGATCCATTGTTCTAACTCTCAAAATTGTTTTCTTATTACCTTGGTGACTGGACTATAAATTGCAGTCCATTATTCTTTGTACCTACCTTCCTCTGTTGTAGCTCAGCGTCTCTATTCTGCTGGCACTTCAGACCACTATTACACCTTGAGTATTTTTGGGTACTATTCATTTCGGCCGTCATTTAGTTATTGACTACATTTGGTAATTTATATCCTGTTAGTGGCCTTATCTCCTACAATAAAGGATCTAATATTAATTCCATTGGTTAACGTGATACATTTGTCTTCTTACCATATCGACCTAGAGCGAAATTACACTTTCCTTTTTATGTTGTAAATTTTATTCAGCGGGTCCACTCTGTCATTACCTCATGTTCTTCAGGTTCAAGCCCACCATTGGGCTTCTGTGACAGAACTCAGATCTAATACTGTTTAGCTTTATCCCATATATAGAAATATGGGCTATTCTACATTATTCCGGTCTCTCATTTAATCCCAACTCCATGCTTTTAGTCAGGAAAATCAGTTCCTTCTCTTTTCTCAAAAGTTTCTTTTTTGTCCAGATTTATATCATTACTGGGTTTGATTTGATACACTACTGACCAGGATAATTCTTCAACCTTGTGTATATATTGCACAAAATGTCCTACTAGTGGAGCTGCAGGAGTTCTATTTTTAATGCAGCTTTTATATTCCGTTATACGTGTTTTCACTTTTCTCTCGGTTTTGCAATATACATTTTCTTACACGGGCACCAAATTGCACATATCACTAGTTTTGAGTTACAGTTGGGGAGTGTTTATCGTCTCCACTTTTTAGCCAATATCAGGTCTAATTCGGTACTTTTTTTTAGTTTGCGAGCAACACACACAATTCCCACATGGGTAATGTCCTTTTGATGCCTGAAGACCCCAGCTTTCAGTAAGTGTTGGTTGTTGTTTTGTCTGTTTAGTTATGTCATTCTGCATTATTTGGTCTTTTATCGTTTTGCTACTACTAACCGCCATTGAGGGTCTTCCTAATGGCTTTTTCCCTTTTTCCAAGATTGTCAATTGCGATTTACAATTTTTCCAATACGGTTTGACAAATTGCTAAAACGTCTGCGAGTAAGCCGGTTCCCCAAGCAGAGAATTGGAGAGAGATCCTTATCTTCAGCATGTGCCTCCCTCTGAAACAGCCTCCCTGCCGCCCTACGTCTCGAGCCCGATCTTCTTAAGTTTCGGAAAACTCCTCAATGCCATTCTCTTCTCCTCTTCCTTCTCTCTCCCTCTACCCTGCTAACCTAGCTCTCTGCTCTTTCCCACTCTCCCTCCTCTTCCTTACAGCTTTCTGACTGGCCACCTGGTGTACCTCAGAGTCTCACAGGTCCCAGCACCCCAGCCAGTCCTCTCTCGCACTAGCTTCAAGGCCCCAAACCCCACCCACCCTTACTGCACTTGAAATATTACCCTAGAGAGTGGCTCTCACTGCACTTATCCCAGTCTCCACCGACTGGGTGCACTTGGTCCTCCCACTCCCTGTGATTTTCTGTGCACTTGTACGATCCGAATGCACTGCGCCGGAAGATCGTCTGTCTGCTCTCCCTTGTCTTCACCCCAAAATTCACTTGCTAAAACTGCAGAAAGGCTATTCAGGCCTATTTGATGCATGTCAATGTTTAAAGAAAATGTATTATACACACTTACTCTGCCTGTGCAAACTATTATTGTCTCAGAATTTCAAGGCCTCTGAGCGACAGCTGTTTTCCCCTGTGTTGCCACCCTCCTTGAGTGCTTTGAAGCACTTGCATGTGCATAGGTGCTTCATAAATAAACATTAAAATTACCAATAGCATTTTTCTAACTTGCCGCCAAAGATATTTTGGAAGATGAAGCTAATATAGTTGTGTCACTTCCATTCCGATAAAAAATAATGCCAATGTAAATTACATTCTCTTCGCTCTACTGAAAATGCACAGTAGGGGGATGGCTTTGCATTATTCAGACTAGACCTCCAGTGAAGTGGAATATCATCACTGCTATTAGAAAATCATTAAACCATACTCCTATGTTGTGTGGGTGATCCACTATCAGGTCAGTTGAAAATTAATAGCACTGCTTTCCTAACGCAAACCTGCATGATAAAATTGTTGATATTAATGAAAATGTTCTCTGGTACCAATACTTGTTATTGATACTGGAGAAAATAAAGTGCTCTAAAATTTAAAATTCGTAATTGATCATATGGAAATTAAAGCGATATACAAATTGCTTGAATTGTTTGAATATACCTGGCCGATAAGCTGCAATATTATAATCGAAGTACAATATATTGTTTAGATATCACTTTGTATTACTGAATATTAGGTAATATAATCATTGATATGTGGAGCGACTGTGTGTGTATTAAATGTTAGTGAAAAACAAGCACATGCAGGAGGGTTTTCTTCTGTAGATAAGCTGCCACTGTATATGTATATTTAATTTCTTGTGGTGACTTCCCCTGCATATAGTAAGGGGACCTCCTTTGATTTTCTTTTATTCAAATAAATTTGAATTTTAACTATAGACACAGCTCGTTTTTTGTCCCAGAATTGTGGGCAGGGATGGTATACCAGGGAGTCATATGAGGGATTCCACTTAGAGAAAAAAAGCAACATATCAAATGATATCACAACAGGGATCATGGTGTCTTGACTTAAGCTTCAACCTTCATATCCTTTCCCATTCCCAATGATGCAACAGTAACAAACAGATAATGCGCCCATCTGTGCAGCATAGCGCAGTGTAGAACTGTAGAACTACATTGTAATCAGGACAGTGGTTGCTGGGCATGTTCCTACAGGGGACATGACCAGGGGGCAGGCTTGCACATATAGAATCCCGCTTTCCAGTTGTTTTTAGCAGAGCACTCCAGTACCTACTGTGGTAGGTCAGAGGAAGGGGACAGGCAATTCTTTGGCATTCTGAAGCTCTTATTAAACTATTAAGTGAAAAGGGCCTCACTATCCCTAATCTATGGATGTCCTTGCGTAACCAAACTAACTAAGCTGCTTGTCGCCTTTTGTGAAGTCCAAAGTAAACAGTCTGTCCTCCGTCCAAAGCTAAGCTGTTCTGTCCCTACCACTAAGACAAAAATAACAAAAGACCAGGAGAATGACTACCTTCTCCTAGATAGGCTTCCTCAGAGTTAGTTGACAATTTTGAGATATGTTTTGGCTATCTCTTGGATTAAGTGATTTTGTTCCTTTGTTTCCCAGTTCATTGTTCTCCTATGTGTACCCTTTGTAGATGACTTCGCCTCACTCAACATTATGTGCTTTGGAACTCCTGTACAATATCTTTCGTAAATGTCTCTGAAAGTCTCTCTTTCTCTGGGATTACTAGGGATACTGAATCCCTCTTTATGAGGTTCTTGTTCTCTGTGTTTCTGTAGTTCTTTAACTCCTTGTGAATAAGACCCAGTGGATATCATGATCCTCCTCTTCTTCTTCTCAGTCATTCTCTTCAAGATAAGTATAGCAGACCCAATAGATATTCTTATTCTCTTATCCAGTTCTTAGATTACTGAGATGAGTAAAAGAGGTTTCATACTGGTTCTCATTCTGTTTAATGTTTGCCTATTCACTGGGATGAGTGGGTTGTGTCCCCAAGTGTCGTTCATTCCTTTTACTTTTAAAGCTCTCACTGGGATGAGTAGGGTCATTCCCAGAGTATATCTTTTCTTCTTAGTTTCAGGACACTCACTGGGACAAGTAGGCTGAGTCCCAGAGTGTTTCTCATTCTTCTTAGTTTTGGGCCACTCACTGGGACGAGTATACTGATGGTACTCTTTATCCCTGTGTTCCCTCCCGGGTCTCAGGCTGTCCCAGTTACCTTGGTTTTCACGGGTTGGACGTCATTTGGGGATTGCCAGAGGTCACAGGTGCGACCTCTGAGGTCTCCCTTGTGACCTCTGTGGTCTCTCTTGCGACCTCTATATAAAAAAAAAAAAATCTTTTTTTTTTGCAATGCAAGCTCCTGGGCTGTCTGTTCTTAAACGCATCAACTCAGCCTTTCATTCTTCTGAGGTAGATAAATGGGTACCAACAGAGGTTGGGTGATATTTGGTGTATATTTCTTCTATGTAAAGCGCTTAAGCGTTATATATTTATTTATTTATTCACATTTGTAGAGCGCACGTCAGCCGGGGGCATTGTGGTGCTTGTTGCAGACATGTCTTAGTTACATAGAATACTTTTTACATAAAATACATTATTTACAATGGCAAATATGACATTTGTACAAATTTGCAATGCAGTATATTTACATGGATTCGTAGGTGTCATGTGTTATTGTGCGAGGAAAGAGGTCTTCAGTTTCCTATGAAAAATCGGGAGTGAGTTCTCCGCTCTAATGTCTGCAGGAAGAGCGTTCCAGGTCTTGGCGGCAATGTTGGGGAAGCTTATGCCGCCGGCATTGGCTTTCTTGATGCGTGGGATGTAGAGTAAGTTGGTGTATTGCGTCCTGGTGGGACGGGAGGAGGAGAGTTTGGAGATGGTCTCTGATAGATAGGACGGGGCGGAGTGAGAGAGGCATTTGTGTGTGAGGGTGAGAATTTGGAGTGTGATCCGCTCTTTGATCTGGAGCCACTGGGCTGACAGTCTGGCCTGGGAGATATGCTCTCTTCTTGGGATGCTAAGAGCGGCCCGGAGAGCATTGTTCTGCGTGACTTGAAGTCTGTTTAGGTTTTTTGCTGAAGTGCCTGCTAAGAGGGCATTGCAGTAGTCCAGTTTGGCTCCAATGGTAGCCCTTGCTATAGAAAGGAAGTTGGGTTTAGAGAGGTATGGCTTGATGGCGTTTATGAGTTTGGTGGTATGCGCAGAAGAGGAGGTGATAGCGCCGACTTGTCTGGTCATAGATAGTGAGGAGTCTAGGTATACTCCCAGTTTCTTTACAGCTGTGGATACGGGGATGATGGAGTTGTCAATGGAGAACGGAGAAGTTGGAGTACAGTTTGTCCAGTTTGTCTAAGGTGCTCCGTTGACCTAATATCATGATTTCCGTCTTGTCTCCAGGCCTGGATGATAGAGTAGATCGTGTGGAGTGCCTTGGCGTCTTCGTGAAATGATCCTGAGAGGGGTAGAAGTACTTGTGTGTCGTCCGTAGTTTGTGTAAGTGATGCCGTATGAGTCGAGTTTGTCAAAGAGAGGCTTGGTGAACAAGTTGTAAAGTGTAGGTGCAGTGCAGGATCCTTGAGGGACCCCGCAGTGGATTGTCGTGGGGGTGGCGTTGGCAATGTCCGAGAAAACTTTCATGGCTCTTCCCTCTAGGAAGGAGATGACCCAGAGAGCTGATTCTTTGGAAAAATTGGCTGAGTGTGTGAGGTGTGAGGTGAGAGTCTTGTGATCAACCAGATCAAAGGCGGCTGAGAGATCTAGAAGGAGCAGAAGAGCTGGCTTGCCTTTGTCCATGATTTGGGTGATCTGACTCTTCAGATCCAACAGGGCTGTTTTCTGTGCTGTGTCCTTTCCGGAAGCCTGATTGCCTGGTCCCAAGGATGGAGTGGGTTTCCAGAAAGTGTTGGATTTGAGAGTGTGCGGCTTTGTCCAGTAATTTCAGGAGGAATGGCACTGTGGTTATTGGTCTGTAGTTGTTGGGTTGTACGGGGTCGAGGGAGGGTTTTTTCTGGACGGGCCGGACCCAAGTCTCTTTAAGGCTAGCTGGGATAATGCCTGTTTTGAAAGACGCATTGATGAAAGCCGTAAAGAGTGGCGCCAAGCAGTCTGCGCAGTCTTTGACGAGTTTTGGTGGGCAAATATTGCCTTTACAGGGGGAGGGTTTGAGATTTTTTAGAAGGTTGATGACTTCTGGTTTAGTGACGTCCCGGAAGGAGAAGTCAGGTATAGTGGGCTTGGGCAAGGTGGGTGGGGCGTTGGTAGGCTTGGATCCTGACTGTTGAGGTAATGCTTTGCAGTGGTCTTTGATTTTCTGTTGGAGAAGGTCAATTTTGTGTAGCATGGTGGCTTGAATGCTGGCACACCAAGCTTCATCTTTGATTATTTCATCCGGTGTATTGGGGGGAGAGATGAGCTCTTTGAAAATGGTGAAGATCTCTTTAGAGTGAGATTTGGCATTAGAGATACGTGTGTTGAGGTGGTGGCTTTGGCGGCGGGAGATTAGATCGAATTTGTTTTTGGTGCTACTGCAGGGGTTGGATTGCCAATTTTTTAGTGCTGCTCTTTTGTGGGAGCGCATCGAGTGCAGTTCTTCAGTGAACCAGGAGTTGGTGTGTAGTGATTTCTTTTCTTTTTTTCATTCGAGTGGTGCTATTTCATTGATAGCTTTGGTGATAACATCTTTGTAGATGTCTGCTAGAATATTGGGGTAATTAGCGAATGGGGGTGCTAGTTCGGGGGTGTTGAGGTAGGGGCGCAAGTTATCCTCATTGAGTTTTTTTAGAACTTCTGACTTGTGCAGCGATACAGAGTGTGGTTTTTGGTGATAGGAATAGAGAATTCGATGCAGTTGTGGTCGGTCCATGGCAGAGGGGAGTTGGAGGTGATAGTGGAGAGGCAATTATGGTCTGCGATCCAGTCTAGAATACAGCCTTTGGCCCGAGTGGGACTTTCAACTTTTTGGGTGAAGCCTAGGTCACTAAGTTCCTTGGAGAGGGTGACTGCAGATTTGTCTTTAGCATCATTGAATCCCAGATTGAGGTCTCCTAGTAGAAGGGTTTTAGTGGAGCTTGTGATATTATTGCGGAGGATGTGGGTGATGTTTTCCTGAGAGTCTGGTGAGGTCTGGGTGAGGCCTGGAGGGCGGTATAGTAGGTGAATGTTGATGGTGCAGTTGGGTGATAGTGTGAGTTTGGCAGATAAGAGGTCGGAGTTGTTGGTCGAGGAGTGACTGACAAGTCGGAGCTGGAGCTTCTCCTGGTAGATGAAGGTTACTCCGCCTCCTGTTCGTTCTGGTCTGTCTTGTCTGAGTATGGTGAAGCCAGGTGGTAGAGCGAGTGCAATGGCGGGGCCGGATGCTTCGTGTAGCCATGTTTCTGTGATGGCTAGTAGGTCAAAGAAGTTGTTGGTTATGAGGTCATGAATATCGGATGCATGAGCTGGGAGGGAGCGGACATTGAGGAGGGCACATTTGATGTAAGGTGTGTGTGGTTTGTTTGTGGAGGTGTGGGTGGTGGACGTGTCAGATATGTTATGTGTGGTGATATTGTGGGGTGTGGTTCCGTTAGTGGGTGGTTGTTTGTGGGAGAGTAGGAGTCTAATGTGGGGGATGTGTTTAGACATGGTGCGGGAGCTTAATCTATAGTTTCTGCATTCTATGGGCGGGGGTTGTGTGCTGAATTTTGTGGTCTGTGTGCGTGCTCTAAGTCTTTCCAGTCTATACATGATTGCGACGCAGGGTGCAAGGGGTGTGTCTATGCGAGGTGAGTGAGTTTGTGAGGTATCCGTGGCAGCGGGTTGCGTGGGATTGGGGAGAGGGCTAAGTGGCGTAGGTGCGATGGGATGGATTGATGTGTAGAGTTGGAAGGCAGTGAGTGCTGCAAGGAGGGTGAGCAGCGTGGTGGTGGCAGCGGCGAGCTTACAGGAAGCTATGGGCATGATTGAATGCTGGGGGGGGTGTGGGTAGAGGAGGGTACAGTCAGGTTGAGTTGGGTGGCCCTATCCTGAGGTATACATGAATAGATAGATTCAGTGCAAGAGCGCAGATGAGCGACCATAAGGCACAACAAAATAGCAATGAGGTCGGCGACCATAAGGCACAACAAAAATAGCAATGAGGTCTCTAGGCGACCATAAGGCACAACAAAAATAGCAATGAGGTCTCTAGGCGACCATAATGCACAACAAAATAGCAATGAGGTCTCTAGGCGACCATAAGGCACAACAGAATAGCAATGAGGTCTCTAGGCGACCATAAGGCACAACAAAAATAGCAATGAGGTCTCTAGGCGACCATAAGGCACAACAAAAATAGCAAGGAGGTCTCTAGGCGACCATAAGGCACAACAAAAATAGCAATGAGGTCTCTAGGCGACCATAAGGCACAACAAAAATAGCAAAAAGGTCTCTAGGCGACCATAAGGCACAACAAAAATAGCAATGAGGTCTCTAGGCGACCATAAGGCACAGCAAAAATAGCAATGAGGTCTCTAGGCGACCATAAGGCACAACAAAATAGCAATGAGGTGTAGGAGCTATAAGGGGGCACAACACTATTGCTGGGAGTTGCATAAATGGTATAAGCCATCCATAGAGGCACTCGCTAAAAGGTGGATGTGGTATAGGAGCAACAGGGCTTAGTTATAGTACAAACTCATGCTGCTACGAAGAATGGATAGACCATTGCGAGACTGAATGTCTGGAAGGCAGATTGTTACAGATGCGGATGGTGCTTGGGCATGACGTTTGAGGCATTCTGCCTCTTACCTTAGGTGAGAGTCAATCCAAACAGCGTGGGTGGCCCTACGGCCCTGGGCGGCCATGACAGGCCAAGACAGGAAGGCATCCTTAGGTGTGGGTCCTTATGTGGGCGGTCCGGCTCACGCCTTTTCCGGCGATGCACACCGGATATTATGTGGAGGCTGCACCAATCAGGGGCGAGCCAGTATCAGCTGTGCTGGTAGCCTGGCAACCCTAGGCAGCAAGACTGGCGGCGGCCATCTTCGGGGCAGGCCTCGTGTCGGGCCAATTCGAAAATAAGATTCAGCATGAAACAAGCTCAAATAAGCTGAGCAGTGCAGAGCAGCGCGCACGGGATGCTGGAGACGGATGGAAATGAAGCGCAGATCAGATCAGCTACCTGGTGGTGGATCTGTTCCGCTTGGCGAGTCTTCTGAGATGTCGTCTGTGGAGGGGGAGAGTGAAGGGCTCCTGCCCTTCCTCAATGCAGCTGGGGGTGAGACATCATTACGCTGGGGGTAATAACACATCATTATCATTTGGTCATGGACGTCTGCTTGCATTCACAGTAATTTGGTAATATGTGCCTATACACACTGATCTTAATGATACATATGGTGATCCATTCTTGTATGAAATGTACATATTATAGTGATATCGTAGCCATATTTTTCATAGTGTACAATGCTATGTGATGCCACTACCTGTTTTTTCAACGGTTGAAAGGTCGTGTTCCATCGCTTCCCGCAATATTACTTCAGGGTGGGGTGAAATGACATCACTTCCTATTATGCCATCATGGGTCAAGGGTCGTGTGATGTCACTTCCGCTACCCCTGGCATTTTGCTGAAATGACGTCCCTGCTTCGCCCGTCTGCTCACAGGATAGGCACCGGTTCTCGCTCCAACTCCTTCTCTTGCTTCCGCCTGGCACCAGTGCTCCAGCGGACTCTACATTGTTGGCAGACTGAACCGTCCACCTCTCCTGGGTCACGTCACCATCCTCGACTGGTTCTCTCTCCTAGGGTTTTCTTCCTTCTCCCTCTTCTGCGTTCTGCTTCCACGTTGCTTCGTGCTCCTGGCACCTTGTGTTTTTCTACAGGGGTGTCCAGTCAATATGTCGAATGCATTTTTTCGAAATGCAAAAATATCGAAAAAATAAAGTCGAAAACATTTTTTGGAATGTATTATTTTTTATTTAATACGTTTTTTGGGGGGGGTTGTAAGAAAAATAAAGTGTTAAAGAAAAAAAACAGGGGATTGGGGGGAACCCCCCCCCATAAAAAAAAAAGAAACATTCACATTTTTTTTCCGACTTAATTTTTTCAACATTTCTGCATTCGAAAAAATGTAATTCGAAATATTCACTATAAACCATCTACAGGTCTTCCTTAGCTCTTCAGACTCTGCTGATTTGAAGCACCCGGATTTCACTTCTCATGGCGAGTAGTCCATCTTCCCTTTTTATGATAGGATGATCGGTCCTCCCGAGCTGAGGATTATAGTCCATCTTCTCTTTTAGTTAAGAACTCTTTATTATTTGTTCCTTCTTGTCACAGTAGTGTTGGTTCCAAATCACTGAGCAATCGATAGTACTCGCTCAGCATTATTATTCTTCACAGTATTTTCATAATCTTGTTCCTTAGTTTGGATCTTGGATCTTATGTCACAATAACAAACTGTGGCATGGTTTGATGGATGTCTCTGAAATTTAGAAATTATTTTGGCCCAAAGAGATCTAGGGAGTTCATCCGAGAACGGGTGTCCTTGCGCTCCTGAGGGGAATTTCTCCCTGCGAGGTCCTGCATGTCGCCACCCCTAGTGGGATTATTACGTAGCAAGCTCACCTCCCTAGATTCACAAGGAAAGACTACCCCTCTAGGGAGAAGTGGCTAAATCCCTCGATTTGTCACACTAACCTTTACTGAAGACTGATATCATATGATTTGAACAAATAAGAGCCAGAAATTGAGGACTATGTATTTTAATCTTAGTTGCAGGTAGTCTGCAGTAGTTCTGACATTTAGTGCTCTCACATTGCGACTCCAGGCGTATGATCTCATCTGTTAAATTTCATTCCGCCAATTGAGGGACTAGTCATAATTGTGACAACTCTAGTGTAAGAGGACAAGCTGTCTCGCTCATCAGATTCCCCATTCTTGTGCCCTTCCGAGATCAAAGGCCACAAGAATGGGGAATCTGATAAGCAAGACACCTAGAAGTAAACTGTATTGGTGAAAAAACAGTTCAGAGTTTGGGAAGTGCCTTCCTAAGTAATATCAGAGTTAAAAAGGGCAGCTGACTGCAACCTTTGCCGCTTCGGATGTTGTGGACTACAAATCCCATCAGCTGTAGCCAACATATGCATTATTTAATGTTCATGGGAGTAGTTGTCCAAAACGCCTGGAGATCTGCGGGTTGCAGGCCCCCGGGTGAAGTCATCGACTGGTGGAAAATCTGTCCCTTGCTACCTTAGGTACTAAACAACCTGGGAGAGAGTTTAAATCTGCCAAACAACATAAAAAACAACCGGATTTACAATCCATTCTAGCCTAGAGCATACCTTTTCTAGATGGGGTAATAGGAGGTATATTCGATCATATAAAAAGGGACACATTGATCCCTGGGGGTCCGCGCTTAGTAACCTCTCATATCATATCATAAGATAGGGTCTGCCCATCAGTCAACTAACCCAGAGTTGCATCTTGTAGAATACAGGTTTGTAGGCTACAAGTTGGTATAGTGGAGAAGCATAACTGGAATCGGGGTGTATTCTCAAGACGACCCTCTAGGGGACTGAGGACAGTGTTAGTGGCACAAAGGAGTATGTAGCAGATGTAAGGGAGGCATGGTATCAACAGTAAGAGACACAAGTGACCACAGTTCAAGGGTGTTTATTGAACTTCATCAAGGGTGTGATGAATGCCTATCTAATCCTAAATCTACAGATGGGAGCAAGCTACGACCAACAAATAATAATAATGCAGTCCTAGTGGAGTTTCGTCAAAAAAAATGGCCTATACTAAAAAAAAAAAAAATGGCCAAACCTTACCTCTAAATACAAATAGTGTGGGTGTAGTGTTTATGAAAAAGAAAGAAGTGTTCACAAAAATGATGTGTCAAGATGGGTGTCCAGTCATAGTTTCGGAAAAAAAGGATCGAATGCCCTTTTTTTCAAAACCAAAAGGACCGGAAAAAAACATTTCGAATGCATTTTTATTTATTTATTTATATTTTATTAGTTTAGTATGCATAAAAACTTTTTTTTAAAAAAAAAAAAGAAAAAAGACCAAAAAAAGCATTAGAAACTTTTTTTTCGTCACTTTTGGTGTCGAAAAAAAGGTACTCGATCCTTTGTATTTCGAACAAGTCACCTACAACCGTCAAGATGTTCAGATCGTTGGCCTCCCTTCCCTAAGTTTTCAGCATGGGACAAGGTGGATCACTAAAGCATAGCACACTCTCTGGCTTCTTCAGTAAGAGGATACAATTCCATTACCAGCATCAAGACCTTCTGTGCCCAAGTCTCCTAATTTATCAAAGTCTCTTGATTCAGAAGGCCTGATGTACCAAAACAAACAAAAAAGTTCCTTTCCGCTTACAAGTACTTAATTTAGGTGATCCACTCTTCACACCCTGGTTCCCCCTCAGCCGGGCACAGATCCTTTCTCTTGCACATTTAGTCTCCTTCAGCTGGGCTCGGACCAATTTCAGTTTGTATTAACTATCTAAAACTCTCGAATGTGCATTGGGTTTAGCTTGACCCATTGCAAGACAACCTCGATTTCACAATTCCTTTTTTTGGGCAACTTTTATCTATTCAGCAGCAGCATATATTGGTTACAACAGTTAAAATCACTGTACTTTTGTTTACATAACGGGTCGTTTAGTGTTCAACCATTGTTAGATTTCACAATGGTTCGCTTGCTCCCACGGCTTTCCATATTTCCTAACAAAAGTCCCATACCCCCAACAAGTTTTCTCCCGCACCCCTTTTCCTCAACTTGAGTGGTTTCAGTGCCCTTTGCCTGATTGGAAGTTTAATTCCAGGCCGTGTAGGTAGGCCCTTACTTATTTTCAGAGGTTTAGCAAACATGAACGTTCTTAAGAAGCCTCGGTTTGTGGAAGCAAGCATCTCTGTCCTTTACGAACTCCTGGAAGGGATTCCATACTGCCAGGAATTTCAGGTATTTATCAGCTTTTAGGGCGCATATTTTTTCCATTGCCATGACCCCCCCAGATCTTGACCCACCACAAGGATATTATCGTGCCCAATTTGTTTTTCCATCCTTGCGCCAGTGTCATTCTCGCTGCCATCAATAAGTGTGTGATAAGGGTAACGTTATGTCCTGTTGCTACGTATGTGCCTTTCCATACCGTTCCCAGAAGTACTATTTTTGGTCCCATTGGCAGAGTTACTCCTGTTATCTCTTATGTGCCACAATACGTCTTTCCAGTACATCACAGCTTTCGGACATGTCCACCACATACGATAGAGGTCTCCCCTCGTACCACAAGGCCTCCTACAATCCAGTCGGTATTCTGTATTGATTTTATGTAGGCAGTAGGGGGACATGTACCACCTATAACACAGCTTGTAAGCCGACTCTTTGATCGCAGTGCATCGGAAGGATCTATGATGGGCCCTCATCCAAATCTGTCCCCATTCTTCTCCTGTGATCACTTCTCCTATGTCTTTCTCCCAATTCACTTTATACAGAAGACTGTCTCCCATTTGCACGTTGTCTAGTAATCTATATATTCTGGCTACCCTTCTCTCAGTCGTACCTTCCTGAATGGTCAGTTTGAGTCCGACTGGAGTTCTGTGTCCGCCCTCTTCACCACTGGCTGGGAGATCCAGTGTCTAATTTGCGTGTATTTATATCTTTCTTTCTCCCCAATAACATATTTTTGTTTGCATTCTTCAAATAGGAGGGGGGCCCACCCTGGTACATGTCTGCTAGGGTCAGCGCTTCCGCACCCGTCCATCGCACCCAGAATTTTGGTTGTAAACCCGGGGGGAAGTCAGCATTATGTGCTAGTGGTGAGTAGGGGCCCAATCCCTGCCAGATTATTTTCTTTCCCAACGCTTTGTCCCAGTTACGTAAGGACATCCGAGTGGTTTCCATTAATTGACCCCCTCTTTCTCTGGTTCCAGTGTTGAGAGCGCGCAGTGCTTTCAGAGCGATAGTAGGGACTGCTTGACTATATCACACCACTCGCTTAGTTTGTCTTGTCCCGCACATTTCAACATAGGTGCTAAGTGTGCCGCCAGTATGTACCTATCTATGTCAGGGACCCCCAGGCCTCGGAGGAGAAGGGTTGGGCGCGTCTCAATTTTCTTCTGTAGCCTTGGTTTTTTCCTTTGCCATATGAATGTGAATATTGCTGTTTGTAGTTCTTTGATCACACAGGGCGGTATGACTACGGGTACCGAACTCACCACGTAAAGCACACGGGGAGGAGGGTCATCTTTACCGCTGCAATTCTTGCAAACTAAGACAAATTATTGGGTTTCCCATCTTTGAATATCGTCTTGTAGTTGCTTCCATTGGGGTTTAATATTTTCCCCGTACAGGTTCCCCATATCTCTAGGTAATTTTAACCCCAAGTATTCTAAGGTCTCTTTTTCCCAGATTGGGGGTGTGTTTTCTCCAGTTCAGTGATCACCTTGCCTTCTTCCGTTATGTTTAGAGCTTTTGATTTGGCGTAATTTATGGCGAACCCTGATATTCTGGCGAAATCATGTAGTTTTAGCATTATTCTGGGTAATGTGTTTTGGGTGTCCTTCATAAATAGCATAATATTGTCCGCATACAATGACATTTTGTTTGTTATTTTCCCACATGTCACCACTCTAATTTCCGGGTCTAGTCTGATCTGCACCGCTAAGGGCTCCATTGCCATTGTGAAAATGAGAGGAGAGAGGGGGCAGCCCTGGCACGTGCCTCTCCTTATTTCAATCTATTTCGAGCCTTGTCCGTTGATCAGGAAGGTCGTAGAAGGGATTTGAAAGTTTACTAGCACCATACTAGTGAAGTCAGGCCCACACCCGAACACCTCTGCATCAGTTTCAAATATTCCCAGTCTAAACTATTGAAAGCTCGCCTGGCGTCTAGTGCGGCTAATGAAAATCGTTGCCCCGTTCTGGTTCCCAGGCTAATGATGTCAATGACCCATCTCACGTTGTCTTGTGTGTGCCGGCCTGTGATAAACCCAGCTTGGTCTTCAAGTGCGATTCCTGGGAAGACCCTCCCTAGCCTGACTGCCACTACCTTAGCGTAGATCTTTGCATCCATGTTTAGGAGTGCGATAGGGTGGTTGCTGGCACAATCAGTGTGGTATTGCCCAGGTTTCAGGATTAGTATCGCTGAGGATTTCCCCATATCCGCTGTGACCAAACTCTTCTCTCTGATGACGTTGAAGAGCCGTGAAAGTGGTGCCAGCAATTGTGTGCGAAATGTTTTATAGTAGCCATTTCCTAACCTGCCGGGGCCCGGAGTTTTATTCGCTGGCAATGCTGAAATTGCATCACTGACCACTTGGGCCGTTATCATACCCCCTAGTGTGTTCCTGTCAACCTCTGATCTGGGGGAGAGGTGTCACCAACATGTAGGTTCTTCGACCTTCGAGCACCAGGTTTTCTCATTTTAACAGTTCTTCATGGAACCGCACCATTATTTCTTTCTTCCCTTTTTCCTCTGTACATGTTTCCCCTGCCCATTTTTAAGATGGATTATGCAAATGCGTGCTCTTTGTTTCTGTAGTGTAGCTGCTAGGAATTAGTTTGCCTTCCCTCTGTGTATATAGTATGATTGTTTCGTGTTCAGTAGTGTTTGCGCTACCCGATCAGCTGTGTGGGCTTCCAGATGGGATCTAATTTTCCTTAGGGCTTTTGATGATTTTTGCCTTTGTCTGGTTTGATGCTGTCTTTCCGCCTCCTTTAGCTCCCTTTCGAGTTTTTGTGTGATGAGGGGTCTCTCTCTATTGTATGTGGCTGCTTATGAGATGAATTCTCCCTGCACTACCGCTTTCCCCGTGTCCCAAATTGTCATTATTTTTAAAGTAGTTATTTATTGCTTTCTCCATGTGTGCCCTGAGTGCGATGTTCCTTAATATCATCTTGTTTAATCTTCAATGTGACTGCCTTCCTCCCTCCTCTCCGCCCACCTCAATGCATACTATCAAGGGTGCGTGAACTGAGAGGTATTTCACCCCTATTTCGGTCACCTGTGGGATCCGAGATGCCGACACCAAAACCATGTCTATCCTAGAGTAGCCCTTGTGTACCGCCGAGTAGCGCACATACTCCCTGTTTTCTTCCTGGAAGAACCTCCATGTCTCGATTAACCCCAGGTATGGAGAGAATTTGCCCAATGCCTGCCTGTTTTTCATCGGCCGCTGTTGCTGTGAGTGTTTTGTCTAGTGTTGGGTCCATCACACAGTTAAAATCCCCACCTATCACTACCTGACCTTTGCACCAGCCTCCCAGTTTCCACAATATCCAACTTATATGTGTCCTGTTTCTCGTTGGGGAGGTATAGTGCTATTATCGTGTAGATTTGTCCCTTAATTTTGCCCTTGAGCCCCAGGTATCTACATTCTGAGCAGGTGTTGCTTCTTAAACCCTGATTGAGCAATATGGCTACCCCTTTTGATTTTTTATCGCTGGCGGCATACAATTGGTGGGGGAAAACTGTATGGGCCACCCTTCTTTCATCCCCAGGAAGGAGATGTGTTTCTGGCAGGATCCCTATTGATACTTTCATCGTGTGACAGTCAGGATAGGAGCCGGGGTTGATGCTTGAGAGAACTTTATTCATTCACGGGTTAAATGTTCAGTGGTTAACCAATAAGGTTGGGGTCCCGGTAGGCCCACAATTTCTTCACTGTGGGATAAAGCCAGGATATGCGTTCCTTGTGAGGTGTTTCCTACTCACTCGGACCCGAATAGGCCCACCAGTTGCTTCCACACTCCTCTCCTTCTCCCAGCAAAGAGCAATAACAATTTCATTAGGCCAGTCCCTTTTATACCCCGTCCTACGCTTGTAAGAGGGCCAATCAGGGACCCCCTTCCATAACCCTCCCTCTAATTGGTGCAGAGCCAAGGAGCCCTCCCTCTAGATATAGAGCTGCTTTCCCCCCTCCTCTTCCTTTCCTCCTGTTGGTTGAGCCCAGACCTCCCTCCAAGCTTCCATCTCCTTCCCTGCTGCCGTTGCACACGTGTGCAGCCCGGCGTGTGAGCTCCCTGCAGGCTTTGCCCCCCCCCCCCCAGTATGGTGCTCCACGGTCAGCCCGTCTCGCGGGCCGTCCTGAGTCTGCAGTCATTACAGGTAAGGAAGGGGGGTTTTTACTTGTTCCCCTATCTGTGTCTATGTTAGGCAGAATCCTGTGCAGTTCCCCTGGGGAACAATGCAAAAAGATTAAGACTATTGGAGTAAGCAGTAAACCCAATTGGTAGCAGTCTGTACCACCCAGATTTACCTGGTAGCTGTGGCTGAGCAGTCAGACTTCTCTCAAGAAGAGTTAGGCAGTCTACAGAGTATACACAATAGGGCTAAAAACACAGTAGAACAAGCAGACACTGACCAGAGCTTGCTATCAAAAGTATATAATTATTCAACACACTTCGGAAAATACACTAGCACTATAAATCAAAAGCAAATTCCAACACAATCAGAAAAGTATTCACACCTCCCTTACTAGACAAGTCTAAGTGAAAACACCACTTTTTGTCAAAACAGAGGTGAGCGCGTAACTTAGATGGCACTCCAATAATTAGGTTAAAGGGAGAGAAAAAGGCAGGTCATCAAAATAAAACAGTTCCCAACGCTTTTAAGAGACAAAATCAAGTTACTGAAGGCAGGGTATACTGTAAAGCCAAAGTTCATAGGCCAGGCCCACTTTGACTGGAGCAAGGCGAAATGTGCCCAAGATCACACAGTTTAGCAATGCAATCAAGTCTTGGTAGAAATGTCCAAAAGAGGTTGGGGTGATTCAAAAGACAAAGTTAGAAGGTCTGGGGCCAACCCAGTTGGAAAGCCAAGGATTTAAGGGTAACCTTTAGCAATCCCAAGAAAGGGTGGACAGGTGGTACACAGTACCTTTAAGAGTGAGGAAGCTCCAGAGGTGGCAGTTGTTCCTGGCAGCGGGTGCAAGTCGTGGTTTCGACCAAGGGAAGAGAGGATCTCAGGATCCCAGGGAAGAAACCAGCCGCGGAGTTTGTCGGTTAAAAGGTGCGTTCCTGGTATTTCGCGGTCACAGTGGTGAAACTTGGCTATCCGGCCGCCGGGGCGCTTGGCACGGGCGATTCGACCAAGAGACATCCTGGAAGACGAAATGGCGAACTGGTTGATCCCACCAGCTCAGAGGGAGAAGACTCTTCCAGCAGAAGATCACCTCTTGTCGTCGGGAAAGTGGTGAGGTCGTTGCAGCAGGGCTCCACTGGTGGTTGCAGATGGCTCAGCTTCTCCCCTCTTCGGATTTCTTAGGTCCTGTGGCGACTTCTGGAGTTCCAGTCCCAAAAGCCCTGCTTTTATGCAGAAAAAAGCCCCATTCAACAGCCTAGCTGTCACTCAAACATGCTAAGTGGTGAGCCGGGCGGCGCCAATTCCCCCACCCACACATCCTGTGGAATCCAGACAGAGTGGCACCAGTTGGAGGGCTTCTGTGGAGAAGCTTGCCAAAAAGTGGAACAAAGAGCCCGACCTTGGTTGGAGTTACAGAGACGGACACGAACGCCATTTTAGAAAAGAGTTCTGGCAAAAAGACCCAACCAGTAATTTAATATTAAATAAATAAACCGGCGGTCTCTTTAACATTGCACCAAAAAGTGGTGCGTTTAAAATCAATGGGAAAATCCCATAGGAAATATTCCAGTGGAATATTTTGCGTGGTAACCACTGCCACCTGCCAGAAACTCGACAAGGGGGGACTGGACAGTGCCCCCTTGGAAACAGACCCAGGGGCAAGCTAACTAACCTCTTCCAGTACTTCCACAATATGATGGCTTGTACTGGTTCTGTTCACAATTTTAGACTAGTAAAGCCCTGGGAGACAGTAGTCAGTCCCAGGGTATGGAGTCTATGTTTGGGGGTCACTATGACACCCCTGTGTTACTGCACTGAGGGTGCTGTGTAATCAAATACACTAAAAACAGATGATACCCTATGGAGTAAAAGACCCCATAGCCCATAAGCACACAAAAAGTCAAAGACATACCTCAAATCATGCCTAAGAGTGGGAGGAAAAGAGTCTCACTCTTAGCAGGAGAAAAAAAAACAAACCCCAAAATCCAGCAAAGCTGCTGGGGGACTCACTAGGTTTGGGAAATTAGCCTTATAAGAGAATTCTCCCTAACAGTCTACCCTGGTCCTGTGAACCCCTCCGACGCTGAGCGGCCGTCCCGAGCCCGGCTGCCGCTCAACGCCAGAGGGAAATGGGCCGGCCCGCATCCCGCTTGTCCGGGGCTCTGTACTGCTCTGCCGCAGCGTCAGCACCCCGGACCAATGCTATAGGGGCTGGCGCTGCGGCAGCGCAGGCGGCCCCGATCTGGAAGGCCGAGAAGGTGTCCCCAGTGCCCACGGCACTTCCCCCGAGTCCCGCACTTGTGCCGTCTGCGGCACCCTGCTTCACGCCCGGCCCCGCTCCCTCGGCACCTCCCCCCATAACTCCATCCTCACACATCGCTACCAGTCTCCCCAGAATTGAAAGGCGTTTTGTTGGCGAGATCAACCCCTGTACATTCAGGGTTACTATTGTAGCTTCAGCCATTTGATATGGTCAAGAATTCATATTGCCCCCGCCCCCCCGTCTTTACCCTCCTTCCTTCTTAAGGGCCTCACCTCCGGAGTTCTGCACTCCCCCTCTTTTTGGGGACTCAAAACCAACTCTTAACTCTCCCTCCTTTCTTTTACCCTCTCCCCTGATCCTCTCCCCCTCTCTCTCTCTCTCTCCTTAGCTTCTCCTTTTCCCATTGTCCAATTGTCCCATTGTTGCCAGGGTTACGCGGAATCATCCCTGGCGTCACCCCAGAGAGTTGGGCCAAGATCCCTCCCAGTGTTTGCTTGGATAGTTTCATACCCTGAGTTGGATTCCAAGTTGTGTCACCTTCCTACCTCTGTCTGGGCTCTGAGTCTTTGCGTCCTGCGACCTTCTCCCTTCTTCCGGGTTGCCAAAGTAGTCTAGTTTCTCAAGTGCTTTTTCTGGTATTCCGCCTCTATCTG
The DNA here is from genome assembly GCF_040938575.1 of Ambystoma mexicanum. Taxonomy (NCBI): domain Eukaryota; kingdom Metazoa; phylum Chordata; class Amphibia; order Caudata; family Ambystomatidae; genus Ambystoma; species Ambystoma mexicanum. The sequence continues at coordinate 984,241,280 of NC_090928.1, read as the reverse complement.
GGTCGCTCTTAGTTCTTGTAGGGTCAGTTTCGATTCCCTTCCAGTCCTCTTCCATTCGGTTGTCCATTCCCATGGGATATCCGTGTCTTTTGCTGTGCTTTGATTCGGGTCATGGTCCATCTGGCCCTTGTCCTCTTCTATGTGTAACAGCGATAGTCCCTCTTCACATGTGCTAATTCGCCGCAGTTTGCCTTCCCAGGTAAAGGTCAGCCCGAAGGGCAATGCCCATTTAAAGGATATGTGATTTGCCATTAAGGCCTTCGTGACCTGCTGCATTAGCCTTCTCTTGTGAAGTGTTGAGAGCGCCAAGTCTTGATAAAGTTAGATTCGACTTCCATTGATCGTCAGATTTGTGTGTTGCCTAGCGGCTCTCAAAAAGTCTTCCTTTTGGATACATGATGAGAGGGCAATAATTGCCGTAGGTCTTTTGTCAGCGTCTGGTTCCCTACACCCATGAAGTGGTGAGATTGCCGGGGCTTCCTCCGGCTGTCTTTGCCTCCAGCACCTCTCCAGCTGCCCCGCTTGGCATTTCATTGTCCCTTTAGCTATCGATGGGACACTTCTGGGCTTTACCCTTGGGATCAGAGGCTCTCTGAACAGAGCCTATGGGTGCTGTCTTTCATTGGGTTTCCTGCAGAGTGCTGTGAGATCCGTGATACGCTGGTCTTCCCTTATTGCTGGCTGATTATCCGACCATTGTGCCTGGCATATTCTTTGTCTCCTTCATCTCTCTTCTAAGCTTGTATGCCTGCTGGTTTTACATTTGTCTGTGTTGTTAGGGTTGATCAGGTTCTTCACTCCGTGCTACCCGCATCCCCCTACTGCTTACTATGGCCCAGGAGCTGCTGTCCTCCTGTGGGTAGGTCTTAGGAACTGTGTTTCTCCTAACAGTTCACTTTCCCTAGCCAGTGTCCAGGAGCTGCAGGGGGGTGTAATGCCTGGTGGGACCTATTGTGGTCACTCGGAACCATACTTTGTCTCTCCCTTTATTGTGTTTCAATTGGCTAACGTACTTCTATGGTATTTGCAAAGTGATTGTGTCCAAGGAGGCTCAGCTGCTGGCACCAGTGTAGGGTGCTTCCACACAGATTCTTCCTTGTGCCTGTTTCGCGTGGTGCAAGCTTTCCCTGCTATTTTGGGCACAGACAGTTGCTTTTCAAGCGTTTGGGGCCTTTCCCAGATCTCCGGTCCACTCTCCCTGCTGACGACACCAGGCAACCTCCAGGCCAATCCACACTTGCGGTCTTTCACTCTGCCTTTATACGGATGTTCGGAGGGTGGGAGAAGTGAGGGAGCACCTTGATCCCCACTTCCCTCAAGTTTGTTTGATGGGAGCCCTCTATCCAGCCATTCCATTCTTGCTCAAGAGGGGTATTCCAATTAGGAAAGAGTGATGTAGGTCTGCCTTCTTCCCAGTCCAGATCCGTTGCGTGCAGCCGTCCTCGGGGACCTGTGTGTATTCACCCACTGCCTCGCACTTTTTTTGTTCAGTCACTTCTAACTTGGGGCTCGTATGCTCTTTGTTGTTCTCACTGGGGCAGCCTCCTAATGGGGAGCCAATCTTGGGGTCGTGTTACTTCAGCCGCATTGATATTGCAGTGCGGGCTCAACTTGTTTAGGCAGTTGCTCCCTTCTCAACGTTCCAGCTTAGCTGTTCTCCCCGTCTCTGCAGCTCCTGCCGCTTATTCCATTACTCTTTCTAGTGTGCTCAATGCTAGTATCAGCTTCATTTCCCACTATCATATAAGCCCTTTCCCAGCACTTGCAGCCACTTACTGTGCTTTGGGTCGGGGTGCTACGGGACGTCTAGTTCAGTTGTTACCTCCCTGTGACTCCGTTTCAGGCTATCCGCTCCTAGCTGCTTATCCAGTCTGGTTTCGACTTCGGAGGCACGGTTTTCCCTCCGCAGGTCGTCCCCCACAGTCGCCACTCTGAGGTGTTCTCTGGGAGGTCCGGGGGTGCTGGCTGCAATCGGAAGCGCACAAACAAGCCTTCCGTTTTCGTCAGGTCCGATGGCGGGGGCCCGCAACTTCTTTCTGCTTCGACCACGATTTACTCCGTTTTTGGTCAGAATTAGCTTCTGTCAGCCGACTCAGTTTACTCCTGTGTCTCGGGGAGCGGGAAGCTGTGTTTTTTCGGATGCTTTTGTGTTTGTTAAGACTCCTTTGTCTTTCCTGCCCGGACGGAGCTCGGGAGAGTATGCCTTAACAGGACGGCGGCCATCTTGGAATCTTCACAATTCCTTTTATATTTGCCACCTCCCAGTTGGATACCCAACATAGACCTTCAAATGAGCACACATGTGGCACCGGACCACTCTGTATACAGTATCTATCTTGGCTTCAACAGTTCAGTCATTCCTTCGATGTTCAATTATATTTGCGTCGCTCACGATCACATACACTTCACACACTTTTCTCTTCAGATTTCGCCATACAATGTTGCTGCGTGTAACCTTGGTTCTAACACAGACCAGTCTGCTATCAGTCTCCCTGACACACACAGGCTGAGCTGACCTTACTGGCCTGCTTTGGTGTAGGAGCCAAGGACAGTAGAACAGCGGCAAACGCTTCTCCCCACCTTGGGTATTGACACTGGAGAGCCCCAGGTACTTCCTACACAAATACAGGTTTCTCCAGCTTTAATTCCAAGTCTTATGTTTCTAATTCTCAAAGGCTTGTGAAAGTAACGTTTCTTTCTAGGAAAAGGTCAAGGGCACTTCCCTCCTTGCAACCCTCTCTGGTCTTGCTGTCCTTCTCCTCGTATTAAACTGCCCAATTAGAACTGCTGCTTCCTCCCGACTTTGCTTTGCTCAGAGTGTGCTTTTGTGCTCTCCTTTTATCCGTGTGGGGAAGTGTGTTGGACGTTAGGTGTGCGTAATGATCCGTAATTGCTCTGCCTGACCAATGTGTTGGGACATGTCATGTATACGGCTCAGGTGTTAGTCCGTTTTCTCTCACAGTGAGCTGTCTGTGAGAAAGTGTTTGTGTTGGGAAAGGGGGAGGGGTGGTGAGTTCCTACATATCGTACCTGATAGGATGGGGAAAAGGTGTTACAGGGAAGGGGATACCGTGACTCACCATCCGGTGTCCCACTCCCACTCCCCGAAGACCCCTCATCCAGGTGATCCTCCCACACTGGTCCAACCAGAAGAACTGGAGTCAAAAGCGATGGCTGTGTCCAGACCACGTGGATGACAGTTCCCCGGGGACTAGCGGGTGAGACAAGAAGTGGCGTTATTCTTCCATGCAAGATCTACGTGTAAGCATGAATGAGATCAGGAAGGAAGATACATTATAGCTACAGGTAAAGTTTGATCTCAAAACTACTTGCTTAAATCCTTCGATGCCCCCTATCCCAACCAGAACAAATGTATGTTCATTTTTTTCTGCAAGGATTAGATTTATTTGTGGATCGTAAATGTATAATAGCAGGAGATATTAATATGAGCCCAGAGTTAGAACGCTCCTCACAGACAAGGGGGGTATGAGGCGGTGTCCTCCCAGGTAAAGGAGTCCCTTAAAGAGCACAACCGACAGGACACATGGAGACATTCATGGAATTCATGCTACAGAATAGCAATATTAATCCTTGTACAGCTATCAATGTAGGCTTCCCAAATAGAAGAAAGTCTAAGGTTGTCCCTTAATTTATTCTGGGACAATTTAAAGTACAACTGCGGATCATCAGATTAATGATAGAGTTCGAAATCTGGGGAGAAATCAACATAAATATTAACATGAATCAGGGAAAGGGATGAACCCTGGGTTACAGCACAGGCCGCTGGGGCTCCGGGATGGCCAGGTCATTTAATGAGAAACATATATGACTATTAGACATGAAGGAAGTAAACCACCTCAGAGATGTCGCCGACACCAGAGCAAATGATTAATGTGTTTCCACAATAGTTTATTCCTCCAGATTGCCGAACGCCCGAAAAGGTCCATTATGATCAACAGCCTGTCCTAACAGTTGTCTTTGCCACAAAGAACATTCTTGCGATTGTCCTGCAGAGTTATTTCCGTTCCTTGGTGAGGTCGAACACCTTATTGTCTATCACTGAGCAGGCTAAGAATCTCCGAAATTTTAGAGTTGCCCAGTGAACAGGTTTTTTAAGATCTTGGCCAGAAAAGGGGCATGGGTAATGGGCCAATAATTGACTCACAAAATGGGATCAAGGTGGGGGTTTCTTCAAAACTGGTGTAGTCCATGAGATGATTTTTAAGTGGGCCTAGCACCTGCCCTGGGTTAAGGAATTATTAATGAATGGCCTATAAGGACTTAGCATAGCTGATCCTGGCACTTCGCAGCAACGTGGGCATAAATGGATTTGACACCGTTATGCTCACTGCACATATCCTTGCAAATGGTTTCAGTACCTTGGAATTAGGTGTCAATGGAGCAAATATGTGGCTATTGGTGGCATTACTTGGCAATGGTGTGAGTCGTTGGGATTGTCATACCAAAAACTTGAAATGATGTAAACACCTGAACCTTCGATGGCAGTACCTGGTATTTTATAGCAATACATGGCATGTGATTAACCAAAGCATGGTATGTCAGTACATGCAAAAATGATGGTAGTATGTGGGCATAGAGGGCAATAGCAGGTGAAGGAGGTAGCTATATGATCTTCCAAGTTTAAGCCAAAAAGGGAACATTGGGGAGGCCATTGGGAGGGATGCCAATTGGGGTTGGTGGTGATCTGACAGCAATAACAGGTGGAAGTCCCGGACAACCAGTCTAATATCATGGCGGTTGATGTCATTTATAATGATAAAGAGGGCCATGATAAGATTTGAATATTGAATGTCTTTGGTCCACCGGGGGTTCACTTACATGCGGGTGTCAGGGCAACATCACTGAAATTCTTGTGGAATGGAATATGATGAATAAAAACAAGCCAGTTATTTCAACGCCCATTGTGTGAATGACTCACCGCCGATAACACTGCTAACACCATGGCTGATTGTAATATGGAACAAAAGAATCATAACAAACAGAAGAAACGCTGGTGTGGCCTTATGACAAAATGGGGAAATGTCATGCTGAACCAAAGGTGACACTCCTGAGAATTTTTCATGGAAGGTAGGGGAAAAGCAGGCCACATTGGATTATTTCTGTAGCAACAGTTGCTGTTTAGACCACATGGAGGAATTAAACCTAAAATGTAATGAATACAGAGATCATGCAACTGAGATTGCTTCTGAATTTGGAAAGCGCAATGCCCCGAGGAAAGAGGATCATGGACATTGAGATAAGTACTGGAAAGAATATAATAAGTTAGACCAGATAAAACCTTACTGCAATGAATGCAATGAGAGAGAAACCTGAGGGTACTCTCACATCTTCTCCCCACGGATCTTCTGTCCAGGTGGCCTGGGAAGTGTCATCGCTTCTGGACCCTGACTCTGGAGGTGGACAGGCGAGGGAGGATCACCTGGGTGGAGGGTCCTTGGGGTTTGGGGAGTGAGGACACATGGGTGAGACAAGGTATCCCCCTTTCCTAACACAGACCTATCTGACCCTTCCTCAACCTTTATGGGGAATATACAATCCCAATCCATAAATCCACATTCACCCCTACCTGGAATGGGGACGAAGAAGAGGGACCTAGGAGTAATGCATACTTCCTATGTGAAACACCACTCTAGTGTTGGGACGAAGACAGTGTATGTAGACATCCACTACTGAAGGTCGGGCATGTCACAGTAATTGGATTTGTTATGGTAAGGCAAAATCATCTAACAACATACACCTGAGGCCCATTAACAAGGCATAGCTGTATAAAAGGTGGAGCTCAAATCAAGGAAAGGAGAGCAAGCCGCTTTGGTGGAAGGAGAGAGACCTGCCTTGGTGGAGGGAGACCAGGAGGTCGGGAGACTCAACAATCCCGGAGGACCCACAAGACCCTGAGCGAGTGAGTCGCATGGTGGGTGCAGGACCGAGAACCTGTGAAAGTGAACTTAAAAGCAGAACAGCTGCAAGACGCAGCAGCTCAGATTGCTGGCGTGTGCAGAGAAGTGCCTAGCGAGGAAGCAAAGTCAAGGCGTGCTGCATACCGGCTGCCAAGAAGGTGAGCAGCAGGGACCACCACAGTGGAGACGCAGTTACCCAGTGAGGGTCAGAGGACTCAGAAGTGCTGAAGCGCTCCCAAGGAACAGCAGGCAAGAAGCAGTTCACGGAACTGAATGCAATTACTCAATCTTGAATACCGAACTGAATGAAAAGCACTGCTTAAATACAGTTACGCAATCTTGAATATAGAATTGAATGAGAAGTAAAGTGTGAATGAAAATATGCAATATTAAAAGCCAAGCGGAATGGAAAGTATTGTTGGAATTAAAACCAAGACACATTAAATACTGGCATATTAAACACTGAACGAACATTGGAAAATAAACTGACAAGGAATGTCAGATTGAGTGAAAGCAACATTGTCAGCAGAACTAAAGCACAGAGGATGACAAACCAATGTGGAGAAGACTTGCAAAATACTAATGTACATGAGTGTTGCAACAGAGGCCAAGGGGGAAATTTATGGTTGCGCGACCTGTGATGGGTGGTCTGACAACTGCGCCTAGACATGGGAGTTCCCCACTGTGAAGTTCCCATACTGTGCAAATCTAAGTCAAGGAGAAGCACAGAGCTCATGATTGCATGACCTGTGATGGGTGGGCCATGAGGTCTAACAACTGCACCTAGACGAGGGGGTCCATAAATGGTGACAAGAACAAGACTTTGTGGCAAGTCATATGAGTACTACAGTAAAATCTTGGAGAAGGGAATCCTGAGAACTTAAATAATTGAGAAACGCTGTCTTGGGGAAGTGAACCTCATAAACCCCATTTTGTGAAGTGTGCTAAATTGAACTTGGGGAGGGGAACTTCAAGATTTGGCAGAACATTGGTTAGACCAACAACTATTGGAACTGTAATGAGCTTGCAACAGAAGGCCCAAGAAGAACTTAAGCTGAGATGTTATTTTTTAACACTGTTTTGGTTGAGAGGAATCCCACACTTCGTTTATTTTTAGATGTGAGGGCAAACATAGGTTTTTGACACAGACAGAATTTTGATTTGGACTTACAGACTTAGACATTCCTTAGTTTTCTTTAGTAAATAGAAATCCATACTTTAGGTATAAGGCAAGTTAAGCCTTTCACCATCCTGACTTTTTAATAAAGTTCGTTGAAATTTGAGTTCTGGTGTATTTGTCATCTCTCTTGATACCATGCCTGTATCACACCTGATGTTAGACAATGGCATGATGGAGATATGTAATGGAGATATGTAATAGTGACTTTACTTTTGCGACCGAAATAGTAAACTAGTTTATGCAACTAACAAAAATTGCTATCTTAGGTAATCTTTATGTCCATAGAGACTGCCTGAGGCAGAGAGGGGTCTACGATTCAGCGATAAGAGAGGCTAAGCACCTATTAAGAAAAAACATTAAAATAATTTGGCAACGGGTTCCTGATGCAGAAATGGCCTCTATAAAGAGTTGAAGTGTAAATATAATAATTGGGTAAAGGGAAGGTGGCATTCGAAAAAAATCCAAAGTTGCAGTATATGCTAAAAATTATCAAAAAGGGTGATTCAAAGAGACTGTGGAGGGTCTTAAATGAAATGAAGGAGGCCAAAGCAGAACTCTTACTAAACCTACTGATGAGGCTTCCTGGAAGGGACACAAACAAGGTACATGGAAGAGTACCATACAAATAACCGGTTAGTTGATACTCAGATGCTCCATTTTGATCTCAAATCTGATAAGGTGGTAATAGAAGAATTGACCGAAAAGCTTTAAAAAATCTAGAGCGGCAGGATCTGATGCCCTTGCCTATGTGGTCCTGACAAATAACCCTGTATTGGGGGGGAGGTTTTGTTTACACTTTTAAAAAGAGTGGGACGATGAAGGCTGTATCCCCGATTCCTGGAGATAAGCTATTTTAATGAAATTAGCCAAACTGATAAAAATAAAAGAAAACAAAAATATCGATCAAATGGTACATTCGACCGATTTTTCAAAATACCAAACACAGAGAGCAGGGGTGTCCCCGCTGACTATGTTTGGTATTTTTGGATTTCGCGGGTGTCTCCCACTTCCTCAATATTGGAGGCGGGGGATGATAAATTTTTTTTCCAAAAAGAAAAGAAAATGGGGTCCTGCAGCATCAAATTTGACACGCATTAGAGGGACAGAACTGATGCCGCAGGGTACAGGAGAGGTGGCGGACGGTGAAAAGGTAAGTAGGGGGGAGGGGGTTTATGAATGTATTTGTAATTTGGGGAGAAAAAAAAATATATTCGCAGCGAAATTACTACGGTCAATTCCGCTGCGAACAATTCTACCACATCAACCAACCAAAATCCATTTTAATTTGTAACTATAAAATAAATCTATGTACTGTGACAAATCCCAGGGTGTCATCACTGGGAACCCCTTCGCATGAGAGGTGAAGCTGCTACCCGATAGTGGCCCTAGGGGTGGTACTCAGCGGGTGGATCTCATGGTGAGGGAAACCCCCTATGGGATGGGACCAGTGACAATGTTCGTGGGAGAAAGCGGCATCCACCTAACATTTACACCTCTCCTTCTTCCCCACTCTAACCATCCCTAACCTCCTATCCCATGTACATGTCTCACACCCATAGTTGTTATAGTACTGAGACTATGAAGAACACATCCAACCCAAGTGAAAACCACCATTTTAGTGAGATGAAGAGGATGTGCGGAGGCAAAAATATTTCCTTCATGAACCAAATTGAACTGTCTAGTAGTTGCCAACTTACTATTGGTAAAGGGGGGGAGGGAGTGCTGTTGCGCACAGTGAGCAATGGCTGCCTGATTCGGGAGCTGCTGCTCCACATGAATATCCTGCACCAATCCATCTGCCTAAGGGCCGCCTGCAAAGCCGAAAAGTGATTCAGCCGATAGCCCAGACGCCGGGGCTCATATTGTGGAAATCCTGTTGGGCTGGGACCTGCGGGGACCGAGATACGGCCGTGACAAGACCGGCCGTGGTTCGGGCACGTGCGATCCGAAGGACAGTTTCACTGGAAACCACCCAGGGGACGCGAAAACGACGGAGGGCCGCTGAGGGGCGGAGTCTATCACCAAGAATCGCACCACAGCCAGCAACATCCCCCCTCGAGGCAACACCGAGCCTTGAAAGGTGGCGGACGCAGTGGCGACCGGTGGACCCTGTGAGTGACACAGACCCAGCTTTCGGGAGATGGACGGCACCTGCGCCCCCCCCCTCCGAGGCCCCCACCCACACAGGACCCCCCCGGTAGCGGTACTGCAAGACATCAGGTGCGTGCCGGCCAGAGTAATAGCCTGGAACGAGACGTAGCCCGTGGAATCACTTGCAGGTTGCCCACGGGCTGTGAGACAGAAACAAGGCCGCGCCTGGCACAGCGCGGCCTCACTCGGCGGAGAGCTGGAGCTCCTGTGGCTGGCACACGTGCGGGGGTCCCGTACCGAACGCTAGCCACACGTATGTAACCCTAAATCGAGGAGGCTCTAACGTTCTGGGAGAGGCACAGCTTAACGGGCTACGAGGCACAAGCTGCGACAACCTTGGTACACTGAGCCCTGATATAAGTCTGGAACTAATCCGCCATTAACTGTAGGACTGCAGTGCTCTGACACCTTGCTGAAAACATCAAAGCCCATCCTGACCTGGACCTTCTGGCCCGGATATAGTCCACTATTGGGATACGGTCCTCTCACAGGGGGCGCACCTGGGTGGCTGGCCTAGTTGGATTGCTCGGGGAGGCGGAGTGCTGTTCTGGCCTCCTCGCTGTTTGGTCGAGAGCCGGGGCCCTGGAGGGTAACTGGATGAGACGCTGGGCTCCTGCTTGGCCGTGACAACATAAACTGCCCTCTGGAGCCCGCGGGGCTCCGGATCCGTCTCCAGCTGCCCCCATGTGTGACAACCGGTAGGCTGTTGGCAGACTCACGCATTCGCTGAACTACAACCTCTAAACAAGGTGATGCAAACTAAACATTGCTGTGTTTAATTACGTGGGAGGGCACAGTCCATTGTGGTAGGCACGGTCTAACAGCCTATACACACGAGGGTGTGTTAACGCAAGACCCCAATCTTGAACCCCTCTAATACCCACTCAGAGACTGCCTAGAGGGACTGGGCTGCAGTTTGCTGTGGGTTCCTGGCACAGTCCATACAGCATTTAAATCAATAACATTGCACAATGCTGGGGCACCATGGGAGAACCACACAAAACAGGCAAGGCAGCAAAAACCCCTGGCAACAAAAAAAAGGCCCAATGGACGCTTACACCAGTAGCCAGAGCCAAACTACTGCTGCAGAAGTACACACAGATTCCATCGAGGCTGGGGAGACTGAGGTGGGGGGCCCAGTGGACAGACTAAAAACATTGGTACAAAATGGGTTCCTCTCAGTTAATGTAAAGCTGGATGAGATAGTGGCCACAATAGGCTCCTTGAGGGCCAGAATTGACAAGGAAAGCGCACGAGTCACTGAAATGGAAAACAGAATAAGCACAAACGAAGATACCATTGCACATCACAGCCGTAACATCACCCTGATTAAAGAAACAATGACCAAACTGCAAAATATATGCGAGGCCCTCGAGTCGAGATCGAGAAGAAACAATATTCGAGTGGTGGGCATAGCAGAATCCTTTGGGAAAGGTCAAATGGTAAAGCAAATCGAAGCACTGCTCAAGTCCTTGTTTGGACCGAATGCATTCTCTGAACAATTCCTGGTTGAAATGGTGCACCACACACTGGCTCCAGTACCCAAACCGGGCGCACCACCATGCACGATAATTGCCCGGCTCCTCCATTATAGGGACAGAGACACAATCCTGAGGTTGGCGAGAGGGGCCGAGACGCTGCGATATGAGGAAAACCGGATTCATATTTACCCAGACTTATCCTCTGTAACGCTCACCTGATTCCCACGGAGGCGCTGATCCCGGCTGGGCTGCTATCGTTTCTTCAATTGAGAAGCGTAGAGCTCGGACGACTCTCAGGACTGGGCTTCCTCTTATCGAATGTCTGACTTGCAGGGTAAGTTTTCTGCAGGTGAAAGAAAAAGGGTTAATCACCGTTTGATGGGATTCCTTCTCCCACCAATCGCCAGTTTCTCCCACAGCCTAGCTTTCTACTTGTCTCGGCGAGCTCTCACCTTAGGCGTATAAATGCTGAACTCTCCATCCTGCGTCTGGTGCAGGGGTGCGTGGATTCCAGTTATTTCACTGGATGAGTTCAGTGTTGAGGCTCAAGTCTTTTGCGGCCTTAGTTGTGGCACTGGTGCTGGGATGCCGAAGAGCGATGCCGCCGTTACTGCACGAGCGGATGCCTGTAAGTATCCTGTAGTCTTTAGGCTTTAAAAGATGGGCACCTCAATAATGTCCCTTTTCCTTTGTTTCAGGCCTCGGGATGCTGTGGGCGTAGTTTTCCGTTGCCGCTGCACGTGCCGATGCACGCAAGTATAATGTTTGTTGGCCGCTTTTAATGGCACCTCTAATAATGTCCTTTTCCTAGTTTTCAGGTGCCGGGATGCTGCGGGCTTTATATCCGTTGCCACTGCACGTGCCGATGCACGTAAGTATAATGATCGTTGGCCGCTTTTAATGGCACCTCAAATAATGTCTTTTTCCTGTTTTTCAGGTGCCGGGATGCTGAGGTTGATGCGGCCGCTTCTGCGCGTGCAAAAACTGGTAAATTAAGATGAATGCGACTGCCTTCACCCGAACCCCTTTTTAATTATGTCCTTTGCCTTTCAGGTGCAGAGAAGCTGCCGAAGAGAAGGCCGCGGTTAGCTCCGTTGCAATCACGGATGGATCAGGTAAGCGGGCGCGGCTGCGAGCGAGTTGCACTTTTCTAACCTTATGTTTATTCTTTGCAGGTTTTACCGGTGACTGGATTCCGGGATCTGGTAAGTATTGTTCTGTGTCTTTCTTCATCCACAGGTTGCTGCGCGGAAGCTGAAGATGACTCTGGACCTGGAATGCAGGAGCCGACTCGGTGAGCGTCCTGCTGCTGCTGCAGAATAACGCGAAGCACATGTTTTCCATCGGGCGTGGTTTAAATAGCAGAGAAGTGCTTCCAGTGTGTGTTCTTCCACCGGTTCCACCCAGGTAAGAAAAGAATTCCTGAATGGAGGGAATAGTTCCTCCCAGCCCTGATGGCTGGGGACTTCAACCAGACTGGTTTGTTCTGGGTAAATATGCAGCATGGTCTGCCTCAGGTAAGTCCACCCAAGCTTTATTACACTGTTTATCAATATGAGCCCGGCGCCTATGGCGCCGGGACTGAAACCCTTCATGAGCCTGGCGCCGAAGGCACCAGGACACGGTCCAAAGGGCCCCTGTAGGGGTCTCCTGGGTCCGGAGTAGTGGAAGACGGGTCTGCTTCCGAGGGCGCTGGGCCAGTCCTGGCCCCTCGGGAGTAGCGCCCATGACATCCTCTGGGGTCCAGGCTAGCAGAAGATCCTATGAACCCGTCAAGAAGCTCCTGAAAGCGTGCAAAATCTCATATGCACTGATGTTCCCAGCCATGATGAGAATACAACATGCGGGCAGGGCGCACTTTTTTGAATCTCCCTCTGAAGCCATGTCTTATATAGAAACTTCTATACCCCTCGCCACCAGAGGGGACAGACCGGCGCAGAACAATAGACCCCGTCCAGCAGAATAAAGATGTGTGCCGGAAGAATGTATTCCTGGGCTAGGCTATCATATCCCCTATGTTTGAAATAATGTTAAACTGGTGACTAAAGGCAGCCCCATGATTTATGGTTAAGTGGGGCCGGGGTACTGAAGTTTTTCGGCCATGTGAAGCAACATGGCTACTCCTGGAATATTCCACAAGTTAATGAAGGAACATCATCTAGTTGGGGGCGATGATGAGGGTGGGTGGGCCTGTAGAGGGCATGGAGTTTGTTGTTATATTGGAATAGGCTTTACAGAATGTAAAATGGTGACGGGACCCTATTGGAAGTCGCGCAGCCCCGGTGGGAAAGTAAAGGGGGCAGAGTGTTGGTTTAGGTTTAAAACTGTGGTCCCGGAGATGCTGGCACTGCCCAAAATATACAGGCTTCATGATCCCATGAGACGTGACAGCGTCGTAACATTTCCCTATGGAAACTTGGTGACGGGTTAAGGGTGAGGTTGCTGTCCTGGAATGTCAGGGGATTACACAACCAAATAAAAGCCAAGAAAGTTTATAATTACATTGCCAGACACGGCCCTCAGATCCTGATGTTGCAAGAAACACACACTATGGGGATTAGTAACTTGCAAATTCTGCCCAAATGGGGCAAAATGAGATTCCATATTAATTATTCATCCCAGTCCAGAGGAGTAATTACCCTTAGTCACCCAAGCCTGGGGTTCAGACTAGAGGGCCAGAGGGTTGATCAACTTGGCATATTTGTCATGGCATAGGGTGACATGTATCATTCGATTTCCGCGATCGGTGTGGCCACTATAGTGTGGGGAGGAGATTTTAATGTTGCCCTGGACCCCAGGCTTGATAGATCCAAAACTATCATTAGAGCGCCAAATAAGACAGTCCAAACCCTGACCCATATTCTACCACAGCTATCACTTGTAGATGCCTGGCGTGAATTACATCCAGATGGTAGAAGGTACACGTATTGCTCTTCGGCCCATGACTCGGAGTCTAGAATCGACTATTGGTTTGTTTCCCCTGCTGTAGCGGCTGCGCTGAGAACCTGTGAGATACTACCTCGTACGCTATCCGATCATTCCCCAATGTTGCTGGAACAAGCATTTCGCGATGCCCCGAGGCCCACACAAAGATGGAGAATGCCAAAAGGAATACTAGGTGACCCCGGGGTGGTGGAGGCATTACATGTTGAAATAACAGAGTTCTTTACGAATAACATCGGGACAGTCAATAGATATTCCACAGTCTGGGAGTTCTTCAAGGTTTGGATCAGGGGAGCCTTTATATCCAGGGACGCAGGTCTTCTTAAATGGGTGCGAACTGAGCTAACTGAAACTGAACGTAAGCTGGGAGGACTAGAGGAGACTTATACCCATACACAAGACAAAGCAGTAGTGGAAGAAATACATACATACAAGAGTTTGGCAGATTGGCCAATAGAGAAACCCTGATATATGGCCGCACCGGGGCGAGCTCGTAGATGGTAATAAAACCGGGAAAACACTGTCTAACCTACTTAAACAAGATAGACAACCTAATCAGATTACCAGTATACAAACGTCACAAGGGGATGTTCTCCTTGGTGAAGAGGGGATTAATGGAGTATTTGCTAAATTCTATAAAGAATTATGCGAATAAAGACACCAAAACAGATAGCGAAATTAAATTATATCTTATGGCACTATCCCTTCCGAAGCTCTCGGAGGAGAATCGACTGGCATGGAGCAACCCGTAACCATTGAGGAAATCACAGAGGCTATCAAAATGCGGTCATTAGGCAAAGCTCCAGGATCAGACGGGATAAGCACGGAATTCTATAAGGAGTTCCACGAAGAATTGGCACCAATATTAATGCAGGTATGGGAGGAAGCCCTTGAGACCAACATACTACCCCCGACAATGAGGGAGGTAGTGATAACCGTACTCCCAAAGCCTCGTAGACCACCACAGGAGGTATCATCGTACAGACCCCTTTCCCTCACCATGGACGCCAAGATATTTGCAAAAGTCCTGGCCAATCGACTTCTACCAGCAGTCCCGATCTTGGTCCATCCAGACCAAAAAGGGTTAATTCCCACGAGATCTACAGCTCTAAACCTTTGTAGGCTTTTCAGCATAATGGCACAGATAGAACCGGGTAGAAGCGCAGCGGCTATATCACTCGACGCCGAAAAAGCCTTTGATTCGGTGTCGTGGGCTTATCTGCTAGCGGTTCTGGAGGCGTTCGGGATGGGTCTCAACTTTATCAGATACGTGAAATTGCTATACACAGAACCCAGCCCTAGAGTGCTAACTAACCGTACCATCTCCGAATTGTTCCCACTGGGAAGAGGCACCAGGCAGCGATGCCCATTCTCGCCTATATTATTTGCACTTACTATAGAGGCAACGGCAATAGCGGCTAGACTAAGACACTCAGACAGGGGAATAAAGATGAAAGGCTCCACCCAATTGATCTCCCTATGCGCAGATGATACCCTGTTATATATCCGCGAACCAGATAAGAACATTTCACCCATTATGGCAGAGATACAAGAATGTGCAGTGTATTGTGGGTACAGGGTCAACAACTCCAAATCTGAAATATTTCCACTTACGCCAGCAACCAAGTGCCCAGACATGACACACTGACTCAAGTGGTCAGAGCAAGATATTAGATATCTGGGTATTCTTGTTTCCAGAGATAGGCCTTCACTGTATTCAGACAACCATGAAAGTGCACTACAATCACTAAACACTACATTACAGCTGTGGGGACGCCTTCCAATCTCGCTACATGGCAGAGTTGCAGTACTTAAAATGATAATCTTGCCTAAGTTATTGTATTCGTTTCTGAACATCCCAATATGGCCGGGACGGCCCTTCTTTGCCAAGCTCCGATCTATGGTGGTGACCTTCTTGTGGAATGGGAAAACAGCAAGGATAGGGTGGGAAAAAATGACTGAACCATATTCTTCGGGTGGCTCGGCGGCACCCGACTTTGAACTCTCCTACTATGTTGCTCAAGCACAATTTGCAAAGTATTGGTATGGGGACTCCGATGGCCCACCCCACGCTTGGATAGAAAAATACACAACACACCCCACAAACATACAGTCTGTTATTTTCAACCCACAGTACAAATATTCATGCAAGTATAACCCGGTGAGCTCCACGGTAAGGGCATGGGAAGCAATATACAAAAGACTGGGATTGGAAACTCCCTATAACCCAGAGGTGTCCATATGGAATTTTCCGGGTATACCTCCAACACATGATAATAGCTTGCTGGAATCCTGGGATCCAAATAGCGAAATTAAACTGGGTGACATGTTTATTAACGGAAAATTTGCGACCCTAAAGGACCTGTTGAGGGCCCTGGGTGGGGGACCACTAAAGACTTCAATACTATCGGCTTTTGCAAAACAGTGGCCACTCTTCCCAGACAAACCCCCTATACACCCATGCACTCAGTTGATCACGGCTAGAGATGGCCTGGGGGTTTCTAAACTATATGCTGCGGTTCAGGCCCATGCCCCCACAGTGAACCAGGTGAAAGAAAAGTGGGTAAGAGATTTACAAACCCCCATTGATGAAAGGATGTGGGATAGGTATTGCTTGCTCACTAAAAATGTATCTATGAATGCTGGCCTGCGCCTAATTCAATTTAAGATTCGAAACAGACTACATTATACACCTGCTAAAATAGCTAAATTTACACCGAGTAGCTCGGACGAATGGCCCAAATGCAGGGCCCCCAATGCCGGAGCATTGCACATGTACTGGGATTGTCCGGTGGTGGCGGGATTTTGGACGGAGGTGGCGGTAATGCTGGAGGAGATTACGCAGATTCCTCCAGACTTGACCCCTCAAAAATACCTGTTTGGTGACATTGGCAAATGCTCTGAAAAAATCAGAAGATTGTTTAACATCTCATGCGCGGTGGCCAAGAAATGTATCTTACAGACTTGTAAAAGCGCTGGCCCACCCAGCATGAATAACTTCCTTCGGGAGTTGACATACGTCAATGAATCTGAAGAACAATTTGTCCTGACCCAGACTACTACGAGTAGACCCAAAGATATATGGGGCCCCTTCAGAATGTATCTATGTAACATGGTGTCTGAAGATGAGTCTATGTAATCGTTAATGTCTTAATGATGTATCATCCTGTTGTGATTTATTGAGGTTTGATGCAGTAAGTGCTTGGATCTCTTGTGACCACCAATAAAAAATAGTTTTAAAAAAACAAAAAAAAACTTCCTATTGGCAAAGGTGGAATATAAAAAGAAGAGGGAAACCAAGAAATATTGTCAAGCTCTCCCTCGTGGAGCAAGGATCATAAATGTTGTGCTGAAAGAGAAGGGGCTGTGGGCCAGTATACCTCCCAGAGAGAGGTGGAACCCTTGAATTTCACCAGAGTGCAGAGAACTGAGGGAAGCTCGAGACTGCTCATTGAAGGAACCAAGTGTCAGAGGTACGGAGGCTCGCAGATGGGGTCAGCAAGAGCAGACCCAGGTGCGGAGATGTTGAAGGGGCGGTCTCCACCAGACCTCCTGAGAAAACCGAGAGGCTGACTGCGGGAAGCGCCCGCATCACAGCAGAAACACGTTGTCTGGAGAGAAGGGAGATGCTGCAATGGGTCTGAAGCCGCAGAGCCACTGTGGCAAGCCATGAAGAGCCCCAGAGCACTGGCGAAGCAAAGAAGGACACTGGGAAGCATGCAACCAACCCGGAGGGCTGCAGTCTAGACCCCAAAGGTATTTGGGTGGCTGAGCCTATGGTTGGTGGTCTGCAGATGGTGCAGGAAACTCTTAGAAGCATACTGGATGAAAAGCAGGGCTGAGAAAATAACCCCTATGCAACACGAAGAGAAACTTTACCAAGCTAAAGACCAGGAGAATAGGGTCTAGAACCCTTACAAGGAAAGAACATATCAAGCAACAAGAAGATCTAATCTTCTTTGAGGTAGTACTTGGAGGGAAGGGTAGCCAGGGATACCACCTAAGAGAAATCCTAAAGAGAACTGAGAGTGATGCATATTAAGACAGCACTTGGCGGGGGAGTAAACCAAGTCTGCAGGGGTCATCAAGAGACCACAAGGAGAACTCCGAGTTTAATACTGAGGAACACAGAACTTGGCAGGCAAGAAAATCACGTAGGTGTTTGAGACTAAGATACCGGATGGAGAAGAAAACCAGGTCTGCCAACCAGGGTCAAGAACCCATCAGAGTTTGGAGAAGCATCCAAGCAATTCTTCTTTGTCGCAGTACCTGCTGGCAGGAAACCAGGTCTGCCAACAAGGGTCAGCGACCCACCACATTTTAGAGACGCATCCAAACGCCTCTTCTTTGTCACAGTGCCTGGTGGAAAAGAACCAGGTCTGCCAACAGAGATCGAGGAAGCTTTTGAAGGGCCAGTTGGGGAACAGAGACAGTTTCCCACCAATTGTGGAACTGTGATATATGCCTGAAGGGGCCTCGGGAAGGAAGTCATCACCCAACACTTGAGGAACCGATGAGCCCAAAATGTATTTTTCTTGAGGGAAACAGTCATTCCTATGGGCTAGGAAGACCTCCATTTTATTTAGTTTAACTTACAGTGTGAAGGACAGAGCTAGGATTCCGACATTGGACTTGGGACCTATGCTTTTGGCATCCTGACTGACATTAGTAATTTTGGTTGAGGCAGGGAACCCTCTTAGAGTTAGGGTAAGGTACAGTTTTCTCTTCATTTTCTCACTTGAATACATGTTTATGTCAACCACCATGACCCCTCCTTGTCAAGAGCCTTACTTCTGCACCCTTACAGTACTGATCCTGTGAATTATAGGCTCTTGTCTCTATTGCATGTGCCAGGCAAGATTTTTGTTAAAATAGTCCTACCTACCAGATCGGTTAAAGATCGTCACATTCGGGGGGCGCTGTTGCGCTCAGCGAAGATGGCCGCCTGATTCACTGCTCCGTCCCATGTGGCACTTTCTATCTGTAAAATCTCCAGTTTGCCCTGACACGGTGTATAGCCAACTCGCGGCGTGGGTTTCTGACCGGACTGGGAGTCTACCACGCAAGTTTCGCCCGTTTGGCTGCCCCTGCTGCGGAGTTACAGCCCGCTGTGGGAAGTGCGGAGGCGGACGCCCTCTGGCCTCCGCGCTCGGCTCCAGGAGTTCCCGCCCGTGCTCCGCGGCTTGCGGCCTACTGTGTGGGGGAGGGGCGCCCCACTCGCCCTGCGCAGCTCGCTCCGGCGTGGGCCGTACTGCACCGCGGCCTCTTCCTCCTCACCACACTGGATTCCAGAGCGACCCGCTCCGCTGCCCCGTACTGGGCGGTGTGCTGACCGAGGCTCGAGTGTGCATTGATCTGAGCCCGGAGGGTGAGTGGCCCTGGCCCGATATCCTTCGCGCCCGCCACACAACAGCGGACCCTGCCCTCCTCCTCCTTGATTTCGGAAGCTTGCTCCCCCTTCCCTCCTTAAGCCACCTGGCTGTGGCATTCGGTCTGACTACCTTCGATTCGGTCACGTAGACAACCGAACCACCCGGCTGTTGGGCCTACTACTACGATTGCCCCAGGGCTCCAGTCCCCTTCACTTGCTTTCAACGACCTGCACCGCCTTACTGCCTCATACAGGGTTGCTCCCCTGCACTACTTCAACACCTACGACCCCGGCTTCTTGGGTCTGGACCCCCTGCGCAATTTTTTGAAAACTTCCTGGGCCCTCCTCCTGTTAACTTCCTCCTGCTTGGATTGACCCTACCGGCGGGCCTCTGTCGGAGGCGCCATATTTCTTCCGTCCTGGTGCTCACCTCTGCTAGGCCTCCGCTCACACGCCGCCTGCTCGATCCTGGTACCTGCCCGGGTGGCCATATCCACTCTCCTGTTGGTCTCCGGGACTTGGGCTTGTTCCCCCCTTCGGCAACATGTCGACACGAACCGGCAAGAAGCAATCCTTTATCAATATTTTCACTAAACCCTCGGGGGGCCCCGGGGCGGAGGCATCTACACAGGACTCTTCCCCCTCACTCGCGCTGGAACCATCCGATTCCCAGAAGATGATGGAGTTTATCCGTGAGGGGTTCACCACAATTCATAGCAAGCTGGATGACATGAATGGCACGATATCCTCTATTAAAGCGCATATGGAGAGAACTGATGGTCGAGTGACCGAGATTGAAGAGCGTGTAAGCACCGCTGAAGACGGCCAAGGTTCCCTCCGTGCGGAGGTCTCCACACTATCCACCCGTGTTGCCGAGGTGGAGAAGAAGAACGAAGACCTTGAATCTCGCTCGAGGCGCAACAACCTTCGCATTGTCGGGGTGCCGGAGGACGGTATACAAGAACCCATGGAGGACTATGTGGAGGGTATGTTACTCCAGCTCCTTGACTCCCCAAAACTCTCCCCGCAGTTTGCGATCGAGAGGGCCCACCGCTCACTCACGGCGAAACCCAAACCTGGTGCACCTCCACGCCCGATCATAGCCAGGGTTTTAAATTTTCGCGACCGTGACGCCCTCCTCAGGGCGGCGAGGGCTAAGGGAGACCTTCTCTTAGGCGCAGCCAGGATCCACCTATATCCGGACTTTTCGGTGGCTGTTCAGCGGGAACGCAAGACCTTTCTGTCAGTAAAGAAGAGACTACGCGACCTCCAGGTTAAATATGCCATGTTATACCCCGCCAAACTGCGTATCGAACATGCAAACCGCGTTTACTTCTTCACGCTGCCTGAGGAGGCCTCCAGGTTCATAGATGAACACTTTCCCGGCTGAAATGTTCTCGTAACAGGCGCGACTACTGGCTCGCCACATATTAAGTCATTTGTTGAACGAATGCCGTTATATCCTGCCTCAGAACTCATCTGGTCTTCTGGCATTCCGACATTACCTAATGTGGTTCCCATGAGACCACCTGGTCACACCTGTATCAAATAATGTTGTTATCTTTGCTGTTTTTTTCACTACTGTTATTGCTCCCTGACTCATTGTCCTAACGCAATGCGACCGGGCTAACCCCGTTAAATTGGTTCATTATATGTTTGCCATGCCTGCCCCTCCTCCACGGGACCTCCCCTGGATGGGAATTGATATTAGTGTCGGGCATTTGTTTATCCTAATATTGCCTCATTGTTCGGAGCATCGCCGCCAGGCCACCTCACAGGCCCCCCAGGCGTCGATGCCATTGTGTTGGTTTTGGTTGTTGGGCTATAAGGTGGTCATCCCTCCGTTTGGGGGAGGGATGTGGAAGGGGGAGGAGGGAATGGGGTTATTTGTTAAAAAAAGCTTGGTATTCGCAGAGAAGGTTGAGTCCGAAGCACCACAGTCCCATCGGCGATACAGATCTGTCCGCACGGGGCGCTGTCCTTGGGAGGCACATTTCCATCCACCCATATTTCTCTATGGCTACCCCTAGAGGGTTGAGTGAAGAAACCTTGACATTTATGAGCTGGAACGGACGGGGGCTGGGTAATTACAAGAAAATGAGGCTATTACAACTTCAGGCCGAGCGTCACGGGGCTAAAATCCTGTTCCTTCAGGAGACGCATGCATGCACAGAGTATTGTGAAAAATTTGCTAAAACATGGGATCCACAAAGGTACTTCACCACCTACTCTACCCAGAGCCGCGGGGTTATGACCCTTATTCACAGGAGCCTTAGATTTATCCCTGCTGCTACGATAATTGATCCCCTGGGCAGATACATGCTACTCCATGGTACCCTA
The DNA here is from genome assembly GCF_040938575.1 of Ambystoma mexicanum. NCBI lineage: Eukaryota > Metazoa > Chordata > Amphibia > Caudata > Ambystomatidae > Ambystoma > Ambystoma mexicanum. The sequence goes on along the minus strand of NC_090928.1, from coordinate 984,219,896 downwards.
CAGAATAGGGAAGTTGTCCTGCTAAATATATATGGTCCCAATATTGATGATCCCGACTTCTACACACACCTTGTTACTCTCTTGGATGGCTTCCCTCTGATACCGATTCTCTGGGGAGGCGATTTCAACACGATATTCGACGTGGATCTTGATAGATCTGGCTCCAGACCCCGTCAACTCTCCAGCTGCATATACCACACTTTCCTCCCTTCCCCGCTTAGCCCTGTTTGACGCTTGGAGGTTCCTCTATCCCAGCTCCCGCTCTTATTCCTTCTACTCCTCGGTTCACGATTCCTTTTCCCGGATTGACAGACGGTTGTTATCCGACAGCCTGATGAAGACCGTGTCTGGTATGGCAATCCTCCCCAGGACCCTATCTGATCACTCCCCAGTGACTGTCACCCTATGTTGGGGTCTAGACCGGTACCAAAACCAGACGCTGGAGAATGAAACCACTTTCTCTCCTCGATCCGGTCTTTAGCTCGGAGATGGGGTCGGCGATCGAGGAGTTCTTCGAGATCAACACCAACTCTGTGTCTTCACAGGCCACTCTATGGGAGTCCTTTAAGGTCTATATCAGGGGCATTGCCCTTTCCAAGGAAAATGGTATCCTCAAAACTATTCGTAGGGAAATCGCCGAAAGCGAGGCCACATTAGCTGCGCTGGAGACCCAGTACACTCTAGAACTAACCCCCGAAATCCTTGCGTTAATTGGCACGGAATTGGACACCTTTCGCTCACTTGCAGACCGCGAGCTGAGGTTTCTTGATAATCCCGGACGGGCAAGGCGATATGGTGAGGGGGAACGTCCCAGCGGTCTCCTAGCTAGACTTCTCCGTCGTGAGTTTGGTGCCCCACCCATTCCCGGTATTGAGAGACCTGACGGATCCCTGGCCACCTCCCCTGGAGATGTCAATACCGAATTCCTTTCCTTCTATCAATCCCTATATGCACACTCGGACACTCGGACAACGCCACTACGGCAGAAATTGATGCTTACCTTGATAAACTTCCCCTCTCGGGCCTTTCTCCCGATACCATCGGTTCCCTCGAGAATCCATTCACCCCTGAGGAGTTCTCGGAGGCCATAGACTCCCGATCTTCAGGCAAATCCCCAGGTTCGGATGGTATACCTGTTGAGTTTTATAAGCACTTCAAATCACTCCTACTCCCTCGTCTGGCTGCACTCTGGGAGGAGTCGGTAGAGGTAGGTCAGTTCCCCCCCTCACTCCGCGAAGCCACCATAACAGTCCTACTAAAACCCAATATATCCTCCACTCAATGCGGCTCTTACCGTCCGCTTTCATTGATCAATTGTGATGTCAAGATTTATGCAAAATTACTCGCTCTACGTCTTATCCCCTTCATGCCACATATCATTCACCCTGACCAGGCGGGATTCATCCCGGGCCGCTCCACCTCCTTGAATTTGAGACGTCTTTTCAACATTATAAGTAGAGGGTGTACACGCGGTGGCCGCGACTCTTGAGGCTTTTGATTCGGTCTCGTGGAGCTATCTCTGGCGGGTACTTGACAAATGCAAATTTGGCCCCACTTTTGTCTCCTGGGTCAGGCTACTGTACTCCAACCCCGTGGCCAGAGTCCATACCGAGGGCCTTTGTTCCCCCCTTTTCCACATAGCTAGGGGCACTAGACAGGGTTGCCCCTTCTCACCCTTAATCTTCGCTGTGGCAATGGAGCCGTTTGCTGACATGCTTCGCCAGAACCACGCGCATACGGCTGGTTCCTCAGATATAGTCTCTTTATATGCTGACGACGCTCTCCTCTATATTTGTTCCCCCGAAATTAATTTGGCCCCAATACTGGAAGATATTGCTCTATTTGGGCGTATCTCTGGTCTCTGGTCTCACGGTGAACTGTTCTAAATCAACCCTCTTCCCGCTCACTTCCAGTACACTCCCACCTCCCGGTACCATGGGATTCGCATGGGCCCAATCTAAATTTACTTACTTGGGCGTAGTGGTGTCCCGTCACACCGAACGGGTCCTGGAGGAAAATTATCAGGCATACCTTGCAAACCTTATAATAAAAATACAGGGCTGAAACAAACTTCTGATCTCACTGGCGGGTAGGATAGGGGTGCTGAAGATGGTTGTACTTCCCCAGCTCCTGTATAGATTTGCTAATATTCCGCAGTGGCCGGGAGCTGACTTTTTTCGGGCGTTGACAGGCACCCTAAACACCTTCCTCTGGCACTCTGGCGCAGTCCGCCTTAAATTTAAGACCCTTTCCGCCCCCATGGAAGCAGGTGGCTTTGGGGCACCAGACTTCCTTAAGTACTGGCTGGCGGCACAACTACAACATACTGCACACTGGTTCAATTCATCGGACCCCCCTCCCATGTCAGACTAGAAAGGCTATCAGTCAGTGACCGTGACATTCGGTCCCTCGTGATCACACCTATGCCAGGGGTATCGGACTGGATCCAGCGACATGCACATCCTTAGCCTTATCCAAATCTTGGCAAATACTGGGCATCGCCCATCCCTTCCACGGTAACCTCCCAATTTGGAATTTCCTTCCGGAGGTCCCAAGAGTCCCACTCTCTGTAGTTCGTACCTGGGCCGAGGCGGGTTATGAATTGCTGCGTGACATATTCGAGCAGGGCAATTTCATAGAATGGCCTGACCTCCCGGCCCCCCTCAGACGGAGACCGTCTGTTTGGCTCCAATATTCGTCCCTCCGTAGAGTACTCAAGCACAAGTACACGTGTTTTCCAGCGCTGAGGGGCAAAATCTCCAGACTATATACTTTGCTTCAAACCAGATCGCCCCCTACATTCCCCAAACTACGGCGCTCCTGGGAGACAGATCTCGCCCTCGAGGTGTCCGATGAGCGTTGGACCCATATGTGTTCACGTATCCAAGGTCTCTCCTTCAACTCCCGATTCAAGTTAATTCAATTTAAGGGGCTCCACAGGCATCACTACACCCCGACCAGGCTACATCGCATCTCGGGCGACTCCTCCCCTAGGTGCCCTAGGTGCGGCTATGATGATGCTGATTATATCCACATGATCTGGTCTTGTCCCCGACTCGCTCAATTCTGGACCTCAGTGTGTTCTACTATGTCGTCTATCCTTGAATCCCCCATCTCCCCATCCCCAATGAGATGCCCGTTTCATGATTAACCCGAGCTCCACCGTGACTCCAGAAAACTTGCTGGCCTCTGTATGTTACTAGCTGTGCGCACCATTCTACTTCACTGGCTTCGGCCTACCACCCCTACTCATGCACAGTGGCTCAGGGCGGTTACGTGGGCCTCCGACACAGAAGAGTCCTGGGCGATACAACAGCCTGCCCATTCCAGACCTAGAGATATCTGGCTGAAGTTCCGCTCATTTATGTCATCCACTGACTCCGACTCAGATCCTGTATCCCCAACCCCCTAGCCTAGTTCATCCCTAGATGGTCCTTGAATTATTTCCCATCTGCCTATGTTCCGACCTCCCATGTGTCCCCCCATGTTCATGTGTTGATTCTTTTTCCTTTATGTGCTTCGTTTATACGAACTATATGTAATTGTGCCGATTGCACTGTTTTGTTTCCATATGCCTCATTACGACTCACCTGTATCTGTGTTGCCGAGCTGAATAAATAAAAGTTTAAAAAAAAAAAAGATCGTCACATTCTGGGACACTTCCAAATCGGCTTTAGGGCTGGTTCAGTATTATCTCAAACATACTGTTTAAGAACATGGCATTAGACCATGATGCACCTCTGCTGTATATTGTTTATAAAGCAGCTCTTGACACTGTGAAAAGACAGGTGTTGTGGTTGAAACTAGAACAGTGGGGAGTCCCCTGTAATTTACTAAGGATTTAGAAACGGTTTCATGAGAATACTCAGATGCAGGTCATAGCTACTTTTAAAGGATTGAAACAAGTCTGTGTGGTCGTCCCCATGCTGGTAAACCTGTTCCTGGCACACTTGCCTGAACAATTGGCAAGAGTTAGAAGCTTTCTTCCCAGCAAGATGTGCATGGTCTGTCTTATGCTGATGTGGTCCTGATGGACCACACATTGGTTGGGCTCATGAGAGTGGTCTATGAATTGAAACGCTTTTCTACTGAGAATGTACTGATAATAAACTATGGTAAAACTAAGTTATGAGGGTTGGAAAGGGACACAAGATTGGTCGTTACTTTCTGTTGAAGGATGAACGTACTGAACAGGTAGCAGTTTGTAAGTATCTGGGCCTTCACATAAGCAGCGTTGTAAAATACTCAGAACTGTGCTCTGCAAAAGAAATAATGCATTAGCCCTAGCTGCTACTGCGAAAAGAATTGCTCTAAGAACCAAAGGATATAGCCTTAAAAGATTCAAGTACATCTATAAACAAAGTACAACTTTTGGGCTTCATGTGACATATATTAACAAGACAAAATGATAAAAACTTGTAGAAGGGAAAATTTGGATGCACCTCTTGGGACTACCCTACTGTGTTCTTATGGAGGTTCTAAGATTGGAGCTGGGCCTAAAATCCCTAATACGGCATTTGCACCTGTTGCGCGCCATTCTATATTTAAAAGCGCTAAAAGACCCTAAGTGCCCCTTGCTTGCTCTTTTAGGAGCTAAAAAACGAAGAAATCTTTAAACAAATCGACTGAATCCCGAACTGGAACTATAATTTCAATGTGCAATGAAGTAATTTACCTGTAAGCTTAAAGAATACGACTGGAGATGTAACCATGAACATCTTTCCAATTTAAAACCAAAAATTATTTGGGATGTCAAACGACATACTTGCTCCTACAAAAATATGTAGATCTTTCCCCCTTGCCGGCATTACTCGATTTCTCCTTTCAATGCGACTTAACCAGCTCCCTACATTAGCGGTTATGGGCCCAAGGATGGGGATATCTCCTCAGGAGAGATGGTGTAGGTTGGGCAAATCAAGGAATGTCACTGACACTAACAGACATACAATGACGAGGTGTAAGACCTTGGTATCAGTGTACATGACATCTGCACACTTTAAATCTATGTTTTTTGTAGATTGAGTCTAATGGCAAATAGCACCCATTTAAATATAGCCTTTCTCAGTATGTGGCATGATAAGGACGGATCCAGGGGTGAAGCTATCATCCAAAGCTCATTAATAAAAGAACAGTAACAAAATTGTGGGAAAAAATTGAGAATGGTCACCGCTCAGAAGAGGGGGACACAGGAGTGAAGCCATCACCCTACGTGAAACTGTGGTAAGCAATTGAGAGGGGTCAGCGCCCAGAAGAGGGGGACGCAGTGGTGAACCCATCACCCAGTGAACATTGGAAACATATTTTCATTTGTTAAACAAGACTTGGCCATCGACGGTCCTGAGAGCTGCCATTAGAACTGTTATCTCATGCTGCAGAAGCCAGATACTGTACTGTGCTCCAAGCTCCCATCTTACCCCATGCTTAAACTTGGGAAAGGGGGACCCCAAGCTAACACATCCCGACATATTATTTGAGAACACTTCTTTCTTTTCTTGAGAATTATCCCACACCCTTTTTGTTATTAGTTGTAAGGTTTGGCAATAGCTTTCTTAGTACAGGCCCTTTTTATTTGCCACAACGCCACTAGGACGGCCTTATTTTCATTTGATGGTCGAAGCTTGCTCCCTTCGAGATTTAGGTTTAGAATAAGCATTTTTCCAACCTGCATACAGCATTCATTGTTCAATAAACACCCTTGAACTGTGATCACTTGTGTTTGTCTTACTTGTTGTCACCATGGGTTTTTCAAACCCACGCACTCCAAAGGCCACATCCTGTACTGGTTAGCTTATTTGAACTGTAACATTTCAGTCCCCTCCAACCTGCCCTAGTTCTGGCCTGAATATATTATCTCATTCACTATTCCAGTGGCTAATCCCATCCCTACCATATTACTGCCCCTGCTTCCTACACTTACACAGTGCACTTGCAACATAACCTCAATCCGTATCTTGCCTTTACTGGATGAGCTCACCAGTTCATAGGCTCCTGCTAATGACCCTGCCTCCCTGGTAAATATGTAAAACCTGAACCTTACACGAGCTATTGACACCGTAGCGCCTCTCACCAAGGGTAAAGCCAAATCAAACTCACATAATAATGCCTGGTTCTCTGCTGACCTCAAAGCCCTCCACCTGAAAAAACATGAGGCAGAAACCAAAATGGAGGAACAACCCCTCGGAATCTAAAAAAGCTGGCTTCCTTTCCTTAGCAAGGGAATACGAACAGGCGCAAAAAGTTCCATCTACAATACAAGAATAAGCAATGCAAAAATCAAACTCGCAGTAGCTCTTTGCGATCATGCGTAAGCTTTAATCTCCCGCTCCCCCTCCAAATATTTGCACAAAAGACCTGCAACCTGGTGCGCCAATATCCAAAATACCTGCTAGATAAAATCACCACGCTTCAGAAGATCCTAATTTTAGAAAATACTCCTTGATTAACAACCTTCCAGACTCCTCCGTCACTGAACCTCCAGCTCCCCCAAAACCTACCTACATTTAACTTCAAATCAGTCTCGGTAACTGATGTCATCCAGATCATCAAAGGCCTCAAACCCACCTGCTGCCAAAGCGATGTCTGCCCAACTGCTGTCATCAAGGACTCCGCCAAAGTATTTGCATCCTTCATCGCCACGCTCATCAATACCTCATTTACCACTGGCTCAGTGCCTGCCAACCTAAAGGATGCATGGGTCCTTCCACTGTTGAAAAAACCCACCCTAGACCCGCCCATCCAAACGAAATACTACTCAATCACCACTGTCCCTTTCCCTCCTCAAAATCCTGGATTGTGCTGCATACTTACAGATCCAGGTACACCTTGAATCTAACAACCACCTTCGTCTGCGACAATTAGGCTTCCGACCAGGCAATAACACAGAAACTGCATAGATGGATTTAAAAAAAGCAACTTGACGAATTCAAAGACTCCGGTAACGCAGCCCTCCTCCTACTGCTTGACTCATCAGCGGCCTTTGACCTTGTGGACCACCAAATTCTGTGTCTATCCCCAGCAGCCCATTTCTCTGTCAAAGCCATCATCTGGATTTCCTCCTTTCTGACTGACAGGTGCATATGAGTCTTCTGTGCCAATGCCCCTGCCCCCCCATTTTCCTGCGGCGTCCCCCAAGGAAAAGGCGCTTTGCCAAGCAGAGAGTTGGGGGCAGGTCTATCTCCTCAGCTGGGGACTCCCTTTGGACAGCCTCTCTGCCTCTCTCAAATTTGAGCAGTACCACCTCTGGTTCTGGAAGCAACTCAAGACCTTCCTTTTTGTTTCCACTTTCTTTCTTCCTCTCCCCTGCAGATGCACCTGACTGCTCCATACTGGTCACCCTCTGAACTCTGGCCCAGGCTCCTGCATATCCAGTTGCCCTCACACTGCCTCTGGACTCCCCCGCACTTAAGAGTCTGTGTATCTGCAACCCTACAGTCCCTTCTCTCTGCACTTATGAGCCAACCGCTGGCAGCACTTGTGAGTTAACTGCACTTCCCTCTTCCGCTCCCCCCTGGCACTTCTCCCCTTCCCTCTTCCCCACACTTGCACGATCTGAATGGCAAAAGGCCTTGCAAGATCGTTATTTTGTCCTCCCTTGTTTCCCACTTGTTATCTTGTCGCACCTAGAAACACTTGAGTACCGGCACGTTAAAATGCCACATCAAATCATACCCTTTACAATATTTTTACCAAACCCTTACTCAACCGCTTGGATGATTTAGGCGTCTCCTACACAAACTATGTGGATGATCCACAGATCCTCCTACCCTCACTCGATATGCCACTGATTACAACACCCTTCATTCCCTCTGTAAATCCATACAAGCCTGGATGGCCTCCCACCCCCTTTGCCTCAATGATTCGCACCACCTAGAAACACTTGTGTACAGGCGTGTTATAAATGCCATATCATATTATTATTTTTTTTAATTACTTGTGTATAGTCAACAAAAAGAAAATGGACTTTTACAAGGTCGGGCAAATGCTGCCAGGCTAGATGGAATGTCAGGTTCCTTGTTCCGTGCTTCTTAAAAAACAAAGACTGAGCAAGTTGGTGGTCAGACGGTCGCCGGAAGGACGAAGTACTGACGCTTTTCCGAGATGTATGTATAAGGCAGACGAGGACGCGTCTCTAGTCGCTTGACATTGTATGGAATTCATCTTTTTAAAAGCTACTTCAAGTAGCTTGGCTGTTGCAAATGACCATTTCAACTTTTCCCCAGCGATCAGACGGAACCACCACGTTTCTTCTTCAGCCATCTTTGAGTCAGCCCATAGTGGAGCAAGAAACACTGTTCGTTCCTGACTCAGGCTAGAGCAATTAAGAACCAGATGTCGCACGGTTTCCTGTTTGTCGTGCTTCTCGCACAGTCCACAGGTCGTAATGTTTGTCAGCATTCTTTTTGCTAGAATCTCCAGAGTATGCAAGAGATTTAGGCGAGCTCTTAAAGTTTTTTGCAGTTTTTTTGTCTGGGAATTTCAAACAGTAGGCCAAGGGGAATTTTAGTTTGTTAAAGGTCGGGGGGAGGTGTCTGAGCAGTTTGTTGGCAGCAGCTTTATCTCCTGTTTTGATCCAATCTTGACATTTCATCTTAAAAATGACTCTGCGGATTACCCATAAGGTCGTCTAAGGTACACGCCAAGTCGGTCAATTTAGATTTTTGAACTTCGACACACTTGTTTAGTGTTTTACATTTGTTCCTTTTGATTTCCTCGTCAATAAGCCTGTATATGGGCAGGTAGTCTTGAATCAAGGTTTTCCTGTAGAGTTGGATTGCGCGGACTTCAACAGTTGCCTCTAGTGACAGTAATCCCAGTTCTCTTCTGAGAGCTGCTATTGAGACTGAATTTGGGAGGACAAGCACTGTCTTCCACAAGTATCCTAATTTGGACCAAATCGAAGCCGGCATGGTGAATGTAGCATCCATTCCATACGTCAGGGATGGTACAACTTATCCCTTGTAAAAGTTGATTGCTGGTAATAAGGAAAACTTTCCGTATTTCCTGTCAATGATTCTCATTTGGGAGGCCAGATTTTTTGTTTTTTCCCACAGGTTTTGCTGCATTTTTTGTTCATTCGAAGAAACATTGATTGTAACTCCAAGGTATTTAAAGTTTGGGTCCACTTTGATTTTGACTTTGTTTAAAAACCAGTTTGCGTTGACTTTGCATTTCTGGTTGTGTTTGCTGAAGATCATAATTTTTGTCTTGGTGTTGTTTATCACAAGATTGTTAGTTGTCATGTATTTTGCCAAATTATCTAACTGCCGTTGGGGGCCTGTAGGTGTCTGATCAAGTAAGATCATATCCGCGTAGAGGATCCGGGAAACCGGGGTGTTGCCTATTTTTGGTGGAAAAGCTCAAGTGGATATTTCTGAGTCTTTATAGTCTCCGAGAAAAGCCACAAACACGGCAGGTGCCAAAGGACATCCCTGCTTGACCCCTCGTTCAGATGATATTTCTTTTGAAAGAAGACCTTGTCGGTTTAGATGGACACGTAGTGATGTTTGCGTGTGTAGATCTATTATGGGATCCAACACTTCCTCTGGGCAGTTCCAGTGTTTTAATTTGTCCATTAAAATCACTCTGTCTACTTTATCAAACGCCTGTGATAAGTCGACAAAGGCCAAGAATACAGTTGGAGCCCCTTGTTCGATCTTTGACTCGATTATGTTTAGCAGGAGGATGTTCACTCCGGTGCTCCCACTTTTTTGGAATCCCATCTGGAAGGGGTCTGCGCATGGCGCTGTTTTGGGCCATTTTTGCAAGCGGTCCAACAGAAGGGTAGCGAAGAGTTTTCCAATGATATCCAGAAGAGCTATAAGGCGATAATTCACCAGATCCTCTCTGTTTCCCCTCTTGAAAATCGGCACCACGATCGCTTTTGTCCAAGAAGCAGGAATATGTCTGGTTTTTCTGCACTGTTTAAAGAGGAAGCTGATGAAGTCTGTCCATTCCTTAGTGTGAGTCTTTAAATCGATATTGGTTAGCCCATCTGGGCCAGGGGCTCTAGACGTTAAGCTTTTTGATTGCTTCGGTTATGTCTTCTTTTGTGGAGAAGTCGATCCAGGGTGAGTCTGAGGTTCTGGGGACTATAGCCCCACCATTCTGTGGAGCAGCAAAGATTTCTGAAAAAAAACCTGCCCCATACTGTTTCTGAAACTGAGTTGGCAAGTTGGGAGTCAAAGTTGGCATTCATTTTGTTAATTAAGGCCCAGAAGTCGCAAGATCTTTTGGTGCTCAAAGTTCTTAACATCGCTTCTGCGTCAATCTGGTAGAGGTTGGCTTTGTAGGTCTTTAGCCATGCTTTAAAAAATGTTATTTCATTTATCCAAGTTGCCCAAGTAGATTTGGTGTTCTTTGTACTGGCGATTCTCTTCAATTTTCTTAATGCTCTTTTTTTCCACCACTGTTTTATTAAATATATGGTTGGTATTTGTCATGGGTTTATTTCCTCTTTTGGGTTTCACCCAGTATTCAATAAGTAGTGGGAGATAGTTTGGTCTTTTTCTTACTGTACTGATTTCTGAACTTAACCAATATATTGATTTGTGAGGTCTTTAATATTGGCGGCTGTTAATCGTAGCCTTGTTTGTTGATTGTTGACCTCAACTGAAGAAGGAAAGTATTTGTTTTGTTGGCAGGTCGATGCCCATGTAATTGACAGCATATTGTGATCACTAGCATCTGTTTTTATGACGTTGAAAGATTCGATGTAGGGAAGCAAGGCACTGGATACAAAAATGTAATCCAGGGTAGCCTTAGAGTTGCCCCTTTCCCATGTAGGTATCTGCATCTGCCAATCTTTGACCCACGCGGCATTATGTAAATTCTGCGAAGTCATTAGGTTTAGCCATGCCAGAACCCGCTCTTCTGACAGCATAGTGGTGGAAATTGTGATGTCTTGAGCTGTCGGGTTTGCACACTTCGCGTTCATATTTCCACAAATAATTATACATGTAGTGTTCCAATCGATGGTAATGGTGTCGATGATATCCGCCACGGAGCTACAGAACTCGGTTGCAGTTGTTTTTTGAGGATTCCAGTAGACTGTCACAATAGCCAAATTGGTCGTTATCCATGGGGTGTGAGAGGTGCTTCCAATGGGTGAGGGCTGCTAGCATGCCATATGTTTCTGCTATCTTTTCGACAATCTCTATATCTGATCCCAACCGGACCGCAAGGAGAAGGCCAGCTGACGGTCGGCCTGATAGGCCTTTAACTGCTGGGCAGGTCTCAATTGCAAAGCCGTCAATAGACGGTTTCTCCAGCAGCCACGTCTCTTGTCAGCACAAGATATCGAATTTGCCTAAGTCTTGGCTGTCGGGGTTAGTTAAGTGTCTGTGTCCTCTTGTGTTCCAGGAAGCCATGATCAGTGACTTTTTGTAGTGATGTCCAGTCCCTGGATTTAATAATTGCTATTTCTTGGAGCTGGGAATTAAGGCAGCTTTTAACCATTTCCATGGCCCGCTCGGAAGGGTTACTTTGCTTCGATGCGCAGAAGTGCCTGTTGATGCTACAGTGGTTCCTTCTCGTCTGGCCTCTCTTTGACTGTAGTTTCTGTTCCTATGAGAGTCACTTTCTCTGTGGCTCTGTATACGTTGTCGGCCATATAGCCTGTCATACCTGGGATAGTGTGATCTAGCTTGTGCCTGTTCCTTGGCTTCTTCAGTGTTTTGGGAAGACTCACTTTATACAGGATATTTGAAGGATCTTTGATTGCTGTTTTCCCCAGAAGGTCGCTTCGGCTCTCTCCTCTGGGAATTATGATAGTCTTCAGTTTTGGAGAAGTATTTCTTTCTGTTCGTTTTTGTTATGTTGTTATTTTTCTAGATGGAGTGTCCGGGACTTTGATTTCTGAGAGCGCGAAAACAGTTAGCTTTAGCTCTTTACCTGCTTCCTGTGTAACCTCTTGAATTGCTACTGCTTTGATGTGGAGGTAAGCTTTGGCCTTGTTATCTTTATGATGAGGCTCAATTAGCGTGAAATCATCAGTTTTCAGTTTTTGGAAGATAACTATGTTCTTCAGTATTCTCAAAACCGTTTTGCGGTTTGGCACCATGTATTTGTCGTTTGCAGGTGTTTGCTCTATTTTAAAAACCTGGGTCTTATGTAAGTTCGGGTCGTCAGAACGGGTTTTTTCTGAGTGCACTTGATGCTTTTGAGTTTGTTTAGGCGACTGGGAGTTCCCGACTTGGGTCACTTATGGGTCGTTCTGGGAATCTGTAGTTTTTCCTTCTGTTTTTGATGGGCGGGCGGGCGGGCGGCCATAAATTCTTTGTGTTCGCTCTCGGTTTTGCGTTGAGTGTGTTTATTCTTTGGCAAGATTTCAACCAGTAAAAGTTTGAAGACCTCTGAATGTCCCTTGATCCGTGTCGGCCGTCTTTTGAAATGCTGTTTAGGCCTGTCTGGTCCAGAGGTTCGATCCCATTTGGCTCTGGCTCCAGATGCTGAGTTAAGTTCATTAGGGGGCTTGAGTCCAGGAAGTCTGCCGGGGTTCTTGGAGATTTAGTGAGATCGACAGTTGTAGACATTTTGCAGCCCGTCGTTTGGTCCCCTGACATTGGAGGCCCGAGTGGCCAATCAAACTTTTGACTACCGATTGGGCTGTGGATAGAGATTGTTTCAAGTTTTCTCTTTGATCTGTCTCTGATACTTTTAAAACTATTTTCTGTTGCACTGAGGAATCTATACAGGCGTTTGTCTGCGATGTTATTAAGTTGGTCTTGGCTTGGTAGGATTTTTCTCTTGTCAGATTCGTTGGATTGTTTGTTGGAAATTGGTGCAACTCCCTCATTTAGACTGACTTGAGCCGCCTGTGTAGTTTTTGTCAGGCCTGCTCGATCTAATGGCCCGTTTTGTGAGCTTTCCTTCATTTTGGCTTCAAGGGATGCTAGCTTAGATTCCCAGTTTGCTTGTAGAGTGTCATATTTCAGATCGACTCCCGTTATGTATCCTTACAAGAATCTTAGTTTTGATTGAATTGATGTTAATAATGATGTGTTGTCTTTGCTGGATTTACTAATGTTTTCATAGAGCTTACAGAAGGGTGCCATGGCAATTGTTATGGCAGACATTATTGTTGCCAAGTCCCGTCTGTTATTTGGCAAGTCTTTTTGTAATTCAGCGGGAAGTTCACTCAATCTTCTACTTTTGAGCGGAGTTGCCGAAAGCTCTGCATGTTGGTGTGTTAGAGTTGTATGACTAGTTTTGTCAGCTACCGTGCTGTCATCTCCCACTGGGATTAACCTTGGCAAGGATGTCCATGGGCCAGCCTTTTCCTGTCTTGATGGTATCAAGTCGTTAGCGATTTCCGACGGGATGTTGCGGAGGTCGGCTCTGGGGAGGTATATTTTGGCCCATGGTTGCTTGCTCATCTCTCTTCCCAGTGGATGTTCTTTTTGAGGAAGTAGCCCAGTTAGATCAATAGGGTCTTTTTCTGGGTTGGGGACCTCCGTCGAGGGGTTCAGTGTCTGACACTATTTGTGCTGGGCTTGGGTGAGTCACAGTATCCAGAGCATGTTTTTTCTACTCGCCCCTCGCTAATTTGCATTCTTGTTTCACCCTCTTGCAAGACAGGAGCCATTTGCATATCCTTGAACTTGTCAGGGACGAAGGTTGTTTTCCTAGGTTTTGGCATGGGCTGGGTGTCTTCTAATGCCTCTAGGATTTCAGCATCCAATGGTTCAATTTCTGTGGGCAGCTTCCGTTTGCCTTGTTTTTTTTAAAAAGTTGATCAAGGCGCTAAATAGTAGAGGGGTTGGTAGCATGATCTTCCGAGAATTTATTTTTTTAGTTGCTTTCCCTGCGTCAGTTTTCTCTTTGTTTCCGTTATTTTTTGTGCCTTTATTTTCTGTATGTTCTTGAATTAAGCCCCCTTGTACTTTACCCCTTTCTCTTTTTTTATAAGGTATTCTTTTCATTTTTTGAGGTTGTGATTTCTTAGTTGACAGCAGTTCGTGGGGGTGGGGTTGCAGCTGCTCCCGCAGTAGGTCATTTAGAGATGCCTCAGGTGGCTTTCGCTCCCCCGGGTTGGAGTCAAGAGCAGAACCCTGATGTGAGTCCACATAGGGGTCTTTTGTAGCGGGGATTTGGCTAGTTGAGTTCTTCTTGTAAGCGATGAGGGCCTGATCCTCATCGCTGAGGGAAATACCAATTGTGTCACTTTGGTCTTGATCTTGCTCAGCACTCGCATGTATCAAAGCTATAGTGTTTGCTGCACTTATTTTTATACTCAAAACCTCCTTCACGGCTTGAAAGTGTTGCGCTTGTCGGACATCCAAATCCACTGTATGGCAGAGGAGTAGTGGAGAGTTGAGGTTTCTCGCCGCCATTGCATGCACGGCGGCTCCTCTGTACCACAAAGGGCCTCTGAGGCAGGCATGCGGTACTCCTCCCTGCTGCCCCGCTCCAACAGCTCCAGGTCCCAAACGATCGGTCCTCCGACCAGCTTGTATATAGGACCACTCGCCGAAGCAGTAGGTGGTAGCCGGTGGGCAGGGACGGCCGTAGGATCTGACTCCAGCAGCCTCTTGCGGGTCGCCCAGGAGACTGAGATGTAGGCTGCCTTCCCAAAGGCAGCAGAGCATCAGATCTTGCTTTGGTGAAGGCTGCGACGGACGGGGGGGGGCTGAACTGCATGGTTAAGTCCCGTTTTTCTGTTGATGTGTTCATTTTATTCCGCAGATTGCCCGTGGGCTTGAAAGGCTTAGTCGGGTAGACGATCCCCCAGTGCCCTGATGGAAATTTGTCCTGTAACGCCGCCGTTGTGATGCTGGATGGCGGGGGGATGGCTCTTCTGCTTAGAGTGCAGTGAAGTTTTCTTCCCGTGGCTCCGAAGGCAACGTTGCCCCAGGTCCTCATCTAGAGGCGGCGGATTTTTCAAAAACGTAGACTGCTGCTGCATTATTTGGGTGGGTTGTAAAGTTTGTGGAATTTGTTCCACTGAATGGTCCAAGAAGCCAATCCTCAGTCCTGACATCTACGACTGCAGAGGACTGCTCTAACTCTGCTCCCACTCCGCGTTCCGCACTGCGGATGTCAGCCGGTGTATGTGGATTCTCCTCCCACGACAATGGGCACTGTGGACAGACTGCTGACTGGTGACTGCAGGACTGCTCATATCATATATCATATCAATGATGATAAAAACTGAAATTCTTTTGGTCGGCTCGTAAATCTCACTCGGCAAACTTGACCAAACCTACAACTCCTTCGCCATCAATGACATCACCATCCCAGCATCCGGTGATGTCAAGACTCTGCGCGTGCACCTAGATGCCACCTTGTCTCTATCCAGGCAGGTCAACGACATTGCGTCCTCTGCTGCATACACCAACAAGCTAATCAATGCCTGCAGACCCTTTTTGTCCACAGACCGCTGCTTTACCATTTCCCGGGCACTCATTGGCTCCTAACCAGATTATTGTAATGCCTTAGTTGCAGGCACTTCCACTAGTAACATCAACAAACTGCAGGTCATTCAGAACAATGCCCTCAGGGCTGCACTAAACATTCTGCAGCGTGAGCATATTTCAGCCAGAAGAAGTGCGCACTTGCTACCAATCCATGAGCGTATTATCTTCAAAACACAAGCCATCACCCACAAACGCCTTTCAAATACTGCGCCCAGATACTGCTCTCAAAAACTCAAATAGGCTCAATCGACAAGACCCACCCACCCACGATTCCCATACTCACTGACTCAAACTCCAGATTCAGGTTGAAGAGATCTGTGGGGAGTAAGCTTTCCGGTCAATGCCTCCAAGAACTGGTACGCTTTACCCCAGGCACTAAAAGCAGAAAAATTGTACTGGGCCTTCATGAAACACTTTAAGACCTTGCTTTTTGTCCTGGGACTTGGCCCTTGTTTGAGCCACTTACGGACTTCCTGGATCTAAACAGAAACACTGTTTACATGTTGTAACCAGTGCCTTGATGCCTCTGGATTTAGAGCGCCTTATAAATGCAAAAACAAAAAAAATCCCCTCTGTGTAAATCCCATTCTATGGTCCCATTTTGTTACTTTTAAGCACCCCACAATATTACTAATTTTCCCCCTCCCACACACTTTTGCCCTCATTTTCCCTTCTTACTCAACATACTATGGTCTGGTTACCCCTGGTGCCATTGCACAACTAGAGCAGTGATTGGGATAGTGTAAAATCTTCAGGATATAGCACAGATGCTTCGTCGATCCATGTTGTACCCCACACATCTCACCCCAGACCACTAGGACCTGTGAATTGTTTGAGTATTTGGCCCTTAAAATAGACACAAGCAGCGAGGGTTACCAACCTCTGCACTGCGAAACATATCTATCATGGACCTTTAAAATGTAAGGTATTAAACTTACTTTCAGTATAAAAGTCTCCTGGGTCCGTGTATCCAGTACAAGTAAAACCTGAAAGAAAAGAGTACTTTATTTAGACAGAGAACGCATTTAAAGTTAACATTTTCCGCGTGTAGTCCACTTATGCAATTAAAGTAAGGAACTCGTAAAACATCAGTAAACACGTATTTCATACTCCAAATATCGCATTGAGAATTAAAACAGGCATGATAAAAAATGATTTAAAATCTGCAGCTGAACAGAAAACTTCATTGTTGCCTTCGCAAGGTCAGCCTAGGCGCAGCTGCCAATTCGCCCAGAAGGTTCGCTTTCACTGAGCAAGGCTTCCAGCCTCAAACATTCAGGACTGTTTATTTTGCTACAATTATTTGGAAGACAGGTTTATGGGGATCCCAGTCCTTAAAGCCCTATTCCCCTCCACCAAAAGCTCCAGAGTTGCTGCTGTAAGATGTTCGGAAATACGCGTTGGCATTTCTGTGCGGCTAAAAGTGGCAGGTGCTGTACGGGTCCCCAAAGAGGACACAGGGTCAAAGCAAACGAGACACAACCCCCGGCTACAATAAATAAGTGGGCTGTCAATTTATGGATGCTTAAAGCCTCCATTCTCTCTGCTCGTTTACAAAGTGCCCACTGTCGCCTGAGCAACTGCCGCATCACAAGGGACTAATGTTACCCCTTGGCGACAAAGCACCTTCCACAGATGCGCATACATCAATACTGTCTGTCACAAACTGTTTGGAACAGCTTGTAAAGACTAGTTTACAATGCATGCATTACTTGGTCCACAAATCTGGCTGTTACAACTAACTGCTTTGCGCTTAATTTGTCCTAATTTAGGGTTTATATTGTTTCTAGTTTTAGCAAAAGGACGAGTACTTTATAGAACAATTCGAGAGTCTCCACAAGTGTCCAATCTATTGAGCTATAATAAACTGATTGCTTTTGAGAAATGGCATTTTCAGGTTGTAGTGTTGGGGAAAGGAATGGTGTTTACAAATGTTACTTTAGTCTAATTCCACCACCTCTTTAATATAATAGTAATACTTCCTTTTGTACAGCGCTTTATGACAGATTCTTCTCACCTCTAAGCCCTGTAATAAATAGGTGTTATTACACAATGTAATGGTACTTAATATATCGACTTTAGAAGGACAGGAATCTAGGTAGGGCATTTCACTCGCTGCACCATCTTGCAGCATGGGCTACACAATGACGTCCAATTGGCACTTGCAGAGAGAGCACTGTTAAATCAAAGTGTGGGCAGTGCAGCATTAAGAGATTAGGAGTATTTTAGCTGTAAACCTCTAGCCCAGTTTTTCCACTGGTCCCCTTCCACTAACCAGTCACTCAAAGCTGTATCCACTGCGAGCGGAGGCCCACTTGCTCCTAAGATTAGGGTCTTAACGCACATTTCAGCCACGTCCCTTTGCTGCACACAAAATCCCCAGAGGTCCAATTCATCCTGCCCTGCGATTCTCCCCAGCCTTAATGGCCCTTAAAGAGACCACCAGTGAGCTTGAAGCACCCCGAGCTACCGTCATAATATGAAGGGTGAGGTTTCCTCAGGTGAAAGGGTTGTGGATTCAGTGACGAAGACTCGATCAGGAGTTTCTTAATGGGTCCTAGGTGGCTGGGTTCTTGTTCTCAATCTGCAGGCTGTCTGTAGAAGCAAACTATCATGCTTTGGGGCGACTGGTGCCCTATCACACTTCTTGATGACTTTTTATGAATAACAATTCCGACAGTCCACGCAGCATGTGGTAAGATTAACAGCCGGCCATGGAGATAGTTGGTCTACCCTGCTGTTTTTTTTGTTTTTTTTATGTAGCAATCTTTGCCAGGATAGTCGATTACATTAAACTTCGCCAAAGGTTTTGGGGGCATACATCCAATAAACATTGCTTCAGTTTTAAGTCAATTTAAATGATTTTGTTACAGTGGTCTGGCTGTCTGTGTTTACGTCATTTTTGTGGTGGAAGCATACAAGAGAACATTGAAGAAAATCATAGCAGAGTGAACAAATACATTTGTGTAACGAAGCTCGCAAACGAAATAGCATCAATTCAAGGCTCTACCTTGCAGGATAGAGGTGTGATTAAAGGATCAGAAAAGATGTTTGAGCGTTTTTCTTACCGCTAAATGGTTGGCACCGACACAGATGGCAACACGGAACGTGCCCAGCCAGGTCATAAGACTGTAAAGCATCTGCCTCCTTTCAAAATGCGTTAAATTGCCACGATCCGGAGACGGTGTTTTTTACAGGACACGGAGTCTGCAATGCAGGGGGAATCTAACGTGATGGGTGTAGCCCACTTAGGGAAGAGAAGTGCAGGAGGCCGTAAGCTTTCACATTCCTTAGCCTCTTAACTGCGCTGGGACAGAGATTCTGGCAGGTGGATAGGTGCTTGGGGGTCATGTCACATGAGGGGGTGGTTGGGCAATTTACGCAAAAAAAGATACGCTTTGTTAGGGATCTAGAAAAGGTCATCACTACAGTGGGCACATTTCATCTTCCATCAGGCCACGAACATCGGATGGGCAAGAAGTCTATGAGTCCAGGTGGAACTTCGTTGACCAAAGGGATTTTATGAAAAAGGGCTGTGCCAAAAATGGCAACCTTCAACAGCCTCTGGAAAGCATTTAGTGGAACTGCCAGTGATGGGAAGTGGGAGCATGGGCAGGAGATCCTTCCAGACGGAATGCTGGTTAGCGCCATATGGGGTCCACCATCCTAGCCAAAGCATAACACATTCTTTTTCACATGATAGGGAAAGAGGGGGAAGGGTCGTTAAGAAATGCATCCTTGCTGATAAACTCATCACATCTGCCTTTCAAACAGCCAATCGGTCGTCTATTTTACCATCATTTGGGCCCAATAATCTGTGTTTTGGTCTGCAGGAATCACCCACCCGTTAACTAGAGTGTCGGAGGCATTGGCACTCGCGGAACGCGGAATGTTTCTGGCAAGGAAACAACTGCACTCTGCTCTCTATGAAAGGGATTGGGTAACGCTCCTGCAACCTGTCAGAAGCACACAAGTGAGCAAAGAGGGGATTGCAATAACATTTCTTTAATACAAAATAAAATAAAACCAGGAAAAGCGCTTCCATCACATCAATCAACATTGGTTTTTGGCTAGCCAGTGTCATCGTGCTGGGTGTGGGGCAACTACTTAGTGGACTCAAACAACTCGGCATAGCCAGGTGAAGTGGCATATTGAACTGGTTTATCCAAAAGTGATCTGCGCATTGACCGACTGGGGACTTTGGTGCAACAGAGGGAAAACCGGTTATGTTATTTTAGAAAAATGTATTTATTAAGCGCTTGCATTCACTTCAAGGGGCATCATGGCGCCGAAGCAGAAACGGGAATCGTTCGAGCCGCAGAACATTAGCGAGGGAAGAGACTAGCTTGGACTGTTGGAAACTTAAAAGACCAAGCATTTATCCGAGCACACTAAAGAACAGCAACAGATAGGATTCACTTCACATATGAATGTGCAAGAAGAAGGCAAAGGAGGGGCATTTAAGGAGCAGGTGCAAAAAATCGCATCCCGACTGAAGTGCTGTACACTCGCAAGCAACAGTGGAGCAACGCAAGGCTACCCCCATAATTCCCAATAGGTGGAGGAGAGTGGAAAAGGAAAAGCTGCTGATTTGTAATCCTAGCTTTCCATCGTGGCCATCTTCATTATAATAAAAAACAAAACTTATTTTCCACTTGCAGGGAATCCCAAAATTAATTTCCCCAAGAGGCACTGCTCCTTGAAATAAAGAACATATTTAAATTTAGTATATCAATTTTTCATGACTAATCACAGAAAGAAAAAGAGAAAAACGAACAAAACACTGTTCTGCCGGTTTGTATTCTCTAGTTTTAAAAAAAAAGGAATAAAAAGAATGAGATTGCTTTTATGCACGAGAGACCACTGTTACTTTAAGAAAATAGGACCATCAAAGAACCCGCACAGTGCACTGCAGTGGCATTGGTCTTCCATTCAATCAAATTACTTTTACAGCGCTAGTCAGGAGGGAATACCTTTATCAGTGGTTGGCCCGCATAATGGTGGATTGAAGGGGAACAGGGTGGTTATGGTTATAAACAAGATAACCAAGATGAACTTGAATTAAAAGTAAGGATTTCTTCCCCATCGTGTGATCATCATTATTAACCACAGCCACATGACTAGAATGCAAAATCACTTAATCAAAGGAAAGGGTGATAAAACATTGAATAACGTGAGAACTTGCAGTATGAGTATGACGATCGCCTCCCGGGGTGGAGCAAAGAGAGGCACTGCCTAATGGCTGAAAGGTAAATACCACAAGAGGAGTCTTCTAGAACACTAAGCTGAGTGCAATATCTTTCTTTTATTTCTTTAAAACTGCTTAATGTTACTAAGGATTCCCAGCCCGACAACTGGGACTATTCAACAGCATTTGAATCTATAAAAATTCAATGCTGGAGAACTCAAATTATAAGTAAGGCTTTCTTCACCATTGTGCTATTAACCACAACCACATGAATATCATACAAAATCACCCCATCAAAAGAATGATTTTGTATTATATGTGTGCAATTAAGATATTCACACCTGCAACATAACCTGAAAAACAATCAACAAAAGGATTTAAAATGTCTGGCACAAGAAAAGGTATCAAGGGTATTTCCGAGATTATGCAGAGAACCTGGCTAGTTTAGAAAGCAACAGAGCACCGTAAAGGTGACAACTGACCTCTCATTGTCTGCAAAAGGCCCTTGCTTTTGGAAGAGCAGAGGTAACCGATTTGCTTCCAGTAAAAAAAGCAAAAGGCCTGTCAAGGAGATGCCTATCCACTTTCTGGTAGCAGTGAATAATGCATTACAATACATTTTGCAAGAGGTGGTTTGAAAGCTATAAGGCCTGTGATGTTGGGGACATATTTGCAAGAAAGCTACTAAGGCTTTGGTGACGAATCATGGGAGCCTTTACCCTAGGGGTAGAGGCAAGCAGGGCATCACCGGGAGACTCCCCCTGTGGGAGCAAGGACTTCCGTTCTTATGAGGAACTCCCTAAGCAGCATATCACTAACCCACCTTCAAAAACATCCAGCGAAGAAAGATATGAAGAAATAACCGGAATCTGTTATTGTATTCCAAACACTCTAATTATACCCAGCCCTCCAGATAAGGTGTGTATAACGCCTTTTTAAGCACAGAAATCCTGTCAATACGGCCCTTTTAATTATTCGATGCATACCACTAACACAGGCTATTTATGGTAACACACCCATAAATCCTGGAACTCACTGGTGACAGCCTTGCTAGCAGCAGCTTGCAAATCCACTCTTTAGTTTAGTAATCAACACAGTTCCTTGAAAGAAGCAACTGGGATGAGTCCTGGCCTGTTTAATATTTTTTACACTCTCCTCTATTAATGATTCTATCAAGATAATACTTTGAGTAATGTAAAAGGGAATTTGTGTTTTGTTCATTTTGTTCAGCTGCCTGCATTTTGTAGGTTACAGTGATATTGAAGCATCTTGAATCATGAACTTGCTTTGCACTTTGCTTTAGGACACAGGTAGTAATGTGTTAAATGAAAATTGTCTTAAACAAGGGCTGCATTTCTACTTAATTGGCTTTAATAGAGGCTGTGCAGTTGCAGCAGCACGGGCATTTCATTCTTTTTCTTTTAATCACTGAAGCACACCAATTGCATAGCCAGGCATGTGGTCGGAAAATACTCCCTTTCTGACCATCCACCGCAAGCAGGTATAATGGATAATGGTAGAAGCAGTGCTGTATATATTTGCAGTGGCACAGATTGTACCTTTAACTCTCAATATGACTGCTATATATTCAGATAAAGTAGCCTATTTTATCAACAGAGCTGCTATACCGTACCTACGTCATCGCACAATGACAAATCTTCACAGCAGGGCTGATTGCATCATGCCCACAGTTCTTAGTAGGACTGCTATGTTCTGGCACAGTACCTGAATTTCTAAATAGAGCTGCTGCTAAGAAAGCACAAACATGTGTTGGCATTTTCTGCAGAAAGCTAAAGTACAGAGCAAAAACAGTGTCTGAGCTCTTCCCACCAACCTCCAACAGTGTGAGAAGATGGCATTGCTGTCATATAATTAAATCCCTCCGTCTCGGTCTTGCGCTTTTCAAAACTTCTGTTTCTCACATGTCCGATTACTGAGTACGACTGCCAACAATTATTCACATTTCAAAGCTTCATTATGAATCTCCGGACTAATGTAGGATAGTCCATACAGGCTTAGAGCTTTTGACAAGCTATTTATGTCAGGCAAGCCTCACGTGGAACTGCCAGTGTCTAACCCTATGTGCCTTTCAGTGTCAACAGCCTGTTCGGAAAGGCAGCTCAGTGGGTCAATAACCCTGCTGCAGAGATTATTGTGTAACCCGTCAGTTCAAATCCTGTTAATAGGTGACTTGATGCGTCTGCATCAGAGACGCGCATTTAAGATGCAGGTTGTTAGGAAAGATTTCATAATTGTAGGTAATTTTCCTTCCATGTGGCAACCCCCAAACTTTTTGCTGTTTTACACCCTGATCTAGACTTTGCTGGAGAAGCGCAGCCTTCCGCCGCACTCCTCTGGGCTTTCGCTACATTCTTACGGGGAAACTGACATGCCCTTAAGACAGTCAGTACCGGGAGACTTTGTTTCCCTTAGTCCTTTCCTCATGTTGTAGATTTTGAGCAACATGAAACAAGAGTGCACCGTAACTTACATTACCGCGCTCTTGGGTCTCTAGTTATTCCAATGGCCCTAGAAACTCTCGCTGGACTTATCATGAAATGTGCAAGTGTGTCACAGATGGGACTGGTGGCAGCTTTCGTTTCTTTGCGTTATAAACCCCTTTTTGCCATGTTAACCACGCTTCCCGCGTTTGGCCCAAATGGGTGGCCTGGCCTCCAAAATGGCCATGCCATGAGGTTCTTTGTCCTGTCCGCTGGCCGTCTTGCCCCTTCACCTTCCCCCAGGTCGAGCCGACCCGGGGCAGTCCTTATTTGGTCATGCACTTTCCCACGAAACACAACTCTTTCGCGGGCTTCTGCATGCCTTGTGTGTGCCTCCAGGATGAGGGCTGGGATGTCTGTTCCCAATACACATCCTGGGTGCCAGAGAGGCTAGAGTGTCTTGAATGGCTGGGACCACCGTGGTCCGTGATAGGCCCACGTATGGTGTGAGTGTTTTGTGAGCAGATCTCCCATTGGGTCCCCTCCGTTTTGGCGCGAAGGGAACTCTGGATAAGAGGAGGCTGGAAACACCACTACCATGTTGATCTCCTGAGTTCTCACGAACAAAGGATAAGGAGCCAAGTATCCTGCAACTAAGAAGCTGAGTCAAGGAATCGCTGGTGACCCACTGAAGGTTTGGCACCCTGCACTGCTGTCGTCCTGCGAGACCCCTCTGCCTCTGATTGAACGAGAAGGCCCGTAGTGGCGCTTCGACTGTTCAGAATAGTGGGAACAACTATTCTCGGCATCTTCACCAAATCCTGTATGTAAGTCTTCGGAAGTGTCCCTGGGCCATCCGGTGGACTGACCAGCCTACAGAGGAACCTTGCTCTGTCACCGCCGTCTGGCTTACTGCTAATCCCGTGCCCTCAGCACTCTCACACGATTCGCACACTTGGCATTCCCAGAGTTGCCCTGCTGTGGTAACAAACCTGTGCATGTTCGCTGCCTTTGGGACACCCTCGACGCAGACTCCTGCTGTCGCGGAATCTACATGGCGTCGAGACATCCTGCTGATCGCATCTGACCCTGCCAGTACCGAAACGGAACCGGAGAAGCCTGGGTCTGCCTGCATCGGGGACCGGTGAGAAGTCAATACCCTAACCGGTCGCCCTCCCGCAGGAGTCTGTGGCTCTCCACCGCTGTCGTAAACAGCAACCCTTTTCCGCACTCGCGCCCTGCTTCTGCCCACAAGTGGAGGCCGCGCTTCAGTAGCGGGGAACTGTTTATCATCGTTTTGTTCACCTCTCTGAACTGCCTGATCTCCCTGAAGAGACTCTTCTTTGTCCGTTGGCACCCGCGTGTGCAGGTACTTTTGAGCACAAGGCTCCACTCTTCGTAGGGCTCGGACATCCTTCTAGTTAGGTGGCCTCTGATGTCGAACTGGGTCTAACGATTACTTGCACTGCCTGTTTTCCTCCCCATCTAGGTGGTCTGCATATTTCGTGCTTCTAACTCTTTAGACCCCTCGGTCTTGTATATATATTGTATTGTTTGTGATGTGTTGGTTTATTGGCGTTTTACCGCGATTCTTTTCTATGGTCGATGTTACAAAGGCCTTGTAATAAATGTGTCTATATTTTTAATATAACACCTGTCTGGAGTAATTTGTAAGCGTCCTTGCTTTGTGTGCTCATTGCGGGCTTTCAGTCACCCTCACCTCTCTTGAGACCTAGTCTTAACCGCCGCCATCGCTACCCTGATTGGTCTGGCTTGTCCAGAAGTTACCCTGTTCCAAGAAACTAGGCTGGCCTTCTGAACCTCTGCCCCTCCAGGACAGAGTTCAGAAATCCATCTTAACACAGGTAACATTCCACGGCAACACAGTTGACTTAGCTTTCAACATATCAAAAGGACTACTCAATGTTCAGTGATTTAGAACACACATTTCATCCGGGATGCTCTACTTGTAATGGATCATAACACACACCTCATCAGGGCTGCTATACCTGTGATGGCCAAGAACACATATCTCTTCCCAGCTGCTACACTTGTGATTGCTCAGAACCACATCCCATGAGGACTGCTATAAGTGTAATGGCTCAGAACACACACACCTCATCATTGATGATATACCTGTGATGGCTCAGAAGTAGAACACACACATCCCATGAGGACCACTATACCTGCAATGGCTCGGAAGAAGTGCATCCCATGAGGACTGCTATACTTGTAATGGCTCAGAACAGACACATCTCATCTGGGAGGTTACACTTGTAAAGGTTCAGAACACACCTCATCCGGGCTGATATATCTGTGATGGCTCAGAACACACAACACTTTAGGTCTGCTATTATCGTAATGGCTCAGAAAACACACCTCATATGGGCTCTTGTACTTGTAATGGCACACAGTGTTAGTAAAGCATCTGCATTCAAGCAAGTTCTGCATCTGGTCAGACAACCCTCTAACTCTAATTCCCAGCCTAATGGACATAAGAAGGTTTGCACACATCTAAAAAGGAGCACTCAATGGTAAAGCTGCACTAGATTTATAATTAGAAAAGGCATTTTCAGCTTTTTGGATATTTATTGGTGCTATGCTGAGAGACAAACAGAAAAACAGGAGAGGAAAAGCAACTCTGAACCTAAGCAATACAAAAGAACAAAGGTGTGGCAGAGAGAGGACACATGAGACAATCCAAAACAGGAATTCGAGCAACCGGAAGAGAGAGAGCAATGAGCTGCATGATAGGGCAACAAAGAAAGTGAGAAGGGAAACAGTGTTAATAATAGGACAAACATACAATAGGAGTGAGGGATAGAAGCAGAGCAAAAGAGTCATTTTGAGACAGTAATATAAAACATAGATCAATAGCAGGTGGGAGAGATGGAAATAGAAAGCAAGACTAGAGAAGGGCAGGCCAGTAACATTAGAGACAGTGCAAGAAAGATAATCAAAAAGAGTAGCAACCACAACTGAGAAAATGCAAAAACAGATTTAGCCATAGTAATGACTTGATAGGAAGAGGAGTTATATCAACCGGCACAGCGAGATAGAGGAGGGGAAAAAGCTACAATAAAACGCAGAGATGGGAGAGGCAGAGTGAGAGAGAAACAGGCTGCAAAATGTGGCATCGCAACACTTAAGGGTGGGAGGCACAGCATCAGAAAGTGAGAGACAGGGGAAACAAAGTAGCAAAGGGAAAGAGAGATGAAGCAAAAACATGAAGTGGCTGTCAAGCAGGTAGTGCCAGGCAGCAACATAGGCCCGATAGGCAGACAAGTGATGCTGGTAGAGTGAGGGACTTGATTTATGAATCACCCGATGTAACTAGCTGGCATCTGTAGTAACTCTTAACAGAGTTTGTGCCCAAGTATCATGAAGATGAAGCTGGGTAGTATGCATCTACAAGGTTCTTGTGTGGGGAAAATGTTTTCCACAGGTGCAATGCAATATTTAGAACAACTTTGAAATACAACGGTTTTGTCACTTATGTTTTCAAACAGGTTTTAATTTTACGCACAAATTGGATAGTTGTGAGACACTTTTTACTCTTGTTCGAAGGAGGAAAATCATCTTTACTCTCTTGAAATTGGATTTACTCTACAATTCTAAAAATTGGGAGTAAAATACTGTCACTCCAAAATCCAATCTGGAGCACCGATTATACCTGTGAAGGAAAACCTATATGGTAGTGAGACGAAGAACACCAATGAAAGAATACAGAGTATGAATCAAACAGAGATTGACATTACGCCGTGGAAGTGCCAGTGCAGCGTCATAAATCTTAGAGGCGTAGACATTGGTAGTGAAGAGAACCTGCAAGATACCTATCAGCTGGCAGAGGTACGCTGAAGGAAACGTGGACACGCAGCATCCGATGCTAGAGAGAAGTTTAAGTGCAGCTTCCGACGTGGGGCACTGGAAAGGATAGGCGACGCATGAACGAGATTGACAAAAGGCATCCTGAGTGTGAGCAAGAGATAAGTGGTGGCATGACCGCAAGCAAGTCGTGGTGGACCAGGAGGTCCGTGAATAACGCAGATACTATCTCCATTGAGGTGTTGCAGAGCAAACCAACCGAAGAAAGAACGGCGAAACGGTATGTGACACTATAGAATAAATGAGAAGCCAACCTGACATACGAAGAAAAGGGTCCCAGCCTGTTAGGAAGCCCAGCGATGTTATCCCTGAACAAGCCAGGTAATGGGACAAGCGGGAGACATGGGAGGGGGACCGAAGATCATTACTGCAACCCTCAAATTGGTCCCAGTCGAGATAAAGGGCCTGATCATGACCTCGGCGGTAACCCTTAAATCCGGTGGTAGCGCTATTACTGCCGGATTTAAGGGTCCGCCGAATCAGGGCTTTGGCGGATTTCGCCCAAGCTCTTGGCTGGGGGGAAATCCGCCAAAAATTTGCGCTATTACCGCCGGCTGGAAATCCGCCGGCGGTAAGAGCGTGAATTTTCCCCATTGAGCCCAATGGGGAATGGGGCATTCCCGAATGGGCTCAATAGGGAATGGGGACTTCCAAGTCCGCCCAACTCGTGACCCCGCGCTATTAGCGCCGGGAGCTATGGCGGTCGCGCTAATAGCCCCCGCGCTAATAGCGTTAGCGTTACCGCCAAGGTCGTGATCAGGCCCAAAGAGTGGACATTGAAAAAAGGGAAAAACGTAAATCTGAATGTAGAGAAAGGAATAAACTGGTTGCATAAAAGGCGAGAGGCAAACAACTCTAAATAACAAGAAGAGAATAAGAAGGAAAGAAAGAATAATTGAGTGAAAGACACGGTTGAAACCTTGAGGAACCCGGTATCAGAACTGTGTGATTTGATTGAAGTAGTTACCAAGAACTACCTAAGGATACTTAATTGAACTGAACTTGGTGACGAACCACCTCACAGGAGAAGGGATTGATACTCCTGTGCTTTTGTTGTCCTAATAGTGGTAGAGTTAGGATAGGTTAGTTTGGACAATGGACTGATCTTGATTTGGACTCTCACAAACTGACAAGCACCTTAGTTTTGTTAGGTAGGGAACACCCATAGCATAGGGAAAGATACAAGTTTTCACCTTTCATTTAATAAACATCAGCAGTGAGATGGAAAATCAGAGTCTTTGGACTTCTTCTGACCCGTCACACTCGCTAACCCCTCTTGTTCTGTATACTTTAAGTAGAATGTAACAGCCCTTTTAACATCTAGGGTGTGAATGGAGTGCTCTGCTTGGGTGAAAGAACTTGAAAAAAGAAGGGACTAAGATAGCCTGATTATCATGGAAAGCTGAGACCAGTATTGGGAGGAAGAAAGGGTAAATCCTAAAGGAAACCATGTCTATGTAAAATACAACAATAGGGCATACAATTTCTGTATTTCACTCCCTGGACTCGCAAGAATATC
Source organism: Ambystoma mexicanum (assembly GCF_040938575.1). Classification (NCBI taxonomy): domain Eukaryota; kingdom Metazoa; phylum Chordata; class Amphibia; order Caudata; family Ambystomatidae; genus Ambystoma; species Ambystoma mexicanum. Next base: position 984,191,450 of record NC_090928.1, on the reverse strand, counting down.
GGCAACCACAAAATGTATTTTCCAGGAGAGATGCGATAAATCTATCTAATACAGGTATGAGTTCAATCTACATTTGAAAAAGGAGTGGCGTGGGATGAGTATGAAAGAAGAGAACAACTGTTCCTTCACATGAAAGAACACAGTGAAGGTAGGAAGGGAAGTGTCTGGATGCCCAAATATCTACTCTACAGCTAAAGAAATAACAGAGCATGACCAAAGGTTAGCATCGGAAAACCAGAAAGGGTCTCCATGACCCTCAGGTACCACAGAGGAGAAATAACCAACATTCGGTCAGTTCTATTAGCCGAACATAGAATTTGGTTAATGAGGCACTTGACTCAAATACCCAACCTTAACCAATATAAACCGCTACAAAAATTTAATTAAAAACTAAGATAAGTGTACTTACCTTTGAGAAAGCACAACCTGTATAGATTTGCAGGCGGCCTTGGAAGCTCACTGTCATTTAAATGGTTTAATGGTTAATTAGGCTTAAACCAAGGCCTTAGCAAAGCAAACAACTAGATACTGAGGAAATTAAAACAGTTTGGGCCAGAACACAGAAAATGTCTTTTGATGGAATAGGTGTAATGTGGAGCTATTGCCACAGACATCAAACAGCCATTTTTCAATAATGAGAGTTCTATTTAACTCAAACTGATTTAGTGTATATAATATTTTAAATAATTAGGTTTGTTTTTCAATGCTCCATTCAACAGCTTAATGTTGGACATGAAAAGGTATTGAAGGTATGAATTTTCCATTCAGGCCTTTTAATTTGAAAGGCTTGCTCCACCGCAAGTAACCACTTAATTTCATAGTTGTTCCATGTGTGGGAGAAATATATGCCCAATTCATAGTAATTGCTATGGTGCAAGAAACATTTGCCTATATAACCTGCCCTGTAGGTGCTAACTCCTGGAGAGCCATACTATGTGCTACCTTACTAATTTATCCTTTACCATTCATTCTGGCACTCTCTTCATCCTGAGCCTCGAGTGCGGCACGGCCAAGAGGAGAGCTGCCATGATACCCAATAGGTGCTGGTACCACCAAGTTGAAGTCACTGGTCTGGTAAGGAAGTGCATAAAGGCCCTCTTGATGGCTGCAATCTTGTCCTCCGAGGGGAAAACTCTCTCAGAACTGGTATCCCAGATGAGGCCTAAGAAGGCGAGGAACTGTGTGGGCTGCAGCTGAAACTTGTTGAGGTTGATGGTAAACCCCAGGCAGTGGAGTGTACTCATAAGTGCAGAGGAAGTGTGCAACACCTCCTCAGGTGATCTCGTCCTGATGAGCCAGTCGTCCAGTTACAGGTAGACATGGTGGCCTTGGGCCCTGAGAAGGGCTGCCACTGCATTCATGAGTCTGGTTAATACTCTGGGGGCTGAGTTGAGGCCAAAGGGTAGCACCTTGTGCTGGAAGTGAAAGCCCATGATCCTGAAGAGTAGGAAGGAGCAGTGGGGCTGCCAAATCGGGATACTCGTCTTGGTAGGAGGTCGTGGGGTGAGGACTTCTGCCAGGACCCCCTCCTTGGGCTGCTCGACCTCAGGTTGAGGAAGGCCCAAATATTCTGCAAAACCTGCAAGCCTGTCGTGGAAGGCCTTTGCTGACGACGGCGTGTCAGGGTGGTCCTCCTCATCTGCGTCCACCAGGGTGTCCGGCGGGTCCACAGCGGGTGGCGAAGTGCTGGGCGCTGTGGGCTGTGGTGTGGAGACTGGGGCCGGAGGCTGCAGCGGAGGCTGGTGGAACCGGCAGGGGCAGCGGGGGCTGCGCTGGGGCCTGTGGTGCCAGAGCCATGGGGGGGTGACTATGGGTGCCGGTGGAGAGACCGGAGGGAACAAGTCCCTGACTGCATCCCTTAGGATGGCCCCCATCTGGGGGGTTCACATCAGTCCCAAGAACCGAAGAGGAGGCAGGAGATATTGACGGAGTGGCTGGGGGCTGCTGGGGCCAGAGCACACTCAGTCTGGGTTGCAGGGGCAACCTGCACTGCGCTACTGATGGATACACTGTAGGCCACATACCAGGTTGACACCAGTCCCACCTTGTAACTCATTCACCCACATGCTCTGTTCCTAGGAGTGGCATCGGATAAGCGGCCATGTTGTCTGGCACGGAGGCCATTTGGTCAGGCTGCGTTCCACGTGCCAAAGTCGTGGTGCATGGCCCTCTGGGTACTGCCTCGCCCAAAACTCTTGGTGTTGGAACATGATGCCTATCCCGCACCTCAGGTCCAGACCTGGAAGGCAAATCGCCCTCGGCATTGTCGCCGGTAGTGCTGCGTGAAGGCGCTCCCTCGGCCATGGTGCCGGTAATAGGGCAGAGCCCCTCGGGTGTAGACCAGGTAGAAGAACCTTGCGGTCCGTCAGCACTGATACCGGTAGGATCGGGAAACCCCTCAGCCGTAAGGACGGTAGTTGTGTTAGCCTCGGTACGTGTGCTGGTAACAGAACCCGAGAGATTCCTCCCGCTTCGGAGTTTCCTCAGGAAGGAGTCGCCTGTACGGGGTGCGATGGAAAATAACTGCCCTCCCTTGGGCCTCGATCTCTGCTTGACAAACTTCAAGTCCTCTGACACTGGAGGACCAAGTACCTAGATGACAAAGAAAGACAAAAAGATAGAAGAATCCGGGGAAGAGCGCATGGAATTACATGGCGAGGCCAAACCCAGGAGCACTGGTAAAATTGGCCCGTTCCTGTCGACATGGAAAAGGGGACTGAGGAGTGGCGCCTGTGGGCGGAGTCAGAGGAGTGCATGCTCCCAGGGCCGCACCCCAGAGGGCCTCTAAATTTAAAGGAGAAGGTTTTTCCGGTGAAAAAGATTTTGTCTCCCGTCCCTAGGAAGGGACGCCCATACAGTATGGGGGAAAGGGGACAGGATGTAAGAGTATACCCTGGGAAATGGGGAAAGTAACACAGCATCCTGCACAAAACCAATATGAGTTTGAAGAGGAAACGAGATATGAAAAAGAGCTTAGAGAAAACCGGCACTTGAACCACATATCAAATAAAGCACAACAAAGCTAAGTAAAAGGGTATGCTGAGAACCACAGACAAGCAAGAAGAACTAATAAGGGAACCCCAAGAGAAAAAACCCAAAGAAAACAGAAAGCCCAATAACCCAATTAAGGAACTGAAGAGTTTGATCCAAGAAGTTACAAGAGACTATTTTCGGATTACTAGAAGATCCCTCAGGAGAAAGGAATCATTCTGCAGACTTATGTTAGTTTTCATAGCGGTAAGGTCAGAAAAGGGTAGTTTTGGACAGCGGACTTATTCCTTTTGAACATTTTATGACTAACTGACTAGCACCTTCGGCAGGGATCACCCATAGAGATAGGGAAAGATAGGCATTGTCCTTTTTCTTTAATAAAATAATAGACTTGTCCTCAGTGAGTCCATGTCCTTCTGTTTCGCCACATTATACAACACTAAGAAATGTTGGAAATGAACAATATTTACTCTGGGAATCAATTCCACCCCCCTTCTTGCGGGGAGTGAGAGCAGAGTGTGGTGGGCAGGGCTGGGAGGCACTACTTCGGCGGCCTGTTTCTCTCTGCTGCCATTTGTTGCTGGCAGTTTAGGCACAGTTGTCGGATCAGATGGTCCACCCCCTATATGTCGCGCCACCACATTTTTGTCTCTCCAGGTTCACTGTGCCGGTTCCCAACCAACTCACAAGACACTTCTCGGGCGTCACTCTGTCTCTAATTTAGGAGATGTTACTGCAGTCTCCCAACGGCCAAGTTCACCCTTACAGGCTTCAACACGGCCCCCTCGCTCGCCAGGTTCCCCTTCTGGATATACAACAGCTCTCAGCATACCAGAACCGCACAGGCAATTGCCGTACTGGATAAAGGGCAACAAAAATACCTTCCCCTTCTTTGCTGTTCATTTTAAATAGCGAAGATGACCCCATTGGGTACGTTAGTCCAACTGACAGCAGCTGATCAAGCCATCCTCCTGCTTGATTGTAGCATTCTCAAGCTCTTCTTCATCCCTGTACCTATGACATCAGGGTGGTTTGATATTTTACGGTAACACATAGTTTGGACTTGAGCTCTTGGTAAGAAGGTTCAGACATTAACATCAGCCTGCGGGGTTGGGGTTTAAAGGGGCCATGTCTACAAATCTCGTCCTTATCCCCAGGAGGGGTGTTCCTCCCACATGTTACCACCCCTAGGGCGACTATCTGTTAGCGGCCACACCACCCTAGACACAAGGAAGGGGGCTCCCTCTTGGGGAGAAGTGACGCCATTTGAAGGATCGTCACAATTGCCATTCTGCAATAAGTGTGTTCCTCTTCCCACTCCTTCCAGAAAATGGTTTGACTAGAGTTGTCCTACTGTTCCGTCTATTGCTGGATCTATGCCTCCAGGGACCTCTCCATGCTCTACTTCTCTTCCTTTCAGCTTCTTCATTCTATGCTGGTGTCCCGTTCCCCAGCATCTGGCCTGCTTGGCACTCTCCTCAACGCTTTAATACTCCTTTCCTCCAACCTCTGCCCTCTTCTTCATGTTCTCCTCCAACCTTTGTACTCTTCCCCACCTCTTTCAAATTGTCCTTCTCCAACATCTTCTGTCCTCTCCTGCACCTTCGGTGCTCCATTTCCACCTCGTGCACATTCATCTCCCTCCACACACCCTCCTCCTGCACCTTCAGTTCTCTGTCCACATTCCCTCTCTGCACCTCCATTTCACTACGCCTGCCCACTTCACTGCTCAAAGCTACCCATACTCTGTAATCCCTTTTCATGGCTTTGATAGGAGGGGGGTGTGTAGGTGCGTGTGTAAGGGGTGCGTGTGTATATGTGCCTTCCACCCTGTAGGGCTAGCCTTCAATAGGCCAGTCCGCCATCTTCGACTCTCACACATGTGCAGTTAATGCAGATGCAGCGTTCACACATCTGAGCGGGGCGGGTACACACTCTGGGCTCAGTTTGTAGGCTGCTTCTCCCACAACTGTGACCTCTGTTAAAATAATAGGTTGGTTATTCCTACAGTTTCCTTGAAACTTTCCTTTCCCTCGGGTCTGTCTGGCTGCAGGCCATGGCATTGCTCTACCTCGCATAAGGATCAATTTAAAAGGCCAGACGTTCCAGTTTCCATAGCACTTGTCCCTTCTTGCAGGTCTGCATGACCGCGGCTAAAGTTTCTATCAGACATATGAACTAAGCACTGCTGGTACTCTGTCAGCTCCTTTTATCTAACACCCTCCCATGAGTTTGCTTGATCGCAGGATACGTTTGATGGGTTTGCCCTATGTAGAGGCTGAATCAGAGGTGCGTGCAGCAGTAGTAGACTTCTAGTGGCAGTCCTGTGGTCCAGGCCTCTAATCTTGTGAAGGGGGGAAATCAATTCCTCCCCATACCACTTTAGGGCCCCACAACGGAGCGTGTGGTTGGCCCCGGTCTTTTGAGTCACCCACAAACACAACCTTAGGACCAGGCAGGAGACATTGTCACAACTATTACGTGACATATCCAATTTCGATGTAAAAAGAATGAAACATTAATATTTTAAGACAAAATACACACATGGTGAGTTGTATGGACAAGAGCATGGCCCAATATTGCCATTAAATTTAAGTATACGCTATATTTATAGGGTTTTATCACTCTTACTTAACGAAGCTAATCATATTAACCCACGTTCAATCTACAGAATAGAACGAACAAATGAATACAAAAGCACTTTTGGGGAGGTATCTCCATACATGCGCAAACACTTCGCCAATGTGCAATCGCATTAGCGTCAATGCAAATATGCCTGTGCTGTATTTCCTCTAATCCTTATTTGAATGCTCATGGGTAAACAGTATTGGAGTATGTGCAGTGATTGCACCAGTGCAAAAAATATTTTTACCAATGTATGATAATGCCGCTCCTGGCGTCCACAGAACGTTTTATAAAAACCCCTAGCAAAGCAAGATAAAAGTGACATGGCACATAAAGCGACGTACTGACTACACTGAAAAAAAGATGTATAGGAAATGCATTACATTGCTCAATTAAACTATTGTTTTCATTTTATTTCCAACATGTCTTGTTCTCAGTCCGAATATAGTTTCCTTAACCAAGTAAAATGCAACCATTCGTTATTAAACGGACCTAAAAAATAAGAGAAGCTACACCTTCTTAAGATGAAAATAAATGGGCTCATTAGAAAGCAGATGAGCAGCGTTTTAATTCCTGCTTTGCGTTTGACTCCCAAGTTTGTTTAAAGCTGGAAAGCATTCACATTGCGGCAATGAATACGGGAACATATGTGATTTTTTTTAAATGTGCCCTTTGACTGTCAATTTCTCCCAAACAGGTGTTGGCTAAATGATTATAAATTGGCCTCTGGATGCACCTCTGCAACGGAGCAATACAGTCCCGGTGATAATGCAATTAGACCTAAAAACATCAGGCTGGTGAATGCTTCCCATCTGTCTGGCAATAATGTTTAGTTAACAGCAGTATTTAAAGAAGCACCTTCAACTTGCGCATCAGTGCTTTTTTTTTAGGTTTTGAGTGAGCGCAAAACTCTGCGTTCAAACAAAGGCTTTGGAATCCTAAGTAGTGAGCTGAGGAAGTAAAAACATGCCCTCTCTCATTCAAGCTGATTGGATAATTGTCTGCCAAATAATTGTGGATTATGTGTATTTTTATTTACTCACATTGTTTTCATATTTCATTTTTTAATGATGGATACCTAAAATGATGTGGCAGGATTAAAAATAACCGATTCCAAAAAGAAAAATCAATGCAGTGTCAACTACAGCATCATTGTTTTGTCGTTGCTATATTACAATACGGTAGATCCTAAAGCAAGATGGATGCCTTGAGAGAGACATCAACATGCTCTCGTTCGATATACTAGGGTTCAGTGCCAGTGCTCAACGTTATGGGACCTAGAGGGACAGTCTCAACCGCACATATAATGTTGTGTGGATATCCTTTATGGACGAATATGTTAAATAAAAATATATCAAGATTATACCATATTTTTTAGGTTCAGGACATAGGGCGCTTTTATGAAAATAAAATGTAAAAAAATCTTCTAAAGAAGATAATAAAGAGACTAGACCAAATAAATCTGACATTCTGTTAAAGAAGGCAAGTTCTCTCAGAAGTGAAAATCCAATGGGTGGTAACAAAGGGAATACTTTTCTGCCATTGCATGGCAAATTATTGATATTGACTAGTCATATAGCACAGAGCAGAAACAGAATGAGTCCTTGCGCTCCTGTAATAGGTCAATGAACTCCGACCCCAGAAGGGTAAAAGACAAGTCAGCCCTGTCAAACTGGAAGTCATTAGTTGCAGGTTGCTCACAGATGTCTACAGCCAGTGATCGGCTAAATGACCTTGCTTAGTCACTTATAAGCCTGCTTTTTCCTCAACAAGGTCTTCAACTGAGCCTCAACTCTAGCGAAAAGAACACGAAGTCAGGGCCGGAAACGTTTCATTGATTCATTCGAATACAAAATCTTAGAGTGATGCAGACAGATCAATTTTAAGAAGCTACACATGTTTAAACGCCTACAAAAGACCTGCGACTAACGATGTAAGCAACACAGTAAAATGGTGTCAAATTATCTCCAAAGGGAATCGTCAATCCCAGGTATAAGGGAGCATTTAATAACTACCTCAAGGGTCTTCTCCACTCTGGAAAAGACAACAGTCTAATTTGGTGCTAATTTGATACAATTGTCTTTAAAATCAAAAGACTCAACCTGAAACCATCTTTTGTTTTATGATGAAACAAATGTTAGCGTAGCAAAAAAAAAAAATAGGATCATGAAGTAATTACCTCAGAGAGCGCACCTTAGCACATGAACACAATTAACGCATTGATTTCCTTTCACGGTCTCATTTGCATATCCGCTGTTCATTCGCATGTGCCACAAAAGGAATCGCTGCTGCTTCTTCCGCCTACTGTAGCATCTATGGTAGACAACACAACTGTTCATTAAGCCGATAGGCTTTTTCGTAAGGACCAGCCTCATCTGTTCTTCTGTTCCCGCATCATAATGAAACACACTAATGGCAGCTTTGGTGTACCAGCTTGAGCTAGAGCAGCACTTCAGTGGAGTGGGGTTGCAGGCGCACAGTGGCCCTTCGTGTGGGAAACGGACACAATTACTTCTAATCCTCATCACTCCTTGGTTTTCTTAAAGTCTTTCAGCTAATATTTAAACTGCAAACAATAACTTCCAATAAACACTTGCTATGGGGACATTTGTACATATTATGCTCAAGAAAAATCATATTTTAGGGTTAATGGATTTTCACAATTATTTCGAAAAATCTACAAATTATGAACAAAAAACAAAGTCACAGAATCCATGATCTGAAGCTGTGAAGGAGCACAATTATTTCTGCAGAAACTCCTTACAATATACACCAAAATATTACACAGAACAAGCAGGAGAAAGTGGTACACTTCAAAAATACCACATGTTCTCCAACAAGTTATATAGCACGATACTCAGAGTCTGCAATAAACAGTTGTTTTTCAATTTGGTCAGTTGTAATATTTAGGTAGACAATGAATTAAAAAACATTAAAGTCATCATTAGAGCAGCTTAATACCTAATGTATTAAAAAACTCAGCAGTTGCAATGCAAGGGTGTTGGTTCCTCAGATTTGGGGTTTGTGTGGGGGCATTCCACATGCAAACACAGGAAGTCCATTCGCCTTTGCGTGCTTTCCCATTACGGAACAGAGTTGTGAAAAAAGATGGTCTAACACAAGGAATAATTTATATTTTGTGCCCTCTTGCCCTAGAGGCCCTTTGAGAATGGGCATCAAGCTGACCCACAAAAAATGTTTGCCGGGGACACTCGTACAGATTGTTCATGCAGTTTTGGTTTGTATTCGCAGCGCGCATTTGCACATGGTGATAAAGAGAGGGTACCCTGGCACCAACGAAGGTGGGTGGAATGGACAACTGTATCCACCTTTGGTAGGTGCCCAGGCGGTTCACCCAGTAAACTAGAACAAAATGCTGCTAAAGAACACTGCTCTCTGAAAGTGCCTAAGTCAACTCTGCAGGGCTTCTAAAAGTGACGCCGCCCAAGCTTTTCTGTGATGCAGCAAACAACCCTAACATTTGGCAGGCTTAAGGGAATTCCCTTAGCGACCGCGCTGTTTGGCACTACAGAAATCTTATGTAGTAGTGGGTCTAATATTAGGCCAAAGCAGACATACTCTACCACTAATGAACATTGACTTATACAACCATTTCTAAACTTTTTGTAGCACTCTATTTCCTGTAAGAGCGAGCCCTTACCTACATACAGTGCAAACAGGGATTCCTTTTGGGAAAATTGCATTCCCTTTAGAATAAACATTCTCTTTTGGACACTTAACCCACTTGCTCAACCTCTGTGCCTTGATGCCTAGGTGTAGCCTTAACTCCCCATGAGAGCTTAACTTCCTGGACAGGTAGCTGAGAAGACCTGAAGAAGACCCCGTGGGTTGTGCTTCCGGGGAAGTCGGGTACTCAATGGAAGGGGAAGCAGACGGCTCTTCAGATATAGAATTTACATCTCGTCAGCACTTTACTATAGCGGATTAATCCTGCCTCATATACCGATTATCTATTCAGTGTTTATTATCCACTCCTAGTCCTGCTTCGCTTATATACTGGGTAAAGCTGCTGCACCACAAAGTCCCAACTATAACATTGTCATTGGTCGGGCCAAAAATAGCTATAAAAAAAGACTTGGTATACACAATAAATCTGTCTTTTTTTTATCATTCAATTGAACCGCAGGCCTCCCCTCGCCTCCCCATCAGTGCTTTCAGCTCGGTGGCACTAGAAGCCAGTAGCAAAACTTTAAGAAGCTGGTCTTAAATTGCAATTCATGGACTTTCCTATGATCAAAAAGACTTTGGAAATGGGGGTAGGGTGAGTATTCCCATTTAAGGACACCTTTGACTTCTACAGCCGCTGTAAACGCTTAATGTTAAGGTCTCAGCCTATAGATTTCGCTACACTTTTCCCCAACTACAACATGCCTATGCTACTTCTGTTTCTTTTGGTGGCTGAGAATTGCCAGAGTGCTAGCCTTAACAATGTGCAACCGTTAGAGTAAGCGTACCTGCAAGTTGGAACGAGACAGCAGTGCCCTAACTGTGAACTAGCTTAGCTTTTAGGTGTTAGATCTGGGGTGTCATCTTCACCCACTGTGTTAGTGTGTTTCATAGACTAGGACAAACTCCTACATAGAACAATGTGACCCATTTCACCAGACCAGCCTTCAGGGTAAGTTCCTCACATTCGACCCCTCCTGATTTTGGGATCCCTCTCTTTTTCCACTTTCCCTTTCAGGCAGAACGTTCCTCAATTCAAACCTTGTCGGCCACATTTCCCTCCCGGTGCATTTTGCACCTGATCTTCTGTGGATTGGAGTTCTTGGTAAAGTGACCCTCAATCACCCTTTAGTGGCTCACCCCTACGGGCACTGAGGGGTGAGCTGCCGGAGTGAGGTTCTAGTTGTGGCACTCAAGCACTGCTCCTGCCACCACCAGGACCTCACTCCAGACGGCTCCAAGTCAGACCAGTGACAACTGCAGTTTATACTATACCATGATTTTTGGCCTACTGTAATTTGTGCTACACCATTATTTCACTCCATGATATCCCACTGTAATTTGTTTGTACAATACTGACACTTTACCCCCTGAGGACCCACAAGAATTCTGCCCCAGCGAACCCGCTGTAATTTGTGCTATGTCATGATTTTGCCCCCCGATGTCCCTGCATAAACTGTGCTACAATTTGATTTTTCTCTCTGGTGTGGGGACCACTGTAATGTTTTCTATACCAGGTTTTGCTCCATGATGTCCCACTGTAATCTTTGGCATGCTGTTATTTTGCTCCCTGGTGTCCCTCTGTTATTAGTGCTTTTTATGGGATTTTCTTTCCCTGTGTGTCACATTGTATGTTTGCCTCCTGCTGCCTCACTGTAAGTTGCAGTACTCCATTAATTTGTTCCCAGATGTCGCACTGTAATGTGTGCTATGCAATTTATGCTTCATTGCAATTATTCTTCCTGGTGTCCCACTGTACTGCTACTTGGAACAAACGTCTTCATGCTCCCCATGTTCTCCCCTCTTTCCTGTGTCCCCTTCACTCCTTTAGGACCAGTTTCTGTGCTGTCCACTGCCAGAGATACCCCCACTGAGTTGTCACCATGGACACGGCGGATGGATGCTCTAAATTGTCCATTGGGCCTGCCACTAACCGCTCCGCACGAACACTCAAATTCTATGCTCAAACACACTATACAAAGGCCAACAAAGCCATTACTATAAGTGGCAATTTAATATCCCTCCAACAGACAATAAAAAAGAGAACACTACAACTCTGAAATCTGTTGGCATACCACAACTCCGGGCAATGGATTCTAGCAACACAAGAACACGAGACTCACCCTGTGCACACAAATGCCGCTATGCTTTAAAGACATAACCCACATAGACTGACCTACATGCAGAGCACATGGTACTTCTGGTTCTCACGCATAAACACACAGCAAATCTATACAGTATTTTTCCCTCTTGCTCCACTTGCTCCACTAACCTATTGCAATTCTTCACATGTAGTATATGCAGTGTGGTGTCCTTGCCATAAAATTTATATTGGAATGACTGAGCGCAAAGTAACCATACGTATAGCGGAACACAGGAGTTGCATTCGCAACCAGAATGTGCAGGCTCCGTTGGCGAGTCATTTTTTGGCAATGCACCATGATGCAGATCAATTGAAATGGACTATCTTGTGGCGATTGGACAGAACCAGTAATGCTGATGCGGACCTCAGAAAACTGTAGTACAGAGAACAGTGGTTGATTTTTCTAACTAGGTCAACAGTCATAGGACTTAATGAAGAAATGAATTGGAGACATTGATTTTGGTTATCCCATAGGTTCTTAGACAGAGGAGGTCGCATTGAGAATTAATGTGGATGGTCGTTTAGTGTCATCAAAGATATACACATTAGTTGTAGTCACGGTGGAGTGCCGCCGCTAGACGAGTGAGGTTACCAGCATAATTAAGACAGACACTATTGTGGGGGACTAGTACTCACAGTTGTGGAGCAAGGTTGTTTTGCCGTTGTGTCGCTTTGATTGCTGCAGCCAGTGAAACGTACGGAGTTCGCGTCGCGCGAGGACATGATTTGTTTTCAAGTGAAACTTGAGACACAATGAAACGTGAGATCGAATGCAGTCACGTGTCGTGTAAGGACATTCTTTGCTGTTACGATTAGACTTGTGATACGCAGCACGTTAGGTTGAATAGAATCACGTGACGAGCTCATGTGACATTAGAGTGGTCATGTGACAAACGTACATACATAAAGAACGCTCGGATACCAATCAGTTATAGAGCGACGTTGCACCGAGTGAGGAATGTGAGACGGAGAGATCAATCACTAGCCACAGGAGGGGTGAGTCCATGGCGCTGTGCCATTCCATATGCGGTGTGTAGTCAGTGACGATGGCGAAAACTGTAGACACAGTGATATGTGAAACCTGAGATATGACGGGTGTTTTTCTGTTACACATCCCCTTAAAATATAGAATTCTGAGCGGCTGACCGTTTTACGCTGTAACGCGTACAGAGAACCACTCCATAAGTAGTTAGCAGCGTATAAAATGGGAGCGTGGTTGCCGTAATTTTTATGTTAAGAAGAATGGGACCTCCCACGAACAGGTATTGATTGCATCTTTGCGGTGAACCTGTCATGATGCCTGCCCCCGGGAAACCAGACCAGGCCCAGCAGCCCCGGAAGCAGGCATCACGCCATTTGGAGCATGCCCAAAAGCCCCAGTTAGGGGCTGTTTGGGTGCAGTCCTGGCGCCAGGCTCATAAGGACAAAGTCAGTCCTGGCGCCATAGGCGCCAGGCTCATTAATGATAACTTACCTAAAGCAGACCCTGCTGCTTACTCACCTGATGCAGACCATGCTGCATGAAGATCTAAGCCAAATGAGGCTTAGGAGGGACTATTTTAATGCAGGGACTATTTTCTTACCTGGGTGGGGCAGTGGAAGAATACTTACCTGGAACTTCTTCCAAAGCTATTTAAGCCACGCCCTGACAGCCACACGTGCTTCGCGTTATTCTGCAGTAGCAGCGTAACGCTCACCGTGCCTGCAGCAGCTTCCAGTCTTCAGCCACGCCCGTCTACACTCCGGAGCTCCTGAACCCTGCAAGGAAAGCAGAAGGAAAGGTTAGAGCAAGAGTTTTATTCATACTCAACTGAATCCTGCATCTTCCCGACTTGGACCTGGAAGAAAGAATCCATTAGACGCTCTTGCCGTGCCTCCTGCAACGCCGCGCTGAACTCACCTGTTGCCATTTTCAGCATTCCTTCACGCGCATCTTCAGTTCGCGGCCGCTCTTCATCACCTATGGACATAATAACAATAAGGTGAGCAACAGAGAGTTATCTAAGACAACAAAGGCAAATATTAAGACTTACGTGAGATCACCGGGGATACTCACCTAATCTCGGGTCGGCGCGACCTCTTCCGCATCTCCACCGCACCCCGGCCCCTATGGGGAAACATTCCGCTACAGACTTACCCGGTTGCGGTAAACGCTTCAATACACGGATCTTCCTCCGAATGGATGCCTGAAAAGGAAAAGACCACAGGTTAGAGCAAGCTTCCCTCTTTATTCCGAAACAGCTTTTATAAACACTTACCTGCGCATCTCTGGTTGCTACGTGAACTCTTTCCAGATCCATAAGGGCAACCTAGGGGAATTGGACAGAGTGAATTCCAGACGTTTTGAACTCTTTATAAATATTACCTCTACGGAGTCAACACCGTCTGCAACTCACCAACTTCCCACACCAGTGAGGCAGCTGGTCATCTACGCGCCCCTGCACTTGAAGCAGGATGGAGAGTTCATCTTTCCAGATTATCAGGTGAGAATCTAAAGGAGTCCCAAAGTAATTCATGGGGAGAAAGTGGGGTTAAGATTAAACCTCACAGGTGGTTAATTCCCCCTTTCTGCATTACAGAATAGTATTCATACGAGCCACACAGACCAAGCTGGGTGGCCCGGTCCACTCGGTCATCTCGGCGCTCCGTGTATCATTGGAAGAAGTAACATCAGGCCGGTCCAGATCAACGCCCCCGTGGACACCAGGTGAGCGTAACAGAACCTTGTGAATGACCAGAATGAACATAATGGCGTCTAGTATGATACTAACCTAATCAGATGCAAATAGCTTAAGATGACCTATGTGAAAGGAGAGATAGGATGAGAGGACGAGAACTGAATGTAATTAGATCTTCTTCATTAGCAGTATATGTTATACTGTCAAAAATTAAAAGCGTTTGGTATATTGTCCAGATGTGATGTTTCACACCATTTTGAGTCGTTTGGCATCTCTCGTGTTTTTCAGGATTTGAGCGGTCAGACTTATTTCCTTGGAAACTCCCCTACTGAAACCGTTGTTGAACTAATTATAACAAAGGATGATACGGTAAGCCCTAGTTAAAGTAAACTTAGGTACTGGCTAGGAAGAATGACAGTGAATTTGTTGATAATGACTGTTGTTCCTTGTTATCTTCCCTCTTTTTGTCTCCCCAGGTCATAAATTGTGTGGCACAGAGTTAGTGGTGCACAGCTAAAAGTTCTTTTAAGATTGGATCTACCTCATGCGAAGAGATATTGTTTAAGGGCACAGATGGTCCCCCTGATGAAGTTCTTTAACACTTTGTCAAACTGAATGGTTTTGAACGAAACATGTTGGGCAATGAAGTATATTGTGATCGAGTTACAATATAAACAGTATTCCGATTTTTCAGATACCTATCCTCCCCAAGGTAGCATAGATGGGGTTAGGAGCACACTCAAAAGATAGATGACTTGGGAACTAATGAGCTACCGATCATTTGGTCTCTTTTTGATTAAGTGTTACCCTATTGTTGTACATGATTAAGTATTGTATAGGCAGGTGATGCAGGGGAGAACATGACAGAGGTGATTTGCATATGAGAATTGTTTTAGTAGAATTTTTGTAAAAAGGTTTTTATGTATTTTTACAAATTTTAATCAATGATGTTTTATAAAGTTGAGTTGATTTGTGTGATGTTTATGAAATTAAAACGTGATTTATAAATGTTAATTTTGACTGAGTGCCTATTTGTTAAAAGCACTTAGGTGTTGACTGACTTGGATGATAGAAGAGGGAGCAACAGGGTGACATGGTTTGACCTTTGGTGTTAGGATTGTCCCGAATTTGCATTTAGGAGCCTGGTCATTACGTCTTTAAATTGGCTCCATGTCTCTAGATGGTGTTTGTATTGTACCATTAACCTATCACCCTTCCCTTTCTGATTCACCAGAGCACATGAAGACTATGCAAATGGCAGCAAAGCGAACAGTCTATATGTCATACATATTCAAGCAAGTAAAAAAAAAAATCGCAAACATAAACATCTGTCTGATGTGCATGTCATACGTGATGATGTGTTAAATGTGTGTTGTTTTCACTACCGGCCAGTGGTAGACAGGTGGGGTAGCCTATGTCCTTGTTTTTCTTAAAGTGATTTATAGCAAAGCAATACTATTTCCATGCGCTCAGTATGACTTGTAAGATACTATAGTATCCTCAATGTTAAGCACCCATTTAAGATCTGTGACCAAATGTCTGGAGGAGAAACTCTTGTTCAGACCCATGTGCAGTAGTCATCACGCTTATGAAAGAGTAAATGTTTTCTTTAAAAACCCAACAAATTCACAAAAGGGTCTCAGACTCAGTGTATGAAAGAAATAGAGCCACCATCCACCAAAAGGAAGGTCTGAGGAGGCATGCCCCCCTGGCTTTGGCGGAGGGAGCTCATAGGAAATGACCTACATAACAATATGGATATTTAGAACAAATATGTATTTAATCTCAAACAGAACGCCTTGTTTTTGCATGCAATGCTTGAAATCATGGCAATTAAAATAATACCAATTTGACTGCATCACGAAAAGACTTTAATTTTCGTTTTGCCCCCACATGACACCCCCTGTGTCTTTTAGCATGCTTTCTCTTGGCTCAGATTAAATAGAATTTCTAACTAGCAAATCGACAGTGGTAGCTACTTTAGGTCGACGTAATGGACAAAATGTTTATGGTAAAAGCTAAACTTGCAGAAATGGGTCCAATTAGCATCCAGAGAAATTTAACAGGGAAATCAGCAGTTTCCAACCAGATTCTCATCATAAATATAAAATCAATTTAATGGCCTTAGCAATAGAGGGGATAAAGCTTCCGTAGGAATAAAGGGAAGACAGCAAACATTCTTTATCCGCTTTTGATTCATAATAATAACATACTCTTTACACATTTCACTACCGGGGAGTGCCCACATAATGACAAAAACGTGGGTTTTATATGCCTACAATCGAATCCCACATGTGGGGTTGAGGAGCCATGCAGAGAAGCACTACACACATACATAAATTAGCCAGTAACTTAGCTCTGTGAATAATGCACAAGCCTTTCTGTGTGAAACCTGCAGTCACAGGGTTGAATCCTCAAACTACAAACTCAGCCTCCTATCCTCCCAATGTCATCATTTTAAGCAGCGTTAAACTCCTTAGTAATATATGGTGTTCAAAAGCTTAGCTGGGAGAAAATCCAGCATGAGGTCCTAATCAAATGGGATCAGCATAGTTGGTGCAGGTATAGTGGCTCAGTATTAAAACATTTAGCGTCGTAAAATTTACACTAAGATCCTGGCTAACCGCATTGAACACCTGATGCCGACCCTAATTCACCACAACTAAACGGGATTCATTAAGAACCGACAAACCCACGATAATCTACAGAGGATATGCCACCTACTAGAAAAAGTAGATAAGAAAGGGGACCCTGCAGTGCTGGTCTCGCTGGACGCGGAGAAAGCATTTGACAGCGAGGAATGTGCATACCTCTTCAACACCCTGCGAACAATGGGATTTGGACCCAAATACATCACAATGGTGCAAGCTAACTAGGCGAATCCCAAAGCCAAGCTGCTGATAAATGGGCAACTCCAGAGGGGCACTAAGCAGGGCTGCCCCTCTCACCCTCCTCTACACCATACACCCGGAGCCCCTCTTGACACTGATCTACCTACAACAGCGATTAAGGGTATATATTTTGGAGCAGATGTACACACATTAATGGCCTATGCGGATGACATGCTCCTTACCATCACGGACACGGTTCGTTCACTCCCTGCAGTACTATTGGAACTAGAAAGATTTGGCCAGACCGCCAGACTAAAAATCAACGTCCCAAAATCAGAACTTCTAAACTTATCAGTAGAGAGAGACAAATTAACCAGAGCCAAGTAAGTGACAACTGAAGTGGGTTCCCAAAAGCATCCGAATCCTGGGGGTATCTATAATGCGTTCATTGGGGCAACTGTACAAGGCAAATTTCGAACCCCTTCTCAACCAAACCCAACTACAAACATGGACCCCACTTACGATAACGTGGTTGGGAAGAGTCAACTCCATTAAAATGGATAACCTACCCCGGATTCTTTATCTATTTCAGGCCCTCCCTATCAAGGTGCCGCCAACTTTCTTCTGCACCCTAAACACAATGATACCCAAATACATTTGGAAAAACAAGCCCCCTCGAATAGCATTGAAAACCTTAATTCTCCACACAAACGGAGGGGGCCTGGGTCTCCCTAATTATCGAGAATACTATAGGGCAGCACAACTACAAGTGATAAAAGACTGGTTCGCAGAGAACACAGATAAAAGGTGGGGGCAGATGGAAAGAGCGCTAGTAGACCAGCGGATGGGGGAAAAACTGTGGCCGGATAGACCACGGAACATTCACTGCAGTGAGAACACAAAAATCGTGGAAGACACTTGGCACCATGCAATTAGACAACACCACATCACAACCTTTCCTTCTCCCCTCACCCCAATATTCGCCAACCCCCAGTTTACACCAGGCATGCATCAGGCAACATTCACAAAGTGGGTAGGAGCGGGCTGCATCAAATCCCGCGATATGTTCCAGGGAAATGACATCAAACCCTTTATCCAATGTAAAGAGGAATTGGGCCTACAGGAATCGCAACCGGTTCAGTTCTTTCAAGTGCGCCATTGGCTGATGCCCATCTGAACAGACTAGCCGCCACACGACCCTTGACACTGTTGCAAACATTTCTAACCTCTAACCCAGGAGAAAAACACTTGATATCCAACCTACACACATTTCTTATGGATGAGCCCCAACCATCCAGTCTCCCCTAACAACTCGGATGGGAACAAACTCTGGGAGCGCCCCTTGAGGGAGAAAACTGGACCTCCTTATGGTCCGATATCCCACGGCTGACACGGTCTCTCCAAAATAGAGAATTCTGGCTAAAAATAATATTCCAGTGTCACTTTACACTCACACGACTACATAAAATGTCTCGGTCCATTTCAGAGAAATGCTGGCGGGGTTGTGGGAATACGGGGGATTGGCTACATATATGGCTGTCCTGCCCGAAAATGCAAGGATACTGGGGGGAAGTGGAGGACACATGCAAAAGATATTTAGCCTCACTAACGAGAGACCCTTAGCTGATACCCTTCTGGGCTTGGCTGGGCCAGACAACAGACTTTGAACGAAATATTGTCGGAAAGCCTACACAATTCTCAGGATAGCAGCCCTGTTGGTAATAGCCAGGAAATGGAAGTCCGCAGATCCTCCACAAGTACTGGAATGGACACAGAAACTGTGGGACTTCGTTTCAATGGAATGGGTTACATACGCAATCCAAGGAGAGCAAAGCAAATTTACGACACAATGGACAACCATATTGGACTTTCTCCACAGTGAATATTTTTAACAGTACTGCCCACACAGACTACACCTGCTGGGGATATCCTGAACTTTTGTCGACGCTAGATCTTCAACTATGCCATCCGTGTAACTGGTGGTAGAGGGGAGCGCGGGGAGGGGGAAGTGGGATTGTTTAAATTTGCTCTGTTGTATTAAAACTCAATATATAGAAATATTTTAAAAACAGTAAAAACATTTAGCTTCTTCCTCCACTTTAACAGTTCTGATTTAACTAAACTACATGCATAGCTTAAGCAAAGCCAGAGAATGATGATAATCTAGTTTCAAATAATAAGCCTGTATTATCATTAAACTAGGAGTTCGAAATGTACATGAAAATATTATCCATTTACCGTTCCTATTGTTTCAATTGCATTACTGAAAATAATCAAGTACGTTTCATGAAAGGAAGATTCCCAGCTGATAACACAAGATTGTTATGTACGGCACTTCTGCACCTGCATTTTGCATAATCAAGGCTACGGTTGCTAGCCCTTGAGGGGATTCATTAACATAGTCAAGGCAGTATATTTTACTTTCTAAAGCTGATTTTCTCAAAAAGGGTTCTATTTCCAACATATTTGTTCTTCACTGGGGTTGCTCTATCTTAAATCACTTCTTGACTTATTTCATGAATCCAATACATTCCAGGGTATTAGAATCAATGACGTGACTCAATAGTCTATGTGGATGACATGCTGCTTTGGATCTCAAATCCAACCAGCATTGACCATTGCATTCTCTCAATTATTTAACATTATTAAACATTTTCAGATTACACTGCAAACCTGAACTAAACAGTTACAGAAATGGAAAACATCCCAAATAATTGGCCTTTTTATTGCTCAACTCCATTAACTACCCAGAAACTATGTAAAGCAATAGTATATTTTGCACTAAAATAAAATATACAATTGAAATATGTTCTCCTTTGTATCTTAGTTGGTGAGGGAAGAGTATAAGCTGTGAAACCTTGTTACCTCCAAATTATTATACCCGTTGTCACTCCATTAAAAAAATCTTGAATCCATTTTTAGAAACATTGATTAGTTTATCCTGAAAGAAAACTTAATTTAACAAACCATAAAGTTTCCTGATTTTAAGCATCAAAATAACTTGTTAATCAGATTTGATTGTCCAATAGATCATTTTAAAACCATGAACTATGTTCCACAATTGTCATTTATCCCTGTACATATTTCCTCAACTCTAACCCAAAATAATTCTGCATATAAGAATGTGGCTTCATTCATTAGAGCTGCAATCAAGTACTACTAAAATATCACAATGTATTCAGAACCTCGTTCAAATTTACCAAAAACATCTCTCTATGGAACAGTACCTTATTTAAATTTCAATAAACAAATACTGAAATGTATGGCTTAAAAGTAATCATTTTCATTTGAGTGAATCTTATTTTGACATAACTTCCTTTCAATTCGGCAATGGCACTATAGATGTAACCTACCTTTCGATCAATATGATAAATATTGCATTCTAAATAATTTTTTTGTTGTGTCCCTTCATAATTTTAGCCACGAATCATTTATATCAGAAATGGAATTGTCCAAGAACATGGAGAAGATAAACAATTATACTGCTTCCAAAGTGTATAAAACATGTTTATTTTCAGTAAAAGTGTCTCTAAATATTCAATATATAAGAAATAGCAATGAATACATTTCAGTCACAAAACTACAGGGAAAGTGTTTGGTGTTTAAAATACCGTAGTTTTCTTCCTATGTCTATATACAAATAATCTCTTGCGCTCTGATGCTTTTTAAAACCCTTAATGTTCAAAGCAAACCTTAATGATTGTGTTAAGTGTTAGCATTTAAAGTCTGCCCTTGATAGTGCACATAAAATTAATGCATTTTGGAAATAAGTATGGAATATTGTTGAATTTGTTAAATGTTAATATAATTTTGAACTCCAAGATGGCTGCCGACACTAGTTAGATGTGTCAACAGCAGCTCCCGAGCCCAGGCCAAGCACAAGGCGGTAGGCCATCCCCAGAGTGCAGGCGGAACGTCTATGAAGTAGAGCGGTCCCCAGGGGGAGCTCTGAGAAGTCTGGGTGAACGCCAAAATTGAGGGGTCAGGCAACACCAGGCAGAAGGAGGCAATTGTGCTGCGGCCGCGAGATCTAGCACAGAAAGCAAGGGGTGTACGCAACCCAACTCAGCGAGGGGTGGAGAGCCGTGGCCGTGAGATTTGGCTCGGCAAGTTAGCAGAGGTCTCGTAATGGCATCGACAGGAGGACCGCAGTGGAAGCAGTGAGGCGCTCATCAGCAGCGTACCACACATCGGAGGATGGCAGAGTAGGCCCCAGGAGAAGAGCAGTGAAGGAATGCGTTTCCATCCAACCCGGCAACCATGCAGGAACGGGATTTCACAGAGGTGCTGTGGAGCTGGCATGAAGGAGCGGTGACAAGTGAAAGGAAAAAGGGCCCCCAGAGGAACGCTACCGCAGTGAGTCGAGGGGGGGGGGTTTGTTCCTGTCCCGGACCCAAGGGACCACTGCATGGAGTAGTGCCCTGGAGAAGGGGCATGCATGGTACTCCGAAGCCCCAGACCCGACCCTCACACCTGCCAAACACAGGGAAAGTTGCAGAGAAGGAAGTGAGGAGTGTGCAGGCAACAGGGACCAGAACTGGCCCAGTTCCCATCAGCACAGGCCTCTCTGGACGCTGGGGACCAGAGGCAGTCCATAGCCACTACAATAAAGGCACAGAGTCCCAAATAGGGAAGGGGAGAGTACACCGGAGCCCATGGCCCACCACCTTAGCATTAGAAAACGCTGCAACGGCGAGGAAAGAAGGGCACAAGGAACCAAGAAAGAATCGGCTAAGATCAAGGCCGGCGAAGGCCACACAGGCCCTCTAGGACCGGGGGAAGCAAGTGGACATTACTCCTAAGGTGGGGGCACCAAGGCCCAGAGACAGGGTGAAGGACAGGGGTCAACGCAAAAGGAGGGGAGAAGGCCCCCACTCCCTAAAACAGCACTAATTGTCAGCGTGGTGCATAGCCTAATCTAACAAAATAAAGGAGGAGGAAGGGGCTGGGCCCAGGGACATAAATGATTTCTAAAGTAAAGGGCAGAATAACGAAAGCATCCCCGCTACGAGGGCACTGCGGGCACTCTCCCAACTATGTGGCCAGCCCTTGAAACAAGAGACCTGGGAAAGAACAACCCGGAATGCTCAACGGAGCGCAAGAACCCCGCAGCAGGAGAGCTATCGGGGCCGATAGCGAGACAAGACCTCCATGGCAAAATGCTGTCCATCCAGGCGACCTTGGCCAAAACGTTTCAAGAACAATTCCAGCTAATGCGTTCTGACCTCAACTCAGCGATGGTGGAAATGAGGCAGGATGTGGGCCAGCTAGGGGAAAGAACGGACCTACTGGAAAGAGGCCTGCAGGAGGTGTGCAAATAGCGAGGCCATAGAATGCCTAAATGCAGCAACGCAGAACCTGGAGTTGCAAATGGATGATAAGCAGAATCAGGATCTGACGAACGGCTGAAGACAGGATGCTACACGCAGGTAAGATTCCAATAACAAAGTTCTTTTTCTCTCTGCAGGCACGCAGTTCCAAGAATAGCTGGCATCAAAGAATACTGGAGGCCCAACTGGACATGGTGAGCATTACGCTGCAAACAGCAGAATAACGCAAAGCGTGTTCTGCTGTTTGGGTGTGGTTTAAATAGTCTTCAGGAAAAGTAGTCCAGGTAAAGTAGTCCAGGTAAAGTAGTCCCAGGCCAACCACACCCTAAACACTATACCGCATAGCTCAGTTCTTGGTAACTGAGCTATGTGAGTGCCTCCATGTTGACTGGAGCCCCCGCAAGAAAGTAGTTCCAAGTAAAATAGTCCCAACCTAAAGATGTTCTCCATAGTGATTATGAGCCTGGTGCCAAAGGCGCCAGGACTGACTCCAAGAGAGGCTCGGGTGAGATTTTAGGGCCTTTAAGGCCATAATGGAACCCCGATACCTGGTCCTACCTGGCAGGCTGCCTTGCCAGTGGGGGTCAGGGTTAGGGATCATGACACTACTACAATCAATACGGGAGGCGGAGGAGATTCATGGTATTCCCTTCAGGGGTAAGCACATAAGGTTGCAGCATTCGCTGATGATATGCTCCTGTCACTCAACAGACCTAGAGAATCAATAAATGCATGTAGGGGGCTGCTGGGAAGATTTGGGGAAGTAACAGGATTGTGGGTTAACCTCAACAAATCCTAAACTTAACGGTGGGGAGGGAAGAAACAGTTAAAGGCATCATTACCTTTTATATGGAGTCCAGGGAGGATCAAATAACTTTCTCAGGGAATTGGGGAAAGTAACGAGAGAATTCATATGGGAAGTGAAGAAGCCACAAAATTAGCCGTCATTTATTGATGGCCCCCAAAGAGGGAGGGCGAGTTGGCAATCCTTAACTTCCAACAGTACTACGAGGTAGCACAAATGCGGGTGATAGGAGAATGGTTCTCCTTCTCCGGGACCGAAGGGAAGCAATGGGTCACGATGGACAGAGCTGTAGCACAACACGACCTGAGGGATGTGCTGTGGCTGCCATGACTGCTCAGGCCGAAACACCTGTACATGAGCGCCATAACTAGGGGTGTACCGAACTTCGGCTTTGAGTAAGTATTCGGCTGAATTCCAGCTGAAAAAAAGCTATTTGGCTATTGCCGAATACTTTGTCATTCTCATTTGAATAAAATGCAACAAGAACTCAGAAAGGCAAATATAGACTTCAGTTTGCAAATGTGAATAGAATTAGACCAGACACTTCGCCACAAGACCAGACAAATTGCTTTCACACAGCTGTAAAATATCTTATATTGTAATATGCTCTTTAGGGCATGTTTTGTTACAGATGCTTAGACATAAAAGGTGTTCACCTTTTATACTTAGCCAGCAACAATACAGGAACATCTTTTCTTTTAGCGATTGTTTATATGCAATGTGCACTTTCTTCAGTTGGAAAAGACAAACTGAAAAATGTGCATATTTCAATTTCGGATACATTAAGTTCCTGTCGTGTCACTTCCTATTGCGTACGTCATAGTCCCCCTTTTCTTTTTTTAGGGAATTGAGTCCTGAGTTTAACATTATCTGATATTTTATCAGGAATGATAAGGTGCATATGTTTGTGTATTGGCAAGAAGGAGTGGCAAGGATAAGTGAAAAGTGAGCAGCATTTGTTCCTATGGGCCAAGCCCATGGAGAAACATTAAGAATCCACAATAGGTAGTGGAGACTAGCAGGGCTTGGTTATGTCAGACAGAGTAATATGCCCCCACCTAGCAGGCCTCTCAAGAGCAATTTATGTTGGGTAATCTCTCCAGTTCCAAAGTGGCCAAGTGTGAGACAGCGGGTAAAGATAGGTGGGAGGACTCTCTATGAGACAGTCAGAGAGTTATGCTTTGTTGGTGGAATTTGTAGGATGCAGAGTTGGGAGAGTCAGAGAATTCCTGGGATGGGCCAAATCACGGCCGAGTCTTGGAGCACGGCTTGGCTCCAGGTGGCAACCGTGGGCTGAACCGGCAAACTGAGCATTTAAGTCATGGAACCAAAGACACCATTGCTGACACTCTGCCGGCATACAATGCAAGCTCCCATTATTGACATACTGCCTCTCCATCCTGCCTCCCCAACACCCCCACAAACGTCCTACTTGGGGCCGGCCAACCCGAACACAAATACCATACATGGCATTCCACCTCCCACCCCAACACCACAAATCCCCTACCTGGAATTCTGCTTGCCCATCCCTAACATATTAAAACTATATAAATTATACATCCCTCCATGACGTCCCACATCCCCAGACCACGAAGGGAGGCAACACCCTACATCTACTCGGAGCAATCAGACAATGAAGGATACCAGAGCCAGAAACGGAATCTGCTTTAATGAGAAATCAAAAAATAAACTATCAGGTAGTAGTGATTAAATTTCCTTTTTTTCTGCAAAACATAGGACTATTCCTCTGAAATGTTTCTTTTAAAGCGTTTTTAATTTGGTTTGGCTAGTGGCAGCGGGTTCAACTCGGACAAAGCAATTCTCTGATGAGAATGTGCATTTAGGGCCTTTCTGTCCAGTTAATATATGAAAGGGATTTGGATATGTGCTTTGGCTCTCCTAAACTTTAAGCCCCTTCACACGCGTGTTTCTCAAAATGAGCATGTTGCTCTTTTGACAAAAATATCAACAGCTGGTCTAGGTGCTGCCAATGTGACAAAGGAACAGAGACGCAATACCTTTCCATCAGCCTGATTGATTGCGGACCATTGTTTACTCAGAAATGGGTGAAGGTCATAATTGCTGTTAAATCACTTCTAGCAGCATTTGAATGCAGGGGCAAGAAGGATAACGGCAGCACTCAGGAGAAGGGGCCAGATCAGACTAGCCCTTTTTAAACAAAGGGGAGTAAACTCTACAAGGGAGCCTTCAGAATGAACACAACTGGACGAGGGAGTAGAAACAGTGCAATCTTGCAAAGCTCACTCTCAAAGCCACCAGAGAGCTGCAGTTCAATATATGGGGCAGACTTTCTTGTACGTTTGCACACCCGTCTATATTTTATATATATTGTTTTGTAGTAAAAATGTGATGCTTGTGAAATTAAGAATGAAAGGCTGCATCATGTGAGAACTGCAAGCCACTCTTATTAATTCAGGGTTGACGCTGCTTTAACACACGAAATTACCCAAGCAGCTTTCTTTACTGCCCAAAGAAATCAAAACAAAACAAAAACAGTACTACACAGGCAAAAAGATAACATTGACAAAAGCAACATCAAATTTGGTGGCAAACTGCAGCAAATACATTGGTTAAAATAGGACTATATTTTGATCAAGTATGAAGTAAATGTTAAAAGTATATTTTAGTACTGCTATAATTTGTTTAATTGTTTTGTTGGTCATCAGAGTTACATAAACTTCCCCATGTATGATCCCGAATTGACATATACACACATATATATATATATATATATTTTTTTTTTTAAATGCAATGAATAGTTAGACCTGCTGTGCAAAATCAATTGTATTAAATGAACGGGTGCTTACCCATTCACCAAACACCAACAGCCTCTCTAGGAGAGTCCTCTCCTTTGTTTGGCCTATGGGGTGGGGGGGCGTGAATAGTTGTGAGAGTTCACGCATTTCAGATCTCCTTGTGTCCTGCACGAGCTGACATGAACCATTTTATACATTTCTAAATGAGCTGCAAAGATGTTTCGAAACGCCACTGCAGCGACTTTGCAACTGGATAGAGAATGCAACATGTCTGATTCACAAAGGCAGCTGCAAATTGCAATATCCATTTTGTTAATTGCAACCTAGTCCTTTTGCATTTATGAAGCCTCTAGTTTGACTGGCACTGGTTTTGAATATGCAACTACCTTCTGTATATTTGGTCCCTTTTTTTCTGGCTTTTATAATTTAAATAAAGATGCTGAATTGATTACAATGAAGAGAAATAAAAGTATAGAATGCATTTAAAGTGGTGCTTTATTTTTTGTTGTAATAAGTGTGTGGTAAGTTTGGAACATGATTTATTAAATAAAGCAACTATTCGGATTCATATTCGGCTTCGGTCGAATAGTTGACAAACTATTTGGTATTCGGCCGAATATTAAATATGCTATTCGGCAGAGTCCTAGCCATAACCAAATTGTTGGCGGACACCTGGGATAAACTGGTGAAGAAACAAAGAATTACGACCTTCCCGTCCCCATTTACACCGATATTTAATAACGGGGACTTCACCCCAGGAACGGAACAGGGGGCTTTTGGGAAATGGCGGAAGGTGGGCTGCAGGACAAGTCAGGATATGTTCTAGGACTGGAAGGTTCAATCCTTTACAGAGTGCAAACAGGAGTTTGGGGTGGATGAGGGGTAGAGACACTGGTATGTTCAATTAAGGGACTGGCTAATGAACGTAGATATTGGGGCAACAGCTATTCGACAGGTCACCCCATTTGAGAGGTTCTTGTTAAAACACGTCCGATCAAAAGGCCTCATATCAAACTTATATAGAATATTGGATGACACCTCCCCCCGAGCTGCTTGGCTATACATGGCGCTCTGTGAGCAGATGACGGGCAGGGAATTGGCAGGGAGGAGTGGGAAAGACTCTGTAGGAGAATACACAAAGCGGCGAGGGCGACAACTCCAAGAAATATGTTATAAGATCCTGTACGGGTGGCACTATACAGCCGCCCGCCTACATAGCATATACCCAGAGGCATCCAAGGACTGTTGGAGGGGATGCGGGGAGGGGGTCAGGGCATCCCACATATGGTGAAAATGCCCCACTATGTAGTCTTTTTGGAGGGAGTTGTTACAGGTGCAGGTTCAAGCTTTTGGGGAAGGAGCTGGAAGATCCACGGAGCGAGTCTTGCTGGGAATGAGAGAGGCAGGGGAAGAAGGGGAAAGTAGGGACAGAGAGAAGGCAAGGGTGGTCTCAACATTGGCAGCAATGGCCCTTATTGCCCAAAAATGGAAGGGAGCAATCTTTCCCACGGTACAAGAATGAGTCCGCAAGGTATGGGAATTGGTTGCGCTGCAGTGGGCCACATATGCAATATATATGCAATGAACAGTGAGACTTTGGCATTTTTGAAAGACGATTTTAGGGCTCAATGGTGCCCCCAATGCCTAAAACCTGTATTAAGTGAACCCCGATGTGGAAACCATGCAAGAGGAAGTGGTTACCGAACCCCTGAGGGGAGGAAAGCTGGATAGGGAGAGGGGGGTAAAAGGGGGTCAGAGGGAAAGTTTAAAATGTTGAAAAAAAAACAAAGATTTTTTTTATGTTCATATCATTTGAACATGTAATAGCTATCCTGAAATTTAACATGCTCACCTATTTGATTTTTGAATCTTGATACTAATTAAATGCAGCTTAACTAACTGGAAAGATGTTAAATAATTAACAGTTCACTGTTGGTGGAGTCGGCTAATTTTATATAAAAAGTTCAATGGTTTCATCACTATACATTTCAAAGAGAATCAAATCACATATTGACATTTGGAAAACCACTCGGAAATGTCTTCAATTGCCTGAAAACCCAAATGTTATGAATTAACTACAAAGCTGTGTGGCTTTGCCTCATCAAGAGTCAAATCTACCCATGCAAGCCTGGGTGGCAGCAGGAAATCAGCAAGTCTCCACCTATTCCCAAATAGATCCAGAAAAAAATGTCAATGAAATTTGCAATGTTGTGACCTCCCCTCCTTTGGCAATGTGATTCGAGGTCGGAAGCACAGAATGTTGGGGCATGAGGAGGAAGCAGAGACCAGTAAGAACAGGTCAAAGGAATCCCCACCTATGTAGTGAAATCTTAAGAGTTAAGAGAATCTTTAAGTTACTCGCTGTACTGACTACTGTACTCTTAATTCTTAGTCCCCCTTCCTCCATACCTTGGAGATGTCTAGCCTACATTTTCGGGACCAGAGATTTCTACAGAAAAGTAATTTTGATAAATGTTTTCATTCGCAGTGGCACACTGTGTATGTGCTCTAATGGCCACCACTACATAAGCCATTGCGCTCTGGCAACCGGTCCGTCTTTTTCCATCCTCGCAGACACTCCTAGCATAATATTAAGATTAGCAGAGATGGAAGGATGTCATATGGAGGAAAGGGACTATTGACTAAGAGTACAGTATTCTGGCCAATACGTTTTACCTACCCATAAGCTAGAAAATCTCTGGGGCTGCCATGCAGGGGTGTGTTTGGGAGACAGGAAGTTGGTCTAAAGTATACCGAAGATCTCCAGGTCTCTCCAGAATAGTGAAAACATGCAGGGACTCCTTATGACTGATGTAAACGAAAAAAGGTAAGCCTCTGAGACAGTGACACAACTGAACTTGCAGAGGTTCACAATTAGGCCAAGGGAGAACAGAGGCACAGGCTAGTCTGCAGGGCCACCTACTATATACAGCTTCTGGGCTTGGAGCTCTGAAGAGCTAGTGGTTGAGCTACAGATAAACATGGATTCCTCGAACCTCACTGAGACACAATGGCCAACACAAGTTTTATAAAAACCAGAGGAACTGACCTTAGGCTCAAAGGAAAGACACTGTAGTCCAACTGTTCGCTGCCCATCAAAATCCTCAGGAAATGTGGATGGGAGGGCCAAACTAGCACATGTAGATATGTGTTCCTTTGGATCCATTGTTGAGATCCATTCCACCGAGTAAGGCCCAATCAGATATTTGCAGGCAGAATCATGCTGAACTTTTATGGTTCAGGTCAAAAGAACAAAGAATGAATACGAAAAGATTCAGGACAATACCCAGGCACACCCAATTTGTATTGGGCAATGGAAAGAACCTGGAGAAGAAGCCTGATCTCCTTTAGGCTCTTGGTACTTCCTGCACTGCCTGAATGTTCAGAAGTCTGCAGATCTCCTTGTACGGTATAGAGGAGATCTGAGCTGGCAAAATCGAGGGTGAGCAGGGGGTAAGGGGAGAAAGTGAACCTGAAGCAATTCCTACCAAAAGCAGCAATCTATTTGTTGATATGTGTATTCAAGCGTTCAGATTAAAGTAAATTCAATCCCCTGCACCCCTCAAGGGGGTGGAATAAACAAGACTGGGGTAATAATTGTTTTGTTTATTGTCCATTAATGGAAGATTGACTCCTTGGGTGCGCAATGCTGATGCTTGGTTCTCTGAAAGCTGAGGAACCGTTCCGGTTGACTGTTCCAGTGATTTTAAACGTTGCATGATCTACCAAGAGACCTGCATATATTATGTTGCTGAATTGTAGGTAATGGCTTAAATAGTGGATTTGTCTAGTGTGAGAAACCTGAGGGTATTCTCACTCCTACTCCCCTTGGATCCTCTACGCAGATGGGCAGGGAAAGCCCCTCGCTTTTAGATCCTGACCCTGGGGGCGCAGAAGCGAGGGAAGTTCACCTGGGTGGAGGGCCCTTGGGTATTGGGGGTGCACTGCCCTTGGGTGAGACATGACACCACCCCCTTTCCCTAGTGACAACCAACCTAACCCTCCCCAACCTTTATGGGCTATTGTAAGCCAATTCCCCTCAATTTTCCACATGTAACACTTGACAGTACTGTGATGAGGAAGAGACCACTAAGAGCAGTGAAGATTACTTCTTTTCAGCACTTTGGTACTGGGACGAGAAAGATTAATACAAGGAGTTCTGAGGGTCAGGCATGTCCCTCTGATTGTGATCAGGCAGGACTAATTGGTGAGCCACACCTGCAACCTGTCAAGGGGATACAGGTGTATAAATGTATAACAGTCAGGCACAGAAAGAGAGGAGCGCGACACAGGGATCAGCGCGTGAGCGGAGAGCAGTGGTGGGACTGGAGCAGCACAAGCCAGGACACCATCAGCACACCCAGTTGACTTGGGGGACCCAAAGCAGATGGGCCATGTGACTTCCCCAAGCCTGGGAGCTTCCAGAACGCAGAGCGAGCAGCAGGAGCTGCCGTGGAGCCGGAGCAGAGAGGACGCTGCCCACATACCGACCAAGGCACTAAAGC
This sequence comes from Ambystoma mexicanum, assembly GCF_040938575.1. Taxonomy (NCBI): domain Eukaryota; kingdom Metazoa; phylum Chordata; class Amphibia; order Caudata; family Ambystomatidae; genus Ambystoma; species Ambystoma mexicanum. Next base: position 984,161,078 of record NC_090928.1, on the reverse strand, counting down.
TGCCGGTGTGCAGAGAGGCTCAAGAAGGCGTGCTTGCCTCGCGCCGGTAAAGCACAAAAGGCCAGTGAGTGTCAAGACGGCAGAGAAGCTCCGGGGCACTCCAACAAGACTGCAAGGGAATACCAGTCTGCAATATGAAAACAATGTGTTCATTGGATACCAAACAGAAGAGAAACTTAACCTTTAACATTTACATGCTCTTTAAATACCGAATTAAAGGGACACTTCAACATTGAAACCAAAAGGTGCACATTGAATCTTGAACTGCATAGAACTTTAAATCTGAAAAATAAAAGTGCGTGTTTAAATACCAAATTGACTTGAGCACATGTGGTACAAACGATATAGCTCAAGCATCAACAACAAGAGTACTAAAAGAGGAAAAGAGCCAACCAGTAAACTTTTGAGAGTGAATGCAGTGTGACAAGGCCACAACTTGGCAGAAGGTGGGGAACACATGGTGGCAGGGCCACAGGGCCAATAAGGATAAGCCAAGGAAGTGCAAGAATACCCACAAAGCCAAGAGGCCAGTAAAAGGAGCTAAGTGAAGGTGACTTGGTGCAGAGGAGCAAGTGCCAAGGAAACCTGTGTTTGTGTTCCAAGGTGTAGTGGGCCGCTGGTTGCATGGCGTGTAATAGGTTTTGTTGGGACTTTACTTTGCAAAGACTATAACAAGTATAGGTGACAGAATTGAAGTCTTGGGGTAGGGAACCCTGAGGCTTACAAGAACCACATTTTTTGTCTTGGGAGAAGAGTCTCAAGACCCCTTTTGCTTTTGAATTGTGTTAATTGAAACTTGGAGAAGGGAACCCCAAGGATTGGTTCAGAACTATATCGTCTTGAATTGGGAAAAGGTACACTTTGAAACTTTTTGATGGAACTTTCTTGTACTTGGGGAAGGGGAACTAAAAGTAAGCTGTGAGCTGCAATAAGCTCAGAACTCTGCGTTAAACACTATTTCCTTTAAATGTGACATCGCTACACATTGGTTAATTGTAGTATTGAGGGCAAGGATAGGTTTTGGACACGGCCCGACTAAGGTTGAACTCTTTATTAGGCCTTCAACCATCCTGACATTTAAGTTAATAAATATCTTTTGTTTGAATTTTAAATCTGTTGTCTTTATCTTACTTCATGATGCCTTCATGCAAGCAACCGAGGGATTTTATCATCTGGGTTGACATCTTTCTCGGTTTCATTAGTTAACGAAAGTAATAGGCCCACCCCATCAAATAGAGTGTGGATTCTCTTTTTTTAAATATTGGTAAGGAATTTGAAAGCCCTTGTCCAAGCCTGGTGACTAGTGTCTGCCCCTAAACACATGTCACTTTCAACTGTATCTGTAGCAGAAGGCGGCATGAAAGTGATGACTTCACCCTGGAGATCCATGAACTAACTGTTCATTGCCCTAGAGGTCATCAGTGTCTGAAATTTCAAGAAGATCCTATCTTCACAGACGATCGTCAAGTGGTAACCCTTGATGAGATATTGGTTTGAGGGACCAAGAGGGTTTTCTAGTGCCTAAAAACCAGGGCTCTGAATAATAAACATATGGACCCATAGTGATTTGTGATGACAGCAGAGGTAGATGGAATCCATTCTGCTCGGTTTCAGAGAGGAACTCCACTCTTGGGGTCCCTTAGCGAAGGCAGCTGGAAAAGACTGAGTGGGAGCTTGAAATGCTCCCAGAAGATGCAGGGATGGGTAAATCTAGTCCTTCGTTCTGTTCTTGAAACGTGGTAAAAAGGCAGACACATGAATAAGGGTTTAATGATAGGATGTGCTTTCACAATTCACAGTAATTAGGAATAGGGCTACAATAAAAAAGGAACTTCACTTATAGGACTCCTGGTGTGCACTGCCCTTGTCCAATGGGTGTGCTGGGGACTTTGCTGTTCCCCCTTTAACAAGTAATCATATTGTGGTCAGTATGGGTTATTAAAAAGTCTCTTCTAGGATTGCACTCCACAGTAATTCATAGCCCCAGTGTCATATTTGCATAAGACTTACCAGGAATCTCCAGACACCTTCCATCAGTCAATAATGTTAATTAGATCTGTGATTAATCCAAAGAGGTTGTCGCTCCTTTCCCAGAGGTAGCCTCTTCTCATGTGGACAGGGGACGGCAGCCACTTCCTGATTCAGACCGTGGGGGAGGCTATTTGGGGAGGCTCACATGGGAGGAGGGGACCCTCATGGGGTGTGGGGGGACAGTGAGGCATTGTCGGATGAGGCATGGTATCCCTTTTCCCTTTTAGGGTTATCCCCTCCATTCCACATGCTTTGACAGCATATTGTAAGTCCCAAAACACCAATGGGGGCCACCAGAAACTATTTTCCAGGGGTCTGCCATTAAAAAACGGTTTATATGACATAAAACAGTGAACCCTTAGTAAATCATATCTGACAAAAGAGGGGATTGAGGTGGCAAGCAGAGACCACAAGCAGGGACAGTACACACTTCTACCTGCCCCTATTAGACCCATCCTCTGTGCCTAGAACAAGGTGGTGTGCTGCCTATCTACAAAATGGATAGAATAAGAGAAAGGTCAGCTCTTATGGTTAGAACGGTCTGCCTGGACCTATCTAAAAGAGAATACTGAAAATCAAGCTGCAAAGACATGGATTAGATCTGTGTAGCAGTGATTCAACCGTCTGTATGATCCAAAGTGTGCTGTATTGTGGCACTGCTCTTGTTGTAACAAAACTTAAGGCTAGGCCCTTATTATGGCCGTATTCCTGATTGTGTAAAGGTTGACGGTTCCTCAGGACCGTCTCTGATCACAACCCAAATAGTTACCACTTTATTGTTTTCCATTGATCAAAACCAAGGGTGCATACTTGCTAGCCGAGGTCTGGTCCAGATGTGACCTTGGGACAGGCTTGCTCTCTGCACCTCGTCAAGAGATGTACAAGAGCTCAAAAAAACACTCATCAGATTTCAAACCATAGTTTGTATACATGCAAGGCGACGTCTGTGTTGGTAGAGCACTCCTACAGGCACCAGAGAAGCCGACAAGAGAAGCGAAACAGAAAGGAAGCTTTGTGCTGGCAAGGGAAGCCAGGGCGACATGCCGTACGCCATCCGTGCAGAGTTGGGCTGTCCGAACTGAAGGAAGAGAGCAGACGCGAAGCAGGAACCGAGTGGGGGTCAGAGAAGGTATGAGAGCCATTCAAGTACCAGTGAGCCCACAGTAAAAGGCTAGGGCACTCGGTGGGAGTGGGAGGAAACACTCCTAAGCACAAGTGGGAGGCAAATCTCTATGGCTTGCTACATGGCTAATTTTCATAGCCCCAGTACTTGGGGGAAGAAGGAAAATACAAGTACCCCAAATGGAAAGGGGAACTTGGGGAAGTTAAATGCCCCCTTGATACTGAAGTTGTTGACTGTTGTGTTTAAAGTCCTGGCAGGATTTTACACGAGGTGAATTGCGAGTCTGGAACTCGCACCCATAAAGTTGAAATTGAAAGTCCTGACAGGAGAGTATACCAGGCAAGATAGTTGAAGCAAAGGGAAAATGAAGGGTAATACCCCCTTCTTGAAAAGAACTGTACAACAGACCTGGCAGTGGAGTATACCAGGAGTTGCACAGGTCTGGGACCCGCACCCAAGTTGTGGCATTCCAAAGAGGGAATCCAAAAGAAAAGAAGATTCATACCCTTGGGATTCTGAACTGCATTGCATGAGGAGAAAACCTGGGGAAGGGAATGATTTCCCTAGGGCCAAATTACAACACCAAGAGGAGGGAGCTAACCTCTTGGGCTGCAGGGACTTGGTTATTCTTTATTGAACCTTTTACTTTGAGGAGAAACCTGGTGCCATCCCCAGGATCTGTGAACATTATCCATTTGGAGATTTCTGTTAAGTTTACACCTTTTGATTAACTTAAACATTTGCACTCTTATTCAAACCAAATACATCATCCTTAGTACTTTATAGTTATTCTTTAGTGTGAGAGGGCTAGGATAGGATTTCGGACACATGACACTTTTGCTTTGGCCATCTTGACAGGGACAGACCCATTGCTTTTTGTTGAGGTAGGGAAATACCTCAGATTAGGGACAGTGAGGCCTTTCCCAAACCCCATTATTATTTCAATAAAAGTTTGTAGCCACAAACATGATTCCCCTGTGTACGCGTCTCATTTGTGGCTCTTCACAGATCCCTACTTCGGACCGTCCTGTATGTTACGTCTTTAATGGAGAGGGCATCCAAAACCGAGACAAGTTCATAGATCAGTTCTATCACCTTTTCCACAAAGTAACATATCTGGCAACTACTGGTCCTTCATCCATGGAACTTTATTTCTTCTCTCCTTTCACTTTTCCCCCCTCTTTTGCTCTATTCATTACTCCTTCATTTTCACTTCATGCAACCCCTGCTGCTCTCTCCCTTCCCACTTGAACTTTACATCCTTCAATCTCTTCTCCTTTTTTCCCCTCTAGCACCAGCCACATCCACCTGCACCATCTCCACCTCTTCACTACACCGCTACTCGAAATGCCTGCACACATGCTTTCTTTCCCCAGGTTTACACACCAGTCTATTCCCTTCTAGTGGGCCAGGATTGAAGTAATGAGTGGCACCTTCAGTGAGAAACCAGAAGGTGTCTCATCCACTAGTACCGCGGGGATATGTCATCCAGGTGGCCAGGACACAGCCATCACTTTTGGATCCAGTTCCTGGGGGTGGACCAGTGCGAGAGGAACACCTGGGAGAGGGGTCTTCAGGGAGTGGGACACCAGATGGTGAGACACGGTATCCCCTTCCTTATAACACCTTTACCCCCATCCTACCCTATGGGTTATTTAGGAACTCCAACCTCCCCCCTTTACAACAAAAACACTTTCTCACGGACAGCCCGCAATGAGGGAAAACGGACTTGCACCTGATGTGTCCCAATACAATGGTCAGGCAAGTACTGATAACACACACACACACACACACACACACACACACACACACACACACACACACACACACACACACACACACACACACACACACACACACGTTTTACCTACCTTGTGGGGACTATGTGTGGAAACCAGCCTTGTGGGGACTAACCTTTCCCAATGTTTTAAAAATATGCTAACAGCAGAAATATATTCAGAAAAAAATGCTAATATAGGATCCAGCTTCAAATGTGCAAAAATGCTCATTTTTAATCGCGTGTCCGGTACCATCTCTGTGGGGACCTGAACGCGTGTTACCATCCTTGTGAGGACTTAATTATTCTTATTTGGAATTGAATGTATCCCTATGCAAAAGCTAAATGTTTGTTTCATAGGCATCTTTGTAAATTGCACAATTCTATTTCTACATATGTGTACCTACCCACACCATAGGTATACACAATAGATGGATTGTAATGGTGGTGTATTTTCCATAAGAACCTCACTAAACATTTCCTAAATCTGGCATGCGACCATATTACAAAAAACTCAGTGTGTCAGAAAGGAGAACTGGGGAACTGAAATATTAGGTGAATGGCTCAGCATCACACAATGTGGTCAGGTGGAGAAGCAGATATTTGAATACAGGTTTCATTGTTTCACAGTCACCATCTTGTCCACTGAAACATCTCTCTATGATTGGTCTGATGACGAATATGTTACAGTCCCCATTAAAATGGTGTTTGATGTTGGTGATGTTGAAGTCTGAATAGAGATTGTCTGTCATGATACTGATTTCAGATCCTCACAGAGATGGTTTGTACGAATAATCGTGTTTAAGACAGCATTCCTATGTTGTTTTATAATACTGTTGTTAAAGACCACACAGAGTTGGTGTGTGATTAACATGATGATAAAGTACTAATACGCATGGTGTTTGATGTTGGTGATGGTGAAGTCCCAGCAGAGATTGTATTTTGTGATACTGATATCCAGGTCCTCACAAAGATGGTATGTGATATTTATGTTAAAGTCCCCACAGAACTGGTGTGTGTTTATAATAACTTTAAAGGCCCCACAGTGATGGTATGTGATAATAATGATATTAAAGTCCCCACAGAGATGGTGTGTGATTAGCTTGATGCTAAAGTCCCCACAGAGATGGTGTGGAATTATCTTGATGTTAAAGTCCCCACAACGATGGTGTCTGATTATCTTGATGTTAAAGTCTCTATGGATGTGGTATTTGATGTTGGTGATGTTGAAGTCCCAATATATATTGTATGTCATGATACTGATAACCAGGTCCTCACAAAGACAGTTTGTGATATTTATGTTAAAGTCCCCACAGAACTGGTGTGTGTTTATAATAACTTTAAAGGCCCCACAGTGATGGTATGTGATAATAATGATATTAAAGTCCCCACAGAGATGGTGTGTGATTATCTTGATGCTAAGTCCCCACAGAGATGGTGTGTGATTATCTTGATGTTAAAGTCTCCAGATATGTTGTGTTTGATGTTGGTGATGTTGAAGTACCAATATATATTGTATGTCATGATACTGATCTCCAGGTGCTCACAGAGATGGTGTGTGATATTTACGTTAACGTCCCCACAGAGATGGTGTGTGATTATCTTGATGCTAAAGTCCCCACAGAGATGGAATGTGATAATAATGATATTAATGTCCCCACAGAGATGGTGTGTGATTATCTTGATGTTAAAGTCTCCAGATATGTTGTGTTTGATGTTGGTGATGTTAAAGTATCAATATATATTGTATGCCATGATTCTGATCTCCAGGTGCTCACAGAGATGGTGTGTTATTTACGTTAAAGTCCCCACAGAGCTGGTGTGTGTTTATAATAACTTTAAAGTCCCCACAGTGGGGGGCGCTGTTGCGCTCAGTGAAGATGGCCGCCTGATCTTCGGCTCCGATCTGTGAGGCACCTTTTTGACGGAATTCTCCTGTTTGCCCCTACGCCACGACCATCCGACACACCAGAAGGGCTGCTGAGGAGTCCGGGCACCTGCAGTCCAAGCACCGCCCACGGTGCCGCTCCTGCTGCGGAGCTACGACCCGCCGCGGGCTGGGCGGGAGCGGGTGCTTCCCTGGCCCCGCACTCGGATCCGTGGGATCGCGTTGGAGTCCCGCGGCTTGTGGCCTACTGAGGAGGAGGGGCGCTTCACTCGCTTGCGCGCTCGCCCTCCCCCGCTTGGTACGAGGGCGGCTGGCCTCGTTCCACGAATCCTGTGGACACCTGATCCGGACTCCAGAGCGCTCCGCTCCGCTGCCCCCATCCTGGGCGGCGTGCTGCACACCACCGAACTTCCACCGCGGGCTGGGCGGGAGCAGGTGCATCCCCGGCCCCGCTCTTGACTCCGAGGGACCGCGCCGGTGACAAGCGGCTTGCGGCCTACTGTGGGGGAGGGGCACTCTACTTGCTCTGTGCAATCGCCCTCCCCCGCCTGCTACGAGTACCGCTGGCCTCATCCTCTGCATCCAGGTGGCCCCTACACCGGACTCAAGAGCGCTTCGCTCCGCTGCCCCATCCTGGGCGGCGTGCTGCACACCATTGAGCCTCTATTGCTCCGGCTCCGGGCGGTGAGTTGCCCCTTGCCCCGGACCCCAGCCCTACGACTCTTATATCCCTGGGGCCGCAGGTTTCTCTCAGGCCCCCTGGCACGCGGTGAGTGCACCCCGGGTCCTCTTCATGCCAACTTTACTGCACCATAAACGTTTCTCCCCGGATCCTTGGCCTGCGGTTGGAGGTCTCGCCGGCCTGACAAATTGACTCTGGGACACTTTGGGGAGTCTACCCTTGCCAAGCCCCTTTCGGCTGCTTTTCCTCCCGCACCTGAGTGCGCTGCGGCCACCAACCACCAACGTTCCAAGTGCCACTGCTCCTGGGCCCCAGTTGTCCTTGATGCCCTCCTTCTACCGACCGCTTTACTGCCTCTTACAGTGACATTCCTCTCCGCTGGTTTCTCCCCCAGCCACCAACTCCCCCTCAAGCCTTCTGGATGTGGTAGCCGGCACGTCTATCTACACCGAACCGCCCGACTGGTGGACCTATCTCCAAGGTTGCTCTGGGGTCCCTCCACTTGCCTTCAGTGATCTGCACCGTGTACCACCCGTCTCACTGCCTCATATTGTGGTGGTCTCCTACATCATATTAACACCTACGACCCCGGCTACTACTGCCTCTACTACTGGTCACTACCACTCGAGCCCTGACCACCCCTACAGACTTTCCGGTGAGTTGCTCGGGTCCGCTCGGCGTTCACCGGCTCCCTCGTGGTCTGGCGGGGCCCCCCATCGGAGACGCCATACCCCTTCCTTCCTGGTGCTCTGCTCGAGCCCCCCGCTCACACGCCTCCTTGTCGATCCTGGTGTCTCCCCTTGTGGCCCTACTCTCTCTCTTCTGTACTTAAGTTTTCCCCCCTACCGGCAACATGTCGACACGAACCGGCAAGAAACAATCCTCGATCAATATCTTCACGAAACCCTCGGGGACCCCCGGAGCTGAGGCGTCATCACTGGAACCTTCCCCCTCACCGGTGCTGGAACCATCCGACTCCCAGAAAATGATGGAGTTTATCCGAGAGGGGTTCACCACAATTCATAGTAAACTTGATGACATGAACGGCACGATTTCCTCCATCAAAGCACATATGGAGAGGACTGATAGTCGTGTTGCCGAGATCGAGACAAGAGTGAGCACCGCCGAGGACGGTCTGGGTTCCCTCCGTGCGGAGGTCTCCAAGCTATCCGCCCGCGTTACGGAGGTAGAGAGGAAGAATGAGGACCTCGAATCCCGCTCGAGGCGCAACAACCTCCGCATAATCGGGGTGCCAGAGGATGGTATACATGAACCCATGGAAGATTACGTGGAGGGCATGCTACTCCAACTCCTTGACTCCCCTAAACTCTCCCCACAGTTCGCGATCGAGAGGGCCCACCGCTCACTTACGGTGAAACCCAAACCTGGAGCACCCCCACGCCCGATCATAGCCAGGGTCTTAAACTTTTGCGACCGCAATGCACTCCTTAGGGCGGCAAGGGCCAAGGGGGACCTTCTTCTAGGCACAGCCAGGATCCACCTATATCCAGATTTCTCTGTGTCAGTTCAACGTGAGCGAAAAACCTTCCTGGCAGTGAAGAAGAGGCTACGCGACCTCCAGGTTAAATATGCCATGTTATACCCCGCTAAACTGCGTATCGAGCATACAAACCGGGTTTACTTCTTCACGCTGCCCGAGGAGGCATCCAGGTTCATTGATGAACACTTTCCCGGCTGAAATGTTCTCGTGACAGTCACTGACACTGGCACGCCACAGGTTGCTCTAATTGTTGAATGGACGCCGCCTAACCCTGCCTTATTTCTTGTCTGAACTTTCGTCACTCCGTTATTACCTGATAAGTTTCCTGTGTAATGCCTCATTCACACTTTTGACAAAAATGTTGGTATCACTGCTGTTGTTTCTCACTGTGATTGTTGCACTGACCTATCACAATATGGCCAGGTTGCTGGGCAATCTCTTGCTCGGCCCACCCCCCTCCTTGATGGGCTCTGGATGCCCGTCAAATGCTTTTCTCCTCCTTGTTCACCTCTCTTTAGGATTCTCTCTCAGTTCTTGTAGTTGAGCTAATAGGCTTCTCGGTCCAGTGGATCGGATATATATACACTTTCACTCCTGTTCTCTTGGTTCACCACCTGCTGTCCATGCCCCCACCGTCACCCATGGGCCCTCCCCTGGGTGGGAACGGGTAATATTAGTGGGCATTATGTTTATCCTAAAATTGCCTTATGGTTCGGAGCATCGCCGCCAGGCCGGTACACAGGCCCCCCAGGCGTTGATGCCATCGTGTTTGTTCTGGTTGTTTGGGTGTGGGTTGTTCATCCCTTCGTTTGGGGGAGGGATGTGGGAGGGGGAGGGGGGACCGGGGTTATATGTTAAAAACAGCTTGGTATTCGCAGAAAGGGCAGAGTCCGAAGCATCATAGCCCCGTCGGCGTTTTAGACTGGTCCACATTGGGCACCGTCCATGGGGAGCACATTTCCACCCACCCGTATTTCTCTATGACTATCCCTGGAGGGTCGAGTGAGGAAACCCTGACATTTATGAGCTGGAACATACGGGGATTGGGTAATTACAAGAAAATGAGGCTACTACAACTTCAAGCCGAGCGACATGGGACTAAAATCCTCTTCCTTCAAGAGACACATGCATGCACAGAATACTGCGAAAAATTTGCTAAAACATGGGGTCCCCAAAGGTACTTTACCACCTATTCTACCCAGAGCCGCGGGGTTATGACCCTTATTCACAGAAGCCTCAGATACAACCCCATTGCTACGATTATCGACCCCCTGGGCAGATACGTTCTACTCCATGGTACCTTACAGAATAAGGAAGAAGTCCTGTTAAATATACACGGTCCCAACATTGATGATCCCGGATTCTACTCTGATGTTATAACTCTCTTAGATGGCTTCCCTCTGATACCGATTCTCTGGGGAGGTGATTTCAACACAATATCCGACGTGGATCTGGACAGATCTGGTTCCAGACCCCGTCAGCTCTCCAGAGCGGCTTACACTACACTCTCCTCTTTTCCCCGCTTGGCCCTATTTGACGCATGGAGGCTTCTCTACCCTGATTCCCGCTTTTATTCCTTCTACTCCACGGTTCACGATTCCTTTTCTTGGATTGACAGATGGCTGGTGTCCGATGGGCTAATAAGGAGTGTATCTGATATGGCAATCCTCCCCAGGACCCTATCTGATCACTCCCCTGTGACTGTTACTCTATGCTGGGGCCCGGATCGGGATCGATCCAGATACTGGAAAATGAAGCCGCATTCCCTACTCGACCCGGTCTTTAGCTCTGAGATGGAGTCGGCAATCGAGGAGTTCTTCGAGATCAATACCAACTCCGTGTCCTCACAGGCCACCCTCTGGGAATCCTTTAAGGTCTACATCAGAGGCATTGCCCTCTCCAAGGAAAATGGTATCCTCAAAACTATTCGTAGGGAAATCGCCGAGAGCGAGGCCACGTTATCTTCACTGGAAGCTCAGTATTCCCTAGATCCAACCCCTGTAACCCTCGCGTTAATTGGCACTGAATTGGACACCTTCCGCGCCCTCGCGGACCGCGAGCTGAGGTTTCTCGATAATCCCGGGCGGGCGAGGAGGTATGGTGAGGGCGAACGCCCTGGCCGTCTCCTAGCTAGACTCCTCCGCCATGAGTTTGGCTCCCCACCCATTCCCGGAATTCAGAGACCCGATGGATCCATGGCCACCTCCCCTGGAGATGTCAATGCGGAATTCCTTTCCTTCTACCAATCCCTATATGCACACTCTGACAGTGCCACCGATGCAGAGATCGATGCTTATCTTAATGGACTCCCACTCTCGGTCCTCTCTCCCGACACCATCGGATCCCTCGAGAATCCATTCACCTCTAAAGAGTTCTCGGATGCTATAGACTCTCTATCCTCGGGTAAGGCCCCAGGTTCAGATGGTATTCCTGTTGAGTTTTATAAACACTTCAAATCACTCCTGCTCCCCCGCCTGGTTGCTCTCTGGGAGGAATCGGTGGAGGCGGGCCAGTTCCCCCCTTCACTCCGAGAAGCCACCATAACAGTCCTACTAAAACCTAATAAATCCCCCACTCAATGCGGCTCTTACCGCCCGCTCTCACTGATCAATTGTGACGTTAAGATTTTCGCAAAATTACTCGCTCTACGCCTGGTCCCTTACATGCCACATATCATTCACCCTGACCAAGCGGGGTTCATCCCGGGCCGCTCCACCTCCTTAAATCTGAGACGTCTTTTCAATATTATAATTAGAGTGAACCCTGGTGTACACGCGGTGGCCGCGACCCTAGACATGCAAAAAGCTTTTGATTCAGTCTCGTGGAACTACCTCTGGCGGGTACTCGATAAATGCAAATTTGGTCCCACCTTTGTATCCTGGGTCAGGCTACTTTACTCCAACCCCGTCGCCAGAGTTCGTACTGAGGACCGCTGCTCCCCCCTATTCCAAATAGCTAGGGGCACCAGACAAGGCTGCCCCTTCTCGCCCTTAATCTTCGCTGTGGCAATGGAGCCGTTTGCGGACATGCTTCGCCAAAACCATGCGCATAGGGGTCTACGTACTGCCGGTTCCTCAGATATAGTCTCTCTATATGCTGATGATGCTCTTCTCTATATCCGCTCCCCCGAAACTAATCTAACCCCAATACTGGCAGACATTGCTCTCTTCGGACGGATCTCTGGTCTCACGGTGAACTGCTCTAAATCAACCCTCTTTCCGCTCACGCCCAGCACACTCCCCCCTCCCGATACCATGGGATTCGCATGGGCCCAATCTAGATTCACTTACCTGGGCGTAGTGGTGTCACGTCATACTGAACGGGTCTTGGAAGATAATTTTCAGTCATACCTCACAAACCTTATGATAAAAATACAGGGCTGGAACAAACTTCCGATCTCACTGGCGGGCAGGATGGGGGTACTGAAGATGGTGGTACTTCCCCAACTCCTGTACAGATTTGCTAATATTCCGTTATGGCCGGGAGCTGAATTCTTTCAGGCATTGACACGCGCCCTTAACTCCTTCCTCTGGCACTCCAGTGCGGTCCGCCTTAAGCTCAAGACCCTTTCTGCCCCAATGGAAGCTGGTGGCTTTGGGGCACCAGACTTCCTCAAGTACTGGCTGGCGGCTCAACTCCAACACACTGCACACTGGTTCAACATATCAGACCCCCCACCCCACGTTAGACTGGAAAGGCTGTCAGTCAGCGATCGCGACATCCGATCTCTGGTGTTCGTACCAATGCCAGCGGTATCAAACTCACTGGACCCAGCGACATGCACATCCTTGGCCTTGTCCAAATCTTGGCAAATATTGGGCACCACCCATCCCTTTCACGGTAACTTCCCAATTTGGAATTTCCTCCCTGGGGTCCCACGAGTCCCTCCCTCCGTGGTTCGCACATGGGCCGAGGCGGGTTATGAACTGCTGCGCGATATATTCGAACAGGGTAATTTCATAGAATGGCCTGACCTCCCAGCCCCCCTTAGACGGAAACCTTCCGTCTGGCTTCAGTATTCATCCCTACGTAGAGTACTCAAGCACAAGTACACATGCTTCCCAACACTGCCACCTGATGAACCTGCAATCACCGAACTGTCCTCACCTGACCCAATGAGGGGCAAAATTTCCAGACTATACACCTTACTCCAAACCAGGACACCCCCTACATTCTCCAAACTACGGCGCTCCTGGGAGACAGATCTCGGCCTCGAGATAACCGATGAGCGTTGGTCCCACATGTGTGCACGGATCCATGGGGTGTCCTTCAACTCCCGGTTCAAATTGATCCAATTTAAGGTGATCCACAGGTACCACTACACCCCGACCAGGCTACATCGCATCTCTAGCGACTCCTCCCCTAGGTGCCCTAGATACTGCTATGAGGATGCCGATTACATCCACATGATCTGGTCATGTCCTCGACTCACCCAATTCTGGACCTCAGTGTGCTCCAATACATCGACCATCCTCGAATCCCCCTTCCTGCCATCTCCAATGAAATGCCTATTTCATGATTTCCCCGAACTCCACCGCGACTCCAGGAAACTGGCTGGCCTCTGTATGCTACTAGCGGTGCGTACAATTCTACTTTGCTGGCTACGGCCTATCCCCCCCACCCACGCACAGTGGCTCAGAGCAGTTACGTGGGCCTCCGACACCGAAGAATCCTGGGCGGTTCAACAACCCACCTGCTCCAGGCCTAGAGATATATGGCAGAAGTTCCGCTCATTCATGTCCTCCACTGACACCGACTCAGATCCCGCATCCCCAGCTCCCTCTCCTAACCCAACCTTAGGTGGCCCCTGAGCTGTCTTTCATTTACCTTCGTTCCGACCTTCTATGGGCCCCCCAGGTGCATATGTCGATACCCTTTCCATTATGTATCCCGTTTATATGTACTGTATGAAATGTGCCGATTGCTCTGTTTTGCTTCTAAAGGCTCTATTGTTACTCACCTGTATCTGTGTTACCAAGCTGAATGAATAAACAAAAGTTTTAAAAAAAAAAAAAGTCCCCACAGTGATGGTATGTAGTAATATTGATATTAAAGTCCCCACTCAAATGATGTCTGATTTTCTTGATGTTAAAGTCCTCACAGAGATGGTGTGTGATTATCTTGATGTTAAAGTCTCCATAGATGTGGTGTTTGATGTTGGTGATGTTGAAGTACCAATATATATTGTATGTCATGATACTGATGTCCAGGTCCTCACATAGATGGTGTGTGAGGTTTATGTTAAAGTTCCCACAAAGGTGTGTGTGATAATGATGTTAGTTTCCTCACATAGACAGTGTGTTATTTTCATGATGTTAAGGTTCCCATAGACATTGTGTGAAGTTGGGGATGTTAAAGTCCCAATAGAGATTCTGTGTCCTTATACTGATATTCAGGTCCCCACAGAGATGGTGTGTGATAATGGTGATTCTAAAGTCTCCCTTAAAGGTAGTGTGTTAAAAATAGGACATACAAGTCTCCATAGAATTGTGTGGGTTTGGAAAAGGGGTGATGATGACATTGATGATGTTACAGCCTAGACAAAAATGTTTTCTCTTGGTTATGTTGCAGTCCCAACCGAGATTGTATTTGTTAATAAGGATGTTGAAATCCCCACAGTAATTCTTTGTGATGAAAATGGTGTTACAGTCCACGTTGGGATGGTATGTGGTTATGATGATGTGAAGGAACCCACAGAGAGGGTGTATCGGCCCTCACAGAGCCAGTGTGATTGAAAATGGCAATGTTGATATCCCCCCCAGATACCTTGAATGTGATAATAATATTGTTAAAATTCCCTCTGAGATGGTGTGTGATAGTAATGGTGATCAGGTCCTCAAATGAATAGTGTGTGATAATGGTAATGTCAAAATCATTGCAAACATGGTGTTTTAAGTTTTGATTTATCTGCATTGATAGCTTGTGATTATCTTGATGTTAAACTTTCAACAGAGATTTTGAGCGAGTTGAGGAGTTCTGTGTCACAAGAGGTATGGAGCGTAATAACAGGAAAGAAGAGAACAATGTAGTATAAGTCAAGATTCAGTGATCCACTATCATCAAATGAGCAAATAAACCATATCTACTACAGAAAGTAGACCACATATTTGTAGCACTTGTTTGATGTTAGTTACATTTCAAAATAGATATACTATGTCATATTAGTGATGTGAAAGGATTATGCACAAAGAGAAAGCACCAACACCTTGAGTTAAACTAAGTTTATTTACACAGCCAAAATATAAGGAAAATAACAACATATAAGTTAAGTCTCTTGAATCACAGTCTCGGGCTTAAGAGTTTCCAAGCACACTTCTTCACCTACCACAGGGTCAATGCCAAGGTTTATTCATCTGGCTTTAATGGGGTTCCCACATTCTGCCAGTAGGCAATTTTGTTCTCTGATCTTCTGTCTGTAATTGTTGCCCAAGTAAACAGGTACATGTGGAGTGTCTCAGATCAGATGTGGTCAAGAAACACGGGGTTGGAGCACCTCTCGGATGGCAAGCCTTATTCTCCTGCCCCTCATCGTTACTCCTCTGCTTAACCATTACCTCCTGATTACTGTGCAATGGTCTCATTCCCCCTTTCACCATGGGTTTAACCCCTTCAGACTGGGATTTGCCCCTACCTCCTGCCTTGGGCCAAGATCTCCCACTCTGTCCTTCATAGGCTGTATAACTATGCCCTTTGTTACCTCCTCCAATGTTTCACTTCTGCCTCCTCCTGATCACCAACTTCTTCCTCCATCTCCTGTTGTACACCTCCAACCACTTCTTGCTCTTCATCTTCAACCGCTTTCTTTTGTTCATCTCCAGCCATCTCATGCCGTACACCTCCAGCCAACTCCTGCTGTTCACCTCAAACCACACATGCTGTTATTTCTCCTCCTCTAGTGGCTCTCCCTCCTCCAATTTTTCCAAACACTATCCAATGGGTAATTGGCTGAAGTCCTGTGATTGGGTGTTAAATGATTGACCTGAGTCAAATGGGGACCTGGGAGATTGGGTAAAGTTTGAATATTACACAATACCCATCTTCAAAACCCTTTCGCTTTGTGTGCCACACTGCAGACATCCTGGATGTGGCTGTTCTCCAGAGTCCAGGTTTATGAGCAGTGAACAGGCATATCAATGGCAAACAATGACTAAAAAAAACATTGGAGCATGGCACTGGTTTCCTGTCAGCTTGTGGCAACTTTGTGTTGCAGGAAACCATGTGTGGAGCCTCTTGAGTGAACAAGCTTTCTGGACAGATGTCAATGAGAACTGCAATATTGTAATGTTTACATTATTGGTCTGTGAACTGAGTGCATAGTGTCAAGACCTTGTGGTCCTTCATGTGTTATTTCCTGTCACACTATGTCAGAGCCTACAAAGTACTCTGGCGCTTGAGGCAAACATCTAAGAGCCCTTTCCGATCTGGATATCACCACACATGAACATGAGAGAAGTTCCTCTCTGGAAAAGGGATGCCATTGTCCGTTATTAATGGCATGAGGTCCTTTCCTTGAATAGAAGGATGCTTGTCTCATGCAGAAGGGTTGTGACCAAGCAGTTCAGGCTGGACTGACCCTTTTGGTGTGGGGCCAAGCCTGATTTTGCATTTGGCTTTCCCTTTTTGTAATGGCTTGGCAGGCGAAGAACGATGTTCTGGAGGGTTGCCCAGAGAAATGCCAGATGTTAAGATTAACTCTAAACCTTCCATCACCCCTTTTGTTCTGCTATAGTTACCGTGAGTGGGACAGGTACGCCCAGACATGGGTCTCGTGCCTGTTGGGCCTAGAGACCCAAACAACTCCTCGCTGATGAGACCCAACACGGCTGAAACATGTTTGCAGATGCTCGTGGTCTCGTGCAGAAGGGATGTGACCAAGCCGTTAAGGCTGGACTGCCCCCTTTGGGGTGGCACCAACCCCGATTTTGCATATGGTCTTTTCCCTTCTGTAATGGCTTGGCAGGCGAAGAAAGATGGTCTGGGGGGTTGCTCAGAGCAATGCCAGAGGTGAAGGTTAGTTCTAAACCTTCCAGCCATCACCCCTTTTATTTTGCCATGATGGGTGTGGGGCATGATTCATTACAACATACTTCAGACCAAGAGCAAGTGTTTGCTTCATCCTCAATCAGATCTTGCTGTTTAAAATGTTATAGTTATGAGACAGTTAAGTTGTTCGTCTTTATTCCAATGGTGTTGTTATGCTACATCTCACTCGGCCTGTGGTATTAAGACACCATGGTCCATTGGCCATGGAATGTGGCCACTTTGCAGCAATTAGTGATTGGGACTAATGTGTATGCTCCTCTGGCTGTGTTCTAGCAGACATTTAGAAAAGAGTTCCTTGTGTCCCGCTTTTTTATTCTGACAAGATTTACTCATGGAATTTAACCACAAGTAAATATCTCAAGATTATAATTGTGTTTTCCGATTGCTATGAGAATTGCCACAACCTGGCTTAATTATACTTTTTTACAAGACTCCTCAAACTTTACATGTGCACACATCCTCTTTTATTGTCTACCCAGATCCATCCTGAAGGCAAAGTGCCACCAGGCTATCTGCCAATATCATTTTAAGAATGTTTAATCTTGTGATGCACATCCAATTCCTGTGAGAACCCTGCAGTTTTTGTGAAGTGGCAGTGGAAACAGTACATACAAAGCAACAAAAAAGTTAGGAACTAAACATATTTCATAATCCTCCTTAATTTCCTAACTCACCAATTAGACCGGTTTCACCCTCTCCTCATCCACCCTGAAAGAATACATTCCTTTACTTCATTCCTAGTAACATTGTAAGCACATTTCTTTTTCTGTCTTTGCAGGAATTCTTGCGAAAATTTCTCACACTGAAGGAACAAATGTGTGACTTTTCATTTCTGAAAAGTCTTTCTTGCTTCAACGCACCACGGGAGATATTCTGTTATGTTATGTTATTTTGCATTTATATAGCGCCTTATATACCATTGATATGGTCTGAAGGCGCTGGTAAGTTGAACGCCCTTGGGAACCGAAGTTCAGATCAGTAGAGAGAGAGTCAACGGTGCGTGTGAGCACCGGGTATGTGTGCAGCTGGTGTGGTATTCGTGTAGTAGCTGCTTCTTAGCGGTAGGTGCGGTGGTTGAGAGATCAGGAATATGTGATCGTTCTGGCAGGATTTATCCAGACCGAGTGTGGCTGCGTTAGGCCTGAGGAGAACGCCTGGCTGGGGGGTGCGTAACCAGCAGTGTTTACTTAGAATGATGTGTAGTAAGCGGCGGATGTTGGTATGAGAACAGTTATACCAAATGGTTTCATAGTATCTCTGTGTTCTAGTTGAGTGGTGGTGTAAAGAAGAGATGGTGAGTGAGATATGATGGGTTATATGCTTTTTCAAAATGATCTCTGCATTCCAAACCATACTATATACGTCACGCAATTCTATGCGCTCCAGTCTGTTCCATGCACTCCTATCCACTCCATGCATCCTAATCTGCTCCAGGAACTCTGGTTCGCTCGACGCACTCATGCGCTCCAGTCCGCCCGCGCGCTCCAGTCCGCCCCGCGCGCTCCAGTCCGCCCCGCGCGCTCCAGTCCGCCCCGCGCATGCACTCTTGTCTGCTCCACGCATGCACTCCTGTCTGCCCCACGCATGCATTCTTGTCTGCCACATGCACTCCACTTCACTCGTTCCATCCGCTCTATGCATTCGGCTGCTCTATGTACTCATCCGCTCAATGCAACTCTTCCGCACTATCCGACACGTCCGTTCCACTCTAGTCACTCGTTCGCTCTAGGCATCCGTTCGCTCCAGGCACTCGTCCTCTTTATGCCGTCACACGCACTATGCTTTCACCTGTTTTGCTCACTCACCCGCTCTACGCACTTGTCCTCTCTACGTAGTCGTCCCTTCTACGCACTCGCCCCCTCTACGCACTCAGCCTTCTCTACGGTCTCAGCCCTCTCTACACACTCTGCCCCTCTGCGCACTCTGCCCCTCTGCGCACTCTGCCCCTCTGCGCACTCTGCCCCTCTGCGCACTCTGCCCCTCTGCGCACTCTGCCCCTCTGCGCACTCTGCCCCTCTGCGCACTCTGCCCCTCTGCGCACTCTGCCCCTCTGCGCACTCTGCCCCTCTGCGCACTCTGCCCCTCTGCGCATTCATCTGCTCTACGCACTCATCTCCTTCTACGCACCCCTTTTTCATATGCACTCGTCTGCTCTATATACTTGTCAGCCCTACATACTAGTCTGTTCTATGGAGTCCTCCACTCTATACGTTCTTCCGCTCAGCTCATCCATCCCGCTACGCTCATCCATCAGTTCCCGGCACTCATCTGTTCTATATACTCATCTACTATGCATGCATTCCGCACTCATCGGTTCTACATGCTTATCCGTTCTGCGCACTCACATGGTCTATGTAACTCCTCCGCTCTAGGCATTTGTTCGCTTTATCCCCTCGTATGCACCATACCTTCATCTGCTCTATGCATTCATCCACCCGACGCAATCACGTTCTCCTCGCACTCGCTCGCTCCCGGAACTCACCAGCTCTCCACGCACATTTGCGCTCCACGCGCGTCCGCCCTCGACACTCATCCGCTCCCCGCACTCATCCGCTCCCCGCACTCATCCGCTCCCCGCACTCATCCGCTCCCCGCACTCATCCGCTCCCCGCACTCATCCGGTCTCCACGCATTCAATAGCAATATGCACCCATCTGCCTTATACAGTCATTCGCTAGTACGCAGTAATCCTGTTCTATCTATTCGTTTGCCCTCTACACTCATCTGCTCTATACTTCATCCGCTCTGTGCACTCATCCGATCTGTACATTCATTAGCTCTGTACACTCATCCTCTCTGTAACACTCATCTGCTCTGTAACACTCATCCGCTATCCGCTCCCCGCACTCATCCACTCCCCGGCACTCATCCGCTCCCCGGCACTCATCCGCTCCCCGGCACTCATCCGCTCCCCGGCGCTCATCCGCTCCCCGTCGCTCATCCGCTCCCCGTCGCTCATCCGCTCCCCGGCGCTCATCCGCTCCCCGGCGCTCATCCGCTCCCCGGCGCTCATCCGCTCCCCGTGCATTCAACAGCAACATGCACTCATCGGCCTTATAAAGTCATTCGCTAGTAGGCAGTAATCCTGTTCTATCTATTCGTCTGCCCTCTACACTCATCCGCTCTATACCTTCATTTGTTTTTTATACTCATCCGCTCTGTACAGCCATCCGCTCTGTACACTCATCCGCTCTGTACACCCATGCGCTCTGTACATCCATCCGCTCTGTACACCCATCCGCTCTGTACACTCAGGCGCTCTGTACACTCAGGCGCTCTATACAGATATGAACAGATACAGGAGCACCCCAATATCCATATTTAAACAAAATACTGGATGGATTTGTACCAAACTACCACGAGGTACAACTGCATTGCTTCCTGCCCAACCTGTTTTGTATTTTAAGCAAATCCATGGAGCTCTTTGGGTTCTGAGACTGTTTAATGCAAAAGAGGAAAAGCACCCCTTTCTTCAATGCTTTACATCTTTTAAACCATTAGATGAATTTGTAAACAACTTTAGGGGGATGGTGGTAGGAAACATATTTGGAAAATTTCACACAGATACATCAAAAGAGACAAGCGTTATTAGCAATCTAAGCCGATGGATCTTAGGGTTCACCCTTAGCTTAGGGTGACAAACATTGCTGTATAAAATATATACAGTTATGGTGAACCCTAAGATCCATCCACTTTGCAAAAATAATATTGCTAATAACTTTTAACTCCTATATAGTATTTGTGCACTTGTAGTTCCAGAGAGAGAGAGAGAATTTTTTAAAAAGCATTTAAATTAAATATACCATTACTCGCATACTTTTGTATGACTTCTTTCTCGAAGATGTCCATAATTATTTATATACATATGTATAATGATGGGAGAATTGTGTGCATACCGTGATATTTCCTGCGTGTCCCGTGTCCACCCTGAAACACAAGAGAAGGTACTAATGCTGGAATAAGATCAAACATTGTTTGTTGGTAATATTCAGGGTTGTGAGTGACAGAAATAACCTCTTGTGGACTGTGCAACACACTGCCTCCTTGTTCCTTGTGCAGCTAGCATCACATGGGGTAAAATGTATTACAAAAGTATCTCCAAAGATGGTTTGTGACGGTACTGATTGGCATGCTGATTCAAATCTCTATATCTAGATATTAGAATCAATCAATGGGATTGGTTTCTCACATTTATCCACAGATATTGGCAGATACTTAAGTCCAAATTTGAAACATCTCTCACAACATAGAAATAGTAACTATTCTTGTGCCAGGTACTTATTTAACATATTCTGAAAGATGATAATATCAGAGCATGGGAGGTTTGATCCAAAGAAAGTGATCACATTTTCTGTCCCTATGTTTCAATAATTTAATTTTGAAATAGCACCTCCAACCATGTTAATCCAGCATCTGGGTGCTGCCCAACAGATGATATTATTTTACCCCAATCCCATTGGGCTCAATTTATCAACAGCAGTAATATGAAAGGTTAAATCTGTCCTGGTGGGATTCAAGCCAGTGACTGCACATTTTAAACAGATTTCAAAGACGAGTGCTTAATTCACTGAGCTTTATTCCCAGCTTACATAATAAATCAAAGTTTGTGAATATAATATGGAGGCTTCTAAGAAGTGTTTTTAGCAGCAGAATGAGACTAGGATTTGGATATACATATCAATGACCTTTGTTCTTTGAATACAGTTGCTCACGTATATCTATTACCCCAATGTTCTTTGTGAAGTGGTTTTAGGAGGTTTCTCATAAACCCATTTTTTTCACATGTGTCCATTCCCAAATGGACCTTTCTGGAAAAAAAGATGTCCTTTGTAATAAACTGACAATTGTCTTATTTTGACCGCTTAATTTAGTACATTTAAATGCTTGCTTCCTAATTCAGTCCTTTTGGCTATTGCTTCAGACTTACCTGCTGCTCTATTTATCATTAAGAGTCATTGAATATATGCATTATTGATGTTTATAAAGCACTAAGTACCAAATACCTCAGAAAGAATCAGAGGGGAAGATGAAAAGTAAATAATGAGAGCTCTTATCATAGTTAGAGGTCTACACTGAAAGAGGAAGAATGTCATTTTGTGAGCTGAGTATATTGAGTTCCTTCCAAAAGATAGAAGAGTCTTGCTTATACGAAGTAGCTATCAATTTAGTAAGGCTGTAGGTGACATCGAGGAGAGCTGTTTCTGTGCTTCGTCCTGGACGTAAACCTGTCTGGCAATCTCCAGGCTAGTTTAACTGCGCTAAATGCTTTCTTAACTGAAGGGAGGCAATCTTGTTCATCATTTCCACAAGAAATTAATAGTTGAAGATAGGTCTGTAGCTCGCACAGTCAGTAGGAACTAAACTGTTTTTTTAGAAGGTTATACCAAGTCAAGGGTACTTTTTTAATTAGCCTTAGAAAAAAGATAAATTGTCATTCTTTCCTTATCTGGACCTGCATGTATGTATGTAGGTCAATAATATAGTGTGTACCTATTTTAGGGAGTGGAGCATAGTGGAGTAGGATCATCTTGTCAGTCTATGGCACTCATTGGTTGGTTAAGTGTTCCTTGAAGAATAGGATTTTTAGATTTATCCAGGAATGCAGGAGAGAGGGAGCCAGACTTATGTTAGCAAGAAAGTTGTTCCAGACTGTGGTAGCATTGCACGAGAATTCTTCTTATCTGGTCTTCTCGTTCCTACACCTCTTGCATTCCAGTCTGCTGATATCTTGGCTTCTGGTTTAACATTGACACCCTGAGAGGGGGATCTTTGTAGCGAAGTATAATGTTGTTTTGGAGGTTATAGCTTTGTAAGTGATGTAGGCTGTCTTGCAGGTGATGCAGGCTTCAGGGTAGACCAGTGTAGTTCCTTTAGAGTGGGGTAAATGTGGCTGAATTTCTTCAGTCCTGCAATGAGTCAAGCAGCAGCATGCTGGACGGCTTTCTGGAGCCAGAATAGCGGTTGGGACACGGGTGGGGGTGGGGCATGGCAACCATCCAGGTTGGTGAGCACTAGGGCCTGGAATTTGTAGCTGATGTCTGAAGCAGAGATGAAGGAGCTGATTTAATGTGAGCAATGCGGGATACATGACACACCCTTAATGTGACAGATTAGGTTCTTTGTAGATGTGTTTTTTACACTTGACTCCTTTCCTGAATATGACCTACCGTGGTCTGTGGGCCTTGATAGTTGGATTTTTCCATTGTGTTTGTGATTGCCAGCCATATTCTACAGGAAAACAGGCAGTGTAACATTCATTGTGGGATGTCCAACCTGCAAATGAACAATCATGTACTCATAAGCATGAACGTTGCTGCCAACCTACAGTAGTCAGATTCTTCACCCCGCATGTAAGCCGTATTAAGGATACTGCTGAACGTCTCCTCCCAGTAAGTCACTTTAGTGGTCTCCTTGTGGTGGAGTGCCAAGAGATCACAGACCATGGCCTTAAGATAAATTCACTGTTTCTTGATCTCCTCTGTGTTAGGGAGAATTCTCCAGAACGGCTAATTTCCTTTACCTGTTGAGTGCCTCAGCAGCTTTGCTGGATTTCTAGGATACATTTTTTCACCTGGTCAGAGTGTGAGCCTTTTTCCCACTCATACATTTGTTTTGCTGTGTGTTTTACATTTTTGTTTTTTGTGTTCATAGACTCTGGAGTCTCCCCTACTCCATAGGCATCATCTTTTTACTGTGTGTCACACAGCACCTTTAGTGCAGTGACACAGGGTTGTCTTTTTCAGACTTCCCACTCTAAACTCCATTTTCTGGGACTGACTACTGTCTCCCAGAACATGTAAAGTTGCCATTGACTTTATTAGTCTTTTTATATTCCAGACCCAGTACAAACTATCTTACATAGAGTACTGGAAAGGGTTAATAGTTATCCCTTTTTGTCTGTTTCTCAGGGAACGTTATTTCGTTCCCTTTTCTTTAAGATTTGGCTGGTGGCAGTGGAATCTACCCTATTTTTCTATGTAAATAGCCTTGGTACTGTTTTAGGCTAAGTTAGTAGCCTCAAACTTAAATCCGCTGGACCCCTTTTATTTTATTTTGGTTCCAGCTGGGTTTATTCACCATTTCTTTTTGTAAAGGTCATTTACTCTGCGCGCCAAACCAGGTTTGGTTCCTTTGTTCGCAGTCCTTTGGTGGGCTTCAGCACAGAAGCCCTCCTTAGGCTTCTGAATGTCTGAGGGGGACAGGATGTGAGGGAGGGGTTTGCGACTCCCTGCACAGGGTCTCCTTGGAAACCCATGTCGCACTCTGTATGATTGGCTGTGGTGACTGTCCCACCAGGAAACCAACCGTGCTGTGTGATTGACAGCCAGGCTGTGTGAATGGGGGAAAACTGCATAAAAACCAGGTCTCTGGGACTGAAAGGCAGAGTCGCCACTGGATCGAGAGTACCGAAGAGAAGCTGAAGGAAGAGGACCACTACCATGACTGAACCTCCAGGTGAAGCCCTGCTGCGGTTCCGAATCGTCAAACTTCGACGACAGAGAAGATCTGCAATGAATCTTCTTCTCTTGTCTTCTTCCCTTGAGCTGGTGGGACCAACCAGTTCACCAAACTCCAAGCCAGGCCTCCTTCCTCAGGTCGAATTTTCTGTGCACAGCTACAGTGAACCGGATAGCCAGGAGGACCGGACCCTGCTTGGGTTTTAAAGAGCGCACCTTTTATTTGTTGCTTTGCCCTGCTGCTGGTTTCTTCCCTGGGCAGTGCAGGACCCTCCATTCTTCCTTCTTCGTGTCAGTCCGACAGTCGCTTCAGGAACCGTGAGCCTGCAGGATCTGCCAGGAACTTCTGCCTCAGCTACAACGTTTCATCCGACCGCGGTGAAAGTGTCTAAAATCTTTTGCCTATTCGAGGGCTTGTCCTTCTCTACTCTTTCAAGTAACTTTTCTTCTGACCAACTTCGTTTCGAACTTTTGGCAAAGACTTAACCGCAAACTACTCTGAACTGTGTGATCCTCTGCAAAGACCCTGAACCACAGACATTGGCCCAGGCCTATTGATTTGAATCCTCATTGTAGTAAGCCTTTTCTAGATTGCCCTGCCTACTCACTTGTTGGTGCTGCTTAATTGTGAATAACCTTGTCTTTCCCTCCCTTTTTAAATTACTGGAGTGCCATTTTGCTCACACTTCGTTTTGAGCTTAACTTGTCCAGCATTCATTGAGTGTGGTGTAGTGTATTAAGATTGTGATTTTCTACTACTTTACTTTAGTGAGCTGTTTTACAAATGAGGTGTACATAAATGTATATTCTTTTACTCAGAAACCTTGAGTCAGTATTTGCTTGAACCATAGTAACTGCTGTCCTTTGTGTAACTTCTGATACTGCTCACTTTCCTCTTGAGATAAGTCTGGCTGCTCAGCCATCGCTACCACTTTACTGTGTAGTACAGGCTTGTACCAAAGGTGAATTTGTACTGTCACTTGTAGTTTTAATTGTGTGTGGTGTTCCCAAAGGGTACTGCATATGATTCTGCCTAACACTCTGCACCCCTTGGCACCGTCCCAACTGCCACCACCTTTTCATGCAGCCATATTCAGATGGCAGACTTCCTCTGGTGTGTGCTTTTCCACCTTGTGCCACAAATACCTCTAGCACATGAGCCACATCTTCCTAAGTCATTACAGTGAGCTCTCATTCAGTAAACTTTGGCTTCCTCAGCCCAGTTTCTGAGATTTTGGATTTGGTCTTGTCCCCTGACATGTTTGCTGTGGATTTCTCCCATAGATGGCATCAGAAAATGGATGGTTGATCAATGGATTCTATTTTTAAAGATGTTTGCTGCTCAGCTTCCCGTTTCCAATGGAGGAATACCAAGGGTTAATGTTGAAAGTTCTTGGAGGAATTACCACTCAGTAATTCCTCCATGTACAGCTAGTGGTAATGGTAAATCTTCCAATTGATACTTATTCCTCAAGAAGTAATTAAAGTTACTGCCAGGCCGATTGTTGCATGCCCATGGGCCTGTAAAACAATGGACACTTAGGTGGGTGGTAACAATAATTACATTTGGAAGAATTAACACCATAATTACTGCTAATATTGTAATTAAGTCCTATGTAACAATTTGCAGTCATTTGTACATTCCAAGTATCTAAGTAGATTGGGGGGAAGGGTACAAAATCCTGGGACCAAAGACAAGTAAAGTGTGGCAATAATAGCGAAAGTGCACAAGAGATTCTGGGAGAACAAAACAGGGAGAGGCAATTGGAGAATAGAAAAGATATTATGAAGCAATACGTTTGTCATGCATCTATAGATTTTATGTGTGAAATTACTAGTAAATAGGAGGACATAAGATGCCTGGCGATCAGGACACAAAAATCTTTATAAAAAGGTCTGTAGTTTTTACCTGATAAAACAGGTAGTTTTCCACATCTCCAGGTGCCATGGGTAAATCTTTCACGGCGCTGGCAGCTCTACTGGCACCGTTAACCCCCTACCGCCTTCCTCGTAATGAGGCCTATAGGCTTGACCGTGCAGTGGCATAATGAGCCCCACCAGGGGTATCCAGACCTTATTCTCCTGGAGGAATGGAAATTAGAGCGGGCAAGGAAAAGACGATGGGAACGTGTGAAGTAGATCTTTCACTTTGACAAAGTCGAATCAAGATACAAATCATGTTGTGTGCACTATTTAAATAGGCGTCTCTCCACATTATGCCCCTCCGTGGCCTCACTCGACCTCCATCCCCCACTGGCACCTACCAGCATTCGAGCGCTGCATCTACCATCCAGCAACCCGCTCCCACCACTGACCACAACACTAAGTTTTGATCAGGGTGGCCGCCACAGGACTGCATCGCCAAGCCTC
The DNA here is from genome assembly GCF_040938575.1 of Ambystoma mexicanum. Classification (NCBI taxonomy): domain Eukaryota; kingdom Metazoa; phylum Chordata; class Amphibia; order Caudata; family Ambystomatidae; genus Ambystoma; species Ambystoma mexicanum. The sequence continues at coordinate 984,134,206 of NC_090928.1, read as the reverse complement.
CCCTGCTGGAATGTTCCAGAAAGCTGCTTCTGCCTCCCAGTATTGCCGTTGGCCGCATCATCAACGTAAAACCAGCTTCCCAGTGGCCACATTGTTGCTGTGACCCCACCAACTACCCCAGCCCCGACATGAGGCTCTCCCCTTTCTGCCCCTCAGGGGCCTCACTCGACCTCCATCCCCCACTGGCACCTGCCAGCACATGGGTACTGCATCTTCCATCCAGTAGCCCGCAACCACCACCGACAGCAACCTTGTGAGCTTTGAGCAGGGCGGCCACCACAACAATCCATCTCCCTGCCTCCCCTGCTCTATCACACCAGACTGCTGCTCCTGACTCCCAGCACCGCCATTGGCCGCATCATAGCTGGAACTCCAGCACCACCATTGGCTACATTGTCACCGGCAAACGCAGCTCCCTGTTGGCTGCATTGTTGCTCTGACCCCTCCCCCCCAACTACAACCAGCCCTGTGGTGAGGCTCTCCCCATTCTACCCCTCTGTGACCTCGCTCAACCTCCATCCCCCGCTGGCACTGCACATAGAGCAACCCACTCCCACCACCAACTGCAACACAATTAGTTTGAGCAGGGGAGCCGCCATAGGACTCCATAGGACCCCATCTCCCAGTCTCACCTGCACTGTCACTCCAGACTGATGCTTCTGCCTTCCAGCACCGCCAGGGTCGCATTATTGCTGGAAACCCAGATCCCCATTGGAGGCTCCCCATCACTCCTACCATTTTACCTCCTACCTTTGGGGCAACCCTAGCCCTGGGGTGTTCCAGCAAAGGTCCAACATCTAAGGGACATTATTCCAGTCTTCCTGCAGCCTCTTTGCTTACGAGCTATTGCTATACTCTACCCTCCAACTGTTCTATAGGTTATACCTGCACCTCTCCCCTAACCCTACCATCACCATGTTCTGCTCTTCCTACCCATTCCTCTGCTTCCTACTTCTCTCCTCTGCCCATTACCAGTTTACCTCCCTTCGGATTCCCATCGCCACATTTGCTCGACATCACCCCCTCCTCTCTCTCCTCTGCTCTCCCTATCCACCACTCATCTCCTCCCTAATCCCAAGTACCCTCCCCTTCCTCATCTACCGGCATCACCTCTTCACCTCCCAATCTCAACATCTCTATGGTTCTATGTCTCACTCTCTTTCTATTCCTCTCTGAAATGCTCAATGTGTCTGCAACAAAACCTCCTTTAGCGCTGATTTCCTTCGTTCTCAATCCCACTCTCTTGACCTTATTACCCATCATTGAAACCTGGATCTCTCCCTCTGACTCTGCTACACTTTCTGCCCTTCATGACGCTGCATACACCGTCACCAATTCTCCTCGCCTTACTGGTAGGGTGGTGGCATAGGACTTTTCTCTTCCTACAAACTACCCATCCCCACCACTCCTCCATTGTCTGCTGTCCCATTGTCTGCTGTCTCTCCCTCTCTTGAATTCACATTATCCACTACCCCTATGGAATTCATGTTATCTCCCTTTTTTGGCCACCTGGCCCACCTGGTCTATTCTTTATTTATTTATTTATTTTATTTATTTGCATTTATAAAGCGCACAGAACTGCCCTGGGGCATCGTGGCGCTGTTACAGCAGACTTAGTCATGAACACAAGCATAGGAATGTGTTTACAGATGTAACCGAGTTACATAGTACATTTCACATTGGTAATAAACATTGAGCTTAAAGGTTATGCTATGCTGTGGATACAATGCAAGCATGAGAGTGAATGTGGCAGACTTTAGCGGAATATCTCCTAGCTAATTGATTCCCTCTGCCTAACCACCACCTCAAACATTGGTGACTTCAACCTATCCTCTCTCTCCACTACTCTGTCCATGAAATTCAGCCTTGGCCTCTCCAGCCATGCACTAGTGTCTCCCCACAGCTTTCCTGCACTAGTGGCAACTCCCTCAACCTTATTCTCATCTCCTCCCAACTCTCTGCCTCCAATATCTCTGACCACTATCGTCTTTGCCTCTATCTTCACTACCACCTTCTCCTCTCTCTCCCAACCCACTGTTATGATTACCAAGCACAGGTTTCCCTCCTCCAAACTCTCATCATACCTATCCGGCCTACAACACTCTCTCTCCTCTTTTAAGGACACTGACCACTGACAAAGCCTTCAATCATTTTAACGTGGCCCTCCATGCTCCCTTCTCCTCTCACTTCCCTCTATCAACAATTACTCCTAAAGCCTCCCTTCCTCGTCCTTGCATTACACCTTTCATTTGCATCTTGAAAACAACAATGAGAAAAAAACCCTTACACTTGGCAAAAGACTAGCATCCCATTTGATCTCCAACTCTATCTCATCTCTCTCCAAAGCTTCACCTCTACTCTCATCACGGTCAAACTTGATTTCATCCCAATCTGCTCAACCTAAGCTGCCCCAGAGATCACTAACATCTATTCTCTCTCCTCCCAAGCCCTGCTTCATCCTATCTACTCTATCTGCTACTGATCTTGCGACCTACTTTGCCTAGACAATTTCCACCATTCAAACTACCTAACTACGTATCTGGCCTCCTCCCCCACATGTACTTCTCTTCTACTCCCCTACCCTCCTCTCCCGCCATCATGTTGTTCTTCACCCCCACAAATGCAGAAGAAATTCCTACCCTCCTCTTCAGGTCTAATCCATCCTGCATCTCCATCTGGTCAAAATCATAGCACCAAATGTTACTCCACTATTTCCTTCCCTCTACAACACCTCTCTAAACCATGCCAGCTTTCCAGACTTGTACAAGTCTGCAACTGTCATCCACATCCTTAAGAAACCTGACCTTGATCCCAACTACTCTCAGAATGGAGAAGATTTCTCTCGTATTCAAATTCGCTTTTTTTGATTCTGTCATTAAAGGTCTCTTTTTTAGCCTGAATGATTTGTTTTTTGTAGCTGTTAGTGAGCCCAGTGAGAAGGTCTTTGTTATGGGGAGAGGGGTTTTTTCTCCAACAGGCTTCTGCATGTCGTTTCTCTTTGCGTAAGGCTTTTAGGGCTGGGGTGAACCAGGTGTTCAGATGGGCAATAGGTTTTGATTTAGTGGGTTTCAGCGGCGCAATGGCGTCGATCGCCGAGTTGATGGTGTTGTTGTACAGGTCGACTAGATCGTTAGGGTAAGAGGACTGGCTAGAGTGATTAGTGATGGGTTGGAGCAGGGGGAGAAGATTAGTGAGTGTTATATTTTTTTTGCAGCGGGTGAGGGCCGGTGCAGTATGAGGGTGCGCGTACAGCACTAAATGCGTAATCGTAGCTTCAGGAGGAAGGGTTCGGAACACGGTAGTGTACTCACAGATTTTTTGCCAGTGATATTGGTCGACGGGCCGGAGCATGGTTATGTGAGTCCATCATGGCAGCGGGCAGGGACCTTGCAGCAAACTTCAGGGAGCAGGATCAAGGGAGCAGGCCACGCCGCGCCTCCCATGCGCCGAACAGGGCGCTAAACAGGGCCTTTGTATGGCCTTCGGGCTGGCCGACGGCGACTGCGCCTGCAGACAGATGTTTTCGGATCAAAACGAGGTTCAGCCTCGTTGTGGTGCCGCTCAGCGCCCGGCATGAGCAAGTCAGGCACAGTATGGGGACAGCGTCAGGCAGGCCCTACTCGTCGAGGCAGCAACTTGCCTTGCAGCACGCTCGGTGCACGGATCCTCTTCTGGGCTGGGGGGGCTCCTGCCCTCACCCCTCTATGAGGATGGCTGAAGTGGGGGACCTGCGGCGCAAACAGGGCCTTTGTATGGCCTTCGGGCTGGCCGCCTGCGACTCCGCCTGCCGGCGGATGTTTTCGGATCAAAACGAGGTTTAGCCTCGTTGTGGTGCCGCTCAGCACCCGGCATGAGCCTTACCCTTGCACTATGGGCCTCATTATGACCCAGACGCTAAGTGTTTAACGGCGCCGTAAAAGGCTGCGGCGCCGTTGAACACTTAGCGCCTAATTACGAGGTCCCTTTGCGGGACCCGACCTTAACGGCTGGTTTTACCAGCCGTTAAAGTAGGGTGCCGCAAAGGGACCTTGGTGCTAAGTATGGTGCCGCAATTTGCGGCACCGTACTTAGCGCCTTCCCCATTCCCATTGAGCCCTATGGGGCAAAAATGGGAATGGGGAAGGGCCCATGGTGAATGGGGAATTACCGCCCCGCCAACCTTGGAATGAGGCGGTAATTCCGCCATTCACCATGGCGGACCCCGGCATGGACCATGGTGCTAATAGCACCATGGTTTAGCGCCAGGGTCGTAATGAGGCCCTATGTGTCCAATCGTCACAAGGCAAAGTAACCAAAGCAGTCAACAAATGCACACACCAATGTAACAATGTAGCTCTGTTCTGACAGGCAGCACTCATGTATTCCATTGCTTGGACCACACACATCTCTTTCAATGCACCTCAACCTTGAAAAGCTTTGCCATCTAATTCTCTGAAAACATATCTTTTCTACTTGTCCTGTTTGTTACCTACAGCATCTGTACATTTTGACACTGAGAGCACACACAAACACAGCTCTAACAACGCACGCTGCTCGTCATACAGTGTTCCCCTTCCTGATATCCCACGCATGCTGAAAGGAGTCTATGCCAGATACATTTGTATAATATTTTCAAATAGACAAACAAAAATGACAACTAAAGAGTTGTGTGTGATTACTCCCTGCAACTAAAAGCGTGTCATTACGATTCAGCGCTTTTCCTTTGAAGCAGGTCAGATTTCAGAAATGCTCTTCTGAAACTTCGGAAAACCTAATGAAAACATCGGCCGTTTTCAAACAAAAGCAAGATGCCTCACGTCTAGTAAAATCACCAAGTACTGAAACTGGCAGGCCACTTCAGAGTGACCCTTCCTGCCCTTGATTGATCTGCTGGGTGTGCCTCCTTGGCAGCAGACAAACTCAAATTGTCATGGTTACCAGGCAGAGAGGTGCGAATGGTAGCTGGTCAAGTTCTACATGACAAAGGCTTTGAGCTTTGCGCATATCACGGCCCCATCACCCACCCTCAGCTTCTCCTGATTCTGCAAGCCAGAAAGCGCCATGAATGAACTTCATGAAAAGGATGTAAAACGATTGCTATGTACGGCATGAGTTTAAAAACAATGATTTAATTAAAAGTCAAGTACAGTATTTAAAGTATTCAAAACAAAACCACATTTCACATAACATACATTATGGTACGCAAAAGAAATTGATCTTTTTGCATCTTTTCAGAGATAATCATCTCCCAGCAGCAGCATTAAAGTTGTAATCCAATCCAGTGGTGAAATGATAAATAAATAACTAGGCATAAACATCATGAGTTGGGGGTAGCCCTTAAATGCTGCGGTAATGCTATTACCGCTGCATTTAAGGGTCCGCCCAAACATGAGTCTGGCAGCTTTTACCCCCAGCTATATGCTGGGGGTAAATGCGCCCAAAAAATTCCTATTTCAGGCACATTTAGCGCTGCGCTATTTGCGCGGAAAATTGGGAATTACAGTTACCGCCCAACCCGTGATCCGGGAGTATTACAGACAGAGGGTTGGGCGGTAACACAAATACAGTTGGGCGGTATTCCATTTGGGATACCGCCCAGCTCGTGATGAGGCCCACACTCTGAATTTGCAATCCCACACTTCACATGTTCCTTAAAAAAGGCATGTTTTTTTTAAACGAAAGCCATAGCTCTCAAGCTTTTTAGTATCCTTGGCAGGTGAAAACACTTATGATATGACATTTATAACGCGCCTACACACAAGTGTTTTTGGTGCCTGAGAGTCCATTGAAGTGGCTTGGCAGGTAAGTGAACTGATTGAATGGTGGGTGACACCCGTCAAAAGCATGTGAGTTGAAAGCTATGTTAAAACATACCTTGCAACAGCATGTTTGTTTAGTAAGTGGCAGTCTGAAATACACGTACCCAGCCCATTTGCGTGTGTGACTTCCCGCGCACCCCAGTAATACACATACCCAGCCCATTCACGTGTGAAACTTCCCGCACACCCCTGAAATACACGTACCCAGCCCATTCGCGTGTGAAACTTCCCGCGCACCCCAGTAATACACGTACCCAGGCCATTCACGTGTAAAACTTCCCGCGCACCCCTGAAATAACCATACCCAGCCCATTCGCGTGTGAAACTTCCCGCGCACCCCTGAAATACACGTACCCAGCCCATTCGCGTGTGAAACTTCACGCGCACACCTGAAATACACCCACCCCACTCGCCCATGGCCTAACTCGTGTGAAACTTCACGCGAACCCCAGGAATACACGTACCCCACTCGCCCCGGCCCTTTCGCGTGTAAAACTTCACGCAAACCCCAGGAATACACGTACCCCATTCGCCCAGGCCCTTTTCACGTGTAAAACTTCCCGCGCACCCCTGAAATACACGTACCCAGCCCATTTGCGTGTGTGACTTCCCGCGCACCCCATTAATACACGTACCCAGCCCATTTGCGTGTGAAACTTCCCGCGCACCCCTGAAATACACGTACCCAGCCCATTCGCGTGTGAAACTTCACGCGCACCCCTGAAATACACGTACCCCACTTGCCCATGGCCTATCGCGTGTGAAACTTCATGCGAACCCCAGGAATACACGTACCCCACTCGCCCAGGCCCTTTCGCGTGTGTAACTTCCTGCGCACCCCTGAAATACACCTACCCAGCCCATTCGCGTGTGAAACTTCCCGCGCACCCCTGAAATACACGTACCCAGGCCATTCGCGTGTGAAACTTCCCGCACACCCCTGAAATACACGTACCCAGCCCATTCGCGTGTGAAACTTCCCGCCCACCCCTGTAATACACGTACCCAGGCCATTCGCGTGTGAACTTCCTGCGCACCCCTGAAATACATGTACCCGGCCCATTCGCGTGTGAAACTTCCCGCACACCCCTGAAATACACGTACCCAGCCCATTCGCGTGTGAAACTTCCCGCGCACCCCAGTAATACACGTACCCAGGCCATTTGCATGTGTACCTTACCGCGCACCCCTGAAATACATGTACCCAGCCCATTCGCGTGTGAGACTTCCCGCGCACCCCTGAAATACACGTACCCAGCCCATTCGCGTGTGAGACTTCCCGCGCACCCCTGAAATACACGTACCCCACTCGCCCATGGCCTATCGCGTGTGAAACTTCACGCGAACCCCAGGAATACACATACCCCACTCGCCCAGGCCCTTTCGCATGTGTAACTTCCCGCGCACCCCTGAAATACACATACCCAGCCCATTCGTGTGTGAAACTTCCTGCGCACCCCTGAAATACACGTACCCAGGCCATTCGCGTGTGAAACTTCCCGCCCACCCCTGAAATACACGTACCCAGCCCATTCGCGTGTGAAACTTCCCGCGCACCCCTGTAATACACGTACCGAGGCCATTCGCGTGTAGAACTTCCCGGCGCACCCCTGAAATACACGTACCCAGCCCATTCATGTGTGAAACTTTACGCGCACCCCTGAAATACACGTACTCCACTCGCCCATGGCCAATCGCGTGTGAAACTTCACGCGAACCCCAGGAATACACGTACCCCACTCGCCCAGGCCCTTTCGAGTGTGTAACTTGCCGCGCACCCCTGAAATACACATATCCAGCCCATTCGCGTGTGAAACTTCCCGCGCACCCCTGAAAAACACGTACCCAGACCATTTGCGTGTGAAACTTCCCGCGCACCCCTGAAATACATGTACCCAGCCCATTCGCGTGTGAAACTTCCCGCACACCCCTGTAATACACGTACCCAGGCCATTCGCGTGTAGAACTTCCCGCGCACCCATGAAATACACGTACCCAGCCCATTCGCGTGTGAAACTTCCCGCGCACCCCTGAAATACACGTACCCAGCCCATTCGCGTGTGAAACTTCCCGCACACCCCAGGAGACAGATGGGATGTGAAGTGGGACAGACATGCTGTGGGTATTGTTTGGATTTTTATCCACATAATGACCACCTATACCCATGCTAGTTCGTATCACCATTCTCACCTACTACATTACCCTCCCCATCTAAAACACTCTTCACACAGGATCTCATTCCACTAGCTTTGTGATTTTATGGCGAAGCCTATGTTATTATTTAGCCAACTTTTGTAAGGTAAATGCACATTGGCAAATGAAAATCAGCTCATGATATCATTAAAAATGTCTTAAACTAGTGTGCCTTCATAATCAATATGTGTGTCCTTGCATCTGTTCCTTACACTGAAGTCCTGTTGATGGCCAGCATTGGTGAAGCCAAACGTTTTGGCTCTTGTATGGGCATTAAATAGACATTTACCAGGCACTGTCATAATATGTTAAAGGATATTTATACCGCGCACTATCACCACCCGAGTGGTCCTCTGGCACTCTGGAGGATCTAAAAGATAAAAGGGGGTCAGTTGGGGTACGTTAGTAGGACAAAGTTAGGAGAAAGAGCAGGGAGCTTTGATGTGCTGTTGGCAGATTCAGTTCGGTTAACACTGTTCGCTGAGCTTTTTGGTGTGGTATCGCGTCAGTATCCGTTGTGTGCTGTTGTGTAGCTATGTGTGGTTTGTTTGTTGTTGTAGTGAAGTGCGTGTGGGATGCTGTTATTTAAGAGGTATGGTTGTGTGTAGTTAGAGTTTGAGATGTGTATGCAGAGGGGTGAGGTTTTAGTAGGGTTGGTTATTAGCATTGTTGTCTGAAAAGAGGCACACTCGTTTTGTGTGTCTTCCAAGGTTTAGATAAATGTCTTCCTTACAGTGATCTTGTTTCGGGATGACACAAAGCTGTCCCAAGCCTCTCTGTCCATATGTCATGCTAGTCTGTCTCTACAATTCTATAGCCGTTGTTACTCCGGCCAGCCCCCCCATACCAAATTGCCATCACCACAGAAGCCACATGAAAATGTCTGTAAAATTGCCAACCCTCTCAGACAGAGTTTAAATAAAAGCACCAATATTCAAGGAATTCCGTATCATTCAAATAACCCCTGTGTGGACTTCAAAATCATCAGACATTGACATCATCAGTCATTAGTGTTTTGAAGACACCAATATCATCACCGCTCCCCAGCCCCTAGGTGACTTTGATATCTTCAAACCTCATCCTTATTTTAATAAATTATGTTTATTTACCTACATTCTGTGGTGGTTATAAAAGGAAATTTAGCAGCATAGATAAATTATAAAATGTTCAGTAAATTCTGCAGCACTCCATTAATATGCAATCCATTCTTCCATTAACCTACAAACTTTCAAACAGTGCCTTCTCATGCAGTTCCAAACCTATAAGTCCTATAAATTATACATTACACCTCAGGTAGTGCCTCACATTTAATTTCTTCCACACTCCTTAGACGACAGTATGGTGAAACTGACTACACAACGTTTTCATTCCAATGTGGGCGTAATGTCTGGGGGGGGGGGCATTTCCTGCGTTAGTGAATTTCATTATGCTAACACCTCACTGGCCTCTTTCAAAACGCTATACACTGCTCTTTGCAAAACTTCAGTCTCAGCTAACTTCCATCTCTGTAAGTCCCCCCACCATGCCTCAATATTAGGGCCATCGGCCAACTTCCAAGTCATCACAATCCTGCACTTAGCTAGCACACAGATTAGGTATTGCATTATTTTAAGATGTGCTGTCCCTCGCCTGCACAGAAATAAACCCAATAAACGGGCCTCCGGGAGCCATGCATGCATGTCTATTCCACCTGTGGTCACCCTATCCGCAATCCCCAACCAATATTCCCTGATTACCGGGCAAGTCCAGAACATATGGAGTATGTCTGCATTTTCTTCTGCACATCAGGGGCAGTGCTGCCTGTCTGCTCCTTTAAACGGGGATATCTTGTGAGGGGTCATGTATGCTCTGTGTGTGACATATAGTTGCTTGAGTTTTAATCTGGCATTTCTTGAAATCTTTTTTATATAAAGCAATATCCGCACCCATTCAGCATCAGAGAATATCCTGTCCAAGTCTGGTTCCCACCTAGTCCGCACCCCAAGATCAGGTGCAAGGTTCTTGTTCAGGAATGGGTCATGAAGTCTAGAAACTATGGGCCGCTGTCTGACATGTCATACATCATCTCCAACACAGTGTCGCCCTCTATACCACTGCGAAATCTAGGCCATCTACTCTCTCAATCTTCTGAGTTAAACTCAAGTGTAAAAGGAATTGGCCCCTGTATATGCCGAACCTTTCAACAAGTACGGCAAACTCAGCCAGCTTTCCCATCTGAAGCAAGCCTTCAAGTGTAGCCACCCCATTGGTCTCCCAGTACTTCCTGATGTCCTGCATACGGTTGTATACTAATTGACCTTTTCACAATGGACCTCTGGAGAATTGACCTCGGGAGAATTGACCTAATTTAGAAGGTCAATTAGGACATATATGCAGGTGGAATCCCCTCGCAACACCTACACCCAATCCAAAACCCCCTGCAACCCCCCCACTCAATCCCCTTATATTATTTATAATCCAAAACCAACCCAATACATATATAAAATAACTAAAATGATATAAAGGTCAATTGTGCAGAAGGTCAATTAGGACCACTATAATTAGGTCAACTGTGCAAAAGGTCAATTGTAAAAGGCGCACCGTGGAAGTACTTTTGAAGTACTGTTGACTGATGCAGGGTGCTGACGGACGCTGCCGGAGTGGTGTGTAGAAGCTGTGTGAGCCCGCGCTGCCTGCAACTGACAGGAAGTCCTTATCGGTTGCACATACTCTGCCTGACCAAGGAAGGAAAAAGGAAAGAAAAAAAAAAAAGGTGACTTTCAGTCGGTACTTTTGAAAGAGGCGCGAGGCACACAGTATAGTGCTCGCTGGGACACTTTACGTGACGAGCACGTTTACGGCATTGCGTTTCATTCATGCTTTGAACGTTTGAACGTTTCTGTCATTTAAATTACGTCGTATTTACGCTGTACTGGTGGGAGGGGGGACACCTTGAGGGGAATCACCCTCTTTGATTAGACACGTGACTGAGTTAGTATGCAACGCAATGCTTGCTAACTGAAAATATTCATTCTCTCTCATCCTTTCTCTGTTTCTTGAAGGTGTGTTTTCGTGGCGCTCCCCGCCCCCTGTTGTGGGCACACCTCCCGGCCTGCATAAAGAACGCGCACCTAGCGCACCCGCGCGCGCACCGTGGAAGTACTTTTGAAGTACTGTTGACTGTTTACGGTTCACGGGTCGCGGTGCGCGGGGCGTTATATGCGCACTAAGAGCTGAGTATTGGCAATTATTGAAGTTACTCCTACAATACAAAACCAAGGTTGCTCTTTCAGGCTTTTTGGACGTAGATAAAATCGCTCTCAAAGGATGGTCTCTTCCTCCAAAAAGTTACAGTGATTTTGCACTTAATACGTAAGTTTCTTTTTGTAAGTTCACATTCTTCTAAAGGGCAGTGATACACTCGCAGCAAAGTCCCTATGGTTTATTCTTTACGTAGCGGATGCCCCCCTTGTAAAACTGAAGACAACAAAAAACATTTAAAAAAACCAAAAACAATAGCCTTAACCAATTTGGTATCAATTGTTGAGACGACTATTATGGACCAAAACCAGGTCGCAGTAACTAATCCATCTGCTCGACCACTCGAAGTGGTTAATGACACAATTTGCCACGAAGTGGCAGTTGCATATGCACGATCACACTGCATGGGGGACGTAGAAGCACCAGTTATGCCGAAATTATCAAATGACACTGGAGAGGGTGGTCCAGGTTATTTGCACTCTTCTAGAAAGAGTTTCATGAGTATGCGAATGGATGAACCAACAAGCATGGGGGAGGACTCGAATAATGTAGGGAACATCTCACCATCTGACAATTCCATTCTGGCCCCGGCAGTTCTTGCGGCCCTTGAAAAACGGGTCCGCCTGTCCGATGGTCCTTCCACGCCGGTTAACTTACAGAGCCATAAAAGAGCTGATGTTCACCTGCATTGCAGAGAAAAGGCGTCTTTGGACACCTCTAATTTCATCCCCTCCACTGTGAGGTCTAGTAATCCCGCAACCAAAATGGAACCCCTTATGGAGCTACCTCTGTTGTTTTCAAAATCAGCTCAAATGGCTGCAGCAGCATCCTCTTCTCCTACCTTGAAGCCTGATATACCTCCTTTAGGTTTTGATCTACTGGATCCCTCAGATGACCTGCATTCCTTAGAGGCCTCATATCCAGTTCTAACACGCATACTGAATTTACTGGACAAGGGTCACGACTACACTCATTATGAGCTTAGGGATTGCAAGTCATCGCTGAATCAAATATTATTCAAACTTAACAAATTAGAGGGATACATTTTTGCTGAATCTCTCCGAAATGAGGGTACATATCCTAGTAATATTGCACAATCATCTGTAAAAACTGATTCCACATCAAAGGTAGAAACAGAAAACACAGCTACACAAACCGAAATGAACGAACAAGGGGAAGTTGGAGCCACCATGCCCCCAACTCGGTTGCATAAATATTTATTTCCGCAATCCTTTGCCCAAACTGTTGCCAATTCTCAGGCGACGACGCAGTGTCACATCCTTACTCATGCCCAGCTATGTCAAATGGTAAACAAGAATTCTGAAAAAATAGAACAATTACTCTTTTTTGTTCAAACTAATCCGGCTGAAAGCGCAATGGAGGAAAATGAAATGCTAAAGAACTTAGAGGTAGAGTCAATCTGTCATCCGGATAGCCCTTCGGCCCTGACCAACCTTTTCATGGAGTCTGACACTGACCAAATGGGCCCAAATGGAAAAAGCAAGGCTAAGATGGGTGACTCAGCTAGTGCTGGTAAATTCTTTACCTCAAGAAAAGAAAAGCGCCTATTTCTTAGAGCCCTAAAGCGAAAGGAAGGAAGGCAATCTCTGTTGTCCGAGGAGAAACTCCCTATTCCAAAAATAAACACAAAAAAGAAAAATGATATTAACCAAAATAAAAATAATAGTACAGTACAAAGTGTCATTCCTATTCATGAAGTCAAACAACCTTCAGCAAATGACTTAGGTACTCCCAAACATGCCTCCACAGACACACTAAAGGAAGCATTACAGTCCCCCCCTAAAAGCAGAGAGATGGGCACGCCATTTATAAGCAATAAGGGAAGAAAAGATGTGTGTAATCGCAAAGAATCAAAAGGAAGTACTCTTTGTGGACCTCCTGTGCCCCAATCCAAGCCAATAAATACTGCTCAAACACAATTATCAGCCTTTTTTAAGCCCATTCCGACCAAAGTAGCATTGGCAGGCAATAAATTACCACATCTTTCTTCCACACACAGTGTACCAGAAACACAAAGTACAGAACTAGAGGAAAAAAATGCTTACTTTCATCCTATTCATTCCAGGGGAAGGGAGTTAAATTCTGAGGAGCAGGTGCGGACAAACATACACAATGTCTCGCAAAAGGAATGTCCAATGGTGGGAGAGCTACCTTCTGACGGTATAGACACCCTAAAACATAGGACCGATACCAACACATTGATACCTACCATTCTTGGATGGGAAACTGATCCCAACACATATGGAAATAAGCGTCTAAATCGTACTGCCTTGCAAACAAATTCCAGCTTTTAGGACGCTGCAGTCCGATGATATAGAATGGATCACTTTGCCCCAAATCCAAAACTTTAGGATGGTATGTAAGGTACAATCCACCATTATCTCAAATCTGATTTGGCAACATAGGACTGAACTCACCATGATTGGACTCCAACTTACACCATTCGAAATCCTTGATGAGGCAATAGTGTTTAATGAAACACCCTTGAGAGAACCCTCTCCACCACCTAGGAACGAAACACCCCTCAAAGATCAGGGTGGTATTCATCCGGAAGTAATTAGCCAACTGGTTGCCTTATCCAATGTTATCCAAAGGTCAATTTGGGCAATACCCTGCATACTACTTGGTAGCACAGCAACCAGAGAGAAGTGCAGGGATTATGGGTCTGTCAACCCCCAAGAGTCCCCAGATCCTATGCCACAGCCATTTGGCCAGTGTCAGAATGTGGGGTGCTCGAGTGAGGTAGGTCTTGTGTATCCACAGCATCTCTATCAGATAATATTGCCAAACCGAGGGCTGCAAAAATATTGTCTCATGGTGGAACGTCCACCAGCCCACCCGCCTCAAACAGCAGCTGCCCAGCAAGGAAGTACAGTTCAAAATAAGATATTCTGATCCTGCAAGCTACAAAGGGTCTCTGAAGCATGACCAATGCCATTCTGTTTCTACCCACTCTCCATATAAATCCCCTAATTATGGAAAATAATCTGTTAAAGAACCTCCTAGGTACATCATAGGGAACTTTTACAATATCTTCAAATATCATGCTTGTGGGGACTTCTACAACACCACCACACCAAGCCTAGCCAGACTTCAATATTTTCGTACAACTTCACTGTGAAGATAAACCATATTATAACAAACTATGCCTGTAAGGTACTTCAACATTATCAAACACCGGCAACTTAAATATCCTCACACACCATCACTGCATTGACCTTGGTATCGCCATGCACAATCCCTGTGGGAACTTCAATATCATGACACAGCAAACTTGCAGATAATTCATTAGATTTACACATCATTTTGGGACAACACTCATGCAGTATGTAATTCAGTATCATAACACCCAATTCATGTGAAGCATATAAAGACATTAATATCCCCACAAACTCTGTGGGGACTTTAGAATCATCACTCAACAGTACTGTAAAAACATCAACACACACCACTCCTGTGGGGACTTCAACCTTATTACACACCATCCATGTGGGGACTTAAATATCACAGCACACCATCTCTGTGGGGACTAGAATATCAATATACTGAATACTGTAGCATAATTGCATACATTTTGCCATACAGTTGCCAGGCTTACTTGGAAAGTTTCTGAGTTGAGGAACAAGTCTAGATGTCACTTTCCAAGTATGATGATAAAAAAAAAAACTCTTGGCACAGTGGTATGAGCCCTTACTTAATCACAGATAATTTAAGTAATCTGAACTATTGTGTCCAAAAGACAGACTTCCCAACTCTGTGATGTCAACTGGCTTAAAACCTGGTAGAACCCGCAAGTATACCCCCTGATGGTGGCATAAACATTGGTATTAGCGTACTTGATCGTGTCCCAATGGACCTTATCTGAACTGACCAAATTTGTGTGTTCTAATTCTTTAGGAATTTCAGCCAATTTTAATTAAATATAGATGTGGGGTGGGGTAAGGGAATAGGTTAAGTTGGGGGTGTGTGGGGGGTGGTGGGCGAAGAGGGGTCTCCCACCTAGATTTCGTTCAAACAAAAAACGAACAAAAACAATTTGGTTAAATCGGAAAAACGTATTTTTTTTTTTAGTCAAATAGACCTAAACCTGAACATTTACTTAGACTTAGATTTCACCACTCGTCTGAGGTAGATTATTTCAAAGAAGCTGAAGTATTACCATGTAAATGACTTAACCACTTCAAAGATGTGTTTGTGGACAAGCTGGGAAGAGTCAGTAAATTCATACAAAATATTGAGACCCCACCCATAGGTCTTTGAATGTTTAACCCACCAGGTTGCTAGAATACAGGCACCCAGACTGAAGTGCAACAGATGCTTGAACACAAGTCATTGAGACTTTGGAGAGACAGTGGCCATCACCCATTGTCTTAGTCTCTAACCCGGAGGGCCCTGGAGATTATGGATACAGATTTCTGAAAAATCAAAATAATCTCTAAACTCTAAACTAACTTGATGCATAATTGATGCCTTGTCTCAAGGAAATGATCACAAAGACCAGCCACATACATCCCTATACTGGATCTAATATAATGATACTAGCAGGTACCAATTGTGACTGAAAACCATGGGTAGCTGTCTTCGCCACTGTAGGTCAGCTTAGTTCTTTTCACAGCACTGTCCTTTGGGCCACACAGAACCCCAGCGACATTTCAGAGAGTGAAGGATCATATTTTACAGCCTGATCAGACATATTCTGATGCATATGCGTGATATTTCTGTATAGATCACAATCTGGGCTGCACGCAGGCATCATTTTCACATGGTCACCCATAGTTAAGAAATATGCGTCTAAGAATGAACCTCAATGTGAGTCATGTGGCTTTACCATAAGTAAAATATAAGGGTTTAAGTTGTGCAAAGAGACAGTTCAACCCCAAGAAGTAATTGTACAGTCCTTCCAGAAATGTCCGCTATCAACAATGAAGAGAGAACTTTGGGCATTTATGTGCCTTGTTTGCTATTACCAGTGCTTTACCTCACATGTTTCAGCCCTGGAAGGCCCCCCTCAGAGACCTACCAAAAGTATCAAAGAATTACACGGTTCCTTGGACTGATGCTTTGGAGGAGGTCTTCAAGATGTTATATGTCTGCTATCCACACCCTTAATGATGCCAGGTTTTGCATCTATGTTTCTCCTCCAATTAAACACAGCTCATATTAGGCTAGGGGCCATTCTGTCCCAAGCAAATTCCATACTTTGTGTCGGTTGTGTCGGTTGCAAGGTCCCAATTATGCTGCCTTGTCTTGTGTCTGGAGTGCCTAGAAATCAAGTGGGCCACAAAAGTAAAATATATTTGTTCAGGTCCTACATTTATATGTGACTTTCCCGACGGAGATCCCCATTCCTCATAGAAGTCAGGTTGCTCTCTGCAGTGTCCTAAACCAGCTCCATCTTTTCTCTGCACTGCCTGTACTGTACCACAATTTGGGGGCATTCAACCTTGGCAATAAGGGTTGCAGGAGTCCTGTCACCAATCCCAGACATGGGAAGGATTCTGTACTGGTGTTGGGATCAGAATGTGCAAACGCTCATCACTAATCTAAGCATGCTTTTGTCCATCTTGTCTTCTGCTCACTGAGGCTATCTAGGTTTGAGCAGCCAAGGCATACCTCTTAGAGGATGTGTGGTGTGAGGAAGAAGTTTAACACATTATTACTTTGATTAAAAAGAATGTGCAGTGTTTCAAGTATACAAATATTGTATCTGCGGTTGCAGATGAGAATGGATTGGATATGTGCAAACACCCCGACGAGAAGATCACTATTAGAACACAATAAAAGATAATCAGAGGCAGTCTGATTTGTTATATGTTTCATGTAGAAAACCCATATAACAGACAGGCTAGGGGAGCCTCTGGATGTTGCTACAATTAAAATACAATCTCTAGATCAAAGAATATTCCTGTGTTCAGACGCTAACTTTGTCATTCCTCAAAGTACATCTATGCTTTGCTGTTCAATTATAGCACTTTACTTTACTTTAATAAATGTGTTATGCACAGCCATGGACCCTAGGGCTTAAGGGCGCAACAAGACAAAACAGACAATAGAAAGTGCTCTGTAGAAATATATGGCTAACAGATTCATACGTGGTCGTGGGTGGGCAGTCATAATTTCGAAAAAAAATGGAGACAGACAAAAATGTCGACAAAAAAATGTCGAAAAAAAAATGTCGACTTTCGTTTTTTTTAATTATATATTTATTTTAGGGGTTCGGGAGTAAAAAAAAAGGGAAAAATAAAAAAAAAATTAAAAAAGGGGGGTTGGGGGGGAACCCCCCCATTTCGAAAAATTGTTTTTGACTTTCGACATTTTTGTTGTCGAAATTATCACTATAAACCGATGAAACAGATGGGTCTTCAGTGTCCTTTTAAATGTATCTATTGATTCAATGCCTCTTAGCTCCAGTGGAAGGTCATTCCAAGCCTTGGGGGCAATTGCAAAAAAGGCTCCATTAGAGACCTTCACGGTTCTACATCTGGGGATGGTTACATAATTCTGATTACTATTTCTCAGTAATCTGCCATAGGTTTTGGTAACCAGAGGTTCTTCCAGATATGCCGTTATTTTTCCTTGTCTGCATTTCTGTGTAATAACTAAGAGTCTAAAAAGAATTCTAGACTCGACCGGCAGCCAATGAAGAGCACGTCTTGCCGCAGTGGTGTGGTCTCTGCGAGCGAGCCCCATCATCACCCTTACGGCTCCGTTCTGAGAGACCTGTAGCCAATTGCAAACAGTTTTGTCAATACCAATTAGTAAACTGGAGCAGTAATAAATGTTTGCCCCTATAATCACTCTCACAATAATTTCCGCATTGGCCTGAGAAATAAAATGTCTTAAGTGAGCTAGCAGCTTGATTTAGTAGGTGCAAGATGCCACCAGACTACTTACATGCGGTTTCCTGGTGAGGTGTCGATCGAAAATTGCCCCCATCGTTTCAACTTTCTTAAGCAGAATAATGTTTGCACCTCCTAAATAGAAACTTTCATAGGTGGAGCCCAGTTTCTGTAACATGTAGGGTGAACCAATCACCAGCAGTTCTGTTTTTTCTTTGTTTAATGCCAGCTTGTTAAGAATCATCCAAGTCTCAATCAAGGCATATGTCTTATTAATCACTGCTTCATCCAGATCATAATTACCGGACAAAGGGATAACGCACTGCGTATCGTCAGCATAGTTTGTAAATATCACGCCCTCATGAGCTAACATAGCAAATAGAGGGGCAGTGAAAATGTTGTACAAACAGGGCGAAGTGCATGCTCCCTGTGGTATACCGAACCCAATGTTGACCGCTGCAGCTTCAGCATCCTTGAGAAAGACCCTACTTTCCTGATTAACGAGGAACAAAGCAATCCATTGGGCTGCTAAGGGTGAAAAATTAGCAACCTCCCCCAACCTGGTGGACATGATGGAATGGTCCACCAGGTCGAAAGCCGCCGAAGGATCAAGCAGCATCAACATAGAAGCTTCATTCTTCTCCATACAGGCTAATAATTTAGACTTTAGCTCTAAAAGAGCCGCTCCCTCTCTCTCGAAAGCACCCACCCGCCCCCAGTGGTCGAAGTGTACGAAAAGAAGTAGTGGAACTATGTTCCCTACTGGCCTGCACCCGCTCCCCACAGACCCCAGCGCCGCGCCCCTCCCATGCACAATAAAAACCCCAAAACACAAGTGCCTGCTCTTTAAGGAAACGTCCTGTACAGTGCACTGAAAGTGCAAGTTTCAACTTCTTCCTACACTTTTATTTTAAAACGAAACCGTTCCGGAATGGTTTCTTTTTAAAATAAAAGTATAGGAACGTTAACACTGAATTAAAAGAAGTAGAGGAGCACCGCTCCTGACCGCTCCCGCCCACTTCGACCACTGCCCACCCCATTCTCTCTATCCCATCCCCTACTCACTTTACCCCATCCACCCAATTCCCCACTTTCTAACCTCACTCAAGTCAGCCCCTGCTCTCTCTACCCCAAAGCAGCACACAGTCCACTTTTTCTACCCCACCACACCCACACTCTCTCTGCTCCCACCTATCCCACCCCCTCTTTCTGCTATCCCACTCCACTCCTTCTACGCTCACGCACCCACCCCTACTCTCTCTACCCCACCTGCCCACCCTACCCACACTCTCTCTACCCACACCTGCCCACCCTATCCCCACTCTCTCTACCTTTACCTGTCCAGCCTAAACGCACTCTCCACGCCCACCTGCCCTACACCCACTTTATCTACCTCCACTTACCCCCTCACTCACTCCACTCAAACCAATCCGCCATATCCCCTATCTAACCATCCCACCCTACCCGCTCTCTCTATCCCACTCACTCTACCCCCGCTCATCCTTCCCCGCAAACTTTTGTTTGATTTCTTAACCAATCACTTTCACCCTTTCTTGCTCATATTTCCTCTTGCCCATCATCAATTGCACCCTCTATCAATGGTTACCTCCCTTGCTCTATTCCCCTTCTCATTCACTTGCACACCTGCATCCCTTCTCGCATTCTCCTTGGGAACTTTGCACTCTTCTCCATGCACCCTGGTGCCTATAATTGTAAAATGCCAATGGCAGTAAACAGCAAAACCTATTGGCTTTGCCAATACTTGTGTGTTTTATTCTTGCCTCTTATTTGAAACAGGTTCCAGCAATCACACTATTGTTGCTTTTCATTATTAATTTGGAGCTTTTAATTTCAGAGTTAACATGCTCACAATATATAGGGAATTCATTTATATAGAGTGTTTCATTTCTGTTTTAACTTATAAGTGATATATTACATTTGACATATTTTGTAGCATTTGGCGGAATGAAATACAATGCTATTTAACCATGCATTTAAGTTGGAACTATCAGCCACCAAGATTTTACAGTCTATGTTTCAAATTATTCATCTGTAAAAACATCAGTGCAAACAGAGGAAAGAAGAAAATGCATTTGATTTTGTGACTGGTAGAACTAACATGTTTGTTAACAAGAAGCATTTTCAAAAACGTGGTTAGTAGCTCAGACCTGAGCTTCCCCCTCCTCCACCTAGCTCTCAGCTCAAGGCCATCAAGGAGGTGTGAAATTCCAATGCGCACAGAGTTTAAGCATGACAATGGCTCTGACCTGGTGTAATCTGATCCCCAATCAAAGCCACGGCAAGCATTGGGAGACAAACAGAATGAAAGCCTCCTATCTCGGCTGTTTTAGCAATGTGAATGAAGTAGGAAAGAACACGGAAACATTTAAACGCACAGTACTGGCATATTTTCCTTTAGTTTAATTAAACATGTTCTAGTTTCTTTTTAAATCAATACAATACCGAAGAATCGGACCGCTGTAGAACTCACTTTGAAAATCATTTCAACAATTTACATCAGGGCTCACTGCTGCCGTGTATGGCACAGCACGAAGGGAAGAGAATTAGGAAACCAATTCAGTGCAGGTGAAAACCTGCAGATTTAAGAGAAGGCATGAAATATATATTTTACCCTGCCAAACATTTCTAATAAGCCTATGCCTAGCATAAGACGCACGGCTTGATTTTTTTTTTTTTTTTTGCTACAGCCTCAAACAACCGCAATCCTAAATTGTGTTGTGGGATGACATGCACAGTTACAAACATTTGGGAAATCTGACAGTGATTACCTGCAACAGAAACTTGCTGTTTACATGCCTCTCTCAATTCAGATACGGGTCCCAAAACTCTGATATTAAGTATTAACATAGATTGGGATGGTCCTGCATGTAGCTTCCACTCTAGCTGAAATTCAGAATGCTTGTGCTAGTTTGTCACATAGCTGTTAACCTTACAAGTTTTGAAGTTTGAAGTTTTGTTTATTTATAAAGTGCAAACCAGGCCCAAGCGCAACCGGGCGCATAATCTTGCAAGCAGGTACAGTAAACAGTGCAAACACAGTAAAATTACAGCAAGAATTACATTGGCAGATTAAGATACAAATACAAGGAAGGTATCTGGCCCATAACTTATATTACAAATGTCAGGCAGGTCTGAACGGGGAGCCTTATAGATCATGAGAGAAGAGCCACATTTTGGCATTGTTCTTGAAGGTTTGGAACGACGGTTCAGCTCTGATAGGAGTAGGCAGAGTGTTCCAGAGTTTGGAAGCTAAGACTGGGAGACTCACGCCACCCGCTTTTTGGAGTTTGAATCTGGGCAGGGTGAGGCTGTGAGTTTGGGCTGATCTCGTTGGTCGAGCGGAGGTGTGAGGTGTAAGGCGGGAGGAGAGGTAGGGAGGAGCCATGTTATTCAGGCATTTGTGGGTCAAGGCTAGGGTTTTCAAGGCAATTCTTTGTTTTACCGGGAGCCAGCGTAAGTCAGCTCTGACAGAGATGTGGGAGCGTCTCGGGATGTTTAAGGCTGCCCTTAAGGCATTATTTTGTACGGTGTGCAGTTTATTGAGGTTGGACTGACTGGTCCCAAGGTAGAGAGCGCTGCAGTAGTCAATTTTGGCCATAATGAGTGTTCTGGCGAGGGTGATGCAATTGATGAGTTTAGAAAGGGTCTGCAGGCGATGATAAGTTTAAAGGTATAGGCTGATGCCAACCTTACTGCATTTGTTTGTCTGTTCAGTGAGAGCGTGGAGTCAAGGTAGACACCTAACGTTTTAGTATCTTTGGAGACCTTGATATCGTTGCCGTCAATGGTGAAGGACTTGTAGGTTTGATCTAATTTGTTAAGACGATAGCTTGATCCAAGTAATAAGAGCTCAGTCTTATCATCATTAAGGCAAAGTTTGTGATGTGCCATCCAGGCCTGGATGACCAGGTAGACATCATTCACGGCTTTGGTGTCTACGGTGTAGTCGTCCGTGATGGGAATGAGTATCTGGGTGTCGTCTGCATAGTTTGTGTAGGAGACACCCAGATAGTCAAGCACATCGAAGAGGGGCTTCGTGAATACGTTGTACAACATAGGGGACACACAAGTGCCTTGGGGAACGCCACAGTGAATGGGGGAAGGGTCTGCTGATGCTGTAGGTGAGAAGACCCTCATACATCTATTGCTCAGGAATGAGTGGATCCAGGCATTGGCAGAATCAGCGAAGTGGGCCGCAGTTTTAAGATGTTTGCACAGTATTTGGTGGTTGACCAAATCAAAGGCCGCGGAAAGGTCAAGAAGAAGGAGGAGGAGCGCTGACTTCCCGTTGTCCTTTAGTGTCTCCATCTGAGTTTTCAGATCAATCAGGGCTGATTCAGTGCTGTGTTTAGGACAGAAGCCTGATTGTCTTAACCCCAGGAGATTGTTAGATTCAAGGTAGTCTTGAATCTGCAGGTAGCCTGCGCGGTCCAGGATCTTAAGCAAGAACTGGACTGTAGTGATTGGTCTAAAATTAGTTGGGATGTTAGGGTTCAAGGAGGGTCTTTTGAGAAGTATGATGACCCACGCATCCTTTAGGTTATCCGGGACTATACCTGACTTAAATGAGGCTTTTATGAATGCTGTGACGAACGGGGCTAGGTCGTGGGATGCTTCATTGATGATAGGTGCCAGGCAGGGGTCACCTTGGCAGTTGGACGGTTTGAGGTTATTTATGATTTTTTCTACTTCCGAGGTAGTGAGTGGGGAAAAGGAGAAAGGTTTATGAGAAGGATTGGCTAGAGGCGTATTAAGTAAAGGTGTAGTCGGTGGTTGGTCAGACTATAGGGATTTTTGTTACAAATAAATAATTTGAGTTCTTCGATGGGGGAATTCTTGTGCCAGGGCTGCCCTTGCAAGATCTTGAAGTTTCATAAGGCTGCAAAAGTATTTTGTGGGTGCAGCAAGAATTCAAGAAGTTTACATGATTCAGATATTTATCAGACAATGCATGCGTGTTTCTGTAATGTATGGATGGATATGTGTGGGTGCTCTTGCAAATGCACTTGCGCGTTCTCAATGTCACTGGGCCTAGTAAGATCGTTGTTTTGTTCTCCCCTGTTCCCATCCCTTGCCTTGTCGCGCTCTGAAACACTTGTGTATGAACGCAATATAAATAAAATATCCTATCATATGTGGTATGCTTTGTAAAATACTGCAATAAGCTACTTTTGGGGCATTTTGTAGGGATGTAAACTTGTTCATATGCTCACTGTTTATTTGGCATTGGTTTATTATTGGACATTTTAGGAGTGGGATGAGGCAAGGAGGAATGCTGATATAATTCTGCACAATAACCTCACCCCCCATCCAGCCAGTGTTGGGATTTTTGTTTTGTTTTACCTTTACTGAAGAGCCGCAAGCAAATTTGGGCAGAGTATCAACTGGCATCACTTGACAAATATCAGAATTTTTGATATTCAAATGTAGGCAGGTCTGGATGTCCTTGGAGCCTCTTGTCAAAGTTGCCATCTATAAATACTACCTTCTAGCGCTCTCCGTTTTCCCCAAGAACATTCAAATCATGAGTGGGACCCAGTTTACTTTGCACTGTTTGGCACAACAGCTACCTATTGGACGAACCACTGCACAAAGGGGATGTACAGAGCCCACCTTCGGAAAATCTGGAGAATACCATTTCCTTCGATACACATTTCTGCAAAGCAAAAGCTGCCTCCCACTCCTCCACCCACCAGACCTGCCTAGTCTTTGGGTTGTTATGCTCTTCTCCAGGTCTCCGGGGAAGAGCTTGGAGTCTACAGGTTTTCTGTGGCAGGCCCAGAGTTGCTGCGGCACCACCCATGCCTCCATCCAACTGGCTACAAAAGACCAACTAATGGCGCACATATCGGGTCTTGCGACAGGCCAAGCTAAATAAGTTAAAGCTATCGGACGTGTCACAGTGACTAACTTTGCTACTGCAGCATCTCTTGTTCGAGACAGTTCCTGGCATGTCTGTGCCCATGGCACCGCCGGCTCTAGCTGCCCTCTGGCCATAGCTGAGCCTCCCGAGCCGAGATCCATTCATCATCATCTGTCTCCAGGCCGCTGCAGCTGATCTTCTTGTTGTCCGACTCGTGCTGTGTGCGTGGGCCTGTGAAAGAAGTTTGTCTGACTCTGGTCTCGAGATGACTCGTACATGCACAGTCAGTGTCATACTATTATATAATTGCATCTGTTATGCATCTCTGGGATGCTTAGACAGAACTGTTTCTAAGGATAGTCCAGGTGATGGTTTGATTGTACTAGCGCTCTTGTCAGTGCTTCAGCCTCTGATCTGGGGATATGAGCTTTAGCACACAACAAGATAGGCTATTCTATAATGCAAGTCAACAGTCGCTTTAATTTAAAGCCAATGGCCTCGTTGTTCAGATGATAAAAGGGGCTCTCCTTTTAGTGTTTCTTTCTTAAACTCTTACTTTATGGCCAGGTGCCAATATTATTTTGGCTCTATCTCTACTCAGTGCGGATACTGTGTACTTACCAAATCATGCCACTTCCTGCTGATTCACTCGATTGGCCAGGACTTAGGAGGAGTCACACAAAATAGTGAATATGTTGTACTCTATTTATTTATTTATTATTTGTAAAGGGCTGAAACCAACGGCCTGGTGGCATAAGAGTGCCAACAGGACAAACATGACAAACAACAGAAAAGATACCAAACAGATTGGTAGCATATCAGGAAAGGGGCAGCATGAAGAGTCAAGACAAGAGCACAATCTTTAAGCCACGTTCAAAGCAGCCAAGAGAGACACATGCCTTAAGTTCGACGGGGAAGGGCATTCTAGCATTTGGGAGTGATATACTGAAATTCTCCCTGATTGACCATGGTCAATTTAGCTCTGGGCACGCACAGAAGGTGGGTGCAGTAAAATCGCAATGCTCTGCGAGCCAGAAACTAGGTCAGCCTGTTTGACAGATATGTTGGGCTAAGGCTCTTCAAGCATTTATGTGTTGAGGAGAGCAGACAAAAGGTGATCCTGGCATCAACTGGAAGCCAATGAAGCGCTCTCCTAGTTCAGAGATGTGAGCTCTTTTACCTAGACCTTCTACTGGCCAAACATCGATGTTTTGAACGGTCTGGGGTTTGGTCGGTGCTCCTTTCCTGATGCCCTTCAACATACTGGCATAGTAGTCTATTTTTGAGCAAAAAATGGCTCTAGTAATAGTCATGCTGTTGTCATGGGTCATCAAAGGTCTAAGTTGAGTCAACAACCTAATATAATAAGATGAGGAAGAGTCAAGACTGTTAACATGCACCTTCATATTAAGTTCTTGATCAAAGACAACACCCAGTGTCCTTACTTTGGGAAGCATAGTAATAGAGCAGCCAGCTGTAAGGAACTCCCAGTATTTGGGGTCTAACTTCTTGAGCCGGGCTGCGGTACCTGTTCTCATCAACTTTATCTGGAGGCACTAAGAGCAAGACTATTGTCCATTATCCATGATTGAATCATGATCAATGGGGTAAATGCTGGAGACCTCGAGGTGAACAGTCAATTAATGTAGATCCTATTTTCTAGTAGTTCAACAGAGGGTTTGGCGTTGCTAAAAAAATTATCTTTAACAAGCACAACCATCAGGTGGCTTGTGATGCTTCAGTGCCCAAGAACAGAAAGTGTGCTGAAGGTTAGGTACAATGCAGATGTCAGTTTATTTGGAGTCGTGGCCCAGCACCTAAAGTACACACATGACAGGCTGCCTCCTTACTTGAGTGGTTAGTCATAGTTTTCTAGGAACTGTAGTGGATGCTGTCACCCGCCCGTGGTGGTAACGCTCATCAGCTCCATCAATCAGGGGGTCCAGAAGCAGATATTCTCCTGTGTGTGGCCCCAGCACACAAGCACATCAAAGCTCCGCCAGCATCGATCAACAATGCTTACCACTGCAGCTGCAATCTTGCTCAAGGCAATTCCTCATTCAGGCAGCAGTCTCTCTTGCATGGGAGGGGGAAATGGCCTGGGATAGTCAAATCCAGTGACCCACCACTATAGTATACATGAGAGTAACACTGCATCTACTAAACTACTCCACAATGTCTCTCTGGCATTCCAACCATATTCCCCAGAACTTGAAGCTGTTTATCTCACCCACCAGGCTACTAAAACCAGCTCAGATCAGAATGGGGACCTGCATGGAGAATGTTCACTCAGGCCCCTGTCATGAATATGCCCCCTTTTCTCTATTTCTATGAAGCCACAAAATAATAGTCATGTCCCCATGCTGTGGTTAAAGGCTTTGTATGAATTTGAAGGGGATTGGATGCAGTATGTTTTAGGACACAGACAATAACAATGTAAAGAAAGGCTCCAAATTACCCACCGGATTAGCAGGACTAACATTGACCAAATTCCCAAGTCCAGGGAGCTTGAAAAACTTTTTATTTATTTTATTTATTTATTTGGATTTGTATAGCGCACATCTGCCCATGGGCATCGTGGCGCTGAAAGCAAACTTACTTGTTACAGGCGTACATGGAGTAAATACAGATACAGTGCAGAGCATTCATGCATATATACTTACAGTTGTGCTTAATTAAGTACAGTAGGATAGGATGGAGTTAGTTAAACAGCGT